>NW_026988461.1:0-2869205 GCF_030222135.1 Aotus nancymaae | reverse complement strand
ACTTCGTCTAAAACTCAGGAGAAAATTTCCTTGAAACTGCTCTGCTGTGCGTTCGTTCACCTAAGAGAGTTGAATCTATGCTGAGATTCAGCGAGTCAGAAACACGTTTCTTCTAGGAGCTGTGTTGGGATATTCCCGAGTGAATGGGACCATAGGCTGTACAGAGAAATATCTGCTTCTAAAACCAAAACGGAGCTATCTAACTGAATGGTTGTCAGTGTGTGCATTCAACTGACAGAGTTAAACTCACGTGTGGATTCAGCGGTTTGCAAAACCTTTCTGTCCAGAATCCCAAAACCGGTATTTCGAACCAAATGCCGGCATCCGTACTAATCAGCAGGAAACTTCGTCTAAAACTCAGGAGAAACGTTTCCTTGAAACTGCTCTGCTGTGCGTTCGTTCACCTAAGAGAGTTGAATCTATGTTGAGATTCAGCGAGTCAGAAACACGTTTCTTCTAGGAGCTGCGTTGGGATATTCCCGAGTGAATGGGACCATAGGCTGTACAGAGAAATATCTGCTTCTAAAACCAAAACGGAGCTATCTAACTGAATGGTTGTCAATGTGTGCATTCAACTGACAGAGTTAAACTCACGTGTGGATTCAGCGGTTTGCAAACCCTTTCTGTGCAGAATGCCAAAACCGGTATTTCGAATCATAGCCGGCATCCGTACTAATCAGCAGGAAACTTCGTCTAAAACTCAGGAGAAACGTTTACTTGAAACTGCTCTGCTGTGCGTTCGTTCACCTAAGAGAGTTGAATCTATGTTGAGATTCAGCGAGTCAGAAACACGTTTCTTCTAGGAGCTGCGTTCGGATATTCCCGAGTGAATGGGACCATAGGCTGTACAGAGAAATATCTGCTTCTAAAACTAAAAGGGTGCTATCAAACTGAATGGTTGTCAATGTGTGCATTCAACTGACAGAGTTAAACTCACGTGTGGATTCAGCGGTTTGCAAACCCTTTCTATGCAGAATCCCAAAACCGGTATTTCGAACCAAAAGCCGGCATCCGTACTAAACAGCAGGAAACTTCGTCTAAAACTCAGGAGAAACGTTTCCTTGAAACTGCTCTGCTGTGCGTTCGTTCACCTAAGAGAGTTGAATCTATGTTGAGATTCAGCGCGTCAGAAACACGTTTCTTCTAGGAGCTGTGTTGGGATATTCCCGAGTGAATGGGACCATAGACTGCACAGAGAAATATCTGCTTCTAAAACCAAAACGGAGCTATCTAACTGAATGGTTGTCAATGTGTGCATTCAACTGACAGAGTTAAACTCACGTGTGGATTCAGCGGTTTGCAAACCCTTTCTGTGCAGAATTCCAAAACCGGTATTTCCAGCCCAATGCAGGCATACGTACTAAACAGCAGGAAACTTCGTCTAAAACTCAGGAGAAAAGTTTCCTTGAAACTGCTCTGCTGTGCGTTCGTTCACCTAAGAGAGTTGAATCTATGTTGAGATTCAGCGAGTCAGAAACACGTTTCTTCTAGGAGCTGCGTTGGGATATTCCCGAGTGAATGGGACCATAGGCTGTACAGAGAAATATCTGCTTCTAAAACCAAACCGGAGCTATCTAACTGAATGGTTGTCAATGTGTGCATTCAACTGACAGAGTTAAACTCACGTGTGGATTCAGCGGTTTGCAAACCCTTTCTGTGCAGAATCCCAAAACCGGTATTTCCAGCCCAATGCCGGCATCCGTACTAAACAGCAGGAAACTTCGTCTAAAACTCAGGAGAAAAGTTTCCTTGAAACTGCTCTGCTGTGCGTTCGTTCAACTAAGAGAGCTGAATCTATGTTGAGATTCAGCGAGTCAGAAACACGTTTCTTCTAGGAGCTGCGTTGGGATATTCCCGAGTGAATGGGACCATAGGCTGTACAGAGAAATATCTGCTTCTAAAACCAAAACGGAGCTATCTAACTGAATGGTTGTCAATGTGTGCATTCAACTGACAGAGTTAAACTCACGTGTGGATTCAGCGGTTTGCAAACCCTTTCTGTGCAGAATGCCAAAACCGGTATTTCGAATCAAAAGCCGGCATCCGTACTAATCAGCAGGAAACTTCGTCTAAAACTCAGGAGAAACGTTTACTTGAAACTGGTCTGCTGTGCGTTCGTTCACCTAAGAGAGTTGAATCTATGTTGAGATTCAGCGAGTCAGAAACACGTTTCTTCTAGGAGCTGCGTTGGGATATTCCCGAGTGAATGGGACCATAGGCTGTACAGAGAAATATCTGCTTCTAAAACCAAAAGGGTGCTATCAAACTGAATGGTTGTCAATGTGTGCATTCAACTGACAGAGTTAAACTCACGTGTGGATTCAGCGGTTTGCAAACCCTTTCTGTGCAGAATCCCAAAACCGGTATTTCGAACCAAATGCCGGCATCCGTACTAAACAGCAGGAAACTTCGTCTAAAACTCAGGAGAAACGTTTCCTTGAAACTGCTCTGCTGTGCGTTAGTTCACCTAAGAGAGTTGAATCTATGTTGAGATTCAGCGAGTCAGAAACACGTTTCTTCTAGGAGCTGCGTTGGGATATTCCCGAGTGAATGGGACCATAGGCTGTACAGAGAAATATCTGCTTCTAAAACCAAAACGGAGCTATCTAACTGAATGGTTGTCAATGTGTGCATTCAACTGACAGAGTTAAACTCACGTGTGGATTCAGCGGTTTGCAAACCCTTTCTGTGCAGAATCCCAAAACCGGTATTTCCAGCCCAATGCCGGCATACATACTAAACAGCAGGAAACTTCGTCTAAAACTCAGGAGAAAATTTCCTTGAAACTGCTCTGCTGTGCGTTCGTTCACCTAAGAGAGTTGAATCTATGTTGAGATTCAGCGAGTCAGAAACACGTTTCTTCTAGGAGCTGCGTTGGGATATTCCCGAGTGAATGGGACCATAGGCTGTACAGAGAAATATCTGCTTCTAAAACCAAAACGGAGCTATCTAACTGAAAGGTTGTCAATGTGTGCATTCAACTGACAGAGTTAAACTCACGTGTGGATTCAGCGGTTTGCAAACCCTTTCTGTGCAGAATCCCAAAACCGGTATTTCCAGCCCAATGCCGGCATCCGTACTAAACAGCAGGAAACTTCGTCTAAAACTCAGGAGAAACGTTTCCTTGAAACTGCTCTGCTGTGCGTTCGTTCACCTAAGAGAGTTGAATCTATGTTGAGATTCAGCGAGTCAGAAACACGTTTCTTCTAGGAGCTGCGTTGGGATATTCCCGAGTGAATGGGACCATAGGCTGTACAGAGAAATATCTGCTTCTAAAACCAAAACGGAGCTATCTAACTGAATGGTTGTCAGTGTGTGCATTCAACTGACAGAGTTAAACTCACGTGTGGATTCAGCGGTTTGCAAAACCTTTCTGTCCAGAATCCCAAAACCGGTATTTCGAACCAAATGCCGGCATCCGTACTAATCAGCAGGAAACTTCGTCTAAAACTCAGGAGAAACGTTTCCTTGAAACTGCTCTGCTGTGCGTTCGTTCACCTAAGAGAGTTGAATCTATGTTGAGATTCAGCGAGTCAGAAACACGTTTCTTCTAGGAGCTGCGTTGGGATATTCCCGAGTGAATGGGACCATAGGCTGTACAGAGAAATATCTGCTTCTAAAACCAAAACGGAGCTATCTAACTGAATGGTTGTCAATGTGTGCATTCAACTGACAGAGTTAAACTCACGTGTGGATTCAGCGGTTTGCAAACCCTTTCTGTGCAGAATGCCAAAACCGGTATTTCGAATCAAAAGCCGGCATCCGTACTAATCAGCAGGAAACTTCGTCTAAAACTCAGGAGAAACGTTTACTTGAAACTGCTCTGCTGTGCGTTCGTTCACCTAAGAGAGTTGAATCTATGTTGAGATTCAGCGAGTCAGAAACACGTTTCTTCTAGGAGCTGCGTTCGGATATTCCCGAGTGAATGGGACCATAGGCTGTACAGAGAAATATCTGCTTCTAAAACCAAAAGGGTGCTATCAAACTGAATGGTTGTCAATGTGTGCATTCAACTGACAGAGTTAAACTCACGTGTGGATTCAGCGGTTTGCAAACCCTTTCTATGCAGAATCCCAAAACCGGTATTTCGAACCAAAAGCCGGCATCCGTACTAAACAGCAGGAAACTTCGTCTAAAACTCAGGAGAAACGTTTCCTTGAAACTGCTCTGCTGTGCGTTCGTTCACCTAAGAGAGTTGAATCTATGTTGAGATTCAGCGCGTCAGAAACACGTTTCTTCTAGGAGCTGTGTTGGGATATTCCCGAGTGAATGGGACCATAGACTGCACAGAGAAATATCTGCTTCTAAAACCAAAACGGAGCTATCTAACTGAATGGTTGTCAATGTGTGCATTCAACTGACAGAGTTAAACTCACGTGTGGATTCAGCGGTTTGCAAACCCTTTCTGTGCAGAATTCCAAAACCGGTATTTCCAGCCCAATGCAGGCATACGTACTAAACAGCAGGAAACTTCGTCTAAAACTCAGGAGAAAAGTTTCCTTGAAACTGCTCTGCTGTGCGTTCGTTCACCTAAGAGAGTTGAATCTATGTTGAGATTCAGCGAGTCAGAAACACGTTTCTTCTAGGAGCTGCGTTGGGATATTCCCGAGTGAATGGGACCATAGGCTGTACAGAGAAATATCTGCTTCTAAAACCAAACCGGAGCTATCTAACTGAATGGTTGTCAATGTGTGCATTCAACTGACAGAGTTAAACTCACGTGTGGATTCAGCGGTTTGCAAACCCTTTCTGTGCAGAATCCCAAAACCGGTATTTCCAGCCCAATGCCGGCATCCGTACTAAACAGCAGGAAACTTCGTCTAAAACTCAGGAGAAAAGTTTCCTTGAAACTGCTCTGCTGTGCGTTCGTTCAACTAAGAGAGCTGAATCTATGTTGAGATTCAGCGAGTCAGAAACACGTTTCTTCTAGGAGCTGCGTTGGGATATTCCCGAGTGAATGGGACCATAGGCTGTACAGAGAAATATCTGCTTCTAAAACCAAAACGGAGCTATCTAACTGAATGGTTGTCAATGTGTGCATTCAACTGACAGAGTTAAACTCACGTGTGGATTCAGCGGTTTGCAAACCCTTTCTGTGCAGAATGCCAAAACCGGTATTTCGAATCAAAAGCCGGCATCCGTACTAATCAGCAGGAAACTTCGTCTAAAACTCAGGAGAAACGTTTACTTGAAACTGGTCTGCTGTGCGTTCGTTCACCTAAGAGAGTTGAATCTATGTTGAGATTCAGCGAGTCAGAAACACGTTTCTTCTAGGAGCTGCGTTGGGATATTCCCGAGTGAATGGGACCATAGGCTGTACAGAGAAATATCTGCTTCTAAAACCAAAAGGGTGCTATCAAACTGAATGGTTGTCAATGTGTGCATTCAACTGACAGAGTTAAACTCACGTGTGGATTCAGCGGTTTGCAAACCCTTTCTGTGCAGAATCCCAAAACCGGTATTTCGAACCAAATGCCGGCATCCGTACTAAACAGCAGGAAACTTCGTCTAAAACTCAGGAGAAACGTTTCCTTGAAACTGCTCTGCTGTGCGTTCGTTCACCTAAGAGAGTTGAATCTATGTTGAGATTCAGCGAGTCAGAAACACGTTTCTTCTAGGAGCTGCGTTGGGATATTCCCGAGTGAATGGGACCAAAGGCTGTACAGAGAAATATCTGCTTCTAAAACCAAAACGGAGCTATCTAACTGAATGGTTGTCAATGTGTGCATTCAACTGACAGACTTAAACTCACGTGTGGATTCAGAGGTTTGCAAACCCTTTCTGTCCAGAATCCCAAAACGGGTATTTCCAGCCCAATGCCGGCATACGTACTAAACAGTAGCAAACTTCGTCTAAAACTCAGGAGAAACGTTTCCTTGAAACTGCTCTGCTGTTCGTTCGTTCACCTAAGAGAGTTGAATCTATGTTGAGATTCAGCGAGTCAGAAACACGTTTCTTCTAGGAGCTGCGTTGGGATATTCCCGAGTGAATGGGACCATAGGCTGTACAGAGAAATATCTGCTTCTAAAACCAAAACGGAGCTATCTAACTGAATGGTTGTCAGTGTGTGCATTCAACTGACAGAGTTAAACTCACGTGTGGATTCAGCGGTTTGCAAAACCTTTCTGTCCAGAATCCCAAAACCGGAATTTCGTACCAAATGCCGGCATCCGTACTAATCAGCAGGAAACTTCGTCTAAAACTCAGGATAAACGTTTCCTTGAAACTGCTCTGCTGTGCGTTAGTTCACCTAAGAGAGTTGAATCTATGTTGAGATTCAGCGAGTCAGAAACACGTTTCTTCTAGGAGCTGCGTTGGGATATTCCCGAGTGAATGGGACCATAGGCTGTACAGAGAAATATCTGCTTCTAAAACCAAAACGGAGCTATCTAACTGAATGGTTGTCAATGTGTGCATTCAACTGACAGAGTTAAACTCACGTGTGGATTCAGCGGTTTGCAAACCCTTTCTGTGCAGAATCCCAAAACCGGTATTTCCAGCCCAATGCCGGCATACATACTAAACAGCAGGAAACTTCGTCTAAAACTCAGGAGAAAATTTCCTTGAAACTGCTCTGCTGTGCGTTCGTTCACCTAAGAGAGTTGAATCTATGTTGAGATTCAGCGAGTCAGAAACACGTTTCTTCTAGGAGCTGCGTTGGGATATTCCCGAGTGAATGGGACCATAGGCTGTACAGAGAAATATCTGCTTCTAAAACCAAAACGGAGCTATCTAACTGAAAGGTTGTCAATGTGTGCATTCAACTGACAGAGTTAAACTCACGTGTGGATTCAGCGGTTTGCAAACCCTTTCTGTGCAGAATCCCAAAACCGGTATTTCCAGCCCAATACCGGCATCCGTACTAAACAGCAGGAAACTTCGTCTAAAACTCAGGAGAAACGTTTCCTTGAAACTGCTCTGCTGTGCGTTCGTTCACCTAAGAGAGTTGAATCTATGTTGAGATTCAGCGAGTCAGAAACACGTTTCTTCTAGGAGCTGCGTTGGGATATTCCCGAGTGAATGGGACCATAGGCTGTACAGAGAAATATCTGCTTCTAAAACCAAAACGGAGCTATCTAACTGAATGGTTGTCAATGTGTGCATTCAACTGACAGAGTTAAACTCACGTGTGGATTCAGCGGTTTGCAAACCCTTTCTGTGCAGAATCCCAAAACCGGTATTTCCAGCCCAATGCCGGCATCCGTACTAAACAGCAGGAAACTTCGTCTAAAACTCAGGAGAAAAGTTTCCTTGAAACTGCTCTGCTGTGCGTTCGTTCAACTAAGAGAGCTGAATCTATGTTGAGATTCAGCGAGTCAGAAACACGTTTCTTCTAGGAGCTGCGTTGGGATATTCCCGAGTGAATGGGACCATAGGCTGTACAGAGAAATATCTGCTTCTAAAACCAAAACGGAGCTATCTAACTGAATGGTTGTCAATGTGTGCATTCAACTGACAGAGTTAAACTCACGTGTGGATTCAGCGGTTTGCAAACCCTTTCTGTGCAGAATGCCAAAACCGGTATTTCGAATCAAAAGCCGGCATCCGTACTAATCAGCAGGAAACTTCGTCTAAAACTCAGGAGAAACGTTTACTTGAAACTGGTCTGCTGTGCGTTCGTTCACCTAAGAGAGTTGAATCTATGTTGAGATTCAGCGAGTCAGAAACACGTTTCTTCTAGGAGCTGCGTTGGGATATTCCCGAGTGAATGGGACCATAGGCTGTACAGAGAAATATCTGCTTCTAAAACCAAAAGGGTGCTATCAAACTGAATGGTTGTCAATGTGTGCATTCAACTGACAGAGTTAAACTCACGTGTGGATTCAGCGGTTTGCAAACCCTTTCTGTGCAGAATCCCAAAACCGGTATTTCCAGCCCAATGCCGGCATACGTACTAAACAGTAGCAAACTTCGTCTAAAACTCAGGAGAAACGTTTCCTTGAAACTGCTCTGCTGTTCGTTCGTTCACCTAAGAGAGTTGAATCTATGTTGAGATTCAGCGAGTCAGAAACACGTTTCTTCTAGGAGCTGCGTTGGGATATTCCCGAGTGAATGGGACCATAGGCTGTACAGAGAAATATCTGCTTCTAAAACCAAAACGGAGCTATCTAACTGAATGGTTGTCAGTGTGTGCATTCAACTGACAGAGTTAAACTCACGTGTGGATTCAGCGGTTTGCAAAACCTTTCTGTCCAGAATCCCAAAACCGGAATTTCGTACCAAATGCCGGCATCCGTACTAATCAGCAGGAAACTTCGTCTAAAACTCAGGAGAAACGTTTCCTTGAAACTGCTCTGCTGTGCGTTAGTTCACCTAAGAGAGTTGAATCTATGTTGAGATTCAGCGAGTCAGAAACACGTTTCTTCTAGGAGCTGCGTTGGGATATTCCCGAGTGAATGGGACCATAGGCTGTACAGAGAAATATCTGCTTCTAAAACCAAAACGGAGCTATCTAACTGAATGGTTGTCAATGTGTGTATTCAACTGACAGAGTTAAACTCACGTGTGGATTCAGCGGTTTGCAAACCCTTTCTGTGCAGAATCCCAAAACCGGTATTTCCAGCCCAATGCCGGCATACATACTAAACAGCAGGAAACTTCGTCTAAAACTCAGGAGAAAATTTCCTTGAAACTGCTCTGCTGTGCGTTCGTTCACCTAAGAGAGTTGAATCTATGTTGAGATTCAGCGAGTCAGAAACACGTTTCTTCTAGGAGCTGCGTTGGGATATTCCCGAGTGAATGGGACCATAGGCTGTACAGAGAAATATCTGCTTCTAAAACCAAAACGGAGCTATCTAACTGAAAGGTTGTCAATGTGTGCATTCAACTGACAGAGTTAAACTCACGTGTGGATTCAGCGGCTTGCAAACCCTTTCTGTGCAGAATCCCAAAACCGGTATTTCCAGCCCAATACCGGCATCCGTACTAAACAGCAGGAAACTTCGTCTAAAACTCAGGAGAAACGTTTCCTTGAAACTGCTCTGCTGTGCGTTCGTTCACCTAAGAGAGTTGAATCTATGTTGAGATTCAGCGAGTCAGAAACACGTTTCTTCTAGGAGCTGCGTTGGGATATTCCCGAGTGAATGGGACCATAGGCTGTACAGAGAAATATCTGCTTCTAAAACCAAAACGGAGCTATCTAACTGAATGGTTGTCAATGTGTGCATTCAACTGACAGAGTTAAACTCACGTGTGGATTCAGCGGTTTGCAAACCCTTTCTGTGCAGAATGCCAAAACCGGTATTTCGAATCAAAAGCCGGCATCCGTACTAATCAGCAGGAAACTTCGTCTAAAACTCAGGAGAAACGTTTACTTGAAACTGGTCTGCTGTGCGTTCGTTCACCTAAGAGAGTTGAATCTATGTTGAGATTCAGCGAGTCAGAAACACGTTTCTTCTAGGAGCTGCGTTGGGATATTCCCGAGTGAATGGGACCATAGGCTGTACAGAGAAATATCTGCTTCTAAAACCAAAAGGGTGCTATCAAACTGAATGGTTGTCAATGTGTGCATTCAACTGACAGAGTTAAACTCACGTGTGGATTCAGCGGTTTGCAAACCCTTTCTGTGCAGAATCCCAAAACCGGTATTTCGAACCAAATGCCGGCATCCGTACTAAACAGCAGGAAACTTCGTCTAAAACTCAGGAGAAACGTTTCCTTGAAACTGCTCTGCTGTGCGTTCGTTCACCTAAGAGAGTTGAATCTATGTTGAGATTCAGCGAGTCAGAAACACGTTTCTTCTAGGAGCTGCGTTGGGATATTCCCGAGTGAATGGGACCAAAGGCTGTACAGAGAAATATCTGCTTCTAAAACCAAAACGGAGCTATCTAACTGAATGGTTGTCAATGTGTGCATTCAACTGACAGACTTAAACTCACGTGTGGATTCAGAGGTTTGCAAACCCTTTCTGTCCAGAATCCCAAAACGGGTATTTCCAGCCCAATGCCGGCATACGTACTAAACAGTAGCAAACTTCGTCTAAAACTCAGGAGAAACGTTTCCTTGAAACTGCTCTGCTGTTCGTTCGTTCACCTAAGAGAGTTGAATCTATGTTGAGATTCAGCGAGTCAGAAACACGTTTCTTCTAGGAGCTGCGTTGGGATATTCCCGAGTGAATGGGACCATAGGCTGTACAGAGAAATATCTGCTTCTAAAACCAAAACGGAGCTATCTAACTGAATGGTTGTCAGTGTGTGCATTCAACTGACAGAGTTAAACTCACGTGTGGATTCAGCGGTTTGCAAAACCTTTCTGTCCAGAATCCCAAAACCGGAATTTCGTACCAAATGCCGGCATCCGTACTAATCAGCAGGAAACTTCGTCTAAAACTCAGGAGAAACGTTTCCTTGAAACTGCTCTGCTGTGCGTTAGTTCACCTAAGAGAGTTGAATCTATGTTGAGATTCAGCGAGTCAGAAACACGTTTCTTCTAGGAGCTGCGTTGGGATATTCCCGAGTGAATGGGACCATAGGCTGTACAGAGAAATATCTGCTTCTAAAACCAAAACGGAGCTATCTAACTGAATGGTTGTCAATGTGTGCATTCAACTGACAGAGTTAAACTCACGTGTGGATTCAGCGGTTTGCAAACCCTTTCTGTGCAGAATCCCAAAACCGGTATTTCCAGCCCAATGCCGGCATACATACTAAACAGCAGGAAACTTCGTCTAAAACTCAGGAGAAAATTTCCTTGAAACTGCTCTGCTGTGCGTTCGTTCACCTAAGAGAGTTGAATCTATGTTGAGATTCAGCGAGTCAGAAACACGTTTCTTCTAGGAGCTGCGTTGGGATATTCCCGAGTGAATGGGACCATAGGCTGTACAGAGAAATATCTGCTTCTAAAACCAAAACGGAGCTATCTAACTGAAAGGTTGTCAATGTGTGCATTCAACTGACAGAGTTAAACTCACGTGTGGATTCAGCGGTTTGCAAACCCTTTCTGTGCAGAATCCCAAAACCGGTATTTCCAGCCCAATACCGGCATCCGTACTAAACAGCAGGAAACTTCGTCTAAAACTCAGGAGAAACGTTTCCTTGAAACTGCTCTGCTGTGCGTTCGTTCACCTAAGAGAGTTGAATCTATGTTGAGATTCAGCGAGTCAGAAACACGTTTCTTCTAGGAGCTGCGTTGGGATATTCCCGAGTGAATGGGACCATAGGCTGTACAGAGAAATATCTGCTTCTAAAACCAAAAAGGAGCTATCTAACTGAATGGTTGTCAATGTGTGCATTCAACTGACAGAGGTAAACTCACGTGTGGATTCAGCGGTTTGCAAAACCTTTCTGTCCAGAATCCCAAAACCGGTATTTCGAATCAAATGCCGGCATCCGTACTAATAAGCAGAAAACTTCGTCTAAAACTCAGGAGAAACGTTTCCTTGAAACTGCTCTGCTGTGCGTTCGTTCACCTAAGAGAGTTGAATCTATGTTGAGATTCAGCGAGTCAGAAACACGTTTGTTCTAGGAGCTGCGTTGGGATATTCCCGAGTGAATGGGACCATAGGCTGTACAGAGAAATATCTGCTTCTAAAACCAAAAGGGTGCTATCAAACTGAATGGTTGTCAATGTGTGCATTCAACTGACAGAGTTAAACTCACGTGTGGATTCAGCGGTTTGCAAACCCTTTCTGTGCAGAATCCCAAAACCGGTATTTCGAACCAAATGCCGGCATCCGTACTAAACAGCAGGAAACTTCGTCTAAAACTCAGGAGAAACGTTTCCTTGAAACTGCTCTGCTGTGCGTTCGTTCACCTAAGAGAGTTGAATCTATGTTGAGATTCAGCGAGTCAGAAACACGTTTCTTCTAGGAGCTGCGTTGGGATATTCCCGAGTGAATGGGACCATAGGCTGTACAGAGAAATATCTGCTTCTAAAACCAAAACGGAGCTATCTAACTGAATGGTTGTCAGTGTGTGCATTCAACTGACAGAGTTAAACTCACGTGTGGATTCAGCGGTTTGCAAAACCTTTCTGTCCAGAATCCCAAAACCGGTATTTCGAACCAAATGCCGGCATCCGTACTAATCAGCAGGAAACTTCGTCTAAAACTCAGGAGAAACGTTTCCTTGAAACTGCTCTGCTGTGCGTTCGTTCACCTAAGAGAGTTGAATCTATGTTGAGATTCAGCGAGTCAGAAACACGTTTCTTCTAGGAGCTGCGTTGGGATATTCCCGAGTGAATGGGACCATAGGCTGTACAGAGAAATATCTGCTTCTAAAACCAAAACGGAGCTATCTAACTGAATGGTTGTCAATGTGTGCATTCAACTGACAGAGTTAAACTCACGTGTGGATTCAGCGGTTTGCAAACCCTTTCTGTGCAGAATCCCAAAACCGGTATTTCGAACCAAATGCCGGCATCCGTACTAATCAGCAGGAAACTTCGTCTAAAACTCAGGAGAAACGTTTCTTTGAAACTGCTCTGCTGTGCGTTCGTTCACCTAAGAGAGTTGAATCTATGTTGAGATTCAGCGAGTCAGAAACACGTTTCTTCTAGGAGCTGCCTTCGGATATTCCCGAGTGAATGGGACCATAGGCTGTACAGAGAAATATCTGCTTCTAAAACCAAAAGGGTGCTATCAAACTGAATGGTTGTCAATGTGTGCATTCAACTGACAGAGTTAAACTCACGTGTGGATTCAGCGGTTTGCAAACCCTTTCTATGCAGAATCCCAAAACCGGTATTTCGAAACAAAAGCCGGCATCCGTACTAAACAGCAGGAAACTTCGTCTAAAACTCAGGAGAAACGTTTCCTTGAAACTGCTCTGCTGTGCGTTCGTTCACCTAAGAGAGTTGAATCTATGTTGAGATTCAGCACGTCAGAAACACGTTTCTTCTAGGAGCTGTGTTGGGATATTCCCGAGTGAATGGGACCATAGACTGTACAGAGAAATATCTGCTTCTAAAACCAAAACGGAGCTATCTAACTGAATGGTTGTCAATGTGTGCATTCAACTGACAGAGTTAAACTCACGTGTGGATTCAGCGGTTTGCAAACCCTTTCTGTGCAGAATTCCAAAACCGGTATTTCCAGCCCAATGCCGGCATACGTACTAAACAGCAGGAAACTTCGTCTAAAACTCAGGAGAAAAGTTTCCTTGAAACTGCTCTGCTGTGCGTTCGTTCACCTAAGAGAGTTGAATCTATGTTGAGATTCAGCGAGTCAGAAACACGTTTCTTCTAGGAGCTGCGTTGGGATATTCCCGAGTGAATGGGACCATAGGCTGTACAGAGAAATATCTGCTTCTAAAACCAAACCGGAGCTATCTAACTGAATGGTTATCAATGTGTGCATTCAACTGACAGAGTTAAACTCACGTGTGGATTCAGCGGTTTGCAAACCCTTTCTGTGCAGAATCCCAAAACCGGTATTTCGAACCAAATGCCGGCATCCGTACTAAACAGCAGGAAACTTCGTCTAAAACTCAGGAGAAACGTTTCCTTGAAACTGCTCTGCTGTGCGTTCGTTCACCTAAGAGAGTTGAATCTATGTTGAGATTCAGCGAGTCAGAAACACGTTTGTTGTAGGAGCTGCGTTGGGATATTCCCGAGTGAATGGGACCATAGGCTGTACAGAGAAATATCTGCTTCTAAAACCAAAAGGGTGCTATCAAACTGAATGGTTGTCAATGTGTGCATTCAACTGACAGAGTTAAACTCACGTGTGGATTCAGCGGTTTGCAAACCCTTTCTGTGCAGAATCCCAAAACCGGTATTTCGAACCAAATGCCGGCATCCGTACTAAACAGCAGGAAACTTCGTCTAAAACTCAGGAGAAACGTTTCCTTGAAACTGCTCTGCTGTGCGTTCGTTCACCTAAGAGAGTTGAATCTATGTTGAGATTCAGCGAGTCAGAAACACGTTTCTTCTAGGAGCTGCGTTGGGATATTCCCGAGTGAATGGGACCATAGGCTGTACAGAGAAATATCTGCTTCTAAAACCAAAACGGAGCTATCTAACTGAATGGTTGTCAGTGTGTGCATTCAACTGACAGAGTTAAACTCACGTGTGGATTCAGCGGTTTGCAAAACCTTTCTGTCCAGAATCCCAAAACCGGTATTTCGAACCAAATGCCGGCATCCGTACTAATCAGCAGGAAACTTCGTCTAAAACTCAGGAGAAACGTTTCCTTGAAACTGCTCTGCTGTGCGTTCGTTCACCTAAGAGAGTTGAATCTATGTTGAGATTCAGCGAGTCAGAAACACGTTTCTTCTAGGAGCTGCGTTGGGATATTCCCGAGTGAATGGGACCATAGGATGTACAGAGAAATATCTGCTTCTAAAACCAACCCGGAGCTATCTAACTGAATGGTTGTCAATGTGTGCATTCAACTGACAGAGTTAAACTCACGTGTGGATTCAGCGGTTTGCAAACCCTTTCTGTGCAGAATCCCAAAACCGGTATTTCCAGCCCAATGCCGGCATCCGTACTAAACAGCAGGAAACTTCGTCTAAAACTCAGGAGAAAAGTTTCCTTGAAACTGCTCTGCTGTGCGTTCGTTCACCTAAGAGAGTTGAATCTATGTTGAGATTCAGCGAGTCAGAAACACGTTTCTTCTAGGAGCTGCGTTGGGATATTCCCGAGTGAATGGGACCATAGGCTGTACAGAGAAATATCTGCTTCTAAAACCAAAACGGAGCTATCTAACTGAATGGTTGTCAATGTGTCCATTCAACTGACAGAGTTAAACTCACGTGTGGATTCAGCGGTTTGCAAACCCTTTCTGTGCAGAATGCCAAAACCGGTATTTCGAATCAAAAGCCGGCATCCGTACTAATCAGCAGGAAACTTCGTCTAAAACTCAGGAGAAACGTTTACTTGAAACTGCTCTGCTGTGCGTTCGTTCACCTAAGAGAGTTGAATCTATGTTGAGATTCAGCGAGTCAGAAACACGTTTCTTCTAGGAGCTGCGTTCGGATATTCCCGAGTGAATGGGACCATAGGCTGTACAGAGAAATATCTGCTTCTAAAACCAAAAGGGTGCTATCAAACTGAAAGGTTGTCAATGTGTGCATTCAGCTGACAGAGTTAAACTCACGTGTGGATTCAGCGGTTTGCAAACCCTTTCTATGCAGAATCCCAAAACCGGTATTTCGAACCAAAAGCCGGCATCCGTACTAAACAGCAGGAAACTTCGTCTAAAACTCAGGAGAAACGTTTCCTTGAAACTGCTCTGCTGTGCGTTCGTTCAACTAAGAGAGTTGAATCTATGTTGAGATTCAGCGCGTCAGAAACACGTTTCTTCTAGGAGCTGTGTTGGGATATTCCCGAGTGAATGGGACCATAGACTGTACAGAGAAATATCTGCTTCTAAAACCAAAACGGAGCTATCTAACTGAATGGTTGTCAATGTGTGCATTCAACTGACAGAGTTAAACTCACGTGTGGATTCAGCGGTTTGCAAACCCTTTCTGTGCAGAATTCCAAAACCGGTATTTCCAGCCCAATGCCGGCATACGTACTAAACAGCAGGAAACTTCGTCTAAAACTCAGGAGAAAAGTTTCCTTGAAACTGCTCTGCTGTGCGTTCGTTCACCTAAGAGAGTTGAATCTATGTTGAGATTCAGCGAGTAAGAAACACGTTTCTTCTAGGAGCTGCGTTGGGATATTCCCGAGTGAATGGGACCATAGGCTGTACAGAGAAATATCTGCTTCTAAAACCAAACCGGAGCTATCTAACTGAATGGTTGTCAATGTGTGCATTCAACTGACAGAGTTAAACTCACGTGTGGATTCAGCGGTTTGCAAACCCTTTCTGTGCAGAATCCCAAAACCGGTATTTCCAGCCCAATGCCGGCATCCGTACTAAACAGCAGGAAACTTCGTCTAAAACTCAGGAGAAAAGTTTCCTTGAAACTGCTCTGCTGTGCGTTCGTTCACCTAAGAGAGTTGAATCTATGTTGAGATTCAGCGAGTCAGAAACACGTTTCTTCTAGGAGCTGCGTTGGGATATTCCCGAGTGAATGGGACCATAGGCTGTACAGAGAAATATCTGCTTCTAAAACCAAAACGGAGCTATCTAACTGAATGGTTGTCAGTGTGTGCATTCAACTGACAGAGTTAAACTCACGTGTGGATTCAGCGGTTTGCAAAACCTTTCTGTCCAGAATCCCAAAACCGGTATTTCGAACCAAATGCCGGCATCCGTACTAATCAGCAGGAAACTTCGTCTAAAACTCAGGAGAAACGTTTCCTTGAAACTGCTCTGCTGTGCGTTCGTTCACCTAAGAGAGTTGAATCTATGTTGAGATTCAGCGAGTCAGAAACACGTTTCTTCTAGGAGCTGCGTTGGGATATTCCCGAGTGAATGGGACCATAGGCTGTACAGAGAAATATCTGCTTCTAAAACCAACCCGGAGCAATCTAACTGAATGGTTGTCAATGTGTGCATTCAACTGACAGAGTTAAACTCACGTGTGGATTCAGCGGTTTGCAAACCCTTTCTGTGCAGAATCCCAAAACCGGTATTTCCAGCCCAATGCCGGCATCCGTACTAAACAGCAGGAAACTTCGTCTAAAACTCAGGAGAAAAGTTTCCTTGAAACTGCTCTGCTGTGCGTTCGTTCACCTAAGAGAGTTGAATCTATGTTGAGATTCAGCGAGTCAGAAACACGTTTCTTCTAGGAGCTGCGTTGGGATATTCCCGAGTGAATGGGACCATAGGCTGTACAGAGAAATATCTGCTTCTAAAACCAAAACGGAGCTATCTAACTGAATGGTTGTCAATGTGTCCATTCAACTGACAGAGTTAAACTCACGTGTGGATTCAGCGGTTTGCAAACCCTTTCTGTGCAGAATGCCAAAACCGGTATTTCGAATCAAAAGCCGGCATCCGTACTAATCAGCAGGAAACTTCGTCTAAAACTCAGGAGAAACGTTTACTTGAAACTGCTCTGCTGTGCGTTCGTTCACCTAAGAGAGTTGAATCTATGTTGAGATTCAGCGAGTCAGAAACACGTTTCTTCTAGGAGCTGCGTTCGGATATTCCCGAGTGAATGGGACCATAGGCTGTACAGAGAAATATCTGCTTCTAAAACCAAAAGGGTGCTATCAAACTGAAAGGTTGTCAATGTGTGCATTCAGCTGACAGAGTTAAACTCACGTGTGGATTCAGCGGTTTGCAAACCCTTTCTATGCAGAATCCCAAAACCGGTATTTCGAACCAAAAGCCGGCATCCGTACTAAACAGCAGGAAACTTCGTCTAAAACTCAGGAGAAACGTTTCCTTGAAACTGCTCTGCTGTGCGTTCGTTCAACTAAGAGAGTTGAATCTATGTTGAGATTCAGCGCGTCAGAAACACGTTTCTTCTAGGAGCTGTGTTGGGATATTCCCGAGTGAATGGGACCATAGACTGTACAGAGAAATATCTGCTTCTAAAACCAAAACGGAGCTATCTAACTGAATGGTTGTCAATGTGTGCATTCAACTGACAGAGTTAAACTCACGTGTGGATTCAGCGGTTTGCAAACCCTTTCTGTGCAGAATTCCAAAACCGGTATTTCCAGCCCAATGCCGGCATACGTACTAAACAGCAGGAAACTTCGTCTAAAACTCAGGAGAAAAGTTTCCTTGAAACTGCTCTGCTGTGCGTTCGTTCACCTAAGAGAGTTGAATCTATGTTGAGATTCAGCGAGTAAGAAACACGTTTCTTCTAGGAGCTGCGTTGGGATATTCCCGAGTGAATGGGACCATAGGCTGTACAGAGAAATATCTGCTTCTAAAACCAAACCGGAGATATCTAACTGAATGGTTGTCAATGTGTGCATTCAACTGACAGAGTTAAACTCACGTGTGGATTCAGCGGTTTGCAAACCCTTTCTGTGCAGAATCCCAAAACCGGTATTTCCAGCCCAATGCCGGCATCCGTACTAAACAGCAGGAAACTTCGTCTAAAACTCAGGAGAAAAGTTTCCTTGAAACTGCTCTGCTGTGCGTTCGTTCACCTAAGAGAGTTGAATCTATGTTGAGATTCAGCGAGTCAGAAACACGTTTCTTCTAGGAGCTGCGTTGGGATATTCCCGAGTGAATGGGACCATAGGCTGTACAGAGAAATATCTGCTTCTAAAACCAAAACGGAGCTATCTAACTGAATGGTTGTCAATGTGTGCATTCACCTGACAGAGTTAAACTCACGTGTGGATTCAGCGGTTTGCAAACCCTTTCTGTGCAGAATGCCAAAACCGGTATTTCGAATCAAAAGCCGGCATCCGTACTAATCAGCAGGAAACTTCGTCTAAAACTCAGGAGAAACGTTTACTTGAAACTGCTCTGCTGTGCGTTCGTTCACCTAAGAGAGTTGAATCTATGTTGAGATTCAGCGAGTCAGAAACACGTTTCTTCTAGGAGCTGCGTTGGGATATTCCCGAGTGAATCGGACCATAGGCTGTACAGAGAAATATCTGCTTCTAAAACCAAAAAGGAGCTATCTAACTGAATGGTTGTCAATGTGTGCATTCAACTGACAGAGGTAAACTCACGTGTGGATTCAGCGGTTTGCAAAACCTTTCTGTCCAGAATCCCAAAACCGGTATTTCGAATCAAATGCCGGCATCCGTACTAATAAGCAGAAAACTTCGTCTAAAACTCAGGAGAAACGTTTCCTTGAAACTGCTCTGCTGTGCGTTCGTTCACCTAAGAGAGTTGAATCTATGTTGAGATTCAGCGAGTCAGAAACACGTTTGTTCTAGGAGCTGCGTTGGGATATTCCCGAGTGAATGGGACCATAGGCTGTACAGAGAAATATCTGCTTCTAAAACCAAAAGGGTGCTATCAAACTGAATGGTTGTCAATGTGTGCATTCAACTGACAGAGTTAAACTCACGTGTGGATTCAGCGGTTTGCAAACCCTTTCTGTGCAGAATCCCAAAACCGGTATTTCGAACCAAATGCCGGCATCCGTACTAAACAGCAGGAAACTTCGTCTAAAACTCAGGAGAAACGTTTCCTTGAAACTGCTCTGCTGTGCGTTCGTTCACCTAAGAGAGTTGAATCTATGTTGAGATTCAGCGAGTCAGAAACACGTTTCTTCTAGGAGCTGCGTTGGGATATTCCCGAGTGAATGGGACCATAGGCTGTACAGAGAAATATCTGCTTCTAAAACCAAAACGGAGCTATCTAACTGAATGGTTGTCAGTGTGTGCATTCAACTGACAGAGTTAAACTCACGTGTGGATTCAGCGGTTTGCAAACCCTTTCTGTGCAGAATCCCAAAACCGGTATTTCGAACCAAATGCCGGCATCCGTACTAATCAGCAGGAAACTTCGTCTAAAACTCAGGAGAAACGTTTCCTTGAAACTGCTCTGCTGTGCGTTCGTTCACCTAAGAGAGTTGAATCTATGTTGAGATTCAGCGAGTCAGAAACACGTTTCTTCTAGGAGCTGCGTTGGGATATTCCCGAGTGAATGGGACCATAGGCTGTACAGAGAAATATCTGCTTCTAAAACCAAAACGGAGCTATCTAACTGAATGGTTGTCAATGTGTGCATTCAACTGACAGAGTTAAACTCACGTGTGGATTCAGCGGTTTGCAAACCCTTTCTGTGCAGAATCCCAAAACCGGTATTTCGAACCAAATGCCGGCATCCGTACTAATCAGCAGGAAACTTCGTCTAAAACTCAGGAGAAACGTTTCTTTGAAACTGCTCTGCTGTGCGTTCGTTCACCTAAGAGAGTTGAATCTATGTTGAGATTCAGCGAGTCAGAAACACGTTTCTTCTAGGAGCTGCGTTCGGATATTCCCGAGTGAATGGGACCATAGGCTGTACAGAGAAATATCTGCTTCTAAAACCAAAAGGGTGCTATCAAATTGAATGGTTGTCAATGTGTGCATTCAACTGACAGAGTTAAACTCACGTGTGGATTCAGCGGTTTGCAAACCCTTTCTATGCAGAATCCCAAAACCGGTATTTCGAACCAAAAGCCGGCATCCGTACTAAACAGCAGGAAACTTCGTCTAAAACTCAGGAGAAACGTTTCCTTGAAACTGCTCTGCTGTGCGTTCGTTCACCTAAGAGAGTTGAATCTATGTTGAGATTCAGCGAGTCAGAAACACGTTTCTTTTAGGAGCTGCGTTGGGATATTCCCGAGTGAATGGGACCATAGGCTGTACAGAGAAATATCTGCTTCTAAAACCAAAACGGAGCTATCTAACTGAATGGTTGTCAATGTGTGCATTCAACTGACAGAGTTAAACTCACGTGTGGATTCAGCGGTTTGCAAACCCTTTCTGTGCAGAATCCCAAAACCGGTATTTCCAGCCCAATGCCGGCATACGTACTAAACAGTAGTAAACTTCGTCTAAAACTCAGGACAAAAGTTTCCTTGAAACTGCTCTGCTGTGCGTTCGTTCACCTAAGAGAGTTGAATCTATGTTGAGATTCAGCGAGTCAGAAACACGTTTCTTCTAGGAGCTGCGTTGGGATATTCCCGAGTGAATGGGACCATAGGCTGCACAGAGAAATATCTGCTTCTAAAACCAAAACGGAGCTATCTAACTGAAAGGTTGTCAATGTGTGCATTCAACTGACAGAGTTAAACTCACGTGTGGATTCAGCGGTTTGCAAACCGTTTCTGTGCAGAATCCCAAAACCGGTATTTCCAGCCCAATGCCGGCATACGTACTATACAGCAGGAGTCTTCGTCTAAAACTCAGGAGAAAAGTTTCCTTGAAACTGCTCTGCTGTGCGTTCGTTCACCTAAGAGAGTTGAATCTATGTTGAGATTCAGCGAGTCAGAAACACGTTTCTTCTAGGAGCTGCGTTGGGATATTCCCGAGTGAATGGGACCATAGGCTGTACAGAGAAATATCTGCTTCTAAATCAAAAAGGGTGCTATCAAACTGAATGGTTGTCAATGTGTGCATTCAACTGACAGAGTTAAACTCACGTGTGGATTCAGCGGTTTACAAACCCTTTTTGTGCAGAATCCCAAAACCGGTATTTCCAGCCCAATGCTGTCATGCGTTCTAAACAGCAGGAAACTTCGTCTAAAACTCAGGAGAAAAGTTTCCTTGAAACTGCTCTGCTGTGCTTTCGTTCACCTAAGAGAGTTGAATCTATGTTGAGATTCAGCGCGTCAGAAACACGTTTCTTCTAGGAGCTGTGTTGGGATATTCCCGAGTGAATGGGACCATAGGCTGTACAGAGAAATATCTGCTTCTAAAACCAAAACGGAGCTATCTAACTGAATGGTTGTCAATGTGTGCATTCAACTGACAGAGTTAAACTCACGTGTGGATTCAGCGGTTTGCAAACCCTTTCTGTCCAGAATCCCAAAACCGGTATTTCCAGCCCAATGCCGGCATACGTACTAAACAGCAGGAAACTTCGTCTAAAACTCAGGAGAAAAGTTTCCTTGAAACTGCTCTGCTGTGCGTTCGTTCACCTAAGAGAGTTGAATCTATGTTGAGATTCAGCGAGTCAGAAACACGTTTCTTCTAGGAGCTGCGTTGGGATATTCCCGAGTGAATGGGACCATAGGCTGTACAGAGAAATATCTGCTTCTAAAACCAAAACGGAGCTATCTAACTGAATGGTTGTCAATGTGTGCATTCAACTGACAGAGTTAAACTCACGTGTGGATTCAGCGGTTTGCAAACCCTTTCTGTGCAGAATCCCAAAACCGGTATTTCCAGCCCAATGCCGGCATCCGTACTAAACAACAGGAAACTTCGTCTAAAACTCAGGAGAAACGTTTCCTTGAAACTGCTCTGCTGTGCGTTTGTTCACCTAAGAGAGTTGAATCTATGTTGAGATTCAGCGAGTCAGAAACACGTTTCTTCTAGGAGCTGCGTTGGGATATTCCCGAGTGAATGGGACCATAGGCTGTACAGAGAAATATCTGCTTCTAAAACCAAAACGGAGCTATCTAACTGAATGGTTGTCAATGTGTGCATTCAACTGACAGAGTTAAACTCACGTGTGGATTCAGCGGTTTGCAAACCCTTTCTGTGCAGAATCCCAAAACCGGTATTTCGAATCAAATGCCGGCATCCGTACTAATAAGCAGGAAACTTCGTCTAAAACTCAGGAGAAACGTTTACTTGAAACTGCTCTGCTGTGCGTTCGTTCACCTAAGAGAGTTGAATCTATGTTGAGATTCAGCGAGTCAGAAACACGTTTCTTCTAGGAGCTGCGTTGGGATATTCCCGAGTGAATGGGACCATAGGCTGTACAGAGAAATATCTGCTTCTAAAACCAAAAGGGTGCTATCAAACTGAATGGATGTCAATGTGTGCATTCAACTGAGAGAGTTAAACTCACGTGTGGATTCAGCGGTTTGCAAACCCTTTCTGTGCAGAATCCCAAAACCGGTATTTCGAACCAAATGCCGGCATCCGTAATAACAGCAGGAAACTTCGTCTAAAACTCAGGAGAAACGTTTCCTTGAAACTGCTCTGCTGTGCGTTCGTTCACCTAAGAGAGTTGAATCTATGTTGAGATTCAGCGAGTCAGAAACACGTTTCTTCTAGGAGCTGCGTTGGGATATTCCCGAGTGAATGGGACCATAGGCTGTACAGAGAAATATCTGCTTCTAAAACCAAAACGGAGCTATCTAACTGAATGGTTGTCAATGTGTGCATTCAACTGACAGACTTAAACTCACGTGTGGATTCAGCGGTTTGCAAACCCCTTCTGTCCAGAATCCCAAAACGGGTATTTCCAGCCCAATGCCGGCATACGTACTAAACAGCAGGAAACTTCGTCTAAAACTCAGGAGAAAAGTTTCCTTGAAACTGCTCTGCTGTGCGTTCGTTCACCTAAGAGAGTTGAATCTATGTTGAGATTCAGCGAGTCAGAAACACGTTTCTTCTAGGAGCTGCGTTGGGATATTCCCGAGTGAATGGGACCATAGGATGTACAGAGAAATATCTGCTTCTAAAACCAAAACGGAGCTATCTAACTGAATGGTTGTCAGTGTGTGCATTCAACTGACAGAGTTAAACTCACGTGTGGATTCAGCGGTTTGCAAAACCTTTCTGTCCAGAATCCCAAAACCGATATTTCGAACCAAATGCCGGCATCCGTACTAATCAGCAGGAAACTTCGTCTAAAACTCAGGAGAAACGTTTCCTTGAAACTGCTCTGCTGTGCGTTCGTTCACCTAAGAGAGTTGAATCTATGTTGAGATTCAGCGAGTCAGAAACACGTTTCTTCTAGGAGCTGCGTTGGGATATTCCCGAGTGAATGGGACCATAGGCTGTACAGAGAAATATCTGCTTCTAAAACCAAAACGGAGCTATCTAACTGAATGGTTGTCAATGTGTGCATTCAACTGACAGAGTTAAACTCACGTGTGGATTCAGCGGTTTGCAAACCGTTTCTGTGCAGAATCCCAAAACCGGTATTTCCAGCCCAATGCCGGCATACGTACTAAACAGTAGTAAACTTCGTCTAAAACTCAGGAGAAAAGTTTCCTTGAAACTGCTCTGCTGTGCGTTCATTCACCTAAGAGAGTTGAATCTATGTTGAGATTCAGCGAGTCAGAAACACGTTTCTTCTAGGAGCTGCGTTCGGATATTCCCGAGTGAATGGGACCATAGGCTGTACAGAGAAATATCTGCTTCTAAAACCAAAACGGAGCTATCTAACTGAAAGGTTGTCAATGTGTGCATTCAACTGACAGAGTTAAACTCACCTGTGGATTCAGCGGTTTGCAAACCGTTTCTGTGCAGAATCCCAAAACCGGTATTTCCAGCCCAATGCCGGCATACGTACTATACAGCAGGAGTCTTCGTCTAAAACTCAGGAGAAAAGTTTCCTTGAAACTGCTCTGCTGTGCGTTCGTTCACCTAAGAGAGTTGAATCTATGTTGAGATTCAGCGAGTCAGAAACACGTTTCTTCTAGGAGCTGCGTTCGGATATTCCCGAGTGAATGGGACCATAGGCTGTACAGAGAAATATCTGCTTCTAAAACCAAAAGGGTGCTATCAAACTGAAAGGTTGTCAATGTGTGCATTCAGCTGACAGAGTTAAACTCACGTGTGGATTCAGCGGTTTGCAAACCCTTTCTATGCAGAATCCCAAAACCGGTATTTCGAACCAAAAGCCGGCATCCGTACTAAACAGCAGGAAACTTCGTCTAAAACTCAGGAGAAACGTTTCCTTGAAACTGCTCTGCTGTGCGTTCGTTCAACTAAGAGAGTTGAATCTATGTTGAGATTCAGCGCGTCAGAAACACGTTTCTTCTAGGAGCTGTGTTGGGATATTCCCGAGTGAATGGGACCATAGACTGTACAGAGAAATATCTGCTTCTAAAACCAAAACGGAGCTATCTAACTGAATGGTTGTCAATGTGTGCATTCAACTGACAGAGTTAAACTCACGTGTGGATTCAGCGGTTTGCAAACCCTTTCTGTGCAGAATTCCAAAACCGGTATTTCCAGCCCAATGCCGGCATACGTACTAAACAGCAGGAAACTTCGTCTAAAACTCAGGAGAAAAGTTTCCTTGAAACTGCTCTGCTGTGCGTTCGTTCACCTAAGAGAGTTGAATCTATGTTGAGATTCAGCGAGTAAGAAACACGTTTCTTCTAGGAGCTGCGTTGGGATATTCCCGAGTGAATGGGACCATAGGCTGTACAGAGAAATATCTGCTTCTAAAACCAAACCGGAGATATCTAACTGAATGGTTGTCAATGTGTGCATTCAACTGACAGAGTTAAACTCACGTGTGGATTCAGCGGTTTGCAAACCCTTTCTGTGCAGAATCCCAAAACCGGTATTTCCAGCCCAATGCCGGCATCCGTACTAAACAGCAGGAAACTTCGTCTAAAACTCAGGAGAAAAGTTTCCTTGAAACTGCTCTGCTGTGCGTTCGTTCACCTAAGAGAGTTGAATCTATGTTGAGATTCAGCGAGTCAGAAACACGTTTCTTCTAGGAGCTGCGTTGGGATATTCCCGAGTGAATGGGACCATAGGCTGTACAGAGAAATATCTGCTTCTAAAACCAAAACGGAGCTATCTAACTGAATGGTTGTCAATGTGTGCATTCACCTGACAGAGTTAAACTCACGTGTGGATTCAGCGGTTTGCAAACCCTTTCTGTGCAGAATGCCAAAACCGGTATTTCGAATCAAAAGCCGGCATCCGTACTAATCAGCAGGAAACTTCGTCTAAAACTCAGGAGAAACGTTTACTTGAAACTGCTCTGCTGTGCGTTCGTTCACCTAAGAGAGTTGAATCTATGTTGAGATTCAGCGAGTCAGAAACACGTTTCTTCTAGGAGCTGCGTTGGGATATTCCCGAGTGAATCGGACCATAGGCTGTACAGAGAAATATCTGCTTCTAAAACCAAAAAGGAGCTATCTAACTGAATGGTTGTCAATGTGTGCATTCAACTGACAGAGGTAAACTCACGTGTGGATTCAGCGGTTTGCAAAACCTTTCTGTCCAGAATCCCAAAACCGGTATTTCGAATCAAATGCCGGCATCCGTACTAATAAGCAGAAAACTTCGTCTAAAACTCAGGAGAAACGTTTCCTTGAAACTGCTCTGCTGTGCGTTCGTTCACCTAAGAGAGTTGAATCTATGTTGAGATTCAGCGAGTCAGAAACACGTTTGTTCTAGGAGCTGCGTTGGGATATTCCCGAGTGAATGGGACCATAGGCTGTACAGAGAAATATCTGCTTCTAAAACCAAAAGGGTGCTATCAAACTGAATGGTTGTCAATGTGTGCATTCAACTGACAGAGTTAAACTCACGTGTGGATTCAGCGGTTTGCAAACCCTTTCTGTGCAGAATCCCAAAACCGGTATTTCGAACCAAATGCCGGCATCCGTACTAAACAGCAGGAAACTTCGTCTAAAACTCAGGAGAAACGTTTCCTTGAAACTGCTCTGCTGTGCGTTCGTTCACCTAAGAGAGTTGAATCTATGTTGAGATTCAGCGAGTCAGAAACACGTTTCTTCTAGGAGCTGCGTTGGGATATTCCCGAGTGAATGGGACCATAGGCTGTACAGAGAAATATCTGCTTCTAAAACCAAAACGGAGCTATCTAACTGAATGGTTGTCAGTGTGTGCATTCAACTGACAGAGTTAAACTCACGTGTGGATTCAGCGGTTTGCAAACCCTTTCTGTGCAGAATCCCAAAACCGGTATTTCGAACCAAATGCCGGCATCCGTACTAATCAGCAGGAAACTTCGTCTAAAACTCAGGAGAAACGTTTCCTTGAAACTGCTCTGCTGTGCGTTCGTTCACCTAAGAGAGTTGAATCTATGTTGAGATTCAGCGAGTCAGAAACACGTTTCTTCTAGGAGCTGCGTTGGGATATTCCCGAGTGAATGGGACCATAGGCTGTACAGAGAAATATCTGCTTCTAAAACCAAAACGGAGCTATCTAACTGAATGGTTGTCAATGTGTGCATTCAACTGACAGAGTTAAACTCACGTGTGGATTCAGCGGTTTGCAAACCCTTTCTGTGCAGAATCCCAAAACCGGTATTTCGAACCAAATGCCGGCATCCGTACTAATCAGCAGGAAACTTCGTCTAAAACTCAGGAGAAACGTTTCTTTGAAACTGCTCTGCTGTGCGTTCGTTCACCTAAGAGAGTTGAATCTATGTTGAGATTCAGCGAGTCAGAAACACGTTTCTTCTAGGAGCTGCGTTCGGATATTCCCGAGTGAATGGGACCATAGGCTGTACAGAGAAATATCTGCTTCTAAAACCAAAAGGGTGCTATCAAATTGAATGGTTGTCAATGTGTGCATTCAACTGACAGAGTTAAACTCACGTGTGGATTCAGCGGTTTGCAAACCCTTTCTATGCAGAATCCCAAAACCGGTATTTCGAACCAAAAGCCGGCATCCGTACTAAACAGCAGGAAACTTCGTCTAAAACTCAGGAGAAACGTTTCCTTGAAACTGCTCTGCTGTGCGTTCGTTCACCTAAGAGAGTTGAATCTATGTTGAGATTCAGCGAGTCAGAAACACGTTTCTTTTAGGAGCTGCGTTGGGATATTCCCGAGTGAATGGGACCATAGGCTGTACAGAGAAATATCTGCTTCTAAAACCAAAACGGAGCTATCTAACTGAATGGTTGTCAATGTGTGCATTCAACTGACAGAGTTAAACTCACGTGTGGATTCAGCGGTTTGCAAACCCTTTCTGTGCAGAATCCCAAAACCGGTATTTCCAGCCCAATGCCGGCATACGTACTAAACAGTAGTAAACTTCGTCTAAAACTCAGGACAAAAGTTTCCTTGAAACTGCTCTGCTGTGCGTTCGTTCACCTAAGAGAGTTGAATCTATGTTGAGATTCAGCGAGTCAGAAACACGTTTCTTCTAGGAGCTGCGTTGGGATATTCCCGAGTGAATGGGACCATAGGCTGCACAGAGAAATATCTGCTTCTAAAACCAAAACGGAGCTATCTAACTGAAAGGTTGTCAATGTGTGCATTCAACTGACAGAGTTAAACTCACGTGTGGATTCAGCGGTTTGCAAACCGTTTCTGTGCAGAATCCCAAAACCGGTATTTCCAGCCCAATGCCGGCATACGTACTATACAGCAGGAGTCTTCGTCTAAAACTCAGGAGAAAAGTTTCCTTGAAACTGCTCTGCTGTGCGTTCGTTCACCTAAGAGAGTTGAATCTATGTTGAGATTCAGCGAGTCAGAAACACGTTTCTTCTAGGAGCTGCGTTGGGATATTCCCGAGTGAATGGGACCATAGGCTGTACAGAGAAATATCTGCTTCTAAATCAAAAAGGGTGCTATCAAACTGAATGGTTGTCAATGTGTGCATTCAACTGACAGAGTTAAACTCACGTGTGGATTCAGCGGTTTACAAACCCTTTTTGTGCAGAATCCCAAAACCGGTATTTCCAGCCCAATGCTGTCATGCGTTCTAAACAGCAGGAAACTTCGTCTAAAACTCAGGAGAAAAGTTTCCTTGAAACTGCTCTGCTGTGCTTTCGTTCACCTAAGAGAGTTGAATCTATGTTGAGATTCAGCGCGTCAGAAACACGTTTCTTCTAGGAGCTGTGTTGGGATATTCCCGAGTGAATGGGACCATAGGCTGTACAGAGAAATATCTGCTTCTAAAACCAAAACGGAGCTATCTAACTGAATGGTTGTCAATGTGTGCATTCAACTGACAGAGTTAAACTCACGTGTGGATTCAGCGGTTTGCAAACCCTTTCTGTCCAGAATCCCAAAACCGGTATTTCCAGCCCAATGCCGGCATACGTACTAAACAGCAGGAAACTTCGTCTAAAACTCAGGAGAAAAGTTTCCTTGAAACTGCTCTGCTGTGCGTTCGTTCACCTAAGAGAGTTGAATCTATGTTGAGATTCAGCGAGTCAGAAACACGTTTCTTCTAGGAGCTGCGTTGGGATATTCCCGAGTGAATGGGACCATAGGCTGTACAGAGAAATATCTGCTTCTAAAACCAAAACGGAGCTATCTAACTGAATGGTTGTCAATGTGTGCATTCAACTGACAGAGTTAAACTCACGTGTGGATTCAGCGGTTTGCAAACCCTTTCTGTGCAGAATCCCAAAACCGGTATTTCCAGCCCAATGCCGGCATCCGTACTAAACAACAGGAAACTTCGTCTAAAACTCAGGAGAAACGTTTCCTTGAAACTGCTCTGCTGTGCGTTTGTTCACCTAAGAGAGTTGAATCTATGTTGAGATTCAGCGAGTCAGAAACACGTTTCTTCTAGGAGCTGCGTTGGGATATTCCCGAGTGAATGGGACCATAGGCTGTACAGAGAAATATCTGCTTCTAAAACCAAAACGGAGCTATCTAACTGAATGGTTGTCAATGTGTGCATTCAACTGACAGAGTTAAACTCACGTGTGGATTCAGCGGTTTGCAAACCCTTTCTGTGCAGAATCCCAAAACCGGTATTTCGAATCAAATGCCGGCATCCGTACTAATAAGCAGGAAACTTCGTCTAAAACTCAGGAGAAACGTTTACTTGAAACTGCTCTGCTGTGCGTTCGTTCACCTAAGAGAGTTGAATCTATGTTGAGATTCAGCGAGTCAGAAACACGTTTCTTCTAGGAGCTGCGTTGGGATATTCCCGAGTGAATGGGACCATAGGCTGTACAGAGAAATATCTGCTTCTAAAACCAAAAGGGTGCTATCAAACTGAATGGATGTCAATGTGTGCATTCAACTGAGAGAGTTAAACTCACGTGTGGATTCAGCGGTTTGCAAACCCTTTCTGTGCAGAATCCCAAAACCGGTATTTCGAACCAAATGCCGGCATCCGTAATAACAGCAGGAAACTTCGTCTAAAACTCAGGAGAAACGTTTCCTTGAAACTGCTCTGCTGTGCGTTCGTTCACCTAAGAGAGTTGAATCTATGTTGAGATTCAGCGAGTCAGAAACACGTTTCTTCTAGGAGCTGCGTTGGGATATTCCCGAGTGAATGGGACCATAGGCTGTACAGAGAAATATCTGCTTCTAAAACCAAAACGGAGCTATCTAACTGAATGGTTGTCAATGTGTGCATTCAACTGACAGACTTAAACTCACGTGTGGATTCAGCGGTTTGCAAACCCCTTCTGTCCAGAATCCCAAAACGGGTATTTCCAGCCCAATGCCGGCATACGTACTAAACAGCAGGAAACTTCGTCTAAAACTCAGGAGAAAAGTTTCCTTGAAACTGCTCTGCTGTGCGTTCGTTCACCTAAGAGAGTTGAATCTATGTTGAGATTCAGCGAGTCAGAAACACGTTTCTTCTAGGAGCTGCGTTGGGATATTCCCGAGTGAATGGGACCATAGGATGTACAGAGAAATATCTGCTTCTAAAACCAAAACGGAGCTATCTAACTGAATGGTTGTCAGTGTGTGCATTCAACTGACAGAGTTAAACTCACGTGTGGATTCAGCGGTTTGCAAAACCTTTCTGTCCAGAATCCCAAAACCGATATTTCGAACCAAATGCCGGCATCCGTACTAATCAGCAGGAAACTTCGTCTAAAACTCAGGAGAAACGTTTCCTTGAAACTGCTCTGCTGTGCGTTCGTTCACCTAAGAGAGTTGAATCTATGTTGAGATTCAGCGAGTCAGAAACACGTTTCTTCTAGGAGCTGCGTTGGGATATTCCCGAGTGAATGGGACCATAGGCTGTACAGAGAAATATCTGCTTCTAAAACCAAAACGGAGCTATCTAACTGAATGGTTGTCAATGTGTGCATTCAACTGACAGAGTTAAACTCACGTGTGGATTCAGCGGTTTGCAAACCGTTTCTGTGCAGAATCCCAAAACCGGTATTTCCAGCCCAATGCCGGCATACGTACTAAACAGTAGTAAACTTCGTCTAAAACTCAGGAGAAAAGTTTCCTTGAAACTGCTCTGCTGTGCGTTCATTCACCTAAGAGAGTTGAATCTATGTTGAGATTCAGCGAGTCAGAAACACGTTTCTTCTAGGAGCTGCGTTCGGATATTCCCGAGTGAATGGGACCATAGGCTGTACAGAGAAATATCTGCTTCTAAAACCAAAACGGAGCTATCTAACTGAAAGGTTGTCAATGTGTGCATTCAACTGACAGAGTTAAACTCACCTGTGGATTCAGCGGTTTGCAAACCGTTTCTGTGCAGAATCCCAAAACCGGTATTTCCAGCCCAATGCCGGCATACGTACTATACAGCAGGAGTCTTCGTCTAAAACTCAGGAGAAAAGTTTCCTTGAAACTGCTCTGCTGTGCGTTCGTTCACCTAAGAGAGTTGAATCTATGTTGAGATTCAGCGAGTCAGAAACACGTTTCTTCTAGGAGCTGCGTTCGGATATTCCCGAGTGAATGGGACCATAGGCTGTACAGAGAAATATCTGCTTCTAAAACCAAAACGGAGCTATCTAACTGAATGGTTGTCAATGTGTGCATTCAACTGACAGAGTTAAACTCACGTGTGGATTCAGCGGTTTGCAAACCCTTTCTGTGCAGAATCCCAAAACCGGTATTTCCAGCCCAATGCCGGCATACGAACTAAACAGCAGGAAACTTCGTCTAAAACTCAGGAGAAAAGATTCCTTGAAACTGCTCTGCTGTGCGTTCGTTCACCTAAGAGAGTTGAATCTATGTTGAGATTCAGCGAGTCAGAAACACGTTTCTTCTAGGAGCTGCGTTGGGATATTCCCGAGTGAATGGGACCATAGGCTGTACAGAGAAATATCTGCTTCTAAAACCAAAAGGGTGCTATCAAACTGAATGGTTGTCAATGCGTGCATTCAACTGACAGAGTTAACCTCACGTGTGGATTCAGCGGTTTGCAAACCCTTTCTGTGCAGAATCCCAAAACCGGTATTTCCAGCCCAATGCCGGCATACGTACTAAACAGTAGTAAACTTCGTCTAAAACTCAGGAGAAAAGTTTCCTTGAAACTGCTCTGCTGTGCGTTCGTTCACCTAAGAGAGTTGAATCTATGTTTAGATTCAGCGAGTCAGAAACACGTTTCTTCTAGGAGCTGCGTTGGGATATTCCCGAGTGAATGGGACCATAGGCTGTACAGAGAAATATCTGCTTCTAAAACCAAAACGGAGCTATCTAACTGAAAGGTTGTCAATGTGTGCATTCAACTGACAGAGTTAAACTCACCTGTGGATTCAGCGGTTTGCAAACCGTTTCTGTGCAGAATCCCAAAACCGGTATTTCCAGCCCAATGCCGGCATACGTACTATACAGCAGGAGTCTTCGTCTAAAACTCAGGAGAAAAGTTTCCTTGAAACTGCTCTGCTGTGCGTTCGTTCACCTAAGAGAGTTGAATCTATGTTGAGATTCAGCGAGTCAGAAACACGTTTCTTCTAGGAGCTGCGTTCGGATATTCCCGAGTGAATGGGACCATAGGCTGTACAGAGAAATATCTGCTTCTAAAACCAAAACGGAGCTATCTAACTGAATGGTTGTCAATGTGTGCATTCAACTGACAGAGTTAAACTCACGTGTGGATTCAGCGGTTTGCAAACCCTTTCTGTGCAGAATCCCAAAACCGGTATTTCCAGCCCAATGCCGGCATACGAACTAAACAGCAGGAAACTTCGTCTAAAACTCAGGAGAAAAGATTCCTTGAAACTGCTCTGCTGTGCGTTCGTTCACCTAAGAGAGTTGAATCTATGTTGAGATTCAGCGAGTCAGAAACACGTTTCTTCTAGGAGCTGCGTTGGGATATTCCCGAGTGAATGGGACCATAGGCTGTACAGAGAAATATCTGCTTCTAAAACCAAAAGGGTGCTATCAAACTGAATGGTTGTCAATGTGTGCATTCAACTGACAGAGTTAAACTCACGTGTGGATTCAGCGGTTTGCAAACCCTTTCTGTGCAGAATCCCAAAACCGGTATTTCGAACCAAATGCCGGCATCCGTACTAATCAGCAGGAAACTTCGTCTAAAACTCAGGAGAAACGTTTCTTTGAAACTGCTCTGCTGTGCGTTCGTTCACCTAAGAGAGTTGAATCTATGTTGAGATTCAGCGAGTCAGAAACACGTTTCTTCTAGGAGCTGCGTTCGGATATTCCCGAGTGAATGGGACCATAGGCTGTACAGAGAAATATCTGCTTCTAAAACCAAAAGGGTGCTATCAAATTGAATGGTTGTCAATGTGTGCATTCAACTGACAGAGTTAAACTCACGTGTGGATTCAGCGGTTTGCAAACCCTTTCTATGCAGAATCCCAAAACCGGTATTTCGAACCAAAAGCCGGCATCCGTACTAAACAGCAGGAAACTTCGTCTAAAACTCAGGAGAAACGTTTCCTTGAAACTGCTCTGCTGTGCGTTCGTTCACCTAAGAGAGTTGAATCTATGTTGAGATTCAGCGAGTCAGAAACACGTTTCTTTTAGGAGCTGCGTTGGGATATTCCCGAGTGAATGGGACCATAGGCTGTACAGAGAAATATCTGCTTCTAAAACCAAAACGGAGCTATCTAACTGAATGGTTGTCAATGTGTGCATTCAACTGACAGAGTTAAACTCACGTGTGGATTCAGCGGTTTGCAAACCGTTTCTGTGCAGAATCCCAAAACCGGTATTTCCAGCCCAATGCCGGCATACGTACTAAACAGTAGTAAACTTCGTCTAAAACTCAGGAGAAAAGTTTCCTTGAAACTGCTCTGCTGTGCGTTCGTTCACCTAAGAGAGTTGAATCTATGTTGAGATTCAGCGAGTCAGAAACACGTTTCTTCTAGGAGCTGCGTTGGGATATTCCCGAGTGAATGGGACCATAGGCTGTACAGAGAAATATCTGATTCTAAAACCAAAACGGAGCTATCTAACTGAAAGGTTGTCAATGTGTGCATTCAACTGACAGAGTTAAACTCACGTGTGGATTCAGCGGTTTGCAAACCGTTTCTGTGCAGAATCCCAAAACCGGTATTGCCAGCCCAATGCCGGCATACGTACTATACAGCAGGAGTCTTCGTCTAAAACTCAGGAGAAAAGTTTCCTTGAAACTGCTCTGCTGTGCGTTCGTTCACCTAAGAGAGTTGAATCTATGTTGAGATTCAGCGAGTCAGAAACACGTTTCTTCTAAGAGCTGCGTTGGGATATTCCCGAGTGAATGGGACCACAGGCTGTACAGAGAAATATCTGCTTCTAAATCAAAAAGGGTGCTATCAAACTGAATGGTTGTCAATGTGTGCATTCAACTGACAGAGTTAAACTCACGTGTGGATTCAGCGGTTTACGAACCCTTTTTGTGCAGAATCCCAAAACCGGTATTTCCAGCCCAATGCTGGCATACGTTCTAAACAGCAGGAAACTTCGTCTAAAACTCAGGAGAAAAGTTTCCTTGAAACTGCTCTGCTGTGCTTTCGTTCACCTAAGAGAGTTGAATCTATGTTGAGATTCAGCGAGTCAGAAACACGTTTCTTCTAGGAGCTGTGTTGGGATATTCCCGAGTGAATGGGACCATAGGCTGTACAGAGAAATATCTGCTTCTAAAACCAAAACGGAGCTATCTAACTGAATGGTTGTCAATGTGTGCATTCAACTGACAGAGTTAACCTCACGTGTGGATTCAGCGGTTTGCAAACCCTTTCTGTCCAGAATCCCAAAACCGGTATTTCCAGCCCAATGCCGGCATACGTACTAAACAGCAGGAAACTTCGTCTAAAACTCAGGAGAAAAGTTTCCTTGAAACTGCTCTGCTGTGCGTTCGTTCACCTAAGAGAGTTGAATCTATGTTGAGATTCAGCGAGTCAGAAACACGTTTCTTCTAGGAGCTGCGTTGGGATATTCCCGAGTGAATGGGACCATAGGCTGTACAGAGAAATATCTGCTTCTAAAACCAAAACGGAGCTATCTAACTGAATGGTTGTCAATGTGTGCATTCAACTGACAGAGTTAAACTCACGTGTGGATTCAGCGGTTTGCAAACCCTTTCTGTGCAGAATCCCAAAACCGGTATTTCCAGCCCAATGCCGGCATCCGTACTAAACAACAGGAAACTTCGTCTAAAACTCAGGAGAAACGTTTCCTTGAAACTGCTCTGCTGTGCGTTCGTTCACCTAAGAGAGTTGAATCTATGTTGAGATTCAGCGAGTCAGAAACACGTTTCTTCTAGGAGCTGCGTTCGGATATTCCCGAGTGAATGGGACCATAGGCTGTACAGAGAAATATCTGCTTCTAAAACCAAAACGGAGCTATCTAACTGAATGGTTGTCAATGTGTGCATTCAACTGACAGAGTTAAACTCACGTGTGGATTCAGCGGTTTGCAAACCCTTTCTGTGCAGAATCCCAAAACCGGTATTTCGAATCAAATGCCGGCATCCGTACTAATCAGCAGGAAACTTCGTCTAAAACTCAGGAGAAACGTTTACTTGAAACTGCTCTGCTGTGCGTTCGTTCACCTAAGAGAGTTGAATCTATGTTGAGATTCAGCGAGTCAGAAACACGTTTCTTCTAGGAGCTGCGTTGGGATATTCCCGAGTGAATGGGACCATAGGCTGTACAGAGAAATATCTGCTTCTAAAACCAAAAGGGTGCTATCAAACTGAATGGATGTCAATGTGTGCATTCAACTGAGAGAGTTAAACTCACGTGTGGATTCAGCGGTTTGCAAACCCTTTCTGTGCAGAATCCCAAAACCGGTATTTCGAACCAAATGCCGGCATCCGTAATAACAGCAGGAAACTTCGTCTAAAACTCAGGATAAACGTTTCCTTGAAACTGCTCTGCTGTGCGTTCGTTCACCTAAGAGAGTTGAATCTATGTTGAGATTCAGCGAGTCAGAAACACGTTTCTTCTAGGAGCTGCGTTGGGATATTCCCGAGTGAATGGGACCATAGGCTGTACAGAGAAATATCTGCTTCTAAAACCAAAACGGAGCTATCTAACTGAATGGTTGTCAATGTGTGCATTCAACTGACAGACTTAAACTCACGTGTGGATTCAGCGGTTTGCAAACCCCTTCTGTCCAGAATCCCAAAACGGGTATTTCCAGCCCAATGCCGGCATACGTACTAAACAGCAGGAAACTTCGTCTAAAACTCAGGAGAAAAGTTTCCTTGAAACTGCTCTGCTGTACGTTCGTTCACCTAAGAGAGTTGAATCTATGTTGAGATTCAGCGAGTCAGAAACACGTTTCTTCTAGGAGCTGCGTTGGGATATTCCCGAGTGAATGGGACCATAGGATGTACAGAGAAATATCTGCTTCTAAAACCAAAACGGAGCTATCTAACTGAATGGTTGTCAGTGTGTGCATTCAACTGACAGAGTTAAACTCACGTGTGGATTCAGCGGTTTGCAAACCTTTCTGTCCAGAATCCCAAAACCGATATTTCGAACCAAATGCCGGCATCCGTACTAATCAGCAGGAAACTTCGTCTAAAACTCAGGAGAAACGTTTCCTTGAAACTGCTCTGCTGTGCGTTCGTTCACCTAAGAGAGTTGAATCTATGTTGAGATTCAGCGAGTCAGAAACACGTTTCTTCTAGGAGCTGCGTTGGGATATTCCCGAGTGAATGGGACCATAGGCTGTACAGAGAAATATCTGCTTCTAAAACCAAAACGGAGCTATCTAACTGAATGGTTGTCAATGTGTGCATTCAACTGACAGAGTTAAACTCACGTGTGGATTCAGCGGTTTGCAAACCGTTTCTGTGCAGAATCCCAAAACCGGTATTTCCAGCCCAATGCCGGCATACGTACTAAACAGTAGTAAACTTCGTCTAAAACTCAGGAGAAAAGTTTCCTTGAAACTGCTCTGCTGTGCGTTCGTTCACCTAAGAGAGTTGAATCTATGTTGAGATTCAGCGAGTCAGAAACACGTTTCTTCTAGGAGCTGCGTTCGGATATTCCCGAGTGAATGGGACCATAGGCTGTACAGAGAAATATCTGCTTCTAAAACCAAAACGGAGCTATCTAACTGAATGGTTGTCAATGTGTGCATTCAACTGACAGAGTTAAACTCACCTGTGGATTCAGCGGTTTGCAAACCGTTTCTGTGCAGAATCCCAAAACCGGTATTTCCAGCCCAATGCCGGCATACGTACTATACAGCAGGAGTCTTCGTCTAAAACTCAGGAGAAAAGTTTCCTTGAAACTGCTCTGCTGTGCGTTCGTTCACCTAAGAGAGTTGAATCTATGTTGAGATTCAGCGAGTCAGAAACACGTTTCTTCTAGGAGCTGCGTTCGGATATTCCCGAGTGAATGGGACCATAGGCTGTACAGAGAAATATCTGCTTCTAAAACCAAAACGGAGCTATCTAACTGAATGGTTGTCAATGTGTGCATTCAACTGACAGAGTTAAACTCACGTGTGGATTCAGCGGTTTGCAAACCCTTTCTGTGCAGAATCCCAAAACCGGTATTTCCAGCCCAATGCCGGCATACGAACTAAACAGCAAGAAACTTCGTCTAAAACTCAGGAGAAAAGATTCCTTGAAACTGCTCTGCTGTGCGTTCGTTCACCTAAGAGAGTTGAATCTATGTTGAGATTCAGCGAGTCAGAAACACGTTTCTTCTAGGAGCTGCGTTGGGATATTCCCGAGTGAATGGGACCATAGGCTGTACAGAGAAATATCTGCTTCTAAAACCAAAACGGAGCTATCTAACTGAATGGTTGTCAATGTGTGCATTCAACTGACAGAGTTAAACTCACGTGTGGATTCAGCGGTTTGCAAACCCTTTCTGTGCAGAATCCCAAAACCGGTATTTCCAGCCCAATGCCGGCATACGTACTAAACAGCAGGAAACTTCGTCTAAAACTCAGGAGAAAACTTTCCTTGAAACTGCTCTGCTGTGCGTTCGTTCAACTAAGAGAGTTGAATCTATGTTGAGATTCAGCGAGTCAGAAACACGTTTCTTCTAGGAGCTGCGTTGGGATATTCCCGAGTGAATGGGACCATAGGCTGTACAGAGAAATATCTGCTTCTAAAACCAAAAGGGTGCTATCAAAGTGAATGGTTGTCAATGTGTGCATTCAACTGACAGAGTTAAACTCACGTGTGGATTCAGCGGTTTGCAAACCCTTTCTGTGCAGAATCCCAAACCGGTATTTCGAACCAAATGCCGGCATCCGTACTAAACAGCAGGAAACTTCGTCTAAAACTCAGGAGAAACGTTTCCTTGAAACTGCTCTGCTGTGCGTTCGTTCACCTAAGAGAGTTGAATCTATGTTGAGATTCAGCGAGTCAGAAAAACGTTTCTTCTAGGAGCTGCGTTGGGATATTCCCGAGTGAATGGGACCATAGGCTGTACAGAGAAATATCTGCTTCTAAAACCAAAACGGAGCTATCTAACTGAATGGTTGTCAATGTGTGCATTCAACTGACAGACTTAAACTCACGTGTGGATTCAGCGGTTTGCAAACCCCTTCTGTCCAGAATCCCAAAACGGGTATTTCCAGCCCAATGCCGGCATACGTACTAAACAGCAGGAAACTTCGTCTAAAACTCAGGAGAAAAGTTTCCTTGAAACTGCTCTGCTGTGCGTTCGTTCACCTAAGAGAGTTGAATCTATGTTGAGATTCAGCGAGTCAGAAACACGTTTCTTCTAGGAGCTGCGTTGGGATATTCCCGAGTGAATGGGACCATAGGCTGTACAGAGAAATATCTGCTTCTAAAACCAAAACGGAGCTATCTAACTGAATGGTTGTCAGTGTGTGCATTCAACTGACAGAGTTAAACTCACGTGTGGATTCAGCGGTTTGCAAAACCTTTCTGTCCAGAATCCCAAAACCGGTATTTCGAACCAAATGCCGGCATCCGTACTAATCAGCAGGAAACTTCGTCTAAAACTCAGGAGAAACGTTTCCTTGAAACTGCTCTGCTGTGCGTTCGTTCACCTAAGAGAGTTGAATCTATGCTGAGATTCAGCGAGTCAGAAACACGTTTCTTTTAGGAGCTGCGTTGGGATATTCCCGAGTGAATGGGACCATAGGCTGTACAGAGAAATATCTGCTTCTAAAACCAAAACGGAGCTATCTAACTGAATGGTTGTCAATGTGTGCATTCAACTGACAGAGTTAAACTCACGTGTGGATTCAGCGGTTTGCAAACCCTTTCTGTGCAGAATCCCAAAACCGGTATTTCCAGCCCAATGCCGGCATACGTACTAAACAGTAGTAAACTTCGTCTAAAACTCAGGAGAAAAGTTTCCTTGAAACTGCTCTGCTGTGCGTTCGTTCACCTAAGAGAGTTGAATCTATGTTGAGATTCAGCGAGTCAGAAACACGTTTCTTCTAGGAGCTGCGTTGGGATATTCCCGAGTGAATGGGACCATAGGCTGTACAGAGAAATATCTGCTTCTAAAACCAAAACGGAGCTATCTAACTGAAAGGTTGCCAATGTGTGCATTCAACTGACAGAGTTAAACTCACGTGTGGATTCAGCGGTTTGCAAACCGTTTCTGTGCAGAATCCCAAAACCGGTATTTCCAGCCCAATGCCGGCATACGTACTATACAGCAGGAGTCTTCGTCTAAAACTCAGGAGAAAAGTTTCCTTGAAACTGCTCTGCTGTGCGTTCGTTCACCTAAGAGAGTTGAATCTATGTTGAGATTCAGCGAGTCAGAAACACGTTTCTTCTAGGAGCTGCGTTGGGATATTCCCGAGTGAATGGGACCATAGGCTGTACAGAGAAATATCTGCTTCTAAAACCAAAAGGGTGCTATCAAACTGAATGGTTGTCAATGCGTGCATTCAACTGACAGAGTTAAACTCACGTGTGGATTCAGCGGTTTGCAAACCCTTTCTGTGCAGAATCCCAAAACCGGTATTTCCAGCCCAATGCCGGCATACGTACTAAACAGTAGTAAACTTCGTCTAAAACTCAGGAGAAAAGTTTCCTTGAAACTGCTCTGCTGTGCGTTCGTTCACCTAAGAGAGTTGAATCTATGTTTAGATTCAGCGAGTCAGAAACACGTTTCTTCTAGGAGCTGCGTTGGGATATTCCCGAGTGAATGGGACCATAGGCTGTACAGAGAAATATCTGCTTCTAAAACCAAAACGGAGCTATCTAACTGAAAGGTTGTCAATGTGTGCATTCAACTGACAGAGTTAAACTCACCTGTGGATTCAGCGGTTTGCAAACCGTTTCTGTGCAGAATCCCAAAACCGGTATTTCCAGCCCAATGCCGGCATACGTACTATACAGCAGGAGTCTTCGTCTAAAACTCAGGAGAAAAGTTTCCTTGAAACTGCTCTGCTGTGCGTTCGTTCACCTAAGAGAGTTGAATCTATGTTGAGATTCAGCGAGTCAGAAACACGTTTCTTCTAGGAGCTGCGTTCGGATATTCCCGAGTGAATGGGACCATAGGCTGTACAGAGAAATATCTGCTTCTAAAACCAAAACGGAGCTATCTAACTGAATGGTTGTCAATGTGTGCATTCAACTGACAGAGTTAAACTCACGTGTGGATTCAGCGGTTTTCAAACCCTTTCTGTGCAGAATCCCAAAACCGGTATTTCCAGCCCAATGCCGGCATACGAACTAAACAGCAGGAAACTTCGTCTAAAACTCAGGAGAAAACTTTCCTTGAAACTGCTCTGCTGTGCGTTCGTTCACCTAAGAGAGTTGAATCTATGTTGAGATTCAGCGAGTCAGAAAAACGTTTCTTCTAGGAGCTGCGTTGGGATATTCCCGAGTGAATGGGACCATAGGCTGTACAGAGAAATATCTGCTTCTAAAACCAAAACGGAGCTATCTAACTGAATGGTTGTCAATGTGTGCATTCAACTGACAGACTTAAACTCACGTGTGGATTCAGCGGTTTGCAAACCCCTTCTGTCCAGAATCCCAAAACGGGTATTTCCAGCCCAATGCCGGCATACGTACTAAACAGCAGGAAACTTCGTCTAAAACTCAGGAGAAAAGTTTCCTTGAAACTGCTCTGCTGTGCGTTCGTTCACCTAAGAGAGTTGAATCTATGTTGAGATTCAGCGAGTCAGAAACACGTTTCTTCTAGGAGCTGCGTTGGGATATTCCCGAGTGAATGGGACCATAGGCTGTACAGAGAAATATCTGCTTCTAAAACCAAAACGGAGCTATCTAACTGAAAGGTTGCCAATGTGTGCATTCAACTGACAGAGTTAAACTCACGTGTGGATTCAGCGGTTTGCAAACCGTTTCTGTGCAGAATCCCAAAACCGGTATTTCCAGCCCAATGCCGGCATACGTACTATACAGCAGGAGTCTTCGTCTAAAACTCAGGAGAAAAGTTTCCTTGAAACTGCTCTGCTGTGCGTTCGTTCACCTAAGAGAGTTGAATCTATGTTGAGATTCAGCGAGTCAGAAACACGTTTCTTCTAGGAGCTGCGTTGGGATATTCCCGAGTGAATGGGACCATAGGCTGTACAGAGAAATATCTGCTTCTAAAACCAAAAGGGTGCTATCAAACTGAATGGTTGTCAATGCGTGCATTCAACTGACAGAGTTAAACTCACGTGTGGATTCAGCGGTTTGCAAACCCTTTCTGTGCAGAATCCCAAAACCGGTATTTCCAGCCCAATGCCGGCATACGTACTAAACAGTAGTAAACTTCGTCTAAAACTCAGGAGAAAAGTTTCCTTGAAACTGCTCTGCTGTGCGTTCGTTCACCTAAGAGAGTTGAATCTATGTTTAGATTCAGCGAGTCAGAAACACGTTTCTTCTAGGAGCTGCGTTGGGATATTCCCGAGTGAATGGGACCATAGGCTGTACAGAGAAATATCTGCTTCTAAAACCAAAACGGAGCTATCTAACTGAAAGGTTGTCAATGTGTGCATTCAACTGACAGAGTTAAACTCACCTGTGGATTCAGCGGTTTGCAAACCGTTTCTGTGCAGAATCCCAAAACCGGTATTTCCAGCCCAATGCCGGCATACGTACTATACAGCAGGAGTCTTCGTCTAAAACTCAGGAGAAAAGTTTCCTTGAAACTGCTCTGCTGTGCGTTCGTTCACCTAAGAGAGTTGAATCTATGTTGAGATTCAGCGAGTCAGAAACACGTTTCTTCTAGGAGCTGCGTTCGGATATTCCCGAGTGAATGGGACCATAGGCTGTACAGAGAAATATCTGCTTCTAAAACCAAAACGGAGCTATCTAACTGAATGGTTGTCAATGTGTGCATTCAACTGACAGAGTTAAACTCACGTGTGGATTCAGCGGTTTTCAAACCCTTTCTGTGCAGAATCCCAAAACCGGTATTTCCAGCCCAATGCCGGCATACGAACTAAACAGCAGGAAACTTCGTCTAAAACTCAGGAGAAAACTTTCCTTGAAACTGCTCTGCTGTGCGTTCGTTCACCTAAGAGAGTTGAATCTATGTTGAGATTCAGCGAGTCAGAAACACGTTTCTTCTAGGAGCTGCGTTGGGATATTCCCGAGTGAATGGGACCATAGGCTGTACAGAGAAATATCTGCTTCTAAAACCAAAAGGGTGCTATCAAAGTGAATGGTTGTCAATGTGTGCATTCAACTGACAGAGTTAAACTCACGTGTGGATTCAGCGGTTTGCAAACCCTTTCTGTGCAGAATCCCAAAACCGGTATTTCGAACCAAATGCCGGCATCCGTACTAAACAGCAGGAAACTTCGTCTAAAACTCAGGAGAAACGTTTCCTTGAAACTGCTCTGCTGTGCGTTCGTTCACCTAAGAGAGTTGAATCTATGTTGAGATTCAGCGAGTCAGAAAAACGTTTCTTCTAGGAGCTGCGTTGGGATATTCCCGAGTGAATGGGACCATAGGCTGTACAGAGAAATATCTGCTTCTAAAACCAAAACGGAGCTATCTAACTGAATGGTTGTCAATGTGTGCATTCAACTGACAGACTTAAACTCACGTGTGGATTCAGCGGTTTGCAAACCCCTTCTGTCCAGAATCCCAAAACGGGTATTTCCAGCCCAATGCCGGCATACGTACTAAACAGCAGGAAACTTCGTCTAAAACTCAGGAGAAAAGTTTCCTTGAAACTGCTCTGCTGTGCGTTCGTTCACCTAAGAGAGTTGAATCTATGTTGAGATTCAGCGAGTCAGAAACACGTTTCTTCTAGGAGCTGCGTTGGGATATTCCCGAGTGAATGGGACCATAGGCTGTACAGAGAAATATCTGCTTCTAAAACCAAAACGGAGCTATCTAACTGAATGGTTGTCAGTGTGTGCATTCAACTGACAGAGTTAAACTCACGTGTGGATTCAGCGGTTTGCAAAACCTTTCTGTCCAGAATCCCAAAACCGGTATTTCGAACCAAATGCCGGCATCCGTACTAATCAGCAGGAAACTTCGTCTAAAACTCAGGAGAAACGTTTCCTTGAAACTGCTCTGCTGTGCGTTCGTTCACCTAAGAGAGTTGAATCTATGCTGAGATTCAGCGAGTCAGAAACACGTTTCTTTTAGGAGCTGCGTTGGGATATTCCCGAGTGAATGGGACCATAGGCTGTACAGAGAAATATCTGCTTCTAAAACCAAAACGGAGCTATCTAACTGAATGGTTGTCAATGTGTGCATTCAACTGACAGAGTTAAACTCACGTGTGGATTCAGCGGTTTGCAAACCCTTTCTGTGCAGAATCCCAAAACCGGTATTTCCAGCCCAATGCCGGCATACGTACTAAACAGTAGTAAACTTCGTCTAAAACTCAGGAGAAAAGTTTCCTTGAAACTGCTCTGCTGTGCGTTCGTTCACCTAAGAGAGTTGAATCTATGTTGAGATTCAGCGAGTCAGAAACACGTTTCTTCTAGGAGCTGCGTTGGGATATTCCCGAGTGAATGGGACCATAGGCTGTACAGAGAAATATCTGCTTCTAAAACCAAAAGGGTGCTATCAAACTGAATGGTTGTCAATGCGTGCATTCAACTGACAGAGTTAAACTCACGTGTGGATTCAGCGGTTTGCAAACTCTTTCTGTGCAGAATCCCAAAACCGGTATTTCCAGCCGAATGCCGGCATACGTACTAAACAGTAGTAAACTTCGTCTAAAACTCAGGAGAAAAGTTTCCTTGAAACTGCTCTGCTGTGCGTTCGTTCACCTAAGAGAGTTGAATCTATGTTGAGATTCAGCGAGTCAGAAACACGTTTCTTCTAGGAGCTGCGTTGGGATATTCCCGAGTGAATGGGACCATAGGCTGTACAGAGAAATATCTGCTTCTAAAACCAAAACGGAGCTATCTAACTGAATGGTTGTCAATGTGTGCATTCAACTGACAGACTTAAACTCACGTGTGGATTCAGCGGTTTGCAAACCCCTTCTGTCCAGAATCCCAAAACGGGTATTTCCAGCCCAATGCCGGCATACGTACTAAACAGCAGGAAACTTCGTCTAAAACTCAGGAGAAAAGTTTCCTTGAAACTGCTCTGCTGTGCGTTCGTTCACCTAAGAGAGTTGAATCTATGTTGAGATTCAGCGAGTCAGAAACACGTTTCTTCTAGGAGCTGCGTTGGGATATTCCCGAGTGAATGGGACCATAGGCTGTACAGAGAAATATCTGCTTCTAAAACCAAAACGGAGCTATCTAACTGAATGGTTGTCAGTGTGTGCATTCAACTGACAGAGTTAAACTCGTGTGGATTCAGCGGTTTGCAAAACCTTTCTGTCCAGAATCCCAAAACTGGTATTTCGAACCAAATGCCGGCATCCGTACTAATCAGCAGGAAACTTCGTCTAAAACTCAGGAGAAACGTTTCCTTGAAACTGCTCTGCTGTGCGTTCGTTCACCTAAGAGAGTTGAATCTATGCTGAGATTCAGCGAGTCAGAAACACGTTTCTTTTAGGAGCTGCGTTGGGATATTCCCGAGTGAATGGGACCATAGGCTGTACAGAGAAATATCTGCTTCTAAAACCAAAACGGAGCTATCTAACTGAATGGTTGTCAATGTGTGCATTCAACTGACAGAGTTAAACTCACGTGTGGATTCAGCGGTTTGCAAACCCTTTCTGTGCAGAATCCCAAAACCGGTATTTCCAGCCCAATGCCGGCATACGTACTAAACAGTAGTAAATTTCGTCTAAAACTCAGGAGAAAAGTTTCCTTGAAACTGCTCTGCTGTGCGTTCGTTCACCTAAGAGAGTTGAATCTATGTTGAGATTCAGCGAGTCAGAAACACGTTTCTTCTAGGAGCTGCGTTGGGATATTCCCGAGTGAATGGGACCATAGGCTGTACAGAGAAATATCTGCTTCTAAAACCAAAACGGAGCTATCTAACTGAAAGGTTGCCAATGTGTGCATTCAACTGACAGAGTTAAACTCACGTGTGGATTCAGCGGTTTGCAAACCGTTTCTGTGCAGAATCCCAAAACCGGTATTTCCAGCCCAATGCCGGCATACGTACTATACAGCAGGAGTCTTCGTCTAAAACTCAGGAGAAAAGTTTCCTTGAAACTGCTCTGCTGTGCGTTCGTTCACCTAAGAGAGTTGAATCTATGTTGAGATTCAGCGAGTCAGAAACACGTTTCTTCTAGGAGCTGCGTTGGGATATTCCCGAGTGAATGGGACCATAGGCTGTACAGAGAAATATCTGCTTCTAAAACCAAAAGGGTGCTATCAAACTGAATGGTTGTCAATGCGTGCATTCAACTGACAGAGTTAAACTCACGTGTGGATTCAGCGGTTTGCAAACCCTTTCTGTGCAGAATCCCAAAACCGGTATTTCCAGCCCAATGCCGGCATACGTACTAAACAGTAGTAAACTTCGTCTAAAACTCAGGAGAAAAGTTTCCTTGAAACTGCTCTGCTGTGCGTTCGTTCACCTAAGAGAGTTGAATCTATGTTTAGATTCAGCGAGTCAGAAACACGTTTCTTCTAGGAGCTGCGTTGGGATATTCCCGAGTGAATGGGACCATAGGCTGTACAGAGAAATATCTGCTTCTAAAACCAAAACGGAGCTATCTAACTGAAAGGTTGTCAATGTGTGCATTCAACTGACAGAGTTAAACTCACGTGTGGATTCAGCGGTTTGCAAACCGTTTCTGTGCAGAATCCCAAAACCGGTATTTCCAGCCCAATGCCGGCATACGTACTATACAGCAGGAGACTTCGTCTAAAACTCAGGAGAAAAGTTTCCTTGAAACTGCTCTGCTGTGCGTTCGTTCACCTAAGAGAGTTGAATCTATGTTGAGATTCAGCGAGTCAGAAACACGTTTCTTCTAGGAGCTGCGTTGGGATATTCCCGAGTGAATGGGACCATAGGCTGTACAGAGAAATATCTGCTTCTAAATCAAAAAGGGTGCTGTCAAACTGAATGGTTGTCAATGTGTGCATTCAACTGACAGAGTTAAACTCACGTGTGGATTCAGCGGTTTACAAACCCTTTATGTGCAGAATCCCAAAACCGGTATTTCCAGCCCAATGCTGGCATACGTTCTACACAGCAGGAAACTTCGTCTAAAACTCAGGAGAAAAGTTTCCTTGAAACTGCTCTGCTGTGCGTTCGTTCACCTAAGAGAGTTGAATCTATGTTGAGATTCAGCGAGTCAGAAACACGTTTCTTCTAGGAGCTGTGTTGGGATATTCCCGAGTGAATGGGACCATAGGCTGTACAGAGAAATATCTGCTTCTAAAACCAAAACGGAGCTATCTAACTGAATGGTTGTCAATGTGTGCATTCAACTGACAGAGTTAAACTCACGTGTGGATTCAGCGGTTTGCAAACCCTTTCTGTCCAGAATCCCAAAACCGGTATTTCCAGCCCAATGCCGGCATACGTACTAAACAGCAGGAAACTTCGTCTAAAACTCAGGAGAAAAGTTTCCTTGAAACGGCTCTGCTGTGCGTTCGTTCACCTAAGAGAGTTGAATCTATGTTGAGATTCAGCGAGTCAGAAACACGTTTCTTCTAGGAGCTGCGTTGGGATATTCCCGAGTGAATGGGACCATAGGCTGTACAGAGAAATATCTGCTTCTAAAACCAAAACGGAGCTATCTAACTGAATGGTTGTCAATGTGTGCATTCAACTGACAGAGTTAAACTCACGTGTGTATTCAGCGGTTTGCAAACCCTTTCTGTGCAGAATCCCAAAACCGGTATTTCCAGCCCAATGCCGGCATCCGTACTAAACAGCAGGAAACTTCGTCTAAAACTCAGGAGAAACGTTTCCTTGAACCTGCTCTGCTGTGCGTTCGTTCACCTAAGAGAGTTGAATCTATGTTGAGATTCAGCGAGTCAGAAACACGTTTCTTCTAGGAGCAGCGTTGGGATATTCCCGAGTGAATGGGACCATAGGCTGTACAGAGAAATATCTGCTTCTAAAACCAAAACGGAGCTATCTAACTGAATGGTTGTCAATGTGTGCATTCAACTGACAGAGTTAAACTCACGTGTGGATTCAGCGGTTTGCAAACCCTTTCTGTGCAGAATGCCAAAACCGGTATTTCGAATCAAATGCCGGCATCCGTACTAATCAGCAGGAAACTTCGTATAAAACTCAGGAGAAACGTTTACTTGAAACTGCTCTGCTGTGCGTTCGTTCACCTAAGAGAGTTGAATCTATGTTGAGATTCAGCGAGTCAGAAACACGTTTCTTCTAGGAGCTGCGTTGGGATATTCCCGAGTGAATGGGACCATAGGCTGTACAGAGAAATATCTGCTTCTAAAACCAAAAGGGTGCTATCAAACTGAATGGTTGTCAATGTGTGCATTCAACTGACAGAGTTAAACTCACGTGTGGATTCAGCGGTTTGCAAACCCTTTCTGTGCAGAATCCCAAAACCGGTATTTCGAAGCAAATGCCGGCATCCGTACTAAACAGCAGGAAACTTCGTCTAAAACTCAGGAGAAACGTTTCCTTGAAACTGCTCTGCTGTGCGTTCGTTCACCTAAGAGAGTTGAATCTATGTTGAGATTCAGCGAGTCAGAAACACGTTTCTTCTAGGAGCTGCGTTGGGATATTCCCGAGTGAATGGGACCATAGGCTGTACAGAGAAATATCTGCTTCTAAAACCAAAACGGAGCTATCTAACTGAATGGTTGTCAATGTGTGCGTTCAACTGACAGACTTAAACTCACGTGTGGATTCAGCGGTTTGCAAACCCCTTCTGTCCAGAATCACAAAACGGGTATTTCCAGCCCAATGCCGGCATACGTACTAAACAGCAGGAAACTTCGTCTAAAACTCAGGAGAAAAGTTTCCTTGAAACTGCTCTGCTGTGCGTTCGTTCACCTAAGAGAGTTGAATCTATGTTGAGATTCAGCGAGTCAGAAACACGTTTCTTCTAGGAGCTGCGTTGGGATATTCCCGAGTGAATGGGACCATAGGCTGTACAGAGAAATATCTGCTTCTAAAACCAAAACGGAGCTATCTAACTGAATGGTTGTCAGTGTGTGCATTCAACTGACAGAGTTAAACTCACGTGTGGATTCAGCGGTTTGCAAAACCTTTCTGTCCAGAATCCCAAAACCGGTATTTCGAACCAAATGCCGGCATCCGTACTAATCAGCAGGAAACTTCGTCTAAAACTCAGGAGAAACGTTTCCTTGAAACTGCTCTGCTGTGCGTTAGTTCACCTAAGAGAGTTGAATCTATGTTGAGATTCAGCGAGTCAGAAACACGTTTCTTTTAGGAGCTGCGTTGGGATATTCCCGAGTGAATGGGACCATAGGCTGTACAGAGAAATATCTGCTTCTAAAACCAAAACGGAGCTATCTAACTGAATGGTTGTCAATGTGTGCATTCAACTGACAGAGTTAAACTCACGTGTGGATTCAGCGGTTTGCAAACCCTTTCTGTGCAGAATCCCAAAACCGGTATTTCCAGCCCAATGCCGGCATACGTACTAAACAGTAGTAAACTTCGTCTAAAACTCAGGAGAAAAGTTTCCTTGAAACTGCTCTGCTGTGCGTTCGTTCACCTAAGAGAGTTGAATCTATGTTGAGATTCAGCGAGTCAGAAACACGTTTCTTCTAGGAGCTGCGTTGGGATATTCCCGAGTGAATGGGACCATAGGCTGTACAGAGAAATATCTGCTTCTAAAACCAAAACGGAGCTATCTAACTGAAAGGTTGCCAATGTGTGCATTCAACTGACAGAGTTAAACTCACGTGTGGATTCAGCGGTTTGCAAACCGTTTCTGTGCAGAATCCCAAAACCGGTATTTCCAGCCCAATGCCGGCATACGTACTATACAGCAGGAGTCTTCGTCGAAAACTCAGGAGAAAAGTTTCCTTGAAACTGCTCTGCTGTGCGTTCGTTCACCTAAGAGAGTTGAATCTATGTTGAGATTCAGCGAGTCAGAAACACGTTTCTTCTAGGAGCTGCGTTGGGATATTCCCGAGTGAATGGGACCATAGGCTGTACAGAGAAATATCTGCTTCTAAAACCAAAAGGGTGCTATCAAACTGAATGGTTGTCAATGTGTGCATTCAACTGACAGAGTTAAACTCACGTGTGGATTCAGCGGTTTGCAAACCCTTTCTGTGCAGAATCCCAAAACCGGTATTTCCAGCCCAATACTGGCATACATACTAAACAGCAGGAAACTTCGTCTAAAACTCAGGAGAAAAGTTTCCTTGAAACTGCTCTGCTGTGCGTTCGTTCACCTAAGAGAGTTGAATCTATGTTGAGATTCAGCGAGTCAGAAACACGTTTCTTCTAGGAGCTGCGTTGGGATATTCCCGAGTGAATGGGACCATAGGCTGTACAGAGAAATATCTGCTTCTAAAACCAAAACGGAGCTATCTAACTGAATGGTTCTCAATGTGTGCATTCAACTGACAGAGTTAAACTCACGTGTGGATTCAGCGGTTTGCAAACCCTTTCTGTGCAGAATCCCAAAACCGGTATTTCCAGCCCCATGCCGGCATACGAACTAAACAGCAGGAAACTTCGTCTAAAACTCAGGAGAAAAGATTCCTTGAAACTGCTCTGCTGTGCGTTCGTTCACCTAAGAGAGTTGAATCTATGTTGAGATTCAGCGAGTCAGAAACACGTTTCTTCTAGGAGCTGCGTTGGGATATTCCGGAGTGAATGGGACCATAGGCTGTACAGAGAAATATCTGCTTCTAAAACCAAAACGGAGCTATCTAACTGAATGGTTGTCAATGTGTGCATTCAACTGACAGAGTTAAACTCACGTGTGGATTCAGCGGTTTGCAAACCCTTTCTGTGCAGAATCCCAAAACCGGTATTTCGAATCAAATGCCGGCATCCGTACTAATCAGCAGGAAACTTCGTCTAAAACTCAGGAGAAACGTTTCCTTGAAACTGCTCTGCTGTGCGTTCGTTCACCTAAGAGAGTTGAATCTATGTTGAGATTCAGCGAGTCAGAAACACGTTTCTTCTAGGAGCTGCGTTGGGATATTCCCGAGTGAATGGGACCATAGGCTGTACAGAGAAATATCTGCTTCTAAAACCAAAAGGGTGCTATCAAACTGAATGGTTGTCAATGTGTGCATTCAACTGACAGAGTTAAACTCACGTGTGGATTCAGCGGTTTGCAAACCCTTTCTGTGCAGAATCCCAAAACCGGTATTTCGAACCAAATGCCGGCATCCGTACTAAACAGCAGGAAACTTCGTCTAAAACTCAGGAGAAACGTTTCCTTGAAACTGCTCTGCTGTGCGTCCGTTCACCTAAGAGAGTTGAATCTATGTTGAGATTCAGCGAGTCAGAAACACGTTTCTTCTAGGAGCTGCGTTGGGATATTCCCGAGTGAATGGGACCATAGGCTGTACAGAGAAATATCTGCTTCTAAAACCAAAACGGAGCTATCTAACTGAATGGTTGTCAATGTGTGCATTCAACTGACAGACTTAAACTCACGTGTGGATTCAGCGGTTTGCAAACCCCTTCTGTCCAGAATACCAAAACGGGTATTTCCAGCCCAATGCCGGCATACGTACTAAACAGCAGGAAACTTCGTCTAAAACTCAGGAGAAACGTTTCCTTGAAACTGCTCTGCTGTGCGTTCGTTCACCTAAGAGAGTTGAATCTATGTTGAGATTCAGCGAGTCAGAAACACGTTTCTTTTAGGAGCTGCGTTGGGATATTCCCGAGTGAATGGGACCATAGGCTGTACAGAGAAATATCTGCTTCTAAAACCAAAACGGAGCTATCTAACTGAAAGGTTGCCAATGTGTGCATTCAACTGACAGAGTTAAACTCACGTGTGGATTCAGCGGTTTGCAAACCGTTTCTGTGCAGAATCCCAAAACCGGTATTTCCAGCCGAATGCCGGCATACGTACTATACAGCAGGAGTCTTCGTCGAAAACTCAGGAGAAAAGTTTCCTTGAAACTGCTCTGCTGTGCGTTCGTTCACCTAAGAGAGTTGAATCTATGTTGAGATTCAGCGAGTCAGAAACACGTTTCTTCTAGGAGCTGCGTTGGGATATTCCCGAGTGAATGGGACCATAGGCTGTACAGAGAAATATCTCCTTCTAAAACCAAAAGGGTGCTATCAAACTGAATGGTTGTCAATGTGTGCATTCAACTGACAGAGTTAAACTCACGTGTGGATTCAGCGGTTTGCAAACCCTTTCTGTGCAGAATCCCAAAACCGGTATTTCCAGCCCAATACTGGCATACATACTAAACAGCAGGAAACTTCGTCTAAAACTCAGGAGAAAAGTTTCCTTGAAACTGCTCTGCTGTGCGTTCGTTCACCTAAGAGAGTTGAATCTATGTTGAGATTCAGCGAGTCAGAAACACGTTTCTTCTAGGAGCTGCGTTGGGATATTCCCGAGTGAATGGGACCATAGGCTGTACAGAGAAATATCTGCTTCTAAAACCAAAACGGAGCTATCTAACTGAATGGTTATCAATGTGTGCATTCAACTGACAGAGTTAAACTCACGTGTGGATTCAGCGGTTTGCAAACCCTTTCTGTGCAGAATCCCAAAACCGGTATTTCCAGCCCAATGCCGGCATACGAACTAAACAGCAGGAAACTTCGTCTAAAACTCAGGAGAAAAGATTCCTTGAAACTGCTCTGCTGTGCGTTCGTTCACCTAAGAGAGTTGAATCTATGTTGAGATTCAGCGAGTCAGAAACACGTTTCTTCTAGGAGCTGCGTTGGGATATTCCCGAGTGAATGGGACCATAGGCTGTACAGAGAAATATCTGCTTCTAAAACCAAAACGGAGCTATCTAACTGAATGGTTATCAATGTGTGCATTCAACTGACAGAGTTAAACTCACGTGTGGATTCAGCGGTTTGCAAACACTTTCTGTGCAGAATCCCAAAACCGGTATTTCCAGCCCAATGCCGGCATACGAACTAAACAGCAGGAAACTTCGTCTAAAACTCAGGAGAAAAGATTCCTTGAAACTGCTCTGCTGTGCGTTCGTTCACCTAAGAGAGTTGAATCTATGTTGAGATTCAGCGAGTCAGAAACACGTTTCTTCTAGGAGCTGCGTTGGGATATTCCGGAGTGAATGGGACAATAGGCTGTACAGAGAAATATCTGCTTCTAAAACCAAAACGGAGCTATCTAACTGAATGGTTGTCAATGTGTGCATTCAACTGACAGAGTTAAACTCACGTGTGGATTCAGCGGTTTGCAAACCCTTTCTGTGCAGAATCCCAAAACCGGTATTTCGAATCAAATGCCGGCATCCGTACTAATCAGCAGGAAACTTCGTCTAAAACTCAGGAGAAACGTTTCCTTGAAACTGCTCTGCTGTGCGTTCGTTCACCTAAGAGAGTTGAATCTATGTTGAGATTCAGCGAGTCAGAAACACGTTTCTTCTAGGAGCTGCGTTGGGATATTCCCGAGTGAATGGGACCATAGGCTGTACAGAGAAATATCTGCTTCTAAAACCAAAAGGGTGCTATCAAACTGAATGGTTGTCAATGTGTGCATTCAACTGACAGAGTTAAACTCACGTGTGGATTCAGCGGTTTGCAAACCCTTTCTGTGCAGAATCCCAAAACCGGTATTTCGAACCAAATGCCGGCATCCGTACTAAACAGCAGGAAACTTCGTCTAAAACTCAGGAGAAACGTTTCCTTGAAACTGCTCTGCTGTGCGTTCGTTCACCTAAGAGAGTTGAATCTATGTTGAGATTCAGCGAGTCAGAAACACGTTTCTTCTAGGAGCTGCGTTGGGATATTCCCGAGTGAATGGGACCATAGGCTGTACAGAGAAATATCTGCTTCTAAAACCAAAACGGAGCTATCTAACTGAATGGTTGTGAATGTGTGCATTCAACTGACAGACTTAAACTCACGTGTGGATTCAGCGGTTTGCAAACCCCTTCTGTCCAGAATCCCAAAACGGGTATTTCCAGCCCAATGCTGGCATAAGTACTAAACAGCAGGAAACTTCGTCTAAAACTCAGGAGAAAAGTTTCCTTGAAACTGCTCTGCTGTGCGTTCGTTCACCTAAGAGAGTTGAATCTATGTTGAGATTCAGCGAGTCAGAAACACGTTTCTTCTAGGAGCTGCGTTGGGATATTCCCGAGTGAATGGGACCATAGGCTGTACAGAGAAATATCTGCTTCTAAAACCAAAACGGAGCTATCTAACTGAATGGTTGTCAGTGTGTGCATTCAACTGACAGAGTTAAACTCACGTGTGGATTCAGCGGTTTGCAAAACCTTTCTGTCCAGAATCCCAAAACTGGTATTTCGAACCAAATGCCGGCATCCGTACTAATCAGCAGGAAACTTCGTCTAAAACTCAGGAGAAACGTTTCCTTGAAACTGCTCTGCTGTGCGTTCGTTCACCTAAGAGAGTTGAATCTATGTTGAGATTCAGCGAGTCAGAAACACGTTTCTTCTAGGAGCTGCGTTGGGATATTCCCGAGTGAATGGGACCATAGGCTGTACAGAGAAATATCTGCTTCTAAAACCAAAACGGAGCTATCTAACTGAATGGTTGTCAATGTGTGCATTCAGCTGACAGAGTTAAACTCACGTGTGGATTCAGCGGTTTGCAAACCCTTTCTGTGCAGAATCCCAAAACCGGTATTTCCAGCCCAATGCCGGCATACGTACTAAACAGTAGTAAACTTCGTCTAAAACTCAGGAGAAAAGTTTCCTTGAAACTGCTCTACTGTGCGTTCGTTCAACTAAGAGACTTGAATCTATGTTGAGATTCAGCGAGTCAGAAACACGTTTCTTCTAGGAGCTGCGTTGGGATATTCCCGAGTGAATGGGACCATAGGCTGTACAGAGAAATATCTGCTTCTAAAACCAAAACGGAGCTATCTAACTGAAAGGTTGCCAATGTGTGCATTCAACTGACAGAGTTAAACTCACGTGTGGATTCAGCGGTTTGCAAACCGTTTCTGTGCATAATCCCAAAACCGGTATTTCCAGCCCAATGCCGGCATACGTACTATACAGCAGGAGTCTTCGTCTAAAACTCAGGAGAAAAGTTTCCTTGAAACTGCTCTGCTGTGCGTTCGTTCACCTAAGAGAGTTGAATCTATGTTGAGATTCAGCGAGTCAGAAACACGTTTCTTCTAGGAGCTGCGTTGGGATATTCCCGAGTGAATGGGACCATAGGCTGTACAGAGAAATATCTGCTTCTAAAACCAAAAGGGTGCTATCAAACTGAATGGTTGTCAATGTGTGTATTCAACTGACAGAGTTAAACTCACGTGTGGATTCAGCGGTTTGCAAACCCTTTCTGTGCAGAATCCCAAAACCGGTATTTCCAGCCCAATACTGGCATACGTACTAAACAGCAGGAAACTTCGTCTAAAACTCAGGAGAAACGTTTCCTTGAAACTGCTCTGCTGTGCGTTCGTTCACCTAAGAGAGTTGAATCTATGTTGAGATTCAGCGAGTCAGAAACACGTTTCTTCTAGGAGCTGCGTTGGGATATTCCCGAGTGAATGGGACCATAGGCTGTACAGAGAAATATCTGCTTCTAAAACCAAAACGGAGCTATCTAACTGAATGGTTGTCAATGTGTGCATTCAACTGACAGAGTTAAACTCACGTGTGGATTCAGCGGTTTGCAAACCCTTTCTGTGCAGAATGCCAAAACCGGTATTTCGAATCAAATGCCGGCATCCGTACTAATCAGCAGGAAACTACGTCTAAAACTCAGGAGAAACGTTTCCTTGAAACTGCTCTGCTGTGCGTTCGTTCACCTAAGAGAGTTGAATCTATGTTGAGATTCAGCGAGTCAGAAACACGTTTGTTCTAGGATCTGCGTTGGGATATTCCCGAGTGAATGGGACCATAGGCTGTAAAGAGAAATATCTGCTTCTAAAACCAAAAGGGTGCTATCAAACTGAATGGTTGTCAATGTGTGCATTCAACGGACAGAGTTAAACTCACGTGTGGATTCAGCGGTTTGCAAACCCTTTCTGTGCAGAATCCCAAAACCGGTATTTCGAACCAAATGCCGGCATCCGTACTAAACAGCAGGAAACTTCGTCTAAAACTCAGGAGAAACGTTTCCTTGAAACTGCTCTGCTGTGCGTTCGTTCACCTAAGAGAGTTGAATCTATGTTGAGATTCAGCGAGTCAGAAACACGTTTCTTCTAGGAGCTGCGTTGGGATATTCCCGAGTGAATGGGACCATAGGCTGTACAGAGAAATATCTGCTTCTAAAACCAAAACGGAGCTATCTAACTGAATGGTTGTCAATGTGTGCATTCAACTGACAGACTTAAACTCACGTGTGGATTCAGCGGTTTGCAAACCCCTTCTGTCCAGAATCCCAAAACGGGTATTTCCAGCCCAATGCCGGCATACGTACTAAACAGCAGGAAACTTCGTCTAAAACTCAGGAGAAAAGTTTCCTTGAAACTGCTCTGCTGTGCGTTCGTTCACCTAAGAGAGTTGAATCTATGTTGAGATTCAGCGAGTCAGAAACACGTTTCTTCTAGGAGCTGCGTTGGGATATTCCCGAGTGAATGGGACCATAGGCTGTACAGAGAAATATCTGCTTCTAAAACCAAAAGGGTGCTATCAAACTGAATGGTTGTCAATGTGTGCATTCAACTGACAGAGTTAAACTCACGTGTGGATTCAGCGGTTTGCAAACCCTTTCTGTGCAGAATCCCAAAACCGGTATTTCGAACCAAATGCCGGCATCCGTACTAAACAGCAGGAAACTTCGTCTAAAACTCAGGAGAAACGTTTCCTTGAAACTGCTCTGCTGTGCGTCCGTTCACCTAAGAGAGTTGAATCTATGTTGAGATTCAGCGAGTCAGAAACACGTTTCTTCTAGGAGCTGCGTTGGGATATTCCCGAGTGAATGGGACCATAGGCTGTACAGAGAAATATCTGCTTCTAAAACCAAAACGGAGCTATCTAACTGAATGGTTGTCAATGTGTGCATTCAACTGACAGACTTAAACTCACGTGTGGATTCAGCGGTTTGCAAACCCCTTCTGTCCAGAATCCCAAAACGGGTATTTCCAGCCCAATGCCGGCATACGTACTAAACAGCAGGAAACTTCGTCTAAAACTCAGGAGAAACGTTTCCTTGAAACTGCTCTGCTGTGCGTTCGTTCACCTAAGAGAGTTGAATCTATGTTGAGATTCAGCGAGTCAGAAACACGTTTCTTTTAGGAGCTGCGTTGGGATATTCCCGAGTGAATGGGACCATAGGCTGTACAGAGAAATATCTGCTTCTAAAACCAAAACGGAGCTATCTAACTGAATGGTTGTCAATGTGTGCATTCAACTGACAGAGTTAAACTCACGTGTGGATTCAGCGGTTTGCAAACCCTTTCTGTGCAGAATCCCAAAACCGGTATTTCCAGCCCAATGCCGGCATACGTACTAAACAGTAGTAAACTTCGTCTAAAACTCAGGAGAAAAGTTTCCTTGAAACTGCTCTGCTGTGCGTTCGTTCACCTAAGAGAGTTGAATCTATGTTGAGATTCAGCGAGTCAGAAACACGTTTCTTCTAGGAGCTGCGTTGGGATATTCCCGAGTGAATGGGACCATAGGGTGTACAGAGAAATATCTGCTTCTAAAACCAAAACGGAGCTATCTAACTGAAAGGTTGCCAATGTGTGCATTCAACTGACAGACTTAAACTCACGTGTGGATTCAGCGGTTTGCAAACCGTTTCTGTGCAGAATCCCAAAACCGGTATTTCCAGCCCAATGCCGGCATACGTACTATACAGCAGGAGTCTTCGTCGAAAACTCAGGAGAAAAGTTTCCTTGAAACTGCTCTGCTGTGCGTTCGTTCACCTAAGAGAGTTGAATCTATGTTGAGATTCAGCGAGTCAGAAACACGTTTCTTCTAGGAGCTGCGTTGGGATATTCCCGAGTGAATGGGACCATAGGCTGTACAGAGAAATATCTGCTTCTAAAACCAAAAGGGTGCTTTCAAACTGAATGGTTGTCAATGTGTGCATTCAACTGACAGAGTTAAACTCACGTGTGGATTCAGCGGTTTGCAAACCCTTTCTGTGCAGAATCCCAAAACCGGTATTTCCAGCCCAATACTGGCATACATACTAAACAGCAGGAAACTTCGTCTAAAACTCAGGAGAAAAGTTTCCTTGAAACTGCTCTGCTGTGCGTTCGTTCACCTAAGAGAGTTGAATCTATGTTGAGATTCAGCGAGTCAGAAACACGTTTCTTCTAGGAGCTGCGTTGGGATATTCCCGAGTGAATGGGACCATAGGCTGTACAGAGAAATATCTGCTTCTAAAACCAAAACGGAGCTATCTAACTGAATGGTTATCAATGTGTGCATTCAACTGACAGAGTTAAACTCACGTGTGGATTCAGCGGTTTGCAAACCCTTTCTGTGCAGAATCCCAAAACCGGTATTTCCAGCCCAATGCCGGCATACGAACTAAACAGCAGGAAACTTCGTCTAAAACTCAGGAGAAAAGATTCCTTGAAACTGCTCTGCTGTGCGTTCGTTCACCTAAGAGAGTTGAATCTATGTTGAGATTCAGCGAGTCAGAAACACGTTTCTTCTAGGAGCTGCGTTGGGATATTCCGGAGTGAATGGGACCATAGGCTGTACAGAGAAATATCTGCTTCTAAAACCAAAACGGAGCTATCTAACTGAATGGTTGTCAATGTGTGCATTCAACTGACAGAGTTAAACTCACGTGTGGATTCAGCGGTTTGCAAACCCTTTCTGTGCAGAATCCCAAAACCGGTATTTCGAATCAAATGCCGGCATCCGTACTAATCAGCAGGAAACTTCGTCTAAAACTCAGGAGAAACGTTTCCTTGAAACTGCTCTGCTGTGCGTTCGTTCACCTAAGAGAGTTGAATCTATGTTGAGATTCAGCGAGTCAGAAACACGTTTCTTCTAGGAGCTGCGTTGGGATATTCCCGAGTGAATGGGACCATAGGCTGTACAGAGAAATATCTGCGTCTAAAACCAAAAGGGTGCTATCAAACTGAATGGTTGTCAATGTGTGCATTCAACTGACAGAATTAAACTCACGTGTGGATTCAGCGGTTTGCAAACCCTTTCTGTGCAGAATCCCAAAACCGGTATTTCGAACCAAATGCCGGCATCCGTACTAAACAGCAGGAAACTTCGTCTAAAACTCAGGAGAAACGTTTCCTTGAAACTGCTCTGCTGTGCGTTCGTTCACCTAAGAGAGTTGAATCTATGTTGAGATTCAGCGAGTCAGAAACACGTTTCTTCTAGGAGCTGCGTTGGGATATTCCCGAGTGAATGGGACCATAGGCTGTACAGAGAAATATCTGCTTCTAAAACCAAAACGGAGCTATCTAACTGAATGGTTGTCAATGTGTGCATTCAACTGACAGACTTAAACTCACGTGTGGATTCAGCGGTTTGCAAACCCCTTCTGTCCAGAATCCCAAAACGGGTATTTCCAGCCCAATGCTGGCATACGTACTAAACAGCAGGAAACTTCGTCTAAAACTCAGGAGAAAAGTTTCCTTGAAACTGCTCTGCTGTGCGTTCGTTCACCTAAGAGAGTTGAATCTATGTTGAGATTCAGCGAGTCAGAAACACGTTTCTTCTAGGAGCTGCGTTGGGATATTCCCGAGTGAATGGGACCATAGGCTGTACAGAGAAATATCTGCTTCTAAAACCAAAACGGAGCTATCTAACTGAATGGTTGTCAGTGTGTGCATTCAACTGACAGAGTTAAACTCACGTGTGGATTCAGCGGTTTGCAAAACCTTTCTGTCCAGAATCCCAAAACTGGTATTTCGAACCAAATGCCGGCATCCGTACTAATCAGCAGGAAACTTCGTCTAAAACTCAGGAGAAACGTTTCCTTGAAACTGCTCTGCTGTGCGTTCGTTCACATAAGAGAGTTGAATCTATGTTGAGATTCAGCGTGTCAGAAACACGTTTCTTTTAGGAGCTGCGTTGGGATATTCCCGAGTGAATGGGACCATAGGCTGTACAGAGAAATATCTGCTTCTAAAACCAAAACGGAGCTATCTAACTGAATGGTTGTCAATGTGTGCATTCAGCTGACAGAGTTAAACTCACGTGTGGATTCAGCGGTTTGCAAACCCTTTCTGTGCAGAATCCCAAAACCGGTATTTCCAGCCCAATGCCGGCATACGTACTAAACAGTAGTAAACTTCGTCTAAAACTCAGGAGAAAAGTTTCCTTGAAACTGCTCTACTGTGCGTTCGTTCAACTAAGAGACTTGAATCTATGTTGAGATTCAGCGAGTCAGAAACACGTTTCTTCTAGGAGCTGCGTTGGGATATTCCCGAGTGAATGGGACCATAGGCTGTACAGAGAAATATCTGCTTCTAAAACCAAAACGGAGCTATCTAACTGAAAGGTTGCCAATGTGTGCATTCAACTGACAGAGTTAAACTCACGTGTGGATTCAGCGGTTTGCAAACCGTTTCTGTGCATAATCCCAAAACCGGTATTTCCAGCCCAATGCCGGCATACGTACTATACAGCAGGAGTCTTCGTCTAAAACTCAGGAGAAAAGTTTCCTTGAAACTGCTCTGCTGTGCGTTCGTTCACCTAAGAGAGTTGAATCTATGTTGAGATTCAGCGAGTCAGAAACACGTTTCTTCTAGGAGCTGCGTTGGGATATTCCCGAGTGAATGGGACCATAGGCTGTACAGAGAAATATCTGCTTCTAAAACCAAAAGGGTGCTATCAAACTGAATGGTTGTCAATGTGTGTATTCAACTGACAGAGTTAAACTCACGTGTGGATTCAGCGGTTTGCAAACCCTTTCTGTGCAGAATCCCAAAACCGGTATTTCCAGCCCAATACTGGCATACGTACTAAACAGCAGGAAACTTCGTCTAAAACTCAGGAGAAAAGTTTCCTTGAAACTGCTCTGCTGTGCGTTCGTTCACCTAAGAGAGTTGAATCTATGTTGAGATTCAGCGAGTCAGAAACACGTTTCTTCTAGGAGCTGCGTTGGGATATTCCCGAGTGAATGGGACCATAGGCTGTACAGAGAAATATCTGCTTCTAAAACCAAAACGGAGCTATCTAACTGAATGGTTGTCAATGTGTGCATTCAACTGACAGACTTAAACTCACGTGTGGATTCAGCGGTTTGCAAACCCCTTCTGTCCAGAATCCCAAAACGGGTATTTCCAGCCCAATGCCGGCATACGTACTAAACAGCAGGAAACTTCGTCTAAAACTCAGGAGAAAAGTTTCCTTGAAACTGCTCTGCTGTGCGTTCGTTCACCTAAGAGAGTTGAATCTATGTTGAGATTCAGCGAGTCAGAAACACGTTTCTTCTAGGAGCTGCGTTGGGATATTCCCGAGTGAATGGGACCATAGGCTGTACAGAGAAATATCTGCTTCTAAAACCAAAAGGGTGCTATCAAACTGAATGGTTGTCAATGTGTGCATTCAACTGACAGAGTTAAACTCACGTGTGGATTCAGCGGTTTGCAAACCCTTTCTGTGCAGAATCCCAAAACCGGTATTTCGAACCAAATGCCGGCATCCGTACTAATCAGCAGGAAACTTCGTCTAAAACTCAGGAGAAACGTTTCCTTGAAACTGCTCTGCTGTGCGTTCGTTCACCTAAGAGAGTTGAATCTATGTTGAGATTCAGCGAGTCAGAAACACGTTTCTTCTAGGAGCTGCGTTGGGATATTCCCGAGTGAATGGGACCATAGGCTGTACAGAGAAATATCTGCTTCTAAAACCAAAAGGGTGCTATCAAACTGAATGGTTGTCAATGTGTGCATTCAACTGACAGAGTTAAACTCACGTGTGGATTCAGCGGTTTGCAAACCCTTTCTGTGCAGAATCCCAAAACCGGTATTTCGAACCAAATGCCGGCATCCGTACTAAACAGCAGGAAACTTCGTCTAAAACTCAGGAGAAACGTTTCCTTGAAACTGCTCTGCTGTGCGTTCGTTCACCTAAGAGAGTTGAATCTATGTTGAGATTCAGCGAGTCAGAAACACGTTTCTTCTAGGAGCTGCGTTGGGATATTCCCGAGTGAATGGGACCATAGGCTGTACAGAGAAATATCTGCTTCTAAAACCAAAAGGGAGCTATCTAACTGAATGGTTGTCAATGTGTGCATTCAACTGACAGACTTAAACTCACGTGTGGATTCAGCGGTTTGCAAACCCCTTCTGTCCAGAATCCCAAAACGGGTATTTCCAGCCCAATGCTGGCATACGTACTAAACAGCAGGAAACTTCGTCTAAAACTCAGGAGAAAAGTTTCCTTGAAACTGCTCTGCTGTGCGTTCGTTCACCTAAGAGAGTTGAATCTATGTTGAGATTCAGCGAGTCAGAAACACGTTTCTTCTAGGAGCTGCGTTGGGATATTCCCGAGTGAATGGGACCATAGGCTGTACAGAGAAATATCTGCTTCTAAAACCAAAACGGAGCTATCTAACTGAATGGTTATCAATGTGTGCATTCAACTGACAGAGTTAAACTCACGTGTGGATTCAGCGGTTTGCAAACCCTTTCTGTGCAGAATCCCAAAACCGGTATTTCCAGCCCAATGCCGGCATACGAACTAAACAGCAGGAAACTTCGTCTAAAACTCAGGAGAAAAGATTCCTTGAAACTGCTCTGCTGTGCGTTCGTTCACCTAAGAGAGTTGAATCTATGTTGAGATTCAGCGAGTCAGAAACACGTTTCTTCTAGGAGCTGCGTTGGGATATTCCGGAGTGAATGGGACCATAGGCTGTACAGAGAAATATCTGCTTCTAAAACCAAAACGGAGCTATCTAACTGAATGGTTGTCAATGTGTGCATTCAACTGACAGAGTTAAACTCACGTGTGGATTCAGCGGTTTGCAAACACTTTCTGTGCAGAATCCCAAAACCGGTATTTCGAATCAAATGCCGGCATCCGTACTAATCAGCAGGAAACTTCGTCTAAAACTCAGGAGAAACGTTTCCTTGAAACTGCTCTGCTGTGCGTTCGTTCACCTAAGAGAGTTGAATCTATGTTGAGATTCAGCGAGTCAGAAACACGTTTCTTCTAGGAGCTGCGTTGGGATATTCCCGAGTGAATGGGACCATAGGCTGTACAGAGAAATATCTGCTTCTAAAACCAAAAGGGTGCTATCAAACTGAATGGTTGTCAATGTGTGCATTCAACTGACAGAATTAAACTCACGTGTGGATTCAGCGGTTTGCAAACCCTTTCTGTGCAGAATCCCAAAACCGGTATTTCGAACCAAATGCCGGCATCCGTACTAAACAGCAGGAAACTTCGTCTAAAACTCAGGAGAAACGTTTCCTTGAAACTGCTCTGCTGTGCGTTCGTTCACCTAAGAGAGTTGAATCTATGTTGAGATTCAGCGAGTCAGAAACACGTTTCTTCTAGGAGCTGCGTTGGGATATTCCCGAGTGAATGGGACCATAGGCTGTACAGAGAAATATCTGCTTCTAAAACCAAAACGGAGCTATCTAACTGAATGGTTGTCAATGTGTGCATTCAACTGACAGACTTAAACTCACGTGTGGATTCAGCGGTTTGCAAACCCCTTCTGTCCAGAATCCCAAAACGGGTATTTCCAGCCCAATGCTGGCATACGTACTAAACAGCAGGAAACTTCGTCTAAAACTCAGGAGAAAAGTTTCCTTGAAACTGCTCTGCTGTGCGTTCGTTCACCTAAGAGAGTTGAATCTATGTTGAGATTCAGCGAGTCAGAAACACGTTTCTTCTAGGAGCTGCGTTGGGATATTCCCGAGTGAATGGGACCATAGGCTGTACAGAGAAATATCTGCTTCTAAAACCAAAACGGAGCTATCTAACTGAATGGTTGTCAGTGTGTGCATTCAACTGACAGAGTTAAACTCACGTGTGGATTCAGCGGTTTGCAAAACCTTTCTGTCCAGAATCCCAAAACTGGTATTTCGAACCAAATGCCGGCATCCGTACTAATCAGCAGGAAACTTCGTCTAAAACTCAGGAGAAACGTTTCCTTGAAACTGCTCTGCTGTGCGTTCGTTCACCTAAGAGAGTTGAATCTATGTTGAGATTCAGCGTGTCAGAAACACGTTTCTTTTAGGAGCTGCGTTGGGATATTCCCGAGTGAATGGGACCATAGGCTGTACAGAGAAATATCTGCTTCTAAAACCAAAACGGAGCTATCTAACTGAATGGTTGTCAATGTGTGCATTCAGCTGACAGAGTTAAACTCACGTGTGGATTCAGCGGTTTGCAAACCCTTTCTGTGCAGAATCCCAAAACCGGTATTTCCAGCCCAATGCCGGCATACGTACTAAACAGTAGTAAACTTCGTCTAAAACTCAGGAGAAAAGTTTCCTTGAAACTGCTCTACTGTGCGTTCGTTCAACTAAGAGACTTGAATCTATGTTGAGATTCAGCGAGTCAGAAACACGTTTCTTCTAGGAGCTGCGTTGGGATATTCCCGAGTGAATGGGACCATAGGCTGTACAGAGAAATATCTGCTTCTAAAACCAAAACGGAGCTATCTAACTGAAAGGTTGCCAATGTGTGCATTCAACTGACAGAGTTAAACTCACGTGTGGATTCAGCGGTTTGCAAACCGTTTCTGTGCATAATCCCAAAACCGGTATTTCCAGCCCAATGCCGGCATACGTACTATACAGCAGGAGTCTTCGTCTAAAACTCAGGAGAAAAGTTTCCTTGAAACTGCTCTGCTGTGCGTTCGTTCACCTAAGAGAGTTGAATCTATGTTGAGATTCAGCGAGTCAGAAACACGTTTCTTCTAGGAGCTGCGTTGGGATATTCCCGAGTGAATGGGACCATAGGCTGTACAGAGAAATATCTGCTTCTAAAACCAAAAGGGTGCTATCAAACTGAATGGATGTCAATGTGTGTATTCAACTGACAGAGTTAAACTCACGTGTGGATTCAGCGGTTTGCAAACCCTTTCTGTGCAGAATCCCAAAACCGGTATTTCCAGCCCAATACTGGCATACGTACTAAACAGCAGGAAACTTCGTCTAAAACTCAGGAGAAACGTTTCCTTGAAACTGCTCTGCTGTGCGTTCGTTCACCTAAGAGAGTTGAATCTATGTTGAGATTCAGCGAGTCAGAAACACGTTTCTTCTAGGAGCTGCGTTGGGATATTCCCGAGTGAATGGGACCATAGGCTGTACAGAGAAATATCTGCTTCTAAAACCAAAACGGAGCTATCTAACTGAATGGTTGTCAATGTGTGCATTCAACTGACAGACTTAAACTCACGTGTGGATTCAGCGGTTTGCAAACCCCTTCTGTCCAGAATCCCAAAACGGGTATTTCCAGCCCAATGCCGGCATACGTACTAAACAGCAGGAAACTTCGTCTAAAACTCAGGAGAAAAGTTTCCTTGAAACTGCTCTGCTGTGCGTTCGTTCACCTAAGAGAGTTGAATCTATGTTGAGATTCAGCGAGTCAGAAACACGTTTCTTCTAGGAGCTGCGTTCGGATATTCCCGAGTGAATGGGACCATAGGCTGTACAGAGAAATATCTGCTTCTAAAACCAAAAGGGTGCTATCAAACTGAATGGTTGTCAATGTGTGCATTCAACTGACAGAGTTAAACTCACGTGTGGATTCAGCGGTTTGCAAACCCTTTCTGTGCAGAATCCCAAAACCGGTATTTCGAACCAAATGCCGGCATCCGTACTAAACAGCAGGAAACTTCGTCTAAAACTCAGGAGAAACGTTTCCTTGAAACTGCTCTGCTGTGCGTCCGTTCACCTAAGAGAGTTGAATCTATGTTGAGATTCAGCGAGTCAGAAACACGTTTCTTCTAGGAGCTGCGTTGGGATATTCCCGAGTGAATGGGACCATAGGCTGTACAGAGAAATATCTGCTTCTAAAACCAAAACGGAGCTATCTAACTGAATGGTTGTCAATGTGTGCATTCAACTGACAGACTTAAACTCACGTGTGGATTCAGCGGTTTGCAAACCCCTTCTGTCCAGAATCCCAAAACGGGTATTTCCAGCCCAATGCCGGCATACGTACTAAACAGCAGGAAACTTCGTCTAAAACTCAGGAGAAACGTTTCCTTGAAACTGCTCTGCTGTGCGTTCGTTCACCTAAGAGAGTTGAATCTATGTTGAGATTCAGCGAGTCAGAAACACGTTTCTTTTAGGAGCTGCGTTGGGATATTCCCGAGTGAATGGGACCATAGGCTGTACAGAGAAATATCTGCTTCTAAAACCAAAACGGAGCTATCTAACTGAATGGTTGTCAATGTGTGCATTCAACTGACAGAGTTAAACTCACGTGTGGATTCAGCGGTTTGCAAACCCTTTCTGTGCAGAATCCCAAAACCGGTATTTCCAGCCCAATGCCGGCATACGTACTAAACAGTAGTAAACTTCGTCTAAAACTCAGGAGAAAAGTTTCCTTGAAACTGCTCTGCTGTGCGTTCGTTCACCTAAGAGAGTTGAATCTATGTTGAGATTCAGCGAGTCAGAAACACGTTTCTTCTAGGAGCTGCGTTGGGATATTCCCGAGTGAATGGGACCATAGGGTGTACAGAGAAATATCTGCTTCTAAAACCAAAACGGAGCTATCTAACTGAAAGGTTGCCAATGTGTGCATTCAACTGACAGAGTTAAACTCACGTGTGGAGTCAGCGGTTTGCAAACCGTTTCTGTGCAGAATCCCAAAACCGGTATTTCCAGCCCAATGCCGGCATACGTACTATACAGCAGGAGTCTTCGTCGAAAACTCAGGAGAAAAGTTTCCTTGAAACTGCTCTGCTGTGCGTTCGTTCACCTAAGAGAGTTGAATCTATGTTGAGATTCAGCGAGTCAGAAACACGTTTCTTCTAGGAGCTGCGTTGGGATATTCCCGAGTGAATGGGACCATAGGCTGTACAGAGAAATATCTGCTTCTAAAACCAAAAGGGTGCTATCAAACTGAATGGTTGTCAATGTGTGCATTCAACTGACAGAGTTAAACTCACGTGTGGATTCAGCGGTTTGCAAACCCTTTCTGTGCAGAATCCCAAAACCGGTATTTCCAGCCCAATACTGGCATACATACTAAACAGCAGGAAACTTCGTCTAAAACTCAGGAGAAAAGTTTCCTTGAAACTGCTCTGCTGTGCGTTCGTTCACCTAAGAGAGTTGAATCTATGTTGAGATTCAGCGAGTCAGAAACACGTTTCTTCTAGGAGCTGCGTTGGGATATTCCCGAGTGAATGGGACCATAGGCTGTACAGAGAAATATCTGCTTCTAAAACCAAAACGGAGCTATCTAACTGAATGGTTATCAATGTGTGCATTCAACTGACAGAGTTAAACTCACGTGTGGATTCAGCGGTTTGCAAACCCTTTCTGTGCAGAATCCCAAAACCGGTATTTCCAGCCCAATGCCGGCATACGAACTAAACAGCAGGAAACTTCGTCTAAAACTCAGGAGAAAAGATTCCTTGAAACTGCTCTGCTGTGCGTTCGTTCACCTAAGAGAGTTGAATCTATGTTGAGATTCAGCGAGTCAGAAACACGTTTCTTCTAGGAGCTGCGTTGGGATATTCCGGAGTGAATGGGACCATAGGCTGTACAGAGAAATATCTGCTTCTAAAACCAAAACGGAGCTATCTAACTGAATGGTTGTCAATGTGTGCATTCAACTGACAGAGTTAAACTCACGTGTGGATTCAGCGGTTTGCAAACCCTTTCTGTGCAGAATCCCAAAACCGGTATTTCGAATCAAATGCCGGCATCCGTACTAATCAGCAGGAAACTTCGTCTAAAACTCAGGAGAAACGTTTCCTTGAAACTGCTCTGCTGTGCGTTCGTTCACCTAAGAGAGTTGAATCTATGTTGAGATTCAGCGAGTCAGAAACACGTTTCTTCTAGGAGCTGCGTTGGGATATTCCCGAGTGAATGGGACCATAGGCTGTACAGAGAAATATCTGCTTCTAAAACCAAAAGGGTGCTATCAAACTGAATGGTTGTCAATGTGTGCATTCAACTGACAGAGTTAAACTCACGTGTGGATTCAGCGGTTTGCAAACCCTTTCTGTGCAGAATCCCAAAACCGGTATTTCGAACCAAATGCCGGCATCCGTACTAAACAGCAGGAAACTTCGTCTAAAACTCAGGAGAAACGTTTCCTTGAAACTGCTCTGCTGTGCGTTCGTTCACCTAAGAGAGTTGAATCTATGTTGAGATTCAGCGAGTCAGAAACACGTTTCTTCTAGGAGCTGCGTTGGGATATTCCCGAGTGAATGGGACCATAGGCTGTACAGAGAAATATCTGCTTCTAAAACCAAAACGGAGCTATCTAACTGAATGGTTGTCAATGTGTGCATTCAACTGACAGACTTAAACTCACGTGTGGATTCAGCGGTTTGCAAACCCCTTCTGTCCAGAATCCCAAAACGGGTATTTCCAGCCCAATGCTGGCATACGTACTAAACAGCAGGAAACTTCGTCTAAAACTCAGGAGAAAAGTTTCCTTGAAACTGCTCTGCTGTGCGTTCGTTCACCTAAGAGAGTTGAATCTATGTTGAGATTCAGCGAGTCAGAAACACGTTTCTTCTAGGAGCTGCGTTGGGATATTCCCGAGTGAATGGGACCATAGGCTGTACAGAGAAATATCTGCTTCTAAAACCAAAACGGAGCTATCTAACTGAATGGTTGTCAGTGTGTGCATTCAACTGACAGAGTTAAACTCACGTGTGGATTCAGCGGTTTGCAAAACCTTTCTGTCCAGAATCCCAAAACTGGTATTTCGAACCAAATGCCGGCATCCGTACTAATCAGCAGGAAACTTCGTCTAAAACTCAGGAGAAACGTTTCCTTGAAACTGCTCTGCTGTGCGTTCGTTCACCTAAGAGAGTTGAATCTATGTTGAGATTCAGCGAGTCAGAAACACGTTTCTTTTAGGAGCTGCGTTGGGATATTCCCGAGTGAATGGGACCATAGGCTGTACAGAGAAATATCTGCTTCTAAAACCAAAACGGAGCTATCTAACTGAATGGTTGTCAATGTGTGCATTCAGCTGACAGAGTTAAACTCACGTGTGGATTCAGCGGTTTGCAAACCCTTTCTGTGCAGAATCCCAAAACCGGTATTTCCAGCCCAATGCCGGCATACGTACTAAACAGTAGTAAACTTCGTCTAAAACTCAGGAGAAAAGTTTCCTTGAAACTGCTCTACTGTGCGTTCGTTCAACTAAGAGACTTGAATCTATGTTGAGATTCAGCGAGTCAGAAACACGTTTCTTCTAGGAGCTGCGTTGGGATATTCCCGAGTGAATGGGACCATAGGCTGTACAGAGAAATATCTGCTTCTAAAACCAAAACGGAGCTATCTAACTGAAAGGTTGCCAATGTGTGCATTCAACTGACAGAGTTAAACTCACGTGTGGATTCAGCGGTTTGCAAACCGTTTCTGTGCATAATCCCAAAACCGGTATTTCCAGCCCAATGCCGGCATACGTACTATACAGCAGGAGTCTTCGTCTAAAACTCAGGAGAAAAGTTTCCTTGAAACTGCTCTGCTGTGCGTTCGTTCACCTAAGAGAGTTGAATCTATGTTGAGATTCAGCGAGTCAGAAACACGTTTCTTCTAGGAGCTGCGTTGGGATATTCCCGAGTGAATGGGACCATAGGCTGTACAGAGAAATATCTGCTTCTAAAACCAAAAGGGTGCTATCAAACTGAATGGTTGTCAATGTGTGTATTCAACTGACAGAGTTAAACTCACGTGTGGATTCAGCGGTTTGCAAACCCTTTCTGTGCAGAATCCCAAAACCGGTATTTCCAGCCCAATACTGGCATACGTACTAAACAGCAGGAAACTTCGTCTAAAACTCAGGAGAAACGTTTCCTTGAAACTGCTCTGCTGTGCGTTCGTTCACCTAAGAGAGTTGAATCTATGTTGAGATTCAGCGAGTCAGAAACACGTTTCTTCTAGGAGCTGCGTTGGGATATTCCCGAGTGAATGGGACCATAGGCTGTACAGAGAAATATCTGCTTCTAAAACCAAAACGGAGCTATCTAACTGAATGGTTGTCAATGTGTGCATTCAACTGACAGAGTTAAACTCACGTGTGGATTCAGCGGTTTGCAAACCCTTTCTGTGCAGAATGCCAAAACCGGTATTTCGAATCAAATGCCGGCATCCGTACTAATCAGCAGGAAACTACGTCTAAAACTCAGGAGAAACGTTTCCTTGAAACTGCTCTGCTGTGCGTTCGTTCACCTAAGAGAGTTGAATCTATGTTGAGATTCAGCGAGTCAGAAACACGTTTGTTCTAGGAGCTGCGTTCGGATATTCCCGAGTGAATGGGACCATAGGCTGTAAAGAGAAATATCTGCTTCTAAAACCAAAAGGGTGCTATCAAACTGAATGGTTGTCAATGTGTGCATTCAACTGACAGAGTTAAACTCACGTGTGGATTCAGCGGTTTGCAAACCCTTTCTGTGCAGAATCCCAAAACCGGTATTTCGAACCAAATGCCGGCATCCGTACTAAACAGCAGGAAACTTCGTCTAAAACTCAGGAGAAACGTTTCCTTGAAACTGCTCTGCTGTGCGTTCGTTCACCTAAGAGAGTTGAATCTATGTTGAGATTCAGCGAGTCAGAAACACGTTTCTTCTAGGAGCTGCGTTGGGATATTCCCGAGTGAATGGGACCATAGGCTGTACAGAGAAATATCTGCTTCTAAAACCAAAACGGAGCTATCTAACTGAATGGTTGTCAATGTGTGCATTCAACTGACAGAGTTAAACTCACGTGTGGATTCAGCGGTTTGCAAACCCCTTCTGTCCAGAATCCCAAAACGGGTATTTCCAGCCCAATGCCGGCATACGTACTAAACAGCAGGAAACTTCGTCTAAAACTCAGGAGAAAAGTTTCCTTGAAACTGCTCTGCTGTGCGTTCGTTCACCTAAGAGAGTTGAATCTATGTTGAGATTCAGCGAGTCAGAAACACGTTTCTTCTAGGAGCTGCGTTGGGATATTCCCGAGTGAATGGGACCATAGGCTGTACAGAGAAATATCTGCTTCTAAAACCAAAACGGAGCTATCTAACTGAATGGTTGTCAGTGTGTGCATTCAACTGACAGAGTTAAACTCACGTGTGGATTCAGCCGTTTGCAAAACCTTTCTGTCCAGAATCCCAAAACCGGTATTTCGATCCAAATGCCGGCATCCGTACTAATCAGCAGGAAACTTCGTCTAAAACTCAGGAGAAACGTTTCCTTGAAACTGCTCTGCTGTGCGTTCGTTCACCTAAGAGAGTTGAATCTATGTTGAGATTCAGCGAGTCAGAAACACGTTTCTTCTAGGAGCTGCGTTGGGATATTCCCGAGTGAATGGGACCATAGGCTGTACAGAGAAATATCTGCTTCTAAAACCAAAACGTAGCTATCTAACTGAATGGTTGTCAATGTGTGCATTCAACTGACAGAGTTAAACTCACGTGTGGATTCAGCGGTTTGCAAACCCTTTCTGTGCAGAATCCCAAAACCGGTATTTCCAGCCCAATACCGGCATACGTACTAAACAGCAGGAAACTTCGTCTAAAACTCAGGAGAAACGTTTCCTTGAAACTGCTCTGCTGTGCGTTCGTTCATCTAAGAGAGTTGAATCTATGTTGAGATTCAGCGAGTTAGAAACACGTTTCTTCTAGGAGCTGCGTTGGGATATTCCCGAGTGAATGGGACCATAGGCTGTACAGAGAAATATCTGCTTCTAAAACCAAAACGGAGCTATCTAACTGAATGGTTGTCAATGTGTGCATTCAACTGACAGAGTTAAACTCACGTGTGGATTCAGCGGTTTGCAAACCCTTTCTGTGCAGAATCCCAAAACCGGTATTTCCAGCCCAATGCCGGCATACGAACTAAACAGCAGGAAACTTCGTCTAAAACTCAGGAGAAAAGATTCCTTGAAACTGCTCTGCTGTGCGTTCGTTCACCTAAGAGAGTTGAATCTATGTTGAGATTCAGCGAGTCAGAAACACGTTTCTTCTAGGAGCTGCGTTGGGATATTCCCGAGTGAATGGGACCATAGGCTGTACAGAGAAATATCTGCTTCTAAAACCAAAACGGAGGTATCTAACTGAATGGTTGTCAATGTGTGCATTCAACTGACAGAGTTAAACTCACGTGTGGATTCAGCGGTTTGCAAACCCTTTCTGTGCAGAATGCCAAAACCGGTATTTCGAATCAAATGCCGGCATCCGTACTAATCAGCAGGAAACTACGTCTAAAACTCAGGAGAAACGTTTCCTTGAAACTGCTCTGCTGTGCGTTCGTTCACCTAAGAGAGTTGAATCTATGTTGAGATTCAGCGAGTCAGAAACACGTTTGTTCTAGGAGCTGCGTTGGGATATTCCCGAGTGAATGGGACCATAGGCTGTAAAGAGAAATATCTGCTTCTAAAACCAAAAGGGTGCTATCAAACTGAATGGTTGTCAATGTGTGCATTCAACTGACAGAGTTAAACTCACGTGTGGTTTCAGCGGTTTGCAAACCCTTTCTGTGCAGAATCCCAAAACCGGTATTTCGATCCAAATGCCGGCATCCGTACTAATCAGCAGGAAACTTCGTCTAAAACTCAGGAGAAACGTTTCCTTGAAACTGCTCTGCTGTGCGTTCGTTCACCTAAGAGAGTTGAATCTATGTTGAGATTCAGCGAGTCAGAAACACGTTTCTTTTAGGAGCTGCGTTGGGATATTCCCGAGTGAATGGGACCATAGGCTGTACAGAGAAATATCTGCTTCTAAAACCAAAACGTAGCTATCTAACTGAATGGTTGTCAATGTGTGCATTCAACTGACAGACTTAAACTCACGTGTGGATTCAGCGGTTTGCAAACCCCTTCTGTCCAGAATCCCAAATCGGGTATTTCCAGCCCAATGCCGGCATACGTACTAAACAGCAGGAAACTTCGTCTAAAACTCAGGAGAAAAGTTTCCTTGAAACTGCTCTGCTGTGCGTTCGTTCACCTAAGAGAGTTGAATCTATGTTGAGATTCAGCGAGTCAGAAACACGTTTCTTCTAGGAGCTGCGTTGGGATATTCCCGAGTGAATGGGACCATAGGCTGTACAGAGAAATATCTGCTTCTAAAACCAAAACGGAGCTATCTAACTGAATGGTTGTCAGTGTGTGCATTCAACTGACAGAGTTAAACTCACGTGTGGATTCAGCGGTTTGCAAACCGTTTCTGTGCAGAATCCCAAAACTGGTATTTCCAGCCCAATGCCGGCATACGTACTATACAGCAGGAGTCTTCGTCTAAAACTCAGGAGAAACGTTTCCTTGAAACTGCTCTGCTGTGCGTTCGTTCTCCTAAGAGAGTTGAATCTATGTTGAGATTCAGCGAGTCAGAAACACGTTTCTTCTAGGAGCTGCGTTGGGATATTCCCGAGTGAATGGGACCATAGGCTGTACAGAGAAATATCTGCTTCTAAAACCAAAAAGGTGCTATCAAACTGAATGGTTGTCAATGTGTGCATTCAACTGACAGAGTTAAACTCACGTGTGGATTCAGCGGTTTGCAAACCCTTTCTGTGCAGAATCCCAAAACCGGTATTTCCAGCCCAATGCTGGCATACGTACTAAACAGCAGGAAACTTCGTCTAAAACTCAGGAGAAAAGTTTCCTTGAAACTGCTCTGCTGTGCGTTCGTTCACCTAAGAGAGTTGAATCTATGTTGAGATTCAGCGAGTCAGAAACACGTTTCTTCTAGGAGCTGTGTTGGGATATTCCCGAGTGAATGGGACCATAGGCTGTACAGAGAAATATCTGCTTCTAAAACCAAAACGGAGCTATCTAACTGAATGGTTGTCAATGTGTGCATTCAACTGACAGAGTTAAACTCACGTGTGGATTCAGCGGTTTGCAAACCCTTTCTGTCCAGAATCCCAAAACCGGTATTTCCAGCCCAATGCCGGCATACGTACTAAACAGCAGGAAACTTCGTCTAAAACTCAGGAGAAACGTTTCCTTGAAACTGCTCTGCTGTGCGTTCGTTCACCTAAGAGAGTTGAATCTATGTTGAGATTCAGCGAGTCAGAAACACGTTTCTTCTAGGAGCTGCGTTGGGATATTCCCGAGTGAATGGGACCATAGGATGTACAGAGAAATATCTGCTTCTAAAACCAAAACGGAGCTATCTAACTGAATGGATGTCATTGTTTGCATTCAACTGACAGAGTTAAACTCACGTGTGGATTCAGCGGTTTGCAAACCCTTTCTGTGCAGAATCCCAAAACCGGTATTTCCAGCCCAATGCTGGCATACGTTCTAAACAGCAGGAAACTTCGTCTAAAACTCAGGAGAAAAATTTCCTTGAAACTGCTCTGCTGTGCCTTCGATCACCTAAGAGAATTGAATCTATGTTGAGATTCAGCGAGTCAGAAACACGTTTCTTCTAGGAGCTGCGTTGGGATATTCCCGAGTGAATGGGACCATAGCCTGTACAGAGAAATATCTGCTTCTAAAACCAAAACGGAGCTATCTAAGTGAATGGTTGTCAATGTGTGCATTCAACTGACAGAGTTAAACTCACGTGTGGATTCAGCGGTTTGCAAACCCTTTCTGTGCAGAATCCCAAAACCGGTATTTCGAACCAAATGCCGGCATCCGTACTAATCAGCAGGAAACTTCGTCTAAAACTCAGGAGAAACGTTTCTTTGAAACTGCTCTGCTGTGCGTTCGTTCACCTAAGAGAGTTGAATCTATGTTGAGATTCAGCGAGTCAGAAACACGTTTCTTCTAGGAGCTGCGTTGGGATATTCCCGAGTGAATGGGACCATAGGCTGTACAGAGAAATATCTGCTTCTAAAACCAAAACGGAGCTATCTAACTGAATGGTTGTCAATGTGTGCATTCAACTGACAGAGTTAAACTCACGTGTGGATTCAGCGGTTTGCACACCCTTTCTGTGCAGAATCCCAAAACCGGTATTTCCAGCCCAATGCCGGCATCCGAACTAAACAGCAGGAAACTTCGTCTAAAACTCAGGAGAAACGTTTCTTTGAAACTGCTCTGCTGTGCGTTCGTTCACCTAAGAGAGTTGAATCTATGTTGAGATTCAGCGAGTCAGAAACACGTTTCTTCTAGGAGCTGCGTTCGGATATTCCCGAGAGAATGGGACCATAGGCTGTACAGAGAAATATCTGCTTCTAAAACCAAAAGGGTGCTATCAAACTGAATGGTTGTCAATGTGTGCATTCAACTGACAGAGTTAAACTCACGTGTGGATTCAGCGGTTTGCAAACCCTTTCTATGCAGAATCCCAAAACCGGTATTTCGAACCAAAAGCCGGCATCCGTACTAAACAGCAGGAAACTTCGTCTAAAACTCAGGAGAAACGTTTCCTTGAAACTGCTCTGCTGTGCGTTCGTTCACCTAAGAGAGTTGAATCTATGTTGAGATTCAGCGCGTCAGAAACACGTTTCTTCTAGGAGCTGTGTTGGGATATTCCCGAGTGAATGGGACCATAGGCTATACAGAGAAATATCTGCTTCTAAAACCAAAACGGAGCTATCTAACTGAATGGTTGTCAATGTGTGCATTCAACTGACAGAGTTAAACTCACGTGTGGATTCAGCGGTTTGCAAACCCTTTCTGTGCAGAATCCCAAAACCGGTATTTCCAGCCCAATGCCGGCATACGTACTAAACAGCAGGAAACTTCGTCTAAAACTCAGGAGAAAAGTTTCCTTGAAACTGCTCTGCTGTGCGTTCGTTCACCTAAGAGAGTTGAATCTATGTTGAGATTCAGCGAGTCAGAAACACGTTTCTTCTAGGAGCTGCGTTGGGATATTCCCGAGTGAATGGGACCATAGGCTGTACAGAGAAATATCTGCTTCTAAAACCAAAACGGAGCTATCTAACTGAATGGTTGTCAATGTGTGCATTCAACTGACAGAGTTAAACTCACGTGTGGATTCAGCGGTTTGCAAACCCTTTCTGTGCAGAATCCCAAAACCGGTATTTCCAGCCCAATGCCGGCATCCGTACTAAACAGCAGGAAACTTCGTCTAAAACTCAGGAGAAAAGTTTCCTTGAAACTGCTCTGCTGTGCGTTCGTTCGCCTAAGACTGTTGAATCTATGTTGAGATTCAGCGAGTCAGAAACACGTTTCTTCTAGGAGCTGTGTTGGGATATTCCCGAGTGAATGGGACGATAGGCTGTACAGAGAAATATCTGCTTCTAAAACCAAAACGGAGCTATCTAACTGGATGGTTGTCAATGTGTGCATTCAACTGACGGAGTTAAACTCACGTGAGGATTCAGCGGTTTGCAAACCCTTTCTGTGCAGAATCCCAAAACCGGTATTTCGAACCAAATGCCGGCATCCGTACTAAACAGCAGGAAATTTCGTCTAAAACTCAGGAGTAAAGTTTCCTTGAAACTGCTCTGCTGTGCGTTCGTTCACCTAATAGAGTTGAATCTACGTTGAGATTCAGCGAGTCAGAAACACGTTTCTTCTAGGAGCTGCGTTGGGATATTCCCGAGTGAATGGGACCATAGGATGTACAGAGAAATATCTGCTTATAAAACCAAAACGGAGCTATCTAACTGGATGGTTGTCAATGTGTGCATTCAACTGACAAAGTTAAACTCACGTGTGAATTCAGCGGTTTGCAAACCCTTTCTGTGCAGAATCCCAAAACCGGTATTTCCAGCCCAATGCCGGCATCCGTACTAAACAGCAGGAAACTTCGTCTAAAACTCAGGAGAAACGTTTCCTTGAAACTGCTCTGCTGTGCGTTCGTTCACCTAAGAGAGTTGAATCTATGTTGAGATTCAGCGAGTCAGAAACACGTTTCTTCTAGGAGCTGCGTTGGGATATTCCCGAGTGAATGGGACCATAGGCTGTACAGAGAAATATCTGCTTCTAAAACCAAAACGGAGCTATCTAACTGAATGGTTGTCAATGTGTGCATTCAACTGACAGAGTTAAACTCACGTGTGGATTCAGCGGTTTGCAAACCCTTTCTGTGCAGAATCCCAAAACCGGTATTTCGAAGCAAATGCCGGCATCCGTACTAATCAGCAGGAAACTTCGTCTAAAACTCAGGAGAAACGTTTCCTTGAAACTGCTCTGCTGTGCGTTCGTTCACCTAAGAGAGTTGAATCTATGTTGAGATTCAGCGAGTCAGAAACACGTTTCTTCTAGGAGCTGCGTTGGGATATTCCCGAGTGAATGGGACCATAGGCTGTACAGAGAAATATCTGCTTCTAAAACCAAAACGGAGCTATCTAACTGAATGGTTGTCAATGTGTGCATTCAACTGACAGAGTTAAACTCACGTGTGGATTCAGCGGTTTGCAAACCCTTTCTGTGCAGAATCCCAAAACCGGTATTTCCAGCCCAATGCCGGCATACGAACTAAACAGGAGGAAACTTCGTCTAAAACTCAAGAGAAAAGTTTCCTTCAAACTGCTCTGCTGTGCGTTCGTTCACCTAAGAGAGTTGAATCTATGTTGAGATTCAGCGAGTCAGAAACACGTTTCTTCTAGGAGCTGCGTTGGGATATTCCCGAGTGAATGGGACCATAGGCTGTACAGAGACATATCTGCTTCTAAAACCAAAAGGGTGCTATCAAACTGAATGGTTGTCAATGTGTGCATTCAACTGACAGAGTTAAACTCAAGTGTGGATTCAGCGGTTTGCAAACCCTTTCTGTGCAGAATCCCAAAACCGGTATTTCGAACCAAATGCCGGCATACGTACTAAACAGCAGGAAATTTCGTCTAAAACTCAGGAGAAAAGTTTCCTTGAAACTGCTCTGCTGTGCGTTCGTTCACCTAAGAGAGGTGAATCTATGTTGAGATTCAGCGAGTCAGAAACACGTTTCTTCTAGGAGCTGTGTTGGGATATTCCCGAGTGAATGGGACCATAGGCTGTACAGAGAAATATCTGCTTCTAAAACGAAAACGGAGCTATCTAACTGAATGGTTGTCAATGTGTGCATTCAACTGACAGAGTTAAACTCACGTGCGGATTCAGCGGTTTGCAAACCCTTTCTGTCCAGAATCCCAAAACCGGTATTTCCAGCCCAATGCCGGCATACGTACTAAACAGCAGGAAACTTCGTCTAAAACTCAGGAGAAACGTTTCCTTGAAACTGCTCTGCTGTGCGTTCGTTCACCTAAGAGAGTTGAATCTATGTTGAGATTCAGCGAGTCAGAAACACGTTTCTTCTAGGAGCTGCGTTGGGATATTCCCGAGTGAATGGGACCATAGGCTGTACAGAGAAATATCTGCTTCTAAAACCAAAACGGAGCTATCTAACTGAATGGTTGTCAACGTGTGCATTCAACTGACAGAGTTAAACTCACGTGTGGATTCAGCGGTTTGCAAACCCTTTCTGTGCAGAATCCCAAAACCGGTATTTCCAGCCCAATGCTGGCATACGTTCTAAACAGCAGGAAACTTCGTCTAAAACTCAGGAGAAAAGTTTCCTTGAAACTGCTCTGCTGTGCCTTCGATCACCTAAGAGAATTGAATCTATGTTGAGATTCAGCGAGTCAGAAACACGTTTCTTCTAGGAGCTGCGTTGGGATATTCCCGAGTGAATGGGACCATAGGCTGTACAGAGAAATATCTGCTTCTAAAACCAAAACGGAGCTATCTAAGTGAATGGTTGTCAATGTGTGCATTCAACTGACAGAGTTAAACTCACGTGTGGATTCAGCGGTTTGCAAACCCTTTCTGTGCAGAATCCCAAAACCGGTATTTCGAACCAAATGCCGGCATCCGTACTAATCAGTAGGAAACTTCGTCTAAAACTCAGGAGAAACGTTTCTTTGAAACTGCTCTGCTGTGCGTTCGTTCACCTAAGAGAGTTGAATCTATGTTGAGATTCAGCGAGTCAGAAACACGTTTCTTCTAGGAGCTGCGTTCGGATATTCCCGAGTGAATGGGACCATAGGCTGTACAGAGAAATATCTGCTTCTAAAACCAAAAGGGTGCTATCAAACTGAATGGTTGTCAATGTGTGCATTCAACTGACAGAGTTAAACTCACGTGTGGATTCAGCGGTTTGCAAACCCTTTCTATGCAGAATCCCAAAACCGGTATTTCGAACCAAAAGCCGGCATCCGTACTAAACAGCAGGAAACTTCGTCTAAAACTCAGGAGAAACGTTTCCTTGAAACTGCTCTGCTGTGCGTTCGTTCACATAAGAGAGTTGAATCTATGTTGAGATTCAGCGAGTCAGAAACACGTTTCTTCTAGGAGCTGCGTTGGGATATTCCCGAGTGAATGGGACCATAGGCTGTACAGAGAAATATCTGCTTCTAAATCCAAAAGGGTGCTATCAAACTGAATGGTTGTCAATGTGTGCATTCAACTGACAGAGTTAAACTCACGTGTGGATTCAGCGGTTTACAAACCCTTTCTGTGAAGAATCCCAAAACCGGTATTTCCAGCCCAATGCTGGCATACGTACTAAACAGCAGGAAACTTCGTCTAAAACTCAGGAGAAAAGTTTCCTTGAAACTGCTCTGCTGTGCGTTCGTTCACCTAAGAGAGTTGAATCTATGTTGAGATTCAGCGAGTCAGAAACACGTTTCTTCTAGGAGCTGTGTTGGGATATTCCCGAGTGAATGGGACCATAGGCTGTACAGAGAAATATCTGCTTCTAAAACCAAAACGGAGCTATCTAACTGAATGGTTGTCGATGTGTGCATTCAACTGACAGAGTTAAACTCACGTGTGGATTCAGCGGTTTGCAAACCCTTTCTGTGCAGAATCCCAAAACCGATATTTCCAGCCCAATGCCGGCATACGTACTAAACAGCAGGAAACTTCGTCTAATACTCAGGAGAAAAGTTTCCTTGAAACTGCTCTGCTGTGCGTTCGTTCACCTAAGAGAGTTGAATCTATGTTGAGATTCAGCGAGTCAGAAACACGTTTCTTCTAGGAGCTGCGTTGGGATATTCCCGAGTGAATGGGACCATAGGCTGTACAGAGAAATATCTGCTTCTTAAACCAAAACGGAGCTATCTAACTGAATGGTTGTCAATGTGTGCATTCAACTGACAGAGTTAAACTCACGTGTGGATTCAGCGGTTTGCAAACTCTTTCTGTGCAGAATCCCAAAACCGGTATTTCCAGCCCAATGCCGGCATACGAACTAAACAGCAGGAAACTTCGTCTAAAACTCAGGAGAAAAGATTCCTTGAAACTGCTCTGCTGTGCGTTCGTTCACCTAAGAGAGTTGAATCTATGTTGAGATTCAGCGAGTCAGAAACACGTTTCTTCTAGGAGCTGCGTTGGGATATTCCCGAGTGAATGGGACCATAGGCTGTACAGAGAAATATCTGCTTCTAAAACCAAAAGGGTGCTATCAAACTGAATGGTTGTCAATGTGTGCATTCAACTGACAGAGTTAAACTCACGTGTGGATTCAGCGGTTTGCAAACCCTTTCTGTGCAGAATCCCAAAAGCGGTATTTCCAGCCCAATGCCGTCATCCGTACTAAACAGCAGGAAACTTCGTCTAAAACTCAGGAGAAAAGTTTCCTTGAAACTGCTCTGCTGTGCGTTCGTTCACCTAAGAGAGTTGAATCTATATTGAGATTCAGCGAGTCAGAAACACGTTTCTTCTAGGAGCTGTGTTGGGATATTCCCGAGTGAATGGGACCATAGGCTGTACAGAGAAATATCTGCTTCTAAAACCAAAACGGAGCTATCTAACTGGATGGTTGTCAATGTGTGCATTCAACTGACGGAGTTAATCTCACGTGAGGATTCAGCGGTTTGCAAACCCTTTCTGTGCAGAATCCCAAAACCGGTATTTCGAACCAAATGCCGGCATCCGTACTAAACAGCAGGAAATTTCGTCTAAAACTCAGGAGTAAAGTTTCCTTGAAACTGCTCTGCTGTGCGTTCGTTCACCTAAGAGAGTTGAATCTATGTTGAGATTCAGCGAGTCAGAAACACGTTTCTTCTAGGAGCTGCGTTGGGATATTCCCGAGTGAATGGGACCATAGGATGTACAGAGAAATATCTGCTTCTAAAACCAAAACGGAGCTATCTAACTGGATGGTTGTCAATGAGTGCATTCAACTGACAAAGTTAAACTCACGTGTGAATTTAGCGGTTTCCAAACCCTTTCTGTGCAGAATCCCAAAACCGGTATTTCCAGCCCAATGCCGGCATCCGTACTAAACAGCAGGAAACTTCGTCTAAAACTCAGGAGAAACGTTTCCTTGAAACTGCTCTGCTGTGCGTTCGTTCACCTAAGAGAGTTGAATCTATGTTGAGATTCAGCGAGTCAGAAACACGTTTCTTCTAGGAGCTGCGTTCGGATATTCCCGAGTGAATGGGACCATAGGCTGTACAGAGAAATATCTGCTTCTAAAACCAAAAGGGTGCTATCAAACTGAATGGTTGTCAATGTGTGCATTCAACTGACAGAGTTAAACTCACGTGTGGATTCAGCGGTTTGCAAACCCTTTCTATGCAGAATCCCAAAACCGGTATTTCGAACCAAAAGCCGGCATCCGTACTAAACAGCAGGAAACTTCGTCTAAAACTCAGGAGAAACGTTTCCTTGAAACTGCTCTGCTGTGCGTTCGTTCACATAAGAGAGTTGAATCTATGTTGAGATTCAGCGAGTCAGAAACACGTTTCTTCTAGGAGCTGTGTTGGGATATTCCCGAGTGAATGGGACCATAGGCTGTACAGAGAAATATCTGCTTCTAAAACCAAAACGGAGCTATCTAACTGAATGGTTGTCGATGTGTGCATTCAACTGACAGAGTTAAACTCACGTGTGGATTCAGCGGTTTGCAAACCCTTTCTGTGCAGAATCCCAAAACCGGTATTTCGAACCAAATGCCGGCATCCTTACTAATCAGCAGGAAACTTCGTCTAATACTCAGGAGAAAAGTTTCCTTGAAACTGCTCTGCTGTGCGTTCGTTCACCTAAGAGAGGTGAATCTATGTTGAGATTCAGCGAGTCAGAAACACGTTTCTTCTAGGAGCTGTGTTGGGATATTCCCGAGTGAATGGGACCATAGGCTGTACAGAGAAATATCTGCTTCTAAAACCAAAACGGAGCTATCTAACTGAATGGTTGTCGATGTGTGCATTCAACTGACAGAGTTAAACTCACGTGTGGATTCAGCGGTTTGCAAACCCTTTCTGTGCAGAATCCCAAAACCGGTATTTCGAACCAAATGCCGGCATACGTACTAAACAGCAGGAAATTTCGTCTAAAACTCAGGAGAAAAGTTTCCTTGAAACTGCTCTGCTGTGCGTTCGTTCACCTAAGAGAGGTGAATCTATGTTGAGATTCAGCGAGTCAGAAACACGTTTCTTCTAGGAGCTGTGTTGGGATATTCCCGAGTGAATGGGACCATAGGCTGTACAGAGAAATATCTGCTTCTAAAACGAAAACGGAGCTATCTAACTGAATGGTTGTCAATGTGTGCATTCAACTGACAGAGTTAAACTCACGTGCGGATTCAGCGGTTTGCAAACCCTTTCTGTCCAGAATCCCAAAACCGGTATTTCCAGCCCAATGCCGGCATACGTACTAAACAGCAGGAAACTTCGTCTAAAACTCAGGAGAAACGTTTCCTTGAAACTGCTCTGCTGTGCGTTCGTTCACCTAAGAGAGTTGAATCTATGTTGAGATTCAGCGAGTCAGAAACACGTTTCTTCTAGGAGCTGCGTTGGGATATTCCCGAGTGAATGGGACCATAGGCTGTACAGAGAAATATCTGCTTCTAAAACCAAAACGGAGCTATCTAACTGAATGGTTGTCAATGTGTGCATTCAACTGACAGAGTTAAACTCACGTGTGGATTCAGCGGTTTGCAAACCCTTTCTGTGCAGAATCCCAAAACCGGTATTTCCAGCCCAATGCTGGCATACGTTCTAAACAGCAGGAAACTTCGTCTAAAACTCAGGAGAAAAGTTTCCTTGAAACTGCTCTGCTGTGCCTTCGATCACCTAAGAGAATTGAATCTATGTTGAGATTCAGCGAGTCAGAAACACGTTTCTTCTAGGAGCTGCGTTGGGATATTCCCGAGTGAATGGGACCATAGGCTGTACAGAGAAATATCTGCTTCTAAAACCAAAACGGAGCTATCTAAGTGAATGGTTGTCAATGTGTGCATTCAACTGACAGAGTTAAACTCACGTGTGGATTCAGCGGTTTGCAAACCCTTTCTGTGCAGAATCCCAAAACCGGTATTTCGAACCAAATGCCGGCATCCGTACTAATCAGTAGGAAACTTCGTCTAAAACTCAGGAGAAACGTTTCTTTGAAACTGCTCTGCTGTGCGTTCGTTCACCTAAGAGAGTTGAATCTATGTTGAGATTCAGCGAGTCAGAAACACGTTTCTTCTAGGAGCTGCGTTCGGATATTCCCGAGTGAATGGGACCATAGGCTGTACAGGGAAATATCTGCTTCTAAAACCAAAAGGGTGCTATCAAACTGAATGGTTGTCAATGTGTGCATTCAACTGACAGAGTTAAACTCACGTGTGGATTCAGCGGTTTGCAAACCCTTTCTATGCAGAATCCCAAAACCGGTATTTCGAACCAAAAGCCGGCATCCGTACTAAACAGCAGGAAACTTCGTCTAAAACTCAGGAGAAACGTTTCCTTGAAACTGCTCTGCTGTGCGTTCGTTCACATAAGAGAGTTGAATCTATGTTGAGATTCAGCGAGTCAGAAACACGTTTCTTCTAGGAGCTGCGTTGGGATATTCCCGAGTGAATGGGACCATAGGCTGTACAGAGAAATATCTGCTTCTAAATCCAAAAGGATGCTATCAAACTGAATGGTTGTCAATGTGTGCATTCAACTGACAGAGTTAAACTCACGTGTGGATTCAGCGGTTTACAAACCCTTTCTGTGAAGAATCCCAAAACCGGTATTTCCAGCCCAATGCTGGCATACGTACTAAACAGCAGGAAACTTCGTCTAAAACTCAGGAGAAAAGTTTCCTTGAAACTGCTCTGCTGTGCGTTCGTTCACCTAAGAGAGTTGAATCTATGTTGAGATTCAGCGAGTCAGAAACACGTTTCTTCTAGGAGCTGTGTTGGGATATTCCCGAGTGAATGGGACCATAGGCTGTACAGAGAAATATCTGCTTCTAAAACCAAAACGGAGCTATCTAACTGAATGGTTGTCGATGTGTGCATTCAACTGACAGAGTTAAACTCACGTGTGGATTCAGCGGTTTGCAAACCCTTTCTGTGCAGAATCCCAAAACCGATATTTCCAGCCCAATGCCGGCATACGTACTAAACAGCAGGAAACTTCGTCTAATACTCAGGAGAAAAGTTTCCTTGAAACTGCTCTGCTGTGCGTTCGTTCACCTAAGAGAGTTGAATCTATGTTGAGATTCAGCGAGTCAGAAACACGTTTCTTCTAGGAGCTGCGTTGGGATATTCCCGAGTGAATGGGACCATAGGCTGTACAGAGAAATATCTGCTTCTTAAACCAAAACGGAGCTATCTAACTGAATGGTTGTCAATGTGTGCATTCAACTGACAAAGTTAAACTCACGTGTGGATTCAGCGGTTTGCAAACTCTTTCTGTGCAGAATCCCAAAACCGGTATTTCCAGCCCAATGCCGGCATACGAACTAAACAGCAGGAAACTTCGTCTAAAACTCAGGAGAAAAGATTCCTTGAAACTGCTCTGCTGTGCGTTCGTTCACCTAAGAGAGTTGAATCTATGTTGAGATTCAGCGAGTCAGAAACACGTTTCTTCTAGGAGCTGCGTTGGGATATTCCCGAGTGAATGGGACCACAGGCTGTACAGAGAAATATCTGCTTCTAAAACCAAAAGGGTGCTATCAAACTGAATGGTTGTCAATGTGTGCATTCAACTGACAGAGTTAAACTCACGTGTGGATTCAGCGGTTTGCAAACCCTTTCTGTGCAGAATCCCAAAAGCGGTATTTCCAGCCCAATGCCGTCATCCGTACTAAACAGCAGGAAACTTCGTCTAAAACTCAGGAGAAAAGTTTCCTTGAAACTGCTCTGCTGTGCGTTCGTTCACCTAAGAGAGTTGAATCTATATTGAGATTCAGCGAGTCAGAAACACGTTTCTTCTAGGAGCTGTGTTGGGATATTCCCGAGTGAATGGGACCATAGGCTGTACAGAGAAATATCTGCTTCTAAAACCAAAACGGAGCTATCTAACTGGATGGTTGTCAATGTGTGCATTCAACTGACGGAGTTAATCTCACGTGAGGATTCAGCGGTTTGCAAACCCTTTCTGTGCAGAATCCCAAAACCGGTATTTCGAACCAAATGCCGGCATCCGTACTAAACAGCAGGAAATTTCGTCTAAAACTCAGGAGTAAAGTTTCCTTGAAACTGCTCTGCTGTGCGTTCGTTCACCTAAGAGAGTTGAATCTATGTTGAGATTCAGCGAGTCAGAAACACGTTTCTTCTAGGAGCTGCGTTGGGATATTCCCGAGTGAATGGGACCATAGGATGTACAGAGAAATATCTGCTTCTAAAACCAAAACGGAGCTATCTAACTGGATGGTTGTCAATGAGTGCATTCAACTGACAAAGTTAAACTCACGTGTGAATTTAGCGGTTTGCAAACCCTTTCTGTGCAGAATCCCAAAACCGGTATTTCCAGCCCAATGCCGGCATCCGTACTAAACAGCAGGAAACTTCGTCTAAAACTCAGGAGAAACGTTTCCTTGAAACTGCTCTGCTGTGCGTTCGTTCACCTAAGAGAGTTGAATCTATGTTGAGATTCAGCGAGTCAGAAACACGTTTCTTCTAGGAGCTGCGTTCGGATATTCCCGAGTGAATGGGACCATAGGCTGTACAGAGAAATATCTGCTTCTAAAACCAAAAGGGTGCTATCAAACTGAATGGTTGTCAATGTGTGCATTCAACTGACAGAGTTAAACTCACGTGTGGATTCAGCGGTTTGCAAACCCTTTCTATGCAGAATCCCAAAACCGGTATTTCGAACCAAAAGCCGGCATCCGTACTAAACAGCAGGAAACTTCGTCTAAAACTCAGGAGAAACGTTTCCTTGAAACTGCTCTGCTGTGCGTTCGTTCACATAAGAGAGTTGAATCTATGTTGAGATTCAGCGAGTCAGAAACACGTTTCTTCTAGGAGCTGCGTTGGGATATTCCCGAGTGAATGGGACCATAGGCTGTACAGAGAAATATCTGCTTCTAAATCCAAAAGGGTGCTATCAAACTGAATGGTTGTCAATGTGTGCATTCAACTGAGAGAGTTAAACTCACGTGTGGATTCAGCGGTTTACAAACCCTTTCTGTGAAGAATCCCAAAACCGGTATTTCCAGCCCAATGCTGGCATACGTACTAAACAGCAGGAAACTTCGTCTAAAACTCAGGAGAAAAGTTTCCTTGAAACTGCTCTGCTGTGCGTTCGTTCACCTAAGAGAGTTGAATCTATGTTGAGATTCAGCGAGTCAGAAACACGTTTCTTCTAGGAGCTGTGTTGGGATATTCCCGAGTGAATGGGACCATAGGCTGTACAGAGAAATATCTGCTTCTAAAACCAAAACGGAGCTATCTAACTGAATGGTTGTCGATGTGTGCATTCAACTGACAGAGTTAAACTCACGTGTGGATTCAGCGGTTTGCAAACCCTTTCTGTGCAGAATCCCAAAACCGGTATTTCGAACCAAATGCCGGCATCCTTACTAATCAGCAGGAAACTTCGTCTAATACTCAGGAGAAAAGTTTCCTTGAAACTGCTCTGCTGTGCGTTCGTTCACCTAAGAGAGTTGAATCTATGTTGAGATTCAGCGAGTCAGAAACACGTTTCTTCTAGGAGCTGCGTTGGGATATTCCCGAGTGAATGGGACCATAGGCTGTACAGAGAAATATCTGCTTCTAAAACCAAAACGGAGCTATCTAACTGAATGGTTGTCGATGTGTGCATTCAACTGACAGAGTTAAACTCACGTGTGGATTCAGCGGTTTGCAAACCCTTTCTGTGCAGAATCCCAAAACCGATATTTCCAGCCCAATGCCGGCATACGTACTAAACAGCAGGAAACTTCGTCTAATACTCAGGAGAAAAGTTTCCTTGAAACTGCTCTGCTGTGCGTTCGTTCACCTAAGAGAGTTGAATCTATGTTGAGATTCAGCGAGTCAGAAACACGTTTCTTCTAGGAGCTGCGTTGGGATATTCCCGAGTGAATGGGACCATAGGCTGTACAGAGAAATATCTGCTTCTTAAACCAAAACGGAGCTATCTAACTGAATGGTTGTCAATGTGTGCATTCAACTGACAAAGTTAAACTCACGTGTGGATTCAGCGGTTTGCAAACTCTTTCTGTGCAGAATCCCAAAACCGGTATTTCCAGCCCAATGCCGGCATACGAACTAAACAGCAGGAAACTTCGTCTAAAACTCAGGAGAAAAGATTCCTTGAAACTGCTCTGCTGTGCGTTCGTTCACCTAAGAGAGTTGAATCTATGTTGAGATTCAGCGAGTCAGAAACACGTTTCTTCTAGGAGCTGCGTTGGGATATTCCCGAGTGAATGGGACCACAGGCTGTACAGAGAAATATCTGCTTCTAAAACCAAAAGGGTGCTATCAAACTGAATGGTTGTCAATGTGTGCATTCAACTGACAGAGTTAAACTCACGTGTGGATTCAGCGGTTTGCAAACCCTTTCTGTGCAGAATCCCAAAAGCGGTATTTCCAGCCCAATGCCGTCATCCGTACTAAACAGCAGGAAACTTCGTCTAAAACTCAGGAGAAAAGTTTCCTTGAAACTGCTCTGCTGTGCGTTCGTTCACCTAAGAGAGTTGAATCTATATTGAGATTCAGCGAGTCAGAAACACGTTTCTTCTAGGAGCTGTGTTGGGATATTCCCGAGTGAATGGGACCATAGGCTGTACAGAGAAATATCTGCTTCTAAAACCAAAACGGAGCTATCTAACTGGATGGTTGTCAATGTGTGCATTCAACTGACGGAGTTAATCTCACGTGAGGATTCAGCGGTTTGCAAACCCTTTCTGTGCAGAATCCCAAAACCGGTATTTCGAACCAAATGCCGGCATCCGTACTAAACAGCAGGAAACTTCGTCTAAAACTCAGGAGAAACGTTTCCTTGAAACTGCTCTGCTGTGCGTTCGTTCACCTAAGAGAGTTGAATCTATGTTGAGATTCAGCGAGTCAGAAACACGTTTCTTCTAGGAGCTGCGTTCGGATATTCCCGAGTGAATGGGACCATAGGCTGTACAGAGAAATATCTGCTTCTAAAACCAAAAGGGTGCTATCAAACTGAATGGTTGTCAATGTGTGCATTCAACTGACAGAGTTAAACTCACGTGTGGATTCAGCGGTTTGCAAACCCTTTCTATGCAGAATCCCAAAACCGGTATTTCGAACCAAAAGCCGGCATCCGTACTAAACAGCAGGAAACTTCGTCTAAAACTCAGGAGAAACGTTTCCTTGAAACTGCTCTGCTGTGCGTTCGTTCACATAAGAGAGTTGAATCTATGTTGAGATTCAGCGAGTCAGAAACACGTTTCTTCTAGGAGCTGCGTTGGGATATTCCCGAGTGAATGGGACCATAGGCTGTACAGAGAAATATCTGCTTCTAAATCCAAAAGGGTGCTATCAAACTGAATGGTTGTCAATGTGTGCATTCAACTGAGAGAGTTAAACTCACGTGTGGATTCAGCGGTTTACAAACCCTTTCTGTGAAGAATCCCAAAACCGGTATTTCCAGCCCAATGCTGGCATACGTACTAAACAGCAGGAAACTTCGTCTAAAACTCAGGAGAAAAGTTTCCTTGAAACTGCTCTGCTGTGCGTTCGTTCACCTAAGAGAGTTGAATCTATGTTGAGATTCAGCGAGTCAGAAACACGTTTCTTCTAGGAGCTGTGTTGGGATATTCCCGAGTGAATGGGACCATAGGCTGTACAGAGAAATATCTGCTTCTAAAACCAAAACGGAGCTATCTAACTGAATGGTTGTCGATGTGTGCATTCAACTGACAGAGTTAAACTCACGTGTGGATTCAGCGGTTTGCAAACCCTTTCTGTGCAGAATCCCAAAACCGGTATTTCGAACCAAATGCCGGCATCCTTACTAATCAGCAGGAAACTTCGTCTAATACTCAGGAGAAAAGTTTCCTTGAAACTGCTCTGCTGTGCGTTCGTTCACCTAAGAGAGTTGAATCTATGTTGAGATTCAGCGAGTCAGAAACACGTTTCTTCTAGGAGCTGCGTTGGGATATTCCCGAGTGAATGGGACCATAGGCTGTACAGAGAAATATCTGCTTCTTAAACCAAAACGGAGCTATCTAACTGAATGGTTGTCAATGTGTGCATTCAACTGACAGAGTTAAACTCACGTGTGGATTCAGCGGTTTGCAAACTCTTTCTGTGCAGAATCCCAAAACCGGTATTTCCAGCCCAATGCCGGCATACGAACTAAACAGCAGGAAACTTCGTCTAAAACTCAGGAGAAAAGATTCCTTGAAACTGCTCTGCTGTGCGTTCGTTCACCTAAGAGAGTTGAATCTATGTTGAGATTCAGCGAGTCAGAAACACGTTTCTTCTAGGAGCTGCGTTGGGATATTCCCGAGTGAATGGGACCATAGGCTGTACAGAGAAATATCTGCTTCTAAAACCAAAAGGGTGCTATCAAACTGAATGGTTGTCAATGTGTGCATTCAACTGACAGAGTTAAACTCACGTGTGGATTCAGCGGTTTGCAAACCCTTTCTGTGCAGAATCCCAAAACCGGTATTTCCAGCCCAATGCCGTCATCCGTACTAAACAGCAGGAAACTTCGTCTAAAACTCAGGAGAAAAGTTTCCTTGAAACTGCTCTGCTGTGCGTTCGTTCACCTAAGAGAGTTGAATCTATATTGAGATTCAGCGAGTCAGAAACACGTTTCTTCTAGGAGCTGTGTTGGGATATTCCCGAGTGAATGGGACCATAGGCTGTACAGAGAAATATCTGCTTCTAAAACCAAAACGGAGCTATCTAACTGGATGGTTGTCAATGTGTGCATTCAACTGACGGAGTTAATCTCACGTGAGGATTCAGCGGTTTGCAAACCCTTTCTGTGCAGAATCCCAAAACCGGTATTTCGAACCAAATGCCGGCATCCGTACTAAACAGCAGGAAATTTCGTCTAAAACTCAGGAGTAAAGTTTCCTTGAAACTGCTCTGCTGTGCGTTCGTTCACCTAAGAGAGTTGAATCTATGTTGAGATTCAGCGAGTCAGAAACACGTTTCTTCTAGGAGCTGCGTTGGGATATTCCCGAGTGAATGGGACCATAGGATGTACAGAGAAATATCTGCTTCTAAAACCAAAACGGAGCTATCTAACTGGATGGTTGTCAATGAGTGCATTCAACTGACAAAGATAAACTCACGTGTGAATTTAGCGGTTTGCAAACCCTTTCTGTGCAGAATCCCAAAACCGGTATTTCCAGCCCAATGCCGGCATCCGTACTAAACAGCAGGAAACTTCGTCTAAAACTCAGGAGAAACGTTTCCTTGAAACTGCTCTGCTGTGCGTTCGTTCACCTAAGAGAGTTGAATCTATGTTGAGATTCAGCGAGTCAGAAACACGTTTCTTCTAGGAGCTGCGTTGGGATATTCCCGAGTGAATGGGACCATAGGCTGTACAGAGAAATATCTGCTTCTAAAACCAAAAGGGTGCTATCAAACTGAATGGTTGTCAATGTGTGCATTCAACTGACAGAGTTAAACTCACGTGTGGATTCAGCGGTTTGCAAACCCTTTCTGTGCAGAATCCCAAAACCGGTATTTCCAGCCCAATGCCGTCATCCGTACTAAACAGCAGGAAACTTCGTCTAAAACTCAGGAGAAAAGTTTCCTTGAAACTGCTCTGCTGTGCGTTCGTTCACCTAAGAGAGTTGAATCTATATTGAGATTCAGCGAGTCAGAAACACGTTTCTTCTAGGAGCTGTGTTGGGATATTCCCGAGTGAATGGGACCATAGGCTGTACAGAGAAATATCTGCTTCTAAAACCAAAACGGAGCTATCTAACTGGATGGTTGTCAATGTGTGCATTCAACTGACGGAGTTAATCTCACGTGAGGATTCAGCGGTTTGCAAACCCTTTCTGTGCAGAATCCCAAAACCGGTATTTCGAACCAAATGCCGGCATCCGTACTAAACAGCAGGAAATTTCGTCTAAAACTCAGGAGTAAAGTTTCCTTGAAACTGCTCTGCTGTGCGTTCGTTCACCTAAGAGAGTTGAATCTATGTTGAGATTCAGCGAGTCAGAAACACGTTTCTTCTAGGAGCTGCGTTGGGATATTCCCGAGTGAATGGGACCATAGGATGTACAGAGAAATATCTGCTTCTAAAACCAAAACGGAGCTATCTAACTGGATGGTTGTCAATGAGTGCATTCAACTGACAAAGATAAACTCACGTGTGAATTTAGCGGTTTCCAAACCCTTTCTGTGCAGAATCCCAAAACCGGTATTTCCAGCCCAATGCCGGCATCCGTACTAAACAGCAGGAAACTTCGTCTAAAACTCAGGAGAAACGTTTCCTTGAAACTGCTCTGCTGTGCGTTCGTTCACCTAAGAGAGTTGAATCTATGTTGAGATTCAGCGAGTCAGAAACACGTTTCTTCTAGGAGCTGCGTTGGGATATTCCCGAGTGAATGGGACCATAGGCTGTACAGAGAAATATCTGCTTCTAAAACCAAAAGGGTGCTATCAAACTGAATGGTTGTCAATGTGTGCATTCAACTGACAGAGTTAAACTCACGTGTGGATTCAGCGGTTTGCAAACCCTTTCTGTGCAGAATGCCAAAACCGGTATTTCGAATCAAATGCCGGCATCCGTACTAATCAGCAGGAAACTACGTCTAAAACTCAGGAGAAACGTTTCCTTGAAACTGCTCTGCTGTGCGTTCGTTCACCTAAGAGAGTTGAATCTATGTTGAGATTCAGCGAGTCAGAAACACGTTTGATCTAGGAGCTGCGTTGGGATATTCCCGAGTGAATGGGACCATAGGCTGTACAGAGAAATATCTGCTTCTAAAACCAAAAGGGTGCTATCAAACTGAATGGTTGTCAATGTGTGCATTCAACTGACAGAGTTAAACTCACGTGTGGATTCAGCGGTTTGCAAACCCTTTCTGTGCAGAATCCCAAAACCGGTATTTCCAGCCCAATACTGGCATACGTACTAAACAGCAGGAAACTTCGTCTAAAACTCAGGAGAAAAGTTTCCTTGAAACTGCTCTGCTGTGCGTTCGTTCACCTAAGAGAGTTGAATCTATGTTGAGATTCAGCAAGTCAGAAACACGTTTCTTCTAGGAGCTGCGTTGGGATATTCCCGAGTGAATGGGACCATAGGCTGTACAGAGAAATATCTTCTTCTAAAACCAAAACGGAGCTATCTAACTGAAAGGTTGCCAATGTGTGCATTCAACTGACAGAGTTAAACTCACGTGTGGATTCAGCGGTTTGCAAACCGTTTCTGTGCAGAATCCCAAAACCGGTATTTCCAGCCCAATGCCGGCATACGTACTATACAGCAGGAGTCTCCGTCTAAAACTCAGGAGAAAAGTTTCCTTGAAACTGCTCTGCTGTGCGTTCGTTCACCTAAGAGAGTTGAATCTATGTTGAGATTCAGCGAGTCAGAAACACGTTTCTTCTAGGAGCTGCGTTGGGATATTCCCGAGTGAATGGGACCATAGGATGTACAGAGAAATATCTGCTTCTAAAACCAAAACGGAGCTATCTAACTGGATGGTTGTCAATGAGTGCATTCAACTGACAAAGTTAAACTCACGTGTGAATTCAGCGGTTTGCAAACCCTTTCTGTGCAGAATCCCAAAACCGGTATTTCCAGCCCAATGCCGGCATACGTACTAAACAGCAGGAAACTTCGTCTAAAACTCAGGAGAAACGTTTCCTTGAAACTGCTCTGCTGTGCGTTCGTTCACCTAAGAGAGTTGAATCTATGTTGAGATTCAGCGAGTCAGAAACACGTTTCTTCTAGGAGCTGCGTTGGGATATTCCCGAGTGAATGGGACCATAGGCTGTACAGAGAAATATCTGCTTCTAAAACCAAAAGGGTGCTATCAAACTGAATGGTTGTCAATGTGTGCATTCAACTGACAGAGTTAAACTCACGTGTGGATTCAGCGGTTTGCAAACCCTTTCTGTGCAGAATCCCAAAACCGGTATTTCCAGCCCAATGCTGGCATACGTACTAAACAGCAGGAAACTTCGTCTAAAACTCAGGAGAAAAGTTTCCTTGAAACTGCTCTGCTGTGCGTTCGTTCACCTAAGAGAGTTGAATCTATGTTGAGATTCAGCGAGTCAGAAACACGTTTCTTCTAGGAGCTGTGTTGGGATATTCCCGAGTGAATGGGACCATAGGCTGTACAGAGAAATATCTGCTTCTAAAACCAAAACGGAGCTATCTAACTGAATGGTTGTCAATGTGTGCATTCAACTGACAGAGTTAAACTCACGTGTGGATTCAGCGGTTTGCAAACCCTTTCTGTCCAGAATCCCAAAACCGGTATTTCCAGCCCAATGCCGGCATACGTACTAAACAGCAGGAAACTTCGTCTAAAACTCAGGAGAAACGTTTCCTTGAAACTGCTCTGCTGTGCGTTCGTTCACCTAAGAGAGTTGAATCTATGTTGAGATTCAGCGAGTCAGAAACACGTTTCTTTTAGGAGCTGCGTTGGGATATTCCCGAGTGAATGGGACCATAGGCTGTACAGAGAAATATCTGCTTCTAAAACCAAAACGGAGCTTTCTAACTGAATGGTTGTCAATGTGTGCATTCAACTGACAGAGTTAAACTCACGTGTGGATTCAGCGGTTTGCAAACCCTTTCTGTGCAGAATCCCAAAACCGGTATTTCCAGCCCAATGCCGGCATACGTACTAAACAGTAGTAAACTTCGTCTAAAACTCAGGAGAAAAGTTTCCTTGAAACTGCTCTGCTGTGCGTTCGTTCAACTAAGAGAGTTGAATCTATGTTGAGATTCAGCGAGTCAGAAACACGTTTCTTCTAGGAGCTGCGTTGGGATATTCCCGAGTGAATGGGACCATAGGCTGTACAGAAAAATATCTGCTTCTAAAACCAAAACGGAGCTATCTAACTGAAAGGTTGCCAATGTGTGCATTCAACTGACAGAGTTAAACTCACGTGTGGATTCAGCGGTTTGCAAACCGTTTCTGTGCAGAATCCCAAAACCGGTATTTCCAGCCCAATGCCGGCATACGTACTATACAGCAGGAGTCTTCGTCTAAAACTCAGGAGAAAAGTTTCCTTGAAACTGCTCTGCTGTGCGTTCGTTCACCTAAGAGAGTTGAATCTATGTTGAGATTCAGCGAGTCAGAAACACGTTTCTTCTAGGAGCTGCGTTGGGATATTCCCGAGTGAATGGGACCATAGGCTGTACAGAGAAATATCTGCTTCTAAAACCAAAAGGGTGCTATCAAACTGAATGGTTGTCAATGTGTGTATTCAACTGACAGAGTTAAACTCACGTGTGGATTCAGCGGTTTGCAAACCGTTTCTGTGCAGAATCCCAAAACCGGTATTTCCAGCCCAATACCGGCATACGTACTAAACAGCAGGAAACTTCGTCTAAAACTCAGGAGAAACGTTTCCTTGAAACTGCTCTGCTGTGCGTTCGTTCACCTAAGAGAGTTGAATCTATGTTGAGATTCAGCGAGTCAGAAACACGTTTCTTCTAGGAGCTGCGTTGGGATATTCCCGAGTGAATGGGACCATAGGATGTACAGAGAAATATCTGCTTCTAAAACCAAAACGGAGCTATCTAACTGAATGGTTGTCAATGTGTGCATTCAACTGACAGAGTTAAACTCACGTGTGGATTCAGCGGTTTGCAAACCCTTTCTGTGCAGAATCCCAAAACCGGTATTTCCAGCCCAATGCCGGCATACGAACTAAACAGCAGGAAACTTCGTCTAAAACTCAGGAGAAAAGATTCCTTGAAACTGCTCTGCTGTGCGTTCGTTCACCTAAGAGAGTTGAATCTATGTTGAGATTCAGCGAGTCAGAAACACGTTTCTTCTAGGAGCTGCGTTGGGATATTCCCGAGTGAATGGGACCATAGGCTGTACAGAGAAATATCTGCTTCTAAAACCAAAACGGAGCTATCTAACTGAAAGGTTGCCAATGTGTGCATTCAACTGACAGAGTTAAACTCACGTGTGGATTCAGCGGTTTGCAAACCGTTTCTGTGCAGAATCCCAAAACCGGTATTTCGAATCAAATGCCGGCATCCGTACTAATCAGCAGGAAACTACGTCTAAAACTCAGGAGAAAAGTTTCCTTGAAACTGCTCTGCTGTGCGTTCGTTCACCTAAGAGAGTTGAATCTATGTTGAGATTCAGCGAGTCAGAAACACGTTTCTTCTAGGAGCTGCGTTGGGATATTCCCGAGTGAATGGGACCATAGGCTGTACAGAGAAATATCTGCTTCTAAAACCAAAACGGAGCTATCTAACTGAATGGTTGTCAATGTGTGCATTCAACTGACAGAGTTAAACTCACGTGTGGATTCAGCGGTTTGCAAACCCTTTCTGTGCAGAATGCAAAACCGGTATTTCGAATCAAATGCCGGCATCCGTACTAATCAGCAGGAAACTACGTCTAAAACTCAGGAGAAACGTTTCCTTGAAACTGCTCTGCTGTGCGTTCGTTCACCTAAGAGAGTTGAATCTATGTTGAGATTCAGCGAGTCAGAAACACGTTTGTTCTAGGAGCTGCGTTGGGATATTCCCGAGTGAATGGGACCATAGGCTGTACAGAGAAATATCTGCTTCTAAAACCAAAAGGGTGCTATCAAACTGAATGGTTGTCAATGTGTGCATTCAACTGACAGAGTTAAACTCACGTGTGGATTCAGCGGTTTGCAAACCCTTTCTGTGCAGAATCCCAAAACCGGTATTTCCAGCCCAATACTGGCATACGTACTAAACAGCAGGAAACTTCGTCTAAAACTCAGGAGAAAAGTTTCCTTGAAACTGCTCTGCTGTGCGTTCGTTAACCTAAGAGAGTTGAATCTATGTTGAGATTCAGCGAGTCAGAAACACGTTTCTTCTAGGAGCTGCGTTGTGATATTCCCGAGTGAATGGGACCATAGGCTGTACAGAGAAATATCTGCTTCTAAAACCAAAACGGAGCTATCTAACTGAAAGGTTGCCAATGTGTGCATTCAACTGACAGAGTTAAACTCACGTGTGGATTCAGCGGTTTGCAAACCGTTTCTGTGCAGAATCCCAAAACCGGTATTTCCAGCCCAATGCCGGCATACGTACTATACAGCAGGAGTCTCCGTCTAAAACTCAGGAGAAAAGTTTCCTTGAAACTGCTCTGCTGTGCGTTCGTTCCCCTAAGAGAGTTGAATCTATGTTGAGATTCAGCGAGTCAGAAACACGTTTCTTCTAGGAGCTGCGTTGGGATATTCCCGAGTGAATGGGACCATAGGATGTACAGAGAAATATCTGCTTCTAAAACCAAAACGGAGCTATCTAACTGGATGGTTGTCAATGAGTGCATTCAACTGACAAAGTTAAACTCACGTGTGAATTCAGCGGTTTGCAAACCCTTTCTGTGCAGAATCCCAAAACCGGTATTTCCAGCCCAATGCCGGCATCCGTACTAAACAGCAGGAAACTTCGTCTATAACTCAGGAGAAACGTTTCCTTGAAACTGCTCTGCTGTGCGTTCGTTCACCTAAGAGAGTTGAATCTATGTTGAGATTCAGCGAGTCAGAAACACGTTTCTTCTAGGAGCTGCGTTGGGATATTCCCGAGTGAATGGGACCGTAGGCTGTACAGAGAAATATCTGCTTCCAAAGCCAAAAGGGTGCTATCAAACTGAATGGTTGTCAATGTGTGCATTCAACTGACAGAGTTAAACTCACGTGTGGATTCAGCGGTTTGCAAACCCTTTCTGTGCAGAATCCCAAAACCGGTATTTCCAGCCCAATGCTGGCATACGTACTAAACAGCAGGAAACTTCGTCTAAAACTCAGGAGAAAAGTTTCCTTGAAACTGCTCTGCTGTGCGTTCGTTCACCTAAGAGAGTTGAATCTATGTTGAGATTCAGCGAGTCAGAAACACGTTTCTTCTAGGAGCTGTGTTGGGATATTCCCGAGTGAATGGGACCATAGGCTGTACAGAGAAATATCTGCTTCTAAAACCAAAACGGAGCTATCTAACTGAATGGTTGTCAATGTGTGCATTCAACTGACAGAGTTAAACTCACGTGTGGATTCAGCGGTTTGCAAACCCTTTCTGTCCAGAATCCCAAAACCGGTATTTCCAGCCCAATGCCGGCATACGTACTAAACAGCAGGAAACTTCGTCTAAAACTCAGGAGAAACGTTTCCTTGAAACTGCTCTGCTGTGCGTTCGTTCACCTAAGAGAGTTGAATCTATGTTGAGATTCAGCGAGTCAGAAACACGTTTCTTTTAGGAGCTGCGTTGGGATATTCCCGAGTGAATGGGACCATAGGCTGTACAGAGAAATATCTGCTTCTAAAACCAAAACGGAGCTATCTAACTGAATGGTTGTCAATGTGTGCATTCAACTGACAGAGTTAAACTCACGTGTGGATTCAGCGGTTTGCAAACCCTTTCTGTGCAGAATCCCAAAACCGGTATTTCCAGCCCAATGCCGGCATACGTACTAAACAGTAGTAAACTTCGTCTAAAACTCAGGAGAAAAGTTTCCTTGAAACTGCTCTGCTGTGCGTTCGTTCAACTAAGAGAGTTGAATCTATGTTGAGATTCAGCGAGTCAGAAACACGTTTCTTCTAGGAGCTGCGTTGGGATATTCCCGAGTGAATGGGACCATAGGCTGTACAGAGAAATATCTGCTTCTAAAACCAAAACGGAGCTATTTAAGTGAATGGTTGTCAATGTGTGCATTCAACTGACAGAGTTAAACTCACGTGTGGATTCAGCGGTTTGCAAACCCTTTCTGTGCAGAATCCCAAAACCGGTATTTCGTACCAAATGCCGGCATCCGTACTAATCAGCAGGAAACTTCGTCTAAAACTCAGGAGAAACGTTTCGTTGAAACTGCTCTGCTGTGCGTTCGTTCACCTAAGAGAGTTGAATCTATGTTGAGATTCAGCGAGTCAGAAACACGTTTCTTCTAGGAGCTGTGTTGGGATATTCCCGAGTGAATGGGACCATAGGCTGTACAGAGAAATATCTGCTTCTAAAACCAAAACGGAGCTATCTAACTGGATGGTTGTCAATGTGTGCATTCAACTGACGGAGTTAATCTCACGTGAGGATTCAGCGGTTTGCAAACCCTTTCTGTGCAGAATCCCAAAACCGGTATTTCGAACCAAATGCCGGCATCCGTACTAAACAGCAGGAAATTTCGTCTAAAACTCAGGAGTAAAGTTTCCTTGAAACTGCTCTGCTGTGCGTTCGTTCACCTAAGAGAGTTGAATCTATGTTGAGATTCAGCGAGTCAGAAACACGTTTCTTCTAGGAGCTGCGTTGGGATATTCCCGAGTGAATGGGACCATAGGATGTACAGAGAAATATCTGCTTCTAAAACCAAAACGGAGCTATCTAACTGGATGGTTGTCAATGAGTGCATTCAACTGACAAAGTTAAACTCACGTGTGAATTCAGCGGTTTGCAAACCCTTTCTGTGCAGAATCCCAAAACCGGTATTTCCAGCCCAATGCCGGCATCCGTACTAAACAGCAGGAAACTTCGTCTAAAACTCAGGAGAAACGTTTCCTTGAAACTGCTCTGCTGTGCGTTCGTTCACCTAAGAGAGTTGAATCTATGTTGAGATTCAGCGAGTCAGAAACACGTTTCTTCTAGGAGCTGCGTTGGGATATTCCCGAGTGAATGGGACCATAGGCTGTACAGAGAAATATCTGCTTCTAAAACCAAAAGGGTGCTATCAAACTGAATGGTTGTCAATGTGTGCATTCAACTGACAGAGTTAAACTCACGTGTGGATTCAGCGGTTTGCAAACCCTTTCTGTGCAGAATCCCAAAACCGGTATTTCCAGCCCAATGCTGGCATACGTACTAAACAGCAGGAAACTTCGTCTAAAACTCAGGAGAAAAGTTTCGTTGAAACTGCTCTGCTGTGCGTTCGTTCACCTAAGAGAGTTGAATCTATGTTGAGATTCAGCGAGTCAGAAACACGTTTCTTCTAGGAGCTGTGTTGGGATATTCCCGAGTGAATGGGACCATAGGCTGTACAGAGAAATATCTGCTTCTAAAACCAAAACGGAGCTATCTAACTGAAAGGTTGCCAATGTGTGCATTCAACTGACAGAGTTAAACTCACGTGTGGATTCAGCGGTTTGCAAACCGTTTCTGTGCAGAATCCCAAAACCGGTATTTCCAGCCCAATGCCGGCATACGTACTATACAGCAGGAGTCTTCGTCTAAAGCTCAGGAGAAAAGTTTCCTTGAAACTGCTCTGCTGTGCGTTCGTTCACCTAAGAGAGTTGAATCTATGTTGAGATTCAGCGAGTCAGAAACACGTTTCTTCTAGGAGCTGCGTTGGGATATTCCCGAGTGAATGGGACCATAGGCTGTACAGAGAAATATCTGCTTCTAAAACCAAAACGGAGCTATCTAACTGAATGGTTGTCAATGTGTGCATTCAACTGACAGAGTTAAACTCACGTGTGGATTCAGCGGTTTGCAAACCCTTTCTGTGCAGAATCCCAAAACCGGTATTTCCAGCCCAATGCCGGCATACGAACTAAACAGCAGGAAACTTCGTCTAAAACTCAGGAGAAAAGATTCCTTGAAACTGCTCTGCTGTGCGTTCGTTCACCTAAGAGAGTTGAATCTATGTTGAGATTCAGCGAGTCAGAAACACGTTTCTTCTAGGAGCTGCGTTGGGATATTCCCGAGTGAATGGGACCATAGGCTGTACAGAGAAATATCTGCTTCTAAAACCAAAACGGAGCTATCTAACTGAATGGTTGTCAATGTGTGCATTCAACTGACAGAGTTAAACTCACGTGTGGATTCAGCGGTTTGCAAACCCTTTCTGTGCAGAATGCCAAAACCGGTATTTCGAATCAAATGCCGGCATCCGTACTAATCAGCAGGAAACTACGTCTAAAACTCAGGAGAAACGTTTCCTTGAAACTGCTCTGCTGTGCGTTCGTTCACCTAAGAGAGTTGAATCTATGTTGAGATTCAGCGAGTCAGAAACACGTTTGTTCTAGGAGCTGCGTTGGGATATTCCCGAGTGAATGGGACCATAGGCTGTACAGAGAAATATCTGCTTCTAAAACCAAAAGGGTGCTATCAAACTGAATGGTTGTCAATGTGTGCATTCAACTGACAGAGTTAAACTCACGTGTGGATTCAGCGGTTTGCAAACCCTTTCTGTGCAGAATCCCAAAACCGGTATTTCCAGCCCAATACTGGCATACGTACTAAACAGCAGGAAACTTCGTCTAAAACTCAGGAGAAAAGTTTCCTTGAAACTGCTCTGCTGTGCGTTCGTTCACCTAAGAGAGTTGAATCTATGTTGAGATTCAGCGAGTCAGAAACACGTTTCTTCTAGGAGCTGCGTTGGGATATTCCCGAGTGAATGGGACCATAGGCTGTACAGAGAAATATCTGCTTCTAAAACCAAAACGGAGCTATCTAACTGAAAGGTTGCCAATGTGTGCATTCAACTGACAGAGTTAAACTCACGTGTGGATTCAGCGGTTTGGAAACCGTTTCTGTGCAGAATCCCAAAACCGGTATTTCCAGCCCAATGCCGGCATACGTACTATACAGCAGGAGTCTTCGTCTAAAACTCAGGAGAAAAGTTTCCTTGAAACTGCTCTGCTGTGCGTTCGTTCACCTAAGAGAGTTGAATCTATGTTGAGATTCAGCGAGTCAGAAACACGTTTCTTCTAGGAGCTGCGTTGGGATATTCCCGAGTGAATGGGACCATAGGCTGTACAGAGAAATATCTGCTTCTAAAACCAAAAGGGTGCTATCAAACTGAATGGTTGTCAATGTGTGTATTCAACTGAGAGAGTTAAACTCACGTGTGGATTCAGCGGTTTGCAAACCCTTTCTGTGCAGAATCCCAAAACCGGTATTTCCAGCCCAATACTGGCATACGTACTAAACAGCAGGAAACTTCGTCTAAAACTCAGGAGAAAAGTTTCCTTGAAACTGCTCTGCTGTGCGTTCGTTCACCTAAGAGAGTTGAATCTATGTTGAGATTCAGCGAGTCAGAAACACGTTTCTTCTAGGAGCTGCGTTGGGATATTCCCGAGTGAATGGGACCATAGGCTGTACAGAGAAATATCTGCTTCTAAAACCAAAACGGAGCTATCTAAGTGAATGGTTGTCAATGTGTGCATTCAACTGACAGAGTTAAACTCACGTGTGGATTCAGCGGTTTGCAAACCCTTTCTGTGCAGAATCCCAAAACCGGTATTTCCAGCCCAATGCCGGCATCCGTACTAAACAGCAGGAAACTTCGTCTAAAACTCAGGAGAAACGTTTCCTTGAAACTGCTCTGCTGTGCGTTCGTTCACCTAAGAGAGTTGAATCTATGTTGAGATTCAGCGAGTCAGAAACACGTTTCTTCTAGGAGCTGCGTTGGGATATTCCCGAGTGAATGGGACCATAGGCTGTACAGAGAAATATCTGCTTCTAAAACCAAAAGGGTGCTATCAAACTGAATGGTTGTCAATGTGTGCATTCAACTGACAGAGTTAAACTCACGTGTGGATTCAGCGGTTTGCAAACCCTTTCTGTGCAGAATCCCAAAACCGGTATTTCCAGCCCAATGCTGGCATACGTACTAAACAGCAGGAAACTTCGTCTAAAACTCAGGAGAAAAGTTTCCTTGAAACTGCTCTGCTGTGCGTTCGTTCACCTAAGAGAGTTGAATCTATGTTGAGATTCAGCGAGTCAGAAACACGTTTCTTCTAGGAGCTGCGTTGGGATATTCCCGAGTGAATGGGACCATAGGCTGTACAGAGAAATATCTGCTTCTAAAACCAAAAGGGTGCTATCAAACTGAATGGTTGTCAATGTGTGTATTCAACTGAGAGAGTTAAACTCACGTGTGGATTCAGCGGTTTGCAAACCCTTTCTGTGCAGAATCCCAAAACCGGTATTTCCAGCCCAATACTGGCATACGTACTAAACAGCAGGAAACTTCGTCTAAAACTCAGGAGAAAAGTTTCCTTGAAACTGCTCTGCTGTGCGTTCGTTCACCTAAGAGAGTTGAATCTATGTTGAGATTCAGCGAGTCAGAAACACGTTTCTTCTAGGAGCTGTGTTGGGATATTCCCGAGTGAATGGGACCATAGGCTGTACAGAGAAATATCTGCTTCTAAAACCAAAACGGAGCTATCTAAGTGAATGGTTGTCAATGTGTGCATTCAACTGACAGAGTTAAACTCACGTGTGGATTCAGCGGTTTGCAAACCCTTTCTGTGCAGAATCCCAAAACCGGTATTTCCAGCCCAATGCCGGCATCCGTACTAAACAGCAGGAAACTTCGTCTAAAACTCAGGAGAAACGTTTCCTTGAAACTGCTCTGCTGTGCGTTCGTTCACCTAAGAGAGTTGAATCTATGTTGAGATTCAGCGAGTCAGAAACACGTTTCTTCTAGGAGCTGCGTTGGGATATTCCCGAGTGAATGGGACCATAGGCTGTACAGAGAAATATCTGCTTCTAAAACCAAAAGGGTGCTATCAAACTGAATGGTTGTCAATGTGTGCATTCAACTGACAGAGTTAAACTCACGTGTGGATTCAGCGGTTTGCAAACCCTTTCTGTGCAGAATCCCAAAACCGGTATTTCCAGCCCAATGCTGGCATACGTACTAAACAGCAGGAAACTTCGTCTAAAACTCAGGAGAAACGTTTCCTTGAAACTGCTCTGCTGTGCGTTCGTTCACCTAAGAGAGTTGAATCTATGTTGAGATTCAGCGAGTCAGAAACACGTTTCTTTTAGGAGCTGCGTTGGGATATTCCCGAGTGAATGGGACCATAGGCTGTACAGAGAAATATCTGCTTCTAAAACCAAAACGGAGCTATCTAAGTGAATGGTTGTCAATGTGTGCATTCAACTGACAGAGTTAAACTCACGTGTGGATTCAGCGGTTTGCAAACCCTTTCTGTGCAGAATCCCAAAACCGGTATTTCCAGTCCAATGCCGGCATACGTACTAAACAGTAGTAAACTTCGTCTAAAACTCAGGAGAAAAGTTCCCTTGAAACTGCTCTGCTGTGCGTTCGTTCAACTAAGAGACTTGAATCTATGTTGAGATTCAGCGAGTCAGAAACACGTTTCTTCTAGGAGCTGCGTTGGGATATTCCCGAGTGAATGGGACCATAGGCTGTACAGAGAAATATCTGCTTCTAAAACCAAAACGGAGCTATCTAACTGAAAGGTTGCCAATGTGTGCATTCAACTGACAGAGTTAAACTCACGTGTGGATTCAGCGGTTTGCAAACCGTTTCTGTGCAGAATCCCAAAACCGGTATTTCCAGCCCAATGCCGCCATACGTACTATACAGCAGGAGTCTTCGTCTAAAACTCAGGAGAAAAGTTTCCTTGAAACTGCTCTGCTGTGCGTTCGTTCACCTAAGAGAGTTGAATCTATGTTGAGATTCAGCGAGTCAGAAACACGTTTCTTCTAGGAGCTGCGTTGGGATATTCCCGAGTGAATGGGACCATAGGCTGTACAGAGAAATATCTGCTTCTAAAACCAAAAGGGTGCTATCAAACTGAATGGTTGTCAATGTGTGTATTCAACTGACAGAGTTAAACTCACGTGTGGATTCAGCGGTTTGCAAACCCTTTCTGTGCAGAATCCCAAAACCGGTATTTCCAGCCCAATACTGGCATACGTACTAAACAGCAGGAAACTTCGTCTAAAACTCAGGAGAAAAGTTTCCTTGAAACTATTCTGCTGTGCGTTCGTTCACCTAAGAGAGTTGAATCTATGTTGAGATTCAGCGAGTCAGAAACACGTTTCTTCTAGGAGCTGCGTTGGGATATTCCCGAGTGAATGGGACCATAGGCTGTACAGAGAAATATCTGCTTCTAAAACCAAAACGGAGCTATCTAACTGAATGGTTGTCAATGTGTGCATTCAACTGACAGAGTTAAACTCACGTGTGGATTCAGCGGTTTGCAAACCCTTTCTGTGCAGAATCCCAAAACCGGTATTTCCAGCCCAATGCCGGCATACGAACTAAACAGCAGGAAACTTCGTCTAAAACTCAGGAGAAAAGATTCCTTGAAACTGCTCTGCTGTGCGTTCGTTCACCTAAGAGAGTTGAATCTATGTTGAGATTCAGCGAGTCAGAAACACGTTTCTTCTAGGAGCTGCGTTGGGATATTCCCGAGTGAATGGGACCATAGGCTGTACAGAGAAATACCTGCTTCTAAAACCAAAACGGAGCTATCTAACTGAATGGTTGTCAATGTGTGCATTCAACTGACAGAGCTAAACTCACGTGTGGATTCAGCGGTTTGCAAACCCTTTCTGTGAAGAATGCCAAAACCGGTATTTCGAATCAAATGCCGGCATCCGTACTAATCAGCAGGAAACTACGTCTAAAACTCAGGAGAAACGTTTCCTTGAAACTGCTCTGCTGTGCGTTCGTTCACCTAAGAGAGTTGAATCTATGTTGAGATTCAGCGAGTCAGAAACACGTTTGTTCTAGGAGCTGCGTTGGGATATTCCCGAGTGAATGGGACCATAGGCTGTACAGAGAAATATCTGCTTCTAAAACCAAAAGGGTGCTATCAAACTGAATGGTTGTCAATGTGTGCATTCAACTGACAGAGTTAAACTCACGTGTGGATTCAGCGGTTTGCAAACCCTTTCTGTGCAGAATCCCAAAACCGGTATTTCCAGCCCAATACTGGCATACGTACTAAACAGCAGGAAACTTCGTCTAAAACTCAGGAGAAAAGTTTCCTTGAAACTGCTCTGCTGTGCGTTCGTTCACCTAAGAGAGTTGAATCTATGTTGAGATTCAGCGAGTCAGAAACACGTTTCTTCTAGGAGCTGCGTTGGGATATTCCCGAGTGAATGGGACCATAGGCTGTACAGAGAAATATCTGCTTCTAAAACCAAAACGGAGCTATCTAACTGAAAGGTTGCCAATGTGTGCATTCAACTGACAGAGTTAAACTCACGTGTGGATTCAGCGGTTTGCAAACCGTTTCTGTGCAGAATCCCAAAACCGGTATTTCCAGCCCAATGCCGGCATACGTACTATACAGCAGGAGTCTTCGTCTAAAACTCAGGAGAAAAGTTTCCTTGAAACTGCTCTGCTGTGCGTTCGTTCACCTAAGAGAGTTGAATCTATGTTGAGATTCAGCGAGTCAGAAACACGTTTCTTCTAGGAGCTGCGTTGGGATATTCCCGAGTGAATGGGACCATAGGCTGTACAGAGAAATATCTGCTTCTAAAACCAAAAGGGTGCTATCAAACTGAATGGTTGTCAATGTGTGTATTCAACTGAGAGAGTTAAACTCACGTGTGGATTCAGCGGTTTGCAAACCCTTTCTGTGCAGAATCCCAAAACCGGTATTTCCAGCCCAATACTGGCATACGTACTAAACAGCAGGAAACTTCGTCTAAAACTCAGGAGAAAAGTTTCCTTGAAACTGCTCTGCTGTGCGTTCGTTCACCTAAGAGAGTTGAATCTATGTTGAGATTCAGCGAGTCAGAAACACGTTTCTTCTAGGAGCTGCGTTGGGATATTCCCGAGTGAATGGGACCATAGGCTGTACAGAGAAATATCTGCTTCTAAAACCAAAACGGAGCTATCTAAGTGAATGGTTGTCAATGTGTGCATTCAACTGACAGAGTTAAACTCACGTGTGGATTCAGCGGTTTGCAAACCCTTTCTGTGCAGAATCCCAAAACCGGTATTTCCAGCCCAATGCCGGCATACGAACTAAACAGCAGGAAACGTCGTCTAAAACTCAGGAGAAAAGATTCCTTGAAACTGCTCTGCTGTGCGTTCGTTCACCTAAGAGAGTTGAATCTATGTTGAGATTCAGCGAGTCAGAAACACGTTTCTTCTAGGAGCTGCGTTGGGATATTCCCGAGTGAATGGGACCATAGGCTGTACAGAGAAATATCTGCTTCTAAAACCAAAACGGAGCTATCTAACTGAATGGTTGTCAATGTGTGCATTCAACTGACAGAGTTAAACTCACGCGTGGATTCAGAGGTTTGCAAACCCTTTCTGTGCAGAATGCCAAAACCGGTATTTCGAATCAAATGCCGGCATCCGTACTAATCAGCAGGAAACTACGTCTAAAACTCAGGAGAAACGTTTCCTTGAAACTGCTCTGCTGTGCGTTCGTTCACCTAAGAGAGTTGAATCTATGTTGAGATTCAGCGAGTTAGAAACACGTTTGTTCTAGGAGCTGCGTTGGGATATTCCCGAGTGAATGGGACCATAGGCTGTACAGAGAAATATCTGCTTCTAAAACCAAAAGGGTGCTATCAAACTCAATGGTTGTCAATGTGTGCATTCAACTGACAGAGTTAAACTCACGTGTGGATTCAGCGGTTTGCAAACCCTTTCTATGCAGAATCCCAAAACCGGTATTTCGAACCAAAAGCCGGCATCCGTACTAAACAGCAGGAAACTTCGTCTAAAACTCAGGAGAAACGTTTCCTTGAAACTGCTCTGCTGTGCGTTCGTTCACCTAAGAGAGTTGAATCTATGTTGAGATTCAGCGAGTCAGAAACACGTTTCTTCTAGGAGCTGCGTTGGGATATTCCCGAGTGAATGGGACCATAGGCGGTACAGAGAAATATCTGCTTCTAAAACAAAAACGGAGCTATCTAACTGAAAGGTTGCCAATGTGTGCATTCAACTGACAGAGTTAAACTCACGTGTGGATTCAGCGGTTTGCAACCGTTTCTGTGCAGAATCCCAAAACCGGTATTTCCAGCCCAATGCCGGCATACGTACTATACAGCAGGAGTCTTCGTCTAAAACTCAGGAGAAAAGTTTCCTTGAAACTGCTCTGCTGTGCGTTCGTTCACCTAAGAGAGTTGAATCTATGTTGAGATTCAGCGAGTCAGAAACACGTTTCTTCTAGGAGCTGCGTTGGGATATTCCCGAGTGAATGGGACCATAGGCTGTACAGAGAAATATCTGCTTCTAAAACCAAAAGGGTGCTATCAAACTGAATGGTTGTCAATGTGTGCATTCAACTGACAGAGTTAAACTCACTTGTGGATTCAGCGGTTTGCAAACACTTTCTGTGCAGAATCCCAAAACCGGTATTTCCAGCCCAATACTGGCATACGTACTAAACAGCAGGAAACTTCGTCTAAAACTCAGGAGAAAAGTTTCCTTGAAACTGCTCTGCTGTGCGTTCGTTCACCTAAGAGAGTTGAATCTATGTTGAGATTCAGCGAGTCAGAAACACGTTTCTTCTAGGAGCTGCGTTGGGATATTCCCGAGTGAATGGGACCATAGGCTGTACAGAGAAATATCTGCTTCTAAAACCAAAACGGAGCTATCTAACTGAATGGTTGTCAATGTGTGCATTCAACTGACAGAGTTAAACTCACGTGTGGATTCAGCGGTTTGCAAACCCTTTCTGTGCAGAATCCCAAAACCGGTATTTCCAGCCAAATGCCGGCATACGAACTAAACAGCAGGAAACTTCGTCTAAAACTCAGGAGAAAAGTTTCCTTCAAACTGCTCTGCTGTGCGTTCGTTCACCTAAGAGAGTTGAATCTATGTTGAGATTCAGCGAGTCAGAAACACGTTTCTTCTAGGAGCTGCGTTGGGATATTCCCGAGTGAATGGGACCATAGGCTGTACAGAGAAATATCTGCTTCTAAAACCAAAACGGAGCTATCTAATTGAATGGTTGTCAATGTGTGCATTCAACTGACAGAGTTAAACTCACGTGTGGATTCAGCGGTTTGCAAACCCTTTCTATGCAGAATCCCAAAACCGGTATTTCGAACCAAAAGCCGGCATCCGTACTAAACAGCAGGAAACTTCGTCTAAAACTCAGGAGAAACGTTTCCTTGAAACTGCTCTGCTGTGCGTTCGTTCACCTAAGAGAGTTGAATCTATGTTGAGATTCAGCGAGTCAGAAACACGTTTCTTCTAGGAGCTGCGTTGGGATATTCCCGAGTGAATGGGACCATAGGCTGTACAGAGAAATATCTGCTTCTAAAACCAAAACGGAGCTATCAAACTGAATGGTTGTCAATGTGTGCATTCAACTGACAGAGTTAAACTCACGTGTGGATTCAGCGGTTTGCAAACCGTTTCTGTGCAGAATCCCAAAACCGGTATTTCCAGCCCAATGCCGGCATACGTACTATACAGCAGGAGTCTTCGTCTAAAACTCAGGAGAAAAGTTTCCTTGAAACTGCTCTGCTGTGCGTTCGTTCACCTAAGAGAGTTGAATCTATGTTGAGATTCAGCGAGTCAGAAACACGTTTCTTCTAGGAGCTGCGTTGGGATATTCCCGAGTGAATGGGACCATAGGCTGTACAGAGAAATATCTGCTTCTAAAACCAAAAGGGTGCTATCAAACTGAATGGTTGTCAATGTGTGCATTCAACTGACAGAGTTAAACTCACTTGTGGGTTCAGCGGTTTGCAAACCCTTTCTGTGCAGAATCCCAAAACCGGTATTTCCAGCCCAATACTGGCATACGTACTAAACAGCAGGAAACTTCGTCTAAAACTCAGGAGAAAAGTTTCCTTGAAACTGCTCTGCTGTGCGTTCGTTCACCTAAGAGAGTTGAATCTATGTTGAGATTCAGCGAGTCAGAAACACGTTTCTTCTAGGAACTGCGTTGGGATATTCCCGAGTGAATGGGACCATAGGCTGTACAGAGAAATATCTGCTTCTAAAACCAAAACGGAGCTATCTAACTGAATGGTTGTCAATGTGTGCATTCAACTGACAGAGTTAAACTCATGTGTGGATTCAGCGGTTTGCAAACCCTTTCTGTGCAGAATCCCAAAACCGGTATTTCCAGCCAAATGCCGGCATACGAACTAAACAGCAGGAAACTTCGTCTAAAACTCAGGAGAAAAGTTTCCTTCAAACTGCTCTGCTGTGCGTTCGTTCACCTAAGAGAGTTGAATCTATGTTGAGATTCAGCGAGTCAGAAACACGTTTCTTCTAGGAGCTGCGTTGGGATATTCCCGAGTGAATGGGACCATAGGCTGTACAGAGAAATATCTGCTTCTAAAACCAAAAGGGTACTATCAAACTGAATGGTTGTCAATGTGTGCATTCAACTGACAGAGTTAAACTCACGTGTGGATTCAGCGGTTTGCAAACCCTTTCTGTGCAGAATCCCAAAACCGGTATTTCCAGCCCAATGCCGGCATCCGTACTAAACAGCAGGAAACTTCGTCTAAAACTCAGGAGAAAAGTTTCCTTGAAACTGCTCTGCTGTGCCTTCGATCACCTAAGAGAATTGAATCTATGTTGAGATTCAGCGAGACAGAAACACGTTTCTTCTAGGAGCTGCGTTGGGATATTCCCGAGTGAATGGGACCATAGGCTGTACAGAGAAATATCTGCTTCTAAAACCAAAAGGGAGCTATCTAAGTGAATGGTTGTCAATGTGTGCATTCAACTGACAGAGTTAAACTCACGTGTGTATTCAGCGGTTTGCAAACCCTTTCTATGCAGAATCCCAAAACCGGTATTTCGAACCAAAAGCCGGCATCCGTACTAAACAGCAGGAAACTTCGTCTAAAACTCAGGAGAAACGTTTCCTTGAAACTGCTCTGCTGTGCGTTCGTTCACCTAAGAGAGTTGAATCTATGTTGAGATTCAGCGAGTCAGAAACACGTTTCTTCTAGGAGCTGCGTTGGGATATTCCCGAGTGAATGGGACCATAGGCTGTACAGAGAAATATCTGCTTCTAAAACCAAAACGGAGCTATCTAACTGAAAGGTTGCCAATGTGTGCATTCAACTGACAGAGTTAAACTCACGTGTGGATTCAGCGGTTTGCAAACCGTTTCTGTGCAGAATCCCAAAACCGGTATTTCCAGCCCAATGCCGGCATACGTACTATACAGCAGGAGTCTTCGTCTAAAACTCAGGAGAAAAGTTTCCTTGAAACTGCTCTGCTGTGCGTTCGTTCACCTAAGAGAGTTGAATCTATGTTGAGATTCAGCGAGTCAGAAACACGTTTCTTCTAGGAGCTGCGTTGGGATATTCCCGAGTGAATGGGACCATAGGCTGTACAGAGAAATATCTGCTTCTAAAACCAAAAGGGTGCTATCAAACTGAATGGTTGTCAATGTGTGCATTCAACTGACAGAGTTAAACTCACTTGTGGGTTCAGCGGTTTGCAAACCCTTTCTGTGCAGAATCCCAAAACCGGTATTTCCAGCCCAATACTGGCATACGTACTAATCAGCAGGAAACTTCGTCTAAAACTCAGGAGAAAAGTTTCCTTGAAACTGCTCTGCTGTGCGTTCGTTCACCTAAGAGAGTTGAATCTATGTTGAGATTCAGCGAGTCAGAAACACGTTTCTTCTAGGAACTGCGTTGGGATATTCCCGAGTGAATGGGACCATAGGCTGTACAGAGAAATATCTGCTTCTAAAACCAAAACGGAGCTATCTAACTGAATGGTTGTCAATGTGTGCATTCAACTGACAGAGTTAAACTCATGTGTGGATTCAGCGGTTTGCAAACCCTTTCTGTGCAGAATCCCAAAACCGGTATTTCCAGCCAAATGCCGGCATACGAACTAAACAGCAGGAAACTTCGTCTAAAACTCAGGAGAAAAGTTTCCTTCAAACTGCTCTGCTGTGCGTTCGTTCACCTAAGAGAGTTGAATCTATGTTGAGATTCAGCGAGTCAGAAACACGTTTCTTCTAGGAGCTGCGTTGGGATATTCCCGAGTGAATGGGACCATAGGCTGTACAGAGAAATATCTGCTTCTAAAACCAAAAGGGTACTATCAAACTGAATGGTTGTCAATGTGTGCATTCAACTGACAGAGTTAAACTCACGTGTGGATTCAGCGGTTTGCAAACCCTTTCTGTGCAGAATCCCAAAACCGGTATTTCCAGCCCAATGCCGGCATCCGTACTAAACAGCAGGAAACTTCGTCTAAAACTCAGGAGAAAAGTTTCCTTGAAACTGCTCTGCTGTGCCTTCGATCACCTAAGAGAATTGAATCTATGTTGAGATTCAGCGAGTCAGAAACACGTTTCTTCTAGGAGCTGCGTTGGGATATTCCCGAGTGAATGGGACCATAGGCTGTACAGAGAAATATCTGCTTCTAAAACCAAAAGGGAGCTATCTAAGTGAATGGTTGTCAATGTGTGCATTCAACTGACAGAGTTAAACTCACGTGTGTATTCAGCGGTTTGCAAACCCTTTCTGTGCAGAATCCCAAAACCGGTATTTCGAACCAAATGCCAGCATCCGTACTAATCAGCAGGAAACTTCGTCTAAAACTCAGGAGAAACGTTTCTTTGAAACTGCTCTGCTGTGCGTTCGTTCACCTAAGAGAGTTGAATCTATGTTGAGATTCAGCGAGTCAGAAACACGTTTCTTCTAGGAGCTGCGTTCGGATATTCCCGAGTGAATGGGACCATACGCTGTACAGAGAAATATCTGCATCTAAAACCAAAAGGGTGCTATCAAACTGAATGGTTGTCAATGTGTGCATTCAACTGACAGAGTTAAACTCACGTGTGGATTCAGCGGTTTGCAAACCCTTTCTATGCAGAATCCCAAAACCGGTATTTCGAACCAAAAGCCGGCATCCGTACTAAACAGCAGGAAACTTCGTCTAAAACTCAGGAGAAACGTTTCCTTGAAACTGCTCTGCTGTGCGTTCGTTCACCTAAGAGAGTTGAATCTATGTTGTGATTCAGCGAGTCAGAAACACGTTTCTTCTAGGAGCTGCGTTGGGATATTCCCGAGTGAATGGGACCATAGGCTGTACAGAGAAATATCTGCTTCTAAAACCAAAACGGAGCTATCTAACTGAAAGGTTGCCAATGTGTGCATTCAACTGACAGAGTTAAACTCACGTGTGGATTCAGCGGTTTGCAACCGTTTCTGTGCAGAATCCCAAAACCGGTATTTCCAGCCCAATGCCGGCATACGTACTATACAGCAGGAGTCTTCGTCTAAAACTCAGGAGAAAAGTTTCCTTGAAACTGCTCTGCTGTGCGTTCGTTCACCTAAGAGAGTTGAATCTATGTTGAGATTCAGCGAGTCAGAAACACGTTTCTTCTAGGAGCTGCGTTGGGATATTCCCGAGTGAATGGGACCATAGGCTGTACAGAGAAATATCTGCTTCTAAAACCAAAAGGGTGCTATCAAACTGAATGGTTGTCAATGTGTGCATTCAACTGACAGAGTTAAACTCACTTGTGGATTCAGCGGTTTGCAAACACTTTCTGTGCAGAATCCCAAAACCGGTATTTCCAGCCCAATACTGGCATACGTACTAAACAGCAGGAAACTTCGTCTAAAACTCAGGAGAAAAGTTTCCTTGAAACTGCTCTGCTGTGCGTTCGTTCACCTAAGAGAGTTGAATCTATGTTGAGATTCAGCGAGTCAGAAACACGTTTCTTCTAGGAGCTGCGTTGGGATATTCCCGAGTGAATGGGACCATAGGCTGTACAGAGAAATATCTGCTTCTAAAACCAAAACGGAGCTATCTAACTGAATGGTTGTCAATGTGTGCATTCAACTGACAGAGTTAAACTCACGTGTGGATTCAGCGGTTTGCAAACCCTTTCTGTGCAGAATCCCAAAACCGGTATTTCCAGCCAAATGCCGGCATACGAACTAAACAGCAGGAAACTTCGTCTAAAACTCAGGAGAAAAGTTTCCTTCAAACTGCTCTGCTGTGCGTTCGTTCACCTAAGAGAGTTGAATCTATGTTGAGATTCAGCGAGTCAGAAACACGTTTCTTCTAGGAGCTGCGTTGGGATATTCCCGAGTGAATGGGACCATAGGCTGTACAGAGAAATATCTGCTTCTAAAACCAAAACGGAGCTATCTAATTGAATGGTTGTCAATGTGTGCATTCAACTGACAGAGTTAAACTCACGTGTGGATTCAGCGGTTTGCAAACCCTTTCTATGCAGAATCCCAAAACCGGTATTTCGAACCAAAAGCCGGCATCCGTACTAAACAGCAGGAAACTTCGTCTAAAACTCAGGAGAAACGTTTCCTTGAAACTGCTCTGCTGTGCGTTCGTTCACCTAAGAGAGTTGAATCTATGTTGAGATTCAGCGAGTCAGAAACACGTTTCTTCTAGGAGCTGCGTTGGGATATTCCCGAGTGAATGGGACCATAGGCTGTACAGAGAAATATCTGCTTCTAAAACCAAAACGGAGCTATCTAACTGAAAGGTTGCCAATGTGTGCATTCAACTGACAGAGTTAAACTCACGTGTGGATTCAGCGGTTTGCAAACCGTTTCTGTGCAGAATCCCAAAACCGGTATTTCCAGCCCAATGCCGGCATACGTACTATACAGCAGGAGTCTTCGTCTAAAACTCAGGAGAAAAGTTTCCTTGAAACTGCTCTGCTGTGCGTTCGTTCACCTAAGAGAGTTGAATCTATGTTGAGATTCAGCGAGTCAGAAACACGTTTCTTCTAGGAGCTGCGTTGGGATATTCCCGAGTGAATGGGACCATAGGCTGTACAGAGAAATATCTGCTTCTAAAACCAAAAGGGTGCTATCAAACTGAATGGTTGTCAATGTGTGCATTCAACTGACAGAGTTAAACTCACTTGTGGGTTCAGCGGTTTGCAAACCCTTTCTGTGCAGAATCCCAAAACCGGTATTTCCAGCCCAATACTGGCATACGTACTAAACAGCAGGAAACTTCGTCTAAAACTCAGGAGAAAAGTTTCCTTGAAACTGCTCTGCTGTGCGTTCGTTCACCTAAGAGAGTTGAATCTATGTTGAGATTCAGCGAGTCAGAAACACGTTTCTTCTAGGAACTGCGTTGGGATATTCCCGAGTGAATGGGACCATAGGCTGTACAGAGAAATATCTGCTTCTAAAACCAAAACGGAGCTATCTAACTGAATGGTTGTCAATGTGTGCATTCAACTGACAGAGTTAAACTCATGTGTGGATTCAGCGGTTTGCAAACCCTTTCTGTGCAGAATCCCAAAACCGGTATTTCCAGCCCAATGCCGGCATACGAACTAAACAGCAGGAAACTTCGTCTAAAACTCAGGAGAAAAGTTTCCTTCAAACTGCTCTGCTGTGCGTTCGTTCACCTAAGAGAGTTGAATCTATGTTGAGATTCAGCGAGTCAGAAACACGTTTCTTCTAGGAGCTGCGTTGGGATATTCCCGAGTGAATGGGACCATAGGCTGTACAGAGAAATATCTGCTTCTAAAACCAAAAGGGTACTATCAAACTGAATGGTTGTCAATGTGTGCATTCAACTGACAGAGTTAAACTCACGTGTGGATTCAGCGGTTTGCAAACCCTTTCTGTGCAGAATCCCAAAACCGGTATTTCCAGCCCAATGCCGGCATCCGTACTAAACAGCAGGAAACTTCGTCTAAAACTCAGGAGAAAAGTTTCCTTGAAACTGCTCTGCTGTGCGTTCGTTCACCTAAGAGAGTTGAATCTATGTTGAGATTCAGCGAGTCAGAAACACGTTTCTTCTAGGAGCTGTGTTGGGATATTCCCGAGTGAATGGGACCATAGGCTGTACAGAGAAATATCTGCTTCTAAAACCAAAACGGAGCTATCTAACTGGATGGTTGTCAATGTGTGCATTCAACTGACGGAGTTAAACTCACGTGAGGATTCAGCGGTTTGCAAACCCTTTCTGTGCAGAATCCCAAAACCGGTATTTCGAACCAAATGCCGGCATCCGTACTAAGCAGCAGGAAATTTCGTCTAAAACTCAGGAGTAAAGTTTCCTTGAAACTGCTCTGCTGTGCGTTCGCTCACCTAAGAGAGTTGAATCTATGTTGAGATTCAGCGAGTCAGAAACACGTTTCTTCTAGGAGCTTCGTTGGGATATTCCCGAGTGAATGGGACCATAGGCTGTACAGAGAAATATCTGCTTCTAAAACCTAAACGGAGCTATCTAACTGAAAGGTTGCCAATGTGTGCATTCAACTGACAGAGTTAAACTCACGTGTGGATTCAGCGGTTTGCAAACCCTTTCTATGCAGAATCCCAAAACCGGTATTTCGAACCAAAAGCCGGCATCCGTACTAAACAGCAGGAAACTTCGTCTAAAACTCAGGAGAAACGTTTCCTTGAAACTGCTCTGCTGTGCGTTCGTTCACCTAAGAGAGTTGAATCTATGTTGAGATTCAGCGAGTCAGAAACACGTTTCTTCTAGGAGCTGCGTTGCGGATATTCCCGAGTGAATGGGACCATAGGCTGTACAGAGAAATATCTGCTTCTAAAACCAAAACGGAGCTATCTAACTGAAAGGTTGCCAATGTGTGCATTCAACTGACAGAGTTAAACTCACGTGTGGATTCAGCGGTTTGCAAACCGTTTCTGTGCAGAATCCCAAAACCGGTATTTCCAGCCCAATGCCGGCATACGTACTATACAGCAGGAGTCTTCGTCTAAAACTCAGGAGAAAAGTTTCCTTGAAACTGCTCTGCTGTGCGTTCGTTCACCTAAGAGAGTTGAATCTATGTTGAGATTCAGCGAGTCAGAAACACGTTTCTTCTAGGAGCTGCGTTGGGATATTCCCGAGTGAATGGGACCATAGGCTGTACAGAGAAATATCTGCTTCTAAAACCAAAAGGGTGCTATCAAACTGAATGGTTGTCAATGTGTGCATTCAACTGACAGAGTTAAACTCACTTGTGGGTTTAGCGGTTTGCAAACCCTTTCTGTGCAGAATCCCAAAACCGGTATTTCCAGCCCAATACTGGCATACGTACTAAACAGCAGGAAACTTCGTCTAAAACTCAGGAGAAAAGTTTCCTTGAAACTGCTCTGCTGTGCGTTCGTTCACCTAAGAGAGTTGAATCTATGTTGAGATTCAGCGAGTCAGAAACACGTTTCTTCTAGGAGCTGCGTTGGGATATTCCCGAGTGAATGGGACCATAGGCTGTACAGAGAAATATCTGCTTCTAAAACCAAAACGGAGCTATCTAACTGAATGGTTGTCAATGTGTGCATTCAACTGACAGAGTTAAACTCATGTGTGGATTCAGCGGTTTGCAAACCCTTTCTGTGCAGAATCCCAAAACCGGTATTTCCAGCCAAATGCCGGCATACGAACTAAACAGCAGGAAACTTCGTCTAAAACTCAGGAGAAAAGTTTCCTTGAAACTGCTCTGCTGTGCGTTCGTTCACCTAAGAGAGTTGAATCTATGTTGAGATTCAGCGAGTCAGAAACACGTTTCTTCTAGGAGCTGTGTTGGGATATTCCCGAGTGAATGGGACCATAGGCTGTACAGAGAAATATCTGCTTCTAAAACCAAAACGGAGCTATCTAACTGAATGGTTGTCAATGTGTGCATTCAACTGACAGAGTTAAACTCACGTGTGGATTCAGCGGTTTGCAAACCCTTTCTGTCCAGAATCCCAAAACCGGTATTTCCAGCCCAATGCCGGCATACGTACTAAACAGCAGGAAACTTCGTCTAAAACTCAGGAGAAACGTTTCCTTGAAACTCCTCTGCTGTGCGTTCGTTCACCTAAGAGAGTTGAATCTATGTTGAGATTCAGCGAGTCAGAAACACGTTTCTTCTAGGAGCTGCGTTGGGATATTCCCGAGTGAATGGGACCATAGGCTGTACAGAGAAATATCTGCTTCTAAAACCAAAACGGAGCTATCTAACTGAATGGTTGTCAATGTGTGCATTCAACTGACAGAGTTAAACTCACGTGTGGATTCAGCGGTTTGCAAACCCTTTCTGTGCAGAATCCCAAAACCGGTATTTCCAGCCCAATGCTGGCATACGTTCTAAACAGCAGGAAACTTCGTCTAAAACTCAGGAGAAAAGTTTCCTTGAAACTGCTCTGCTGTGCCTTCGATCACCTAAGAGAATTGAATCTATGTTGAGATTCAGCGAGTCAGAAACACGTTTCTTCTAGGAGCTGCGTTGGGATATTCCCGAGTGAATGGGACCATAGGCTGTACAGAGAAATATCTGCTTCTAAAACCAAAACGGAGCTATCTAACTGAAAGGTTGCCAATGTGTGCATTCAACTGACAGAGTTAAACTCACGTGTGGATTCAGCGGTTTGCAAACCCTTTCTATGCAGAATCCCAAAACCGGTATTTCGAACCAAAAGCCGGCATCCGTACTAAACAGCAGGAAACTTCGTCTAAAACTCAGGAGAAACGTTTCCTTGAAACTGCTCTGCTGTGCGTTCGTTCACCTAAGAGAGTTGAATCTATGTTGAGATTCAGCGAGTCAGAAACACGTTTCTTCTAGGAGCTGCGTTGGGATATTCCCGAGTGAATGGGACCATAGGCTGTACAGAGAAATATCTGCTTCTAAAACCAAAACGGAGCTATCTAACTGAAAGGTTGCCAATGTGTGCATTCAACTGACAGAGTTAAACTCACGTGTGGATTCAGCGGTTTGCAAACCGTTTCTGTGCAGAATCCCAAAACCGGTATTTCCAGCCCAATGCCGGCATACGTACTATACAGCAGGAGTCTTCGTCTAAAACTCAGGAGAAAAGTTTCCTTGAAACTGCTCTGCTGTGCGTTCGTTCACCTAAGAGAGTTGAATCTATGTTGAGATTCAGCGAGTCAGAAACACGTTTCTTCTAGGAGCTGCGTTGGGATATTCCCGAGTGAATCGACCATAGGCTGTACAGAGAAATATCTGCTTCTAAAACCAAAAGGGTGCTATCAAACTGAATGGTTGTCAATGTGTGCATTCAACTGACAGAGTTAAACTCACTTGTGGGTTCAGCGGTTTGCAAACCCTTTCTGTGCAGAATCCCAAAACCGGTATTTCCAGCCCAATACTGGCATACGTACTAAACAGCAGGAAACTTCGTTTAAAACTCAGGAGAAAAGTTTCCTTGAAACTGCTCTGCTGTGCGTTCGTTCACCTAAGAGAGTTGAATCTATGTTGAGATTCAGCGAGTCAGAAACACGTTTCTTCTAGGAGCTGCGTTGGGATATTCCCGAGTGAATGGGACCATAGGCTGTACAGAGAAATATCTGCTTCTAAAACCAAAACGGAGCTATCTAACTGAATGGTTGTCAATGTGTGCATTCAACTGACAGAGTTAAACTCATGTGTGGATTCAGCGGTTTGCAAACCCTTTCTGTGCAGAATCCCAAAACCAGTATTTCCAGCCAAATGCCGGCATACGAACTAAACAGCAGGAAACTTCGTCTAAAACTCAGGAGAAAAGTTTCCTTGAAACTGCTCTGCTGTGCGTTCGTTCACCTAAGAGAGTTGAATCTATGTTGAGATTCAGCGAGTCAGAAACACGTTTCTTCTAGGAGCTGTGTTGGGATATTCCCGAGTGAATGGGACCATAGGCTGTACAGAGAAATATCTGCTTCTAAAACCAAAACGGAGCTATCTAACTGGATGGTTGTCAATGTGTGCATTCAACTGACGGAGTTAAACTCACGTGAGGATTCAGCGGTTTGCAAACCCTTTCTGTGCAGAATCCCAAAACCGGTATTTCGAACCAAATGCCGGCATCCGTACTAAACAGCAGGAAATTTCGTCTAAAACTCAGGAGTAAAGTTTCCTTGAAACTGCTCTGCTGTGCGTTCGCTCACCTAAGAGAGTTGAATCTATGTTGAGATTCAGCGAGTCAGAAACACGTTTCTTCTAGGAGCTGCGTTGGGATATTCCCGAGTGAATGGGACCATAGGCTGTACAGAGAAATATCTGCTTCTAAAACCAAAACGGAGCTATCTAACTGAAAGGTTGCCAATGTGTGCATTCAACTGACAGAGTTAAACTCACGTGTGGATTCAGTGGTTTGCAAACCGTTTCTGTGCAGAATCCCAAAACCGGTATTTCCAGCCCAATGCCGGCATACGTACTATACAGCAGGAGTCTTCGTCTAAAACTCAGGAGAAAAGTTTCCTTGAAACTGCTCTGCTGTGCGTTCGTTCACCTAAGAGAGTTGAATCTATGTTGAGATTCAGCGAGTCAGAAACACGTTTCTTCTAGGAGCTGCGTTGGGATATTCCCGAGTGAATGGGACCATAGGCTGTACAGAGAAATATCTGCTTCTAAAACCAAAAGGGTGCTATCAAACTGAATGGTTGTCAATGTGTGCATTCAACTGACAGAGTTAAACTCACTTGTGGATTCAGCGGTTTGCAAACCCTTTCTGTGCAGAATCCCAAAACCGGTATTTCCAGCCCAATACTGGCATACGTACTAAACAGCAGGAAACTTCGTCTAAAACTCAGGAGAAAAGTTTCCTTGAAACTGCTCTGCTGTGCGTTCGTTCACCTAAGAGAGTTGAATCTATGTTGAGATTCAGCGAGTCAGAAACACGTTTCTTCTAGGAGCTGTGTTGGGATATTCCCGAGTGAATGGGACCATAGGCTGTACAGAGAAATATCTGCTTCTAAAACCAAAAGGGTGCTATCAAACTGAATGGTTGTCAATGTGTGCATTCAACTGACAGAGTTAAACTCACGTGTGGATTCAGCGGTTTGCAAACCCTTTCTGTGCAGAATCCCAAAACCGGTATTTCAAGCCCAATGCCGGCATACGTACTAAACAGTAGTAAACTTCGTCTAAAACTCAGGAGAAAAGTTTCCTTGAAACTGCTCTGCTGTGCGTTCGTTCAACTAAGAGATTGGATCTATGTTGAGATTCAGCGAGTCAGAAACACGTTTCTTCTAGGAGCTGCGTTGGGATATTCCCGAGTGAATGGGACCATAGGCTGTACAGAGAAATATCTGCTTCTAAAACCAAAACGGAGCTATCTAACTGAAAGGTTGCCAATGTGTGCATTCAACTGACAGAGTTAAACTCACGTGTGGATTCAGCGGTTTGCAAACCGTTTCTGTGCAGAATCCCAAAACCGGTATTTCCAGCCCAATGCCGGCATACGTACTATACAGCAGGAGTCTTCGTCTAAAACTCAGGAGAAAAGTTTCCTTGAAACTGCTCTGCTGTGCGTTCGTTCACCTAAGAGAGTTGAATCTATGTTGAGATTCAGCGAGTCAGAAACACGTTTCTTCTAGGAGCTGCGTTGGGATATTCCCGAGTGAATGGGACCATAGGCTGTACAGAGAAATATCTGCTTCTAAAACCAAAAGGGTGCTATCAAACTGAATGGTTGTCAATGTGTGTATTCAACTGACAGAGTTAAACTCACGTGTGGATTCAGCGGTTTGCAAACCCTTTCTGTGCAGAATCCCAAAACCGGTATTTCCAGCCCAATACTGGCATACGTACTAAACAGCAGGAAACATCGTCTAAAACTCAGGAGAAAAGTTTCCTTGAAACTGCTCTGCTGTGCGTTCGTTCACCTAAGAGAGTTGAATCTATGTTGAGATTCAGCGAGTCAGAAACACGTTTCTTCTAGGAGCTGCGTTGGGATATTCCCGAGTGAATGGGACCATAGGCTGTACAGAGAAATATCTGCTTCTAAAACCAAAACGGAGCTATCAAACTGAATGGTTGTCAATGTGTGCATTCAACTGACAGAGTTAAACTCACGTGTGGATTCAGCGGTTTGCAAACCCTTTCTGTGCAGAATCCCAAAACCGGTATTTCCAGCCCAATGACGGCATACGAACTAAACAGCAGGAAACTTCGTCTAAAACTCAGGAGAAAAGATTCCTTGAAACTGCTCTGCTGTGCGTTCGTTCACCTAAGAGAGTTGAATCTATGTTGAGATTCATCGAGTCAGAAACACGTTTCTTCTAGGAGCTGCGTTGGGATATTCCCGAGTGAATGGGACTATAGGCTGTACAGAGAAATATCTGCTTCTAAATCCAAAAGGGTGCTATCAAACTGAATGGTTGTCAATGTGTGCATTCAACTGACAGAGTTAAACTCACGTGTGGATTCAGCGGTTTACAAACCCTTTCTGTGAAGAATCCCAAAACCGGTATTTCCAGCCCAATGCTGGCATACGAACTAAACAGCAGGAAACTTCGTCTAAAACTCAGGAGAAAAGTTTCCTTGAAACTGCTCTGCTGTGCGTTCGTTCACCTAAGAGAGTTGAATCTATGTTGAGATTCAGCGCGTCAGAAACACGTTTCTTCTAGGAGCTGTGGTGGGATATTCCCGAGTGAATGGGACCATAGGCTGTACAGAGAAATATCTGCTTCTAAAACCAAAACGGAGCTATGTAACTGAATGGTTGTCAATGTGTGCATTCAACTGACAGAGTTAAACTCACGTGTGGATTCAGCGGTTTGCAAACCCTTTCTGTGCAGAATCCCAAAACGGGTATTTCCAGCCCAATGCCGGCATCCGTACTAAACAGCAGGAAACTTCGTCTAATACTCAGGAGAAAAGTTTCCTTGAAACTGCTCTGCTGTGCGTTCGTTCACCTAAGAGAGTTGAATCTATGTTGAGATTCAGCGAGTCAGAAACACGTTTCTTCTAGGAGCTGCGTTGGGATATTCCCGAGTGAATTGGACCATAGGCTGTACAGAGAAATATCTGCTTCTAAAACCAAAACGGAGCTATCTAACTGAATGGTTGTCAATGTGTGCATTCAACTGACAGAGTTAAACTCACGTGTGGATTCAGCGGTTTGCAAACCCTTTCTGTGCAGAATCCCAAAACCGGTATTTCCAGCCCAATGCCGGCATACGAACTAAACAGCAGGAAACTTCGTCTAAAACTCAGGAGAAAAGATTCCTTGAAACTGCTCTGCTGTGCGTTCGTTCACCTAAGAGAGTTGAATCTATGTTGAGATTCAGCGAGTCAGAAACACGTTTCTTCTAGGAGCTGCGTTGGGATATTCCCGAGTGAATGGGACCATAGGCTGTACAGAGAAATATCTGCTTCTAAAACCAAAAGGGTGCTATCAAACTGAATGGTTGTCAATGTGTGCATTCAACTGACAGAGTTAAACTCACGTGTGGATTCAGCGGTTTGCAAACCCTTTCTGTGCAGAATCCCAAAACCGGTATTTCCAGCCCAATGCCGGCATCCGTACTAAACAGCAGGAAACTTCGTCTAAAACTCAGGAGAAAAGTTTCCTTGAAACTGCTCTGCTGTGCGTTCGTTCACCTAAGAGAGTTGAATCTATGTTGAGATTCAGCGAGTCAGAAACACGTTTCTTCTAGGAGCTGTGTTGGGATATTCCCGAGTGAATGGGACCATAGGCTGTACAGAGAAATATCTGCTTCTAAAACCAAAACGGAGCTATCTAACTGGATGGTTGTCAATGTGTGCATTCAACTGACGGAGTTAAACTCACGTGAGGATTCAGCGGTTTGCAAACCCTTTCTGTGCAGAATCCCAAAACCGGTATTTCGAACCAAATGCCGGCATCCGTACTAAACAGCAGGAAATTTCGTCTAAAACTCAGGAGTAAAGTTTCCTTGAAACTGCTCTGCTGTGCGTTCGATCACCTAAGAGAGTTGAATCTATGTTGAGATTCAGCGAGTCAGAAACACGTTTCTTCTAGGAGCTGCGTTGGGATATTCCCGAGTGAATGGGACCATAGGATGTACAGAGAAATATCTGCTTCTAAAACCAAAACGGAGCTATCTAACTGGATGGTTGTCAATGTGTGCATTCACCTGACAAAGTTAAACTCACGTGTGTATTCAGCGGTTTGCAAACCCTTTCTGTGCAGAATCCCAAAACCGGTATTTCCAGCCCAATGCCGGCATCCGTACTAAACAGCAGGAAACTTCGTCTAAAACTCAGGAGAAACGTTTCCTTGAAACTGCTCTGCTGTGCGTTCGTTCACCTAAGAGAGTTGAATCTATGTTGAGATTCAGCGAGTCAGAAACACGTTTCTTCTAGGAGCTGCGTTGGGATATTCCCGAGTGAATGGGACCATAGACTGTACAGAGAAATATCTGCTTCTAAAACCAAAACGGAGCTATCTAACTGAATGGTTGTCAATGTGTGCATTCAACTGACAGAGTTAAACTCACGTGTGGATTCAGCGGTTTGCAAACCCTTTCTGTGCAGAATCCCAAAACCGGTATTTCCAGCCCAATGCCGGCATACGTACTAAACAGTAGTAAACTTCGTCTAAAACTCAGGAGAAAAGTTTCCTTGAAACTGCTCTGCTGTGCGTTCGTTCAACTAAGATACTTGAATCTATGTTGATATTCAGCGAGTCAGAAACACGTTTCTTCTAGGAGCTGCGTTGGGATATTCCCGAGTGAATGGGACCATAGGCTGTACAGAGAAATATCTGCTTCTAAAACCAAAACGGAGCTATCTAACTGAAAGGTTGCCAATGTGTGCATTCAACTGACAGAGTTAAACTCACGTGTGGATTCAGCGGTTTGCAAACCGGTTCTGTGCAGAATCCCAAAACCGGTATTTCCAGCCCAATGCCGGCATACGTACTATACAGCAGGAGTCTTCGTCTAAAACTCAGGAGAAAAGTTTCCTTGAAACTGCTCTGCTGTGGGTTCGTTCACCTAAGAGAGTTGAATCTATGTTGAGATTCAGCGAGTCAGAAACACGTTTCTTCTAGGAGCTGCGTTGGGATATTCCCGAGTGAATGGGACCATAGGCTGTACAGAGAAATATCTGCTTCTAAAACCAAAAGGGTGCTATCAAACTGAATGGTTGTCAATGTGTGCATTCAACTGACAGAGTTAAAATCACGTGTGGATTCAGCGGTTTGCAAACCCTTTCTGTGCAGAATCCCAAAACCGGTATTTCCAGCCCATTACTGGCATACGTACTAAACAGCAGGAAACTTCGTCTAAAACTCAGGAGAAAAGTTTCCTTGAAACTGCTCTGCTGTGCGTTCGTTCACCTAAGAGAGTTGAATCTATGTTGAGATTCAGCGAGTCAGAAACACGTTTCTTCTAGGAGCTGCGTTGGGATATTCCCGAGTGAATGGGACCATAGGCTGTACAGAGAAATATCTGCTTCTAAAACCAAAACGGAGCTATCTAACTGAATGGTTGTCAATGTGTGCATTCAACTGACAGAGTTAAACTCACGTGTGGATTCAGCGGTTTGCAAACCCTTTCTGTGCAGAATCCCAAAACCGGTATTTCCAGCCCAATGCCGGCATACGAACTAAACAGCAGGAAACTTCGTCTAAAACTCAGGAGAAAAGTTTCCTTGAAACTGCTCTGCTGTGCGTTCGTTCACCTAAGAGAGTTGAATCTATGTTGAGATTCAGCGAGTCAGAAACACGTTTCTTCTAGGAGCTGTGTTGGGATATTCCCGAGTGAATGGGACCATAGGCTGTACAGAGAAATATCTGCTTCTAAAACCAAAACGGAGCTATCTAACTGAATGGTTGTCAATGTGTGCATTCAACTGACAGAGATAAAATCACGTGTAGATTCAGCGGTTTGCAAACCCTTTCTGTGCAGAATCCCAAAACCGGTATTTCCAGCCCATTACTGGCATACGTACTAAACAGCAGGAAACTTCGTCTAAAACTCAGGAGAAAAGTTTCCTTGAAACTGCTCTGCTGTGCGTTCGTTCACCTAAGAGAGTTGAATCTATGTTGAGATTCAGCGAGTCAGAAACACGTTTCTTCTAGGAGCTGCGTTGGGATATTCCCGAGTGAATGGGACCATAGGCTGTACAGAGAAATATCTGCTTCTAAAACCAAAACGGAGCTATCTAACTGAATGGTTGTCAATGTGTGCATTCAACTGACAGAGTTAAACTCACGTGTGGATTCAGCGGTTTGCAAACCCTTTCTGTGCAGAATCCCAAAACCGGTATTTCCAGCCCAATGCCGGCATACGAACTAAACAGCAGGAAACTTCGTCTAAAACTCAGGAGAAAAGTTTCCTTGAAACTGCTCTGCTGTGCGTTCGTTCACCTAAGAGAGTTGAATCTATGTTGAGATTCAGCGAGTCAGAAAAACGTTTCTTCTAGGAGCTGTGTTGGGATATTCCCGAGTGAATGGGACCATAGGCTGTACAGAGAAATATCTGCTTCTAAAACCAAAACGGAGCTATCTAACTGAATGGTTGTCAATGTGTGCATTCAACTGACAGAGTTAAACTCACGTGTGGATTCAGCGGTTTGCAAACCCTTTCTGTCCAGAATCCCAAAAACGGTATTTCCAGCCCAATGCCGGCATACGTACTAAACAGCAGGAAACTTCGTCTAAAACTCAGGAGAAACGTTTCCTTGAAACTGCTCTGCTGTGCGTTCGTTCACGTAAGAGAGTTGAATCTATGTTGAGATTCAGGGAGTCAGAAACACGTTTCTTCTAGGAGCTGCGTTGGGATATTCCCGAGTGAATGGGACCATAGGTTGTACAGAGAAATATCTGCTTCTAAAACCAAATCGGAGCTATCTAACTGAATGGTTGTCAATGTGTGCATTCAACTGACAGAGTTAAACTCACGTGTGGATTCAGCGGTTTGCAAACCCTTTCTGTGCAGAATCCCAAAACCGGTATTTCGAACCAAATGCCGGCATCCGTACTAATCAGCAGGAAACTTCGTCTAAAACTCAGGAGAAACGTTTCTTTGAAACTGCTCTGCTGTGCGTTCATTCACCTAAGAGAGTTGAATCTATGTTGAGATTCAGCGAGTCAGAAACACGTTTCTTCTAGGAGCTGCGTTCGGATATTCCCGAGTGAATGGGACCATAGGCTGTACAGAGAAATATCTGCTTCTAAAACCAAAAGGGTGCTATCAAACTGAATGGTTGTCAATGTGTGCATTCAACTGACAGAGTTAAACTCACGTGTGGATTCAGCGGTTTGCAAACCCTTTCTATGCAGAATCCCAAAACCGGTATTTCGAACCAAAAGCCGGCATCCGTACTAAACAGCAGGAAACTTCGTCTAAAACTCAGGAGAAACGTTTCCTTGAAACTGCTCTGCTGTGCGTTCGTTCACCTAAGAGAGTTGAATCTATGTTGAGATTCAGCGAGTCAGAAACACGTTTCTTCTAGGAGCTGCGTTGGGATATTCCCGAGTGAATGGGACCATAGACTGTACAGAGAAATATCTGCTTCTAAATCCAAAAGGGTGCTATCAAACTGAATGGTTGTCAATGTGTGCATTCAACTGACAGAGTTAAACTCACGTGTGGATTCAGCGGTTTACAAACCCTTTCTGTGAAGAATCCCAAAACCGGTATTTCCATCCCAATGCTGGCATACGTACTAAACAGCAGGAAACTTCGTCTAAAACTCAGGAGAAAAGTTTCCTTGAAACTGCTCTGCTGTGCGTTCGTTCAACTAAGAGAGTTGAATCTATGTTGAGATTCAGCGCGTCAGAAACACGTTTCTTCTAGGAGCTGCGTTGGGATATTCCCGAGTGAATGGGACCATAGGCTGTACAGAGAAATATCTGCTTCTAAAACCAAAACGGAGCTATCTAACTGAATGGTTGTCAATGTGTGCATTCAACTGACAGAGTTAAACTCACGTGTGGATTCAGCGGTTTGCAAACCCTTTCTGTGCAGAATCCCAAAACCGGTATTTCCAGCCCAATGCCGGCATACGTACTAAACAGCAGGAAACTTCGTCTAAAACTCAGGAGAAAAGTTTCCTTGAAACTGCTCTGCTGTGCGTTCGTTCACCTAAGAGAGTTGAATCTATGTTGAGATTCAGCGAGTCAGAAACACGTTTCTTCTAGGAGCTGCGTTGGGATATTCCCGAGTGAATGGGACCATAGACTGTACAGAGAAATATCTGCTTCTAAAACCAAAAGGGTGCTATCAAACTGAATGATTGTCAATGTGTGCATTCAACTGACAGAGTGAAACTCACGTGTGGATTCAGCGGTTTGCAAACACTTTCTGTCCAGAATCCCAAAACCAGTATTTCGAACCAAATGCCGGCATCCGTACTAATCAGCAGGAAACTTCGTCTAAAACTCAGGAGAAACGTTTCCTTGAAACTGCTCTGCTGTGCGTTCGTTCACCTAAGGGAGTTGAATCTATGTTGAGATTCAGCGAGTCAGAAACACGTTTCTTTTAGGAGCTGCGCTGGGATATTCCCGAGTGAATGGGACCTTAGGCTGTACAGAGAAATATCTGCTTCTAAAACCAAAACGGAGCTATCTAACTGAATGGTTGTCAATGTGTGCATTCAACTGACAGAGTTAAACTCACGTGTGGATTCAGCGGTTTGCAAACCCTTTCTGTGCAGAATCCCAAAACCGGTATTTCCAGCCCAATGCCGGCATACGTACTAAACAGTAGTAAACTTCGTCTAAAACTCAGGAGAAAAGTTTCCTTGAAACTGCTCTGCTGTGCGTTCGTTCACCTAAGAGAGTTGAATCTATGTTGAGATTCAGCGAATAAGAAACACGTTTCTTCTAGGAGCTGCATTGGGATATTCCCGAGTGAATGGGACCATAGGCTGTACAGAGAAATATCTGCTTCTAAAACCAAAACGGAGCTATCTAACTGAAAGGTTGTCAATGTGTGCATTCAACTGACAGAGTTAAACTCACGTGTGGATTCAGCGGTTTGCAAACCGTTTCTGTGCAGAATCCCAAAACCGGTATTTCCAGCCCAATGCCGGCATACGTACTATACAGCAGGAGTCTTCGTCTAAAACTCAGGAGAAAAGTTTCCTTGAAACTGCTCTGCTGAGCGTTCGTTCACCGAAGAGAGTTGAATCTATGTTGAGATTCAGCGAGTCAGAAACACGTTTCTTCTAGGAGCTGCGTTGGGATATTCCCGAGTGAATGGGACCATAGGCTGTACAGAGAAATATCTGCTTCTAAATCCAAAAGGGTGCTATCAAACTGAATGGTTGTCAATGTGTGCATTCAACTGACAGAGTTAAACTCACGTGTGGATTCAGCGGTTTGCAAACCCTTTCTGTGCAGAATCCCAAAACCGGTATTTCCAGCCCAATACTGGCATACGTACTAAACAGCAGGAAACTTCGTCTAAAACTCAGGAGAAAAGTTTCCTTGAAACTGCTCTGCTGTGCGTTCGTTCACCTAAGAGAGTTGAATCTATGTTGAGATTCAGCGAGTCAGAAACACGTTTCTTCTAGGAGCTGCGTTTGGATATTCCCGAGTGAATGGGACCATAGGCTGTACAGAGAAATATCTGCTTCTAAAACCAAAACGGAGCTATCTAACTGAATGGTTGTCAATGTGTGCATTCAACTGACAGAGTTAAACTCACGTGTGGATTCAGCGGTTTGCAAACCCTTTCTGTGCAGAATCCCAAAACCGATATTTCCAGCCCAATGCCGGCATACGAACTAAACAGCAGGAAACTTCGTCTAAAACTCAGGAGAAAAGATTCCTTGAAACTGCTCTGCTGTGCGTTCGTTCACCTAAGAGAGTTGAATCTATGTTGAGATTAAGCGAGTCAGAAACACGTTTCTTCTAGGAGCTGCGTTGGGATATTCCCGCGTGAATGGGACCATAGGCTGTACAGAGAAATATCTGCTTCTAAAACCAAAACGGAGCTATCTAACTGGATGGTTGTCAATGTGTGCATTCAACTGACGGAGTTAAACTCACGTGAGGATTCAGCGGTTTGCAAACCCTTTCTGTGCAGAATCCCAAAACCGGTATTTCGAACCAAATGCCGGCATCCGTACTAAACAGCAGGAAATTTCGTCTAAAACTCAGGAGTAAAGTTTCCTTGAAACTGCTCTGCTGTGCGTTCGTTCACCTAAGAGAGTTGAATCTATGTTGAGATTCAGCGAGTCAGAAACACGTTTCTTCTAGGAGCTGCGTTGGGATATTCCCGAGTGAATGGGACCATAGGATGTACAGAGAAATATCTGCTTCTAAAACCAAAACGGAGCTATCTAACTGGTTGGTTGTCAATGTGTGCATTCAACTGACAAAGTTAAACTCACGTGTGAATTCAGCGGTTTGCAAACCCTTTCTGTGCAGAATCCCAAAACCGGTATTTCCAGCCCAATGCCGGCATACGTACTATACAGCAGGAGTCTTCGTCTAAAACTCAGGAGAAACGTTTCCTTGAAACTGCTCTGCTGAGCGTTCGTTCACCTAAGAGAGTTGAATCTATGTTGAGATTCAGCGAGTCAGAAACACGTTTCTTCTAGGAGCTGCGTTGGGATATTCCCGAGTGAATGGGACCATAGGCTGTACAGAGAAATATCTGCTTCTAAAACCAAAAGGGTGCTATCAAACTGAATGGTTGTCAATGTGTGCATTCAACTGACAGAGTTAAACTCACGTGTGGATTCAGCGGTTTGCAAACCCTTTCTGTGCAGAATCCCAAAACCGGTATTTCCAGCCCAATGCTGGCATACGTACTAAACAGCAGGAAACTTCGTCTAAAACTCAGGAGAAAAGTTTCCTTGAAACTGCTCTGCTGCGCGTTCGTTCACCTAAGAGCGTTGAATCTACGTTGAGATTCAGCGAGTCAGAAACACGTTTCTTCCAGGAGCTGCGTTGGGATATTCCCGAGTGAATGGGACCATAGGATGTACAGAGAAATATCTGCTTCTAAAACCAAAACGGAGCTATCTAACTGGATGGTTGTCAATGTGTGCATTCAACTGACAGAGTTAAACTCACGTGTGGATTCAGCGGTTTGCAAACCCTTTCTGTCCAGAATCCCAAAACCGGTATTTCCAGCCCAATGCTGGCATACGTACTAAACAGCAGGAGACTTCGTCTAAAACTCAGGAGAAAAGTTTCCTTGAAACTGCTCTGCTGTGCGTTCGCTCACCTAAGAGAGTTGAATCTATGTTGAGATTCAGCGAGTCAGAAACACGTTTCTTCTAGGAGGTGCGTTGGGATATTCCCGAGTGAATGGGACCATAGGCTGTACAGAGAAATATCTGCTCCTACAACCAAAAGGGTGGTATCTAACTGAAAGGTTGTCAATGTGTGCATTCAACTGACAGAGTTAAACTCACGTGTGGATTCAGCGGTTTGCAAACCCTTTCTATGCAGAATCCCAAAACCGGTATTTCGAACCAAAAGCCGGCATCCGTACTAAACAGCAGGAAACTTCGTCTAAAACTCAGGAGAAACGTTTCCTTGAAACTGCTCTGCTGTGCGTTCGTTCACCTAAGAGAGTTGAATCTATGTTGAGATTCAGCGAGTCAGAAACACGTTTCTTCTAGGAGCTGGGTTGGGATATTCCCGAGTGAACTGGACCATAGACTGTACAGAGAAATATCTGCTTCTAAATCCAAAAGGGTGCTATCAAACTGAATGGTTGTCAATGTGTGCATTCAACTGACAGAGTTAAACTGACGTGTGGATTCAGCGGTTTGCAAACCCTTTCTGTGCAGAATCCCAAAACCGGTTTTTCCAGCCCAATGCCGGCATCCATACTAAACAGCAGGAAACTTCGTCTAAAACTCAGGAGAAACGTTTCCTTGAAACTGCTCTGCTGTGCGTTCGTTCACCTAAGAGAGTTGAATCTATGTTGAGATTCAGCGAGTCAGAAACACGTTTCTTCTAGGAGCTGCGTTGGGATATTCCCGAGTAAATGGGACCATAGGCTGTACAGAGAAATATCTGCTTCTAAAACCAAAACGGAGCTATCTAACTGAATGGTTGTCAATGTGTGCATTCAACTGACAGAGTTAAACTCACGTGTGGATTCAGCGGTTTGCAAACCCTTTCTGTGCAGAATCCCAAAACCGGTATTTCGAATCAAATGCCGGCATCCGTACTAATCAGCAGGAAACTTCGTCTAAAACTCAGGAGAAACGTTTCCTTGAAACTGCTCTGCTGTGCGTTCGTTCACCTAAGAGAGTTGAATCTATGTTGAGATTCAGCGAGTCAGAAACACGTTTCTTCTAGGAGCTGCGTTGGGATATTCCCGAGTGAATGGGACCATAGACTGTACAGAGAAATATCTGCTTCTAAAACCAAAACGGAGCTATCTAACTGAATGATTGTCAATGTGTGCATTCAACTGACAGAGTTAAACTCACGTGTGGATTCAGCGGTTTGCAAACCCCTTCTGTCCAGAATCCCAAAACGGGTATTTCCAGCCCAATGCCGGCATACGTACTAAACAGCAGGAAACTTCGTCTAAAACTCAGGAGAAAAGTTTCCTTGAAACTGCTCTGCTGTGCGTTCGTTCACCTAAGAGAGTTGAATCTATGTTGAGATTCAGGGAGTCAGAAACACGTTTCTTCTAGGAGCTGCGTTGGGATATTCCCGAGTGAATGGGACCATAGGCTGTACAGAGAAATATCTGCTTCTAAAACCAAAACGGAGCTATCTAACTGAATGTTTGTCAGTGTGTGCATTCAACTGACAGAGTTAAACTCACGTGTGGATTCAGCGGTTTGCAAACACTTTCTGTCCAGAATCCCAAAACCGGTATTTCGAACCAAATGCCGGCGTCCGTACTAATCAGCAGGAAACTTCGTCTAAAACTCAGGAGAAACGTTTCCTTGAAACTGCTCTGCTGTGCGTTCGTTCACCTAAGAGAGTTGAATCTATGTTGAGATTCAGCGAGTCAGAAACACGTTTCTTTTAGGAGCTGCGTTGGGATATTCCCGAGTGAATGGGACCATAGGCTGTACAGAGAAATATCTGCTTCTAAAACCAAAACGGAGCTATCTAACTGAATGGTTGTCAATGTGTTCATTCAACTGACAGAGATAAACTCACGTGTGGATTCAGCGGTTTGCAAACCCTTTCTGTGCAGAATCCCAAAACCGGTATTTCCAGCCCAATGCCGGCATACGTACTAAACAGTAGTAAGCTTCGTCTAAAACTCAGGAGAAAAGTTTCCTTGAAACTGCTCTGCTGTGCGTTCGTTCACCTAAGAGAGTTGAATCTATGTTGAGATTCAGCGAGTCAGAAACACGTTTCTTCTAGGAGCTGCGTTGGGATATTCCCGAGTGAATGGGACCATAGGCTGTACAGAGAAATATCTGCTTCTAAAACCAAAACGGAGCTATCTAACTGAAAGGTTGTCAATGTGTGCATTCAACTGACAGAGTTAAAGTCACGTGTGGATTCAGCGGTTTGCAAACCCTTTCTGTGCAGAATCCCAAAACCGGTATTTCCAGCCCAATGCCGGCATACGTACTATACAGCAGGAGTCTTCGTCTAAAACTCAGGAGAAAAGTTTCCTTGAAACTGCTCTGCTGAGCGTTCGTTCACCTAAGAGAGTTGAATCTATGTTGAGATTCAGCGAGTCAGAAACACGTTTCTTCTAGGAGCTGCGTTGGGATATTCCCGAGTGAATGGGACCATAGGCTGTACAGAGAAATATCTGCTTCTAAAACCAAAAGGGTGCTATCAAACTGAATGGTTGTCAATGTGTGCATTCAACTGACAGAGTTAAACTCACGTGTGGATTCAGCGGTTTGCAAACCCTTTCTGTGCAGAATCCCAAAACCGGTATTTCCAGCCCAATACTGGCATACGTACTAAACAGCAGGAAACTTCGTCTAAAACTCAGGAGAAAAGTTTCCTTGAAACTGCTCTGCTGTGCGTTCGTTCACCTAAGAGAGTTGAATCTATGTTGAGATTCAGCGAGTCAGAAACACGTTTCTTCTAGGAGCTGCGTTGGGATATTCCCGAGTGAATGGGACCATAGGCTGTACAGAGAAATATCTGCTTCTAAAACCAAAACGGAGCTATCTAACTGAATGGTTGTCAATGTGTGCATTCAACTGACAGAGTTAAACTCACGTTTGGATTCAGCGGTTTGCAAACCCTTTCTGTGCAGAATCCCAAAACCGATATTTCCAGCCCAATGCCGGCATACGAACTAAACAGCAGGAAACTTCGTCTAAAACTCAGGAGAAAGATTCCTTGAAACTGCTCTGCTGTGCGTTCGTTCACATAAGAGAGTTGAATCTATGTTGAGATTCAGCGAGTCAGAAACACGTTTCTTCTAGGAGCTGCGTTGGGATATTCCCGAGTGAATGGGACCATAGGCTGTACAGAGAAATATCTGCTTCTAAAACCAAAACGGAGCTATCTAACTGGATTGTTGTCAATGTGTGCATTCAACTGACGGAGTTAAACTCACGTGAGGATTCAGCGGTTTGCAAACCCTTTCTGTGCAGAATCCCAAAACCGGTATTTCGAACCAAATGCCGGCATCCGTACTAAACAGCAGGAAATTTCGTCTAAAACTCAGGAGTAAAGTTTCCTTGAAACTGCTCTGCTGTGCGTTCGTTCACCTAAGAGAGTTGAATCTATGTTGAGATTCAGCGAGTCAGAAACACGTTTCTTCTAGGAGCTGCGTTGGGATATTCCCGAGTGAATGGGACCATAGGATGTACAGAGAAATATCTGCTTCTAAAACCAAAACGGAGCTATCTAACTGGATGGTTGTCAATGTGTGCATTCAACTGACAGAGTTAAACTCACGTGTGGATTCAGCGGTTTGCAAACCCTTTCTGTGCAGAATCCCAAAACCGATATTTTGAATCAAATTCCGGCATCCGTACTAATCAGCAGGAAACTTCGTCTAAAACTCAGGAGAAACGTTTCTTTGAAACTGCTCTGCTGTGCGTTCGTTCACCTAAGAGAGTTGAATCTATATTGAGATTCAGCGAGTCAGAAACACGTTTCTTCTAGGAGCTGCGTTGGGATATTCCCGAGTGAATGGGACCATAGGCTGTACAGAGAAATATCTGCTTCTAAATCCAAAAGGGTGCTATCAAACTGAATGGTTGTCAATGTGTGCATTCAACTGACAGAGTTAAACTCACGTGTGGATTCAGCGGTTTGCAAACCCTTTCTGTGCAGAATCCCAAAACCGGTATTTCCAGCCCAATGCTGGCATACGTACTAAACAGCAGGAAACTTCGTCTAAAACTCAGGAGAAAAGTTTCCTTGAAACTGCTCTGCTGCGCGTTCGTTCACCTAAGAGAGTTGAATCTACGTTGAGATTCAGCGAGTCAGAAACACGTTTCTTCTAGGAGCTGCGTTGGGATATTCCCGAGTGAATGGGACCATAGGATGTACAGAGAAATATCTGCTTCTAAAACCAAAACGGAGCTATCTAACTGGATGGTTGTCAATGTGTGCATTCAACTGACAGAGTTAAACTCACGTGTGGATTCAGCGGTTTGCAAACCCTTTCTGTGCAGAATCCCAAAACCGGTATTTTGAATCAAATTCCGGCATCCGTACTAATCAGCAGGAAACTTCGTCTAAAACTCAGGAGAAACGTTTCTTTGAAACTGCTCTGCTGTGCGTTCGTTCACCTAAGAGAGTTGAATCTATGTTGAGATTCAGCGAGTCAGAAACACGTTTCTTCTAGGAGCTGCGTTCGGAAATTCCCGAGTGAATGGGACCATAGGCTGTACAGAGAAATATCTGCTTCTAAAACCAAAAGGGTGCTATCAAACTGAATGGTTGTCAATGTGTGCATTCAACTGACAGAGTTAAACTCACGTGTGGATTCAGCGGTTTGCAAACCCTTTCTATGCAGAATCCCAAAACCGGTATTTCGAACCAAATGCCGGCATCCGTACTAAACAGCAGGAAACTTCGTCTAAAACTCAGGAGAAACGTTTCCTTGAAACTGCTCTGCTGTGCGTTCGTTCACCTAAGACAGTTGAATCTATGTTGAGATTCAGCAAGTCAGAAACACGTTTCTTCTAGGAGCTGCGTTGGGATATTCCCGAGTGAATGGGACCATAGGCTGTACAGAGAAATATCTGCTTCTAAAACCAAAACGGAGCTATCTAACTGAATGGTTGTCAATGTGTGCATTCAACTGACAGAGTTAAACTCACGTGTGGATTCAGCGGTTTGCAAACCCTTTCTGTCCAGAATCCCAAAACCGGTATTTCCAGCCCAATGCTGGCATACGTACTAAACAGCAGGAGACTTCGTCTAAAACTCAGGAGAAAAGTTTCCTTGAAACTGCTCTGCTGTGCGTTCGCTCACCTAAGAGAGTTGAATCTATGTTGAGATTCAGCGAGTCAGAAACACGTTTCTTCTAGGAGCTGCGTTGGGATATTCCCGAGTGAATGGGACCATAGGCTGTACAGAGAAATATCTGCTTCTAAAACCAAAACGGAGCTATCTAACTGAATGGTTGTCAATGTGTGCATTCAACTGACAGAGTTAAACTCACGTGTGGATTCAGCGGTTTGCAAACCCTTTCTATGCAGAATCCCAAAACCGGTATTTCGAACCAAAAGCCGGCATCCGTACTAAACAGCAGGAAACTTCGTCTAAAACTCAGGAGAAACGTTTCCTTGAAACTGCTCTGCTGTGCGTTCGTTCACCTAAGAGAGTTGAATCTATGTTGAGATTCAGCGAGTCAGAAACACGTTTCTTCTAGGAGCTGGGTTGGGATATTCCCGAGTGAACTGGACCATAGACTGTACAGAGAAATATCTGCTTCTAAATCCAAAAGGGTGCTATCAAACTGAATGGTTGTCAATGTGTGCATTCAACTGACAGAGTTAAACTCACGTGTGGATTCAGCGGTTTAAAAACCCTTTCTGTGAAGAATCCCAAAACCGGTATTTCCAGCCCAATGCTGGCATACGTACTAAACAGCAGGAAACTTCGTCTAAAACTCAGGAGAAAAGTTTCCTTGAAACTGCTCTGCTGTGCGTTCATTCAACTAAGAGAGTTGAATCTATGTTGAGATTCAGCGCGTCAGAAACACGTTTCTTCTAGGAGCTGCGTTGGGATATTCCCGAGTGAATGGGACCATAGGCTGTACAGAGAAATATCTGCTTCTAAAACCAAAACGGAGCTATCTAACTGAATGGTTGTCAATGTGTGCATTCAACTGACAGAGTTAAACTCACGTGTGGATTCAGCGGTTTGCAAACCCTTTCTGTGCAGAATCCCAAAACCGGTATTTCCAGCCCAATGCCGGCATACGTACTAAACAGCAGGAAACTTCGTCTAAAACTCAGGAGAAAAGTTTACTTGAAACTGCTCTGCTGTGCGTTCGTTCACCTAAGAGAGTTGAATCTATGTTGAGATTCAGCGAGTCAGAAACACGTTTCTTCTAGGAGCTGTGTTGGAATATTCCCGAGTGAATGGGACCATAGGCTGTACAGAGAAATATCTGCTTCTAAAACCAAAACGGAGCTATCTAACTGAATGGTTGTCAATGTGTGCATTCAACTGACAGAGTTAAACTGACGTGTGGATTCAGCGGTTTGCAAACCCTTTCTGTGCAGAATCCCAAAACCGGTTTTTCCAACCCAATGCCGACATCCATACTAAACAGCAGGAAACTTCGTCTAAAACTCAGGAGAAACGTTTCCTTGAAACTGCTCTGCTGTGCGTTCGTTCACCTAAGAGAGTTGAATCTATGTTGAGATTCAGCGAGTCAGAAACACGTTTCTTCTAGGAGCTGCGTTGGGATATTACCGAGTGAATGGGACCATAGGCTGTACAGAGAAATATCTGCTTCTAAAACCAAAACGGAGCTATCTAACTGAATGGTTGTCAATGTGTGCATTCAACTGACAGAGTTAAACTCACGTGTGGATTCAGCGGTTTGCAAACCCTTTCTGTGCAGAATCCCAAAACCGGTATTTCGAATCAAATGCCGGCATCCGTACTAATCAGCAGGAAACTTCGTCTAAAACTCAGGAGAAACGTTTCCTTGAAACTGCTCTGCTGTGCGTTCGTTCACCTAAGAGAGTTGAATCTATGTTGAGATTCAGCGAGTCAGAAACACGTTTCTTCTAGGAGCTGCGTTGGGATATTCCCGAGTGAATGGGACCATAGGCTGTACAGAGAAATATCTGCTTCTAAAACCAAAACGGAGCTATCTAACTGAATGGTTGTCAATGTGTGCATTCAACTGACAGAGTTAAACTCACGTGTGGATTCAGCGGTTTGCAAACCCCTTCTGTCCAGAATCCCAAAACGGGTATTTCCAGCCCAATGCCGGCATACGTACTAAACAGCAGGAAACTTCGTCTAAAACTCAGGAGAAAAGTTTCCTTGAAACTGCTCTGCTGTGCGTTCGTTCACCTAAGAGAGTTGAATCTATGTTGAGATTCAGGGAGTCAGAAACACGTTTCTTCTAGGAGCTGCGTTGGGATATTCCCGAGTGAATGGGACCATAGGCTGGACAGAGAAATATCTGCTTCTAAAACCAAAACGGAGCTATCTAACTGAATGTTTGTCAGTGTGTGCATTCAACTGACAGAGTTAAACTCACGTGTGGATTCAGCGGTTTGCAAACACTTTCTGTCCAGAATCCCAAAACCGGTATTTCGAACCAAATGCCGGCGTCCGTACTAATCAGCAGGAAACTTCGTCTAAAACTCAGGAGAAACGTTTCCTTGAAACTGCTCTGCTGTGCGTTCGTTCACCTAAGAGAGTTGAATCTATGTTGAGATTCAGCGAGTCAGAAACACGTTTCTTTTAGGAGCTGCGTTGGGATATTCCCGAGTGAATGGGACCATAGGCTGTACAGAGAAATATCTGCTTCTAAAACCAAAACGGAGCTATCTAACTGAATGGTTGTCAATGTGTTCATTCAACTGACAGAGATAAACTCACGTGTGGATTCAGCGGTTTGCAAACCCTTTCTGTGCAGAATCCCAAAACCGGTATTTCCAGCCCAATGCCGGCATACGTACTAAACAGTAGTAAGCTTCGTCTAAAACTCAGGAGAAAAGTTTCCTTGAAACTGCTCTGCTGTGCGTTCGTTCACCTAAGAGAGTTGAATCTATGTTGAGATTCAGCGAGTCAGAAACACGTTTCTTCTAGGAGCTGCGTTGGGATATTCCCGAGTGAATGGGACCATAGGCTGTACAGATAAATATCTGCTTCTAAAACCAAAACGGAGCTATCTAACTGAAAGGTTGTCAATGTGTGCATTCAACTGACAGAGTTAAACTCACGTGTGGATTCAGCGGTTTGCAAACCGTTTCTGTGCAGAATCCCAAAACCGGTATTTCCAGCCCAATGCCGGCATACGTACTATACAGCAGGAGTCTTCGTCTAAAACTCAGGAGAAAAGTTTCCTTGAAACTGCTCTGCTGAGCGTTCGTTCACCTAAGAGAGTTGAATCTATGTTGAGATTCAGCGAGTCAGAAACACGTTTCTTCTAGGAGCTGCGTTGGGATATTCCCGAGTGAATGGGACCATAGGCTGTACAGAGAAATATCTGCTTCTAAAACCAAAAGGGTGCTATCAAACTGAATGGTTGTCAATGTGTGCATTCAACTGACAGAGTTAAACTCACGTGTGGATTCAGCGGTTTGCAAACCCTTTCTGTGCAGAATCCCAAAACCGGTATTTCCAGCCCAATACTGGCATACGTACTAAACAGCAGGAAACTTCGTCTAAAACTCAGGAGAAAAGTTTCCTTGAAACTGCTCTGCTGTGCATTCGTTCACCTAAGAGAGTTGAATCTATGTTGAGATTCAGCGAGTCAGAAACACGTTTCTTCTAGGAGCTGCGTTGGGATATTCCCGAGTGAATGGGACCATAGGCTGTACAGAGAATTATCTGCTTCTGAAACCAAAACGGAGCTATCTAACTGAATGGTTGTCAATGTGTGCATTCAACTGACAGAGTTAAACTCACGTTTGGATTCAGCGGTTTGCAAACCCTTTCTGTGCAGAATCCCAAAACCGATATTTCCAGCCCAATGCCGGCATACGAACTAAACAGCAGGAAACTTCGTCTAAAACTCAGGAGAAAGATTCCTTGAAACTGCTCTGCTGTGCGTTCGTTCACATAAGAGAGTTGAATCTATGTTGAGATTCAGCGAGTCAGAAACACGTTTCTTCTAGGAGCTGCGTTGGGATATTCCCGAGTGAATGGGACCATAGGCTGTACAGAGAAATATCTGCTTCTAAAACCAAAACGGAGCTATCTAACTGGATTGTTGTCAATGTGTGCATTCAACTGACGGAGTTAAACTCACGTGAGTATTCAGCGGTTTGCAAACCCTTTCTGTGCAGAATCCCAAAACCGGTATTTCGAACCAAATGCCGGCATCCGTACTAAACAGCAGGAAATTTCGTCTAAAACTCAGGAGTAAAGTTTCCTTGAAACTGCTCTGCTGTGCGTTCGTTCACCTAAGAGAGTTGAATCTATGTTGAGATTCAGCGAGTCAGAAACACGTTTCTTCTAGGAGCTGCGTTGGGATATTCCCGAGTGAATGGGACCATAGGATGTACAGAGAAATATCTGCTTCTAAAACCAAAACGGAGCTATCTAACTGGTTGGTTGTCAATGTGTGCATTCAACTGACAAAGTTAAACTCACGTGTGAATTCAGCGGTTTGCAAACCCTTTCTGTGCAGAATCCCAAAACCGGTATTTCCAGCCCAATGCCGGCATCCGTACTAAACAGCAGGAAACTTCGTCTAAAACTCAGGAGAAACGTTTCCTTGAAACTGCTCTGCTGTGCGTTCGTTCACCTAAGAGACTTGAATCTATGTTGAGATTCAGCGAGTCAGAAACACGTTTCTTCTAGGAGCTGCGTTGGGATATTCCCGAGTGAATGGGACCATAGGCTGTACAGAGAAATATCTGCTTCTAAAACGAAAAGGGTGCTATCAAACTGAATGGTTGTCAATGTGTGCATTCAACTGACAGAGTTAAACTCACGTGTGGATTCAGCGGTTTGCAAACCGTTTCTGTGCAGAATCCCAAAACCGGTATTTCCAGCCCAATGCCGGCATACGTACTATACAGCAGGAGTCTTCGTCTAAAACTCAGGAGAAACGTTTCCTTGAAACTGCTCTGCTGAGCGTTCGTTCACCTAAGAGAGTTGAATCTATGTTGAGATTCAGCGAGTCAGAAACACGTTTCTTCTAGGAGCTGCGTTGGGATATTCCCGAGTGAATGGGACCATAGGCTGTACAGAGAAATATCTGCTTCTAAAACCAAAAGGGTGCTATCAAACTGAATGGTTGTCAATGTGTGCATTCAACTGACAGAGTTAAACTCACGTGTGGATTCAGCGGTTTGCAAACCCTTTCTGTGCAGAATCCCAAAACCGGTATTTTGAATCAAATGCCGGCATCCGTACTAATCAGCAGGAAACTTCGTCTAAAACTCAGGAGAAACGTTTCTTTGAAACTGCTCTGCTGTGCGTTCGTTCACCTAAGAGAGTTGAATTTATGTTGAGATTCAGCGAGTCAGAAACACGTTTCTTCTAGGAGCTGCGTTCGGAAATTACCGAGTGAATGGGACCATAGGCTGTACAGAGAAATATCTGCTTCTAAAACCAAATGGGTGCTATCAAACTGAATGGTTGTCAATGTGTGCATTCAACTGACAGAGTTAAACTCACGTGTGGATTCAGCGGTTTGCAAAACCTTTCTGTGCAGAATCCCAAAACCGGAATTTCGAACCAAATGCCGGCATCCGTACTAATCAGCAGGAAACTTCGTCTAAAACTCAGGAGAAACGTTTCCTTGAAACTGCTCTGCTGTGCGTCCGTTCACCTAAGAGAGTTGAATCTATGTTGAGATTCAGCGAGTCAGAAACACGTTTCTTCTAGGAGCTGCGTTGGGATATTCCCGAGTGAATGGGACCATAGGCTGTGCAGAGAAATATCTGCTTCTAAAACCAAAACGGAGCTATCTAACTGAATGGTTGTCAGTGTGTGCATTCAACTGACAGAGTTAAACTCACGTGTGGATTCAGCGGTTTGCAAAATCTTTCTGTCCAGAATCCCAAAACCGGTATTTCGAACCAAATGCCGGCATCCGTACTAATCAGCAGGAAACTTCGTCTAAAACTCAGGAGAAACGTTTCCTTGAAACTGCTCTGCTGTGCGTTCGCTCACCTAAGAGAGTTGAATCTATGTTGAGATTCAGCGAGTCAGAAACACGTTTCTTCTAGGAGCTGCGTTGGGATATTCCCGAGTGAATGGGACCATAGGCTGTACAGAGTAATATCTGCTTCTAAAACCAAAACGGAGCTATCTAACTGAATGGTTGTCAATGTGTGCATTCATCTGACAGAGTTAAACTCACGTGTGGATTCAGCGGTTTGCAAACCCTTTCTGTGCAGAATCCCAAAACCGGTATTTCCAGTCCAATGCCGGCATACGTACTAAACAGTAGTAAACTTCGTCTAAAACTCAGGAGAAAAGTTTCCTTGAAACTGCTCTGCTGTGCGTTCGTTCACCTAAGAGAGTTGAATCTATGTTGAGATTCAGCTAGTCAGAAACATTTTTCTTCTAGGAGCTGCGTTGGGATATTCCCGAGTGAATGGGACCATAGGCTGTACAGAGAAATATCTGCTTCTAAAACCAAAAGGGTGCTATCAAACTGAATGGTTGTCAATGTGTGCATTCAACTGACAGAGTTAAACTGACGTGTGGATTCAGCGGTTTGCAAACTCTTTCTGTGCAGAATCCCAAAACCGGTATTTCCAGCCCAATGCTGGCATACGTACTAAACAGCAGGAAACTTCGTCTAAAACTCAGGAGAAACGTTTCCTTGAAACTGCTCTGCTGTGCGTTCGTTCACCTAAGAGAGTTGAATCTATGTTGAGATTCAGCGAGTCAGAAACACGATTCTTCTAGGAGCTGTGTTGGGATATTCCCGAGTGAATGGGACCATAGGTTGTACAGAGAAATATCTGCTTCTAAAACCAAAACGGAGCCATCTAACTGAATGGTTGTCAATTTGTGCATTCAACTGACAGAATTAAACTCACGTGTGGATTCAGCGGTTTGCAAACCCTTTCTGTGCAGAATCCCAAAACCGGTATTTCCAGCCCAATGCTGGCATAGGTACTAAACAGCAGGAAACTTCGTCTAAAACTCAGGAGAAAAGTTTCCTTGAAACTGCTCTGCTGTGCCTTCGTTCACCTAAGAGAGTTGAATCTATGTTGAGATTCAGCGAGTCAGAAACACGTTTCTTCTAGGAGCTGCGTTGGGATATTCCCGAGTGAATGGGACCATAGGCTGTACAGAGAAATATCTGCTTCTAAAACCAAAACGGAGCTATCTAACTGAATGGTTGTCCATGTGTGCATTCAACTGACAGAGTTAAACTCACGTGTGGATTCGGCGGTTTGCAAACCCTTTCTGTAAAGAATCCCAAAACGGGTATTTCCAGCCCAATGCCGGCATACGTACTAAACAGCAGGAAACTTCGTCTAAAACTCAGGAGAAAAGTTTCCTTGAAACTGCTCTGCTGTGCATTCGTTCACCTAAGAGAGTTGAATCTATGTTGAGATTCAGCGAGTCACAAACACGTTTCTTCTAGGAGCTGCGTTGGGATATTCCCGAGTGAATGGGACCATAGGCTGTACAGAGAAATATCTGCTTCTAAAACCAAAACGGAGCTATCTAACTGGATTGTTGTCAATGTGTGCATTCAATTGACGGAGTTAAACTCACGTGAGGATTCAGCGGTTTGCAAACCCTTTCTGTGCAGAATCCCAAAACCGGTATTTCGAACCAAATGCCGGCATCCGTACTAAACAGCAGGAAATTTCGTCTAAAACTCAGGAGTAAAGTTTACTTGAAACTGCTCTGCTGTGCGTTCGTTCACCTAAGAGAGTTGAATCTATGTTGAGATTCAGCGAGTCAGAAACACGTTTCTTCTAGGAGCTGCGTTGGGATATTCCCGAGTGAATGGGACCATAGGATGTACAGAGAAATATCTGCTTCTAAAACCAAAACGGAGCTATCTAACTGGTTGGTTGTCAATGTGTGCATTCAACTGACAAAGTTAAACTCACGTGTGAATTCAGCGGTTTGCAAACCCTTTCTGTGCAGAATCCCAAAACCGGTATTTCCAGCCCAATGCCGGCATCCGTACTAAACAGCAGGAAACTTCGTCTAAAACTCAGGAGAAACGTTTCCTTGATACTGCTCTGCTGTGCGTTCGTTCACCTAAGAGACTTGAATCTATGTTGAGATTCAGCGAGTCAGAAACACGTTTCTTCTAGGAGCTGCGTTGGGATATTCCCGAGTGAATGGGACCATAGGCTGTACAGAGAAATATCTGCTTCTAAAACGAAAAGGGTGCTCTCAAACTGAATGGTTGTCAATGTGTGCATTCAACTGACAGAGTTAAACTCACGTGTGGATTCAGCGGTTTGCAAACCGTTTCTGTGCAGAATCCCAAAACCGGTATTTCCAGCCCAATGCCGGCATACGTACTATACAGCAGGAGTCTTCGTCTAAAACTCAGGAGAAACGTTTCCTTGAAACTGCTCTGCTGAGCGTTCGTTCACCTAAGAGAGTTGAATCTATGTTGAGATTCAGCGAGTCAGAAACACGTTTCTTCTAGGAGCTGCGTTGGGATATTCCCGAGTGAATGGGACCATAGGCTGTACAGAGAAATATCTGCTTCTAAAACCAAAAGGGTACTATCAAACTGAATGGTTGTCAATGTGTGCATTCAACTGACAGAGTTAAACTCACGTGTGGATTCAGCGGTTTGCAAACCCTTTCTGTGCAGAATCCCAAAACCGGTATTTTGAATCAAATGCCGGCATCCGTACTATTCAGCAGGAAACTTCGTCTAAAACTCAGGAGAAACGTTTCTTTGAAACTGCTCTGCTGTGCGTTCGTTCACCTAAGAGAGTTGAATTTATGTTGAGATTCAGCGAGTCAGAAACACGTTTCTTCTAGGAGCTGCGTTCGGAAATTCCCGAGTGAATGGGACCATAGGCTGTACAGAGAAATATCTGCTTCTAAAACCAAAAGGGTGCTATCAAACTGAATGGTTGTCAATGTGTGCATTCAACTGACAGAGTTAAACTCACGTGTGGATTCAGCGGTTTGCAAAACCTTTCTGTGCAGAATCCCAAAACCGGAATTTCGAACCAAATGCCGGCATCCGTACTAATCAGCAGGAAACTTCGTCTAAAACTCAGGAGAAACGTTTCCTTGAAACTGCTCTGCTGTGCGTCCGTTCACCTAAGAGAGTTGAATCTATGTTGAGATTCAGCGAGTCAGAAACACGTTTCTTCTAGGAGCTGCGTTGGGATATTCCCGAGTGAATGGGACCATAGGCTGTGCAGAGAAATATCTGCTTCTAAAACCAAAACGGAGCTATCTAACTGAATGGTTGTCAGTGTGTGCATTCAACTGACAGAGTTAAACTCACGTGTGGATTCAGCGGTTTGCAAAATCTTTCTGTCCAGAATCCCAAAACCGGTATTTCGAACCAAATGCCGGCATCCGTACTAATCAGCAGGAAACTTCGTCTAAAACTCAGGAGAAACGTTTCCTTGAAACTGCTCTGCTGTGCGTTCGCTCACCTAAGAGAGTTGAATCTATGTTGAGATTCAGCGAGTCAGAAACACGTTTCTTCTAGGAGCTGCGTTGGGATATTCCCGAGTGAATGGGACCATAGGCTGTACAGAGTAATATCTGCTTCTAAAACCAAAACGGAGCTATCTAACTGAATGGTTGTCAATGTGTGCATTCATCTGACAGAGTTAAACTCACGTGTGGATTCAGCGGTTTGCAAACCCTTTCTGTGCAGAATCCCAAAACCGGTATTTCCAGCCCAATGCCGGCATACGTACTAAACAGTAGTAAACTTCGTCTAAAACTCAGGAGAAAAGTTTCCTTGAAACTGCTCTGCTGTGCGTTCGTTCACCTAAGAGAGTTGAATCTATGTTGAGATTCAGCGAGTCAGAAACATTTTTCTTCTAGGAGCTGCGTTGGGATATTCCCGAGTGAATGGGACCATAGGCTGTACAGAGAAATATCTGCTTCTAAAACCAAAAGGGTGCTATCAAACTGAATGGTTGTCAATGTGTGCATTCAACTGACAGAGTTAAACTGACGTGTGGATTCAGCGGTTTGCAAACTCTTTCTGTGCAGAATCCCAAAACCGGTATTTCCAGCCCAATGCTGGCATACGTACTAAACAGCAGGAAACTTCGTCTAAAACTCAGGAGAAACGTTTCCTTGAAACTGCTCTGCTGTGCGTTCGTTCACCTAAGAGAGTTGAATCTATGTTGAGATTCAGCGAGTCAGAAACACGTTTCTTCTAGGAGCTGCGTTGGGATATTCCCGAGTGAATGGGACCATAGGCTGTACAGAGAAATATCTGCTTCTAAAACCAAAACGGAGCTATCTAACTGAATGGTTGTCAATGTGTGCATTCAACTGACAGAGTTAAACTCACGTGTGGATTCAGCGGTTTGCAAACCCTTTCTGTGCAGAATCCCAAAACCGGTATTTCCAGCCCAATGCTGGCATACGTACTAAACAGCAGGAAACTTCGTCTAAAACTCAGGAGAAAAGTTTCCTTGAAACTGCTCTGCTGTGCGTTCGTTCACCTAAGAGAGTTGAATCTATGTTGAGATTCAGCAAGTCAGAAACACGATTCTTCTAGGAGCTGTGTTGGGATATTCCCGAGTGAATGGGACCATAGGCTGTACAGAGAAATATCTGCTTCTAAAACCAAAACGGAGCCATCTAACTGAATGGTTGTCAATTTGTGCATTCAACTGACAGAATTAAACTCACGTGTGGATTCAGCGGTTTGCAAACCCTTTCTGTGCAGAATCCCAAAACCGGTATTTCCAGCCCAATGCTGGCATAGGTACTAAACAGCAGGAAACTTCGTCTAAAACTCAGGAGAAAAGTTTCCGTGAAACTGCTCTGCTGTGCCTTCGTTCACCTAAGAGAGTTGAATCTATGTTGAGATTCAGCGAGTCAGAAACACGTTTCTTCTAGGAGCTGCGTTGGGATATTCCCGAGTGAATGGGACCATAGGCTGTACAGAGAAATATCTGCTTCTAAAACCAAAACGGAGCTATCTAACTGAATGGTTGTCCATGTGTGCATTCAACTGACAGAGTTAAACTCACGTGTGGATTCGGCGGTTTGCAAACCCTTTCTGTAAAGAATCCCAAAACGGGTATTTCCAGCCCAATGCCGGCATACGTACGAAACAGCAGGAAACTTCGTCTAAAACTCAGGAGAAAAGTTTCCTTGAAACTGCTCTGCTGTGCGTTCGTTCACCTAAGAGAGTTGAATCTATGTTGAGATTCAGCGAGTCAGAAACACGTTTCTTCTAGGAGCTGCGTTGGGATATTCCCGAGTGAATGGGACCATAGGCTGTACAGAGAAATATCTGCTTCTAAAACCAAAACGGAGCTATCTAACTGAATGGTTGTCAGTGTGTGCATTCAACTGACAGAGTTAAACTCACGTGTGGATTCAGCGGTTTGCAAAACCTTTCTGTCCAGAATCCCAAAACCGGTATTTCGAACCAAATGCCGGCATCCGTACTAATCAGCAGGAAACTTCGTCTAAAACTCAGGAGAAACGTTTCCTTGAAACTGCTCTGCTGTGCGTTCGTTCACCTAAGAGAGTTGAATCTATGTTGAGATTCAGCGAGACAGAAACACGTTTCTTCTAGGAGCTGCTTTGGGATATTCCCGAGTGAATGGGACCATAGGCTGTACAGAGTAATATCTGCTTCTAAAACCAAAACGGAGCTATCTAACTGAATGGTTGTCAATGTGTGCATTCATCTGACAGAGTTAAACTCACGTGTGGATTCAGCGGTTTGCAAACCCTTTCTGTGCAGAATCCCAAAACCGGTATTTCCAGCCCAATGCCGGCATACGTACTAAACAGTAGTAAACTTCGTATAAAACTCAGGAGAAAAGTTTCCTTGAAACTGCTCTGCTGTGCGTTCGTTCACCTAAGAGAGTTGAATCTATGTTGAGATTCAGCGAGTCAGAAACATGTTTCTTCTAGGAGCTGCGTTGGGATATTCCCGAGTGAATGGGACCATAGGCTGTACAGAGAAATATCTGCTTCTAAAACCAAAAGGGTGCTATCAAACTGAATGGTTGTCAATGTGTGCATTCAACTGACAGAGTTAAACTCACGTGTGGATTCAGCGGTTTGCAAACTCTTTCTGTGCAGAATCCCAAAACCGGTATTTCCAGCCCAATGCTGGCATACGTACTAAACAGCAGGAAACTTCGTCTAAAACTCAGGAGAAACGTTTCCTTGAAACTGCTCTGCTGTGCGTTCGTTCACCTAAGAGAGTTGAATCTATGTTGAGATTCAGCGAGTCAGAAACACGTTTCTTCTAGGAGCTGCGTTGGGATATTCCCGAGTGAATGGGACCACAGGCTGTACAGAGAAATATCTGCTTCTAAAACCAAAACGGAGCTATCTAACTGAATGGTTGTCAATGTGTGCATTCAACTGACAGAGTTAAACTCACGTGTGGATTCAGCGGTTTGCAAACACTTTCTGTGCAGAATCCCAAAGCCGGTATTTCGAACCAAATGCCGGCATCCGTACTAATCAGCAGGAAACTTCGTCTAAAACTCAGGAGAAACGTTTCCTTGAAACTGCTCTGCTGTGCGTCCGTTCACCTAAGAGAGTTGAATCTATGTTGAGATTCAGCGAGTCAGAAACACGTTTCTTCTAGGAGCTGCGTTGGGATATTCCCGAGTGAATGGGACCATAGGCTGTACAGAGAAATATCTGCTTCTAAAACCAAAACGGAGCTATCTAACTGAATGGTTGTCAATGTGTGCATTCAACTGACAGAGTTAAACTCACGTGTGGATTCAGCGGTTTGCAAACCCTTTCTGTGCAGAATCCCAAAACCGGTATTTCCAGCCCAATGCTGGCATACGTACTAAACAGCAGGAAACTTCGTCTAAAACTCAAGAGAAAAGTTTCCTTGAAACTGCTCTGCTGTGCGTTCGTTCACCTAAGAGAGTTGAATCTATGTTGAGATTCAGCGAGTCAGAAACACGATTCTTCTAGGAGCTGTGTTGGGATATTCCCGAGTGAATGGGACCATAGGCTGTACAGAGAAATATCTGCTTCTAAAACCAAAACGGAGCCATCTAACTGAATGGTTGTCAATTTGTGCATTCAACTGACAGAATTAAACTCACGTGTGGATTCAGCGGTTTGCAAACCCTTTCTGTGCAGAATCCCAAAACCGGTATTTCCAGCCCAATGCTGGCATAGGTACTAAACAGCAGGAAACTTCGTCTAAAACTCAGGAGAAAAGTTTCCTTGAAACTGCTCTACTGTGCCTTCGTTCACCTAAGAGAGTTGAATCTATGTTGAGATTCAGCGAGTCAGAAACACGTTTCTTCTAGGAGCTGCGTTGGGATATTCCCGAGTGAATGGGACCATAGGCTGTACAGAGAAATATCTGCTTCTAAAACCAAAACGGAGCTATCTAACTGAATGGTTGTCCATGTGTGCATTCAACTGACAGAGTTAAACTCACGTGTGGATTCAGCGGTTTGCAAACCCTTTCTGTAAAGAATCCCAAAACGGGTATTTCCAGCCCAATGCCGGCATACGTACTAAACAGCAGGAAACTTCGTCTAAAACTCAGGAGAAAAGTTTCCTTGAAACTGCTCTGCTGTGCGTTCGTTCACCTAAGAGAGTTGAATCTATGTTGAGATTCAGCGAGTCAGAAACACGTTTCTTCTAGGAGCTACGTTGGGATATTCCCGAGTGAATGGGACCATAGGCTGTACAGAGAAATATCTGCTTCTAAAACCAAAACGGAGCTATCTAACTGAATGGTTGTCAGTGTGTGCATTCAACTGACAGAGTTAAACTCACGTGTGGATTCAGCGGTTTGCAAAACCTTTCTGTCCAGAATCCCAAAACCGGTATTTCGATCCAAATGCCGGCATCCGTACTAATCAGCAGGAAACTTCGTCTAAATCTCAGGAGAAACGTTTCCTTGAAACTGCTCTGCTGTGCGTTCGCTCACCTAAGAGAGTTGAATCTATGTTGAGATTCAGCGAGACAGAAACACGTTTCTTCTAGGAGCTGCGTTGTGATATTCCCGAGTGAATGGGACCATAGGCTGTACAGAGTAATATCTGCTTCTAAAACCAAAACGGAGCTATCTAACTGAATGGTTGTCAATGTGTGCATTCATCTGACAGAGTTAAACTCACGTGTGGATTCAGCGGTTTGCAAACCGTTTCTGTGCAGAATCCCAAAACCGGTATTTCCAGCCCAATGCCGGCATACGTACTAAACAGTAGTAAACTTCGTATAAAACTCAGGAGAAAAGTTTCCTTGAAACTGCTCTGCTGTGCGTTCGTTCACCTAAGAGAGTTGAATCTATGTTGAGATTCAGCGAGTCAGAAACATGTTTCTTCTAGGAGCTGCGTTGGGATATTCCCGAGTGAATGGGACCATAGGCTGTACAGAGAAATATCTGCTTCTAAAACCAAAAGGGTGCTATCAAACTGAATGGTTGTCAATGTGTGCATTGAACTGACAGAGTTAAACTGACGTGTGGATTCAGCGGTTTGCAAACTCTTTCTGTGCAGAATCCCAAAACCGGTATTTCCAGCCCAATGCTGGCATACGTACTAAACAGCAGGAAACTTCGTCTAAAACTCAGGAGAAACGTTTCCTTGAAACTGCTCTGCTGTGCGTTCGTTCACGTAAGAGAGTTGAATCTATGTTGAGATTCAGCGAGTCAGAAACACGTTTCTTCTAGGAGCTGCGTTGGGATATTCCCGAGTGAATGGGACCATACGCTGTACAGAGAAATATCTGCTTCTAAAACCAAAACGGAGCTATCTAACTGAATGGTTGTCAGTGTGTGCATTCAACTGACAGAGTTAAACTCACGTGTGGATTCAGCGGTTTGCAAAACCTTTCTGTCCAGAATCCCAAAACCGGTATTTCGAACCAAATGCCGGCATCCGTACTAATCAGCAGGAAACTTCGTCTAAAACTCAGGAGAAACGTTTCCTTGAAACTGCTCTGCTGTGCGTTCGTTCAACTAAGAGAGTTGAATCTATGTTGAGATTCAGCGAGACAGAAACACGTTTCTTCTAGGAGCTGCGTTGCTATATTCCCGAGTGAATGGGACCATAGGCTGTACAGAGTAATATCTGCTTCTAAAACCAAAACGGAGCTATCTAACTGAATGGTTGTCAATGTGTGCATTCAACTGACAGAGTTAAGCTCACGTGTGGATTCAGCGGTTTGCAAACCCTTTCTGTGCAGAATCCCAAAACCGGTATTTCCAGCCCAATGCTGGCATAGGTACTAAACAGCAGGAAACTTCGTCTAAAACTCAGGAGAAAAGTTTCCTTGAAACTGCTCTGCTGTGCCTTCGTTCACCTAAGAGAGTTGAATCTATGTTGAGATTCAGCGAGTCAGAAACACGTTTCTTCTAGGAGCTGCGTTGGGATATTCCCGAGTGAATGGGACCATAGGCTGTACAGAGAAATATCTGCTTCTAAAACCAAAACGGAGCTATCTAACTGAATGGTTGTCCATGTGTGCATTCAACTGACAGAGTTAAACTCACGTGTGGATTCAGCGGTTTGCAAACCCTTTCTGTAAAGAATCCCAAAACGGGTATTTCCAGCCCAATGCCGGCATACGTACTAAACAGCAGGAAACTTCGTCTAAAACTCAGGAGAAAAGTTTCCTTGAAACTGCTCTGCTGTGCGTTCGTTCACCTAAGAGAGTTGAATCTATGTTGAGATTCAGCGAGTCAGAAACACGTTTCTTCTAGGAGCTGCGTTGGGATATTCCCGAGTGAATGGGACCATAGGCTGTACAGAGAAATATCTGCTTCTAAAACCAAAACGGAGCTATCTAACTGAATGGTTGTCAGTGTGTGCATTCAACTGACAGAGTTAAACTCACGTGTGGATTCAGCGGTTTGCAAAACCTTTCTGTCCAGAATCCCAAAACCGGTATTTCGAACCAAATGCCGGCATCCGTACTAATCAGCAGGAAACTTCGTCTAAAACTCAGGAGAAATGTTTCCTTGAAACTGCTCTGCTGTGCGTTCGCTCACCTAAGAGAGTTGAATCTATGTTGAGATTCAGCGAGACAGAAACACGTTTCTTCTAGGAGCTGCGTTGGGATATTCCCGAGTGAATGGGACCATAGGCTGTACAGAGTAATATCTGCTTCTAAAACCAAAACGGAGCTATCTAACTGAATGGTTGTCAATGTGTGCATTCATCTGACAGAGTTAAACTCACGTGTGGATTCAGCGGTTTGCAAACCCTTTCTGTGCAGAATCCCAAAACCGGTATTTCCAGCCCAATGCTGGCATAGGTACTAAACAGCAGGAAACTTCGTCTAAAACTCAGGAGAAAAGTTTCCTTGAAACTGCTCTGCTGTGCCTTCGTTCACCTAAGAGAGTTGAATCTATGTTGAGATTCAGCGAGTCAGAAACACGTTTCTTCTAGGAGCTGCGTTGGGATATTCCCGAGTGAATGGGACCATAGGCTGTACAGAGAAATATCTGCTTCTAAAACCAAAACGGAGCTATCTAACTGAATGGTTGTCCATGTGTGCATTCAACTGACAGAGTTAAACTCACGTGTGGATTCAGCGGTTTGCAAACCCTTTCTGTAAAGAATCCCAAAACGGGTATTTCCAGCCCAATGCCGGCATACGTACTAAACAGCAGGAAACTTCGTCTAAAACTCAGGAGAAAAGTTTCCTTGAAACTGCTCTGCTGTGCGTTCGTTCACCTAAGAGAGTTGAATCTATGTTGAGATTCAGCGAGTCAGAAACACGTTTCTTCTAGGAGCTGCGTTGGGATATTCCCGAGTGAATGGGACCATAGGCTGTACAGAGAAATATCTGCTTCTAAAACCAAAACGGAGCTATCTAACTGAATGGTTGTCAGTGTGTGCATTCAACTGACAGAGTTAAACTCACGTTTGGATTCAGCGGTTTGCAAAACCTTTCTGTCCAGAATCCCAAAACCGGTATTTCGAACCAAATGCCGGCATCCGTACTAATCAGCAGGAAACTTCGTCTAAAACTCAGGAGAAATGTTTCCTTGAAACTGCTCTGCTGTGCGTTCGCTCACCTAAGAGAGTTGAATCTATGTTGAGATTCAGCGAGACAGAAACACGTTTCTTCTAGGAGCTGCGTTGGGATATTCCCGAGTGAATGGGACCATAGGCTGTACAGAGTAATATCTGCTTCTAAAACCAAAACGGAGCTATCTAACTGAATGGTTGTCAATGTGTGCATTCATCTGACAGAGTTAAACTCACGTGTGGATTCAGCGGTTTGCAAACCCTTTCTGTGCAGAATCCCAAAACCGGTATTTCCAGCCCAATGCCGGCATACGTACTAAACAGTAGTAAACTTCGTCTAAAACTCAGGAGAAAAGTTTCCTTGAAACTGCTCTGCTGTGCGTTCGTTCACCTAAGAGAGTTGAATCTATGTTGAGATTCAGCGAGTCAGAAACATGTTTCTTCTAGGAGCTGCGTTGGGATATTCCCGAGTGAATGGGACCATAGGCTGTACAGAGAAATATCTGCTTCTAAAACCAAAAGGGTGCTATCAAACTGAATGGTTGTCAATGTGTGCATTCAACTGACAGAGTTAAACTGACGTGTGGATTCAGCGGTTTGCAAACTCTTTCTGTGCAGAATCCCAAATCCGGTATTTCCAGCCCAATGCTGGCATACGTACTAAACAGCAGGAAACTTCGTCTAAAACTCAGGAGAAACGTTTCCTTGAAACTGCTCTGCTGTGCGTTCGTTCACCTAAGAGAGTTGAATCTATGTTGAGATTCAGCGAGTCAGAAACACGTTTCTTCTAGGAGCTGCGTTGGGATATTCCCGAGTGAATGGGACCATAGGCTGTACAGAGAAATATCTGCTTCTAAAACCAAAACGGAGCTATCTAACTGAATGGTTGTCAATGTGTGCATTCAACTGACAGAGTTAAACTCACGTGTGGATTCAGCGGTTTGCAAACCCTTTCTGTGCAGAATCCCAAAACCGGTATTTCGAACCAAATGCCGGCATCCGTACTAATCAGCAGGAAACTTCGTCTAAAACTCAGGAGAAACGTTTCCTTGAAACTGCTCTGCTGTGCGTCCGTTCACCTAAGAGAGTTGAATCTATGTTGAGATTCAGCGAGTCAGAAACACGTTTCTTCTAGGAGCTGCGTTGGGATATTCCCGAGTGAATGGGACCATAGGCTGTACAGAGAAATATCTGCTGCTAAAACCAACATGGAGCTATCTAACTGAATGGTTGTCAATGTGTGCATTCAACTGACAGAGTTAAACTCACGTGTGGATTCAGCGGTTTGCAAACCCTTTCTGTAAAGAATCCCAAAACGGGTATTTCCAGCCCAATGCCGGCATACGTACTAAACAACAGGAAACTTCGTCTAAAACTCAGGAGAAAAGTTTCCTTGAAACTGCTCTGCTGTGCGTTCGTTCACCTAAGAGAGTTGAATCTATGTTGAGATTCAGCGAGTCAGAAACACGTTTCTTCTAGGAGCTGCGTTGGGATATTCCCGAGTGAATGGGACCATAGGCTGTACAGAGAAATATCTGCTTCTAAAACCAAAACGGAGCTATCTAACTGAATGGTTGTCAATGTGTGCATTCAACTGACAGAGTTAAACTCACGTGTGGATTCAGCGGTTTGCAAACCCTTTCTGTGCAGAATCCCAAAACCGGTATTTCGAACCAAATGCCGGCATCCGTACTAATCAGCAGGAAACTTCGTCTAAAACTCAGGAGAAACGTTTCCTTGAAACTGCTCTGCTGTGCGTCCGTTCACCTAAGAGAGTTGAATCTATGTTGAGATTCAGCGAGTCAGAAACACGTTTCTTCTAGGAGCTGCGTTGGGATATTCCCGAGTGAATGGGACCATAGGCTGTACAGAGAAATATCTGCTGCTAAAACCAACATGGAGCTATCTAACTGAATGGTTGTCAATGTGTGCATTCAACTGACAGAGTTAAACTCACGTGTGGATTCAGCGGTTTGCAAACCCTTTCTGTAAAGAATCCCAAAACGGGTATTTCCAGCCCAATGCCGGCATACGTACTAAACAACAGGAAACTTCGTCTAAAACTCAGGAGAAAAGTTTCCTTGAAACTGCTCTGCTGTGCGTTCGTTCACCTAAGAGAGTTGAATCTATGTTGAGATTCAGCGAGTCAGAAACACGTTTCTTCTAGGAGCTGCGTTGGGATATTCCCGAGTGAATGGGACCATACGCTGTACAGAGAAATATCTGCTTCTAAAACCAAAACGGAGCTATCTAACTGAATGGTTGTCAGTGTGTGCATTCAACTGACAGAGTTAAACTCACGTGTGGATTCAGCGGTTTGCAAAACCTTTCTGTCCAGAATCCCAAAACCGGTATTTCGAACCAAATGCCAGCATCCGTACTAATCAGCAGGAAACTTCGTCTAAAACTCAGGAGAAACGTTTCCTTGATACTGCTCTGCTGTGCGTTCGTTCAACTAAGAGAGTTGAATCTATGTTGAGATTCAGCGAGACAGAAACACGTTTCTTCTAGGAGCTGCGTTGGGATATTCCCGAGTGAATGGGACCATAGGCTGTACAGAGTAATATCTGCTTCTAAAACCAAAACGGAGCTATCTAACTGAATGGTTGTCAATGTGTGCATTCAACTGACAGAGTTAAGCTCACGTGTGGATTCAGCGGTTTGCAAACCCTTTCTGTGCAGAATCCCAAAACCGGTATTTCCAGCCCAATGCTGGCATAGGTACTAATCAGCAGGAAACTTCGTCTAAAACTCAGGAGAAAAGTTTCCTTGAAACTGCTCTGCTGTGCCTTCGTTCACCTAAGAGAGTTGAATCTATGTTGAGATTCAGCGAGTCAGAAACACGTTTCTTCTAGGAGCTGCGTTGGGATATTCCCGAGTGAATGGGACCATAGGCTGTACAGAGAAATATCTGCTTCTAAAACCAAAACGGAGCTATCTAACTGAATGGTTGTCCATGTGTGCATTCAACTGACAGAGTTAAACTCACGTGTGGATTCAGCGGTTTGCAAACCCTTTCTGTAAAGAATCCCAAAACGGGTATTTCCAGCCCAATGCCGGCATACGTACTAAACAGCAGGAAACTTCGTCTAAAACTCAGGAGAAAAGTTTCCTTGAAACTGCTCTGCTGTGCGTTCGTTCACCTAAGAGAGTTGAATCTATGTTGAGATTCAGCGAGTCAGAAACACGTTTCTTCTAGGAGCTGCGTTGGGATATTTCCGAGTGAATGGGACCATAGGCTGTACAGAGAAATATCTGCTTCTAAAACCAAAACGGAGCTATCTAACTGAATGGTTGTCAGTGTGTGCATTCAACTGACAGAGTTAAACTCACGTGTGGATTCAGCGGTTTGCAAAACCTTTCTGTCCAGAATCCCAAAACCGGTATTTCGAACCAAATGCCGGCATCCGTACTAATCAGCAGGAAACTTCGTCTAAAACTCAGGAGAAACGTTTCCTTGAAACTGCTCTGCTGTGCGTTCGCTCACCTAAGAGAGTTGAATCTATGTTGAGATTCAGCGAGACAGAAACACGTTTCTTCTAGGAGCTGCGTTGGGATATTCCCGAGTGAATGGGACCATAGGCTGTACAGAGTAATATCTGCTTCTAAAACCAAAACGGAGCTATCTAACTGAATGGTTGTCAATGTGTGCATTCATCTGACAGAGTTAAACTCACGTGTGGATTCAGCGGTTTGCAAACCCTTTCTGTGCAGAATCCCAAAACCGGTATTTCCAGCCCAATGCCGGCATACGTACTAAACAGTAGTAAACTTCGTATAAAACTCAGGAGAAAAGTTTCCTTGAAACTGCTCTGCTGTGCGTTCGTTCACCTAAGAGAGTTGAATCTATGTTGAGATTCAGCGAGTCAGAAACATGTTTCTTCTAGGAGCTGCGTTGGGATATTCCCGAGTGAATGGGACCATAGGCTGTACAGAGAAATATCTGCTTCTAAAACCAAAAGGGTGCTATCAAACTGAATGGTTGTCAATGTGTGCATTCAACTGACAGAGTTAAACTGACGTGTGGATTCAGCGGTTTGCAAACTCTTTCTGTGCAGAATCCCAAAACCGGTATTTCCAGCCCAATGCCGGCATACGTACTAAACAGCAGGAAACTTCGTCTAAAACTCAGGAGAAACGTTTCCTTGAAACTGCTCTGCTGTGCGTTCGTTCACCTAAGAGAGTTGAATCTATGTTGAGATTCAGCGAGTCAGAAACACGTTTCTTCTAGGAGCTGCGTTGGGATATTCCCGAGTGAATGGGACCATACGCTGTACAGAGAAATATCTGCTTCTAAAACCAAAACGGAGCTATCTAACTGAATGGTTGTCAGTGTGTGCATTCAACTGACAGAGTTAAACTCACGTGTGGATTCAGCGGTTTGCAAAACCTTTCTGTCCAGAATCCCAAAACCGGTATTTCGAACCAAATGCCGGCATCCGTACTAATCAGCAGGAAACTTCGTCTAAAACTCAGGAGAAACGTTTCCTTGAAACTGCTCTGCTGTGCGTTCGCTCACCTAAGAGAGTTGAATCTATGTTGAGATTCAGCGAGACAGAAACACGTTTCTTCTAGGAGCTGCGTTGGGATATTCCCGAGTGAATGGGACCATAGGCTATACAGAGTAATATCTGCTTCTAAAACCAGAACGGAGCTATCTAACTGAATGGTTGTCAATGTGTGCATTCATCTGACAGAGATAAACTCACGTGTGGATTCAGCGGTTTGCAAACCCTTTCTGTGCAGAATCCCAAAACCGGTATTTCCAGCCCAATGCCGGCATACGTACTAAACAGTAGTAAACTTCGTATAAAACTCAGGAGAAAAGTTTCCTTGAAACTGCTCTGCTGTGCGTTCGTTCACCTAAGAGAGTTGAATCTATGTTGAGATTCAGCGAGTCAGAAACATGTTTCTTCTAGGAGCTGCGTTCGGATATTCCCGAGTGAATGGGACCATAGGCTGTACAGAGAAATATCTGCTTCTAAAACCAAAAGGGTGCTATCAAACTGAATGGTTGTCAATGTGTGCATTCAACTGACAGAGTTAAACTGACGTGTGGATTCAGCGGTTTGCAAACTCTTTCTGTGCAGAATCCCAAAACCGGTATTTCCAGCCCAATGCTGGCATACGTACTAAACAGCAGGGAACTTCGTCTAAAAGTCAGGAGAAACGTTTCCTTGAAACTGCTCTGCTGTGCGTCCGTTCACCTAAGAGAGTTGAATCTATGTTGAGATTCAGCGAGTCAGAAACACGTTTCTTCTAGGAGCTGCGTTGGGATATTCCCGAGTGAATGGGACCATAGGCTGTACAGAGAAATATCTGCTGCTAAAACCAACATGGAGCTATCTAATTGAATGGTTGTCAATGTGTGCATTCAACTGACAGAGTTAAACTCACGTGTGGATTCAGCGGTTTGCAAACCCTTTCTGTAAAGAATCCCAAAACGGGTATTTCCAGCCCAATGCCGGCATACGTACTAAACAACAGGAAACTTCGTCTAAATCTCAGGAGAAAAGTTTCCTTGAAACTGCTCTGCTGTGCGTTCGTTCACCTAAGAGAGTTGAATCTATGTTGAGATTCAGCGAGTCAGAAACACGTTTCTTCTAGGAGCTGCGTTGGGATATTCCCGAGTGAATGGGACCATACGCTGTACAGAGAAATATCTGCTTCTAAAACCAAAACGGAGCTATCTAACTGAATGGTTGTCAGTGTGTGCATTCAACTGACAGAGTTAAACTCACTTGTGGATTCAGCGGTTTGCAAAACCTTTCTGTCCAGAATCCCAAAACCGGTATTTCGAACCAAATGCCGGCATCCGTACTAATCAGCAGGAAACTTCGTCTAAAACTCAGGAGAAACGTTTCCTTGAAACTGCTCTGCTGTGCGTCCGTTCACCTAAGAGAGTTGAATCTATGTTGAGATTCAGCGAGTCAGAAACACGTTTCTTCTAGGAGCTGCGTTGGGATATTCCCGAGTGAATGGGACCATAGGCTGTACAGAGAAATATCTGCTGCTAAAACCAACATGGAGCTATCTAACTGAATGGTTGTCAATGTGTGCATTCAACTGACAGAGTTAAACTCACGTGTGGATTCAGCGGTTTGCAAACCCTTTCTGTAAAGAATCCCAAAACGGGTATTTCCAGCCCAATGCCGGCATACGTACTAAACAACAGGAAACTTCGTCTAAAACTCAGGAGAAAAGTTTCCTTGAAACTGCTCTGCTGTGCGTTCGTTCACCTAAGAGAGTTGAATCTATGTTGAGATTCAGCGAGTCAGAAACACGTTTCTTCTAGGAGCTGCGTTGGGATATTCCCGAGTGAATGGGACCATACGCTGTACAGAGAAATATCTGCTTCTAAAACCAAAACGGAGCTATCTAACTGAATGGTTGTCAGTGTGTGCATTCAACTGACAGAGTTAAACTCACGTGTGGATTCAGCGGTTTGCAAAACCTTTCTGTCCAGAATCCCAAAACCGGTATTTCGAACCAAATGCCGGCATCCGTACTAATCAGCAGGAAACTTCGTCTAAAACTCAGGAGAAACGTTTCCTTGAAACTGCTCTGCTGTGCGTTCGTTCAACTAAGAGAGTTGAATCTATGTTGAGATTCAGCGAGACAGAAACACGTTTCTTCTAGGAGCTGCGTTGGGATATTCCCGAGTGAATGGGACCATAGGCTGTACAGAGTAATATCTGCTTCTAAAACCAAAACGGAGCTATCTAACTGAATGGTTGTCAATGTGTGCATTCAACTGACAGAGTTAAGCTCACGTGTGGATTCAGCGGTTTGCAAACCCTTTCTGTGCAGAATCCCAAAACCGGTATTTCCAGCCCAATGCTGGCATAGGTACTAAACAGCAGGAAACTTCGTCTAAAACTCAGGAGAAAAGTTTCCTTGAAACTCCTCTGCTGTGCCTTTGTTCACCTAAGAGAGTTGAATCTATGTTGAGATTCAGCGAGTCAGAAACACGTTTCTTCTAGGAGCTGCGTTGGGATATTCCCGAGTGAATGGGACCATAGGATGTACAGAGAAATATCTGCTTCTAAAACCAAAACGGAGCTATCTAACTGAATGGTTGTCCATGTGTGCATTCAACTGACAGAGTTAAACTCACGTGTGGATTCAGCGGTTTGCAATCCCTTTCTGTAAAGAATCCCAAAACGGGTATTTCCAGCCCAATGCCGGCATACGTACTAAACAGCAGGAAACTTCGTCTAAAACTCAGGAGAAAAGTTTCCTTGAAACTGCTCTGCTGTGCGTTCGTTCACCTAAGAGAGTTGAATCTATGTTGAGATTCAGCGAGTCAGAAACACGTTTCTTCTAGGAGCTGCGTTGGGATATTCCCGAGTGAATGGGACCATAGGCTGTACAGAGAAATATCTGCTTCTAAAACCAAAACGGAGCTATCTAACTGAATGGTTGTCAGTGTGTGCATTCAACTGACAGAGTTAAACTCACGTGTGGATTCAGCGGTTTGCAAAACCTTTCTGTCCAGAATCCCAAAACCGGTATTTCGAACCAAATGCCGGCATCCGTACTAATCAGCAGGAAACTTCGTCTAAAACTCAGGAGAAACGTTTCCTTGAAACTGCTCTGCTGTGCGTTCGCTCACCTAAGAGAGTTGAATCTATGTTGAGATTCAGCGAGACAGAAACACGTTTCTTCTAGGAGCTGCGTTGGGATATTCCCGAGTGAATGGGACCATAGGCTATACAGAGTAATATCTGCTTCTAAAACCAGAACGGAGCTATCTAACTGAATGGTTGTCAATGTGTGCATTCATCTGACAGAGATAAACTCACGTGTGGATTCAGCGGTTTGCAAACCCTTTCTGTGCAGAATCCCAAAACCGGTATTTCCAGCCCAATGCCGGCATACGTACTAAACAGTAGTAAACTTCGTATAAAACTCAGGAGAAAAGTTTCCTTGAAACTGCTCTGCTGTGCGTTCGTTCACCTAAGAGAGTTGAATCTATGTTGAGATTCAGCGAGTCAGAAACATGTTTCTTCTAGGAGCTGCGTTCGGATATTCCCGAGTGAATGGGACCATAGGCTGTACAGAGAAATATCTGCTTCTAAAACCAAAAGGGTGCTATCAAACTGAATGGTTGTCAATGTGTGCATTCAACTGACAGAGTTAAACTGACGTGTGGATTCAGCGGTTTGCAAACTCTTTCTGTGCAGAATCCCAAAACCGGTATTTCCAGCCCAATGCTGGCATACGTACTAAACAGCAGGGAACTTCGTCTAAAAGTCAGTAGAAACGTTTCCTTGAAACTGCTCTGCTGTGCGTTCGTTCACCTAAGAGAGTTGAATCTATGTTGAGATTCAGCGAGTCAGAAACACGTTTCTTCTAGGAGCTGTGTTGGGATATTCCCGAGTGAATGGGACCATAGGCTGTACAGAGAAACATCTGCTTCTAAAACCAAAACGGAGCTATCTAACTGAATGGTTGTCAATGTGTGCATTCAACTGACAGAGTTAAACTCACGTGTGGATTCAGCGGTTTGCAAACCCTTTCTGTGCAGAATCCCAAAACCGGTATTTCGAACCAAATGCCGGCATCCGTACTAATCAGCAGGAAACTTCGTCTAAAACTCAGGAGAAACGTTTCCTTGAAACTGCTCTGCTGTGCGTCCGTTCACCTAAGAGAGTTGAATCTATGTTGAGATTCAGCGAGTCAGAAACACGTTTCTTCTAGGAGCTGCGTTGGGATATTCCCGAGTGAATGGGACCATAGGCTGTACAGAGAAATATCTGCTGCTAAAACCAACATGGAGCTATCTAACTGAATGGTTGTCAATGTGTGCATTCAACTGACAGAGTTAAACTCACGTGTGGATTCAGCGGTTTGCAAACCCTTTCTGTAAAGAATCCCAAAACGGGTATTTCCAGCCCAATGCCGGCATACGTACTAAACAACAGGAAACTTCGTCTAAAACTCAGGAGAAAAGTTTCCTTGAAACTGCTCTGCTGTGCGTTCGTTCACCTAAGAGAGTTGAATCTATGTTGAGATTCAGCGAGTCAGAAACACGTTTCTTCTAGGAGCTGCGTTGGGATATTCCCGAGTGAATGGGACCATACGCTGTACAGAGAAATATCTGCTTCTAAAACCAAAACGGAGCTATCTAACTGAATGGTTGTCAGTGTGTGCATTCAACTGACAGAGTTAAACTCACTTGTGGATTCAGCGGTTTGCAAAACCTTTCTGTCCAGAATCCCAAAACCGGTATTTCGAACCAAATGCCGGCATCCGTACTAATCAGCAGGAAACTTCGTCTAAAACTCAGGAGAAACGTTTCCTTGAAACTGCTCTGCTGTGCGTCCGTTCACCTAAGAGAGTTGAATCTATGTTGAGATTCAGCGAGTCAGAAACACGTTTCTTCTAGGAGCTGCGTTGGGATATTCCCGAGTGAATGGGACCATAGGCTGTACAGAGAAATATCTGCTGCTAAAACCAACATGGAGCTATCTAACTGAATGGTTGTCAATGTGTGCATTCAACTGACAGAGTTAAACTCACGTGTGGATTCAGCGGTTTGCAAACCCTTTCTGTAAAGAATCCCAAAACGGGTATTTCCAGCCCAATGCCGGCATACGTACTAAACAACAGAAAACTTCGTCTAAAACTCAGGAGAAACGTTTCCTTGAAACTGCTCTGCTGTGCGTCCGTTCACCTAAGAGAGTTGAATCTATGTTGAGATTCAGCGAGTCAGAAACACGTTTCTTTTAGGAGCTGCGTTGGGATATTCCCGAGTGAATGGGACCATACGCTGTACAGAGAAATATCTGCTTCTAAAACCAAAACGGAGCTATCTAACTGAATGGTTGTCAGTGTGTGCATTCAACTGACAGAGTTAAACTCACGTGTGGATTCAGCGGTTTGCAAAACCTTTCTGTCCAGAATCCCAAAACCGGTATTTCGAACCAAATGCCGGCATCCGTACTAATCAGCAGGAATCTTCGTCTAAAACTCAGGAGAAACGTTTCCTTGAAACTGCTCTGCTGTGCGTTCGTTCAACTAAGAGAGTTGAATCTATGTTGAGATTCAGCGAGACAGAAACACGTTTCTTCTAGGAGCTGCGTTGGGATATTCCCGAGTGAATGGGACCATAGGCTGTACAGAGTAATATCTGCTTCTACAACCAAAACGGAGCTATCTAACTGAATGGTTGTCAATGTGTGCATTCAACTGACAGAGTTAAGTTCACGTGTGGATTCAGCGGTTTGCAAACCCTTTCTGTGCAGAATCCCAAAACCGGTATTTCCAGCCCAATGCTGGCATAGGTACTAAACAGCAGGAAACTTCGTCTAAAACTCAGGAGAAAAGTTTCCTTGAAACTGCTCTGCTGTGCCTTCGTTCACCTAAGAGAGTTGAATCTATGTTGAGATTCAGCGAGTCAGAAACACGTTTCTTCTAGGAGCTGCGTTGGGATATTCCCGAGTGAATGGGACCATAGGATGTACAGAGAAATATCTGCTTCTAAAACCAAAACGGAGCTATCTAACTGAATGGTTGTCCATGTGTGCATTCAACTGACAGAGTTAAACTCACGTGTGGATTCAGCGGTTTGCAAACCCTTTCTGTAAAGAATCCCAAAACGGGTATTTCCAGCCCAATGCCGGCATACGTACTAAACAGCAGGAAACTTCGTCTAAAACTCAGGAGAAAAGTTTCCTTGAAACTGCTCTGCTGTGCGTTCGTTCACCTAAGAGAGTTGAATCTATGTTGAGATTCAGCGAGTCAGAAACACGTTTCTTCTAGGAGCTGCGTTGGGATATTCCCGAGTGAATGGGACCATAGGCTGTACAGAGAAATATCTGCTTCTAAAACCAAAACGGAGCTATCTAACTGAATGGTTGTCAGTGTGTACATTCAACTGACAGAGTTAAACTCACGTGTGGATTCAGCGGTTTGTAAAACCTTTCTGTCCAGAATCCCAAAACCGGTATTTCGAACCAAATGCCGGCATCCGTACTAATCAGCAGGAAACTTCGTCTAAAACTCAGGAGAAACGTTTCCTTGAAACTGCTCTGCTGTGCGTTCGCTCACCTAAGAGAGTTGAATCTATGTTGAGATTCAGCGAGACAGAAACACGTTTCTTCTAGGAGCTGCGTTGGGATATTCCCGAGTGAATGGGACCATAGGCTGTACAGAGTAATATCTGCTTCTAAAACCAAAACGGAGCTATCTAACTGAATGGTTGTCAATGTGTGCATTCATCTGACAGAGTTAAACTCACGTGTGGATTCAGCGGTTTGCAAACCCTTTCTGTGCAGAATCCCAAAACCGGTATTTCCAGCCCAATGCCGGCATACGTACTAAACAGTAGTAAGCTTCGTATAAAACTCAGGAGAAACGTTTCCTTGAAACTGCTCTGCTGTGCGTTCGTTCACCTAAGAGAGTTGAATCTATGTTGAGATTCAGCGAGTCAGAAACATGTTTCTTCTAGGAGCTGCGTTGGGATATTCCCGAGTGAATGGGACCATAGGCTGTACAGAGAAATATCTGCTTCTAAAACCAAAAGGGTGCTATCAAACTGAATGGTTGTCAATGTGTGCATTCAACTGACAGAGTTAAACTGACGTGTGGATTCAGCGGTTTGCAAACTCTTTCTGTGCAGAATCCCAAAACCGGTATTTCCAGCCCAATGCTGGCATACGTACTAAACAGCAGGAAACTTCGTCTAAAACTCAGGAGAAACGTTTCCTTGAAACTGCTCTGCTGTGCGTTCGTTCACCTAAGAGAGTTGAATCTATGTTGAGATTCAGCGAGTCAGAAACACGTTTCTTCTAGGAGCTGCGTTGGGATATTCCCGAGTGAATGGGACCATAGGCTGTACAGAGAAATATCTGCTTCTAAAACCAAAACGGAGCTATCTAACTGAATGGTTGTCAATGTGTGCATTCAACTGACAGAGTTAAACTCACGTGTGGATTCAGCGGTTTGCAAACCCTTTCTGTGCAGAATCCCAAAACCGGTATTTCGAACCAAATGCCGGCATCCGTACTAATCAGCAGGAAACTTCGTCTAAAACTCAGGAGAAACGTTTCCTTGAAACTGCTCTGCTGTGCGTCCGTTCACCTAAGAGAGTTGAATCTATGTTGAGATTCAGCGAGTCAGAAACACGTTTCTTCTAGGAGCTGCGTTGGGATATTCCCGAGTGAATGGGACCATAGGCTGTACAGAGAAATATCTGCTTCTAAAACCAAAAGGGTGCTATCAAACTGAATGGTTGTCAATGTGTGCATTCAACTGACAGAGTTAAACTCACGTGTGGATTCAGCGGTTTGCAAACCCTTTCTGTAAAGAATCCCAAAACGGGTATTTCCAGCCCAATGCCGGCATACGTACTAAACAACAGGAAACTTCGTCTAAAACTCAGGAGAAAAGTTTCCTTGAAACTGCTCTGCTGTGCGTTCGTTCACCTAAGAGAGTTGAATCTATGTTGAGATTCAGCGAGTCAGAAACACGTTTCTTCTAGGAGCTGCGTTGGGATATTCCCGAGTGAATGGGACCATACGCTGTACAGAGAAATATCTGCTTCTAAAACCAAAACGGAGCTATCTAACTAAATGGTTGTCAGTGTGTGCATTCAACTGACAGAGTTAAACTCACGTGTGGATTCAGCGGTTTGCAAAACCTTTCTGTCCAGATTCCCAAAACCGGTATTTCGAACCAAATGCCGGCATCCGTACTAATCAGCAGGAAACTTCGTCTAAAACTCAGGAGAAACGTTTCCTTGAAACTGCTCTGCTGTGCGTTCGTTCACCTAAGAGAGTTGAATCTATGTTGAGATTCAGCGAGACAGAAACACGTTTCTTCTAGGAGCTGCGTTGGGATATTCCCGAGTGAATGGGACCATAGGCTGTACAGAGTAATATCTGCTTCTAAAACCAAAACGGAGCTATCTAACTGAATGGTTGTCAATGTGTGCATTCAACTGACAGAGTTAAACTCACGTGTGGATTCAGCGGTTTGCAAACCCTTTCTGTGCAGAATCCCAAAACCGGTATTTCCAGCCCAATGCCGGCATACGTACTAAACAGTAGTAAACTTCGTATAAAACTCAGGAGAAAAGTTTCCTTGAAACTGCTCTGCTGTGCGTTCGTTCACCTAAGAGAGTTGAATCTATGTTGAGATTCAGCGAGTCAGAAACATGTTTCTTCTAGGAGCTGCGTTGGGATATTCCCGAGTGAATGGGACCATAGGCTGTACAGAGAAATATCTGCTTCTAAAACCAAAAGGGTGCTATCAAACTGAATGGTTGTCAATGTGTGCATTCAACTGACAGAGTTAAACTGACGTGTGGATTCAGCGGTTTGCAAACTCTTTCTGTGCAGAATCCCAAAACCGGTATTTCCAGCCCAATGCTGGCATACGTACTAAACAGCAGGAAACTTCGTCTAAAACTCAGGAGAAACGTTTCCTTGAAACTGCTCTGCTGTGCGTTCGTTCACCTAAGAGAGTTGAATCTATGTTGAGATTCAGCGAGTCAGAAACACGTTTCTTCTAGGAGCTGCATTGGGATATTCCCGAGTGAATGGGACCATAGGCTGTACAGAGAAATATCTGCTTCTAAAACCAAAACGGAGCTATCTAACTGAATGGTTGTCAATGTGTGCATTCAACTGACAGAGTTAAACTCACGTGTGGATTCAGCGGTTTGCAAACCCTTTCTGTGCAGAATCCCAAAACCGGTATTTCGAACCAAATGCCGGCATCCGTACTAATCAGCAGGAAACTTCGTCTAAGACTCAGGAGAAACGTTTCCTTGAAACTGCTCTGCTGTGCGTCCGTTCACCTAAGAGAGTTGAATCTATGTTGAGATTCAGCGAGTCAGAAACACGTTTCTTCTAGGAGCTGCGTTGGGATATTCCCGAGTGAATGGGACCATAGGCTGTACAGAGAAATATCTGCTTCTAAAACCAACATGGAGCTATCTAACTGAATGGTTGTCAATGTGTGCATTCAACTGACAGAGTTAAACTCACGTGTAGATTCAGCGGTTTGCAAACCCTTTCTGTGCAGAATCCCAAAACCGGTATTTCCAGCCCAATGCCGGCATACGTACTTAACAGTAGTAAACTTCGTCTAAAGCTCAGGAGAAACGTTTCCTTGAAACTACTCTGCTGTGCGTTCGTTCACCTAATACAGTTGAATCTATGTTGAGATTCAGCGAGTCAGAAACACGTTTCTTCTAGGAGCTGCGTTGGGATATTCCCGAGTGAATGGGACCATAGGCTGTACAGAGAAATATCTGCTTCTAAAACCAAAACGTAGCTATCTAACTGAATGGTTGTCAATGTGTGCATTCAACTGACAGACTTAAACTCACGTGTGGATTCAGCGGTTTGCAAACCCTTTCTGTGCGGAATCCCAAAACCGGTATTTCGAACCAAATGCCGGCATCCGTACTAATCAGCAGGAAACTTCATCTAAAACTCAGGAGAAACGTTTCCTTGAAACTGCTCTGCTGTGCGTCCGTTCACCTAAGAGAGTTGAATCTATGTTGAGATTCAGCGAGTCAGAAACACGTTTCTTCTAGGAGCTGCGTTGGGATATTCCCGAGTGAATGGGACCATAGGCTGTACAGAGAAATATCTGCTTCTAAAACCAAAACGGAGCTTTCTAACTGAATGGTTGTCAATGTGTGCATTCAACTGACAGAGTTAAACTCACGTGTGGATTCAGCGGTTTGCAAACCCTTTCTGTGCAGAATCCCAAAACCGGTATTTCCAGCCCAATGCCGGCATACGTACTAAACAGTAGTAAACTTCGTATAAAACTCAGGAGAAAAGTTTCCTTGAAACTGCTCTGCTGTGAGTTCGTTCACCTAAGAGAGTTGAATCTATGTTGAGATTCAGGGAGTCAGAAACACGTTTCTTCTAGGAGCTGCGTTGGGATATTCCCGAGTGAATGGGACCACAGGCTGTACAGAGAAATATCTGCTTCTAAAACCAAAACGGAGCTATCTAACTGAAAGGTTGTCAATGTGTGCATTCAACTGACAGAGTTAAACTCACGTGTGGATTCAGCGGTTTGCAAACCCTTTCTGTGCAGAATCCCAAAACCGGTATTTCCAGCCCAATGCTGGCATACGTACTAAACAGCAGGAAACTTCGTCTAAAACTCAGGAGAAAAGTTTCCTTGAAACTGCTCTGCTGTGCGTTCGTTCACCTAAGAGAGTTGAATCTATGTTGAGATTCAGCGAGTCAGAAACACGTTTCTTCTAGGAGCTGCGTTGGGATATTCCCGAGTGAATGGGACCATAGGCTGTACAGAGAAATATCTGCTTCTAAAACCAAAACGGAGCTATCTAACTGAATGGTTGTCAATGTGTGCATTCAACTGACAGAGTTAAACTCACGTGTGGATTCAGCGGTTTGCAAACCCTTTCTGTGCAGAATCCCAAAACCGGTATTTCCAGCCCAATGCCGGCATCCGTACTAAACAGCAGGAAACTTCGTCTAAATCTCAGGAGAAACGTTTCCTTGAAACTGCTCTGCTGTGCGTTCGTTCACCTAAGAGAGTTGAATCTATGTTGAGATTCAGCGAGTCAGAAACACGTTTCTTCTAGGAGCTGCGTTGGGATATTCCCGAGTGAATGGGACCATAGGCTGTACAGAGAAATATCTGCTTCTAAAACCAAAACGGAGCTATCTAACTGAATGGTTGTCAATGTGTGCATTCAACTGACAGAGTTTAACTCACGTGTGGATTCAGCGGTTTGCAAACCCTTTCTGTGCAGAATCCCAAAACCGGTATTTCCAGCCCAATGCCGGCATACGTACTAAACAGTAGTAAACTTCGTCTAAAGCTCAGGAGAAACATTTCCTTGAAACTGCTCTGCTGTGCGTTCGTTCACCTAAGAGAGTTGAATCTATGTTGAGATTCAGCGAGTCAGAAACACGTTTCTTCTAGGAGCTGCGTTGGAATATTCCCGAGTGAATGGGACCATGGGCTGTACAGAGAAATATCTGCTTCTAAAACCAAAACGGAGCTATCTAACTGAATGGTTGTCAATGTGTGCATTCAACTGACAGAGTTAAACTCACGTGTGGATTCAGCGGTTTGCAAACCCTTTCTGTGCAGAATCCCAAAACCGGTATTTCGAACCAAATGCCGGCATCCGTACTAATCAGCAGGAAACTTCGTCTAAAACTCAGGAAAACGTTTCCTTGAAACTGCTCTGCTGTGCGTCCGTTCACCTAAGAGAGTTGAATCTATGTTGAGATTCAGCGAGTCAGAAACACGTTTCTTCTAGGAGCTGCGTTGGGATATTCCCGAGTGAATGGGACCAAAGGCTGTACAGAGAAATATCTGCTTCTAAAACCAAAACGGAGCTATCTAACTGAATGGTTGTCAATGTGTGCATTCAACTGACAGAGTTAAACTCACGTGTGGATTCAGCGGTTTGCAAACCCTTTCTGTAAAGAATCCCAAAACGGGTATTTCCAGCCCAATGCCGTCATACGTACTAAACAACAGGAAACTTCGTCTAAAACTCAGGAGAAAAGTTTCCTTGAAACTGCTCTGCTGTGCGTTCGTTCACCTAAGAGAGTTGAATCTATGTTGCGATTCAGCGAGTCAGAAACACGTTTCTTCTAGGAGCTGCGTTGGGATATTCCCGAGTGAATGGGACCATACGCTGTACAGAGAAATATCTGCTTCTAAAACCAAAACGGAGCTATCTAACTGAATGGTTGTCAGTGTGTGCATTCAACTGACAGAGTTAAACTCACGTGTGGATTCAGCGGTTTGCAAAACCTTTCTGTCCAGAATCCCAAAACCGGTATTTCGAACCAAATGCCGGCATACGTACTAAACAGTAGTAAACTTCGTCTAAAGCTCAGGAGAAACGTTTCCTTGAAACTGCTCTGCTGTGCGTTCGTTCACCTAAGAGAGTTGAATCTATGTTGAGATTCAGCGAGTCAGAAACACGTTTCTTCTAGGAGCTGCGTTGGGATATTCCCGAGTGAATATGACCATGGGCTGTACAGAGAAATATCTGCTTCTAAAACCAAAACGGAGCTATCTAACTGAATGGTTGTCAATGTGTGCATTCAACTGACAGAGTTAAACTCACATGTGGATTCAGCGGTTTGCAAACCCTTTCTGTGCAGAATCCCAAAACCGGTATTTCGAACCAAATGCCGGCATCCGTACTAATCAGCAGGAAACTTCGTCTAAAACTCAGGAAAACGTTTCCTTGAAACTGCTCTGCTGTGCGTCCGTTCACCTAAGGGAGTTGCATCTATGTTGAGATTCAGCGAGTCAGAAACACGTTTCTTCTAGGAGCTGCGTTGGGATATTCCCGAGTGAATGGGACCATAGGCTGTACAGAGAAATATCTGCTTCTAAAACCAAAACGGAGCTATCTAACTGAATGGTTGTCAATGTGTGCATTCAACTGACAGAGTTAAACTCACGTGTGGATTCAGCGGTTTGCAAACCCTTTCTGTGCAGAATCCCAAAACCGGTATTTCCAGCCCAATGCCGGCATACGTACTAAACAGCAGGAAACTTCGTCTAAAACTCAGGAGAAAAGTTTCCTTGAAACTGCTCTGCTGTGCGTTCGTTCACCTAAGAGAGTTGAATCTATGTTGAGATTCAGCGAGTCAGAAACACGTTTCTTCTAGGAGCTGCGTTGGGATATTCCCGAGTGAATGGGACCATGGGCTGTACAGAGAAATATCTGCTTCTAAAACCAAAAGGGTGCTATCAAACTGAATGGTTGTCAATGTGTGCATTCAACTGACAGAGTTAAACTCACGTGTGGATTCAGCGGTTTGCAAACCCTTTCTGTCCAGAATCCCAAAACCTGTATTTCCAGCCCAATGCCGGCATACGTACTAAACAGCAGGAAACTTCGTCTAAAACTCAGGAGAAAAGTTTCCTTGAAACTGCTCTGCTGTGCGTTCGTTCACCTAAGAGAGTTGAATCTATGTTGAGATTCAGCGAGTCAGAAACACGTTTCTTCTAGGAGCTGCATTGGGATATTCCCGAGTGAATGGGACCATAGGCTGTACAGAGAAATATCTGCTTCTAAAACCAAAACGGAGCTATCTAACTGAATGGTTGTCAAGGTGCGCATTCAACTGACAGAGTTAAACTCACGTGTGGATTCAGCGGTTTGCAAACCCTTTCTGTGCAGAATCCCAAAACCGGTATTTCCAGCCCAATGCTGGCATACGTACTAAACACAGGAAACTTCGTCTAAAACTCAGGAGAAAAGTTTCCTTGAAACTGCTCTGCTGTGCGTTCGTTCACCTAAGAGAGTTGAATCTATGTTGAGATTCAGCGAGTCAGAAACACGTTTCTTCTAGGAACTGCGTTGGGATATTCCCGAGTGAATGGGACCATAGGCTGTACAGAGAAATATCTGCTTCTAAAACCAAAACGGAGCTATCTTACTGAATGGTTGTCAGTGTGTGCATTCAACTGACAGAGTTAAACTCACGTGTGGATTCAGCGGTTTGCAAACCCTTTCTGTGCAGAATCCCAAAAACGGTATTTCCAGCCCAATGCCGGCATCCGTACTAAACAGCAGGAAACTTCGTCTAAAACTCAGGAGAAACGTTTCCTTGAAACTGCTCTGCTGTGCGTTCGTTCACCTAAGAGAGTTGAATCTATGTTGAGATTCAGCGAGTCAGAAACACGTTTCTTCTAGGAGCTGCGTTGGGATATTCCCGAGTGAATGGGACCATAGGCTGTACAGAGAAATATCTGCTTCTAAAACCAAAACGGAGCTATCTAACTGAATGGTTGTCAATGTGTGCATTCAACTGACAGAGTTAAACTCACGTGTGGATTGAGCGGTTTGCAAACCCTTTCTGTGCAGAATCCCAAAACCGGTATTTCGAACCAAATGCCGGCATCCGAACTAATCAGCAGGAAACTTCGTCTAAAACTCAGGAGAAACGTTTCCTTGAAACTGCTCTGCTGTGCCTCCGTTCACCTAAGAGAGTTGAATCTATGTTGAGATTCAGCGAGTCAGAAACACGTTTCTTCTAGGAGCTGCGTTGGGATATTCCCGAGTGAATGGGACCATAGGCTGTACAGAGAAATATCTGCTTCTAAAACCAAAACGGAGCTATCTAACTGAATGGTTGTCAATGTGTGCATTCAACTGACAGAGTTAAACTCACGTGTGGATTCAGAGGTTTGCAAACCCTTTCTGTGCAGAATCCCAAAACCGGTATTTCCAGCCCAATGCCGGCATACGTACTAAACAGCAGGAAACTTCGTCTAAAACTCAGGAGAAAACTTTCCTTGAAACTGCTCTGCTGTGCATTTGTTCACCTAAGAGAGTTGAATCTATGTTGAGATTCAGCGAGTCAGAAACACGTTTCTTCTAGGAGCTGCGTTGGGATATTCCCGAGTGAATGGGACCATAGGCTGTACAGAGAAATATCTGCTTCTAAAACCAAAAGGGTGCTATCAAACTGAATGGTTGTCAATGTGTGCATTCAACTGACAGAGTTAAACTGACGTGTGGATTCAGCGGTTTGCAAACTCTTTCTGTGCAGAATCCCAAAACCGGTATTTCCAGCCCAATGCTGGCATACGTACTAAACAGCAGGAAACTTCGTCTAAAACTCAGGAGAAACGTTTCCTTGAAACTGCTCTGCTGTGCGTTCGTTCACCTAAGAGAGTTGAATCTATGTTGAGATTCAGCGAGTCAGAAACACGTTTCTTCTAGGAGCTGCGTTGGGATATTCCCGAGTGAATGGGACCATAGGCTGTACAGAGAAATATCTGCTTCTAAAACCAAAACGGAGCTATCTAACTGAATGGTTGTCAATGTGTGCATTCAACTGACAGAGTTAAACTCAGGTGTGGATTCAGCGGTTTGCAAACCCTTTCTGTGCAGAATCCCAAAACCGGTATTTCGAACCAAATGCCGGCATCCGTACTAATCAGCAGGAAACTTCGTCTAAAACTCAGGAGAAACGTTTCCTTGAAACTGCTCTGCTGTGCGTCCGTTCACCTAAGAGAGTTGAATCTATGTTGAGATTCAGCGAGTCAGAAACACGTTTCTTCTAGGAGCTGCGTTGGGATATTCCCGAGTGAATGGGACCATAGGCTGTACAGAGAAATATCTGCTGCTAAAACCAACATGGAGCTATCTAACTGAATGGTTGTCAATGTGTGCATTCAACTGACAGAGTTAAACTCACGTGTGGATTCAGCGGTTTGCAAACCCTTTCTGTAAAGAATCCCAAAACGGGTATTTCCAGCCCAATGCCGGCATACGTACTAAACAACAGGAAACTTCGTCTAAAACTCAGGAGAAAAGTTTCCTTGAAACTGCTCTGCTGTGCGTTCGTTCACCTAAGAGAGTTGAATCTATGTTGAGATTCAGCGAGTCAGAAACACGTTTCTTCTAGGAGCTGCGTTGGGATATTCCCGAGTGAATGGGACCATACGCTGTACAGAGAAATATCTGCTTCTAAAACCAAAACGGAGCTATCTAACTGAATGGTTGTCAGTGTGTGCATTCAACTGACAGAGTTAAACTCACGTGTGGATTCAGCGGTTTGCAAAACCTTTCTGTCCAGAATCCCAAAACCGGTATTTCGAACCAAATGCCGGCATCCGTACTAATCAGCAGGAAACTTCGTCTAAAACTCAGGAGAAACGTTTCCTTGAAACTGCTCTGCTGTGCGTTCGTTCACCTAAGAGAGTTGAATCTATGTTGAGATTCAGCGAGACAGAAACACGTTTCTTCTAGGAGCTGCGTTGGGATATTCCCGAGTGAATGGGACCATAGGCTGTACAGAGTAATATCTGCTTCTAAAACCAAAACGGAGCTATCTAACTGAATGGTTGTCAATGTGTGCATTCAACTGACAGAGTTAAACTCACGTGTGGATTCAGCGGTTTGCAAACCCTTTCTGTGCAGAATCCCAAAACCGGTATTTCCAGCCCAATGCCGGCATACGTAGTAAACAGTAGTAAACTTCGTATAAAACTCAGGAGAAAAGTTTCCTTGAAACTGCTCTGCTGTGCGTTCGTTCACCTAAGAGAGTTGAATCTATGTTGAGATTCAGCGAGTCAGAAACATGTTTCTTCTAGGAGCTGCGTTGGGATATTCCCGAGTGAATGGGACCATAGGCTGTACAGAGAAATATCTGCTTCTAAAACCAAAAGGGTGCTATCAAACTGAATGGTTGTCAATGTGTGCATTCAATTGACAGAGTTAAACTGACGTGAGGATTCAGCGGTTTGCAAACTCTTTCTGTGCAGAATCCCAAAACCGGTATTTCCAGCCCAATGCTGGCATACGTACTAAACAGCAGGAAACTTCGTCTAAAACTCAGGAGAAACGTTTCCTTGAAACTGCTCTGCTGTGCGTTCGTTCACCTAAGAGAGTTGAATCTATGTTGAGATTCAGCGAGTCAGAAACACGTTTCTTCTAGGAGCTGCATTGGGATATTCCCGAGTGAATGGGACCATAGGCTGTACAGAGAAATATCTGCTTCTAAAACCAAAACGGAGCTATCTAACTGAATGGTTGTCAATGTGTGCATTCAACTGACAGAGTTAAACTCACGTGTGGATTCAGCGGTTTGCAAACCCTTTCTGTGCAGAATCCCAAAACCGGTATTTCGAACCAAATGCCGGCATCCGTAGTAATCAGCAGGAAACTTCGTCTAAGACTCAGGAGAAACGTTTCCTTGAAACTGCTCTGCTGTGCGTCCGTTCACCTAAGAGAGTTGAATCTATGTTGAGATTCAGCGAGTCAGAAACACGTTTCTTCTAGGAGCTGCGTTGGGATATTCCCGAGTGAATGGGACCATAGGCTGTACAGAGAAATATCTGCTTCTAAAACCAACATGGAGCTATCTAACTGAATGGTTGTCAATGTGTGTATTCAACTGACAGAGTTAAACTCACGTGTAGATTCAGCGGTTTGCAAACCCTTTCTGTGCAGAATCCCAAAACCGGTATTTCCAGCCCAATGCCGGCATACGTACTTAACAGTAGTAAACTTCGTCTAAAGCTCAGGAGAAACGTTTCCTTGAAACTACTCTGCTGTGCGTTCGTTCATCTAATACAGTTGAATCTATGTTGAGATTCAGCGAGTCAGAAACACGTTTCTTCTAGGAGCTGCGTTGGGATATTCCCGAGTGAATGGGACCATAGGCTGTACAGAGAAATATCTGCTTCTAAAACCAAAACGGAGCTATCTAACTGAATGGTTGTCAATGTGTGCATTCAACTGACAGAGTTAAACTCACGTGTGGATTCAGCGGTTTGCAAACCCTTTCTGTGCGGAATCCCAAAACCGGTATTTCGAACCAAATGCCGGCATCCGTACTAATCAGCAGGAAACTTCGTCTAAAACTCAGGAGAAACGTTTCCTTGAAACTGCTCTGCTGTGCGTCCGTTCACCTAAGAGAGTTGAATCTATGTTGAGATTCAGCGAGTCAGAAACACGTTTCTTCTAGGAGCTGCGTTGGGATATTCCCGAGTGAATGGGACCATAGGCTGTACAGAGAAATATCTGCTTCTAAAACCAAAACGGAGCTTTCTAACTGAATGGTTGTCAATGTGTGCATTCAACTGACAGAGTTAAACTCACGTGTGGATTCAGCGGTTTGCAAACCCTTTCTGTGCAGAATCCCAAAACCGGTATTTCCAGCCCAATGCCGGCATACGTACTAAACAGTAGTAAACTTCGTATAAAACTCAGGAGAAAAGTTTCCTTGAAACTGCTCTGCTGTGAGTTCGTTCACCTAAGAGAGTTGAATCTATGTTGAGATTCAGGGAGTCAGAAACACGTTTCTTCTAGGAGCTGCGTTGTGATATTCCCGAGTGAATGGGACCACAGGCTCTACAGAGAAATATCTGCTTCTAAAACCAAAACGGAGCTCTCTAACTGAAAGGTTGTCAATGTGTGCATTCAACTGACAGAGTTAAACTCACGTGTGGATTCAGCGGTTTGCAAACCCTTTCTGTGCAGAATCCCAAAACCGGTATTTCCAGCCCAATGCTGGCATACGTACTAAACAGCAGGTAACTTCGTCTAAAACTCAGGAGAAAAGTTTCCTTGAAACTGCTCTGCTGTGCGTTCGTTCACCTAAGAGAGTTGAATCTATGTTGAGATTCAGCGAGTCAGAAACACGTTTCTTCTAGGAGCTGCGTTGGGATATTACCGAGTGAATGGGACCATAGGCTGTACAGAGAAATATCTGCTTCTAAAACCAAAACGGGGCTATCTAACTGAATGGTTGTCAATCTGTGCATTCAACTGACAGAGTTAAACTCACGTGTGGATTCAGCGGTTTGCAAACCCTTTCTGTGCAGAATCCCAAAACCGGTATTTCCAGCCCAATGCCGGCATCCGTACTAAACAGCAGGAAACTTCGTCTAAATCTCAGGAGAAACGTTTCCTTGAAACTGCTCTGCTGTGCGTTCGTTCACCTAAGAGAGTTGAATCTATGTTGAGATTCAGCGAGTCAGAAACACGTTTCTTCTAGGAGCTGCGTTGGGATATTCCCGAGTGAATGGGACCATAGGCTGTACAGAGAAATATCTGCTTCTAAAACCAAAACGGAGCTATCTAACTGAATGGTTGTCAATGTGTGCATTCAACTGACAGAGTTTAACTCACGTGTGGATTCAGCGGTTTGCAAACCCTTTCTGTGCAGAATCCCAAAACCGGTATTTCCAGCCCAATGCCGGCATACGTACTAAACAGTAGTAAACTTCGTCTAAAGCTCAGGAGAAACATTTCCTTGAAACTGCTCTGCTGTGCGTTCGTTCACCTAAGAGAGTTGAATCTATGTTGAGATTCAGCGAGTCAGAAACACGTTTCTTCTAGGAGCTGCGTTGGGATATTCCCGAGTGAATGGGACCATGGGCTGTACAGAGAAATATCTGCTTCTAAAACCAAAACGGAGCTATCTAACTGAATGGTTGTCAATGTGTGCATTCAACTGACAGAGTTAAACTCACGTGTGGATTCAGCGGTTTGCAAACCCTTTCTGTGCAGAATCCCAAAACCGGTATTTCGAACCAAATGCCGGCATCCGTACTAATCAGCAGGAAACTTCGTCTAAAACTCAGGAAAACGTTTCCTTGAAACTGCTCTGCTGTGCGTCCGTTCACCTAAGAGAGTTGAATCTATGTTGAGATTCAGCGAGTCAGAAACACGTTTCTTCTAGGAGCTGCGTTGGGATATTCCCGAGTGAATGGGACCATAGGCTGTACAGAGAAATATCTGCTGCTAAAACCAACATGGAGCTATCTAACTGAATGGTTGTCAATGTGTGCATTCAACTGACAGAGTTAAACTCACGTGTGGATTCAGCGGTTTGCAAACCCTTTCTGTAAAGAATCCCAAAGCGGGTATTTCCAGCCCAATGCCGGCATACGTACTAAACAACAGGAAACTTCGTCTAAAACTCAGGAGAAAAGTTTCCTTGAAACTGCTCTGCTGTGCGTTCGTTCACCTAAGAGAGTTGAATCTATGTTGCGATTCAGCGAGTCAGAAACACGTTTCTTCTAGGAGCTGCGTTGGGATATTCCCGAGTGAATGGGACCATACGCTGTACAGAGAAATATCTGCTTCTAAAACCAAAACGGAGCTATCTAACTGAATGGTTGTCAGTGTGTGCATTCAACTGACAGAGTTAAACTCACGTGTGGATTCAGCGGTTTGCAAAACCTTTCTGTCCAGAATCCCAAAACCGGTATTTCGAACCAAATGCCGGCATCCGTACTAATCAGCAGGAAACTTCGTCTAAAACTCAGGAGAAACGTTTCCTTGAAACTGCTCTGCTGTGCGTTCGTTCACCTAAGAGAGTTGAATCTATGTTGAGATTCAGCGAGACAGAAACACGTTTCTTCTAGGAGCTGCGTTGGGATATTCCCGAGTGAATGGGACCATAGGCTGTACAGAGTAATATCTGCTTCTAAAACCAAAACGGAGCTATCTAACTGAATGGTTGTCAATGTGTGCATTCAACTGACAGAGTTAAACTCACGTGTGGATTCAGCGGTTTGCAAACCCTTTCTGTGCAGAATCCCAAAACCGGTATTTCCAGCCCAATGCCGGCATACGTACTAAACAGTAGTAAACTTCGTATAAAACTCAGGAGAAAAGTTTCCTTGAAACTGCTCTGCTGTGCGTTCGTTCACCTAAGAGAGTTGAATCTATGTTGAGATTCAGCGAGTCAGAAACATGTTTCTTCTAGGAGCTGCGTTGGGATATTCCCGAGTGAATGGGACCATAGGCTGTACAGAGAAATATCTGCTTCTAAAACCAAAAGGGTGCAATCAAACTGAATGGTTGTCAATGTGTGCATTCAACTGACAGAGTTAAACTGACGTGTGGATTCAGCGGTTTGCAAACTCTTTCTGTGCAGAATCCCAAAACCGGTATTTCCAGTCCAATGCTGGCATACGTACTAAACAGCAGGAAACTTCGTCTAAAACTCAGGAGAAACGTTTCCTTGAAACTGCTCTGCTGTGCGTTCGTTCACCTAAGAGAGTTGAATCTATGTTGAGATTCAGCGAGTCAGAAACACGTTTCTTCTAGGAGCTGCATTGGGATATTCCCGAGTGAATGGGACCATAGGCTGTACAGAGAAATATCTGCTTCTAAAACCAAAACGGAGCTATCTAACTGAATGGTTGTCAATGTGTGCATTCAACTGACAGAGTTAAACTCACGTGTGGATTCAGCGGTTTGCAAACCCTTTCTGTGCAGAATCCCAAAACCGGTATTTCGAACCAAATGCCGGCATCCGTACTAATCAGCAGGAAACTTCGTCTAAGACTCAGGAGAAACGTTTCCTTGAAACTGCTCTGCTGTGCGTCCGTTCACCTAAGAGAGTTGAATCTATGTTGAGATTCAGCGAGTCAGAAACACGTTTCTTCTAGGAGCTGCGTTGGGATATTCACGAGTGAATGGGACCATAGGCTGTACAGAGAAATATCTGCTTCTAAAACCAACATGGAGCTATCTAACTGAATGGTTGTCAATGTGTGCATTCAACTGACAGAGTTAAACTCACGTGTAGATTCAGCGGTTTGCAAACCCTTTCTGTGCAGAATCCCAAAACCGGTATTTCCAGCCCAATGCCGGCATACGTACTTAACAGTAGTAAACTTCGTCTAAAGCTCAGGAGAAACGTTTCCTTGAAACTACTCTGCTGTGCGTTCGTTCACCTAATACAGTTGAATCTATGTTGAGATTCAGCGAGTCAGAAACACGTTTCTTCTAGGAGCTGCGTTGGGATATTCCCGAGTGAATGGGACCATAGGCTGTACAGAGAAATATCTGCTTCTAAAACCAAAACGGAGCTATCTAACTGAATGGTTGTCAATGTGTGCATTCAACTGATAGAGTTAAACTCACGTGTGGATTCAGCGGTTTGCAAACCCTTTCTGTGCGGAATCCCAAAACCGGTATTTCGAACCAAATGCCGGCATCCGTACTAATCAGCAGGAAACTTCGTCTAAAACTCAGGAGAAACGTTTCCTTGAAACTGCTCTGCTGTGCGTCCGTTCACCTAAGAGAGTTGAATCTATGTTGAGATTCAGCGAGTCAGAAACACGTTTCTTCTAGGAGCTGCGTTGGGATATTCCCGAGTGAATGGGACCATAGGCTGTACAGAGAAATATCTGCTTCTAAAACCAAAACGGAGCTTTCTAACTGAATGGTTGTCAATGTGTGCATTCAACTGACAGAGTTAAACTCACGTGTGGATTCAGCGGTTTGCAAACCCTTTCTGTGCAGAATCCCAAAACCGGTATTTCCAGCCCAATGCCGGCATACGTACTAAACAGTAGTAAACTTCGTATAAAACTCAGGAGAAAAGTTTCCTTGAAACTGCTCTGCTGTGAGTTCGTTCACCTAAGAGAGTTGAATCTCTGTTGAGATTCAGGGAGTCAGAAACACGTTTCTTCTAGGAGCTGCGTTGGGATATTCCCGAGTGAATGGGACCACAGGCTCTACAGAGAAATATCTGCTTCTAAAACCAAAACGGAGCTATCTAACTGAAAGGTTGTCAATGTGTGCATTCAACTGACAGAGTTAAACTCACGTGTGGATTCAGCGGTTTGCAAACCCTTTCTGTGCAGAATCCCAAAACCGGTATTTCCAGCCCAATGCTGGCATACGTACTAAACAGCAGGAAACTTCGTCTAAAACTCAGGAGAAAAGTTTCCTTGAAACTGCTCTGCTGTGCGTTCGTTCACCTAAGAGAGTTGAATCTATGTTGAGATTCAGCGAGTCAGAAACACGTTTCTTCTAGGAGCTGCGTTGGGATATTACCGAGTGAATGGGACCATAGGCTGTACAGAGAAATATCTGCTTCTAAAACCAAAACGGAGCTATCTAACTGAATGGTTGTCAATGTTTGCATTCAACTGACAGAGTTAAACTCACGTGTGGATTCAGCGGTTTGCAAACCCTTTCTGTGCAGAATCCCAAAACCGGTATTTCCAGCCCAATGCCGGCATCCGTACTAAACAGCAGGAAACTTCGTCTAAATCTCAGGAGAAACGTTTCCTTGAAACTGCTCTGCTGTGCGTTCGTTCACCTAAGAGAGTTGAATCTATGTTGAGATTCAGCGAGTCAGAAACACGTTACTTCTAGGAGCTGCGTTGGGATATTCCCGAGTGAATGGGACCATAGGCTGTACAGAGAAATATCTGCTTCTAAAACCAAAACGGAGCTATCTAACTGAATGGTTGTCAATGTGTGCATTCAACTGACAGAGTTAAACTCACGTGTGGATTCAGCGGTTTGCAAACCCTTTCTGTGCAGAATCCCAAAACCGGTATTTCCAGCCCAATGCCGGCATACGTACTAAACAGTAGTAAACTTCGTCTAAAGCTCAGGAGAAACGTTTCCTTGAAACTGCTCTGCTGTGCGTTCGTTCACCTAAGAGAGTTGAATCTATGTTGAGATTCAGCGAGTCAGAAACACGTTTCTTCTAGGAGCTGCGTTGGGATATTCCCGAGTGAATGGGACCATAGGCTGTACAGAGAAATATCTGCTTCTAAAACCAAAACGGAGCTATCTAACTGAATGGTTGTCAATGTGTGCATTCAACTGACAGAGTTAAACTCACGTGTGGATTCAGCGGTTTGCAAACCCTTTCTGTGCAGAATCCCAAAACCGGTATTTCGAACCAAATGCCGGCATCCGTACTAATCAGCAGGAAACTTCGTCTAAAACTCAGGAAAACGTTTCCTTGAAACTGCTCTGCTGTGCGTCCGTTCACCTAAGAGAGTTGAATCTATGTTGAGATTCAGCGAGTCAGAAACACGTTTCTTCTAGGAGCTGCGTTGGGATATTCCCGAGTGAATGGGACCATAGGCTGTACAGAGAAATATCTGCTTCTAAAACCAAAACGGAGCTATCTAACTGAATGGTTGTCAATGTGTGCATTCAACTGACAGAGTTAAACTCACGTGTGGATTCAGCGGTTTGCAAACCCTTTCTGTGCAGAATCCCAAAACCGGTATTTCCAGCCCAATGCCGGCATACGTACTAAACAGCAGGAAACTTCGTCTAAAACTCAGGAGAAAACTTTCCTTGAAACTGCTCTGCTGTGCGTTCGTTCACCTAAGAGAGTTGAATCTATGTTGAGATTCAGCGAGTCAGAAACACGTTTCTTCTAGGAGCTGCGTTGGGATATTCCCGAGTGAATGGGACCATAGGCTGTACAGAGAAATATCTGCTTCTAAAACCAAAAGGGTGCTATCAAACTGAATGGTTGTCAATGTGTGCATTCAACTGACAGAGTTAAACTCACGTGTGGATTCAGCGGTTTGCAAACCCTTTCTGTCCAGAATCCCAAAACCTGTATTTCCAGCCCAATGCCGGCATACGTACTAAACAGCAGGAAACTTCGTCTAAAACTCAGGAGAAAAGTTTCCTTGAAACTGCTCTGCTCTGCGTTCGTTCACCTAAGAGAGTTGAATCTATGTTGAGATTCAGCGAGTCAGAAACACGTTTCTTCTAGGAGCTGCGTTGGGATATTCCCGAGTGAATGGGACCATAGGCTGTACAGAGAAATATCTGCTTCTAAAACCAAAACGGAGCTATCTAACTGACTGGTTGTCAAGGTGCGCATTCAACTGACAGAGTTAAACTCACGTGTGGATTCAGCGGTTTGCAAACCCTTTCTGTGCAGAATCCCAAAACCGGTATTTCCAGCCCAATGCTGGCATACGTACTAAACACAGGAAACTTCGTATAAAACTCAGGAGAAAAGTTTCCTTGAAACTGCTCTGCTGTGCGTTCGTTCACCTAAGAGAGTTGAATCTATGTTGAGATTCAGCGAGTCAGAAACACGTTTCTTCTAGGAACTGCGTTGGGATATTCCCGAGTGAATGGGACCATAGGCTGTACAGAGAAATATCTGCTTCTAAAACCAAAACGGAGCTATCTTACTGAATGGTTGTCAATGTGTGCATTCAACTGACAGAGTTAAACTCACGTGTGGATTCAGCGGTTTGCAAACCCTTTCTGTGCAGAATCCCAAAAACGGTATTTCCAGCCCAATGCCGGCATCCGTACTAAACAGCAGGAAACTTCGTCTAAAACTCAGGAGAAACGTTTCCTTGAAACTGCTCTGCTGTGCGTTCGTTCACCTAAGAGAGTTGAATCTATGTTGAGATTCAGCGAGTCAGAAACACGTTTCTTCTAGGAGCTGCGTTGGGATATTCCCGAGTGAATGGGACCATAGGCTGTACAGAGAAATATCTGCTTCTAAAACCAAAACGGAGCTATCTAACTGAATGGTTGTCAATGTGTGCATTCAACTGACAGAGTTAAACTCACGTGTGGATTGAGCGGTTTGCAAACCCTTTCTGTGCAGAATCCCAAAACCGGTATTTCGAACCAAATGCCGGCATCCGAACTAATCAGCCGGAAACTTCGTCTAAAACTCAGGAGAAACGTTTCCTTGAAACTGCTCTGCTGTGCGTCCGTTCACCTAAGAGAGTTGAATCTATGTTGAGATTCAGCGAGTCAGAAACACGTTTCTTCTAGGAGCTGCGTTGGGATATTCCCGAGTGAATGGGACCATAGGCTGTACAGAGAAATATCTGCTTCTAAAACCAAAACGGAGCTATCTAACTGAATGGTTGTCAATGTGTGCATTCAACTGACAGAGTTAAACTCACGTGTGGATTCAGAGGTTTGCAAACCCTTTCTGTGCAGAATCCCAAAACCGGTATTTCCAGCCCAATGCCGGCATACGTACTAAACAGCAGGAAACTTCGTCTAAAACTCAGGAGAAAACTTTCCTTGAAACTGCTCTGCTGTGCATTTGTTCACCTAAGAGAGTTGAATCTATGTTGAGATTCAGCGAGTCAGAAACACGTTTCTTCTAGGAGCTGCGTTGGGATATTCCCGAGTGAATGGGACCATAGGCTGTACAGAGAAATATCTGCTTCTAAAACCAAAACGGAGCTATCTAACTGAATGGTTGTCAATGTGTGCATTCAACTGACAGAGTTAAACTCACGTGTGGATTCAGCGGTTTGCAAACCCTTTCTGTGCAGAATCCCAAAACCGGTATTTCGAACCAAATGCCGGCATCCGTACTAAACAGCAGGAAACTTCGTCTAAAACTCAGGAGAAACGTTTCCTTGAAACTGCTCTGCTGTGCGTTCGTTCACCTAAGAGAGTTGAATCTATGTTGAGATTCAGCGAGTCAGAAACACGTTTCTTCTAGGAGCTGCGTTGGGATATTCCCGAGTGAATGGGACCATAGGCTGTACAGAGAAATATCTGCTTCTAAATCCAAAAGGGTGCTATCAAACTGAATGGTTGTCAATGTGTGCATTCAACTGACAGAGTTAAACTCACGTGTGGATTCAGCGGTTTGCAAACCCTTTCTGTGCAGAATCCCAAAACCGGTATTTCGAAGCAAATGCCGGCATCCGTACTAAACAGCAGGAAACTTCGTCTAAAACTCAGGAGAAACGTTTCCTTGAAACTGCTCTGCTGTGCGTTCGTTCACCTAAGAGAGTTGAATCTATGTTGAGATTCAGCGAGTCAGAAACACGTTTCTTCTAGGAGCTGCGTTGGGATATTCCCGAGTGAATGGGACCATAGGCTGTACAGAGAAATATCTGCTTCTAAATCCAAAAGGGTGCTATCAAACTGAATGGTTGTCAATGTGTGCATTCAACTGACAGAGTTAAACTCACGTGTGGATTCAGCGGTTTGCAAACCCTTTCTGTGCAGAATCCCAAAACCGGTATTTCCAGCCCAATGCCGGCATCCGTACTAAACAGCAGGAAACTTCGCCTAAAACTCAGGAGAAACGTTTCCTTGAAACTGCTCTACTGTGCGTTCGTTCACCTAAGAGAGTTGAATCTATGTTGAGATTCAGCGAGTCAGAAACACGTTTCTTCTAGGAGCTGTGTTGGGATATTCCCGAGTGAATGGGACCATAGGCTGTACAGAGAAATATCTGCTTCTAAAACCAAAACGGAGCTATCTAACTGAATGGTTGTCAATGTGTGCATTCAACTGACAGAGTTAAACTCACGTGTGGATTCAGCGGTTTGAAAACCCTTTCTGGGCAGAATCCCAAAACCGGTATTTCCAGCCCAATGCTGGCATACATACTAAACAGCAGGAAACTACGTCTAAAACTCAGGAAAAAAGTTTCCTTGAAACTGCTCTGCTGTGCGTTCGTTCACATAAGAGAGTTGAATCTATGTTGAGATTCAGCGAGTCAGAAACACTTTTCTTCTAGGAGCTGCGTTGGGATATTCCCGAGTGAATGGGACCATAGGCTGTACAGAGAAATATCTGCTTCTAAAACCAAAACGGAGCTATCTAACTGAATGGTTGTCAATGTGTGCATTCAACTGACAGAGTTAAACTCACGTGTGGATTCAGCGGTTTGCAAACCCTTTCTGTGCAGAATCCCAAAACCGGTATTTCCAGCCCAATGCCGGCATACGTACTAAACAGCAGGAAACTTCGTCTAAAACTCAGGAGAAAAGATTCCTTGAAACTGCTCTGCTGTGCGTTCGTTCACCTAAGAGAGTTGAATCTATGTTGAGATTCAGCGAGTCAGAAACACGTTTCTTCTAGGAGCTGCGTTGGGATATTCCCGAGTGAATGGGACCATAGGCTGTACAGAGAAATATCTGCTTCTAAAACCAAAACGGAGCTATCTAACTGAATGGTTGTCCATGTGTGCATTCAACTGACAGAGTTAAACTCACGTGTGGATTCAGCGGTTTGCAAACCCTTTCTGTGCAGAATCCCAAAACCGGTATTTCGAATCAAATGCCGGCATCCGTACTAATCAGCAGGAAACTTCGTCTAAAACTCAGGAGAAACGTTTCCTTGAAACTGCTCTACTGTGCGTTCGTTCACCTAAGATAGTTGAATCTATGTTGAGATTCAGCGAGTCAGAAACACGTTTCTTATAGGAGCTGCGTTCGGATATTCCCGAGTGAATGGGACCATAGGCTGTACAGAGAAATATCTGCTTCTAAAACCAAAAGGGTGCTATCAAACTGAATGGTTGTCAATGTGTGCATTCAACTCACAGAGTTAAACTCACGTGTGGATTCAGCGGTTTGCAAAACCTTTCTGTGCAGAATCCCAAAACCGGTATTTCCAGCCCAAAGCTGGCGTACGTACTAAACAGCAGGAAACTTCGTCTAAAACTCAGGAGAAAAGTTTCCTTGAAACTGCTCTGCTGTTCGTTCGTTCACCTAAGAGAGTTGAATCTATGTTGAGATTCAGCGAGTCAGAAACACGTTTCTTCTAGGAGCTGCGTTGGGATATTCCCGAGTGAATGGGACCATAGGCTGTACAGAGAAATATCTGCTTCTAAAACCAAAACGGAGCTATCTAACTGAATGGTTGTCAATGTGTGCATTCAACTGACAGAGTTAAACTCACGTGTGGATTCAGCGGTTTGCAAACCCTTTCTGTGCAGAATCCCAAATCCGGTATTTCAAATCAAATGCCGGCATCCGTACTAATCAGCAGGAAACTCCGTCTAAAACTCAGGAGAAACGTTTCCGTGAAACTGCTCTGCTGTGCGTTCGTTCACCTAAGAGAGTTGAATCTATGTTGAGATTCAGCGAGTCAGAAACACGTTTCTTCTAGGAGCTGCGTTGGGATATTCCCGAGTGAATGGGACCATAGGCTGTACAGAGAAATATCTGTTTCTAAAACCAAAAGGGTGCTATCAAACTGAATGGTTTTCAATGTGTGCATTCAACTGACAGAGTTAAACTCACGTGTGGATTCAGCGGTTTGCAAACCCTTTCTGTGCAGAATCCCAAAACCGGTATTTCGAACCAAATGCCGGCATCCGTACTAAACAGCAGGAAACTTCGTCTAAAACTCAGGAGAAACGTTTCCTTGAAACTGCTCTGCTGTGCGTTCGTTCACCTAAGAGAGTTGAATCTATGTTGAGATTCAGCGAGTCAGAAACACGTTTCTTCTAGGAGCTGCGTTGGGATATTCCCGAGTGAATGGGACCATAGGCTGTACAGAGAAATATCTGCTTCTAAAACCAAAAGGGTGCTATAAAATTGAATGGTTGTCAATGTGTGCATTCAACTGACAGAGTTAAACTCACGTGTGGATTCAGCGGTTTGCAAACCCTTTCTGTCCACAATCCCAAAACGCGTATTTCCAGCCCAATGCCGGCATACGTACTAAACAGCAGGAAACTTCGTCTAAAACTCAGGAGAAAAGTTTCCTTGAAACTGCTCTGCTGTGCGTTCGTTCACCTAAGAGAGTTGAATCTATGTTGAGATTCAGCAAGTCAGAAACACGTTTCTTCTAGGAGCTGCGTTGGGATATTCCCGAGTGAATGGGACCATAGGCTGTACAGAGAAATATCTGCTTCTAAAACCAAAACGGAGCTATCTAACTGAATGGTTGTCAGTGTGTGCATTCAACTGACAGAGTTAAACTCACGTGTGGATTCAGCGGTTTGCAAAACCTTTCTGTCCAGAATCCCAAAACCGGTATTTCGAACCAAATGCCGGCATCCGTAGTAATCAGCAGGAAACTTCGTCTAAAACTCAGGAGAAACGTTTCCTTGAAACTGCTCTGCTGTGCGTTCGTTCACCTAAGAGAGTTGAATCTATGTTGAGATTCAGCGAGTCAGAAACACGTTTCTTCTAGGAGCTGCGTTGGGATATTCCCGAGTGAATGGGACCATAGGCTGTACAGAGAAATATCTGCTTCTAAAACCAAAAGGGTGCTATCAAACTGAATGGTTGTCAATGTGTGCATTCAACTGACAGAGTTAAACTCACGTGTGGATTCAGCGGTTTGCAAACCCTTTCTGTGCAGAATCCCAAAACCGGTATTTCCAGCCCAATGCTGGCATACGTACTAAACAGCAGGAAACTTCGTCTAAAACTCAGGAGAAGAGTTTCCTTGAAACTGCTCTGCTGTGCGTTCGTTCACCTAAGAGAGTTGAATCTATGTTGAGATTCAGCGAGTCAGAAACACGATTCTTCTAGTAGCTGTGTTGGGATATTCCCGAGTGAATGGGACCATAGGCTGTACAGAGAAATATCTGCTTCTAAAACCAAAACGGAGCTATCTAACTGAATGGTTGTCAATGTGTGCATTCAACTGACAGAGTCAAACTCACGTGTGGATTCAGCGGTTTGCAAACCCTTTCTGTGCAGAATCCCAAAACCGGTATTTCCAGCCCAATGCTGGCATACGTACTAAACAGCAGGAAACTTCGTCTAAAACTCAGGAGAAAAGTTTCCTTGAAACTGCTCTGCTGTGCGTTCGTTCACCTAAGAGAGTTGAATCTATGTTGAGATTCAGCGAGTCAGAAACACGTTTCTTCTAGGAGCTGCGTTGGGATATTCCCGAGTGAATGGGACCATAGTCTGTACAGAGAAATATCTGCTTCTAAAACCAAAACGGAGCTATCTAATTGAATGGTTGTCCATGTGTGCATTCAACTGACAGAGCTAAACTCACGTGTGGATTCAGCGGTTTGCAAACCCTTTCTGTGCAGAATCCCAAAACCGGTATTTCGAATCAAATGCCGGCATCCGTACTAATCAGCAGGAAACTTCGTCTAAAACTCAGGAGAAACGTTTCCTTGAAACTGCTCTACTGTGCGTTCGTTCACCTAAGAGAGTTGAATCTATGTTGAGATTCAGCGAGTCAGAAACACGTTTCTTCTAGGAGCTGTGTTGGGATATTCCCGAGTGAATGGGACCATAGGCTGTACAGAGAAATATCTGCTTCTAAAACCAAAACGGAGCTATCTAACTGAATGGTTGTCAATGTGTGCATTCAACTGACAGAGTTAAACTCACGTGTGGATTCAGCGGTTTGCAAACCCTTTCTGGGCAGAATCCCAAAACCGGTATTTCCAGCCCAATGCTGGCATACATACTAAACAGCAGGAAACTACGTCTAAAACTCAGGAGAAAAGTTTCCTTGAAACTGCTCTGCTGTGCGTTCGTTCACATAAGAGAGTTGAATCTATGTTGAGATTCAGCGAGTCAGAAACACTTTTCTTCTAGGAGCTGCGTTGGGATATTCCCGAGTGAATGGGACCATAGGCTGTACAGAGAAATATCTGCTTCTAAAACCAAAACGGAGCTATCTAACTGAATGGTTGTCAATGTGTGCATTCAACTGACAGAGTTAAACTCACGTGTGGATTCAGCGGTTTGCAAACCCTTTCTGTGCAGAATCCCAAAACTGGTATTTCCAGCCCAATGCCGGCATACGTACTAAACAGCAGGAAACTTCGTCTAAAACTCAGGAGAAAACTTTCCTTGAAACTGCTCTGCTGTGCGTTCGTTCACCTAAGAGAGTTGAATCTATGTTGAGATTCAGCGAGTCAGAAACACGTTTCTTCTAGGAGCTGCGTTGGGATATTCCCGAGTGAATGGGACCATAGGCTGCACCGAGAAATATCTGCTTCTAAAACCAAAAGGGTGCTATCAAACTGAATGGTTGTCAATGTGTGCATACAACTGACAGAGTTAAACTCACGTGTGGATTCAGCGGTTTGCAAACCCTTTCTGTCCAGAATCCCAAAACCTGTATTTCCAGCCCAATGCCGGCATACGTACTAAACAGCAGGAAACTTCGTCTAAAACTCAGGAGAAAAGTTTCCTTGAAACTGCTCTGCTCTGCGTTCGTTCACCTAAGAGAGTTGAATCTATGTTGAGATTCAGCGAGTCAGAAACACGTTTCTTCTAGGAGCTGCGTTGGGATATTCCCGAGTGAATGGGACCATAGGCTGTACAGAGAAATATCTGCTTCTAAAACCAAAACGGAGCTATCTAACTGACTGGTTGTCAAGGTGCGCATTCAACTGACAGAGTTAAACTCACGTGTGGATTCAGCGGTTTGCAAACCCTTTCTGTGCAGAATCCCAAAACCGGTATTTCCAGCCCAATGCTGGCATACGTACTAAACACAGGAAACTTCGTATAAAACTCAGGAGAAAAGTTTCCTTGAAACTGCTCTGCTGTGCGTTCGTTCACCTAAGAGAGTTGAATCTATGTTGAGATTCAGCGAGTCAGAAACACGTTTCTTCTAGGAACTGCGTTGGGATATTCCCGAGTGAATGGGACCATAGGCTGTACAGAGAAATATCTGCTTCTAAAACCAAAACGGAGCTATCTTACTGAATGGTTGTCAGTGTGTGCATTCAACTGACAGATTTAAACTCACGTGTGGATTCAGCGGTTTGCAAACCCTTTCTGTGCAGAATCCCAAAAACAGTATTTCCAGCCCAATGCCGGCGTCCGTACTAAACAGCAGGAAACTTCGTCTAAAACTCAGGAGAAACGTTTCCTTGAAACTGCTCTGCTGTGCGTTCGTTCACCTAAGAGAGTTGAATCTATGTTGAGATTCAGCGAGTCAGAAACACGTTTCTTCTAGGAGCTGCGTTGGGATATTCCCGAGTGAATGGGACCATAGGCTGTACAGAGAAATATCTGCTTCTAAAACCAAAACGGAGCTATCTAACTGAATGGTTGTCAATGTGTGCATTCAACTGACAGAGTTAAACTCACGTGTGGATTGAGCGGTTTGCAAACCCTTTCTGTGCAGAATCCCAAAACCGGTATTTCGAACCAAATGCCGGCATCCGAACTAATCAGCAGGAAACTTCGTCTAAAACTCAGGAGAAACGTTTCCTTGAAACTGCTCTGCTGTGCGTCCGTTCACCTAAGAGAGTTGAATCTATGTTGAGATTCAGCGAGTCAGAAACACGTTTCTTCTAGGAGCTGCGTTGGGATATTCCCGAGTGAATGGGACCATAGGTTGTACAGAGAAATATCTGCTTCTAAAACCAAAACGGAGCTATCTAACTGAATGGTTGTCAATGTGTGCATTCAACTGACAGAGTTTAACTCACGTGTGGATTCAGCGGTTTGCAAACCCTTTCTGTGCAGAATCCCAAAACCGGTATTTCCAGCCCAATGCCGGCATACGTACTAAACAGTAGTAAACTTCGTCTAAAGCTCAGGAGAAACATTTCCTTGAAACTGCTCTGCTGTGCGTTCGTTCACCTAAGAGAGTTGAATCTATGTTGAGATTCAGCGAGTCAGAAACACGTTTCTTCTAGGAGCTGCGTTGGGATATTCCCGAGTGAATGGGACCATGGGCTGTACAGAGAAATATCTGCTTCTAAAACCAAAACGGAGCTATCTAACTGAATGGTTGTCAATGTGTGCATTCAACTGACAGAGTTAAACTCACGTGTGGATTCAGCGGTTTGCAAACCCTTTCTGTGCAGAATCCCAAAACCGGTATTTCGAACCAAATGCCGGCATCCGTACTAATCAGCAGGAAACTTCGTCTAAAACTCAGGAAAACGTTTCCTTGAAACTGCTCTGCTGTGCGTCCGTTCACCTAAGAGAGTTGAATCTATGTTGAGATTCAGCGAGTCAGAAACACGTTTCTTCTAGGAGCTGCGTTGGGATATTCCCGAGTGAATGGGACCATAGGCTGTACAGAGAAATATCTGCTGCTAAAACCAACATGGAGCTATCTAACTGAATGGTTGTCAATGTGTGCATTCAACTGACAGAGTTAAACTCACGTGTGGATTCAGCGGTTTGCAAACCCTTTCTGTAAAGAATCCCAAAGCGGGTATTTCCAGCCCAATGCCGGCATACGTACTAAACAACAGGAAACTTCGTCTAAAACTCAGGAGAAAAGTTTCCTTGAAACTGCTCTGCTGTGCGTTCGTTCACCTAAGAGAGTTGAATCTATGTTGCGATTCAGCGAGTCAGAAACACGTTTCTTCTAGGAGCTGCGTTGGGATATTCCCGAGTGAATGGGACCATACGCTGTACAGAGAAATATCTGCTTCTAAAACCAAAACGGAGCTATCTAACTGAATGGTTGTCAGTGTGTGCATTCAACTGACAGAGTTAAACTCACGTGTGGATTCAGCGGTTTGCAAAACCTTTCTGTCCAGAATCCCAAAACCGGTATTTCGAACCAAATGCCGGCATCCGTACTAATCAGCAGGAAACTTCGTCTAAAACTCAGGAGAAACGTTTCCTTGAAACTGCTCTGCTGTGCGTTCGTTCACCTAAGAGAGTTGAATCTATGTTGAGATTCAGCGAGACAGAAACACGTTTCTTCTAGGAGCTGCGTTGGGATATTCCCGAGTGAATGGGACCATAGGCTGTACAGAGTAATATCTGCTTCTAAAACCAAAACGGAGCTATCTAACTGAATGGTTGTCAATGTGTGCATTCAACTGACAGAGTTAAACTCACGTGTGGATTCAGCGGTTTGCAAACCCTTTCTGTGCAGAATCCCAAAACCGGTATTTCCAGCCCAATGCCGGCATACGTACTAAACAGTAGTAAACTTCGTATAAAACTCAGGAGAAAAGTTTCCTTGAAACTGCTCTGCTGTGCGTTCGTTCACCTAAGAGAGTTGAATCTATGTTGAGATTCAGCGAGTCAGAAACATGTTTCTTCTAGGAGCTGCGTTGGGATATTCCCGAGTGAATGGGACCATAGGCTGTACAGAGAAATATCTGCTTCTAAAACCAAAAGGGTGCAATCAAACTGAATGGTTGTCAATGTGTGCATTCAACTGACAGAGTTAAACTGACGTGTGGATTCAGCGGTTTGCAAACTCTTTCTGTGCAGAATCCCAAAACCGGTATTTCCAGTCCAATGCTGGCATACGTACTAAACAGCAGGAAACTTCGTCTAAAACTCAGGAGAAACGTTTCCTTGAAACTGCTCTGCTGTGCGTTCGTTCACCTAAGAGAGTTGAATCTATGTTGAGATTCAGCGAGTCAGAAACACGTTTCTTCTAGGAGCTGCATTGGGATATTCCCGAGTGAATGGGACCATAGGCTGTACAGAGAAATATCTGCTTCTAAAACCAAAACGGAGCTATCTAACTGAATGGTTGTCAATGTGTGCATTCAACTGACAGAGTTAAACTCACGTGTGGATTCAGCGGTTTGCAAACCCTTTCTGTGCAGAATCCCAAAACCGGTATTTCGAACCAAATGCCGGCATCCGTACTAATCAGCAGGAAACTTCGTCTAAGACTCAGGAGAAACGTTTCCTTGAAACTGCTCTGCTGTGCGTCCGTTCACCTAAGAGAGTTGAATCTATGTTGAGATTCAGCGAGTCAGAAACACGTTTCTTCTAGGAGCTGCGTTGGGATATTCACGAGTGAATGGGACCATAGGCTGTACAGAGAAATATCTGCTTCTAAAACCAACATGGAGCTATCTAACTGAATGGTTGTCAATGTGTGCATTCAACTGACAGAGTTAAACTCACGTGTAGATTCAGCGGTTTGCAAACCCTTTCTGTGCAGAATCCCAAAACCGGTATTTCCAGCCCAATGCCGGCATACGTACTTAACAGTAGTAAACTTCGTCTAAAGCTCAGGAGAAACGTTTCCTTGAAACTACTCTGCTGTGCGTTCGTTCACCTAATACAGTTGAATCTATGTTGAGATTCAGCGAGTCAGAAACACGTTTCTTCTAGGAGCTGCGTTGGGATATTCCCGAGTGAATGGGACCATAGGCTGTACAGAGAAATATCTGCTTCTAAAACCAAAACGGAGCTATCTAACTGAATGGTTGTCAATGTGTGCATTCAACTGATAGAGTTAAACTCACGTGTGGATTCAGCGGTTTGCAAACCCTTTCTGTGCGGAATCCCAAAACCGGTATTTCGAACCAAATGCCGGCATCCGTACTAATCAGCAGGAAACTTCGTCTGAAACTCAGGAGAAACGTTTCCTTGAAACTGCTCTGCTGTGCGTCCGTTCACCTAAGAGAGTTGAATCTATGTTGAGATTCAGCGAGTCAGAAACACGTTTCTTCTAGGAGCTGCGTTGGGATATTCCCGAGTGAATGGGACCATAGGCTGTACAGAGAAATATCTGCTTCTAAAACCAAAACGGAGCTTTCTAACTGAATGGTTGTCAATGTGTGCATTCAACTGACAGAGTTAAACTCACGTGTGGATTCAGCGGTTTGCAAACCCTTTCTGTGCAGAATCCCAAAACCGGTATTTCCAGCCCAATGCCGGCATACGTACTAAACAGTAGTAAACTTCGTATAAAACTCAGGAGAAAAGTTTCCTTGAAACTGCTCTGCTGTGAGTTCGTTCACCTAAGAGAGTTGAATCTCTGTTGAGATTCAGGGAGTCAGAAACACGTTTCTTCTAGGAGCTGCGTTGGGATATTCCCGAGTGAATGGGACCACAGGCTCTACAGAGAAATATCTGCTTCTAAAACCAAAACGGAGCTATCTAACTGAAAGGTTGTCAATGTGTGCATTCAACTGACAGAGTTAAACTCACGTGTGGATTCAGCGGTTTGCAAACCCTTTCTGTGCAGAATCCCAAAACCGGTATTTCCAGCCCAATGCTGGCATACGTACTAAACAGCAGGAAACTTCGTCTAAAACTCAGGAGAAAAGTTTCCTTGAAACTGCTCTGCTGTGCGTTCGTTCACCTAAGAGAGTTGAATCTATGTTGAGATTCAGCGAGTCAGAAACACGTTTCTTCTAGGAGCTGCGTTGGGATATTACCGAGTGAATGGGACCATAGGCTGTACAGAGAAATATCTGCTTCTAAAACCAAAACGGAGCTATCTAACTGAATGGTTGTCAATGTTTGCATTCAACTGACAGAGTTAAACTCACGTGTGGATTCAGCGGTTTGCAAACCCTTTCTGTGCAGAATCCCAAAACCGGTATTTCCAGCCCAATGCCGGCATCCGTACTAAACAGCAGGAAACTTCGTCTAAATCTCAGGAGAAACGTTTCCTTGAAACTGCTCTGCTGTGCGTTCGTTCACCTAAGAGAGTTGAATCTATGTTGAGATTCAGCGAGTCAGAAACACGTTTCTTCTAGGAGCTGCGTTGGGATATTCCCGAGTGAATGGGACCATAGGCTGTACAGAGAAATATCTGCTTCTAAAACCAAAACGGAGCTATCTAACTGAATGGTTGTCAATGTGTGCATTCAACTGACAGAGTTAAACTCACGTGTGGATTCAGCGGTTTGCAAACCCTTTCTGTGCAGAATCCCAAAACCGGTATTTCCAGCCCAATGCCGGCATACGTACTAAACAGTAGTAAACTTCGTCTAAAGCTCAGGAGAAACGTTTCCTTGAAACTGCTCTGCTGTGCGTTCGTTCACCTAAGAGAGTTGAATCTATGTTGAGATTCAGCGAGTCAGAAACACGTTTCTTCTAGGAGCTGCGTTGGGATATTCCCGAGTGAATGGGACCATAGGCTGTACAGAGAAATATCTGCTTCTAAAACCAAAACGGAGCTATCTAACTGAATGGTTGTCAATGTGTGCATTCAACTGACAGAGTTAAACTCACGTGTGGATTCAGCGGTTTGCAAACCCTTTCTGTGCAGAATCCCAAAACCGGTATTTCGAACCAAATGCCGGCATCCGTACTAATCAGCAGGAAACTTCGTCTAAAACTCAGGAAAACGTTTCCTTGAAACTGCTCTGCTGTGCGTCCGTTCACCTAAGAGAGTTGAATCTATGTTGAGATTCAGCGAGTCAGAAACACGTTTCTTCTAGGAGCTGCGTTGGGATATTCCCGAGTGAATGGGACCATAGGCTGTACAGAGAAATATCTGCTTCTAAAACCAAAACGGAGCTATCTAACTGAATGGTTGTCAATGTGTGCATTCAACTGACAGAGTTAAACTCACGTGTGGATTCAGCGGTTTGCAAACCCTTTCTGTGCAGAATCCCAAAACCGGTATTTCCAGCCCAATGCCGGCATACGTACTAAACAGCAGGAAACTTCGTCTAAAACTCAGGAGAAAACTTTCCTTGAAACTGCTCTGCTGTGCGTTCGTTCACCTAAGAGAGTTGAATCTATGTTGAGATTCAGCGAGTCAGAAACACGTTTCTTCTAGGAGCTGCGTTGGGATATTCCCGAGTGAATGGGACCATAGGCTGTACAGAGAAATATCTGCTTCTAAAACCAAAAGGGTGCTATCAAACTGAATGGTTGTCAATGTGTGCATTCAACTGACAGAGTTAAACTCACGTGTGGATTCAGCGGTTTGCAAACCCTTTCTGTCCAGAATCCCAAAACCTGTATTTCCAGCCCAATGCCGGCATACGTACTAAACAGCAGGAAACTTCGTCTAAAACTCAGGAGAAAAGTTTCCTTGAAACTGCTCTGCTCTGCGTTCGTTCACCTAAGAGAGTTGAATCTATGTTGAGATTCAGCGAGTCAGAAACACGTTTCTTCTAGGAGCTGCGTTGGGATATTCCCGAGTGAATGGGACCATAGGCTGTACAGAGAAATATCTGCTTCTAAAACCAAAACGGAGCTATCTAACTGACTGGTTGTCAAGGTGCGCATTCAACTGACAGAGTTAAACTCACGTGTGGATTCAGCGGTTTGCAAACCCTTTCTGTGCAGAATCCCAAAACCGGTATTTCCAGCCCAATGCTGGCATACGTACTAAACACAGGAAACTTCGTATAAAATTCAGGAGAAAAGTTTCCTTGAAACTGCTCTGCTGTGCGTTCGTTCACCTAAGAGAGTTGAATCTATGTTGAGATTCAGCGAGTCAGAAACACGTTTCTTCTAGGAACTGCGTTGGGATATTCCCGAGTGAATGGGACCATAGGCTGTACAGAGAAATATCTGCTTCTAAAACCAAAACGGAGCTATCTTACTGAATGGTTGTCAATGTGTGCATTCAACTGACAGAGTTAAACTCACGTGTGGATTCAGCGGTTTGCAAACCCTTTCTGTGCAGAATCCCAAAAACGGTATTTCCAGCCCAATGCCGGCATCCGTACTAAACAGCAGGAAACTTCGTCTAAAACTCAGGAGAAACGTTTCCTTGAAACTGCTCTGCTGTGCGTTCGTTCACCTAAGAGAGTTGAATCTATGTTGAGATTCAGCGAGTCAGAAACACGTTTCTTCTAGGAGCTGCGTTGGGATATTCCCGAGTGAATGGGACCATAGGCTGTACAGAGAAATATCTGCTTCTAAAACCAAAACGGAGCTATCTAACTGAATGGTTGTCAATGTGTGCATTCAACTGACAGAGTTAAACTCACGTGTGGATTGAGCGGTTTGCAAACCCTTTCTGTGCAGAATCCCAAAACCGGTATTTCGAACCAAATGCCGGCATCCGAACTAATCAGCAGGAAACTTCGTCTAAAACTCAGGAGAAACGTTTCCTTGAAACTGCTCTGCTGTGCGTCCGTTCACCTAAGAGAGTTGAATCTATGTTGAGATTCAGCGAGTCAGAAACACGTTTCTTCTAGGAGCTGCGTTGGGATATTCCCGAGTGAATGGGACCATAGGCTGTACAGAGAAATATCTGCTTCTAAAACCAAAACGGAGCTATCTAACTGAATGGTTGTCAATGTGTGCATTCAACTGACAGAGTTAAACTCACGTGTGGATTCAGAGGTTTGCAAACCCTTTCTGTGCAGAATCCCAAAACCGGTATTTCCAGCCCAATGCCGGCATACGTACTAAACAGCAGGAAACTTCGTCTAAAACTCAGGAGAAAACTTTCCTTGAAACTGCTCTGCTGTGCATTTGTTCACCTAAGAGAGTTGAATCTATGTTGAGATTCAGCGAGTCAGAAACACGTTTCTTCTAGGAGCTGCGTTGGGATATTCCCGAGTGAATGGGACCATAGGCTGTACAGAGAAATATCTGCTTCTAAAACCAAAACGGAGCTATCTAACTGAATGGTTGTCAATGTGTGCATTCAACTGACAGAGTTAAACTCACGTTTGGATTCAGCGGTTTGCAAACCCTTTCTGTGCAGAATCCCAAAACCGGTATTTCGAACCAAATGCCGGCATCCGTACTAAACAGCAGGAAACTTCGTCTAAAACTCAGGAGAAACGTTTCCTTGAAACTGCTCTGCTGTGCGTTCGTTCACCTAAGAGAGTTGAATCTATGTTGAGATTCAGCGAGTCAGAAACACGTTTCTTCTAGGAGCTGCGTTGGGATATTCCCGAGTGAATGGGACCATAGGATGTACAGAGAAATATCTGCTTCTAAATCCAAAAGGGTGCTATCAAACTGAATGGTTGTCAATGTGTGCATTCAACTGACAGAGTTAAACTCACGTGTGGATTCAGCGGTTTGCAAACCCTTTCTGTGCAGAATCCCAAAACCGGTATTTCGAAGCAAATGCCGGCATCCGTACTAAACAGCAGGAAACTTCGTCTAAAACTCAGGAGAAACGTTTCCTTGAAACTGCTCTGCTGTGCGTTCGTTCACCTAAGAGAGTTGAATCTATGTTGAGATTCAGCGAGTCAGAAACACGTTTCTTCTAGGAGCTGCGTTGGGATATTCCCGAGTGAATGGGACCATAGGCTGTACAGAGAAATATCTGCTTCTAAATCCAAAAGGGTGCTATCAAACTGAATGGTTGTCAATGTGTGCATTCAACTGACAGAGTTAAACTCACGTGTGGATTCAGCGGTTTGCAAACCCTTTCTGTGCAGAATCCCAAAACCGGTATTTCCAGCCCAATGCCGGCATCCGTACTAAACAGCAGGAAACTTCGCCTAAAACTCAGGAGAAACGTTTCCTTGAAACTGCTCTACTGTGCGTTCGTTCACCTAAGAGAGTTGAATCTATGTTGAGATTCAGCGAGTCAGAAACACGTTTCTTCTAGGAGCTGTGTTGGGATATTCCCGAGTGAATGGGACCATAGGCTGTACAGAGAAATATCTGCTTCTAAAACCAAAACGGAGCTATCTAACTGAATGGTTGTCAATGTGTGCATTCAACTGACAGAGTTAAACTCACGTGTGGATTCAGCGGTTTGAAAACCCTTTCTGGGCAGAATCCCAAAACCGGTATTTCCAGCCCAATGCTGGCATACATACTAAACAGCAGGAAACTACGTCTAAAACTCAGGAAAAAAGTTTCCTTGAAACTGCTCTGCTGTGCGTTCGTTCACATAAGAGAGTTGAATCTATGTTGAGATTCAGCGAGTCAGAAACACTTTTCTTCTAGGAGCTGCGTTGGGATATTCCCGAGTGAATGGGACCATAGGCTGTACAGAGAAATATCTGCTTCTAAAACCAAAACGGAGCTATCTAACTGAATGGTTGTCAATGTGTGCATTCAACTGACAGAGTTAAACTCACGTGTGGATTCAGCGGTTTGCAAACCCTTTCTGTGCAGAATCCCAAAACCGGTATTTCCAGCCCAATGCCGGCATACGTACTAAACAGCAGGAAACTTCGTCTAAAACTCAGGAGAAAAGATTCCTTGAAACTGCTCTGCTGTGCGTTCGTTCACCTAAGAGAGTTGAATCTATGTTGAGATTCAGCGAGTCAGAAACACGTTTCTTCTAGGAGCTGCGTTGGGATATTCCCGAGTGAATGGGACCATAGGCTGTACAGAGAAATATCTGCTTCTAAAACCAAAACGGAGCTATCTAACTGAATGGTTGTCCATGTGTGCATTCAACTGACAGAGTTAAACTCACGTGTGGATTCAGCGGTTTGCAAACCCTTTCTGTGCAGAATCCCAAAACCGGTATTTCGAATCAAATGCCGGCATCCGTACTAATCAGCAGGAAACTTCGTCTAAAACTCAGGAGAAACGTTTCCTTGAAACTGCTCTACTGTGCGTTCGTTCACCTAAGATAGTTGAATCTATGTTGAGATTCAGCGAGTCAGAAACACGTTTCTTATAGGAGCTGCGTTCGGATATTCCCGAGTGAATGGGACCATAGGCTGTACAGAGAAATATCTGCTTCTAAAACCAAAAGGGTGCTATCAAACTGAATGGTTGTCAATGTGTGCATTCAACTCACAGAGTTAAACTCACGTGTGGATTCAGCGGTTTGCAAAACCTTTCTGTGCAGAATCCCAAAACCGGTATTTCCAGCCCAAAGCTGGCGTACGTACTAAACAGCAGGAAACTTCGTCTAAAACTCAGGAGAAAAGTTTCCTTGAAACTGCTCTGCTGTTCGTTCGTTCACCTAAGAGAGTTGAATCTATGTTGAGATTCAGCGAGTCAGAAACACGTTTCTTCTAGGAGCTGCGTTGGGATATTCCCGAGTGAATGGGACCATAGGCTGTACAGAGAAATATCTGCTTCTAAAACCAAAACGGAGCTATCTAACTGAATGGTTGTCAATGTGTGCATTCAACTGACAGAGTTAAACTCACGTGTGGATTCAGCGGTTTGCAAACCCTTTCTGTGCAGAATCCCAAATCCGGTATTTCAAATCAAATGCCGGCATCCGTACTAATCAGCAGGAAACTCCGTCTAAAACTCAGGAGAAACGTTTCCGTGAAACTGCTCTGCTGTGCGTTCGTTCACCTAAGAGAGTTGAATCTATGTTGAGATTCAGCGAGTCAGAAACACGTTTCTTCTAGGAGCTGCGTTGGGATATTCCCGAGTGAATGGGACCATAGGCTGTACAGAGAAATATCTGTTTCTAAAACCAAAAGGGTGCTATCAAACTGAATGGTTTTCAATGTGTGCATTCAACTGATAGAGTTAAACTCACGTGTGGATTCAGCGGTTTGCAAACCCTTTCTGTGCAGAATCCCAAAACCGGTATTTCGAACCAAATGCCGGCATCCGTACTAAACAGCAGGAAACTTCGTCTAAAACTCAGGAGAAACGTTTCCTTGAAACTGCTCTGCTGTGCGTTCGTTCACCTAAGAGAGTTGAATCTATGTTGAGATTCAGCGAGTCAGAAACACGTTTCTTCTAGGAGCTGCGTTGGGATATTCCCGAGTGAATGGGACCATAGGCTGTACAGAGAAATATCTGCTTCTAAAACCAAAAGGGTGCTATAAAATTGAATGGTTGTCAATGTGTGCATTCAACTGACAGAGTTAAACTCACGTGTGGATTCAGCGGTTTGCAAACCCTTTCTGTCCAGAATCCCAAAACGCGTATTTCCAGCCCAATGCCGGCATACGTACTAAACAGCAGGAAACTTCGTCTAAAACTCAGGAGAAAAGTTTCCTTGAAACTGCTCTGCTGTGCGTTCGTTCACCTAAGAGAGTTGAATCTATGTTGAGATTCAGCGAGTCAGAAACACGTTTCTTCTAGGAGCTGCGTTGGGATATTCCCGAGTGAATGGGACCATAGGCTGTACAGAGAAATATCTGCTTCTAAAACCAAAACGGAGCTATCTAACTGAATGGTTGTCAGTGTGTGCATTCAACTGACAGAGTTAAACTCACGTGTGGATTCAGCGGTTTGCAAAACCTTTCTGTCCAGAATCCCAAAACCGGTATTTCGAACCAAATGCCGGCATCCGTAGTAATCAGGAGGAAACTTCGTCTAAAACTCAGGAGAAACGTTTCCTTGAAACTGCTCTGCTGTGCGTTCGTTCACCTAAGAGAGTTGAATCTATGTTGAGATTCAGCGAGTCAGAAACACGTTTCTTCTAGGAGCTGCGTTGGGATATTCCCGAGTGAATGGGACCATAGGCTGTACAGAGAAATATCTGCTTCTAAAACCAAAAGGGTGCTATCAAACTGAATGGTTGTCAATGTGTGCATTCAACTGACAGAGTTAAACTCACGTGTGGATTCAGCGGTTTGCAAACCCTTTCTGTGCAGAATCCCAAAACCGGTATTTCCAGCCCAATGCTGGCATACGTACTAAACAGCAGGAAACTTCGTCTAAAACTCAGGAGAAGAGTTTCCTTGAAACTGCTCTGCTGTGCGTTCGTTCACCTAAGAGAGTTGAATCTATGTTGAGATTCAGCGAGTCAGAAACACGATTCTTCTAGTAGCTGTGTTGGGATATTCCCGAGTGAATGGGACCATAGGCTGTACAGAGAAATATCTGCTTCTAAAACCAAAACGGAGCTATCTAACTGAATGGTTGTCAATGTGTGCATTCAACTGACAGAGTTAAACTCACGTGTGGATTCAGCGGTTTGCAAACCCTTTCTGTGCAGAATCCCAAAACCGGTATTTCCAGCCCAATGCTGGCATACGTACTAAACAGCAGGAAACTTCGTCTAAAACTCAGGAGAAAAGTTTCCTTGAAACTGCTCTGCTGTGCGTTCGTTCACCTAAGAGAGTTGAATCTATGTTGAGATTCAGCGAGTCAGAAACACGTTTCTTCTAGGAGCTGCGTTGGGATATTCCCGAGTGAATGGGACCATAGTCTGTACAGAGAAATATCTGCTTCTAAAACCAAAACGGAGCTATCTAATTGAATGGTTGTCCATGTGTGCATTCAACTGACAGAGCTAAACTCACGTGTGGATTCAGCGGTTTGCAAACCCTTTCTGTGCAGAATCCCAAAACCGGTATTTCGAATCAAATGCCGGCATCCGTACTAATCAGCAGGAAACTTCGTCTAAAACTCAGGAGAAACGTTTCCTTGAAACTGCTCTACTGTGCGTTCGTTCACCTAAGAGAGTTGAATCTATGTTGAGATTCAGCGAGTCAGAAACACGTTTCTTCTAGGAGCTGTGTTGGGATATTCCCGAGTGAATGGGACCATAGGCTGTACAGAGAAATATCTGCTTCTAAAACCAAAACGGAGCTATCTAACTGAATGGTTGTCAATGTGTGCATTCAACTGACAGAGTTAAACTCACGTGTGGATTCAGCGGTTTGCAAACCCTTTCTGGGCAGAATCCCAAAACCGGTATTTCCAGCCCAATGCTGGCATACATACTAAACAGCAGGAAACTACGTCTAAAACTCAGGAGAAAAGTTTCCTTGAAACTGCTCTGCTGTGCGTTCGTTCACATAAGAGAGTTGAATCTATGTTGAGATTCAGCGAGTCAGAAACACTTTTCTTCTAGGAGCTGCGTTGGGATATTCCCGAGTGAATGGGACCATAGGCTGTACAGAGAAATATCTGCTTCTAAAACCAAAACGGAGCTATCTAACTGAATGGTTGTCAATGTGTGCATTCAACTGACAGAGTTAAACTCACGTGTGGATTCAGCGGTTTGCAAACCCTTTCTGTGCAGAATCCCAAAACCGGTATTTCCAGCCCAATGCCGGCATACGTACTAAACAGCAGGAAACTTCGTCTAAAACTCAGGAGAAAACTTTCCTTGAAACTGCTCTGCTGTGCGTTCGTTCACCTAAGAGAGTTGAATCTATGTTGAGATTCAGCGAGTCAGAAACACGTTTCTTCTAGGAGCTGCGTTGGGATATTCCCGAGTGAATGGGACCATAGGCTGCACCGAGAAATATCTGCTTCTAAAACCAAAAGGGTGCTATCAAACTGAATGGTTGTCAATGTGTGCATACAACTGACAGAGTTAAACTCACGTGTGGATTCAGCGGTTTGCAAACCCTTTCTGTCCAGAATCCCAAAACCTGTATTTCCAGCCCAATGCCGGCATACGTACTAAACAGCAGGAAACTTCGTCTAAAACTCAGGAGAAAAGTTTCCTTGAAACTGCTCTGCTCTGCGTTCGTTCACCTAAGAGAGTTGAATCTATGTTGAGATTCAGCGAGTCAGAAACACGTTTCTTCTAGGAGCTGCGTTGGGATATTCCCGAGTGAATGGGACCATAGGCTGTACAGAGAAATATCTGCTTCTAAAACCAAAACGGAGCTATCTAACTGACTGGTTGTCAAGGTGCGCATTCAACTGACAGAGTTAAACTCACGTGTGGATTCAGCGGTTTGCAAACCCTTTCTGTGCAGAATCCCAAAACCGGTATTTCCAGCCCAATGCTGGCATACGTACTAAACACAGGAAACTTCGTATAAAACTCAGGAGAAAAGTTTCCTTGAAACTGCTCTGCTGTGCGTTCGTTCACCTAAGAGAGTTGAATCTATGTTGAGATTCAGCGAGTCAGAAACACGTTTCTTCTAGGAACTGCGTTGGGATATTCCCGAGTGAATGGGACCATAGGCTGTACAGAGAAATATCTGCTTCTAAAACCAAAACGGAGCTATCTTACTGAATGGTTGTCAGTGTGTGCATTCAACTGACAGATTTAAACTCACGTGTGGATTCAGCGGTTTGCAAACCCTTTCTGTGCAGAATCCCAAAAACAGTATTTCCAGCCCAATGCCGGCGTCCGTACTAAACAGCAGGAAACTTCGTCTAAAACTCAGGAGAAACGTTTCCTTGAAACTGCTCTGCTGTGCGTTCGTTCACCTAAGAGAGTTGAATCTATGTTGAGATTCAGCGAGTCAGAAACACGTTTCTTCTAGGAGCTGCGTTGGGATATTCCCGAGTGAATGGGACCATAGGCTGTACAGAGAAATATCTGCTTCTAAAACCAAAACGGAGCTATCTAACTGAATGGTTGTCAATGTGTGCATTCAACTGACAGAGTTAAACTCACGTGTGGATTGAGCGGTTTGCAAACCCTTTCTGTGCAGAATCCCAAAACCGGTATTTCGAACCAAATGCCGGCATCCGAACTAATCAGCAGGAAACTTCGTCTAAAACTCAGGAGAAACGTTTCCTTGAAACTGCTCTGCTGTGCGTCCGTTCACCTAAGAGAGTTGAATCTATGTTGAGATTCAGCGAGTCAGAAACACGTTTCTTCTAGGAGCTGCGTTGGGATATTCCCGAGTGAATGGGACCATAGGCTGTACAGAGAAATATCTGCTTCTAAAACCAAAACGGAGCTATCTAACTGAATGGTTGTCAATGTGTGCATTCAACTGACAGAGTTAAACTCACGTGTGGATTCAGAGGTTTGCAAACCCTTTCTGTGCAGAATCCCAAAACCGGTATTTCCAGCCCAATGCCGGCATACGTACTAAACAGCAGGAAACTTCGTCTAAAACTCAGGAGAAAACTTTCCTTGAAACTGCTCTGCTGTGCATTTGTTCACCTAAGAGAGTTGAATCTATGTTGAGATTCAGCGAGTCAGAAACACGTTTCTTCTAGGAGCTGCGTTGGGATATTCCCGAGTGAATGGGACCATAGGCTGTACAGAGAAATATCTGCTTCTAAAACCAAAACGGAGCTATCTAACTGAATGGTTGTCAATGTGTGCATTCAACTGACAGAGTTAAACTCACGTGTGGATTCAGCGGTTTGCAAACCCTTTCTGTGCAGAATCCCAAAACCGGTATTTCGAACCAAATGCCGGCATCCGTACTAATCAGCAGGAAACTTCGTCTAAAACTCAGGAGAAACGTTTCCTTGAAACTGCTCTGCTGTGCGTTCGTTCACCTAAGAGAGTTAAATCTATGTTGAGATTCAGCGAGTCAGAAACACGTTTCTTCTAGGAGCTGCGTTGGGATATTCCCGAGTGAATGGGACCATAGGCTGTACAGAGAAATATCTGCTTCTAAAACCAAAAGGGTGCTATCAAACTGAATGGTTGTCAATGTGTGCATTCAACTGACAGAGTTAAACTCACGTGTGGATTCAGCGGTTTGCAAACCCTTTCTATGCAGAATCCCAAAACCGGTATTTCGAACCAAATGCCGGCATCCGTACTAAACAGCAGGAAACTTCGTCTAAAACTCAGGAGAAACGTTTCCTTGAAACTGCTCTGCTGTGCGTTCGTTCACCTAAGAGAGTTGAATCTATGTTGAGATTCAGCGAGTCAGAAACACGTTTCTTCTAGGAGCTGCGTTGGGATATTCCCGAGTGAATGGGACCATAGGCTGTACAGAGAAATATCTGCTTCTAAATCCAAAAGGGTGCTATCAAACTGAATGGTTGTCAATGTGTGCATTCAACTGACAGAGTTAAACTCACGTGTGGATTCAGCGGTTTGCAAACCCTTTCTGTGCAGAATCCCAAAACCGGTATTTCCAGCCCAATGCTGGCATACGTACTAAACAGCAGGAAACTTCGTCTAAAACTCAGGAGAAAAGTTTCCTTGAAACTCCTCTGCTGTGCGTTCGTTCACCTAAGAGAGATGAATCTATGTTGAGATTCAGCGAGTCAGAAACACGTTTCTTCTAGGAGCTGCGTTCGGATATTCCCGAGTGAATGGGACCATAGGCTGTACAGAGAAATATCTGCTTCTAAAACCAAAAGGGTGCTATCAAACTGAATGGTTGTCAATGTGTGCATTCAACTGACAGAGTTAAACTCACGTGTGGATTCAGCGGTTTGCAAACCCTTTCTGTGCAGAATCCCAAAACCGGTATTTCCAGCCCAATGCCGGCATCCGTACTAAACAGCAGGAAACTTCGTCTAAAACTCAGGAGAAACGTTTCCTTGAAACTGCTCTACTGTGCGTTCGTTCACCTAAGAGAGTTGAATCTATGTTGAGATTCAGCGAGTCAGAAACACGTTTCTTCTAGGAGCTGTGTTGGGATATTCCCGAGTGAATGGGACCATAGGCTGTACAGAGAAATATCTGCTTCTAAAACCAAAACGGAGCTATCTAACTGAATGGTTGTCAATGTGTGCATTCAACTGACAGAGTTAAACTCACGTGTGGATTCAGCGGTTTGAAAACCCTTTCTGGGCAGAATCCCAAAACCGGTATTTCCAGCCCAATGCTGGCATACATACTAAACAGCAGGAAACTACGTCTAAAACTCAGGAAAAAAGTTTCCTTGAAACTGCTCTGCTGTGCGTTCGTTCACCTAAGAGAGTTGAATCTATGTTGAGATTCAGCGAGTCAGAAACACGTTTCTTCTAGGAGCTGCGTTGGGATATTCCCGAGTGAATGGGACCATAGGCTGTACAGAGAAATATCTGCTCCTAAACCAAAAGGGTGCTATCTAACTGAATGGTTGTCTATGTGTGCATTCAACTGACAGAGTTAAACTCACGTGTGGATTCAGCGGTTTGCAAACCCTTTCTGTGCAGAATCCCAAAACCGGTATTTCCAGCCCAATGCCGGCATAGGAACTAAACAGCAGGAAACTTCGTCTAAAACTCAGGAGAAAAGTTTCCTTGAAACTGCTCTGCAGTGCGTTCGTTCACGTAAGAGAGTTGAATCTATGTTGAGATTCAGCGAGTCAGAAACACGTTTCTTCTCGGAGCTGTGTTGGGATATTCCCGAGTGAATGGGACCATAGGCTGTACAGAGAAATATCTGCTTCTTAAACCAAAACGGAGCTATCTAACTGAAAGGTTGTCAATGTGTGCATTCAACTGACAGAGTTAAACTCACGTGTGGATTCAGCAGTTTGCAAACCCTTTCTGTGCAGAATCCCAAAACCGGTATTTCCAGCCCAATGCTGGCATACGTACGAAACAGAAGGAAACTTCGTCTAAAACTCAGGAGAAAAGTTTCCTTGAAACTGCTCTGCTGTGCCTTCGTTCACCTAAGAGAGTTGAATCTATGTTGCGATTCAGCGAGTCAGAAACACGTTTCTTCTAGGAGCTGCCTTGGGATATTCCCGAGTGAATGGGACCATAGGCTGTACAGAGAAATATCTGCTTCTAAAACCAAAACGGAGCTATCTAACTGAATGGTTGTCCATGTGTGCATTCAACTGACAGAGTTAAACTCACGTGTGGATTCAGCGGTTTGCAAACCCTTTCTGTGCAGAATCCCAAAACCGGTATTTCGAATCAAATGCCGGCATCCGTACTAATCAGCAGGAAACTTCGTCTAAAACTCAGGAGAAACGTTTCCTTGAAACTGCTCTACTGTGCGTTCGTTCACCTAAGATAGTTGAATCTATGTTGAGATTCAGCGAGTCAGAAACACGTTTCTTATAGGAGCTGCGTTCGGATATTCCCGAGTGAATGGGACCATAGGCTGTACAGAGAAATATCTGCTTCTAAAACCAAAAGGGTGCTATCAAACTGAATGGTTGTCAATGTGTGCATTCAACTCACAGAGTTAAACTCACGTGTGGATTCAGCGGTTTGCAAAACCTTTCTGTGCAGAATCCCAAAACCGGTATTTCCAGCCCAAAGCTGGCGTACGTACTAAACAGCAGGAAACTTCGTCTAAAACTCAGGAGAAAAGTTTCCTTGAAACTGCTCTGCTGTTCGTTCGTTCACCTAAGAGAGTTGAATCTATGTTGAGATTCAGCGAGTCAGAAACACGTTTCTTCTAGGAGCTGCGTTGGGATATTCCCGAGTGAATGGGACCATAGGCTGTACAGAGAAATATCTGCTTCTAAAACCAAAACGGAGCTATCTAACTGAATGGTTGTCAATGTGTGCATTCAACTGACAGAGTTAAACTCACGTGTGGATTCAGCGGTTTGCAAACCCTTTCTGTGCAGAATCCCAAATCCGGTATTTCAAATCAAATGCCGGCATCCGTACTAATCAGCAGGAAACTCCGTCTAAAACTCAGGAGAAACGTTTCCGTGAAACTGCTCTGCTGTGCGTTCGTTCACCTAAGAGAGTTGAATCTATGTTGAGATTCAGCGAGTCAGAAACACGTTTCTTCTAGGAGCTGCGTTGGGATATTCCCGAGTGAATGGGACCATAGGCTGTACAGAGAAATATCTGTTTCTAAAACCAAAAGGGTGCTATCAAACTGAATGGTTTTCAATGTGTGCATCCAACTGATAGAGTTAAACTCACGTGTGGATTCAGCGGTTTGCAAACCCTTTCTGTGCAGAATCCCAAAACCGGTATTTCGAACCAAATGCCGGCATCCGTACTAAACAGCAGGAAACTTCGTCTAAAACTCAGGAGAAACGTTTCCTTGAAACTGCTCTGCTGTGCGTTCGTTCACCTAAGAGAGTTGAATCTATGTTGAGATTCAGCGAGTCAGAAACACGTTTCTTCTAGGAGCTGCGTTGGGATATTCCCGAGTGAATGGGACCATAGGCTGTACAGAGAAATATCTGCTTCTAAAACCAAAAGGGTGCTCTAAAATTGAATGGTTGTCAATGTGTGTATTCAACTGACAGAGTTAAACTCACGTGTGGATTCAGCGGTTTGCAAACCCTTTCTGTCCAGAATCCCAAAACGCGTATTTCCAGCCCAATGCCGGCATACGTACTAAACAGCAGGAAACTTCGTCTAAAACTCAGGAGAAAAGTTTCCTTGAAACTGCTCTGCTGTGCGTTCGTTCACCTAAGAGAGTTGAATCTATGTTGAGATTCAGCAAGTCAGAAACACGTTTCTTCTAGGAGCTGTGTTGGGATATTCCCGAGTGAATGGGACCATAGGCTGTACAGAGAAATATCTGATTCTAAAACCAAAACGGAGCTATCTAACTGAATGGTTGTCAGTGTGTGCATTCAACTGACAGAGTTAAACTCACGTGTGGATTCAGCGGTTTGCAAAACCTTTCTGTCCAGAATCCCAAAACCGGTATTTCGAACCAAATGCCGGCATCCGTAGTAATCAGCAGGAAACTTCGTCTAAAACTCAGGAGAAACGTTTCCTTGAAACTGCTCTGCTGTGCGTTCGTTCACCTAAGAGAGTTGAATCTATGTTGAGATTCAGCGAGTCAGAAACACGATTCTTCTAGTAGCTGTGTTGGGATATTCCCGAGTGAATGGGACCATAGGCTGTACAGAGAAATATCTGCTTCTAAAACCAAAACGGAGCTATCTAACTGAATGGTTGTCAATGTGTGCATTCAACTGACAGAGTTAAACTCACGTGTGGATTCAGCGGTTTGCAAACCCTTTCTGTGCAGAATCCCAAAACCGGTATTTCCAGCCCAATGCTGGCATACGTACTAAACAGCAGGAAACTTCGTCTAAAACTCAGGAGAAAAGTTTCCTTGAAACTGCTCTGCTGTGCCTTCGTTCACCTAAGAGAGTTGAATCTATGTTGCGATTCAGCGAGTCAGAAACACGTTTCTTCTAGGAGCTGCGTTTGGATATTCCCGAGTGAATGGGACCATAGGCTGTACAGAGAAATATCTGCTTCTAAAACCAAAACGGAGCTATCTAATTGAATGGTTGTCCATGTGTGCATTCAACTGACAGAGCTAAACTCACGTGTGGATTCAGCAGTTTGCAAACCCTTTCTGTGCAGAATCCCAAAACCGGTATTTCGAATCAAATGCCGGCATCCGTACTAATCAGCAGGAAACTTCGTCTAAAACTCAGGAGAAACGTTTCCTTGAAACTGCTCTACTGTGCGTTCGTTCACCTAAGAGAGTTGAATCTATGTTGAGATTCAGCGAGTCAGAAACACGTTTCTTCTAGGAGCTGTGTTGGGATATTCCCGAGTGAATGGGACCATAGGCTGTACAGAGAAATATCTGCTTCTAAAACCAAAACGGAGCTATCTAACTGAATGGTTGTCAATGTGTGCATTCAACTGACAGAGTTAAACTCACGTGTGGATTCAGCGGTTTGCAAACCCTTTCTGGGCAGAATCCCAAAACCGGTATTTCCAGCCCAATGCTGGCATACATACTAAACAGCAGGAAACTACGTCTAAAACTCAGGAGAAAAGTTTCCTTGAAACTGCTCTGCTGTGCGTTCGTTCACATAAGAGAGTTGAATCTATGTTGAGATTCAGCGAGTCAGAAACACTTTTCTTCTAGGAGCTGCGTTGGGATATTCCCGAGTGAATGGGACCATAGGCTGTACAGAGAAATATCTGCTTCTAAAACCAAAACGGAGCTATCTAACTGAATGGTTGTCAATGTGTGCATTCAACTGACAGAGTTAAACTCACGTGTGGATTCAGCGGTTTGCAAACCCTTTCTGTGCAGAATCCCAAAACCGGTATTTCCAGCCCAATGCCGGCATACGTACTAAACAGCAGGAAACTTCGTCTAAAACTCAGGAGAAAAGATTCCTTGAAACTGCTCTGCTATGCGTTCGTTCACCTAAGAGAGTTGAATCTATGTTGAGATTCAGCGAGTCAGAAACACGTTTCTTCTAGGAGCTGCGTTGGGATATTCCCGAGTGAATGGGACCATAGGCTGTACAGAGAAATATCTGCTCCTAAAACCAAAAGGGTGCTATCTAACTGAATGGTTGTCTATGTGTGCATTCAACTGACAGAGTTAAACTCACGTGTGGATTCAGCGGTTTGCAAACCCTTTCTGTGCAGAATCCCAAAACCGGTATTTCCAGCCCAATGCCGGCATAGGAACTAAACAGCAGGAAACTTCGTCTAAAACTCAGGAGAAAAGTTTCCTTGAAACTGCTCTGCAGTGCGTTCGTTCACGTAAGAGAGTTGAATCTATGTTGAGATTCAGCGAGTCAGAAACACGTTTCTTCTCGGAGCTGTGTTGGGATATTACCGAGTGAATGGGACCATAGTCTGTACAGAGAAATATCTGCTTCTAAAACCAAAACGGAGCTATCTAACTGAAAGGTTGTCAATGTGTGCATTCAACTGACAGAGTTAAACTCACGTGTGGATTCAGCACTTTGCAAACCCTTTCTGTGCAGAATCCCAAAACCGGTATTTCCAGCCCAATGCTGGCATACGTACTAAACAGAAGGAAACTTCGTCTAAAACTCAGGAGAAAAGTTTCCTTGAAACTGCTCTGCTGTGCCTTCGTTCACCTAAGAGAGTTGAATCTATGTTGCGATTCAGCGAGTCAGAAACACGTTTCTTCTAGGAGCTGCCTTGGGATATTCCCGAGTGAATGGGACCATAGGCTGTACAGAGAAATATCTGCTTCTAAAACCAAAACGGAGCTATCTAACTGAATGGTTGTCCATGTGTGCATTCAACTGACAGAGTTAAACTCACGTGTGGATTCAGCGGTTTGCAAACCCTTTCTGTGCAGAATCCCAAAACCGGTATTTCGAATCAAATGCCGGCATCCGTACTAATCAGCAGGAAACTTCGTCTAAAACTCAGGAGAAACGTTTCCTTGAAACTGCTCTACTGTGCGTTCGTTCACCTAAGATAGTTGAATCTATGTTGAGATTCAGCGAGTCAGAAACACGTTTCTTCTAGGAGCTGCGTTCGGATATTCCCGAGTGAATGGGACCATAGGCTGTACAGAGAAATATCTGCTTCTAAAACCAAAAGGGTGCTATCAAACTGAATGGTTTTCAATGTGTGCATTCAACTGACAGAGTTAAACTCACGTGTGGATTCAGCGGTTTGCAAAACCTTTCTGTGCAGAATCCCAAAACCGGTATTTCCAGCCCAAAGCTGGCGTACGTACTAAACAGCAGGAAACTTCGTCTAAAACTCAGGAGAAAAGTTTCCTTGAAACTGCTCTGCTGTTCGTTCGTTCACCTAAGAGAGTTGAATCTATGTTGAGATTCAGCGAGTCAGAAACACGTTTCTTCTAGGAGCTGCGTTGGGATATTCACGAGTGAATGGGACCATAGGCTGTACAGAGAAATATCTGCTTCTAAAACCAAAACGGAGCTATCTAACTGAATGGTTGTCAATGTGTGCATTCAACTGACAGAGTTAAACTCACGTGTGGATTCAGCGGTTTGCAAACCCTTTCTGTGCAGAATCCCAAATCCGGTATTTCGAATCAAATGCCGGCATCCGTACTAATCAGCAGGAAACTCCGTCTAAAACTCAGGAGAAACGTTTCCGTGAAACTGCTCTGCTGTGCGTTCGTTCACCTAAGAGAGTTGAATCTATGTTGAGATTCAGCGAGTCAGAAACACGTTTCTTCTAGGAGCTGCGTTGGGATATTCCCGAGTGAATGGGACCATAGGCTGTACAGAGAAATATGTGTTTCTAAAACCAAAAGGGTGCTATCAAACTGAATGGTTGTCAATGTGTGCATTCAACTGACAGAGTTAAACTCACGTGTGGATTCAGGGGTTTGCAAACCCTTTCTGTCCAGAATCCCAAAACGCGTATTTCCAGCCCAATGCCGGCATACGTACTAAACAGCAGGAAACTTCGTCTAAAACTCAGGAGAAAAGTTTCCTTGAAACTGCTCTGCTGTGCGTTCGTTCACCTAAGAGAGTTGAATCTATGTTGAGATTCAGCAAGTCAGAAACACGTTTCTTCTAGGAGCTGCGTTGGGATATTCCCGAGTGAATGGGACCATAGGCTGTACAGAGAAATATCTGCTTCTAAAACCAAAAGGGTGCTATCAAACTGAATGGTTGTCAATGTGTGCATTCAACTGACAGAGTTAAACTCACGTGTGGATTCAGCGGTTTGCAAACCCTTTCTGTGCAGAATCCCAAAACCGGTATTTCCAGCCCAATGCTGGCATACGTACTAAACAGCAGGAAACTTCGTCTAAAACTCAGGAGAAAAGTTTCCTTGAAACTGCTCTGCTGTGCGTTCGTTCACCTAAGAGAGTTGAATCTATGTTGAGATTCAGCGAGTCAGAAACACGATTCTTCTAGTAGCTGTGTTGGGATATTCCCGAGTGAATGGGACCATAGGCTGTACAGAGAAATATCTGCTTCTAAAACCAAAACGGAGCTATCTAACTGAATGGTTGTCAATGTGTGCATTCAACTGACAGAGTTAAACTCACGTGTGGATTCAGCGGTTTGCAAACCCTTTCTGTGCAGAATCCCAAAACCGGTATTTCCAGCCCAATGCTGGCATACGTACTAAACAGCAGGAACCTTCGTCTAAAACTCAGGAGAAAAGTTTCCTTGAAACTGCTCTGCTGTGCCTTCGTTCACCTAAGAGAGTTGAATCTATGTTGAGATTCAGCGAGTCAGAAACACGTTTCTTCTAGGAGCTGCGTTGGGATATTCCCGAGTGAATGGGACCATAGGCTGTACAGAGAAATATCTGCTTCTAAAACCAAAACGGAGCTATCTAATTGAATGGTTGTCCATGTGTGCATTCAACTGACAGAGCTAAACTCACGTGTGGATTCAGCGGTTTGCAAACCCTTTCTGTGCAGAATCCCAAAACCGGTATTTCGAATCAAATGCCGGCATCCGTACTAATCAGCAGGAAACTTCGTCTAAAACTCAGGAGAAACGTTTCCTTGAAACTGCTCTACTGTGCGTTCGTTCACCTAAGAGAGTTGAATCTATGTTGAGATTCAGCGAGTAGAAACACGTTTCTTCTAGGATCTGTGTTGGGATATTCCCGAGTGAATGGGACCATAGGCTGTACAGAGAAATATCTGCTTCTAAAACCAAAACGGAGCTATCTAACTGAATGGTTGTCAATGTGTGCATTCAACTGACAGAGTTAAACTCACGTGTGGATTCAGCGGTTTGCAAACCCTTTCTGGGTAGAATCCCAAAACCGGTATTTCCAGCCCAATGCTGGCATACATACTAAACAGCAGGAAACTACGTCTAAAACTCAGGAGAAAAGTTTCCTTGAAACTGCTCTGCTGTGCGTTCGTTCACATAAGAGAGTTGAATCTATGTTGAGATTCAGCGAGTCAGAAACACTTTTCTTCTAGGAGCTGCGTTGGGATATTCCCGAGTGAATGGGACCATAGGCTGTACAGAGAAATATCTGCTTCTAAAACCAAAACGGAGCGATCTAACTGAATGGTTGTCAATGTGTGCATTCAACTGACAGAGTTAAACTCACGTGTGGATTCAGCGGTTTGCAAACCCTTTCTGTGCAGAATCCCAAAACCGGTATTTCCAGCCCAATGCCGGCATACGTACTAAACAGCAGGAAACTTCGTCTAAAACTCACGAGAAAAGATTCCTTGAAACTGCTCTGCTGTGCGTTCGTTCACCTAAGAGAGTTGAATCTATTTTGAGATTCAGCGAGTCAGAAACACGTTTCTTCTAGGAGCTGCGTTGGGATATTCCCGAGTGAATGGGACCATAGGCTGTACAGAGAAATATCTGCTCCTAAAACCAAAAGGGTGCTATCTAACTGAATGGTTGTCTATGTGTGCATTCAACTGACAGAGTTAAACTCACGTGTGGATTCAGCGGTTTGCAAACCCTTTCTGTGCAGAATCCCAAAACCGGTATTTCCAGCCCAATGCCGGCATAGGAACTAAAGCAGGAAACTTCGTCTAAAACTCAGGAGAAAAGTTTCCTTGAAACTGCTCTGCAGTGCGTTCGTTCACGTAAGAGAGTTGAATCTATGTTGAGTTTCAGCGAGTCAGAAACACGTTTCTTCTCGGAGCTGTGTTGGGATATTACCGAGTGAATGGGACCATAGGCTGTACAGAGAAATATCTGCTTCTAAAACCAAAACGGAGCTATCTAACTGAAAGGTTGTCAATGTGTGCATTCAACTGACAGAGTTAAACTCACGTGTGGATTCAGCAGTTTGCAAACCCTTTCTGTGCAGAATCCCAAAACCGGTATTTCCAGCCCAATGCTGGCATACGTACTATACAGAAGGAAACTTCGTCTAAAACTCAGGAGAAAAGTTTCCTTGAAACTGCTCTGCTGTGCCTTCGTTCACCTAAGAGAGTTGAATCTATGTTGCGATTCAGCGAGTCAGAAACACGTTTCTTCTAGGAGCTGCCTTGGGATATTCCCGAGTGAATGGGACCATAGGCTGTACAGAGAAATATCTGCTTCTAAAACCAAAACGGAGCTATCTAACTGAATGGTTGTCCATGTGTGCATTCAACTGACAGAGTTAAACTCACGTGTGGATTCAGCGGTTTGCAAACCCTTTCTGTGCAGAATCCCAAAACCGGTATTTCGAATCAAATGCCGGCATCCGTACTAATCAGCAGGAAACTTCGTCTAAAACTCAGGAGAAACGTTTCCTTGAAACTGCTCTACTGTGCGTTCGTTCACCTAAGATAGTTGAATCTATGTTGAGATTCAGCGAGTCAGAAACACGTTTCTTATAGGAGCTGCGTTCGGATATTCCCGAGTGAATGGGACCATAGGCTGTACAGAGAAATATCTGCTTCTAAAACCAAAAGGGTGCTATCAAACTGAATGGTTGTCAATGTGTGCATTCAACTGACAGAGTTAAACTCACGTGTGGATTCAGCGGTTTGCAAAACCTTTCTGTGCAGAATCCCAAAACCGGTATTTCCAGCCCAAAGCTGGCGTACGTACTAAACAGCAGGTAACTTCGTCTAAAACTCAGGAGAAAAGTTTCCTTGAAACTGCTCTGCTGTTCGTTCGTTCACCTAAGAGAGTTGAATCTATGTTGAGATTCAGCGAGTCAGAAACACGTTTCTTCTAGGAGCTGCGTTGGGATATTCCCGAGTGAATGGGACCATAGGCTGTACAGAGAAATATCTGCTTCTAAAACCAAAACGGAGCTATCTAACTGAATGGTTGTCAATGTGTGCATTCAACTGACAGAGTTAAACTCACGTGTGGATTCAGCGGTTTGCAAACCCTTTCTGTGCAGAATCCCAAATCCGGTATTTCGAATCAAATGCCGGCATCCGTACTAATCAGCAGGAAACTCCGTCTAAAACTCAGGAGAAACGTTTCCGTGAAACTGCTCTGCTGTGCGTTCGTTCACCTAAGAGAGTTGAATCTATGTTGAGATTCAGCGAGTCAGAAACACGTTTCTTCTAGGAGCTGCGTTGGGATATTCCCGAGTGAATGGGACCATAGGCTGTACAGAGAAATATCTGTTTCTAAAACCAAAAGGGTGCTATCAAACTGAATGGTTGTCAATGTGTGCATTCAACTGACAGAGTTAAACTCACGTGTGGATTCAGCGGTTTGCAAACCCTTTCTGTGCAGAATCCCAAAACCGGTATTTCGAACCAAATGCCGGCATCCGTACTAAACAGCAGGAAACTTCGTCTAAAACTCAGGAGAAACGTTTCCTTGAAACTGCTCTGCTGTGCGTTCGTTCACCTAAGAGAGTTGAATCTATGTTGAGATTCAGCGAGTCAGAAACACGTTTCTTCTAGGAGCTGCGTTGGGATATTCCCGAGTGAATGGGACCATAGGCTGTACAGAGAAATATCTGCTTCTAAAACCAAAAGGGTGCTATAAAATTGAATGGTTGTCAATGTGTGCATTCAACTGACAGAGTTAAACTCACGTGTGGATTCAGCGGTTTGCAAACCCTTTCTGTCCAGAATCCCAAAACGCGTATTTCCAGCCCAATGCCGGCATACGTACTAAACAGCAGGAAACTTCGTCTAAAACTCAGGAGAAACGTTTCCTTGAAACTGCTCTGCTGTGCGTTCGTTCACCTAAGAGAGTTGAATCTATGTTGAGATTCAGCAAGTCAGAAGCACGTTTCTTCTAGGAGCTGCGTTGGGATATTCCCGAGTGAATGGGACCATAGGCTGTACAGAGAAATATCTGCTTCTAAAACCAAAACGGAGCTATCTAACTGAATGGTTGTCAGTGTGTGCATTCAACTGACAGAGTTAAACTCACGTGTGGATTCAGCGGTTTGCAAAACCTTTCTGTCCAGAATCCCAAAACCGGTATTTCGAACCAAATGCCGGCATCCGTACTAATCAGCAGGAAACTTCGTCTAAAACTCAGGAGAAACGTTTCCTTGAAACTGCTCTGCTGTGCGTTCGTTCACCTAAGAGAGTTGAATCTATGTTGAGATTCAGCGAGTCAGAAACACGTTTCTTCTAGGAGCTGCGTTGGGATATTCCCGAGTGAATGGGACCATAGGCTGTACAGAGAAATATCTGCTTCTAAATCCAAAAGGGTGCTATCAAACTGAATGGTTGTCAATGTGTGCATTCAACTGACAGAGTTAAACTCACGTGTGGATTCAGCGGTTTGCAAACCCTTTCTGTGCAGAATCCCAAAACCGGTATTTCCAGCCCAATGCTGGCATACGTACTAAACAGCAGGAAACTTCGTCTAAAACTCAGGAGAAACGTTTCCTTGAAACTGCTCTGCTGTGCGTTCGTTCACCTAAGAGAGTTGAATGTATGTTGAGATTCAGCGAGTCAGAAACACGTTTCTTCTAGGAGCTGCGTTCGGATATTCCCGAGTGAATGGGACCATAGGCTGTACAGAGAAATATCTGCTTCTAAAACCAAAAGGGTGCTATCAAACTGAATGGTTGTCAATGTGGGCATTCAACTGACAGAGTTAAAGTCATGTGTGGATTCAGCAGTTTGCAAACCCTTTCTATGCAGAATCCCAAAACCGGTATTTCGAACCAAATGCCGGCATCCGTACTAAACAGCAGGAAACTTCGTCTAAAACTCAGGAGAAACGTTTCCTTGAAACTGCTCTGCTGTGCGTTCGTTCACCTAAGAGAGTTGAATCTATGTTGAGATTCAGCGAGTCAGAAACACGTTTCTTCTAGGAGATGCGTTGGGATATTCCCGAGTGAATGGGACCATAGGCTGTACTGAGAAATATCTGCTCCTAAAACCAAAAGGGTGCTATCTAACTGAATGGTTGTCTATGTGTGCATTCAACTGACAGAGTTAACCTCACGTGTGGATTCAGCGGTTTGCAAACCCTTTCTGTGCAGAATCCCAAAACCGGTATTTCCAGCCCAATGCCGGCATAGGAACTAAAGCAGGAAACTTCGTCTAAAACTCAGGAGAAAAGTTTCCTTGAAACTGCTCTGCAGTGCGTTCGTTCACGTAAGAGAGTTGAATCTATGTTGAGATTCAGCGAGTCAGAAACACGTTTCTTCTCGGAGCTGTGTTGGGATATTACCGAGTGAATGGGACCATAGGCTGTACAGAGAAATATCTGCTTCTAAAACCAAAACGGAGCTATCTAACTGAAAGGTTGTCAATGTGTGCATTCAACTGACAGAGTTAAACTCACGTGTGGATTCAGCAGTTTGCAAACCCTTTCTGTGCAGAATCCCAAAACCGGTATTTCCAGCCCAATGCTGGCATACGTACTATACAGAAGGAAACTTCGTCTAAAACTCAGGAGAAAAGTTTCCTTGAAACTGCTCTGCTGTGCCTTCGTTCACCTAAGAGAGTTGAATCTATGTTGCGATTCAGCGAGTCAGAAACACGTTTCTTCTAGGAGCTGCCTTGGGATATTCCCGAGTGAATGGGACCATAGGCTGTACAGAGAAATATCTGCTTCTAAAACCAAAACGGAGCTATCTAACTGAATGGTTGTCCATGTGTGCATTCAACTGACAGAGTTAAACTCACGTGTGGATTCAGCGGTTTGCAAACCCTTTCTGTGCAGAATCCCAAAACCGGTATTTCGAATCAAATGCCGGCATCCGTACTAATCAGCAGGAAACTTCGTCTAAAACTCAGGAGAAACGTTTCCTTGAAACTGCTCTACTGTGCGTTCGTTCACCTAAGATAGTTGAATCTATGTTGAGATTCAGCGAGTCAGAAACACGTTTCCTATAGGAGCTGCGTTCGGATATTCCCGAGTGAATGGGACCATAGGCTGTACAGAGAAATATCTGCTTCTAAAACCAAAAGGGTGCTATCAAACTGAATGGTTGTCAATGTGTGCATTCAACTGACAGAGTTAAACTCACGTGTGGATTCAGCGGTTTGCAAAACCTTTCTGTGCAGAATCCCAAAACCGGTATTTCCAGCCCAAAGCTGGCGTACGTACTAAACAGCAGGAAACTTCGTCTAAAACTCAGGAGAAAAGTTTCCTTGAAACTGCTCTGCTGTTCGTTCGTTCACCTAAGAGAGTTGAATCTATGTTGAGATTCAGCGAGTCAGAAACACGTTTCTTCTAGGAGCTGCGTTGGGATATTCCCGAGTGAATGGGACCATAGGCTGTACAGAGAAATATCTGCTTCTAAAACCAAAACGGAGCTATCTAACTGAATGGTTGTCAATGTGTGCATTCAACTGACAGAGTTAAACTCACGTGTGGATTCAGCGGTTTGCAAACCCTTTCTGTGCAGAATCCCAAATCCGGTATTTCGAATCAAATGCCGGCATCCGTACTAATCAGCAGGAAACTCCGTCTAAAACTCAGGAGAAACGTTTCCGTGAAACTGCTCTGCTGTGCGTTCGTTCACCTAAGAGAGTTGAATCTATGTTGAGATTCAGCGAGTCAGAAACACGTTTCTTCTAGGAGCTGCGTTGGGATATTCCCGAGTGAATGGGACCATAGGCTGTACAGAGAAATATCTGTTTCTAAAACCAAAAGGGTGCTATCAAACTGAATGGTTGTCAATGTGTGCATTCAACTGACAGAGTTAAACTCACGTGTGGATTCAGCGGTTTGCAAACCCTTTCTGTGCAGAATCCCAAAACCGGTATTTCGAACCAAATGCCGGCATCCGTACTAAACAGCAGGAAACTTCGTCTAAAACTCAGGAGAAACGTTTCCTTGAAACTGCTCTGCTGTGCGTTCGTTCACCTAAGAGAGTTGAATCTATGTTGAGATTCAGCGAGTCAGAAACACGTTTCTTCTAGGAGCTGCGTTGGGATATTCCCGAGTGAATGGGACCTTAGGCTGTACAGAGAAATATCTGCTTCTAAAACCAAAAGGGTGCTATAAAATTGAATGGTTGTCAATGTGTGCATTCAACTGACAGAGTTAAACTCACGTGTGGATTCAGCGGTTTGCAAACCCTTTCTGTCCAGAATCCCAAAACGCGTATTTCCAGCCCAATGCCGGCATACGTACTAAACAGCAGGAAACTTCGTCTAAAACTCAGGAGAAAAGTTTCCTTGAAACTGCTCTGCTGTGCGTTCGTTCACCTAAGAGAGTTGAATCTATGTTGAGATTCAGCAAGTCAGAAGCACGTTTCTTCTAGGAGCTGCGTTGGGATATTCCCGAGTGAATGGGACCATAGGCTGTACAGAGAAATATCTGCTTCTAAAACCAAAACGGAGCTATCTAACTGAATGGTTGTCAGTGTGTGCATTCAACTGACAGAGTTAAACTCACGTGTGGATTCAGCGGTTTGCAAAACCTTTCTGTCCAGAATCCCAAAACCGGTATTTCGAACCAAATGCCGGCATCCGTACTAATCAGCAGGAAACTTCGTCTAAAACTCAGGAGAAACGTTTCCTTGAAACTGCTCTGCTGTGCGTTCGTTCACCTAAGAGAGTTGAATCTATGTTGAGATTCAGCGAGTCAGAAACACGTTTCTTCTAGGAGCTGCGTTGGGATATTCCCGAGTGAATGGGACCATAGGCTGTACAGAGAAATATCTGCTTCTAAAACCAAAACGGAGCTATCTAACTGAATGGTTGTCAATGTGTGCATTCAACTGACAGAGTTAAACTCACGTGTGGATTCAGCGGTTTGCAAACCCTTTCTGTGCAGAATCCCAAATCCGGTATTTCGAATCAAATGCCGGCATCCGTACTAATCAGCAGGAAACTCCGTCTAAAACTCAGGAGAAACGTTTCCGTGAAACTGCTCTGCTGTGCGTTCGTTCACCTAAGAGAGTTGAATCTATGTTGAGATTCAGCGAGTCAGAAACACGTTTCTTCTAGGAGCTGCGTTGGGATATTCCCGAGTGAATGGGACCATAGGCTGTACAGAGAAATATCTGTTTCTAAAACCAAAAGGGTGCTATCAAACTGAATGGTTGTCAATGTGTGCATTCAACTGACAGAGTTAAACTCACGTGTGGATTCAGCGGTTTGCAAACCCTTTCTGTGCAGAATCCCAAAACCGGTATTTCGAACCAAATGCCGGCATCCGTACTAAACAGCAGGAAACTTCGTCTAAAACTCAGGAGAAACGTGTCCTTGAAACTGCTCTGCTGTGCGTTCGTTCACCTAAGAGAGTTGAATCTATGTTGAGATTCAGCGAGTCAGAAACACGTTTCTTCTAGGAGCTGCGTTGGGATATTCCCGAGTGAATGGGACCTTAGGCTGTACAGAGAAATATCTGCTTCTAAAACCAAAAGGGTGCTATAAAATTGAATGGTTGTCAATGTGTGCATTCAACTGACAGAGTTAAACTCACGTGTGGATTCAGCGGTTTGCAAACCCTTTCTGTCCAGAATCCCAAAACGCGTATTTCCAGCCCAATGCCGGCATACGTACTAAACAGCAGGAAACTTCGTCTAAAACTCAGGAGAAAAGTTTCCTTGAAACTGCTCTGCTGTGCGTTCGTTCACCTAAGAGAGTTGAATCTATGTTGAGATTCAGCCAGTCAGAAGCACGTTTCTTCTAGGAGCTGCGTTGGGATATTCCCGAGTGAATGGGACCATAGGCTGTACAGAGAAATATCTGCTTCTAAAACCAAAACGGAGCTATCTAACTGAATGGTTGTCAGTGTGTGCATTCAACTGACAGAGATAAACTCACGTGTGGATTCAGCGGTTTGCAAAACCTTTCTGTCCAGAATCCCAAAACCGGTATTTCGAACCAAATGCCGGCATCCGTACTAATCAGCAGGAAACTTCGTCTAAAACTCAGGAGAAACGTTTCCTTGAAACTGCTCTGCTGTGCGTTCGTTCACCTAAGAGAGTTGAATCTATGTTGAGATTCAGCGAGTCAGAAACACGTTTCTTCTAGGAGCTGCGTTCGGATATTCCCGAGTGAATGGGACCATAGGCTGTACAGAGAAATATCTGCTTCGAAAACCAAAAGGGTGCTATCAAACTGAATGGTTGTCAATGTGGGCATTCAACTGACAGAGTTAAAGTCATGTGTGGATTCAGCAGTTTGCAAACCCTTTCTATGCAGAATCCCAAAACCGGTATTTCGAACCAAATGCCGGCATCCGTACTAAACAGCAGGAAACTTCGTCTAAAACTCAGGAGAAACGTTTCCTTGAAACTGCTCTGCTGTGCGTTCGTTCACCTAAGAGAGTTGAATCTATGTTGAGATTCAGCGAGTCAGAAACACGTTTCTTCTAGGAGATGCGTTGGGATATTCCCGAGTGAATGGGACCATAGGCTGTACAGAGAAATATCTGCTTCTAAATCCAAAAGGGTGCTATCAAACTGAATGGTTGTCAATGTGTGCATTCAACTGACAGAGTTAAACTCACGTGTGGATTCAGCGGTTTGCAAACCCTTTCTGTGCAGAATCCCAAAACCGGTATTTCCAGCCCAATGCTGGCATACGTACTAAACAGCAGGAAACTTCGTCTAAAACTCAGGAGAAAAGTTTCCTTGAAACTGCTCTGCTGTGCGTTCGTTCCCCTAAGAGAGTTGAATCTATGTTGAGATTCAGCGAGTCAGAAACACGTTTCTTCTAGGAGCTGTGTTGGGATATTCCCGAGTGAATGGGACCATAGGCTGTACAGAGAAATATCTGCTTCTAAAACCAAAACGGAGCTATCTAACTGAATGGTTGTCTATGTGCGCATTCAACTGACAGAGTTCAACTCACGTGTGGATTCAGCGGTTTGCAAACCGTTTCTGGGCAGAATCCCAAAACCGGTATTTCCAGCCCAATGCTGGCATACGTACTAAACAGCAGGAAACTTCGTCTAAAACTCAGGAGAAACGTTTCCTTGAAACTGCTCTGCTGTGCGTTCGTTCACCTAAGAGAGTTGAATCTATGTTGAGATTCAGCGAGTCAGAAACACGTTTCTTCTAGGAGCTGCGTTGGGATATTCCCGAGTGAATGGGACCATAGGCTGTACAGAGAAATATCTGCTTCTAAAACCAAAACGGAGCTATCTAACTGAATGGTTGTCAATGTGTGCATTCAACTGACAGAGTTAAACTCACGTGTGGATTCAGCGGTTTGCAAACCCTTTCTGTGCAGAATCCCAAAACCGGTATTTCGAATCAAATGCCGGCATCCGTACTAAACAGCAGGAAACTTCGTCTAAAACTCAGGAGAAACGTTTCCGTGAAACTGCTCTGCTGTGCGTTCGTTCACCTAAGAGAGTTGAATCTATGTTGAGATTCAGCGAGTCAGAAACACGTTTCTTCTAGGAGCTGCGTTGGGATATTCCCGAGTGAATCGGACCATAGGCTGTACAGAGAAATATCTGCTTCTAAATCCAACATGGAGCTATCTAACTGAATGGTTGTCAATGTGTGCATTCAACAGACAGAGTTAAACTCACGTGTGTATTCAGCGGTTTGCAAACCCTTTCTGTCCAGAATCCCAAAACGGGTATTTCCAGCCCAATGTCGGCATACGTACTAAACAGCAGGAAACTTCGTCTAAAACTCAGGAGAAACGTTTCCTTGAAACTGCTCTGCTGTGCGTTCGTTCACCTAAGAGAGTTGAATCTATGTTGAGATTCAGCAAGTCAGAAACACGTTTCTTCTAGGAGCTGCGTTGGAATATTCCCGAGTGAATGGGACCATAGACTGTACAGAGAAATATCTGCTTCTAAAACCAAAACGGGGCTATCTAACTGAATGGTTGTCAGTGTGTGCATTCAACTGACAGAGTTAAACTCACGTGTGGATTCAGCGGTTTGCAAAACCTTTCTGTCCAGAATCCCAAAACCGGTATTTCGAACCAAATGCCGGCATCCGTACTAATCAGCAGGAAACTTCGTCTAAAACTCAGGAGAAACGTTTCCTTGAAACTGCTCTGCTGTGCGTTCGTTCACCTAAGAGAGTTGAATCTATGTTGAGATTCAGAGAGTCAGAAACACGTTTCTTCTAGGAGCTGCGTTGGGATATTCCCGAGTGAATGGGACCATAGGCTGTACAGAGAAATATCTGCTTCTAAAACCAAAACGGAGCTATCTAACTGAATGGTTGTCAATGTGTGCATTCATCTGACAGAGTTAAACTCACGTGTGGATTCAGCGGTTTGCAAACCCTTTCTGTGCAGAATCCCAAAACCGGTATTTCCAGCCCAATGCCAGCATACGTACTAAACAGTAGTAAACTTCGAATAAATCTCAGAAGAAAAGTTTCCTTGAAACTGCTCTGCTGTTCATTCGTTCACCTAAGAGAGTTGAATCTATGTTGAGATTCAGCGAGTCAGAAACACGTTTCTTCTAGGAGCTGCGTTGGGATATTCCCGAGTGAATGGGACCATAGGCTGTACAGAGAAATATCTGCTTCTAAAACCAACACGGAGCTATCTAACTGAATGGTTGTCAATGTGTGCATTCAACTGACAGAGTTAAACTCACGTGTGGATTCAGCGGTTTGCAAACCCTTTCTGTGCAGAATCCCAAAACCGGTATTTCCCGCCCAATGCCTGCATACGTACTTAACAGTAGTAAGCTTCGACTAAAGCTCAGGAGAAACGTTTCCTTGAAACTACTCTGCTGTGCGTTCGTTCACCTAAGACAGTTGAATCTATGTTGAGATTCAGCGAGTCAGAAACACGTTTCTTCTAGGAGCTGCGTTGGGATATTCCCTGGTGAATGGGACCATAGGCTGTACAGAGAAATATCTGCTTCTAAAACCAAAACGGAGCTATCTAACTGAATGGTTGTCAATGTGTGCATTCAACTGACAGAGTTAAACTCACGTGTGGATTCAGCGGTTTGCAAACCCTTTCTGTGCAGAATCCCAAAACCGGTATTTCGAACCAAATGCCGGCATCCGTACTAATCAGCAGGAAACTTCGTCTAAAACTCAGGAGAAACGTTTCCTTGAAACTGCTCTGCTGTGCGTCCGTTCACCTAAGAGAGTTGAATCTATGTTGAGATTCAGCGAGTCAGAAACACGTTTCTTCTAGGAGCTGCGTTGGGATATTCCCGAGTGAATGGGACCATAGGCTGTACAGAGAAATATCTGCTTCTAAAACCAAAACGGAGCTATCTAACTGAATGGTTGTCAATGTGTGCATTCAACTGACAGAGTTAAACTCACGTGTGGATTCAGCGGTTTGCAAACCCTTTCTGTGCAGAATCCCAAAACCGGTATTTCCAGCCCAATGCCGGCATACGTACTAAAGAGCAGGAACCTTCGTCTAAAACTCAGGAGAAAAGTTTCCTTGAAACTGCTCTGCTGTGCCTTCGTTCACCTAAGAGAGTTGAATCTATGTTGAGATTCAGCGAGTCAGAAACACGTTTCTTCTAGGAGCTGTGTTGGGATATTCCCGAGTGAATGGGACCAGAGGCTGTACAGAGAAATATCTGCTTCTAAAACCAAAAGGGTGCTATCAAACTGAATGGTTGTCAATGTGTGCATTCAACTGACAGAGTTAAACTCACGTGTGGATTCAGCGGTTTGCAAACCCTTTCTGTGCAGAATCCCAAAACCGGTATTTCCAGCCCAATGCCGGCATACATACTAAACAGCAGGAAACTTCGTCTAAAACTCAGGAGAAAAGTTTCCTTGAAACTGCTCTGCTGTGCGTTCGTTCACCTAAGAGAGTTGAATCTATGTTGAGATTCAGCGAGTCAGAAACACGTTTCTTCTAGGAGCTGCGTTGGGATATTCCCGAGTGAATGGGACCATAGGCTGTACAGAGAAATATCTGCTTCTAAAACCAAAACGGAGCTATCTAACTGAATGGTTGTCAGTGTGTGCATTCAACTGACAGAGTTAAACTCACGTGTGGATTCAGCGGTTTGCAAAACCTTTCTGTCCAGAATCCCAAAACCGGTATTTCGAACCAAATGCCGGCATCCGTACTAATCAGCAGGAAACTTCGTCTAAAACTCAGGAGAAACGTTTCCTTGAAACTGCTCTGCTGTGCGTCCGTTCACCTAAGAGAGGTGAATCTATGTTGAGATTCAGCGAGTCAGAAACACGTTTCTTCTAGGAGCTGCGTTGGGATAATCCCGAGTGAATGGGACCATAGGCTGTACAGAGAAATATCTGCTTCTAAAACCAAAACGGAGCTATCTAACTGAATGGTTGTCAATGTGTGCATTCAACTGACAGAGTTAAACTCACGTGTGGATTCAGCGGTTTGCAAACCCTTTCTGTGCAGAATCCCAAAAACGGTATTTCCAGCCCAATGCCGGCATACGTAGTAAACAGCAGGAAACTTCGTCTAAAACTCAGGAGAAAACTTTCCTTGAAACTGCCCTGCTGTGAGTTCGTTCACCTAAGAGAGTTGAATCTATGTTGAGATTCAGCGAGTCAGAAACACGTTTCTTCTAGGAGCTGCGTTGGGATATTCCCGAGTGAATGGGACCATAGGCTGTACAGTGAAATATCTGCTTCTAAAACAAAAAGGGTGCTATCAAACTGAATGGTTGTCAATGTGTGCATTCAAGTGACAGAGTTAAACTCACGTGTGGATTCAGCGGTTTGCAAACCCTTTCTGTCCAGAATCCCAAAACCGGTATTTCCAGCCCAATGCCGGCATCCGTACTAAACAGCAGGAAACTTCGTCTAAAACTCAGGAGAAAAGTTTCCTTGAACCTGCTCTGCTGTGCGTTCGTTGACCTAAGAGAGTTGAATCTATGTTGAGATTCAGCGAGTCAGAAACACGTTTCTTCTAGGAGCTGCGTTGGGATATTCCCGAGTGAATGGGACCATAGGCTGTACAGAGAAATATCTGCTTCTAAAACCAAAACGGAGCTATCTAACTGAATGGTTGTCAATGTGTGCATTCAACTGACAGAGTTAAACTCACTTGTGGATTCAGCGGTTTGCAAACCCTTTCTGTGCAGAATCCCAAAACCGGTATGTCCAGCCCAATGCCGGCATACGTACTTAACAGTAGTAAACTTCGTCTAAAGCTCAGGAGAAACGTTTCCTTGAAACTACTCTGCTGTGCGTTCGTTCACCTAAGAGAGTTGAATCTATGTTGAGATTCAGCGAGTCAGAAACACGTTTCTTCTAGGAGCTGCGTTGGGATATTCCCGAGTGAATGGGACCATAGGCTGTACAGAGAAATATCTGCTTCTAAAACCAAAACGGAGCTATCTAACTGAATGGTTGTCAATGTGTGCATTCAACTGACAGAGTTCAACTCACGTGTGGATTCAGCGGTTTGCAAACCCTTTCTGTGCAGAATCCCAAAACCGGTATTTCGAACCAAATGCCGGCATCCTTACTAATCAGCAGGAAACTTCGTCTAAAACCCAGGAGAAACGTTTCCTTGAAACTGCTCTGCTGTGCGTCCGTTCACCTAAGAGAGTTGAATCTATGTTGAGATTCAGCGAGTCAGAAACACGTTTCTTCTAGGAGCTGCGTTGGGATATTCCCGAGTGAATGGGACCATAGGCTGTACAGAGAAATATCTGCTTCTAAAACCAAAACGGAGCTTTCTAACTGAATGGTTGTCAATGTGTGCATTCAACTGACAGAGTTAAACTCACGTGTGGATTCAGCGGTTTGCAAACCCTTTCTGTGCAGAATCCCAAAACCGGTATTTCCAGCCCAATGCAGGCATACGTACTAAACAGCAGGAAACTTCGTCTAAAACTCAGGAGAAAACTTTCCTTGAAACTGCTCTGCTGTGCGTTCGTTCACCTAAGAGAGTTGAATCTATGTTGAGATTCAGCGAGACAGAAACACGTTTCTTCTAGAAGCTGCGTTGGAATATTCCCGAGTGAATGGGACCATAGGCTGTACAGAGAAATATCTGCTTCTAAAACCAAAACGGAGCTATCTAACTGAATGGTTGTCAATGTGTGCATTCAACTGACAGAGTTAAACTCACGTGTGGATTCAGCGGTTTGCAAACCCTTTCTGTGCAGAATCCCAAAACCGGTATTTCCAGCCCGATGCCGGCATACGTACTAAACAGTAGTAAACTTCGTATAAAACTCAGGAGAAAAGTTGCCTTGAAACTGCTCTGCTGTGCGTTCGATCACCTAAGAGAGTTGAATCTATGTTGAGATTCAGCGAGTCAGAAACACGTTTCTTCTAGGAGCTGCGTTGGGATATTCCCGAGTGAATGGGACCATAGGCTGTACAGAGAAATATCTGCTTCTAAAACCAAAACGGAGCTATCTAACTGAATGGTTGTCAATGTGTGCATTCAACTGACAGAGTTAAACTCACGTGTGGATTCAGCGGTTTGCAAACCCTTTCTGTGCAGAATCCCAAAACCGGTATTTCGAACCAAATGCCGGCATCCGTACTAATCAGCAGGAAACTTCGTCTAAAACTCAGGAGAAACGTTTCCTTGAAACTGCTCTGCTGTGCGTCCGTTCACCTAAGAGAGGTGAATCTATGTTGAGATTCAGCGAGTCAGAAACACGTTTCTTCTAGGAGCTGCGTTGGGATATTCCCGAGTGAATGGGACCATAGGCTGTACAGAGAAATATCTGCTTCTAAAACCAAAACGGAGCTATCTAACTGAATGGTTGTCAATGTGTGCATTCAACTGACAGAGTTAAACTCACGTGTGGATTCAGCGGTTTGCAAACCCTTTCTGTGCAGAATCCCAAAACCGGTATTTCCAGCCCAATGCCGGCATACGTACTAAACAGCAGGAAACTTCGTCTAAAACTCAGGAGAAAACTTTCCTTGAAACTGCCCTGCTGTGCGTTCGTTCACCTAAGAGAGTTGAATCTATGTTGAGATTCAGCGAGTCAGAAACACGTTTCTTCTAGGAGTTGCGTTGGGATATTCCCGAGTGAATGGGACCATAGGCTGTACAGAGAAATATCTGCTTCTAAAACCAAAAGGGTGCTATCAAACTGAATGGTTGTCAATGTGTGCATTCAACTGACAGAGTTAAACTCACGTGTGGATTCAGCGGTTTGCAAACCCTTTCTGTCCAGAATCCCAAAACCGGTATTTCCAGCCCAATGCCGGCATCCGTACTAAACAGCAGGAAACTTCGTCTAAAACTCAGGAGAAAAGTTTCCTTGAACCTGCTCTGCTGTGCGTTCGTTCACCTAAGAGAGTTGAATCTATGTTGAGATTCAGCGAGTCAGAAACACGTTTCTTCTAGGAGCTGCGTTGGGATATTCCCGAGTGAATGGGACCATAGGCTGTACAGAGAAATATCTGCTTCTAAAACCAAAACGGAGCTATCTAACTGAATGGTTGTCAATGTGTGCATTCAACTGACAGAGTTAAACTCACGTGTGGATTCAGCGGTTTGCAAACCCTTTCTGTGCAGAATCCCAAAACCGGTATTTCCAGCCCAATGCCGGCATACGTACTTAACAGTAGTAAACTTCGTCTAAAGCTCAGGAGAAACGTTTCCTTGAAACTACTCTGTTGTGCGCTCGTTCACCTAAGAGAGTTGAATCTATGTTGAGATTCAGCGAGTCAGAAACACGTTTCTTCTAGGAGCTGCGTTGGGATATTCCCGAGTGAATGGGACCATAGGCTGTACAGAGAAATATCTGCTTCTAAAACCAAAACGGAGCTTTCTAACTGAATGGTTGTCAATGTGTGCATTCAACTGACAGAGTTAAACTCACGTGTGGATTCAGCGGTTTGCAAACCCTTTCTGTGCAGAATCCCAAAACCGGTATTTCGAACCAAATGCCGACATCCTTACTAATCAGCAGGAAACTTCGTCTAAAACCCAGGAGAAACGTTTCCTTGAAACTGCTCTGCTGTGCGTCCGTTCACCAAAAGAGTTGAATCTATGTTGAGATTCAGCGAGTCAGAAACACGTTTCTTCTAGGAGCTGCGTTGGGATATTCCCGAGTGAATGGGACCATAGGCTGTACAGAGAAATATCTGCTTCTAAAACCAAAACGGAGCTTTCTAACTGAATGGTTGTCAATGTGTGCATTCAACTGACAGAGTTAAACTCACGTGTGGATTCAGCGGTTTGCAAACCCTTTCTGTGCAGAATCCCAAAACCGGTATTTCCAGCCCAATGCCGGCATACGTACTAAACAGCAGGAAACTTCGTCTAAAACTCAGGAGAAAACTTTCCTTGAAACTGCCCTGCTGTGCGTTTGTTCACCTAAGAGAGTTGAATCTATGTTGAGATTCAGCGAGTCAGAAACACGTTTCTTCTAGGAGCTGCGTTGGGATATTCCCGAGTGAATGGGACCATAGGCTGTACAGAGAAATATCTGCTTCTAAAACCAAAACGGAGCTATCTAACTGAATGGTTGTCAATGTGTGCATTCAACTGACAGAGTTAAACTCACGTGTGGATTCAGCGGTTTGCAAACCCTTTCTGTGCAGAATCCCAAAACCGGTATTTCCAGCCCAATGCTGGCATACGTACTAAACAGCAGGAAACTTCGTCTAAAACTCAGGAGAAAAGTTTCCTTGAAACTGCGCTGCTGTGCGTTCGTTCACCTAAGAGAGTTGAATCTATGTTGAGATTCAGCGAGTCAGAAACACGTTTCTTCTAGGAGCTGCGTTGGGATATTCCCGAGTGAATGGGACCATAGGCTGTACAGAGAAATATCTGCTTCTAAAACCAAAACGGAGCTATCTAACTGAATGGTTGTCAATGTGTGCATTCAACTGACAGAGTTAAACTCACGTGTGAATTCAGCGGTTTGCAAACCCTTTCTGTGCAGAATCCCAAAACCGGTATTTCCAGCACAATGCCGGCATACGTACTAAACAGCAGGAAACTTCGTCTAAAACTCATGAGAAAAGTTTCCTTGAAACTGCTCTGCTGTGCGTTCGTTCACCTAAGAGAGTTGAATCTATGTTGAGATTCAGCGAGTCAGAAACACGTTTCTTCTAGGAGCTGCGTTGGGATATTCCCGAGTGAATGGGACCATAGGCTGTACAGAGAAATATCTGCTTATAAAACCAAAACGGAGCTATCTAACTGAATGGTTGTCAGTGTGTGCATTCAACTGACAGAGTTAAACTCACGTGTGCATTCAGCGGTTTGCAAACCCTTTCTGTGCAGAATCCCAAAACCGGTATTTCGAACCAAATGCCGGCATCCGTACTAATCAGCAGGAAACTTCGTCTAAAACTCAGGAGAAACGTTTCCTTGAAACTGCTCTGCTGTGCGTCCGTTCACCTAAGAGAGGTGAATCTATGTTGAGATTCAGCGAGTCAGAAATACGTTTCTTCTAGGAGCTGCGATGGGATATTCCCGAGTGAATGGGACCATAGGCTGTACAGAGAAATATCTGCTTCTAAAACCAAAAGGGTGCTATCAATCTGAATGGTTGTCAATGTGTGCATTCAACTGACAGAGTTAAACTCACGTGTGGATTCAGCGGTTTGCAAACCCTTTCTGTCCAGAATCCCAAAACCGGTATTTCCAGCCCAATGCCGGCATCCGTACTAAACAGCAGGAAACTTCGTCTAAAACTCAGGAGAAAAGTTTCCTTGAACCTGCTCTGCTGTGCGTTCGTTCACCTAAGAGAGTTGAATCTATGTTGAGATTCAGCGAGTCAGAAACACGTTTCTTCTAGGAGCTGCGTTGGGATATTCCCGAGTGAATGGGACCATAGGCTGTACAGAGAAATATCTGCTTCTAAAACCAAAACGGAGCTATCTAACTGAATGGTTGTCAATGTGTGCATTCAACTGACAGAGTTCAACTCACGTGTGGATTCAGCGGTTTGCAAACCCTTTCTGTGCAGAATCCCAAAACCGGTATTTCCAGCCCAATGCCGGCATACGTACTTAACAGTAGTAAACTTCGTCTAAAGCTCAGGAGAAACGTTTCCTTGAAACTACTCTGCTGTGCGTTCGTTCACCTAAGAGAGTTGAATCTATGTTGAGATTCAGCGAGTCAGAAACACGTTTCTTCTAGGAGCTGCGTTGGGATATTCCCGAGTGAATGGGACCATAGGCTGTACAGAGAAATATCTGCTTCTAAAACCAAAACGGAGCTATCTAACTGAATGGTTGTCAATGTGTGCATTCAACTGACAGAGTTAAACTCACGTGTGGATTCAGCGGTTTGCAAACCCTTTCTGTGCAGAATCCCAAAACCGGTATTTCGAACCAAATGCCGGCATCCGTACTAATCAGCAGGAAACTTCGTCTAAAACTCAGGAGAAACGTTTCCTTGAAACTGCTCTGCTGTGCGTCCGTTCACCTAAGAGAGGTGAATCTATGTTGAGATTCAGCGAGTCAGAAACACGTTTCTTCTAGGAGCTGCGTTGGGATATTCCCGAGTGAATGGGACCATAGGCTGTACAGAGAAATATCTGCTTCTAAAACCAAAACGGAGCTATCTAACTGAATGGTTGTCAATGTGTGCATTCAACTGACAGAGTTAAACTCACGTGTGGATTCAGCGGTTTGCAAACCCTTTCTGTGCAGAATCCCAAAAACGGTATTTCCAGCCCAATGCCGGCATACGTACTAAACAGCAGGAAACTTCGTCTAAAACTCAGGAGAAAACGTTCCTTGAAACTGCTCTGCTGTGCGTTCGTTCACCTAAGAGAGTTGAATCTATGTTGAGATTCAGCGAGTCAGAAACACGTTTCTTCTAGGAGCTGCGTTGGGATATTCCCGAGTGAATGGGACCATAGGCTGTACAGTGAAATATCTGCTTCTAAAACCAAAAGGGTGCTATCAAACTGAATGGTTGTCAATGTGTGCATTCAACTGACAGAGTTAAACTCACGTGTGGATTCAGCGGTTTGCAAACCCTTTCTGTCCAGAATCCCAAAACCGGTATTTCCAGACCAATGCCGGCATCCGTACTAAACAGCAGGAAACTTCGTCTAAAACTCAGGAGAAAAGTTTCCTTGAACCTGCTCTGCTGTGCGTTCGTTCACCTAAGAGAGTTGAATCTATGTTGAGATTCAGCGAGTCAGAAACACGTTTCTTCTAGGAGCTGCGTTGGGATATTCCCGAGTGAATGGGACCATAGGCTGTACAGAGAAATATCTGCTTCTAAAACCAACACGGAGCTATCTAACTGAATGGTTGTCAATGTGTGCATTCAACTGACAGAGTTAAACTCACGTGTGGATTCAGCGGTTTGCAAACCCTTTCTGTGCAGAATCCCAAAACCGTTATTTCCCGCCCAATGCCTGCATACGTACTTAACAGTAGTAAGCTTCGACTAAAGCTCAGGAGAAACGTTTCCTTGAAACTACTCTGCTGTGCGTTCGTTCACCTAAGACAGTTGAATCTATGTTGAGATTCAGCGAGTCAGAAACACGTTTCTTCTAGGAGCTGCGTTGGGATATTCCCTGGTGAATGGGACCATAGGCTGTACAGAGAAATATCTGCTTCTAAAACCAAAACGGAGCTATCTAACTGAATGGTTGTCAATGTGTGCATTCAACTGACAGAGTTAAACTCACGTGTGGATTCAGCGGTTTGCAAACCCTTTCTGTGCAGAATCCCAAAACCGGTATTTCGAACCAAATGCCGGCATCCGTACTAATCAGCAGGAAACTTCGTCTAAAACTCAGGAGAAACGTTTCCTTGAAACTGCTCTGCTGTGCGTCCGTTCACCTAAGAGAGTTGAATCTATGTTGAGATTCAGCGAGTCAGAAACACGTTTCTTCTAGGAGCTGCGTTGGGATATTCCCGAGTGAATGGGACCATAGGCTGTACAGAGAAATATCTGCTTCTAAAACCAAAACGGAGCTATCTAACTGAATGGTTGTCAATGTGTGCATTCAACTGACAGAGTTAAACTCACGTGTGGATTCAGCGGTTTGCAAACCCTTTCTGTGCAGAATCCCAAAACCGGTATTTCCAGCCCAATGCCGGCATACGTACTAAAGAGCAGGAACCTTCGTCTAAAACTCAGGAGAAAAGTTTCCTTGAAACTGCTCTGCTGTGCCTTCGTTCACCTAAGAGAGTTGAATCTATGTTGAGATTCAGCGAGTCAGAAACACGTTTCTTCTAGGAGCTGTGTTGGGATATTCCCGAGTGAATGGGACCAGAGGCTGTACAGAGAAATATCTGCTTCTAAAACCAAAAGGGTGCTATCAAACTGAATGGTTGTCAATGTGTGCATTCAACTGACAGAGTTAAACTCACGTGTGGATTCAGCGGTTTGCAAACCCTTTCTGTGCAGAATCCCAAAACCGGTATTTCCAGCCCAATGCCGGCATACATACTAAACAGCAGGAAACTTCGTCTAAAACTCAGGAGAAAAGTTTCCTTGAAACTGCTCTGCTGTGCGTTCGTTCACCTAAGAGAGTTGAATCTATGTTGAGATTCAGCGAGTCAGAAACACGTTTCTTCTAGGAGCTGCGTTGGGATATTCCCGAGTGAATGGGACCATAGGCTGTACAGAGAAATATCTGCTTCTAAAACCAAAACGGAGCTATCTAACTGAATGGTTGTCAGTGTGTGCATTCAACTGACAGAGTTAAACTCACGTGTGGATTCAGCGGTTTGCAAAACCTTTCTGTCCAGAATCCCAAAACCGGTATTTCGAACCAAATGCCGGCATCCGTACTAATCAGCAGGAAACTTCGTCTAAAACTCAGGAGAAACGTTTCCTTGAAACTGCTCTGCTGTGCGTCCGTTCACCTAAGAGAGGTGAATCTATGTTGAGATTCAGCGAGTCAGAAACACGTTTCTTCTAGGAGCTGCGTTGGGATATTCCCGAGTGAATGGGACCATAGGCTGTACAGAGAAATATCTGCTTCTAAAACCAAAACGGAGCTATCTAACTGAATGGTTGTCAATGTGTGCATTCAACTGACAGAGTTAAACTCACGTGTGGATTCAGCGGTTTGCAAACCCTTTCTGTGCAGAATCCCAAAAACGGTATTTCCAGCCCAATGCCGGCATACGTAGTAAACAGCAGGAAACTTCGTCTAAAACTCAGGAGAAAACTTTCCTTGAAACTGCCCTGCTGTGAGTTCGTTCACCTAAGAGAGTTGAATCTATGTTGAGATTCAGCGAGTCAGAAACACGTTTCTTCTAGGAGCTGCGTTGGGATATTCCCGAGTGAATGGGACCATAGGCTGTACAGTGAAATATCTGCTTCTAAAACAAAAAGGGTGCTATCAAACTGAATGGTTGTCAATGTGTGCATTCAACTGACAGAGTTAAACTCACGTGTGGATTCAGCGGTTTGCAAACCCTTTCTGTCCAGAATCCCAAAACCGGTATTTCCAGCCCAATGCCGGCATCCGTACTAAACAGCAGGAAACTTCGTCTAAAACTCAGGAGAAAAGTTTCCTTGAACCTGCTCTGCTGTGCGTTCGTTGACCTAAGAGAGTTGAATCTATGTTGAGATTCAGCGAGTCAGAAACACGTTTCTTCTAGGAGCTGCGTTGGGATATTCCCGAGTGAATGGGACCATAGGCTGTACAGAGAAATATCTGCTTCTAAAACCAAAACGGAGCTATCTAACTGAATGGTTGTCAATGTGTGCATTCAACTGACAGAGTTCAACTCACGTGTGGATTCAGCGGTTTGCAAACCCTTTCTGTGCAGAATCCCAAAACCGGTATTTCGAACCAAATGCCGGCATCCTTACTAATCAGCAGGAAACTTCGTCTAAAACCCAGGAGAAACGTTTCCTTGAAACTGCTCTGCTGTGCGTCCGTTCACCTAAGAGAGTTGAATCTATGTTGAGATTCAGCGAGTCAGAAACACGTTTCTTCTAGGAGCTGCGTTGGGATATTCCCGAGTGAATGGGACCATAGGCTGTACAGAGAAATATCTGCTTCTAAAACCAAAACGGAGCTTTCTAACTGAATGGTTGTCAATGTGTGCATTCAACTGACAGAGTTAAACTCACGTGTGGATTCAGCGGTTTGCAAACCCTTTCTGTGCAGAATCCCAAAACCGGTATTTCCAGCCCGATGCCGGCATACGTACTAAACAGTAGTAAACTTCGTATAAAACTCAGGAGAAAAGTTGCCTTGAAACTGCTCTGCTGTGCGTTCGATCACCTAAGAGAGTTGAATCTATGTTGAGATTCAGCGAGTCAGAAACACGTTTCTTCTAGGAGCTGCGTTGGGATATTCCCGAGTGAATGGGACCATAGGCTGTACAGAGAAATATCTGCTTCTAAAACCAAAACGGAGCTATCTAACTGAATGGTTGTCAATGTGTGCATTCAACTGACAGAGTTAAACTCACGTGTGGATTCAGCGGTTTGCAAACCCTTTCTGTGCAGAATCCCAAAACCGGTATTTCGAACCAAATGCCGGCATCCGTACTAATCAGCAGGAAACTTCGTCTAAAACTCAGGAGAAACGTTTCCTTGAAACTGCTCTGCTGTGCGTCCGTTCACCTAAGAGAGGTGAATCTATGTTGAGATTCAGCGAGTCAGAAACACGTTTCTTCTAGGAGCTGCGTTGGGATATTCCCGAGTGAATGGGACCATAGGCTGTACAGAGAAATATCTGCTTCTAAAACCAAAACGGAGCTATCTAACTGAATGGTTGTCAATGTGTGCATTCAACTGACAGAGTTAAACTCACGTGTGGATTCAGCGGTTTGCAAACCCTTTCTGTGCAGAATCCCAAAACCGGTATTTCCAGCCCAATGCCGGCATACGTACTAAACAGCAGGAAACTTCGTCTAAAACTCAGGAGAAAACTTTCCTTGAAACTGCCCTGCTGTGCGTTCGTTCACCTAAGAGAGTTGAATCTATGTTGAGATTCAGCGAGTCAGAAACACGTTTCTTCTAGGAGCTGCGTTGGGATATTCCCGAGTGAATGGGACCATAGGCTGTACAGAGAAATATCTGCTTCTAAAACCAAAAGGGTGCTATCAAACTGAATGGTTGTCAATGTGTGCATTCAACTGACAGAGTTAAACTCACGTGTGGATTCAGCGGTTTGCAAACCCTTTCTGTCCAGAATCCCAAAACCGGTATTTCCAGCCCAATGCCGGCATCCGTACTAAACAGCAGGAAACTTCGTCTAAAACTCAGGAGAAAAGTTTCCTTGAACCTGCTCTGCTGTGCGTTCGTTCACCTAAGAGAGTTGAATCTATGTTGAGATTCAGCGAGTCAGAAACACGTTTCTTCTAGGAGCTGCGTTGGGATATTCCCGAGTGAATGGGACCATAGGCTGTACAGAGAAATATCTGCTTCTAAAACCAAAACGGAGCTATCTAACTGAATGGTTGTCAATGTGTGCATTCAACTGACAGAGTTAAACTCACGTGTGGATTCAGCGGTTTGCAAACCCTTTCTGTGCAGAATCCCAAAACCGGTATTTCCAGCCCAATGCCGGCATACGTACTTAACAGTAGTAAACTTCGTCTAAAGCTCAGGAGAAACGTTTCCTTGAAACTACTCTGTTGTGCGCTCGTTCACCTAAGAGAGTTGAATCTATGTTGAGATTCAGCGAGTCAGAAACACGTTTCTTCTAGGAGCTGCGTTGGGATATTCCCGAGTGAATGGGACCATAGGCTGTACAGAGAAATATCTGCTTCTAAAACCAAAACGGAGCTTTCTAACTGAATGGTTGTCAATGTGTGCATTCAACTGACAGAGTTAAACTCACGTGTGGATTCAGCGGTTTGCAAACCCTTTCTGTGCAGAATCCCAAAACCGGTATTTCGAACCAAATGCCGACATCCTTACTAATCAGCAGGAAACTTCGTCTAAAACCCAGGAGAAACGTTTCCTTGAAACTGCTCTGCTGTGCGTCCGTTCACCAAAAGAGTTGAATCTATGTTGAGATTCAGCGAGTCAGAAACACGTTTCTTCTAGGAGCTGCGTTGGGATATTCCCGAGTGAATGGGACCATAGGCTGTACAGAGAAATATCTGCTTCTAAAACCAAAACGGAGCTTTCTAACTGAATGGTTGTCAATGTGTGCATTCAACTGACAGAGTTAAACTCACGTGTGGATTCAGCGGTTTGCAAACCCTTTCTGTGCAGAATCCCAAAACCGGTATTTCCAGCCCAATGCCGGCATACGTACTAAACAGCAGGAAACTTCGTCTAAAACTCAGGAGAAAACTTTCCTTGAAACTGCCCTGCTGTGCGTTTGTTCACCTAAGAGAGTTGAATCTATGTTGAGATTCAGCGAGTCAGAAACACGTTTCTTCTAGGAGCTGCGTTGGGATATTCCCGAGTGAATGGGACCATAGGCTGTACAGAGAAATATCTGCTTCTAAAACCAAAACGGAGCTATCTAACTGAATGGTTGTCAATGTGTGCATTCAACTGACAGAGGTAAACTCACGTGTGGATTCAGCGGTTTGCAAACCCTTTCTGTGCAGAATCCCAAAACCGGTATTTCCAGCCCAATGCTGGCATACGTACTAAACAGCAGGAAACTTCGTCTAAAACTCAGGAGAAAAGTTTCCTTGAAACTGCGCTGCTGTGCGTTCGTTCACCTAAGAGAGTTGAATCTATGTTGAGATTCAGCGAGTCAGAAACACGTTTCTTCTAGGAGCTGCGTTGGGATATTCCCGAGTGAATGGGACCATAGGCTGTACAGAGAAATATCTGCTTCTAAAACCAAAACGGAGCTATCTAACTGAATGGTTGTCAATGTGTGCATTCAACTGACAGAGTTAAACTCACGTGTGAATTCAGCGGTTTGCAAACCCTTTCTGTGCAGAATCCCAAAACCGGTATTTCCAGCACAATGCCGGCATACGTACTAAACAGCAGGAAACTTCGTCTAAAACTCAGGAGAAAAGTTTCCTTGAAACTGCTCTGCTGTGCGTTCGTTCACCTAAGAGAGTTGAATCTATGTTGAGATTCAGCGAGTCAGAAACACGTTTCTTCTAGGAGCTGCGTTGGGATATTCCCGAGTGAATGGGACCATAGGCTGTACAGAGAAATATCTGCTTATAAAACCAAAACGGAGCTATCTAACTGAATGGTTGTCAGTGTGTGCATTCAACTGAAAGAGTTAAACTCACGTGTGCATTCAGCGGTTTGCAAACCCTTTCTGTGCAGAATCCCAAAACCGGTATTTCGAACCAAATGCCGGCATCCGTACTAATCAGCAGGAAACTTCGTCTAAAACTCAGGAGAAACGTTTCCTTGAAACTGCTCTGCTGTGCGTCCGTTCACCTAAGAGAGGTGAATCTATGTTGAGATTCAGCGAGTCAGAAATACGTTTCTTCTAGGAGCTGCGATGGGATATTCCCGAGTGAATGGGACCATAGGCTGTACAGAGAAATATCTGCTTCTAAAACCAAAAGGGTGCTATCAAACTGAATGGTTGTCAATGTGTGCATTCAACTGACAGAGTTAAACTCACGTGTGGATTCAGCGGTTTGCAAACCCTTTCTGCCCAGAATCCCAAAACCGGTATTTCCAGCCCAATGCCGGCATCCGTACTAAACAGCAGGAAACTTCGTCTAAAACTCAGGAGAAAAGTTTCCTTGAACCTGCTCTGCTGTGCGTTCGTTCACCTAAGAGAGTTGAATCTATGTTGAGATTCAGCGAGTCAGAAACACGTTTCTTCTAGGAGCTGCGTTGGGATATTCCCGAGTGAATGGGACCATAGGCTGTACAGAGAAATATCTGCTTCTAAAACCAAAACGGAGCTATCTAACTGAATGGTTGTCAATGTGTGCATTCAACTGACAGAGTTCAACTCACGTGTGGATTCAGCGGTTTGCAAACCCTTTCTGTGCAGAATCCCAAAACCGGTATTTCCAGCCCAATGCCGGCATACGTACTTAACAGTAGTAAACTTCGTCTAAAGCTCAGGAGAAACGTTTCCTTGAAACTACTCTGCTGTGCGTTCGTTCACCTAAGAGAGTTGAATCTATGTTGAGATTCAGCGAGTCAGAAACACGTTTCTTCTAGGAGCTGCGTTGGGATATTCCCGAGTGAATGGGACCATAGGCTGTACAGAGAAATATCTGCTTCTAAAACCAAAACGGAGCTATCTAACTGAATGGTTGTCAATGTGTGCATTCAACTGACAGAGTTAAACTCACGTGTGGATTCAGCGGTTTGCAAACCCTTTCTGTGCAGAATCCCAAAACCGGTATTTCGAACCAAATGCCGGCATCCGTACTAATCAGCAGGAAACTTCGTCTAAAACTCAGGAGAAACGTTTCCTTGAAACTGCTCTGCTGTGCGTCCGTTCACCTAAGAGAGGTGAATCTATGTTGAGATTCAGCGAGTCAGAAACACGTTTCTTCTAGGAGCTGCGTTGGGATATTCCCGAGTGAATGGGACCATAGGCTGTACAGAGAAATATCTGCTTCTAAAACCAAAACGGAGCTATCTAACTGAATGGTTGTCAATGTGTGCATTCAACTGACAGAGTTAAACTCACGTGTGGATTCAGAGGGTTTGCAAACCCTTTCTGTGCAGAATCCCAAAAACGGTATTTCCAGCCCAATGCCGGCATACGTACTAAACAGCAGGAAACTTCGTCTAAAACTCAGGAGAAAACGTTCCTTGAAACTGCTCTGCTGTGCGTTCGTTCACCTAAGAGAGTTGAATCTATGTTGAGATTCAGCGAGTCAGAAACACGTTTCTTCTAGGAGCTGCGTTGGGATATTCCCGAGTGAATGGGACCATAGGCTGTACAGTGAAATATCTGCTTCTAAAACCAAAAGGGTGCTATCAAACTGAATGGTTGTCAATGTGTGCATTCAACTGACAGAGTTAAACTCACGTGTGGATTCAGCGGTTTGCAAACCCTTTCTGTCCAGAATCCCAAAACCGGTATTTCCAGACCAATGCCGGCATCCGTACTAAACAGCAGGAAACTTCGTCTAAAACTCAGGAGAAAAGTTTCCTTGAACCTGCTCTGCTGTGCGTTCGTTCACCTAAGAGAGTTGAATCTATGTTGAGATTCAGCGAGTCAGAAACACGTTTCTTCTAGGAGCTGCGTTGGGATATTCCCGAGTGAATGGGACCATAGGCTGTACAGAGAAATATCTGCTTCTAAAACCAAAACGGAGCTATCTAACTGAATGGTTGTCAATGTGTGTATTCAACTGACAGAGTTAAACTCACGTGTGGTTTCAGCGGTTTGCAAACCCTTTCTGTGCAGAATCCCAAAACCGGTATTTCCAGCCCAATGCCGGCATACGTACTTAACAGTAGTAAACTTCGTCTAAAGCTCAGGAGAAACGTTTCTTTGAAACTACTCTGCTGTGCGTTCGTTCACCTAAGAGAGTTGAATCTATGTTGAGATTCAGCGAGTCAGAAACACGTTTCTTCTAGGAGCTGCGTTGGGATATTCCCGAGTGAATGGGACCATAGGCTGTACAGAGAAATATCTGCTTCTAAAACCAAAACGGAGCTATCTAACTGAATGGTTGTCAATGTGTGCATTCAACTGACAGAGTTAAACTCACGTGTGGATTCAGCGGTTTGCAAACCCTTTCTGTGCAGAATCCCAAAACCGGTATTTCGAACCAAATGCCGGCATCCGTACTAATCAGCAGGAAACTTCGTCTAAAACTCAGGAGAAACGTTTCCTTGAAACTGCTCTGCTGTGCATCCGTTCACCTAAGAGAGTTGAATCTATGTTGAGATTCAGCGAGTCAGAAACACGTTTCTTCTAGGAGCTGCGTTGGGATATTCCCGAGTGAATGGGACCATAGGCTGTACAGAGAAATATCTGCTTCTAAAACCAAAACGGAGCTTTCTAACTGAATGGTTGTCCATGTGTGTATTCAACTGACAGAGTTAAACTCACGTGTGGATTCAGCGGTTTGCAAACCCTTTCTGTGCAGAATCCCAAAACCGGTATTTCCAGCCCAATGCCGGCATACGTACTAAACAGCAGGAAACTTCGTCTAAAACTCAGGAGAAAACTTTCCTTGAAACTGCTCTGCTGTGCGTTCGTTCACCTAAGAGAGTTGAATCTATGTTGAGATTCAGCGAGTCAGAAACACGTTTCTTCTAGGAGCTGCGTTGGGATATTCCCGAGTGAATGGGACCATAGGCTGTACAGAGAAATATCTGCTTCTAAAACCAAAAGGGTGCTATCAAACTGAATGGTTGTCAATGTGTGCATTCAACTGACAGAGTTAAACTCACGTGTGAATTCAGCGGTTTTCAAACCCTTTCTGTCCAGAATCCCAAAACCGGTATTTCCAGCCCAATGCCGGCATACGTACTAAACAGCAGGAAACTTCGTCTAAAACTCAGGAGAAAAGTTTCCTTGAAACTGCTCTGCTGTGCGTTCGTTCACCTAAGAGAGTTGAATCTATGTTGAGATTCAGCGAGTCAGAAACACGTTTCTTCTAGGAGCTGCGTTGGGATATTCCCGAGTGAATGGGACCATAGGCTGTACAGAGAAATATCTGCTTATAAAACCAAAACGGAGCTATCTAACTGAATGGTTGTCAGTGTGTGCATTCAACTGACAGAGTTAAACTCACGTGTGGATTCAGCGGTTTGCAAACCCTTTCTGTGCAGAATCCCAAAACCGGTATTTCCAGCCCAATGCCGGCATACGTACTAAACAGCAGGAAACTTCGTCTAAAACTCAGGAGAAACGTTTCCTTGAAACTGCTCTGCTGTGCGTTCGTTCACCTAAGAGAGTTGAATCTATGTTGAGATTCAGCGAGTCAGAAACACGTTTCTTCTAGGAGCTGCGTTGGGATATTCCCGAGTGAATGGGACCATAGGCTGTACAGAGAAATATCTGCTTCTAAAACCAAAACGGAGCTATCTAACTGAATGGTTGTCAATGTGTGCATTCAACTGACAGAGTTAAACTCACGTGTGGATTCAGCGGTTTGCAAACCCTTTCTGTGCAGAATCCCAAAACCGGTATTTCGAACCAAATGCCGGCATCCGTACTAATCAGCAGGAAACTTCGTCTAAAACTCAGTAGAAACGTTTCCTTGAAACTGCTCTGCTGTGCGTCCGTTCACCTCAGAGAGTTGAATCTATGTTGAGATTCAGCGTTTCAGAAACACGTTTCTTCTAGGAGCTGCGTTGGGATATTCCCGAGTGAATGGGACCATAGGCTGTACAGAGAAATATCTGCTTCTAAAACCAAAACGGAGCTATCTAACTGAATGGTTGTCAATGTGTGCATTCAACTGACAGAGTTAAACTCACGTGTGGATTCAGCGGTTTGCAAACCCATTCTGTCCAGAATCCCAAAACCGGTATTTCCAGCCCAATGCCGGCATACGTACTAAACAGCAGGAAACTTCGTCTAAAACTCAGGAGAAACGTTTCCTTGAATCTGCTCTGCTGTGCGTTCGTTCACCTAAGAGAGTTGAATCTATGTTGAGATTCAGCGAGTCAGAAACACGTTTCTTCTAGGAGCTGCGTTGGGATATTCCCGAGTGAATGGGACCATAGGCTGTACAGAGAAATATCTGCTTCTAAAACCAAAACGGAGCTATCTAACTGAATGGTTGTCAATGTGTGCATTCAACTGACAGAGTTAAACTCACGTGTGCATTCAGCGGTTTGCAAACCCTTTCTGTGCAGAATCCCAAAACCGGTATTTCCAGCCCAATGCTGGCATACGTACTAAACACAGGAAACTTAGTCTAAAACTCAGGAGAAAAGTTTCCTTGAAACTGCTCTGCTGTGCGTTCGTTCACCTAAGAGAGTTGAATCTATGTTGAGATTCAGCGAGTCAGAAACACGTTTCTTCTAGGAGCTGCGTTGGGATATTCCCGAGTGAATGGGACCATAGGCTGTACAGAGAAATATCTGCTTCTAAAACCAAAACGGAGCTATCTAACTGAATGGTTGTCAATGTGTGCATTCAACTGACAGAGTTAAACTCACGTGTGGATTCAGCGGTTTGCAAACCCTTTCTGTGCAGAATCCCAAAACCGGTATTTCCAGCCCAATGCCGGCATCCGTACTAAACAGCAGGAAACTTCGTCTAAAACTCAGGAGAAACGTTTCCTTGAAACTGCTCTGCTGTGCGTTCGTTCACCTAAGAGAGTTGAATCTATGTTGAGATTCAGCGAGTCAGAAACACGTTTCTTCTAGGAGCTGCGTTGGGATATTCCCGAGTGAATGGGACCATAGGCTGTACAGAGAAATATCTGCTTCTAAAACCAAAACGGAGCTATCTAACTGAATGGTTGTCAATATGTGCATTCAACTGACAGAGTTAAACTCACGTGTGGATTCAGCGGTTTGCAAAACCTTTCTGTGCAGAATCCCAAAACCGGTATTTCCAGCCCAATGCCGGCATACGTACTAAACAGCAGGAAACTTCGTCTAAAACTCAGGAGAAAACTTTCCTTGAAACTGCTCTGCTGTGCCTTCGTTCACCTAAGAGAGTTGAATCTATGTTGAGATTCAGCGAGTCAGAAACACGTTTCTTCTAGGAGCCGCGTTGGGATATTCCCGAGTGAATGGGACCATAGGCTGTACAGAGAAATATCTGCTTCTAAAACCAAAACGGAGCTATCTAACTGAATGGTTGTCAATGTGTGCATTCAACTGACAGAGTTAAACTCACGTGTGGATTCAGCGGTTTGCAAACCCTTTCTGTCCAGAATCCCAAAACCGGTATTTCCAGCCCAATGCCCGCATACGTACTAAACAGCAGGAAACTTCGTCTAAAACTCAGGAGAAACGTTTCCTTGAAACTGCTCTGCTGTGCGTTCGTTCACCTAAGAGAGTTGAATCTATGTTGAGATTCAGCGAGTCAGAAACACGTTTCTTCTAGGAGCTGCGTTTGGACATTCCCGAGTGAATGGGACCATAGGCTGTACAGAGAAATATCTGCTTCTAAAACCAAAACGGTTCTATCTAACTGAATGGTTGTCAATGTGTGCATTCAACTGACAGAGTTAAACTCACGTGTGGATTCAGCGGTTTGCAAACCCTTTCTGTGCAGAATCCCAAAACCGGTATTTCGAACGAAATGCCGGCATCCGTACTAAACAGGAGGAAACTTCGTCTAAAACTCAGGAGAAACGTTTCCTTGAAACTGCTCTGCTGTGCGTTCGTTCACCTAAGAGAGTTGAATCTATGTTGAGATTCAGCGAGTCAGAAAAACGTTTCTTCTAGGAGCTGCGTTGGGATATTCCCGAGTGAATGGGACCATAGGCTGTACAGAGAAATATCTGCTTCTAAAACGAAAACGGAGCTATCTAACTGAATGGTTGTCAGTGTGTGCATTCAACTGACAGAGTTAAACTCACGTGTGGATTCAGCGGTTTGCAAACCCTTTCTGTGCAGAATCCCAAAACCGGTATTTCCAGCCCAATGCCGGCATACGTACTAAACAGCAGGAAACTTCGTCTAAAACTCAGGAGAAACGTTTCCTTGAAACTGCTCTGCTGTGCGTTCGTTCACCTAAGAGAGTTGAATCTATGTTGAGATTCAGCGAGTCAGAAACACGTTTCTTCTAGGAGCTGCGTTGGGATATTCCCGAGTGAATGGGACCATAGGCTGTACAGAGAAATATCTGCTTCTAAAACCAAAACGGAGCTATCTAACTGAATGGTTGTCAATGTGTGCATTCAACTGACAGAGTTAAACTCACGTGTGGATTCAGCGGTTTGCAAACCCTTTCTGTGCAGAATCCCAAAACCGGTATTTCGAACCAAATGCCGGCATCCGTACTAATCAGCAGGAAACTTCGTCTAAAACTCAGTAGAAACGTTTCCTTGAAACTGCTCTGCTGTGCGTCCGTTCACCTCAGAGAGTTGAATCTATGTTGAGATTCAGCGTTTCAGAAACACGTTTCTTCTAGGAGCTGCGTTGGGATATTCCCGAGTGAATGGGACCATAGGCTGTACAGAGAAATATCTGCTTCTAAAACCAAAACGGAGCTATCTAACTGAATGGTTGTCAATGTGTGCATTCAACTGACAGAGTTAAACTCACGTGTGGATTCAGCGGTTTGCAAACCCATTCTGTCCAGAATCCCAAAACCGGTATTTCCAGCCCAATGCCGGCATACGTACTAAACAGCAGGAAACTTCGTCTAAAACTCAGGAGAAACGTTTCCTTGAAACTGCTCTGCTGTGCGTTCGTTCACCTAAGAGAGTTGAATCTATGTTGAGATTCAGCGAGTCAGAAACACGTTTCTTCTAGGAGCTGCGTTGGGATATTCCCGAGTGAATGGGACCATAGGCTGTACAGAGAAATATCTGCTTCTAAAACCAAAACGGAGCTATCTAACTGAATGGTTGTCAATGTGTGCATTCAACTGACAGAGTTAAACTCACGTGTGCATTCAGCGGTTTGCAAACCCTTTCTGTGCAGAATCCCAAAACCGGTATTTCCAGCCCAATGCTGGCATACGTACTAAACACAGGAAACTTAGTCTAAAACTCAGGAGAAAAGTTTCCTTGAAACTGCTCTGCTGTGCGTTCGTTCACCTAAGAGAGTTGAATCTATGTTGAGATTCAGCGAGTCAGAAACACGTTTCTTCTAGGAGCTGCGTTGGGATATTCCCGAGTGAATGGGACCATAGGCTGTACAGAGAAATATCTGCTTCTAAAACCAAAACGGAGCTATCTAACTGAATGGTTGTCAATGTGTGCATTCAACTGACAGAGTTAAACTCACGTGTGGATTCAGCGGTTTGCAAACCCTTTCTTTGCAGAATCCCAAAACCGGTATTTCCAGCCCAATGCCGGCATCCGTACTAAACAGCAGGAAACTTCGTCTAAAACTCAGGAGAAACGTTTCCTTGAAACTGCTCTGCTGTGCGTTCGTTCACCTAAGAGAGTTGAATCTATGTTGAGATTCAGCGAGTCAGAAACACGTTTCTTCTAGGAGCTGCGTTGGGATATTCCCGAGTGAATGGGACCATAGGCTGTACAGAGAAATATCTGCTTCTAAAACCAAAACGGAGCTATCTAACTGAATGGTTGTCAATATGTGCACTCAACTGACAGAGTTAAACTCACGTGTGGATTCAGCGGTTTGCAAAACCTTTCTGTGCAGAATCCCAAAACCGGTATTTCCAGCCCAATGCCGGCATACGTACTAAACAGCAGGAAACTTCGTCTAAAACTCAGGAGAAAACTTTCCTTGAAACTGCTCTGCTGTGCCTTCGTTCACCTAAGAGAGTTGAATCTATGTTGAGATTCAGCGAGTCAGAAACACGTTTCTTCTAGGAGCCGCGTTGGGATATTCCCGAGTGAATGGGACCATAGGCTGTACAGAGAAATATCTGCTTCTAAAACCAAAACGGAGCTATCTAACTGAATGGTTGTCAATGTGTGCATTCAACTGACAGAGTTAAACTCACGTGTGGATTCAGCGGTTTGCAAACCCTTTCTGTGCAGAATCCCAAAACCGGTATTTCCAGCCCAATGCCCGCATACGTACTAAACAGCAGGAAACTTCGTCTAAAACTCAGGAGAAACGTTTCCTTGAAACTGCTCTGCTGTGCGTTCGTTCACCTAAGAGAGTTGAATCTATGTTGAGATTCAGCGAGTCAGAAACACGTTTCTTCTAGGAGCTGCGTTTGGACATTCCCGAGTGAATGGGACCATAGGCTGTACAGAGAAATATCTGCTTCTAAAACCAAAACGGTTCTATCTAACTGAATGGTTGTCAATGTGTGCATTCAACTGACAGAGTTAAACTCACGTGTGGATTCAGCGGTTTGCAAACCCTTTCTGTGCAGAATCCCAAAACCGGTATTTCGAACGAAATGCCGGCATCCGTACTAAACAGGAGGAAACTTCGTCTAAAACTCAGGAGAAACGTTTCCTTGAAACTGCTCTGCTGTTCGTTCGTTCACCTAAGAGAGTTGAATCTATGTTGAGATTCAGCGAGTCAGAAAAACGTTTCTTCTAGGAGCTGCGTTGGGATATTCCCGAGTGAATGGGACCATAGGCTGTACAGAGAAATATCTGCTTCTAAAACGAAAACGGACCTATCTAACTGAATGGTTGTCAATGTGTGCATTCAACTGACAGAGTTAAACTCACGTGTGGATTCAGCGGTTTGCAAACCCTTTCTGTGCAGAATCCCAAAACCGGTATTTCCAGCCCAATGCTGGCATACGTACTAAACAGCAGGAAACTTCGTCTAAAACTCAGGAGAAAAGTTTCCTTGAAACTGCTCTGCTGTGCCTTCGATCACCTAAGAGAGTTGAATCTATGTTGAGATTCAGCGAGTCAGAAACACGTTTCTTCTAGGAGCTGCGTTGGGATATTCCTGAGTGAATGGGACCATAGGCTGTACAGAGAAATATCTGCTTCTAAAACCAAAACGGAGCTATCTAACTGAATGGTTGTCAATGTGTGCATTCAACTGACAGAGTTAAACTCACGTGTGGATTCAGTGGTTTGCAAACCCTTTCTGTGCAGAATCCCAAAACCGGTATTTCAAACCAAATGCCGGCATCCGTACTAATCAGCAGGAAACTTCGTCAAAAACTCAGGAGAAACGTTTCCTTGAAACTGCTCTGCTGTGCGTTCGTTCACCTAAGAGAGTTGAATCTATGTTGAGATTCAGCGAGTCAGAAACACGTTTCTTCTAGGAGCTGCGTTCGGATATTCCCGAGTGAATTGGACCATAGGCTGTACAGAGAAATATCAGCTTCTAAAACCAAAAGGGTGCTATCAAACTGAATGGTTGTCAATGTGTGCATTCAACTGACAGAGTTAAACTCACGTGTGGATTCAGCGCTTTGCAAACCCTTTCTATGCAGAATCCCAAAACCGGTATTTCGAACCAAATGCCGGCATCCGTACTAAACAGCAGGAAACTTCGTCTAAAACTCAGGAGAAACGTTTCCTTGAAACTGCTCTGCTGTGCGTTCTTTCACCTAAGAGAGTTGAATCTATGCTGAGATTCAGCGAGTCAGAAACACGTTTCTTCTAGGAGCTGCGTTGGGATATTCCCGAGTGAATGGGACCATAGGCTGTACAGAGAAATATCTGCTTCTAAAACCAAAACGGAGCTATCTAACTGAATGGTTGTCAATGTGTGCATTCAACTGACAGAGTTAAACTCACGTGTGGATTCAGCGGTTTGCAAACCCTTTCTGTGCAGAATCCCAAAACCGGTATTTCCAGCCCAATGCTGGCATACGTACTAAACAGCAGGAGACTTCGTCTAAAACTCAGGAGAAAAGTTTCCTTGAAACTGCTCTGCTGTGCGTTCGTTCACCTAAGAGAGTTGAATCTATGTTGAGATTCAGCGAGTCAGAAACACGTTTCTTCTAGGAGCTGCGTTGGGATATTCCCGAGTGAATGGGACCATAGGCTGTACAGAGAAATATCTGCTTCTAAAACCAAAAGGGTGCTATCAAACTGAATGGTTGTCAATGTGTGCATTCAACTGACAGAGTTAAACTCACGTGTGGATTCAGCGGTTTGCAAACCCTTTCTATGCAGAATCCCAAAACCGGTATTTCGAACAAAATGCCGGCATCCATACTAAACAGCAGGAAACTTCGTCTAAAACTCAGGAGAAACGTTTCCTTGAAACTGCTCTGCTGTGCGTTCGTTCACCAGGAGAGTTGAATCTATGTTGAGATTCAGCGAGTCACAAACACGTTTCTTCTAGGAGCTGCGTTGGGATATTCCCGAGTGAATGGGACCATAGGCTGTACAGAGAAATATCTGCTTCTAAAACCAAAAGGGTGCTATCAAACTGAATGGTTGTCAATGTGTGCATTCAACTGAGAGAGTTAAACTCACGTGTGGATTCAGCGGTTTGCAAACCCTTTCTGTGCAGAATCCCAAAACCGGTATTTCCAGCCAAATCTCTGGCATACGTACTAAACAGCAGGAAACTTCGTCTAAAACTCAGGAGAAAAGTTTCCTTGAAACTGCTCTGCTGTGCGTTCGTTCACCTAAGAGAGTTGAATCTATGTTGAGATTCAGCGCGTCAGAAACACGTTTCTTCTAGGAGCTGTGTTGGGATATTCCCAAGTGAATGGGACCATAGGCTGTACAGAGAAATATCTGCTTCTAAAACCAAAACGGAGCTATCTAACTGAATGGTTGTCTATGTGTGCATTCAACTGACAGAGTTAAACTCACCTGTGGATTCAGCGGTTTGCAAACCCTTTCTGTGCAGAATCCCAAAACCTGTATATCCAGTCCAATGCCGGCATCCGTAGTAAACAGCAGGAAACTTCGTCTAAAACTCAGGAGAAACGTTTCCTTGAAACTGCTCTGCTGTTCGTTCGTTCACCTAAGAGAGTTGAATCTATGTTGAGATTCAGCGAGTCAGAAAAACGTTTCTTCTAGGAGCTGCGTTGGGATATTCCCGAGTGAATGGGACCATAGGCTGTATAGAGAAATATCTGCTTCTAAAACCAAAACGGAGCTATCTAACTGAATGGTTGTCAATGTGTGCATTCAACTGACAGAGTTAAACTCACGTGTGGATTCAGCGGTTTGCAAACCCTTTCTGTGCAGAATCCCAAAACCGTTATTTCCAGCCCAATGCTGGCATACGTACTAAACAGCAGGAAACTTCGTCTAAAACTCAGGAGAAAAGTTTCCTTGAAACTGCTCTGCTGTGCCTTCGATCACCTAAGAGAGTTGAATCTATGTTGAGATTCAGCGAGTCAGAAACACGTTTCTTCTAGGAGCTGCGTTGGGATATTCCCGAGTGAATGGGACCATAGGCTGTACAGAGAAATATCTGCTTCTAAAACCAAAAGGGTGCTATCAAACTGAATGGTTGTCAATGTGTGCATTCAACTGACAGAGTTAAACTCACGTGTGGATTCAGCGGTTTGCAAACCCTTTCTATGCAGAATCCCAAAACCGGTATTTCGAACAAAATGCCGGCATCCGTACTAAACAGCAGGAAACTTCGTCTAAAACTCAGGAGAAACGTTTCCTTGAAACTGCTCTGCTGTGCGTTCGTTCACCAGGAGAGTTGAATCTATGTTGAGATTCAGCGAGTCACAAACACGTTTCTTCTAGGAGCTGCGTTGGGATATTCCCGAGTGAATGGGACCATAGGCTGTACAGAGAAATATCTGCTTCTAAAACCAAAAGGGTGCTATCAAACTGAATGGTTGTCAATGTGTGCATTCAACTGAGAGAGTTAAACTCACGTGTGGATTCAGCGGTTTGCAAACCCTTTCTGTGCAGAATCCCAAAACCGGTATTTCCAGCCCAATCTCTGGCATACGTACTAAACAGCAGGAAACTTCGTCCAAAACTCAGGAGAAAAGTTTCCTTGAAACTGCTCTGCTGTGCGTTCGTTCACCTAAGAGACTTGAATCTATGTTGAGATTCAGCGCGTCAGAAACACGTTTCTTCTAGGAGCTGCGTTGGGATATTCCCGAGTGAATGGGACCATAGGCTGTACAGAGAAATATCTGCTTCTAAAACCAAAACGGAGCTATCTAACTGAATGGTTGTCAGTGTGTTCATTCAACTGACAGAGTTAAACTCACGTGTGGATTCAGCGGTTTGCAAACCCTTTCTGTGCAGAATCCCAAAACCGGTATATCCAGTCCAATGCCGGCATCCGTAGTAAACAGCAGGAAACTTCGTCTAAAACTCAGGAGAAACGTTTCCTTGAAACTGCTCTGCTGTGCGTTCGTTCACCTAAGAGAGTTGAATCTATGTTGAGATTCAGCGAGTCAGAAACACGTTTCTTCTAGGAGCTGCGTTGGGATATTCCCGAGTGAATGGGACCATAGGCTGTACAGAGAAATATCTGCTTCTAAAACCAAAACGGAGCTATCTAACTGAATGGTTGTCAATGTGTGCATTCAACTGACAGAGTTAAACTCACGTGTGGATTCAGCGGTTTGAAAACCCTTTCTGTGCAGAATCCCAAAACCGGTAATTCGAACCAAATGCCGGCATCCGTACTAATCAGCAGGAAACTTCGTCTAAAACTCAGGAGAAACGTTTCCTTGAAACTGCTCTGCTGTGCGTCCGTTCACCTAAGAGAGTTGAATCTATGTTGAGATTCAGCGAGTCAGAAACACGTTTCTTCTAGGAGCTGCGTTGGGATATTCCCGAGTGAATGGGACCATAGGCTGTACAGAGAAATATCTGCTACTAAAACCAAAACGGAGCTATCTAACTGAATGGTTGTCAATGTGTGCATTCAACTGACAGAGTTAAACTCACGTGTGGATTCAGCGGTTTGCAAACCCTTTCTGTGCAGAATCCCAAAACCGGTATTTCCAGCCCAATGACGGCATACGTACTAAACAGCAGGAAACTTCGTCTAAAACTCAGGAGAAAACTTTCCTTGAAACTGCTCTGCTGTGCATTCGTTCACCTAAGAGAGTTGAATCTATGTTGAGATTCAGCGAGTCAGAAACACGTTTCTTCTAGGAGCCGCGTTGGGATATTCCCGAGTGAATGGGACCATAGGCTGTACAGAGAAATATCTGCTTCTAAAACCAAAAGGGTGCTATCAAACTGAATGGTTGTCAATGTGTGCATTCAACTGACAGAGTTAAACTCACGTGTGGATTCAGCGGTTTGCAAACCCTTTCTGTCCAGAATCCCAAAACCGGTATTTCCAGCCCAATGCCCGCATACGTACTAAACAGCAGGAAACTTCGTCTAAAACTCAGGAGAAAAGTTTCCTTGAAACTGCTCTGCTGTGCGTTCGTTCACCTAAGAGAGTTGAATCTATGTTGAGATTCAGCGAGTCAGAAACACGTTTCTTCTAGGAGCTGCATTGGGATATTCCCGAGTGAATGGGACCATAGGCTGTACAGAGAAATATCTGCTTCTAAAACCAAAACGGAGCTATCTAACTGAATGGTTGTCAATGTGTGCATTCAACTGACAGAGTTAAACTCACGTGTGGATTCAGCGGTTTGCAAACCGTTTCTGTGCAGAATCCCAAAACCGGTATTTCCAGCCCAATGCCGGCATACGTACTATACAGCAGGAATCTTCGTATATAACTCAGAAGAAACGATTCCTTGAAACTGCTCTGCTGTGCGTTCGTTCACCTAAGAGAGTTGAATCTATGTTGAGATTCAGCGAGTCAGAAACACGTTTCTTCTAGGAGCTGCGTTGGGATATTCCCGAGTGAATGGGACCATAGGCTGTACAGAGAAATATCTGCTTCTAAAACCAAAACGGAGCTATCTAACTGAATGGTTGTCAATGTGTGCATTCAACTGACAGAGTTAAACTCACGTGTGGATTCAGCGGTTTGCAAACCCTTTCTGTGCAGAATCCCAAATCCGGTATTTCGAATCAAATGCCGGCATCCGTACTAATCAGCAGGAAACTCCGTCTAAAACTCAGGAGAAACGTTTCCGTGAAACTGCTCTGCTGTGCGTTCGTTCACCTAAGAGAGTTGAATCTATGTTGAGATTCAGCGAGTCAGAAACACGTTTCTTCTAGGAGCTGCGTTGGGATATTCCCGAGTGAATGGGACCATAGGCTGTACAGAGAAATATCTGTTTCTAAAACCAAAAGGGTGCTATCAAACTGAATGGTTGTCAATGTGTGCATTCAACTGACAGAGTTAAACTCACGTGTGGATTCAGCGGTTTGCAAACCCTTTCTGTGCAGAATCCCAAAACCGGTATTTCGAACCAAATGCCGGCATCCGTACTAAACAGCAGGAAACTTCGTCTAAAACTCAGGAGAAACGTTTCCTTGAAACTGCTCTGCTGTGCGTTCGTTCACCTAAGAGAGTTGAATCTATGTTGAGATTCAGCGAGTCAGAAACACGTTTCTTCTAGGAGCTGCGTTGGGATATTCCCGAGTGAATGGGACCTTAGGCTGTACAGAGAAATATCTGCTTCTAAAACCAAAAGGGTGCTATAAAATTGAATGGTTGTCAATGTGTGCATTCAACTGACAGAGTTAAACTCACGTGTGGATTCAGCGGTTTGCAAACCCTTTCTGTCCAGAATCCCAAAACGCGTATTTCCAGCCCAATGCCGGCATACGTACTAAACAGCAGGAAACTTCGTCTAAAACTCAGGAGAAAAGTTTCCTTGAAACTGCTCTGCTGTGCGTTCGTTCACCTAAGAGAGTTGAATCTATGTTGAGATTCAGCAAGTCAGAAGCACGTTTCTTCTAGGAGCTGCGTTGGGATATTCCCGAGTGAATGGGACCATAGGCTGTACAGAGAAATATCTGCTTCTAAAACCAAAACGGAGCTATCTAACTGAATGGTTGTCAGTGTGTGCATTCAACTGACAGAGTTAAACTCACGTGTGGATTCAGCGGTTTGCAAAACCTTTCTGTCCAGAATCCCAAAACCGGTATTTCGAACCAAATGCCGGCATCCGTACTAATCAGCAGGAAACTTCGTCTAAAACTCAGGAGAAACGTTTCCTTGAAACTGCTCTGCTGTGCGTTCGTTCACCTAAGAGAGTTGAATCTATGTTGAGATTCAGCGAGTCAGAAACACGTTTCTTCTAGGAGCTGCGTTGGGATATTCCCGAGTGAATGGGACCATAGGCTGTACAGAGAAATATCTGCTTCTAAAACCAAAACGGAGCTATCTAACTGAATGGTTGTCAATGTGTGCATTCAACTGACAGAGTTAAACTCACGTGTGGATTCAGCGGTTTGCAAACCCTTTCTGTGCAGAATCCCAAATCCGGTATTTCGAATCAAATGCCGGCATCCGTACTAATCAGCAGGAAACTCCGTCTAAAACTCAGGAGAAACGTTTCCGTGAAACTGCTCTGCTGTGCGTTCGTTCACCTAAGAGAGTTGAATCTATGTTGAGATTCAGCGAGTCAGAAACACGTTTCTTCTAGGAGCTGCGTTGGGATATTCCCGAGTGAATGGGACCATAGGCTGTACAGAGAAATATCTGTTTCTAAAACCAAAAGGGTGCTATCAAACTGAATGGTTGTCAATGTGTGCATTCAACTGACAGAGTTAAACTCACGTGTGGATTCAGCGGTTTGCAAACCCTTTCTGTGCAGAATCCCAAAACCGGTATTTCGAACCAAATGCCGGCATCCGTACTAAACAGCAGGAAACTTCGTCTAAAACTCAGGAGAAACGTTTCCTTGAAACTGCTCTGCTGTGCGTTCGTTCACCTAAGAGAGTTGAATCTATGTTGAGATTCAGCGAGTCAGAAACACGTTTCTTCTAGGAGCTGCGTTGGGATATTCCCGAGTGAATGGGACCTTAGGCTGTACAGAGAAATATCTGCTTCTAAAACCAAAAGGGTGCTATAAAATTGAATGGTTGTCAATGTGTGCATTCAACTGACAGAGTTAAACTCACGTGTGGATTCAGCGGTTTGCAAACCCTTTCTGTCCAGAATCCCAAAACGCGTATTTCCAGCCCAATGCCGGCATACGTACTAAACAGCAGGAAACTTCGTCTAAAACTCAGGAGAAAAGTTTCCTTGAAACTGCTCTGCTGTGCGTTCGTTCACCTAAGAGAGTTGAATCTATGTTGAGATTCAGCCAGTCAGAAGCACGTTTCTTCTAGGAGCTGCGTTGGGATATTCCCGAGTGAATGGGACCATAGGCTGTACAGAGAAATATCTGCTTCTAAAACCAAAACGGAGCTATCTAACTGAATGGTTGTCAGTGTGTGCATTCAACTGACAGAGATAAACTCACGTGTGGATTCAGCGGTTTGCAAAACCTTTCTGTCCAGAATCCCAAAACCGGTATTTCGAACCAAATGCCGGCATCCGTACTAATCAGCAGGAAACTTCGTCTAAAACTCAGGAGAAACGTTTCCTTGAAACTGCTCTGCTGTGCGTTCGTTCACCTAAGAGAGTTGAATCTATGTTGAGATTCAGCGAGTCAGAAACACGTTTCTTCTAGGAGCTGCGTTCGGATATTCCCGAGTGAATGGGACCATAGGCTGTACAGAGAAATATCTGCTTCGAAAACCAAAAGGGTGCTATCAAACTGAATGGTTGTCAATGTGGGCATTCAACTGACAGAGTTAAAGTCATGTGTGGATTCAGCAGTTTGCAAACCCTTTCTATGCAGAATCCCAAAACCGGTATTTCGAACCAAATGCCGGCATCCGTACTAAACAGCAGGAAACTTCGTCTAAAACTCAGGAGAAACGTTTCCTTGAAACTGCTCTGCTGTGCGTTCGTTCACCTAAGAGAGTTGAATCTATGTTGAGATTCAGCGAGTCAGAAACACGTTTCTTCTAGGAGATGCGTTGGGATATTCCCGAGTGAATGGGACCATAGGCTGTACAGAGAAATATCTGCTTCTAAATCCAAAAGGGTGCTATCAAACTGAATGGTTGTCAATGTGTGCATTCAACTGACAGAGTTAAACTCACGTGTGGATTCAGCGGTTTGCAAACCCTTTCTGTGCAGAATCCCAAAACCGGTATTTCCAGCCCAATGCTGGCATACGTACTAAACAGCAGGAAACTTCGTCTAAAACTCAGGAGAAAAGTTTCCTTGAAACTGCTCTGCTGTGCGTTCGTTCCCCTAAGAGAGTTGAATCTATGTTGAGATTCAGCGAGTCAGAAACACGTTTCTTCTAGGAGCTGTGTTGGGATATTCCCGAGTGAATGGGACCATAGGCTGTACAGAGAAATATCTGCTTCTAAAACCAAAACGGAGCTATCTAACTGAATGGTTGTCTATGTGCGCATTCAACTGACAGAGTTCAACTCACGTGTGGATTCAGCGGTTTGCAAACCGTTTCTGGGCAGAATCCCAAAACCGGTATTTCCAGCCCAATGCTGGCATACGTACTAAACAGCAGGAAACTTCGTCTAAAACTCAGGAGAAAAGTTTCCTTGAAACTGCTCTGCTGTGCGTTCGTTCACCTAAGAGAGTTGAATCTATGTTGAGATTCAGCGAGTCAGAAACACGTTTCTTCTAGGAGCTGCGTTGGGATATTCCCGAGTGAATGGGACCATAGGCTGTACAGAGAAATATCTGCTTCTAAAACCAAAACGGAGCTATCTAACTGAATGGTTGTCAATGTGTGCATTCAACTGACAGAGTTAAACTCACGTGTGGATTCAGCGGTTTGCAAACCCTTTCTGTGCAGAATCCCAAAACCGGTATTTCGAATCAAATGCCGGCATCCGTACTAATCAGCAGGAAACTTCGTCTAAAACTCAGGAGAAACGTTTCCTTGAAACTGCTCTGCTGTGCGTTCGTTCACCTAAGAGAGTTGAATCTATGTTGAGATTCAGCGAGTCAGAAACACGTTTCTTCTAGGAGCTGCGTTGGGATATTCCCGAGTGAATGGGACCATAGGCTGTACAGAGAAATATCTGCTTCTAAAACCAAAAGGGTGCTATCAAACTGAATGGTTGTCAATGTGTGCATTCAACTGACAGAGTTAAACTCACGTGTGGATTCAGCGGTTTGCAAACCCTTTCTGTGCAGAATCCCAAAACCGGTATTTCGAACCAAATGCTGGCATCCGTACTAAACAGCAGGAAACTTCGTCTAAAACTCAGGAGAAACGTTTCCGTGAAACTGCTCTGCTGTGCGTTCGTTCACCTAAGAGAGTTGAATCTATGTTGAGATTCAGCGAGTCAGAAACACGTTTCTTCTAGGAGCTGCGTTGGGATATTCCCGAGTGAATGGGACCATAGGCTGTACAGAGAAATATCTGCTTCTAAAACCAACATGGAGCTATCTAACTGAATGGTTGTCAATGTGTGCATTCAACAGACAGAGTTAAACTCACGTGTGTATTCAGCGGTTTGCAAACCCTTTCTGTCCAGAATCCCAAAACGGGTATTTCCAGCCCAATGTCGGCATACGTACTAAACAGCAGGAAACTTCGTCTAAAACTCAGGAGAAAAGTTTCCTTGAAACTGCTCTGCTGTGCGTTCGTTCACCTAAGAGAGTTGAATCTATGTTGAGATTCAGCAAGTCAGAAACACGTTTCTTCTAGGAGCTGCGTTGGAATATTCCCGAGTGAATGGGACCATAGACTGTACAGAGAAATATCTGCTTCTAAAACCAAAACGGGGCTATCTAACTGAATGGTTGTCAGTGTGTGCATTCAACTGACAGAGTTAAACTCACGTGTGGATTCAGCGGTTTGCAAAACCTTTCTGTCCAGAATCCCAAAACCGGTATTTCGAACCAAATGCCGGCATCCGTACTAATCAGCAGGAAACTTCGTCTAAAACTCAGGAGAAACGTTTCCTTGAAACTGCTCTGCTGTGCGTTCGTTCACCTAAGAGAGTTGAATCTATGTTGAGATTCAGAGAGTCAGAAACACGTTTCTTCTAGGAGCTGCGTTGGGATATTCCCGAGTGAATGGGACCATAGGCTGTACAGAGAAATATCTGCTTCTAAAACCAAAACGGAGCTATCTAACTGAATGGTTGTCAATGTGTGCATTCATCTGACAGAGTTAAACTCACGTGTGGATTCAGCGGTTTGCAAACCCTTTCTGTGCAGAATCCCAAAACCGGTATTTCCAGCCCAATGCCAGCATACGTACTAAACAGTAGTAAACTTCGAATAAATCTCAGAAGAAAAGTTTCCTTGAAACTGCTCTGCTGTTCATTCGTTCCCCTAAGAGAGTTGAATCTATGTTGAGATTCAGCGAGTCAGAAACACGTTTCTTCTAGGAGCTGCGTTGGGATATTCCCGAGTGAATGGGACCATAGGCTGTACAGAGAAATATCTGCTTCTAAAACCAACACGGAGCTATCTAACTGAATGGTTGTCAATGTGTGCATTCAACTGACAGAGTTAAACTCACGTGTGGATTCAGCGGTTTGCAAACCCTTTCTGTGCAGAATCCCAATACCGGTATTTCCCGCCCAATGCCTGCATACGTACTTAACAGTAGTAAGCTTCGACTAAAGCTCAGGAGAAACGTTTCCTTGAAACTACTCTGCTGTGCGTTCGTTCACCTAAGACAGTTGAATCTATGTTGAGATTCAGCGAGTCAGAAACACGTTTCTTCTAGGAGCTGCGTTGGGATATTCCCTGGTGAATGGGACCATAGGCTGTACAGAGAAATATCTGCTTCTAAAACCAAAACGGAGCTATCTAACTGAATGGTTGTCAATGTGTGCATTCAACTGACAGAGTTAAACTCACGTGTGGATTCAGCGGTTTGCAAACCCTTTCTGTGCAGAATCCCAAAACCGGTATTTCGAACCAAATGCCGGCATCCGTACTAATCAGCAGGAAACTTCGTCTAAAACTCAGGAGAAACGTTTCCTTGAAACTGCTCTGCTGTGCGTCCGTTCACCTAAGAGAGTTGAATCTATGTTGAGATTCAGCGAGTCAGAAACACGTTTCTTCTAGGAGCTGCGTTGGGATATTCCCGAGTGAATGGGACCATAGGCTGTACAGAGAAATATCTGCTTCTAAAACCAAAACGGAGCTATCTAACTGAATGGTTGTCAATGTGTGCATTCAACTGACAGAGTTAAACTCACGTGTGGATTCAGCGGTTTGCAAACCCTTTCTGTGCAGAATCCCAAAACCGGTATTTCCAGCCCAATGCCGGCATACGTACTAAAGAGCAGGAACCTTCGTCTAAAACTCAGGAGAAAAGTTTCCTTGAAACTGCTCTGCTGTGCCTTCGTTCACCTAAGAGAGTTGAATCTATGTTGAGATTCAGCGAGTCAGAAACACGTTTCTTCTAGGAGCTGTGTTGGGATATTCCCGAGTGAATGGGACCAGAGGCTGTACAGAGAAATATCTGCTTCTAAAACCAAAAGGGTGCTATCAAACTGAATGGTTGTCAATGTGTGCATTCAACTGACAGAGTTAAACTCACGTGTGGATTCAGCGGTTTGCAAACCCTTTCTGTGCAGAATCCCAAAACCGGTATTTCCAGCCCAATGCCGGCATACATACTAAACAGCAGGAAACTTCGTCTAAAACTCAGGAGAAAAGTTTCCTTGAAACTGCTCTGCTGTGCGTTCGTTCACCTAAGAGAGTTGAATCTATGTTGAGATTCAGCGAGTCAGAAACACGTTTCTTCTAGGAGCTGCGTTGGGATATTCCCGAGTGAATGGGACCATAGGCTGTACAGAGAAATATCTGCTTCTAAAACCAAAACGGAGCTATCTAACTGAATGGTTGTCAGTGTGTGCATTCAACTGACAGAGTTAAACTCAAGTGTGGATTCAGCGGTTTGCAAAACCTTTCTGTCCAGAATCCCAAAACCGGTATTTCGAACCAAATGCCGGCATCCGTACTAATCAGCAGGAAACTTCGTCTAAAACTCAGGAGAAACGTTTCCTTGAAACTGCTCTGCTGTGCGTCCGTTCACCTAAGAGAGGTGAATCTATGTTGAGATTCAGCGAGTCAGAAACACGTTTCTTCTAGGAGCTGCGTTGGGATATTCCCGAGTGAATGGGACCATAGGCTGTACAGAGAAATATCTGCTTCTAAAACCAAAACGGAGCTATCTAACTGAATGGTTGTCAATGTGTGCATTCAACTGACAGAGTTAAACTCACGTGTGGATTCAGCGGTTTGCAAACCCTTTCTGTGCAGAATCCCAAAAACGGTATTTCCAGCCCAATGCCGGCATACGTAGTAAACAGCAGGAAACTTCGTCTAAAACTCAGGAGAAAACTTTCCTTGAAACTGCCCTGCTGTGAGTTCGTTCACCTAAGAGAGTTGAATCTATGTTGAGATTCAGCGAGTCAGAAACACGTTTCTTCTAGGAGCTGCGTTGGGATATTCCCGAGTGAATGGGACCATAGGCTGTACAGTGAAATATCTGCTTCTAAAACAAAAAGGGTGCTATCAAACTGAATGGTTGTCAATGTGTGCATTCAACTGACAGAGTTAAACTCACGTGTGGATTCAGCGGTTTGCAAACCCTTTCTGTCCAGAATCCCAAAACCGGTATTTCCAGCCCAATGCCGGCATCCGTACTAAACAGCAGGAAACTTCGTCTAAAACTCAGGAGAAAAGTTTCCTTGAACCTGCTCTGCTGTGCGTTCGTTGACCTAAGAGAGTTCAATCTATGTTGAGATTCAGCGAGTCAGAAACACGTTTCTTCTAGGAGCTGCGTTGGGATATTCCCGAGTGAATGGGACCATAGGCTGTACAGAGAAATATCTGCTTCTAAAACCAAAACGGAGCTATCTAACTGAATGGTTGTCAATGTGTGCATTCAACTGACAGAGTTAAACTCACTTGTGGATTCAGCGGTTTGCAAACCCTTTCTGTGCAGAATCCCAAAACCGGTATGTCCAGCCCAATGCCGGCATACGTACTTAACAGTAGTAAACTTCGTCTAAAGCTCAGGAGAAACGTTTCCTTGAAACTACTCTGCTGTGCGTTCGTTCACCTAAGAGAGTTGAATCTATGTTGAGATTCAGCGAGTCAGAAACACGTTTCTTCTAGGAGCTGCGTTGGGATATTCCCGAGTGAATGGGACCATAGGCTGTACAGAGAAATATCTGCTTCTAAAACCAAAACGGAGCTATCTAACTGAATGGTTGTCAATGTGTGCATTCAACTGACAGAGTTCAACTCACGTGTGGATTCAGCGGTTTGCAAACCCTTTCTGTGCAGAATCCCAAAACCGGTATTTCGAACCAAATGCCGGCATCCTTACTAATCAGCAGGAAACTTCGTCTAAAACCCAGGAGAAACGTTTCCTTGAAACTGCTCTGCTGTGCGTCCGTTCACCTAAGAGAGTTGAATCTATGTTGAGATTCAGCGAGTCAGAAACACGTTTCTTCTAGGAGCTGCGTTGGGATATTCCCGAGTGAATGGGACCATAGGCTGTACAGAGAAATATCTGCTTCTAAAACCAAAACGGAGCTTTCTAACTGAATGGTTGTCAATGTGTGCATTCAACTGACAGAGTTAAACTCACGTGTGGATTCAGCGGTTTGCAAACCCTTTCTGTGCAGAATCCCAAAACCGGTATTTCCAGCCCAATGCAGGCATACGTACTAAACAGCAGGAAACTTCGTCTAAAACTCAGGAGAAAACTTTCCTTGAAACTGCTCTGCTGTGCGTTCGTTCACCTAAGAGAGTTGAATCTATGTTGAGATTCAGCGAGACAGAAACACGTTTCTTCTAGAAGCTGCGTTGGAATATTCCCGAGTGAATGGGACCATAGGCTGTACAGAGAAATATCTGCTTCTAAAACCAAAACGGAGCTATCTAACTGAATGGTTGTCAATGTGTGCATTCAACTGATAGAGTTAAACTCACGTGTGGATTCAGCGGTTTGCAAATCCTTTCTGTGCAGAATCCCAAAACCGGTATTTCCAGCCCGATGCCGGCATACGTACTAAACAGTAGTAAACTTCGTATAAAACTCAGGAGAAAAGTTGCCTTGAAACTGCTCTGCTGTGCGTTCGATCACCTAAGAGAGTTGAATCTATGTTGAGATTCAGCGAGTCAGAAACACGTTTCTTCTAGGAGCTGCGTTGGGATATTCCCGAGTGAATGGGACCATAGGCTGTACAGAGAAATATCTGCTTCTAAAACCAAAACGGAGCTATCTAACTGAATGGTTGTCAATGTGTGCATTCAACTGACAGAGTTAAACTCACGTGTGGATTCAGCGGTTTGCAAACCCTTTCTGTGCAGAATCCCAAAACCGGTATTTCGAACCAAATGCCGGCATCCGTACTAATCAGCAGGAAACTTCGTCTAAAACTCAGGAGAAACGTTTCCTTGAAACTGCTCTGCTGTGCGTCCGTTCACCTAAGAGAGGTGAATCTATGTTGAGATTCAGCGAGTCAGAAACACGTTTCTTCTAGGAGCTGCGTTGGGATATTCCCGAGTGAATGGGACCATAGGCTGTACAGAGAAATATCTGCTTCTAAAACCAAAACGGAGCTATCTAACTGAATGGTTGTCAATGTGTGCATTCAACTGACAGAGTTAAACTCACGTGTGGATTCAGCGGTTTGCAAACCCTTTCTGTGCAGAATCCCAAAACCGGTATTTCCGGCCCAATGCCGGCATACGTACTAAACAGCAGGAAACTTCGTCTAAAACTCAGGAGAAAACTTTCCTTGAAACTGCCCTGCTGTGCGTTCGTTCACCTAAGAGAGTTGAATCTATGTTGAGATTCAGCGAGTCAGAAACACGTTTCTTCTAGGAGCTGCGTTGGGATATTCCCGAGTGAATGGGACCATAGGCTGTACAGAGAAATATCTGCTTCTAAAACCAAAAGGGTGCTATCAAACTGAATGGTTGTCAATGTGTGCATTCAACTGACAGAGTTAAACTCACGTGTGGATTCAGCGGTTTGCAAACCCTTTCTGTCCAGAATCCCAAAACCGGTATTTCCAGCCCAATGCCGGCATCCGTACTAAACAGCAGGAAACTTCGTCTAAAACTCAGGAGAAAAGTTTCCTTGAACCTGCTCTGCTGTGCGTTCGTTCACCTAAGAGAGTTGAATCTATGTTGAGATTCAGCGAGTCAGAAACACGTTTCTTCTAGGAGCTGCGTTGGGATATTCCCGAGTGAATGGGACCATAGGCTGTACAGAGAAATATCTGCTTCTAAAACCAAAACGGAGCTATCTAACTGAATGGTTGTCAATGTGTGCATTCAACTGACAGAGTTAAACTCACGTGTGGATTCAGCGGTTTGCAAACCCTTTCTGTGCAGAATCCCAAAACCGGTATTTCCAGCCCAATGCCGGCATACGTACTTAACAGTAGTAAACTTCGTCTAAAGCTCAGGAGAAACGTTTCCTTGAAACTACTCTGTTGTGCGCTCGTTCACCTAAGAGAGTTGAATCTATGTTGAGATTCAGCGAGTCAGAAACACGTTTCTTCTAGGAGCTGCGTTGGGATATTCCCGAGTGAATGGGACCATAGGCTGTACAGAGAAATATCTGCTTCTAAAACCAAAACGGAGCTTTCTAACTGAATGGTTGTCAATGTGTGCATTCAACTGACAGAGTTAAACTCACGTGTGGATTCAGCGGTTTGCAAACCCTTTCTGTGCAGAATCCCAAAACCGGTATTTCGAACCAAATGCCGACATCCTTACTAATCAGCAGGAAACTTCGTCTAAAACCCAGGAGAAACGTTTCCTTGAAACTGCTCTGCTGTGCGTCCGTTCACCAAAAGAGCTGAATCTATGTTGAGATTCAGCGAGTCAGAAACACGTTTCTTCTAGGAGCTGCGTTGGGATATTCCCGAGTGAATGGGACCATAGGCTGTACAGAGAAATATCTGCTTCTAAAACCAAAACGGAGCTTTCTAACTGAATGGTTGTCAATGTGTGCATTCAACTGACAGAGTTAAACTCACGTGTGGATTCAGCGGTTTGCAAACCCTTTCTGTGCAGAATCCCAAAACCGGTATTTCCAGCCCAATGCCGGCATACGTACTAAACAGCAGGAAACTTCGTCTAAAACTCAGGAGAAAACTTTCCTTGAAACTGCCCTGCTGTGCGTTTGTTCACCTAAGAGAGTTGAATCTATGTTGAGATTCAGCGAGTCAGAAACACGTTTCTTCTAGGAGCTGCGTTGGGATATTCCCGAGTGAATGGGACCATAGGCTGTACAGAGAAATATCTGCTTCTAAAACCAAAACGGAGCTATCTAACTGAATGGTTGTCAATGTGTGCATTCAACTGACAGAGGTAAACTCACGTGTGGATTCAGCGGTTTGCAAACCCTTTCTGTGCAGAATCCCAAAACCGGTATTTCCAGCCCAATGCTGGCATACGTACTAAACAGCAGGAAACTTCGTCTAAAACTCAGGAGAAAAGTTTCCTTGAAACTGCGCTGCTGTGCGTTCGTTCACCTAAGAGAGTTGAATCTATGTTGAGATTCAGCGAGTCAGAAACACGTTTCTTCTAGGAGCTGCGTTGGGATATTCCCGAGTGAATGGGACCATAGGCTGTACAGAGAAATATCTGCTTCTAAAACCAAAACGGAGCTATCTAACTGAATGGTTGTCAATGTGTGCATTCAACTGACAGAGTTAAACTCACGTGTGAATTCAGCGGTTTGCAAACCCTTTCTGTGCAGAATCCCAAAACCGGTATTTCCAGCACAATGCCGGCATACGTACTAAACAGCAGGAAACTTCGTCTAAAACTCAGGAGAAAAGTTTCCTTGAAACTGCTCTGCTGTGCGTTCGTTCACCTAAGAGAGTTGAATCTATGTTGAGATTCAGCGAGTCAGAAACACGTTTCTTCTAGGAGCTGCGTTGGGATATTCCCGAGTGAATGGGACCATAGGCTGTACAGAGAAATATCTGCTTATAAAACCAAAACGGAGCTATCTAACTGAATGGTTGTCAGTGTGTGCATTCAACTGACAGAGTTAAACTCACGTGTGCATTCAGCGGTTTGCAAACCCTTTCTGTGCAGAATCCCAAAACCGGTATTTCGAACCAAATGCCGGCATCCGTACTAATCAGCAGGAAACTTCGTCTAAAACTCAGGAGAAACGTTTCCTTGAAACTGCTCTGCTGTGCGTCCGTTCACCTAAGAGAGGTGAATCTATGTTGAGATTCAGCGAGTCAGAAATACGTTTCTTCTAGGAGCTGCGATGGGATATTCCCGAGTGAATGGGACCATAGGCTGTACAGAGAAATATCTGCTTCTAAAACCAAAAGGGTGCTATCAAACTGAATGGTTGTCAATGTGTGCATTCAACTGACAGAGTTAAACTCACGTGTGGATTCAGCGGTTTGCAAACCCTTTCTGTCCAGAATCCCAAAACCGGTATTTCCAGCCCAATGCCGGCATCCGTACTAAACAGCAGGAAACTTCGTCTAAAACTCAGGAGAAAAGTTTCCTTGAACCTGCTCTGCTGTGCGTTCGTTCACCTAAGAGAGTTGAATCTATGTTGAGATTCAGCGAGTCAGAAACACGTTTCTTCTAGGAGCTGCGTTGGGATATTCCCGAGTGAATGGGACCATAGGCTGTACAGAGAAATATCTGCTTCTAAAACCAAAACGGAGCTATCTAACTGAATGGTTGTCAATGTGTGCATTCAACTGACAGAGTTCAACTCACGTGTGGATTCAGCGGTTTGCAAACCCTTTCTGTGCAGAATCCCAAAACCGGTATTTCCAGCCCAATGCCGGCATACGTACTTAACAGTAGTAAACTTCGTCTAAAGCTCAGGAGAAACGTTTCCTTGAAACTACTCTGCTGTGCGTTCGTTCACCTAAGAGAGTTGAATCTATGTTGAGATTCAGCGAGTCAGAAACACGTTTCTTCTAGGAGCTGCGTTGGGATATTCCCGAGTGAATGGGACCATAGGCTGTACAGAGAAATATCTGCTTCTAAAACCAAAACGGAGCTATCTAACTGAATGGTTGTCAATGTGTGCATTCAACTGACAGAGTTAAACTCACGTGTGGATTCAGCGGTTTGCAAACCCTTTCTGTGCAGAATCCCAAAACCGGTATTTCGAACCAAATGCCGGCATCCGTACTAATCAGCAGGAAACTTCGTCTAAAACTCAGGAGAAACGTTTCCTTGAAACTGCTCTGCTGTGCGTCCGTTCACCTAAGAGAGGTGAATCTATGTTGAGATTCAGCGAGTCAGAAACACGTTTCTTCTAGGAGCTGCGTTGGGATATTCCCGAGTGAATGGGACCATAGGCTGTACAGAGAAATATCTGCTTCTAAAACCAAAACGGAGCTATCTAACTGAATGGTTGTCAATGTGTGCATTCAACTGACAGAGTTAAACTCACGTGTGGATTCAGCGGTTTGCAAACCCTTTCTGTGCAGAATCCCAAAAACGGTATTTCCACCCCAATGCCGGCATACGTACTAAACAGCAGGAAACTTCGTCTAAAACTCAGGAGAAAACGTTCCTTGAAACTGCTCTGCTGTGCGTTCGTTCACCTAAGAGAGTTGAATCTATGTTGAGATTCAGCGAGTCAGAAACACGTTTCTTCTAGGAGCTGCGTTGGGATATTCCCGAGTGAATGGGACCATAGGCTGTACAGTGAAATATCTGCTTCTAAAACCAAAAGGGTGCTATCAAACTGAATGGTTGTCAATGTGTGCATTCAACTGACAGAGTTAAACTCACGTGTGGATTCAGCGGTTTGCAAACCCTTTCTGTCCAGAATCCCAAAACCGGTATTTCCAGACCAATGCCGGCATCCGTACTAAACAGCAGGAAACTTCGTCTAAAACTCAGGAGAAAAGTTTCCTTGAACCTGCTCTGCTGTGCGTTCGTTCACCTAAGAGAGTTGAATCTATGTTGAGATTCAGCGAGTCAGAAACACGTTTCTTCTAGGAGCTGCGTTGGGATATTCCCGAGTGAATGGGACCATAGGCTGTACAGAGAAATATCTGCTTCTAAAACCAACACGGAGCTATCTAACTGAATGGTTGTCAATGTGTGCATTCAACTGACAGAGTTAAACTCACGTGTGGATTCAGCGGTTTGCAAACCCTTTCTGTGCAGAATCCCAAAACCGGTATTTCCCGCCCAATGCCTGCATACGTACTTAACAGTAGTAAGCTTCGACTAAAGCTCAGGAGAAACGTTTCCTTGAAACTACTCTGCTGTGCGTTCGTTCACCTAAGACAGTTGAATCTATGTTGAGATTCAGCGAGTCAGAAACACGTTTCTTCTAGGAGCTGCGTTGGGATATTCCCTGGTGAATGGGACCATAGGCTGTACAGAGAAATATCTGCTTCTAAAACCAAAACGGAGCTATCTAACTGAATGGTTGTCAATGTGTGCATTCAACTGACAGAGTTAAACTCACGTGTGGATTCAGCGGTTTGCAAACCCTTTCTGTGCAGAATCCCAAAACCGGTATTTCGAACCAAATGCCGGCATCCGTACTAATCAGCAGGAAACTTCGTCTAAAACTCAGGAGAAACGTTTCCTTGAAACTGCTCTGCTGTGCGTCCGTTCACCTAAGAGAGTTGAATCTATGTTGAGATTCAGCGAGTCAGAAACACGTTTCTTCTAGGAGCTGCGTTGGGATATTCCCGAGTGAATGGGACCATAGGCTGTACAGAGAAATATCTGCTTCTAAAACCAAAACGGAGCTATCTAACTGAATGGTTGTCAATGTGTGCATTCAACTGACAGAGTTAAACTCACGTGTGGATTCAGCGGTTTGCAAACCCTTTCTGTGCAGAATCCCAAAACCGGTATTTCCAGCCCAATGCCGGCATACGTACTAAAGAGCAGGAACCTTCGTCTAAAACTCAGGAGAAAAGTTTCCTTGAAACTGCTCTGCTGTGCCTTCGTTCACCTAAGAGAGTTGAATCTATGTTGAGATTCAGCGAGTCAGAAACACGTTTCTTCTAGGAGCTGTGTTGGGATATTCCCGAGTGAATGGGACCAGAGGCTGTACAGAGAAATATCTGCTTCTAAAACCAAAAGGGTGCTATCAAACTGAATGGTTGTCAATGTGTGCATTCAACTGACAGAGTTAAACTCACGTGTGGATTCAGCGGTTTGCAAACCCTTTCTGTGCAGAATCCCAAAACCGGTATTTCCAGCCCAATGCCGGCATACATACTAAACAGCAGGAAACTTCGTCTAAAACTCAGGAGAAAAGTTTCCTTGAAACTGCTCTGCTGTGCGTTCGTTCACCTAAGAGAGTTGAATCTATGTTGAGATTCAGCGAGTCAGAAACACGTTTCTTCTAGGAGCTGCGTTGGGATATTCCCGAGTGAATGGGACCATAGGCTGTACAGAGAAATATCTGCTTCTAAAACCAAAACGGAGCTATCTAACTGAATGGTTGTCAGTGTGTGCATTCAACTGACAGAGTTAAACTCACGTGTGGATTCAGCGGTTTGCAAAACCTTTCTGTCCAGAATCCCAAAACCGGTATTTCGAACCAAATGCCGGCATCCGTACTAATCAGCAGGAAACTTCGTCTAAAACTCAGGAGAAACGTTTCCTTGAAACTGCTCTGCTGTGCGTCCGTTCACCTAAGAGAGGTGAATCTATGTTGAGATTCAGCGAGTCAGAAACACGTTTCTTCTAGGAGCTGCGTTGGGATATTCCCGAGTGAATGGGACCATAGGCTGTACAGAGAAATATCTGCTTCTAAAATCAAAACGGAGCTATCTAACTGAATGGTTGTCAATGTGTGCATTCAACTGACAGAGTTAAACTCACGTGTGGATTCAGCGGTTTGCAAACCCTTTCTGTGCAGAATCCCAAAAACGGTATTTCCAGCCCAATGCCGGCATACGTAGTAAACAGCAGGAAACTTCGTCTAAAACTCAGGAGAAAACTTTCCTTGAAACTGCCCTGCTGTGAGTTCGTTCACCTAAGAGAGTTGAATCTATGTTGAGATTCAGCGAGTCAGAAACACGTTTCTTCTAGGAGCTGCGTTGGGATATTCCCGAGTGAATGGGACCATAGGCTGTACAGTGAAATATCTGCTTCTAAAACAAAAAGGGTGCTATCAAACTGAATGGTTGTCAATGTGTGCATTCAACTGACAGAGTTAAACTCACGTGTGGATTCAGCGGTTTGCAAACCCTTTCTGTCCAGAATCCCAAAACCGGTATTTCCAGCCCAATGCCGGCATCCGTACTAAACAGCAGGAAACTTCGTCTAAAACTCAGGAGAAAAGTTTCCTTGAACCTGCTCTGCTGTGCGTTCGTTGACCTAAGAGAGTTGAATCTATGTTGAGATTCAGCGAGTCAGAAACACGTTTCTTCTAGGAGCTGCGTTGGGATATTCCCGAGTGAATGGGACCATAGGCTGTACAGAGAAATATCTGCTTCTAAAACCAAAACGGAGCTATCTAACTGAATGGTTGTCAATGTGTGCATTCAACTGACAGAGTTAAACTCACTTGTGGATTCAGCGGTTTGCAAACCCTTTCTGTGCAGAATCCCAAAACCGGTATGTCCAGCCCAATGCCGGCATACGTACTTAACAGTAGTAAACTTCGTCTAAAGCTCAGGAGAAACGTTTCCTTGAAACTACTCTGCTGTGCGTTCGTTCACCTAAGAGAGTTGAATCTATGTTGAGATTCAGCGAGTCAGAAACACGTTTCTTCTAGGAGCTGCGTTGGGATATTCCCGAGTGAATGGGACCATAGGCTGTACAGAGAAATATCTGCTTCTAAAACCAAAACGGAGCTATCTAACTGAATGGTTGTCAATGTGTGCATTCAACTGACAGAGTTCAACTCACGTGTGGATTCAGCGGTTTGCAAACCCTTTCTGTGCAGAATCCCAAAACCGGTATTTCGAACCAAATGCCGGCATCCTTACTAATCAGCAGGAAACTTCGTCTAAAACCCAGGAGAAACGTTTCCTTGAAACTGCTCTGCTGTGCGTCCGTTCACCTAAGAGAGTTGAATCTATGTTGAGATTCAGCGAGTCAGAAACACGTTTCTTCTAGGAGCTGCGTTGGGATATTCCCGAGTGAATGGGACCATAGGCTGTACAGAGAAATATCTGCTTCTAAAACCAAAACGGAGCTTTCTAACTGAATGGTTGTCAATGTGTGCATTCAACTGACAGAGTTAAACTCACGTGTGGATTCAGCGGTTTGCAAACCCTTTCTGTGCAGAATCCCAAAACCGGTATTTCCAGCCCAATGCAGGCATACGTACTAAACAGCAGGAAACTTCGTCTAAAACTCAGGAGAAAACTTTCCTTGAAACTGCTCTGCTGTGCGTTCGTTCACCTAAGAGAGTTGAATCTATGTTGAGATTCAGCGAGTCAGAAACACGTTTCTTCTAGAAGCTGCGTTGGAATATTCCCGAGTGAATGGGACCATAGGCTGTACAGAGAAATATCTGCTTCTAAAACCAAAACGGAGCTATCTAACTGAATGGTTGTCAATGTGTGCATTCAACTGACAGAGTTAAACTCACGTGTGGATTCAGCGGTTTGCAAACCCTTTCTGTGCAGAATCCCAAAACCGGTATTTCCAGCCCGATGCCGGCATACGTACTAAACAGTAGTAAACTTCGTATAAAACTCAGGAGAAAAGTTGCCTTGAAACTGCTCTGCTGTGCGTTCGATCACCTAAGAGAGTTGAATCTATGTTGAGATTCAGCGAGTCAGAAACACGTTTCTTCTAGGAGCTGCGTTGGGATATTCCCGAGTGAATGGGACCATAGGCTGTACAGAGAAATATCTGCTTCTAAAACCAAAACGGAGCTATCTAACTGAATGGTTGTCAATGTGTGCATTCAACTGACAGAGTTAAACTCACGTGTGGATTCAGCGGTTTGCAAACCCTTTCTGTGCAGAATCCCAAAACCGGTATTTCGAACCAAATGCCGGCATCCGTACTAATCAGCAGGAAACTTCGTCTAAAACTCAGGAGAAACGTTTCCTTGAAACTGCTCTGCTGTGCGTCCGTTCACCTAAGAGAGGTGAATCTATGTTGAGATTCAGCGAGTCAGAAACACGTTTCTTCTAGGAGCTGCGTTGGGATATTCCCGAGTGAATGGGACCATAGGCTGTACAGAGAAATATCTGCTTCTAAAACCAAAACGGAGCTATCTAACTGAATGGTTGTCAATGTGTGCATTCAACTGACAGAGTTAAACTCACGTGTGGATTCAGCGGTTTGCAAACCCTTTCTGTGCAGAATCCCAAAACCGGTATTTCCAGCCCAATGCCGGCATACGTACTAAACAGCAGGAAACTTCGTCTAAAACTCAGGAGAAAACTTTCCTTGAAACTGCCCTGCTGTGCGTTCGTTCACCTAAGAGAGTTGAATCTATGTTGAGATTCAGCGAGTCAGAAACACGTTTCTTCTAGGAGCAGCGTTGGGATATTCCCGAGTGAATGGGACCATAGGCTGTACAGAGAAATATCTGCTTCTAAAACCAAAAGGGTGCTATCAAACTGAATGGTTGTCAATGTGTGCATTCAACTGACAGAGTTAAACTCACGTGTGGATTCAGCGGTTTGCAAACCCTTTCTGTCCAGAATCCCAAAACCGGTATTTCCAGCCCAATGCCGGCATCCGTACTAAACAGCAGGAAACTTCGTCTAAAACTCAGGAGAAAAGTTTCCTTGAACCTGCTCTGCTGTGCGTTCGTTCACCTAAGAGAGTTGAATCTATGTTGAGATTCAGCGAGTCAGAAACACGTTTCTTCTAGGAGCTGCGTTGGGATATTCCCGAGTGAATGGGACCATAGGCTGTACAGAGAAATATCTGCTTCTAAAACCAAAACGGAGCTATCTAACTGAATGGTTGTCAATGTGTGCATTCAACTGACAGAGTTAAACTCACGTGTGGATTCAGCGGTTTGCAAACCCTTTCTGTGCAGAATCCCAAAACCGGTATTTCCAGCCCAATGCCGGCATACGTACTTAACAGTAGTAAACTTCGTCTAAAGCTCAGGAGAAACGTTTCCTTGAAACTACTCTGTTGTGCGCTCGTTCACCTAAGAGAGTTGAATCTATGTTGAGATTCAGCGAGTCAGAAACACGTTTCTCCTAGGAGCTGCGTTGGGATATTCCCGAGTGAATGGGACCATAGGCTGTACAGAGAAATATCTGCTTCTAAAACCAAAACGGAGCTTTCTAACTGAATGGTTGTCAATGTGTGCATTCAACTGACAGAGTTAAACTCACGTGTGGATTCAGCGGTTTGCAAACCCTTTCTGTGCAGAATCCCAAAACCGGTATTTCGAACCAAATGCCGACATCCTTACTAATCAGCAGGAAACTTCGTCTAAAACCCAGGAGAAACGTTTCCTTGAAACTGCTCTGCTGTGCGTCCGTTCACCAAAAGAGTTGAATCTATGTTGAGATTCAGCGAGTCAGAAACACGTTTCTTCTAGGAGCTGCGTTGGGATATTCCCGAGTGAATGGGACCATAGGCTGTACAGAGAAATATCTGCTTCTAAAACCAAAACGGAGCTTTCTAACTGAATGGTTGTCAATGTGTGCATTCAACTGACAGAGTTAAACTCACGTGTGGATTCAGCGGTTTGCAAACCCTTTCTGTGCAGAATCCCAAAACCGGTATTTCCAGCCCAATGCCGGCATACGTACTAAACAGCAGGAAACTTCGTCTAAAACTCAGGAGAAAACTTTCCTTGAAACTGCCCTGCTGTGCGTTTGTTCACCTAAGAGAGTTGAATCTATGTTGAGATTCAGCGAGTCAGAAACACGTTTCTTCTAGGAGCTGCGTTGGGATATTCCCGAGTGAATGGGACCATAGGCTGTACAGAGAAATATCTGCTTCTAAAACCAAAACGGAGCTATCTAACTGAATGGTTGTCAATGTGTGCATTCAACTGACAGAGGTAAACTCACGTGTGGATTCAGCGGTTTGCAAACCCTTTCTGTGCAGAATCCCAAAACCGGTATTTCCAGCCCAATGCTGGCATACGTACTAAACAGCAGGAAACTTCGTCTAAAACTCAGGAGAAAAGTTTCCTTGAAACTGCGCTGCTGTGCGTTCGTTCACCTAAGAGAGTTGAATCTATGTTGAGATTCAGCGAGTCAGAAACACGTTTCTTCTAGGAGCTGCGTTGGGATATTCCCGAGTGAATGGGACCATAGGCTGTACAGAGAAATATCTGCTTCTAAAACCAAAACGGAGCTATCTAACTGAATGGTTGTCAATGTGTGCATTCAACTGACAGAGTTAAACTCACGTGTGAATTCAGCGGTTTGCAAACCCTTTCTGTGCAGAATCCCAAAACCGGTATTTCCAGCACAATGCCGGCATACGTACTAAACAGCAGGAAACTTCGTCTAAAACTCAGGAGAAAAGTTTCCTTGAAACTGCTCTGCTGTGCGTTCGTTCACCTAAGAGAGTTGAATCTATGTTGAGATTCAGCGAGTCAGAAACACGTTTCTTCTAGGAGCTGCGTTGGGATATTCCCGAGTGAATGGGACCATAGGCTGTACAGAGAAATATCTGCTTATAAAACCAAAACGGAGCTATCTAACTGAATGGTTGTCAATGTGTGCATTCAACTGACAGAGTTCAACTCACGTGTGGATTCAGCGGTTTGCAAACCCTTTCTGTGCAGAATCCCAAAACCGGTATTTCCAGCCCAATGCCGGCATACGTACTTAACAGTAGTAAACTTCGTCTAAAGCTCAGGAGAAACGTTTCCTTGAAACTACTCTGCTGTGCGTTCGTTCACCTAAGAGAGTTGAATCTATGTTGAGATTCAGCGAGTCAGAAACACGTTTCTTCTAGGAGCTGCGTTGGGATATTCCCGAGTGAATGGGACCATAGGCTGTACAGAGAAATATCTGCTTCTAAAACCAAAACGGAGCTATCTAACTGAATGGTTGTCAATGTGTGCATTCAACTGACAGAGTTAAACTCACGTGTGGATTCAGCGGTTTGCAAACCCTTTCTGTGCAGAATCCCAAAACCGGTATTTCGAACCAAATGCCGGCATCCGTACTAATCAGCAGGAAACTTCGTCTAAAACTCAGGAGAAACGTTTCCTTGAAACTGCTCTGCTGTGCGTCCGTTCACCTAAGAGAGGTGAATCTATGTTGAGATTCAGCGAGTCAGAAACACGTTTCTTCTAGGAGCTGCGTTGGGATATTCCCGAGTGAATGGGACCATAGGCTGTACAGAGAAATATCTGCTTCTAAAACCAAAACGGAGCTATCTAACTGAATGGTTGTCAATGTGTGCATTCAACTGACAGAGTTAAACTCACGTGTGGATTCAGCGGTTTGCAAACCCTTTCTGTGCAGAATCCCAAAAACGGTATTTCCAGCCCAATGCCGGCATACGTACTAAACAGCAGGAAACTTCGTCTAAAACTCAGGAGAAAACGTTCCTTGAAACTGCTCTGCTGTGCGTTCGTTCACCTAAGAGAGTTGAATCTATGTTGAGATTCAGCGAGTCAGAAACACGTTTCTTCTAGGAGCTGCGTTGGGATATTCCCGAGTGAATGGGACCATAGGCTGTACAGTGAAATATCTGCTTCTAAAACCAAAAGGGTGCTATCAAACTGAATGGTTGTCAATGTGTGCATTCAACTGACAGAGTTAAACTCACGTGTGGATTCAGCGGTTTGCAAACCCTTTCTGTCCAGAATCCCAAAACCGGTATTTCCAGACCAATGCCGGCATCCGTACTAAACAGCAGGAAACTTCGTCTAAAACTCAGGAGAAAAGTTTCCTTGAACCTGCTCTGCTGTGCGTTCGTTCACCTAAGAGAGTTGAATCTATGTTGAGATTCAGCGAGTCAGAAACACGTTTCTTCTAGGAGCTGCGTTGGGATATTCCCGAGTGAATGGGACCATAGGCTGTACAGAGAAATATCTGCTTCTAAAACCAAAACGGAGCTATCTAACTGAATGGTTGTCAATGTGTGCATTCAACTGACAGAGTTAAACTCACGTGTGGTTTCAGCGGTTTGCAAACCCTTTCTGTGCAGAATCCCAAAACCGGTATTTCCAGCCCAATGCCGGCATACGTACTTAACAGTAGTAAACTTCGTCTAAAGCTCAGGAGAAACGTTTCTTTGAAACTACTCTGCTGTGCGTTCGTTCACCTAAGAGAGTTGAATCTATGTTGAGATTCAGCGAGTCAGAAACACGTTTCTTCTAGGAGCTGCGTTGGGATATTCCCGAGTGAATGGGACCATAGGCTGTACAGAGAAATATCTGCTTCTAAAACCAAAACGGAGCTATCTAACTGAATGGTTGTCAATGTGTGCATTCAACTGACAGAGTTAAACTCACGTGTGGATTCAGCGGTTTGCAAACCCTTTCTGTGCAGAATCCCAAAACCGGTATTTCGAACCAAATGCCGGCATCCGTACTAATCAGCAGGAAACTTCGTCTAAAACTCAGGAGAAACGTTTCCTTGAAACTGCTCTGCTGTGCATCCGTTCACCTAAGAGAGTTGAATCTATGTTGAGATTCAGCGAGTCAGAAACACGTTTCTTCTAGGAGCTGCGTTGGGATATTCCCGAGTGAATGGGACCATAGGCTGTACAGAGAAATATCTGCTTCTAAAACCAAAACGGAGCTTTCTAACTGAATGGTTGTCCATGTGTGTATTCAACTGACAGAGTTAAACTCACGTGTGGATTCAGCGGTTTGCAAACCCTTTCTGTGCAGAATCCCAAAACCGGTATTTCCAGCCCAATGCCGGCATACGTACTAAACAGCAGGAAACTTCGTCTAAAACTCAGGAGAAAACTTTCCTTGAAACTGCTCTGCTGTGCGTTCGTTCACCTAAGAGAGTTGAATCTATGTTGAGATTCAGCGAGTCAGAAACACGTTTCTTCTAGGAGCTGCGTTGGGATATTCCCGAGTGAATGGGACCATAGGCTGTACAGAGAAATATCTGCTTCTAAAACCAAAAGGGTGCTATCAAACTGAATGGTTGTCAATGTGTGCATTCAACTGACAGAGTTAAACTCACGTGTGAATTCAGCGGTTTTCAAACCCTTTCTGTCCAGAATCCCAAAACCGGTATTTCCAGCCCAATGCCGGCATACGTACTAAACAGCAGGAAACTTCGTCTAAAACTCAGGAGAAAAGTTTCCTTGAAACTGCTCTGCTGTGCGTTCGTTCACCTAAGAGAGTTGAATCTATGTTGAGATTCAGCGAGTCAGAAACACGTTTCTTCTAGGAGCTGCGTTGGGATATTCCCGAGTGAATGGGACCATAGGCTGTACAGAGAAATATCTGCTTATAAAACCAAAACGGAGCTATCTAACTGAATGGTTGTCAGTGTGTGCATTCAACTGACAGAGTTAAACTCACGTGTGGATTCAGCGGTTTGCAAACCCTTTCTGTGCAGAATCCCAAAACCGGTATTTCCAGCCCAATGCCGGCATACGTACTAAACAGCAGGAAACTTCGTCTAAAACTCAGGAGAAACGTTTCCTTGAAACTGCTCTGCTGTGCGTTCGTTCACCTAAGAGAGTTGAATCTATGTTGAGATTCAGCGAGTCAGAAACACGTTTCTTCTAGGAGCTGCGTTGGGATATTCCCGAGTGAATGGGACCATAGGCTGTACAGAGAAATATCTGCTTCTAAAACCAAAACGGAGCTATCTAACTGAATGGTTGTCAATGTGTGCATTCAACTGACAGAGTTAAACTCACGTGTGGATTCAGCGGTTTGCAAACCCTTTCTGTGCAGAATCCCAAAACCGGTATTTCGAACCAAATGCCGGCATCCGTACTAATCAGCAGGAAACTTCGTCTAAAACTCAGTAGAAACGTTTCCTTGAAACTGCTCTGCTGTGCGTCCGTTCACCTCAGAGAGTTGAATCTATGTTGAGATTCAGCGTTTCAGAAACACGTTTCTTCTAGGAGCTGCGTTGGGATATTCCCGAGTGAATGGGACCATAGGCTGTACAGAGAAATATCTGCTTCTAAAACCAAAACGGAGCTATCTAACTGAATGGTTGTCAATGTGTGCATTCAACTGACAGAGTTAAACTCACGTGTGGATTCAGCGGTTTGCAAACCCATTCTGTCCAGAATCCCAAAACCGGTATTTCCAGCCCAATGCCGGCATACGTACTAAACAGCAGGAAACTTCGTCTAAAACTCAGGAGAAACGTTTCCTTGAAACTGCTCTGCTGTGCGTTCGTTCACCTAAGAGAGTTGAATCTATGTTGAGATTCAGCGAGTCAGAAACACGTTTCTTCTAGGAGCTGCGTTGGGATATTCCCGAGTGAATGGGACCATAGGCTGTACAGAGAAATATCTGCTTCTAAAACCAAAACGGAGCTATCTAACTGAATGGTTGTCAATGTGTGCATTCAACTGACAGAGTTAAACTCACGTGTGCATTCAGCGGTTTGCAAACCCTTTCTGTGCAGAATCCCAAAACCGGTATTTCCAGCCCAATGCTGGCATACGTACTAAACACAGGAAACTTAGTCTAAAACTCAGGAGAAAAGTTTCCTTGAAACTGCTCTGCTGTGCGTTCGTTCACCTAAGAGAGTTGAATCTATGTTGAGATTCAGCGAGTCAGAAACACGTTTCTTCTAGGAGCTGCGTTGGGATATTCCCGAGTGAATGGGACCATAGGCTGTACAGAGAAATATCTGCTTCTAAAACCAAAACGGAGCTATCTAACTGAATGGTTGTCAATGTGTGCATTCAACTGACAGAGTTAAACTCACGTGTGGATTCAGCGGTTTGCAAACCCTTTCTGTGCAGAATCCCAAAACCGGTATTTCCAGCCCAATGCCGGCATCCGTACTAAACAGCAGGAAACTTCGTCTAAAACTCAGGAGAAACGTTTCCTTGAAACTGCTCTGCTGTGCGTTCGTTCACCTAAGAGAGTTGAATCTATGTTGAGATTCAGCGAGTCAGAAACACGTTTCTTCTAGGAGCTGCGTTGGGATATTCCCGAGTGAATGGGACCATAGGCTGTACAGAGAAATATCTGCTTCTAAAACCAAAACGGAGCTATCTAACTGAATGGTTGTCAATATGTGCATTCAACTGACAGAGTTAAACTCACGTGTGGATTCAGCGGTTTGCAAAACCTTTCTGTGCAGAATCCCAAAACCGGTATTTCCAGCCCAATGCCGGCATACGTACTAAACAGCAGGAAACTTCGTCTAAAACTCAGGAGAAAACTTTCCTTGAAACTGCTCTGCTGTGCCTTCGTTCACCTAAGAGAGTTGAATCTATGTTGAGATTCAGCGAGTCAGAAACACGTTTCTTCTAGGAGCCGCGTTGGGATATTCCCGAGTGATTGGGACCATAGGCTGTACAGAGAAATATCTGCTTCTAAAACCAAAACGGAGCTATCTAACTGAATGGTTGTCAATGTGTGCATTCAACTGACAGAGTTAAACTCACGTGTGGATTCAGCGGTTTTCAAACCCTTTCTGTCCAGAATCCCAAAACCGGTATTTCCAGCCCAATGCCCGCATACGTACTAAACAGCAGGAAACTTCGTCTAAAACTCAGGAGAAACGTTTCCTTGAAACTGCTCTGCTGTGCGTTCGTTCACCTAAGAGAGTTGAATCTATGTTGAGATTCAGCGAGTCAGAAACACGTTTCTTCTAGGAGCTGCGTTTGGACATTCCCGAGTGAATGGGACCATAGGCTGTACAGAGAAATATCTGCTTCTAAAACCAAAACGGTTCTATCTAACTGAATGGTTGTCAATGTGTGCATTCAACTGACAGAGTTAAACTCACGTGTGGATTCAGCGGTTTGCAAACCCTTTCTGTGCAGAATCCCAAAACCGGTATTTCGAACGAAATGCCGGCATCCGTACTAAACAGGAGGAAACTTCGTCTAAAACTCAGGAGAAACGTTTCCTTGAAACTGCTCTGCTGTTCGTTCGTTCACCTAAGAGAGTTGAATCTATGTTGAGATTCAGCGAGTCAGAAAAACGTTTCTTCTAGGAGCTGCGTTGGGATATTCCCGAGTGAATGGGACCATAGGCTGTACAGAGAAATATCTGCTTCTAAAACGAAAACGGACCTATCTAACTGAATGGTTGTCAATGTGTGCATTCAACTGACAGAGTTAAACTCACGTGTGGATTCAGCGGTTTGCAAACCCTTTCTGTGCAGAATCCCAAAACCGGTATTTCCAGCCCAATGCCGGCATACGTACTAAACAGCAGGAAACTTCGTCTAAAACTCAGGAGAAACGTTTCCTTGAAACTGCTCTGCTGTGCGTTCGTTCACCTAAGAGAGTTGAATCTATGTTGAGATTCAGCGAGTCAGAAACACGTTTCTTCTAGGAGCTGCGTTGGGATATTCCCGAGTGAATGGGACCATAGGCTGTACAGAGAAATATCTGCTTCTAAAACCAAAACGGAGCTATCTAACTGAATGGTTGTCAATGTGTGCATTCAACTGACAGAGTTAAACTCACGTGTGCATTCAGCGGTTTGCAAACCCTTTCTGTGCAGAATCCCAAAACCGGTATTTCCAGCCCAATGCTGGCATACGTACTAAACACAGGAAACTTAGTCTAAAACTCAGGAGAAAAGTTTCCTTGAAACTGCTCTGCTGTGCGTTCGTTCACCTAAGAGAGTTGAATCTATGTTGAGATTCAGCGAGTCAGAAACACGTTTCTTCTAGGAGCTGCGTTGGGATATTCCCGAGTGAATGGGACCATAGGCTGTACAGAGAAATATCTGCTTCTAAAACCAAAACGGAGCTATCTAACTGAATGGTTGTCAATGTGTGCATTCAACTGACAGAGTTAAACTCACGTGTGGATTCAGCGGTTTGCAAACCCTTTCTGTGCAGAATCCCAAAACCGGTATTTCCAGCCCAATGCCGGCATCCGTACTAAACAGCAGGAAACTTCGTCTAAAACTCAGGAGAAACGTTTCCTTGAAACTGCTCTGCTGTGCGTTCGTTCACCTAAGAGAGTTGAATCTATGTTGAGATTCAGCGAGTCAGAAACACGTTTCTTCTAGGAGCTGCGTTGGGATATTCCCGAGTGAATGGGACCATAGGCTGTACAGAGAAATATCTGCTTCTAAAACCAAAACGGAGCTATCTAACTGAATGGTTGTCAATATGTGCACTCAACTGACAGAGTTAAACTCACGTGTGGATTCAGCGGTTTGCAAAACCTTTCTGTGCAGAATCCCAAAACCGGTATTTCCAGCCCAATGCCGGCATACGTACTAAACAGCAGGAAACTTCGTCTAAAACTCAGGAGAAAACTTTCCTTGAAACTGCTCTGCTGTGCCTTCGTTCACCTAAGAGAGTTGAATCTATGTTGAGATTCAGCGAGTCAGAAACACGTTTCTTCTAGGAGCCGCGTTGGGATATTCCCGAGTGAATGGGACCATAGGCTGTACAGAGAAATATCTGCTTCTAAAACCAAAACGGAGCTATCTAACTGAATGGTTGTCAATGTGTGCATTCAACTGACAGAGTTAAACTCACGTGTGGATTCAGCGGTTTGCAAACCCTTTCTGTGCAGAATCCCAAAACCGGTATTTCCAGCCCAATGCCCGCATACGTACTAAACAGCAGGAAACTTCGTCTAAAACTCAGGAGAAACGTTTCCTTGAAACTGCTCTGCTGTGCGTTCGTTCACCTAAGAGAGTTGAATCTATGTTGAGATTCAGCGAGTCAGAAACACGTTTCTTCTAGGAGCTGCGTTTGGACATTCCCGAGTGAATGGGACCATAGGCTGTACAGAGAAATATCTGCTTCTAAAACCAAAACGGTTCTATCTAACTGAATGGTTGTCAATGTGTGCATTCAACTGACAGAGTTAAACTCACGTGTGGATTCAGCGGTTTGCAAACCCTTTCTGTGCAGAATCCCAAAACCGGTATTTCGAACGAAATGCCGGCATCCGTACTAAACAGGAGGAAACTTCGTCTAAAACTCAGGAGAAACGTTTCCTTGAAACTGCTCTGCTGTTCGTTCGTTCACCTAAGAGAGTTGAATCTATGTTGAGATTCAGCGAGTCAGAAAAACGTTTCTTCTAGGAGCTGCGTTGGGATATTCCCGAGTGAATGGGACCATAGGCTGTACAGAGAAATATCTGCTTCTAAAACGAAAACGGACCTATCTAACTGAATGGTTGTCAATGTGTGCATTCAACTGACAGAGTTAAACTCACGTGTGGATTCAGCGGTTTGCAAACCCTTTCTGTGCAGAATCCCAAAACCGGTATTTCCAGCCCAATGCTGGCATACGTACTAAACAGCAGGAAACTTCGTCTAAAACTCAGGAGAAAAGTTTCCTTGAAACTGCTCTGCTGTGCCTTCGATCACCTAAGAGAGTTGAATCTATGTTGAGATTCAGCGAGTCAGAAACACGTTTCTTCTAGGAGCTGCGTTGGGATATTCCTGAGTGAATGGGACCATAGGCTGTACAGAGAAATATCTGCTTCTAAAACCAAAACGGAGCTATCTAACTGAATGGTTGTCAATGTGTGCATTCAACTGACAGAGTTAAACTCACGTGTGGATTCAGTGGTTTGCAAACCCTTTCTGTGCAGAATCCCAAAACCGGTATTTCAAACCAAATGCCGGCATCCGTACTAATCAGCAGGAAACTTCGTCAAAAACTCAGGAGAAACGTTTCCTTGAAACTGCTCTGCTGTGCGTTCGTTCACCTAAGAGAGTTGAATCTATGTTGAGATTCAGCGAGTCAGAAACACGTTTCTTCTAGGAGCTGCGTTCGGATATTCCCGAGTGAATTGGACCATAGGCTGTACAGAGAAATATCAGCTTCTAAAACCAAAAGGGTGCTATCAAACTGAATGGTTGTCAATGTGTGCATTCAACTGACAGAGTTAAACTCACGTGTGGATTCAGCGCTTTGCAAACCCTTTCTATGCAGAATCCCAAAACCGGTATTTCGAACCAAATGCCGGCATCCGTACTAAACAGCAGGAAACTTCGTCTAAAACTCAGGAGAAACGTTTCCTTGAAACTGCTCTGCTGTGCGTTCTTTCACCTAAGAGAGTTGAATCTATGCTGAGATTCAGCGAGTCAGAAACACGTTTCTTCTAGGAGCTGCGTTGGGATATTCCCGAGTGAATGGGACCATAGGCTGTACAGAGAAATATCTGCTTCTAAAACCAAAACGGAGCTATCTAACTGAATGGTTGTCAATGTGTGCATTCAACTGACAGAGTTAAACTCACGTGTGGATTCAGCGGTTTGCAAACCCTTTCTGTGCAGAATCCCAAAACCGGTATTTCCAGCCCAATGCTGGCATACGTACTAAACAGCAGGAGACTTCGTCTAAAACTCAGGAGAAAAGTTTCCTTGAAACTGCTCTGCTGTGCGTTCGTTCACCTAAGAGAGTTGAATCTATGTTGAGATTCAGCGAGTCAGAAACACGTTTCTTCTAGGAGCTGCGTTGGGATATTCCCGAGTGAATGGGACCATAGGCTGTACAGAGAAATATCTGCTTCTAAAACCAAAAGGGTGCTATCAAACTGAATGGTTGTCAATGTGTGCATTCAACTGACAGAGTTAAACTCACGTGTGGATTCAGCGGTTTGCAAACCCTTTCTATGCAGAATCCCAAAACCGGTATTTCGAACAAAATGCCGGCATCCGTACTAAACAGCAGGAAACTTCGTCTAAAACTCAGGAGAAACGTTTCCTTGAAACTGCTCTGCTGTGCGTTCGTTCACCAGGAGAGTTGAATCTATGTTGAGATTCAGCGAGTCACAAACACGTTTCTTCTAGGAGCTGCGTTGGGATATTCCCGAGTGAATGGGACCATAGGCTGTACAGAGAAATATCTGCTTCTAAAACCAAAAGGGTGCTATCAAACTGAATGGTTGTCAATGTGTGCATTCAACTGAGAGAGTTAAACTCACGTGTGGATTCAGCGGTTTGCAAACCCTTTCTGTGCAGAATCCCAAAACCGGTATTTCCAGCCCAATCTCTGGCATACGTACTAAACAGCAGGAAACTTCGTCTAAAACTCAGGAGAAAAGTTTCCTTGAAACTGCTCTGCTGTGCGTTCGTTCACCTAAGAGAGTTGAATCTATGTTGAGATTCAGCGCGTCAGAAACACGTTTCTTCTAGGAGCTGTGTTGGGATATTCCCAAGTGAATGGGACCATAGGCTGTACAGAGAAATATCTGCTTCTAAAACCAAAACGGAGCTATCTAACTGAGTGGTTGTCTATGTGTGCATTCAACTGACAGAGTTAAACTCACCTGTGGATTCAGCGGTTTGCAAACCCTTTCTGTGCAGAATCCCAAAACCTGTATATCCAGTCCAATGCCGGCATCCGTAGTAAACAGCAGGAAACTTCGTCTAAAACTCAGGAGAAACGTTTCCTTGAAACTGCTCTGCTGTTCGTTCGTTCACCTAAGAGAGTTGAATCTATGTTGAGATTCAGCGAGTCAGAAAAACGTTTCTTCTAGGAGCTGCGTTGGGATATTCCCGAGTGAATGGGACCATAGGCTGTACAGAGAAATATCTGCTTCTAAAACCAAAACGGAGCTATCTAACTGAATGGTTGTCAATGTGTGCATTCAACTGACAGAGTTAAACTCACGTGTGGATTCAGCGGTTTGCAAACCCTTTCTGTGCAGAATCCCAAAACCGTTATTTCCAGCCCAATGCTGGCATACGTACTAAACAGCAGGAAACTTCGTCTAAAACTCAGGAGAAAAGTTTCCTTGAAACTGCTCTGCTGTGCCTTCGATCACCTAAGAGAGTTGAATCTATGTTGAGATTCAGCGAGTCAGAAACACGTTTCTTCTAGGAGCTGCGTTGGGATATTCCCGAGTGAATGGGACCATAGGCTGTACAGAGAAATATCTGCTTCTAAAACCAAAAGGGTGCTATCAAACTGAATGGTTGTCAATGTGTGCATTCAACTGACAGAGTTAAACTCACGTGTGGATTCAGCGGTTTGCAAACCCTTTCTATGCAGAATCCCAAAACCGGTATTTCGAACAAAATGCCGGCATCCGTACTAAACAGCAGGAAACTTCGTCTAAAACTCAGGAGAAACGTTTCCTTGAAACTGCTCTGCTGTGCGTTCGTTCACCAGGAGAGTTGAATCTATGTTGAGATTCAGCGAGTCACAAACACGTTTCTTCTAGGAGCTGCGTTGGGATATTCCCGAGTGAATGGGACCATAGGCTGTACAGAGAAATATCTGCTTCTAAAACCAAAAGGGTGCTATCAAACTGAATGGTTGTCAATGTGTGCATTCAACTGAGAGAGTTAAACTCACGTGTGGATTCAGCGGTTTGCAAACCCTTTCTGTGCAGAATCCCAAAACCGGTATTTCCAGCCCAATCTCTGGCATACGTACTAAACAGCAGGAAACTTCGTCCAAAACTCAGGAGAAAAGTTTCCTTGAAACTGCTCTGCTGTGCGTTCGTTCACCTAAGAGACTTGAATCTATGTTGAGATTCAGCGCGTCAGAAACACGTTTCTTCTAGGAGCTGTGTTGGGATATTCCCAAGTGAATGGGACCATAGGCTGTACAGAGAAATATCTGCTTCTAAAACCAAAACGGAGCTATCTAACTGAATGGTTGTCAGTGTGTTCATTCAACTGACAGAGTTAAACTCACGTGTGGATTCAGCGGTTTGCAAACCCTTTCTGTGCAGAATCCCAAAACCGGTATATCCAGTCCAATGCCGGCATCCGTAGTAAACAGCAGGAAAGTTCGTCTAAAACTCAGGAGAAACGTTTCCTTGAAACTGCTCTGCTGTGCGTTCGTTCACCTAAGAGAGTTGAATCTATGTTGAGATTCAGCGAGTCAGAAACACGTTTCTTCTAGGAGCTGCGTTGGGATATTCCCGAGTGAATGGGACCATAGGCTGTACAGAGAAATATCTGCTTCTAAAACCAAAACGGAGCTATCTAACTGAATGGTTGTCAATGTGTGCATTCAACTGACAGAGTTAAACTCACGTGTGGATTCAGCGGTTTGAAAACCCTTTCTGTGCAGAATCCCAAAACCGGTAATTCGAACCAAATGCCGGCATCCGTACTAATCAGCAGGAAACTTCGTCTAAAACTCAGGAGAAACGTTTCCTTGAAACTGCTCTGCTGTGCGTCCGTTCACCTAAGAGAGTTGAATCTATGTTGAGATTCAGCGAGTCAGAAACACGTTTCTTCTAGGAGCTGCGTTGGGATATTCCCGAGTGAATGGGACCATAGGCTGTACAGAGAAATATCTGCTACTAAAACCAAAACGGAGCTATCTAACTGAATGGTTGTCAATGTGTGCATTCAACTGACAGAGTTAAACTCACGTGTGGATTCAGCGGTTTGCAAACCCTTTCTGTGCAGAATCCCAAAACCGGTATTTCCAGCCCAATGACGGCATACGTACTAAACAGCAGGAAACTTCGTCTAAAACTCAGGAGAAAACTTTCCTTGAAACTGCTCTGCTGTGCATTCGTTCACCTAAGAGAGTTGAATCTATGTTGAGATTCAGCGAGTCAGAAACACGTTTCTTCTAGGAGCCGCGTTGGGATATTCCCGAGTGAATGGGACCATAGGCTGTACAGAGAAATATCTGCTTCTAAAACCAAAAGGGTGCTATCAAACTGAATGGTTGTCAATGTGTGCATTCAACTGACAGAGTTAAACTCACGTGTGGATTCAGCGGTTTGCAAACCCTTTCTGTCCAGAATCCCAAAACCGGTATTTCCAGCCCAATGCCCGCATACGTACTAAACAGCAGGAAACTTCGTCTAAAACTCAGGAGAAAAGTTTCCTTGAAACTGCTCTGCTGTGCGTTCGTTCACCTAAGAGAGTTGAATCTATGTTGAGATTCAGCGAGTCAGAAACACGTTTCTTCTAGGAGCTGCATTGGGATATTCCCGAGTGAATGGGACCATAGGCTGTACAGAGAAATATCTGCTTCTAAAACCAAAACGGAGCTATCTAACTGAATGGTTGTCAATGTGTGCATTCAACTGACAGAGTTAAACTCACGTGTGGATTCAGCGGTTTGCAAACCGTTTCTGTGCAGAATCCCAAAACCGGTATTTCCAGCCCAATGCCGGCATACGTAATATACAGCAGGAATCTTCGTATATAACTCAGAAGAAACGATTCCTTGAAACTGCTCTGCTGTGCGTTCGTTCACCTAAGAGAGTTGAATCTATGTTGAGATTCAGCGAGTCAGAAACACGTTTCTTCTAGGAGCTGCGTTGGGATATTCCCGAGTGAATGGGACCATAGGCTGTACAGAGAAATATCTGCTTCTAAAACCAAAACGCAGCTATCTAACTGAATGGTTGTCAATGTGTGCATTCAACTGACAGAGTTAAACTCACGGGTGCATTCAGCGGTTTGCAAACCCTTTCTGTGCAGAATCCCAAAACCGATATTTCCAGCCCAATGCTGGCATACGTACTAAACACAGGAAACTTAGTCTAAAACTCAGGAGAAAAGTTTCCTTGAACCTGCTCTGCTGTGCGTTCGTTCACCTAAGAGAGTTGAATCTATGTTGAGATTCAGCGAGTCAGAAACACGTTTCTTCTAGGAGCTGCGTTGGGATATTCCCGAGTGAATGGGACCATAGGCTGTACAGAGAAATATCTGCTTCTAAAACCAAAACGGAGCTATCTAACTGAATGGTTGTCAATGTGTGCATTCAACTGACAGAGTTCAACTCACGTGTGGATTCAGCGGTTTGCAAACCCTTTCTGTGCAGAATCCCAAAACCGGTATTTCCAGCCCAATGCCGGCATACGTACTTAACAGTAGTAAACTTCGTCTAAAGCTCAGGAGAAACGTTTCCTTGAAACTACTCTGCTGTGCGTTCGTTCACCTAAGAGAGTTGAATCTATGTTGAGATTCAGCGAGTCAGAAACACGTTTCTTCTAGGAGCTGCGTTGGGATATTCCCGAGTGAATGGGACCATAGGCTGTACAGAGAAATATCTGCTTCTAAAACCAAAACGGAGCTATCTAACTGAATGGTTGTCAATGTGTGCATTCAACTGACAGAGTTAAACTCACGTGTGGATTCAGCGGTTTGCAAACCCTTTCTGTGCAGAATCCCAAAACCGGTATTTCGAACCAAATGCCGGCATCCGTACTAATCAGCAGGAAACTTCGTCTAAAACTCAGGAGAAACGTTTCCTTGAAACTGCTCTGCTGTGCGTCCGTTCACCTAAGAGAGGTGAATCTATGTTGAGATTCAGCGAGTCAGAAACACGTTTCTTCTAGGAGCTGCGTTGGGATATTCCCGAGTGAATGGGACCATAGGCTGTACAGAGAAATATCTGCTTCTAAAACCAAAACGGAGCTATCTAACTGAATGGTTGTCAATGTGTGCATTCAACTGACAGAGTTAAACTCACGTGTGGATTCAGCGGTTTGCAAACCCTTTCTGTGCAGAATCCCAAAAACGGTATTTCCAGCCCAATGCCGGCATACGTACTAAACAGCAGGAAACTTCGTCTAAAACTCAGGAGAAAACGTTCCTTGAAACTGCTCTGCTGTGCGTTCGTTCACCTAAGAGAGTTGAATCTATGTTGAGATTCAGCGAGTCAGAAACACGTTTCTTCTAGGAGCTGCGTTGGGATATTCCCGAGTGAATGGGACCATAGGCTGTACAGTGAAATATCTGCTTCTAAAACCAAAAGGGTGCTATCAAACTGAATGGTTGTCAATGTGTGCATTCAACTGACAGAGTTAAACTCACCTGTGGATTCAGCGGTTTGCAAACCCTTTCTGTCCAGAATCCCAAAACCGGTATTTCCAGACCAATGCCGGCATCCGTACTAAACAGCAGGAAACTTCGTCTAAAACTCAGGAGAAAAGTTTCCTTGAACCTGCTCTGCTGTGCGTTCGTTCACCTAAGAGAGTTGAATCTATGTTGAGATTCAGCGAGTCAGAAACACGTTTCTTCTAGGAGCTGCGTTGGGATATTCCCGAGTGAATGGGACCATAGGCTGTACAGAGAAATATCTGCTTCTAAAACCAAAACGGAGCTATCTAACTGAATGGTTGTCAATGTGTGCATTCAACTGACAGAGTTAAACTCACGTGTGGTTTCAGCGGTTTGCAAACCCTTTCTGTGCAGAATCCCAAAACCGGTATTTCCAGCCCAATGCCGGCATACGTACTTAACAGTAGTAAACTTCGTCTAAAGCTCAGGAGAAACGTTTCTTTGAAACTACTCTGCTGTGCGTTCGTTCACCTAAGAGAGTTGAATCTATGTTGAGATTCAGCGAGTCAGAAACACGTTTCTTCTAGGAGCTGCGTTGGGATATTCCCGAGTGAATGGGACCATAGGCTGTACAGAGAAATATCTGCTTCTAAAACCAAAACGGAGCTATCTAACTGAATGGTTGTCAATGTGTGCATTCAACTGACAGAGTTAAACTCACGTGTGGATTCAGCGGTTTGCAAACCCTTTCTGTGCAGAATCCCAAAACCGGTATTTCGAACCAAATGCCGGCATCCGTACTAATCAGCAGGAAACTTCGTCTAAAACTCAGGAGAAACGTTTCCTTGAAACTGCTCTGCTGTGCATCCGTTCACCTAAGAGAGTTGAATCTATGTTGAGATTCAGCGAGTCAGAAACACGTTTCTTCTAGGAGCTGCGTTGGGATATTCCCGAGTGAATGGGACCATAGGCTGTACAGAGAAATATCTGCTTCTAAAACCAAAACGGAGCTTTCTAACTGAATGGTTGTCCATGTGTGTATTCAACTGACAGAGTTAAACTCACGTGTGGATTCAGCGGTTTGCAAACCCTTTCTGTGCAGAATCCCAAAACCGGTATTTCCAGCCCAATGCCGGCATACGTACTAAACAGCAGGAAACTTCGTCTAAAACTCAGGAGAAAACTTTCCTTGAAACTGCTCTGCTGTGCGTTCGTTCACCTAAGAGAGTTGAATCTATGTTGAGATTCAGCGAGTCAGAAACACGTTTCTTCTAGGAGCTGCGTTGGGATATTCCCGAGTGAATGGGACCATAGGCTGTACAGAGAAATATCTGCTTCTAAAACCAAAAGGGTGCTATCAAACTGAATGGTTGTCAATGTGTGCATTCAACTGACAGAGTTAAACTCACGTGTGAATTCAGCGGTTTTCAAACCCTTTCTGTCCAGAATCCCAAAACCGGTATTTCCAGCCCAATGCCGGCATACGTACTAAACAGCAGGAAACTTCGTCTAAAACTCAGGAGAAAAGTTTCCTTGAAACTGCTCTGCTGTGCGTTCGTTCACCTAAGAGAGTTGAATCTATGTTGAGATTCAGCGAGTCAGAAACACGTTTCTTCTAGGAGCTGCGTTGGGATATTCCCGAGTGAATGGGACCATAGGCTGTACAGAGAAATATCTGCTTATAAAACCAAAACGGAGCTATCTAACTGAATGGTTGTCAGTGTGTGCATTCAACTGACAGAGTTAAACTCACGTGTGGATTCAGCGGTTTGCAAACCCTTTCTGTGCAGAATCCCAAAACCGGTATTTCCAGCCCAATGCCGGCATACGTACTAAACAGCAGGAAACTTCGTCTAAAACTCAGGAGAAACGTTTCCTTGAAACTGCTCTGCTGTGCGTTCGTTCACCTAAGAGAGTTGAATCTATGTTGAGATTCAGCGAGTCAGAAACACGTTTCTTCTAGGAGCTGCGTTGGGATATTCCCGAGTGAATGGGACCATAGGCTGTACAGAGAAATATCTGCTTCTAAAACCAAAACGGAGCTATCTAACTGAATGGTTGTCAATGTGTGCATTCAACTGACAGAGTTAAACTCACGTGTGGATTCAGCGGTTTGCAAACCCTTTCTGTGCAGAATCCCAAAACCGGTATTTCGAACCAAATGCCGGCATCCGTACTAATCAGCAGGAATCTTCGTCTAAAACTCAGTAGAAACGTTTCCTTGAAACTGCTCTGCTGTGCGTCCGTTCACCTCAGAGAGTTGAATCTATGTTGAGATTCAGCGTTTCAGAAACACGTTTCTTCTAGGAGCTGCGTTGGGATATTCCCGAGTGAATGGGACCATAGGCTGTACAGAGAAATATCTGCTTCTAAAACCAAAACGGAGCTATCTAACTGAATGGTTGTCAATGTGTGCATTCAACTGACAGAGTTAAACTCACGTGTGGATTCAGCGGTTTGCAAACCCATTCTGTCCAGAATCCCAAAACCGGTATTTCCAGCCCAATGCCGGCATACGTACTAAACAGCAGGAAACTTCGTCTAAAACTCAGGAGAAACGTTTCCTTGAAACTGCTCTGCTGTGCGTTCGTTCACCTAAGAGAGTTGAATCTATGTTGAGATTCAGCGAGTCAGAAACACGTTTCTTCTAGGAGCTGCGTTGGGATATTCCCGAGTGAATGGGACCATAGGCTGTACAGAGAAATATCTGCTTCTAAAACCAAAACGGAGCTATCTAACTGAATGGTTGTCAATGTGTGCATTCAACTGACAGAGTTAAACTCACGTGTGCATTCAGCGGTTTGCAAACCCTTTCTGTGCAGAATCCCAAAACCGGTATTTCCAGCCCAATGCTGGCATACGTACTAAACACAGGAAACTTAGTCTAAAACTCAGGAGAAAAGTTTCCTTGAAACTGCTCTGCTGTGCGTTCGTTCACCTAAGAGAGTTGAATCTATGTTGAGATTCAGCGAGTCAGAAACACGTTTCTTCTAGGAGCTGCGTTGGGATATTCCCGAGTGAATGGGACCATAGGCTGTACAGAGAAATATCTGCTTCTAAAACCAAAACGGAGCTATCTAACTGAATGGTTGTCAATGTGTGCATTCAACTGACAGAGTTAAACTCACGTGTGGATTCAGCGGTTTGCAAACCCTTTCTGTGCAGAATCCCAAAACCGGTATTTCCAGCCCAATGCCGGCATCCGTACTAAACAGCAGGAAACTTCGTCTAAAACTCAGGAGAAACGTTTCCTTGAAACTGCTCTGCTGTGCGTTCGTTCACCTAAGAGAGTTGAATCTATGTTGAGATTCAGCGAGTCAGAAACACGTTTCTTCTAGGAGCTGCGTTGGGATATTCCCGAGTGAATGGGACCATAGGCTGTACAGAGAAATATCTGCTTCTAAAACCAAAACGGAGCTATTTAACTGAATGGTTGTCAATATGTGCATTCAACTGACAGAGTTAAACTCACGTGTGGATTCAGCGGTTTGCAAAACCTTTCTGTGCAGAATCCCAAAACCGGTATTTCCAGCCCAATGCCGGCATACGTACTAAACAGCAGGAAACTTCGTCTAAAACTCAGGAGAAAACTTTCCTTGAAACTGCTCTGCTGTGCCTTCGTTCACCTAAGAGAGTTGAATCTATGTTGAGATTCAGCGAGTCAGAAACACGTTTCTTCTAGGAGCCGCGTTGGGATATTCCCGAGTGAATGGGACCATAGGCTGTACAGAGAAATATCTGCTTCTAAAACCAAAACGGAGCTATCTAACTGAATGGTTGTCAATGTGTGCATTCAACTGACAGAGTTAAACTCACGTGTGGATTCAGCGGTTTTCAAACCCTTTCTGTCCAGAATCCCAAAACCGGTATTTCCAGCCCAATGCCCGCATACGTACTAAACAGCAGGAAACTTCGTCTAAAACTCAGGAGAAACGTTTCCTTGAAACTGCTCTGCTGTGCGTTCGTTCACCTAAGAGAGTTGAATCTATGTTGAGATTCAGCGAGTCAGAAACACGTTTCTTCTAGGAGCTGCGTTTGGACATTCCCGAGTGAATGGGACCATAGGCTGTACAGAGAAATATCTGCTTCTAAAACCAAAACGGTTCTATCTAACTGAATGGTTGTCAATGTGTGCATTCAACTGACAGAGTTAAACTCACGTGTGGATTCAGCGTTTTGCAAACCCTTTCTGTGCAGAATCCCAAAACCGGTATTTCGAACGAAATGCCGGCATCCGTACTAAACAGGAGGAAACTTCGTCTAAAACTCAGGAGAAACGTTTCCTTGAAACTGCTCTGCTGTTCGTTCGTTCACCTAAGAGAGTTGAATCTATGTTGAGATTCAGCGAGTCAGAAAAACGTTTCTTCTAGGAGCTGCGTTGGGATATTCCCGAGTGAATGGGACCATAGGCTGTACAGAGAAATATCTGCTTCTAAAACGAAAACGGAGCTATCTAACTGAATGGTTGTCAGTGTGTGCATTCAACTGACAGAGTTAAACTCACGTGTGGATTCAGCGGTTTGCAAACCCTTTCTGTGCAGAATCCCAAAACCGGTATTTCCAGCCCAATGCCGGCATACGTACTAAACAGCAGGAAACTTCGTCTAAAACTCAGGAGAAACGTTTCCTTGAAACTGCTCTGCTGTGCGCTCGTTCACCTAAGAGAGTTGAATCTATGTTGAGTTTCAGCGAGTCAGAAACACGTTTCTTCTAGGAGCTGCGTTGGGATATTCCCGAGTGAATGGGACCATAGGCTGTACAGAGAAATATCTGCTTCTAAAACCAAAACGGAGCTATCTAACTGAATGGTTGTCAATGTGTGCATTCAACTGACAGAGTTAAACTCACGTGTGGATTCAGCGGTTTGCAAACCCTTTCTGTGCAGAATCCCAAAACCGGTATTTCGAACCAAATGCCGGCATCCGTACTAATCAGCAGGAAACTTCGTCTAAAACTCAGTAGAAACGTTTCCTTGAAACTGCTCTGCTGTGCGTCCGTTCACCTCAGAGAGTTGAATCTATGTTGAGATTCAGCGTTTCAGAAACACGTTTCTTCTAGGAGCTGCGTTGGGATATTCCCGAGTGAATGGGACCATAGGCTGTACAGAGAAATATCTGCTTCTAAAACCAAAACGGAGCTATCTAACTGAATGGTTGTCAATGTGTGCATTCAACTGACAGAGTTAAACTCACGTGTGGATTCAGCGGTTTGCAAACCCATTCTGTCCAGAATCCCAAAACCGGTATTTCCAGCCCAATGCCGGCATACGTACTAAACAGCAGGAAACTTCGTCTAAAACTCAGGAGAAACGTTTCCTTGAAACTGCTCTGCTGTGCGTTCGTTCACCTAAGAGAGTTGAATCTATGTTGAGATTCAGCGAGTCAGAAACACGTTTCTTCTAGGAGCTGCGTTGGGATATTCCCGAGTGAATGGGACCATAGGCTGTACAGAGAAATATCTGCTTCTAAAACCAAAACGGAGCTATCTAACTGAATGGTTGTCAATGTGTGCATTCAACTGACAGAGTTAAACTCACGTGTGCATTCAGCGGTTTGCAAACCCTTTCTGTGCAGAATCCCAAAACCGGTATTTCCAGCCCAATGCTGGCATACGTACTAAACACAGGAAACTTAGTCTAAAACTCAGGAGAAAAGTTTCCTTGAAACTGCTCTGCTGTGCGTTCGTTCACCTAAGAGAGTTGAATCTATGTTGAGATTCAGCGAGTCAGAAACACGTTTCTTCTAGGAGCTGCGTTGGGATATTCCCGAGTGAATGGGACCATAGGCTGTACAGAGAAATATCTGCTTCTAAAACCAAAACGGAGCTATCTAACTGAATGGTTGTCAATGTGAGCATTCAACTGACAGAGTTAAACTCACGTGTGGATTCAGCGGTTTGCAAACCCTTTCTGTGCAGAATCCCAAAACCGGTATTTCCAGCCCAATGCCGGCATCCGTACTAAACAGCAGGAAACTTCGTCTAAAACTCAGGAGAAACGTTTCCTTGAAACTGCTCTGCTGTGCGTTCGTTCACCTAAGAGAGTTGAATCTATGTTGAGATTCAGCGAGTCAGAAACACGTTTCTTCTAGGAGCTGCGTTGGGATATTCCCGAGTGAATGGGACCATAGGCTGTACAGAGAAATATCTGCTTATAAAACCAAAACGGAGCTATCTAACTGAATGGTTGTCAGTGTGTGCATTCAACTGACAGAGTTAAACTCACGTGTGGATTCAGCGGTTTGCAAACCCTTTCTGTGCAGAATCCCAAAACCGGTATTTCGAACCAAATGCCGGCATCCGTACTAATCAGCAGGAATCTTCGTCTAAAACTCAGTAGAAACGTTTCCTTGAAACTGCTCTGCTGTGCGTCCGTTCACCTCAGAGAGTTGAATCTATGTTGAGATTCAGCGTTTCAGAAACACGTTTCTTCTAGGAGCTGCGTTGGGATATTCCCGAGTGAATGGGACCATAGGCTGTACAGAGAAATATCTGCTTCTAAAACCAAAACGGAGCTATCTAACTGAATGGTTGTCAATGTGTGCATTCAACTGACAGAGTTAAACTCACGTGTGGATTCAGCGGTTTGCAAACCCATTCTGTCCAGAATCCCAAAACCGGTATTTCCAGCCCAATGCCGGCATACGTACTAAACAGCAGGAAACTTCGTCTAAAACTCAGGAGAAACGTTTCCTTGAAACTGCTCTGCTGTGCGTTCGTTCACCTAAGAGAGTTGAATCTATGTTGAGATTCAGCGAGTCAGAAACACGTTTCTTCTAGGAGCTGCGTTGGGATATTCCCGAGTGAATGGGACCATAGGCTGTACAGAGAAATATCTGCTTCTAAAACCAAAACGGAGCTATCTAACTGAATGGTTGTCAATGTGTGCATTCAACTGACAGAGTTAAACTCACGTGTGCATTCAGCGGTTTGCAAACCCTTTCTGTGCAGAATCCCAAAACCGGTATTTCCAGCCCAATGCTGGCATACGTACTAAACACAGGAAACTTAGTCTAAAACTCAGGAGAAAAGTTTCCTTGAAACTGCTCTGCTGTGCGTTCGTTCACCTAAGAGAGTTGAATCTATGTTGAGATTCAGCGAGTCAGAAACACGTTTCTTCTAGGAGCTGCGTTGGGATATTCCCGAGTGAATGGGACCATAGGCTGTACAGAGAAATATCTGCTTCTAAAACCAAAACGGAGCTATCTAACTGAATGGTTGTCAATGTGTGCATTCAACTGACAGAGTTAAACTCACGTGTGCATTCAGCGGTTTGCAAACCCTTTCTGTGCAGAATCCCAAAACCGGTATTTCCAGCCCAATGCCGGCATCCGTACTAAACAGCAGGAAACTTCGTCTAAAACTCAGGAGAAACGTTTCCTTGAAACTGCTCTGCTGTGCGTTCGTTCACCTAAGAGAGTTGAATCTATGTTGAGATTCAGCGAGTCAGAAACACGTTTCTTCTAGGAGCTGCGTTGGGATATTCCCGAGTGAATGGGACCATAGGCTGTACAGAGAAATATCTGCTTCTAAAACCAAAACGGAGCTATTTAACTGAATGGTTGTCAATATGTGCATTCAACTGACAGAGTTAAACTCACGTGTGGATTCAGCGGTTTGCAAAACCTTTCTGTGCAGAATCCCAAAACCGGTATTTCCAGCCCAATGCCGGCATACGTACTAAACAGCAGGAAACTTCGTCTAAAACTCAGGAGAAAACTTTCCTTGAAACTGCTCTGCTGTGCCTTCGTTCACCTAAGAGAGTTGAATCTATGTTGAGATTCAGCGAGTCAGAAACACGTTTCTTCTAGGAGCCGCGTTGGGATATTCCCGAGTGAATGGGACCATAGGCTGTACAGAGAAATATCTGCTTCTAAAACCAAAACGGAGCTATCTAACTGAATGGTTGTCAATGTGTGCATTCAACTGACAGAGTTAAACTCACGTGTGGATTCAGCGGTTTTCAAACCCTTTCTGTCCAGAATCCCAAAACCGGTATTTCCAGCCCAATGCCCGCATACGTACTAAACAGCAGGAAACTTCGTCTAAAACTCAGGAGAAACGTTTCCTTGAAACTGCTCTGCTGTGCGTTCGTTCACCTAAGAGAGTTGAATCTATGTTGAGATTCAGCGAGTCAGAAACACGTTTCTTCTAGGAGCTGCGTTTGGACATTCCCGAGTGAATGGGACCATAGGCTGTACAGAGAAATATCTGCTTCTAAAACCAAAACGGTTCTATCTAACTGAATGGTTGTCAATGTGTGCATTCAACTGACAGAGTTAAACTCACGTGTGGATTCAGCGTTTTGCAAACCCTTTCTGTGCAGAATCCCAAAACCGGTATTTCGAACGAAATGCCGGCATCCGTACTAAACAGGAGGAAACTTCGTCTAAAACTCAGGAGAAACGTTTCCTTGAAACTGCTCTGCTGTTCGTTCGTTCACCTAAGAGAGTTGAATCTATGTTGAGATTCAGCGAGTCAGAAAAACGTTTCTTCTAGGAGCTGCGTTGGGATATTCCCGAGTGAATGGGACCATAGGCTGTACAGAGAAATATCTGCTTCTAAAACGAAAACGGAGCTATCTAACTGAATGGTTGTCAGTGTGTGCATTCAACTGACAGAGTTAAACTCACGTGTGGATTCAGCGGTTTGCAAACCCTTTCTGTGCAGAATCCCAAAACCGGTATTTCCAGCCCAATGCCGGCATACGTACTAAACAGCAGGAAACTTCGTCTAAAACTCAGGAGAAACGTTTCCTTGAAACTGCTCTGCTGTGCGCTCGTTCACCTAAGAGAGTTGAATCTATGTTGAGTTTCAGCGAGTCAGAAACACGTTTCTTCTAGGAGCTGCGTTGGGATATTCCCGAGTGAATGGGACCATAGGCTGTACAGAGAAATATCTGCTTCTAAAACCAAAACGGAGCTATCTAACTGAATGGTTGTCAATGTGTGCATTCAACTGACAGAGTTAAACTCACGTGTGGATTCAGCGGTTTGCAAACCCTTTCTGTCCAGAATCCCAAAACCGGTATTTCCAGCCCAATGCCGGCATACGTACTAAACAGCAGGAAACTTCGTCTAAAACTCAGGAGAAACGTTTCCTTGAAACTGCTCTGCTGTGCGTTCGTTCACCTAAGAGAGTTGAATCTATGTTGAGATTCAGCGAGTCAGAAACACGTTTCTTCTAGGAGCTGCGTTGGGATATTCCCGAGTGAATGGGACCATAGGCTGTACAGAGAAATATCTGCTTCTAAAACCAAAACGGAGCTATCTAACTGAATGGTTGTCAATGTGTGCATTCAACTGACAGAGTTAAACTCACGTGTGCATTCAGCGGTTTGCAAACCCTTTCTGTGCAGAATCCCAAAACCGGTATTTCCAGCCCAATGCTGGCATACGTACTAAACACAGGAAACTTAGTCTAAAACTCAGGAGAAAAGTTTCCTTGAAACTGCTCTGCTGTGCGTTCGTTCACCTAAGAGAGTTGAATCTATGTTGAGATTCAGCGAGTCAGAAACACGTTTCTTCTAGGAGCTGCGTTGGGATATTCCCGAGTGAATGGGACCATAGGCTGTACAGAGAAATATCTGCTTCTAAAACCAAAACGGAGCTATCTAACTGAATGGTTGTCAATGTGTGCATTCAACTGACAGAGTTAAACTCACGTGTGCATTCAGCGGTTTGCAAACCCTTTCTGTGCAGAATCCCAAAACCGGTATTTCCAGCCCAATGCTGGCATACGTACTAAACACAGGAAACTTAGTCTAAAACTCAGGAGAAAAGTTTCCTTGAAACTGCTCTGCTGTGCGTTCGTTCACCTAAGAGAGTTGAATCTATGTTGAGATTCAGCGAGTCAGAAACACGTTTCTTCTAGGAGCTGCGTTGGGATATTCCCGAGTGAATGGGACCATAGGCTGTACAGAGAAATATCTGCTTCTAAAACCAAAACGGAGCTATCTAACTGAATGGTTGTCAATGTGAGCATTCAACTGACAGAGTTAAACTCACGTGTGGATTCAGCGGTTTGCAAACCCTTTCTGTGCAGAATCCCAAAACCGGTATTTCCAGCCCAATGCCGGCATCCGTACTAAACAGCAGGAAACTTCGTCTAAAACTCAGGAGAAACGTTTCCTTGAAACTGCTCTGCTGTGCGTTCGTTCACCTAAGAGAGTTGAATCTATGTTGAGATTCAGCGAGTCAGAAACACGTTTCTTCTAGGAGCTGCGTTGGGATATTCCCGAGTGAATGGGACCATAGGCTGTACAGAGAAATATCTGCTTATAAAACCAAAACGGAGCTATCTAACTGAATGGTTGTCAGTGTGTGCATTCAACTGACAGAGTTAAACTCACGTGTGGATTCAGCGGTTTGCAAACCCTTTCTGTGCAGAATCCCAAAACCGGTATTTCGAACCAAATGCCGGCATCCGTACTAATCAGCAGGAATCTTCGTCTAAAACTCAGTAGAAACGTTTCCTTGAAACTGCTCTGCTGTGCGTCCGTTCACCTCAGAGAGTTGAATCTATGTTGAGATTCAGCGTTTCAGAAACACGTTTCTTCTAGGAGCTGCGTTGGGATATTCCCGAGTGAATGGGACCATAGGCTGTACAGAGAAATATCTGCTTCTAAAACCAAAACGGAGCTATCTAACTGAATGGTTGTCAATGTGTGCATTCAACTGACAGAGTTAAACTCACGTGTGGATTCAGCGGTTTGCAAACCCATTCTGTCCAGAATCCCAAAACCGGTATTTCCAGCCCAATGCCGGCATACGTACTAAACAGCAGGAAACTTCGTCTAAAACTCAGGAGAAACGTTTCCTTGAAACTGCTCTGCTGTGCGTTCGTTCACCTAAGAGAGTTGAATCTATGTTGAGATTCAGCGAGTCAGAAACACGTTTCTTCTAGGAGCTGCGTTGGGATATTCCCGAGTGAATGGGACCATAGGCTGTACAGAGAAATATCTGCTTCTAAAACCAAAACGGAGCTATCTAACTGAATGGTTGTCAATGTGTGCATTCAACTGACAGAGTTAAACTCACGTGTGCATTCAGCGGTTTGCAAACCCTTTCTGTGCAGAATCCCAAAACCGGTATTTCCAGCCCAATGCTGGCATACGTACTAAACACAGGAAACTTAGTCTAAAACTCAGGAGAAAAGTTTCCTTGAAACTGCTCTGCTGTGCGTTCGTTCACCTAAGAGAGTTGAATCTATGTTGAGATTCAGCGAGTCAGAAACACGTTTCTTCTAGGAGCTGCGTTGGGATATTCCCGAGTGAATGGGACCATAGGCTGTACAGAGAAATATCTGCTTCTAAAACCAAAACGGAGCTATCTAACTGAATGGTTGTCAATGTGTGCATTCAACTGACAGAGTTAAACTCACGTGTGGATTCAGCGGTTTGCAAACCCTTTCTGTGCAGAATCCCAAAACCGGTATTTCCAGCCCAATGCCGGCATCCGTACTAAACAGCAGGAAACTTCGTCTAAAACTCAGGAGAAACGTTTCCTTGAAACTGCTCTGCTGTGCGTTCGTTCACCTAAGAGAGTTGAATCTATGTTGAGATTCAGCGAGTCAGAAACACGTTTCTTCTAGGAGCTGCGTTGGGATATTCCCGAGTGAATGGGACCATAGGCTGTACAGAGAAATATCTGCTTCTAAAACCAAAACGGAGCTATTTAACTGAATGGTTGTCAATATGTGCATTCAACTGACAGAGTTAAACTCACGTGTGGATTCAGCGGTTTGCAAAACCTTTCTGTGCAGAATCCCAAAACCGGTATTTCCAGCCCAATGCCGGCATACGTACTAAACAGCAGGAAACTTCGTCTAAAACTCAGGAGAAAACTTTCCTTGAAACTGCTCTGCTGTGCCTTCGTTCACCTAAGAGAGTTGAATCTATGTTGAGATTCAGCGAGTCAGAAACACGTTTCTTCTAGGAGCCGCGTTGGGATATTCCCGAGTGAATGGGACCATAGGCTGTACAGAGAAATATCTGCTTCTAAAACCAAAACGGAGCTATCTAACTGAATGGTTGTCAATGTGTGCATTCAACTGACAGAGTTAAACTCACGTGTGGATTCAGCGGTTTTCAAACCCTTTCTGTCCAGAATCCCAAAACCGGTATTTCCAGCCCAATGCCCGCATACGTACTAAACAGCAGGAAACTTCGTCTAAAACTCAGGAGAAACGTTTCCTTGAAACTGCTCTGCTGTGCGTTCGTTCACCTAAGAGAGTTGAATCTATGTTGAGATTCAGCGAGTCAGAAACACGTTTCTTCTAGGAGCTGCGTTTGGACATTCCCGAGTGAATGGGACCATAGGCTGTACAGAGAAATATCTGCTTCTAAAACCAAAACGGTTCTATCTAACTGAATGGTTGTCAATGTGTGCATTCAACTGACAGAGTTAAACTCACGTGTGGATTCAGCGTTTTGCAAACCCTTTCTGTGCAGAATCCCAAAACCGGTATTTCGAACGAAATGCCGGCATCCGTACTAAACAGGAGGAAACTTCGTCTAAAACTCAGGAGAAACGTTTCCTTGAAACTGCTCTGCTGTTCGTTCGTTCACCTAAGAGAGTTGAATCTATGTTGAGATTCAGCGAGTCAGAAAAACGTTTCTTCTAGGAGCTGCGTTGGGATATTCCCGAGTGAATGGGACCATAGGCTGTACAGAGAAATATCTGCTTCTAAAACGAAAACGGAGCTATCTAACTGAATGGTTGTCAGTGTGTGCATTCAACTGACAGAGTTAAACTCACGTGTGGATTCAGCGGTTTGCAAACCCTTTCTGTGCAGAATCCCAAAACCGGTATTTCCAGCCCAATGCCGGCATACGTACTAAACAGCAGGAAACTTCGTCTAAAACTCAGGAGAAACGTTTCCTTGAAACTGCTCTGCTGTGCGCTCGTTCACCTAAGAGAGTTGAATCTATGTTGAGTTTCAGCGAGTCAGAAACACGTTTCTTCTAGGAGCTGCGTTGGGATATTCCCGAGTGAATGGGACCATAGGCTGTACAGAGAAATATCTGCTTCTAAAACCAAAACGGAGCTATCTAACTGAATGGTTGTCAATGTGTGCATTCAACTGACAGAGTTAAACTCACGTGTGGATTCAGCGGTTTGCAAACCCTTTCTGTGCAGAATCCCAAAACCGGTATTTCGAACCAAATGCCGGCATCCGTACTAATCAGCAGGAAACTTCGTCTAAAACTCAGTAGAAACGTTTCCTTGAAACTGCTCTGCTGTGCGTCCGTTCACCTCAGAGAGTTGAATCTATGTTGAGATTCAGCGTTTCAGAAACACGTTTCTTCTAGGAGCTGCGTTGGGATATTCCCGAGTGAATGGGACCATAGGCTGTACAGAGAAATATCTGCTTCTAAAACCAAAACGGAGCTATCTAACTGAATGGTTGTCAATGTGTGCATTCAACTGACAGAGTTAAACTCACGTGTGGATTCAGCGGTTTGCAAACCCATTCTGTCCAGAATCCCAAAACCGGTATTTCCAGCCCAATGCCGGCATACGTACTAAACAGCAGGAAACTTCGTCTAAAACTCAGGAGAAACGTTTCCTTGAAACTGCTCTGCTGTGCGTTCGTTCACCTAAGAGAGTTGAATCTATGTTGAGATTCAGCGAGTCAGAAACACGTTTCTTCTAGGAGCTGCGTTGGGATATTCCCGAGTGAATGGGACCATAGGCTGTACAGAGAAATATCTGCTTCTAAAACCAAAACGGAGCTATCTAACTGAATGGTTGTCAATGTGTGCATTCAACTGACAGAGTTAAACTCACGTGTGCATTCAGCGGTTTGCAAACCCTTTCTGTGCAGAATCCCAAAACCGGTATTTCCAGCCCAATGCTGGCATACGTACTAAACACAGGAAACTTAGTCTAAAACTCAGGAGAAAAGTTTCCTTGAAACTGCTCTGCTGTGCGTTCGTTCACCTAAGAGAGTTGAATCTATGCTGAGATTCAGCGAGTCAGAAACACGTTTCTTCTAGGAGCTGCGTTGGGATATTCCCGAGTGAATGGGACCATAGGCTGTACAGAGAAATATCTGCTTCTAAAACCAAAACGGAGCTATCTAACTGAATGGTTGTCAATGTGTGCATTCAACTGACAGAGTTAAACTCACGTGTGGATTCAGCGGTTTGCAAACCCTTTCTGTGCAGAATCCCAAAACCGGTATTTCCAGCCCAATGCCGGCATCCGTACTAAACAGCAGGAAACTTCGTCTAAAACTCAGGAGAAACGTTTCCTTGAAACTGCTCTGCTGTGCGTTCGTTCACCTAAGAGAGTTGAATCTATGTTGAGATTCAGCGAGTCAGAAACACGTTTCTTCTAGGAGCTGCGTTGGGATATTCCCGAGTGAATGGGACCATAGGCTGTACAGAGAAATATCTGCTTCTAAAACCAAAACGGAGCTATCTAACTGAATGGTTGTCAATATGTGCACTCAACTGACAGAGTTAAACTCACGTGTGGATTCAGCGGTTTGCAAAACCTTTCTGTGCAGAATCCCAAAACCGGTATTTCCAGCCCAATGCCGGCATACGTACTAAACAGCAGGAAACTTCGTCTAAAACTCAGGAGAAAACTTTCCTTGAAACTGCTCTGCTGTGCGTTCGTTCACCTAAGAGAGTTGAATCTATGTTGAGATTCAGCGAGTCAGAAACACGTTTCTTCTAGGAGCTGCGTTGGGATATTCCCGAGTGAATGGGACCATAGGCTGTACAGAGAAATATCTGCTTCTAAAACCAAAACGGAGCTATCTAACTGAATGGTTGTCAATGTGTGCATTCAACTGACAGAGTTAAACTCACGTGTGCATTCAGCGGTTTGCAAACCCTTTCTGTGCAGAATCCCAAAACCGGTATTTCCAGCCCAATGCTGGCATACGTACTAAACACAGGAAACTTAGTCTAAAACTCAGGAGAAAAGTTTCCTTGAAACTGCTCTGCTGTGCGTTCGTTCACCTAAGAGAGTTGAATCTATGTTGAGATTCAGCGAGTCAGAAACACGTTTCTTCTAGGAGCTGCGTTGGGATATTCCCGAGTGAATGGGACCATAGGCTGTACAGAGAAATATCTGCTTCTAAAACCAAAACGGAGCTATCTAACTGAATGGTTGTCAATGTGTGCATTCAACTGACAGAGTTAAACTCACGTGTGGATTCAGCGGTTTGCAAACCCTTTCTGTGCAGAATCCCAAAACCGGTATTTCCAGCCCAATGCCGGCATCCGTACTAAACAGCAGGAAACTTCGTCTAAAACTCAGGAGAAACGTTTCCTTGAAACTGCTCTGCTGTGCGTTCGTTCACCTAAGAGAGTTGAATCTATGTTGAGATTCAGCGAGTCAGAAACACGTTTCTTCTAGGAGCTGCGTTGGGATATTCCCGAGTGAATGGGACCATAGGCTGTACAGAGAAATATCTGCTTCTAAAACCAAAACGGAGCTATCTAACTGAATGGTTGTCAATATGTGCACTCAACTGACAGAGTTAAACTCACGTGTGGATTCAGCGGTTTGCAAAACCTTTCTGTGCAGAATCCCAAAACCGGTATTTCCAGCCCAATGCCGGCATACGTACTAAACAGCAGGAAACTTCGTCTAAAACTCAGGAGAAAACTTTCCTTGAAACTGCTCTGCTGTGCGTTCGTTCACCTAAGAGAGTTGAATCTATGTTGAGATTCAGCGAGTCAGAAACACGTTTCTTCTAGGAGCCGCGTTGGGATATTTCCGAGTGAATGGGACCATAGGCTGTACAGAGAAATATCTGCTTCTAAAACCAAAACGGAGCTATCTAACTGAATGGTTGTCAATGTGTGCATTCAACTGACAGAGTTAAACTCACGTGTGGATTCAGCGGTTTGCAAACCCTTTCTGTGCAGAATCCCAAAACCGGTATTTCCAGCCCAATGCCCGCATACGTACTAAACAGCAGGAAACTTCGTCTAAAACTCAGGAGAAACGTTTCCTTGAAACTGCTCTGCTGTGCGTTCGTTCACCTAAGAGAGTTGAATCTATGTTGAGATTCAGCGAGTCAGAAACACGTTTCTTCTAGGAGCTGCGTTTGGACATTCCCGAGTGAATGGGACCATAGGCTGTACAGAGAAATATCTGCTTCTAAAACCAAAACGGTTCTATCTAACTGAATGGTTGTCAATGTGTGCATTCAACTGACAGAGTTAAACTCACGTGTGGATTCAGCGGTTTGCAAACCCTTTCTGTGCAGAATCCCAAAACCGGTATTTCGAACGAAATGCCGGCATCCGTACTAAACAGGAGGAAACTTCGTCTAAAACTCAGGAGAAACGTTTCCTTGAAACTGCTCTGCTGTTCGTTCGTTCACCTAAGAGAGTTGAATCTATGTTGAGATTCAGCGAGTCAGAAAAACGTTTCTTCTAGGAGCTGCGTTGGGATATTCCCGAGTGAATGGGACCATAGGCTGTACAGAGAAATATCTGCTTCTAAAACGAAAACGGACCTATCTAACTGAATGGTTGTCAATGTGTGCATTCAACTGACAGAGTTAAACTCACGTGTGGATTCAGCGGTTTGCAAACCCTTTCTGTGCAGAATCCCAAAACCGGTATTTCCAGCCCAATGCTGGCATACGTACTAAACAGCAGGAAACTTCGTCTAAAACTCAGGAGAAAAGTTTCCTTGAAACTGCTCTGCTGTGCCTTCGATCACCTAAGAGAGTTGAATCTATGTTGAGATTCAGCGAGTCAGAAACACGTTTCTTCTAGGAGCTGCGTTGGGATATTCCTGAGTGAATGGGACCATAGGCTGTACAGAGAAATATCTGCTTCTAAAACCAAAACGGAGCTATCTAACTGAATGGTTGTCAATGTGTGCATTCAACTGACAGAGTTAAACTCACGTGTGGATTCAGTGGTTTGCAAACCCTTTCTGTGCAGAATCCCAAAACCGGTATTTCAAACCAAATGCCGGCATCCGTACTAATCAGCAGGAAACTTCGTCAAAAACTCAGGAGAAACGTTTCCTTGAAACTGCTCTGCTGTGCGTTCGTTCACCTAAGAGAGTTGAATCTATGTTGAGATTCAGCGAGTCAGAAACACGTTTCTTCTAGGAGCTGCGTTCGGATATTCCCGAGTGAATTGGACCATAGGCTGTACAGAGAAATATCAGCTTCTAAAACCAAAAGGGTGCTATCAAACTGAATGGTTGTCAATGTGTGCATTCAACTGACAGAGTTAAACTCACGTGTGGATTCAGCGCTTTGCAAACCCTTTCTATGCAGAATCCCAAAACCGGTATTTCGAACCAAATGCCGGCATCCGTACTAAACAGCAGGAAACTTCGTCTAAAACTCAGGAGAAACGTTTCCTTGAAACTGCTCTGCTGTGCGTTCTTTCACCTAAGAGAGTTGAATCTATGCTGAGATTCAGCGAGTCAGAAACACGTTTCTTCTAGGAGCTGCGTTGGGATATTCCCGAGTGAATGGGACCATAGGCTGTACAGAGAAATATCTGCTTCTAAAACCAAAACGGAGCTATCTAACTGAATGGTTGTCAATGTGTGCATTCAACTGACAGAGTTAAACTCACGTGTGGATTCAGCGGTTTGCAAACCCTTTCTGTGCAGAATCCCAAAACCGGTATTTCCAGCCCAATGCTGGCATACGTACTAAACAGCAGGAGACTTCGTCTAAAACTCAGGAGAAAAGTTTCCTTGAAACTGCTCTGCTGTGCGTTCGTTCACCTAAGAGAGTTGAATCTATGTTGAGATTCAGCGAGTCAGAAACACGTTTCTTCTAGGAGCTGCGTTGGGATATTCCCGAGTGAATGGGACCATAGGCTGTACAGAGAAATATCTGCTTCTAAAACCAAAAGGGTGCTATCAAACTGAATGGTTGTCAATGTGTGCATTCAACTGACAGAGTTAAACTCACGTGTGGATTCAGCGGTTTGCAAACCCTTTCTATGCAGAATCCCAAAACCGGTATTTCGAACAAAATGCCGGCATCCGTACTAAACAGCAGGAAACTTCGTCTAAAACTCAGGAGAAACGTTTCCTTGAAACTGCTCTGCTGTGCGTTCGTTCACCAGGAGAGTTGAATCTATGTTGAGATTCAGCGAGTCACAAACACGTTTCTTCTAGGAGCTGCGTTGGGATATTCCCGAGTGAATGGGACCATAGGCTGTACAGAGAAATATCTGCTTCTAAAACCAAAAGGGTGCTATCAAACTGAATGGTTGTCAATGTGTGCATTCAACTGAGAGAGTTAAACTCACGTGTGGATTCAGCGGTTTGCAAACCCTTTCTGTGCAGAATCCCAAAACCGGTATTTCCAGCCCAATCTCTGGCATACGTACTAAACAGCAGGAAACTTCGTCTAAAACTCAGGAGAAAAGTTTCCTTGAAACTGCTCTGCTGTGCGTTCGTTCACCTAAGAGAGTTGAATCTATGTTGAGATTCAGCGCGTCAGAAACACGTTTCTTCTAGGAGCTGTGTTGGGATATTCCCAAGTGAATGGGACCATAGGCTGTACAGAGAAATATCTGCTTCTAAAACCAAAACGGAGCTATCTAACTGAATGGTTGTCTATGTGTGCATTCAACTGACAGAGTTAAACTCACCTGTGGATTCAGCGGTTTGCAAACCCTTTCTGTGCAGAATCCCAAAACCTGTATATCCAGTCCAATGCCGGCATCCGTAGTAAACAGCAGGAAACTTCGTCTAAAACTCAGGAGAAACGTTTCCTTGAAACTGCTCTGCTGTTCGTTCGTTCACCTAAGAGAGTTGAATCTATGTTGAGATTCAGCGAGTCAGAAAAACGTTTCTTCTAGGAGCTGCGTTGGGATATTCCCGAGTGAATGGGACCATAGGCTGTACAGAGAAATATCTGCTTCTAAAACCAAAACGGAGCTATCTAACTGAATGGTTGTCAATGTGTGCATTCAACTGACAGAGTTAAACTCACGTGTGGATTCAGCGGTTTGCAAACCCTTTCTGTGCAGAATCCCAAAACCGGTATTTCGAACCAAATGCCGGCATCCGTACTAATCAGCAGGAAACTTCGTCTAAAACTCAGGAGAAACGTTTCCTTGAAACTGCTCTGCTGTGCATCCGTTCACCTAAGAGAGTTGAATCTATGTTGAGATTCAGCGAGTCAGAAACACGTTTCTTCTAGGAGCTGCGTTGGGATATTCCCGAGTGAATGGGACCATAGGCTGTACAGAGAAATATCTGCTTCTAAAACCAAAACGGAGCTTTCTAACTGAATGGTTGTCCATGTGTGTATTCAACTGACAGAGTTAAACTCACGTGTGGATTCAGCGGTTTGCAAACCCTTTCTGTGCAGAATCCCAAAACCGGTATTTCCAGCCCAATGCCGGCATACGTACTAAACAGCAGGAAACTTCGTCTAAAACTCAGGAGAAAACTTTCCTTGAAACTGCTCTGCTGTGCGTTCGTTCACCTAAGAGAGTTGAATCTATGTTGAGATTCAGCGAGTCAGAAACACGTTTCTTCTAGGAGCTGCGTTGGGATATTCCCGAGTGAATGGGACCATAGGCTGTACAGAGAAATATCTGCTTCTAAAACCAAAAGGGTGCTATCAAACTGAATGGTTGTCAATGTGTGCATTCAACTGACAGAGTTAAACTCACGTGTGAATTCAGCGGTTTTCAAACCCTTTCTGTCCAGAATCCCAAAACCGGTATTTCCAGCCCAATGCCGGCATACGTACTAAACAGCAGGAAACTTCGTCTAAAACTCAGGAGAAAAGTTTCCTTGAAACTGCTCTGCTGTGCGTTCGTTCACCTAAGAGAGTTGAATCTATGTTGAGATTCAGCGAGTCAGAAACACGTTTCTTCTAGGAGCTGCGTTGGGATATTCCCGAGTGAATGGGACCATAGGCTGTACAGAGAAATATCTGCTTATAAAACCAAAACGGAGCTATCTAACTGAATGGTTGTCAGTGTGTGCATTCAACTGACAGAGTTAAACTCACGTGTGGATTCAGCGGTTTGCAAACCCTTTCTGTGCAGAATCCCAAAACCGGTATTTCCAGCCCAATGCCGGCATACGTACTAAACAGCAGGAAACTTCGTCTAAAACTCAGGAGAAACGTTTCCTTGAAACTGCTCTGCTGTGCGTTCGTTCACCTAAGAGAGTTGAATCTATGTTGAGATTCAGCGAGTCAGAAACACGTTTCTTCTAGGAGCTGCGTTGGGATATTCCCGAGTGAATGGGACCATAGGCTGTACAGAGAAATATCTGCTTCTAAAACCAAAACGGAGCTATCTAACTGAATGGTTGTCAATGTGTGCATTCAACTGACAGAGTTAAACTCACGTGTGGATTCAGCGGTTTGCAAACCCTTTCTGTGCAGAATCCCAAAACCGGTATTTCGAACCAAATGCCGGCATCCGTACTAATCAGCAGGAAACTTCGTCTAAAACTCAGGAGAAACGTTTCCTTGAAACTGCTCTGCTGTGCATCCGTTCACCTAAGAGAGTTGAATCTATGTTGAGATTCAGCGAGTCAGAAACACGTTTCTTCTAGGAGCTGCGTTGGGATATTCCCGAGTGAATGGGACCATAGGCTGTACAGAGAAATATCTGCTTCTAAAACCAAAACGGAGCTTTCTAACTGAATGGTTGTCCATGTGTGTATTCAACTGACAGAGTTAAACTCACGTGTGGATTCAGCGGTTTGCAAACCCTTTCTGTGCAGAATCCCAAAACCGGTATTTCCAGCCCAATGCCGGCATACGTACTAAACAGCAGGAAACTTCGTCTAAAACTCAGGAGAAAACTTTCCTTGAAACTGCTCTGCTGTGCGTTCGTTCACCTAAGAGAGTTGAATCTATGTTGAGATTCAGCGAGTCAGAAACACGTTTCTTCTAGGAGCTGCGTTGGGATATTCCCGAGTGAATGGGACCATAGGCTGTACAGAGAAATATCTGCTTCTAAAACCAAAAGGGTGCTATCAAACTGAATGGTTGTCAATGTGTGCATTCAACTGACAGAGTTAAACTCACGTGTGAATTCAGCGGTTTTCAAACCCTTTCTGTCCAGAATCCCAAAACCGGTATTTCCAGCCCAATGCCGGCATACGTACTAAACAGCAGGAAACTTCGTCTAAAACTCAGGAGAAAAGTTTCCTTGAAACTGCTCTGCTGTGCGTTCGTTCACCTAAGAGAGTTGAATCTATGTTGAGATTCAGCGAGTCAGAAACACGTTTCTTCTAGGAGCTGCGTTGGGATATTCCCGAGTGAATGGGACCATAGGCTGTACAGAGAAATATCTGCTTATAAAACCAAAACGGAGCTATCTAACTGAATGGTTGTCAGTGTGTGCATTCAACTGACAGAGTTAAACTCACGTGTGGATTCAGCGGTTTGCAAACCCTTTCTGTGCAGAATCCCAAAACCGGTATTTCCAGCCCAATGCCGGCATACGTACTAAACAGCAGGAAACTTCGTCTAAAACTCAGGAGAAACGTTTCCTTGAAACTGCTCTGCTGTGCGTTCGTTCACCTAAGAGAGTTGAATCTATGTTGAGATTCAGCGAGTCAGAAACACGTTTCTTCTAGGAGCTGCGTTTGGACATTCCCGAGTGAATGGGACCATAGGCTGTACAGAGAAATATCTGCTTCTAAAACCAAAACGGTTCTATCTAACTGAATGGTTGTCAATGTGTGCATTCAACTGACAGAGTTAAACTCACGTGTGGATTCAGCGGTTTGCAAACCCTTTCTGTGCAGAATCCCAAAACCGGTATTTCGAACGAAATGCCGGCATCCGTACTAAACAGGAGGAAACTTCGTCTAAAACTCAGGAGAAACGTTTCCTTGAAACTGCTCTGCTGTTCGTTCGTTCACCTAAGAGAGTTGAATCTATGTTGAGATTCAGCGAGTCAGAAAAACGTTTCTTCTAGGAGCTGCGTTGGGATATTCCCGAGTGAATGGGACCATAGGCTGTACAGAGAAATATCTGCTTCTAAAACGAAAACGGAGCTATCTAACTGAATGGTTGTCAGTGTGTGCATTCAACTGACAGAGTTAAACTCACGTGTGGATTCAGCGGTTTGCAAACCCTTTCTGTGCAGAATCCCAAAACCGGTATTTCCAGCCCAATGCCGGCATCCGTACTAAACAGCAGGAAACTTCGTCTAAAACTCAGGAGAAACGTTTCCTTGAAACTGCTCTGCTGTGCGCTCGTTCACCTAAGAGAGTTGAATCTATGTTGAGATTCAGCGAGTCAGAAACACGTTTCTTCTAGGAGCTGCGTTGGGATATTCCCGAGTGAATGGGACCATAGGCTGTACAGAGAAATATCTGCTTCTAAAACCAAAACGGAGCTATCTAACTGAATGGTTGTCAATGTGTGCATTCAACTGACAGAGTTAAACTCACGTGTGGATTCAGCGGTTTGCAAACCCTTTCTGTGCAGAATCCCAAAACCGGTATTTCGAACCAAATGCCGGCATCCGTACTAATCAGCAGGAAACTTCGTCTAAAACTCAGTAGAAACGTTTCCTTGAAACTGCTCTGCTGTGCGTCCGTTCACCTCAGAGAGTTGAATCTATGTTGAGATTCAGCGTTTCAGAAACACGTTTCTTCTAGGAGCTGCGTTGGGATATTCCCGAGTGAATGGGACCATAGGCTGTACAGAGAAATATCTGCTTCTAAAACCAAAACGGAGCTATCTAACTGAATGGTTGTCAATGTGTGCATTCAACTGACAGAGTTAAACTCACGTGTGGATTCAGCGGTTTGCAAACCCATTCTGTCCAGAATCCCAAAACCGGTATTTCCAGCCCAATGCCGGCATACGTACTAAACAGCAGGAAACTTCGTCTAAAACTCAGGAGAAACGTTTCCTTGAAACTGCTCTGCTGTGCGTTCGTTCACCTAAGAGAGTTGAATCTATGTTGAGATTCAGCGAGTCAGAAACACGTTTCTTCTAGGAGCTGCGTTGGGATATTCCCGAGTGAATGGGACCATAGGCTGTACAGAGAAATATCTGCTTCTAAAACCAAAACGGAGCTATCTAACTGAATGGTTGTCAATGTGTGCATTCAACTGACAGAGTTAAACTCACGTGTGCATTCAGCGGTTTGCAAACCCTTTCTGTGCAGAATCCCAAAACCGGTATTTCCAGCCCAATGCTGGCATACGTACTAAACACAGGAAACTTAGTCTAAAACTCAGGAGAAAAGTTTCCTTGAAACTGCTCTGCTGTGCGTTCGTTCACCTAAGAGAGTTGAATCTATGTTGAGATTCAGCGAGTCAGAAACACGTTTCTTCTAGGAGCTGCATTGGGATATTCCCGAGTGAATGGGACCATAGGCTGTACAGAGAAATATCTGCTTCTAAAACCAAAACGGAGCTATCTAACTGAATGGTTGTCAATGTGTGCATTCAACTGACAGAGTTAAACTCACGTGTGGATTCAGCGGTTTGCAAACCCTTTCTGTGCAGAATCCCAAAACCGGTATTTCCAGCCCAATGCCGGCATCCGTACTAAACAGCAGGAAACTTCGTCTAAAACTCAGGAGAAACGTTTCCTTGAAACTGCTCTGCTGTGCGTTCGTTCACCTAAGAGAGTTGAATCTATGTTGAGATTCAGCGAGTCAGAAACACGTTTCTTCTAGGAGCTGCGTTGGGATATTCCCGAGTGAATGGGACCATAGGCTGTACAGAGAAATATCTGCTTCTAAAACCAAAACGGAGCTATCTAACTGAATGGTTGTCAATATGTGCACTCAACTGACAGAGTTAAACTCACGTGTGGATTCAGCGGTTTGCAAAACCTTTCTGTGCAGAATCCCAAAACCGGTATTTCCAGCCCAATGCCGGCATACGTACTAAACAGCAGGAAACTTCGTCTAAAACTCAGGAGAAAACTTTCCTTGAAACTGCTCTGCTGTGCGTTCGTTCACCTAAGAGAGTTGAATCTATGTTGAGATTCAGCGAGTCAGAAACACGTTTCTTCTAGGAGCCGCGTTGGGATATTTCCGAGTGAATGGGACCAAAGGCTGTACAGAGAAATATCTGCTTCTAAAACCAAAACGGAGCTATCTAACTGAATGGTTGTCAATGTGTGCATTCAACTGACAGAGTTAAACTCACGTGTGGATTCAGCGGTTTGCAAACCCTTTCTGTGCAGAATCCCAAAACCGGTATTTCCAGCCCAATGCCCGCATACGTACTAAACAGCAGGAAACTTCGTCTAAAACTCAGGAGAAACGTTTCCTTGAAACTGCTCTGCTGTGCGTTCGTTCACCTAAGAGAGTTGAATCTATGTTGAGATTCAGCGAGTCAGAAACACGTTTCTTCTAGGAGCTGCGTTTGGACATTCCCGAGTGAATGGGACCATAGGCTGTACAGAGAAATATCTGCTTCTAAAACCAAAACGGTTCTATCTAACTGAATGGTTGTCAATGTGTGCATTCAACTGACAGAGTTAAACTCACGTGTGGATTCAGCGGTTTGCAAACCCTTTCTGTGCAGAATCCCAAAACCGGTATTTCGAACGAAATGCCGGCATCCGTACTAAACAGGAGGAAACTTCGTCTAAAACTCAGGAGAAACGTTTCCTTGAAACTGCTCTGCTGTTCGTTCGTTCACCTAAGAGAGTTGAATCTATGTTGAGATTCAGCGAGTCAGAAAAACGTTTCTTCTAGGAGCTGCGTTGGGATATTCCCGAGTGAATGGGACCATAGGCTGTACAGAGAAATATCTGCTTCTAAAACGAAAACGGACCTATCTAACTGAATGGTTGTCAATGTGTGCATTCAACTGACAGAGTTAAACTCACGTGTGGATTCAGCGGTTTGCAAACCCTTTCTGTGCAGAATCCCAAAACCGGTATTTCCAGCCCAATGCTGGCATACGTACTAAACAGCAGGAAACTTCGTCTAAAACTCAGGAGAAAAGTTTCCTTGAAACTGCTCTGCTGTGCCTTCGATCACCTAAGAGAGTTGAATCTATGTTGAGATTCAGCGAGTCAGAAACACGTTTCTTCTAGGAGCTGCGTTGGGATATTCCTGAGTGAATGGGACCATAGGCTGTACAGAGAAATATCTGCTTCTAAAACCAAAACGGAGCTATCTAACTGAATGGTTGTCAATGTGTGCATTCAACTGACAGAGTTAAACTCACGTGTGGATTCAGTGGTTTGCAAACCCTTTCTGTGCAGAATCCCAAAACCGGTATTTCAAACCAAATGCCGGCATCCGTACTAATCAGCAGGAAACTTCGTCAAAAACTCAGGAGAAACGTTTCCTTGAAACTGCTCTGCTGTGCGTTCGTTCACCTAAGAGAGTTGAATCTATGTTGAGATTCAGCGAGTCAGAAACACGTTTCTTCTAGGAGCTGCGTTCGGATATTCCCGAGTGAATGGGACCATAGGCTGTACAGAGAAATATCAGCTTCTAAAACCAAAAGGGTGCTATCAAACTGAATGGTTGTCAATGTGTGCATTCAACTGACAGAGTTAAACTCACGTGTGGATTCAGCGCTTTGCAAACCCTTTCTATGCAGAATCCCAAAACCGGTATTTCGAACCAAATGCCGGCATCCGTACTAAACAGCAGGAAACTTCGTCTAAAACTCAGGAGAAACGTTTCCTTGAAACTGCTCTGCTGTGCGTTCTTTCACCTAAGAGAGTTGAATCTATGCTGAGATTCAGCGAGTCAGAAACACGTTTCTTCTAGGAGCTGCGTTGGGATATTCCCGAGTGAATGGGACCATAGGCTGTACAGAGAAATATCTGCTTCTAAAACCAAAACGGAGCTATCTAACTGAATGGTTGTCAATGTGTGCATTCAACTGACAGAGTTAAACTCACGTGTGGATTCAGCGGTTTGCAAACCCTTTCTGTGCAGAATCCCAAAACCGGTATTTCCAGCCCAATGCTGGCATACGTACTAAACAGCAGGAGACTTCGTCTAAAACTCAGGAGAAAAGTTTCCTTGAAACTGCTCTGCTGTGCGTTCGTTCACCTAAGAGAGTTGAATCTATGTTGAGATTCAGCGAGTCAGAAACACGTTTCTTCTAGGAGCTGCGTTGGGATATTCCCGAGTGAATGGGACCATAGGCTGTACAGAGAAATATCTGCTTCTAAAACCAAAAGGGTGCTATCAAACTGAATGGTTGTCAATGTGTGCATTCAACTGACAGAGTTAAACTCACGTGTGGATTCAGCGGTTTGCAAACCCTTTCTATGCAGAATCCCAAAACCGGTATTTCGAACAAAATGCCGGCATCCGTACTAAACAGCAGGAAACTTCGTCTAAAACTCAGGAGAAACGTTTCCTTGAAACTGCTCTGCTGTGCGTTCGTTCACCAGGAGAGTTGAATCTATGTTGAGATTCAGCGAGTCACAAACACGTTTCTTCTAGGAGCTGCGTTGGGATATTCCCGAGTGAATGGGACCATAGGCTGTACAGAGAAATATCTGCTTCTAAAACCAAAAGGGTGCTATCAAACTGAATGGTTGTCAATGTGTGCATTCAACTGAGAGAGTTAAACTCACGTGTGGATTCAGCGGTTTGCAAACCCTTTCTGTGCAGAATCCCAAAACCGGTATTTCCAGCCCAATCTCTGGCATACGTACTAAACAGCAGGAAACTTCGTCTAAAACTCAGGAGAAAAGTTTCCTTGAAACTGCTCTGCTGTGCGTTCGTTCACCTAAGAGAGTTGAATCTATGTTGAGATTCAGCGCGTCAGAAACACGTTTCTTCTAGGAGCTGTGTTGGGATATTCCCAAGTGAATGGGACCATAGGCTGTACAGAGAAATATCTGCTTCTAAAACCAAAACGGAGCTATCTAACTGAATGGTTGTCTATGTGTGCATTCAACTGACAGAGTTAAACTCACCTGTGGATTCAGCGGTTTGCAAACCCTTTCTGTGCAGAATCCCAAAACCTGTATATCCAGTCCAATGCCGGCATCCGTAGTAAACAGCAGGAAACTTCGTCTAAAACTCAGGAGAAACGTTTCCTTGAAACTGCTCTGCTGTTCGTTCGTTCACCTAAGAGAGTTGAATCTATGTTGAGATTCAGCGAGTCAGAAAAACGTTTCTTCTAGGAGCTGCGTTGGGATATTCCCGAGTGAATGGGACCATAGGCTGTACAGAGAAATATCTGCTTCTAAAACCAAAACGGAGCTATCTAACTGAATGGTTGTCAATGTGTGCATTCAACTGACAGAGTTAAACTCACGTGTGGATTCAGCGGTTTGCAAACCCTTTCTGTGCAGAATCCCAAAACCGGTATTTCGAACCAAATGCCGGCATCCGTACTAATCAGCAGGAAACTTCGTCTAAAACTCAGGAGAAACGTTTCCTTGAAACTGCTCTGCTGTGCATCCGTTCACCTAAGAGAGTTGAATCTATGTTGAGATTCAGCGAGTCAGAAACACGTTTCTTCTAGGAGCTGCGTTGGGATATTCCCGAGTGAATGGGACCATAGGCTGTACAGAGAAATATCTGCTTCTAAAACCAAAACGGAGCTTTCTAACTGAATGGTTGTCCATGTGTGTATTCAACTGACAGAGTTAAACTCACGTGTGGATTCAGCGGTTTGCAAACCCTTTCTGTGCAGAATCCCAAAACCGGTATTTCCAGCCCAATGCCGGCATACGTACTAAACAGCAGGAAACTTCGTCTAAAACTCAGGAGAAAACTTTCCTTGAAACTGCTCTGCTGTGCGTTCGTTCACCTAAGAGAGTTGAATCTATGTTGAGATTCAGCGAGTCAGAAACACGTTTCTTCTAGGAGCTGCGTTGGGATATTCCCGAGTGAATGGGACCATAGGCTGTACAGAGAAATATCTGCTTCTAAAACCAAAAGGGTGCTATCAAACTGAATGGTTGTCAATGTGTGCATTCAACTGACAGAGTTAAACTCACGTGTGAATTCAGCGGTTTTCAAACCCTTTCTGTCCAGAATCCCAAAACCGGTATTTCCAGCCCAATGCCGGCATACGTACTAAACAGCAGGAAACTTCGTCTAAAACTCAGGAGAAAAGTTTCCTTGAAACTGCTCTGCTGTGCGTTCGTTCACCTAAGAGAGTTGAATCTATGTTGAGATTCAGCGAGTCAGAAACACGTTTCTTCTAGGAGCTGCGTTGGGATATTCCCGAGTGAATGGGACCATAGGCTGTACAGAGAAATATCTGCTTCTAAAACCAAAACGGAGCTTTCTAACTGAATGGTTGTCCATGTGTGTATTCAACTGACAGAGTTAAACTCACGTGTGGATTCAGCGGTTTGCAAACCCTTTCTGTGCAGAATCCCAAAACCGGTATTTCCAGCCCAATGCCGGCATACGTACTAAACAGCAGGAAACTTCGTCTAAAACTCAGGAGAAAACTTTCCTTGAAACTGCTCTGCTGTGCGTTCGTTCACCTAAGAGAGTTGAATCTATGTTGAGATTCAGCGAGTCAGAAACACGTTTCTTCTAGGAGCTGCGTTGGGATATTCCCGAGTGAATGGGACCATAGGCTGTACAGAGAAATATCTGCTTATAAAACCAAAACGGAGCTATCTAACTGAATGGTTGTCAGTGTGTGCATTCAACTGACAGAGTTAAACTCACGTGTGGATTCAGCGGTTTGCAAACCCTTTCTGTGCAGAATCCCAAAACCGGTATTTCCAGCCCAATGCCGGCATACGTACTAAACAGCAGGAAACTTCGTCTAAAACTCAGGAGAAACGTTTCCTTGAAACTGCTCTGCTGTGCGTTCGTTCACCTAAGAGAGTTGAATCTATGTTGAGATTCAGCGAGTCAGAAACACGTTTCTTCTAGGAGCTGCGTTGGGATATTCCCGAGTGAATGGGACCATAGGCTGTACAGAGAAATATCTGCTTCTAAAACCAAAACGGAGCTATCTAACTGAATGGTTGTCAATGTGTGCATTCAACTGACAGAGTTAAACTCACGTGTGGATTCAGCGGTTTGCAAACCCTTTCTGTGCAGAATCCCAAAACCGGTATTTCGAACCAAATGCCGGCATCCGTACTAATCAGCAGGAAACTTCGTCTAAAACTCAGGAGAAACGTTTCCTTGAAACTGCTCTGCTGTGCATCCGTTCACCTAAGAGAGTTGAATCTATGTTGAGATTCAGCGAGTCAGAAACACGTTTCTTCTAGGAGCTGCGTTGGGATATTCCCGAGTGAATGGGACCATAGGCTATACAGAGAAATATCTGCTTCTAAAACCAAAACGGAGCTTTCTAACTGAATGGTTGTCCATGTGTGTATTCAACTGACAGAGTTAAACTCACGTGTGGATTCAGCGGTTTGCAAACCCTTTCTGTGCAGAATCCCAAAACCGGTATTTCCAGCCCAATGCCGGCATACGTACTAAACAGCAGGAAACTTCGTCTAAAACTCAGGAGAAAACTTTCCTTGAAACTGCTCTGCTGTGCGTTCGTTCACCTAAGAGAGTTGAATCTATGTTGAGATTCAGCGAGTCAGAAACACGTTTCTTCTAGGAGCTGCGTTGGGATATTCCCGAGTGAATGGGACCATAGGCTGTACAGAGAAATATCTGCTTCTAAAACCAAAAGGGTGCTATCAAACTGAATGGTTGTCAATGTGTGCATTCAACTGACAGAGTTAAACTCACGTGTGAATTCAGCGGTTTTCAAACCCTTTCTGTCCAGAATCCCAAAACCGGTATTTCCAGCCCAATGCCGGCATACGTACTAAACAGCAGGAAACTTCGTCTAAAACTCAGGAGAAAAGTTTCCTTGAAACTGCTCTGCTGTGCGTTCGTTCACCTAAGAGAGTTGAATCTATGTTGAGATTCAGCGAGTCAGAAACACGTTTCTTCTAGGAGCTGCGTTGGGATATTCCCGAGTGAATGGGACCATAGGCTGTACAGAGAAATATCTGCTTATAAAACCAAAACGGAGCTATCTAACTGAATGGTTGTCAGTGTGTGCATTCAACTGACAGAGTTAAACTCACGTGTGGATTCAGCGGTTTGCAAACCCTTTCTGTGCAGAATCCCAAAACCGGTATTTCCAGCCCAATGCCGGCATACGTACTAAACAGCAGGAAACTTCGTCTAAAACTCAGGAGAAACGTTTCCTTGAAACTGCTCTGCTGTGCGTTCGTTCACCTAAGAGAGTTGAATCTATGTTGAGATTCAGCGAGTCAGAAACACGTTTCTTCTAGGAGCTGCGTTGGGATATTCCCGAGTGAATGGGACCATAGGCTGTACAGAGAAATATCTGCTTCTAAAACCAAAACGGAGCTATCTAACTGAATGGTTGTCAATGTGTGCATTCAACTGACAGAGTTAAACTCACGTGTGGATTCAGCGGTTTGCAAACCCTTTCTGTGCAGAATCCCAAAACCGGTATTTCGAACCAAATGCCGGCATCCGTACTAATCAGCAGGAAACTTCGTCTAAAACTCAGTAGAAACGTTTCCTTGAAACTGCTCTGCTGTGCGTCCGTTCACCTCAGAGAGTTGAATCTATGTTGAGATTCAGCGTTTCAGAAACACGTTTCTTCTAGGAGCTGCGTTGGGATATTCCCGAGTGAATGGGACCATAGGCTGTACAGAGAAATATCTGCTTCTAAAACCAAAACGGAGCTATCTAACTGAATGGTTGTCAATGTGTGCATTCAACTGACAGAGTTAAACTCACGTGTGGATTCAGCGGTTTGCAAACCCATTCTGTCCAGAATCCCAAAACCGGTATTTCCAGCCCAATGCCGGCATACGTACTAAACAGCAGGAAACTTCGTCTAAAACTCAGGAGAAACGTTTCCTTGAAACTGCTCTGCTGTGCGTTCGTTCACCTAAGAGAGTTGAATCTATGTTGAGATTCAGCGAGTCAGAAACACGTTTCTTCTAGCAGCTGCGTTGGGATATTCCCGAGTGAATGGGACCATAGGCTGTACAGAGAAATATCTGCTTCTAAAACCAAAACGGAGCTATCTAACTGAATGGTTGTCAATGTGTGCATTCAACTGACAGAGTTAAACTCACGTGTGCATTCAGCGGTTTGCAAACCCTTTCTGTGCAGAATCCCAAAACCGGTATTTCCAGCCCAATGCTGGCATACGTACTAAACACAGGAAACTTAGTCTAAAACTCAGGAGAAAAGTTTCCTTGAAACTGCTCTGCTGTGCGTTCGTTCACCTAAGAGAGTTGAATCTATGTTGAGATTCAGCGAGTCAGAAAGACGTTTCTTCTAGGAGCTGCGTTGGGATATTCCCGAGTGAATGGGACCATAGGCTGTACAGAGAAATATCTGCTTCTAAAACCAAAACGGAGCTATCTAACTGAATGGTTGTCAATGTGTGCATTCAACTGACAGAGTTAAACTCACGTGTGGATTCAGCGGTTTGCAAACCCTTTCTGTGCAGAATCCCAAAACCGGTATTTCCAGCCCAATGCCGGCATCCGTACTAAACAGCAGGAAACTTCGTCTAAAACTCAGGAGAAACGTTTCCTTGAAACTGCTCTGCTGTGCGTTCGTTCACCTAAGAGAGTTGAATCTATGTTGAGATTCAGCGAGTCAGAAACACGTTTCTTCTAGGAGCTGCGTTGGGATATTCCCGAGTGAATGGGACCATAGGCTGTACAGAGAAATATCTGCTTCTAAAACCAAAACGGAGCTATTTAACTGAATGGTTGTCAATATGTGCATTCAACTGACAGAGTTAAACTCACGTGTGGATTCAGCGGTTTGCAAAACCTTTCTGTGCAGAATCCCAAAACCGGTATTTCCAGCCCAATGCCGGCATACGTACTAAACAGCAGGAAACTTCGTCTAAAACTCAGGAGAAAACTTTCCTTGAAACTGCTCTGCTGTGCCTTCGTTCACCTAAGAGAGTTGAATCTATGTTGAGATTCAGCGAGTCAGAAACACGTTTCTTCTAGGAGCCGCGTTGGGATATTCCCGAGTGAATGGGACCATAGGCTGTACAGAGAAATATCTGCTTCTAAAACCAAAACGGAGCTATCTAACTGAATGGTTGTCAATGTGTGCATTCAACTGACAGAGTTAAACTCACGTGTGGATTCAGCGGTTTTCAAACCCTTTCTGTCCAGAATCCCAAAACCGGTATTTCCAGCCCAATGCCCGCATACGTACTAAACAGCAGGAAACTTCGTCTAAAACTCAGGAGAAACGTTTCCTTGAAACTGCTCTGCTGTGCGTTCGTTCACCTAAGAGAGTTGAATCTATGTTGAGATTCAGCGAGTCAGAAACACGTTTCTTCTAGGAGCTGCGTTTGGACATTCCCGAGTGAATGGGACCATAGGCTGTACAGAGAAATATCTGCTTCTAAAACCAAAACGGTTCTATCTAACTGAATGGTTGTCAATGTGTGCATTCAACTGACAGAGTTAAACTCACGTGTGGATTCAGCGGTTTGCAAACCCTTTCTGTGCAGAATCCCAAAACCGGTATTTCGAACGAAATGCTGGCATCCGTACTAAACAGGAGGAAACTTCGTCTAAAACTCAGGAGAAACGTTTCCTTGAAACTGCTCTGCTGTTCGTTCGTTCACCTAAGAGAGTTGAATCTATGTTGAGATTCAGCGAGTCAGAAAAACGTTTCTTCTAGGAGCTGCGTTGGGATATTCCCGAGTGAATGGGACCATAGGCTGTACAGAGAAATATCTGCTTCTAAAACGAAAACGGAGCTATCTAACTGAATGGTTGTCAGTGTGTGCATTCAACTGACAGAGTTAAACTCACGTGTGGATTCAGCGGTTTGCAAACCCTTTCTGTGCAGAATCCCAAAACCGGTATTTCCAGCCCAATGCCGACATACGTACTAAACAGCAGGAAACTTCGTCTAAAACTCAGGAGAAACGTTTCCTTGAAACTGCTCTGCTGTGCTCTCGTTCACCTAAGAGAGTTGAATCTATGTTGAGATTCAGCGAGTCAGAAACACGTTTCTTCTAGGAGCTGCGTTGGGATATTCCCGAGTGAATGGGACCATAGGCTGTACAGAGAAATATCTGCTTCTAAAACCAAAACGGAGCTATCTAACTGAATGGTTGTCAATGTGTGCATTCAACTGACAGAGTTAAACTCACGTGTGGATTCAGCGGTTTGCAAACCCTTTCTGTGCAGAATCCCAAAACCGGTATTTCGAACCAAATGCCGGCATCCGTACTAATCAGCAGGAAACTTCGTCTAAAACTCAGTAGAAACGTTTCCTTGAAACTGCTCTGCTGTGCGTCCGTTCACCTCAGAGAGTTGAATCTATGTTGAGATTCAGCGTTTCAGAAACACGTTTCTTCTAGGAGCTGCGTTGGGATATTCCCGAGTGAATGGGACCATAGGCTGTACAGAGAAATATCTGCTTCTAAAACCAAAACGGAGCTATCTAACTGAATGGTTGTCAATGTGTGCATTCAACTGACAGAGTTAAACTCACGTGTGGATTCAGCGGTTTGCAAACCCATTCTGTCCAGAATCCCAAAACCGGTATTTCCAGCCCAATGCCGGCATACGTACTAAACAGCAGGAAACTTCGTCTAAAACTCAGGAGAAACGTTTCCTTGAAACTGCTCTGCTGTGCGTTCGTTCACCTAAGAGAGTTGAATCTATGTTGAGATTCAGCGAGTCAGAAACACGTTTCTTCTAGGAGCTGCGTTGGGATATTCCCGAGTGAATGGGACCATAGGCTGTACAGAGAAATATCTGCTTCTAAAACCAAAACGGAGCTATCTAACTGAATGGTTGTCAATGTGTGCATTTAACTGACAGAGTTAAACTCACGTGTGCATTCAGCGGTTTGCAAACCCTTTCTGTGCAGAATCCCAAAACCGGTATTTCCAGCCCAATGCTGGCATACGTACTAAACACAGGAAACTTAGTCTAAAACTCAGGAGAAAAGTTTCCTTGAAACTGCTCTGCTGTGCGTTCGTTCACCTAAGAGAGTTGAATCTATGTTGAGATTCAGCGAGTCAGAAACACGTTTCTTCTAGGAGCTGCGTTGGGATATTCCCGAGTGAATGGGACCATAGGCTGTACAGAGAAATATCTGCTTCTAAAACCAAAACGGAGCTATCTAACTGAATGGTTGTCAATGTGTGCATTCAACTGACAGAGTTAAACTCACGTGTGGATTCAGCGGTTTGCAAACCCTTTCTGTGCAGAATCCCAAAACCGGTATTTCCAGCCCAATGCCGGCATCCGTACTAAACAGCAGGAAACTTCGTCTAAAACTCAGGAGAAACGTTTCCTTGAAACTGCTCTGCTGTGCGTTCGTTCACCTAAGAGAGTTGAATCTATGTTGAGATTCAGCGAGTCAGAAACACGTTTCTTCTAGGAGCTGCGTTGGGATATTCCCGAGTGAATGGGACCATAGGCTGTACAGAGAAATATCTGCTTCTAAAACCAAAACGGAGCTATCTAACTGAATGGTTGTCAATATGTGCACTCAACTGACAGAGTTAAACTCACGTGTGGATTCAGCGGTTTGCAAAACCTTTCTGTGCAGAATCCCAAAACCGGTATTTCCAGCCCAATGCCGGCATACGTACTAAACAGCAGGAAACTTCGTCTAAAACTCAGGAGAAAACTTTCCTTGAAACTGCTCTGCTGTGCGTTCGTTCACCTAAGAGAGTTGAATCTATGTTGAGATTCAGCGAGTCAGAAACACGTTTCTTCTAGGAGCCGCGTTGGGATATTCCCGAGTGAATGGGACCATAGGCTGTACAGAGAAATATCTGCTTCTAAAACCAAAACGGAGCTATCTAACTGAATGGTTGTCAATGTGTGCATTCAACTGACAGAGTTAAACTCACGTGTGGATTCAGCGGTTTGCAAACCCTTTCTGTGCAGAATCCCAAAACCGGTATTTCCAGCCCAATGCCCGCATACGTACTAAACAGCAGGAAACTTCGTCTAAAACTCAGGAGAAACGTTTCCTTGAAACTGCTCTGCTGTGCGTTCGTTCACCTAAGAGAGTTGAATCTATGTTGAGATTCAGCGAGTCAGAAACACGTTTCTTCTAGGAGCTGCGTTTGGACCTTCCCGAGTGAATGGGACCATAGGCTGTACAGAGAAATATCTGCTTCTAAAACCAAAACGGTTCTATCTAACTGAATGGTTGTCAATGTGTGCATTCAACTGACAGAGTTAAACTCACGTGTGGATTCAGCGGTTTGCAAACCCTTTCTGTGCAGAATCCCAAAACCGGTATTTCGAACGAAATGCCGGCATCCGTACTAAACAGGAGGAAACTTCGTCTAAAACTCAGGAGAAACGTTTCCTTGAAACTGCTCTGCTGTTCGTTCGTTCACCTAAGAGAGTTGAATCTATGTTGAGATTCAGCGAGTCAGAAAAACGTTTCTTCTAGGAGCTGCGTTGGGATATTCCCGAGTGAATGGGACCATAGGCTGTACAGAGAAATATCTGCTTCTAAAACGAAAACGGACCTATCTAACTGAATGGTTGTCAATGTGTGCATTCAACTGACAGAGTTAAACTCACGTGTGGATTCAGCGGTTTGCAAACCCTTTCTGTGCAGAATCCCAAAACCGGTATTTCCAGCCCAATGCTGGCATACGTACTAAACAGCAGGAAACTTCGTCTAAAACTCAGGAGAAAAGTTTCCTTGAAACTGCTCTGCTGTGCCTTCGATCACCTAAGAGAGTTGAATCTATGTTGAGATTCAGCGAGTCAGAAACACGTTTCTTCTAGGAGCTGCGTTGGGATATTCCTGAGTGAATGGGACCATAGGCTGTACAGAGAAATATCTGCTTCTAAAACCAAAACGGAGCTATCTAACTGAATGGTTGTCAATGTGTGCATTCAACTGACAGAGTTAAACTCACGTGTGGATTCAGTGGTTTGCAAACCCTTTCTGTGCAGAATCCCAAAACCGGTATTTCAAACCAAATGCCGGCATCCGTACTAATCAGCAGGAAACTTCGTCAAAAACTCAGGAGAAACGTTTCCTTGAAACTGCTCTGCTGTGCGTTCGTTCACCTAAGAGAGTTGAATCTATGTTGAGATTCAGCGAGTCAGAAACACGTTTCTTCTAGGAGCTGCGTTCGGATATTCCCGAGTGAATTGGACCATAGGCTGTACAGAGAAATATCAGCTTCTAAAACCAAAAGGGTGCTATCAAACTGAATGGTTGTCAATGTGTGCATTCAACTGACAGAGTTAAACTCACGTGTGGATTCAGCGCTTTGCAAACCCTTTCTATGCAGAATCCCAAAACCGGTATTTCGAACCAAATGCCGGCATCCGTACTAAACAGCAGGAAACTTCGTCTAAAACTCAGGAGAAACGTTTCCTTGAAACTGCTCTGCTGTGCGTTCTTTCACCTAAGAGAGTTGAATCTATGCTGAGATTCAGCGAGTCAGAAACACGTTTCTTCTAGGAGCTGCGTTGGGATATTCCCGAGTGAATGGGACCATAGGCTGTACAGAGAAATATCTGCTTCTAAAACCAAAACGGAGCTATCTAACTGAATGGTTGTCAATGTGTGCATTCAACTGACAGAGTTAAACTCACGTGTGGATTCAGCGGTTTGCAAACCCTTTCTGTGCAGAATCCCAAAACCGGTATTTCCAGCCCAATGCTGGCATACGTACTAAACAGCAGGAGACTTCGTCTAAAACTCAGGAGAAAAGTTTCCTTGAAACTGCTCTGCTGTGCGTTCGTTCACCTAAGAGAGTTGAATCTATGTTGAGATTCAGCGAGTCAGAAACACGTTTCTTCTAGGAGCTGCGTTGGGATATTCCCGAGTGAATGGGACCATAGGCTGTACAGAGAAATATCTGCTTCTAAAACCAAAAGGGTGCTATCAAACTGAATGGTTGTCAATGTGTGCATTCAACTGACAGAGTTAAACTCACGTGTGGATTCAGCGGTTTGCAAACCCTTTCTATGCAGAATCCCAAAACCGGTATTTCGAACAAAATGCCGGCATCCGTACTAAACAGCAGGAAACTTCGTCTAAAACTCAGGAGAAACGTTTCCTTGAAACTGCTCTGCTGTGCGTTCGTTCACCAGGAGAGTTGAATCTATGTTGAGATTCAGCGAGTCACAAACACGTTTCTTCTAGGAGCTGCGTTGGGATATTCCCGAGTGAATGGGACCATAGGCTGTACAGAGAAATATCTGCTTCTAAAACCAAAAGGGTGCTATCAAACTGAATGGTTGTCAATGTGTGCATTCAACTGAGAGAGTTAAACTCACGTGTGGATTCAGCGGTTTGCAAACCCTTTCTGTGCAGAATCCCAAAACCGGTATTTCCAGCCCAATCTCTGGCATACGTACTAAACAGCAGGAAACTTCGTCTAAAACTCAGGAGAAAAGTTTCCTTGAAACTGCTCTGCTGTGCGTTCGTTCACCTAAGAGAGTTGAATCTATGTTGAGATTCAGCGCGTCAGAAACACGTTTCTTCTAGGAGCTGTGTTGGGATATTCCCAAGTGAATGGGACCATAGGCTGTACAGAGAAATATCTGCTTCTAAAACCAAAACGGAGCTATCTAACTGAATGGTTGTCTATGTGTGCATTCAACTGACAGAGTTAAACTCACCTGTGGATTCAGCGGTTTGCAAACCCTTTCTGTGCAGAATCCCAAAACCTGTATATCCAGTCCAATGCCGGCATCCGTAGTAAACAGCAGGAAACTTCGTCTAAAACTCAGGAGAAACGTTTCCTTGAAACTGCTCTGCTGTTCGTTCGTTCACCTAAGAGAGTTGAATCTATGTTGAGATTCAGCGAGTCAGAAAAACGTTTCTTCTAGGAGCTGCGTTGGGATATTCCCGAGTGAATGGGACCATAGGCTGTACAGAGAAATATCTGCTTCTAAAACCAAAACGGAGCTATCTAACTGAATGGTTGTCAATGTGTGCATTCAACTGACAGAGTTAAACTCACGTGTGGATTCAGCGGTTTGCAAACCCTTTCTGTGCAGAATCCCAAAACCGTTATTTCCAGCCCAATGCTGGCATACGTACTAAACAGCAGGAAACTTCGTCTAAAACTCAGGAGAAAAGTTTCCTTGAAACTGCTCTGCTGTGCCTTCGATCACCTAAGAGAGTTGAATCTATGTTGAGATTCAGCGAGTCAGAAACACGTTTCTTCTAGGAGCTGCGTTGGGATATTCCCGAGTGAATGGGACCATAGGCTGTACAGAGAAATATCTGCTTCTAAAACCAAAAGGGTGCTATCAAACTGAATGGTTGTCAATGTGTGCATTCAACTGACAGAGTTAAACTCACGTGTGGATTCAGCGGTTTGCAAACCCTTTCTATGCAGAATCCCAAAACCGGTATTTCGAACAAAATGCCGGCATCCGTACTAAACAGCAGGAAACTTCGTCTAAAACTCAGGAGAAACGTTTCCTTGAAACTGCTCTGCTGTGCGTTCGTTCACCAGGAGAGTTGAATCTATGTTGAGATTCAGCGAGTCACAAACACGTTTCTTCTAGGAGCTGCGTTGGGATATTCCCGAGTGAATGGGACCATAGGCTGTACAGAGAAATATCTGCTTCTAAAACCAAAAGGGTGCTATCAAACTGAATGGTTGTCAATGTGTGCATTCAACTGAGAGAGTTAAACTCACGTGTGGATTCAGCGGTTTGCAAACCCTTTCTGTGCAGAATCCCAAAACCGGTATTTCCAGCCCAATCTCTGGCATACGTACTAAACAGCAGGAAACTTCGTCCAAAACTCAGGAGAAAAGTTTCCTTGAAACTGCTCTGCTGTGCGTTCGTTCACCTAAGAGACTTGAATCTATGTTGAGATTCAGCGCGTCAGAAACACGTTTCTTCTAGGAGCTGTGTTGGGATATTCCCAAGTGAATGGGACCATAGGCTGTACAGAGAAATATCTGCTTCTAAAACCAAAACGGAGCTATCTAACTGAATGGTTGTCAGTGTGTTCATTCAACTGACAGAGTTAAACTCACGTGTGGATTCAGCGGTTTGCAAACCCTTTCTGTGCAGAATCCCAAAACCGGTATATCCAGTCCAATGCCGGCATCCGTAGTAAACAGCAGGAAACTTCGTCTAAAACTCAGGAGAAACGTTTCCTTGAAACTGCTCTGCTGTGCGTTCGTTCACCTAAGAGAGTTGAATCTATGTTGAGATTCAGCGAGTCAGAAACACGTTTCTTCTAGGAGCTGCGTTGGGATATTCCCGAGTGAATGGGACCATAGGCTGTACAGAGAAATATCTGCTTCTAAAACCAAAACGGAGCTATCTAACTGAATGGTTGTCAATGTGTGCATTCAACTGACAGAGTTAAACTCACGTGTGGATTCAGCGGTTTGAAAACCCTTTCTGTGCAGAATCCCAAAACCGGTAATTCGAACCAAATGCCGGCATCCGTACTAATCAGCAGGAAACTTCGTCTAAAACTCAGGAGAAACGTTTCCTTGAAACTGCTCTGCTGTGCGTCCGTTCACCTAAGAGAGTTGAATCTATGTTGAGATTCAGCGAGTCAGAAACACGTTTCTTCTAGGAGCTGCGTTGGGATATTCCCGAGTGAATGGGACCATAGGCTGTACAGAGAAATATCTGCTACTAAAACCAAAACGGAGCTATCTAACTGAATGGTTGTCAATGTGTGCATTCAACTGACAGAGTTAAACTCACGTGTGGATTCAGCGGTTTGCAAACCCTTTCTGTGCAGAATCCCAAAACCGGTATTTCCAGCCCAATGACGGCATACGTACTAAACAGCAGGAAACTTCGTCTAAAACTCAGGAGAAAACTTTCCTTGAAACTGCTCTGCTGTGCATTCGTTCACCTAAGAGAGTTGAATCTATGTTGAGATTCAGCGAGTCAGAAACACGTTTCTTCTAGGAGCCGCGTTGGGATATTCCCGAGTGAATGGGACCATAGGCTGTACAGAGAAATATCTGCTTCTAAAACCAAAAGGGTGCTATCAAACTGAATGGTTGTCAATGTGTGCATTCAACTGACAGAGTTAAACTCACGTGTGGATTCAGCGGTTTGCAAACCCTTTCTGTCCAGAATCCCAAAACCGGTATTTCCAGCCCAATGCCCGCATACGTACTAAACAGCAGGAAACTTCGTCTAAAACTCAGGAGAAAAGTTTCCTTGAAACTGCTCTGCTGTGCGTTCGTTCACCTAAGAGAGTTGAATCTATGTTGAGATTCAGCGAGTCAGAAACACGTTTCTTCTAGGAGCTGCATTGGGATATTCCCGAGTGAATGGGACCATATTCTGTACAGAGAAATATCTGCTTCTAAAACCAAAACGGAGCTATCTAACTGAATGGTTGTCAATGTGTGCATTCAACTGACAGAGTTAAACTCACGTGTGGATTCAGCGGTTTGCAAACCGTTTCTGTGCAGAATCCCAAAACCGGTATTTCCAGCCCAATGCCGGCATACGTACTATACAGCAGGAATCTTCGTATATAACTCAGAAGAAACGATTCCTTGAAACTGCTCTGCTGTGCGTTCGTTCACCTAAGAGAGTTGAATCTATGTTGAGATTCAGCGAGTCAGAAACACGTTTCTTCTAGGAGCTGCGTTGGGATATTCCCGAGTGAATGGGACCATAGGCTGTACAGAGAAATATCTGCTTCTAAAACCAAAACGGAGCTATCTAACTGAATGGTTGTCAATGTGTGCATTCAACTGACAGAGTTAAACTCACGGGTGCATTCAGCGGTTTGCAAACCCTTTCTGTGCAGAATCCCAAAACCGATATTTCCAGCCCAATGCTGGCATACGTACTAAACACAGGAAACTTAGTCTAAAACTCAGGAGAAAAGTTTCCTTGAAACTGCTCTGCTGTGCGTTCGTTCACCTAAGAGAGTTGAATCTATGTTGAGATTCAGCGAGTCAGAAACACGTTTCTTCTAGGAGCTGCGTTGGGATATTCCCGAGTGAATGGGACCATAGGCTGTACAGAGAAATATCTGCTTCTAAAACCAAAACGGAGCTATCTAACTGAATGGTTGTCAATGTGTGCATTCAACTGACAGAGTTAAACTCACGTGTGGATTCAGCGGTTTGCAAACCCTTTCTGTGCAGAATCCCAAAACCGGTATTTCCAGCCCAATCTCTGGCATACGTACTAAACAGCAGGAAACTTCGTCTAAAACTCAGGAGAAAAGTTTCCTTGAAACTGCTCTGCTGTGCGTTCGTTCACCTAAGAGACTTGAATCTATGTTGAGATTCAGCGCGTCAGAAACACGTTTCTTCTAGGAGCTGTGTTGGGATATTCCCAAGTGAATGGGACCATAGGCTGTACAGAGAAATATCTGCTTCTAAAACCAAAACGGAGCTATCTAACTGAATGGTTGTCTATGTGTGCATTCAACTGACAGAGTTAAACTCACGTGTGGATTCAGCGGTTTGCAAACCCTTTCTGTGCAGAATCCCAAAACCGGTATATCCAGTCCAATGCCGGCATCCGTAGTAAACAGCAGGAAACTTCGTCTAAAACTCAGGAGAAACGTTTCCTTGAAACTGCTCTGCTGTGCGTTCGTTCACCTAAGAGAGTTGAATCTATGTTGAGATTCAGCGAGTCAGAAACACGTTTCTTCTAGGAGCTGCGTTGGGATATTCCCGAGTGAATGGGACCATAGGCTGTACAGAGAAATATCTGCTTCTAAAACCAAAACGGAGCTATCTAACTGAATGGTTGTCAATGTGTGCATTCAACTGACAGAGTTAAACTCACGTGTGGATTCAGCGGTTTGAAAACCCTTTCTGTGCAGAATCCCAAAACCGGTAATTCGAACCAAATGCCGGCATCCGTACTAATCAGCAGGAAACTTCGTCTAAAACTCAGGAGAAACGTTTCCTTGAAACTGCTCTGCTGTGCGTCCGTTCACCTAAGAGAGTTGAATCTATGTTGAGATTCAGCGAGTCAGAAACACGTTTCTTCTAGGAGCTGCGTTGGGATATTCCCGAGTGAATGGGACCATAGGCTGTACAGAGAAATATCTGCTACTAAAACCAAAACGGAGCTATCTAACTGAATGGTTGTCAATGTGTGCATTCAACTGACAGAGTTAAACTCACGTGTGGATTCAGCGGTTTGCAAACCGTTTCTGTGCAGAATCCCAAAACCGGTATTTCCAGCCCAATGCCGGCATACGTACTAAACAGCAGGAAACTTCGTCTAAAACTCAGGAGAAAACTTTCCTTGAAACTGCTCTGCTGTGCATTCGTTCACCTAAGAGAGTTGAATCTATGTTGAGATTCAGCGAGTCAGAAACACGTTTCTTCTAGGAGCCGCGTTGGGATATTCCCGAGTGAATGTGACCATAGGCTGTACAGAGAAATATCTGCTTCTAAAACCAAAAGGGTGCTATCAAACTGAATGGTTGTCAATGTGTGCATTCAACTGACAGAGTTAAACTCACGTGTGGATTCAGCGGTTTGCAAACCCTTTCTGTCCAGAATCCCAAAACCGGTATTTCCAGCCCAATGCCCGCATACGTACTAAACAGCAGGAAACTTCGTCTAAAACTCAGGAGAAAAGTTTCCTTGAAACTGCTCTGCTGTGCGTTCGTTCACCTAAGAGAGTTGAATCTATGTTGAGATTCAGCGAGTCAGAAACACGTTTCTTCTAGGAGCTGCATTGGGATATTCCCGAGTGAATGGGACCATAGGCTGTACAGAGAAATATCTGCTTCTAAAACCAAAACGGAGCTATCTAACTGAATGGTTGTCAATGTGTGCATTCAACTGACAGAGTTAAACTCACGTGTGGATTCAGCGGTTTGCAAACCGTTTCTGTGCAGAATCCCAAAACCGGTATTTCCAGCCCAATGCCGGCATACGTACTATACAGCAGGAATCTTCGTATATAACTCAGAAGAAACGTTTCCTTGAAACTGCTCTGCTGTGCGTTCGTTCACCTAAGAGAGTTGAATCTATGTTGAGATTCAGCGAGTCAGAAACACGTTTCTTCTAGGAGCTGCGTTGGGATATTCCCGAGTGAATGGGACCATAGGCTGTACAGAGAAATATCTGCTTCTAAAACCAAAACGGTTCTATCTAACTGAATGGTTGTCAATGTGTGCATTCAACTGACAGAGTTAAACTCACGTGTGGATTCAGCGGTTTGCAAACCCTTTCTGTGCAGAATCCCAAAACCGGTATTTCCAGCCCAATGCCGGCATACGTACTAAACAGCAGGAAACTTCGTCTAAAACTCAGGAGAAACGTTTCCTTTAAACTGCTCTGCTGTGCGTTCGTTCACCTAAGAGAGTTGAATCTATGTTGAGATTCAGCGAGTCAGAAACACGTTTCTTCTAGGAGCTGCGGTGGGATATTCCCGAGTGAATGGGACCATAGGCTGTACAGAGAAATATCTGCTTCTAAAACCAAAACGGAGCTATCTAACTGAATGGTTGTCAATGTGTGCATTCAACTGACAGAGTTAAACTCACGTGTGCATTCAGCGGTTTGCAAACCCTTTCTGTGCAGAATCCCAAAACCGATATTTCCAGCCCAATGCTGGCATACGTACTAAACACAGGAAACTTAGTCTAAAACTCAGGAGAAAAGTTTCCTTGAAACTGCTCTGCTGTGCGTTCGTTCACCTAAGAGAGTTGAATCTATGTTGAGATTCAGCGAGTCAGAAACACGTTTCTTCTAGGAGCTGCGTTGGGATATTCCCGAGTGAATGGGACCATAGGCTGTACAGAGAAATATCTGCTTCTAAAACCAAAACGGAGCTATCTAACTGAATGGTTGTCAATGTGTGCATTCAACTGACAGAGTTAAACTCACGTGTGGATTCAGCGGTTTGCAAACCCTTTCTGTACAGAATCCCAAAACCGGTATTTCCAGCCCAATGCCGGCATCCGTACTAAACAGCAGGAAACTTCGTCTAAAACTCAGGAGAAACGTTTCCTTGAAACTGCTCTGCTGTGCGTTCGTTCACCTAAGAGAGTTGAATCTATGTTGAGATTCAGCGAGTCAGAAACACGTTTCTTCTAGGAGCTGCGTTGGGATATTCCCGAGTGAATGGGACCATAGGCTGTACAGAGAAATATCTGCTTCTAAAACCAAAACGGAGCTATCTAACTGAATGGTTGTCAATATGTGCATTCAACTGACAGAGTTAAACTCACGTGTGGATTCAGCGGTTTGCAAACCCTTTCTGTGCAGAATCCCAAAACCGGTATTTCCAGCCCAATGCCGGCATACGTACTAAACAGCAGGAAACTTCGTCTAAAACTCAGGAGAAAACTTTCCTTGAAACTGCTCTGCTGTGCCTTCGTTCACCTAAGAGAGTTGAATCTATGTTGAGATTCAGCGAGTCAGAAACACGTTTCTTCTAGGAGCCGCGTTGGGATATTCGCGAGTGAATGGGACCATAGGCTGTACAGAGAAATATCTGCTTCTAAAACCAAAAGGGTGCTATCAAACTGAATGGTTGTCAATGTGTGCATTCAACTGACAGAGTTAAACTCACGTGTGGATTCAGCGGTTTGCAAACCCTTTCTGTCCAGAATCCCAAAACTGGTATTTCCAGCCCAATGCCCGCATACGTACTAAACAGCAGGAAACTTCGTCTAAAACTCAGGAGAAAAGTTTCCTTGAAACTGCTCTGCTGTGCGTTCGTTCACCTAAGAGAGTTGAATCTATATTGAGATTCAGCGAGTCAGAAACACGTTTCTTCTAGGAGCTGCGTTGGGATATTCCCCAGTGAATGGGACCATAGGCTGTACAGAGAAATATCTGCTTCTAAAACCAAAACGGAGCTATCTAACTGAATGGTTGTCAATGTGTGCATTCAACTGACAGAGTTAAACTCACGTGTGGATTCAGCGGTTTGCAAACCGTTTCTGTGCAGAATCCCAAAACCGGTATTTCCAGCCCAATGCCGGCATACGTACTATACAGCAGGAATCTTCGTATATAACTCAGAAGAAACGTTTCCTTGAAACTGCTCTGCTGTGCGTTCGTTCACCTAAGAGAGTTGAATCTATGTTGAGATTCAGCGAGTCAGAAACACGTTTCTTCTAGGAGCTGCGTTTGGACATTCCCGAGTGAATGGGACCATAGGCTGTACAGAGAAATATGTGCTTCTAAAACCAAAACGGTTCTATCTAACTGAATGGTTGTCAATGTGTGCATTCAACTGACAGAGTTAAACTCACGTGTGGATTCAGCGGTTTGCAAACCCTTTCTGTGCAGAATCCCAAAACCGGTATTTCGAACCAAATGCCGGCATCCGTACTAAACAGGAGGAAACTTCGTCTAAAACTCAGGAGAAACGTTTCCTTGAAACTGCTCTGCTGTTCGTTCGTTCACCTAAGAGAGTTGAATCTATGTTGAGATTCAGCGAGTCAGAAACACGTTTCTTCTAGGAGCTGCGTTGGGATATTCCCGAGTGAATGGGACCATAGGCTGTACAGAGAAATATCTGCTTCTAAAACCAAAACGGAGCTATCTAACTGAATGGTTGTCAATGTGTGCATTCAACTGACAGAGTTAAACTCACGTGTGGATTCAGCGGTTTGCAAACCCTTTCTGTGCAGAATCCCAAAACCGGTATTTCCAGCCCAATGCTGGCATACGTACTAAACAGCAGGAAACTTCGTCTAAAACTCAGGAGAAAAGTTTCCTTGAAACTGCTCTGCTGTGCCTTCGATCACCTAAGAGAGTTGAATCTATGTTGAGATTCAGCGAGTCAGAAACACGTTTCTTCTAGGAGCTGCGTTGGGATATTCCCGAGTGAATGGGACCATAGGCTGTACAGAGAAATATCTGCTTCTAAAACCAAAACGGAGCTATCTAACTGAATGGTTGTCAATGTGTGCATTCAACTGACAGAGTTAAACTCACGTGTGGATTCAGCGGTTTGCAAACCCTTTCTGTGCAGAATCCCAAAACCGGTATTTCGAACCAAATGCCGGCATCCGTACTAATCAGCAGGAAACTTCGTCAAAAACTCAGGAGAAACGTTTCCTTGAAACTGCTCTGCTGTGCGTTCGTTCACCTAAGAGAGTTGAATCTATGTTGAGTTTCAGCGAGTCAGAAACACGTTTCTTCTAGGAGCTGCGTTCGGATATTCCCGAGTGAATTGGACCATAGGCTGTACAGAGAAATATCTGCTTCTAAAACCAAAAGGGTGCTATCAAACTGAATGGTTGTCAATGTGTGCATTCAACTGACAGAGTTAAACTCACGTGTGGATTCAGCGGTTTGCAAACCCTTTCTATGCAGAATCCCAAAACCGGTATTTCGAACCAAATGCCGGCATCCGTACTAAAGAGCAGGAAACTTCGTCTAAAACTCAGGAGAAACGTTTCCTTGAAACTGCTCTGCTGTGCGTTCTTTCACCTAAGAGAGTTGAATCTATGCTGAGATTCAGCGAGTCAGAAACACGTTTCTTCTAGGAGCTGCGTTGGGATATTCCCGAGTGAATGGGACCATAGGCTGTACAGAGAAATATCTGCTTCTAAAACCAAAACGGAGCTATCTAACTGAATGGTTGTCAATGTGTGCATTCAACTGACAGAGTTAAACTCACGTGTGGATTCAGCGGTTTGCAAACCCTTTCTGTCCAGAATCCCAAAACTGGTATTTCCAGCCCAATGCCCGCATACGTACTAAACAGCAGGAAACTTCGTCTAAAACTCAGGAGAAAAGTTTCCTTGAAACTGCTCTGCTGTGCGTTCGTTCACCTAAGAGAGTTGAATCTATGTTGAGATTCAGCGAGTCAGAAACACGTTTCTTCTAGGAGCTGCGTTGGGATATTCCCCAGTGAATGGGACCATAGGCTGTACAGAGAAATATCTGCTTCTAAAACCAAAACGGAGCTATCTAACTGAATGGTTGTCAATGTGTGCATTCAACTGACAGAGTTAAACTCACGTGTGGATTCAGCGGTTTGCAAACCGTTTCTGTGCAGAATCCCAAAACCGGTATTTCCAGCCCAATGCCGGCATACGTACTATACAGCAGGAATCTTCGTATATAACTCAGAAGAAACGTTTCCTTGAAACTGCTCTGCTGTGCGTTCGTTCACCTAAGAGAGTTGAATCTATGTTGAGATTCAGCGAGTCAGAAACACGTTTCTTCTAGGAGCTGCGTTTGGACATTCCCGAGTGAATGGGACCATAGGCTGTACAGAGAAATATGTGCTTCTAAAACCAAAACGGTTCTATCTAACTGAATGGTTGTCAATGTGTGCATTCAACTGACAGAGTTAAACTCACGTGTGGATTCAGCGGTTTGCAAACCCTTTCTGTGCAGAATCCCAAAACCGGTATTTCGAACCAAATGCCGGCATCCGTACTAAACAGGAGGAAACTTCGTCTAAAACTCAGGAGAAACGTTTCCTTGAAACTGCTCTGCTGTTCGTTCGTTCACCTAAGAGAGTTGAATCTATGTTGAGATTCAGCGAGTCAGAAACACGTTTCTTCTAGGAGCTGCGTTGGGATATTCCCGAGTGAATGGGACCATAGGCTGTACAGAGAAATATCTGCTTCTAAAACCAAAACGGAGCTATCTAACTGAATGGTTGTCAATATGTGCATTCAACTGACAGAGTTAAACTCACGTGTGGATTCAGCGGTTTGCAAACCCTTTCTGTGCAGAATCCCAAAACCGGTATTTCCAGCCCAATGCCGGCATACGTACTAAACAGCAGGAAACTTCGTCTAAAACTCAGGAGAAAACTTTCCTTGAAACTGCTCTGCTGTGCCTTCGTTCACCTAAGAGAGTTGAATCTATGTTGAGATTCAGCGAGTCAGAAACACGTTTCTTCTAGGAGCCGCGTTGGGATATTCGCGAGTGAATGGGACCATAGGCTGTACAGAGAAATATCTGCTTCTAAAACCAAAAGGGTGCTATCAAACTGAATGGTTGTCAATGTGTGCATTCAACTGACAGAGTTAAACTCACGTGTGGATTCAGCGGTTTGCAAACCCTTTCTGTCCAGAATCCCAAAACTGGTATTTCCAGCCCAATGCCCGCATACGTACTAAACAGCAGGAAACTTCGTCTAAAACTCAGGAGAAAAGTTTCCTTGAAACTGCTCTGCTGTGCGTTCGTTCACCTAAGAGAGTTGAATCTATATTGAGATTCAGCGAGTCAGAAACACGTTTCTTCTAGGAGCTGCGTTGGGATATTCCCCAGTGAATGGGACCATAGGCTGTACAGAGAAATATCTGCTTCTAAAACCAAAACGGAGCTATCTAACTGAATGGTTGTCAATGTGTGCATTCAACTGACAGAGTTAAACTCACGTGTGGATTCAGCGGTTTGCAAACCGTTTCTGTGCAGAATCCCAAAACCGGTATTTCCAGCCCAATGCCGGCATACGTACTATACAGCAGGAATCTTCGTATATAACTCAGAAGAAACGTTTCCTTGAAACTGCTCTGCTGTGCGTTCGTTCACCTAAGAGAGTTGAATCTATGTTGAGATTCAGCGAGTCAGAAACACGTTTCTTCTAGGAGCTGCGTTTGGACATTCCCGAGTGAATGGGACCATAGGCTGTACAGAGAAATATGTGCTTCTAAAACCAAAACGGTTCTATCTAACTGAATGGTTGTCAATGTGTGCATTCAACTGACAGAGTTAAACTCACGTGTGGATTCAGCGGTTTGCAAACCCTTTCTGTGCAGAATCCCAAAACCGGTATTTCGAACCAAATGCCGGCATCCGTACTAAACAGGAGGAAACTTCGTCTAAAACTCAGGAGAAACGTTTCCTTGAAACTGCTCTGCTGTTCGTTCGTTCACCTAAGAGAGTTGAATCTATGTTGAGATTCAGCGAGTCAGAAACACGTTTCTTCTAGGAGCTGCGTTGGGATATTCCCGAGTGAATGGGACCATAGGCTGTACAGAGAAATATCTGCTTCTAAAACCAAAACGGAGCTATCTAACTGAATGGTTGTCAATGTGTGCATTCAACTGACAGAGTTAAACTCACGTGTGGATTCAGCGGTTTGCAAACCCTTTCTGTGCAGAATCCCAAAACCGGTATTTCCAGCCCAATGCTGGCATACGTACTAAACAGCAGGAAACTTCGTCTAAAACTCAGGAGAAAAGTTTCCTTGAAACTGCTCTGCTGTGCCTTCGATCACCTAAGAGAGTTGAATCTATGTTGAGATTCAGCGAGTCAGAAACACGTTTCTTCTAGGAGCTGCGTTGGGATATTCCCGAGTGAATGGGACCATAGGCTGTACAGAGAAATATCTGCTTCTAAAACCAAAACGGAGCTATCTAACTGAATGGTTGTCAATGTGTGCATTCAACTGACAGAGTTAAACTCACGTGTGGATTCAGCGGTTTGCAAACCCTTTCTGTGCAGAATCCCAAAACCGGTATTTCGAACCAAATGCCGGCATCCGTACTAATCAGCAGGAAACTTCGTCAAAAACTCAGGAGAAACGTTTCCTTGAAACTGCTCTGCTGTGCGTTCGTTCACCTAAGAGAGTTGAATCTATGTTGAGTTTCAGCGAGTCAGAAACACGTTTCTTCTAGGAGCTGCGTTCGGATATTCCCGAGTGAATTGGACCATAGGCTGTACAGAGAAATATCTGCTTCTAAAACCAAAAGGGTGCTATCAAACTGAATGGTTGTCAATGTGTGCATTCAACTGACAGAGTTAAACTCACGTGTGGATTCAGCGGTTTGCAAACCCTTTCTATGCAGAATCCCAAAACCGGTATTTCGAACCAAATGCCGGCATCCGTACTAAAGAGCAGGAAACTTCGTCTAAAACTCAGGAGAAACGTTTCCTTGAAACTGCTCTGCTGTGCGTTCTTTCACCTAAGAGAGTTGAATCTATGCTGAGATTCAGCGAGTCAGAAACACGTTTCTTCTAGGAGCTGCGTTGGGATATTCCCGAGTGAATGGGACCATAGGCTGTACAGAGAAATATCTGCTTCTAAAACCAAAACGGAGCTATCTAACTGAATGGTTGTCAATGTGTGCATTCAACTGACAGAGTTAAACTCACGTGTGGATTCAGCGGTTTGCAAACCCTTTCTGTCCAGAATCCCAAAACTGGTATTTCCAGCCCAATGCCCGCATACGTACTAAACAGCAGGAAACTTCGTCTAAAACTCAGGAGAAAAGTTTCCTTGAAACTGCTCTGCTGTGCGTTCGTTCACCTAAGAGAGTTGAATCTATGTTGAGATTCAGCGAGTCAGAAACACGTTTCTTCTAGGAGCTGCGTTGGGATATTCCCCAGTGAATGGGACCATAGGCTGTACAGAGAAATATCTGCTTCTAAAACCAAAACGGAGCTATCTAACTGAATGGTTGTCAATGTGTGCATTCAACTGACAGAGTTAAACTCACGTGTGGATTCAGCGGTTTGCAAACCGTTTCTGTGCAGAATCCCAAAACCGGTATTTCCAGCCCAATGCCGGCATACGTACTATACAGCAGGAATCTTCGTATATAACTCAGAAGAAACGTTTCCTTGAAACTGCTCTGCTGTGCGTTCGTTCACCTAAGAGAGTTGAATCTATGTTGAGATTCAGCGAGTCAGAAACACGTTTCTTCTAGGAGCTGCGTTTGGACATTCCCGAGTGAATGGGACCATAGGCTGTACAGAGAAATATGTGCTTCTAAAACCAAAACGGTTCTATCTAACTGAATGGTTGTCAATGTGTGCATTCAACTGACAGAGTTAAACTCACGTGTGGATTCAGCGGTTTGCAAACCCTTTCTGTGCAGAATCCCAAAACCGGTATTTCGAACCAAATGCCGGCATCCGTACTAAACAGGAGGAAACTTCGTCTAAAACTCAGGAGAAACGTTTCCTTGAAACTGCTCTGCTGTTCGTTCGTTCACCTAAGAGAGTTGAATCTATGTTGAGATTCAGCGAGTCAGAAACACGTTTCTTCTAGGAGCTGCGTTGGGATATTCCCGAGTGAATGGGACCATAGGCTGTACAGAGAAATATCTGCTTCTAAAACCAAAACGGAGCTATCTAACTGAATGGTTGTCAATGTGTGCATTCAACTGACAGAGTTAAACTCACGTGTGGATTCAGCGGTTTGCAAACCCTTTCTGTGCAGAATCCCAAAACCGGTATTTCGAACCAAATGCCGGCATCCGTACTAATCAGCAGGAAACTTCGTCAAAAACTCAGGAGAAACGTTTCCTTGAAACTGCTCTGCTGTGCGTTCGTTCACCTAAGAGAGTTGAATCTATGTTGAGTTTCAGCGAGTCAGAAACACGTTTCTTCTAGGAGCTGCGTTCGGATATTCCCGAGTGAATTGGACCATAGGCTGTACAGAGAAATATCTGCTTCTAAAACCAAAAGGGTGCTATCAAACTGAATGGTTGTCAATGTGTGCATTCAACTGACAGAGTTAAACTCACGTGTGGATTCAGCGGTTTGCAAACCCTTTCTATGCAGAATCCCAAAACCGGTATTTCGAACCAAATGCCGGCATCCGTACTAAAGAGCAGGAAACTTCGTCTAAAACTCAGGAGAAACGTTTCCTTGAAACTGCTCTGCTGTGCGTTCTTTCACCTAAGAGAGTTGAATCTATGCTGAGATTCAGCGAGTCAGAAACACGTTTCTTCTAGGAGCTGCGTTGGGATATTCCCGAGTGAATGGGACCATAGGCTGTACAGAGAAATATCTGCTCTAAAACCAAAACGGAGCTATCTAACTGAATGGTTGTCAATGTGTGCATTCAACTGACAGAGTTAAACTCACGTGTGGATTCAGCGGTTTGCAAACCCTTTCTGTGCAGAATCCCAAAACCGGTATTTCCAGCCCAATGCTGGCATACGTACTAAACAGCAGGAGACTTCGTCTAAAACTCAGGAGAAAAGTTTCCTTGAAACTGCTCTGCTGTGCGTTCGTTCACCTAAGAGAGTTGAATCTATGTTGAGATTCAGCGAGTCAGAAACACGTTTCTTCTAGGAGCTGCGTTCGGATATTCCCGAGTGAATGGGACCATAGGCTGTACAGAGAAATATCTGCTTCTAAAACCAAAAGGGTGCTATCAAACTGAATGGTTGTCAATGTGTGCATTCAACTGACAGAGTTAAACTCACGTGTGGATTCAGCGGTTTGCAAACCCTTTCTGTGCAGAATCCCAAAACCGGTATTTCGAACCAAATGCCGGCATCCGTACTAAACAGGAGGAAACTTCGTCTAAAACTCAGGAGAAACGTTTCCTTGAAACTGCTCTGCTGTTCGTTCGTTCACCTAAGAGAGTTGAATCTATGTTGAGATTCAGCGAGTCAGAAACACGTTTCTTCTAGGAGCTGCGTTGGGATATTCCCGAGTGAATGGGACCATAGGCTGTACAGAGAAATATCTGCTTCTAAAACCAAAACGGAGCTATCTAACTGAATGGTTGTCAATGTGTGCATTCAACTGACAGAGTTAAACTCACGTGTGGATTCAGCGGTTTGCAAACCCTTTCTGTGCAGAATCCCAAAACCGGTATTTCGAACCAAATGCCGGCATCCGTACTAATCAGCAGGAAACTTCGTCAAAAACTCAGGAGAAACGTTTCCTTGAAACTGCTCTGCTGTGCGTTCGTTCACCTAAGAGAGTTGAATCTATGTTGAGTTTCAGCGAGTCAGAAACACGTTTCTTCTAGGAGCTGCGTTCGGATATTCCCGAGTGAATTGGACCATAGGCTGTACAGAGAAATATCTGCTTCTAAAACCAAAAGGGTGCTATCAAACTGAATGGTTGTCAATGTGTGCATTCAACTGACAGAGTTAAACTCACGTGTGGATTCAGCGGTTTGCAAACCCTTTCTATGCAGAATCCCAAAACCGGTATTTCGAACCAAATGCCGGCATCCGTACTAAAGAGCAGGAAACTTCGTCTAAAACTCAGGAGAAACGTTTCCTTGAAACTGCTCTGCTGTGCGTTCTTTCACCTAAGAGAGTTGAATCTATGCTGAGATTCAGCGAGTCAGAAACACGTTTCTTCTAGGAGCTGCGTTGGGATATTCCCGAGTGAATGGGACCATAGGCTGTACAGAGAAATATCTGCTCTAAAACCAAAACGGAGCTATCTAACTGAATGGTTGTCAATGTGTGCATTCAACTGACAGAGTTAAACTCACGTGTGGATTCAGCGGTTTGCAAACCCTTTCTGTGCAGAATCCCAAAACCGGTATTTCCAGCCCAATGCTGGCATACGTACTAAACAGCAGGAGACTTCGTCTAAAACTCAGGAGAAAAGTTTCCTTGAAACTGCTCTGCTGTGCGTTCGTTCACCTAAGAGAGTTGAATCTATGTTGAGATTCAGCGAGTCAGAAACACGTTTCTTCTAGGAGCTGCGTTCGGATATTCCCGAGTGAATGGGACCATAGGCTGTACAGAGAAATATCTGCTTCTAAAACCAAAAGGGTGCTATCAAACGGAATGGTTGTCAATGTGTGCATTCAACTGACAGAGTTAAACTCACGTGTGGATTCAGCGGTTTGCAAACCCTTTCTATGCAGAATCCCAAAACCGGTATTTCGAACAAAATGCCGGCATCCGTACTAAACAGCAGGAAACTTCGTCTAAAACTCAGGAGAAACGTTTCCTTGAAACTGCTCTGCTGTGCGTTCGTTCACCAGGAGAGTTGAATCTATGTTGAGATTCAGCGAGTCACAAACACGTTTCTTCTAGGAGCTGCGTTGGGATATTCCCGAGTGAATGGGACCATAGGCTGTACAGAGAAATATCTGCTTCTAAAACCAAAACGGAGCTATCTAACTGAATGGTTGTCAATGTGTGCATTCAACTGACAGAGTTAAACTCACGTGTGCATTCAGCGGTTTGCAAACCCTTTCTGTGCAGAATCCCAAAACCGATATTTCCAGCCCAATGCTGGCATACGTACTAAACACAGGAAACTTAGTCTAAAACTCAGGAGAAAAGTTTCCTTGAAACTGCTCTGCTGTGCGTTCGTTCACCTAAGAGAGTTGAATCTATGTTGAGATTCAGCGAGTCAGAAACACGTTTCTTCTAGGAGCTGCGTTGGGATATTCCCGAGTGAATGGGACCATAGGCTGTACAGAGAAATATCTGCTTCTAAAACCAAAACGGAGCTATCTAACTGAATGGTTGTCAATGTGTGCATTCAACTGACAGAGTTAAACTCACGTGTGGATTCAGCGGTTTGCAAACCCTTTCTGTCCAGAATCCCAAAACTGGTATTTCCAGCCCAATGCCCGCATACGTACTAAACAGCAGGAAACTTCGTCTAAAACTCAGGAGAAAAGTTTCCTTGAAACTGCTCTGCTGTGCGTTCGTTCACCTAAGAGAGTTGAATCTATGTTGAGATTCAGCGAGTCAGAAACACGTTTCTTCTAGGAGCTGCGTTGGGATATTCCCCAGTGAATGGGACCATAGGCTGTACAGAGAAATATCTGCTTCTAAAACCAAAACGGAGCTATCTAACTGAATGGTTGTCAATGTGTGCATTCAACTGACAGAGTTAAACTCACGTGTGGATTCAGCGGTTTGCAAACCGTTTCTGTGCAGAATCCCAAAACCGGTATTTCCAGCCCAATGCCGGCATACGTACTATACAGCAGGAATCTTCGTATATAACTCAGAAGAAACGTTTCCTTGAAACTGCTCTGCTGTGCGTTCGTTCACCTAAGAGAGTTGAATCTATGTTGAGATTCAGCGAGTCAGAAACACGTTTCTTCTAGGAGCTGCGTTTGGACATTCCCGAGTGAATGGGACCATAGGCTGTACAGAGAAATATGTGCTTCTAAAACCAAAACGGTTCTATCTAACTGAATGGTTGTCAATGTGTGCATTCAACTGACAGAGTTAAACTCACGTGTGGATTCAGCGGTTTGCAAACCCTTTCTGTGCAGAATCCCAAAACCGGTATTTCGAACCAAATGCCGGCATCCGTACTAAACAGGAGGAAACTTCGTCTAAAACTCAGGAGAAACGTTTCCTTGAAACTGCTCTGCTGTTCGTTCGTTCAGCTAAGAGAGTTGAATCTATGTTGAGATTCAGCGAGTCAGAAACACGTTTCTTCTAGGAGCTGCGTTGGGATATTCCCGAGTGAATGGGACCATAGGCTGTACAGAGAAATATCTGCTTCTAAAACCAAAACGGAGCTATCTAACTGAATGGTTGTCAATGTGTGCATTCAACTGACAGAGTTAAACTCACGTGTGGATTCAGCGGTTTGCAAACCCTTTCTGTGCAGAATCCCAAAACCGGTATTTCCAGCCCAATGCTGGCATACGTACTAAACAGCAGGAAACTTCGTCTAAAACTCAGGAGAAAAGTTTCCTTGAAACTGCTCTGCTGTGCCTTCGATCACCTAAGAGAGTTGAATCTATGTTGAGATTCAGCGAGTCAGAAACACGTTTCTTCTAGGAGCTGCGTTGGGATATTCCCGAGTGAATGGGACCATAGGCTGTACAGAGAAATATCTGCTTCTAAAACCAAAACGGAGCTATCTAACTGAATGGTTGTCAATGTGTGCATTCAACTGACAGAGTTAAACTCACGTGTGGATTCAGCGGTTTGCAAACCCTTTCTGTGCAGAATCCCAAAACCGGTATTTCGAACCAAATGCCGGCATCCGTACTAATCAGCAGGAAACTTCGTCAAAAACTCAGGAGAAACGTTTCCTTGAAACTGCTCTGCTGTGCCTTCGTTCACCTAAGAGAGTTGAATCTATGTTGAGTTTCAGCGAGTCAGAAACACGTTTCTTCTAGGAGCTGCGTTCGGATATTCCCGAGTGAATTGGACCATAGGCTGTACAGAGAAATATCTGCTTCTAAAACCAAAAGGGTGCTATCAAACTGAATGGTTGTCAATGTGTGCATTCAACTGACAGAGTTAAACTCACGTGTGGATTCAGCGGTTTGCAAACCCTTTCTATGCAGAATCCCAAAACCGGTATTTCGAACCAAATGCCGGCATCCGTACTAAAGAGCAGGAAACTTCGTCTAAAACTCAGGAGAAACGTTTCCTTGAAACTGCTCTGCTGTGCGTTCTTTCACCTAAGAGAGTTGAATCTATGCTGAGATTCAGCGAGTCAGAAACACGTTTCTTCTAGGAGCTGCGTTGGGATATTCCCGAGAGAATGGGACCATAGGCTGTACAGAGAAATATCTGCTTCTAAAACCAAAACGGAGCTATCTAACTGAATGGTTGTCAATGTGTGCATTCAACTGACAGAGTTAAACTCACGTGTGGATTCAGCGGTTTGCAAACCCTTTCTGTGCAGAATCCCAAAACCGGTATTTCCAGCCCAATGCTGGCATACGTACTAAACAGCAGGAGACTTCGTCTAAAACTCAGGAGAAAAGTTTCCTTGAAACTGCTCTGCTGTGCGTTCGTTCACCTAAGAGAGTTGAATCTATGTTGAGATTCAGCGAGTCAGAAACACGTTTCTTCTAGGAGCTGCGTTCGGATATTCCCGAGTGAATGGGACCATAGGCTGTACAGAGAAATATCTGCTTCTAAAACCAAAAGGGTGCTATCAAACTGAATGGTTGTCAATGTGTGCATTCAACTGACAGAGTTAAACTCACGTGTGGATTCAGCGGTTTGCAAACCCTTTCTATGCAGAATCCCAAAACCGGTAATTCGAACAAAATGCCGGCATCCGTACTAAACAGCAGGAAACTTCGTCTAAAACTCAGGAGAAACGTTTCCTTGAAACTGCTCTGCTGTGCGTTCGTTCACCAGGAGAGTTGAATCTATGTTGAGATTCAGCGAGTCACAAACACGTTTCTTCTAGGAGCTGCGTTGGGATATTACCGAGTGAATGGGACCATAGGCTGTACAGAGAAATATCTGCTTCTAAAACCAAAAGGGTGCTATCAAACTGAATGGTTGTCAATGTGTGCATTCAACTGACAGAGTTAAACTCACGTGTGGATTCAGCGGTTTGCAAACCCTTTCTGTGCAGAATCCCAAAACCGGTATTTCCAGCCCAATCTCTGGCATACGTACTAAACAGCAGGAAACTTCGTCTAAAACTCAGGAGAAAAGTTTCCTTGAAACTGCTCTGCTGTGCGTTCGTTCACCTAAGAGAGTTGAATCTATGTTGAGATTCAGCGCGTCAGAAACACGTTTCTTCTAGGAGCTGTGTTGGGATATTCCCAAGTGAATGGGACCATAGGCTGTACAGAGAAATATCTGCTTCTAAAACCAAAACGGAGCTATCTAACTGAATGGTTGTCTATGTGTGCATTCAACTGACAGAGTTAAACTCACGTGTGGATTCAGCGGTTTGCAAACCCTTTCTGTGCAGAATCTCAAAACCGGTATATCCAGTCCAATGCCGGCATCCGTAGTAAGCAGCAGGAAACTTCGTCTAAAACTCAGGAGAAACGTTTCCTTGAAACTGCTCTGCTGTTCGTTCGTTCACCTAAGAGAGTTGAAACTATGTTGAGATTCAGCGAGTCAGAAAAACGTTTCTTCTAGGAGCTGCGTTGGGATATTCCCGAGTGAATGGGACCATAGGCTGTACAGAGAAATATCTGCTTCTAAAACCAAAACGGAGCTATCTAACTGAATGGTTGTCAATGTGTGCATTCAACTGACAGAGTTAAACTCACGTGTGGATTCAGCGGTTTGCAAACCCTTTCTGTGCAGAATCCCAAAACCGGTATTTCCAGCCCAATGCTGGCATACGTACTAAACAGCAGGAAACTTCGTCTAAAACTCAGGAGAAAAGTTTCCTTGAAACTGATCTGCTGTGCCTTCGATCACCTAAGAGAGTTGAATCTATGTTGAGATTCAGCGAGTCAGAAACACGTTTCTTCTAGGAGCTGCGTTGGGATATTCCAGAGTGAATGGGACCATAGGCTGTACAGAGAAATATCTGCTTCTAAAACCAAAAGGGTGCTATCAAACTGAATGGTTGTCAATGTGTGCATTCAACTGACAGAGTTAAACTCACGTGTGGATTCAGCGGTTTGCAAACCCTTTCTATGCAGAATCCCAAAACCGGTATTTCGAACAAAATGCCGGCATCCGTACTAAACAGCAGGAAACTTCGTCTAAAACTCAGGAGAAACGTTTCCTTGAAACTGCTCTGCTGTGCGTTCGTTCACCAGGAGAGTTGAATCTATGTTGAGATTCAGCGAGTCACAAACACGTTTCATCTAGGAGCTGCGTTGGGATATTCCCGAGTGAATGGGACCATAGGCTGTACAGAGAAATATCTGCTTCTAAAACCAAAAGGGTGCTATCAAACTGAATGGTTGTCAATGTGTGCATTCAACTGAGAGAGTTAAACTCACGTGTGGATTCAGCGGTTTGCAAACCCTTTCTGTGCAGAATCCCAAAACCGGTATTTCCAGCCCAATCTCTGGCATACGTACTAAACAGCAGGAAACTTCGTCTAAAACTCAGGAGAAAAGTTTCCTTGAAACTGCTCTGCTGTGCGTTCGTTCACCTAAGAGAGTTGAATCTATGTTGAGATTCAGCGCGTCAGAATCACGTTTCTTCTAGGAGCTGTGTTGGGATATTCCCAAGTGAATGGGACCATAGGCTGTACAGAGAAATATCTGCTTCTAAAACCAAAACGGAGCTATCTAACTGAATGGTTGTCTATGTGTGCATTCAACTGACAGAGTTAAACTCACGTGTGGATTCAGCGGTTTGCAAACCCTTTCTGTGCAGAATCCCAAAACCGGTATATCCAGTCCAATGCCGGCATCCGTAGTAAACAGCAGGAAACTTCGTCTAAAACTCAGGAGAAACGTTTCCTTGAAACTGCTCTGCTGTGCGTTCGTTCACCTAAGAGAGTTGAATCTATGTTGAGATTCAGCGAGTCAGAAACACGTTTCTTCTAGGAGCTGCGTTGGGATATTCCCGAGTGAATGGGACCATAGGCTGTACAGAGAAATATCTGCTTCTAAAACCAAAACGGAGCTATCTAACTGAATGGTTGTCAATGTGTGCATTCAACTGACAGAGTTAAACTCACGTGTGGATTCAGCGGTTTGCAAACCCTTTCTGTGCAGAATCCCAAAACCGGTAATTCGAACCAAATGCCGGCATCCGTACTAATCAGCAGGAAACTTCGTCTAAAACTCAGGAGAAACGTTTCCTTGAAACTGCTCTGCTGTGCGTCCGTTCACCTAAGAGAGTTGAATCTATGTTGAGATTCAGCGAGTCAGAAACACGTTTCTTCTAGGAGCTGCGTTGGGATATTCCCGAGTGAATGGGACCATAGGCTGTACAGAGAAGTATCTGCTACTAAAACCAAAACGGAGCTATCTAACTGAATGGTTGTCAATGTGTGCATTCAACTGACAGAGTTAAACTCACGTGTGGATTCAGCGGTTTGCAAACCCTTTCTGTGCAGAATCCCAAAACCGGTATTTCCAGCCCAATGCCGGCATACGTACTAAACAGCAGGAAACTTCGTCTAAAACTCAGGAGAAACGTTTCCTTGAAACTGCTCTGCTGTGCGTTCGTTCACCTAAGAGAGTTGAATCTATGTTGAGATTCAGCGAGTCAGAAACACGTTTCTTCTAGGAGCTGCGTTGGGATATTCCCGAGTGAATGGGACCATAGGCTGTACAGAGAAATATCTGCTTCTAAAACCAAAACGGAGCTATCTAACTGAATGGTTGTCAATGTGTGCATTCAACTGACAGAGTTAAACTCACGTGTGGATTCAGCGGTTTGCAAACCCTTTCTGTGCAGAATCCCAAAACCGGTATTTCGAACCAAATGCCGGCATCCGTACTAAACAGGAGGAAACTTCGTCTAAAACTCAGGAGAAACGTTTCCTTGAAACTGCTCTGCTGTTCGTTCGTTCACCTAAGAGAGTTGAATCTATGTTGAGATTCAGCGAGTCAGAAACACGTTTCTTCTAGGAGCTGCGTTGGGATATTCCCGAGTGAATGGGACCATAGGCTGTACAGAGAAATATCTGCTTCTAAAACCAAAACGGAGCTATCTAACTGAATGGTTGTCAATGTGTGCATTCAACTGACAGAGTTAAACTCACGTGTGGATTCAGCGGTTTTCAAACCCTTTCTATGCAGAATCCCAAAACCGGTATTTCCAGCCCAATGCCGGCATCCGTACTAAACAGCAGGAAACTTCGTCTAAAACTCAGGAGAAACGTTTCCTTGAAACTGCTCTGCTGTGCGTTCGTTCACCTAAGAAAGTTGAATCTATGTTGAGATTCAGCGAGTCAGAAACACGTTTCTTCTAGGAGCTGCGTTGGGATATTCCCGAGTGAATGGGACCATAGGCTGTGCAGAGAAATATCTGCTTCTAAAACCAAAACGGAGCTATCTAACTGAATGGTTGTCAATGTGTGCACTCAACTGACAGAGTTAAACTCACGTGTGGATTCAGCGGTTTGCAAACCCTTTCTGTGCAGAATCCCAAAACCGGTATTTCGAATCAAATGCCGGCATCCGTACTAATCAGCAGGAAACTTCGTCTAAAACTCAGGAGAAACGTTTCCTTGAAACTGCTCTGCTGTGCGTTCGTTCACCTAAGAGAGTTGAATCTATGTTGAGATTCAGCGAGTCAGAAACACGTTTCTTCTAGGAGCTGCGTTGGGATATTCCCGAGTGAATGGGACCATAGGCTGTACAGAGAAATATCTGCTTCTAAAACCAAAACGGAGCTATCTAACTGAATGGTTGTCAATGTGTGCATTCAACTGACAGAGTTAAACTCACGTGTGGATTCAGCGGTTTTCAAACCCTTTCTGTGTAGAATCCCAAAACCGGTATTTCCAGCCCAATGCCGGCATCCGTACTAAACAGCAGGTAACTTCGTCTAAAACTCAGGAGAAACGTTTCCTTGAAACTGCTCTGCTGTGCGTTCGTTCACCTAAGAGAGTTGAATCTATGTTGAGATTCAGCGAGTCAGAAACACGTTTCTTCTAGGAGCTGCGTTGGGATATTCCCGAGTGAATGGGACCATAGGCTGTACAGAGAAATATCTGCTTCTAAAACCAAAACGGAGCTATCTAACTGAATGGTTGTCAATGTGTGCATTCAACTGACAGAGTTAAACTCACGTGTGGATTCAGCGGTTTGCAAACCCTTTCTGTGCAGAATCCCAAAACCGGTATTTCGAATCAAATGCCGGCATCCGTACTAATCAGCAGGAAACTTCGTCTAAAACTCATGAGAAACGTTTCCTTGAAACTGCTCTGCTGTGCGTTCGTTCACCTAAGAGAGTTGAATCAATGTTGAGATTCAGCGAGTTAGAAACACGTTTGTTCTAGGAGCTGCGTTGGGATATTCCCGAGTAAATGGGACCATAGGCTGTACAGAGAAATATCTGCTTCTAAAACCAAAAGGGTGCTATCAAACTGAATGGTTGTCAATGTGTGCATTCAACGGACAGAGTTAAACTCACGTGTGGATTCAGCGGTTTGCAAACCCTTTCTGTACAGAATCCCAAAACCGGTATTTCAAACCAAATGCCGGCATCCGTACTAAACAGCAGGAAACTTCGACTAAAACTCAGGAGAAACGTTACCTTGAAACTGCTCTGCTGTGCGTTCGTTCACCTAAGAGACTTGAATCTATGTTGAGATTCAGCGAGTCAGAAACACGTTTCTTCTAGGAGCTGCGTTGGGATATTCCCGAGTGAATGGGACCATAGGCTGTACAGAGAAATATCTGCTTCTAAAACCAAAACGGAGCTATCTAACTGAATGGTTGTCAATGTGTGCATTCAACTGAAAGAGTTAAACTCACGTGTGGATTCAGCGGTTTGCAAACCCTTTCTGTCCAGAATCCCAAAACCGGTATTTCCAGCCCAATGCTGGCATACGTACTAAACAGCAGGAAACTTCGTCTAAAACTCAGGAGAAAAGTTTCCTTGAAACTGCTCTGCTGTGCGTTCGTTCACCTAAGAGAGTTGAATCTATGTTGAGATTCAGCGCGTCAGAAACACGTTTCTTCCTGGAGCTGTGTTGGGATATTCCCGAGTGAATGGGACCATAGGCTGTACAGAGAAATATCTGCTTCTAAAACCAAAACGGAGCTACCTAACTGAATGGTTGTCAATGTGTGCATTCAACTGACAGAGTTAAACTCACGTGTGGATTCAGCGGTTTGCAAACCCTTTCTGTGCAGAATCCCAAAACCGGTATTTCCAGCCCAATGCCGGCATCCGTACTAAACAGCCGGAAACTTCGTCTAAAACTCAGGAGAAACGTTTCCTTGAAACTGCTCTGCTGTGCGTTCGTTCACCTAAGAGAGTTGAATCTATGTTGAGATTCAGCGAGTCAGAAACACGTTTCTTCTAGGAGCTGCGTTGGGATATTCCCGAGTGAATGGGACCATAGGCTGTACAGAGAAATATCTGCTTCTAAAACCAAAACGGAGCTATCTAACTGAATGGTTGTCAATGTGTGCATTCAACTGACAGAGTTAAACTCACGTGTGGATTCAGGGGTTTGCAAACCCTTTCTGTGCAGAATCCCAAAACCGGTATTTCCAGCCCAATGCCGGCATACGTACTTAACAGTAGTAAACTTCGTCTAAAGCTCAGGAGAAACGTTTCCTTGAAACTACTCTGCTGTGCGTTCGTTCACCTAAGAGAGTTGAATCTATGTTGAGATTCAGCGAGTCAGAAACACGTTTCTTCTAGGAGCTGCGTTGGGATATTCCCGAGTGAATGGGACCATAGGCTGTACAGAGAAATATCTGCTTCTAAAACCAAAACGGAGCTATCTAACTGAATGGTTGTCAATGTGTGCATTCAACTGACAGAGTTAAACTCACGTGTGGATTCAGCGGTTTGCAAACCCTTTCTGTGCAGAATCCCAAAACCGGTATTTCGAACCAAATGCCGGCATCCGTACTAATCAGCAGGAAACTTCGTCTAAAACTCAGGAGAAACGTTTCCTTGAAACTGCTCTGCTGTGCGTCCGTTCACCTAAGAGAGGTGAATCTATGTTGAGATTCAGCGAGTCAGAAACACGTTTCTTCTAGGAGCTGCGTTGGGATATTCCCGAGTGAATGGGACCATAGGCTGTACAGAGAAATATCTGCTTCTAAAACCAAAACGGAGCTATCTAACTGAATGGTTGTCAATGTGTGCATTCAACTGACAGAGTTAAACTCACGTGTGGATTCAGCGGTTTGCAAACCCTTTCTGTGCAGAATCCCAAAACCGGTATTTCAAACCAAATGCCGGCATCCGTACTAAACAGCAGGAAACTTCGTCTAAAACTCAGGAGAAAACGTTCCTTGAAACTGCTCTGCTGTGCGTTCGTTCACCTAAGAGAGTTGAATCTATGTTGAGATTCAGCGAGTCAGAAACACGTTTCTTCTAGGAGCTGCGTTGGGATATTCCCGAGTGAATGGGACCATAGGCTGTACAGAGAAATATCTGCTTCTAAAACCAAAACGGAGCTATCTAACTGAATGGTTGTCAATGTGTGCATTCAACTGACAGAGTTAAACTCACGTGTGGTTTCAGCGGTTTGCAAACCCTTTCTGTGCAGAATCCCAAAACCGGTATTTCCAGCCCAATGCCGGCATACGTACTTAACAGTAGTAAACTTCGTCTAAAGCTCAGGAGAAACGTTTCTTTGAAACTACTCTGCTGTGCGTTCGTTCACCTAAGAGAGATGAATCTATGTTGAGATTCAGCGAGTCAGAAACACGTTTCTTCTAGGAGCTGCGTTGGGATATTCCCGAGTGAATGGGACCATAGGATGTACAGAGAAATATCTGCTTCTAAAACCAAAACGGAGCTATCTAACTGAATGGTTGTCAATGTGTGCATTCAACTGACAGAGTTAAACTCACGTGTGGATTCAGCGGTTTGCAAACCCTTTCTGTGCAGAATCCCAAAACCGGTATTTCGAACTAAATGCCGGCATCCGTACTAATCAGCAGGAAACTTCGTCTAAAACTCAGGAGAAACGTTTCCTTGAAACTGCTCTGCTGTGCATCCGTTCACCTAAGAGAGTTGAATCTATGTTGAGATTCAGCGAGTCAGAAACACGTTTCTTCTAGGAGCTGCGTTGGGATATTCCCGAGTGAATGGGACCATAGGCTGTACAGAGAAATATCTGCTTCTAAAACCAAAACGGAGCTTTCTAACTGAATGGTTGTCCATGTGTGCATTCAACTGACAGAGTTAAACTCACGTGTGGATTCAGCGGTTTGCAAACCCTTTCTGTGCAGAATCCCAAAACCGGTATTTCCAGCCCAATGCCGGCATACGTACTAAACAGCAGGAAACTTCGTCTAAAACTCAGGAGAAAACTTTCCTTGAAACTGCTCTGCTGTGCGTTCGTTCACCTAAGAGAGTTGAATCTATGTTGAGATTCAGCGAGTCAGAAACACGTTTCTTCTAGGAGCTGCGTTGGGATATTCCCGAGTGAATGGGACCATAGGCTGTACAGAGAAATATCTGCTTCTAAAACCAAAAGGGTGCTATCAAACTGAATGGCTGTCAATGTGTGCATTCAACTGACAGAGTTAAACTCACGTGTGAATTCAGCGGTTTTCAAACCCTTTCTGTCCAGAATCCCAAAACCGGTATTTCCAGCCCAATGCCGGCATACGTACTAAACAGCAGGAAACTTCGTCTAAAACTCAGGAGAAAAGTTTCCTTGAAACTGCTCTGCTGTGCGTTCGTTCACCTAAGAGAGTTGAATCTATGTTGAGATTCAGCGAGTCAGAAACACGTTTCTTCTAGGAGCTGCGTTGGGATATTCCCGAGTGAATGGGACCATAGGCTGTACAGAGAAATATCTGCTTATAAAACCAAAACGGAGCTATCTAACTGAATGGTTGTCAGTGTGTGCATTCAACTGACAGAGTTAAACTCACGTGTGGATTCAGCGGTTTGCAAACCCTTTCTGTGCAGAATCCCAAAACCGGTATTTCCAGCCCAATGCCGGCATACGTACTAAACAGCAGGAAACTTCGTCTAAAACTCAGGAGAAACGTTTCCTTGAAACTGCTCTGCTGTGCGTTCGTTCACCTAAGAGAGTTGAATCTATGTTGAGATTCAGCGAGTCAGAAACACGTTTCTTCTAGGAGCTGCGTTGGGATATTCCCGAGTGAATGGGACCATAGGCTGTACAGAGAAATATCTGCTTCTAAAACCAAAACGGAGCTATCTAACTGAATGGTTGTCAATGTGTGCATTCAACTGACAGAGTTAAACTCACGTGTGGATTCAGCGGTTTGCAAACCCTTTCTGTGCAGAATCCCAAAACCGGTATTTCCAACCAAATGCCGGCATCCGTACTAATCAGCAGGAAACTTCGTCTAAAACTCAGTAGAAACGTTTCCTTGAAACTGCTCTGCTGTGCGTCCGTTCACCTCAGAGAGTTGAATCTATGTTGAGATTCAGCGAGTCAGAAACACGTTTCTTCTAGGAGCTGCGTTGGGATATTCCCGAGTGAATGGGACCATAGGCTGTACAGAGAAATATCTGCTTCTAAAACCAAAACGGAGCTATCTAACTGAATGGTTGTCAATGTGTGCATTCAACTGACAGAGTTAAACTCACGTGTGGATTCAGCGGTTTGCAAACCCTTTATGTGCAGAATCCCAAAACCGGTATTTCCAGCCCAATGCCGGCATACGTACTAAACAGCAGGAAACTTCGTCTAAAACTCAGGAGAAAACTTTCCTTGAAACTGCTCTGCTGTGCGTTCGTTCACCTAAGAGAGTTGAATCTATGTTGAGATTCAGCGAGTCAGAAACACGTTTCTTCTAGGAGCTGCGTTGGGATATTCCCGAGTGAATGGGACCATAGTCTGTACAGAGAAATATCTGCTCCTAAAACCAAAAGGGCGCTATCAAACTGAATGGTTGTCAATGTGTGCATTCAACTGACAGAGTTAAACTCACGTGTGGATTCAGCGGTTTGCAAACCCATTCTGTCCAGAATCCCAAAACCGGTATTTCCAGCCCAATGCCGGCATACGTACTAAACAGCAGGAAACTTCGTCTAAAACTCAGGAGAAACGTTTCCTTGAAACTTCTCTGCTGTGCGTTCGTTCACCTAAGAGAGTTGAATCTATGTTGAGATTCAGCGAGTCAGAAACACGTTTCTTCTAGGAGCTGCGTTGGGATATTCCCGAGTGAATGGGACCATAGGCTGTACAGAGAAATATCTGCTTCTAAAACCAAAACGGAGCTATCTAACTGAATGGTTGTCAATGTGTGCATTCAACTGACAGAGTTAAACTCACGTGTGCATTCAGCGGTTTGCAAACCCTTTCTGTGCAGAATCCCAAAACCGGTATTTCCAGCCCAATGCTGGCATACGTACTAAACACAGGAAACTTAGTCTAAAACTCAGGAGAAAAGTTTCCTTGAAACTGCTCTGCTGTGCGTTCGTTCACCTAAGAGAGTTGAATCTATGTTGAGATTCAGCGAGTCAGAAACACGTTTCTTCTAGGAGCTGCGTTGGGATATTCCCGAGTGAATGGGACCATAGGCTGTACAGAGAAATATCTGCTTCTAAAACCAAAACGGAGCTATCTAACTGAATGGTTGCCAATGTGTGCATTCAACTGACAGAGTTAAACTCACGTGTGGATTCAGCGGTTTGCAAACCCTTTCTGTGCAGAATCCCAAAACCGGTATTTCGAACTAAATGCCGGCATCCGTACTAATCAGCAGGAAACTTCGTCTAAAACTCAGGAGAAACGTTTCCTTGAAACTGCTCTGCTGTGCATCCGTTCACCTAAGAGAGTTGAATCTATGTTGAGATTCAGCGAGTCAGAAACACGTTTCTTCTAGGAGCTGCGTTGGGATATTCCCGAGTGAATGGGACCATAGGCTGTACAGAGAAATATCTGCTTCTAAAACCAAAACGGAGCTTTCTAACTGAATGGTTGTCCATGTGTGCATTCAACTGACAGAGTTAAACTCACGTGTGGATTCAGCGGTTTGCAAACCCTTTCTGTGCAGAATCCCAAAACCGGTATTTCCAGCCCAATGCCGGCATACATACTAAACAGCAGGAAACTTCGTCTAAAACTCAGGAGAAAACTTTCCTTGAAACTGCTCTGCTGTGCGTTCGTTCACCTAAGAGAGTTGAATCTATGTTGAGATTCAGCGAGTCAGAAACACGTTTCTTCTAGGAGCTGCGTTGGGATATTCCCGAGTGAATGGGACCATAGGCTGTACAGAGAAATATCTGCTTCTAAAACCAAAAGGGTGCTATCAAACTGAATGGCTGTCAATGTGTGCATTCAACTGACAGAGTTAAACTCACGTGTGAATTCAGCGGTTTTCAAACCCTTTCTGTCCAGAATCCCAAAACCGGTATTTCCAGCCCAATGCCGGCATACGTACTAAACAGCAGGAAACTTCGTCTAAAACTCAGGAGAAAAGTTTCCTTGAAACTGCTCTGCTGTGCGTTCGTTCACCTAAGAGAGTTGAATCTATGTTGAGATTCAGCGAGTCAGAAACACGTTTCTTCTAGGAGCTGCGTTCGGATATTCCCGAGTGAATGGGACCATAGGCTGTACAGAGAAATATCTGCTTCTAAAACCAAAACGGAGCTATCTAACTGAATGGTTGTCAATGTGTGCATTCAACTGACAGAGTTAAACTCACGTGTGCATTCAGCGGTTTGCAAACCCTTTCTGTGCAGAATCCCAAAACCGGTATTTCCAGCCCAATGCTGGCATACGTAATAAACACAGGAAACTTAGTCTAAAACTGAGGAGAAAAGTTTCCTTGAAACTGCTCTGCTGTGCGTTCGTTCACCTAAGAGAGTTGAATCTATGTTGAGATTCAGCGAGTCAGAAACACGTTTCTTCTAGGAGCTGCGTTGGGATATTCCCGAGTGAATGGGACCATAGGCTGTACAGAGAAATATCTGCTTCTAAAACCAAAACGGAGCTATCTAACTGAATGGTTGTCAATGTGTGCATTCAACTGACAGAGTTAAACTCACGTGTGGATTCAGCGGTTTGCAAACCCTTTCTGTGCAGAATCCCAAAACCGGTATTTCCAGCCCAATGCCGGCATCCGTACTAAACAGCAGGAAACTTCGTCTAAAACTCAGGAGAAACGTTTCCTTGAAACTGCTCTGCTGTGCGTTCGTTCACCTAAGAGAGTTGAATCTATGTTGAGATTCAGCGAGTCAGAAACACGTTTCTTCTAGGAGCTGCGTTGGGATATTCCCGAGTGAATGGGACCATAGGCTGTACAGAGAAATATCTGCTTCTAAAACCAAAACGGAGCTATCTAACTGAATGGTTGTCAATATGTGCATTCAACTGACAGAGTTAAACTCACGTGTGGATTCAGCGGTTTGCAAACCCTTTCTGTGCAGAATCCCAAAACCGGTATTTCCAGCCCAATGCCGGCATACGTACTAAACAGCAGGAAACTTCGTCTAAAACTCAGGAGAAAACTTTCCTTGAAACTGCTCTGCTGTGCCTTCGTTCACCTAAGAGAGTTGAATCTATGTTGAGATTCAGCGAGTCAGAAACACGTTTCTTCTAGGAGCCGCGTAGGGATATTCCCGAGTGAATGGGACCATAGGCTGTACAGAGAAATATCTGCTTCTAAAACCAAAAGGGTGCTATCAAACTGAATGGTTGTCAATGTGTGCATTCAACTGACAGAGTTAAACTCACGTGTGGATTCAGCGGTTTGCAAACCCTTTCTGTGCAGAATCCCAAAACCGGTATTTCCAGCCCAATGCCGGCATCCGTACTAAACAGCAGGAAACTTCGTCTAAAACTCAGGAGAAACGTTTCCTTGAAACTGCTCTGCTGTGCGTTCGTTCACCTAAGAGAGTTGAATCTATGTTGAGATTCAGCGAGTCAGAAACACGTTTCTTCTAGGAGCTGCGTTGGGATATTCCCGAGTGAATGGGACCATAGGCTGTACAGAGAAATATCTGCTTCTAAAACCAAAACGGAGCTATCTAACTGAATGGTTGTCAATATGTGCATTCAACTGACAGAGTTAAACTCACGTGTGGATTCAGCGGTTTGCAAACCCTTTCTGTGCAGAATCCCAAAACCGGTATTTCCAGCCCAATGCCGGCATACGTACTAAACAGCAGGAAACTTCGTCTAAAACTCAGGAGAAAACTTTCCTTGAAACTGCTCTGCTGTGCCTTCGTTCACCTAAGAGAGTTGAATCTATGTTGAGATTCAGCGAGTCAGAAACACGTTTCTTCTAGGAGCCGCGTTGGGATATTCCCGAGTGAATGGGACCATAGGCTGTACAGAGAAATATCTGCTTCTAAAACCAAAAGGGTGCTATCAAACTGAATGGTTGTCAATGTGTGCATTCAACTGACAGAGTTAAACTCACGTGTGGATTCAGCGGTTTGCAAACCCTTTCTGTCCAGAATCCCAAAACCGGTATTTCCAGCCCAATGCCCGCATACGTACTAAACAGCAGGAAACTTCGTCTAAAACTCAGGAGAAAAGTTTCCTTGAAACCGCTCTGCTGTGCGTTCGTTCACCTAAGAGAGTTGAATCTATGGTGAGATTCAGCGAGTCAGAAACACGTTTCTTCTAGGAGCTGCGTTGGGATATTCCCGAGTGAATGGGACCATAGGCTGTACAGAGAAATATCTGCTTCTAAAACCAAAACGGAGCTATCTAACTGAATGGTTGTCAATGTGTGCATTCAACTGACAGAGTTAAACTCACGTGTGGATTCAGCGGTTTGCAAACCGTTTCTGTGCAGAATCCCAAAACCGGTATTTCCAGCCCAATGCCGGCATACGTACTATACAGCAGGAATCTTCGTATATAACTCAGAAGAAACGTTTCCTTGAAACTGCTCTGCTGTGCGTTCGTTCACCTAAGAGAGTTGAATCTATGTTGAGATTCAGCGAGTCAGAAACACGTTTCTTCTAGGAGCTGCGTTTGGACATTCCCGAGTGAATGGGACCATAGGCTGTACAGAGAAATATCTGCTTCTAAAACCAAAACGGTTCTATCTAACTGAATGGTTGTCAATGTGTGCATTCAACTGACAGAGTTAAACTCACGTGTGGATTCAGCGGTTTGCAAACCCTTTCTGTGCAGAATCCCCAAACCGGTATTTCGAACCAAATGCCGGCATCCGTACTAAACAGGAGGAAACTTCGTCTAAAACTCAGGAGAAACGTTTCCTTGAAACTGCTCTGCTGTTTGTTCGTTCACCTAAGAGAGTTGAATCTATGTTGAGATTCAGCGAGTCAGAAAAACGTTTCTTCTAGGAGCTGCGTTGGGATATTCCCGAGTGAATGGGACCATAGGCTGTACAGAGAAATATCTGCTTCTAAAACCAAAACGGAGCTATCTAACTGAATGGTTGTCAATGTGTGCATTCAACTGACAGAGTTAAACTCACGTGTGGATTCAGCGGTTTGCAAACCCTTTCTGTGCAGAATCCCAATACCGGTATTTCCAGCCCAATGCTGGCATACGTACTAAACAGCAGGAAACTTCGTCTAAAACTCAGGAGAAAAGTTTCCTTGAAACTGCTCTGCTGTGCCTTCGATCACCTAAGAGAGTTGAATCTATGTTGAGATTCAGCGAGTCAGAAACACGTTTCTTCTAGGAGCTGCGTTGGGATATTCCCGAGTGAATTGGACCATAGGCTGTACAGAGAAATATCTGCTTCTAAAACCAAAAGGGTGCTATCAAACTGAATGGTTGTCAATGTGTGCATTCAACTGACAGAGTTAAACTCACGTGTGGATTCAGCGGTTTGCAAACCCTTTCTATGCAGAATCCCAAAACCGGTATTTCGAACCAAATGCCGGCATCCGTACTAAACAGCAGGAAACTTCGTCTAAAACTCAGGAGAAACGTTTCCTTGAAACTGCTCTGCTGTGCGTTCTTTCACCTAAGAGAGTTGAATCTATGCTGAGATTCAGCGAGTCAGAAACACGTTTCTTCTAGGAGCTGCGTTGGGATATTCCCGAGTGAATGGGACCATAGGCTGTACAGAGAAATATCTGCTTCTAAAACCAAAACGGAGCTATCTAACTGAATGGTTGTCAATGTGTGCATTCAACTGACAGAGTTAAACTCACGTGTGGATTCAGCGGTTTGCAAACCCTTTCTGTGCAGAATCCCAAAACCGGTATTTCCAGCCCAATGCTGGCATACGTACTAAACAGCAGGAGACTTCGTCTAAAACTCAGGAGAAAAGTTTCCTTGAAACTGCTCTGCTGTGCGTTCGTTCACCTAAGAGAGTTGAATCTATGTTGAGATTCAGCGAGTCAGAAACACGTTTCTTCTAGGAGCTGCGTTGGGATATTCCCGAGTGAATGGGACCATAGGCTGTACAGAGAAATATCTGCTTCTAAAACCAAAAGGGTGCTATCAAACTGAATGGTTGTCAATGTGTGCATTCAACTGACAGAGTTAAACTCACGTGTGGATTCAGCGGTTTGCAAACCCTTTCTATGCAGAATCCCAAAACCGGTATTTCGAACAAAATGCCGGCATCCGTACTAAACAGCAGGAACCTTCGTCTAAAACTCAGGAGAAACGTTTCCTTGAAACTGCTCTGCTGTGCGTTCGTTCACCAGGAGAGTTGAATCTATGTTGAGATTCAGCGAGTCACAAACACGTTTCTTCTAGGAGCTGCGTTGGGATATTCCCGAGTGAATGGGACCATAGGCTGTACAGAGAAATATCTGCTTCTAAAACCAAAAGGGTGCTATCAAACTGAATGGTTGTCAATGTGTGCATTCAACTGAGAGAGTTAAACTCACGTGTGGATTCAGCGGTTTGCAAACCCTTTCTGTGCAGAATCCCAAAACCGGTATTTCCAGCCCAATCTCTGGCATACGTACTAAACAGCAGGAAACTTCGTCTAAAACTCAGGAGAAAAGTTTCCTTGAAACTGCTCTGCTGTGCGTTCGTTCACCTAAGAGAGTTGAATCTATGTTGAGATTCAGCGCGTCAGAAACACGTTTCTTCTAGGAGCTGTGTTGGGATATTCCCAAGTGAATGGGACCATAGGCTGTACAGAGAAATATCTGCTTCTAAAACCAAAACGGAGCTATCTAACTGAGTGGTTGTCTATGTGTGCATTCAACTGACAGAGTTAAACTCACCTGTGGATTCAGCGGTTTGCAAACCCTTTCTGTGCAGAATCCCAAAACCTGTATATCCAGTCCAATGCCGGCATCCGTAGTAAACAGCAGGAAACTTCGTCTAAAACTCAGGAGAAACGTTTCCTTGAAACTGCTCTGCTGTTCGTTCGTTCACCTAAGAGAGTTGAATCTATGTTGAGATTCAGCGAGTCAGAAAAACGTTTCTTCTAGGAGCTGCGTTGGGATATTCCCGAGTGAATGGGACCATAGGCTGTACAGAGAAATATCTGCTTCTAAAACCAAAACGGAGCTATCTAACTGAATGGTTGTCAATGTGTGCATTCAACTGACAGAGTTAAACTCACGTGTGGATTCAGCGGTTTGCAAACCCTTTCTGTGCAGAATCCCAAAACCGGTATTTCCAGCCCAATGCTGGCATACGTACTAAACAGCAGGAAACTTCGTCTAAAACTCAGGAGAAAAGTTTCCTTGAAACTGCTCTGCTGTGCCTTCGATCACCTAAGAGAGTTGAATCTATGTTGAGATTCAGCGAGTCAGAAACACGTTTCTTCTAGGAGCTGCGTTGGGATATTCCCGAGTGAATGGGACCATAGGCTGTACAGAGAAATATCTGCTTCTAAAACCAAAAGGGTGCTATCAAACTGAATGGTTGTCAATGCGTGCATTCAACTGACAGAGTTAAACTCACGTGTGGATTCAGCGGTTTGCAAACCCTTTCTATGCAGAATCCCAAAACTGGTATTTCGAACAAAATGCCGGCATCCGTACTAAACAGCAGGAAACTTCGTCTAAAACTCAGGAGAAACGTTTCCTTGAAACTGCTCTGCTGTGCGTTCGTTCACCAGGAGAGTTGAATCTATGTTGAGATTCAGCGAGTCACAAACACGTTTCTTCTAGGAGCTGCGTTGGGATATTCCCGAGTGAATGGGACCATAGGCTGTACAGAGAAATATCTGCTTCTAAAACCAAAAGGGTGCTATCAAACTGAATGGTTGTCAATGTGTGCATTCAACTGAGAGAGTTAAACTCACGTGTGGATTCAGCGGTTTGCAAACCCTTTCTGTGCAGAATCCCAAAACCGGTATTTCCAGCCCAATCTCTGGCATACGTACTAAACAGCAGGAAACTTCGTCTAAAACTCAGGAGAAAAGTTTCCTTGAAACTGCTCTGCTGTGCGTTCGTTCACCTAAGAGACTTGAATCTATGTTGAGATTCAGCGCGTCAGAAACACGTTTCTTCTAGGAGCTGTGTTGGGATATTCCCAAGTGAATGGGACCATAGGCTGTACAGAGAAATATCTGCTTCTAAAACCTAAACGGAGCTATCTAACTGAATGGTTGTCTATGTGTGCATTCAACTGACAGAGTTAAACTCACGTGTGGATTCAGCGGTTTGCAAACCCTTTCTGTGCAGAATCCTAAAACCGGTATATCCAGTCCAATGCCGGCATCAGTAGTAAACAGCAGGAAACTTCGTCTAAAACTCAGGAGAAACGTTTCCTTGAAACTGCTCTGCTGTGCGTTCGTTCACCTAAGAGAGTTGAATCTATGTTGAGATTCAGCGAGTCAGAAACACGTTTCTTCTAGGAGCTGCGTTGGGATATTCCCGAGTGAATGGGACCATAGGCTGTACAGAGAAATATCTGCTTCTAAAACCAAAAGGGTGCTATCAAACTGAATGGTTGTCAATGTGTGCATTCAACTGACAGAGTTAAACTCACGTGTGGATTCAGCGGTTTGCAAACCCTTTCTATGCAGAATCCCAAAACCGGTATTTCGAACAAAATGCCGGCATCCGTACTAAACAGCAGGAAACTTCGTCTAAAACTCAGGAGAAACGTTTCCTTGAAACTGCTCTGCTGTGCGTTCGTTCACCAGGAGAGTTGAATCTATGTTGAGATTCAGCGAGTCACAAACACGTTTCTTCTAGGAGCTGCGTTGGGATATTCCCGAGTGAATGGGACCATAGGCTGTACAGAGAAATATCTGCTTCTAAAACCAAAAGGGTGCTATCAAACTGAATGGTTGTCAATGTGTGCATTCAACTGAGAGAGTTAAACTCACGTGTGGATTCAGCGGTTTGCAAACCCTTTCTGTGCAGAATCCCAAAACCGGTATTTCCAGTCCAATCTCTGGCATACGTACTAAACAGCAGGAAACTTCGTCTAAAACTCAGGAGAAAAGTTTCCTTGAAACTGCTCTGCTGTGCGTTCGTTCACCTAAGAGAGTTGAATCTATGTTGAGATTCAGCGCGTCAGAAACACGTTTCTTCTAGGAACTGTGTTGGGATATTCCCAAGTGAATGGGACCATAGGCTGTACAGAGAAATATCTGCTTCTAAAACCAAAACGGAGCTATCTAACTGAATGGTTGTCTATGTGTGCATTCAACTGACAGAGTTAAACTCACCTGTGGATTCAGCGGTTTGCAAACCCTTTCTGTGCAGAATCCCAAAACCTGTATATCCAGTCCAATGCCGGCATCCGTAGTAAACAGCAGGAAACTTCGTCTAAAACTCAGGAGAAACGTTTCCTTGAAACTGCTCTGCTGTTCGTTCGTTCACCTAAGAGAGTTGAATCTATGTTGAGATTCAGCGAGTCAGAAAAACGTTTCTTCTAGGAGCTGCGTTGGGATATTCCCGAGTGAATGGGACCATAGGCTGTACAGAGAAATATCTGCTTCTAAAACCAAAACGGAGCTATCTAACTGAATGGTTGTCAATGTGTGCATTCAACTGACAGAGTTAAACTCACGTGTGGATTCAGCGGTTTACAAACCCTTTCTGTGCAGAATCCCAAAACCGGTATTTCCAGCCCAATGCTGGCATACGTACTAAACAGCAGGAAACTTCGTCTAAAACTCAGGAGAAAAGTTTCCTTGAAACTGCTCTGCTGTGCCTTCGATCACCTAAGAGAGTTGAATCTATGTTGAGATTCAGCGAGTCAGAAACACGTTTCTTCTAGGAGCTGCGTTGGGATATTCCCGAGTGAATGGGACCATAGGCTGTACAGAGAAATATCTGCTTCTAAAACCAAAAGGGTGCTATCAAACTGAATGGTTGTCAATGCGTGCATTCAACTGACAGAGTTAAACTCACGTGTGGATTCAGCGGTTTGCAAACCCTTTCTGTGCAGAATCCCAAAACCGGTATTTCGAATCAAATGCCGGCATCCGTACTAATCAGCAGGAAACTTCGTCTAAAACTCAGGAGAAACGTTTCCTTGAAACTGCTCTGCTGTGCGTTCTTTCACCAGTAGAGTTGAATCTATGTTGAGATTCAGCGAGTCACAAACACGTTTCTTCTAGGAGCTGCGTTGGGATATTCCCGAGTGAATGGGACCATAGGCTGTACAGAGAAATATCTGCTTCTAAAACCAAAAGGGTGCTATCAAACTGAATGGTTGTCAATGTGTGCATTCAACTGAGAGAGTTAAACTCACGTGTGGATTCAGCGGTTTGCAAACCCTTTCTGTGCAGAATCCCAAAACCGGTATTTCCAGCCCAATCTCTGGCATACGTACTAAACAGCAGGAAACTTCGTCTAAAACTCAGGAGAAAAGTTTCCTTGAAACTGCTCTGCTGTGCGTTCGTTCACCTAAGAGACTTGAATCTATGTTGAGATTCAGCGCGTCAGAAACACGTTTCTTCTAGGAGCTGTGTTGGGATATTCCCAAGTGAATGGGACCATAGGCTGTACAGAGAAATATCTGCTTCTAAAACCTAAACGGAGCTATCTAACTGAATGGTTGTCTATGTGTGCATTCAACTGACAGAGTTAAACTCACGTGTGGATTCAGCGGTTTGCAAACCCTTTCTGTGCAGAATCCTAAAACCGGTATATCCAGTCCAATGCCGGCATCAGTAGTAAACAGCAGGAAACTTCGTCTAAAACTCAGGAGAAACGTTTCCTTGAAACTGCTCTGCTGTGCGTTCGTTCACCTAAGAGAGTTGAATCTATGTTGAGATTCAGCGAGTCAGAAACACGTTTCTTCTAGGAGCTGCGTTGGGATATTCCCGAGTGAATGGGACCATAGGCTGTACAGAGAAATATCTGCTTCTAAAACCAAAACGGAGCTATCTAACTGAATGGTTGTCAATGTGTGCATTCAACTGACAGAGTTAAACTCACGTGTGGATTCTGCGGTTTGAAAACCCTTTCTGTGCAGAATCCCAAAACCGGTAATTCGAACCAAATGCCGGCATCCGTACTAATCAGCAGGAAACTTCGTCTAAAACTCAGGAGAAACGTTTCCTTGAAACTGCTCTGCTGTGCGTCCGTTCACCTAAGAGAGTTGAATCTATGTTGAGATTCAGCGAGTCAGAAACACGTTTCTTCTAGGAGCTGCGTTGGGATATTCCCGAGTGAATGGGACCATAGGCTGTACAGAGAAATATCTGCTAATAAAACCAAAAGGGTGCTATCAAACTGAATGGTTGTCAATGTGTGCATTCAACTGAGAGAGTTAAACTCACGTGTGGATTCAGCGGTTTGCAAACCCTTTCTGTGCAGAATCCCAAAACCGGTATTTCCAGCCCAATGCCGGCATACGTACTAAACAGCAGGAAACTTCGTCTAAAACTCAGGAGAAAACTTTCCTTGAAACTGCTCTGCTGTGCATTCGTTCACCTAAGAGAGTTGAATCTATGTTGAGATTCAGCGAGTCAGAAACACGTTTCTTCTAGGAGCCGCGTTGGGATATTCCCGAGTGAATGGGACCATAGGCTGTACAGAGAAATATCTGCTTCTAAAACCAAAAGGGTGCTATCAAACTGAATGGTTGTCAATGTGTGCATTCAACTGACAGAGTTAAACTCACGTGTGGATTCAGCGGTTTGCAAACCCTTTCTGTCCAGAATCCCAAAACCGGTATTTCCAGCCCAATGCCCGCATACGTACTAAACAGCAGGAAACTTCGTCTAAAACTCAGGAGAAAAGTTTCCTTGAAACTGCTCTGCTGTGCGTTCGTTCACCTAAGAGAGTTGAATCTATGTTGAGATTCAGCGAGTCAGAAACACGTTTCTTCTAGGAGCTGCGTTGGGATATTCCCGAGTGAATGGGACCATAGGCTGTACAGAGAAATATCTGCTTCTAAAACCAAAACGGAGCTATCTAACTGAATGGTTGTCAATGTGTGCATTCAACTGACAGAGTTAAACTCACGTGTGGATTCAGCGGTTTGCAAACCGTTTCTGTGCAGAATCCCAAAACCGGTATTTCCAGCCCAATGCCGGCATACGTACTATACAGCAGGAATCTTCGTATATAACTCAGAAGAAACGTTTCCTTGAAACTGCTCTGCTGTGCGTTCGTTCACCTAAGAGAGGTGAATCTATGTTGAGATTCAGCGAGTCAGAAACACGTTTCTTCTAGGAGCTGCGTTGGGATATTCCCGAGTGAATGGGACCATAGGCTGTACAGAGAAATATCTGCTTCTAAAACCAAAACGGTTCTATCTAACTGAATGGTTGTCAATGTGTGCATTCAACTGACAGAGTTAAACTCACGTGTGGATTCAGCGGTTTGCAAACCCTTTCTGTGCAGAATCCCAAAACCGGTATTTCCAGCCCAATGCCGGCATACGTACTAAACAGCAGGAAACTTCGTCTAAAACTCAGGAGAAACGTTTCCTTGAAACTGCTCTGCTGTGCGTTCGTTCACCTAAGAGAGTTGAATCTATGTTGAGATTCAGCGAGTCAGAAACACGTTTCTTCTAGGAGCTGCGTTGGGATATTCCCGAGTGAATGGGACCATAGGCTGTACAGAGAAATATCTGCTTCTAAAACCAAAACGGAGCTATCTAACTGAATGGTTGTCAATGTGTGCATTCAACTGACAGAGTTAAACTCACGTGTGCATTCAGCGGTTTGCAAACCCTTTCTGTGCAGAATCCCAAAACCGATATTTCCAGCCCAATGCTGGCATACGTACTAAACACAGGAAACTTAGTCTAAAACTCAGGAGAAAAGTTTCCTTGAAACTGCTCTGCTGTGCGTTCGTTCACCTAAGAGAGTTGAATCTATGTTGAGATTCAGCGAGTCAGAAACACGTTTCTTCTAGGAGCTGCGTTGGGATATTCCCGAGTGAATGGGACCATAGGCTGTACAGAGAAATATCTGCTTCTAAAACCAAAACGGAGCTATCTAACTGAATGGTTGTCAATGTGTGCATTCAACTGACAGAGTTAAACTCACGTGTGGATTCAGCGGTTTGCAAACCCTTTCTGTGCAGAATCCCAAAACCGGTATTTCCAGCCCAATGCCGGCATCCGTACTAAACAGCAGGAAACTTCGTCTAAAACTCAGGAGAAACGTTTCCTTGAAACTGCTCTGCTGTGCGTTCGTTCACCTAAGAGAGTTGAATCTATGTTGAGATTCAGCGAGTCAGAAACACGTTTCTTCTAGGAGCTGCGTTGGGATATTCCCGAGTGAATGGGACCATAGGCTGTACAGAGAAATATCTGCTTCTAAAACCAAAACGGAGCTATCTAACTGAATGGTTGTCAATATGTGCATTCAACTGACAGAGTTAAACTCACGTGTGGATTCAGCGGTTTGCAAACCCTTTCTGTGCAGAATCCCAAAACCGGTATTTCCAGCCCAATGCCGGCATACGTACTAAACAGCAGGAAACTTCGTCTAAAACTCAGGAGAAAACTTTCCTTGAAACTGCTCTGCTGTGCCTTCGTTCACCTAAGAGAGTTGAATCTATGTTGAGATTCAGCGAGTCAGAAACACGTTTCTTCTAGGAGCCGCGTTGGGATATTCCCGAGTGAATGGGAACATAGGCTGTACAGAGAAATATCCGCTTCTAAAACCAAAAGGGTGCTATCAAACTGAATGGTTGTCAATGTGTGCATTCAACTGACAGAGTTAAACTCACGTGTGGATTCAGCGGTTTGCAAACCCTTTCTGTCCAGAATCCCAAAACCGGTATTTCCAGCCCAATGCCCGCATACGTACTAAACAGCAGGAAACTTCGTCTAAAACTCAGGAGAAAAGTTTCCTTGAAACTGCTCTGCTGTGCGTTCGTTCACCTAAGAGAGTTGAATCTATGTTGAGATTCAGCGAGTCAGAAACACGTTTCTTCTAGGAGCTGCGTTGGGATATTCCCGAGTGAATGGGACCATAGGCTGTACAGAGAAATATCTGCTTCTAAAACCAAAACGGAGCTATCTAACTGAATGGTTGTCAATGTGTGCATTCAACTGACAGAGTTAAACTCACGTGTGGATTCAGCGGTTTGCAAACCGTTTCTGTGCAGAATCCCAAAACCGGTATTTCCAGCCCAATGCCGGCATACGTACTATACAGCAGGAATCTTCGTATATAACTCAGAAGAAACGTTTCCTTGAAACTGCTCTGCTGTGCGTTCGTTCACCTAAGAGAGTTGAATCTATGTTGAGATTCAGCGAGTCAGAAACACGTTTCTTCTAGGAGCTGCGTTTGGACATTCCCGAGTGAATGGGACCATAGGCTGTACAGAGAAATATGTGCTTCTAAAACCAAAACGGTTCTATCTAACTGAATGGTTGTCAATGTGTGCATTCAACTGACAGAGTTAAACTCACGTGTGGATTCAGCGGTTTGCAAACCCTTTCTGTGCAGAATCCCAAAACCGGTATTTCGAACCAAATGCCGGCATCCGTACTAAACAGGAGGAAACTTCGTCTAAAACTCAGGAGAAACGTTTCCTTGAAACTGCTCTGCTGTTCGTTCGTTCACCTAAGAGAGTTGAATCTATGTTGAGATTCAGCGAGTCAGAAACACGTTTCTTCTAGGAGCTGCGTTGGGATATTCCCGAGTGAATGGGACCATAGGCTGTACAGAGAAATATCTGCTTCTAAAACCAAAACGGAGCTATCTAACTGAATGGTTGTCAATGTGTGCATTCAACTGACAGAGTTAAACTCACGTGTGGATTCAGCGGTTTGCAAACCCTTTCTGTGCAGAATCCCAAAACCGGTATTTCCAGCCCAATGCTGGCATACGTACTAAACAGCAGGAAACTTCGTCTAAAACTCAGGAGAAAAGTTTCCTTGAAACTGCTCTGCTGTGCCTTCGATCACCTAAGAGAGTTGAATCTATGTTGAGATTCAGCGAGTCAGAAACACGTTTCTTCTAGGAGCTGCGTTGGGATATTCCCGAGTGAATGGGACCATAGGCTGTACAGAGAAATATCTGCTTCTAAAACCAAAACGGAGCTATCTAACTGAATGGTTGTCAATGTGTGCATTCAACTGACAGAGTTAAACTCACGTGTGCATTCAGCGGTTTGCAAACCCTTTCTGTGCAGAATCCCAAAACCGGTATTTCCAGCCCAATGCTGGCATACGTACTAAACACAGGAAACTTAGTCTAAAACTGAGGAGAAAAGTTTCCTTGAAACTGCTCTGCTGTGCGTTCGTTCACCTAAGAGAGTTGAATCTATGTTGAGATTCAGCGAGTCAGAAACACGTTTCTTCTAGGAGCTGCGTTGGGATATTCCCGAGTGAATGGGACCATAGGCTGTACAGAGAAATATCTGCTTCTAAAACCAAAACGGAGCTATCTAACTGAATGGTTGTCAATGTGTGCATTCAACTGACAGAGTTAAACTCACGTGTGGATTCAGCGGTTTGCAAACCCTTTCTGTGCAGAATCCCAAAACCGGTATTTCCAGCCCAATGCCGGCATCCGTACTAAACAGCAGGAAACTTCGTCTAAAACTCAGGAGAAACGTTTCCTTGAAACTGCTCTGCTGTGCGTTCGTTCACCTAAGAGAGTTGAATCTATGTTGAGATTCAGCGAGTCAGAAACACGTTTCTTCTAGGAGCTGCGTTGGGATATTCCCGAGTGAATGGGACCATAGGCTGTACAGAGAAATATCTGCTTCTAAAACCAAAACGGAGCTATCTAACTGAATGGTTGTCAATATGTGCATTCAACTGACAGAGTTAAACTCACGTGTGGATTCAGCGGTTTGCAAACCCTTTCTGTGCAGAATCCCAAAACCGGTATTTCCAGCCCAATGCCGGCATATGTACTAAACAGCAGGAAACTTCGTCTAAAACTCAGGAGAAAACTTTCCTTGAAACTGCTCTGCTGTGCCTTCGTTCACCTAAGAGAGTTGAATCTATGTTGAGATTCAGCGAGTCAGAAACACGTTTCTTCTAGGAGCCGCGTTGGGATATTCCCGAGTGAATGGGACCATAGGCTGTACAGAGAAATATCTGCTTCTAAAACCAAAAGGGTGCTATCAAACTGAATGGTTGTCAATGTGTGCATTCAACTGACAGAGTTAAACTCACGTGTGGATTCAGCGGTTTGCAAACCCTTTCTGTCCAGAATCCCAAAACCGGTATTTCCAGCCCAATGCCCGCATACGTACTAAACAGCAGGAAACTTCGTCTAAAACTCAGGAGAAAAGTTTCCTTGAAACTGCTCTGCTGTGCGTTCGTTCACCTAAGAGAGTTGAATCTATGGTGAGATTCAGCGAGTCAGAAACACGTTTCTTCTAGGAGCTGCGTTGGGATATTCCCGAGTGAATGGGACCATAGGCTGTACAGAGAAATATCTGCTTCTAAAACCAAAACGGAGCTATCTAACTGAATGGTTGTCAATGTGTGCATTCAACTGACAGAGTTAAACTCACGTGTGGATTCAGCGGTTTGCAAACCGTTTCTGTGCAGAATCCCAAAACCGGTATTTCCAGCCCAATGCCGGCATACGTACTATACAGCAGGAATCTTCGTATATAACTCAGAAGAAACGTTTCCTTGAAACTGCTCTGCTGTGCGTTCGTTCACCTAAGAGAGTTGAATCTATGTTGAGATTCAGCGAGTCAGAAACACGTTTCTTCTAGGAGCTGCGTTTGGACATTCCCGAGTGAATGGGACCATAGGCTGTACAGAGAAATATCTGCTTCTAAAACCAAAACGGTTCTATCTAACTGAATGGTTGTCAATGTGTGCATTCAACTGACAGAGTTAAACTCACGTGTGGATTCAGCGGTTTGCAAACCCTTTCTGTGCAGAATCCCCAAACCGGTATTTCGAACCAAATGCCGGCATCCATACTAAACAGGAGGAAACTTCGTCTAAAACTCAGGAGAAACGTTTCCTTGAAACTGCTCTGCTGTTCGTTCGTTCACCTAAGAGAGTTGAATCTATGTTGAGATTCAGCGAGTCAGAAAAACGTTTCTTCTAGGAGCTGCGTTGGGATATTCCCGAGTGAATGGGACCATAGGCTGTACAGAGAAATATCTGCTTCTAAAACCAAAACGGAGCTATCTAACTGAATGGTTGTCAATGTGTGCATTCAACTGACAGAGTTAAACTCACGTGTGGATTCAGCGGTTTGCAAACCCTTTCTGTGCAGAATCCCAATACCGGTATTTCCAGCCCAATGCTGGCATACGTACTAAACAGCAGGAAACTTCGTCTAAAACTCAGGAGAAAAGTTTCCTTGAAACTGCTCTGCTGTGCCTTCGATCACCTAAGAGAGTTGAATCTATGTTGAGATTCAGCGAGTCAGAAACACGTTTCTTCTAGGAGCTGCGTTGGGATATTCCCGAGTGAATTGGACCATAGGCTGTACAGAGAAATATCTGCTTCTAAAACCAAAAGGGTGCTATCAAACTGAATGGTTGTCAATGTGTGCATTCAACTGACAGAGTTAAACTCACGTGTGGATTCAGCGGTTTGCAAACCCTTTCTATGCAGAATCCCAAAACCGGTATTTCGAACCAAATGCCGGCATCCGTACTAAACAGCAGGAAACTTCGTCTAAAACTCAGGAGAAACGTTTCCTTGAAACTGCTCTGCTGTGCGTTCTTTCACCTAAGAGAGTTGAATCTATGCTGAGATTCAGCGAGTCAGAAACACGTTTCTTCTAGGAGCTGCGTTGGGATATTCCCGAGTGAATGGGACCATAGGCTGTACAGAGAAATATCTGCTTCTAAAACCAAAACGGAGCTATCTAACTGAATGGTTGTCAATGTGTGCATTCAACTGACAGAGTTAAACTCACGTGTGGATTCAGCGGTTTGCAAACCCTTTCTGTGCAGAATCCCAAAACCGGTATTTCCAGCCCAATGCTGGCATACGTACTAAACAGCAGGAGACTTCGTCTAAAACTCAGGAGAAAAGTTTCCTTGAAACTGCTCTGCTGTGCGTTCGTTCACCTAAGAGAGTTGAATCTATGTTGAGATTCAGCGAGTCAGAAACACGTTTCTTCTAGGAGCTGCGTTGGGATATTCCCGAGTGAATGGGACCATAGGCTGTACAGAGAAATATCTGCTTCTAAAACCAAAAGGGTGCTATCAAACTGAATGGTTGTCAATGTGTGCATTCAACTGACAGAGTTAAACTCACGTGTGGATTCAGCGGTTTGCAAACCCTTTCTATGCAGAATCCCAAAACCGGTATTTCGAACAAAATGCCGGCATCCGTACTAAACAGCAGGAACCTTCGTCTAAAACTCAGGAGAAACGTTTCCTTGAAACTGCTCTGCTGTGCGTTCGTTCACCAGGAGAGTTGAATCTATGTTGAGATTCAGCGAGTCACAAACACGTTTCTTCTAGGAGCTGCGTTGGGATATTCCCGAGTGAATGGGACCATAGGCTGTACAGAGAAATATCTGCTTCTAAAACCAAAAGGGTGCTATCAAACTGAATGGTTGTCAATGTGTGCATTCAACTGAGAGAGTTAAACTCACGTGTGGATTCAGCGGTTTGCAAACCCTTTCTGTGCAGAATCCCAAAACCGGTATTTCCAGCCCAATCTCTGGCATACGTACTAAACAGCAGGAAACTTCGTCTAAAACTCAGGAGAAAAGTTTCCTTGAAACTGCTCTGCTGTGCGTTCGTTCACCTAAGAGAGTTGAATCTATGTTGAGATTCAGCGCGTCAGAAACACGTTTCTTCTAGGAGCTGTGTTGGGATATTCCCAAGTGAATGGGACCATAGGCTGTACAGAGAAATATCTGCTTCTAAAACCAAAACGGAGCTATCTAACTGAATGGTTGTCTATGTGTGCATTCAACTGACAGAGTTAAACTCACCTGTGGATTCAGCGGTTTGCAAACCCTTTCTGTGCAGAATCCCAAAACCTGTATATCCAGTCCAATGCCGGCATCCGTAGTAAACAGCAGGAAACTTCGTCTAAAACTCAGGAGAAACGTTTCCTTGAAACTGCTCTGCTGTTCGTTCGTTCACCTAAGAGAGTTGAATCTATGTTGAGATTCAGCGAGTCAGAAAAACGTTTCTTCTAGGAGCTGCGTTGGGATATTCCCGAGTGAATGGGACCATAGGCTGTACAGAGAAATATCTGCTTCTAAAACCAAAACGGAGCTATCTAACTGAATGGTTGTCAATGTGTGCATTCAACTGACAGAGTTAAACTCACGTGTGGATTCAGCGGTTTGCAAACCCTTTCTGTGCAGAATCCCAAAACCGGTATTTCCAGCCCAATGCTGGCATACGTACTAAACAGCAGGAAACTTCGTCTAAAACTCAGGAGAAAAGTTTCCTTGAAACTGCTCTGCTGTGCCTTCGATCACCTAAGAGAGTTGAATCTATGTTGAGATTCAGCGAGTCAGAAACACGTTTCTTCTAGGAGCTGCGTTGGGATATTCCCGAGTGAATGGGACCATAGGCTGTACAGAGAAATATCTGCTTCTAAAACCAAAAGGGTGCTATCAAACTGAATGGTTGTCAATGCGTGCATTCAACTGACAGAGTTAAACTCACGTGTGGATTCAGCGGTTTGCAAACCCTTTCTATGCAGAATCCCAAAACTGGTATTTCGAACAAAATGCCGGCATCCGTACTAAACAGCAGGAAACTTCGTCTAAAACTCAGGAGAAACGTTTCCTTGAAACTGCTCTGCTGTGCGTTCGTTCACCAGGAGAGTTGAATCTATGTTGAGATTCAGCGAGTCACAAACACGTTTCTTCTAGGAGCTGCGTTGGGATATTCCCGAGTGAATGGGACCATAGGCTGTACAGAGAAATATCTGCTTCTAAAACCAAAAGGGTGCTATCAAACTGAATGGTTGTCAATGTGTGCATTCAACTGAGAGAGTTAAACTCACGTGTGGATTCAGCGGTTTGCAAACCCTTTCTGTGCAGAATCCCAAAACCGGTATTTCCAGCCCAATCTCTGGCATACGTACTAAACAGCAGGAAACTTCGTCTAAAACTCAGGAGAAAAGTTTCCTTGAAACTGCTCTGCTGTGCGTTCGTTCACCTAAGAGACTTGAATCTATGTTGAGATTCAGCGCGTCAGAAACACGTTTCTTCTAGGAGCTGTGTTGGGATATTCCCAAGTGAATGGGACCATAGGCTGTACAGAGAAATATCTGCTTCTAAAACCTAAACGGAGCTATCTAACTGAATGGTTGTCTATGTGTGCATTCAACTGACAGAGTTAAACTCACGTGTGGATTCAGCGGTTTGCAAACCCTTTCTGTGCAGAATCCTAAAACCGGTATATCCAGTCCAATGCCGGCATCAGTAGTAAACAGCAGGAAACTTCGTCTAAAACTCAGGAGAAACGTTTCCTTGAAACTGCTCTGCTGGGCGTTCGTTCACCTAAGAGAGTTGAATCTATGTTGAGATTCAGCGAGTCAGAAACACGTTTCTTCTAGGAGCTGCGTTGGGATATTCCCGAGTGAATGGGACCATAGGCTGTACAGAGAAATATCTGCTTCTAAAACCAAAAGGGTGCTATCAAACTGAATGGTTGTCAATGTGTGCATTCAACTGACAGAGTTAAACTCACGTGTGGATTCAGCGGTTTGCAAACCCTTTCTATGCAGAATCCCAAAACCGGTATTTCGAACAAAATGCCGGCATCCGTACTAAACAGCAGGAAACTTCGTCTAAAACTCAGGAGAAACGTTTCCTTGAAACTGCTCTGCTGTGCGTTCGTTCACCAGGAGAGTTGAATCTATGTTGAGATTCAGCGAGTCACAAACACGTTTCTTCTAGGAGCTGCGTTGGGATATTCCCGAGTGAATGGGACCATAGGCTGTACAGAGAAATATCTGCTTCTAAAACCAAAAGGGTGCTATCAAACTGAATGGTTGTCAATGTGTGCATTCAACTGAGAGAGTTAAACTCACGTGTGGATTCAGCGGTTTGCAAACCCTTTCTGTGCAGAATCCCAAAACCGGTATTTCCAGCCCAATCTCTGGCATACGTACTAAACAGCAGGAAACTTCGTCTAAAACTCAGGAGAAAAGTTTCCTTGAAACTGCTCTGCTGTGCGTTCGTTCACCTAAGAGAGTTGAATCTATGTTGAGATTCAGCGCGTCAGAAACACGTTTCTTCTAGGAACTGTGTTGGGATATTCCCAAGTGAATGGGACCATAGGCTGTACAGAGAAATATCTGCTTCTAAAACCAAAACGGAGCTATCTAACTGAATGGTTGTCTATGTGTGCATTCAACTGACAGAGTTAAACTCACCTGTGGATTCAGCGGTTTGCAAACCCTTTCTGTGCAGAATCCCAAAACCTGTATATCCAGTCCAATGCCGGCATCCGTAGTAAACAGCAGGAAACTTCGTCTAAAACTCAGGAGAAACGTTTCCTTGAAACTGCTCTGCTGTTCGTTCGTTCACCTAAGAGAGTTGAATCTATGTTGAGATTCAGCGAGTCAGAAAAACGTTTCTTCTAGGAGCTGCGTTGGGATATTCCCGAGTGAATGGGACCATAGGCTGTACAGAGAAATATCTGCTTCTAAAACCAAAACGGAGCTATCTAACTGAATGGTTGTCAATGTGTGCATTCAACTGACAGAGTTAAACTCACGTGTGGATTCAGCGGTTTACAAACCCTTTCTGTGCAGAATCCCAAAATCGGTATTTCCAGCCCAATGCTGGCATACGTACTAAACAGCAGGAAACTTCGTCTAAAACTCAGGAGAAAAGTTTCCTTGAAACTGCTCTGCTGTGCCTTCGATCACCTAAGAGAGTTGAATCTATGTTGAGATTCAGCGAGTCAGAAACACGTTTCTTCTAGGAGCTGCGTTGGGATATTCCCGAGTGAATGGGACCATAGGCTGTACAGAGAAATATCTGCTTCTAAAACCAAAAGGGTGCTATCAAACTGAATGGTTGTCAATGCGTGCATTCAACTGACAGAGTTAAACTCACGTGTGGATTCAGCGGTTTGCAAACCCTTTCTATGCAGAATCCCAAAACTGGTATTTCGAACAAAATGCCGGCATCCGTACTAAACAGCAGGAAACTTCGTCTAAAACTCAGGAGAAACGTTTCCTTGAAACTGCTCTGCTGTGCGTTCGTTCACCAGGAGAGTTGAATCTATGTTGAGATTCAGCGAGTCACAAACACGTTTCTTCTAGGAGCTGCGTTGGGATATTCCCGAGTGAATGGGACCATAGGCTGTACAGAGAAATATCTGCTTCTAAAACCAAAAGGGTGCTATCAAACTGAATGGTTGTCAATGTGTGCATTCAACTGAGAGAGTTAAACTCACGTGTGGATTCAGCGGTTTGCAAACCCTTTCTGTGCAGAATCCCAAAACCGGTATTTCCAGCCCAATCTCTGGCATACGTACTAAACAGCAGGAAACTTCGTCTAAAACTCAGGAGAAAAGTTTCCTTGAAACTGCTCTGCTGTGCGTTCGTTCACCTAAGAGACTTGAATCTATGTTGAGATTCAGCGCGTCAGAAACACGTTTCTTCTAGGAGCTGTGTTGGGATATTCCCAAGTGAATGGGACCATAGGCTGTACAGAGAAATATCTGCTTCTAAAACCTAAACGGAGCTATCTAACTGAATGGTTGTCTATGTGTGCATTCAACTGACAGAGTTAAACTCACGTGTGGATTCAGCGGTTTGCAAACCCTTTCTGTGCAGAATCCTAAAACCGGTATATCCAGTCCAATGCCGGCATCAGTAGTAAACAGCAGGAAACTTCGTCTAAAACTCAGGAGAAACGTTTCCTTGAAACTGCTCTGCTGTGCGTTCGTTCACCTAAGAGAGTTGAATCTATGTTGAGATTCAGCGAGTCAGAAACACGTTTCTTCTAGGAGCTGCGTTGGGATATTCCCGAGTGAATGGGACCATAGGCTGTACAGAGAAATATCTGCTTCTAAAACCAAAACGGAGCTATCTAACTGAATGGTTGTCAATGTGTGCATTCAACTGACAGAGTTAAACTCACGTGTGGATTCTGCGGTTTGTAAACCCTTTCTGTGCAGAATCCCAAAACCGGTAATTCGAACCAAATGCCGGCATCCGTACTAATCAGCAGGAAACTTCGTCTAAAACTCAGGAGAAACGTTTCCTTGAAACTGCTCTGCTGTGCGTCCGTTCACCTAAGAGAGTTGAATCTATGTTGAGATTCAGCGAGTCAGAAACACGTTTCTTCTAGGAGCTGCGTTGGGATATTCCCGAGTGAATGGGACCATAGGCTGTACAGAGAAATATCTGCTACTAAAACCAAAAGGGTGCTATCAAACTGAATGGTTGTCAATGTGTGCATTCAACTGAGAGAGTTAAACTCACGTGTGGATTCAGCGGTTTGCAAACCCTTTCTGTGCAGAATCCCAAAACCGGTATTTCCAGCCCAATGCCGGCATACGTACTAAACAGCAGGAAACTTCGTCTAAAACTCAGGAGAAAACTTTCCTTGAAACTGCTCTGCTGTGCATTCGTTCACCTAAGAGAGTTGAATCTATGTTGAGATTCAGCGAGTCAGAAACACGTTTCTTCTAGGAGCCGCGTTGGGATATTCCCGAGTGAATGGGACCATAGGCTGTACAGAGAAATATCTGCTTCTAAAACCAAAAGGGTGCTATCAAACTGAATGGTTGTCAATGTGTGCATTCAACTGACAGAGTTAAACTCACGTGTGGATTCAGCGGTTTGCAAACCGTTTCTGTCCAGAATCCCAAAACCGGTATTTCCAGCCCAATGCCCGCATACGTACTAAACAGCAGGAAACTTCGTCTAAAACTCAGGAGAAAAGTTTCCTTGAAACTGCTCTGCTGTGCGTTCGTTCACCTAAGAGAGTTGAATCTATGTTGAGATTCAGCGAGTCAGAAACACGTTTCTTCTAGGAGCTGCGTTGGGATATTCCCGAGTGAATGGGACCATAGGCTGTACAGAGAAATATCTGCTTCTAAAACCAAAACGGTTCTATCTAACTGAATGGTTGTCAATGTGTGCATTCAACTGACAGAGTTAAACTCACGTGTGGATTCAGCGGTTTGCAAACCCTTTCTGTGCAGAATCCCAAAACCGGTATTTCCAGCCCAATGCCGGCATACGTACTAAACAGCAGGAAACTTCGTCTAAAACTCAGGAGAAACGTTTCCTTGAAACTGCTCTGCTGTGCGTTCGTTCACCTAAGAGAGTTGAATCTATGTTGAGATTCAGCGAGTCAGAAACACGTTTCTTCTAGGAGCTGCGTTGGGATATTCCCGAGTGAATGGGACCATAGGCTGTACAGAGAAATATCTGCTTCTAAAACCAAAACGGAGCTATCTAACTGAATGGTTGTCAATGTGTGCATTCAACTGACAGAGTTAAACTCACGTGTGCATTCAGCGGTTTGCAAACCCTTTCTGTGCAGAATCCCAAAACCGGTATTTCCAGCCCAATGCCGGCATACGTACTAAACAGCAGGAAACTTCGTCTAAAACTCAGGAGAAAACTTTCCTTGAAACTGCTCTGCTGTGCCTTCGTTCACCTAAGAGAGTTGAATCTATGTTGAGATTCAGCGAGTCAGAAACACGTTTCTTCTAGGAGCCGCGTTGGGATATTCCCGAGTGAATGGGAACATAGGCTGTACAGAGAAATATCTGCTTCTAAAACCAAAAGGGTGCTATCAAACTGAATGGTTGTCAATGTGTGCATTCAACTGACAGAGTTAAACTCACGTGTGGATTCAGCGGTTTGCAAACCCTTTCTGTCCAGAATCCCAAAACCGGTATTTCCAGCCCAATGCCCGCATACGTACTAAACAGCAGGAAACTTCGTCTAAAACTCAGGAGAAAAGTTTCCTTGAAACTGCTCTGCTGTGCGTTCGTTCACCTAAGAGAGTTGAATCTATGTTGAGATTCAGCGAGTCAGAAACACGTTTCTTCTAGGAGCTGCGTTGGGATATTCCCGAGTGAATGGGACCATAGGCTGTACAGAGAAATATCTGCTTCTAAAACCAAAACGGAGCTATCTAACTGAATGGTTGTCAATGTGTGCATTCAACTGACAGAGTTAAACTCACGTGTGGATTCAGCGGTTTGCAAACCGTTTCTGTGCAGAATCCCAAAACCGGTATTTCCAGCCCAATGCCGGCATACGTACTATACAGCAGGAATCTTCGTATATAACTCAGAAGAAACGTTTCCTTGAAACTGCTCTGCTGTGCGTTCGTTCACCTAAGAGAGTTGAATCTATGTTGAGATTCAGCGAGTCAGAAACACGTTTCTTCTAGGAGCTGCGTTTGGACATTCCCGAGTGAATGGGACCATAGGCTGTACAGAGAAATATGTGCTTCTAAAACCAAAACGGTTCTATCTAACTGAATGGTTGTCAATGTGTGCATTCAACTGACAGAGTTAAACTCACGTGTGGATTCAGCGGTTTGCAAACCCTTTCTGTGCAGAATCCCAAAACCGGTATTTCGAACCAAATGCCGGCATCCGTACTAAACAGGAGGAAACTTCGTCTAAAACTCAGGAGAAACGTTTCCTTGAAACTGCTCTGCTGTTCGTTCGTTCACCTAAGAGAGTTGAATCTATGTTGAGATTCAGCGAGTCAGAAACACGTTTCTTCTAGGAGCTGTGTTGGGATATTCCCGAGTGAATGGGACCATAGGCTGTACAGAGAAATATCTGCTTCTAAAACCAAAACGGAGCTATCTAACTGAATGGTTGTCAATGTGTGCATTCAACTGACAGAGTTAAACTCACGTGTGGATTCAGCGGTTTGCAAACCCTTTCTGTGCAGAATCCCAAAACCGGTATTTCCAGCCCAATGCTGGCATACGTACTAAACAGCAGGAAACTTCGTCTAAAACTCAGGAGAAAAGTTTCCTTGAAACTGCTCTGCTGTGCCTTCGATCACCTAAGAGAGTTGAATCTATGTTGAGATTCAGCGAGTCAGAAACACGTTTCTTCTAGGAGCTGCGTTGGGATATTCCCGAGTGAATGGGACCATAGGCTGTACAGAGAAATATCTGCTTCTAAAACCAAAACGGAGCTATCTAACTGAATGGTTGTCAATGTGTGCATTCAACTGACAGAGTTAAACTCACGTGTGGATTCAGCGGTTTGCAAACCCTTTCTGTGCAGAATCCCAAAACCGGTATTTCAAACCAAATGCCGGCATCCGTACTAATCAGCAGGAAACTTCGTCTAAAACTCAGGAGAAAAGTTTCCTTGAAATTGCTCTGCTGTGCGTTCGTTCACCTAAGAGAGTTGAATCTATGTTGAGATTCAGCGAGTCAGAAACACGTTTCTTCTAGGAGCTGCGTTCGGATATTCCCGAGTGAATTGGACCATAGGCTGTACAGAGAAATATCTGCTTCTAAAACCAAAACGGTTCTATCTAACTGAATGGTTGTCAATGTGTGCATTCAGCTGACAGAGTTAAACTCACGTGTGGATTCAGCGGTTTGCAAACCCTTTCTATGCAGAATCCCAAAACCGGTATTTCGAACCAAATGCCGGCATCCGTACTAAACAGCAGGAAACTTCGTCTAAAACTCAGGAGAAACGTTTCCTTGAAACTGCTCTGCTGTGCGTTCTTTCACCTAAGAGAGTTGAATCTATGCTGAGATTCAGCGAGTCAGAAACACGTTTCTTCTAGGAGCTGCGTTGGGATATTCCCGAGTGAATGGGACCATAGGCTGTACAGAGAAATATCTGCTTCTAAAACCAAAACGGAGATATCTAACTGAATGGTTGTCAATGTGTGCATTCAACTGACAGAGTTAAACTCACGTGTGGATTCAGCGGTTTGCAAACCCTTTCTGTGCAGAATCCCAAAACCGGTATTTCCAGCCCAATGCTGGCATACGTACTAAACAGCAGGAGACTTCGTCTAAAACTCAGGAGAAAAGTTTCCTTGAAACTGCTCTGCTGTGCGTTCGTTCACCTAAGAGAGTTGAATCTATGTTGAGATTCAGCGAGTCAGAAACACGTTTCTTCTAGGAGCTGCGTTCGGATATTCCCGAGTGAATGGGACCATAGGCTGTACAGAGAAATATCTGCTTCTAAAACCAAAAGGGTGCTATCAAACTGAATGGTTGTCAATGTGTGCATTGACCTGACAGAGTTAAACTCACGTGTGGATTCAGCGGTTTGCAAACCCTTTCTATGCAGAATCCCAAAACCGGTATTTCGAACAAAATGCCGGCATCCGTACTAAACAGCAGGAAACTTCGTCTAAAACTCAGGAGAAACGTTTCCTTGAAACTGCTCTGCTGTGCGTTCGTTCACCAGGAGAGTTGAATCTATGTTGAGATTCAGCGAGTCACAAACATGTTTCTTCTAGGAGCTGCGTTGGGATATTCCCGAGTGAATGGGACCATAGGCTGTACAGAGAAATATCTGCTTCTAAAACCAAAAGGGTGCTATCAAACTGAATGGTTGTCAATGTGTGCATTCAACTGAGAGAGTTAAACTCACGTGTGGATTCAGCGGTTTGCAAACCCTTTCTGTGCAGAATCCCAAAACCGGTATTTCCAGCCCAATCTCTGGCATACGTACTAAACAGCAGGAAACTTCGTCTAAAACTCAGGAGAAAAGTTTCCTTGAAACTGCTCTGCTGTGCGTTCGTTCACCTAAGAGAGTTGAATCTATGTTGAGATTCAGCGCGTCAGAAACACGTTTCTTCTAGGAGCTGTGTTGGGATATTCCCAAGTGAATGGGACCATAGGCTGTACAGAGAAATATCTGCTTCTAAAACCAAAACGGAGCTATCTAACTGAATGGTTGTCTATGTGTGCATTCAACTGACAGAGTTAAACTCACGTGTGGATTCAGCGGTTTGCAAACCCTTTCTGTGCAGAATCCCAAAACCGGTATATCCAGTCCAATGCCGGCATCCGTAGTAAACAGCAGGAAACTTCGTCTAAAACTCAGGAGAAACGTTTCCTTGAAACTGCTCTGCTGTGCGTTCGTTCACCTAAGAGAGTTGAAACTATGTTGAGATTCAGCGAGTCAGAAAAACGTTTCTTCTAGGAGCTGCGTTGGGATATTCCCGAGTGAATGGGACCATAGGCTGTACAGAGAAATATCTGCTTCTAAAACCAAAACGGAGCTATCTAACTGAATGGTTGTCAATGTGTGCATTCAACTGACAGAGTTAAACTCACGTGTGGATTCAGCGGTTTGCAAACCCTTTCTGTGCAGAATCCCAAAACCGGTATTTCCAGCCCAATGCTGGCATACGTACTAAACAGCAGGAAACTTCGTCTAAAACTCAGGAGAAAAGTTTCCTTGAAACTGCTCTGCTGTGCCTTCGATCATCTAAGAGAGTTGAATCTATGTTGAGATTCAGCGAGTCAGAAACACATTTCTTCTAGGAGCTGCGTTGGGATATTCCCGAGTGAATGGGACCATAGGCTGTACAGAGAAATATCTGCTTCTAAAACCAAAAGGGTGCTATCAAACTGAATGGTTGTCAATGTGTGCATTCAACTGACAGAGTTAAACTCACGTGTGGATTCAGCGGTTTGCAAACCCTTTCTATGCAGAATCCCAAAACCGGTATTTCGAACAAAATGCCGGCATCCGTACTAAACAGCAGGAAACTTCGTCTAAAACTCAGGAGAAACGTTTCCTTGAAACTGCTCTGCTGTGCGTTTGTTCACCAGGAGAGTTGAATCTATGTTGAGATTCAGCGAGTCACAAACACGTTTCTTCTAGGAGCTGCGTTGGGATATTCCCGAGTGAATGGGACCATAGGCTGTACAGAGAAATATCTGCTTCTAAAACCAAAAGGGTGCTATCAAACTGAATGGTTGTCAATGTGTGCATTCAACTGAGAGAGTTAAACTCACGTGTGGATTCAGCGGTTTGCAAACCCTTTCTGTGCAGAATCCCAAAACCGGTATTTCCAGCCCAATCTCTGGCATACGTACCAAACAGCAGGAAACTTCGTCTAAAACTCAGGAGAAAAGTTTCCTTGAAACTGCTCTGCTGTGCGTTCGTTCACCTAAGAGAGTTGAATCTATGTTGAGATTCAGCACGTCAGAAACACGTTTCTTCTAGGAGCTGTGTTGGGATATTCCCAAGTGAATGGGACCATAGGCTGTACAGAGAAATATCTGCTTCTAAAACCAAAACGGAGCTATCTAACTGAATGGTTGTCTATGTGTGCATTCAACTGACAGAGTTAAACTCACGTGTGGATTCAGCGGTTTGCAAACCCTTTCTGTGCAGAATCCCAAAACCGGTAATTCGAACCAAATGCCGGCATCCGTACTAATCAGCAGGAAACTTCGTCTAAAACTCAGGAGAAACGTTTCCTTGAAACTGCTCTGCTGTGCGTCCGTTCACCTAAGAGAGTTGAATCTATGTTGAGATTCAGCGAGTCAGAAACACGTTTCTTCTAGGAGCTGCGTTGGGATATTCCCGAGTGAATGGGACCATAGGCTGTACAGAGAAATATCTGCTACTAAAACCAAAACGGAGCTATCTAACTGAATGGTTGTCAATGTGTGCATTCAACTGACAGAGTTAAACTCACGTGTGGATTCAGCGGTTTGCAAACCCTTTCTGTGCAGAATCCCAAAACCGGTATTTCCAGCCCAATGCCGGCATACGTACTAAACAGCAGGAAACTTCGTCTAAAACTCAGGAGAAAACTTTCCTTGAAACTGCTCTGCTGTGCGTTCGTTCACCTAAGAGAGTTGAATCTATGTTGAGATTCAGCGAGTCAGAAACACGTTTCTTCTAGGAGCCGCGTTGGGATATTCCCGAGTGAATGGGACCATAGGCTGTACAGAGAAATATCTGCTTCTAAAACCAAAAGGGTGCTATCAAACTGAATGGTTGTCAATGTGTGCATTCAACTGACAGAGTTAAACTCACGTGTGGATTCAGCGGTTTGCAAACCGTTTCTGTGCAGAATCCCAAAACCGGTATTTCCAGCCCAATGCCGGCATACGTACTAAACAGCAGGAATCTTCGTATATAACTCAGAAGAAACGTTTCCTTGAAACTGCTCTGCTGTGCGTTCGTTCACCTAAGAGAGTTGAATCTATGTTGAGATTCAGCGAGTCAGAAACACGTTTCTTCTAGGAGCTGCGTTGGGATATTCCCGAGTGAATGGGACCATAGGCTGTACAGAGAAATATCTGCTTCTAAAACCAAAACGGTTCTATCTAACTGAATGGTTGTCAATGTGTGCATTCAACTGACAGAGTTAAACTCGCGTGTGGATTCAGCGGTTTGCAAACCCTTTCTGTGCAGAATCCCAAAACCGGTATTTCGAACCAAATGCCGGCATCCGTACTAAACAGGAGGAAACTTCGTCTAAAACTCAGGAGAAACGTTTCCTTGAAACTGCTCTGCTGTTCGTTCGTTCACCTAAGAGAGTTGAATCTATGTTGAGATTCAGCGAGTCAGAAACACGTTTCTTCTAGGAGCTGCGTTGGGATATTCCCGAGTGAATGGGACCATAGGCTGTACAGAGAAATATCTGCTTCTAAAACCAAAACGGAGCTATCTAACTGAATGGTTGTCAATGTGTGCATTCAACTGACAGAGTTAAACTCACGTGTGGATTCAGCGGTTTTCAAACCCTTTCTATGCAGAATCCCAAAACCGGTATTTCCAGCCCAATGCCGGCATCCGTACTAAACAGCAGGAAACTTCGTCTAAAACTCAGGAGAAACGTTTCCTTGAAACTGCTCTGCTGTGCGTTCGTTCACCTAAGAGAGTTGAATCTATGTTGAGATTCAGCGAGTCAGAAACACGTTTCTTCTAGGAGCTGCGTTGGGATATTCCCGAGTGAATGGGACCATAGGCTGTACAGAGAAATATCTGCTTCTAAAACCAAAACGGAGCTATCTAACTGAATGGTTGTCAATGTGTGCATTCAACTGACAGAGTTAAACTCACGTGTGGATTCAGCGGTTTGCAAACCCTTTCTGTGCAGAATCCCAAAACCGGTATTTCGAATCAAATGCCGGCATCCGTACTAATCAGCAGGAAACTTCGTCTAAAACTCAGGAGAAACGTTTCCTTGAAACTGCTCTGCTGTGCGTTCGTTCACCTAAGAGAGTTGAATCTATGTTGAGATTCAGCGAGTCAGAAACACGTTTCTTCTAGGAGCTGCGTTGGGATATTCCCGAGTGAATGGGACCATAGGCTGTACAGAGAAATATCTGCTTCTAAAACCAAAACGGTTCTATCTAACTGAATGGTTGTCAATGTGTGCATTCAACTGACAGAGTTAAACTCGCGTGTGGATTCAGCGGTTTGCAAACCCTTTCTGTGCAGAATCCCAAAACCGGTATTTCGAACCAAATGCCGGCATCCGTACTAAACAGGAGGAAACTTCGTCTAAAACTCAGGAGAAACGTTTCCTTGAAACTGCTCTGCTGTTCGTTCGTTCACCTAAGAGAGTTGAATCTATGTTGAGATTCAGCGAGTCAGAAACACGTTTCTTCTAGGAGCTGCGTTGGGATATTCCCGAGTGAATGGGACCATAGGCTGTACAGAGAAATATCTGCTTCTAAAACCAAAAGGGTGCTATCAAACTGAATGGTTGTCAATGTGTGCATTCAACTGAGAGAGTTAAACTCACGTGTGGATTCAGCGGTTTGCAAACCCTTTCTGTGCAGAATCCCAAAACCGGTATTTCCAGCCCAATCTCTGGCATACGTACCAAACAGCAGGAAACTTCGTCTAAAACTCAGGAGAAAAGTTTCCTTGAAACTGCTCTGCTGTGCGTTCGTTCACCTAAGAGAGTTGAATCTATGTTGAGATTCAGCACGTCAGAAACACGTTTCTTCTAGGAGCTGTGTTGGGATATTCCCAAGTGAATGGGACCATAGGCTGTACAGAGAAATATCTGCTTCTAAAACCAAAACGGAGCTATCTAACTGAATGGTTGTCTATGTGTGCATTCAACTGACAGAGTTAAACTCACGTGTGGATTCAGCGGTTTGCAAACCCTTTCTGTGCAGAATCCCAAAACCGGTAATTCGAACCAAATGCCGGCATCCGTACTAATCAGCAGGAAACTTCGTCTAAAACTCAGGAGAAACGTTTCCTTGAAACTGCTCTGCTGTGCGTCCGTTCACCTAAGAGAGTTGAATCTATGTTGAGATTCAGCGAGTCAGAAACACGTTTCTTCTAGGAGCTGCGTTGGGATATTCCCGAGTGAATGGGACCATAGGCTGTACAGAGAAATATCTGCTACTAAAACCAAAACGGAGCTATCTAACTGAATGGTTGTCAATGTGTGCATTCAACTGACAGAGTTAAACTCACGTGTGGATTCAGCGGTTTGCAAACCCTTTCTGTGCAGAATCCCAAAACCGGTATTTCCAGCCCAATGCCGGCATACGTACTAAACAGCAGGAAACTTCGTCTAAAACTCAGGAGAAAACTTTCCTTGAAACTGCTCTGCTGTGCGTTCGTTCACCTAAGAGAGTTGAATCTATGTTGAGATTCAGCGAGTCAGAAACACGTTTCTTCTAGGAGCCGCGTTGGGATATTCCCGAGTGAATGGGACCATAGGCTGTACAGAGAAATATCTGCTTCTAAAACCAAAAGGGTGCTATCAAACTGAATGGTTGTCAATGTGTGCATTCAACTGACAGAGTTAAACTCACGTGTGGATTCAGCGGTTTGCAAACCGTTTCTGTGCAGAATCCCAAAACCGGTATTTCCAGCCCAATGCCGGCATACGTACTAAACAGCAGGAATCTTCGTATATAACTCAGAAGAAACGTTTCCTTGAAACTGCTCTGCTGTGCGTTCGTTCACCTAAGAGAGTTGAATCTATGTTGAGATTCAGCGAGTCAGAAACACGTTTCTTCTAGGAGCTGCGTTGGGATATTCCCGAGTGAATGGGACCATAGGCTGTACAGAGAAATATCTGCTTCTAAAACCAAAACGGTTCTATCTAACTGAATGGTTGTCAATGTGTGCATTCAACTGACAGAGTTAAACTCGCGTGTGGATTCAGCGGTTTGCAAACCCTTTCTGTGCAGAATCCCAAAACCGGTATTTCGAACCAAATGCCGGCATCCGTACTAAACAGGAGGAAACTTCGTCTAAAACTCAGGAGAAACGTTTCCTTGAAACTGCTCTGCTGTGCGTTCGTTCACCTAAGAGAGTTGAATCTATGTTGAGATTCAGCGAGTCAGAAACACGTTTCTTCTAGGAGCTGCGTTGGGATATTCCCGAGTGAATGGGACCATAGGCTGTACAGAGAAATATCTGCTTCTAAAACCAAAACGGAGCTATCTAACTGAATGGTTGTCAATGTGTGCATTCAACTGACAGAGTTAAACTCACGTGTGGATTCAGCGGTTTTCAAACCCTTTCTATGCAGAATCCCAAAACCGGTATTTCCAGCCCAATGCCGGCATCCGTACTAAACAGCAGGAAACTTCGTCTAAAACTCAGGAGAAACGTTTCCTTGAAACTGCTCTGCTGTGCGTTCGTTCACCTAAGAGAGTTGAATCTATGTTGAGATTCAGCGAGTCAGAAACACGTTTCTTCTAGGAGCTGCGTTGGGATATTCCCGAGTGAATGGGACCATAGGCTGTACAGAGAAATATCTGCTTCTAAAACCAAAACGGAGCTATCTAACTGAATGGTTGTCAATGTGTGCATTCAACTGACAGAGTTAAACTCACGTGTGGATTCAGCGGTTTGCAAACCCTTTCTGTGCAGAATCCCAAAACCGGTATTTCGAATCAAATGCCGGCATCCGTACTAATCAGCAGGAAACTTCGTCTAAAACTCAGGAGAAACGTTTCCTTGAAACTGCTCTGCTGTGCGTTCGTTCACCTAAGAGAGTTGAATCTATGTTGAGATTCAGCGAGTCAGAAACACGTTTCTTCTAGGAGCCGCGTTGGGATATTCCCGAGTGAATGGGACCATAGGCTGTACAGAGAAATATCTGCTTCTAAAACCAAAACGGAGCTATCTAACTGAATGGTTGTCAATGTGTGCATTCAACTGACAGAGTTAAACTCACGTGTGGATTCAGCGGTTTTCAAACCCTTTCTGTGTAGAATCCCAAAACCGGTATTTCCAGCCCAATGCCGGCATCCGTACTAAACAGCAGGTAACTTCGTCTAAAACTCAGGAGAAACGTTTCCTTGAAACTGCTCTGCTGTGCGTTCGTTCACCTAAGAGAGTTGAATCAATGTTGAGATTCAGCGAGTTAGAAACACGTTTGTTCTAGGAGCTGCGTTGGGATATTCCCGAGTGAATGGGACCATAGGCTGTACAGAGAAATATCTCCTTCTAAAACCAAAAGGGTGCTATCAAACTGAATGGTTGTCAATGTGTGCATTCAACTGACAGAGTTAAACTCACGTGTGGATTCAGCGGTTTGCAAACCCTTTCTGTGCAGAATCCCAAAACCGGTATTTCAAACCAAATGCCGGCATCCGTACAAAACAGCAGGAAACTTCGACTAAAACTCAGGAGAAACGTTACCTTGAAACTGCTCTGCTGTGCGTTCGTTCACCTAAGAGACTTGAATCTATGTTGAGATTCAGCGAGTCAGAAACACGTTTCTTCTAGGAGCTGCGTTGGGATATTCCCGAGTGAATGGGACCATAGGCTGTACAGAGAAATATCTGCTTCTAAAACCAAAACGGAGCTATCTAACTGAATGGTTGTCAATGTGTGCATTCAACTGACAGAGTTAAACTCACGTGTGGATTCAGCGGTTTGCAAACCCTTTCTGTCCAGAATCCCAAAACCGGTATTTCCAGCCCAATGCTGGCATACGTACTAAACAGCAGGAGACTTCGTCTAAAACTCAGGAGAAAAGTTTCCTTGAAACTGCTCTGCTGTGCGTTCGTTCACCTAAGAGAGTTGAATCTATGTTGAGATTCAGCGCGTCAGAAACACGTTTCTTCTAGGAGCTGTGTTGGGATATTCCCGAGTGAATGGGACCATAGGCTGTACAGAGAAATATCTGCTTCTAAAACCAAAACGGAGCTACCTAACTGAATGGTTGTCAATGTGTGCATTCAACTGACAGAGTTAAACTCACGTGTGGATTCAGCGGTTTGCAAACCCTTTCTGTGCAGAATCCCAAAACCGGTATTTCCATCCCAATGCCGGCATCCGTACTAAACAGCAGGAGACTTCGTCTAAAACTCAGGAGAAAAGTTTCCTTGAAACTGCTTTGCTGTGCGTTCGTTCACCTAAGAGAGTTGAATCTATGTTGAGATTCAGCGAGTCAGAAACACGTTTCTTCTAGGAGCTGCGTTGGGATATTCCCGAGTGAATGGGACCATAGGCTGTACAGAGAAATATCTGCTTCTAAAACCAAAACGGAGCTATCTAACTGAATGGTTGTCAATGTGTGCATTCAACTGACAGAGTTAAACTCACGTGTGGATTCAGCGGTTTTCAAACCCTTTCTGTGTAGAATCCCAAAACCGGTATTTCCAGCCCAATGCCGGCATCCGTACTAAACAGCAGGTAACTTCGTCTAAAACTCAGGAGAAACGTTTCCTTGAAACTGCTCTGCTGTGCGTTCGTTCACCTAAGAGAGTTGAATCAATGTTGAGATTCAGCGAGTTAGAAACACGTTTGTTCTAGGAGCTGCGTTGTGATATTCCCGAGTGAATGGGACCATAGGCTGTACAGAGAAATATCTCCTTCTAAAACCAAAAGGGTGCTATCAAACTGAATGGTTGTCAATGTGTGCATTCAACTGACAGAGTTAAACTCACGTGTGGATTCAGCGGTTTGCAAATCCTTTCTGTGCAGAATCCCAAAACCGGTATTTCAAACCAAATGCCGGCATCCGTACTAAACAGCAGGAAACTTCGACTAAAACTCAGGAGAAACGTTACCTTGAAACTGCTCTGCTGTGCGTTCGTTCACCTAAGAGACTTGAATCTATGTTGAGATTCAGCGAGTCAGAAACACGTTTCTTCTAGGAGCTGCGTTGGGATATTCCCGAGTGAATGGGACCATAGGCTGTACAGAGAAATATCTGCTTCTAAAACCAAAACGGAGCTATCTAACTGAATGGTTGTCAATGTGTGCATTCAACTGACAGAGTTAAACTCACGTGTGGATTCAGCGGTTTGCAAACCCTTTCTGTCCAGAATCCCAAAACCGGTATTTCCAGCCCAATGCTGGCATACGTACTAAACAGCAGGAGACTTCGTCTAAAACTCAGGAGAAAAGTTTCCTTGAAACTGCTCTGCTGTGCGTTCGTTCACCTAAGAGAGTTGAATCTATGTTGAGATTCAGCGCGTCAGAAACACGTTTCTTCTAGGAGCTGTGTTGGGATTTTCCCGAGTGAATGGGACCATAGGCTGTACAGAGAAATATCTGCTTCTAAAACCAAAACGGAGTTACCTAACTGAATGGTTGTCAATGTGTGCATTCAACTGACAGAGTTAAACTCACGTGTGGATTCAGCGGTTTGCAAACCCTTTCTGTGCAGAATCCTAAAACCGGTATTTCCATCCCAATGCCGGCATCCGTACTAAACAGCAGGAGACTTCGTCTAAAACTCAGGAGAAAAGTTTCCTTGAAACTGCTCTGCTGTGCGTTCGTTCACCTAAGAGAGTTGAATCTATGTTGAGATTCAGCGAGTCAGAAACACGTTTCTTCTAGGAGCTGCGTTGGGATATTCCCGAGTGAATGGGACCATAGGCTGTACAGAGAAATATCTGCTTCTAAAACCAAAACGGAGCTATCTAACTGAATGGTTGTCAATGTGTGCATTCAACTGACAGAGGTAAACTCACGTGTGGATTCAGCGGTTTGCAAACCCTTTCTGTGCAGAATCCCAAAACCGGTAATTCGAACCAAATGCCGGCATCCGTACTAATCAGCAGGAAACTTCGTCTAAAACTCAGGAGAAACGTTTCCTTGAAACTGCTCTGCTGTGCGTCCGTTCACCTAAGAGAGTTGAATCTATGTTGAGATTCAGCGAGTCAGAAACACGTTTCTTCTAGGAGCTGCGTTGGGATATTCCCGAGTGAATGGGACCATAGGCTGTACAGAGAAATATCTGCTACTAAAACCAAAACGGAGCTATCTAACTGAATGGTTGCCAATGTGTGCATTCAACTGACAGAGTTAAACTCACGTGTGGATTCAGCGGTTTGCAAACCCTTTCTGTGCAGAATCCCAAAACCGGTATTTCCAGCCCAATGCCGGCATACGTACTAAACAGCAGGAAACTTCGTCTAAAACTCAGGAGAAAACTTTCCTTGAAACTGCTCTGCTGTGCGTTCGTTCACCTAAGAGAGTTGAATCTATGTTGAGATTCAGCGAGTCAGAAACACGTTTCTTCTAGGAGCCGCGTTGGGATATTCCCGAGTGAATGGGACCATAGGCTGTACAGAGAAATATCTGCTTCTAAAACCAAAAGGGTGCTATCAAACTGAATGGTTGTCAATGTGTGCATTCAACTGACAGAGTTAAACTCACGTGTGGATTCAGCGGTTTGCAAACCCTTTCTGTGCAGAATCCCAAAACCGGTATTTCAAACCAAATGCCGGCATCCGTACTAAACAGCAGGAAACTTCGACTAAAACTCAGGAGAAACGTTACCTTGAAACTGCTCTGCTGTGCGTTCGTTCACCTAAGAGACTTGAATCTATGTTGAGATTCAGCGAGTCAGAAACACGTTTCTTCTAGGAGCTGCGTTGGGATATTCCCGAGTGAATGGGACCATAGGCTGTACAGAGAAATATCTGCTTCTAAAACCAAAACGGAGCTATCTAACTGAATGGTTGTCAATGTGTGCATTCAACTGACAGAGTTAAACTCACGTGTGGATTCAGCGGTTTGCAAACCCTTTCTGTCCAGAATCCCAAAACCGGTATTTCCAGCCCAATGCTGGCATACGTACTAAACAGCAGGAGACTTCGTCTAAAACTCAGGAGAAAAGTTTCCTTGAAACTGCTCTGCTGTGCGTTCGTTCACCTAAGAGAGTTGAATCTATGTTGAGATTCAGCGCGTCAGAAACACGTTTCTTCTAGGAGCTGTGTTGGGATATTCCCGAGTGAATGGGACCATAGGCTGTACAGAGAAATATCTGCTTCTAAAACCAAAACGGAGCTACCTAACTGAATGGTTGTCAATGTGTGCATTCAACTGACAGAGTTAAACTCACGTGTGGATTCAGCGGTTTGCAAACCCTTTCTGTGCAGAATCCTAAAACCGGTATTTCCATCCCAATGCCGGCATCCGTACTAAACAGCAGGAGACTTCGTCTAAAACTCAGGAGAAAAGTTTCCTTGAAACTGCTCTGCTGTGCGTTCGTTCACCTAAGAGAGTTGAATCTATGTTGAGATTCAGCGAGTCAGAAACACGTTTCTTCTAGGAGCTGCGTTGGGATATTCCCGAGTGAATGGGACCATAGGCTGTACAGAGAAATATCTGCTTCTAAAACCAAAACGGAGCTATCTAACTGAATGGTTGTCAATGTGTGCATTCAACTGACAGAGTTAAACTCACGTGTGGATTCAGCGGTTTGCAAACCCTTTCTGTGCAGAATCCCAAAACCGGTAATTCGAACCAAATGCCGGCATCCGTACTAATCAGCAGGAAACTTCGTCTAAAACTCAGGAGAAACGTTTCCTTGAAACTGCTCTGCTGTGCGTCCGTTCACCTAAGAGAGTTGAATCTATGTTGAGATTCAGCGAGTCAGAAACACGTTTCTTCTAGGAGCTGCGTTGGGATATTCCCGAGTGAATGGGACCATAGGCTGTACAGAGAAATATCTGCTACTAAAACCAAAACGGAGCTATCTAACTGAATGGTTGCCAATGTGTGCATTCAACTGACAGAGTTAAACTCACGTGTGGATTCAGCGGTTTGCAAACCCTTTCTGTGCAGAATCCCAAAACCGGTATTTCCAGCCCAATGCCGGCATACGTACTAAACAGCAGGAAACTTCGTCTAAAACTCAGGAGAAAACTTTCCTTGAAACTGCTCTGCTGTGCGTTCGTTCACCTAAGAGAGTTGAATCTATGTTGAGATTCAGCGAGTCAGAAACACGTTTCTTCTAGGAGCCGCGTTGGGATATTCCCGAGTGAATGGGACCATAGGCTGTACAGAGAAATATCTGCTTCTAAAACCAAAAGGGTGCTATCAAACTGAATGGTTGTCAATGTGTGCATTCAACTGACAGAGTTAAACTCACGTGTGGATTCAGCGGTTTGCAAACCGTTTCTGTGCAGAATCCCAAAACCGGTATTTCCAGCCCAATGCCGGCATACGTACTAAACAGCAGGAATCTTCGTATATAACTCAGAAGAAACGTTTCCTTGAAACTGCTCTGCTGTGCGTTCGTTCACCTAAGAGAGTTGAATCTATGTTGAGATTCAGCGAGTCAGAAACACGTTTCTTCTAGGAGCTGCGTTGGGATATTCCCGAGTGAATGGGACCATAGGCTGTACAGAGAAATATCTGCTTCTAAAACCAAAACGGTTCTATCTAACTGAATGGTTGTCAATGTGTGCATTCAACTGACAGAGTTAAACTCGCGTGTGGATTCAGCGGTTTGCAAACCCTTTCTGTGCAGAATCCCAAAACCGGTATTTCGAACCAAATGCCGGCATCCGTACTAAACAGGAGGAAACTTCGTCTAAAACTCAGGAGAAACGTTTCCTTGAAACTGCTCTGCTGTGCGTTCGTTCACCTAAGAGAGTTGAATCTATGTTGAGATTCAGCGAGTCAGAAACACGTTTCTTCTAGGAGCTGCGTTGGGATATTCCCGAGTGAATGGGACCATAGGCTGTACAGAGAAATATCTGCTTCTAAAACCAAAACGGAGCTATCTAACTGAATGGTTGTCAATGTGTGCATTCAACTGACAGAGTTAAACTCACGTGTGGATTCAGCGGTTTTCAAACCCTTTCTATGCAGAATCCCAAAACCGGTATTTCCAGCCCAATGCCGGCATCCGTACTAAACAGCAGGAAACTTCGTCTAAAACTCAGGAGAAACGTTTCCTTGAAACTGCTCTGCTGTGCGTTCGTTCACCTAAGAGAGTTGAATCTATGTTGAGATTCAGCGAGTCAGAAACACGTTTCTTCTAGGAGCTGCGTTGGGATATTCCCGAGTGAATGGGACCATAGGCTGTACAGAGAAATATCTGCTTCTAAAACCAAAACGGAGCTATCTAACTGAATGGTTGTCAATGTGTGCATTCAACTGACAGAGTTAAACTCACGTGTGGATTCAGCGGTTTGCAAACCCTTTCTGTGCAGAATCCCAAAACCGGTATTTCGAATCAAATGCCGGCATCCGTACTAATCAGCAGGAAACTTCGTCTAAAACTCAGGAGAAACGTTTCCTTGAAACTGCTCTGCTGTGCGTTCGTTCACCTAAGAGAGTTGAATCTATGTTGAGATTCAGCGAGTCAGAAACACGTTTCTTCTAGGAGCTGCGTTGGGATATTCCCGAGTGAATGGGACCATAGGCTGTACAGAGAAATATCTGCTTCTAAAACCAAAACGGAGCTATCTAACTGAATGGTTGTCAATGTGTGCATTCAACTGACAGAGTTAAACTCACGTGTGGATTCAGCGGTTTTCAAACCCTTTCTGTGTAGAATCCCAAAACCGGTATTTCCAGCCCAATGCCGGCATCCGTACTAAACAGCAGGTAACTTCGTCTAAAACTCAGGAGAAACGTTTCCTTGAAACTGCTCTGCTGTGCGTTCGTTCACCTAAGAGAGTTGAATCAATGTTGAGATTCAGCGAGTTAGAAACACGTTTGTTCTAGGAGCTGCGTTGGGATATTCCCGAGTGAATGGGACCATAGGCTGTACAGAGAAATATCTCCTTCTAAAACCAAAAGGGTGCTATCAAACTGAATGGTTGTCAATGTGTGCATTCAACTGACAGAGTTAAACTCACGTGTGGATTCAGCGGTTTGCAAACCCTTTCTGTGCAGAATCCCAAAACCGGTATTTCAAACCAAATGCCGGCATCCGTACTAAACAGCAGGAAACTTCGACTAAAACTCAGGAGAAACGTTACCTTGAAACTGCTCTGCTGTGCGTTCGTTCACCTAAGAGACTTGAATCTATGTTGAGATTCAGCGAGTCAGAAACACGTTTCTTCTAGGAGCTGCGTTGGGATATTCCCGAGTGAATGGGACCATAGGCTGTACAGAGAAATATCTGCTTCTAAAACCAAAACGGAGCTATCTAACTGAATGGTTGTCAATGTGTGCATTCAACTGACAGAGTTAAACTCACGTGTGGATTCAGCGGTTTGCAAACCCTTTCTGTCCAGAATCCCAAAACCGGTATTTCCAGCCCAATGCTGGCATACGTACTAAACAGCAGGAGACTTCGTCTAAAACTCAGGAGAAAAGTTTCCTTGAAACTGCTCTGCTGTGCGTTCGTTCACCTAAGAGAGTTGAATCTATGTTGAGATTCAGCGCGTCAGAAACACGTTTCTTCTAGGAGCTGTGTTGGGATATTCCCGAGTGAATGGGACCATAGGCTGTACAGAGAAATATCTGCTTCTAAAACCAAAACGGAGCTACCTAACTGAATGGTTGTCAATGTGTGCATTCAACTGACAGAGTTAAACTCACGTGTGGATTCAGCGGTTTGCAAACCCTTTCTGTGCAGAATCCCAAAACCGGTATTTCCATCCCAATGCCGGCATCCGTACTAAACAGCAGGAGACTTCGTCTAAAACTCAGGAGAAAAGTTTCCTTGAAACTGCTCTGCTGTGCGTTCGTTCACCTAAGAGAGTTGAATCTATGTTGAGATTCAGCGAGTCAGAAACACGTTTCTTCTAGGAGCTGCGTTGGGATATTCCCGAGTGAATGGGACCATAGGCTGTACAGAGAAATATCTGCTTCTAAAACCAAAACGGAGCTATCTAACTGAATGGTTGTCAATGTGTGCATTCAGCTGACAGAGTTAAACTCACGTGTGGATTCAGCGGTTTGCAAACCCTTTCTGTGCAGAATCCCAAAACCGGTAATTCGAACCAAATGCCGGCATCCGTACTAATCAGCAGGAAACTTCGTCTAAAACTCAGGAGAAACGTTTCCTTGAAACTGCTCTGCTGTCCGTCCGTTCACCTAAGAGAGTTGAATCTATGTTGAGATTCAGCGAATCAGAAACACGTTTCTTCTAGGAGCTGCGTTGGGATATTCCCGAGTGAATGGGACCATAGGCTGTACAGAGAAATATCTGCTACTAAAACCAAAACGGAGCTATCTAACTGAATGGTTGTCAATGTGTGCATTCAACTGACAGAGTTAAACTCACGTGTGGATTCAGCGGTTTGCAAACTCTTTCTGTGCAGAATCCCAAAACCGGTATTTCCAGCCCAATGCCGGCATACGTACTAAACAGCAGGAAACTTCGTCTAAAACTCAGGAGAAAACTTTCCTTGAAACTGCTCTGCTGTGCATTCGTTCACCTAAGAGAGTTGAATCTATGTTGAGATTCAGCGAGTCAGAAACACGTTTCTTCTAGGAGCCGCGTTGGGATATTCCCGAGTGAATGGGACCATAGGCTGTACAGAGAAATATCTGCTTCTAAAACCAAAAGGGTGCTATCAAACTGAATGGTTGTCAATGTGTGCATTCAACTGACAGAGTTAAACTCACGTGTGGATTCAGCGGTTTGCAAACCCTTTCTGTCCAGAATCCCAAAACCGGTATTTCCAGCCCAATGCCCGCATACGTACTAAACAGCAGGAAACTTCGTCTAAAACTCAGGAGAAAAGTTTCCTTGAAACTGCTCTGCTGTGCGTTCGTTCACCTAAGAGAGTTGAATCTATGTTGAGATTCAGCGAGTCAGAAACACGTTTCTTCTAGGAGCTGCGTTGGGATATTCCCGAGTGAATGGGACCATAGGCTGTACAGAGAAATATCTGCTTCTAAAACCAAAACGGAGCTATCTAACTGAATGGTTGTCAATATGTGCATTCAACTGACAGAGTTAAACTCACGTGTGGATTCAGCGGTTTGCAAACCCTTTCTGTGCAGAATCCCAAAACCGGTAATTCGAACCAAATGCCGGCATCCGTACTAATCAGCAGGAAACTTCGTCTAAAACTCAGGAGAAACGTATCCTTGAAACTGCTCTGCTGTGCGTCCGTTCACCTAAGAGAGTTGAATCTATGTTGAGATTCAGCGAGTCAGAAACACGTTTCTTCTAGGAGCTGCGTTGGGATATTCCCGAGTGAATGGGACCATAGGCTGTACAGAGAAATATCTGCTACTAAAACCAAAACGGAGCTATCTAACTGAATGGTTGTCAATGTGTGCATTCAACTGACAGAGTTAAACTCACGTGTGGATTCAGCGGTTTCCAAACCCTTTCTGTGCAGAATCCCAAAACCGGTATTTCCAGCCCAATGCCGGCATACGTACTAAACAGCAGGAAACTTCGTCTAAAACTCAGGAGAAAACTTTCCTTGAAACTGCTCTGCTGTGCGTTCGTTCACCTAAGAGAGTTGAATCTATGTTGAGATTCAGCGAGTCAGAAACACGTTTCTTCTAGGAGCCGCGTTGGGATATTCCCGAGTGAATGGGACCATAGGCTGTACAGAGAAATATCTGCTTCTAAAACCAAAAGGGTGCTATCAAACTGAATGGTTGTCAATGTGTGCATTCAACTGACAGAGTTAAACTCACGTGTGGATTCAGCGGTTTGCAAACCGTTTCTGTGCAGAATCCCAAAACCGGTATTTCCAGCCCAATGCCGGCATACGTACTAAACAGCAGGAATCTTCGTATATAACTCAGAAGAAACGTTTCCTTGAAACTGCTCTGCTGTGCGTTCGTTCACCTAAGAGAGTTGAATCTATGTTGAGATTCAGCGAGTCAGAAACACGTTTCTTCTAAGAGCTGCGTTGGGATATTCCCGAGTGAATGGGACCATAGGCTGTACAGAGAAATATCTGCTTCTAAAACCAAAACGGTTCTATCTAACTGAATGGTTGTCAATGTGTGCATTCAACTGACAGAGTTAAACTCGCGTGTGGATTCAGCGGTTTGCAAACCCTTTCTGTGCAGAATCCCAAAACCGGTATTTCGAACCAAATGCCGGCATCCGTACTAAACAGGAGGAAACTTCGTCTAAAACTCAGGAGAAACGTTTCCTTGAAACTGCTCTGCTGTTCGTTCGTTCACCTAAGAGAGTTGAATCTATGTTGAGATTCAGCGAGTCAGAAACACGTTTCTTCTAGGAGCTGCGTTGGGATATTCCCGAGTGAATGGGACCATAGGCTGTACAGAGAAATATCTGCTTCTAAAACCAAAAGGGTGCTATCAAACTGAATGGTTGTCAATGTGTGCATTCAACTGAGAGAGTTAAACTCACGTGTGGATTCAGCGGTTTGCAAACCCTTTCTGTGCAGAATCCCAAAACCGGTATTTCCAGCCCAATCTCTGGCATACGTACCAAACAGCAGGAAACTTCGTCTAAAACTCAGGAGAAAAGTTTCCTTGAAACTGCTCTGCTGTGCGTTCGTTCACCTAAGAGAGTTGAATCTATGTTGAGATTCAGCACGTCAGAAACACGTTTCTTCTAGGAGCTGTGTTGGGATATTCCCAAGTGAATGGGACCATAGGCTGTACAGAGAAATATCTGCTTCTAAAACCAAAACGGAGCTATCTAACTGAATGGTTGTCTATGTGTGCATTCAACTGACAGAGTTAAACTCACGTGTGGATTCAGCGGTTTGCAAACCCTTTCTGTGCAGAATCCCAAAACCGGTAATTCGAACCAAATGCCGGCATCCGTACTAATCAGCAGGAAACTTCGTCTAAAACTCAGGAGAAACGTTTCCTTGAAACTGCTCTGCTGTGCGTCCGTTCACCTAAGAGAGTTGAATCTATGTTGAGATTCAGCGAGTCAGAAACACGTTTCTTCTAGGAGCTGCGTTGGGATATTCCCGAGTGAATGGGACCATAGGCTGTACAGAGAAATATCTGCTACTAAAACCAAAACGGAGCTATCTAACTGAATGGTTGTCAATGTGTGCATTCAACTGACAGAGTTAAACTCACGTGTGGATTCAGCGGTTTGCAAACCCTTTCTGTGCAGAATCCCAAAACCGGTATTTCCAGCCCAATGCCGGCATACGTACTAAACAGCAGGAAACTTCGTCTAAAACTCAGGAGAAAACTTTCCTTGAAACTGCTCTGCTGTGCGTTCGTTCACCTAAGAGAGTTGAATCTATGTTGAGATTCAGCGAGTCAGAAACACGTTTCTTCTAGGAGCCGCGTTGGGATATTCCCGAGTGAATGGGACCATAGGCTGTACAGAGAAATATCTGCTTCTAAAACCAAAAGGGTGCTATCAAACTGAATGGTTGTCAATGTGTGCATTCAACTGACAGAGTTAAACTCACGTGTGGATTCAGCGGTTTGCAAACCGTTTCTGTGCAGAATCCCAAAACCGGTATTTCCAGCCCAATGCCGGCATACGTACTAAACAGCAGGAATCTTCGTATATAACTCAGAAGAAACGTTTCCTTGAAACTGCTCTGCTGTGCGTTCGTTCACCTAAGAGAGTTGAATCTATGTTGAGATTCAGCGAGTCAGAAACACGTTTCTTCTAGGAGCTGCGTTGGGATATTCCCGAGTGAATGGGACCATAGGCTGTACAGAGAAATATCTGCTTCTAAAACCAAAACGGTTCTATCTAACTGAATGGTTGTCAATGTGTGCATTCAACTGACAGAGTTAAACTCGCGTGTGGATTCAGCGGTTTGCAAACCCTTTCTGTGCAGAATCCCAAAACCGGTATTTCGAACCAAATGCCGGCATCCGTACTAAACAGGAGGAAACTTCGTCTAAAACTCAGGAGAAACGTTTCCTTGAAACTGCTCTGCTGTTCGTTCGTTCACCTAAGAGAGTTGAATCTATGTTGAGATTCAGCGAGTCAGAAACACGTTTCTTCTAGGAGCTGCGTTGGGATATTCCCGAGTGAATGGGACCATAGGCTGTACAGAGAAATATCTGCTTCTAAAACCAAAACGGAGCTATCTAACTGAATGGTTGTCAATGTGTGCATTCAACTGACAGAGTTAAACTCACGTGTGGATTCAGCGGTTTTCAAACCCTTTCTATGCAGAATCCCAAAACCGGTATTTCCAGCCCAATGCCGGCATCCGTACTAAACAGCAGGAAACTTCGTCTAAAACTCAGGAGAAACGTTTCCTTGAAACTGCTCTGCTGTGCGTTCGTTCACCTAAGAGAGTTGAATCTATGTTGAGATTCAGCGAGTCAGAAACACGTTTCTTCTAGGAGCTGCGTTGGGATATTCCCGAGTGAATGGGACCATAGGCTGTACAGAGAAATATCTGCTTCTAAAACCAAAACGGAGCTATCTAACTGAATGGTTGTCAATGTGTGCATTCAACTGACAGAGTTAAACTCACGTGTGGATTCAGCGGTTTGCAAACCCTTTCTGTGCAGAATCCCAAAACCGGTATTTCGAATCAAATGCCGGCATCCGTACTAATCAGCAGGAAACTTCGTCTAAAACTCAGGAGAAACGTTTCCTTGAAACTGCTCTGCTGTGCGTTCGTTCACCTAAGAGAGTTGAATCTATGTTGAGATTCAGCGAGTCAGAAACACGTTTCTTCTAGGAGCTGCGTTGGGATATTCCCGAGTGAATGGGACCATAGGCTGTACAGAGAAATATCTGCTTCTAAAACCAAAACGGTTCTATCTAACTGAATGGTTGTCAATGTGTGCATTCAACTGACAGAGTTAAACTCGCGTGTGGATTCAGCGGTTTGCAAACCCTTTCTGTGCAGAATCCCAAAACCGGTATTTCGAACCAAATGCCGGCATCCGTACTAAACAGGAGGAAACTTCGTCTAAAACTCAGGAGAAACGTTTCCTTGAAACTGCTCTGCTGTTCGTTCGTTCACCTAAGAGAGTTGAATCTATGTTGAGATTCAGCGAGTCAGAAACACGTTTCTTCTAGGAGCTGCGTTGGGATATTCCCGAGTGAATGGGACCATAGGCTGTACAGAGAAATATCTGCTTCTAAAACCAAAAGGGTGCTATCAAACTGAATGGTTGTCAATGTGTGCATTCAACTGAGAGAGTTAAACTCACGTGTGGATTCAGCGGTTTGCAAACCCTTTCTGTGCAGAATCCCAAAACCGGTATTTCCAGCCCAATCTCTGGCATACGTACCAAACAGCAGGAAACTTCGTCTAAAACTCAGGAGAAAAGTTTCCTTGAAACTGCTCTGCTGTGCGTTCGTTCACCTAAGAGAGTTGAATCTATGTTGAGATTCAGCACGTCAGAAACACGTTTCTTCTAGGAGCTGTGTTGGGATATTCCCAAGTGAATGGGACCATAGGCTGTACAGAGAAATATCTGCTTCTAAAACCAAAACGGAGCTATCTAACTGAATGGTTGTCTATGTGTGCATTCAACTGACAGAGTTAAACTCACGTGTGGATTCAGCGGTTTGCAAACCCTTTCTGTGCAGAATCCCAAAACCGGTAATTCGAACCAAATGCCGGCATCCGTACTAATCAGCAGGAAACTTCGTCTAAAACTCAGGAGAAACGTTTCCTTGAAACTGCTCTGCTGTGCGTCCGTTCACCTAAGAGAGTTGAATCTATGTTGAGATTCAGCGAGTCAGAAACACGTTTCTTCTAGGAGCTGCGTTGGGATATTCCCGAGTGAATGGGACCATAGGCTGTACAGAGAAATATCTGCTACTAAAACCAAAACGGAGCTATCTAACTGAATGGTTGTCAATGTGTGCATTCAACTGACAGAGTTAAACTCACGTGTGGATTCAGCGGTTTGCAAACCCTTTCTGTGCAGAATCCCAAAACCGGTATTTCCAGCCCAATGCCGGCATACGTACTAAACAGCAGGAAACTTCGTCTAAAACTCAGGAGAAAACTTTCCTTGAAACTGCTCTGCTGTGCGTTCGTTCACCTAAGAGAGTTGAATCTATGTTGAGATTCAGCGAGTCAGAAACACGTTTCTTCTAGGAGCCGCGTTGGGATATTCCCGAGTGAATGGGACCATAGGCTGTACAGAGAAATATCTGCTTCTAAAACCAAAAGGGTGCTATCAAACTGAATGGTTGTCAATGTGTGCATTCAACTGACAGAGTTAAACTCACGTGTGGATTCAGCGGTTTGCAAACCGTTTCTGTGCAGAATCCCAAAACCGGTATTTCCAGCCCAATGCCGGCATACGTACTAAACAGCAGGAATCTTCGTATATAACTCAGAAGAAACGTTTCCTTGAAACTGCTCTGCTGTGCGTTCGTTCACCTAAGAGAGTTGAATCTATGTTGAGATTCAGCGAGTCAGAAACACGTTTCTTCTAGGAGCTGCGTTGGGATATTCCCGAGTGAATGGGACCATAGGCTGTACAGAGAAATATCTGCTTCTAAAACCAAAACGGTTCTATCTAACTGAATGGTTGTCAATGTGTGCATTCAACTGACAGAGTTAAACTCGCGTGTGGATTCAGCGGTTTGCAAACCCTTTCTGTGCAGAATCCCAAAACCGGTATTTCGAACCAAATGCCGGCATCCGTACTAAACAGGAGGAAACTTCGTCTAAAACTCAGGAGAAACGTTTCCTTGAAACTGCTCTGCTGTTCGTTCGTTCACCTAAGAGAGTTGAATCTATGTTGAGATTCAGCGAGTCAGAAACACGTTTCTTCTAGGAGCTGCGTTGGGATATTCCCGAGTGAATGGGACCATAGGCTGTACAGAGAAATATCTGCTTCTAAAACCAAAACGGAGCTATCTAACTGAATGGTTGTCAATGTGTGCATTCAACTGACAGAGTTAAACTCACGTGTGGATTCAGCGGTTTTCAAACCCTTTCTATGCAGAATCCCAAAACCGGTATTTCCAGCCCAATGCCGGCATCCGTACTAAACAGCAGGAAACTTCGTCTAAAACTCAGGAGAAACGTTTCCTTGAAACTGCTCTGCTGTGCGTTCGTTCACCTAAGAGAGTTGAATCTATGTTGAGATTCAGCGAGTCAGAAACACGTTTCTTCTAGGAGCTGCGTTGGGATATTCCCGAGTGAATGGGACCATAGGCTGTACAGAGAAATATCTGCTTCTAAAACCAAAACGGAGCTATCTAACTGAATGGTTGTCAATGTGTGCATTCAACTGACAGAGTTAAACTCACGTGTGGATTCAGCGGTTTGCAAACCCTTTCTGTGCAGAATCCCAAAACCGGTATTTCGAATCAAATGCCGGCATCCGTACTAATCAGCAGGAAACTTCGTCTAAAACTCAGGAGAAACGTTTCCTTGAAACTGCTCTGCTGTGCGTTCGTTCACCTAAGAGAGTTGAATCTATGTTGAGATTCAGCGAGTCAGAAACACGTTTCTTCTAGGAGCTGCGTTGGGATATTCCCGAGTGAATGGGACCATAGGCTGTACAGAGAAATATCTGCTTCTAAAACCAAAACGGAGCTATCTAACTGAATGGTTGTCAATGTGTGCATTCAACTGACAGAGTTAAACTCACGTGTGGATTCAGCGGTTTTCAAACCCTTTCTGTGTAGAATCCCAAAACCGGTATTTCCAGCCCAATGCCGGCATCCGTACTAAACAGCAGGTAACTTCGTCTAAAACTCAGGAGAAACGTTTCCTTGAAACTGCTCTGCTGTGCGTTCGTTCACCTAAGAGAGTTGAATCAATGTTGAGATTCAGCGAGTTAGAAACACGTTTGTTCTAGGAGCTGCGTTGGGATATTCCCGAGTGAATGGGACCATAGGCTGTACAGAGAAATATCTGCTTCAAAAACCAAAAGGGTGCTATCAAACTGAATGGTTGTCAATGTGTGCATTCAACTGACAGAGTTAAACTCACGTGTGGATTCAGCGGTTTGCAAACCCTTTCTGTGCAGAATCCCAAAACCGGTATTTCAAACCAAATGCCGGCATCCGTACTAAACAGCAGGAAACTTCGACTAAAACTCAGGAGAAACGTTACCTTGAAACTGCTCTGCTGTACGTTCGTTCACCTAAGAGACTTGAATCTATGTTGAGATTCAGCGAGTCAGAAACACGTTTCTTCTAGGAGCTGCGTTGGGATATTCCCGAGTGAATGGGACCATAGGCTGTACAGAGAAATATCTGCTTCTAAAACCAAAACGGAGCTATCTAACTGAATGGTTGTCAATGTGTGCATTCAACTGACAGAGTTAAACTCACGTGTGGATTCAGCGGTTTGCAAACCCTTTCTTTGCAGAATCCCAAAACCGGTATTTCCAGCCCAATGCTGGCATACGTACTAAACAGCAGGAGACTTCGTCTAAAACTCAGGAGAAAAGTTTCCTTGAAACTGCTCTGCTGTGCGTTCGTTCACCTAAGAGAGTTGAATCTATGTTGAGATTCAGCGCGTCAGAAACACGTTTCTTCTAGGAGCTGTGTTGGGATATTCCCGAGTGAATGGGACCATAGGCTGTACAGAGAAATATCTGCTTCTAAAACCAAAACGGAGCTACCTAACTGAATGGTTGTCAATGTGTGCATTCAACTGACAGAGTTAAACTCACGTGTGGATTCAGCGGTTTGCAAACCCTTTCTGTGCAGAATCCCAAAACCGGTATTTCCAGCCCAATGCCGGCATCCGTACTAAACAGCAGGAGACTTCGTCTAAAACTCAGGAGAAAAGTTTCCTTGAAACTGCTCTGCTGTGCGTTCGTTCACCTAAGAGAGTTGAATCTATGTTGAGATTCAGCGAGTCAGAAACACGTTTCTTCTAGGAGCTGCGTTGGGATATTCCCGAGTGAATGGGACCATAGGCTGTACAGAGAAATATCTGCTTCTAAAACCAAAACGGAGCTATCTAACTGAATGGTTGTCAATGTGTGCATTCAACTGACAGAGTTAAACTCACGTGTGGATTCAGCGGTTTGCAAACCCTTTCTGTGCAGAATCCCAAAACCGGTAATTCGAACCAAATGCCGGCATCCGTACTAATCAGCAGGAAACTTCGTCTAAAACTCAGGAGAAACGTTTCCTTGAAACTGCTCTGCTGTCCGTCCGTTCACCTAAGAGAGTTGAATCTATGTTGAGATTCAGCGAGTCAGAAACACGTTTCTTCTAGGAGCTGCGTTGGGATATTCCCGAGTGAATGGGACCATAGGCTGTACAGAGAAATATCTGCTACTAAAACCAAAACGGAGCTATCTAACTGAATGGTTGTCAATGTGTGCATTCAACTGACAGAGTTAAACTCACGTGTGGATTCAGCGGTTTGCAAACCCTTTCTGTGCAGAATCCCAAAACCGGTATTTCCAGCCCAATGCCGGCATACGTACTAAACAGCAGGAAACTTCGTCTAAAACTCAGGAGAAAACTTTCCTTGAAACTGCTCTGCTGTGCGTTCGTTCACCTAAGAGAGTTGAATCTATGTTGAGATTCAGCGAGTCAGAAACACGTTTCTTCTAGGAGCCGCGTTGTGATATTCCCGAGTGAATGGGACCATAGGCTGTACAGAGAAATATCTGCTTCTAAAACCAAAAGGGTGCTATCAAACTGAATGGTTGTCAATGTGTGCATTCAACTGACAGAGTTAAACTCACGTGTGGATTCAGCGGTTTGCAAACCGTTTCTGTGCAGAATCCCAAAACCGGTATTTCCAGCCCAATGCCGGCATACGTACTAAACAGCAGGAATCTTCGTATATAACTCAGAAGAAACGTTTCCTTGAAACTGCTCTGCTGTGCGTTCGTTCACCTAAGAGAGTTGAATCTATGTTGAGATTCAGCGAGTCAGAAACACGTTTCTTCTAGGAGCTGCGTTGGGATATTCCCGAGTGAATGGGACCATAGGCTGTACAGAGAAATATCTGCTTCTAAAACCAAAACGGTTCTATCTAACTGAATGGTTGTCAATGTGTGCATTCAACTGACAGAGTTAAACTCGCGTGTGGATTCAGCGGTTTGCAAACCCTTTCTGTGCAGAATCCCAAAACCGGTATTTCGAACCAAATGCCGGCATCCGTACTAAACAGGAGGAAACTTCGTCTAAAACTCAGGAGAAACGTTTCCTTGAAACTGCTCTGCTGTTCGTTCGTTCACCTAAGAGAGTTGAATCTATGTTGAGATTCAGCGAGTCAGAAACACGTTTCTTCTAGGAGCTGCGTTGGGATATTCCCGAGTGAATGGGACCATAGGCTGTACAGAGAAATATCTGCTTCTAAAACCAAAACGGAGCTATCTAACTGAATGGTTGTCAATGTGTGCATTCAACTGACAGAGTTAAACTCACGTGTGGATTCAGCGGTTTTCAAACCCTTTCTATGCAGAATCCCAAAACCGGTATTTCCAGCCCAATGCCGGCATCCGTACTAAACAGCAGGAAACTTCGTCTAAAACTCAGGAGAAACGTTTCCTTGAAACTGCTCTGCTGTGCGTTCGTTCACCTAAGAGAGTTGAATCTATGTTGAGATTCAGCGAGTCAGAAACACGTTTCTTCTAGGAGCTGCGTTGGGATATTCCCGAGTGAATGGGACCATAGGCTGTACAGAGAAATATCTGCTTCTAAAACCAAAACGGAGCTATCTAACTGAATGGTTGTCAATGTGTGCATTCAACTGACAGAGTTAAACTCACGTGTGGATTCAGCGGTTTGCAAACCCTTTCTGTGCAGAATCCCAAAACCGGTATTTCGAATCAAATGCCGGCATCCGTACTAAACAGCAGGTAACTTCGTCTAAAACTCAAGAGAAACGTTTCCTTGAAACTGCTCTGCTGTGCGTTCGTTCACCTAAGAGAGTTGAATCAATGTTGAGATTCAGCGAGTTAGAAACACGTTTGTTCTAGGAGCTGCGTTGGGATATTCCCGAGTGAATGGGACCATAGGCTGTACAGAGAAATATCTGCTTCTAAAACCAAAAGGGTGCTATCAAACTGAATGGTTGTCAATGTGTGCATTCAACTGACAGAGTTAAACTCACGTGTGGATTCAGCGGTTTGCAAACCCTTTCTGTCCAGAATCCCAAAACCGGTATTTCCAGCCCAATGCCCGCATACGTACTAAACAGCAGGAAACTTCGTCTAAAACTCAGGAGAAAAGTTTCCTTGAAACTGCTCTGCTGTGCGTTCATTCACCTAAGAGAGTTGAATCTATGTTGAGATTCAGCGAGTCAGAAACACGTTTCTTCTAGGAGCTGCGTTGGGATATTCCCGAGTGAATGGGACCATAGGCTGTACAGAGAAATATCTGCTTCTAAAACCAAAACGGAGCTATCTAACTGAATGGTTGTCAATGTGTGCATTCAACTGACAGAGTTAAACTCACGTGTGGATTCAGCGGTTTGCAAACCCTTTCTGTGCAGAATCCCAAAACCGGTAATTCGAACCAAATGCCGGCATCCGTACTAATCAGCAGGAAACTTCGTCTAAAACTCAGGAGAAACGTTTCCTTGAAACTGCTCTGCTGTGCGTCCGTTCACCTAAGAGAGTTGAATCTATGTTGAGATTCAGCGAGTCAGAAACACGTTTCTTCTAGGAGCTGCGTTGGGATATTCCCGAGTGAATGGGACCATAGGCTGTACAGAGAAATATCTGCTACTAAAACCAAAACGGAGCTATCTAACTGAATGGTTGTCAATGTGTGCATTCAACTGACAGAGTTAAACTCACGTGTGGATTCAGCGGTTTGCAAACCCTTTCTGTGCAGAATCCCAAAACCGGTATTTCCAGCCCAATGCCGGCATACGTACTAAACAGCAGGAAACTTCGTCTAAAACTCAGGAGAAAACTTTCCTTGAAACTGCTCTGCTGTGCGTTCGTTCACCTAAGAGAGTTGAATCTATGTTGAGATTCAGCGAGTCAGAAACACGTTTCTTCTAGGAGCCGCGTTGTGATATTCCCGAGTGAATGGGACCATAGGCTGTACAGAGAAATATCTGCTTCTAAAACCAAAAGGGTGCTATCAAACTGAATGGTTGTCAATGTGTGCATTCAACTGACAGAGTTAAACTCACGTGTGGATTCAGCGGTTTGCAAACCGTTTCTGTGCAGAATCCCAAAACCGGTATTTCCAGCCCAATGCCGGCATACGTACTAAACAGCAGGAATCTTCGTATATAACTCAGAAGAAACGTTTCCTTGAAACTGCTCTGCTGTGCGTTCGTTCACCTAAGAGAGTTGAATCTATGTTGAGATTCAGCGAGTCAGAAACACGTTTCTTCTAGGAGCTGCGTTGGGATATTCCCGAGTGAATGGGACCATAGGCTGTACAGAGAAATATCTGCTTCTAAAACCAAAACGGTTCTATCTAACTGAATGGTTGTCAATGTGTGCATTCAACTGACAGAGTTAAACTCGCGTGTGGATTCAGCGGTTTGCAAACCCTTTCTGTGCAGAATCCCAAAACCGGTATTTCGAACCAAATGCCGGCATCCGTACTAAACAGGAGGAAACTTCGTCTAAAACTCAGGAGAAACGTTTCCTTGAAACTGCTCTGCTGTTCGTTCGTTCACCTAAGAGAGTTGAATCTATGTTGAGATTCAGCGAGTCAGAAACACGTTTCTTCTAGGAGCTGCGTTGGGATATTCCCGAGTGAATGGGACCATAGGCTGTACAGAGAAATATCTGCTTCTAAAACCAAAACGGAGCTATCTAACTGAATGGTTGTCAATGTGTGCATTCAACTGACAGAGTTAAACTCACGTGTGGATTCAGCGGTTTTCAAACCCTTTCTATGCAGAATCCCAAAACCGGTATTTCCAGCCCAATGCCGGCATCCGTACTAAACAGCAGGAAACTTCGTCTAAAACTCAGGAGAAACGTTTCCTTGAAACTGCTCTGCTGTGCGTTCGTTCACCTAAGAGAGTTGAATCTATGTTGAGATTCAGCGAGTCAGAAACACGTTTCTTCTAGGAGCTGCGTTGGGATATTCCCGAGTGAATGGGACCATAGGCTGTACAGAGAAATATCTGCTTCTAAAACCAAAACGGAGCTATCTAACTGAATGGTTGTCAATGTGTGCATTCAACTGACAGAGTTAAACTCACGTGTGGATTCAGCGGTTTGCAAACCCTTTCTGTGCAGAATCCCAAAACCGGTATTTCGAATCAAATGCCGGCATCCGTACTAAACAGCAGGTAACTTCGTCTAAAACTCAAGAGAAACGTTTCCTTGAAACTGCTCTGCTGTGCGTTCGTTCACCTAAGAGAGTTGAATCAATGTTGAGATTCAGCGAGTTAGAAACACGTTTGTTCTAGGAGCTGCGTTGGGATATTCCCGAGTGAATGGGACCATAGGCTGTACAGAGAAATATCTGCTTCTAAAACCAAAAGGGTGCTATCAAACTGAATGGTTGTCAATGTGTGCATTCAACTGACAGAGTTAAACTCACGTGTGGATTCAGCGGTTTGCAAACCCTTTCTGTGCAGAATCCCAAAACCGGTATTTCAAACCAAATGCCGGCATCCGTACTAAACAGCAGGAAACTTCGACTAAAACTCAGGAGAAACGTTACCTTGAAACTGCTCTGCTGTGCGTTCGTTCACCTAAGAGACTTGAATCTATGTTGAGATTCAGCGAGTCAGAAACACGTTTCTTCTAGGAGCTGCGTTGGGATATTCCCGAGTGAATGGGACCATAGGCTGTACAGAGAAATATCTGCTTCTAAAACCAAAACGGAGCTATCTAACTGAATGGTTGTCAATGTGTGCATTCAACTGACAGAGTTAAACTCACGTGTGGATTCAGCGGTTTGCAAACCCTTTCTGTGCAGAATCCCAAAACCGGTATTTCCAGCCCAATGCCGGCATCCGTACTAAACAGCAGGAGACTTCGTCTAAAACTCAGGAGAAAAGATTCCTTGAAACTGCTCTGCTGTGCGTTCGTTCACCTAAGAGAGTTGAATCTATGTTGAGATTCAGCGAGTCAGAAACACGTTTCTTCTAGGAGCTGCGTTGGGATATTCCCGAGTGAATGGGACCATAGGCTGTACAGAGAAATATCTGCTACTAAAACCAAAACGGAGCTATCTAACTGAATGGTTGTCAATGTGTGCATTCAACTGACAGAGTTAAACTCACGTGTGGATTCAGCGGTTTGCAAACTCTTTCTGTGCAGAATCCCAAAACCGGTATTTCCAGCCCAATGCCGGCATACGTACTAAACAGCAGGAAACTTCGTCTAAAACTCAGGAGAAAACTTTCCTTGAAACTGCTCTGCTGTGCATTCGTTCACCTAAGAGAGTTGAATCTATGTTGAGATTCAGCGAGTCAGAAACACGTTTCTTCTAGGAGCCGCGTTGGGATATTCCCGAGTGAATGGGACCATAGGCTGTACAGAGAAATATCTGCTTCTAAAACCAAAAGGGTGCTATCAAACTGAATGGTTGTCAATGTGTGCATTCAACTGACAGAGTTAAACTCACGTGTGGATTCAGCGGTTTGCAAACCCTTTCTGTCCAGAATCCCAAAACCGGTATTTCCAGCCCAATGCCCGCATACGTACTAAACAGCAGGAAACTTCGTCTAAAACTCAGGAGAAAAGTTTCCTTGAAACTGCTCTGCTGTGCGTTCGTTCACCTAAGAGAGTTGAATCTATGTTGAGATTCAGCGAGTCAGAAACACGTTTCTTCTAGGAGCTGCGTTGGGATATTCCCGAGTGAATGGGACCATAGGCTGTACAGAGAAATATCTGCTTCTAAAACCAAAACGGAGCTATCTAACTGAATGGTTGTCAATGTGTGCATTCAACTGACAGAGTTAAACTCACGTGTGGATTCAGCGGTTTGCAAACCCTTTCTGTGCAGAATCCCAAAACCGGTAATTCGAACCAAATGCCGGCATCCGTACTAATCAGCAGGAAACTTCGTCTAAAACTCAGGAGAAACGTTTCCTTGAAACTGCTCTGCTGTGCGTCCGTTCACCTAAGAGAGTTGAATCTATGTTGAGATTCAGCGAGTCAGAAACACGTTTCTTCTAGGAGCTGCGTTGGGATATTCCCGAGTGAATGGGACCATAGGCTGTACAGAGAAATATCTGCTACTAAAACCAAAACGGAGCTATCTAACTGAATGGTTGTCAATGTGTGCATTCAACTGACAGAGTTAAACTCACGTGTGGATTCAGCGGTTTGCAAACCCTTTCTGTGCAGAATCCCAAAACCGGTATTTCCAGCCCAATGCCGGCATACGTACTAAACAGCAGGAAACTTCGTCTAAAACTCAGGAGAAAACTTTCCTTGAAACTGCTCTGCTGTGCGTTCGTTCACCTAAGAGAGTTGAATCTATGTTGAGATTCAGCGAGTCAGAAACACGTTTCTTCTAGGAGCCGCGTTGTGATATTCCCGAGTGAATGGGACCATAGGCTGTACAGAGAAATATCTGCTTCTAAAACCAAAAGGGTGCTATCAAACTGAATGGTTGTCAATGTGTGCATTCAACTGACAGAGTTAAACTCACGTGTGGATTCAGCGGTTTGCAAACCGTTTCTGTGCAGAATCCCAAAACCGGTATTTCCAGCCCAATGCCGGCATACGTACTAAACAGCAGGAATCTTCGTATATAACTCAGAAGAAACGTTTCCTTGAAACTGCTCTGCTGTGCGTTCGTTCACCTAAGAGAGTTGAATCTATGTTGAGATTCAGCGAGTCAGAAACACGTTTCTTCTAGGAGCTGCGTTGGGATATTCCCGAGTGAATGGGACCATAGGCTGTACAGAGAAATATCTGCTTCTAAAACCAAAACGGTTCTATCTAACTGAATGGTTGTCAATGTGTGCATTCAACTGACAGAGTTAAACTCGCGTGTGGATTCAGCGGTTTGCAAACCCTTTCTGTGCAGAATCCCAAAACCGGTATTTCGAACCAAATGCCGGCATCCGTACTAAACAGGAGGAAACTTCGTCTAAAACTCAGGAGAAACGTTTCCTTGAAACTGCTCTGCTGTTCGTTCGTTCACCTAAGAGAGTTGAATCTATGTTGAGATTCAGCGAGTCAGAAACACGTTTCTTCTAGGAGCTGCGTTGGGATATTCCCGAGTGAATGGGACCATAGGCTGTACAGAGAAATATCTGCTTCTAAAACCAAAACGGAGCTATCTAACTGAATGGTTGTCAATGTGTGCATTCAACTGACAGAGTTAAACTCACGTGTGGATTCAGCGGTTTTCAAACCCTTTCTATGCAGAATCCCAAAACCGGTATTTCCAGCCCAATGCCGGCATCCGTACTAAACAGCAGGAAACTTCGTCTAAAACTCAGGAGAAACGTTTCCTTGAAACTGCTCTGCTGTGCGTTCGTTCACCTAAGAGAGTTGAATCTATGTTGAGATTCAGCGAGTCAGAAACACGTTTCTTCTAGGAGCTGCGTTGGGATATTCCCGAGTGAATGGGACCATAGGCTGTACAGAGAAATATCTGCTTCTAAAACCAAAACGGAGCTATCTAACTGAATGGTTGTCAATGTGTGCATTCAACTGACAGAGTTAAACTCACGTGTGGATTCAGCGGTTTGCAAACCCTTTCTGTGCAGAATCCCAAAACCGGTATTTCGAATCAAATGCCGGCATCCGTACTAAACAGCAGGTAACTTCGTCTAAAACTCAAGAGAAACGTTTCCTTGAAACTGCTCTGCTGTGCGTTCGTTCACCTAAGAGAGTTGAATCAATGTTGAGATTCAGCGAGTTAGAAACACGTTTGTTCTAGGAGCTGCGTTGGGATATTCCCGAGTGAATGGGACCATAGGCTGTACAGAGAAATATCTGCTTCTAAAACCAAAAGGGTGCTATCAAACTGAATGGTTGTCAATGTGTGCATTCAACTGACAGAGTTAAACTCACGTGTGGATTCAGCGGTTTGCAAACCCTTTCTGTGCAGAATCCCAAAACCGGTATTTCAAACCAAATGCCGGCATCCGTACTAAACAGCAGGAAACTTCGACTAAAACTCAGGAGAAACGTTACCTTGAAACTGCTCTGCTGTGCGTTCGTTCACCTAAGAGACTTGAATCTATGTTGAGATTCAGCGAGTCAGAAACACGTTTCTTCTAGGAGCTGCGTTGGGATATTCCCGAGTGAATGGGACCATAGGCTGTACAGAGAAATATCTGCTTCTAAAACCAAAACGGAGCTATCTAACTGAATGGTTGTCAATGTGTGCATTCAACTGACAGAGTTAAACTCACGTGTGGATTCAGCGGTTTGCAAACCCTTTCTGTCCAGAATCCCAAAACCGGTATTTCCAGCCCAATGCTGGCATACGTACTAAACAGCAGGAGACTTCGTCTAAAACTCAGGAGAAAAGTTTCCTAGAAACTGCTCTGCTGTGCGTTCGTTCACCTAAGAGAGTTGAATCTATGTTGAGATTCAGCGCGTCAGAAACACGTTTCTTCTAGGAGCTGTGTTGGGATATTCCCGAGTGAATGGGACCATAGGCTGTACAGAGAAATATCTGCTTCTAAAACCAAAACGGAGCTACCTAACTGAATGGTTGTCAATGTGTGCATTCAACTGACAGAGTTAAACTCACGTGTGGATTCAGCGGTTTGCAAACCCTTTCTGTCCAGAATCCCAAAACCGGTATTTCCAGCCCAATGCCGGCATCCGTACTAAACAGCAGGAGACTTCGTCTAAAACTCAGGAGAAAAGTTTCCTTGAAACTGCTCTGCTGTGCGTTCGTTCACCTAAGAGAGTTGAATCTATGTTGAGATTCAGCGAGTCAGAAACACGTTTCTTCTAGGAGCTGCGTTGGGATATTCCCGAGTGAATGGGACCATAGGCTGTACAGAGAAATATCTGCTTCTAAAACCAAAACGGAGCTATCTAACTGAATGGTTGTCAATGTGTGCATTCAACTGACAGAGTTAAACTCACGTGTGGATTCAGCGGTTTGCAAACCCTTTCTGTGCAGAATCCCAAAACCGGTAATTCGAACCAAATGCCGGCATCCGTACTAATCAGCAGGAAACTTCGTCTAAAACTCAGGAGAAACGTTTCCTTGAAACTGCTTTGCTGTCCGTCCGTTCACCTAAGAGAGTTGAATCTATGTTGAGATTCAGCGAGTCAGAAACACGTTTCTTCTAGGAGCTGCGTTGGGATATTCCCGAGTGAATGGGACCATAGGCTGTACAGAGAAATATCTGCTTCTAAAACCAAAACGGTTCTATCTAACTGAATGGTTGTCAATGTGTGCATTCAACTGACAGAGTTAAACTCACGTGTGGATTCAGCGGTTTGCAAACCCTTTCTGTGCAGAATCCCAAAACCGGTATTTCCAGCCCAATGCCGGCATCCGTACTAAACAGCAGGAGACTTCGTCTAAAACTCAGGAGAAAAGTTTCCTTGAAACTGCTCTGCTGTGCGTTCGTTCACCTAAGAGAGTTGAATCTATGTTGAGATTCAGCGAGTCAGAAACACGTTTCTTCTAGGAGCTGCGTTGGGATATTCCCGAGTGAATGGGACCATAGGCTGTACAGAGAAATATCTGCTACTAAAACCAAAACGGAGCTATCTAACTGAATGGTTGTCAATGTGTGCATTCAACTGACAGAGTTAAACTCACGTGTGGATTCAGCGGTTTGCAAACTCTTTCTGTGCAGAATCCCAAAACCGGTATTTCCAGCCCAATGCCGGCATACGTACTAAACAGCAGGAAACTTCGTCTAAAACTCAGGAGAAAACTTTCCTTGAAACTGCTCTGCTGTGCATTCGTTCACCTAAGAGAGTTGAATCTATGTTGAGATTCAGCGAGTCAGAAACACGTTTCTTCTAGGAGCCGCGTTGGGATATTCCCGAGTGAATGGGACCATAGGCTGTACAGAGAAATATCTGCTTCTAAAACCAAAAGGGTGCTATCAAACTGAATGGTTGTCAATGTGTGCATTCAACTGACAGAGTTAAACTCACGTGTGGATTCAGCGGTTTGCAAACCCTTTCTGTCCAGAATCCCAAAACCGGTATTTCCAGCCCAATGCCCGCATACGTACTAAACAGCAGGAAACTTCGTCTAAAACTCAGGAGAAAAGTTTCCTTGAAACTGCTCTGCTGTGCGTTCGTTCACCTAAGAGAGTTGAATCTATGTTGAGATTCAGCGAGTCAGAAACACGTTTCTTCTAGGAGCTGCGTTGGGATATTCCCGAGTGAATGGGACCATAGGCTGTACAGAGAAATATCTGCTTCTAAAACCAAAACGGTTCTATCTAACTGAATGGTTGTCAATGTGTGCATTTAACTGACAGAGTTAAACTCACGTGTGGATTCAGCGGTTTTCAAACCCTTTCTGTGCAGAATCCCAAAACCGGTATTTCGAACCAAATGCCGGCATCCGTACTAAACAGTAGGAAAGTTCGTCTAAAACTCAGGAGAAACGTTTCCTTGAAACTGCTCTGCTGTGCGTTCGTTCACCTAAGAGAGTTGAATCTATGTTGAGATTCAGCGAGTCAGAAACACGTTTCTTCTAGGAGCTGCGTTGGGATATTCCCGAGTGAATGGGACCATAGGCTGTACAGAGAAATATCTGCTTCTAAAACCAAAACGGAGCTATCTAACTGAATGGTTGTCAATGTGTGCATTCAACTGACAGAGTTAAACTCACGTGTGGATTCAGCGGTTTTCAAACCCTTTCTGTGCAGAATCCCAAAACCGGTACTTCCAGCCCAATGCCGGCATCCGTACTAAACAGCAGGAAACTTCGTCTAAAACTCAGGAGAAACGTTTCCTTGAAACTGCTCTGCTGTGCGTTCGTTCACCTAAGAGAGTTGAATCTATGTTGAGATTCAGCGAGTCAGAAACACGTTTCTTCTAGGAGCTGCGTTGGGATATTCCCGAGTGAATGGGACCATAGGCTGTACAGAGAAATATCTGCTTCTAAAACCAAAACGGAGCTATCTAACTGAATGGTTGTCAATGTGTGCATTCAACTGACAGAGTTAAACTCACGTGTGGATTCAGCGGTTTGCAAACCCTTTCTGTGCAGAATCCCAAAACCGGTATTTCGAACCAAATGCCGGCATCCGTACTAATCAGCAGGAAACTTCGTCTAAAACTCAGGAGAAACGTTTCCTTGAAACTGCTCTGCTGTGCGTTCGTTCACCTAAGAGAGTTGAATCTATGTTGAGATTCAGCGAGTCAGAAACACGTTTCTTCTAGGAGCTGCGTTGGGATATTCCCGAGTGAATGGGACCATAGGCTGTACAGAGAAATATCTGCTTCTAAAACCAAAACGGAGCTATCTAACTGAATGGTTGTCAATGTGTGCATTCAACTGACAGAGTTAAACTCACGTGTGGATTCAGCGGTTTGCAAACCCTTTCTGTGCAGAATCCCAAAACCGGTATTTCCAGCCCAATGCCGGCATCCGTACTAAACAGCAGGAAACTTCGTCTAAAACTTAGGAGAAACGTTTCCTTGAAACTGCTCTGCTGTGCGTTCGTTCACCTAAGAGAGTTGAATCTATGTTGAGATTCAGCGAGTCAGAAACACGTTTCTTCTAGGAGCTGCGTTGGGATATTCCCGAGTGAATGGGACCATAGGCTGTACAGAGAAATATCTGCTTCTAAAACCAAAACGGAGCTATCTAACTGAATGGTTGTCAATGTGTGCATTCAACTGACAGAGTTAAACTCACGTGTGGATTCAGCGGTTTGCAAACCCTTTCTGTGCAGAATCCCAAAACCGGTATTTCGAATCAAATGCCGGCATCCGTACTAATCAGCAGGAAACTTCGTCTAAAACTCATGAGAAACGTTTCCTTGAAACTGCTCTGCTGTGCGTTCGTTCACCTAAGAGAGTTGAATCTATGTTGAGATTCAGCGAGTCAGAAACACGTTTCTTCTAGGAGCTGCGTTGGGATATTCCCGAGTGAATGGGACCATAGGCTGTACAGAGAAATATCTGCTTCTAAAACCAAAACGGAGCTATCTAACTGAATGGTTGTCAATGTGTGCATTCAACTGACAGAGTTAAACTCACGTGTGGATTCAGCGGTTTGCAAACCCTTTCTGTGCAGAATCCCAAAACCGGTATTTCCAGCCCAATGCCGGCATCCGTACTAAACAGCAGGAAACTTCGTCTAAAACTTAGGAGAAACGTTTCCTTGAAACTGCTCTGCTGTGCGTTCGTTCACCTAAGAGAGTTGAATCTATGTTGAGATTCAGCGAGTCAGAAACACGTTTCTTCTAGGAGCTGCGTTGGGATATTCCCGAGTGAATGGGACCATAGGCTGTACAGAGAAATATCTGCTTCTAAAACCAAAACGGAGCTATCTAACTGAATGGTTGTCAATGTGTGCATTCAACTGACAGAGTTAAACTCACGTGTGGATTCAGCGGTTTGCAAACCCTTTCTGTGCAGAATCCCAAAACCGGTATTTCGAATCAAATGCCGGCATCCGTACTAATCAGCAGGAAACTTCGTCTAAAACTCATGAGAAACGTTTCCTTGAAACTGCTCTGCTGTGCGTTCGTTCACCTAAGAGAGTTGAATCTATGTTGAGATTCAGCGAGTCAGAAACACGTTTCTTCTAGGAGCTGCGTTGGGATATTCCCGAGTGAATGGGACCATAGGCTGTACAGAGAAATATCTGCTTCTAAAACCAAAACGGAGCTATCTAACTGAATGGTTGTCAATGTGTGCATTCAACTGACAGAGTTAAACTCGCGTGTGGATTCAGCGGTTTGCAAACCCTTTCTGTGCAGAATCCCAAAACCGGTATTTCGAACCAAATGCCGGCATCCGTACTAAACAGGAGGAAACTTCGTCTAAAACTCAGGAGAAACGTTTCCTTGAAACTGCTCTGCTGTTCGTTCGTTCACCTAAGAGAGTTGAATCTATGTTGAGATTCAGCGAGTCAGAAACACGTTTCTTCTAGGAGCTGTGTTGGGATATTCCCGAGTGAATGGGACCATAGGCTGTACAGAGAAATATCTGCTTCTAAAACCAAAACGGAGCTATCTAACTGAATGGTTGTCAATGTGTGCATTCAACTGACAGAGTTAAACTCACGTGTGGATTCAGCGGTTTTCAAACCCTTTCTATGCAGAATCCCAAAACCGGTATTTCCAGCCCAATGCCGGCATCCGTACTAAACAGCAGGAAACTTCGTCTAAAACTCAGGAGAAACGTTTCCTTGAAACTGCTCTGCTGTGCGTTCGTTCACCTAAGAGAGTTGAATCTATGTTGAGATTCAGCGAGTCAGAAACACGTTTCTTCTAGGAGCTGCGTTGGGATATTCCCGAGTGAATGGGACCATAGGCTGTACAGAGAAATATCTGCTTCTAAAACCAAAACGGAGCTATCTAACTGAATGGTTGTCAATGTGTGCATTCAACTGACAGAGTTAAACTCACGTGTGGATTCAGCGGTTTGCAAACCCTTTCTGTGCAGAATCCCAAAACCGGTATTTCGAATCAAATGCCGGCATCCGTACTAAACAGCAGGTAACTTCGTCTAAAACTCAGGAGAAACGTTTCCTTGAAACTGCTCTGCTGTGCGTTCGTTCACCTAAGAGAGTTGAATCAATGTTGAGATTCAGCGAGTTAGAAACACGTTTGTTCTAGGAGCTGCGTTGGGATATTCCCGAGTGAATGGGACCATAGGCTGTACAGAGAAATATCTGCTTCTAAAACCAAAAGGGTGCTATCAAACTGAATGGTTGTCAATGTGTGCATTCAACTGACAGAGTTAAACTCACGTGTGGATTCAGCGGTTTGCAAACCCTTTCTGTGCAGAATCCCAAAACCGGTATTTCAAACCAAATGCCGGCATCCGTACTAAACAGCAGGAAACTTCGACTAAAACTCAGGAGAAACGTTACCTTGAAACTGCTCTGCTGTGCGTTCGTTCACCTAAGAGACTTGAATCTATGTTGAGATTCAGCGAGTCAGAAACACGTTTCTTCTAGGAGCTGCGTTGGGATATTCCCGAGTGAATGGGACCATAGGCTGTACAGAGAAATATCTGCTTCTAAAACCAAAACGGAGCTATCTAACTGAATGGTTGTCAATGTGTGCATTCAACTGACAGAGTTAAACTCACGTGTGGATTCAGCGGTTTGCAAACCCTTTCTGTCCAGAATCCCAAAACCGGTATTTCCAGCCCAATGCTGGCATACGTACTAAACAGCAGGAGACTTCGTCTAAAACTCAGGAGAAAAGTTTCCTTGAAACTGCTCTGCTGTGCGTTCGTTCACCTAAGAGAGTTGAATCTATGTTGAGATTCAGCGCGTCAGAAACACGTTTCTTCTAGGAGCTGTGTTGGGATATTCCCGAGTGAATGGGACCATAGGCTGTACAGAGAAATATCTGCTTCTAAAACCAAAACGGAGCTACCTAACTGAATGGTTGTCAATGTGTGCATTCAACTGACAGAGTTAAACTCACGTGTGGATTCAGCGGTTTGCAAACCCTTTCTGTGCAGAATCCCAAAACCGGTATTTCCAGCCCAATGCCGGCATCCGTACTAAACAGCAGGAGACTTCGTCTAAAACTCAGGAGAAAAGTTTCCTTGAAACTGCTCTGCTGTGCGTTCGTTCACCTAAGAGAGTTGAATCTATGTTGAGATTCAGCGAGTCAGAAACACGTTTCTTCTAGGAGCTGCGTTGGGATATTCCCGAGTGAATGGGACCATAGGCTGTACAGAGAAATATCTGCTTCTAAAACCAAAACGGTTCTATCTAACTGAATGGTTGTCAATGTGTGCATTCAACTGACAGAGTTAAACTCACGTGTGGATTCAGCGGTTTGCAAACTCTTTCTGTGCAGAATCCCAAAACCGGTATTTCCAGCCCAATGCCGGCATCCGTACTAAACAGCAGGAAACTTCGTCTAAAACTTAGGAGAAACGTTTCCTTGAAACTGCTCTGCTGTGCGTTCGTTCACCTAAGAGAGTTGAATCTATGTTGAGATTCAGCGAGTCAGAAACACGTTTCTTCTAGGAGCTGCGTTGGGATATTCCCGAGTGAATGGGACCATAGGCTGTACAGAGAAATATCTGCTTCTAAAACCAAAACGGAGCTATCTAACTGAATGGTTGTCAATGTGTGCATTCAACTGACAGAGTTAAACTCACGTGTGGATTCAGCGGTTTGCAAACCCTTTCTGTGCAGAATCAAAAAACCGGTATTTCGAATCAAATGCCGGCATCCGTACTAATCAGCAGGAAACTTCGTCTAAAACTCATGAGAAACGTTTCCTTGAAACTGCTCTGCTGTGCGTTCGTTCACCTAAGAGAGTTGAATCTATGTTGAGATTCAGCGAGTCAGAAACACGTTTCTTCTAGGAGCTGCGTTGGGATATTCCCGAGTGAATGGGACCATAGGCTGTACAGAGAAATATCTGCTTCTAAAACCAAAACGGAGCTATCTAACTGAATGGTTGTCAATGTGTGCATTCAACTGACAGAGTTAAACTCGCGTGTGGATTCAGCGGTTTGCAAACCCTTTCTGTGCAGAATCCCAAAACCGGTATTTCGAACCAAATGCCGGCATCCGTACTAAACAGGAGGAAACTTCGTCTAAAACTCAGGAGAAACGTTTCCTTGAAACTGCTCTGCTGTTCGTTCGTTCACCTAAGAGAGTTGAATCTATGTTGAGATTCAGCGAGTCAGAAACACGTTTCTTCTAGGAGCTGCGTTGGGATATTCCCGAGTGAATGGGACCATAGGCTGTACAGAGAAATATCTGCTTCTAAAACCAAAACGGAGCTATCTAACTGAATGGTTGTCAATGTGTGCATTCAACTGACAGAGTTAAACTCACGTGTGGATTCAGCGGTTTTCAAACCCTTTCTATGCAGAATCCCAAAACCGGTATTTCCAGCCCAATGCCGGCATCCGTACTAAACAGCAGGAAACTTCGTCTAAAACTCAGGAGAAACGTTTCCTTGAAACTGCTCTGCTGTGCGTTCGTTCACCTAAGAGAGTTGAATCTATGTTGAGATTCAGCGAGTCAGAAACACGTTTCTTCTAGGAGCTGCGTTGGGATATTCCCGAGTGAATGGGACCATAGGCTGTACAGAGAAATATCTGCTTCTAAAACCAAAACGGAGCTATCTAACTGAATGGTTGTCAATGTGTGCATTCAACTGACAGAGTTAAACTCACGTGTGGATTCAGCGGTTTGCAAACCCTTTCTGTGCAGAATCCCAAAACCGGTATTTCGAATCAAATGCCGGCATCCGTACTAAACAGCAGGTAACTTCGTCTAAAACTCAGGAGAAACGTTTCCTTGAAACTGCTCTGCTGTGCGTTCGTTCACCTAAGAGAGTTGAATCAATGTTGAGATTCAGCGAGTTAGAAACACGTTTGTTCTAGGAGCTGCGTTGGGATATTCCCGAGTGAATGGGACCATAGGCTGTACAGAGAAATATCTGCTTCTAAAACCAAAAGGGTGCTATCAAACTGAATGGTTGTCAATGTGTGCATTCAACTGACAGAGTTAAACTCACGTGTGGATTCAGCGGTTTGCAAACCCTTTCTGTGCAGAATCCCAAAACCGGTATTTCAAACCAAATGCCGGCATCCGTACTAAACAGCAGGAAACTTCGACTAAAACTCAGGAGAAACGTTACCTTGAAACTGCTCTGCTGTGCGTTCGTTCACCTAAGAGACTTGAATCTATGTTGAGATTCAGCGAGTCAGAAACACGTTTCTTCTAGGAGCTGCGTTGGGATATTCCCGAGTGAATGGGACCATAGGCTGTACAGAGAAATATCTGCTTCTAAAACCAAAACGGAGCTACCTAACTGAATGGTTGTCAATGTGTGCATTCAACTGACAGAGTTAAACTCACGTGTGGATTCAGCGGTTTGCAAACCCTTTCTGTGCAGAATCCCAAAACCGGTATTTCCAGCCCAATGCCGGCATCCGTACTAAACAGCAGGAGACTTCGTCTAAAACTCAGGAGAAAAGTTTCCTTGAAACTGCTCTGCTGTGCGTTCGTTCACCTAAGAGAGTTGAATCTATGTTGAGATTCAGCGAGTCAGAAACACGTTTCTTCTAGGAGCTGCGTTGGGATATTCCCGAGTGAATGGGACCATAGGCTGTACAGAGAAATATCTGCTTCTAAAACCAAAACGGTTCTATCTAACTGAATGGTTGTCAATGTGTGCATTCAACTGACAGAGTTAAACTCACGTGTGGATTCAGCGGTTTGCAAACCCTTTCTGTGCAGAATCCCAAAACCGGTATTTCCAGCCCAATGCCGGCATCCGTACTAAACAGCAGGAGACTTCGTCTAAAACTCAGGAGAAAAGTTTCCTTGAAACTGCTCTGCTGTGCGTTCGTTCACCTAAGAGAGTTGAATCTATGTTGAGATTCAGCGAGTCAGAAACACGTTTCTTCTAGGAGCTGCGTTGGGATATTCCCGAGTGAATGGGACCATAGGCTGTACAGAGAAATATCTGCTACTAAAACCAAAACGGAGCTATCTAACTGAATGGTTGTCAATGTGTGCATTCAACTGACAGAGTTAAACTCACGTGTGGATTCAGCGGTTTGCAAACTCTTTCTGTGCAGAATCCCAAAACCGGTATTTCCAGCCCAATGCCGGCATACGTACTAAACAGCAGGAAACTTCGTCTAAAACTCAGGAGAAAACTTTCCTTGAAACTGCTCTGCTGTGCATTCGTTCACCTAAGAGAGTTGAATCTATGTTGAGATTCAGCGAGTCAGAAACACGTTTCTTCTAGGAGCCGCGTTGGGATATTCCCGAGTGAATGGGACCATAGGCTGTACAGAGAAATATCTGCTTCTAAAACCAAAAGGGTGCTATCAAACTGAATGGTTGTCAATGTGTGCATTCAACTGACAGAGTTAAACTCACGTGTGGATTCAGCGGTTTGCAAACCCTTTCTGTCCAGAATCCCAAAACCGGTATTTCCAGCCCAATGCCCGCATACGTACTAAACAGCAGGAAACTTCGTCTAAAACTCAGGAGAAAAGTTTCCTTGAAACTGCTCTGCTGTGCGTTCGTTCACCTAAGAGAGTTGAATCTATGTTGAGATTCAGCGAGTCAGAAACACGTTTCTTCTAGGAGCTGCGTTGGGATATTCCCGAGTGAATGGGACCATAGGCTGTACAGAGAAATATCTGCTTCTAAAACCAAAACGGTTCTATCTAACTGAATGGTTGTCAATGTGTGCATTCAACTGACAGAGTTAAACTCACGTGTGGATTCAGCGGTTTGCAAACCCTTTCTGTGCAGAATCCCAAAACCGGTATTTCGAACCAAATGCCGGCATCCGTACTAAACAGTAGGAAAGTTCGTCTAAAACTCAGGAGAAACGTTTCCTTGAAACTGCTCTGCTGTGCGTTCGTTCACCTAAGAGAGTTGAATCTATGTTGAGATTCAGCGAGTCAGAAACACGTTTCTTCTAGGAGCTGCGTTGGGATATTCCCGAGTGAATGGGACCATAGGCTGTACAGAGAAATATCTGCTTCTAAAACCAAAACGGAGCTATCTAACTGAATGGTTGTCAATGTGTGCATTCAACTGACAGAGTTAAACTCACGTGTGGATTCAGCGGTTTTCAAACCCTTTCTGTGCAGAATCCCAAAACCGGTACTTCCAGCCCAATGCCGGCATCCGTACTAAACAGCAGGAAACTTCGTCTAAAACTCAGGAGAAACGTTTCCTTGAAACTGCTCTGCTGTGCGTTCGTTCACCTAAGAGAGTTGAATCTATGTTGAGATTCAGCGAGTCAGAAACACGTTTCTTCTAGGAGCTGCGTTGGGATATTCCCGAGTGAATGGGACCATAGGCTGTACAGAGAAATATCTGCTTCTAAAACCAAAACGGAGCTATCTAACTGAATGGTTGTCAATGTGTGCATTCAACTGACAGAGTTAAACTCACGTGTGGATTCAGCGGTTTGCAAACCCTTTCTGTGCAGAATCCCAAAACCGGTATTTCGAACCAAATGCCGGCATCCGTACTAATCAGCAGGAAACTTCGTCTAAAACTCAGGAGAAACGTTTCCTTGAAACTGCTCTGCTGTGCGTTCGTTCACCTAAGAGAGTTGAATCTATGTTGAGATTCAGCGAGTCAGAAACACGTTTCTTCTAGGAGCTGCGTTGGGATATTCCCGAGTGAATGGGACCATAGGCTGTACAGAGAAATATCTGCTTCTAAAACCAAAACGGAGCTATCTAACTGAATGGTTGTCAATGTGTGCATTCAACTGACAGAGTTAAACTCGCGTGTGGATTCAGCGGTTTGCAAACCCTTTCTGTGCAGAATCCCAAAACCGGTATTTCCAGCCCAATGCCGGCATCCGTACTAAACAGCAGGAAACTTCGTCTAAAACTTAGGAGAAACGTTTCCTTGAAACTGCTCTGCTGTGCGTTCGTTCACCTAAGAGAGTTGAATCTATGTTGAGATTCAGCGAGTCAGAAACACGTTTCTTCTAGGAGCTGCGTTGGGATATTCCCGAGTGAATGGGACCATAGGCTGTACAGAGAAATATCTGCTTCTAAAACCAAAACGGAGCTATCTAACTGAATGGTTGTCAATGTGTGCATTCAACTGACAGAGTTAAACTCACGTGTGGATTCAGCGGTTTGCAAACCCTTTCTGTGCAGAATCCCAAAACCGGTATTTCGAATCAAATGCCGGCATCCGTACTAATCAGCAGGAAACTTCGTCTAAAACTCATGAGAAACGTTTCCTTGAAACTGCTCTGCTGTGCGTTCGTTCACCTAAGAGAGTTGAATCTATGTTGAGATTCAGCGAGTCAGAAACACGTTTCTTCTAGGAGCTGCGTTGGGATATTCCCGAGTGAATGGGACCATAGGCTGTACAGAGAAATATCTGCTTCTAAAACCAAAACGGAGCTATCTAACTGAATGGTTGTCAATGTGTGCATTCAACTGACAGAGTTAAACTCACGTGTGGATTCAGCGGTTTGCAAACCCTTTCTGTGCAGAATCCCAAAACCGGTATTTCCAGCCCAATGCCGGCATCCGTACTAAACAGCAGGAAACTTCGTCTAAAACTTAGGAGAAACGTTTCCTTGAAACTGCTCTGCTGTGCGTTCGTTCACCTAAGAGAGTTGAATCTATGTTGAGATTCAGCGAGTCAGAAACACGTTTCTTCTAGGAGCTGCGTTGGGATATTCCCGAGTGAATGGGACCATAGGCTGTACAGAGAAATATCTGCTTCTAAAACCAAAACGGAGCTATCTAACTGAATGGTTGTCAATGTGTGCATTCAACTGACAGAGTTAAACTCACGTGTGGATTCAGCGGTTTGCAAACCCTTTCTGTGCAGAATCCCAAAACCGGTATTTCCAGCCCAATGCCGGCATCCGTACTAAACAGCAGGAAACTTCGTCTAAAACTCAGGAGAAACGTTTCCTTGAAACTGCTCTGCTGTGCGTTCGTTCACCTAAGAGAGTTGAATCTATGTTGAGATTCAGCGAGTCAGAAACACGTTTCTTCTAGGAGCTGCGTTGGGATATTCCCGAGTGAATGGGACCATAGGCTGTACAGAGAAATATCTGCTTCTAAAACCAAAACGGTTCTATCTAACTGAATGGTTGTCAATGTGTGCATTCAACTGACAGAGTTAAACTCACGTGTGGATTCAGCGGTTTGCAAACCCTTTCTGTGCAGAATCCCAAAACCGGTATTTTGAACCAAATGCCGGCATCCGTACTAAACAGGAGGAAACTTCGTCTAAAACTCAGGAGAAACGTTTCCTTGAAACTGCTCTGCTGTTCGTTCGTTCACCTAAGAGAGTTGAATCTATGTTGAGATTCAGCGAGTCAGAAACACGTTTCTTCTAGGAGCTGCGTTGGGATATTCCCGAGTGAATGGGACCATAGGCTGTACAGAGAAATATCTGCTTCTAAAACCAAAACGGAGCTATCTAACTGAATGGTTGTCAATGTGTGCATTCAACTGACAGAGTTAAACTCACGTGTGGATTCACGGTTTTCAAACCCTTTCTGTGCAGAATCCCAAAACCGGTATTTCCAGCCCAATGCCGGCATCCGTACTAAACAGCAGGAAACTTCGTCTAAAACTCAGGAGAAACGTTTCCTTGAAACTGCTCTGCTGTGCGTTCGTTCACCTAAGAGAGTTGAATCTATGTTGAGATTCAGCGAGTCAGAAACACGTTTCTTCTAGGAGCTGCGTTGGGATATTCCCGAGTGAATGGGACCATAGGCTGTACAGAGAAATATCTGCTTCTAAAACCAAAACGGAGCTATCTAACTGAATGGTTGTCAATGTGTGCATTCAACTGACAGAGTTAAACTCACGTGTGGATTCAGCGGTTTGCAAACCCTTTCTGTGCAGAATCCCAAAACCGGTATTTCGAATCAAATGCCGGCATCCGTACTAATCAGCAGGAAACTTCGTCTAAAACTCAGGAGAAACGTTTCCTTGAAACTGCTCTGCTGTGCGTTCGTTCACCTAAGAGAGTTGAATCTATGTTGAGATTCAGCGAGTCAGAAACACGTTTCTTCTAGGAGCTGCGTTGGGATATTCCCGAGTGAATGGGACCATAGGCTGTACAGAGAAATATCTGCTTCTAAAACCAAAACGGAGCTATCTAACTGAATGGTTGTCAATGTGTGCATTCAACTGACAGAGTTAAACTCACGTGTGGATTGAGCGGTTTGCAAACCCTTTCTGTGCAGAATCCCAAAACCGGTATTTCCAGCCCAATGCCGGCATCCGTACTAAACAGCAGGAAACTTCGTCTAAAACTTAGGAGAAACGTTTCCTTGAAACTGCTCTGCTGTGCGTTCGTTCACCTAAGAGAGTTGAATCTATGTTGAGATTCAGCGAGTCAGAAACACGTTTCTTCTAGGAGCTGCGTTGGGATATTCCCGAGTGAATGGGACCATAGGCTGTACAGAGAAATATCTGCTTCTAAAACCAAAACGGAGCTATCTAACTGAATGGTTGTCAATGTGTGCATTCAACTGACAGAGTTAAACTCACGTGTGGATTCAGCGGTTTGCAAACCCTTTCTGTGCAGAATCCCAAAACCGGTATTTCGAATCAAATGCCGGCATCCGTACTAATCAGCAGGAAACTTCGTCTAAAACTCATGAGAAACGTTTCCTTGAAACTGCTCTGCTGTGCGTTCGTTCACCTAAGAGAGTTGAATCTATGTTGAGATTCAGCGAGTCAGAAACACGTTTGTTCTAGGAACTGCGTTGGGATATTCCCGAGTGAATGGGACCATAGGCTGTACAGAGAAATATCTGCTTCTAAAACCAAAAGGGTGCTATCAAACTGAATGGTTGTCAATGTGTGCATTCAACTGACAGAGTTAAACTCACGTGTGGATTCAGCGGTTTGCAAACCCTTTCTGTGCAGAATCCCAAAACCGGTATTTCAAACCAAATGCCGGAATCCGTACTAAACAGCAGGAAACTTCGACTAAAACTCAGGAGAAACGTTACCTTGAAACTGCTCTGCTGTGCGTTCGTTCACCTAAGAGACTTGAATCTATGTTGAGATTCAGCGAGTCAGAAACACGTTTCTTCTAGGAGCTGCGTTGGGATATTCCCGAGTGAATGGGACCATAGGCTGTACAGAGAAATATCTGCTTCTAAAACCAAAACGGAGCTATCTAACTGAATGGTTGTCAATGTGTGCATTCAACTGACAGAGTTAAACTCACGTGTGGATTGAGCGGTTTGCAAACCCTTTCTGTGCAGAATCCCAAAACCGGTATTTCCAGCCCAATGCCGGCATCCGTACTAAACAGCAGGAAACTTCGTCTAAAACTTAGGAGAAACGTTTCCTTGAAACTGCTCTGCTGTGCGTTCGTTCACCTAAGAGAGTTGAATCTATGTTGAGATTCAGCGAGTCAGAAACACGTTTCTTCTAGGAGCTGCGTTGGGATATTCCCGAGTGAATGGGACCATAGGCTGTACAGAGAAATATCTGCTTCTAAAACCAAAACGGAGCTATCTAACTGAATGGTTGTCAATGTGTGCATTCAACTGACAGAGTTAAACTCACGTGTGGATTCAGCGGTTTGCAAACCCTTTCTGTGCAGAATCCCAAAACCGGTATTTCGAACCAAATGCCGGCATCCGTACTAATCAGCAGGAAACTTCGTCTAAAACTCAGGAGAAACGTTTCCTTGAAACTGCTCTGCTGTGCGTTCGTTCACCTAAGAGAGTTGAATCTATGTTGAGATTCAGCGAGTCAGAAACACGTTTCTTCTAGGAGCTGCGTTGGGATATTCCCGAGTGAATGGGACCATAGGCTGTACAGAGAAATATCTGCTTCTAAAACCAAAACGGAGCTATCTAACTGAATGGTTGTCAATGTGTGCATTCAACTGACAGAGTTAAACTCACGTGTGGATTCAGCGGTTTGCAAACCCTTTCTGTGCAGAATCCCAAAACCGGTATTTCCAGCCCAATGCCGGCATCCGTACTAAACAGCAGGAAACTTCGTCTAAAACTTAGGAGAAACGTTTCCTTGAAACTGCTCTGCTGTGCGTTCGTTCACCTAAGAGAGTTGAATCTATGTTGAGATTCAGCGAGTCAGAAACACGTTTCTTCTAGGAGCTGCGTTGGGATATTCCCGAGTGAATGGGACCATAGGCTGTACAGAGAAATACCTGCTTCTAAAACCAAAACGGAGCTATCTAACTGAATGGTTGTCAATGTGTGCATTCAACTGACAGAGTTAAACTCACATGTGGATTCAGCGGTTTGCAAACCCTTTCTGTGCAGAATCCCAAAACCGGTATTTCCAGCCCAATGCCGGCATCCGTACTAAACAGCAGGAAACTTCGTCTAAAACTCAGGAGAAACGTTTCCTTGAAACTGCTCTGCTGTGCGTTCGTTCACCTAAGAGAGTTGAATCTATGTTGAGATTCAGCGAGTCAGAAACACGTTTCTTCTAGGAGCTGCGTTGGGATATTCCCGAGTGAATGGGACCATAGGCTGTACAGAGAAATATCTGCTTCTAAAACCAAAACGGTTCTATCTAACTGAATGGTTGTCAATGTGTGCATTCAATTGACAGAGTTAAACTCACGTGTGGATTCAGCGGTTTGCAAACCCTTTCTGTGCAGAATCCCAAAACCGGTATTTTGAACCAAATGCCGGCATCCGTACTAAACAGGAGGAAACTTCGTCTAAAACTCAGGAGAAACGTTTCCTTGAAACTGCTCTGCTGTTCGTTCGTTCACCTAAGAGAGTTGAATCTATGTTGAGATTCAGCGAGTCAGAAACACGTTTCTTCTAGGAGCTGCGTTGGGATATTCCCGAGTGAATGGGACCATAGGCTGTACAGAGAAATATCTGCTTCTAAAACCAAAACGGAGCTATCTAACTGAATGGTTGTCAATGTGTGCATTCAACTGACAGAGTTAAACTCACGTGTGGATTCACGGTTTTCAAACCCTTTCTGTGCAGAATCCCAAAACCGGTATTTCCAGCCCAATGCCGGCATCCGTACTAAACAGCAGGAAACTTCGTCTAAAACTCAGGAGAAACGTTTCCTTGAAACTGCTCTGCTGTGCGTTCGTTCACCTAAGAGAGTTGAATCTATGTTGAGATTCAGCGAGTCAGAAGCACGTTTCTTCTAGGAGCTGCGTTGGGATATTCCCGAGTGAATGGGACCATAGGCTGTACAGAGAAATATCTGCTTCTAAAACCAAAACGGAGCTATCTAACTGAATGGTTGTCAATGTGTGCATTCAACTGACAGAGTTAAACTCACGTGTGGATTCAGCGGTTTGCAAACCCTTTCTGTGCAGAATCCCAAAACCGGTATTTCGAATCAAATGCCGGCATCCGTACTAATCAGCAGGAAACTTCGTCTAAAACTCAGGAGAAACGTTTCCTTGAAACTGCTCTGCTGTGCGTTCGTTCACCTAAGAGAGTTGAATCTATGTTGAGATTCAGCGAGTCAGAAACACGTTTCTTCTAGGAGCTGCGTTGGGATATTCCCGAGTGAATGGGACCATAGGCTGTACAGAGAAATATCTGCTTCTAAAACCAAAACGGAGCTATCTAACTGAATGGTTGTCAATGTGTGCATTCAACTGACAGAGTTAAACTCACGTGTGGATTCAGCGGTTTGCAAACCCTTTCTGTGCAGAATCCCAAAACCGGTATTTCCAGCCCAATGCCGGCATCCGTACTAAACAGCAGGAAACTTCGTCTAAAACTTAGGAGAAACGTTTCCTTGAAACTACTCTGCTGTGCGTTCGTTCACCTAAGAGAGTTGAATCTATGTTGAGATTCAGCGAGTCAGAAACACGTTTCTTCTAGGAGCTGCGTTGGGATATTCCCGAGTGAATGGGACCATAGGCTGTACAGAGAAATATCTGCTTCTAAAACCAAAACGGAGCTATCTAACTGAATGGTTGTCAATGTGTGCATTCAACTGACAGAGTTAAACTCACGTGTGGATTCAGCGGTTTGCAAACCCTTTCTGTGCAGAATCCCAAAACCGGTATTTCGAATCAAAGGCCGGCATCCGTACTAATCAGCAGGAAACTTCGTCTAAAACTCATGAGAAACGTTTCCTTGAAACTGCTCTGCTGTGCGTTCGTTCACCTAAGAGAGTTGAATCTATGTTGAGATTCAGCGAGTCAGAAACACGTTTGTTCTAGGAACTGCGTTGGGATATTCCCGAGTGAATGGGACCATAGGCTGTACAGAGAAATATCTGCTTCTAAAACCAAAAGGGTGCTATCAAACTGAATGGTTGTCAATGTGTGCATTCAACTGACAGAGTTAAACTCACGTGTGGATTCAGCGGTTTGCAAACCCTTTCTGTGCAGAATCCCAAAACCGGTATTTCAAACCAAATGCCGGAATCCGTACTAAACAGCAGGAAACTTCGACTAAAACTCAGGAGAAACGTTACCTTGAAACTGCTCTGCTGTGCGTTCGTTCACCTAAGAGACTTGAATCTATGTTGAGATTCAGCGAGTCAGAAACACGTTTCTTCTAGGAGCTGCGTTGGGATATTCCCGAGTGAATGGGACCATAGGCTGTACAGAGAAATATCTGCTTCTAAAACCAAAACGGAGCTATCTAACTGAATGGTTGTCAATGTGTGCATTCAACTGACAGAGTTAAACTCACGTGTGGATTCAGCGGTTTGCAAACCCTTTCTGTGCAGAATCCCAAAACCGGTATTTCCAGCCCAATGCCGGCATCCGTACTAAACAGCAGGAAACTTCGTCTAAAACTCAGGAGAAACGTTTCCTTGAAACTGCTCTGCTGTGCGTTCGTTCACCTAAGAGAGTTGAATCTATGTTGAGATTCAGCGAGTCAGAAACACGTTTCTTCTAGGAGCTGCGTTGGGATATTCCCGAGTGAATGGGACCATAGGCTGTACAGAGAAATATCTGCTTCTAAAACCAAAACGGAGCTATCTAACTGAATGGTTGTCAATGTGTGCATTCAACTGACAGAGTTAAACTCACGTGTGGATTCAGCGGTTTGCAAACCCTTTCTGTGCAGAATCCCAAAACCGGTATTTCGAATCAAATGCCGGCATCCGTACTAATCAGCAGGTAACTTCGTCTAAAACTCAGGAGAAACGTTTCCTTGAAACTGCTCTGCTGTGCGTTCGTTCACCTAAGAGAGTTGAATCTATGTTGAGATTCAGCGAGTCAGAAACACGTTTGTTCTAGGAACTGCGTTGGGATATTCCCGAGTGAATGGGACCATAGGCTGTACAGAGAAATATCTGCTTCTAAAACCAAAAGGGTGCTATCAAACTGAATGGTTGTCAATGTGTGCATTCAACTGACAGAGTTAAACTCACGTGTGGATTCAGCGGTTTGCAAACCCTTTCTGTGCAGAATCCCAAAACCGGTATTTCAAACCAAATGCCGGAATCCGTACTAAACAGCAGGAAACTTCGACTAAAACTCAGGAGAAACGTTACCTTGAAACTGCTCTGCTGTGCGTTCGTTCACCTAAGAGACTTGAATCTATGTTGAGATTCAGCGAGTCAGAAACACGTTTCTTCTAGGAGCTGCGTTGGGATATTCCCGAGTGAATGGGACCATAGGCTGTACAGAGAAATATCTGCTTCTAAAACCAAAACGGAGCTATCTAACTGAATGGTTGTCAATGTGTGCATTCAACTGACAGAGTTAAACTCACGTGTGGATTCAGCGGTTTGCAAACCCTTTCTGTGCAGAATCCCAAAACCGGTATTTCCAGCCCAATGCCGGCATCCGTACTAAACAGCAGGAAACTTCGTCTAAAACTCAGGAGAAACGTTTCCTTGAAACTGCTCTGCTGTGCGTTCGTTCACCTAAGAGAGTTGAATCTATGTTGAGATTCAGCGAGTCAGAAACACGTTTCTTCTAGGAGCTGCGTTGGGATATTCCCGAGTGAATGGGACCATAGGCTGTACAGAGAAATATCTGCTTCTAAAACCAAAACGGAGCTATCTAACTGAATGGTTGTCAATGTGTGCATTCAACTGACAGAGTTAAACTCACGTGTGGATTCAGCGGTTTGCAAACCCTTTCTGTGCAGAATCCCAAAACCGGTATTTCGAATCAAATGCCGGCATCCGTACTAATCAGCAGGAAACTTCGTCTAAAACTCAGGAGAAACGTTTCCTTGAAACTGCTCTGCTGTGCGTTCGTTCACCTAAGAGAGTTGAATCTATGTTGAGATTCAGCGAGTCAGAAACACGTTTGTTCTAGGAGCTGCGTTGGGATATTCCCGAGTGAATGGGACCATAGGCTGTACAGAGAAATATCTGCTTCTAAAACCAAAAGGGTGCTATCAAACTGAATGGTTGTCAATGTGTGCATTCAACTGACAGAGTTAAACTCACGTGTGGATTCAGCGGTTTGCAAACCCTTTCTGTGCAGAATCCCAAAACCGGTATTTCAAACCAAATGCCGGCATCCGTACTAAACAGCAGGAAACTTCGACTAAAACTCAGGAGAAACGTTACCTTGAAACTGCTCTGCTGTGCGTTCGTTCACCTAAGAGAGTTGAATCTATGTTGAGATTCAGCGAGTCAGAAACACGTTTCTTCTAGGAGCTGCGTTGGGATATTCCCGAGTGAATGGGACCATAGGCTGTACAGAGAAATATCTGCTTCTAAAACCAAAACGGAGCTATCTAACTGAATGGTTGTCAATGTGTGCATTCAACTGACAGAGTTAAACTCACGTGTGGATTCAGCGGTTTGCAAACCCTTTCTGTGCAGAATCCCAAAACCGGTATTTCCAGCCCAATGCCGGCATCCGTACTAAACAGCAGGAAACTTCGTCTAAAACTCAGGAGAAACGTTTCCTTGAAACTGCTCTGCTGTGCGTTCGTTCACCTAAGAGAGTTGAATCTATGTTGAGATTCAGCGAGTCAGAAACACGTTTCTTCTAGGAGCTGCGTTGGGATATTCCCGAGTGAATGGGACCATAGGCTGTACAGAGAAATATCTGCTTCTAAAACCAAAACGGAGCTATCTAACTGAATGGTTGTCAATGTGTGCATTCAACTGACAGAGTTAAACTCACGTGTGGATTCAGCGGTTTGCAAACCCTTTCTGTGCAGAATCCCAAAACCGGTAATTCGAACCAAATGCCGGCATCCGTACTAATCAGCAGGAAACTTCGTCTAAAACTCAGGAGAAACGTTTCCTTGAAACTGCTCTGCTGTGCGTCCGTTCACCTAAGAGAGTTGAATCTATGTTGAGATTCAGCGAGTCAGAAACACGTTTCTTCTAGGAGCTGCGTTGGGATATTCCTGAGTGAATGGGACCATAGGCTGTACAGAGAAATATCTGCTACTAAAACCAAAACGGAGCTATCTAACTGAATGGTTGTCAATGTGTGCATTCAACTGACAGAGTTAAACTCACGTGTGGATTCAGCGGTTTGCAAACCCTTTCTGTGCAGAATCCTAAAACCGGTATTTCCAGCCCAATGCCGGCATACGTACTAAACAGCAGGAAACTTCGTCTAAAACTCAGGAGAAAACTTTCCTTGAAACTGCTCTGCTGTGCATTCGTTCACCTAAGAGAGTTGAATCTATGTTGAGATTCAGCGAGTCAGAAACACGTTTCTTCTAGGAGCCGCGTTGGGATATTCCCGAGTGAATGGGACCATAGGCTGTACAGAGAAATATCTGCTTCTAAAACCAAAAGGGTGCTATCAAACTGAATGGTTGTCAATGTGTGCATTCAACTGACAGAGTTAAACTCACGTGTGGATTCAGCGGTTTGCAAACCCTTTCTGTCCAGAATCCCAAAACCGGTATTTCCAGCCCAATGCCCGCATACGTACTAAACAGCAGGAAACTTCGTCTAAAACTCAGGAGAAAAGTTTCCTTGAAACTGCTCTGCTGTTCGTTCGTTCACCTAAGAGAGTTGAATCTATGTTGAGATTCAGCGAGTCAGAAACACGTTTCTTCTAGGAGCTGCGTTGGGATATTCCCGAGTGAATGGGACCATAGGCTGTACAGAGAAATATCTGCTTCTAAAACCAAAACGGAGCTATCTAAGTGAATGGTTGTCAATGTGTGCATTCAACTGACAGAGTTAAACTCACGTGTGGATTCAGCGGTTTGCAAACCCTTTCTGTGCAGAATCCCAAAACCGGTATTTCGAACCAAATGCCGGCATCCGTACTAATCAGCAGGAAACTTCGTCTAAAACTCAGGAGAAACGTTTCCTTGAAACTGCTCTGCTGTGCGTTCGTTCACCTAAGAGAGTTGAATCTATGTTGAGATTCAGCGAGTCAGAAACACGTTTCTTCTAGGAGCTGCGTTGGGATATTCCCGAGTGAATGGGACCATAGGCTGTACAGAGAAATATCTGCTTCTAAAACCAAAACGGAGCTATCTAACTGAATGGTTGTCAATGTGTGCATTCAACTGACAGAGTTAAACTCACGTGTGGATTCAGCGGTTTGCAAACCCTTTCTGTGCAGAATCCCAAAACCGGTATTTCCAGCCCAATGCCGGCATCCGTACTAAACAGCAGGAAACTTCGTCTAAAACTTAGGAGAAACGTTTCCTTGAAACTGCTCTGCTGTGCGTTCGTTCACCTAAGAGAGTTGAATCTATGTTGAGATTCAGCGAGTCAGAAACACGTTTCTTCTAGGAGCTGCGTTGGGATATTCCCGAGTGAATGGGACCATAGGCTGTACAGAGAAATATCTGCTTCTAAAACCAAAACGGAGCTATCTAACTGAATGGTTGTCAATGTGTGCATTCAACTGACAGAGTTAAACTCACGTGTGGATTCAGCGGTTTGCAAACCCTTTCTGTGCAGAATCCCAAAACCGGTATTTCGAATCAAATGCCGGCATCCGTACTAATCAGCAGGAAACTTCGTCTAAAACTCAGGAGAAACGTTTCCTTGAAACTGCTCTGCTGTGCGTTCGTTCACCTAAGAGAGTTGAATCTATGTTGAGATTCAGCGAGTCAGAAACACGTTTCTTCTAGGAGCTGCGTTGGGATATTCCCGAGTGAATGGGACCATAGGCTGTACAGAGAAATATCTGCTTCTAAAACCAAAACGGAGCTATCTAACTGAATGGTTGTCAATGTGTGCATTCAACTGACAGAGTTAAACTCACGTGTGGATTCAGCGGTTTGCAAACCCTTTCTGTGCAGAATCCCAAAACCGGTATTTCCAGCCCAATGCCGGCATCCGTACTAAACAGCAGGAAACTTCGTCTAAAACTTAGGGGAAACGTTTCCTTGAAACTGCTCTGCTGTGCGTTCGTTCACATAAGAGAGTTGAATCTATGTTGAGATTCAGCGAGTCAGAAACACGTTTCTTCTAGGAGCTGCGTTGGGATATTCCCGAGTGAATGGGACCATAGGCTGTACAGAGAAATATCTGCTTCTAAAACCAAAACGGAGCTATCTAACTGAATGGTTGTCAATGTGTGCATTCAACTGACAGAGTTAAACTCACGTGTGGATTCAGCGGTTTGCAAACCCTTTCTGTGCAGAATCCCAAAACCGGTATTTCGAATCAAATGCCGGCATCCGTACTAATCAGCAGGAAACTTCGTCTAAAACTCATGAGAAACGTTTCCTTGAAACTGCTCTGCTGTGCGTTCGTTCACCTAAGAGAGTTGAATCTATGTTGAGATTCAGCGAGTCAGAAACACGTTTGTTCTAGGAACTGCGTTGGGATATTCCCGAGTGAATGGGACCATAGGCTGTACAGAGAAATATCTGCTTCTAAAACCAAAAGGGTGCTATCAAACTGAATGGTTGTCAATGTGTGCATTCAACTGACAGAGTTAAACTCACGTGTGGATTCAGCGGTTTGCAAACCCTTTCTGTGCAGAATCCCAAAACCGGTATTTCAAAGCAAATGCCGGCATCCGTACTAAACAGCAGGAAACTTCGACTAAAACTCAGGAGAAACGTTACCTTGAAACTGCTCTGCTGTACGTTCGTTCACCTAAGAGACTTGAATCTATGTTGAGATTCAGCGAGTCAGAAACACGTTTCTTCTAGGAGCTGCGTTGGGATATTCCCGAGTGAATGGGACCATAGGCTGTACAGAGAAATATCTGCTTCTAAAACCAAAACGGAGCTATCTAACTGAATGGTTGTCAATGTGTGCATTCAACTGACAGAGTTAAACTCACGTGTGGATTCAGCGGTTTGCAAACCCTTTCTGTGCAGAATCCCAAAACCGGTATTTCCAGCCCAATGCCGGCATCCGTACTAAACAGCAGGAAACTTCGTCTAAAACTTAGGGGAAACGTTTCCTTGAAACTGCTCTGCTGTGCGTTCGTTCACCTAAGAGAGTTGAATCTATGTTGAGATTCAGCGAGTCAGAAACACGTTTCTTCTAGGAGCTGCGTTGGGATATTCCCGAGTGAATGGGACCATAGGCTGTACAGAGAAATATCTGCTTCTAAAACCAAAACGGAGCTATCTAACTGAATGGTTGTCAATGTGTGCATTCAACTGACAGAGTTAAACTCACGTGTGGATTCAGCGGTTTGCAAACCCTTACTGTGCAGAATCCCAAAACCGGTATTTCGAATCAAATGCCGGCATCCGTACTAATCAGCAGGAAACTTCGTCTAAAACTCATGAGAAACGTTTCCTTGAAACTGCTCTGCTGTGCGTTCGTTCACCTAAGAGAGTTGAATCTATGTTGAGATTCAGCGAGTCAGAAACACGTTTGTTCTAGGAACTGCGTTGGGATATTCCCGAGTGAATGGGACCATAGGCTGTACAGAGAAATATCTGCTTCTAAAACCAAAAGGGTGCTATCAAACTGAATGGTTGTCAATGTGTGCATTCAACTGACAGAGTTAAACTCACGTGTGGATTCAGCGGTTTGCAAACCCTTTCTGTGCAGAATCCCAAAACCGGTATTTCAAAGCAAATGCCGGCATCCGTACTAAACAGCAGGAAACTTCGACTAAAACTCAGGAGAAACGTTACCTTGAAACTGCTCTGCTGTACGTTCGTTCACCTAAGAGACTTGAATCTATGTTGAGATTCAGCGAGTCAGAAACACGTTTCTTCTAGGAGCTGCGTTGGGATATTCCCGAGTGAATGGGACCATAGGCTGTACAGAGAAATATCTGCTTCTAAAACCAAAACGGAGCTATCTAACTGAATGGTTGTCAATGTGTGCATTCAACTGACAGAGTTAAACTCACGTGTGGATTCAGCGGTTTGCAAACCCTTTCTGTGCAGAATCCCAAAACCGGTATTTCCAGCCCAATGCCGGCATCCGTACTAAACAGCAGGAAACTTCGTCTAAAACTCAGGAGAAACGTTTCCTTGAAACTGCTCTGCTGTGCGTTCGTTCACCTAAGAGAGTTGAATCTATGTTGAGATTCAGCGAGTCAGAAACACGTTTCTTCTAGGAGCTGCGTTGGGATATTCCCGAGTGAATGGGACCATAGGCTGTACAGAGAAATATCTGCTTCTAAAACCAAAACGGTTCTATCTAACTGAATGGTTGTCAATGTGTGCATTCAACTGACAGAGTTAAACTCACGTGTGGATTCAGCGGTTTGCAAACCCTTTCTGTGCAGAATCCCAAAACCGGTATTTCCAGCCCAATGCCGGCATCCGTACTAAACAGCAGGAAACTTCGTCTAAAACTCAGGAGAAACGTTTCCTTGAAACTGCTCTGCTGTGCGTTCGTTCACCTAAGAGAGTTGAATCTATGTTGAGATTCAGCGAGTCAGAAACACGTTTCTTCTAGGAGCTGCGTTGGGATATTCCCGAGTGAATGGGACCATAGGCTGTACAGAGAAATATCTGCTTCTAAAACCAAAACGGAGCTATCTAACTGAATGGTTGTCAATGTGTGCATTCAACTGACAGAGTTAAACTCACGTGTGGATTCAGCGGTTTGCAAACCCTTTCTGTGCAGAATCCCAAAACCGGTATTTCGAATCAAATGCCGGCATCCGTACTAATCAGCAGGAAACTTCGTCTAAAACTCATGAGAAACGTTTCCTTGAAACTGCTCTGCTGTGCGTTCGTTCACCTAAGAGAGTTGAATCTATGTTGAGATTCAGCGAGTCAGAAACACGTTTCTTCTAGGAGCTGCGTTGGGATATTCCCGAGTGAATGGGACCATAGGCTGTACAGAGAAATATCTGCTTCTAAAACCAAAACGGAGCTATCTAACTGAATGGTTGTCAATGTGTGCATTCAACTGACAGAGTTAAACTCACGTGTGGATTCAGCGGTTTGCAAACCCTTTCTGTGCAGAATCCCAAAACCGGTATTTCGAATCAAATGCCGGCATCCGTACTAATCAGCAGGAAACTTCGTCTAAAACTCATGAGAAACGTTTCCTTGAAACTGCTCTGCTGTGCGTTCGTTCACCTAAGAGAGTTGAATCTATGTTGAGATTCAGCGAGTCAGAAACACGTTTCTTCTAGGAGCTGCGTTGGGATATTCCCGAGTGAATGGGACCATAGGCTGTACAGAGAAATATCTGCTTCTAAAACCAAAACGGAGCTATCTAACTGAATGGTTGTCAATGTGTGCATTCAACTGACAGAGTTAAACTCACGTGTGGATTCAGCGGTTTGCAAACCCTTTCTGTGCAGAATCCCAAAACCGGTATTTCAAATCAAATGCCGGCATCCGTACTAATCAGCAGGAAACTTCGTCTAAAACTCATGAGAAACGTTTCCTTGAAACTGCTCTGCTGTGCGTTCGTTCACCTAAGAGAGTTGAATCTATGTTGAGATTCAGCGAGTCAGAAACACGTTTGTTCTAGGAACTGCGTTGGGATATTCCCGAGTGAATGGGACCATAGGCTGTACAGAGAAATATCTGCTTCTAAAACCAAAAGGGTGCTATCAAACTGAATGGTTGTCAATGTGTGCATTCAACTGACAGAGTTAAACTCACGTGTGGATTCAGCGGTTTGCAAACCCTTTCTGTGCAGAATCCCAAAACCGGTATTTCAAACCAAATGCCGGCATCCGTACTAAACAGCAGGAAACTTCGACTAAAACTCAGGAGAAACGTTACCTTGAAACTGCTCTGCTGTACGTTCGTTCACCTAAGAGACTTGAATCTATGTTGAGATTCAGCGAGTCAGAAACACGTTTCTTCTAGGAGCTGCGTTGGGATATTCCCGAGTGAATGGGACCATAGGCTGTACAGAGAAATATCTGCTTCTAAAACCAAAACGGAGCTATCTAACTGAATGGTTGTCAATGTGTGCATTCAACTGACAGAGTTAAACTCACGTGTGGATTCAGCGGTTTGCAAACCCTTTCTGTGCAGAATCCCAAAACCGGTATTTCCAGCCCAATGCCGGCATCCGTACTAAACAGCAGGAGACTTCGTCTAAAACTCAGGAGAAAAGTTTCCTTGAAACTGCTCTGCTGTGCGTTCGTTCACCTAAGAGAGTTGAATCTATGTTGAGATTCAGCGAGTCAGAAACACGTTTCTTCTAGGAGCTGCGTTGGGATATTCCCGAGTGAATGGGACCATAGGCTGTACAGAGAAATATCTGCTTCTAAAACCAAAACGGAGCTATCTAACTGAATGGTTGTCAATGTGTGCATTCAACTGACAGAGTTAAACTCACGTGTGGATTCAGCGGTTTGCAAACCCTTTCTGTGCAGAATCCCAAAACCGGTATTTCGAACCAAATGCCGGCATCCGTACTAAACAGTAGGAAAGTTCGTCTAAAACTCAGGAGAAACGTTTCCTTGAAACTGCTCTGCTGTTCGTTCGTTCACCTAAGAGAGTTGAATCTATGTTGAGATTCAGCGAGTCAGAAACACGTTTCTTCTAGGAGCTGCGTTGGGATATTCCCGAGTGAATGGGACCATAGGCTGTACAGAGAAATATCTGCTTCTAAAACCAAAACGGAGCTATCTAACTGAATGGTTGTCAATGTGTGCATTCAACTGACAGAGTTAAACTCACGTGTGGATTCAGCGGTTTGCAAACCCTTTCTGTGCAGAATCCCAAAACCGGTATTTCGAACCAAATGCCGGCATCCGTACTAATCAGCAGGAAACTTCGTCTAAAACTCAGGAGAAACGTTTCCTTGAAACTGCTCTGCTGTGCGTTCGTTCACCTAAGAGAGTTGAATCTATGTTGAGATTCAGCGAGTCAGAAACACGTTTCTTCTAGGAGCTGCGTTGGGATATTCCCGAGTGAATGGGACCATAGGCTGTACAGAGAAATATCTGCTTCTTAAACCAAAACGGAGCTATCTAACTGAATGGTTGTCAATGTGTGCATTCAACTGACAGAGTTAAACTCACGTGTGGATTCAGCGGTTTGCAAACCCTTTCTGTGCAGAATCCCAAAACCGGTATTTCCAGCCCAATGCCGGCATCCGTACTAAACAGCAGGAAACTTCGTCTAAAACTTAGGAGAAACGTTTCCTTGAAACTGCTCTGCTGTGTGTTCGTTCACCTAAGAGAGTTGAATCTATGTTGAGATTCAGCGAGTCAGAAACACGTTTCTTCTAGGAGCTGCGTTGGGATATTCCCGAGTGAATGGGACCATAGGCTGTACAGAGAAATATCTGCTTCTAAAACCAAAACGGAGCTACCTAACTGAATGGTTGTCAATGTGTGCATTCAACTGACAGAGTTAAACTCACGTGTGGATTCAGCGGTTTGCAAACCCTTTCTGTGCAGAATCCCAAAACCGGTATTTCGAATCAAATGCCGGCATCCGTACTAATCAGCAGGAAACTTCGTCTAAAACTCATGAGAAACGTTTCCTTGAAACTGCTCTGCTGTGCGTTCGTTCACCTAAGAGAGTTGAATCTATGTTGAGATTCAGCGAGTCAGAAACACGTTTCTTCTAGGAGCTGCGTTGGGATATTCCCGAGTGAATGGGACCATAGGCTGTACAGAGAAATATCTGCTTCTAAAACCAAAACGGAGCTATCTAACTGAATGGTTGTCAATGTGTGCATTCAACTGACAGAGTTAAACTCACGTGTGGATTCAGCGGTTTGCAAACCCTTTCTGTGCAGAATCCCAAAACCGGTATTTCCAGCCCAATGCCGGCATCCGTACTAAACAGCAGGAAACTTCGTCTAAAACTTAGGAGAAACGTTTCCTTGAAACTGCTCTGCTGTGCGTTCGTTCACCTAAGAGAGTTGAATCTATGTTGAGATTCAGCGAGTCAGAAACACGTTTCTTCTAGGAGCTGCGTTGGGATATTCCCGAGTGAATGGGACCATAGGCTGTACAGAGAAATATCTGCTTCTAAAACCAAAACGGAGCTATCTAACTGAATGGTTGTCAATGTGTGCATTCAACTGACAGAGTTAAACTCACGTGTGGATTCAGCGGTTTGCAAACCCTTTCTGTGCAGAATCCCAAAACCGGTATTTCGAATCAAATGCCGGCATCCGTACTAATCAGCAGGAAACTTCGTCTAAAACTCATGAGAAACGTTTCCTTGAAACTGCTCTGCTGTGCGTTCGTTCACCTAAGAGAGTTGAATCTATGTTGAGATTCAGCGAGTCAGAAACACGTTTGTTCTAGGAACTGCGTTGGGATATTCCCGAGTGAATGGGACCATAGGCTGTACAGAGAAATATCTGCTTCTAAAACCAAAAGGGTGCTATCAAACTGAATGGTTGTCAATGTGTGCATTCAACTGACAGAGTTAAACTCACGTGTGGATTCAGCGGTTTGCAAACCCTTTCTGTGCAGAATCCCAAAACCGGTATTTCAAACCAAATGCCGGAATCCGTACTAAACAGCAGGAAACTTCGACTAAAACTCAGGAGAAACGTTACCTTGAAACTGCTCTGCTGTACGTTCGTTCACCTAAGAGACTTGAATCTATGTTGAGATTCAGAGAGTCAGAAACACGTTTCTTCTAGGAGCTGCGTTGGGATATTCCCGAGTGAATGGGACCATAGGCTGTACAGAGAAATATCTGCTTCTAAAACCAAAACGGAGCTATCTAACTGAATGGTTGTCAATGTGTGCATTCAACTGACAGAGTTAAACTCACGTGTGGATTCAGCGGTTTGCAAACCCTTTCTGTGCAGAATCCCAAAACCGGTATTTCCAGCCCAATGCCGGCATCCGTACTAAACAGCAGGAAACTTCGTCTAAAACTCAGGAGAAACGTTTCCTTGAAACTGCTCTGCTGTGCGTTCGTTCACCTAAGAGAGTTGAATCTATGTTGAGATTCAGCGAGTCAGAAACACGTTTCTTCTAGGAGCTGCGTTGGGATATTCCCGAGTGAATGGGACCATAGGCTGTACAGAGAAATATCTGCTTCTAAAACCAAAACGGTTCTATCTAACTGAATGGTTGTCAATGTGTGCATTCAACTGACAGAGTTAAACTCACGTGTGGATTCAGCGGTTTGCAAACCCTTTCTGTGCAGAATCCCAAAACCGGTATTTCCAGCCCAATGCCGGCATCCGTACTAAACAGCAGGAAACTTCGTCTAAAACTTAGGAGAAACGTTTCCTTGAAACTGCTCTGCTGTGCGTTCGTTCACCTAAGAGAGTTGAATCTATGTTGAGATTCAGCGAGTCAGAAACACGTTTCTTCTAGGAGCTGCGTTGGGATATTCCCGAGTGAATGGGACCATAGGCTGTACAGAGAAATATCTGCTTCTAAAACCAAAACGGAGCTATCTAACTGAATGGTTGTCAATGTGTGCATTCAACTGACAGAGTTAAACTCACGTGTGGATTCAGCGGTTTGCAAACCCTTTCTGTGCAGAATCCCAAAACCGGTATTTCCAGCCCAATGCCGGCATCCGTACTAAACAGCAGGAAACTTCGTCTAAAACTCAGGAGAAACGTTTCCTTGAAACTGCTCTGCTGTGCGTTCGTTCACCTAAGAGAGTTGAATCTATGTTGAGATTCAGCGAGTCAGAAACACGTTTCTTCTAGGAGCTGCGTTGGGATATTCCCGAGTGAATGGGACCATAGGCTGTACAGAGAAATATCTGCTTCTAAAACCAAAACGGAGCTATCTAACTGAATGGTTGTCAATGTGTGCATTCAACTGACAGAGTTAAACTCACGTGTGGATTCAGCGGTTTGCAAACCCTTTCTGTGCAGAATCCCAAAACCGGTATTTCGAATCAAATGCCGGCATCCGTACTAATCAGCAGGAAACTTCGTCTAAAACTCATGAGAAACGTTTCCTTGAAACTGCTCTGCTGTGCGTTCGTTCACCTAAGAGAGTTGAATCTATGTTGAGATTCAGCGAGTCAGAAACACGTTTGTTCTAGGAACTGCGTTGGGATATTCCCGAGTGAATGGGACCATAGGCTGTACAGAGAAATATCTGCTTCTAAAACCAAAAGGGTGCTATCAAACTGAATGGTTGTCAATGTGTGCATTCAACTGACAGAGTTAAACTCACGTGTGGATTCAGCGGTTTGCAAACCCTTTCTGTGCAGAATCCCAAAACCGGTATTTCAAACCAAATGCCGGCATCCGTACTAAACAGCAGGAAACTTCGACTAAAACTCAGGAGAAACGATACCTTGAAACTGCTCTGCTGTACGTTCGTTCACCTAAGAGACTTGAATCTATGTTGAGATTCAGCGAGTCAGAAACACGTTTCTTCTAGGAGCTGCGTTGGGATATTCCCGAGTGAATGGGACCATAGGCTGTACAGAGAAATATCTGCTTCTAAAACCAAAACGGAGCTATCTAACTGAATGGTTGTCAATGTGTGCATTCAACTGACAGAGTTAAACTCACGTGTGGATTCAGCGGTTTGCAAACCCTTTCTGTGAAGAATCCCAAAACCGGTATTTCCAGCCCAATGCCGGCATCCGTACTAAACAGCAGGAGACTTCGTCTAAAACTCAGGAGAAAAGTTTCCTTGAAACTGCTCTGCTGTGCGTTCGTTCACCTAAGAGAGTTGAATCTATGTTGAGATTCAGCGAGTCAGAAACACGTTTCTTCTAGGAGCTGCGTTGGGATATTCCCGAGTGAATGGGACCATAGGCTGTACAGAGAAATATCTGCTTCTAAAACCAAAACGGAGCTATCTAACTGAATGGTTGTCAATGTGTGCATTCAACTGACAGAGTTAAACTCACGTGTGGATTCAGCGGTTTGCAAACCCTTTCTGTGCAGAATCCCAAAACCGGTAATTCGAACCAAATGCCGGCATCCGTACTAATCAGCAGGAAACTTCGTCTAAAACTCAGGAGAAACGTTTCCTTGAAACTGCTCTGCTGTCCGTCCGTTCACCTAAGAGAGTTGAATCTATGTTGAGATTCAGCGAGTCAGAAACACGTTTCTTCTAGGAGCTGCGTTGGGATATTCCCGAGAGAATGGGACCATAGGCTGTACAGAGAAATATCTGCTACTAAAACCAAAACGGAGCTATCTAACTGAATGGTTGTCAATGTGTGCATTCAACTGACAGAGTTAAACTCACGTGTGGATTCAGCGGTTTGCAAACTCTTTCTGTGCAGAATCCCAAAACCGGTATTTCCAGCCCAATGCCGGCATACGTACTAAACAGCAGGAAACTTCGTCTAAAACTCAGGAGAAAACTTTCCTTGAAACTGCTCTGCTGTGCATTCGTTCACCTAAGAGAGTTGAATCTATGTTGAGATTCAGCGAGTCAGAAACACGTTTCTTCTAGGAGCCGCGTTGGGATATTCCCGAGTGAATGGGACCATAGGCTGTACAGAGAAATATCTGCTTCTAAAACCAAAAGGGTGCTATCAAACTGAATGGTTGTCAATGTGTGCATTCAACTGACAGAGTTAAACTCACGTGTGTATTCAGCGGTTTGCAAACCCTTTCTGTCCAGAATCCCAAAACCGGTATTTCCAGCCCAATGCCCGCATACGTACTAAACAGCAGGAAACTTCGTCTAAAACTCAGGAGAAAAGTTTCCTTGAAACTGCTCTGCTGTGCGTTCGTTCACCTAAGAGAGTTGAATCTATGTTGAGATTCAGCGAGTCAGAAACACGTTTCTTCTAGGAGCTGCGTTGGGATATTCCCGAGTGAATGGGACCATAGGCTGTACAGAGAAATATCTGCTTCTAAAACCAAAACGGTTCTATCTAACTGAATGGTTGTCAATGTGTGCATTCAACTGACAGAGTTAAACTCACGTGTGGATTCAGCGGTTTGCAAACCCTTTCTGTGCAGAATCCCAAAACCGGTATTTCGAACCAAATGCCGGCATCCGTACTAAACAGTAGGAAAGTTCGTCTAAAACTCAGGAGAAACGTTTCCTTGAAACTGCTCTGCTGTGCGTTCGTTCACCTAAGAGAGTTGAATCTATGTTGAGATTCAGCGAGTCAGAAACACGTTTCTTCTAGGAGCTGCGTTGGGATATTCCCGAGTGAATGGGACCATAGGCTGTACAGAGAAATATCTGCTTCTAAAACCAAAACGGAGCTATCTAACTGAATGGTTGTCAATGTGTGCATTCAACTGACAGAGTTAAACTCACGTGTGGATTCAGCGGTTTTCAAACCCTTTCTGTGCAGAATCCCAAAACCGGTATTTCCAGCCCAATGCCGGCATCCGTACTAAACAGCAGGAAACTTCGTCTAAATCTCAGGAGAAACGTTTCCTTGAAACTGCTCTGCTGTGCGTTCGTTCACCTAAGAGAGTTGAATCTATGTTGAGATTCAGCGAGTCAGAAACACGTTTCTTCTAGGAGCTGCGTTGGGATATTCCCGAGTGAATGGGACCATAGGCTGTACAGAGAAATATCTGCTTCTAAAACCAAAACGGAGCTATCTAAGTGAATGGTTGTCAATGTGTGCATTCAACTGACAGAGTTAAACTCACGTGTGGATTCAGCGGTTTGCAAACCCTTTCTGTGCAGAATCCCAAAACCGGTATTTCAAACCAAATGCCGGCATCCGTACTAATCAGCAGGAAACTTCGTCTAAAACTCAGGAGAAACGTTTCCTTGAAACTGCTCTGCTGTGCATTCGTTCACCTAAGAGAGTTGAATCTATGTTGAGATTCAGCGAGTCAGAAACACGTTTCTTCTAGGAGCTGCGTTGGGATATTCCCGAGTGAATGGGACCATAGGCTGTACAGAGAAATATCTGCTTCTAAAACCAAAACGGAGCTATCTAACTGAATGGTTGTCAATGTGTGCATTCAACTGACAGAGTTAAACTCACGTGTGGATTCAGCGGTTTGCAAACCCTTTCTGTGCAGAATCCCAAAACCGGTATTTCCAGCCCAATGCCGGCATCCGTACTAAACAGCAGGAAACTTCGTCTAAAACTTAGGAGAAACGTTTCCATGAAACTGCTCTGCTGTGCGTTCGTTCACCTAAGAGAGTTGAATCTATGTTGAGATTCAGCGAGACAGAAACACGTTTCTTCTAGGAGCTGCGTTGGGATATTCCCGAGTGAATGGGACCATAGGCTGTACAGAGAAATATCTGCTTCTAAAACCAAAACGGAGCTATCTAACTGAATGGTTGTCAATGTGTGCATTCAACTGACAGAGTTAAACTCACGTGTGGATTCAGCGGTTTGCAAACCCTTTCTGTGCAGAATCCCAAAACCGGTATTTCGAATCAAATGCCGGCATCCGTACTAATCAGCAGGAAACTTCGTCTAAAACTCATGAGAAACGTTTGCTTGAAACTGCTCTGCTGTGCGTTCGTTCACCTAAGAGAGTTGAATCTATGTTGAGATTCAGCGAGTCAGAAACACGTTTCTTCTAGGAGCTGCGTTGGGATATTCCCGAGTGAATGGGACCATAGGCTGTACAGAGAAATATCTGCTTCTAAAACCAAAACGGAGCTATCTAACTGAATGGTTGTCAATGTGTGCATTCAACTGACAGAGTTAAACTCACGTGTGGATTCAGCGGTTTGCAAACCCTTTCTGTGCAGAATCCCAAAACCGGTATTTCCAGCCCAATGCCGGCATCCGTACTAAACAGCAGGAAACTTCGTCTAAAACTCAGGAGAAACGTTTCCTTGAAACTGCTCTGCTGTGCGTTCGTTCACCTAAGAGAGTTGAATCTATGTTGAGATTCAGCGAGTCAGAAACACGTTTCTTCTAGGAACTGCGTTGGGATATTCCCGAGTGAATGGGACCATAGGCTGTACAGAGAAATATCTGCTTCTAAAACCAAAACGGTTCTATCTAACTGAATGGTTGTCAATGTGTGCATTCAACTGACAGAGTTAAACTCACGTGTGGATTCAGCGGTTTGCAAACCCTTTCTGTGTAGAATCCCAAAACCGGTATTTTGAACCAAATGCCGGCATCCGTACTAAACAGGAGGAAACTTCGTCTAAAACTCAGGAGAAACGTTTCCTTGAAACTGCTCTGCTGTTCGTTCGTTCACCTAAGAGAGTTGAATCTATGTTGAGATTCAGCGAGTCAGAAACACGTTTCTTCTAGGAGCTGCGTTGGGATATTCCCGAGTGAATGGGACCATAGGCTGTACAGAGAAATATCTGCTTCTAAAACCAAAACGGAGCTATCTAACTGAATGGTTGTAAATGTGTGCATTCAACTGACAGAGTTAAACTCACGTGTGGATTCACGGTTTTCAAACCCTTTCTGTGCAGAATCCCAAAACCGGTATTTCCAGCCCAATGCCGGCATCCGTACTAAACAGCAGGAAACTTCGTCTAAAACTCAGGAGAAACGTTTCCTTGAAACTGCTCTGCTGTGCGTTCGTTCACCTAAGAGAGTTGAATCTATGTTGAGATTCAGCGAGTCAGAAACACGTTTCTTCTAGGAGCTGCGTTGGGATATTCCCGAGTGAATGGGACCATAGGCTGTACAGAGAAATATCTGCTTCTAAAACCAAAACGGAGCTATCTAACTGAATGGTTGTCAATGTGTGCATTCAACTGAGAGAGTTAAACTCACGTGTGGATTCAGCGGTTTGCAAACCCTTTCTGTGCAGAATCCCAAAACCGGTATTTCGAATCAAATGCCGGCATCCGTACTAATCAGCAGGAAACTTCGTCTAAAACTCAGGAGAAACGTTTCCTTGAAACTGCTCTGCTGTGCGTTCGTTCACCTAAGAGAGTTGAATCTATGTTGAGATTCAGCGAGTCAGAAACACGTTTCTTCTAGGAGCTGCGTTGGGATATTCCCGAGTGAATGGGACCATAGGCTGTACAGAGAAATATCTGCTTCTAAAACCAAAACGGAGCTATCTAACTGAATGGTTGTCAATGTGTGCATTCAACTGACAGAGTTAAACTCACGTGTGGATTCAGCGGTTTGCAAACCCTTTCTGTGCAGAATCCCAAAACCGGTATTTCGAATCAAATGCCGGCATCCGTACTAATCAGCAGGAAACTTCGTCTAAAACTCATGAGAAACGTTTCCTTGAAACTGCTCTGCTGTGCGTTCGTTCACCTAAGAGAGTTGAATCTATGTTGAGATTCAGCGAGTCAGAAACACGTTTGTTCTAGGAACTGCGTTGGGATATTCCCGAGTGAATGGAACCATAGGCTGTACAGAGAAATATCTGCTTCTAAAACCAAAAGGGTGCTATCAAACTGAATGGTTGTCAATGTGTGCATTCAACTGACAGAGTTAAACTCACGTGTGGATTCAGCGGTTTGCAAACCCTTTCTGTGCAGAATCCCAAAACCGGTATTTCAAACCAAATGCCGGAATCCGTACTAAACAGCAGGAAACTTCGACTAAAACTCAGGAGAAACGTTACCTTGAAACTGCTCTGCTGTGCGTTCGTTCACCTAAGAGACTTGAATCTATGTTGAGATTCAGCGAGTCAGAAACACGTTTCTTCTAGGAGCTGCGTTGGGATATTCCCGAGTGAATGGGACCATAGGCTGTACAGAGAAATATCTGCTTCTAAAACCAAAACGGAGCTATCTAACTCAATGGTTGTCAATGTGTGCATTCAACTGACAGAGTTAAACTCACGTGTGGATTCAGCGGTTTGCAAACCCTTTCTGTGCAGAATCCCAAAACCGGTATTTCCAGCCCAATGCCGGCATCCGTACTAAACAGCAGGAAACTTCGTCTAAAACTCAGGAGAAACGTTTCCTTGAAACTGCTCTGCTGTGCGTTCGTTCACCTAAGAGAGTTGAATCTATGTTGAGATTCAGCGAGTCAGAAACACGTTTCTTCTAGGAGCTGCGTTGGGATATTCCCGAGTGAATGGGACCATAGGCTGTACAGAGAAATATCTGCTTCTAAAACCAAAACGGAGCTATCTAACTGAATGGTTGTCAATGTGTGCATTCAACTGACAGAGTTAAACTCACGTGTGGATTCAGCGGTTTGCAAACCCTTTCTGTGCAGAATCCCAAAACCGGTATTTCGAATCAAATGCCGGCATCCGTACTAATCAGCAGGAAACTTCGTCTAAAACTCATGAGAAACGTTTCCTTGAAACTGCTCTGCTGTGCGTTCGTTCACCTAAGAGAGTTGAATCTATGTTGAGATTCAGCGAGTCAGAAACACGTTTCTTCTAGGAGCTGCGTTGGGATATTCCCGAGTGAATGGGACCATAGGCTGTACAGAGAAATATCTGCTTCTAAAACCAAAAGGGTGCTATCAAACTGAATGGTTGTCAATGTGTGCATTCAACTGACAGAGTTAAACTCACGTGTGGATTCAGCGGTTTGCAAACCCTTTCTGTGCAGAATCCCAAAACCGGTATTTCAAACCAAATGCCGGAATCCGTACTAAACAGCAGGAAACTTCGACTAAAACTCAGGAGAAACGTTACCTTGAAACTGCTCTGCTGTGCGTTCGTTCACCTAAGAGAGTTGAATCTATGTTGAGATTCAGCGAGTCAGAAACACGTTTCTTCTAGGAGCTGCGTTGGGATATTCCCGAGTGAATGGGACCATAGGCTGTACAGAGAAATATCTGCTTCTAAAACCAAAACGGAGCTATCTAACTGAATGGTTGTCAATGTGTGCATTCAACTGACAGAGTTAAACTCACGTGTGGATTCAGCGGTTTTCAAACCCTTTCTATGCAGAATCCCAAAACCGGTATTTCCAGCCCAATGCCGGCATCCGTACTAAACAGCAGGAAACTTCGTCTAAAACTCAGGAGAAACGTTTCCTTGAAACTGCTCTGCTGTGCGTTCGTTCACCTAAGAGAGTTGAATCTATGTTGAGATTCAGCGAGTCAGAAACACGTTTCTTCTAGGAGCTGCGTTGGGATATTCCCGAGTGAATGGGACCATAGGCTGTACAGAGAAATATCTGCTTCTAAAACCAAAACGGAGCTATCTAACTGAATGGTTGTCAATGTGTGCATTCAACTGACAGAGTTAAACTCACGTGTGGATTCAGCGGTTTGCAAACCCTTTCTGTGCAGAATCCCAAAACCGGTATTTCGAATCAAATGCCGGCATCCGTACTAATCAGCAGGAAACTTCGTCTAAAACTCAGGAGAAACGTTTCCTTGAAACTGCTCTGCTGTGCGTTCGTTCACCTAAGAGAGTTGAATCTATGTTGAGATTCAGCGAGTCAGAAACACGTTTCTTCTAGGAGCTGCGTTGGGATATTCCCGAGTGAATGGGACCATAGGCTGTACAGAGAAATATCTGCTTCTAAAACCAAAACGGAGCTATCTAACTGAATGGTTGTCAATGTGTGCATTCAACTGACAGAGTTAAACTCACGTGTGGATTCAGCGGTTTGCAAACCCTTTCTGTGCAGAATCCCAAAACCGGTATTTCGAATCAAATGCCGGCATCCGTACTAATCAGCAGGAAACTTCGTCTAAAACTCATGAGAAACGTTTCCTTGAAACTGCTCTGCTGTGCGTTCGTTCACCTAAGAGAGTTGAATCTATGTTGAGATTCAGCGAGTCAGAAACACGTTTGTTCTAGGAACTGCGTTGGGATATTCCCGAGTGAATGGAACCATAGGCTGTACAGAGAAATATCTGCTTCTAAAACCAAAAGGGTGCAATCAAACTGAATGGTTGTCAATGTGTGCATTCAACTGACAGAGTTAAACTCACGTGTGGATTCAGCGGTTTGCAAACCCTTTCTGTGCAGAATCCCAAAACCGGTATTTCAAACCAAATGCCGGAATCCGTACTAAACAGCAGGAAACTTCGACTAAAACTCAGGAGAAACGTTACCTTGAAACTGCTCTGCTGTGCGTTCGTTCACCTAAGAGACTTGAATCTATGTTGAGATTCAGCGAGTCAGAAACACGTTTCTTCTAGGAGCTGCGTTGGGATATTCCCGAGTGAATGGGACCATAGGCTGTACAGAGAAATATCTGCTTCTAAAACCAAAACGGAGCTATCTAACTCAATGGTTGTCAATGTGTGCATTCAACTGACAGAGTTAAACTCACGTGTGGATTCAGCGGTTTGCAAACCCTTTCTGTGCAGAATCCCAAAACCGGTATTTCCAGCCCAATGCCGGCATCCGTACTAAACAGCAGGAAACTTCGTCTAAAACTCAGGAGAAACGTTTCCTTGAAACTGCTCTGCTGTGCGTTCGTTCACCTAAGAGAGTTGAATCTATGTTGAGATTCAGCGAGTCAGAAACACGTTTCTTCTAGGAGCTGCGTTGGGATATTCCCGAGTGAATGGGACCATAGGCTGTACAGAGAAATATCTGCTTCTAAAACCAAAACGGAGCTATCTAACTGAATGGTTGTCAATGTGTGCATTCAACTGACAGAGTTAAACTCACGTGTGGATTCAGCGGTTTGCAAACCCTTTCTGTGCAGAATCCCAAAACCGGTATTTCGAATCAAATGCCGGCATCCGTACTAATCAGCAGGAAACTTCGTCTAAAACTCATGAGAAACGTTTCCTTGAAACTGCTCTGCTGTGCGTTCGTTCACCTAAGAGAGTTGAATCTATGTTGAGATTCAGCGAGTCAGAAACACGTTTCTTCTAGGAGCTGCGTTGGGATATTCCCGAGTGAATGGGACCATAGGCTGTACAGAGAAATATCTGCTTCTAAAACCAAAAGGGTGCTATCAAACTGAATGGTTGTCAATGTGTGCATTCAACTGACAGAGTTAAACTCACGTGTGGATTCAGCGGTTTGCAAACCCTTTCTGTGCAGAATCCCAAAACCGGTATTTCAAACCAAATGCCGGCATCCGTACTAAACAGCAGGAAACTTCGACTAAAACTCAGGAGAAACGTTACCTTGAAACTGCTCTGCTGTGCGTTCGTTCACCTAAGAGAGTTGAATCTATGTTGAGATTCAGCGAGTCAGAAACACGTTTCTTCTAGGAACTGCGTTGGGATATTCCCGAGTGAATGGGACCATAGGCTGTACAGAGAAATATCTGCTTCTAAAACCAAAACGGAGCTATCTAACTGAATGGTTGTCAATGTGTGCATTCAACTGACAGAGTTAAACTCACGTGTGGATTCAGCGGTTTTCAAACCCTTTCTATGCAGAATCCCAAAACCGGTATTTCCAGCCCAATGCCGGCATCCGTACTAAACAGCAGGAAACTTCGTCTAAAACTCAGGAGAAACGTTTCCTTGAAACTGCTCTGCTGTGCGTTCGTTCACCTAAGAGAGTTGAATCTATGTTGAGATTCAGCGAGTCAGAAACACGTTTCTTCTAGGAGCTGCGTTGGGATATTCCCGAGTGAATGGGACCATAGGCTGTACAGAGAAATATCTGCTTCTAAAACCAAAACGGAGCTATCTAACTGAATGGTTGTCAATGTGTGCATTCAACTGACAGAGTTAAACTCACGTGTGGATTCAGCGGTTTGCAAACCCTTTCTGTGCAGAATCCCAAAACCGGTAATTCGAACCAAATGCCGGCATCCGTACTAATCAGCAGGAAACTTCGTCTAAAACTCAGGAGAAACGTTTCCTTGAAACTGCTCTGCTGTGCGTCCGTTCACCTAAGAGAGTTGAATCTATGTTGAGATTCAGCGAGTCAGAAACACGTTTCTTCTAGGAGCTGCGTTGGGATATTCCTGAGTGAATGGGACCATAGGCTGTACAGAGAAATATCTGCTACTAAAACCAAAACGGAGCTATCTAACTGAATGGTTGTCAATGTGTGCATTCAACTGACAGAGTTAAACTCACGTGTGGATTCAGCGGTTTGCAAACCCTTTCTGTGCAGAATCCTAAAACCGGTATTTCCAGCCCAATGCCGGCATACGTACTAAACAGCAGGAAACTTCGTCTAAAACTCAGGAGAAAACTTTCCGTGAAACTGCTCTGCTGTGCATTCGTTCACCTAAGAGAGTTGAATCTATGTTGAGATTCAGCGAGTCAGAAACACGTTTCTTCTAGGAGCCGCGTTGGGATATTCCCGAGTGAATGGGACCATAGGCTGTACAGAGAAATATCAGCTTCTAAAACCAAAAGGGTGCTATCAAACTGAATGGTTGTCAATGTGTGCATTCAACTGACAGAGTTAAACTCACGTGTGGATTCAGCGGTTGGCAAACCCTTTCTGTCCAGAATCCCAAAACCGGTATTTCCAGCCCAATGCCCGCATACGTACTAAACAGCAGGAAACTTCGTCTAAAACTCAGGAGAAAAGTTTCCTTGAAACTGCTCTGCTGTTCGTTCGTTCACCTAAGAGAGTTGAATCTATGTTGAGATTCAGCGAGTCAGAAACACGTTTCTTCTAGGAGCTGCGTTGGGATATTCCCGAGTGATTGGGACCATAGGCTGTACAGAGAAATATCTGCTTCTAAAACCAAAACGGAGCTATCTAACTGAATGGTTGTCAATGTGTGCATTCAACTGACAGAGTTAAACTCACGTGTGGATTCAGCGGTTTTCAAACCCTTTCTGTGCAGAATCCCAAAACCGGTATTTCCAGCCCAATGCTGGCATACGTACTAAACAGCAGGAAACTTCGTCTAAAACTCAGGAGAAACGTTTCCTTGAAACTGCTCTGCTGTGCGTTCGTTCACCTAAGAGAGTTGAATCTATGTTGAGATTCAGCGAGTCAGAAACACGTTTCTTCTAGGAGCTGCGTTGGGATATTCCCGAGTGAATGGGACCATAGGCTGTACAGAGAAATATCTGCTTCTAAAACCAAAACGGAGCTATCTAAGTGAATGGTTGTCAATGTGTGCATTCAACTGACAGAGTTAAACTCACGTGTGGATTCAGCGGTTTGCAAACCCTTTCTGTGCAGAATCCCAAAACCGGTATTTCAAACCAAATGCCGGCATCCGTACTAATCAGCAGGAAACTTCGTCTAAAACTCAGGAGAAACGTTTCCTTGAAACTGCTCTGCTGTGCATTCGTTCACCTAAGAGAGTTGAATCTATGTTGAGATTCAGCGAGTCAGAAACACGTTTCTTCTAGGAGCTGCGTTGGGATATTCCCGAGTGAATGGGACCATAGGCTGTACAGAGAAATATCTGCTTCTAAAACCAAAACGGAGCTATCTAACTGAATGGTTGTCAATGTGTGCATTCAACTGACAGAGTTAAACTCACGTGTGGATTCAGCGGTTTGCAAACCCTTTCTGTGCAGAATCCCAAAACCGGTATTTCCAGCCCAATGCCGGCATCCGTACTAAACAGCAGGAAACTTCGTCTAAAACTTAGGAGAAACGTTTCCTTGAAACTGCTCTGCTGTGCGTTCGTTCACCTAAGAGAGTTGAATCTATGTTGAGATTCAGCGAGACAGAAACACGTTTCTTCTAGGAGCTGCGTTGGGATATTCCCGAGTGAATGGGACCATAGGCTGTACAGAGAAATATCTGCTTCTAAAACCAAAACGGAGCTATCTAACTGAATGGTTGTCAATGTGTGCATTCAACTGACAGAGTTAAACTCACGTGTGGATTCAGCGGTTTGCAAACCCTTTCTGTGCAGAATCCCAAAACCGGTATTTCGAATCAAATGCCGGCATCCGTACTAATCAGCAGGAAACTTCGTCTAAAACTCATGAGAAACGTTTCCTTGAAACTGCTCTGCTGTGCGTTCGTTCACCTAAGAGAGTTGAATCTATGTTGAGATTCAGCGAGTCAGAAACACGTTTCTTCTAGGAGCTGCGTTGGGATATTCCCGAGTGAATGGGACCATAGGCTGTACAGAGAAATATCTGCTTCTAAAACCAAAACGGAGCTATCTAACTGAATGGTTGTCAATGTGTGCATTCAACTGACAGAGTTAAACTCACGTGTGGATTCAGCGGTTTGCAAACCCTTTCTGTGCAGAATCCCAAAACCGGTATTTCCAGCCCAATGCCGGCATCCGTACTAAACAGCAGGAAACTTCGTCTAAAACTCAGGAGAAACGTTTCCTTGAAACTGCTCTGCTGTGCGTTCGTTCACCTAAGAGAGTTGAATCTATGTTGAGATTCAGCGAGTCAGAAACACGTTTCTTCTAGGAGCTGCGTTGGGATATTCCCGAGTGAATGGGACCATAGGCTGTACAGAGAAATATCTGCTTCTAAAACCAAAACGGTTCTATCTAACTGAATGGTTGTCAATGTGTGCATTCAACTGACAGAGTTAAACTCACGTGTGGATTCAGCGGTTTGCAAACCCTTTCTGTGCAGAATCCCAAAACCGGTATTTTGAACCAAATGCCGGCATCCGTACTAAACAGGAGGAAACTTCGTCTAAAACTCAGGAGAAACGTTTCCTTGAAACTGCTCTGCTGTTCGTTCGTTCACCTAAGAGAGTTGAATCTATGTTGAGATTCAGCGAGTCAGAAACACGTTTCTTCTAGGAGCTGCGTTGGGATATTCCCGAGTGAATGGGACCATAGGCTGTACAGAGAAATATCTGCTTCTAAAACCAAAACGGAGCTATCTAACTGAATGGTTGTAAATGTGTGCATTCAACTGACAGAGTTAAACTCACGTGTGGATTCACGGTTTTCAAACCCTTTCTGTGCAGAATCCCAAAACCGGTATTTCCAGCCCAATGCCGGCATCCGTACTAAACAGCAGGAAACTTCGTCTAAAACTCAGGAGAAACGTTTCCTTGAAACTGCTCTGCTGTGCGTTCGTTCACCTAAGAGAGTTGAATCTATGTTGAGATTCAGCGAGTCAGAAACACGTTTCTTCTAGGAGCTGCGTTGGGATATTCCCGAGTGAATGGGACCATAGGCTGTACAGAGAAATATCTGCTTCTAAAACCAAAACGGAGCTATCTAACTGAATGGTTGTCAATGTGTGCATTCAACTGACAGAGTTAAACTCACGTGTGGATTCAGCGGTTTGCAAACCCTTTCTGTGCAGAATCCCAAAACCGGTATTTCGAATCAAATGCCGGCATCCGTACTAATCAGCAGGAAACTTCGTCTAAAACTCAGGAGAAACGTTTCCTTGAAACTGCTCTGCTGTGCGTTCGTTCACCTAAGAGAGTTGAATCTATGTTGAGATTCAGCGAGTCAGAAACACGTTTCTTCTAGGAGCTGCGTTGGGATATTCCCGAGTGAATGGGACCATAGGCTGTACAGAGAAATATCTGCTTCTAAAACCAAAACGGAGCTATCTAACTGAATGGTTGTCAATGTGTGCATTCAACTGACAGAGTTAAACTCACGTGTGGATTCAGCGGTTTGCAAACCCTTTCTGTGCAGAATCCCAAAACCGGTATTTCGAATCAAATGCCGGCATCCGTACTAATCAGCAGGAAACTTCGTCTAAAACTCATGAGAAACGTTTCCTTGAAACTGCTCTGCTGTGCGTTCGTTCACCTAAGAGAGTTGAATCTATGTTGAGATTCAGCGAGTCAGAAACACGTTTGTTCTAGGAACTGCGTTGGGATATTCCCGAGTGAATGGAACCATAGGCTGTACAGAGAAATATCTGCTTCTAAAACCAAAAGGGTGCTATCAAACTGAATGGTTGTCAATGTGTGCATTCAACTGACAGAGTTAAACTCACGTGTGGATTCAGCGGTTTGCAAACCCTTTCTGTGCAGAATCCCAAAACCGGTATTTCAAACCAAATGCCGGAATCCGTACTAAACAGCAGGAAACTTCGACTAAAACTCAGGAGAAACGTTACCTTGAAACTGCTCTGCTGTGCGTTCGTTCACCTAAGAGACTTGAATCTATGTTGAGATTCAGCGAGTCAGAAACACGTTTCTTCTAGGAGCTGCGTTGGGATATTCCCGAGTGAATGGGACCATAGGCTGTACAGAGAAATATCTGCTTCTAAAACCAAAACGGAGCTATCTAACTCAATGGTTGTCAATGTGTGCATTCAACTGACAGAGTTAAACTCACGTGTGGATTCAGCGGTTTGCAAACCCTTTCTGTGCAGAATCCCAAAACCGGTATTTCCAGCCCAATGCCGGCATCCGTACTAAACAGCAGGAAACTTCGTCTAAAACTCAGGAGAAACGGTTCCTTGAAACTGCTCTGCTGTGCGTTCGTTCACCTAAGAGAGTTGAATCTATGTTGAGATTCAGCGAGTCAGAAACACGTTTCTTCTAGGAGCTGCGTTGGGATATTCCCGAGTGAATGGGACCATAGGCTGTACAGAGAAATATCTGCTTCTAAAACCAAAACGGAGCTATCTAACTGAATGGTTGTCAATGTGTGCATTCAACTGACAGAGTTAAACTCACGTGTGGATTCAGCGGTTTGCAAACCCTTTCTGTGCAGAATCCCAAAACCGGTATTTCGAATCAAATGCCGGCATCCGTACTAATCAGCAGGAAACTTCGTCTAAAACTCATGAGAAACGTTTCCTTGAAACTGCTCTGCTGTGCGTTCGTTCACCTAAGAGAGTTGAATCTATGTTGAGATTCAGCGAGTCAGAAACACGTTTCTTCTAGGAGCTGCGTTGGGATATTCCCGAGTGAATGGGACCATAGGCTGTACAGAGAAATATCTGCTTCTAAAACCAAAAGGGTGCTATCAAACTGAATGGTTGTCAATGTGTGCATTCAACTGACAGAGTTAAACTCACGTGTGGATTCAGCGGTTTGCAAACCCTTTCTGTGCAGAATCCCAAAACCGGTATTTCAAACCAAATGCCGGCATCCGTACTAAACAGCAGGAAACTTCGACTAAAACTCAGGAGAAACGTTACCTTGAAACTGCTCTGCTGTGCGTTCGTTCACCTAAGAGAGTTGAATCTATGTTGAGATTCAGCGAGTCAGAAACACGTTTCTTCTAGGAGCTGCGTTGGGATATTCCCGAGTGAATGGGACCATAGGCTGTACAGAGAAATATCTGCTTCTAAAACCAAAACGGAGCTATCTAACTGAATGGTTGTCAATGTGTGCATTCAACTGACAGAGTTAAACTCACGTGTGGATTCAGCGGTTTTCAAACCCTTTCTATGCAGAATCCCAAAACCGGTATTTCCAGCCCAATGCCGGCATCCGTACTAAACAGCAGGAAACTTCGTCTAAAACTCAGGAGAAACGTTTCCTTGAAACTGCTCTGCTGTGCGTTCGTTCACCTAAGAGAGTTGAATCTATGTTGAGATTCAGCGAGTCAGAAACACGTTTCTTCTAGGAGCTGCGTTGGGATATTCCCGAGTGAATGGGACCATAGGCTGTACAGAGAAATATCTGCTTCTAAAACCAAAACGGAGCTATCTAACTGAATGGTTGTCAATGTGTGCATTCAACTGACAGAGTTAAACTCACGTGTGGATTCAGCGGTTTGCAAACCCTTTCTGTGCAGAATCCCAAAACCGGTAATTCGAACCAAATGCCGGCATCCGTACTAATCAGCAGGAAACTTCGTCTAAAACTCAGGAGAAACGTTTCCTTGAAACTGCTCTGCTGTGCGTCCGTTCACCTAAGAGAGTTGAATCTATGTTGAGATTCAGCGAGTCAGAAACACGTTTCTTCTAGGAGCTGCGTTGGGATATTCCTGAGTGAATGGGACCATAGGCTGTACAGAGAAATATCTGCTACTAAAACCAAAACGGAGCTATCTAACTGAATGGTTGTCAATGTGTGCATTCAACTGACAGAGTTAAACTCACGTGTGGATTCAGCGGTTTGCAAACCCTTTCTGTGCAGAATCCTAAAACCGGTATTTCCAGCCCAATGCCGGCATACGTACTAAACAGCAGGAAACTTCGTCTAAAACTCAGGAGAAAACTTTCCTTGAAACTGCTCTGCTGTGCATTCGTTCACCTAAGAGAGTTGAATCTATGTTGAGATTCAGCGAGTCAGAAACACGTTTCTTCTAGGAGCCGCGTTGGGATATTCCCGAGTGAATGGGACCATAGGCTGTACAGAGAAATATCTGCTTCTAAAACCAAAAGGGTGCTATCAAACTGAATGGTTGTCAATGTGTGCATTCAACTGACAGAGTTAAACTCACGTGTGGATTCAGCGGTTTGCAAACCCTTTCTGTCCAGAATCCCAAAACCGGTATTTCCAGCCCAATGCCCGCATACGTACTAAACAGCAGGAAACTTCGTCTAAAACTCAGGAGAAAAGTTTCCTTGAAACTGCTCTGCTGTTCGTTCGTTCACCTAAGAGAGTTGAATCTATGTTGAGATTCAGCGAGTCAGAAACACGTTTCTTCTAGGAGCTGCGTTGGGATATTCCCGAGTGATTGGGACCATAGGCTGTACAGAGAAATATCTGCTTCTAAAACCAAAACGGAGCTATCTAACTGAATGGTTGTCAATGTGTGCATTCAACTGACAGAGTTAAACTCACGTGTGGATTCAGCGGTTTTCAAACCCTTTCTGTGCAGAATCCCAAAACCGGTATTTCCAGCCCAATGCTGGCATACGTACTAAACAGCAGGAAACTTCGTCTAAAACTCAGGAGAAAAGTTTCCTTGAAACTGCTCTGCTGTGCCTTCGATCACCTAAGAGAGTTGAATCTATGTTGAGATTCAGCGAGTCAGAAACACGTTTCTTCTAGGAGCTGCGTTGGGATATTCCCGAGTGAATGGGACCATAGGCTGTACAGAGAAATATCTGCTTCTAAAACCAAAACGGTTCTATCTAACTGAATGGTTGTCAATGTGTGCATTCAACTGACAGAGTTAAACTCACGTGTGGATTCAGCGGTTTGCAAACCCTTTCTGTCCAGAATCCCAAAACCGGTATTTCCAGCCCAATGCCCGCATACGTACTAAACAGCAGGAAACTTCGTCTAAAACTCAGGAGAAAAGTTTCCTTGAAACTGCTCTGCTGTTCGTTCGTTCACCTAAGAGAGTTGAATCTATGTTGAGATTCAGCGAGTCAGAAACACGTTTCTTCTAGGAGCTGCGTTGGGATATTCCCGAGTGATTGGGACCATAGGCTGTACAGAGAAATATCTGCTTCTAAAACCAAAACGGAGCTATCTAACTGAATGGTTGTCAATGTGTGCATTCAACTGACAGAGTTAAACTCACGTGTGGATTCAGCGGTTTTCAAACCCTTTCTGTGCAGAATCCCAAAACCGGTATTTCCAGCCCAATGCTGGCATACGTACTAAACAGCAGGAAACTTCGTCTAAAACTCAGGAGAAAAGTTTCCTTGAAACTGCTCTGCTGTGCCTTCGATCACCTAAGAGAGTTGAATCTATGTTGAGATTCAGCGAGTCAGAAACACGTTTCTTCTAGGAGCTGCGTTGGGATATTCCCGAGTGAATGGGACCATAGGCTGTACAGAGAAATATCTGCTTCTAAAACCAAAACGGTTCTATCTAACTGAATGGTTGTCAATGTGTGCATTCAACTGACAGAGTTAAACTCACGTGTGGATTCAGCGGTTTGCAAACCCTTTCTGTGCAGAATCCCAAAACTGGTATTTCGAACCAAATGCCGGCATCCGTACTAAACAGTAGGAAAGTTCGTCTAAAACTCAGGAGAAACGTTTCCTTGAAACTGCTCTGCTGTTCGTTCGTTCACCTAAGAGAGTTGAATCTATGTTGAGATTCAGCGAGTCAGAAACACGTTTCTTCTAGGAGCTGCGTTGGGATATTCCCGAGTGAATGGGACCATAGGCTGTACAGAGAAATATCTGCTTCTAAAACCAAAACGGAGCTATCTAACTGAATGGTTGTCAATGTGTGCATTCAACTGACAGAGTTAAACTCACGTGTGGATTCAGCGGTTTTCAAACCCTTTCTGTGCAGAATCCCAAAACCGGTATTTCCAGCCCAATGCCGGCATCCGTACTAAACAGCAGGAAACTTCGTCTAAAACTCAGGAGAAACGTTTCCTTGAAACTGCTCTGCTGTGCGTTCGTTCACCTAAGAGAGTTGAATCTATGTTGAGATTCAGCGAGTCAGAAACACGTTTCTTCTAGGAGCTGCGTTGGGATATTCCCGAGTGAATGGGACCATAGGCTGTACAGAGAAATATCTGCTTCTAAAACCAAAACGGAGCTATCTAACTGAATGGTTGTCAATGTGTGCATTCAACTGACAGAGTTAAACTCACGTGTGGATTCAGCGGTTTGCAAACCCTTTCTGTGCAGAATCCCAAAACCGGTATTTCGAACCAAATGCCGGCATCCGTACTAATCAGCAGGAAACTTCGTCTAAAACTCAGGAGAAACGTTTCCTTGAAACTGCTCTGCTGTGCGTTCGTTCACCTAAGAGAGTTGAATCTATGTTGAGATTCAGCGAGTCAGAAACACGTTTCTTCTAGGAGCTGCGTTGGGATATTCCCGAGTGAATGGGACCATAGGCTGTACAGAGAAATATCTGCTTCTAAAACCAAAACGGAGCTATCTAACTGAATGGTTGTCAATGTGTGCATTCAACTGACAGAGTTAAACTCACGTGTGGATTCAGCGGTTTGCAAACCCTTTCTGTGCAGAATCCCAAAACCGGTATTTCCAGCCCAATGCCGGCATCCGTACTAAACAGCAGGAAACTTCGTCTAAAACTTAGGAGAAACGTTTCCTTGAAACTGCTCTGCTGTGCGTTCGTTCACCTAAGAGAGTTGAATCTATGTTGAGATTCAGCGAGTCAGAAACACGTTTCTTCTAGGAGCTGCGTTGGGATATTCCCGAGTGAATGGGACCATAGGCTGTACAGAGAAATATCTGCTTCTAAAACCAAAACGGAGCTATCTAACTGAATGGTTGTCAATGTGTGCATTCAACTGACAGAGTTAAACTCACGTGTGGATTCAGCGGTTTGCAAACCCTTTCTGTGCAGAATCCCAAAACCGGTATTTCGAATCAAATGCCGGCATCCGTACTAATCAGCAGGAAACTTCGTCTAAAACTCATGAGAAACGTTTCCTTGAAACTGCTCTGCTGTGCGTTCGTTCACCTAAGAGAGTTGAATCTATGTTGAGATTCAGCGAGTCAGAAACACGTTTCTTCTAGGAGCTGCGTTGGGATATTCCCGAGTGAATGGGACCATAGGCTGTACAGAGAAATATCTGCTTCTAAAACCAAAACGGAGCTATCTAACTGAATGGTTGTCAATGTGTGCATTCAACTGACAGAGTTAAACTCACGTGTGGATTCAGCGGTTTGCAAACCCTTTCTGTGCAGAATCCCAAAACCGGTATTTCCAGCCCAATGCCGGCATCCGTACTAAACAGCAGGAAACTTCGTCTAAAACTTAGGAGAAACGTTTCCTTGAAACTGCTCTGCTGTGCGTTCGTTCACCTAAGAGAGTTGAATCTATGTTGAGATTCAGCGAGTCAGAAACACGTTTCTTCTAGGAGCTGCGTTGGGATATTCCCGAGTGAATGGGACCATAGGCTGTACAGAGAAATATCTGCTTCTAAAACCAAAACGGAGCTATCTAACTGAATGGTTGTCAATGTGTGCATTCAACTGACAGAGTTAAACTCACGTGTGGATTCAGCGGTTTGCAAACCCTTTCTGTGCAGAATCCCAAAACCGGTATTTCGAATCAAATGCCGGCATCCGTACTAATCAGCAGGAAACTTCGTCTAAAACTCATGAGAAACGTTTCCTTGAAACTGCTCTGCTGTGAGTTCGTTCACCTAAGAGAGTTGAATCTATGTTGAGATTCAGCGAGTCAGAAACACGTTTGTTCTAGGAACTGCGTTGGGATATTCCCGAGTGAATGGGACCATAGGCTGTACAGAGAAATATCTGCTTCTAAAACCAAAAGGGTGCTATCAAACTGAATGGTTGTCAATGTGTGCATTCAACTGACAGAGTTAAACTCACGTGTGGATTCAGCGGTTTGCAAACCCTTTCTGTGCAGAATCCCAAAACCGGTATTTCAAACCAAATGCCGGCATCCGTACTAAACAGCAGGAAACTTCGACTAAAACTCAGGAGAAACGTTACCTTGAAACTGCTCTGCTGTACGTTCGTTCACCTAAGAGACTTGAATCTATGTTGAGATTCAGCGAGTCAGAAACACGTTTCTTCTAGGAGCTGCGTTGGGATATTCCCGAGTGAATGGGACCATAGGCTGTACAGAGAAATATCTGCTTCTAAAACCAAAACGGAGCTATCTAACTGAATGGTTGTCAATGTGTGCATTCAACTGACAGAGTTAAACTCACGTGTGGATTCAGCGGTTTGCAAACCCTTTCTGTGCAGAATCCCAAAACCGGTATTTCCAGCCCAATGCCGGCATCCGTACTAAACAGCAGGAAACTTCGTCTAAAACTCAGGAGAAACGTTTCCTTGAAACTGCTCTGCTGTGCGTTCGTTCACCTAAGAGAGTTGAATCTATGTTGAGATTCAGCGAGTCAGAAACACGTTTCTTCTAGGAGCTGCGTTGGGATATTCCCGAGTGAATGGGACCATAGGCTGTACAGAGAAATATCTGCTTCTAAAACCAAAACGGTTCTATCTAACTGAATGGTTGTCAATGTGTGCATTCAACTGACAGAGTTAAACTCACGTGTGGATTCAGCGGTTTGCAAACCCTTTCTGTGCAGAATCCCAAAACCGGTATTTCCAGCCCAATGCCGGCATCCGTACTAAACAGCAGGAAACTTCGTCTAAAACTTAGGAGAAACGTTTCCTTGAAACTGCTCTGCTGTGCGTTCGTTCACCTAAGAGAGTTGAATCTATGTTGAGATTCAGCGAGTCAGAAACACGTTTCTTCTAGGAGCTGCGTTGGGATATTCCCGAGTGAATGGGACCATAGGCTGTACAGAGAAATATCTGCTTCTAAAACCAAAACGGAGCTATCTAACTGAATGGTTGTCAATGTGTGCATTCAACTGACAGAGTTAAACTCACGTGTGGATTCAGCGGTTTGCAAACCCTTTCTGTGCAGAATCCCAAAACCGGTATTTCCAGCCCAATGCCGGCATCCGTACTAAACAGCAGGAAACTTCGTCTAAAACTCAGGAGAAACGTTTCCTTGAAACTGCTCTGCTGTGCGTTCGTTCACCTAAGAGAGTTGAATCTATGTTGAGATTCAGCGAGTCAGAAACACGTTTCTTCTAGGAGCTGCGTTGGGATATTCCCGAGTGAATGGGACCATAGGCTGTACAGAGAAATATCTGCTTCTAAAACCAAAACGGAGCTATCTAACTGAATGGTTGTCAATGTGTGCATTCAACTGACAGAGTTAAACTCACGTGTGGATTCAGCGGTTTGCAAACCCTTTCTGTGCAGAATCCCAAAACCGGTATTTCGAATCAAATGCCGGCATCCGTACTAATCAGCAGGAAACTTCGTCTAAAACTCATGAGAAACGTTTCCTTGAAACTGCTCTGCTGTGCGTTCGTTCACCTAAGAGAGTTGAATCTATGTTGAGATTCAGCGAGTCAGAAACACGTTTCTTCTAGGAGCTGCGTTGGGATATTCCCGAGTGAATGGGACCATAGGCTGTACAGAGAAATATCTGCTTCTAAAACCAAAACGGAGCTATCTAACTGAATGGTTGTCAATGTGTGCATTCAACTGACAGAGTTAAACTCACGTGTGGATTCAGCGGTTTGCAAACCCTTTCTGTGCAGAATCCCAAAACCGGTATTTCGAATCAAATGCCGGCATCCGTACTAATCAGCAGGAAACTTCGTCTAAAACTCATGAGAAACGTTTCCTTGAAACTGCTCTGCTGTGCGTTCGTTCACCTAAGAGAGTTGAATCTATGTTGAGATTCAGCGAGTCAGAAACACGTTTGTTCTAGGAACTGCGTTGGGATATTCCCGAGTGAATGGGACCATAGGCTGTACAGAGAAATATCTGCTTCTAAAACCAAAAGGGTGCTATCAAACTGAATGGTTGTCAATGTGTGCATTCAACTGACAGAGTTAAACTCACGTGTGGATTCAGCGGTTTGCAAACCCTTTCTGTGCAGAATCCCAAAACCGGTATTTCAAACCAAATGCCGGCATCCGTACTAAACAGCAGGAAACTTCGACTAAAACTCAGGAGAAACGTTACCTTGAAACTGCTCTGCTGTACGTTCGTTCACCTAAGAGACTTGAATCTATGTTGAGATTCAGCGAGTCAGAAACACGTTTCTTCTAGGAGCTGCGTTGGGATATTCCCGAGTGAATGGGACCATAGGCTGTACAGAGAAATATCTGCTTCTAAAACCAAAACGGAGCTATCTAACTGAATGGTTGTCAATGTGTGCATTCAACTGACAGAGTTAAACTCACGTGTGGATTCAGCGGTTTGCAAACCCTTTCTGTGCAGAATCCCAAAACCGGTATTTCCAGCCCAATGCCGGCATCCGTACTAAACAGCAGGAAACTTCGTCTAAAACTCAGGAGAAACGTTTCCTTGAAACTGCTCTGCTGTGCGTTCGTTCACCTAAGAGAGTTGAATCTATGTTGAGATTCAGCGAGTCAGAAACACGTTTCTTCTAGGAGCTGCGTTGGGATATTCCCGAGTGAATGGGACCATAGGCTGTACAGAGAAATATCTGCTTCTAAAACCAAAACGGTTCTATCTAACTGAATGGTTGTCAATGTGTGCATTCAACTGACAGAGTTAAACTCACGTGTGGATTCAGCGGTTTGCAAACCCTTTCTGTGCAGAATCCCAAAACCGGTATTTCCAGCCCAATGCCGGCATCCGTACTAAACAGCAGGAAACTTCGTCTAAAACTTAGGAGAAACGTTTCCTTGAAACTGCTCTGCTGTGCGTTCGTTCACCTAAGAGAGTTGAATCTATGTTGAGATTCAGCGAGTCAGAAACACGTTTCTTCTAGGAGCTGCGTTGGGATATTCCCGATTGAATGGGACCATAGGCTGTACAGAGAAATATCTGCTTCTAAAACCAAAACGGAGCTATCTAACTGAATGGTTGTCAATGTGTGCATTCAACTGACAGAGTTAAACTCACGTGTGGATTCAGCGGTTTGCAAACCCTTTCTGTGCAGAATCCCAAAACCGGTATTTCCAGCCCAATGCCGGCATCCGTACTAAACAGCAGGAAACTTCGTCTAAAACTCAGGAGAAACGTTTCCTTGAAACTGCTCTGCTGTGCGTTCGTTCACCTAAGAGAGTTGAATCTATGTTGAGATTCAGCGAGTCAGAAACACGTTTCTTCTAGGAGCTGCGTTGGGATATTCCCGAGTGAATGGGACCATAGGCTGTACAGAGAAATATCTGCTTCTAAAACCAAAACGGAGCTATCTAACTGAATGGTTGTCAATGTGTGCATTCAACTGACAGAGTTAAACTCACGTGTGGATTCAGCGGTTTGCAAACCCTTTCTGTGCAGAATCCCAAAACCGGTATTTCGAATCAAATGCCGGCATCCGTACTAATCAGCAGGAAACTTCGTCTAAAACTCATGAGAAACGTTTCCTTGAAACTGCTCTGCTGTGCGTTCGTTCACCTAAGAGAGTTGAATCTATGTTGAGATTCAGCGAGTCAGAAACACGTTTGTTCTAGGAGCTGCGTTGGGATATTCCCGAGTGAATGGGACCATAGGCTGTACAGAGAAATATCTGCTTCTAAAACCAAAAGGGTGCTATCAAACTGAATGGTTGTCAATGTGTGCATTCAACTGACAGAGTTAAACTCACGTGTGGATTCAGCGGTTTGCAAACCCTTTCTGTGCAGAATCCCAAAACCGGTATTTCAAACCAAATGCCGGCATCCGTACTAAACAGCAGGAAACTTCGACTAAAACTCAGGAGAAAAGTTTCCTTGAAACTGCTCTGCTGTGCGTTCGTTCACCTAAGAGAGTTGAATCTATGTTGAGATTCAGCGAGTCAGAAACACGTTTCTTCTAGGAGCTGCGTTGGGATATTCCCGAGTGAATGGGACCATAGGCTGTACAGAGAAATATCTGCTTCTAAAACCAAAACGGAGCTATCTAACTGAATGGTTGTCAATGTGTGCATTCAACTGACAGAGTTAAACTCACGTGTGGATTCAGCGGTTTGCAAACCCTTTCTGTGCAGAATCCCAAAACCGGTATTTCCAGCCCAATGCCGGCATCCGTACTAAACAGCCGGAAACTTCGTCTAAAACTCAGGAGAAACGTTTCCTTGAAACTGCTCTGCTGTGCGTTCGTTCACCTAAGAGAGTTGAATCTATGTTGAGATTCAGCGAGTCAGAAACACGTTTCTTCTAGGAGCTGCGTTGGGATATTCCCGAGTGAATGGGACCATAGGCTGTACAGAGAAATATCTGCTTCTAAAACCAACACGGAGCTATCTAACTGAATGGTTGTCAATGTGTGCATTCAACTGACAGAGTTAAACTCACGTGTGGATTCAGCGGTTTGCAAACCCTTTCTGTGCAGAATCCCAAAACCGGTAATTCGAACCAAATGCCGGCATCCGTACTAATCAGCAGGAAACTTCGTCTAAAACTCAGGAGAAACGTTTCCTTGAAACTGCTCTGCTGTGCGTCCGTTCACCTAAGAGAGTTGAATCTATGTTGAGATTCAGCGAGTCAGAAACACGTTTCTTCTAGGAGCTGCGTTGGGATATTCCTGAGTGAATGGGACCATAGGCTGTACAGAGAAATATCTGCTACTAAAACCAAAACGGAGCTATCTAACTGAATGGTTGTCAATGTGTGCATTCAACTGACAGAGTTAAACTCACGTGTGGATTCAGCGGTTTGCAAACCCTTTCTGTGCAGAATCCTAAAACCGGTATTTCCAGCCCAATGCCGGCATACGTACTAAACAGCAGGAAACTTCGTCTAAAACTCAGGAGAAAACTTTCCTTGAAACTGCTCTGCTGTGCATTCGTTCACCTAAGAGAGTTGAATCTATGTTGAGATTCAGCGAGTCAGAAACACGTTTCTTCTAGGAGCCGCGTTGGGATATTCCCGAGTGAATGGGACCATAGGCTGTACAGAGAAATATCTGCTTCTAAAACCAAAAGGGTGCTATCAAACTGAATGGTTGTCAATGTGTGCATTCAACTGACAGAGTTAAACTCACGTGTGGATTCAGCGGTTTGCAAACCCTTTCTGTCCAGAATCCCAAAACCGGTATTTCCAGCCCAATGCCCGCATACGTACTAAACAGCAGGAAACTTCGTCTAAAACTCAGGAGAAAAGTTTCCTTGAAACTGCTCTGCTGTTCGTTCGTTCACCTAAGAGAGTTGAATCTATGTTGAGATTCAGCGAGTCAGAAACACGTTTCTTCTAGGAGCTGCGTTGGGATATTCCCGAGTGATTGGGACCATAGGCTGTACAGAGAAATATCTGCTTCTAAAACCAAAACGGAGCTATCTAACTGAATGGTTGTCAATGTGTGCATTCAACTGACAGAGTTAAACTCACGTGTGGATTCAGCGGTTTTCAAACCCTTTCTGTGCAGAATCCCAAAACCGGTATTTCCAGCCCAATGCTGGCATACGTACTAAACAGCAGGAAACTTCGTCTAAAACTCAGGAGAAAAGTTTCCTTGAAACTGCTCTGCTGTGCCTTCGATCACCTAAGAGAGTTGAATCTATGTTGAGATTCAGCGAGTCAGAAACACGTTTCTTCTAGGAGCTGCGTTGGGATATTCCCGAGTGAATGGGACCATAGGCTGTACAGAGAAATATCTGCTTCTAAAACCAAAACGGAGCTATCTAACTGAATGGTTGTCAATGTGTGCATTCAACTGACAGAGTTAAACTCACGTGTGGTTTCAGCGGTTTGCAAACCCTTTCTGTGCAGAATCCCAAAACCGGTATTTCAAACCAAATGCCGGCATCCGTACTAATCAGCAGGAAACTTCGTCAAAAACTCAGGAGAAACGTTTCCTTGAAACTGCTCTGCTGTGCGTTCGTTCACCTAAGAGAGTTGAATCTATGTTGAGATTCAGCGAGTCAGAAACACGTTTCTTCTAGGAGCTGCGTTGGGATATTCCCGAGTGAATGGGACCATAGGCTGTACAGAGAAATATCTGCTTCTAAAACCAAAACGGAGCTATCTAACTGAATGGTTGCCAATGTGTGCATTCAACTGACAGAGTTAAACTCACGTGTGGATTCAGCGGTTTGCAAACCCTTTCTGTGCAGAATCCCAAAACCGGTATTTCCAGCCCAATGCTGGCATACGTACTAAACAGCAGGAAACTTCGTCTAAAACTCAGGAGAAAAGTTTCCTTGAAACTACTCTGCTGTGCCTTCGATCACCTAAGAGAGTTGAATCTATGTTGAGATTCAGCGAGTCAGAAACACGTTTCTTCTAGGAGCTGCGTTGGGATATTCCCGAGTGAATGGGACCATAGGCTGTACAGAGAAATATCTGCTTCTAAAACCAAAACGGAGCTATCTAACTGAATGGTTGTCAATGTGTGCATTCAACTGACAGAGTTAAACTCACGTGTGGATTCAGCGGTTTGCAAACCCTTTCTGTGCAGAATCCCAAAACCGGTATTTCGAACCAAATGCAGGCATCCGTACTAATCAGCAGGAAACTTCGTCTAAAACTCAGGAGAAAAGTTTCCTTGAAACTGCTCTGCTGTGCGTTCGTTCACCTAAGAGAGTTGAATCTATGTTGAGATTCAGCGAGTCAGAAACACGTTTCTTCTAGGAGCTGCTTTCGGATATTCCCGAGTGAATGGGACCATAGGCTGTACAGAGAAATATCTGCTTCTAAAACCAAAAGGGTGCTATCAAACTGAATGGTTGTCAATGTGTGCATTCAACTGACAGAGTTAAACTCACGTGTGGATTCAGCGGTTTGCAAACCCTTTCTATGCAGAATCCCAAAACCGGTATTTCAAACAAAATGCCGGCATCCGTACTAAACAGCAGGAAACTTCGTCTAAAACTCAGGAGAAACGTTTCCTTGAAACTGCTCTGCTGTGCGTTCGTTCACCTAAGAGAGTTGAATCTATGTTGAGATTCAGCGAGTCACAAACACGTTTCTTCTAGGAGCTGCGTTGGGATATTCCCGAGTGAATGGGACCATAGGCTGTACAGAGAAATATCTGCTTCTAAAACCAAAAGGGTGCTATCAAACTGAATGGTTGTCAATGTGTGCATTCAACTGACAGAGTTAAACTCACGTGTGGATTCAGCGGTTTGCAAACCCTTTCTATGCAGAATCCCAAAACCGGTATTTCCAGCCCAATGCTGGCATACGTACTAAACAGCAGGAAACTTCGTCTAAAACTCAGGAGAAAAGTTTCCTTGAAACTGCTCTGCTGTGCGTTCGTTCACCTAAGAGAGTTGAATCTATGTTGAGATTCAGCGCGTCAGAAACACGTTTCTTCTAGGAGCTGTGATGGGATATTCCCAAGTGAATGGGACCATAGGCTGTACAGAGAAATATCTGCTTCTAAAACCAAAACGGAGCGATCTAACTGAATGGTTGTCAATGTGTGCATTCAACTGACAGAGTTAAACTCACGTGTGGATTCAGCGGTTTGCAAACCCTTTCTGTGCAGAATCCCAAAACCGGTATATCCAACCCAATGCCGGCATCCGTACTAAACAGCAGGAAACTTCGTCTAAAACTCAGGAGAAACGTTTCCTTGAAACTGCTCTGCTGTGCGTTCGTTCACCTAAGAGAGTTGAATCTATGTTGAGATTCAGCGAGTCAGAAACACGTTTCTTCTAGGAGCTGCGTTGGGATATTCCCGAGTGAATGGGACCATAGGCTGTACAGAGAAATATCTGCTTCTAAAACCAAAACGGAGCTATCTAACTGAATGGTTGTCAATGTGTGCATTCAACTGACAGAGTTAAACTCACGTGTGGATTCAGCGGTTTGCAAACCCTTTCTGTGCAGAATCCCAAAACCGGTATATCCAGCCCAATGCCGGCATCCGTACTAAACAGCAGGAAACTTCGTCTAAAACTCAGGAGAAAAGTTTCCTTGAAACTGCTCTGCTGTGCGTTCGTTCACCTAAGAGAGTTGAATCTATGTTGAGATTCAGCGAGTCAGAAACACGTTTCTTCTAGGAGCTGCGTTGGGATATTCCCGAGTGAATGGGACCATAGGCTGTACAGAGAAATATCTGCTTCTAAAACCAAAACGGAGCTATCTAACTGAATGGTTGTCAATGTGTGCATTCAACTGACAGAGTTAAACTCACGTGTGGATTCAGCGGTTTGCAAACCCTTTCTGTGCAGAATCCCAAAACCGGTATTTCGAATCAAATGCCGGCATCCGTACTAATCAGCAGGAAACTTCGTCTAAAACTCATGAGAAACGTTTCCTTGAAACTGCTCTGCTGTGCGTTCGTTCACCTAAGAGAGTTGAATCTATGTTGAGATTCAGCGAGTCAGAAACACGTTTGTTCTAGGAGCTGCGTTGGGATATTCCCGAGTGAATGGGACCATAGGCTGTACAGAGAAATATCTGCTTCTAAAACCAAAAGGGTGCTATCAAACTGAATGGTTGTCAATGTGTGCATTCAACTGACAGAGTTAAACTCACGTGTGGATTCAGCGGTTTGCAAACCCTTTCTGTGCAGAATCCCAAAACCGGTATTTCAAACCAAATGCCGGCATCCGTACTAAACAGCAGGAAACTTCGACTAAAACTCAGGAGAAACGTTACCTTGAAACTGCTCTGCTGTGCGTTCGTTCACCTAAGAGACTTGAATCTATGTTGAGATTCAGCGAGTCAGAAACACGTTTCTTCTAGGAGCTGCGTTGGGATATTCCCGAGTGATTGGGACCATAGGCTGTACAGAGAAATATCTGCTTCTAAAACCAAAACGGAGCTATCTAACTGAATGGTTGTCAATGTGTGCATTCAACTGACAGAGTTAAACTCACGTGTGGATTCAGCGGTTTTCAAACCCTTTCTGTGCAGAATCCCAAAACCGGTATTTCCAGCCCAATGCTGGCATACGTACTAAACAGCAGGAAACTTCGTCTAAAACTCAGGAGAAAAGTTTCCTTGAAACTGCTCTGCTGTGCCTTCGATCACCTAAGAGAGTTGAATCTATGTTGAGATTCAGCGACTCAGAAACACGTTTCTTCTAGGAGCTGCGTTGGGATATTCCCGAGTGAATGGGACCATAGGCTGTACAGAGAAATATCTGCTTCTAAAACCAAAACGGAGCTATCTAACTGAATGGTTGTCAATGTGTGCATTCAACTGACAGAGTTAAACTCACGTGTGGATTCAGCGGTTTGCAAACCCTTTCTGTGCAGAATCCCAAAACCGGTATTTCAAACCAAATGCCGGCATCCGTACTAATCAGCAGGAAACTTCGTCAAAAACTCAGGAGAAACGTTTCCTTGAAACTGCTCTGCTGTGCGTTCGTTCACCTAAGAGAGTTGAATCTATGTTGAGATTCAGCGAGTCAGAAACACGTTTCTTCTAGGAGCTGCGTTGGGATATTCCCGAGTGAATGGGACCATAGGCTGTACAGAGAAATATCTGCTTCTAAAACCAAAACGGAGCTATCTAACTGAATGGTTGTCAATGTGTGCATTCAACTGACAGAGTTAAACTCACGTGTGGATTCAGCGGTTTGCAAACCCTTTCTGTGCAGAATCCCAAAACCGGTATTTCCAGCCCAATGCTGGCATACGTACTAAACAGCAGGAAACTTCGTCTAAAACTCAGGAGAAAAGTTTCCTTGAAACTACTCTGCTGTGCCTTCGATCACCTAAGAGAGTTGAATCTATGTTGAGATTCAGCGAGTCAGAAACACGTTTCTTCTAGGAGCTGCGTTGGGATATTCCCGAGTGAATGGGACCATAGGCTGTACAGAGAAATATCTGCTTCTAAAACCAAAACGGAGCTATCTAACTGAATGGTTGTCAATGTGTGCATTCATCTGACAGAGTTAAACTCACGTGTGGATTCAGCGGTTTGCAAACCCTTTCTGTGCAGAATCCCAAAACCGGTATTTCGAACCAAATGCCGGCATCCGTACTAATCAGCAGGAAACTTCGTCTAAAACTCAGGAGAAACGTTTCCTTGAAACTGCTCTGCTGTGCGTTCGTTCACCTAAGAGAGTTGAATCTATGTTGAGATTCAGCGAGTCAGAAACACGTTTCTTCTAGGAGCTGCTTTCGGATATTCCCGAGTGAATGGGACCATAGGCTGTACAGAGAAATATCTGCTTCTAAAACCAAAAGGGTGCTATCAAACTGAATGGTTGTCAATGTGTGCATTCAACTGACAGAGTTAAACTCACGTGTGGATTCAGCGGTTTGCAAACCCTTTCTGTGCAGAATCCCAAAACCGGTATTTCCAGCCCAATGCTGGCATACGTACTAAACAGCAGGAAACTTCGTCTAAAACTCAGGAGAAAAGTTTCCTTGAAACTACGCTGCTGTGCCTTCGATCACCTAAGAGAGTTGAATCTATGTTGAGATTCAGCGAGTCAGAAACACGTTTCTTCTAGGAGCTGCGTTGGGATATTCCCGAGTGATTGGGACCATAGGCTGTACAGAGAAATATCTGCTTCTAAAACCAAAACGGAGCTATCTAACTGAATGGTTGTCAATGTGTGCATTCAACTGACAGAGTTAAACTCACGTGTGGATTCAGCGGTTTGCAAACCCTTTCTGTGCAGAATCCCAAAACTGGTATTTCGAACCAAATGCCGGCATCCGTACTAATCAGCAGGAAACTTCGTCTAAAACTCAGGAGAAACGTTTCCTTGAAACTGCTCTGCTGTGCGTTCGTTCACCTAAGAGAGTTGAATCTATGTTGAGATTCAGCGAGTCAGAAACACGTTTCTTCTAGGAGCTGCTTTCGGATATTCCCGAGTGAATGGGACCATAGACTGTACAGAGAAATATCTGCTTCTAAAACCAAAAGGGTGCTATCAAACTGAATGGTTGTCAATGTGTGCATTCAACTGACAGAGTTAAACTCACGTGTGGATTCAGCGGTTTGCAAACCCTTTCTATGCAGAATCCCAAAACCGGTATTTCGAACAAAATGCCGGCATCCGTACTAAACAGCAGGAAACTTCGTCTAAAACTCAGGAGAAACGTTTCCTTGAAACTGCTCTGCTGTGCTTTCGTTCACCTAAGAGAGTTGAATCTATGTTGAGATTCAGCGAGTCACAAACACGTTTCTTCTAGGAGCTGCGTTGGGATATTCCCGAGTGAATGGGACCATAGGCTGTACAGAGAAATATCTGCTTCTAAAACCAAAACGGAGCGATCTAACTGAATGGTTGTCAATGTGTGCATTCAACTGACAGAGTTAAACTCACGTGTGGATTCAGCGGTTTGCAAACCCTTTCTGTGCAGAATCCCAAAACCGGTATTTCGAATCAAATGCCGGCATCCGTACTAATCAGCAGGAAACTTCGTCTAAAACTCATGAGAAACGTTTCCTTGAAACTGCTCTGCTGTGCGTTCGTTCACCTAAGAGAGTTGAATCTATGTTGAGATTCAGCGAGTCAGAAACACGTTTGTTCTAGGAGCTGCGTTGGGATATTCCCGAGTGAATGGGACCATAGGCTGTACAGAGAAATATCTGCTTCTAAAACCAAAAGGGTGCTATCAAACTGAATGGTTGTCAATGTGTGCATTCAACTGACAGAGTTTAACTCACGTGTGGATTCAGCGGTTTGCAAACCCTTTCTGTGCAGAATCCCAAAACCGGTATTTCAAACCAAATGCCGGCATCCGTACTAAACAGCAGGAAACTTCGACTAAAACTCAGGAGAAACGTTACCTTGAAACTGCTCTGCTGTGCGTTCGTTCACCTAAGAGACTTGAATCTATGTTGAGATTCAGCGAGTCAGAAACACGTTTCTTCTAGGAGCTACGTTGGGATATTCCCGAGTGAATGGGACCGTAGGCTGTACAGAGAAATATCTGCTTCTAAAACCAAAACGGAGCTATCTAACTGAATGGTTGTCAATGTGTGCATTCAACTGACAGAGTTAAACTCACGTGTGGATTCAGCGGTTTGCAAACCCATTCTGTGCAGAATCCCAAAACCGGTATTTCGAATCAAATGCCGGCATCCGTACTAATCAGCAGGAAACTTCGTCTAAAACTCAGGAGAAACGTTTCCTTGAAACTGCTCTGCTGTGCGTTCGTTCACCTAAGAGAGTTGAATCTATGTTGAGATTCAGCGACTCAGAAACACGTTTCTTCTAGGAGCTGCGTTGGGATATTCCCGAGTGAATGGGACCATAGGCTGTACAGAGAAATATCTGCTTCTAAAACCAAAACGGAGCGATCTAACTGAATGGTTGTCAATGTGTGCATTCAACTGACAGAGTTAAACTCACGTGTGGATTCAGCGGTTTGCAAACCCTTTCTGTGCAGAATCCCAAAACCGGTATTTCCAGCCCAATGCCGGCATCCGTACTAAACAGCAGGAAAGTTCGTCTAAAACTCAGGAGAAACGTTTCCTTGAAACTGCTCTGCTGTGCGTTCGTTCACCTAAGAGAGTTGAATCTATGTTGAGATTCAGCGAGTCAGAAACACGTTTCTTCTAGGAGCTGCGTTGGGATATTCCCGAGTGAATGGGACCATAGGCTGTACAGAGAAATATCTGCTTCTAAAACCAAAACGGAGCTATCTAACTGAATGGTTGTCAATGTGTGCATTCAACTGACAGAGTTAAACTCACGTGTGGATTCAGCGGTTTGCAAACCCTTTCTGTGCAGAATCCCAAAACCGGTAATTCGAACCAAATGCCGGCATCCGTACTAATCAGCAGGAAACTTCGTCTAAAACTCAGGAGAAACGTTTCCTTGAAACTGCTCTGCTGTGCGTCCGTTCACCTAAGAGAGTTGAATCTATGTTGAGATTCAGCGAGTCAGAAACACGTTTCTTCTAGGAGCTGCGTTGGGATATTCCCGAGTGAATGGGACCATAGGCTGTACAGAGAAATATCTGCTACTAAAACCAAAACGGAGCTATCTAACTGAATGGTTGTCAATGTGTGCATTCAACTGACAGAGTTAAACTCACGTGTGGATTCAGCGGTTTGCAAACCCTTTCTGTGCAGAATCCTAAAACCGGTATTTCCAGCCCAATTCCGGCATACGGACTAAACAGCAGGAAACTTCGTCTAAAACTCAGGAGAAAACTTTCCTTGAAACTGCTCTGCTGTGCATTCGTTCACCTAAGAGAGTTGAATCTATGTTGAGATTCAGCGAGTCAGAAACACGTTTCTTCTAGGAGCCGCGTTGGGATATTCCCGAGTGAATGGGACCATAGGCTGTACAGAGAAATATCTGCTTCTAAAACCAAAAGGGTGCTATCAAACTGAATGGTTGTCAATGTGTGCATTCAACTGACAGAGTTAAACTCACGTGTGGATTCAGCGGTTTGCAAACCCTTTCTGTCCAGAATCCCAAAACCGGTATTTCCAGCCCAATGCCCGCATACGTACTAAACAGCAGGAAAATTCGTCTAAAACTCAGGAGAAAAGTTTCCTTGAAACTGCTCTGCTGTTCGTTCGTTCACCTAAGAGAGTTGAATCTATGTTGAGATTCAGCGAGTCAGAAACACGTTTCTTCTAGGAGCTGCGTTGGGATATTCCCGAGTGATTGGGACCATAGGCTGTCCAGAGAAATATCTGCTTCTAAAACCAAAACGGAGCTATCTAACTGAATGGTTGTCAATGTGTGCATTCAACTGACAGAGTTAAACTCACGTGTGGATTCAGCGGTTTTCAAACCCTTTCTGTGCAGAATCCCAAAACCGGTATTTCCAGCCCAATGCTGGCATACGTACTAAACAGCAGGAAACTTCGTCTAAAACTCAGGAGAAAAGTTTCCTTGAAACTGCTCTGCTGTGCCTTCGATCACCTAAGAGAGTTGAATCTATGTTGAGATTCAGCGAGTCAGAAACACGTTTCTTCTAGGAGCTGCGTTGGGATATTCCCGAGTGAATGGGACCATAGGCTGTACAGAGAAATATCTGCTTCTAAAACCAAAACGGAGCTATCTAACTGAATGGTTGTCAATGTGTGCATTCAACTGACAGAGTTAAACTCACGTGTGGATTCAGCGGTTTGCAAACCCTTTCTGTGCAGAATCCCAAAACCGGTATTTCAAACCAAATGCCGGCATCCGTACTAATCAGCAGGAAACTTCGTCAAAAACTCAGGAGAAACGTTTCCTTGAAACTGCTCTGCTGTGCGTTCGTTCACCTAAGAGAGTTGAATCTATGTTGAGATTCAGCGAGTCAGAAACACGTTTCTTCTAGGAGCTGCGTTGGGATATTCCCGAGTTAATGGGACCATAGGCTGTACAGAGAAATATCTGCTTCTAAAACCAAAACGGAGCTATCTAACTGAATGGTTGTCAATGTGTGCATTCAACTGACAGAGTTAAACTCACGTGTGGATTCAGCGGTTTGCAAACCCTTTCTGTGCAGAATCCCAAAACCGGTATTTCCAGCCCAATGCTGGCATACGTACTAAACAGCAGGAAACTTCGTCTAAAACTCAGGAGAAAAGTTTCCTTGAAACTACTCTGCTGTGCCTTCGATCACCTAAGAGAGTTGAATCTATGTTGAGATTCAGCGAGTCAGAAACACGTTTCTTCTAGGAGCTGCGTTGGGATATTCCCGAGTGAATGGGACCATAGGCTGTACAGAGAAATATCTGCTTCTAAAACCAAAACGGAGCTATCTAACTGAGTGGTTGTCAATGTGTGCATTCAACTGACAGAGTTAAACTCACGTGTGGATTCAGCGGTTTGCAAACCCTTTCTGTGCAGAATCCCAAAACCGGTATTTCGAACCAAATGCCGGCATCCGTACTAATCAGCAGGAAACTTCGTCTAAAACTCAGGAGAAACGTTTCCTTGAAACTGCTCTGCTGTGCGTTCGTTCACCTAAGAGAGTTGAATCTATGTTGAGATTCAGCGAGTCAGAAACACGTTTCTTCTAGGAGCTGCTTTCGGATATTCCCGAGTGAATGGGACCATAGGCTGTACAGAGAAATATCTGCTTCTAAAACCAAAAGGGTGCTATCAAACTGAATGGTTGTCAATGTGTGCATTCAACTGACAGAGTTAAACTCACGTGTGGATTCAGCGGTTTGCAAACCCTTTCTATGCAGAATCCCAAAACCGGTATTTCGAACAAAATGCCGGCATCCGTACTAAACAGCAGGAAACTTCGTCTAAAACTCAGGAGAAACGTTTCCTTGAAACTGCTCTGCTGTGCTTTCGTTCACCTAAGAGAGTTGAATCTATGTTGAGATTCAGCGAGTCAGAAACACGTTTCTTCTAGGAGCTGCGTTGGGATATTCCCGAGTGAATGGGACCATAGGCTGTACAGAGAAATATCTGCTTCTAAAACCAAAACGGAGCTATCTAACTGAATGGTTGTCAATGTGTGCATTCAACTGACAGAGTTAAACTCACGTGTGGATTCAGCGGTTTGCAAACCCTTTCTGTGCAGAATCCCAAAACCGGTATTTCGAATCAAATGCCGGCATCCGTACTAATCAGCAGGAAACTTCGTCTAAAACTCAGGAGAAACGTTTCCTTGAAACTGCTCTGCTGTGCGTTCGTTCACCTAAGAGAGTTGAATCTATGTTGAGATTCAGCGAGTCAGAAACACGTTTGTTCTAGGAGCTGCGTTGGGATATTCCCGAGTGAATGGGACCATAGGCTGTACAGAGAAATATCTGCTTCTAAAACCAAAAGGGTGCTATCAAACTGAATGGTTGTCAATGTGTGCATTCAACTGACAGAGTTAAACTCACGTGTGGATTCAGCGGTTTGCAAACCCTTTCTGTGCAGAATCCCAAAACCGGTATTTCAAACCAAATGCCGGCATCCGTACTAAACAGCAGGAAACTTCGACTAAAACTCAGGAGAAACGTTACCTTGAAACTGCTCTGCTGTGCGTTCGTTCACCTAAGAGACTTGAATCTATGTTGAGATTCAGCGAGTCAGAAACACGTTTCTTCTAGGAGCTGCGTTGGGATATTCCCGAGTGAATGGGACCATAGGCTGTACAGAGAAATATCTGCTTCTAAAACCAAAACGGAGCTATCTAACTGAATGGTTGTCAATGTGTGCATTCAACTGACAGAGTTAAACTCACGTGTGGATTCAGCGGTTTGCAAACCCTTTCTGTGCAGAATCCCAAAACCGGTATTTCGAATCAAATGCCGGCATCCGTACTAATCAGCAGGAAACTTCGTCTAAAACTCAGGAGAAACGTTTCCTTGAAACTGCTCTGCTGTGCGTTCGTTCACCTAAGAGAGTTGAATCTATGTTGAGATTCAGCGACTCAGAAACACGTTTCTTCTAGGAGCTGCGTTGGGATATTCCCGAGTGAATGGGACCATAGGCTGTACAGAGAAATATCTGCTTCTAAAACCAAAACGGAGCTATCTAACTGAATGGTTGTCAATGTGTGCATTCAACTGACAGAGTTAAACTCACGTGTGGATTCAGCGGTTTGCAAACCCTTTCTGGGCAGAATCCCAAAACCGGTATTTCCAGCCCAATGCCGGCATCCGTACTAAACAGCAGGAAAGTTCGTCTAAAACTCAGGAGAAACGTTTCCTTGAAACTGCTCTGCTGTGCGTTCGTTCACCTAAGAGAGTTGAATCTATGTTGAGATTCAGCGAGTCAGAAACACGTTTCTTCTAGGAGCTGCGTTGGGATATTCCCGAGTGAATGGGACCATAGGCTGTACAGAGAAATATCTGCTTCTAAAACCAAAACGGAGCTATCTAACTGAATGGTTGTCAATGTGTGCATTCAACTGACAGAGTTAAACTCACGTGTGGATTCAGCGGTTTGCAAACCCTTTCTGTGCAGAATCCCAAAACCGGTATTTCAAACCAAATGCCGGCATCCGTACTAATCAGCAGGAAACTTCGTCAAAAACTCAGGAGAAACGTTTCCTTGAAACTGCTCTGCTGTGCGTTCGTTCACCTAAGAGAGTTGAATCTATGTTGAGATTCAGCGAGTCAGAAACACGTTTCTTCTAGGAGCTGCGTTGGGATATTCCCGAGTGAATGGGACCATAGGCTGTACAGAGAAATATCTGCTTCTAAAACCAAAACGGAGCTATCTAACTGAATGGTTGTCAATGTGTGCATTCAACTGACAGAGTTAAACTCACGTGTGGATTCAGCGGTTTGCAAACCCTTTCTGTGCAGAATCCCAAAACCGGTATTTCCAGCCCAATGCTGGCATACGTACTAAACAGCAGGAAACTTCGTCTAAAACTCAGGAGAAAAGTTTCCTTGAAACTACTCTGCTGTGCCTTCGATCACCTAAGAGAGTTGAATCTATGTTGAGATTCAGCGAGTCAGAAACACGTTTCTTCTAGGAGCTGCGTTGGGATATTCCCGAGTGAATGGGACCATAGGCTGTACAGAGAAATATCTGCTTCTAAAACCAAAACGGAGCTATCTAACTGAATGGTTGTCAATGTGTGCATTCAACTGACAGAGTTAAACTCACGTGTGGATTCAGCGGTTTGCAAACCCTTTCTGTGCAGAATCCCAAAACCGGTATTTCGAACCAAATGCCGGCATCCGTACTAATCAGCAGGAAACTTCGTCTAAAACTCAGGAGAAACGTTTCCTTGAAACTGCTCTGCTGTGCGTTCGTTCACCTAAGAGAGTTGAATCTATGTTGAGATTCAGCGAGTCAGAAACACGTTTCTTCTAGGAGCTGCTTTCGGATATTCCCGAGTGAATGGGACCATAGGCTGTACAGAGAAATATCTGCTTCTAAAACCAAAAGGGTGCTATCAAACTGAATGGTTGTCAATGTGTGCATTCAACTGACAGAGTTAAACTCACGTGTGGATTCAGCGGTTTGCAAACCCTTTCTGTGCAGAATCCCAAAACCGGTATTTCCAGCCCAATGCTGGCATACGTACTAAACAGCAGGGAACTTCGTCTAAAACTCAGGAGAAAAGTTTCCTTGAAACTACTCTGCTGTGCCTTCGATCACCTAAGAGAGTTGAATCTATGTTGAGATTCAGCGAGTCAGAAACACGTTTCTTCTAGGAGCTGCGTTGGGATATTCCCGAGTGATTGGGACCATAGGCTGTACAGAGAAATATATGCTTCTAAAACCAAAACGGAGCTATCTAACTGAATGGTTGTCAATGTGTGCATTCAACTGACAGAGTTAAACTCACGTGTGGATTCAGCGGTTTGCAAACCCTTTCTGTGCAGAATCCCAAAACTGGTATTTCGAACCAAATGCCGGCATCCGTACTAATCAGCAGGAAACTTCGTCTAAAACTCAGGAGAAACGTTTCCTTGAAACTGCTCTGCTGTGCGTTCGTTCACCTAAGAGAGTTGAATCTATGTTGAGATTCAGCGAGTCAGAAACACGTTTCTTCTAGGAGCTGCTTTCGGATATTCCCGAGTGAATGGGACCATAGGCTGTACAGAGAAATATCTGCTTCTAAAACCAAAAGGGTGCTATCAAACTGAATGGTTGTCAATGTGTGCATTCAACTGACAGAGTTAAACTCACGTGTGGATTCAGCGGTTTGCAAACCCTTTCTATGCAGAATCCCAAAACCGGTATTTCGAACAAAATGCCGGCATCCGTACTAAACAGCAGGAAACTTCGTCTAAAACTCAGGAGAAACGTTTCCTTGAAACTGCTCTGCTGTGCTTTCGTTCACCTAAGAGAGTTGAATCTATGTTGAGATTCAGCGAGTCACAAACACGTTTCTTCTAGGAGCTGCGTTGGGATATTCCCGAGTGAATGGGACCATAGGCTGTACAGAGAAATATCTGCTTCTAAAACCAAAACGGAGCTATCTAACTGAATGGTTGTCAATGTGTGCATTCAACTGACAGAGTTAAACTCACGTGTGGATTCAGCGGTTTGCAAACCCTTTCTGTGCAGAATCCCAAAACCGGTATTTCGAATCAAATGCCGGCATCCGTACTAATCAGCAGGAAACTTCGTCTAAAACTCATGAGAAACGTTTCCTTGAAACTGCTCTGCTGTGCGTTCGTTCACCTAAGAGAGTTGAATCTATGTTGAGATTCAGCGAGTCAGAAACACGTTTGTTCTAGGAGCTGCGTTGGGATATTCCCGAGTGAATGGGACCATAGGCTGTACAGAGAAATATCTGCTTCTAAAACCAAAAGGGTGCTATCAAACTGAATGGTTGTCAATGTGTGCATTCAACTGACAGAGTTAAACTCACGTGTGGATTCAGCGGTTTGCAAACCCTTTCTGTGCAGAATCCCAAAACCGGTATTTCAAACCAAATGCCGGCATCCGTACTAAACAGCAGGAAACTTCGACTAAAACTCAGGAGAAACGTTACCTTGAAACTGCTCTGCTGTGCGTTAGTTCACCTAAGAGACTTGAATCTATGTTGAGATTCAGCGAGTCAGAAACACGTTTCTTCTAGGAGCTGCGTTGGGATATTCCCGAGTGAATGGGACCATAGGCTGTACAGAGAAATATCTGCTTCTAAAACCAAAACGGAGCTATCTAACTGAATGGTTGTCAATGTGTGCATTCAACTGACAGAGTTAAACTCACGTGTGGATTCAGCGGTTTGCAAACCCTTTCTGTGCAGAATCCCAAAACCGGTATTTCGAATCAAATGCCGGCATCCGTACTAATCAGCAGGAAACTTCGTCTAAAACTCAGGAGAAACGTTTCCTTGAAACTGCTCTGCTGTGCGTTCGTTCACCTAAGAGAGTTGAATCTATGTTGAGATTCAGCGACTCAGAAACACGTTTCTTCTAGGAGCTGCGTTGGTATATTCCCGAGTGAATGGGACCATAGGCTGTACAGAGAAATATCTGCTTCTAAAACCAAAACGGAGCTATCTAACTGAATGGTTGTCAATGTGTGCATTCAACTGACAGAGTTAAACTCACGTGTGGATTCAGCGGTTTGCAAACCCTTTCTGTGCAGAATCCCAAAACCGGTATTTCCAGCCCAATGCCGGCATCCGTACTAAACAGCAGGAAAGTTCGTCTAAAACTCAGGAGAAACGTTTCCTTGAAACTGCTCTGCTGTGCGTTCGTTCACCTAAGAGAGTTGAATCTATGTTGAGATTCAGCGAGTCAGAAACACGTTTCTTCTAGGAGCTGCGTTGGGATATTCCCGAGTGAATGGGACCATAGGCTGTACAGAGAAATATCTGCTTCTAAAACCAAAACGGAGCTATCTAACTGAATGGTTGTCAATGTGTGCATTCAACTGACAGAGTTAAACTCACGTGTGGATTCAGCGGTTTGCAAACCCTTTCTGTGCAGAATCCCAAAACCGGTAATTCGAACCAAATGCCGGCATCCGTACTAATCAGCAGGAAACTTCGTCTAAAACTCAGGAGAAACGTTTCCTTGAAACTGCTCTGCTGTGCGTCCGTTCACCTAAGAGAGTTGAATCTATGTTGAGATTCAGCGAGTCAGAAACACGTTTCTTCTAGGAGCTGCGTTGGGATATTCCCGAGTGAATGGGACCATAGGCTGTACAGAGAAATATCTGCTACTAAAACCAAAACGGAGCTATCTAACTGAATGGTTGTCAATGTGTGCATTCAACTGACAGAGTTAAACTCACGTGTGGATTCAGCGGTTTGCAAACCCTTTCTGTGCAGAATCCTAAAACCGGTATTTCCAGCCCAATTCCGGCATACGTACTAAACAGCAGGAAACTTCGTCTAAAACTCAGGAGAAAACTTTCCTTGAAACTGCTCTGCTGTGCATTCGTTCACCTAAGAGAGTTGAATCTATGTTGAGATTCAGCGAGTCAGAAACACGTTTCTTCTAGGAGCCGCGTTGGGATATTCCCGAGGGAATGGGACCATAGGCTGTACAGAGAAATATCTGCTTCTAAAACCAAAAGGGTGCTATCAAACTGAATGGTTGTCAATGTGTGCATTCAACTGACAGAGTTAAACTCACGTGTGGATTCAGCGGTTTGCAAACCCTTTCTGTCCAGAATCCCAAAACCGGTATTTCCAGCCCAATGCCCGCATACGTACTAAACAGCAGGAAAATTCGTCTAAAACTCAGGAGAAAAGTTTCCTTGAAACTGCTCTGCTGTTCGTTCGTTCACCTAAGAGAGTTGAATCTATGTTGAGATTCAGCGAGTCAGAAACACGTTTCTTCTAGGAGCTGCGTTGGGATATTCCCGAGTGATTGGGACCATAGGCTGTACAGAGAAATATCTGCTTCTAAAACCAAAACGGAGCTATCTAACTGAATGGTTGTCAATGTGTGCATTCAACTGACAGAGTTAAACTCACGTGTGGATTCAGCGGTTTTCAAACCCTTTCTGTGCAGAATCCCAAAACCGGTATTTCCAGCCCAATGCTGGCATACGTACTAAACAGCAGGAAACTTCGTCTAAAACTCAGGAGAAAAGTTTCCTTGAAACTGCTCTGCTGTGCCTTCGATCACCTAAGAGAGTTGAATCTATGTTGAGATTCAGCGAGTCAGAAACACGTTTCTTCTAGGAGCTGCGTTGGGATATTCCCGAGTGAATGGGACCATAGGCTGTACAGAGAAATATCTGCTTCTAAAACCAAAACGGAGCTATCTAACTGAATGGTTGTCAATGTGTGCATTCAACTGACAGAGTTAAACTCACGTGTGGATTCAGCGGTTTGCAAACCCTTTCTGTGCAGAATCCCAAAACCGGTATTTCAAACCAAATGCCGGCATCCGTACTAATCAGCAGGAAACTTCGTCAAAAACTCAGGAGAAACGTTTCCTTGAAACTGCTCTGCTGTGCGTTCGTTCACCTAAGAGAGTTGAATCTATGTTGAGATTCAGCGAGTCAGAAACACGTTTCTTCTAGGAGCTGCGTTGGGATATTCCCGAGTGAATGGGACCATAGGCTGTACAGAGAAATATCTGCTTCTAAAACCAAAACGGAGCTATCTAACTGAATGGTTGTCAATGTGTGCATTCAACTGACAGAGTTAAACTCACGTGTGGATTCAGCGGTTTGCAAACCCTTTCTGTGCAGAATCCCAAAACCGGTATTTCCAGCCCAATGCTGGCATACGTACTAAACAGCAGGAAACTTCGTCTAAAACTCAGGAGAAAAGTTTCCTTGAAACTACTCTGCTGTGCCTTCGATCACCTAAGAGAGTTGAATCTATGTTGAGATTCAGCGAGTCAGAAACACGTTTCTTCTAGGAGCTGAGTTGGGATATTCCCGAGTGAATAGGACCATAGGCTGTACAGAGAAATATCTGCTTCTAAAACCAAAACGGAGCTATCTAACTGAATGGTTGTCAATGTGTGCATTCAACTGACAGAGTTAAACTCACGTGTGGATTCAGCGGTTTGCAAACCCTTTCTGTGCAGAATCCCAAAACCGGTATTTCGAACCAAATGCCGGCATCCGTACTAATCAGCAGGAAACTTCGTCTAAAACTCAGGAGAAACGTTTCCTTGAAACTGCTCTGCTGTGCGTTCGTTCACTTAAGAGAGTTGAATCTATGTTGAGATTCAGCGAGTCAGAAACACGTTTCTTCTAGGAGCTGCTTTCGGATATTCCCGAGTGAATGGGACCATAGGCTGTACAGAGAAATATCTGCTTCTAAAACCAAAAGGGTGCTATCAAACTGAATGGTTGTCAATGTGTGCATTCAACTGACAGAGTTAAACTCACGTGTGGATTCAGCGGTTTGCAAACCCTTTCTGTGCAGAATCCCAAAACCGGTATTTCCAGCCCAATGCTGGCATACCTACTAAACAGCAGGAAACTTCGTCTAAAACTCAGGAGAAAAGTTTCCTTGAAACTACTCTGCTGTGCCTTCGATCACCTAAGAGAGTTGAATCTATGTTGAGATTCAGCGAGTCAGAAACACGTTTCTTCTAGGAGCTGCGTTGGGATATTCCCGAGTGATTGGGACCATAGGCTGTACAGAGAAATATCTGCTTCTAAAACCAAAACGGAGCTATCTAACTGAATGGTTGTCAATGTGTGCATTCAACTGAAAGAGTTAAACTCACGTGGGGATTCAGCGGTTTGCAAACCCTTTCTGTGCAGAATCCCAAAACCGGTATTTCGAACCAAATGCCGGCATCCGTACTAATCAGCAGGAAACTTCGTCTAAAACTCAGGAGAAACGTTTCCTTGAAACTGCTCTGCTGTGCGTTCGTTCACCTAAGAGAGTTGAATCTATGTTGAGATTCAGCGAGTCAGAAACACGTTTCTTCTAGGAGCTGCTTTCGGATATTCCCGAGTGAATGGGACCATAGGCTGTACAGAGAAATATCTGCTTCTAAAACCAAAAGTGTGCTATCAAACTGAATGGTTGTCAATGTGTGCATTCAACTGACAGAGTTAAACTCACGTGTGGATTCAGCGGTTTGCAAACCCTTTCTATGCAGAATCCCAAAACCGGTATTTCGAACAAAATGCCGGCATCCGTACTAAACAGCAGGAAACTTCGTCTGAAACTCAGGAGAAACGTTTCCTTGAAACTGCTCTGCTGTGCTTTCGTTCACCTAAGAGAGTTGAATCTATGTTGAGATTCAGCGAGTCACAAACACGTTTCTTCTAGGAGCTGCGTTGGGATATTCCCGAGTGAATGGGACCATAGGCTGTACAGAGAAATATCTGCTTCTAAAACCAAAACGGAGCTATCTAACTGAATGGTTGTCAATGTGTGCATTCAACTGACAGAGTTAAACTCACGTGTGGATTCAGCGGTTTGCAAACCCTTTCTGTGCAGAATCCCAAAACCGGTATTTCGAATCAAATGCCGGCATCCGTACTAATCAGCAGGAAACTTCGTCTAAAACTCATGAGAAACGTTTCCTTGAAACTGCTCTGCTGTGCGTTCGTTCACCTAAGAGAGTTGAATCTATGTTGAGATTCAGCGAGTCAGAAACACGTTTGTTCTAGGAGCTGCGTTGGGATATTCCCGAGTGAATGGGACCATAGGCTGTACAGAGAAATATCTGCTTCTAAAACCAAAAGGGTGCTATCAAACTGAATGGTTGTCAATGTGTGCATTCAACTGACAGAGTTAAACTCACGTGTGGATTCAGCGGTTTGCAAACCCTTTCTGTGCAGAATCCCAAAACCGGTATTTCAAACCAAATGCCGGCATCCGTACTAAACAGCAGGAAACTTCGACTAAAACTCAGGAGAAACGTTACCTTGAAACTGCTCTGCTGTGCGTTCGTTCACCTAAGAGACTTGAATCTATGTTGAGATTCAGCGAGTCAGAAACACGTTTCTTCTAGGAGCTGCGTTGGGATATTCCCGAGTGAATGGGACCATAGGCTGTACAGAGAAATATCTGCTTCTAAAACCAAAACGGAGCTATCTAACTGAATGGTTGTCAATGTGTGCATTCAACTGACAGAGTTAAACTCACGTGTGGATTCAGCGGTTTGCAAACCCTTTCTGTGCAGAATCCCAAAACCGGTATTTCGAATCAAATGCCGGCATCCGTACTAATCAGCAGGAAACTTCGTCTAAAACTCAGGAGAAACGTTACCTTGAAACTGCTCTGCTGTGCGTTCGTTCACCTAAGAGAGTTGAATCTATGTTGAGATTCAGCGACTCAGAAACACGTTTCTTCTAGGAGCTGCGTTGGGATATTCCCGAGTGAATGGGACCATAGGCTGTACAGAGAAATATCTGCTTCTAAAACCAAAACGGAGCTATCTAACTGAATGGTTGTCAATGTGTGCATTCAACTGACAGAGTTAAACTCACGTGTGGATTCAGCGGTTTGCAAACCCTTTCTGTGCAGAATCCCAAAACCGGTATTTCCAGCCCAATGCCGGCATCCGTACTAAACAGCAGGAAAGTTCGTCTAAAACTCAGGAGAAACGTTTCCTTGAAACTGCTCTGCTGTTCCTTCGATCACCTAAGAGAGTTGAATCTATGTTGAGATTCAGCGAGTCAGAAACACGTTTCTTCTAGGAGCTGCGTTGGGATATTCCCGAGTGATTGGGACCATAGGCTGTACAGAGAAATATCTGCTTCTAAAACCAAAACGGAGCTATCTAACTGAATGGTTGTCAATGTGTGCATTCAACTGAAAGAGTTAAACTCACGTGGGGATTCAGCGGTTTGCAAACCCTTTCTGTGCAGAATCCCAAAACCGGTATTTCGAACCAAATGCCGGCATCCGTACTAATCAGCAGGAAACTTCGTCTAAAACTCAGGAGAAACGTTTCCTTGAAACTGCTCTGCTGTGCGTTCGTTCACCTAAGAGAGTTGAATCTATGTTGAGATTCAGCGAGTCAGAAACACGTTTCTTCTAGGAGCTGCTTTCGGATATTCCCGAGTGAATGGGACCATAGGCTGTACAGAGAAATATCTGCTTCTAAAACCAAAAGTGTGCTATCAAACTGAATGGTTGTCAATGTGTGCATTCAACTGACAGAGTTAAACTCACGTGTGGATTCAGCGGTTTGCAAACCCTTTCTATGCAGAATCCCAAAACCGGTATTTCGAACAAAATGCCGGCATCCGTACTAAACAGCAGGAAACTTCGTCTAAAACTCAGGAGAAACGTTTCCTTGAAACTGCTCTGCTGTGCTTTCGTTCACCTAAGAGAGTTGAATCTATGTTGAGATTCAGCGAGTCACAAACACGTTTCTTCTAGGAGCTGCGTTGGGATATTCCCGAGTGAATGGGACCATAGGCTGTACAGAGAAATATCTGCTTCTAAAACCAAAACGGAGCTATCTAACTGAATGGTTGTCAATGTGTGCATTCAACTGACAGAGTTAAACTCACGTGTGGATTCAGCGGTTTGCAAACCCTTTCTGTGCAGAATCCCAAAACCGGTATTTCGAATCAAATGCCGGCATCCGTACTAATCAGCAGGAAACTTCGTCTAAAACTCATGAGAAACGTTTCCTTGAAACTGCTCTGCTGTGCGTTCGTTCACCTAAGAGAGTTGAATCTATGTTGAGATTCAGCGAGTCAGAAACACGTTTGTTCTAGGAGCTGCGTTGGGATATTCCCGAGTGAATGGGACCATAGGCTGTACAGAGAAATATCTGCTTCTAAAACCAAAAGGGTGCTATCAAACTGAATGGTTGTCAATGTGTGCATTCAACTGACAGAGTTAAACTCACGTGTGGATTCAGCGGTTTGCAAACCCTTTCTGTGCAGAATCCCAAAACCGGTATTTCAAACCAAATGCCGGCATCCGTACTAAACAGCAGGAAACTTCGACTAAAACTCAGGAGAAACGTTACCTTGAAACTGCTCTGCTGTGCGTTCGTTCACCTAAGAGACTTGAATCTATGTTGAGATTCAGCGAGTCAGAAACACGTTTCTTCTAGGAGCTGCGTTGGGATATTCCCGAGTGAATGGGACCATAGGCTGTACAGAGAAATATCTGCTTCTAAAATCAAAACGGAGCTATCTAACTGAATGGTTGTCAATGTGTGCATTCAACTGACAGAGTTAAACTCACGTGTGGATTCAGCGGTTTGCAAACCCTTTCTGTGCAGAATCCCAAAACCGGTATTTCGAATCAAATGCCGGCATCCGTACTAATCAGCAGGAAACTTCGTCTAAAACTCAGGAGAAACGTTACCTTGAAACTGCTCTGCTGTGCGTTCGTTCACCTAAGAGAGTTGAATCTATGTTGAGATTCAGCGACTCAGAAACACGTTTCTTCTAGGAGCTGCGTTGGGATATTCCCGAGTGAATGGGACCATAGGCTGTACAGAGAAATATCTGCTTCTAAAACCAAAACGGAGCTATCTAACTGAATGGTTGTCAATGTGTGCATTCAACTGACAGAGTTAAACTCACGTGTGGATTCAGCGGTTTGCAAACCCTTTCTGTGCAGAATCCCAAAACCGGTATTTCCAGCCCAATGCCGGCATCCGTACTAAACAGCAGGAAAGTTCGTCTAAAACTCAGGAGAAACGTTTCCTTGAAACTGCTCTGCTGTGCCTTCGATCACCTAAGAGAGTTGAATCTATGTTGAGATTCAGCGAGTCAGAAACACGTTTCTTCTAGGAGCTGCGTTGGGATATTCCCGAGTGATTGGGACCATAGGCTGTACAGAGAAATATCTGCTTCTAAAACCAAAACGGAGCTATCTAACTGAATGGTTGTCAATGTGTGCATTCAACTGAAAGAGTTAAACTCACGTGGGGATTCAGCGGTTTGCAAACCCTTTCTGTGCAGAATCCCAAAACCGGTATTTCGAACCAAATGCCGGCATCCGTACTAATCAGCAGGAAACTTCGTCTAAAACTCAGGAGAAACGTTTCCTTGAAACTGCTCTGCTGTGCGTTCGTTCACCTAAGAGAGTTGAATCTATGTTGAGATTCAGCGAGTCAGAAACACGTTTCTTCTAGGAGCTGCTTTCGGATATTCCCGAGTGAATGGGACCATAGGCTGTACAGAGAAATATCTGCTTCTAAAACCAAAAGTGTGCTATCAAACTGAATGGTTGTCAATGTGTGCATTCAACTGACAGAGTTAAACTCACGTGTGGATTCAGCGGTTTGCAAACCCTTTCTATGCAGAATCCCAAAACCGGTATTTCGAACAAAATGCCGGCATCCGTACTAAACAGCAGGAAACTTCGTCTAAAACTCAGGAGAAACGTTTCCTTGAAACTGCTCTGCTGTGCTTTCGTTCACCTAAGAGAGTTGAATCTATGTTGAGATTCAGCGAGTCACAAACACGTTTCTTCTAGGAGCTGCGTTGGGATATTCCCGAGTGAATGGGACCATAGGCTGTACAGAGAAATATCTGCTTCTAAAACCAAAACGGAGCTATCTAACTGAATGGTTGTCAATGTGTGCATTCAACTGACAGAGTTAAACTCACGTGTGGATTCAGCGGTTTGCAAACCCTTTCTGTGCAGAATCCCAAAACCGGTATTTCGAATCAAATGCCGGCATCCGTACTAATCAGCAGGAAACTTCGTCTAAAACTCATGAGAAACGTTTCCTTGAAACTGCTCTGCTGTGCGTTCGTTCACCTAAGAGAGTTGAATCTATGTTGAGATTCAGCGAGTCAGAAACACGTTTGTTCTAGGAGCTGCGTTGGGATATTCCCGAGTGAATGGGACCATAGGCTGTACAGAGAAATATCTGCTTCTAAAACCAAAAGGGTGCTATCAAACTGAATGGTTGTCAATGTGTGCATTCAACTGACAGAGTTAAACTCACGTGTGGATTCAGCGGTTTGCAAACCCTTTCTGTGCAGAATCCCAAAACCGGTATTTCAAACCAAATGCCGGCATCCGTACTAAACAGCAGGAAACTTCGACTAAAACTCAGGAGAAACGTTACCTTGAAACTGCTCTGCTGTGCGTTCGTTCACCTAAGAGACTTGAATCTATGTTGAGATTCAGCGAGTCAGAAACACGTTTCTTCTAGGAGCTGCGTTGGGATATTCCCGAGTGAATGGGACCATAGGCTGTACAGAGAAATATCTGCTTCTAAAACCAAAACGGAGCTATCTAACTGAATGGTTGTCAATGTGTGCATTCAACTGACAGAGTTAAACTCACGTGTGGATTCAGCGGTTTGCAAACCCTTTCTGTGCAGAATCCCAAAACCGGTATTTCGAATCAAATGCCGGCATCCGTACTAATCAGCAGGAAACTTCGTCTAAAACTCAGGAGAAACGTTACCTTGAAACTGCTCTGCTGTGCGTTCGTTCACCTAAGAGAGTTGAATCTATGTTGAGATTCAGCGACTCAGAAACACGTTTCTTCTAGGAGCTGCGTTGGGATATTCCCGAGTGAATGGGACCATAGGCTGTACAGAGAAATATCTGCTTCTAAAACCAAAACGGAGCTATCTAACTGAATGGTTGTCAATGTGTGCATTCAACTGACAGAGTTAAACTCACGTGTGGATTCAGCGGTTTGCAAACCCTTTCTGTGCAGAATCCCAAAACCGGTATTTCCAGCCCAATGCCGGCATCCGTACTAAACAGCAGGAAAGTTCGTCTAAAACTCAGGAGAAACGTTTCCTTGAAACTGCTCTGCTGTGCGTTCGTTCACCTAAGAGAGTTGAATCTATGTTGAGATTCAGCGAGTCAGAAACACGTTTCTTCTAGGAGCTGCGTTGGGATATTCCCGAGTGAATGGGACCATAGGCTGTACAGAGAAATATCTGCTTCTAAAACCAAAACGGAGCTATCTAACTGAATGGTTGTCAATGTGTGCATTCAACTGACAGAGTTAAACTCACGTGTGGATTCAGCGGTTTGCAAACCCTTTCTGTGCAGAATCCCAAAACCGGTAATTCGAACCAAATGCCGGCATCCGTACTAATCAGCAGGAAACTTCGTCTAAAACTCAGGAGAAACGTTTCCTTGAAACTGCTCTGCTGTGCATCCGTTCACCTAAGAGAGTTGAATCTATGTTGAGATTCAGCGAGTCAGAAACACGTTTCTTCTAGGAGCTGCGTTGGGATATTCCCGAGTGGATGGGACCATAGGCTGTACAGAGAAATATCTGCTACTAAAACCAAAACGGAGCTATCTAACTGAATGGTTGTCAATGTGTGCATTCAACTGACAGAGTTAAACTCACGTGTGGATTCAGCGGTTTGCAAACCCTTTCTGTGCAGAATCCTAAAACCGGTATTTCCAGCCCAATTCCGGCATACGTACTAAACAGCAGGAAACTTCGTCTAAAACTCAGGAGAAAACTTTCCTTGAAACTGCTCTGCTGTGCATTCGTTCACCTAAGAGAGTTGAATCTATGTTGAGATTCAGCGAGTCAGAAACACGTTTCTTCTAGGAGCCGCGTTGGGATATTCCCGAGTGAATGGGACCATAGGCTGTACAGAGAAATATCTGCTTCTAAAACCAAAAGGGTGCTATCAAACTGAATGGTTGTCAATGTGTGCATTCAACTGACAGAGTTAAACTCACGTGTGGATTCAGCGGTTTGCAAACCCTTTCTGTCCAGAATCCCAAAACCGGTATTTCCAGCCCAATGCCCGCATACGTACTAAACAGCAGGAAAATTCGTCTAAAACTCAGGAGAAAAGTTTCCTTGAAACTCCTCTGCTGTTCGTTCGTTCACCTAAGAGAGTTGAATCTATGTTGAGATTCAGCGAGTCAGAAACACGTTTCTTCTAGGAACTGCGTTGGGATATTCCCGAGTGATTGGGACCATAGGCTGTACAGAGAAATATCTGCTTCTAAAACCAAAACGGAGCTATCTAACTGAATGGTTGTCAATGTGTGCATTCAACTGACAGAGTTAAACTCACGTGTGGATTCAGCGGTTTTCAAACCCTTTCTGTGCAGAATCCCAAAACCGGTATTTCCAGCCCAATGCTGGCATACGTACTAAACAGCAGGAAACTTCGTCTAAAACTCAGGAGAAAAGTTTCCTTGAAACTGCTCTGCTGTGCCTTCGATCACCTAAGAGAGTTGAATCTATGTTGAGATTCAGCGAGTCAGAAACACGTTTCTTCTAGGAGCTGCGTTGGGATATTCCCGAGTGAATGGGACCATAGGCTGTACAGAGAAATATCTGCTTCTAAAACCAAAACGGAGCTATCTAACTGAATGGTTGTCAATGTGTGCATTCAACTGACAGAGTTAAACTCACGTGTGGATTCAGCGGTTTGCAAACCCTTTCTGTGCAGAATCCCAAAACCGGTATTTCAAACCAAATGCCGGCATCCGTACTAATCAGCAGGAAACTTCGTCAAAAACTCAGGAGAAACGTTTCCTTGAAACTGCTCTGCTGTGCGTTCGTTCACCTAAGAGAGTTGAATCTATGTTGAGATTCAGCGAGTCAGAAACACGTTTCTTCTAGGAGCTGCGTTGGGATATTCCCGAGTGAATGGGACCATAGGCTGTACAGAGAAATATCTGCTTCTAAAACCAAAACGGAGCTATCTAACTGAATGGTTGTCAATGTGTGCATTCAACTGACAGAGTTAAACTCACGTGTGGATTCAGCGGTTTGCAAACCCTTTCTGTGCAGAATCCCAAAACCGGTATTTCCAGCCCAATGCTGGCATACGTACTAAACAGCAGGAAACTTCGTCTAAAACTCAGGAGAAAAGTTTCCTTGAAACTACTCTGCTGTGCCTTCGATCACCTAAGAGAGTTGAATCTATGTTGAGATTCAGCGAGTCAGAAACACGTTTCTTCTAGGAGCTGCGTTGGGATATTCCCGAGTGAATGGGACCATAGGCTGTACAGAGAAATATCTGCTTCTAAAACCAAAACGGAGCTATCTAACTGAATGGTTGTCAATGTGTGCATTCAACTGACAGAGTTAAACTCACGTGTGGATTCAGCGGTTTGCAAACCCTTTCTGTGCAGAATCCCAAAACCGGTATTTCGAACAAAATGCCGGCATCCGTACTAAACAGCAGGAAACTTCGTCTAAAACTCAGGAGAAACGTTTCCTTGAAACTGCTCTGCTGTGCTTTCGTTCACCTAAGAGAGTTGAATCTATGTTGAGATTCAGCGAGTCACAAACACGTTTCTTCTAGGAGCTGCGTTGGGATATTCCCGAGTGAATGGGACCATAGGCTGTACAGAGAAATATCTGCTTCTAAAACCAAAAGGGTGCTATCAAACTGAATGGTTGTCAATGTGTGCATTCAACTGACAGAGTTAAACTCACGTGTGGATTCAGCGGTTTGCAAACGCTTTCTGTGCAGAATCCCAAAACCGGTATTTCCAGCCCAATGCTGGCATACGTACTAAACAGCAGGAAACTTCGTCTAAAACTCAGGAGAAAAGTTTCCTTGAAACTGCTCTGCTGTGCGTTCGTTCACCTAAGAGAGTTGAATCTATGTTGAGATTCAGCGAGTCAGAAACACGTTTCTTCTAGGAGCTGCGTTGGGATATTCCAGAGTGAATGGGACCATAGGCTGTACAGAGAAATATGTGCTTCTAAAACCAAAACGGTTCTATCTAACTGAATGGTTGTCAATGTGTGCATTCAACTGACAGAGTTAAACTCACGTGTGGATTCAGCGGTTTGCAAACCCTTTCTGTGCAGAATCCCAAAACCGGTATATCCAGCCCAATGCCGGCATCCGTACTAAACAGCAGGAAACTTCGTCTAAAACTCAGGAGAAACGTTTCCTTGAAACTGCTCTGCTGTGCGTTCGTTCACCTAAGAGAGTTGAATCTATGTTGAGATTCAGCGTGTCAGAAACACGTTTCTTCTAGGAGCTGCGTTGGGATATTCCCGAGTGAATGGGACCATAGGCTGTACAGAGAAATATCTGCTTCTAAAACCAAAACGGAGCTATCTAACTGAATGGTTGTCAATGTGTGCATTCAACTGACAGAGTTAAACTCACGTGTGGATTCAGCGGTTTGCAAACCCTTTCTGTGCAGAATCCCAAAACCGGTATTTCGAATCAAATGCCAGCATCCGTACTAATCAGCAGGAAACTTCGTCTAAAACTCATGAGAAACGTTTCCTTGAAACTGCTCTGCTGTGCGTTCGTTCACCGAAGAGAGTTGAATCTATGTTGAGATTCAGCGAGTCAGAAACACGTTTGTTCTAGGAGCTGCGTTGGGATATTCCCGAGTGAATGGGACCATAGGCTGTACAGAGAAATATCTGCTTTTAAAACCAAAAGGGTGCTATCAAACTGAATGGTTGTCAATGTGTGCATTCAACTGACAGAGTTAAACTCACGTGTGGATTCAGCGGTTTGCAAACCCTTTCTGTGCAGAATCCCAAAACCGGTATTTCCAGCCCAATGCCGGCATACGTACTTAACAGTAGTAAACTTCGTCTAAAGCTCAGGAGAAACGTTTCTTTGAAACTACTCTGCTGTGCGTTCGTTCACCTAAGAGAGTTGAATCTATGTTGAGATTCAGCGAGTCAGAAACACGTTTCTTCTAGGAGCTGCGTTGGGATATTCCCGAGTGAATGGGACCATAGGCTGTACAGAGAAATATCTGCTTCAAAAACCAAAACGGAGCTATCTCACTGAATGGTTGTCAGTGTGTGCATTCAACTGACAGAGTTAAACTCACGTGTGGATTCAGTGGTTTGCAAACCCTTTCTGTGCAGAATCCCAAAACCGGTACTTCCAGCCCAATGCCGGCATACGTACTAAACTGCAGGAAACTTCGTCTAAAACTCAGGAGAAACGTTTCCTTGAAACTGCTCTGCTGTGCGTTCGTTCACCTAAGAGAGTTGAATCTATTTTGAGATTCAGCGAGTCAGAAAGACGTTTCTTCTAGGAGCTGCGTTGGGATATTCTCGAGTGAATGGGACCATAGGCTGTACAGAGAAATATCTGCTTCTAAAACCAAAACGGAGCTATCTAACTGAATGGTTGTCAATGTGTGCATTCAACTGACAGAGTTAAACTCACGTGTGGATTCAGCGGTTTGCAAACCCTTTCTGTGCAGAATCCCAAAACCGGTATTTCGAATCAAATGCCGGCATCCGTACTAATCAGCAGGAAACTTCGTCTAAAACTCAGGAGAAACGTTTCCTTGAAACTGCTCTGCTGTGCGTTCGTTCACCTAAGAGAGTTGAATCTATGTTGAGATTCAGCGACTCAGAAACACGTTTCTTCTAGGAGCTGCGTTGGGATATTCCCGAGTGAATGGGACCATAGGCTGTACAGAGAAATATCTGCTTCTAAAACCAAAACGGAGCTATCTAACTGAATGGTTGTCAATGTGTGCATTCAACTGACAGAGTTAAACTCACGTGTGGATTCAGCGGTTTGCAAACCCTTTCTGTGCAGAATCCCAAAACCGGTATTTCCAGCCCAATGCCGACATCCGTACTAAACAGCAGGAAAGTTCGTCTAAAACTCAGGAGAAACGTTTCCTTGAAACTGCTCTGCTGTGCGTTCGTTCACCTAAGAGAGTTGAATCTATGTTGAGATTCAGCGAGTCAGAAACACGTTTCTTCTAGGAGCTGCGTTGGGATATTCCCGAGTGAATGGGACCATAGGCTGTACAGAGAAATATCTGCTTCTAAAACCAAAACGGAGCTATCTAACTGAATGGTTGTCAATGTGTGCATTCAACTGACAGAGTTAAACTCACGTGTGGATTCAGCGGTTTGCAAACCCTTTCTGTGCAGAATCGCAAAACCGGTAATTCGAACCAAATGCCGGCATCCGTACTAATCAGCAGGAAACTTCGTCTAAAACTCAGGAGAAACGTTTCCTTGAAACTGCTCTGCTGTGCGTCCGTTCACCTAAGAGAGTTGAATCTATGTTGAGATTCAGCGAGTCAGAAACACGTTTCTTCTAGGAGCTGCGTTGGGATATTCCCGAGTGAATGGGACCATAGGCTGTACAGAGAAATATCTGCTACTAAAACCAAAACGGAGCTATCTAACTGAATGGTTGTCAATGTGTGCATTCAACTGACAGAGTTAAACTCACGTGTGGATTCAGCGGTTTGCAAACCCTTTCTGTGCAGAATCCTAAAACCGGTATTTCCAGCCCAATTCCGGCATACGTACTAAACAGCAGGAAACTTCGTCTAAAACTCAGGAGAAAACTTTCCTTGAAACTGCTCTGCTGTGCATTCGTTCACCTAAGAGAGTTGAATCTATGTTGAGATTCAGCGAGTCAGAAACACGTTTCTTCTAGGAGCCGCGTTGGGATATTCCCGAGTGAATGGGACCATAGGCTGTACAGAGAAATATCTGCTTCTAAAACCAAAAGGGTGCTATCAAACTGAATGGTTGTCAATGTGTGCATTCAACTGACAGAGTTAAACTCACGTGTGGATTCAGCGGTTTGCAAACCCTTTCTGTCCAGAATCCCAAAACCGGTATTTCCAGCCCAATGCCCGCATACGTACTAAACAGCTGGAAAATTCGTCTAAAACTCAGGAGAAAAGTTTCCTTGAAACTGCTCTGCTGTTCGTTCGTTCACCTAAGAGAGTTGAATCTATGTTGAGATTCAGCGAGTCAGAAACACGTTTCTTCTAGGAGCTGCGTTGGGATATTCCCGAGTGATTGGGACCATAGGCTGTACAGAGAAATATCTGCTTCTAAAACCAAAACGGAGCTATCTAACTGAATGGTTGTCAATGTGTGCATTCAACTGACAGAGTTAAACTCACGTGTGGATTCAGCGGTTTTCAAACCCTTTCTGTGCAGAATCCCAAAACCGGTATTTCCAGCCCAATGCTGGCATCCGTACTAATCAGCAGGAAACTTCGTCTAAAACTCAGGAGAAAAGTTTCCTTGAAACTGCTCTGCTGTGCCTTCGATCACCTAAGAGAGTTGAATCTATGTTGAGATTCAGCGAGTCAGAAACACGTTTCTTCTAGGAGCTGCGTTGGGATATTCCCGAGTGAATGGGACCATAGGCTGTACAGAGAAATATCTGCTTCTAAAACCAAAACGGAGCTATCTAACTGAATGGTTGTCAATGTGTGCATTCAACTGACAGAGTTAAACTCACGTGTGGATTCAGCGGTTTGCAAACCCTTTCTGTGCAGAATCCCAAAACCGGTATATCCAGCCCAATGCCGGCATCCGTACTAAACAGCAGGAAACTTCGTCTAAAACTCAGGAGAAACGTTTCCTTGAAACTGCTCTGCTGTGCGTTCGTTCACCTAAGAGAGTTGAATCTATGTTGAGATTCAGCGTGTCAGAAACACGTTTCTTCTAGGAGCTGCGTTGGGATATTCCCGAGTGAATGGGACCATAGGCTGTACAGAGAAATATCTGCTTCTAAAACCAAAACGGAGCTATCTAACTGAATGGTTGTCAATGTGTGCATTCAACTGACAGAGTTAAACTCACGTGTGGATTCAGCGGTTTGCAAACCCTTTCTGTGCAGAATCCCAAAACCGGTATTTCGAATCAAATGCCAGCATCCGTACTAATCAGCAGGAAACTTCGTCTAAAACTCATGAGAAACGTTTCCTTGAAACTGCTCTGCTGTGCGTTCGTTCACCGAAGAGAGTTGAATCTATGTTGAGATTCAGCGAGTCAGAAACACGTTTGTTCTAGGAGCTGCGTTGGGATATTCCCGAGTGAATGGGACCATAGGCTGTACAGAGAAATATCTGCTTTTAAAACCAAAAGGGTGCTATCAAACTGAATGGTTGTCAATGTGTGCATTCAACTGACAGAGTTAAACTCACGTGTGGATTCAGCGGTTTGCAAACCCTTTCTGTGCAGAATCCCAAAACCGGTATTTCCAGCCCAATGCCGGCATACGTACTTAACAGTAGTAAACTTCGTCTAAAGCTCAGGAGAAACGTTTCTTTGAAACTACTCTGCTGTGCGTTCGTTCACCTAAGAGAGTTGAATCTATGTTGAGATTCAGCGAGTCAGAAACACGTTTCTTCTAGGAGCTGCGTTGGGATATTCCCGAGTGAATGGGACCATAGGCTGTACAGAGAAATATCTGCTTCAAAAACCAAAACGGAGCTATCTCACTGAATGGTTGTCAGTGTGTGCATTCAACTGACAGAGTTAAACTCACGTGTGGATTCAGTGGTTTGCAAACCCTTTCTGTGCAGAATCCCAAAACCGGTACTTCCAGCCCAATGCCGGCATACGTACTAAACTGCAGGAAACTTCGTCTAAAACTCAGGAGAAACGTTTCCTTGAAACTGCTCTGCTGTGCGTTCGTTCACCTAAGAGAGTTGAATCTATTTTGAGATTCAGCGAGTCAGAAAGACGTTTCTTCTAGGAGCTGCGTTGGGATATTCTCGAGTGAATGGGACCATAGGCTGTACAGAGAAATATCTGCTTCTAAAACCAAAACGGAGCTATCTAACTGAATGGTTGTCAATGTGTGCATTCAACTGACAGAGTTAAACTCACGTGTGGATTCAGCGGTTTGCAAACCCTTTCTGTGCAGAATCCCAAAACCGGTATTTCGAATCAAATGCCGGCATCCGTACTAATCAGCAGGAAACTTCGTCTAAAACTCAGGAGAAACGTTTCCTTGAAACTGCTCTGCTGTGCGTTCGTTCACCTAAGAGAGTTGAATCTATGTTGAGATTCAGCGACTCAGAAACACGTTTCTTCTAGGAGCTGCGTTGGGATATTCCCGAGTGAATGGGACCATAGGCTGTACAGAGAAATATCTGCTTCTAAAACCAAAACGGAGCTATCTAACTGAATGGTTGTCAATGTGTGCATTCAACTGACAGAGTTAAACTCACGTGTGGATTCAGCGGTTTGCAAACCCTTTCTGTGCAGAATCCCAAAACCGGTATTTCCAGCCCAATGCCGACATCCGTACTAAACAGCAGGAAAGTTCGTCTAAAACTCAGGAGAAACGTTTCCTTGAAACTGCTCTGCTGTGCGTTCGTTCACCTAAGAGAGTTGAATCTATGTTGAGATTCAGCGAGTCAGAAACACGTTTCTTCTAGGAGCTGCGTTGGGATATTCCCGAGTGAATGGGACCATAGGCTGTACAGAGAAATATCTGCTTCTAAAACCAAAACGGAGCTATCTAACTGAATGGTTGTCAATGTGTGCATTCAACTGACAGAGTTAAACTCACGTGTGGATTCAGCGGTTTGCAAACCCTTTCTGTGCAGAATCGCAAAACCGGTAATTCGAACCAAATGCCGGCATCCGTACTAATCAGCAGGAAACTTCGTCTAAAACTCAGGAGAAACGTTTCCTTGAAACTGCTCTGCTGTGCGTCCGTTCACCTAAGAGAGTTGAATCTATGTTGAGATTCAGCGAGTCAGAAACACGTTTCTTCTAGGAGCTGCGTTGGGATATTCCCGAGTGAATGGGACCATAGGCTGTACAGAGAAATATCTGCTACTAAAACCAAAACGGAGCTATCTAACTGAATGGTTGTCAATGTGTGCATTCAACTGACAGAGTTAAACTCACGTGTGGATTCAGCGGTTTGCAAACCCTTTCTGTGCAGAATCCTAAAACCGGTATTTCCAGCCCAATTCCGGCATACGTACTAAACAGCAGGAAACTTCGTCTAAAACTCAGGAGAAAACTTTCCTTGAAACTGCTCTGCTGTGCATTCGTTCACCTAAGAGAGTTGAATCTATGTTGAGATTCAGCGAGTCAGAAACACGTTTCTTCTAGGAGCCGCGTTGGGATATTCCCGAGTGAATGGGACCATAGGCTGTACAGAGAAATATCTGCTTCTAAAACCAAAAGGGTGCTATCAAACTGAATGGTTGTCAATGTGTGCATTCAACTGACAGAGTTAAACTCACGTGTGGATTCAGCGGTTTGCAAACCCTTTCTGTCCAGAATCCCAAAACCGGTATTTCCAGCCCAATGCCCGCATACGTACTAAACAGCTGGAAAATTCGTCTAAAACTCAGGAGAAAAGTTTCCTTGAAACTGCTCTGCTGTTCGTTCGTTCACCTAAGAGAGTTGAATCTATGTTGAGATTCAGCGAGTCAGAAACACGTTTCTTCTAGGAGCTGCGTTGGGATATTCCCGAGTGATTGGGACCATAGGCTGTACAGAGAAATATCTGCTTCTAAAACCAAAACGGAGCTATCTAACTGAATGGTTGTCAATGTGTGCATTCAACTGACAGAGTTAAACTCACGTGTGGATTCAGCGGTTTTCAAACCCTTTCTGTGCAGAATCCCAAAACCGGTATTTCCAGCCCAATGCTGGCATCCGTACTAATCAGCAGGAAACTTCGTCTAAAACTCAGGAGAAAAGTTTCCTTGAAACTGCTCTGCTGTGCCTTCGATCACCTAAGAGAGTTGAATCTATGTTGAGATTCAGCGAGTCAGAAACACGTTTCTTCTAGGAGCTGCGTTGGGATATTCCCGAGTGAATGGGACCATAGGCTGTACAGAGAAATATCTGCTTCTAAAACCAAAACGGAGCTATCTAACTGAATGGTTGTCAATGTGTGCATTCAACTGACAGAGTTAAACTCACGTGTGGATTCAGCGGTTTGCAAACCCTTTCTGTGCAGAATCCCAAAACCGGTATTTCAAACCAAATGCCGGCATCCGTACTAATCAGCAGGAAACTTCGTCTAAAACTCAGGAGAAACGTTTCTTTGAAACTGCTCTGCTTTTCGTTCGATCACCTAAGAGAGTTGAATCTATGTTGAGATTCAGCGAGTCAGAAACACGTTTCTTCTAGGAGCTGCGTTGGGATATTCCCTTGTGAATGGGACCATAGGCTGTACAGAGAAATATCTGCTCCTAAAACCAAAAGGGTGCTATCTAACTCAATGGTTGTCAATGTGTGCATTCAACTGACAGAGTTAAACTCACGTTTGGATTCAGCGGTTTACAAACTCTTTCTGTGCAGAATCCCAAAACCGGTAATTCCAGCTCAATGCCGCCATACGTACTAAACTGCAGGAAACTTCGTCTAAAACTGAGGAGAAACGTTTCCTTGAAACTGCTCTGCTGTGCGTTCGTTCACCTAAGAGAGTTGAATCTATGTTGAGATTCAGCGAGTCAGAAACACGTTTCTTCTAGGAGCTGCGTTGGGATATTCCCGAGTGAATGGGACCATAGGCTGTACAGAGAAATATCTGCTTCTAAAACCAAAACGGAGCTATATAACTGAATGGTTGTCAATGTGTGCATTCAACTGACAGAGTTAATCTCACGTGTGGATTCAGCGGTTTGCAAACCCTTTCTGTGCAGAAGCCAAAAACCGGTATTTCCAGCCCAATGCCGGCATCCGTACTAAACAGCAGGAGACTTCTTCTGAAACTCAGGAGAAACCTTTCCTTGAAAGTGCTCTGCTGTGCGTTCGTTCACTTAAGAGAGTTGAGTCTATGTTGAGATTCAGCGAGTCAGAAACACGTTTCTTCTAGGAGCTGCGTTGGGATATTCCCGAGTGAATGGGACCATAGTCTGTACAGAGAAATATCTACTTCTAAAACCAAAACGGAGCTATCTAACTGGATGGTTGTCAATGTGTGCATTCATCTGACACAGTTAAACTCACGTGTGGATTCAGCGGTTTGCAAACCTTTTCTGTGCAGAATCCCAAAACCGGTATTTCCAGCCCAATGCCGGCATCCGTACTAAACAGCAGGAAACTTCGTCTAAAACTCAGGAGAAACGTTTCCTTGAAACTGCTCTGCTGTTCGTTCGTTCACCTAAGAGAGTTGAATATATGTTGAGATTCAGCGAGTCAGAAACACGTTTCTTCTAGGTGCTGCGTTGGGATATTCCCGAGTGAATGGGACCATAGGCTGTACAGAGAAATATCTGTTTCTAAAACCCAAACGGAGCTATCTAACTGAATGGTTGTCAATGTGTGCATTCAACTGACAGAGGTAAACTCACGTGTGGATTCAGCGGTTTGCAAAACCTTTCTGTGCAGAATCCCAAAACCGGTATTTCCAGCCCAATGCCGGCATACGTACTAAACAGCAGGAAACTTCGTCTAAAACTCAGGAGAAAAGTTTCCTTGAAACTGCTCTGCTGTGCGTTCGTTCACCTAAGAGAGTTGAATCTATGTTGAGATTCAGCGAGTCAGAAACACGTTTCTTCTAGGAGCTGCGTTGGGATATTCCCGAATGAATGGGACCATAGGCTGTACAGAGAAATATCTGCTTCTAAAACCAAAACGGAGCTATGTAACTGAATGGTTGTCAATGTGTGCATTCAACTGACAGAGTTAAACTCACGTGTGGATTCAGCGGTTTGCAAACCCTTTCTGTGCAGAATCCCAAAACCGGTATTTCCAGCCCAATGCCGGCATCCGTACTAAACAGCAGGAAACTTCGTCTAAAACTCAGGAGAAACGTTTCCTTGAAACTGCTCTGCTGTGCGTTCGTTCACCTAAGAGAGTTGAATCTATGTTGAGATTCAGCGAGTCACAAACACGTTTCTTCTAGGAGATGCGTTGGGATATTCCCGAGTGAATGGGACCATAGGCTGTACAGAGAAATATCTGCTTCTAAAACCAAAACGGAGCTATCTAACTGAATGGTTGTCAATGTGTGCATTCAACTGACAGAGTTAAACTCACGTGTGGATTCAGCGGTTTGCAAACCCTTTCTGTGCAGAATCCCAAAACCGGTATTTCGAATCAAATGCCGGCATCCGTACTAATCAGCAGGAAACTTCGTCTAAAACTCATGAGAAACGTTTCCTTGAAACTGCTCTGCTGTGCGTTCGTTCACCTAAGAGAGTTGAATCTATGTTGAGATTCAGCGAGTCAGAAACACGTTTGTTCTAGGAGCTGCGTTGGGATATTCCCGAGTGAATGGGACCATAGGCTGTACAGAGAAATATCTGCTTCTAAAACCAAAAGGGTGCTATCAAACTGAATGGTTGTCAATGTGTGCATTCAACTGACAGAGTTAAACTCACGTGTGGATTCAGCGGTTTGCAAACCCTTTCTGTGCAGAATCCCAAAACCGGTATTTCAAACCAAATGCCGGCATCCGTACTAAACAGCAGGAAACTTCGACTAAAACTCAGGAGAAACGTTACCTTGAAACTGCTCTGCTGTGCGTTCGTTCACCTAAGAGACTTGAATCTATGTTGAGATTCAGCGAGTCAGAAACACGTTTCTTCTAGGAGCTGCGTTGGGATATTCCCGAGTGAATGGGACCATAGGCTGTACAGAGAAATATCTGCTTCTAAAACCAAAACGGAGCTATCTAACTGAATGGTTGTCAATGTGTGCATTCAACTGACAGAGTTAAACTCACGTGTGGATTCAGCGGTTTGCAAACCCTTTCTGTGCAGAATCCCAAAACCGGTATTTCCAGCCCAATGCCGGCATCCGTACTAAACAGCAGGAAACTTCGTCTAAAACTCAGGAGAAACGTTTCCTTGAAACTGCTCTGCTGTGCGTTCGTTCACCTAAGAGAGTTGAATCTATGTTGAGATTCAGCGACTCAGAAACACGTTTCTTCTAGGAGCTGCGTTGGGATATTCCCGAGTGAATGGGACCATAGGCTGTACAGAGAAATATCTGCTTCTAAAACCAAAACGGAGCTATCTAACTGAATGGTTGTCAATGTGTGCATTCAACTGACAGAGTTAAACTCACGTGTGGATTCAGCGGTTTGCAAACCCTTTCTGTGCAGAATCCCAAAACCGGTATTTCCAGCCCAATGCCGGCATCCGTACTAAACAGCAGGAAAGTTCGTCTAAAACTCAGGAGAAACGTTTCCTTGAAACTGCTCTGCTGTGCGTTCGTTCACCTAAGAGAGTTGAATCTATGTTGAGATTCAGCGAGTCAGAAACACGTTTCTTCTAGGAGCTGCGTTGGGATATTCCCGAGTGAATGGGACCATAGGCTGTACAGAGAAATATCTGCTTCTAAAACCAAAACGGAGCTATCTAACTGAATGGTTGTCAATGTGTGCATTCAACTGACAGAGTTAAACTCACGTGTGGATTCAGCGGTTTGCAAACCCTTTCTGTGCAGAATCCCAAAACCGGTAATTCGAACCAAATGCCGGCATCCGTACTAATCAGCAGGAAACTTCGTCTAAAACTCAGGAGAAACGTTTCCTTGAAACTGCTCTGCTGTGCGTCCGTTCACCTAAGAGAGTTGAATCTATGTTGAGATTCAGCGAGTCAGAAACACGTTTCTTCTAGGAGCTGCGTTGGGATATTCCCGAGTGAATGGGACCATAGGCTGTACAGAGAAATATCTGCTACTAAAACCAAAACGGAGCTATCTAACTGAATGGTTGTCAATGTGTGCATTCAACTGACAGAGTTAAACTCACGTGTGGATTCAGCGGTTTGCAAACCCTTTCTGTGCAGAATCCTAAAACCGGTATTTCCAGCCCAATTCCGGCATACGTACTAAACAGCAGGAAACTTCGTCTAAAACTCAGGAGAAAACTTTCCTTGAAACTGCTCTGCTGTGCATTCGTTCACCTAAGAGAGTTGAATCTATGTTGAGATTCAGCGAGTCAGAAACACGTTTCTTCTAGGAGCCGCGTTGGGATATTCCCGAGTGAATGGGACCATAGGCTGTACAGAGAAATATCTGCTTCTAAAACCAAAAGGGTGCTATCAAACTGAATGGTTGTCAATGTGTGCATTCAACTAACAGAGTTAAACTCACGTGTGGATTCAGCGGTTTGCAAACCCTTTCTGTCCAGAATCCCAAAACCGGTATTTCCAGCCCAATGCCCGCATACGTACTAAACAGCAGGAAAATTCGTCTAAAACTCAGGAGAAAAGTTTCCTTGAAACTGCTCTGCTGTTCGTTCGTTCACCTAAGAGAGTTGAATCTATGTTGAGATTCAGCGAGTCAGAAACACGTTTCTTCTAGGAGCTGCGTTGGGATATTCCCGAGTGATTGGGACCATAGGCTGTACAGAGAAATATCTGCTTCTAAAACGAAAACGGAGCTATCTAACTGAATGGTTGTCAATGTGTGCATTCAACTGACAGAGTTAAACTCACGTGTGGATTCAGCGGTTTTCAAACCCTTTCTGTGCAGAATCCCAAAACCGGTATTTCCAGCCCAATGCTGGCATACGTACTAAACAGCAGGAAACTTCGTCTAAAACTCAGGAGAAAAGTTTCCTTGAAACTGCTCTGCTGTGCCTTCGATCACCTAAGAGAGTTGAATCTATGTTGAGATTCAGCGACTCAGAAACACGTTTCTTCTAGGAGCTGCGTTGGGATATTCCCGAGTGAATGGGACCATAGGCTGTACAGAGAAATATCTGCTTCTAAAACCAAAACGGAGCTATCTAACTGAATGGTTGTCAATGTGTGCATTCAACTGACAGAGTTAAACTCACGTGTGGATTCAGCGGTTTGCAAACCCTTTCTGTGCAGAATCCCAAAACCGGTATTTCAAACCAAATGCCGGCATCCGTACTAATCAGCAGGAAACTTCGTCAAAAACTCAGGAGAAACGTTTCCTTGAAACTGCTCTGCTGTGCGTTCGTTCACCTAAGAGAGTTGAATCTATGTTGAGATTCAGCGAGTCAGAAACACGTTTCTTCTAGGAGCTGCGTTGGGATATTCCCGAGTGAATGGGACCATAGGCTGTACAGAGAAATATCTGCTTCTAAAACCAAAACGGAGCTATCTAACTGAATGGTTGTCAATGTGTGCATTCAACTGACAGAGTTAAACTCACGTGTGGATTCAGCGGTTTGCAAACCCTTTCTGTGCAGAATCCCAAAACCGGTATTTCCAGCCCAATGCTGGCATACGTACTAAACAGCAGGAAACTTCGTCTAAAACTCAGGAGAAAAGTTTCCTTGAAACTACTCTGCTGTGCCTTCGATCACCTAAGAGAGTTGAATCTATGTTGAGATTCAGCGAGTCAGAAACACGTTTCTTCTAGGAGCTGCGTTGGGATATTCCCGAGTGAATGGGACCATAGGCTGTACAGAGAAATATCTGCTTCTAAAACCAAAACGGAGCTATCTAACTGAATGGTTGTCAATGTGTGCATTCAACTGACAGAGTTAAACTCACGTGTGGATTCAGCGGTTTGCAAACCCTTTCTGTGCAGAATCCCAAAACCGGTATTTCGAACCAAATGCCGGCATCCGTACTAATCAGCAGGAAACTTCGTCTAAAACTCAGGAGAAACGTTTCCTTGAAACTGCTCTGCTGTGCGTTCGTTCACCTAAGAGAGTTGAATCTATGTTGAGATTCAGCGAGTCAGAAACACGTTTCCTCTAGGAGCTGCTTTCGGATATTCCCGAGTGAATGGGACCATAGGCTGTACAGAGAAATATCTGCTTCTAAAACCAAAAGGGTGCTATCAAACTGAATGGTTGTCAATGTGTGCATTCAACTGACAGAGTTAAACTCACGTGTGGATTCAGCGGTTTGCAAACCCTTTCTGTGCAGAATCCCAAAACCGGTATTTCCAGCCCAATGCTGGCATACGTACTAAACAGCAGGAAACTTCGTCTAAAACTCAGGAGAAAAGTTTCCTTGAAACTACGCTGCTGTGCCTTCGATCACCTAAGAGAGTTGAATCTATGTTGAGATTCAGCGAGTCAGAAACACGTTTCTTCTAGGAGCTGCGTTGGGATATTCCCGAGTGATTGGGACCATAGGCTGTACAGAGAAATATCTGCTTCTAAAACCAAAACGGAGCTATCTAACTGAATGGTTGTCAATGTGTGCATTCAACTGACAGAGTTAAACTCACGTGTGGATTCAGCGGTTTGCAAACCCTTTCTGTGCAGAATCCCAAAACTGGTATTTCGAACCAAATGCCGGCATCCGTACTAATCAGCAGGAAACTTCGTCTAAAACTCAGGAGAAACGTTTCCTTGAAACTGCTCTGCTGTGCGTTCGTTCACCTAAGAGAGTTGAATCTATGTTGAGATTCAGCGAGTCAGAAACACGTTTCTTCTAGGAGCTGCTTTCGGATATTCCCGAGTGAATGGGACCATAGACTGTACAGAGAAATATCTGCTTCTAAAACCAAAAGGGTGCTATCAAACTGAATGGTTGTCAATGTGTGCATTCAACTGACAGAGTTAAACTCACGTGTGGATTCAGCGGTTTGCAAACCCTTTCTATGCAGAATCCCAAAACCGGTATTTCGAACAAAATGCCGGCATCCGTACTAAACAGCAGGAAACTTCGTCTAAAACTCAGGAGAAACGTTTCCTTGAAACTGCTCTGCTGTGCTTTCGTTCACCTAAGAGAGTTGAATCTATGTTGAGATTCAGCGAGTCACAAACACGTTTCTTCTAGGAGCTGCGTTGGGATATTCCCGAGTGAATGGGACCATAGGCTGTACAGAGAAATATCTGCTTCTAAAACCAAAACGGAGCGATCTAACTGAATGGTTGTCAATGTGTGCATTCAACTGACAGAGTTAAACTCACGTGTGGATTCAGCGGTTTGCAAACCCTTTCTGTGCAGAATCCCAAAACCGGTATTTCGAATCAAATGCCGGCATCCGTACTAATCAGCAGGAAACTTCGTCTAAAACTCATGAGAAACGTTTCCTTGAAACTGCTCTGCTGTGCGTTCGTTCACCTAAGAGAGTTGAATCTATGTTGAGATTCAGCGAGTCAGAAACACGTTTGTTCTAGGAGCTGCGTTGGGATATTCCCGAGTGAATGGGACCATAGGCTGTACAGAGAAATATCTGCTTCTAAAACCAAAAGGGTGCTATCAAACTGAATGGTTGTCAATGTGTGCATTCAACTGACAGAGTTTAACTCACGTGTGGATTCAGCGGTTTGCAAACCCTTTCTGTGCAGAATCCCAAAACCGGTATTTCAAACCAAATGCCGGCATCCGTACTAAACAGCAGGAAACTTCGACTAAAACTCAGGAGAAACGTTACCTTGAAACTGCTCTGCTGTGCGTTCGTTCACCTAAGAGACTTGAATCTATGTTGAGATTCAGCGAGTCAGAAACACGTTTCTTCTAGGAGCTACGTTGGGATATTCCCGAGTGAATGGGACCGTAGGCTGTACAGAGAAATATCTGCTTCTAAAACCAAAACGGAGCTATCTAACTGAATGGTTGTCAATGTGTGCATTCAACTGACAGAGTTAAACTCACGTGTGGATTCAGCGGTTTGCAAACCCATTCTGTGCAGAATCCCAAAACCGGTATTTCGAATCAAATGCCGGCATCCGTACTAATCAGCAGGAAACTTCGTCTAAAACTCAGGAGAAACGTTTCCTTGAAACTGCTCTGCTGTGCGTTCGTTCACCTAAGAGAGTTGAATCTATGTTGAGATTCAGCGACTCAGAAACACGTTTCTTCTAGGAGCTGCGTTGGGATATTCCCGAGTGAATGGGACCATAGGCTGTACAGAGAAATATCTGCTTCTAAAACCAAAACGGAGCGATCTAACTGAATGGTTGTCAATGTGTGCATTCAACTGACAGAGTTAAACTCACGTGTGGATTCAGCGGTTTGCAAACCCTTTCTGTGCAGAATCCCAAAACCGGTATTTCCAGCCCAATGCCGGCATCCGTACTAAACAGCAGGAAAGTTCGTCTAAAACTCAGGAGAAACGTTTCCTTGAAACTGCTCTGCTGTGCGTTCGTTCACCTAAGAGAGTTGAATCTATGTTGAGATTCAGCGAGTCAGAAACACGTTTCTTCTAGGAGCTGCGTTGGGATATTCCCGAGTGAATGGGACCATAGGCTGTACAGAGAAATATCTGCTTCTAAAACCAAAACGGAGCTATCTAACTGAATGGTTGTCAATGTGTGCATTCAACTGACAGAGTTAAACTCACGTGTGGATTCAGCGGTTTGCAAACCCTTTCTGTGCAGAATCCCAAAACCGGTAATTCGAACCAAATGCCGGCATCCGTACTAATCAGCAGGAAACTTCGTCTAAAACTCAGGAGAAACGTTTCCTTGAAACTGCTCTGCTGTGCGTCCGTTCACCTAAGAGAGTTGAATCTATGTTGAGATTCAGCGAGTCAGAAACACGTTTCTTCTAGGAGCTGCGTTGGGATATTCCCGAGTGAATGGGACCATAGGCTGTACAGAGAAATATCTGCTACTAAAACCAAAACGGAGCTATCTAACTGAATGGTTGTCAATGTGTGCATTCAACTGACAGAGTTAAACTCACGTGTGGATTCAGCGGTTTGCAAACCCTTTCTGTGCAGAATCCTAAAACCGGTATTTCCAGCCCAATTCCGGCATACGGACTAAACAGCAGGAAACTTCGTCTAAAACTCAGGAGAAAACTTTCCTTGAAACTGCTCTGCTGTGCATTCGTTCACCTAAGAGAGTTGAATCTATGTTGAGATTCAGCGAGTCAGAAACACGTTTCTTCTAGGAGCCGCGTTGGGATATTCCCGAGTGAATGGGACCATAGGCTGTACAGAGAAATATCTGCTTCTAAAACCAAAAGGGTGCTATCAAACTGAATGGTTGTCAATGTGTGCATTCAACTGACAGAGTTAAACTCACGTGTGGATTCAGCGGTTTGCAAACCCTTTCTGTCCAGAATCCCAAAACCGGTATTTCCAGCCCAATGCCCGCATACGTACTAAACAGCAGGAAAATTCGTCTAAAACTCAGGAGAAAAGTTTCCTTGAAACTGCTCTGCTGTTCGTTCGTTCACCTAAGAGAGTTGAATCTATGTTGAGATTCAGCGAGTCAGAAACACGTTTCTTCTAGGAGCTGCGTTGGGATATTCCCGAGTGATTGGGACCATAGGCTGTCCAGAGAAATATCTGCTTCTAAAACCAAAACAGAGCTATCTAACTGAATGGTTGTCAATGTGTGCATTCAACTGACAGAGTTAAACTCACGTGTGGATTCAGCGGTTTTCAAACCCTTTCTGTGCAGAATCCCAAAACCGGTATTTCCAGCCCAATGCTGGCATACGTACTAAACAGCAGGAAACTTCGTCTAAAACTCAGGAGAAAAGTTTCCTTGAAACTGCTCTGCTGTGCCTTCGATCACCTAAGAGAGTTGAATCTATGTTGAGATTCAGCGAGTCAGAAACACGTTTCTTCTAGGAGCTGCGTTGGGATATTCCCGAGTGAATGGGACCATAGGCTGTACAGAGAAATATCTGCTTCTAAAACCAAAACGGAGCTATCTAACTGAATGGTTGTCAATGTGTGCATTCAACTGACAGAGTTAAACTCACGTGTGGATTCAGCGGTTTGCAAACCCTTTCTGTGCAGAATCCCAAAACCGGTATTTCAAACCAAATGCCGGCATCCGTACTAATCAGCAGGAAACTTCGTCAAAAACTCAGGAGAAACGTTTCCTTGAAACTGCTCTGCTGTGCGTTCGTTCACCTAAGAGAGTTGAATCTATGTTGAGATTCAGCGAGTCAGAAACACGTTTCTTCTAGGAGCTGCGTTGGGATATTCCCGAGTTAATGGGACCATAGGCTGTACAGAGAAATATCTGCTTCTAAAACCAAAACGGAGCTATCTAACTGAATGGTTGTCAATGTGTGCATTCAACTGACAGAGTTAAACTCACGTGTGGATTCAGCGGTTTGCAAACCCTTTCTGTGCAGAATCCCAAAACCGGTATTTCCAGCCCAATGCTGGCATACGTACTAAACAGCAGGAAACTTCGTCTAAAACTCAGGAGAAAAGTTTCCTTGAAACTACTCTGCTGTGCCTTCGATCACCTAAGAGAGTTGAATCTATGTTGAGATTCAGCGAGTCAGAAACACGTTTCTTCTAGGAGCTGCGTTGGGATATTCCCGAGTGAATGGGACCATAGGCTGTACAGAGAAATATCTGCTTCTAAAACCAAAACGGAGCTATCTAACTGAGTGGTTGTCAATGTGTGCATTCAACTGACAGAGTTAAACTCACGTGTGGATTCAGCGGTTTGCAAACCCTTTCTGTGCAGAATCCCAAAACCGGTATTTCGAACCAAATGCCGGCATCCGTACTAATCAGCAGGAAACTTCGTCTAAAACTCAGGAGAAACGTTTCCTTGAAACTGCTCTGCTGTGCGTTCGTTCACCTAAGAGAGTTGAATCTATGTTGAGATTCAGCGAGTCAGAAACACGTTTCTTCTAGGAGCTGCTTTCGGATATTCCCGAGTGAATGGGACCATAGGCTGTACAGAGAAATATCTGCTTCTAAAACCAAAAGGGTGCTATCAAACTGAATGGTTGTCAATGTGTGCATTCAACTGACAGAGTTAAACTCACGTGTGGATTCAGCGGTTTGCAAACCCTTTCTATGCAGAATCCCAAAACCGGTATTTCGAACAAAATGCCGGCATCCGTACTAAACAGCAGGAAACTTCGTCTAAAACTCAGGAGAAACGTTTCCTTGAAACTGCTCTGCTGTGCTTTCGTTCACCTAAGAGAGTTGAATCTATGTTGAGATTCAGCGAGTCAGAAACACGTTTCTTCTAGGAGCTGCGTTGGGATATTCCCGAGTGAATGGGACCATAGGCTGTACAGAGAAATATCTGCTTCTAAAACCAAAACGGAGCTATCTAACTGAATGGTTGTCAATGTGTGCATTCAACTGACAGAGCTAAACTCACGTGTGGATTCAGCGGTTTGCAAACCCTTTCTGTGCAGAATCCCAAAACCGGTATTTCGAATCAAATGCCGGCATCCGTACTAATCAGCAGGAAACTTCGTCTAAAACTCAGGAGAAACGTTTCCTTGAAACTGCTCTGCTGTGCGTTCGTTCACCTAAGAGAGTTGAATCTATGTTGAGATTCAGCGAGTCAGAAACACGTTTGTTCTAGGAGCTGCGTTGGGATATTCCCGAGTGAATGGGACCATAGGCTGTACAGAGAAATATCTGCTTCTAAAACCAAAAGGGTGCTATCAAACTGAATGGTTGTCAATGTGTGCATTCAACTGACAGAGTTAAACTCACGTGTGGATTCAGCGGTTTGCAAACCCTTTCTGTGCAGAATCCCAAAACCGGTATTTCAAACCAAATGCCGGCATCCGTACTAAACAGCAGGAAACTTCGACTAAAACTCAGGAGAAACGTTACCTTGAAACTGCTCTGCTGTGCGTTCGTTCACCTAAGAGACTTGAATCTATGTTGAGATTCAGCGAGTCAGAAACACGTTTCTTCTAGGAGCTGCGTTGGGATATTCCCGAGTGAATGGGACCATAGGCTGTACAGAGAAATATCTGCTTCTAAAACCAAAACGGAGCTATCTAACTGAATGGTTGTCAATGTGTGCATTCAACTGACAGAGTTAAACTCACGTGTGGATTCAGCGGTTTGCAAACCCTTTCTGTGCAGAATCCCAAAACCGGTATTTCGAATCAAATGCCGGCATCCGTACTAATCAGCAGGAAACTTCGTCTAAAACTCAGGAGAAACGTTTCCTTGAAACTGCTCTGCTGTGCGTTCGTTCACCTAAGAGAGTTGAATCTATGTTGAGATTCAGCGACTCAGAAACACGTTTCTTCTAGGAGCTGCGTTGGGATATTCCCGAGTGAATGGGACCATAGGCTGTACAGAGAAATATCTGCTTCTAAAACCAAAACGGAGCTATCTAACTGAATGGTTGTCAATGTGTGCATTCAACTGACAGAGTTAAACTCACGTGTGGATTCAGCGGTTTGCAAACCCTTTCTGGGCAGAATCCCAAAACCGGTATTTCCAGCCCAATGCCGGCATCCGTACTAAACAGCAGGAAAGTTCGTCTAAAACTCAGGAGAAACGTTTCCTTGAAACTGCTCTGCTGTGCGTTCGTTCACCTAAGAGAGTTGAATCTATGTTGAGATTCAGCGAGTCAGAAACACGTTTCTTCTAGGAGCTGCGTTGGGATATTCCCGAGTGAATGGGACCATAGGCTGTACAGAGAAATATCTGCTTCTAAAACCAAAACGGAGCTATCTAACTGAATGGTTGTCAATGTGTGCATTCAACTGACAGAGTTAAACTCACGTGTGGATTCAGCGGTTTGCAAACCCTTTCTGTGCAGAATCCCAAAACCGGTATTTCAAACCAAATGCCGGCATCCGTACTAATCAGCAGGAAACTTCGTCAAAAACTCAGGAGAAACGTTTCCTTGAAACTGCTCTGCTGTGCGTTCGTTCACCTAAGAGAGTTGAATCTATGTTGAGATTCAGCGAGTCAGAAACACGTTTCTTCTAGGAGCTGCGTTGGGATATTCCCGAGTGAATGGGACCATAGGCTGTACAGAGAAATATCTGCTTCTAAAACCAAAACGGAGCTATCTAACTGAATGGTTGTCAATGTGTGCATTCAACTGACAGAGTTAAACTCACGTGTGGATTCAGCGGTTTGCAAACCCTTTCTGTGCAGAATCCCAAAACCGGTATTTCCAGCCCAATGCTGGCATACGTACTAAACAGCAGGAAACTTCGTCTAAAACTCAGGAGAAAAGTTTCCTTGAAACTACTCTGCTGTGCCTTCGATCACCTAAGAGAGTTGAATCTATGTTGAGATTCAGCGAGTCAGAAACACGTTTCTTCTAGGAGCTGCGTTGGGATATTCCCGAGTGAATGGGACCATAGGCTGTACAGAGAAATATCTGCTTCTAAAACCAAAACGGAGCTATCTAACTGAATGGTTGTCAATGTGTGCATTCAACTGACAGAGTTAAACTCACGTGTGGATTCAGCGGTTTGCAAACCCTTTCTGTGCAGAATCCCAAAACCGGTATTTCGAACCAAATGCCGGCATCCGTACTAATCAGCAGGAAACTTCGTCTAAAACTCAGGAGAAACGTTTCCTTGAAACTGCTCTGCTGTGCGTTCGTTCACCTAAGAGAGTTGAATCTATGTTGAGATTCAGCGAGTCAGAAACACGTTTCTTCTAGGAGCTGCTTTCGGATATTCCCGAGTGAATGGGACCATAGGCTGTACAGAGAAATATCTGCTTCTAAAACCAAAAGGGTGCTATCAAACTGAATGGTTGTCAATGTGTGCATTCAACTGACAGAGTTAAACTCACGTGTGGATTCAGCGGTTTGCAAACCCTTTCTGTGCAGAATCCCAAAACCGGTATTTCCAGCCCAATGCTGGCATACGTACTAAACAGCAGGAAACTTCGTCTAAAACTCAGGAGAAAAGTTTCCTTGAAACTACTCTGCTGTGCCTTCGATCACCTAAGAGAGTTGAATCTATGTTGAGATTCAGCGAGTCAGAAACACGTTTCTTCTAGGAGCTGCGTTGGGATATTCCCGAGTGATTGGGACCATAGGCTGTACAGAGAAATATCTGCTTCTAAAACCAAAACGGAGCTATCTAACTGAATGGTTGTCAATGTGTGCATTCAACTGACAGAGTTAAACTCACGTGTGGATTCAGCGGTTTGCAAACCCTTTCTGTGCAGAATCCCAAAACTGGTATTTCGAACCAAATGCCGGCATCCGTACTAATCAGCAGGAAACTTCGTCTAAAACTCAGGAGAAACGTTTCCTTGAAACTGCTCTGCTGTGCGTTCGTTCACCTAAGAGAGTTGAATCTATGTTGAGATTCAGCGAGTCAGAAACACGTTTCTTCTAGGAGCTGCTTTCGGATATTCCCGAGTGAATGGGACCATAGGCTGTACAGAGAAATATCTGCTTCTAAAACCAAAAGGGTGCTATCAAACTGAATGGTTGTCAATGTGTGCATTCAACTGACAGAGTTAAACTCACGTGTGGATTCAGCGGTTTGCAAACCCTTTCTATGCAGAATCCCAAAACCGGTATTTCGAACAAAATGCCGGCATCCGTACTAAACAGCAGGAAACTTCGTCTAAAACTCAGGAGAAACGTTTCCTTGAAACTGCTCTGCTGTGCTTTCGTTCACCTAAGAGAGTTGAATCTATGTTGAGATTCAGCGAGTCACAAACACGTTTCTTCTAGGAGCTGCGTTGGGATATTCCCGAGTGAATGGGACCATAGGCTGTACAGAGAAATATCTGCTTCTAAAACCAAAACGGAGCTATCTAACTGAATGGTTGTCAATGTGTGCATTCAACTGACAGAGTTAAACTCACGTGTGGATTCAGCGGTTTGCAAACCCTTTCTGTGCAGAATCCCAAAACCGGTATTTCGAATCAAATGCCGGCATCCGTACTAATCAGCAGGAAACTTCGTCTAAAACTCATGAGAAACGTTTCCTTGAAACTGCTCTGCTGTGCGTTCGTTCACCTAAGAGAGTTGAATCTATGTTGAGATTCAGCGAGTCAGAAACACGTTTGTTCTAGGAGCTGCGTTGGGATATTCCCGAGTGAATGGGACCATAGGCTGTACAGAGAAATATCTGCTTCTAAAACCAAAGGGGTGCTATCAAACTGAATGGTTGTCAATGTGTGCATTCAACTGACAGAGTTAAACTCACGTGTGGATTCAGCGGTTTGCAAACCCTTTCTGTGCAGAATCCCAAAACCGGTATTTCAAACCAAATGCCGGCATCCGTACTAAACAGCAGGAAACTTCGACTAAAACTCAGGAGAAACGTTACCTTGAAACTGCTCTGCTGTGCGTTAGTTCACCTAAGAGACTTGAATCTATGTTGAGATTCAGCGAGTCAGAAACACGTTTCTTCTAGGAGCTGCGTTGGGATATTCCCGAGTGAATGGGACCATAGGCTGTACAGAGAAATATCTGCTTCTAAAACCAAAACGGAGCTATCTAACTGAATGGTTGTCAATGTGTGCATTCAACTGACAGAGTTAAACTCACGTGTGGATTCAGCGGTTTGCAAACCCTTTCTGTGCAGAATCCTAAAACCGGTATTTCCAGCCCAATTCCGGCATACGTACTAAACAGCAGGAAACTTCGTCTAAAACTCAGGAGAAAACTTTCCTTGAAACTGCTCTGCTGTGCATTCGTTCACCTAAGAGAGTTGAATCTATGTTGAGATTCAGCGAGTCAGAAACACGTTTCTTCTAGGAGCCGCGTTGGGATATTCCCGAGGGAATGGGACCATAGGCTGTACAGAGAAATATCTGCTTCTAAAACCAAAAGGGTGCTATCAAACTGAATGGTTGTCAATGTGTGCATTCAACTGACAGAGTTAAACTCACGTGTGGATTCAGCGGTTTGCAAACCCTTTCTGTCCAGAATCCCAAAACCGGTATTTCCAGCCCAATGCCCGCATACGTACTAAACAGCAGGAAAATTCGTCTAAAACTCAGGAGAAAAGTTTCCTTGAAACTGCTCTGCTGTTCGTTCGTTCACCTAAGAGAGTTGAATCTATGTTGAGATTCAGCGAGTCAGAAACACGTTTCTTCTAGGAGCTGCGTTGGGATATTCCCGAGTGATTGGGACCATAGGCTGTACAGAGAAATATCTGCTTCTAAAACCAAAACGGAGCTATCTAACTGAATGGTTGTCAATGTGTGCATTCAACTGACAGAGTTAAACTCACGTGTGGATTCAGCGGTTTTCAAACCCTTTCTGTGCAGAATCCCAAAACCGGTATTTCCAGCCCAATGCTGGCATACGTACTAAACAGCAGGAAACTTCGTCTAAAACTCAGGAGAAAAGTTTCCTTGAAACTGCTCTGCTGTGCCTTCGATCACCTAAGAGAGTTGAATCTATGTTGAGATTCAGCGAGTCAGAAACACGTTTCTTCTAGGAGCTGCGTTGGGATATTCCCGAGTGAATGGGACCATAGGCTGTACAGAGAAATATCTGCTTCTAAAACCAAAACGGAGCTATCTAACTGAATGGTTGTCAATGTGTGCATTCAACTGACAGAGTTAAACTCACGTGTGGATTCAGCGGTTTGCAAACCCTTTCTGTGCAGAATCCCAAAACCGGTATTTCAAACCAAATGCCGGCATCCGTACTAATCAGCAGGAAACTTCGTCAAAAACTCAGGAGAAACGTTTCCTTGAAACTGCTCTGCTGTGCGTTCGTTCACCTAAGAGAGTTGAATCTATGTTGAGATTCAGCGAGTCAGAAACACGTTTCTTCTAGGAGCTGCGTTGGGATATTCCCGAGTGAATGGGACCATAGGCTGTACAGAGAAATATCTGCTTCTAAAACCAAAACGGAGCTATCTAACTGAATGGTTGTCAATGTGTGCATTCAACTGACAGAGTTAAACTCACGTGTGGATTCAGCGGTTTGCAAACCCTTTCTGTGCAGAATCCCAAAACCGGTATTTCCAGCCCAATGCTGGCATACGTACTAAACAGCAGGAAACTTCGTCTAAAACTCAGGAGAAAAGTTTCCTTGAAACTACTCTGCTGTGCCTTCGATCACCTAAGAGAGTTGAATCTATGTTGAGATTCAGCGAGTCAGAAACACGTTTCTTCTAGGAGCTGAGTTGGGATATTCCCGAGTGAATAGGACCATAGGCTGTACAGAGAAATATCTGCTTCTAAAACCAAAACGGAGCTATCTAACTGAATGGTTGTCAATGTGTGCATTCAACTGACAGAGTTAAACTCACGTGTGGATTCAGCGGTTTGCAAACCCTTTCTGTGCAGAATCCCAAAACCGGTATTTCGAACCAAATGCCGGCATCCGTACTAATCAGCAGGAAACTTCGTCTAAAACTCAGGAGAAACGTTTCCTTGAAACTGCTCTGCTGTGCGTTCGTTCACTTAAGAGAGTTGAATCTATGTTGAGATTCAGCGAGTCAGAAACACGTTTCTTCTAGGAGCTGCTTTCGGATATTCCCGAGTGAATGGGACCATAGGCTGTACAGAGAAATATCTGCTTCTAAAACCAAAAGGGTGCTATCAAACTGAATGGTTGTCAATGTGTGCATTCAACTGACAGAGTTAAACTCACGTGTGGATTCAGCGGTTTGCAAACCCTTTCTGTGCAGAATCCCAAAACCGGTATTTCCAGCCCAATGCTGGCATACCTACTAAACAGCAGGAAACTTCGTCTAAAACTCAGGAGAAAAGTTTCCTTAAAACTACTCTGCTGTGCCTTCGATCACCTAAGAGAGTTGAATCTATGTTGAGATTCAGCGAGTCAGAAACACGTTTCTTCTAGGAGCTGCGTTGGGATATTCCCGAGTGATTGGGACCATAGGCTGTACAGAGAAATATCTGCTTCTAAAACCAAAACGGAGCTATCTAACTGAATGGTTGTCAATGTGTGCATTCAACTGAAAGAGTTAAACTCACGTGGGGATTCAGCGGTTTGCAAACCCTTTCTGTGCAGAATCCCAAAACCGGTATTTCGAACCAAATGCCGGCATCCGTACTAATCAGCAGGAAACTTCGTCTAAAACTCAGGAGAAACGTTTCCTTGAAACTGCTCTGCTGTGCGTTCGTTCACCTAAGAGAGTTGAATCTATGTTGAGATTCAGCGAGTCAGAAACACGTTTCTTCTAGGAGCTGCTTTCGGATATTCCCGAGTGAATGGGACCATAGGCTGTACAGAGAAATATCTGCTTCTAAAACCAAAAGTGTGCTATCAAACTGAATGGTTGTCAATGTGTGCATTCAACTGACAGAGTTAAACTCACGTGTGGATTCAGCGGTTTGCAAACCCTTTCTATGCAGAATCCCAAAACCGGTATTTCGAAAAAAATGCCGGCATCCGTACTAAACAGCAGGAAACTTCGTCTAAAACTCAGGAGAAACGTTTCCTTGAAACTGCTCTGCTGTGCTTTCGTTCACCTAAGAGAGTTGAATCTATGTTGAGATTCAGCGAGTCACAAACACGTTTCTTCTAGGAGCTGCGTTGGGATATTCCCGAGTGAATGGGACCATAGGCTGTACAGAGAAATATCTGCTTCTAAAACCAAAACGGAGCTATCTAACTGAATGGTTGTCAATGTGTGCATTCAACTGACAGAGTTAAACTCACGTGTGGATTCAGCGGTTTGCAAACCCTTTCTGTGCAGAATCCCAAAACCGGTATTTCGAATCAAATGCCGGCATCCGTACTAATCAGCAGGAAACTTCGTCTAAAACTCATGAGAAACGTTTCCTTGAAACTGCTCTGCTGTGCGTTCGTTCACCTAAGAGAGTTGAATCTATGTTGAGATTCAGCGAGTCAGAAACACGTTTGTTCTAGGAGCTGCGTTGGGATATTCCCGAGTGAATGGGACCATAGGCTGTACAGAGAAATATCTGCTTCTAAAACCAAAAGGGTGCTATCAAACTGAATGGTTGTCAATGTGTGCATTCAACTGACAGAGTTAAACTCACGTGTGGATTCAGCGGTTTGCAAACCCTTTCTGTGCAGAATCCCAAAACCGGTATTTCAAACCAAATGCCGGCATCCGTACTAAACAGCAGGAAACTTCGACTAAAACTCAGGAGAAACGTTACCTTGAAACTGCTCTGCTGTGCGTTCGTTCACCTAAGAGACTTGAATCTATGTTGAGATTCAGCGAGTCAGAAACACGTTTCTTCTAGGAGCTGCGTTGGGATATTCCCGAGTGAATGGGACCATAGGCTGTACAGAGAAATATCTGCTTCTAAAACCAAAACGGAGCTATCTAACTGAATGGTTGTCAATGTGTGCATTCAACTGACAGAGTTAAACTCACGTGTGGATTCAGCGGTTTGCAAACCCTTTCTGTGCAGAATCCCAAAACCGGTATTTCGAATCAAATGCCGGCATCCGTACTAATCAGCAGGAAACTTCGTCTAAAACTCAGGAGAAACGTTTCCTTGAAACTGCTCTGCTGTGCCTTCGATCACCTAAGAGAGTTGAATCTATGTTGAGATTCAGCGAGTCAGAAACACGTTTCTTCTAGGAGCTGCGTTGGGATATTCCCGAGTGATTGGGACCATAGGCTGTACAGAGAAATATCTGCTTCTAAAACCAAAACGGAGCTATCTAACTGAATGGTTGTCAATGTGTGCATTCAACTGAAAGAGTTAAACTCACGTGTGGATTCAGCGGTTTGCAAACCCTTTCTGTGCAGAATCCCAAAACCGGTATTTCGAACCAAATGCCGGCATCCGTACTAATCAGCAGGAAACTTCGTCTAAAACTCAGGAGAAACGTTTCCTTGAAACTGCTCTGCTGTGCGTTCGTTCACCTAAGAGAGTTGAATCTATGTTGAGATTCAGCGAGTCAGAAACACGTTTCTTCTAGGAGCTGCTTTCGGATATTCCCGAGTGAATGGGACCATAGGCTGTACAGAGAAATATCTGCTTCTAAAACCAAAAGTGTGCTATCAAACTGAATGGTTGTCAATGTGTGCATTCAACTGACAGAGTTAAACTCACGTGTGGATTCAGCGGTTTGCAAACCCTTTCTATGCAGAATCCCAAAACCGGTATTTCGAACAAAATGCCGGCATCCGTACTAAACAGCAGGAAACTTCGTCTAAAACTCAGGAGAAACGTTTCCTTGAAACTGCTCTGCTGTGCTTTCGTTCACCTAAGAGAGTTGAATCTATGTTGAGATTCAGCGAGTCACAAACACGTTTCTTCTAGGAGCTGCGTTGTGATATTCCCGAGTGAATGGGACCATAGGCTGTACAGAGAAATATCTGCTTCTAAAACCAAAACGGAGCTATCTAACTGAATGGTTGTCAATGTGTGCATTCAACTGACAGAGTTAAACTCACGTGTGGATTCAGCGGTTTGCAAACCCTTTCTGTGCAGAATCCCAAAACCGGTATTTCGAATCAAATGCCGGCATCCGTACTAATCAGCAGGAAACTTCGTCTAAAACTCATGAGAAACGTTTCCTTGAAACTGCTCTGCTGTGCGTTCGTTCACCTAAGAGAGTTGAATCTATGTTGAGATTCAGCGAGTCAGAAACACGTTTGTTCTAGGAGCTGCGTTGGGATATTCCCGAGTGAATGGGACCATAGGCTGTACAGAGAAATATCTGCTTCTAAAACCAAAAGGGTGCTATCAAACTGAATGGTTGTCAATGTGTGCATTCAACTGACAGAGTTAAACTCACGTGTGGATTCAGCGGTTTGCAAACCCTTTCTGTGCAGAATCCCAAAACCGGTATTTCAAACCAAATGCCGGCATCCGTACTAAACAGCAGGAAACTTCGACTAAAACTCAGGAGAAACGTTACCTTGAAACTGCTCTGCTGTGCGTTCGTTCACCTAAGAGACTTGAATCTATGTTGAGATTCAGCGAGTCAGAAACACGTTTCTTCTAGGAGCTGCGTTGGGATATTCCCGAGTGAATGGGACCATAGGCTGTACAGAGAAATATCTGCTTCTAAAACCAAAACGGAGCTATCTAACTGAATGGTTGTCAATGTGTGCATTCAACTGACAGAGTTAAACTCACGTGTGGATTCAGCGGTTTGCAAACCCTTTCTGTGCAGAATCCCAAAACCGGTATTTCGAATCAAATGCCGGCATCCGTACTAATCAGCAGGAAACTTCGTCTAAAACTCAGGAGAAACGTTACCTTGAAACTGCTCTGCTGTGCGTTCGTTCACCTAAGAGAGTTGAATCTATGTTGAGATTCAGCGACTCAGAAACACGTTTCTTCTAGGAGCTGCGTTGGGATATTCCCGAGTGAATGGGACCATAGGCTGTACAGAGAAATATCTGCTTCTAAAACCAAAACGGAGCTATCTAACTGAATGGTTGTCAATGTGTGCATTCAACTGACAGAGTTAAACTCACGTGTGGATTCAGCGGTTTGCAAACCCTTTCTGTGCAGAATCCCAAAACCGGTATTTCCAGCCCAATGCCGGCATCCGTACTAAACAGCAGGAAAGTTCGTCTAAAACTCAGGAGAAACGTTTCCTTGAAACTGCTCTGCTGTGCGTTCGTTCACCTAAGAGAGTTGAATCTATGTTGAGATTCAGCGAGTCAGAAACACGTTTCTTCTAGGAGCTGCGTTGGGATATTCCCGAGTGAATGGGACCATAGGCTGTACAGAGAAATATCTGCTTCTAAAACCAAAACGGAGCTATCTAACTGAATGGTTGTCAATGTGTGCATTCAACTGACAGAGTTAAACTCACGTGTGGATTCAGCGGTTTGCAAACCCTTTCTGTGCAGAATCCCAAAACCGGTAATTCGAACCAAATGCCGGCATCCGTACTAATCAGCAGGAAACTTCGTCTAAAACTCAGGAGAAACGTTTCCTTGAAACTGCTCTGCTGTGCATCCGTTCACCTAAGAGAGTTGAATCTATGTTGAGATTCAGCGAGTCAGAAACACGTTTCTTCTAGGAGCTGCGTTGGGATATTCCCGAGTGGATGGGACCATAGGCTGTACAGAGAAATATCTGCTACTAAAACCAAAACGGAGCTATCTAACTGAATGGTTGTCAATGTGTGCATTCAACTGACAGAGTTAAACTCACGTGTGGATTCAGCGGTTTGCAAACCCTTTCTGTGCAGAATCCTAAAACCGGTATTTCCAGCCCAATTCCGGCATACGTACTAAACAGCAGGAAACTTCGTCTAAAACTCAGGAGAAAACTTTCCTTGAAACTGCTCTGCTGTGCATTCGTTCACCTAAGAGAGTTGAATCTATGTTGAGATTCAGCGAGTCAGAAACACGTTTCTTCTAGGAGCCGCGTTGGGATATTCCCGAGTGAATGGGACCATAGGCTGTACAGAGAAATATCTGCTTCTAAAACCAAAAGGGTGCTATCAAACTGAATGGTTGTCAATGTGTGCATTCAACTGACAGAGTTAAACTCACGTGTGGATTCAGCGGTTTGCAAACCCTTTCTGTCCAGAATCCCAAAACCGGTATTTCCAGCCCAATGCCCGCATACGTACTAAACAGCAGGAAAATTCGTCTAAAACTCAGGAGAAAAGTTTCCTTGAAACTGCTCTGCTGTTCGTTCGTTCACCTAAGAGAGTTGAATCTATGTTGAGATTCAGCGAGTCAGAAACACGTTTCTTCTAGGAACTGCGTTGGGATATTCCCGAGTGATTGGGACCATAGGCTGTACAGAGAAATATCTGCTTCTAAAACCAAAACGGAGCTATCTAACTGAATGGTTGTCAATGTGTGCATTCAACTGACAGAGTTAAACTCACGTGTGGATTCAGCGGTTTTCAAACCCTTTCTGTGCAGAATCCCAAAACCGGTATTTCCAGCCCAATGCTGGCATACGTACTAAACAGCAGGAAACTTCGTCTAAAACTCAGGAGAAAAGTTTCCTTGAAACTGCTCTGCTGTGCCTTCGATCACCTAAGAGAGTTGAATCTATGTTGAGATTCAGCGAGTCAGAAACACGTTTCTTCTAGGAGCTGCGTTGGGATATTCCCGAGTGAATGGGACCATAGGCTGTACAGAGAAATATCTGCTTCTAAAACCAAAACGGAGCTATCTAACTGAATGGTTGTCAATGTGTGCATTCAACTGACAGAGTTAAACTCACGTGTGGATTCAGCGGTTTGCAAACCCTTTCTGTGCAGAATCCCAAAACCGGTATTTCAAACCAAATGCCGGCATCCGTACTAATCAGCAGGAAACTTCGTCAAAAACTCAGGAGAAACGTTTCCTTGAAACTGCTCTGCTGTGCGTTCGTTCACCTAAGAGAGTTGAATCTATGTTGAGATTCAGCGAGTCAGAAACACGTTTCTTCTAGGAGCTGCGTTGGGATATTCCCGAGTGAATGGGACCATAGGCTGTACAGAGAAATATCTGCTTCTAAAACCAAAACGGAGCTATCTAACTGAATGGTTGTCAATGTGTGCATTCAACTGACAGAGTTAAACTCACGTGTGGATTCAGCGGTTTGCAAACCCTTTCTGTGCAGAATCCCAAAACCGGTATTTCCAGCCCAATGCTGGCATACGTACTAAACAGCAGGAAACTTCGTCTAAAACTCAGGAGAAAAGTTTCCTTGAAACTACTCTGCTGTGCCTTCGATCACCTAAGAGAGTTGAATCTATGTTGAGATTCAGCGAGTCAGAAACACGTTTCTTCTAGGAGCTGCGTTGGGATATTCCCGAGTGAATGGGACCATAGGCTGTACAGAGAAATATCTGCTTCTAAAACCAAAACGGAGCTATCTAACTGAATGGTTGTCAATGTGTGCATTCAACTGACAGAGTTAAACTCACGTGTGGATTCAGCGGTTTGCAAACCCTTTCTGTGCAGAATCCCAAAACCGGTATTTCCAGCCCAATGCCGGCATCCGTACTAAACAGCAGGAAAGTTCGTCTAAAACTCAGGAGAAACGTTTCCGTGAAACTGCTCTGCTGTGCGTTCGTTCACCTAAGAGAGTTGAATCTATGTTGAGATTCAGCGAGTCAGAAACACGTTTCTTCTAGGAGCTGCTTTCGGATATTCCCGAGTGAATGGGACCATAGGCTGTACAGAGAAATATCTGCTTCTAAAACCAAAAGGGTGCTATCAAACTGAATGGTTGTCAATGTGTGCATTCAACTGACAGAGTTAAACTCACGTGTGGATTCAGCGGTTTGCAAACCCTTTCTGTGCAGAATCCCAAAACCGGTATTTCCAGCCCAATGCTGGCATACGTACTAAACAGCAGGAAACTTCGTCTAAAACTCAGGAGAAAAGTTTCCTTGAAACTACTCTGCTGTGCCTTCGATCACCTAAGAGAGTTGAATCTATGTTGAGATTCAGCGAGTCAGAAACACGTTTCTTCTAGGAGCTGCGTTGGGATATTCCCGAGTGATTGGGACCATAGGCTGTACAGAGAAATATCTGCTTCTAAAACCAAAACGGAGCTATCTAACTGAATGGTTGTCAATGTGTGCATTCAACTGACAGAGTTAAACTCACGTGTGGATTCAGCGGTTTGCAAACCCTTTCTGTGCAGAATCCCAAAACCGGTATTTCGAACCAAATGCCGGCATCCGTACTAATCAGCAGGAAACTTCGTCTAAAACTCAGGAGAAACGTTTCCTTGAAACTGCTCTGCTGTGCGTTCGTTCACCTAAGAGAGTTGAATCTATGTTGAGATTCAGCGAGTCAGAAACACGTTTCTTCTAGGAGCTGCTTTCGGATATTCCCGAGTGAATGGGACCATAGGCTGTACAGAGAAATATCTGCTTCTAAAACCAAAAGGGTGCTATCAAACTGAATGGTTGTCAATGTGTGCATTCAACTGACAGAGTTAAACTCACGTGTGGATTCAGCGGTTTGCAAACCCTTTCTATGCAGAATCCCAAAACCGGTATTTCGAACAAAATGCCGGCATCCGTACTAAACAGCAGGAAACTTCGTCTAAAACTCAGGAGAAACGTTTCCTTGAAACTGCTCTGCTGTGCTTTCGTTCACCTAAGAGAGTTGAATCTATGTTGAGATTCAGCGAGTCACAAACACGTTTCTTCTAGGAGCTGCGTTGGGATATTCCCGAGTGAATGGGACCATAGGCTGTACAGAGAAATATCTGCTTCTAAAACCAAAAGGGTGCTATCAAACTGAATGGTTGTCAATGTGTGCATTCAACTGACAGAGTTAAACTCACGTGTGGATTCAGCGGTTTGCAAACGCTTTCTGTGCAGAATCCCAAAACCGGTATTTCCAGCCCAATGCTGGCATACGTACTAAACAGCAGGAAACTTCGTCTAAAACTCAGGAGAAAAGTTTCCTTGAAACTGCTCTGCTGTGCGTTCGTTCACCTAAGAGAGTTGAATCTATGTTGAGATTCAGCGAGTCAGAAACACGTTTCTTCTAGGAGCTGCGTTGGGATATTCCAGAGTGAATGGGACCATAGGCTGTACAGAGAAATATGTGCTTCTAAAACCAAAACGGTTCTATCTAACTGAATGGTTGTCAATGTGTGCATTCAACTGACAGAGTTAAACTCACGTGTGGATTCAGCGGTTTGCAAACCCTTTCTGTGCAGAATCCCAAAACCGGTATATCCAGCCCAATGCCGGCATCCGTACTAAACAGCAGGAAACTTCGTCTAAAACTCAGGAGAAACGTTTCCTTGAAACTGCTCTGCTGTGCGTTCGTTCACCTAAGAGAGTTGAATCTATGTTGAGATTCAGCGTGTCAGAAACACGTTTCTTCTAGGAGCTGCGTTGGGATATTCCCGAGTGAATGGGACCATAGGCTGTACAGAGAAATATCTGCTTCTAAAACCAAAACGGAGCTATCTAACTGAATGGTTGTCAATGTGTGCATTCAACTGACAGAGTTAAACTCACGTGTGGATTCAGCGGTTTGCAAACCCTTTCTGTGCAGAATCCCAAAACCGGTATTTCGAATCAAATGCCAGCATCCGTACTAATCAGCAGGAAACTTCGTCTAAAACTCATGAGAAACGTTTCCTTGAAACTGCTCTGCTGTGCGTTCGTTCACCGAAGAGAGTTGAATCTATGTTGAGATTCAGCGAGTCAGAAACACGTTTGTTCTAGGAGCTGCGTTGGGATATTCCCGAGTGAATGGGACCATAGGCTGTACAGAGAAATATCTGCTTTTAAAACCAAAAGGGTGCTATCAAACTGAATGGTTGTCAATGTGTGCATTCAACTGACAGAGTTAAACTCACGTGTGGATTCAGCGGTTTGCAAACCCTTTCTGTGCAGAATCCCAAAACCGGTATTTCCAGCCCAATGCCGGCATACGTACTTAACAGTAGTAAACTTCGTCTAAAGCTCAGGAGAAACGTTTCTTTGAAACTACTCTGCTGTGCGTTCGTTCACCTAAGAGAGTTGAATCTATGTTGAGATTCAGCGAGTCAGAAACACGTTTCTTCTAGGAGCTGCGTTGGGATATTCCCGAGTGAATGGGACCATAGGCTGTACAGAGAAATATCTGCTTCAAAAACCAAAACGGAGCTATCTCACTGAATGGTTGTCAGTGTGTGCATTCAACTGACAGAGTTAAACTCACGTGTGGATTCAGTGGTTTGCAAACCATTTCTGTGCAGAATCCCAAAAACGGTATTTCCAGCCCAATGCCGGCATACGTACTAAACTGCAGGAAACTTCGTCTAAAACTCAGGAGAAACGTTTCCTTGAAACTGCTCTGCTGTGCCTTCGTTCAACTAAGAGAGTTGAATCTATGTTGAGATTCAGCGAGTCAGAAACACGTTTCTTCTAGGAGCTGCGTTGGGATATTCCCGAGTGAATCAGACCATAGGCTGTACAGAGAAATATCTGCTTCTAAAACCAAAACGGAGCTATCTAACTGGATGGTTGTCAATGTGTGCATTCAACTTACAAAGTTAAACTCACGTGTGGATTCAGCGGTTTGCAAACCCTTTCTGTGCAGAATCCCAAAACTGGTATTTCCAGCCCAATGCCGGCATCCGTACTAAACAGCAGGAAACTTCGTCTAAAACTCAGGAGAAACGTTTCTTTGAAACTGCTCTGCTGTGCGTTCGTTCACCTAAGAGAGTTGAATCTATGTTGAGATTCAGCGAGTCAGAAACACGTTTCTTCTAGGAGCTGCATTGGGATATTCCCGAGTGAATGGGACCATAGGCTGTACAGAGAAATATCTGCTTCTAAAACCAAAACGGAGCTATCTAACTGAATGGTTGTCAATGTGTGCATTCAACTGACAGAGTTAATCTCACGTGTGGACTCAGCGGTTTGCAAACCGTTTCTGTGCAGAATCCCAAAACCGGTATTTCCAGCCCAATGCCGGCATATGTACTAAACAGCAGGAAGCTTCGTCTAAAACTCAGGAGAAACGTTTCCTTGAAACTGCTCTGCTGTCCATTCGTTCACCTAAGAGAGTTGAATCTATGTTGAGATTCAGCGAGTCAGAAACACGTTTCTTCTAGGAGATGCGTTGGGATATTCCCGAGTGAATGGGACCATAGGCTGTACAGAGAAATATCTGCTTCTAAAACCAAAACGGAGCTATCTAACTGAATGGTTGTCAATGTGTGCATTCAACTGACAGAGTTAAACTCACGTGTGGATTCAGCGGTTTGCAAACCCTTTCTGTGCAGAATCCCAAAACAGGTATTTCCAGCCCAATGCCGGCATACGTACTAAACAGCAGGAAACTTCGTCTAAAACTCAGGAGAAACGTTTCCTTGAAACTGCTCTGCTGTGCGTTCGTTCACCTAAGAGAGTTGAATCTATTTTGAGATTCAGCGAGTCAGAAACACGTTTCTTCAAGGAGCTGCGTTGGGATATTACCGAGTGAATGGGACCATAGGCTGTACAGAGAAATATCTGCTTCTAAAACCAAAACGGAGCTATCTAACTGGATGATTGTCAATGTGTGCATTCAACTGACAGAGTTAAACTCACGTGTGGATTCAGCGGTTTGCAAACCCTTTCTGTGCAGAATCCCAAAACCGGTACTTCCAGCCCAATGCCGGCATCCGTACTAAATAGCAGGAAACTTCGTCTAAAACTCAGGAGAAACGTTTCCTTGAAACTGCTCTGCTGTGCGTTCGTTCACCTAAGAGAGTTGAATCTATTTTGAGATTCAGCGAGTCAGAAAGACGTTTCTTCTAGGAGCTGCGTTGGGATATTCTCGAGTGAATGGGACCATAGGCTGTACAGAGAAATATCTGCTTCTAAAACCAAAACGGAGCTATCTAACTGAATGGTTGTCAATGTGTGCATTCAACTGACAGAGTTAAACTCACGTGTGGATTCAGCGGTTTGCAAACCCTTTCTGTGCAGAATCCCAAAACCGGTATTTCGAATCAAATGCCGGCATCCGTACTAATCAGCAGGAAACTTCGTCTAAAACTCAGGAGAAACGTTTCCTTGAAACTGCTCTGCTGTGCGTTCGTTCACCTAAGAGAGTTGAATCTATGTTGAGATTCAGCGACTCAGAAACACGTTTCTTCTAGGAGCTGCGTTGGGATATTCCCGAGTGAATGGGACCATAGGCTGTACAGAGAAATATCTGCTTCTAAAACCAAAACGGAGCTATCTAACTGAATGGTTGTCAATGTGTGCATTCAACTGACAGAGTTAAACTCACGTGTGGATTCAGCGGTTTGCAAACCCTTTCTGTGCAGAATCCCAAAACCGGTATTTCCAGCCCAATGCCGACATCCGTACTAAACAGCAGGAAAGTTCGTCTAAAACTCAGGAGAAACGTTTCCTTGAAACTGCTCTGCTGTGCGTTCGTTCACCTAAGAGAGTTGAATCTATGTTGAGATTCAGCGAGTCAGAAACACGTTTCTTCTAGGAGCTGCGTTGGGATATTCCCGAGTGAATGGGACCATAGGCTGTACAGAGAAATATCTGCTTCTAAAACCAAAACGGAGCTATCTAACTGAATGGTTGTCAATGTGTGCATTCAACTGACAGAGTTAAACTCACGTGTGGATTCAGCGGTTTGCAAACCCTTTCTGTGCAGAATCCCAAAACCGGTAATTCGAACCAAATGCCGGCATCCGTACTAATCAGCAGGAAACTTCGTCTAAAACTCAGGAGAAACGTTTCCTTGAAACTGCTCTGCTGTGCGTCCGTTCACCTAAGAGAGTTGAATCTATGTTGAGATTCAGCGAGTCAGAAACACGTTTCTTCTAGGAGCTGCGTTGGGATATTCCCGAGTGAATGGGACCATAGGCTGTACAGAGAAATATCTGCTACTAAAACCAAAACGGAGCTATCTAACTGAATGGTTGTCAATGTGTGCATTCAACTGACAGAGTTAAACTCACGTGTGGATTCAGCGGTTTGCAAACCCTTTCTGTGCAGAATCCTAAAACCGGTATTTCCAGCCCAATTCCGGCATACGTACTAAACAGCAGGAAACTTCGTCTAAAACTCAGGAGAAAACTTTCCTTGAAACTGCTCTGCTGTGCATTCGTTCACCTAAGAGAGTTGAATCTATGTTGAGATTCAGCGAGTCAGAAACACGTTTCTTCTAGGAGCCGCGTTGGGATATTCCCGAGTGAATGGGACCATAGGCTGTACAGAGAAATATCTGCTTCTAAAACCAAAAGGGTGCTATCAAACTGAATGGTTGTCAATGTGTGCATTCAACTGACAGAGTTAAACTCACGTGTGGATTCAGCGGTTTGCAAACCCTTTCTGTCCAGAATCCCAAAACCGGTATTTCCAGCCCAATGCCCGCATACGTACTAAACAGCAGGAAAATTCGTCTAAAACTCAGGAGAAAAGTTTCCTTGAAACTGCTCTGCTGTTCGTTCGTTCACCTAAGAGAGTTGAATCTATGTTGAGATTCAGCGAGTCAGAAACACGTTTCTTCTAGGAGCTGCGTTGGGATATTCCCGAGTGATTGGGACCATAGGCTGTACAGAGAAATATCTGCTTCTAAAACCAAAACGGAGCTATCTAACTGAATGGTTGTCAATGTGTGCATTCAACTGACAGAGTTAAACTCACGTGTGGATTCAGCGGTTTGCAAACCCTTTCTGGGCAGAATCCCAAAACCGGTATTTCCAGCCCAATGCTGGCATACGTACTAAACAGCAGGAAACTTCGTCTAAAACTCAGGAGAAAAGTTTCCTTGAAACTGCTCTGCTGTGCCTTCGATCACCTAAGAGAGTTGAATCTATGTTGAGATTCAGCGAGTCAGAAACACGTTTCTTCTAGGAGCTGCGTTGGGATATTCCCGAGTGAATGGGACCATAGGCTGTACAGAGAAATATCTGCTTCTAAAACCAAAACGGAGCTATCTAACTGAATGGTTGTCAATGTGTGCATTCAACTGACAGAGTTAAACTCACGTGTGGATTCAGCGGTTTGCAAACCCTTTCTGTGCAGAATCCCAAAACCGGTATTTCAAACCAAATGCCGGCATCCGTACTAATCAGCAGGAAACTTCGTCTAAAACTCAGGAGAAACGTTTCTTTGAAACTGCTCTGCTTTTCGTTCGATCACCTAAGAGAGTTGAATCTATGTTGAGATTCAGCGAGTCAGAAACACGTTTCTTCTAGGAGCTGCGTTGGGATATTCCCTTGTGAATGGGACCATAGGCTGTACAGAGAAATATCTGCTCCTAAAACCAAAAGGGTGCTATCTAACTCAATGGTTGTCAATGTGTGCATTCAACTGACAGAGTTAAACTCACGTTTGGATTCAGCGGTTTACAAACTCTTTCTGTGCAGAATCCCAAAACCGGTAATTCCAGCTCAATGCCGCCATACGTACTAAACTGCAGGAAACTTCGTCTAAAACTGAGGAGAAACGTTTCCTTGAAACTGCTCTGCTGTGCGTTCGTTCACCTAAGAGAGTTGAATCTATGTTGAGATTCAACGAGTCAGAAACACGTTTCTTCTAGGAGCTGCGTTGGGATATTCCCGAGTGAATGGGACCATAGGCTGTACAGAGAAATATCTGCTTCTAAAACCAAAACGGAGCTATATAACTGAATGGTTGTCAATGTGTGCATTCAACTGACAGAGTTAATCTCACGTGTGGATTCAGCGGTTTGCAAACCCTTTCTGTGCAGAAGCCAAAAACCGGTATTTCCAGCCCAATGCCGGCATCCGTACTAAACAGCAGGAGACTTCTTCTGAAACTCAGGAGAAACCTTTCCTTGAAAGTGCTCTGCTGTGCGTTCGTTCACTTAAGAGAGTTGAGTCTATGTTGAGATTCAGCGAGTCAGAAACACGTTTCTTCTAGGAGCTGCGTTGGGATATTCCCGAGTGAATGGGACCATAGTCTGTACAGAGAAATATCTACTTCTAAAACCAAAACGGAGCTATCTAACTGGATGGTTGTCAATGTGTGCATTCATCTGACACAGTTAAACTCACGTGTGGATTCAGCGGTTTGCAAACCTTTTCTGTGCAGAATCCCAAAACCGGTATTTCCAGCCCAATGCCGGCATCCGTACTAAACAGCAGGAAACTTCGTCTAAAACTCAGGAGAAACGTTTCCTTGAAACTGCTCTGCTGTTCGTTCGTTCACCTAAGAGAGTTGAATATATGTTGAGATTCAGCGAGTCAGAAACACGTTTCTTCTAGGTGCTGCGTTGGGATATTCCCGAGTGAATGGGACCATAGGCTGTACAGAGAAATATCTGTTTCTAAAACCCAAACGGAGCTATCTAACTGAATGGTTGTCAATGTGTGCATTCAACTGACAGAGGTAAACTCACGTGTGGATTCAGCGGTTTGCAAAACCTTTCTGTGCAGAATCCCAAAACCGGTATTTACAGCCCAATGCCGGCATACGTACTAAACAGCAGGAAACTTCGTCTAAAACTCAGGAGAAAAGTTTCCTTGAAACTGCTCTGCTGTGCGTTCGTTCACCTAAGAGAGTTGAATCTATGTTGAGATTCAGCGAGTCAGAAACACGTTTCTTCTAGGAGCTGCGTTGGGATATTCCCGAATGAATGGGACCATAGGCTGTACAGAGAAATATCTGCTTCTAAAACCAAAACGGAGCTATGTAACTGAATGGTTGTCAATGTGTGCATTCAACTGACAGAGTTAAACTCACGTGTGGATTCAGCGGTTTGCAAACCCTTTCTGTGCAGAATCCCAAAACCGGTATTTCCAGCCCAATGCCGGCATACGTACTAAACAGCAGGAAACTTCGTCTAAAACTCAGGAGAAACGTTTCCTTGAAACTGCTCTGCTGTGCGTTCGTTCACCTAAGAGAGTTGAATCAATGTTGAGATTCAGCGAGTCACAAACACGTTTCTTCTAGGAGATGCGTTGGGATATTCCCGAGTGAATGGGACCATAGGCTGTACAGAGAAATATCTGCTTCTAAAACCAAAACGGAGCTATCTAACTGAATGGTTGTCAATGTGTGCATTCAACTGACAGAGTTAAACTCACGTGTGGATTCAGTGGTTTGGAAACCCTTTCTGTGCAGAATCCCAAAACCGGTATTTCCAGCCCAATGCCGGCATACGTACTAAACAGCAGGAAACTTCGTCTAAAACTCAGGAGAAACGTTTCCTTGAAACTGCTCTGCTGTGCGTTCGTTCACTTAAGAGAGTTGAATCTATGTTGAGATTCAGCGAGTCAGAAACACGTTTCTTCTAGGAGCTGCGTAGGGATATTCCCGAGTGAATGGGACCTTAGGCTGTACAGAGAAATATCTGTTTCTAAAACCAAAACGGAGCTATCTATCTGAATGGTTGTCAATTTGTGCATTCAACTGACAGAGTTAAACTCACGTGTGGATTCAGCGGTTTGCAAACCCTTTCTGTGCAGAATCCCAAAACCGGTATTTCCAGCCCAATGCCGGCATCCGTACTAAACAGCAGGGAACTTCGTCTAAAACTCAGGAGAAACGTTTCCTTGAAACTGCTCTGCTGTGCGTTCGTTCACCTAAGAGAGTTGAATCTATGTTGAGATTCAGCGAGTCAGAAGCACGTTTCTTCTAAGAGCTGCGTTGGGATATTCCCGAGTGAATGGGACCATAGGCTGTACAGAGAAATATCTGCTTCTAAAACCAAAAGGGTGCTATCAAACTGAATGGTTGTCAATATTTGCATTCAACTGACAGAGTTAAACTCACGTGTGGATTCAGCGGTTTGCAAACCCTTTCTGTGCAGAATCCCAAAACCGGTATTTCCAGCCCAATGCCGGCATATCTACTAAACAGCAGGAAGCTTCGTCTAAAACTCAGGAGAAACGTTTCCTTGAAACTGCTCTGCTGTTCATTCGTTCACCTAAGAGAGTTGAATCTATGTTGAGATTCAGCGAGTCAGAAACACGTTTCTTCTAGGAGATGCGTTGGGATATTCCCGAGTGAATGGGACCATAGGCTGTACAGAGAAATATCTGCTTCTAAAACCAAAACGGAGCTATCTAACTGAGTGGTTGTCAATGTGTGCATTCAACTGACAGAGTTAAACTCACGTGTGGATTCAGCGGTTTGCAAACCCTTTCTGTGCAGAATACCAAAACCGGTATTTCCAGCCCAATGCCGACATACGTACTAAACAGCAGGAAACTTCGTCTAAAACTCAGGAGAAACGTTTCCCTGAAACAGCTCTGCTGTGCGTTCGTTCAGCTAAGAGACTTGAATCTATGTTGAGATTCAGCGAGTCAGAAACACGTTTCTTCCAGGAGCTGCGTGAGGATATTCCCGAGTGAATGGGACCATAGGCTGTACAGAGAAATATCTGCTTCTAAAACCAAAACGGAGCTATATAACTGAATGGTTTTCAATGTGTGCATTCAACTGACAGAGTTAAACTCACGTGTGGATTCAGTGGTTTGCAAACCCTTTCTGTGCAGAATCCCAAAACCGGTATTTCCAGCCCAATGCCCGCATACGTACTAAACAGCAGGAAACTTCGTCTAAAACTCAGGAGAAACGTTTCCTTGAAACTGCTCTGCTGTGCGTTCGTTCACTTAAGAGAGTTGAATCTATGTTGAGATTCAGCGAGTCAGAAACACGTTTCTTCTAGGAGCTGCGTTGGGATATTCCCGAGTGAATGGGACCATAGGCTGAACAGAGAAATATCTGTTTCTAAAACCAAAACGGAGCTATCTATCTGAATGGTTGTCAATTTGTGCACTCAATTGACAGAGTTGAACTCACGTGTCGATTCAGCGGTTTGCAAACTCTTTCTGTGCAGAAGCCAAAAACCGGTATTTCCAGACCAATGCCGGCATCTGTACTAAACAGCAGGAGACTTCGTCTAAAACTCAGGAAAAAAGTTTCCTTGAAACTGCTCTGCTGTGCGTTCGTTCACCTCAGAGAGTTGAATCTATGTTGAGATTCAGCGAGTCAGAAACACGTTTCTTCTAGGAGCTGCGTTGGGATATTCCCGAGTGAATGGGACCATAGGCTGTACAGAGAAATATCTGTTTCTAAAACCAAAACGGAGCTATCTAACTGAATGGTTGTCAATGTGTGCATTCAACTGACAGAGTTAAACTCACATGTGGATTCAGCGGTTTGCAAACCCTTTATGTGCAGAATCCCAAAACCGGTATTTCCAGCCCAATGCCGGCATACGTACTAAACAGCAGGAAACTTCGTCTAAAACTCAGGAGAAACGTTTCCTTGAAACTGCTCTGCTGTGCGTTCGTTCACCTAAGAGACTTGAATCTATGTTGAGATTCAGCGAGTCAGAAACACGTTTCTTCCAGGAGCTGCGTGAGGATATTCCCGAGTGAATGGGACCATAGGCTGTACGGAGAAATATCTGCTTCTAAAACCAAAACGGAGCTATCTAACTGAATGGTTGTCAATGTGTGCATTCAACTGACAGAGTTAAACTCACGTGTGGATTCAGTGGTTTGCAAACCCTTTCTGTGCAGAATCCCAAAACCGGTATTTCCAGCCCAATGCCGGCATACGTACTAAACAGCAGGAAACTTCGTCAAAAACTCAGGAGAAACGTTTCCTTGAAACTGCTCTGCTGTGCATTCGTTCACTTAAGAGAGTTGAATCTATGTTGAGATTCAGCGAGTCAGAAACACGTTTCTTCTAGGAGCTGCGTTGGGATATTCCCGAGTGAATGGGACCATAGTCTGTACAGAGAAATATCTGCTTCTAAAACCAAAACGGAGCTATCTAACTGGATGGTTGTCAATGTGTGCATTCAACTGACAAAGTTAAACTCACGTGTGGATTCAGCGGTTTGCAAACCCTTTCTGTGCAGAATCCCAAAACCGGTGTTTCCAGCCCAATGCCGGCATCCGTACTAAACAGCAGGAAACTTCGTCTAAAACTCAGGAGAAACGTTTCCTTGAAACTGCTCTGCTGTGCGTTCGTTCACCTAAGAGAGTTGAATCTATGTTGAGATTCAGCGAGTCAGAAACACGTTTCTTCTAGGAGCTGCGTTGGGATATTCCCGAGTGAATGGGACCATAGGCTGTACAGAGAAATATCTGTTTCTAAAACCAAAACGGAGCTATCTAAGTGAATGGTTGTCAATGTGTGCATTCAACTGACAGAGTTAAACTCACATGTGGATTCAGCGGTTTGCAAACCCTTTCTGTGCAGAATCCCAAAACCGGTATTTCCAGCCCAATGCCGGCATCCGTACTAAACAGCAGGGAACTTCGTCTAAAACTCAGGAGAAACGTTTCCTTGAAACTGCTCTGCTGTGCGTTCGTTCACCTAAGAGAGTTGAATCTATGTTGAGATTCAGCGAGTCAGAAGCACGTTTCTTCTAAGAGCTGCGTTGGAATATTCCCGAGTGAATGGGACCATAGGCTGTACAGAGAAATATCTGCTTCTAAAACCAAAAGGGTGCTATCAAACTGAATGGTTGTCAATATTTGCATTCAACTGACAGAGTTAAACTCACGTGTGGATTCAGCGGTTTACAAACCCTTTCTGTGCAGAATCCCAAAACCGGTATTTCCAGCCCAATGCCGGCATATCTACTAAACAGCAGGAAGCTTCGTCTAAAACTCAGGAGAAACGTTTCCTTGAAACTGCTCTGCTGTTCATTCGTTCACCTAAGAGAGTTGAATCTATGTTGAGATTCAGCGAGTCAGAAACACGTTTCTTCTAGGAGATGCGTTGGGATATTCCCGAGTGAATGGGACCATAGGCTGTACAGAGAAATATCTGCTTCTAAAACCAAAACGGAGCTATCTAACTGAATGGTTGTCAATGTGTGCATTCAACTGACAGAGTTAAACTCACGTGTGGATTCAGCGGTTTGCAAACCCTTTCTGTGCAGAATCCCAAAACCGGTATTTCCAGCCCAATGCCGGCATACGTACTAAACAGCAGGAAACTTCGTCTAAAACTCAGGAGAAACGTTTCCCTGAAACAGCTCTGCTGTGCGTTCGTTCACCTAAGAGACTTGAATCTATGTTGAGATTCAGCGAGTCAGAAACACGTTTCTTCCAGGAGCTGCGTGAGGATATTCCCGAGTGAATGGGACCATAGGCTGTACAGAGAAATATCTGCTTCTAAAACCAAAACGGAGCTATCTAACTGAATGGTTTTCAATGTGTGCATTCAACTGACAGAGTTAAACTCACGTGTGGATTCAGTGGTTTGCAAACCCTTTCTGTGCAGAATCCCAAAACCGGTATTTCCAGCCCAATGCCGGCATACGTACTAAACAGCAGGAAACTTCGTCTAAAACTCAGGAGAAACGTTTCCTTGAAACTGCTCTGCTGTGCGTTCGTTCACTTAAGAGAGTTGAATCTATGTTGAGATTCAGCGAGTCAGAAACACGTTTCTTCTAGGAGCTGCGTTGGGATATTCCCGAGTGAATGGGACCATAGGCTGTACAGAGAAATATCTGTTTCTAAAACCAAAACGGAGCTATCTATCTGAATGGTTGTCAATTTGTGCATTCAACTGACAGAGTTAAACTCACGTGTCGATTCAGCGGTTTGCAAACCCTTTCTGTGCAGAACCCAAAAACCGGTATTTCCAGCCCAATGCCGGCATCCGTACTAAACAGCAGGAGACTTCGTCTAAAACTCAGGAGAAAAGTTTCCTTGAAACTGCTCTGCTGTGCGTTCGTTCACCTAAGAGAGTTGAATCTATGTTGAGATTCAGCGAGTCAGAAACACGTTTCTTCTAGGAGATGCGTTGGGATATTCCCGAGTGAATGGGACCATAGGCTGTACAGAGAAATATCTGCTTCTAAAACCAAAACGGAGCTACCTAACTGAATGGTTGTCAATGTGTGCATTCAACTGACAGAGTTAAACTCACGTGTGGATTCAGCGGTTTGCAAACCCTTTCTGTGCAGAATCCCAAAACCGGTATTTCCAGCCCAATGCCGGCATACGTACTAAACAGCAGGAAACTTCGTCTAAAACTCAGGAGAAACGTTTCCCTGAAACAGCTCTGCTGTGCGTTCGTTCACCTAAGAGACTTGAATCTATGTTGATTTTCAGCGAGTCAGAAACACGTTTCTTCCAGGAGCTGCGTGAGGATATTCCCGAGTGAATGGGACCATAGGCTGTACAGAGAAATATCTGCTTCTAAAACCAAAACGGAGCTATCTAACTGAATGGTTTTCAATGTGTGCATTCAACTGACAGAGTTAAACTCACGTGTGGATTCAGTGGTTTGCAAACCCTTTCTGTGCAGAATCCCAAAACCGGTATTTCCAGCCCAATGCCGGCATACGTACTAAACAGCAGGAAACTTCGTCTAAAACTCAGGAGAAACGTTTCCTTGAAACTGCTCTGCTGTGCGTTCGTTCACTTAAGAGAGTTGAATCTATGTTGAGATTCAGCGAGTCAGAAACACGTTTCTTCTAGGAGCTGCGTTGGGATATTCCCGAGTGAATGGGACCATAGGCTGTACAGAGAAATATCTGTTTCTAAAACCAAAACGGAGCTATCTATCTGAATGGTTGTCAATTTGTGCATTCAACTGACAGAGTTAAACTCACGTGTGGATTCAGCGGTTTGCAAACCCTTTCTGTGCAGAAGCCAAAAACCGGTATTTCCAGCCCAATGCCGGCATCCGTACTAAACAGCAGGAGACTTCGTCTAAAACTCAGGAGAAAAGTTTCCTTGAAACAGCTCTGCTGTGCGTTCGTTCACCTAAGAGAGTTGAATCTATGTTGAAATTCAGCGAGTCAGAAACACGTTTCTTCTAGGAGCTGCGTTGGGATATTCCCGAGTGCATGGGACCATAGGCTGTACAGAGAAATATCTGTTTCTAAAACCAAAACGGAGCTATCTAACTGAATGGTTGTCAATGTGTGCATTCAACTGACAGAGTTAAACTCACATGTGGATTCAGCGGTTTGCAAACCCTTTCTGTGCAGAATCCCAAAACCGGTATTTCCAGCCCAATGCCGGCATACGTACTAAACAGCAGGAAACTTCGTCTAAAACTCAGGAGAAACGTTTCCTTGAAACTGCTCTGCTGTGCGTTCGTTCACCTAAGAGACTTGAATCTATGTTGAGATTCAGCGAGTCAGAAACACGTTTCTTCCAGGAGCTGCGTGAGGATATTCCCGAGTGAATGGGACCATAGGCTGTACAGAGAAATATCTGCTTCTAAAACCAAAACGGAGCGATCTAACTGAATGGTTGTCAATGTGTGCATTCAACTGACAGAGTTAAACTCACGTGTGGATTCAGTGGTTTGCAAACCCTTTCTGTGCAGAATCCAAAAACCGGTATTTCCAGCCCAATGCCGGCATCCGTACTAAACAGCAGGAAACTTCGTCTAAAACTCAGGAGAAACGTTTCCTTGAAACTGCTCTGCTGTGCGTTCGTTCACCTAAGAGAGTTGAATATATGTTGAGATTCAGCGAGTCAGAAACACGTTTCTTCTAGGTGCTGCGTTGGAATATTCCCGAGTGAATGGGACCATAGGCTGTACAGAGAAATATCTGTTTCTAAAACCAAAACGGAGCTATCTAACTGAATGGTTGTCAATGTGTGCATTCAACTGACAGAGATAAACTCACGTGTGGATTCAGCGGTTTGCAAACCCTTTCTGTGCAGAATCCCAAAACCGGTGTTTCCAGCCCAATGCCGGCATACGTACTAAACAGCAGGAAACTTCGTCTAAAACTCAGGAGAAACGTTTCCTTGAAACTGCTCTGCTGTGCGTTCGTTCACCTAAGAGAGTTGAATCTATTTTGAGATTCAGCGACTCAGAAACACGTTTCTCCCAGGAGCTGCGTTGGGATATTCCCGAGTGAATGGGACCATAGGCTGTACAGAGAAATATCTGTTTCTAAAACCAAAACGGAGCTATCTAACTGAATGGTTGTCAATGTGTGCATTCAACTGACAGAGATAAACTCACGTGTGGATTCAGCGGTATGCAAACCCTTTCTGTGCAGAATCCCAAAACCGGTATTTCCAGCCCAATGCCGGCATACGTACTAAACAGCAGGAAACTTCGTCTAAAACTCAGGAGAAACGTTTCCTTGAAACTGCTCTGCTGTGCGTTCGTTCACCTAAGAGAGTTGAATCTATGTTGAGATTCAGCGAGTCAGAAACACGTTTCTTCCAGGAGCTGCGTTTGGATATTCCCGAGTGAATGGGACCATAGGCTGTACAGAGAAATATCTGCTTCTAAAACCAAAACGGAGCTATCTAACTGGATGGTTGTCAATGTGTGCATTCAACTGACAAAGTTAAACTCACGTGTGGATTCAGCGGTTTGCAAACCCTTTCTGTGCAGAATCCCAAAACCGGTATTTCCAGCCCAATGCCGGCATACGTACTAAACAGCAGGAAACTTCGTCTAAAACTCAGGGGAAACGTTTCCTTGAAACTGCTCTGCTGTGCCTTCGTTCCCCTAAGAGACTTGAATCTATGTTGAGATTCAGCGAGTCAGAAACACGTTTCTTCCAGGAGCTGCGTGAGTATATTCCCGAGTGAATGGGACCATAGGCTGTACAGAGAAATATCTGCTTCTAAAACCAAAACGGAGGTATCTAACTGAATGGTTGTCAATGTGTGCATTCAACTGACAGAGTTAAACTCACGTGTGGATTCAGTGGTTTGCAAACCCTTTCTGTGCAGAATCCCAAAACCGGTATTTCCAGCCCAATGCCGGCATCCGTACTAAACAGCAGGAAACTTCGTCTAAAACTCAGGAGAAACGTTTCCTTGAAACTGCTCTGCTGTGCGTTCGTTCACCTAAGAGAGTTGAATATATGTTGAGATTCAGCGAGTCAGAAACACGTTTCTTCTAGGAGCTGCGTTGGGATATTCCCGAGTGAATGGGACCATAGGCTGTACAGAGAAATATCTGTTTCTAAAACCAAAACGGAGCTATCTAACTGAATGGTTGTCAATGTGTGCATTCAACTGACAGAGATAAACTCACGTGTGGATTCAGCGGTTTGCAAACCCTTTCTGTGCAGAATCCCAAAACCGGTATTTCCAGCCCAATGCCGGCATCCGTACTATACAGCAGGAAACTTAGTCTAAAACTCAGGAGAAACGTTTCCTTGAAACTGCTCTGCTGTGCGTTCGTTCACCTAAGAGAGTTGAATCTATGTTGAGATTCAGCGAGTCAGAAGCACGTTTCTTCTAAGAGCTGCGTTGGAATATTCCCGAGTGAATGGGACCATAGGCTGTACAGAGAAATATCTGCTTCTAAAACCAAAAGGGTGCTATCAAACTGAATGGTTGTCAATGTGTGCATTCAACTGACAGAGTTAAACTCACGTGTGGATTCAGTGGTTTGCAAACCCTTTCTGTGCAGAATCTCAAAACCGGTATTTCCAGCCCAATGCCGGCATATGTACTAAACAGCAGGAAGCTTCGTCTAAAACTCAGGAGAAACGTTTCCTTGAAACTGCTCTGCTGTTCTTTCGTTCACCTAAGAGAGTTGAATCTATGTTGAGATTCAGCGAGTCAGAAACACGTTTCTTCTTGGAGATGCGTTGGGATATTCCCGAGTGAATGGGACCATAGGCTGTACAGAGAAATATCTGCTTCTAAAACCAAAACGGAGCTATCTAACTGAATGGTTGTCAATGTGTGCATTCAACTGACAGAGTTAAACTCACGTGTGGATTCAGCGGTTTGCAAACCCTTTCTGTGCAGAATCCCAAAACCGGTATTTCCAGCCCAATGCCGGCATACGCACTAAACAGCAGGAAACTTCGTCTAAAACTCAGGAGAAACGTTTCCTTGAAACTGCTCTGCTGTGTGTTCGTTCACTTAAGAGAGTTGAATCTATGTTGAGATTCAGCGAGTCAGAAACACGTTTCTTCTAGGAGCTGCGTTGGGATATTCCTGAGTGAATGGGACCATAGGCTGTACAGAGAAATATCTGTTTCTAAAACCAAAACGGAGCTATCTATCTGAATGGTTGTCAATTTGTGCATTCAACTGACAGAGTTAAACTCACGTGTGGATTCAGCGGTTTGCAAACCCTTTCTGTTCAGAATCCCAAAACCGGTATTTCCAGCCCAATGCCGGCATCCGTACTAAACAGCAGGGAACTTCGACTAAAACTCAGGAGAAACGTTTCCTTGAAACTGCTCTGCTGTGCGTTCGTTCACCTAAGAGAGTTGAATCTATGTTGAGATTCAGCGAGTCAGAAGCGCGTTTCTTCTAAGAGCTGCGTTGGGATATTCCCGAGTGAATGGGACCATAGGCTGTACAGAGAAATATCTGCTTCTAAAACCAAAAGGGTACTATCAAACTGAATGGTTGTCAATATTTGCATTCAACTGACAGAGTTAAACTCACGTGTGGATTCAGCGGTTTGCAACCCCTTTCTGTGCAGAATCCCAAAACCGGTATTTCCAGCCCAATGCCGGCATATCTACTAAACAGCAGGAAGCTTCGTCTAAAACTCAGGAGAAACGTTTCCTTGAAACTGCTCTGCTGTTCATTCGTTCACCTAAGAGAGTTGAATCTATGTTGAGATTCAGCGAGTCAGAAACACGTTTCTTCTAGGAGATGCGTTGGGATATTCCCGAGTGAATGGGACCATAGGCTGTACAGAGAAATATCTGCTTCTAAAACCAAAACGGAGCTACCTAACTGAATGGTTGTCAATGTGTGCATTCAACTGACAGAGTTAAACTCACGTGTGGATTCAGCGGTTTGCAAACCCTTTCTGTGCAGAATCCCAAAACCGGTATTTCCAGCCCAATGCCGGCATACGTACTAAACAGCAGGAAACTTCGTCTAAAACTCAGGAGAAACGTTTCCCTGAAACAGCTCTGCTGTGCGTTCGTTCACCTAAGAGACTTGAATCTATGTTGAGATTCAGCGAGTCGGAAACACGTTTCTTCCAGGAGCTGCGTGAGGATATTCCCGAGTGAATGGGACCATAGGCTGTACAGAGAAATATCTGCTTCTAAAACCAAAACGGAGCTATCTAACTGAATGGTTTTCAATGTGTGCATTCAACTGACAGAGTTAAACTCACGTGTAGATTCAGTGGTTTGCAAACCCTTTCTGTGCAGAATCCCAAAACCGGTATTTCCAGCCCAATGCCGGCATACGTACTAAACAGCAGGAAACTTCGTCTAAAACTCAGGAGAAACGTTTCCTTGAAACTGCTCTGCTGTGCGTTCGTTCACTTAAGAGAGTTGAATCTATGTTGAGATTCAGCGAGTCAGAAACACGTTTCTTCTAGGAGCTGCGTTGGGATATTCCCGAGTGAATGGGACCATAGGCTGTACAGAGAAATATCTGTTTCTAAAACCAAAACGGAGCTATCTATCTGAATGGTTGTCAATTTGTGCATTCAACTGACAGAGTTAAACTCACGTGTCGATTCAGCGGTTTGCAAACCCTTTCTGTGCAGAAGCCAAAAACCGGTATTTCCAGCCCAATGCCGGCATCCGTACTAAACAGCAGGAGACTTCGTATAAAACTCAGGAGAAAAGTTTCCTTGAAACTGCTCTGCTGTGCGTTCGTTCACCTAAGAGAGTTGAATCTATGTTGAGATTCAGCGAGTCAGAAACACGTTTCTTCTAGGAGCTGCGTTGGGATATTCCCGAGTGAATGGGACCATAGGCTGTACAGAGAAATATCTGCTTCTAAAACCAAAAGGGTGCTATCAAACTGAATGGTTGTCAATATTTGCATTCAACTGACAGAGTTAAACTCACGTGTGGATTCAGCGGTTTACAAACCCTTTCTGTGCAGAATCCCAAAACCGGTATTTCCAGCCCAATGCCGGCATATCTACTAAACAGCAGGAAGCTTCGTCTAAAACTCAGGAGAAACGTTTCCTTGAAACTGCTCTGCTGTTCATTCGTTCACCTAAGAGAGTTGAATCTATGTTGAGATTCAGCGAGTCAGAAACACGTTTCTTCTAGGAGATGCGTTGGGATATTCCCGAGTGAATGGGACCATAGGCTGTACAGAGAAATATCTGCTTCTAAAACCAAAACGGAGCTATCTAACTGAATGGTTGTCAATGTGTGCATTCAACTGACAGAGTTAAACTCACGTGTGGATTCAGCGGTTTGCAAACCCTTTCTGTGCAGAATCCCAAAACCGGTATTTCCAGCCCAATGCCGGCATACGTACTAAACAGCAGGAAACTTCGTCTAAAACTCAGGAGAAACGTTTCCCTGAAACAGCTCTGCTGTGCGTTCGTTCACCTAAGAGACTTGAATCTATGTTGAGATTCAGCGAGTCAGAAACACGTTTCTTCCAGGAGCTGCGTGAGGATATTCCCGAGTGAATGGGACCATAGGCTGTACAGAGAAATATCTGCTTCTAAAACCAAAACGGAGCTATCTAACTGAATGGTTTTCAATGTGTGCATTCAACTGACAGAGTTAAACTCACGTGTGGATTCAGTGGTTTGCAAACCCTTTCTGTGCAGAATCCCAAAACCGGTATTTCCAGCCCAATGCCGGCATACGTACTAAACAGCAGGAAACTTCGTCTAAAACTCAGGAGAAACGTTTCCTTGAAACTGCTCTGCTGTGCGTTCGTTCACTTAAGAGAGTTGAATCTATGTTGAGATTCAGCGAGTCAGAAACACGTTTCTTCTAGGAGCTGCGTTGGGATATTCCCGAGTGAATGGGACCATAGGCTGTACAGAGAAATATCTGTTTCTAAAACCAAAACGGAGCTATCTATCTGAATGGTTGTCAATTTGTGCATTCAACTGACAGAGTTAAACTCACGTGTCGATTCAGCGGTTTGCAAACCCTTTCTGTGCAGAACCCAAAAACCGGTATTTCCAGCCCAATGCCGGCATCCGTACTAAACAGCAGGAGACTTCGTCTAAAACTCAGGAGAAAAGTTTCCTTGAAACTGCTCTGCTGTGCGTTCGTTCACCTTAGAGAGTTGAATCTATGTTGAGATTCAGCGAGTCAGAAACACGTTTCTTCTAGGAGATGCGTTGGGATATTCCCGAGTGAATGGGACCATAGGCTATACAGAGAAATATCTGCTTCTAAAACCAAAACGGAGCTACCTAACTGAATGGTTTTCAATGTGTGCATTCAACTGACAGAGTTAAACTCACGTGTGGATTCAGTGGTTTGCAAACCCTTTCTGTGCAGAATCCCAAAACCGGTATTTCCAGCCCAATGCCGGCATACGTACTAAACAGCAGGAAACTTCGTCTAAAACTCAGGAGAAACGTTTCCTTGAAACTGCTCTGCTGTGCGTTCGTTCACTTAAGAGAGTTGAATCTATGTTGAGATTCAGCGAGTCAGAAACACGTTTCTTCTAGGAGCTGCGTTGGGATATTCCCGAGTGAATGGGACCATAGGCTGTACAGAGAAATATCTGTTTCTAAAACCAAAACGGAGCTATCTATCTGAATGGTTGTCAATTTGTGCATTCAACTGACAGAGTTAAACTCACGTGTCGATTCAGCGGTTTGCAAACCCTTTCTGTGCAGAAGACAAAAACAGGTATTTCCAGCCCAATGCCGGCATCCGTACTAAACAGCAGGAGACTTCGTCTAAAACTCAGGAGAAAAGTTTCCTTGAAACTGCTCTGCTGTGCGTTCGTTCACCTAAGAGAGTTGAATCTATGTTGAGATTCAGCGAGTCAGAAACACGTTTCTTCTAGGAGCTGCGTTGGGATATTCCCGAGTGAATGGGACCATAGGCTGTACAGAGAAATATCTGTTTCTAAAACCAAAACGGAGCTATCTAAGTGAATGGTTGTCAATGTGTGCATTCAACTGACAGAGTTAAACTCACATGTGGATTCAGCGGTTTGCAAACCCTTTCTGTGCAGAATCCCAAAACCGGTATTTCCAGCCCAATGCCGGCATACGTACTAAACAGCAGGAAACTTCGTCTAAAACTCAGGAGAAACGTTTCCTTGAAACTGCTCTGCTGTGCGTTCGTTCACCTAAGAGACTTGAATCTATGTTGAGATTCAGCGAGTCAGAATCACGTTTCTTCTAGGTGCTGCGTTGGGATATTCCCGAGTGAATGGGACCATAGGCTATACAGAGAAATATCTGTTTCTAAAACCAAAACGGAGCTATCTAACTGAATGGTTGTCAATGTGTGCATTCAACTGACAGAGATAAACTCACGTGTGGATTCAGCGGTTTGCAAACCCTTTCTGTGCAGAATCCCAAAACCAGTATTTCCAGCCCAATGCCGGCATACGTACTAAACAGCAGGAAACTTCGTCTAAAACTCAGGAGAAACGTTTCCTTGAAACTGCTCTGCTGTGCGTTCGTTCACCTAAGAGAGTTGAATCTATTTTGAGATTCAGCGACTCAGAAACACGTTTCTTCCAGGAGCTGCGTTGGGATATTCCCGAGTGAATGGGACCATAGGCTGTACAGAGAAATATCTGCTTCTGAAACCAAAACGGAGCTATCTAACTGGATGGTTGTCAATGTGTGCATTCAACTGACAAAGTTAAACTCTCGTGTGGATTCAGCGGTTTGCAAACCCTTTCTGTGCAGAATCCCAAAACCGGTATTTCCAGCCCAATGCCGGCATCCGTACTAAACAGCAGGGAACTTCGTCTAAAACACAGGAGAAACGTTTCCTTGAAACTGCTCTGCTGTGCGTTCGTTCACCTAAGAGAGTTGAATCTATGTTGAGATTCAGCGAGTCAGAAACACGTTTCTTCTAGGAGCTGCGTTGGGATATTCAGGAGTGAATGGGACCATAGGCTGTACAGAGAAATATCTGCTCCTAAAACCAAAAGGGTGCTATCAAACTGAATGGTTGTCAATGTGTGCATTCAACTGACAGAGTTAAACTCACGTGTGGATTCAGCGGTTTGCAAACCCTTTCTGTGCAGAATCCCAAAACCGGTGTTTCCAGCCCAATGCCGGCATATCTACTAAACAGCAGGAAGCTTCGTCTAAAACTCAGGAGAAACGTTTCCTTGAAACTGCTCTGCTGTTCCTTCGTTCACCTAAGAGAGTTGAATCTATGTTGAGATTCAGCGAGTCAGAAACACGTTTCTTCTAGGAGATGCGTTGGGATATTCCCGAGTGAATGGGACCATAGGCTGTACAGAGAAATATCTGCTTCTAAAACCAAAACGGAGCTATCTAACTGAATGGTTGTCAATGTGTGCATTCAACTGACAGAGTTAAACTCAAGTGTCGATTCAGCGGTTTGCAAACCCTTTCTGTGCAGAACCCAAAAACCGGTATTTCCAGCCCAATGCCGGCATACGTACTAAACAGCAGGAGACTTCGTCTAAAACTCAGGAGAAAAGTTTCCTTGAAACTGCTCTGCTGTGCGTTCGTTCACCTAAGAGAGTTGAATCTATGTTGAGATTCAGCGAGTCAGAAACACGTTTCTTCTAGGAGCTGCGTTGGGATATTCCCGAGTGCATGGGACCATAGGCTGTACAGAGAAATATCTGTTTCTAAAACCAAAACGGAGCTATCTAACTGAATGGTTGTCAATGTGTGCATTCAACTGACAGAGTTAAACTCACATGTGGATTCAGCGGTTTGCAAACCCTTTCTGTGCAGAATCCCAAAACCGGTATTTCCAGCCCAATGCCGGCATACGTACTAAACAGCAGGAAACTTCGTCTAAAACTCAGGAGAAACGTTTCCTTGAAACTGCTCTGCTGTGCGTTCGTTCACCTAAGAGACTTGAATCTATGTTGAGATTCAGCGAGTCAGAAACACGTTTCTTCCAGGAGCTGCGTGAGGATATTCCCGAGTGAATGGGACCATAGGCTGTACAGAGAAATATCTGCTTCTAAAACCAAAACGGAGCTCTCTAACTGAATGGTTGTCAATGTGTGCATTCAACTGACAGAGTTAAACTCACGTGTGGATTCAGTGGTTTGCAAACCCTTTCTGTGCAGAATCCCAAAACCGGTATTTCCAGCCCAATGCCGGCATACGTACTAAACAGCAGGAAACTTCGTCAAAAACTCAGGAGAAACGTTTCCTTGAAACTACTCTGCTGTGAGTTCGTTCACTTAAGAGAGTTGAATCTATGTTGAGATTCAGCGAGTCAGAAACACGTTTCTTCTAGGAGCTGCGTTGGGATATTCCCGAGTGAATGGGACCATAGTCTGTACAGAGAAATATCTGCTTCTAAAACCAAAACGGAGCTATCTAACTGGATGGTTGTCAATGTGTGCATTCAACTGACAAAGTTAAACTCACGTGTGGATTCAGCGGTTTGCAAACCCTTTCTGTGCAGAATCCCAAAACCGGTATTTCCAGCCCAATGCCGGCATCCGTACTAAACAGCAGGAAACTTCGTCTAAAACTCAGGAGAAACGTTTCCTTGAAACTGCTCTGCTGTGCGTTCGCTCACCTAAGAGAGTTGAATATATGTTGAGATTCAGCCAGTCAGAAACACGTTTCTTCTAGGTGCTGCGTTGGGATATTCACGAGTGAATGGGACCATAGGCTGTACAGAGAAATATCTGTTTCTAAAACCAAAACGGAGCTATCTATCTGAATGGTTGTCAATTTGTGCATTCAACTGACAGAGTTAAACTCACGTGTCGATTCAGCGGTTTGCAAACCCTTTCTGTGCAGAAGACAAAAACAGGTATTTCCAGCCCAATGCCGGCATCCGTACTAAACAGCAGGAGACTTCGTCTAAAACTCAGGAGAAAAGTTTCCTTGAAACTGCTCTGCTGTGCGTTCGTTCACCTAAGAGAGTTGAATCTATGTTGAGATTCAGCGAGTCAGAAACACGTTTCTTCTAGGAGCTGCGTTGGGATATTCCCGAGTGAATGGGACCATAGGCTGTACAGAGAAATATCTGTTTCTAAAACCAAAACGGAGCTATCTAAGTGAATGGTTGTCAATGTGTGCATTCAACTGACAGAGTTAAACTCACATGTGGATTCAGCGGTTTGCAAACCCTTTCTGTGCAGAATCCCAAAACCGGTATTTCCAGCCCAATGCCGGCATACGTACTAAACAGCAGGAAACTTCGTCTAAAACTCAGGAGAAGCGTTTCCTTGAAACTGCTCTGCTGTGCGTTCGTTCACCTAAGAGACTTGAATCTATGTTGAGATTCAGCGAGTCAGAATCACGTTTCTTCTAGGTGCTGCGTTGGGATATTCCCGAGTGAATGGGACCATAGGCTATACAGAGAAATATCTGTTTCTAAAACCAAAACGGAGCTATCTAACTGAATGGTTGTCAATGTGTGCATTCAACTGACAGAGATAAACTCACGTGTGGATTCAGCGGTTTGCAAACCCTTTCTGTGCAGAATCCCAAAACCAGTATTTCCAGCCCAATGCCGGCATACGTACTAAACAGCAGGAAACTTCGTCTAAAACTCAGGAGAAACGTTTCCTTGAAACTGCTCTGCTGTGCGTTCGTTCACCTAAGAGAGTTGAATCTATTTTGAGATTCAGCGACTCAGAAACACGTTTCTTCCAGGAGCTGCGTTGGGATATTCCCGAGTGAATGGGACCATAGGCTGTACAGAGAAATATCTGCTTCTGAAACCAAAACGGAGCTATCTAACTGGATGGTTGTCAATGTGTGCATTCAACTGACAAAGTTAAACTCTCGTGTGGATTCAGCGGTTTGCAAACCCTTTCTGTGCAGAATCCCAAAACCGGTATTTCCAGCCCAATGCCGGCATCCGTACTAAACAGCAGGGAACTTCGTCTAAAACACAGGAGAAACGTTTCCTTGAAACTGCTCTGCTGTGCGTTCGTTCACCTAAGAGAGTTGAATCTATGTTGAGATTCAGCGAGTCAGAAACACGTTTCTTCTAGGAGCTGCGTTGGGATATTCAGGAGTGAATGGGACCATAGGCTGTACAGAGAAATATCTGCTCCTAAAACCAAAAGGGTGCTATCAAACTGAATGGTTGTCAATGTGTGCATTCAACTGACAGAGTTAAACTCACGTGTGGATTCAGCGGTTTGCAAACCCTTTCTGTGCAGAATCCCAAAACCGGTGTTTCCAGCCCAATGCCGGCATATCTACTAAACAGCAGGAAGCTTCGTCTAAAACTCAGGAGAAACGTTTCCTTGAAACTGCTCTGCTGTTCCTTCGTTCACCTAAGAGAGTTGAATCTATGTTGAGATTCAGCGAGTCAGAAACACGTTTCTTCTAGGAGATGCGTTGGGATATTCCCGAGTGAATGGGACCATAGGCTGTACAGAGAAATATCTGCTTCTAAAACCAAAACGGAGCTATCTAACTGAATGGTTGTCAATGTGTGCATTCAACTGACAGAGTTAAACTCAAGTGTCGATTCAGCGGTTTGCAAACCCTTTCTGTGCAGAACCCAAAAACCGGTATTTCCAGCCCAATGCCGGCATACGTACTAAACAGCAGGAGACTTCGTCTAAAACTCAGGAGAAAAGTTTCCTTGAAACTGCTCTGCTGTGCGTTCGTTCACCTAAGAGAGTTGAATCTATGTTGAGATTCAGCGAGTCAGAAACACGTTTCTTCTAGGAGCTGCGTTGGGATATTCCCGAGTGCATGGGACCATAGGCTGTACAGAGAAATATCTGTTTCTAAAACCAAAACGGAGCTATCTAACTGAATGGTTGTCAATGTGTGCATTCAACTGACAGAGTTAAACTCACATGTGGATTCAGCGGTTTGCAAACCCTTTCTGTGCAGAATCCCAAAACCGGTATTTCCAGCCCAATGCCGGCATACGTACTAAACAGCAGGAAACTTCGTCTAAAACTCAGGAGAAACGTTTCCTTGAAACTGCTCTGCTGTGCGTTCGTTCACCTAAGAGACTTGAATCTATGTTGAGATTCAGCGAGTCAGAAACACGTTTCTTCCAGGAGCTGCGTGAGGATATTCCCGAGTGAATGGGACCATAGGCTGTACAGAGAAATATCTGCTTCTAAAACCAAAACGGAGCTCTCTAACTGAATGGTTGTCAATGTGTGCATTCAACTGACAGAGTTAAACTCACGTGTGGATTCAGTGGTTTGCAAACCCTTTCTGTGCAGAATCCCAAAACCGGTATTTCCAGCCCAATGCCGGCATACGTACTAAACAGCAGGAAACTTCGTCAAAAACTCAGGAGAAACGTTTCCATGAAACTACTCTGCTGTGAGTTCGTTCACTTAAGAGAGTTGAATCTATGTTGAGATTCAGCGAGTCAGAAACACGTTTCTTCTAGGAGCTGCGTTGGGATATTCCCGAGTGAATGGGACCATAGTCTGTACAGAGAAATATCTGCTTCTAAAACCAAAACGGAGCTATCTAACTGGATGGTTGTCAATGTGTGCATTCAACTGACAAAGTTAAACTCACGTGTGGATTCAGCGGTTTGCAAACCCTTTCTGTGCAGAATCCCAAAACCGGTATTTCCAGCCCAATGCCGGCATCCGTACTAAACAGCAGGAAACTTCGTCTAAAACTCAGGAGAAACGTTTCCTTGAAACTGCTCTGCTGTGCGTTCGCTCACCTAAGAGAGTTGAATATATGTTGAGATTCAGCCAGTCAGAAACACGTTTCTTCTAGGTGCTGCGTTGGGATATTCACGAGTGAATGGGACCATAGGCTGTACAGAGAAATATCTGTTTCTAAAACCAAAACGGAGCTATCTAACTGAATGGTTGTCAATGTGTGCATTCAACTGACAGAGATAAACTCACGTGTGGATTCAGCGGTATGCAAACCCTTTCTGTGCAGAATCCCAAAACCGGTATTTCCAGCCCAATGCCGGCATACGTACTAAACAGCAGGAAACTTCGTCTAAAACTCAGGAGAAACGTTTCCTTGAAACTGCTCTGCTGTGCGTTCGTTCACCTAAGAGAGTTGAATCTATGTTGAGATTCAGCGAGTCAGAAACACGTTTCTTCCAGGAGCTGCGTTTGGATATTCCCGAGTGAATGGGACCATAGGCTGTACAGAGAAATATCTGCTTCTAAAACCAAAACGGACCTATCTAACTGGATGGTTGTCAATGTGTGCATTCAACTGACAACGTTAAACTCACGTGTGGATTCAGCGGTTTGCAAACCCTTTCTGTGCAGAATCCCAAAACCGGTATTTCCAGCCCAATGCCGGCATCCGTACTAAACAGCAGGAAACTTCGTCTAAAACTCAGGAGAAACGTTTCCTTGAAACTGCTCTGCTGTGCGTTCGTTCACCTAAGAGACTTGAATGTATGTTGAGATTCAGCGAGTCAGAAACTCGTTTCTTCCAGGAGCTGCGCTGGGATATTCCTGAGTGAATGGGACCATAGGCTGTACAGGGAAATATCTGCTTCTAAAACCAAAACGGAGCTATCTAACTGAATGGTTGTCAATGTGTGCATTCATCTGACAGAGTTAAACTCACGTGTGGATTCAGTGGATTGCAAACCCTTTCTGTGCAGAATCCCAAAACCGGTATTTCCAGCCCAATGCCGGCATACGTACTAAACAGCAGGAAACTTCGTCTAAAACTCAGGAGAAACGTTTCCTTGAAACTGCTCTGCTGTGCGTTCGTTCACTTAAGAGAGTTGAATCTATGTTGAGATTCAGCGAGTCAGAAACACGTTTCTTCTAGGAGCTGCGATGGGATATTCCCGAGTGAATGGGACCATAGTCTGTACAGAGAAATATCTGCTTCTAAAACCAAAACGGAGCTATCTAACTGGATGGTTGTCAATGTGTGCATTCAACTGACAAAGTTAAACTCACGTGTGGATTCAGCGGTTTGCAAACCCTTTCTGTGCAGAATCCCAAAACCGGTATTTCAAGCCCAATGCCGGCATCCGTACTAAACACCAGGAAACTTCGTCTAAAACCAAGGAGAAACGTTTCTTTGAAACTGCTCTGCTGTGCGTTCGTTCACCTAAGAGATTTGAATCTATGTTGAGATTCAGCGAGTCAGAAACACGTTTCTTCTAGGAGCTGCGTTGGGATATTCCCTTGTGAATGGGACCATAGGCTGTACAGAGAAATGTCTGCTCCTAAAACCAAAAGAGTGTTATCTAACTGAATGGTTGTCAATGTGTGCATTCAACTGACAGAATTAAACTCACGTTTGGATTCAGCGGTTTACAAACCCTTTCTGTGCAGAATCCCAAAACCGGTAATTCCAGCTCAATGCCGGCATATGTACTAAACTGCAGGAAACTTCGTCTAAAACTCAGGAGAAACGTTTCCTTGAAACTGCTCTGCTGTGCGTTCGTTCACCTAAGAGAGTTGAATCTATGTTGAGTTTCAGCGAGTCAGAAACACGTTTCTTCTAGGAGCTGCGTTGGGATATTTCCGAGTGAATCAGACCATAGGCTGTACAGAGAAATATCTGCTTCTAAAACCAAAACGGAGCTATCTACCTGGATGGTTGTCAATGTGTGCATTCAACTGACAAAGTTAAACTCACGTGTGGATTCAGCGGTTTGCAAACCCTTTCTGTGCAGAATCCCAAAACCGGTATTTCCAGCCCAATGCCGGCATCCGTACTAAACAGCAGGAAACTTCGTCTAAAACTCAGGAGAAACGTTTCCTTGAAACTGCTCTGCTGTGCGTTCGTTCACCTAAGAGAGTTGAATCTATTTTGAGATTCAGCGACTCAGAAACACGTTTCTTCCAGGAGCTGCGTTGGGATATTCCCGAGTGAATGGGACCATAGGCTGTACAGAGAAATATCTGCTTCTGAAACCAAAACGGACCTATCTAACTGGATGGTTGTCAATGTGTGCATTCAACTGACAAAGTTAAACTCTCGTGTGGATTCAGCGGTTTGCAAACCCTTTCTGTGCAGAATCCCAAAACCGGTATTTCCAGCCCAATGCCGGCATCCGTACTAAACAGCAGGAAACTTCGTCTAAAACTCAGGAGAAACGTTTCTTTGAAACTGCTCTGCTGTGCGTTCGTTCACCTAAGAGAGTTGAATCTATGTTGAGATTCAGCGAGTCAGAAACACGTTTCTTCTAGGAGCTGCGTTGGGATATTCCCTTGTGAATGGGACCATAGACTGTACAGAGAAATGTCTGCTCCTAAAACCAAAAGGGTGCTATCTAACTGAATGGTTGTCAATGTGTGCATTCAACTGACAGAATTAAACTCACGTTTGGATTCAGCGGTTTACAAACCCTTTCTGTGCAGAATCCCAAAACCGGTAATTCCAGCTCAATGCCGGCATATGTACTAAACTGCAGGAAACTTCGTCTAAAACTCAGGAGAAACGTTTCCTTGAAACTGCTCTGCTGTGCGTTCGTTCACCTAAGAGAGTTGAATCTATGTTGAGTTTCAGCGAGTCAGAAACACGTTTCTTCTAGGAGCTGCGTTGGGATATTCCCGAGTGAATCAGACCATAGGCTGTACAGAGAAATATCTGCTTCTAAAACCAAAACGGAGCTATCTACCTGGATGTTTGTCAATGTGTGCATTCAACTGACAAAGTTAAACTCACGTGTGGATTCAGCGGTTTGCAAACCCTTTCTGTGCAGAATCCCAAAACCGGTATTTCCAGCCCAATGCCGGCATCCGTACTAAACAGCAGGGAACTTCGTCTAAAACTCAGGAGAAACGTTTCCTTGAAACTGCTCTGCTGTGCGTTCGTTCACCTAAGAGAGTTGAATCTATTTTGAGATTCAGCGACTCAGAAACACGTTTCTTCCAGGAGCTGCGTTGGGATATTCCCGAGTGAATGGGACCATAGGCTGTACAGAGAAATATCTGCTTCTGAAACCAAAACGGAGCTATCTAACTGGATGGTTGTCAATGTGTGCATTCAACTGACAAAGTTAAACTCTCGTGTGGATTCAGCGGTTTGCAAACCCTTTCTGTGCAGAATCCCAAAACCGGTATTTCCAGCCCAATGCCGGCATCCGTACTAAACAGCAGGGAACTTCGTCTAAAACTCAGGAGAAACGTTTCCTTGAAACTGCTCTGCTGTGCGTTCGTTCACCTAAGAGAATTGAATCTATGTTGAGATTCAGCGAGTCAGAAGCACGTTTCTTCTAAGAGCTGCGTTGGAATATTCCCGAGTGAATGGGACCATAGGCTGTACAGAGAAATATCTGCTTCTAAAACCAAAAGGGTGCTGTCAAACTGAATGGTTGTCAATATTTGCATTCAACTGACAGAGTTAAACTCACGTGTGGATTCAGCGGTTTGCAAACCCTTTCTGTGCAGAATCCCAAAACCGGTATTTCCAGCCCAATGCCGGCATATCTACTAAACAGCAGGAAGCTTCGTCTAAAACTCAGGAGAAACGTTTCCTTGAAACTGCTCTGCTGTTCATTCGTTCACCTAAGAGAGTTGAATCTATGTTGAGATTCAGCGAGTCAGAAACACGTTTCTTCTAGGAGATGCGTTGGGATATTCCCGAGTGAATGGGACCATAGTCTGTACAGAGAAATATCTGCTTCTAAAACCAAAACGGAGCTATCTAACTGAATGGTTGTCAATGTGTGCATTCAACTGACAGAGTTAAACTCAAGTGTCGATTCAGCGGTTTGCAATCCCTTTCTGTGCAGAACCCAAAAACCGGTATTTCCAGCCCAATGCCGGCATACGTACTAAACAGCAGGAGACTTCGTCTAAAACTCAGGAGAAAAGTTTCCTTGAAACTACTCTGCTGTGCGTTCGTTCACCTAAGAGAGTTGAATCTATGTTGAGATTCAGCGAGTCAGAAACACGTTTCTTCTAGGAGCTGCGTTGGGATATTCCCGAGTGCATGGGACCATAGGCTGTACAGAGAAATATCTGTTTCTAAAACCAAAACGGAGCTATCTAACTGAATGGTTGTCAATGTGTGCATTCAACTGACAGAGTTAAACTCACATGTGGATTCAGCGGTTTGCAAACCCTTTCTGTGCAGAATCCCAAAACCGGTATTTCCAGCCCAATGCCGGCATACGTACTAAACAGCAGGAAACTTCGTCTAAAACTCAGGAGAAACGTTTCCTTGAAACTGCTCTGCTGTGCGTTCGTTCACCTAAGAGACTTGAATCTATGTTGAGATTCAGCGAGTCAGAAACACGTTTCTTCCAGGAGCTGCGTGAGGATATTCCCGAGTGAATGGGACCATAGGCTGTACAGAGAAATATCTGCTTCTAAAACCAAAACGGAGCTCTCTAATTGAATGGTTGTCAATGTGTGCATTCAACTGACAGAGTTAAACTCACGTGTGGATTCAGTGGTTTGCAAACCCTTTCTGTGCAGAATCCCAAAACCGGTATTTCCAGCCCAATGCCGGCATACGTACTAAACAGCAGGAAACTTCGTCAAAAACTCAGGAGAAACGTTTCCTTGAAACTACTCTGCTGTGAGTTCGTTCACTTAAGAGAGTTGAATCTATGTTGAGATTCAGCGAGTCAGAAACACGTTTCTTCTAGGAGCTGCGTTGGGATATTCCCGAGTGAATGGGACCATAGTCTGTACAGAGAAATATCTGCTTCTAAAACCAAAACGGAGCTATCTAACTGGATGGTTGTCAATGTGTGCATTCAACTGACAAAGTTAAACTCACGTGTGGATTCAGCGGTTTGCAAACCCTTTCTGTGCAGAATCCCAAAACCGGTATTTCCAGCCCAATGCCGGCATCCGTACTAAACAGCAGGAAACTTTGTCTAAAACTCAGGAGAAACGTTTCCTTGAAACTGCTCTGCTGTGCGTTCGCTCACCTAAGAGAGTTGAATATATGTTGAGATTCAGCCAGTCAGAAACACGTTTCTTCTAGGTGCTGCGTTGGGATATTCACGAGTGAATGGGACCATAGGCTGTACAGAGAAATATCTGTTTCTAAAACCAAAACGGAGCTATCTAACTGAATGGTTGTCAATGTGTGCATTCAACTGACAGAGATAAACTCACGTGTGGATTCAGCGGTATGCAAACCCTTTCTGTGCAGAATCCCAAAACCGGTATTTCCAGCCCAATGCCGGCATACGTACTAAACAGCAGGAAACTTCGTCTAAAACTCAGGAGAAACGTTTCCTTGAAACTGCTCTGCTGTGCGTTCGTTCACCTAAGAGAGTTGAATCTATGTTGAGATTCAGCGAGTCAGAAACACTTTTCTTCCAGGAGCTGCGTTTGGATATTCCCGAGTGAATGGGACCATAGGCTGTACAGAGAAATATCTGCTTCTAAAACCAAAACGGACCTATCTAACTGGATGGTTGTCAATGTGTGCATTCAACTGACAAAGTTAAACTCACGTGTGGATTCAGCGGTTTGCAAACCCTTTCTGTGCAGAATCCCAAAACCGGTATTTCCAGCCCAATGCCGGCATCCGTACTAAACAGCAGGAAACTTCGTCTAAAACTCAGGAGAAACGTTTCCTTGAAACTGCTCTGCTGTGCGTTCGTTCACCTAAGAGACTTGAATCTATGTTGAGATTCAGCGAGTCAGAAACTCGTTTCTTCCAGGAGCTGCGCTGGGATATTCCTGAGTGAATGGGACCATAGGCTGTACAGGGAAATATCTGCTTCTAAAACCAAAACGGAGCTATCTAACTGAATGGTTGTCAATGTGTGCATTCATCTGACAGAGTTAAACTCACGTGTGGATTCAGCGGTTTGCAAACCCTTTCTGTGCAGAATCCCAAAACCGGTATTTCCAGCCCAATGCCGGCATACGTACTAAACAGCAGGAAACTTCGTCTAAAACTCAGGAGAAACGTTTCTTTGAAACTGCTCTGCTGTGCGTTCGTTCACCTAAGAGATTTGAATCTATGTTGAGATTCAGCGAGTCAGAAACACGTTTCTTCTAGGAGCTGCGTTGGGATATTCCCTTGTGAATGGGACCATAGGCTGTACAGAGAAATGTCTGCTCCTAAAACCAAAAGGGTGCTATCTAACTGAATGGTTGTCAATGTGTGCATTCAACTGACAGAATTAAACTCACGTTTGGATTCAGCGGTTTACAAACCCTTTCTGTGCAGAATCCCAAAACCGGTAATTCCAGCTCAATGCCGGCATATGTACTAAACTGCAGGAAACTTCGTCTAAAACTCAGGAGAAACGTTTCCTTGAAACTGCTCTGCTGTGCGTTCGTTCACCTAAGAGAGTTGAATCTATGTTGAGTTTCAGCGAGTCAGAAACACGTTTCTTCTAGGAGCTGCGTTGGGATATTCCCGAGTGAATCAGACCATAGGCTGTACAGAGAAATATCTGCTTCTAAAACCAAAACGGAGCTATCTACCTGGATGGTTGTCAATGTGTGCATTCAACTGACAAAGTTAAACTCACGTGTGGATTCAGCGGTTTGCAAACCCTTTCTGTGCAGAATCCCAAAACCGGTATTTCCAGCCCAATGCCGGCATCCGTACTAAACAGCAGGAAACTTCGTCTAAAACTCAGGAGAAACGTTTCCTTGAAACTGCTCTGCTGTGCGTTCGCTCACCTAAGAGAGTTGAATATATGTTGAGATTCAGCCAGTCAGAAACACGTTTCTTCTAGGTGCTGCGTTGGGATATTCACGAGTGAATGGGACCATAGGCTGTACAGAGAAATATCTGTTTCTAAAACCAAAACGGAGCTATCTAACTGAATGGTTGTCAATGTGTGCATTCAACTGACAGAGATAAACTCACGTGTGGATTCAGCGGTATGCAAACCCTTTCTGTGCAGAATCCCAAAACCGGTATTTCCAGCCCAATGCCGGCATACGTACTAAACAGCAGGAAACTTCGTCTAAAACTCAGGAGAAACGTTTCCTTGAAACTGCTCTGCTGTGCGTTCGTTCACCTAAGAGAGTTGAATCTATGTTGAGATTCAGCGAGTCAGAAACACGTTTCTTCCAGGAGCTGCGTTTGGATATTCCCGAGTGAATGGGACCATAGGCTGTACAGAGAAATATCTGCTTCTAAAACCAAAACGGACCTATCTAACTGGATGGTTGTCAATGTGTGCATTCAACTGACAAAGTTAAACTCACGTGTGGATTCAGCGGTTTGCAAACCCTTTCTGTGCAGAATCCCAAAACCGGTATTTCCAGCCCAATGCCGGCATCCGTACTAAACAGCAGGAAACTTCGTCTAAAACTCAGGAGAAACGTTTCCTTGAAACTGCTCTGCTGTGCGTTCGTTCACCTAAGAGACTTGAATCTATGTTGAGATTCAGCGAGTCAGAAACTCGTTTCTTCCAGGAGCTGCGCTGGGATATTCCTGAGTGAATGGGACCATAGGCTGTACAGGGAAATATCTGCTTCTAAAACCAAAACGGAGCTATCTAACTGAATGGTTGTCAATGTGTGCATTCATCTGACAGAGTTAAACTCACGTGTGGATTCAGTGGTTTGCAAACCCTTTCTGTGCAGATTCCCAAAACCGGTATTTCCAGCCCAATGCCGGCATACGTACTAAACAGCAGGAAACTTCGTCTAAAACTCAGGAGAAACGTTTCCTTGAAACTGCTCTGCTGTGCGTTCGTTCACTTAAGAGAGTTGAATCTATGTTGAGATTCAGCGAGTCAGAAACACGTTTCTTCTAGGAGCTGCGTTGGGATATTCCCGAGTGAATGGGACCATAGTCTGTACAGAGAAATATCTGCTTCTAAAACCAAAACGGAGCTATCTAACTGGATTGTTGTCAATGTGTGCATTCAACTGACAAAGTTAAACTCACGTGTGGATTCAGCGGTTTGCAAACCCTTTCTGTGCAGAATCCCAAAACCGGTATTTCCAGCCCAATGCCGGCATCCGTACTAAACAGCAGGAAACTTCGTCTAAAACTCAGGAGAAACGTTTCTTTGAAACTGCTCTGCTGTGCGTTCGTTCACCTAAGAGAGTTGAATCTATGTTGAGATTCAGCGAGTCAGAAACACGTTTCTTCTAGGAGCTGCGTTGGGATATTCCCTTGTGAATGGGACCATAGACTGTACAGAGAAATGTCTGCTCCTAAAACCAAAAGGGTGCTATCTAACTGAATGGTTGTCAATGTGTGCATTCAACTGACAGAATTAAACTCACGTTTGGATTCAGCGGTTTACAAACCCTTTCTGTGCAGAATCCCAAAACCGGTAATTCCAGCTCAATGCCGGCATATGTACTAAACTGCAGGAAACTTCGTCTAAAACTCAGGAGAAACGTTTCCTTGAAACTGCTCTGCTGTGCGTTCGTTCACCTAAGAGAGTTGAATCTATGTTGAGTTTCAGCGAGTCAGAAACACGTTTCTTCTAGGAGCTGCGTTGGGATATTCCCGAGTGAATCAGACCATAGGCTGTACAGAGAAATATCTGCTTCTAAAACCAAAACGGAGCTATCTACCTGGATGTTTGTCAATGTGTGCATTCAACTGACAAAGTTAAACTCACGTGTGGATTCAGCGGTTTGCAAACCCTTTCTGTGCAGAATCCCAAAACCGGTATTTCCAGCCCAATGCCGGCATCCGTACTAAACAGCAGGAAACTTCGTCTAAAACTCAGGAGAAACGTTTCCTTGAAACTGCTCTGCTGTTCGTTCGTTCACCTAAGAGAGTTGAATCAATGTTGCGATTCAACGAGTCAGAAACACGTTTCTTCTAGGAGCTGCGTTGGGATATTCCCGAGTGAATGGGACCATAGGCTGTACAGAGAAATATCTGCTTCTAAAACAAAAACGGAGCTATCTAACTGAATGGTTGTCAATGTGTGCATTCAACTGACAGAGTTAAACTCACGTGTGGATTCAGCGGTTTGCAAACCCTTTCTGTGCAGCATCCCAAAACCGGTATTTCCAGCCCAATGCCGGCATCCGTAGTAAACAGCAGGAAACTTCGTCTAAAACTCAGGAGAAACGTTTCCTTGAAACTGCTCTGCTGTGCGTTCGTTCACCTAAGAGAGTTGAATCTATGTTGAGATTCAGCGAGTCAGAAACACGTTTCTTCTAGGAGCTGCGTTGGGATATTCCCGAGTGAATGGGACCATAGGCTGTACAGAGAAATATCTGCTTCTAAAACCAAAAGTGTGCTATCAAACTGAATGGTTGTCAATGTGTGCATTCAACTGACAGAGTTAAACTCACGTGTGGATTCAGCGGTTTGCAAACCCTTTCTGTGCAGAATCCCAAAACCGGTATGTCCAGCCCAATGCCGGCATCCGTACTAAACAGCAGGAAACTTCGTCTAAAACTCAGGAGAAACGTTTCCTTGAAACTGCTCTACTGTGCGTTCGTTCACCTAAGAGAGTTGAATCTATGTTGAGATTCAGCGAGTCAGAAGCACGTTTCTTCTAGGAGCTGCGTTGGGATATTCCCGAGTGAATGGGACCATAGGCTGTACAGAGAAATATCTGTTTCTAAAACCAAAACGGAGCTATCTAACTGAATGGTTGTCAATGTGTGCATTCAACTGACAGAGTTAAACTCACATGTGGATTCAGCGGTTTGCAAACCCTTTCTGTGCAGAATCCCAAAACCGGTATTTCCAGCCCAATGCCGGCATACGTACTAAACAGCAGGAAACTTCGTCTAAAACTCAGGAGAAACGTTTCCTTGAAACTGCTCTGCTGTGCGTTCGTTCACCTAAGAGAGTTGAATCTATGTTGAGATTCAGCGAGTCAGAAACACGTTTCTTCCAGGAGCTGCGTTGGGATATTCCTGAGTGAATGGGACCATAGGCTGTACAGAGAAATATCTGCTTCTAAAACCAAAACGGACCTCTCTAACTGAATGGTTGTCAATGTGTGCATTCAACTGACAGAGTTAAACTCACGTGTGTATTCAGTGGTTTGCAAACCCTTTCTGTGCAGAATCCCAAAACCGGTATTTCCAGCCCAATGCCGGCATACGTACTAAACAGCAGGAAACTTCGTCTAAAACTCAGGAGAAACGTTTCTTTGAAACTGCTCTGCTGTGCGTTCGTTCACCTAAGAGAGTTGAATCTATGTTGAGATTCAGTGAGTCAGAAACACGTTTCTTCTAGGAGCTGCGTTGGGATATTCCCGAGTGAATGGGACCATATGCTGTACAGAGAAATATCTGCTTCTAAAACCAAAACGGAGCTATCTCACTGAATGGTTGTCAGTGTGTGCATTCAACTGACAGAGTTAAACTCACGTGTGGATTCAGTGGTTTGCAAACCATTTCTGTGCAGAATCCCAAAACCGGTATTTCCAGCCCAATGCCGGCATACGTACTAAACAGCAGGAAACTACGTCTAAAACTCAGCAGAAACGTTTCCTTGAAACTGCTCTGCTGTGCGTTCGTTCACCTAAGAGAGTTGAATCTATGTTGAGATTCAGCGAGTCAGAAACACGTTTCTTCTAGGAGCTGCGTTGGGATATTCCAGAGTGAAGGGGACCATAATCTGTACAGAGAAATATCTGCTTCTAAAACCAAAACGGAGCTATCTAACTGGATGGTTGTCAATGTGTGCATTCACCTGACAAAGTTAAACTCACGTGTGGATTCAGCGGTTTGCAAACCCTTTCTGTGCAGAAGCCAAAAACCGGTATTTCCAGCCCAATGCCGGCATACGTACTAAAGTGCAGGAAACTTCGTCTAAAACTCAGGAGAAACGTTTCCTTGAAACTGCTCTGCTGTGCGTTCGTTCACCTAAGAGAGTTGAATCTATGTTGAGATTCAGCGAGTCAGAAACACGTTTCTTCTAGGAGCTGCGTTGGGATATTCCTGAGTGAATGGGACCATAGGCTGTACAGAGAAATATCTGCTTCTAAAACCAAAACGGAGCTATCTAACTGAATGGTTGTCAATGTGTGCATTCAACTGACAGACTTAAACTCACGTGTGTATTCAGTGGTTTTCAAACCCTTTCTGTGCAGAATCCCAAAACCGGTATTTCCAGCCCAATGCCGGCATACGTACTAAACAGCAGGAAACTTCGTCTAAAACTCAGGAGAAACGTTTCTTTGAAACTGCTCTGCTGTGCGTTCGTTCACCTAAGAGAGTTGAATCTATGTTGAGATTCAGCGAGTCAGAAACACGTTTCTTCTAGGAGCTGCGTTGGGATATTCCCTTGTGAATGGGACCATAGGCTGTACAGAGAAATGTCTGCTCCTAAAACCAAAAGGGTGCTATCTAACTGAATGGTTGTCAATGTGTGCATTCAACTGACAGAATTAAACTCACGTTTGGATTCAGCGGTTTACAAACCCTTTCTGTGCAGAATCCCAAAACCGGTAATTCCAGCTCAATACCGGCATATGTACTAAACTGCAGGAAACTTCGTCTAAAACTCAGGAGAAACGTTTCCTTGAAACTGCTCTGCTGTGCGTTCGTTCACCTAAGAGAGTTGAATCTATGTTGAGATTCAGCGAGTCAGAAACACGTTTCTTCTAGGAGCTGCGTTGGGATATTCCCGAGTGAATCAGACCATAGGCTGTACAGAGAAATATCTGCTTCTAAAACCAAAACGGAGCTATCTACCTGGATGTTTGTCAATGTGTGCATTCAACTGACAAAGTTAAACTCACGTGTGGATTCAGCGGTTTGCAAACCCTTTCTGTGCAGAATCCCAAAACCGGTATTTCCAGCCCAATGCCGGCATCCGTACTAAACAGCAGTAAACTTCGTCTAAAACTCAGGAGAAACGTTTCCTTGAAACTGCTCTGCTGTTCATTCGTTCACCTAAGAGAGTTGAATCAATGTTGAGATTCAACGAGTCAGAAACACGTTTCTTCTGAGAGCTGCGTTGGGATATTCCCGAGTGAATGGGACCATAGGCTGTACAGAGAAATATCTGCTTCTAAAACAAAAACGGAGCTATCTAACTGAATGGTTGTCAATGTGTGCATTCAACTGACAGAGTTAAACTCACGTGTGGATTCAGCGGTTTGCAAACCCTTTCTGTGCAGCATCCCAAAACCGGTATTTCCAGCCCAATGCCGGCATCCGTAGTAAACAGCAGGAAACTTCGTCTAAAACTCAGGAGAAACGTTTCCTTGAAACTGCTCTGCTGTGCGTTCGTTCACCTAAGAGAGTTGAATCTATGTTGAGATTCAGCGAGTCAGAAACACGTTTCTTCTAGGAGCTGCGTTGGGATATTCCCGAGTGAATGGGACCATAGGTTGTACAGAGAATTATCTGCTTCTAAAACCAAAAGTGTGCTATCAAACTGAATGGTTGTCAATGTGTGCATTCAACTGACAGAGTTAAACTCACGTGTGGATTCAGCGGTTTGCAAAGCCTTTCTGTGCAGAATCCCAAAACCGGTATTTCCAGCCCAATGCCGGCATCCGTACTAAACAGCAGGAAACTTCGTCTAAAACTCAGGAGAAACGTTTCCTTGAAACTGCTCTACTGTTCGCTCGTTCACCTAAGAGAGTTGAATCTATGTTGAGATTCAGCGAGTCAGAAGCACGTTTCTTCTAGGAGCTGTGTTGGGATATTCCCGAGTGAATGGGACCATAGGCTGTACAGAGAAATATCTGCTTCTAAAACCAAAAGGGTGCTATCAAACTGAATGGTTATCAATGTGTGCATTCAACTGACAGAGTTAAACTCACGTGTGGATTCAGCGGTTTGCAAACCCTTTCTGTGCAGAATCCCAAAACCGGTATTTCCAGCCCAATACCAGCATACGTACTAAACAGCAGGAGACTTCGTCTAAAACTCAGGAGAAACGTTTCCTTGAAACTGCTCTGCTGTGCGTTCGTTCACCTAAGAGAGTTGAATCTATGTTGAGATTCAGCGAGTCAGAAACACGTTTCTTCCAGGAGCTGCGTTGGGATATTCCTGAGTGAATGGGACCATAGGCTGTACAGAGAAATATCTGCTTCTAAAACCAAAACGGAGCTATCTAACTGAATGGTTGTCAATGTGTGCATTCAACTGACAGAGTTAAACTCACGTGTGTATTCAGTGGTTTGCAAACCCTTTCTGTGCAGAATCCCAAAACCGGTATTTCCAGCCCAATTCCGGCATACGTACTAAACAGCAGGAAACTTCGTCTAAAACTCAGGAGAAACGTTTCTTTGAAACTGCTCTGCTGTGCGTTCGTTCACCTAAGAGAGTTGAATCTATGTTGAGATTCAGCGAGTCAGAAACACGTTTCTTCTAGGAGCTGCGTTGGGATATTCCCTTGTGAATGGGACCATAGGCTGTACAGAGAAATGTCTGCTCCTAAAACCAAAAGGGTGCTATCTAACTGAATGGTTGTCAATGTGTGCATTCAACTGACAGAGTTAAACTCACGTTTGGATTCAGCGGTTTACAAACCCATTCTGTGCAGAATCCCAAAACCGGTAGTTCCAGCTCAATGCCGGCATATGTACTAAACTGCAGGAAACTTCGTCTAAAACTCAGGAGAAACGTTTCCTTGAAACTGCTCTGCTGTGCGTTCGTTCAACTAAGAGAGTTGAATCTATGTTGAGATTCAGCGAGTCAGAAACACGTTTCTTCTAGGAGCTGCGTTGGGATATTCCCGAGTGAATCAGACCATAGGCTGTACAGAGAAATATCTGCTTCTAAAACCAAAACGGAGCTATCTACCTGGATGGTTGTCAATGTGTGCATTCAACTGACAAAGTTAAACTCACGTGTGGATTCAGCGGTTTGCAAACCCTTTCTGTGCAGAATCCCAAAACCGGTATTTCCAGCCCAATGCCGGCATCCGTACTAAACAGCAGGAAACTTCGTCTAAAACTCAGGAGAAACGTTTCCTTGAAACTGCTCTGCTGTTCGTTCGTTCACCTAAGAGAGTTGAATCAATGTTGAGATTCAACGAGTCAGAAACACGTTTCTTCTAGGAGCTGCGTTGGGATATTCCCGAGTGAATGGGACCATAGGCTGTACAGAGAAATATCTGCTTCTAAAACCAAAACGAAGCTATCTAACTGAATGGTTGTCAATGTGTGCATTCAACTGACAGAGTTAAACTCACGTGTGGATTCAGCGGTTTGCAAACCCTTTCTGTGCAGCATCCCAAAACCGGTATTTCCAGCCCAATGCCGGCATCCGTAGTAAACAGCAGGAAACTTCGTCTAAAACTCAGGAGAAACGTTTCCTTGAAACTGCTCTGCTGTGCGTTCGTTCACCTAAGAGAGTTGAATCTATGTTGAGATTCAGCGAGTCAGAAACACGTTTCTTCTAGGAGCTGCGTTGGGATATTCCCGAGTGAATGGGACCATAGGCTGTACAGAGAAATATCTGCTTCTAAAACAAAAACGGAACTATCTAACTGAATGGTTGTCAATGTGTGCATTCAACTGACAGAGTTAAACTCACGTGTGGATTCAGCGGTTTGCAAACCCTTTCTGTGCAGAATCCCAAAACCGGTATGTCCAGCCCAATGCCGGCATCCGTACTAAACAGCAGGAAACTTCGTCTAAAACTCAGGAGAAACGTTTCCTTGAAACTGCTCTACTGTGCGTTCGTTCACCTAAGAGAGTTGAATCTATGTTGAGATTCAGCGAGTCAGAAGCACGTTTCTTCAAGGAGCTGCGTTGGGATATTCCCGAGTGAATGGGACCATAGGCTGTACAGAGAAATATCTGCTTCTAAAACCAAAAGGGTGCTATCAAACTGAATGGTTGTCAATGTGTGCATTCAACTGACAGAGTTAAACTCACGTGTGGATTCAGCGGTTTGCAAACCCTTTCTGTGCAGAATCCCAAAACCGGTATTTCCAGCCCAATACCGGCATAGGTACTAAACAGCAGGAGACTTCGTCTAAAACTCAGGAGAAACGTTTCCTTGAAACTGCTCTGCTGTGCGTTCCTTCACCTAAGAGAGTTGAATCTATGTTGAGATTCAGCGAGTCAGAAACACGTTTCTTCTAGGAGCTGCGTTGGGATATTCCGGAGTAAATGGGACCATAGGCTGTACAGAGAAATATCTGCTTCTAAAACCAAATCGGAGCTATCTCACTGAATGGTTGTCAGTGTGTGCATTCAACTGACAGAGTTAAACTCACGTGTGGATTCAGTGGTTTGCAAACCATTTCTGTGCAGAATCCCAAAACCGGTATTTCCAGCCCAATGCCGGCATACGTACTAAACAGCAGGAAACTTCGTCTAAAACTCAGCAGAAACGTTTCCTTGAAACTGCTCTGCTGTGCGTCCGTTCACCTAAGAGAGTTGAATCTATGTTGAGTTTCAGCGAGTCAGAAACACGTTTCTTCTAGGAGCTGCGTTGGGATATTCCAGAGTGAATGGGACCATAGTCTGTACAGAGAAATATCTGCTTCTAAAAACAAAACGGAGCTATCTAACTGGATGGTTGTCAATGTTTGCATTCAACTGACAAAGTTAAACTCACGTGTGGATTCAGCGGTTTGCAAACCCTTTCTGTGCAGAATCCCAAAACCGGTATTTCCAGCCCAATGCCGGCATACGTACTAAACAGCTGGAAACTTCGTCTAAAACTCAGGAGAAACGTTTCCTTGAAACTGCTCTGCTGTGCGTTCGTTCACCTAAGAGAGTTGAATCTATGTTGAGATTCAGCGAGTCAGAAACACGTTTCTTCCAGGAGCTGCGTTGGGATATTCCTGAGTGTATGGGACCATAGGCTGTACAGAGAAATATCTGTTTCTAAAACCAAAACGGAGCTATCTAACTGAATGGTTGTCAATGTGTGCATTCAACTGACAGAGTTAAACTCACGTGTGTATTCAGTGGTTTGCAAACCCTTTTTGTGCAGAATCCCAAAACCGGTATTTCCAGCCCAATGCCGGCATACGTACAAAACAGCAGGAAACTTCGTCTAAAACTCAGGAGAAACGTTTCCTTGAAACTGCTCTGCTGTGCGTTCGTTCACCAAAGAGAGTTGAATCTATGTTGATATTCAGCGAGTCAGAAACACGTTTCTTCTAGGAGCTGCGTTGGGATATTCCCTTGTGAATGGGACCATAGGCTGTACAGAGAAATATCTGCTCCTAAAACCAAAAGGGTGCTATCTAACTGAATGGTTGTCAATGTGTGCATTCAACTGACAGAGTTAAACTCACGTTTGTATTCAGCGGTTTACAAACCCTTTCTGTGCAGAATCCCAAAACCGGTAATTCCAGCTCAATGCCGGCATACGTACTAAACTGCCGGAAACTTCGTCTAAAACTCAGGAGAAACGTTTCCTTGAAACTGCTCTGCTGTGCCTTCGTTCAACTAAGAGAGTTGAATCTATGTTGAGCTTCAGCGAGTCAGAAACACGTTTCTTCTAGGAGCTGCGTTGGGATATTCCCGAGTGAATCAGACCATAGGCTGTACAGAGAAATATCTGCTTCTAAAACCAAAACGGAGCTATCTAACTGGATGATTGTCAATGTGTGCATTCAACTGACAAAGTTAAACTCACGTGTGGATTCAGCGGTTTGCAAACACTTTCTGTGCAGAATCCCAAAACCGGTATTTCCAGCCCAATGCCGGCATCCGTAGAAACAGCAGGAAACTTCGTCTAAAACTCAGGAGAAACGTTTCTTTGAAACTGCTCTGCTGTGCGTTCGTTCACCTAAGAGAGTTGAATCTATGTTGAGATTCAGCGAGTCAGAAACACGTTTCTTCTAGGAGCTGCGTTGGGATATTCCCGAGTGAATGGGACCATAGGCTGTACAGAGAAATATCTGCTTCTAAAACCAAAACGGAGCTATCTAACTGAGTGGTTGTCAATGTGTGCATTCAACTGACAGAGTTAATCTCACGTGTGGACTCAGCGGTTTGCAAACCGTTTCTGTGCAGAATCCCAAAACCGGTATTTCCAGCCCAATGCCGGCATATGTACTAAACAGCAGGAAGCTTCGTCTAAAACTCAGGAGAAACGTTTCCTTGAAACTGCTCTGCTGTTCGTTCGCTCACCTAAGAGAGTTGAATCTATGTTGAGATTCAGCGAGTCAGAAACACGTTTCTTCTAGGAGATGCGTTGGGATATTCCCGAGTGAATGGGACCATAGGCTGTACAGAGAATTATCTGTTTCTAAAACCAAAACGGAGCAATCTAACTGAATGGTTGTCAATGTGTGCATTCAACTGACAGAGTTAAACTCACGTGTGGATTCAGCGGTTTGCAAACCCTTTCTGTGCAGAATCCCAAAACCGGTATTTCCAGCCCAATGCTGGCATCCGTACTAAACAGCAGGAGACTTCGTCTAAAACTCAGGAGAAAAGTTTCCTTGAAACTGCTCTGCTGTGAGGTGGTTCACCTAAGAGAGTTGAATCAATGTTGAGATTCAGCGAGTCAGAAACACGTTTCTTCTAGGAGCTGCGTTGGGATATTCCCGAGTGAATGGGACCATAGGCTGTACAGAGAAATATCTGCTTCTAAAACAAAAACGGAACTATGTAACTGAATGGTTGTAAATGTGTGCATTCAACTGACAGAATTAAACTCACATGTGGATTCAGCGGTTTGCAAACCCTTTCTGTGCAGAATCCCAAAACCGGTATTTCCAGCCCAATGCCGGCATCCGTACTAAACAGCAGGAAACTTCGTCTAAAACTCAGGAGAAACGTTTCCTTGAAACTGCTCTGCTGTTCGTTCGTTCACCTAAGAGAGTTGAATCAATGTTGAGATTCAACGAGTCAGAAAAACGTTTCTTCTAGGAGCTGCGTTGGGATATTCCCGAGTGAATGGGACCATAGGCTGTACAGAGAAATATCTGCTTCTAAAACAAAAACGGAGCTATCTAACTGAATGGTTGTCAATGTGTGCATTCAACTGACAGAGTTAAACTCACGTGTGGGTTCAGCGGTTTGCAAACCCTTTCTGTGCAGCATCCCAAAACCGGTATTTCCAGCCCAATGCTGGCATCCGTAGTAAACAGCAGGAAACTTCGTTAAAACTCAGGAGAAACGTTTCCTTGAAACTGCTCTGCTGTGCGTTCGTTCACCTAAGAGAGTTGAATCTATGTTGAGATTCAGCGAGTCAGAAACACGTTTCTTCTAGGAGCTGCGTTGGGATATTCCCGAGTGAATGGGACCATAGGCTGTACAGAGAAATATCTGCTTCTAAAACCAAAAGTGTGCTATCAAACTGAATGGTTGTCAATGTGTGCATTCAACTGACAGAGTTACACTCACGTGTGGATTCAGCGGTTTGCAAACCCTTTCTGTGCAGAATCCCAAAACCGGTATGTCCAGCCCAATGCCGGCATCCGTACTAAACAGCAGGAAACTTCGTCTAAAACTCAGGAGAAACGTTTCCTTGAAACTGCTCTGCTGTTCGTTCGCTCACCTAAGAGAGTTGAATCTATGTTGAGATTCAGCGAGTCAGAAACACGTTTCTTCTAGGAGATGCGTTGGGTTATTCCCGAGTGAATGGGACCATAGGCTGTACAGAGAATTATCTGTTTCTAAAACCAAAACGGAGCTATCTAACTGAATGGTTGTCAATGTGTGCATTCAACTGACAGAGTTAAACTCACGTGTGGATTCAGCGGTTTGCAAACCCTTTCTGTGCAGAATCCCAAAACCGGTATTTCCAGCCCAATGCTGGCATCCGTACTAAACAGCAGGAGACTTCGTCTAAAACTCAGGAGAAAAGTTTCCTTGAAACTGCTCTGCTGTGAGTTCGTTCACCTAAGAGAGGTGAATCAATTTTGAGATTCAGCGAGTCAGAAACACGTTTCTTCCAGGAGCTGCGTTGGATTATTCCCGAGTGAATGGGACCATAGGCTGTACAGAGAAATATCTGCTTCTAAAACAAAAACGGAACTATCTAACTGAATGGTTGTCAATGTGTGCATTCAACTGACAGAGTTAAACTCACATGTGGATTCAGCGGTTTGCAAACCCTTTCTGTGCAGAATCCCAAAACCGGTATTTCCAGCCCAATGCCGGCATACGTACTAAACAGCAGGAAACTTCGTCTAAATCTCAGGAGAAACGTTTCTTTGAAACTGCTCTGCTGTGCGTTCGTTCACCTAAGAGAGTTGAATCTATGTTGAGATTCAGCGAGTCAGAAACACGTTTCTTCTAGGAGCTGCGTTGGGATATTCCCTTGTGAATGGGACCATAGGCTGTACAGAGAAATGTCTGCTCCTAAAACCAAAAGGGTGCTATCTAACTGAATGGTTGTCAATGTGTGCATTCAACTGACAGAGTTAAACTCACGTGTGGATTCAGCGGTTTACAAACCCTTTCTGTGCAGAATCCCAAAACCGGTAGTTCCAGCTCAATGCCGGCATCCGTACTAAACAGCAGGAAACTTCGTCTAAAACTCAGGAGAAACGTTTCCTTGAAACTGCTCTGCTGTTCGTTCGTTCACCTAAGAGAGTTGAATCAATGTTGAGATTCAACGAGTCAGAAACACGTTTCTTCTAGGAGCTGCGTTGGGATATTCCCGAGTGAATGGGACCATAGGCTGTACAGAGAAATATCTGCTTCTAAAACCAAAACGGAGCTATCTAACTGAATGGTTGTCAATGTGTGCATTCAACTGACAGAGTTAAACTCACGTGTGGATTCAGCGGTTTGCAAACCCTTTCTGTGCAGCATCCCAAAACCGGTATTTCCAGCCCAATGCCGGCATCCGTAGTAAACAGCAGGAAACTTCGTCTAAAACTCAGGAGAAACGTTTCCTTGAAACTGCTCTGCTGTGCGTTCGTTCACCTAAGAGAGTTGAATCTATGTTGAGATTCAGCGAGTCAGAAACACGTTTCTTCTAGGAGCTGCGTTGGGATATTCCCGAGTGAATGGGACCATAGGCTGTACAGAGAAATATCTGCTTCTAAAACCAAAACGGAACTATCTAACTGAATGGTTGTCAATGTGTGCATTCAACTGACAGAGTTAAACTCACGTGTGGATTCAGCGGTTTGCAAACCCTTTCTGTGCAGAATCCCAAAACCGGTATGTCCAGCCCAATGCCGGCATCCGTACTAAACAGCAGGAAACTTCGTCTAAAACTCAGGAGAAACGTTTCCTTGAAACTGCTCTACTGTGCGTTCGTTCACCTAAGAGAGTTGAATCTATGTTGAGATTCAGCGAGTCAGAAGCACGTTTCTTCAAGGAGCTGCGTTGGGATATTCCCGAGTGAATGGGACCATAGGTTGTACAGAGAAATATCTGCTTCTAAAACCAAAAGGGTGCTATCAAACTGAATGGTTGTCAATGTGTGCATTCAACTGACAGAGTTAAACTCACGTGTGGATTCAGCGGTTTGCAAACCCTTTCTGTGCAGAATCCCAAAACCGGTATTTCCAGCCCAATACCGGCATAGGTACAAAACAGCAGGAGACTTCGTCTAAAACTCAGGAGAAACGTTTCCTTGAAACTGCTCTGCTGTGCGTTCCTTCACCTAAGAGAGTTGAATCTATGTTGAGATTCAGCGAGTCAGAAACACGTTTCTTCTAGGAGCTGCGTTGGGATATTCCGGAGTAAATGGGACCATAGGCTGTACAGAGAAATATCTGCTTCTAAAACCAAAACGGAGCTATCTCACTGAATGGTTGTCAGTGTGTGCATTCAACTGACAGAGTTAAACTCACGTGTGGATTCAGTGGTTTGCAAACCATTTCTGTGCAGAATCCCAAAACCGGTATTTCCAGCCCAATGCCGGCATACGTACTAAACAGCAGGAAACTTCGCCTAAAACTCAGCAGAAACGTTTCCTTGAAACTGCTCTGCTGTGCGTCCGTTCACCTAAGAGAGTTGAATCTATGTTGAGTTTCAGCGAGTCAGAAACACGTTTCTTCTAGGAGCTGCGTTGGGATATTCCAGAGTGAATGGGACCATAGTCTGTACAGAGAAATATCTGCTTCTAAAAACAAAACGGAGCTATCTAACTGGATGGTTGTCAATGTGTGCATTCAACTGACAAAGTTAAACTCACGTGTGGATTCAGCGGTTTGCAAACCCTTTCTGTGCAGAATCCCAAAACCGGTATTTCCAGCCCAATGCCGGCATACGTACTAAACAGCTGGAAACTTCGTCTAAAACTCAGGAGAAACGTTTCCTTGAAACTGCTCTGCTGTGCGTTCGTTCACCTAAGAGAGTTGAATCTATGTTGAGATTCAGCGAGTCAGAAACACGTTTCTTCCAGGAGCTGCGTTGGGATATTCCTGAGTGTATGGGACCATAGGCTGTACAGAGAAATATCTGTTTCTAAAACCAAAACGGAGCTATCTAACTGAATGGTTGTCAATGTGTGCATTCAACTGACAGAGTTAAACTCACGTGTGTATTCAGTGGTTTGCAAACCCTTTTTGTGCAGAATCCCAAAACCAGTATTTCCAGCCCAATGCCGGCATACGTACTAAACAGCAGGAAACTTCGTCTAAAACTCAGGAGAAACGTTTCCTTGAAACTGCTCTGCTGTGCGTTCGTTCACCAAAGAGAGTTGAATCTATGTTGATATTCAGCGAGTCAGAAACACGTTTCTTCTAGGAGCTGCGTTGGAATATTCCCTTGTGAATGGGACCATAGGCTGTACAGAGAAATATCTGCTCCTAAAACCAAAAGGGTGCTATCTAACTGAATGGTTGTCAATGTGTGCATTCAACTGACAGAGTTAAACTCACGTTTGTATTCAGCGGTTTACAAACCCTTTCTGTGCAGAATCCCAAAACCGGTAATTCCAGCTCAATGCCGGCATACGTACTAAACTGCCGGAAACTTCGTCTAAAACTCAGGAGAAACGTTTCCTTGAAACTGCTCTGCTGTGCCTTCGTTCACCTAAGAGAGTTGAATCTATGTTGAGCTTCAGCGAGTCAGAAACACGTTTCTTCTAGGAGCTGCGTTGGGATATTCCCGAGTGAATCAGACCATAGGCTGTACAGAGAAATATCTGCTTCTAAAACCAAAACGGAGCTATCTAACTGGATGATTGTCAATGTGTGCATTCAACTGACAAAGTTAAACTCACGTGTGGATTCAGCGGTTTGCAAACACTTTCTGTGCAGAATCCCAAAACCGGTATTTCCAGCCCAATGCCGGCATCCGTAGAAACAGCAGGAAACTTCGTCTAAAACTCAGGAGAAACGTTTCTTTGAAACTGCTCTGCTGTGCGTTCGTTCACCTAAGAGAGTTGAATCTATGTTGAGATTCAGCGAGTCAGAAACACGTTTCTTCTAGGAGCTGCGTTGGGATATTCCCGAGTGAATGGGACCATAGGCTGTACAGAGAAATATCTGCTTCTAAAACCAAAACGGAGCTATCTAACTGAGTGGTTGTCAATGTGTGCATTCAACTGACAGAGTTAATCTCACGTGTGGACTCAGCGGTTTGCAAACCGTTTCTGTGCAGAATCCCAAAACCGGTATTTCCAGCCCAATGCCGGCATATGTACTAAACAGCAGGAAGCTTCGTCTAAAACTCAGGAGAAACGTTTCCTTGAAACTGCTCTGCTGTTCGTTCGCTCACCTAAGAGAGTTGAATCTATGTTGAGATTCAGCGAGTCAGAAACACGTTTCTTCTAGGAGATGCGTTGGGATATTCCCGAGTGAATGGGACGATAGGCTGTACAGAGAATTATCTGTTTCTAAAACCAAAACGGAGCAATCTAACTGAATGGTTGTCAATGTGTGCATTCAACTGACAGAGTTAAACTCACGTGTGGATTCAGCGGTTTGCAAACTCTTTCTGTGCAGAATCCCAAAACCGGTATTTCCAGCCCAATGCTGGCATCCGTACTAAACAGCAGGAGACTTCGTCTAAAACTCAGGAGAAAAGTTTCCTTGAAACTGCTCTGCTGTGAGGTGGTTCACCTAAGAGAGTTGAATCAATGTTGAGATTCAGCGAGTCAGAAACACGTTTCTTCTAGGAGCTGCGTTGGGATATTCCCGAGTGAATGGGACCATAGGCTGTACAGAGAAATATCTGCTTCTAAAACAAAAAAGGAACTATGTAACTGAATGGTTGTCAATGTGTGCATTCAACTGACAGAATTAAACTCACATGTGGATTCAGCGGTTTGCAAACCCTTTCTGTGCAGAATCCCAAAACCGGTATTTCCAGCCCAATGCCGGCATCCGTACTAAACAGCAGGAAACTTCGTCTAAAACTCAGGAGAAACGTTTCCTTGAAACTGCTCTGCTGTTCGTTCGTTCACCTAAGAGAGTTGAATCAATGTTGAGATTCAACGAGTCAGAAACACGTTTCTTCTAGGAGCTGCGTTGGGATATTCCCGAGTGAATGGGACCATAGGCTGTACAGAGAAATATCTGCTTCTAAAACAACAACGGAGCTATCTAACTGAATGGTTGTCAATGTGTGCATTCAACTGACAGAGTTAAACTCACGTGTGGATTCAGCGGTTTGCAAACCCTTTCTGTGCAGCATCCCAAAACCGGTATTTCCAGCCCAATGCTGGCATCCGTAGTAAACAGCAGGAAACTTCGTCTAAAACTCAGGAGAAACGTTTCCTTGAAACTGCTCTGCTGTGCGTTCGTTCACCTAAGAGAGTTGAATCTATGTTGAGATTCAGCGAGTCAGAAACACGTTTCTTCTAGGAGCTGCGTTGGGATATTCCCGAGTGAATGGGACCATAGGCTGTACAGAGAAATATCTGCTTCTAAAACCAAAACGGAGCTATCTAACTGAGTGGTTGTCAATGTGTGCATTCAACTGACAGAGTTAATCTCACGTGTGGACTCAGCGGTTTGCAAACCGTTTCTGTGCAGAATCCCAAAACCGGTATTTCCAGCCCAATGCCGGCATATGTACTAAACAGCAGGAAGCTTCGTCTAAAACTCAGGAGAAACGTTTCCTTGAAACTGCTCTGCTGTTCGTTCGCTCACCTAAGAGAGTTGAATCTATGTTGAGATTCAGCGAGTCAGAAACACGTTTCTTCTAGGAGATGCGTTGGGATATTCCCGAGTGAATGGGACGATAGGCTGTACAGAGAATTATCTGTTTCTAAAACCAAAACGGAGCAATCTAACTGAATGGTTGTCAATGTGTGCATTCAACTGACAGAGTTAAACTCACGTGTGGATTCAGCGGTTTGCAAACCCTTTCTGTGCAGAATCCCAAAACCGGTATTTCCAGCCCAATGCTGGCATCCGTACTAAACAGCAGGAGACTTCGTCTAAAACTCAGGAGAAAAGTTTCCTTGAAACTGCTCTGCTGTGAGGTGGTTCACCTAAGAGAGTTGAATCAATGTTGAGATTCAGCGAGTCAGAAACACGTTTCTTCTAGGAGCTGCGTTGGGATATTCCCGAGTGAATGGGACCATAGGCTGTACAGAGAAATATCTGCTTCTAAAACAAAAAAGGAACTATGTAACTGAATGGTTGTCAATGTGTGCATTCAACTGACAGAATTAAACTCACATGTGGATTCAGCGGTTTGCAAACCCTTTCTGTGCAGAATCCCAAAACCGGTATTTCCAGCCCAATGCCGGCATCCGTACTAAACAGCAGGAAACTTCGTCTAAAACTCAGGAGAAACGTTTCCTTGAAACTGCTCTGCTGTTCGTTCGTTCACCTAAGAGAGTTGAATCAATGTTGAGATTCAACGAGTCAGAAACACGTTTCTTCTAGGAGCTGCGTTGGGATATTCCCGAGTGAATGGGACCATAGGCTGTACAGAGAAATATCTGCTTCTAAAACAACAACGGAGCTATCTAACTGAATGGTTGTCAATGTGTGCATTCAACTGACAGAGTTAAACTCACGTGTGGATTCAGCGGTTTGCAAACCCTTTCTGTGCAGCATCCCAAAACCGGTATTTCCAGCCCAATGCTGGCATCCGTAGTAAACAGCAGGAAACTTCGTCTAAAACTCAGGAGAAACGTTTCCTTGAAACTGCTCTGCTGTGCGTTCGTTCACCTAAGAGAGTTGAATCTATGTTGAGATTCAGCGAGTCAGAAACACGTTTCTTCTAGGAGCTGCGTTGGGATATTCCCGAGTGAATGGGACCATAGGCTGTACAGAGAAATATCTGCTTCTAAAACCAAAAGTGTGCTATCAAACTGAATGGTTGTCAATGTGTGCATTCAACTGACAGAGTTAAACTCACGTGTGGATTCAGCGGTTTGCAAACCCTTTCTGTGCAGAATCCCAAAACCGGTATGTCCAGCCCAATGCCGGCATCCGTACTAAACAGCAGGAAACTTCGTCTAAAACTCAGGAGAAACGTTTCCTTGAAACTGCTCTGCTGTTCGTTCGCTCACCTAAGAGAGTTGAATCTATGTTGAGATTCAGCGAGTCAGAAACACGTTTCTTCTAGGAGATGCGTTGGGTTATTCCCGAGTGAATGGGACCATAGCCTGTACAGAGAATTATCTGTTTCTAAAACCAAAACGGAGCTATCTAACTGAATGGTTGTCAATGTGTGCAATCAACTGACAGAGTTAAACTCACGTGTGGATTCAGCGGTTTGCAAACCCTTTCTGTGCAGAATCCCAAAACCGGTATTTCCAGCCCAATGCTGGCATCCGTACTAAACAGCAGGAGACTTCGTCTAAAACTCAGGAGAAAAGTTTCCTTGAAACTGCTCTGCTGTGAGTTCGTTCACCTAAGAGAGGTGAATCAATGTTGAGATTCAGCGAGTCAGAAACACGTTTCTTCTAGGAGCTGCGTTGGGATATTCCCGAGTGAATGGGACCATAGGCTGTACAGAGAAATATCTGCTTCTAAAACAAAAACGGAACTATCTAACTGAATGGTTGTCAATGTGTGCATTCAACTGACAGAGTTAAACTCACATGTGGATTCAGCGGTTTGCAAACCCTTTCTGTGCAGAATCCCAAAACCGGTATTTCCAGCCCAATGCCGGCATAGGTACTAAACAGCAGGAAACTTCGTCTAAAACTCAGGAGAAACGTTTCCTTGAAACTGCTCTGCTGTGCGTTCGTTCACCTAAGAGACTTGAATCTATGTTGAGATTCAGCGAGTCAGAAACACGTTTCTTCCAGGAGCTGCGCTGGGATATTCCTGAGTGAATGGGACCATAGGCTGTACAGGTAAATATCTGCTTCTAAAACCAAAACGGAGCTATCTAACTGAATGGTTGTCAATGTGTGCATTCATCTGACACAGTTAAACTCACGTGTGGATTCAGCGGTTTGCAAACCCTTTCTGTGCAGAATCCCAAAACCGGTATTTCCAGACCAATGCCGGCATCCGTACTAAACAGCAGGAAACTTCGTCTAAAACTCAGGAGAAACGTTTCCTTGAAACTGCTCTGCTGTGCGTTCGTTCACCTAAGAGAGTTGAATATATGTTGAGATTCAGCGAGTCAGAAACACGTTTCTTCTAGGAGCTGCGTTGGGATATTCCCGAGTGAATGGGACCATAGGCTGTACAGAGAAATGTCTGCTCCTAAAACCAAAAGGGTGCTATCTAACTGAATGGTTGTCAATGTGTGCATTCAACTGACAGAGTTAAACTCACGTTTGGATTCAGCGGTTTACAAACCCTTTCTGTGCAGAATCCCAAAACCGGTAATTCCAGCTCAATGCCGGCATATGTACTAAACTGCAGGAAACTTCGTCTAAAACTCAGGAGAAACGTTTCCTTGAAACTGCTCTGCTGTCCGTTCGTTCAACTAAGAGAGTTGAATCTATGTTGAGATTCAGCGAGTCAGAAACACGTTTCTTCTAGGAGCTGCGTTGGGATATTCCCGAGTGAATCAGACCATAGGCTGTACAGCGAAATATCTGCTTCTAAAACCAAAACGGAGCTATCTACCTGGATGTTTGTCAATGTGTGCATTCAACTGACAAAGTTAAACTCACGTGTGGATTCAGCGGTTTGCAAACCCTTTCTGTGCAGAATCCCAAAACCGGTATTTCCAGCCCAATGCCGGCATCCGTACTAAACAGCAGGAAACTTCGTCTAAAACTCAGGAGAAACGTTTCCTTGAAACTGCTCTGCTGTTCGTTCGTTCACCTAAGAGAGTTGAATCAATGTTGAGATTCAGCGAGTCAGAAACACGTTTCTTCTAGGAGCTGCGTTGGGATATTCCCGAGTGAATGGGACCATAGGCTGTACAGAGAAATATCTGCTTTTAAAACAAAAACGGAACTATCTAACTGAATGGTTGTCAATGTGTGCATTCAACTGACAGAGTTAAACTCACATGTGGATTCAGCGGTTTGCAAACCCTTTCTGTGCAGAATCCCAAAACCGGTATTTCCAGCCCAATGCCGGCATACGTACTAAACAGCAGGAAACTTCGTCTAAAACTCAGGAGTAACGTTTCCTTGAAACTGCTCTGCTGTGCGTTCGTTCACCTAAGAGACTTGAATCTATGTTGAGATTCAGCGAGTCAGAAACACGTTTCTTCCAGGAGCTGCGTGAGGATATTCCCGAGTGAATGGGACCATAGTCTGTACAGAGAAATATCTGCTTCTAAAACCAAAACGGAGCTATCTACCTGGATGGTTGTCAATGTGTGCATTCAACTGACAGAGTTAATCTCACGTGTGGACTCAGCGGTTTGCAAACCGTTTCTGTGCAGAATCCCAAAAACGGTATTTCCAGCCCAATGCCGGCATATGTACTAAACAGCAGGAAGCTTCGTCTAAAACTCAGGAGAAACGTTTCCTTGAAACTGCTCTGCTGTTCGTTCGTTCACCTAAGAGAGTTGAATCTATGTTGAGATTCAGCGAGTCAGAAACACGTTTCTTCTAGGAGCTGCGTTGGGATATTCCCGAGTGAATGGGACCATAGGCTGTACAGAGAAATATCTGCTTCTAAAACCAAAACGGAGCTATCTAACTGAATGGTTGTCAATGTGTGCATTCAACTGACAGAGTTAAACTCACGTGTGGATTCAGCGGTTTGCAAACCCTTTCTGTGCAGAATCCCAAAACCGGTATTTCCAGCCCAATGCCGGCATACGTACTAAACAGCAGGAAACTTCGTCTAAAACTCAGGAGAAACGTTTCCTTGAAACTGCTCTGCTGTGCGTTCGTTCACCTAAGAGACTTGAATCTATGTTGAGATTCAGCGAGTCAGAAACACGTTTCTTCCAGGAGCTGCGTGAGGATATTCCCGAGTGAATGGGACCATAGGCTGTACAGAGAAATATCTGCTTCTAAAACCAAAACGGAGCTATCTAACTGGATGGTTGTCAATGTGTGCATTCAACTGACAGAGTTAAACTCACGTGTGGATTCAGTGGTTGGCAAACCCTTTCTGTGCAGAATCCCAAAACCGGTATTTCCAGCCCAATGCCGGCATACGTACTAAACAGCAGGAAACTTCGTCTAAAACTCAGGAGAAACGTTTCCTTGAAACTGCTCTGCTGTGCGTTCGTTCACTTCAGAGAGTTGAATCTATGTTGAGATTCAGAGAGTCAGAAACACGTTTCTTCTAAGAGCTGCGTTGGGATATTCCCGAGTGAATGGGACCATAGGCTGTACAGAGAAATATCTGTTTCTAAAACCAAAACGGAGCTATCTAACTGAATGGTTGTCAATGTGTGCATTCAACTGACAGAGATAAACTCACGTGTGGATTCAGCGGTTTGCAAACCCTTTCTGTGCAGAAGCCAAAAACCGGTATTTCCAGCCCAATGCCGGCATCCGTACTAAACAACAGGAGACTTCGTCTAAAACTCAGGAGAAAAGTTTCCTTGAAACTGCTCTGCTGTGCGTTCGTTCACCTAAGAGAGTTGAATCTATGTTGAGATTCAGCGAGTCAGAAACACGTTTCTTCTAGGAGCTGCGTTGGGATATTCCCGAGTGAATGGGACCATAGGCTGTACAGAGAAATATCTGTTTCTAAAACCAAAACGGAGCTATCTAACTGAATGGTTGTCAATATGTGCATTCAACTGACAGAGTTAAACTCACGTGTGGATTCAGCGGTTTGCAAACCCTTTCTGTGCAGAAGCCAAAAACCGGTATTTCCAGCCCAATGCCGGCATCCGTACTAAACAGCAGGAGACTTCGTCTAAAACTCAGGAGAAAAGTTTCCTTGAAACTGCTCTGCTGTGCGTTCGTTCACCTAAGAGAGTTGAATCAATGTTGAGATTCAGCGAGTCAGAAACACGTTTCTTCTAGGAGCTGTGTTGGGATATTCCCGAGTGAATGGGACCATAGGCTGTACAGAGAAATATCTGCTTCTAAAACCAAAACGGAGCTATCTAACGGGATGGTTGTCAATGTGTGCATTCAACTGACAGAGTTAAACTCACGGGTGGATTCAGCGGTTTGCAAACCCTTTCTGTGCAGAATCCCAAAACCGGTATTTCCAGCCCAATGCCGGCATCCGTACTAAACAGCAGGAAACTTCGTCTAAAACTCAGGAGAAACGTTTCCATGAAACTGCTCTGCTGTGCGTTCTTTCACGTAAGAGAGTTGAATCTATGTTCAGATTCAGCGAGTCAGAAACACATTTCTTCTAGGAGCTGCGTTTGGATATTCCCACGTGAATGGGACCATAGGCTGTACAGAGAAATATCTCCTTCTAAAACCAAAAGGGTGCTATCAAACTGAATGGTTGTCAATGTGTTCATTCAACTGACAGAGTTAAACTCACGTGTGGATTCAGCGGCTTGCAAACCCTTTCTGTGCATTATCCCAAAACCGGTATTTCCAGCCCAATACCGGCATACGTACTAAACAGCAGGAAACTTCGTCTAAAACTTAGGAGAAACGTCTCCTTGAAACTGCTCTGCTGTGCGTTGGTTCACCTAAGAGAGTTGAATCTATGTTGAGATTCAGCGAGTCAGAAACACGTTTCTTCTAGGGGCTGCGTTGGGAAATTACCGAGTGAATGGGACCATAGGTTGTACAGAGAAATATCTGCTTCTAAAACCAAAAGGGAGCGATCAAACTGAATGGTTGTCAATGTGTGCATTCAACTGACAGAGTTAAACTCACTTGTGGATTCAGCGGTTTGCAAACCCTTTCTGTGCAGAATCCCAAAACCGGTATTTCCAGCCCAATGCCGGCATACGTACTAAACCGCAGAAAACTTCGTCTAAACCTCAGGAGAAACGTTTAATTGAAACTGCTCTGCTGTGCGTTCGTTCACCTAAGAGACTTGAATCTATGTTGAGATTCAGCGAGTCAGAAACACGTTTATTCTAGGAGCTGCGTTGGGATATTCCCGAGTGAATGTGACCATAGGCTGTACAGAGAAATATCTGCTTCTAAAACCAAAACGGAGCTATCTCACTGAATGGTTGTCAGTGTGTGCATTCAACTGACAGAGTTAAATTCACGTGTGGATTCAGTCGTTTGCAAACCATTTCTGTGCAGAATCCCAAAACCGGTATTTCCAGCCCAATGCCGGCATACGTACTAAACAGCAGGAAACTTCGTCTAAAACTCAGGAGAAACGTTTCTTTGAAACTGCTCTGCTGTGCGTTCGTTCACCTAAGAGAGTTGAATCTATGTTGAGATTCAGCGAGTCAGAAACACGTTTCTTCTAGGAGCTGCGTTGGGATATTCCCTTGTGAATTGGACCATAGGCTGTACAGAGAAATGTCTGCTCCTAAAACCAAAAGGGTGCTATCTAACTGAATGGTTGTCAATGTGTGCATTCAACTGACAGAGTTAAACTCACGTTTGGATTCAGCGGTTTACAAACCCTTTCTGTGCAGAATCCCAAAACCGGTAATTCCAGCTCAATGCCGGCATATGTACTAAACTGCAGGAAACTTCGTCTAAAACTCAGGAGAAACGTTTCCTTGAAACTGCTCTGCTGTGCGTTCGTTCAACTAAGAGAGTTGAATCTATGTTGAGATTCAGCGAGTCAGAAACACGTTTCTTCTAGGAGCTGCGTTGGGATATTCCCGAGTGAATCAGACCATAGGCTGTACAGAGAAATATCTGTTTCTAAAACCAAAACGGAGCTATCTAACTGAATGGTTGTCAATGTGTGCATTCAACTGACAGAGATAAACTCACGTGTGGATTCAGCGGTTTGCAAACCCTTTCTGTGCAGAAGCCAAAAACCGGTATTTCCAGCCCAATGCCGGCATCCGTACTAAACAACAGGAGACTTCGTCTAAAACTCAGGAGAAAAGTTTCCTTGAAACTGCTCTGCTGTGCGTTCGTTCACCTAAGAGAGTTGAATCTATGTTGAGATTCAGCGAGTCAGAAACACGTTTCTTCTAGGAGCTGCGTTGGGATATTCCCGAGTGAATGGGACCATAGGCTGTACAGAGAAATATCTGTTTCTAAAACCAAAACGGAGCTATCTAACTGAATGGTTGTCAATATGTGCATTCAACTGACAGAGTTAAACTCACGTGTGGATTCAGCGGTTTGCAAACCCTTTCTGTGCAGAAGCCAAAAACCGGTATTTCCAGCCCAATGCCGGCATCCGTACTAAACAGCAGGAGACTTCGTCTAAAACTCAGGAGAAAAGTTTCCTTGAAACTGCTCTGCTGTGCGTTCGTTCACCTAAGAGAGTTGAATCAATGTTGAGATTCAGCGAGTCAGAAACACGTTTCTTCTAGGAGCTGTGTTGGGATATTCCCGAGTGAATGGGACCATAGGCTGTACAGAGAAATATCTGCTTCTAAAACCAAAACGGAGCTATCTAACGGGATGGTTGTCAATGTGTGCATTCAACTGACAGAGTTAAACTCACGTGTGGATTCAGCGGTTTGCAAACCCTTTCTGTGCAGAATCCCAAAACCGGTATTTCCAGCCCAATGCCGGCATCCGTACTAAACAGCAGGAAACTTCGTCTAAAACTCAGGAGAAACGTTTCCATGAAACTGCTCTGCTGTGCGTTCTTTCACGTAAGAGAGTTGAATCTATGTTCAGATTCAGCGAGTCAGAAACACATTTCTTCTAGGAGCTGCGTTTGGATATTCCCACGTGAATGGGACCATAGGCTGTACAGAGAAATATCTCCTTCTAAAACCAAAAGGGTGCTATCAAACTGAATGGTTGTCAATGTGTTCATTCAACTGACAGAGTTAAACTCACGTGTGGATTCAGCGGTTTGCAAACCCTTTCTGTGCATTATCCCAAAACCGGTATTTCCAGCCCAATACCGGCATACGTACTAAACAGCAGGAAACTTCGTCTAAAACTTAGGAGAAACGTCTCCTTGAAACTGCTCTGCTGTGCGTTGGTTCACCTAAGAGAGTTGAATCTATGTTGAGATTCAGCGAGTCAGAAACACGTTTCTTCTAGGGGCTGCGTTGGGAAATTACCGAGTGAATGGGACCATAGGTTGTACAGAGAAATATCTGCTTCTAAAACCAAAAGGGAGCTATCAAACTGAATGGTTGTCAATGTGTGCATTCAACTGACAGAGTTAAACTCACTTGTGGATTCAGCGGTTTGCAAACCCTTTCTGTGCAGAATCCCAAAACCGGTATTTCCAGCCCAATGCCGGCATACGTACTAAACCGCAGAAAACTTCGTCTAAACCTCAGGAGAAACGTTTAATTGAAACTGCTCTGCTGTGCGTTCGTTCACCTAAGAGACTTGAATCTATGTTGAGATTCAGCGAATCAGAAACACGTTTATTCTAGGAGCTGCGTTGGGATATTCCCGAGTGAATGTGACCATAGGCTGTACAGAGAAATATCTGCTTCTAAAACCAAAACGGAGCTATCTCACTGAATGGTTGTCAGTGTGTGCATTCAACTGACAGAGTTAAATTCACGTGTGGATTCAGTCGTTTGCAAACCATTTCTGTGCAGAATCCCAAAACCGGTATTTCCAGCCCAATGCCGGCATACGTACTAAACAGCAGGAAACTTCGTCTAAAACTCAGGAGAAACGTTTCTTTGAAACTGCTCTGCTGTGCGTTCGTTCACCTAAGAGAGTTGAATCTATGTTGAGATTCAGCGAGTCAGAAACACGTTTCTTCTAGGAGCTGCGTTGGGATATTCCCTTGTGAATTGGACCATAGGCTGTACAGAGAAATGTCTGCTCCTAAAACCAAAAGGGTGCTATCTAACTGAATGGTTGTCAATGTGTGCATTCAACTGACAGAGTTAAACTCACGTTTGGATTCAGCGGTTTACAAACCCTTTCTGTGCAGAATCCCAAAACCGGTAATTCCAGCTCAATGCCGGCATATGTACTAAACTGCAGGAAACTTCGTCTAAAACTCAGGAGAAACGTTTCCTTGAAACTGCTCTGCTGTGCGTTCGTTCAACTAAGAGAGTTGAATCTATGTTGAGATTCAGCGAGTCAGAAACACGTTTCTTCTAGGAGCTGCGTTGGGATATTCCCGAGTGAATCAGACCATAGGCTGTACAGAGAAATATCTGTTTCTAAAACCAAAACGGAGCTATCTAACTGAATGGTTGTCAATGTGTGCATTCAACTGACAGAGATAAACTCACGTGTGGATTCAGCGGTTTGCAAACCCTTTCTGTGCAGAAGCCAAAAACCGGTATTTCCAGCCCAATGCCGGCATCCGTACTAAACAACAGGAGACTTCGTCTAAAACTCAGGAGAAAAGTTTCCTTGAAACTGCTCTGCTGTGCGTTCGTTCACCTAAGAGAGTTGAATCTATGTTGAGATTCAGCGAGTCAGAAACACGTTTCTTCTAGGAGCTGCGTTGGGATATTCCCGAGTGAATGGGACCATAGGCTGTACAGAGAAATATCTGTTTCTAAAACCAAAACGGAGCTATCTAACTGAATGGTTGTCAATATGTGCATTCAACTGACAGAGTTAAACTCACGTGTGGATTCAGCGGTTTGCAAACCCTTTCTGTGCAGAAGCCAAAAACCGGTATTTCCAGCCCAATGCCGGCATCCGTACTAAACAGCAGGAGACTTCGTCTAAAACTCAGGAGAAAAGTTTCCTTGAAACTGCTCTGCTGTGCGTTCGTTCACCTAAGAGAGTTGAATCAATGTTGAGATTCAGCGAGTCAGAAACACGTTTCTTCTAGGAGCTGTGTTGGGATATTCCCGAGTGAATGGGACCATAGGCTGTACAGAGAAATATCTGCTTCTAAAACCAAAACGGAGCTATCTAACGGGATGGTTGTCAATGTGTGCATTCAACTGACAGAGTTAAACTCACGTGTGGATTCAGCGGTTTGCAAACCCTTTCTGTGCAGAATCCCAAAACCGGTATTTCCAGCCCAATGCCGGCATCCGTACTAAACAGCAGGAAACTTCGTCTAAAACTCAGGAGAAACGTTTCCATGAAACTGCTCTGCTGTGCGTTCTTTCACGTAAGAGAGTTGAATCTATGTTCAGATTCAGCGAGTCAGAAACACATTTCTTCTAGGAGCTGCGTTTGGATATTCCCACGTGAATGGGACCATAGGCTGTACAGAGAAATATCTCCTTCTAAAACCAAAAGGGTGCTATCAAACTGAATGGTTGTCAATGTGTTCATTCAACTGACAGAGTTAAACTCACGTGTGGATTCAGCGGTTTGCAAACCCTTTCTGTGCATTATCCCAAAACCGGTATTTCCAGCCCAATACCGGCATACGTACTAAACAGCAGGAAACTTCGTCTAAAACTTAGGAGAAACGTCTCCTTGAAACTGCTCTGCTGTGCGTTGGTTCACCTAAGAGAGTTGAATCTATGTTGAGATTCAGCGAGTCAGAAACACGTTTCTTCTAGGGGCTGCGTTGGGAAATTACCGAGTGAATGGGACCATAGGTTGTACAGAGAAATATCTGCTTCTAAAACCAAAAGGGAGCTATCAAACTGAATGGTTGTCAATGTGTGCATTCAACTGACAGAGTTAAACTCACTTGTGGATTCAGCGGTTTGCAAACCCTTTCTGTGCAGAATCCCACAACCGGTATTTCCAGCCCAATGCCGGCATACGTACTAAACCGCAGAAAACTTCGTCTAAACCTCAGGAGAAACGTTTAATTGAAACTGCTCTGCTGTGCGTTCGTTCACCTAAGAGACTTGAATCTATGTTGAGATTCAGCGAGTCAGAAACACGTTTATTCTAGGAGCTGCGTTGGGATATTCCCGAGTGAATGTGACCATAGGCTGTACAGAGAAATATCTGCTTCTAAAACCAAAACGGAGCTATCTCACTGAATGGTTGTCAGTGTGTGCATTCAACTGACAGAGTTAAATTCACGTGTGGATTCAGTCGTTTGCAAACCATTTCTGTGCAGAATCCCAAAACCGGTATTTCCAGCCCAATGCCGGCATACGTACTAAACAGCAGGAAACTTCGTCTAAAACTCAGGAGAAACGTTTCTTTGAAACTGCTCTGCTGTGCGTTCGTTCACCTAAGAGAGTTGAATCTATGTTGAGATTCAGCGAGTCAGAAACACGTTTCTTCTAGGAGCTGCGTTGGGATATTCCCTTGTGAATTGGACCATAGGCTGTACAGAGAAATGTCTGCTCCTAAAACCAAAAGGGTGCTATCTAACTGAATGGTTGTCAATGTGTGCATTCAACTGACAGAGTTAAACTCACGTTTGGAATCAGCGGTTTACAAACCCTTTCTGTGCAGAATCCCAAAACCGGTAATTCCAGCTCAATGCCGGCATATGTACTAAACTGCAGGAAACTTCGTCTAAAACTCAGGAGAAACGTTTCCTTGAAACTGCTCTGCTGTGCGTTCGTTCAACTAAGAGAGTTGAATCTATGTTGAGATTCAGCGAGTCAGAAACACGTTTCTTCTAGGAGCTGCGTTGGGATATTCCCGAGTGAATCAGACCATAGGCTGTACAGAGAAATATCTGCTTCTAAAACCAAAACGGAGCTATCTACCTGGATGGTTGTCAATGTGTGCATTCAACTGACAAAGTTAAACTCACGTGTGGATTCAGCGGTTTGCAAACCCTTTCTGTGCAGAATCCCAAAACCGGTATTTCCAGCCCAATGCCGGCATCCGTACTAAACAGCAGGAAACTTCGTCTAAAACTCAGGAGAAACGTTTCCTTGAAACTGCTCTGCTGTGCGTTCGTTCACCTAAGAGACTTGAATCTATGTTGAGATTCAGCGAGTCAGAAACTCGTTTCTTCCAGGAGCTGCGCTGGGATATTCCTGAGTGAATGGGACCATAGGCTGTACAGGGAAATATCTGCTTCTAAAACCAAAACGGAGCTATCTAACTGAATGGTTGTCAATGTGTGCATTCATCTGACAGAGTTAAACTCACGTGTGGATTCAGCGGTTTGCAAACCCTTTCTGTGCAGAATCCCAAAACCGGTATTTCCAGCCCAATGCCGGCATACGTACTAAACAGCAGGAAACTTCGTCTAAAACTCAGGAGAAACGTTTCTTTGAAACTGCTCTGCTGTGCGTTCGTTCACCTAAGAGATTTGAATCTATGTTGAGATTCAGCGAGTCAGAAACACGTTTCTTCTAGGAGCTGCGTTGGGATATTCCCTTGTGAATGGGACCATAGGCTGTACAGAGAAATGTCTGCTCCTAAAACCAAAAGGGTGCTATCTAACTGAATGGTTGTCAATGTGTGCATTCAACTGACAGAATTAAACTCACGTTTGGATTCAGCGGTTTACAAACCCTTTCTGTGCAGAATCCCAAAACCGGTAATTCCAGCTCAATGCCGGCATATGTACTAAACTGCAGGAAACTTCGTCTAAAACTCAGGAGAAACGTTTCCTTGAAACTGCTCTGCTGTGCGTTCGTTCACCTAAGAGAGTTGAATCTATGTTGAGTTTCAGCGAGTCAGAAACACGTTTCTTCTAGGAGCTGCGTTGGGATATTCCCGAGTGAATCAGACCATAGGCTGTACAGAGAAATATCTGCTTCTAAAACCAAAACGGAGCTATCTACCTGGATGGTTGTCAATGTGTGCATTCAACTGACAAAGTTAAACTCACGTGTGGATTCAGCGGTTTGCAAACCCTTTCTGTGCAGAATCCCAAAACCGGTATTTCCAGCCCAATGCCGGCATCCGTACTAAACAGCAGGAAACTTCGTCTAAAACTCAGGAGAAACGTTTCCTTGAAACTGCTCTGCTGTGCGTTCGCTCACCTAAGAGAGTTGAATATATGTTGAGATTCAGCCAGTCAGAAACACGTTTCTTCTAGGTGCTGCGTTGGGATATTCACGAGTGAATGGGACCATAGGCTGTACAGAGAAATATCTGTTTCTAAAACCAAAACGGAGCTATCTAACTGAATGGTTGTCAATGTGTGCATTCAACTGACAGAGATAAACTCACGTGTGGATTCAGCGGTATGCAAACCCTTTCTGTGCAGAATCCCAAAACCGGTATTTCCAGCCCAATGCCGGCATACGTACTAAACAGCAGGAAACTTCGTCTAAAACTCAGGAGAAACGTTTCCTTGAAACTGCTCTGCTGTGCGTTCGTTCACCTAAGAGAGTTGAATCTATGTTGAGATTCAGCGAGTCAGAAACACGTTTCTTCCAGGAGCTGCGTTTGGATATTCCCGAGTGAATGGGACCATAGGCTGTACAGAGAAATATCTGCTTCTAAAACCAAAACGGACCTATCTAACTGGATGGTTGTCAATGTGTGCATTCAACTGACAAAGTTAAACTCACGTGTGGATTCAGCGGTTTGCAAACCCTTTCTGTGCAGAATCCCAAAACCGGTATTTCCAGCCCAATGCCGGCATCCGTACTAAACAGCAGGAAACTTCGTCTAAAACTCAGGAGAAACGTTTCCTTGAAACTGCTCTGCTGTGCGTTCGTTCACCTAAGAGACTTGAATCTATGTTGAGATTCAGCGAGTCAGAAACTCGTTTCTTCCAGGAGCTGCGCTGGGATATTCCTGAGTGAATGGGACCATAGGCTGTACAGGGAAATATCTGCTTCTAAAACCAAAACGGAGCTATCTAACTGAATGGTTGTCAATGTGTGCATTCATCTGACAGAGTTAAACTCACGTGTGGATTCAGTGGTTTGCAAACCCTTTCTGTGCAGATTCCCAAAACCGGTATTTCCAGCCCAATGCCGGCATACGTACTAAACAGCAGGAAACTTCGTCTAAAACTCAGGAGAAACGTTTCCTTGAAACTGCTCTGCTGTGCGTTCGTTCACTTAAGAGAGTTGAATCTATGTTGAGATTCAGCGAGTCAGAAACACGTTTCTTCTAGGAGCTGCGTTGGGATATTCCCGAGTGAATGGGACCATAGTCTGTACAGAGAAATATCTGCTTCTAAAACCAAAACGGAGCTATCTAACTGGATTGTTGTCAATGTGTGCATTCAACTGACAAAGTTAAACTCACGTGTGGATTCAGCGGTTTGCAAACCCTTTCTGTGCAGAATCCCAAAACCGGTATTTCCAGCCCAATGCCGGCATCCGTACTAAACAGCAGGAAACTTCGTCTAAAACTCAGGAGAAACGTTTCTTTGAAACTGCTCTGCTGTGCGTTCGTTCACCTAAGAGAGTTGAATCTATGTTGAGATTCAGCGAGTCAGAAACACGTTTCTTCTAGGAGCTGCGTTGGGATATTCCCTTGTGAATGGGACCATAGACTGTACAGAGAAATGTCTGCTCCTAAAACCAAAAGGGTGCTATCTAACTGAATGGTTGTCAATGTGTGCATTCAACTGACAGAATTAAACTCACGTTTGGATTCAGCGGTTTACAAACCCTTTCTGTGCAGAATCCCAAAACCGGTAATTCCAGCTCAATGCCGGCATATGTACTAAACTGCAGGAAACTTCGTCTAAAACTCAGGAGAAACGTTTCCTTGAAACTGCTCTGCTGTGCGTTCGTTCACCTAAGAGAGTTGAATCTATGTTGAGTTTCAGCGAGTCAGAAACACGTTTCTTCTAGGAGCTGCGTTGGGATATTCCCGAGTGAATCAGACCATAGGCTGTACAGAGAAATATCTGCTTCTAAAACCAAAACGGAGCTATCTACCTGGATGTTTGTCAATGTGTGCATTCAACTGACAAAGTTAAACTCACGTGTGGATTCAGCGGTTTGCAAACCCTTTCTGTGCAGAATCCCAAAACCGGTATTTCCAGCCCAATGCCGGCATCCGTACTAAACAGCAGGAAACTTCGTCTAAAACTCAGGAGAAACGTTTCCTTGAAACTGCTCTGCTGTTCGTTCGTTCACCTAAGAGAGTTGAATCAATGTTGCGATTCAAAGAGTCAGAAACACGTTTCTTCTAGGAGCTGCGTTGGGATATTCCCGAGTGAATGGGACCATAGGCTGTACAGAGAAATATCTGCTTCTAAAACAAAAACGGAGCTATCTAACTGAATGGTTGTCAATGTGTGCATTCAACTGACAGAGTTAAACTCACGTGTGGATTCAGCGGTTTGCAAACCCTTTCTGTGCAGCATCCCAAAACCGGTATTTCCAGCCCAATGCCGGCATCCGTAGTAAACAGCAGGAAACTTCGTCTAAAACTCAGGAGAAACGTTTCCTTGAAACTGCTCTGCTGTGCGTTCGTTCACCTAAGAGAGTTGAATCTATGTTGAGATTCAGCGAGTCAGAAACACGTTTCTTCTAGGAGCTGCGTTGGGATATTCCCGAGTGAATGGGACCATAGGCTGTACAGAGAAATATCTGCTTCTAAAACCAAAAGTGTGCTATCAAACTGAATGGTTGTCAATGTGTGCATTCAACTGACAGAGTTAAACTCACGTGTGGATTCAGCGGTTTGCAAACCCTTTCTGTGCAGAATCCCAAAACCGGTATGTCCAGCCCAATGCCGGCATCCGTACTAAACAGCAGGAAACTTCGTCTAAAACTCAGGAGAAACGTTTCCTTGAAACTGCTCTACTGTGCGTTCGTTCACCTAAGAGAGTTGAATCTATGTTGAGATTCAGCGAGTCAGAAGCACGTTTCTTCTAGGAGCTGCGTTGGGATATTCCCGAGTGAATGGGACCATAGGCTGTACAGAGAAATATCTGTTTCTAAAACCAAAACGGAGCTATCTAACTGAATGGTTGTCAATGTGTGCATTCAACTGACAGAGTTAAACTCACATGTGGATTCAGCGGTTTGCAAACCCTTTCTGTGCAGAATCCCAAAACCGGTATTTCCAGCCCAATGCCGGCATACGTACTAAACAGCAGGAAACTTCGTCTAAAACTCAGGAGAAACGTTTCCTTGAAACTGCTCTGCTGTGCGTTCGTTCACCTAAGAGAGTTGAATCTATGTTGAGATTCAGCGAGTCAGAAACACGTTTCTTCCAGGAGCTGCGTTGGGATATTCCTGAGTGAATGGGACCATAGGCTGTACAGAGAAATATCTGCTTCTAAAACCAAAACGGACCTCTCTAACTGAATGGTTGTCAATGTGTGCATTCAACTGACAGAGTTAAACTCACGTGTGTATTCAGTGGTTTGCAAACCCTTTCTGTGCAGAATCCCAAAACCGGTATTTCCAGCCCAATGCCGGCATACGTACTAAACAGCAGGAAACTTCGTCTAAAACTCAGGAGAAACGTTTCTTTGAAACTGCTCTGCTGTGCGTTCGTTCACCTAAGAGAGTTGAATCTATGTTGAGATTCAGTGAGTCAGAAACACGTTTCTTCTAGGAGCTGCGTTGGGATATTCCCGAGTGAATGGGACCATATGCTGTACAGAGAAATATCTGCTTCTAAAACCAAAACGGAGCTATCTCACTGAATGGTTGTCAGTGTGTGCATTCAACTGACAGAGTTAAACTCACGTGTGGATTCAGTGGTTTGCAAACCATTTCTGTGCAGAATCCCAAAACCGGTATTTCCAGCCCAATGCCGGCATACGTACTAAACAGCAGGAAACTACGTCTAAAACTCAGCAGAAACGTTTCCTTGAAACTGCTCTGCTGTGCGTTCGTTCACCTAAGAGAGTTGAATCTATGTTGAGATTCAGCGAGTCAGAAACACGTTTCTTCTAGGAGCTGCGTTGGGATATTCCAGAGTGAAGGGGACCATAATCTGTACAGAGAAATATCTGCTTCTAAAACCAAAACGGAGCTATCTAACTGGATGGTTGTCAATGTGTGCATTCACCTGACAAAGTTAAACTCACGTGTGGATTCAGCGGTTTGCAAACCCTTTCTGTGCAGAAGCCAAAAACCGGTATTTCCAGCCCAATGCCGGCATACGTACTAAAGTGCAGGAAACTTCGTCTAAAACTCAGGAGAAACGTTTCCTTGAAACTGCTCTGCTGTGCGTTCGTTCACCTAAGAGAGTTGAATCTATGTTGAGATTCAGCGAGTCAGAAACACGTTTCTTCTAGGAGCTGCGTTGGGATATTCCTGAGTGAATGGGACCATAGGCTGTACAGAGAAATATCTGCTTCTAAAACCAAAACGGAGCTATCTAACTGAATGGTTGTCAATGTGTGCATTCAACTGACAGACTTAAACTCACGTGTGTATTCAGTGGTTTTCAAACCCTTTCTGTGCAGAATCCCAAAACCGGTATTTCCAGCCCAATGCCGGCATACGTACTAAACAGCAGGAAACTTCGTCTAAAACTCAGGAGAAACGTTTCTTTGAAACTGCTCTGCTGTGCGTTCGTTCACCTAAGAGAGTTGAATCTATGTTGAGATTCAGCGAGTCAGAAACACGTTTCTTCTAGGAGCTGCGTTGGGATATTCCCTTGTGAATGGGACCATAGGCTGTACAGAGAAATGTCTGCTCCTAAAACCAAAAGGGTGCTATCTAACTGAATGGTTGTCAATGTGTGCATTCAACTGACAGAATTAAACTCACGTTTGGATTCAGCGGTTTACAAACCCTTTCTGTGCAGAATCCCAAAACCGGTAATTCCAGCTCAATACCGGCATATGTACTAAACTGCAGGAAACTTCGTCTAAAACTCAGGAGAAACGTTTCCTTGAAACTGCTCTGCTGTGCGTTCGTTCACCTAAGAGAGTTGAATCTATGTTGAGATTCAGCGAGTCAGAAACACGTTTCTTCTAGGAGCTGCGTTGGGATATTCCCGAGTGAATCAGACCATAGGCTGTACAGAGAAATATCTGCTTCTAAAACCAAAACGGAGCTATCTACCTGGATGTTTGTCAATGTGTGCATTCAACTGACAAAGTTAAACTCACGTGTGGATTCAGCGGTTTGCAAACCCTTTCTGTGCAGAATCCCAAAACCGGTATTTCCAGCCCAATGCCGGCATCCGTACTAAACAGCAGTAAACTTCGTCTAAAACTCAGGAGAAACGTTTCCTTGAAACTGCTCTGCTGTTCATTCGTTCACCTAAGAGAGTTGAATCAATGTTGAGATTCAACGAGTCAGAAACACGTTTCTTCTGAGAGCTGCGTTGGGATATTCCCGAGTGAATGGGACCATAGGCTGTACAGAGAAATATCTGCTTCTAAAACAAAAACGGAGCTATCTAACTGAATGGTTGTCAATGTGTGCATTCAACTGACAGAGTTAAACTCACGTGTGGATTCAGCGGTTTGCAAACCCTTTCTGTGCAGCATCCCAAAACCGGTATTTCCAGCCCAATGCCGGCATCCGTAGTAAACAGCAGGAAACTTCGTCTAAAACTCAGGAGAAACGTTTCCTTGAAACTGCTCTGCTGTGCGTTCGTTCACCTAAGAGAGTTGAATCTATGTTGAGATTCAGCGAGTCAGAAGCACGTTTCTTCTAGGAGCTGTGTTGGGATATTCCCGAGTGAATGGGACCATAGGCTGTACAGAGAAATATCTGCTTCTAAAACCAAAAGGGTGCTATCAAACTGAATGGTTATCAATGTGTGCATTCAACTGACAGAGTTAAACTCACGTGTGGATTCAGCGGTTTGCAAACCCTTTCTGTGCAGAATCCCAAAACCGGTATTTCCAGCCCAATACCAGCATACGTACTAAACAGCAGGAGACTTCGTCTAAAACTCAGGAGAAACGTTTCCTTGAAACTGCTCTGCTGTGCGTTCGTTCACCTAAGAGAGTTGAATCTATGTTGAGATTCAGCGAGTCAGAAACACGTTTCTTCCAGGAGCTGCGTTGGGATATTCCTGAGTGAATGGGACCATAGGCTGTACAGAGAAATATCTGCTTCTAAAACCAAAACGGAGCTATCTAACTGAATGGTTGTCAATGTGTGCATTCAACTGACAGAGTTAAACTCACGTGTGTATTCAGTGGTTTGCAAACCCTTTCTGTGCAGAATCCCAAAACCGGTATTTCCAGCCCAATTCCGGCATACGTACTAAACAGCAGGAAACTTCGTCTAAAACTCAGGAGAAACGTTTCTTTGAAACTGCTCTGCTGTGCGTTCGTTCACCTAAGAGAGTTGAATCTATGTTGAGATTCAGCGAGTCAGAAACACGTTTCTTCTAGGAGCTGCGTTGGGATATTCCCTTGTGAATGGGACCATAGGCTGTACAGAGAAATGTCTGCTCCTAAAACCAAAAGGGTGCTATCTAACTGAATGGTTGTCAATGTGTGCATTCAACTGACAGAGTTAAACTCACGTTTGGATTCAGCGGTTTACAAACCCATTCTGTGCAGAATCCCAAAACCGGTAGTTCCAGCTCAATGCCGGCATATGTACTAAACTGCAGGAAACTTCGTCTAAAACTCAGGAGAAACGTTTCCTTGAAACTGCTCTGCTGTGCGTTCGTTCAACTAAGAGAGTTGAATCTATGTTGAGATTCAGCGAGTCAGAAACACGTTTCTTCTAGGAGCTGCGTTGGGATATTCCCGAGTGAATCAGACCATAGGCTGTACAGAGAAATATCTGCTTCTAAAACCAAAACGGAGCTATCTACCTGGATGGTTGTCAATGTGTGCATTCAACTGACAAAGTTAAACTCACGTGTGGATTCAGCGGTTTGCAAACCCTTTCTGTGCAGAATCCCAAAACCGGTATTTCCAGCCCAATGCCGGCATCCGTACTAAACAGCAGGAAACTTCGTCTAAAACTCAGGAGAAACGTTTCCTTGAAACTGCTCTGCTGTTCGTTCGTTCACCTAAGAGAGTTGAATCAATGTTGAGATTCAACGAGTCAGAAACACGTTTCTTCTAGGAGCTGCGTTGGGATATTCCCGAGTGAATGGGACCATAGGCTGTACAGAGAAATATCTGCTTCTAAAACCAAAACGAAGCTATCTAACTGAATGGTTGTCAATGTGTGCATTCAACTGACAGAGTTAAACTCACGTGTGGATTCAGCGGTTTGCAAACCCTTTCTGTGCAGCATCCCAAAACCGGTATTTCCAGCCCAATGCCGGCATCCGTAGTAAACAGCAGGAAACTTCGTCTAAAACTCAGGAGAAACGTTTCCTTGAAACTGCTCTGCTGTGCGTTCGTTCACCTAAGAGAGTTGAATCTATGTTGAGATTCAGCGAGTCAGAAACACGTTTCTTCTAGGAGCTGCGTTGGGATATTCCCGAGTGAATGGGACCATAGGCTGTACAGAGAAATATCTGCTTCTAAAACAAAAACGGAACTATCTAACTGAATGGTTGTCAATGTGTGCATTCAACTGACAGAGTTAAACTCACGTGTGGATTCAGCGGTTTGCAAACCCTTTCTGTGCAGAATCCCAAAACCGGTATGTCCAGCCCAATGCCGGCATCCGTACTAAACAGCAGGAAACTTCGTCTAAAACTCAGGAGAAACGTTTCCTTGAAACTGCTCTACTGTGCGTTCGTTCACCTAAGAGAGTTGAATCTATGTTGACATTCAGCGAGTCAGAAGCACGTTTCTTCAAGGAGCTGCGTTGGGATATTCCCGAGTGAATGGGACCATAGGCTGTACAGAGAAATATCTGCTTCTAAAACCAAAAGGGTGCTATCAAACTGAATGGTTGTCAATGTGTGCATTCAACTGACAGAGTTAAACTCACGTGTGGATTCAGCGGTTTGCAAACCCTTTCTGTGCAGAATCCCAAAACCGGTATTTCCAGCCCAATACCGGCATAGGTACTAAACAGCAGGAGACTTCGTCTAAAACTCAGGAGAAACGTTTCCTTGAAACTGCTCTGCTGTGCGTTCCTTCACCTAAGAGAGTTGAATCTATGTTGAGATTCAGCGAGTCAGAAACACGTTTCTTCTAGGAGCTGCGTTGGGATATTCCGGAGTAAATGGGACCATAGGCTGTACAGAGAAATATCTGCTTCTAAAACCAAATCGGAGCTATCTCACTGAATGGTTGTCAGTGTGTGCATTCAACTGACAGAGTTAAACTCACGTGTGGATTCAGTGGTTTGCAAACCATTTCTGTGCAGAATCCCAAAACCGGTATTTCCAGCCCAATGCCGGCATACGTACTAAACAGCAGGAAACTTCGTCTAAAACTCAGCAGAAACGTTTCCTTGAAACTGCTCTGCTGTGCGTCCGTTCACCTAAGAGAGTTGAATCTATGTTGAGTTTCAGCGAGTCAGAAACACGTTTCTTCTAGGAGCTGCGTTGGGATATTCCAGAGTGAATGGGACCATAGTCTGTACAGAGAAATATCTGCTTCTAAAAACAAAACGGAGCTATCTAACTGGATGGTTGTCAATGTGTGCATTCAACTGACAAAGTTAAACTCACGTGTGGATTCAGCGGTTTGCAAACCCTTTCTGTGCAGAATCCCAAAACCGGTATTTCCAGCCCAATGCCGGCATACGTACTAAACAGCTGGAAACTTCGTCTAAAACTCAGGAGAAACGTTTCCTTGAAACTGCTCTGCTGTGCGTTCGTTCACCTAAGAGAGTTGAATCTATGTTGAGATTCAGCGAGTCAGAAACACGTTTCTTCCAGGAGCTGCGTTGGGATATTCCTGAGTGTATGGGACCATAGGCTGTACAGAGAAATATCTGTTTCTAAAACCAAAACGGAGCTATCTAACTGAATGGTTGTCAATGTGTGCATTCAACTGACAGAGTTAAACTCACGTGTGTATTCAGTGGTTTGCAAACCCTTTTTGTGCAGAATCCCAAAACCGGTATTTCCAGCCCAATGCCGGCATACGTACAAAACAGCAGGAAACTTCGTCTAAAACTCAGGAGAAACGTTTCCTTGAAACTGCTCTGCTGTGCGTTCGTTCACCAAAGAGAGTTGAATCTATGTTGATATTCAGCGAGTCAGAAACACGTTTCTTCTAGGAGCTGCGTTGGGATATTCCCTTGTGAATGGGACCATAGGCTGTACAGAGAAATATCTGCTCCTAAAACCAAAAGGGTGCTATCTAACTGAATGGTTGTCAATGTGTGCATTCAACTGACAGAGTTAAACTCACGTTTGTATTCAGCGGTTTACAAACCCTTTCTGTGCAGAATCCCAAAACCGGTAATTCCAGCTCAATGCCGGCATACGTACTAAACTGCCGGAAACTTCGTCTAAAACTCAGGAGAAACGTTTCCTTGAAACTGCTCTGCTGTGCCTTCGTTCAACTAAGAGAGTTGAATCTATGTTGAGCTTCAGCGAGTCAGAAACACGTTTCTTCTAGGAGCTGCGTTGGGATATTCCCGAGTGAATCAGACCATAGGCTGTACAGAGAAATATCTGCTTCTAAAACCAAGACGGAGCTATCTAACTGGATGATTGTCAATGTGTGCATTCAACTGACAAAGTTAAACTCACGTGTGGATTCAGCGGTTTGCAAACACTTTCTGTGCAGAATCCCAAAACCGGTATTTCCAGCCCAATGCCGGCATCCGTAGAAACAGCAGGAAACTTCGTCTAAAACTCAGGAGAAACGTTTCTTTGAAACTGCTCTGCTGTGCGTTCGTTCACCTAAGAGAGTTGAATCTATGTTGAGATTCAGCGAGTCAGAAACACGTTTCTTCTAGGAGCTGCGTTGGGATATTCCCGAGTGAATGGGACCATAGGCTGTACAGAGAAATATCTGCTTCTAAAACCAAAACGGAGCTATCTAACTGAGTGGTTGTCAATGTGTGCATTCAACTGACAGAGTTAATCTCACGTGTGGACTCAGCGGTTTGCAAACCGTTTCTGTGCAGAATCCCAAAACCGGTATTTCCAGCCCAATGCCGGCATATGTACTAAACAGCAGGAAGCTTCGTCTAAAACTCAGGAGAAACGTTTCCTTGAAACTGCTCTGCTGTTCGTTCGCTCACCTAAGAGAGTTGAATCTATGTTGAGATTCAGCGAGTCAGAAACACGTTTCTTCTAGGAGATGCGTTGGGATATTCCCGAGTGAATGGGACCATAGGCTGTACAGAGAATTATCTGTTTCTAAAACCAAAACGGAGCAATCTAACTGAATGGTTGTCAATGTGTGCATTCAACTGACAGAGTTAAACTCACGTGTGGATTCAGCGGTTTGCAAACCCTTTCTGTGCAGAATCCCAAAACCGGTATTTCCAGCCCAATGCTGGCATCCGTACTAAACAGCAGGAGACTTCGTCTAAAACTCAGGAGAAAAGTTTCCTTGAAACTGCTCTGCTGTGAGGTGGTTCACCTAAGAGAGTTGAATCAATGTTGAGATTCAGCGAGTCAGAAACACGTTTCTTCTAGGAGCTGCGTTGGGATATTCCCGAGTGAATGGGACCATAGGCTGTACAGAGAAATATCTGCTTCTAAAACAAAAACGGAACTATGTAACTGAATGGTTGTAAATGTGTGCATTCAACTGACAGAATTAAACTCACATGTGGATTCAGCGGTTTGCAAACCCTTTCTGTGCAGAATCCCAAAACCGGTATTTCCAGCCCAATGCCGGCATCCGTACTAAACAGCAGGAAACTTCGTCTAAAACTCAGGAGAAACGTTTCCTTGAAACTGCTCTGCTGTTCGTTCGTTCACCTAAGAGAGTTGAATCAATGTTGAGATTCAACGAGTCAGAAAAACGTTTCTTCTAGGAGCTGCGTTGGGATATTCCCGAGTGAATGGGACCATAGGCTGTACAGAGAAATATCTGCTTCTAAAACAAAAACGGAGCTATCTAACTGAATGGTTGTCAATGTGTGCATTCAACTGACAGAGTTAAACTCACGTGTGGGTTCAGCGGTTTGCAAACCCTTTCTGTGCAGCATCCCAAAACCGGTATTTCCAGCCCAATGCTGGCATCCGTAGTAAACAGCAGGAAACTTCGTTAAAACTCAGGAGAAACGTTTCCTTGAAACTGCTCTGCTGTGCGTTCGTTCACCTAAGAGAGTTGAATCTATGTTGAGATTCAGCGAGTCAGAAACACGTTTCTTCTAGGAGCTGCGTTGGGATATTCCCGAGTGAATGGGACCATAGGCTGTACAGAGAAATATCTGCTTCTAAAACCAAAAGTGTGCTATCAAACTGAATGGTTGTCAATGTGTGCATTCAACTGACAGAGTTACACTCACGTGTGGATTCAGCGGTTTGCAAACCCTTTCTGTGCAGAATCCCAAAACCGGTATGTCCAGCCCAATGCCGGCATCCGTACTAAACAGCAGGAAACTTCGTCTAAAACTCAGGAGAAACGTTTCCTTGAAACTGCTCTGCTGTTCGTTCGCTCACCTAAGAGAGTTGAATCTATGTTGAGATTCAGCGAGTCAGAAACACGTTTCTTCTAGGAGATGCGTTGGGTTATTCCCGAGTGAATGGGACCATAGGCTGTACAGAGAATTATCTGTTTCTAAAACCAAAACGGAGCTATCTAACTGAATGGTTGTCAATGTGTGCATTCAACTGACAGAGTTAAACTCACGTGTGGATTCAGCGGTTTGCAAACCCTTTCTGTGCAGAATCCCAAAACCGGTATTTCCAGCCCAATGCTGGCATCCGTACTAAACAGCAGGAGACTTCGTCTAAAACTCAGGAGAAAAGTTTCCTTGAAACTGCTCTGCTGTGAGTTCGTTCACCTAAGAGAGGTGAATCAATTTTGAGATTCAGCGAGTCAGAAACACGTTTCTTCCAGGAGCTGCGTTGGATTATTCCCGAGTGAATGGGACCATAGGCTGTACAGAGAAATATCTGCTTCTAAAACAAAAACGGAACTATCTAACTGAATGGTTGTCAATGTGTGCATTCAACTGACAGAGTTAAACTCACATGTGGATTCAGCGGTTTGCAAACCCTTTCTGTGCAGAATCCCAAAACCGGTATTTCCAGCCCAATGCCGGCATACGTACTAAACAGCAGGAAACTTCGTCTAAATCTCAGGAGAAACGTTTCTTTGAAACTGCTCTGCTGTGCGTTCGTTCACCTAAGAGAGTTGAATCTATGTTGAGATTCAGCGAGTCAGAAACACGTTTCTTCTAGGAGCTGCGTTGGGATATTCCCTTGTGAATGGGACCATAGGCTGTACAGAGAAATGTCTGCTCCTAAAACCAAAAGGGTGCTATCTAACTGAATGGTTGTCAATGTGTGCATTCAACTGACAGAGTTAAACTCACGTGTGGATTCAGCGGTTTACAAACCCTTTCTGTGCAGAATCCCAAAACCGGTAGTTCCAGCTCAATGCCGGCATCCGTACTAAACAGCAGGAAACTTCGTCTAAAACTCAGGAGAAACGTTTCCTTGAAACTGCTCTGCTGTTCGTTCGTTCACCTAAGAGAGTTGAATCAATGTTGAGATTCAACGAGTCAGAAACACGTTTCTTCTAGGAGCTGCGTTGGGATATTCCCGAGTGAATGGGACCATAGGCTGTACAGAGAAATATCTGCTTCTAAAACCAAAACGGAGCTATCTAACTGAATGGTTGTCAATGTGTGCATTCAACTGACAGAGTTAAACTCACGTGTGGATTCAGCGGTTTGCAAACCCTTTCTGTGCAGCATCCCAAAACCGGTATTTCCAGCCCAATGCCGGCATCCGTAGTAAACAGCAGGAAACTTCGTCTAAAACTCAGGAGAAACGTTTCCTTGAAACTGCTCTGCTGTGCGTTCGTTCACCTAAGAGAGTTGAATCTATGTTGAGATTCAGCGAGTCAGAAACACGTTTCTTCTAGGAGCTGCGTTGGGATATTCCCGAGTGAATGGGACCATAGGCTGTACAGAGAAATATCTGCTTCTAAAACAAAAACGGAACTATCTAACTGAATGGTTGTCAATGTGTGCATTCAACTGACAGAGTTAAACTCACGTGTGGATTCAGCGGTTTGCAAACCCTTTCTGTGCAGAATCCCAAAACCGGTATGTCCAGCCCAATGCCGGCATCCGTACTAAACAGCAGGAAACTTCGTCTAAAACTCAGGAGAAACGTTTCCTTGAAACTGCTCTACTGTGCGTTCGTTCACCTAAGAGAGTTGAATCTATGTTGAGATTCAGCGAGTCAGAAGCACGTTTCTTCAAGGAGCTGCGTTGGGATATTCCCGAGTGAATGGGACCATAGGTTGTACAGAGAAATATCTGCTTCTAAAACCAAAAGGGTGCTATCAAACTGAATGGTTGTCAATGTGTGCATTCAACTGACAGAGTTAAACTCACGTGTGGATTCAGCGGTTTGCAAACCCTTTCTGTGCAGAATCCCAAAACCGGTATTTCCAGCCCAATACCGGCATAGGTACAAAACAGCAGGAGACTTCGTCTAAAACTCAGGAGAAACGTTTCCTTGAAACTGCTCTGCTGTGCGTTCCTTCACCTAAGAGAGTTGAATCTATGTTGAGATTCAGCGAGTCAGAAACACGTTTCTTCTAGGAGCTGCGTTGGGATATTCCGGAGTAAATGGGACCATAGGCTGTACAGAGAAATATCTGCTTCTAAAACCAAAACGGAGCTATCTCACTGAATGGTTGTCAGTGTGTGCATTCAACTGACAGAGTTAAACTCACGTGTGGATTCAGTGGTTTGCAAACCATTTCTGTGCAGAATCCCAAAACCGGTATTTCCAGCCCAATGCCGGCATACGTACTAAACAGCAGGAAACTTCGCCTAAAACTCAGCAGAAACGTTTCCTTGAAACTGCTCTGCTGTGCGTCCGTTCACCTAAGAGAGTTGAATCTATGTTGAGTTTCAGCGAGTCAGAAACACGTTTCTTCTAGGAGCTGCGTTGGGATATTCCAGAGTGAATGGGACCATAGTCTGTACAGAGAAATATCTGCTTCTAAAAACAAAACGGAGCTATCTAACTGGATGGTTGTCAATGTGTGCATTCAACTGACAAAGTTAAACTCACGTGTGGATTCAGCGGTTTGCAAACCCTTTCTGTGCAGAATCCCAAAACCGGTATTTCCAGCCCAATGCCGGCATACGTACTAAACAGCTGGAAACTTCGTCTAAAACTCAGGAGAAACGTTTCCTTGAAACTGCTCTGCTGTGCGTTCGTTCACCTAAGAGAGTTGAATCTATGTTGAGATTCAGCGAGTCAGAAACACGTTTCTTCCAGGAGCTGCGTTGGGATATTCCTGAGTGTATGGGACCATAGGCTGTACAGAGAAATATCTGTTTCTAAAACCAAAACGGAGCTATCTAACTGAATGGTTGTCAATGTGTGCATTCAACTGACAGAGTTAAACTCACGTGTGTATTCAGTGGTTTGCAAACCCTTTTTGTGCAGAATCCCAAAACCGGTATTTCCAGCCCAATGCCGGCATACGTACTAAACAGCAGGAAACTTCGTCTAAAACTCAGGAGAAACGTTTCCTTGAAACTGCTCTGCTGTGCGTTCGTTCACCAAAGAGAGTTGAATCTATGTTGATATTCAGCGAGTCAGAAACACGTTTCTTCTAGGAGCTGCGTTGGAATATTCCCTTGTGAATGGGACCATAGGCTGTACAGAGAAATATCTGCTCCTAAAACCAAAAGGGTGCTATCTAACTGAATGGTTGTCAATGTGTGCATTCAACTGACAGAGTTAAACTCACGTTTGTATTCAGCGGTTTACAAACCCTTTCTGTGCAGAATCCCAAAACCGGTAATTCCAGCTCAATGCCGGCATACGTACTAAACTGCCGGAAACTTCGTCTAAAACTCAGGAGAAACGTTTCCTTGAAACTGCTCTGCTGTGCCTTCGTTCACCTAAGAGAGTTGAATCTATGTTGAGCTTCAGCGAGTCAGAAACACGTTTCTTCTAGGAGCTGCGTTGGGATATTCCCGAGTGAATCAGACCATAGGCTGTACAGAGAAATATCTGCTTCTAAAACCAAAACGGAGCTATCTAACTGGATGATTGTCAATGTGTGCATTCAACTGACAAAGTTAAACTCACGTGTGGATTCAGCGGTTTGCAAACACTTTCTGTGCAGAATCCCAAAACCGGTATTTCCAGCCCAATGCCGGCATCCGTAGAAACAGCAGGAAACTTCGTCTAAAACTCAGGAGAAACGTTTCTTTGAAACTGCTCTGCTGTGCGTTCGTTCACCTAAGAGAGTTGAATCTATGTTGAGATTCAGCGAGTCAGAAACACGTTTCTTCTAGGAGCTGCGTTGGGATATTCCCGAGTGAATGGGACCATAGGCTGTACAGAGAAATATCTGCTTCTAAAACCAAAACGGAGCTATCTAACTGAGTGGTTGTCAATGTGTGCATTCAACTGACAGAGTTAATCTCACGTGTGGACTCAGCGGTTTGCAAACCGTTTCTGTGCAGAATCCCAAAACCGGTATTTCCAGCCCAATGCCGGCATATGTACTAAACAGCAGGAAGCTTCGTCTAAAACTCAGGAGAAACGTTTCCTTGAAACTGCTCTGCTGTTCGTTCGCTCACCTAAGAGAGTTGAATCTATGTTGAGATTCAGCGAGTCAGAAACACGTTTCTTCTAGGAGATGCGTTGGGATATTCCCGAGTGAATGGGACGATAGGCTGTACAGAGAATTATCTGTTTCTAAAACCAAAACGGAGCAATCTAACTGAATGGTTGTCAATGTGTGCATTCAACTGACAGAGTTAAACTCACGTGTGGATTCAGCGGTTTGCAAACCCTTTCTGTGCAGAATCCCAAAACCGGTATTTCCAGCCCAATGCTGGCATCCGTACTAAACAGCAGGAGACTTCGTCTAAAACTCAGGAGAAAAGTTTCCTTGAAACTGCTCTGCTGTGAGGTGGTTCACCTAAGAGAGTTGAATCAATGTTGAGATTCAGCGAGTCAGAAACACGTTTCTTCTAGGAGCTGCGTTGGGATATTCCCGAGTGAATGGGACCATAGGCTGTACAGAGAAATATCTGCTTCTAAAACAAAAAAGGAACTATGTAACTGAATGGTTGTCAATGTGTGCATTCAACTGACAGAATTAAACTCACATGTGGATTCAGCGGTTTGCAAACCCTTTCTGTGCAGAATCCCAAAACCGGTATTTCCAGCCCAATGCCGGCATCCGTACTAAACAGCAGGAAACTTCGTCTAAAACTCAGGAGAAACGTTTCCTTGAAACTGCTCTGCTGTTCGTTCGTTCACCTAAGAGAGTTGAATCAATGTTGAGATTCAACGAGTCAGAAACACGTTTCTTCTAGGAGCTGCGTTGGGATATTCCCGAGTGAATGGGACCATAGGCTGTACAGAGAAATATCTGCTTCTAAAACAACAACGGAGCTATCTAACTGAATGGTTGTCAATGTGTGCATTCAACTGACAGAGTTAAACTCACGTGTGGATTCAGCGGTTTGCAAACCCTTTCTGTGCAGCATCCCAAAACCGGTATTTCCAGCCCAATGCTGGCATCCGTAGTAAACAGCAGGAAACTTCGTCTAAAACTCAGGAGAAACGTTTCCTTGAAACTGCTCTGCTGTGCGTTCGTTCACCTAAGAGAGTTGAATCTATGTTGAGATTCAGCGAGTCAGAAACACGTTTCTTCTAGGAGCTGCGTTGGGATATTCCCGAGTGAATGGGACCATAGGCTGTACAGAGAAATATCTGCTTCTAAAACCAAAACGGAGCTATCTAACTGAGTGGTTGTCAATGTGTGCATTCAACTGACAGAGTTAATCTCACGTGTGGACTCAGCGGTTTGCAAACCGTTTCTGTGCAGAATCCCAAAACCGGTATTTCCAGCCCAATGCCGGCATATGTACTAAACAGCAGGAAGCTTCGTCTAAAACTCAGGAGAAACGTTTCCTTGAAACTGCTCTGCTGTTCGTTCGCTCACCTAAGAGAGTTGAATCTATGTTGAGATTCAGCGAGTCAGAAACACGTTTCTTCTAGGAGATGCGTTGGGATATTCCCGAGTGAATGGGACGATAGGCTGTACAGAGAATTATCTGTTTCTAAAACCAAAACGGAGCAATCTAACTGAATGGTTGTCAATGTGTGCATTCAACTGACAGAGTTAAACTCACGTGTGGATTCAGCGGTTTGCAAACCCTTTCTGTGCAGAATCCCAAAACCGGTATTTCCAGCCCAATGCTGGCATCCGTACTAAACAGCAGGAGACTTCGTCTAAAACTCAGGAGAAAAGTTTCCTTGAAACTGCTCTGCTGTGAGGTGGTTCACCTAAGAGAGTTGAATCAATGTTGAGATTCAGCGAGTCAGAAACACGTTTCTTCTAGGAGCTGCGTTGGGATATTCCCGAGTGAATGGGACCATAGGCTGTACAGAGAAATATCTGCTTCTAAAACAAAAAAGGAACTATGTAACTGAATGGTTGTCAATGTGTGCATTCAACTGACAGAATTAAACTCACATGTGGATTCAGCGGTTTGCAAACCCTTTCTGTGCAGAATCCCAAAACCGGTATTTCCAGCCCAATGCCGGCATCCGTACTAAACAGCAGGAAACTTCGTCTAAAACTCAGGAGAAACGTTTCCTTGAAACTGCTCTGCTGTTCGTTCGTTCACCTAAGAGAGTTGAATCAATGTTGAGATTCAACGAGTCAGAAACACGTTTCTTCTAGGAGCTGCGTTGGGATATTCCCGAGTGAATGGGACCATAGGCTGTACAGAGAAATATCTGCTTCTAAAACAACAACGGAGCTATCTAACTGAATGGTTGTCAATGTGTGCATTCAACTGACAGAGTTAAACTCACGTGTGGATTCAGCGGTTTGCAAACCCTTTCTGTGCAGCATCCCAAAACCGGTATTTCCAGCCCAATGCTGGCATCCGTAGTAAACAGCAGGAAACTTCGTCTAAAACTCAGGAGAAACGTTTCCTTGAAACTGCTCTGCTGTGCGTTCGTTCACCTAAGAGAGTTGAATCTATGTTGAGATTCAGCGAGTCAGAAACACGTTTCTTCTAGGAGCTGCGTTGGGATATTCCCGAGTGAATGGGACCATAGGCTGTACAGAGAAATATCTGCTTCTAAAACCAAAAGTGTGCTATCAAACTGAATGGTTGTCAATGTGTGCATTCAACTGACAGAGTTAAACTCACGTGTGGATTCAGCGGTTTGCAAACCCTTTCTGTGCAGAATCCCAAAACCGGTATGTCCAGCCCAATGCCGGCATCCGTACTAAACAGCAGGAAACTTCGTCTAAAACTCAGGAGAAACGTTTCCTTGAAACTGCTCTGCTGTTCGTTCGCTCACCTAAGAGAGTTGAATCTATGTTGAGATTCAGCGAGTCAGAAACACGTTTCTTCTAGGAGATGCGTTGGGTTATTCCCGAGTGAATGGGACCATAGCCTGTACAGAGAATTATCTGTTTCTAAAACCAAAACGGAGCTATCTAACTGAATGGTTGTCAATGTGTGCAATCAACTGACAGAGTTAAACTCACGTGTGGATTCAGCGGTTTGCAAACCCTTTCTGTGCAGAATCCCAAAACCGGTATTTCCAGCCCAATGCTGGCATCCGTACTAAACAGCAGGAGACTTCGTCTAAAACTCAGGAGAAAAGTTTCCTTGAAACTGCTCTGCTGTGAGTTCGTTCACCTAAGAGAGGTGAATCAATGTTGAGATTCAGCGAGTCAGAAACACGTTTCTTCTAGGAGCTGCGTTGGGATATTCCCGAGTGAATGGGACCATAGGCTGTACAGAGAAATATCTGCTTCTAAAACAAAAACGGAACTATCTAACTGAATGGTTGTCAATGTGTGCATTCAACTGACAGAGTTAAACTCACATGTGGATTCAGCGGTTTGCAAACCCTTTCTGTGCAGAATCCCAAAACCGGTATTTCCAGCCCAATGCCGGCATAGGTACTAAACAGCAGGAAACTTCGTCTAAAACTCAGGAGAAACGTTTCCTTGAAACTGCTCTGCTGTGCGTTCGTTCACCTAAGAGACTTGAATCTATGTTGAGATTCAGCGAGTCAGAAACACGTTTCTTCCAGGAGCTGCGCTGGGATATTCCTGAGTGAATGGGACCATAGGCTGTACAGGTAAATATCTGCTTCTAAAACCAAAACGGAGCTATCTAACTGAATGGTTGTCAATGTGTGCATTCATCTGACACAGTTAAACTCACGTGTGGATTCAGCGGTTTGCAAACCCTTTCTGTGCAGAATCCCAAAACCGGTATTTCCAGCCCAATGCCGGCATCCGTACTAAACAGCAGGAAACTTCGTCTAAAACTCAGGAGAAACGTTTCCTTGAAACTGCTCTGCTGTGCGTTCGTTCACCTAAGAGAGTTGAATATATGTTGAGATTCAGCGAGTCAGAAACACGTTTCTTCTAGGAGCTGCGTTGGGATATTCCCGAGTGAATGGGACCATAGGCTGTACAGAGAAATGTCTGCTCCTAAAACCAAAAGGGTGCTATCTAACTGAATGGTTGTCAATGTGTGCATTCAACTGACAGAGTTAAACTCACGTTTGGATTCAGCGGTTTACAAACCCTTTCTGTGCAGAATCCCAAAACCGGTAATTCCAGCTCAATGACGGCATATGTACTAAACTGCAGGAAACTTCGTCTAAAACTCAGGAGAAACGTTTCCTTGAAACTGCTCTGCTGTCCGTTCGTTCAACTAAGAGAGTTGAATCTATGTTGAGATTCAGCGAGTCAGAAACACGTTTCTTCTAGGAGCTGCGTTGGGATATTCCCGAGTGAATCAGACCATAGGCTGTACAGAGAAATATCTGCTTCTAAAACCAAAACGGAGCTATCTACCTGGATGTTTGTCAATGTGTGCATTCAACTGACAAAGTTAAACTCACGTGTGGATTCAGCGGTTTGCAAACCCTTTCTGTGCAGAATCCCAAAACCGGTATTTCCAGCCCAATGCCGGCATCCGTACTAAACAGCAGGAAACTTCGTCTAAAACTCAGGAGAAACGTTTCCTTGAAACTGCTCTGCTGTTCGTTCGTTCACCTAAGAGAGTTGAATCAATGTTGAGATTCAGCGAGTCAGAAACACGTTTCTTCTAGGAGCTGCGTTGGGATATTCCCGAGTGAATGGGACCATAGGCTGTACAGAGAAATATCTGCTTTTAAAACAAAAACGGAACTATCTAACTGAATGGTTGTCAATGTGTGCATTCAACTGACAGAGTTAAACTCACATGTGGATTCAGCGGTTTGCAAACCCTTTCTGTGCAGAATCCCAAAACCGGTATTTCCAGCCCAATGCCGGCATACGTACTAAACAGCAGGAAACTTCGTCTAAAACTCAGGAGTAACGTTTCCTTGAAACTGCTCTGCTGTGCGTTCGTTCACCTAAGAGACTTGAATCTATGTTGAGATTCAGCGAGTCAGAAACACGTTTCTTCCAGGAGCTGCGTGAGGATATTCCCGAGTGAATGGGACCATAGTCTGTACAGAGAAATATCTGCTTCTAAAACCAAAACGGAGCTATCTACCTGGATGGTTGTCAATGTGTGCATTCAACTGACAGAGTTAATCTCACGTGTGGACTCAGCGGTTTGCAAACCGTTTCTGTGCAGAATCCCAAAAACGGTATTTCCAGCCCAATGCCGGCATATGTACTAAACAGCAGGAAGCTTCGTCTAAAACTCAGGAGAAACGTTTCCTTGAAACTGCTCTGCTGTTCGTTCGTTCACCTAAGAGAGTTGAATCTATGTTGAGATTCAGCGAGTCAGAAACACGTTTCTTCTAGGAGCTGCGTTGGGATATTCCCGAGTGAATGGGACCATAGGCTGTACAGAGAAATATCTGCTTCTAAAACAAAAACGGAACTATCTAACTGAATGGTTGTCAATGTGTGCATTCAACTGACAGAGTTAAACTGACAGGTGGATTCAGCGGTTTGCAAACCCTTTCTGTGCAGAATCCCAAAACCGGTATTTCCAGCCCAATGCCGGCATACGTACTAAACAGCAGGAAACTTCGTCTAAAACTCAGGAGAAACGTTTCCTTGAAACTGCTCTGCTGTGCGTTCGTTCACCTAAGAGACTTGAATCTATGTTGAGATTCAGCGAGTCAGAAACACGTTTCTTCCAGGAGCTGCGTGAGGATATTCCCGAGTGAATGGGACCATAGGCTGTACAGAGAAATATCTGCTTCTAAAACCAAAACGGAGCTATCTAACTGGATGGTTGTCAATGTGTGCATTCAACTGACAGAGTTAAACTCACGTGTGGATTCAGTGGTTGGCAAACCCTTTCTGTGCAGAATCCCAAAACCGGTATTTCCAGCCCAATGCCGGCATACGTACTAAACAGCAGGAAACTTCGTCTAAAACTCAGGAGAAACGTTTCCTTGAAACTGCTCTGCTGTGCGTTCGTTCACTTCAGAGAGTTGAATCTATGTTGAGATTCAGAGAGTCAGAAACACGTTTCTTCTAAGAGCTGCGTTGGGATATTCCCGAGTGAATGGGACCATAGGCTGTACAGAGAAATATCTGTTTCTAAAACCAAAACGGAGCTATCTAACTGAATGGTTGTCAATGTGTGCATTCAACTGACAGAGATAAACTCACGTGTGGATTCTGCGGTTTGCAAACCCTTTCTGTGCAGAAGCCAAAAACCGGTATTTCCAGCCCAATGCCGGCATCCGTACTAAACAACAGGAGACTTCGTCTAAAACTCAGGAGAAAAGTTTCCTTGAAACTGCTCTGCTGTGCGTTCGTTCACCTAAGAGAGTTGAATCTATGTTGAGATTCAGCGAGTCAGAAACACGTTTCTTCTAGGAGCTGCGTTGGGATATTCCCGAGTGAATGGGACCATAGGCTGTACAGAGAAATATCTGTTTCTAAAACCAAAACGGAGCTATCTAACTGAATGGTTGTCAATATGTGCATTCAACTGACAGAGTTAAACTCACGTGTGGATTCAGCGGTTTGCAAACCCTTTCTGTGCAGAAGCCAAAAACCGGTATTTCCAGCCCAATGCCGGCATCCGTACTAAACAGCAGGAGACTTCGTCTAAAACTCAGGAGAAAAGTTTCCTTGAAACTGCTCTGCTGTGCGTTCGTTCACCTAAGAGAGTTGAATCAATGTTGAGATTCAGCGAGTCAGAAACACGTTTCTTCTAGGAGCTGTGTTGGGATATTCCCGAGTGAATGGGACCATAGGCTGTACAGAGAAATATCTGCTTCTAAAACCAAAACGGAGCTATCTAACGGGATGGTTGTCAATGTGTGCATTCAACTGACAGAGTTAAACTCACGGGTGGATTCAGCGGTTTGCAAACCCTTTCTGTGCAGAATCCCAAAACCGGTATTTCCAGCCCAATGCCGGCATCCGTACTAAACAGCAGGAAACTTCGTCTAAAACTCAGGAGAAACGTTTCCATGAAACTGCTCTGCTGTGCGTTCTTTCACGTAAGAGAGTTGAATCTATGTTCAGATTCAGCGAGTCAGAAACACATTTCTTCTAGGAGCTGCGTTTGGATATTCCCACGTGAATGGGACCATAGGCTGTACAGAGAAATATCTCCTTCTAAAACCAAAAGGGTGCTATCAAACTGAATGGTTGTCAATGTGTTCATTCAACTGACAGAGTTAAACTCACGTGTGGATTCAGCGGCTTGCAAACCCTTTCTGTGCATTATCCCAAAACCGGTATTTCCAGCCCAATACCGGCATACGTACTAAACAGCAGGAAACTTCGTCTAAAACTTAGGAGAAACGTCTCCTTGAAACTGCTCTGCTGTGCGTTGGTTCACCTAAGAGAGTTGAATCTATGTTGAGATTCAGCGAGTCAGAAACACGTTTCTTCTAGGGGCTGCGTTGGGAAATTACCGAGTGAATGGGACCATAGGTTGTACAGAGAAATATCTGCTTCTAAAACCAAAAGGGAGCGATCAAACTGAATGGTTGTCAATGTGTGCATTCAACTGACAGAGTTAAACTCACTTGTGGATTCAGCGGTTTGCAAACCCTTTCTGTGCAGAATCCCAAAACCGGTATTTCCAGCCCAATGCCGGCATACGTACTAAACCGCAGAAAACTTCGTCTAAACCTCAGGAGAAACGTTTAATTGAAACTGCTCTGCTGTGCGTTCGTTCACCTAAGAGACTTGAATCTATGTTGAGATTCAGCGAGTCAGAAACACGTTTATTCTAGGAGCTGCGTTGGGATATTCCCGAGTGAATGTGACCATAGGCTGTACAGAGAAATATCTGCTTCTAAAACCAAAACGGAGCTATCTCACTGAATGGTTGTCAGTGTGTGCATTCAACTGACAGAGTTAAATTCACGTGTGGATTCAGTCGTTTGCAAACCATTTCTGTGCAGAATCCCAAAACCGGTATTTCCAGCCCAATGCCGGCATACGTACTAAACAGCAGGAAACTTCGTCTAAAACTCAGGAGAAACGTTTCTTTGAAACTGCTCTGCTGTGCGTTCGTTCACCTAAGAGAGTTGAATCTATGTTGAGATTCAGCGAGTCAGAAACACGTTTCTTCTAGGAGCTGCGTTGGGATATTCCCTTGTGAATTGGACCATAGGCTGTACAGAGAAATGTCTGCTCCTAAAACCAAAAGGGTGCTATCTAACTGAATGGTTGTCAATGTGTGCATTCAACTGACAGAGTTAAACTCACGTTTGGATTCAGCGGTTTACAAACCCTTTCTGTGCAGAATCCCAAAACCGGTAATTCCAGCTCAATGCCGGCATATGTACTAAACTGCAGGAAACTTCGTCTAAAACTCAGGAGAAACGTTTCCTTGAAACTGCTCTGCTGTGCGTTCGTTCAACTAAGAGAGTTGAATCTATGTTGAGATTCAGCGAGTCAGAAACACGTTTCTTCTAGGAGCTGCGTTGGGATATTCCCGAGTGAATCAGACCATAGGCTGTACAGAGAAATATCTGTTTCTAAAACCAAAACGGAGCTATCTAACTGAATGGTTGTCAATGTGTGCATTCAACTGACAGAGATAAACTCACGTGTGGATTCAGCGGTTTGCAAACCCTTTCTGTGCAGAAGCCAAAAACCGGTATTTCCAGCCCAATGCCGGCATCCGTACTAAACAACAGGAGACTTCGTCTAAAACTCAGGAGAAAAGTTTCCTTGAAACTGCTCTGCTGTGCGTTCGTTCACCTAAGAGAGTTGAATCTATGTTGAGATTCAGCGAGTCAGAAACACGTTTCTTCTAGGAGCTGCGTTGGGATATTCCCGAGTGAATGGGACCATAGGCTGTACAGAGAAATATCTGTTTCTAAAACCAAAACGGAGCTATCTAACTGAATGGTTGTCAATATGTGCATTCAACTGACAGAGTTAAACTCACGTGTGGATTCAGCGGTTTGCAAACCCTTTCTGTGCAGAAGCCAAAAACCGGTATTTCCAGCCCAATGCCGGCATCCGTACTAAACAGCAGGAGACTTCGTCTAAAACTCAGGAGAAAAGTTTCCTTGAAACTGCTCTGCTGTGCGTTCGTTCACCTAAGAGAGTTGAATCAATGTTGAGATTCAGCGAGTCAGAAACACGTTTCTTCTAGGAGCTGTGTTGGGATATTCCCGAGTGAATGGGACCATAGGCTGTACAGAGAAATATCTGCTTCTAAAACCAAAACGGAGCTATCTAACGGGATGGTTGTCAATGTGTGCATTCAACTGACAGAGTTAAACTCACGTGTGGATTCAGCGGTTTGCAAACCCTTTCTGTGCAGAATCCCAAAACCGGTATTTCCAGCCCAATGCCGGCATCCGTACTAAACAGCAGGAAACTTCGTCTAAAACTCAGGAGAAACGTTTCCATGAAACTGCTCTGCTGTGCGTTCTTTCACGTAAGAGAGTTGAATCTATGTTCAGATTCAGCGAGTCAGAAACACATTTCTTCTAGGAGCTGCGTTTGGATATTCCCACGTGAATGGGACCATAGGCTGTACAGAGAAATATCTCCTTCTAAAACCAAAAGGGTGCTATCAAACTGAATGGTTGTCAATGTGTTCATTCAACTGACAGAGTTAAACTCACGTGTGGATTCAGCGGTTTGCAAACCCTTTCTGTGCATTATCCCAAAACCGGTATTTCCAGCCCAATACCGGCATACGTACTAAACAGCAGGAAACTTCGTCTAAAACTTAGGAGAAACGTCTCCTTGAAACTGCTCTGCTGTGCGTTGGTTCACCTAAGAGAGTTGAATCTATGTTGAGATTCAGCGAGTCAGAAACACGTTTCTTCTAGGGGCTGCGTTGGGAAATTACCGAGTGAATGGGACCATAGGTTGTACAGAGAAATATCTGCTTCTAAAACCAAAAGGGAGCTATCAAACTGAATGGTTGTCAATGTGTGCATTCAACTGACAGAGTTAAACTCACTTGTGGATTCAGCGGTTTGCAAACCCTTTCTGTGCAGAATCCCAAAACCGGTATTTCCAGCCCAATGCCGGCATACGTACTAAACCGCAGAAAACTTCGTCTAAACCTCAGGAGAAACGTTTAATTGAAACTGCTCTGCTGTGCGTTCGTTCACCTAAGAGACTTGAATCTATGTTGAGATTCAGCGAGTCAGAAACACGTTTATTCTAGGAGCTGCGTTGGGATATTCCCGAGTGAATGTGACCATAGGCTGTACAGAGAAATATCTGCTTCTAAAACCAAAACGGAGCTATCTCACTGAATGGTTGTCAGTGTGTGCATTCAACTGACAGAGTTAAATTCACGTGTGGATTCAGTCGTTTGCAAACCATTTCTGTGCAGAATCCCAAAACCGGTATTTCCAGCCCAATGCCGGCATACGTACTAAACAGCAGGAAACTTCGTCTAAAACTCAGGAGAAACGTTTCTTTGAAACTGCTCTGCTGTGCGTTCGTTCACCTAAGAGAGTTGAATCTATGTTGAGATTCAGCGAGTCAGAAACACGTTTCTTCTAGGAGCTGCGTTGGGATATTCCCTTGTGAATTGGCCCATAGGCTGTACAGAGAAATGTCTGCTCCTAAAACCAAAAGGGTGCTATCTAACTGAATGGTTGTCAATGTGTGCATTCAACTGACAGAGTTAAACTCACGTTTGGATTCAGCGGTTTACAAACCCTTTCTGTGCAGAATCCCAAAACCGGTAATTCCAGCTCAATGCCGGCATATGTACTAAACTGCAGGAAACTTCGTCTAAAACTCAGGAGAAACGTTTCCTTGAAACTGCTCTGCTGTGCGTTCGTTCAACTAAGAGAGTTGAATCTATGTTGAGATTCAGCGAGTCAGAAACACGTTTCTTCTAGGAGCTGCGTTGGGATATTCCCGAGTGAATCAGACCATAGGCTGTACAGAGAAATATCTGTTTCTAAAACCAAAACGGAGCTATCTAACTGAATGGTTGTCAATGTGTGCATTCAACTGACAGAGATAAACTCACGTGTGGATTCAGCGGTTTGCAAACCCTTTCTGTGCAGAAGCCAAAAACCGGTATTTCCAGCCCAATGCCGGCATCCGTACTAAACAACAGGAGACTTCGTCTAAAACTCAGGAGAAAAGTTTCCTTGAAACTGCTCTGCTGTGCGTTCGTTCACCTAAGAGAGTTGAATCTATGTTGAGATTCAGCGAGTCAGAAACACGTTTCTTCTAGGAGCTGCGTTGGGATATTCCCGAGTGAATGGGACCATAGGCTGTACAGAGAAATATCTGTTTCTAAAACCAAAACGGAGCTATCTAACTGAATGGTTGTCAATATGTGCATTCAACTGACAGAGTTAAACTCACGTGTGGATTCAGCGGTTTGCAAACCCTTTCTGTGCAGAAGCCAAAAACCGGTATTTCCAGCCCAATGCCGGCATCCGTACTAAACAGCAGGAGACTTCGTCTAAAACTCAGGAGAAAAGTTTCCTTGAAACTGCTCTGCTGTGCGTTCGTTCACCTAAGAGAGTTGAATCAATGTTGAGATTCAGCGAGTCAGAAACACGTTTCTTCTAGGAGCTGTGTTGGGATATTCCCGAGTGAATGGGACCATAGGCTGTACAGAGAAATATCTGCTTCTAAAACCAAAACGGAGCTATCTAACGGGATGGTTGTCAATGTGTGCATTCAACTGACAGAGTTAAACTCACGTGTGGATTCAGCGGTTTGCAAACCCTTTCTGTGCAGAATCCCAAAACCGGTATTTCCAGCCCAATGCCGGCATCCGTACTAAACAGCAGGAAACTTCGTCTAAAACTCAGGAGAAACGTTTCCATGAAACTGCTCTGCTGTGCGTTCTTTCACGTAAGAGAGTTGAATCTATGTTCAGATTCAGCGAGTCAGAAACACATTTCTTCTAGGAGCTGCGTTTGGATATTCCCACGTGAATGGGACCATAGGCTGTACAGAGAAATATCTCCTTCTAAAACCAAAAGGGTGCTATCAAACTGAATGGTTGTCAATGTGTTCATTCAACTGACAGAGTTAAACTCACGTGTGGATTCAGCGGTTTGCAAACCCTTTCTGTGCATTATCCCAAAACCGGTATTTCCAGCCCAATACCGGCATACGTACTAAACAGCAGGAAACTTCGTCTAAAACTTAGGAGAAACGTCTCCTTGAAACTGCTCTGCTGTGCGTTGGTTCACCTAAGAGAGTTGAATCTATGTTGAGATTCAGCGAGTCAGAAACACGTTTCTTCTAGGGGCTGCGTTGGGAAATTACCGAGTGAATGGGACCATAGGTTGTACAGAGAAATATCTGCTTCTAAAACCAAAAGGGAGCTATCAAACTGAATGGTTGTCAATGTGTGCATTCAACTGACAGAGTTAAACTCACTTGTGGATTCAGCGGTTTGCAAACCCTTTCTGTGCAGAATCCCACAACCGGTATTTCCAGCCCAATGCCGGCATACGTACTAAACCGCAGAAAACTTCGTCTAAACCTCAGGAGAAACGTTTAATTGAAACTGCTCTGCTGTGCGTTCGTTCACCTAAGAGACTTGAATCTATGTTGAGATTCAGCGAGTCAGAAACACGTTTATTCTAGGAGCTGCGTTGGGATATTCCCGAGTGAATGTGACCATAGGCTGTACAGAGAAATATCTGCTTCTAAAACCAAAACGGAGCTATCTCACTGAATGGTTGTCAGTGTGTGCATTCAACTGACAGAGTTAAATTCACGTGTGGATTCAGTCGTTTGCAAACCATTTCTGTGCAGAATCCCAAAACCGGTATTTCCAGCCCAATGCCGGCATACGTACTAAACAGCAGGAAACTTCGTCTAAAACTCAGGAGAAACGTTTCTTTGAAACTGCTCTGCTGTGCGTTCGTTCACCTAAGAGAGTTGAATCTATGTTGAGATTCAGCGAGTCAGAAACACGTTTCTTCTAGGAGCTGCGTTGGGATATTCCCTTGTGAATTGGACCATAGGCTGTACAGAGAAATGTCTGCTCCTAAAACCAAAAGGGTGCTATCTAACTGAATGGTTGTCAATGTGTGCATTCAACTGACAGAGTTAAACTCACGTTTGGAATCAGCGGTTTACAAACCCTTTCTGTGCAGAATCCCAAAACCGGTAATTCCAGCTCAATGCCGGCATATGTACTAAACTGCAGGAAACTTCGTCTAAAACTCAGGAGAAACGTTTCCTTGAAACTGCTCTGCTGTGCGTTCGTTCAACTAAGAGAGTTGAATCTATGTTGAGATTCAGCGAGTCAGAAACACGTTTCTTCTAGGAGCTGCGTTGGGATATTCCCGAGTGAATCAGACCATAGGCTGTACAGAGAAATATCTGCTTCTAAAACCAAAACGGAGCTATCTACCTGGATGGTTGTCAATGTGTGCATTCAACTGACAAAGTTAAACTCACGTGTGGATTCAGCGGTTTGCAAACCCTTTCTGTGCAGAATCCCAAAACCGGTATTTCCAGCCCAATGCCGGCATCCGTACTAAACAGCAGGAAACTTCGTCTAAAACTCAGGAGAAACGTTTCCTTGAAACTGCTCTGCTGTGCGTTCGTTCACCTAAGAGACTTGAATCTATGTTGAGATTCAGCGAGTCAGAAACTCGTTTCTTCCAGGAGCTGCGCTGGGATATTCCTGAGTGAATGGGACCATAGGCTGTACAGGGAAATATCTGCTTCTAAAACCAAAACGGAGCTATCTAACTGAATGGTTGTCAATGTGTGCATTCATCTGACAGAGTTAAACTCACGTGTGGATTCAGCGGTTTGCAAACCCTTTCTGTGCAGAATCCCAAAACCGGTATTTCCAGCCCAATGCCGGCATACGTACTAAACAGCAGGAAACTTCGTCTAAAACTCAGGAGAAACGTTTCTTTGAAACTGCTCTGCTGTGCGTTCGTTCACCTAAGAGATTTGAATCTATGTTGAGATTCAGCGAGTCAGAAACACGTTTCTTCTAGGAGCTGCGTTGGGATATTCCCTTGTGAATGGGACCATAGGCTGTACAGAGAAATGTCTGCTCCTAAAACCAAAAGGGTGCTATCTAACTGAATGGTTGTCAATGTGTGCATTCAACTGACAGAATTAAACTCACGTTTGGATTCAGCGGTTTACAAACCCTTTCTGTGCAGAATCCCAAAACCGGTAATTCCAGCTCAATGCCGGCATATGTACTAAACTGCAGGAAACTTCGTCTAAAACTCAGGAGAAACGTTTCCTTGAAACTGCTCTGCTGTGCGTTCGTTCACCTAAGAGAGTTGAATCTATGTTGAGTTTCAGCGAGTCAGAAACACGTTTCTTCTAGGAGCTGCGTTGGGATATTCCCGAGTGAATCAGACCATAGGCTGTACAGAGAAATATCTGCTTCTAAAACCAAAACGGAGCTATCTACCTGGATGGTTGTCAATGTGTGCATTCAACTGACAAAGTTAAACTCACGTGTGGATTCAGCGGTTTGCAAACCCTTTCTGTGCAGAATCCCAAAACCGGTATTTCCAGCCCAATGCCGGCATCCGTACTAAACAGCAGGAAACTTCGTCTAAAACTCAGGAGAAACGTTTCCTTGAAACTGCTCTGCTGTGCGTTCGCTCACCTAAGAGAGTTGAATATATGTTGAGATTCAGCCAGTCAGAAACACGTTTCTTCTAGGTGCTGCGTTGGGATATTCACGAGTGAATGGGACCATAGGCTGTACAGAGAAATATCTGTTTCTAAAACCAAAACGGAGCTATCTAACTGAATGGTTGTCAATGTGTGCATTCAACTGACAGAGATAAACTCACGTGTGGATTCAGCGGTATGCAAACCCTTTCTGTGCAGAATCCCAAAACCGGTATTTCCAGCCCAATGCCGGCATACGTACTAAACAGCAGGAAACTTCGTCTAAAACTCAGGAGAAACGTTTCCTTGAAACTGCTCTGCTGTGCGTTCGTTCACCTAAGAGAGTTGAATCTATGTTGAGATTCAGCGAGTCAGAAACACGTTTCTTCCAGGAGCTGCGTTTGGATATTCCCGAGTGAATGGGACCATAGGCTGTACAGAGAAATATCTGCTTCTAAAACCAAAACGGACCTATCTAACTGGATGGTTGTCAATGTGTGCATTCAACTGACAAAGTTAAACTCACGTGTGGATTCAGCGGTTTGCAAACCCTTTCTGTGCAGAATCCCAAAACCGGTATTTCCAGCCCAATGCCGGCATCCGTACTAAACAGCAGGAAACTTCGTCTAAAACTCAGGAGAAACGTTTCCTTGAAACTGCTCTGCTGTGCGTTCGTTCACCTAAGAGACTTGAATCTATGTTGAGATTCAGCGAGTCAGAAACTCGTTTCTTCCAGGAGCTGCGCTGGGATATTCCTGAGTGAATGGGACCATAGGCTGTACAGGGAAATATCTGCTTCTAAAACCAAAACGGAGCTATCTAACTGAATGGTTGTCAATGTGTGCATTCATCTGACAGAGTTAAACTCACGTGTGGATTCAGTGGTTTGCAAACCCTTTCTGTGCAGATTCCCAAAACCGGTATTTCCAGCCCAATGCCGGCATACGTACTAAACAGCAGGAAACTTCGTCTAAAACTCAGGAGAAACGTTTCCTTGAAACTGCTCTGCTGTGCGTTCGTTCACTTAAGAGAGTTGAATCTATGTTGAGATTCAGCGAGTCAGAAACACGTTTCTTCTAGGAGCTGCGTTGGGATATTCCCGAGTGAATGGGACCATAGTCTGTACAGAGAAATATCTGCTTCTAAAACCAAAACGGAGCTATCTAACTGGATTGTTGTCAATGTGTGCATTCAACTGACAAAGTTAAACTCACGTGTGGATTCAGCGGTTTGCAAACCCTTTCTGTGCAGAATCCCAAAACCGGTATTTCCAGCCCAATGCCGGCATCCGTACTAAACAGCAGGAAACTTCGTCTAAAACTCAGGAGAAACGTTTCTTTGAAACTGCTCTGCTGTGCGTTCGTTCACCTAAGAGAGTTGAATCTATGTTGAGATTCAGCGAGTCAGAAACACGTTTCTTCTAGGAGCTGCGTTGGGATATTCCCTTGTGAATGGGACCATAGACTGTACAGAGAAATGTCTGCTCCTAAAACCAAAAGGGTGCTATCTAACTGAATGGTTGTCAATGTGTGCATTCAACTGACAGAATTAAACTCACGTTTGGATTCAGCGGTTTACAAACCCTTTCTGTGCAGAATCCCAAAACCGGTAATTCCAGCTCAATGCCGGCATATGTACTAAACTGCAGGAAACTTCGTCTAAAACTCAGGAGAAACGTTTCCTTGAAACTGCTCTGCTGTGCGTTCGTTCACCTAAGAGAGTTGAATCTATGTTGAGTTTCAGCGAGTCAGAAACACGTTTCTTCTAGGAGCTGCGTTGGGATATTCCCGAGTGAATCAGACCATAGGCTGTACAGAGAAATATCTGCTTCTAAAACCAAAACGGAGCTATCTACCTGGATGTTTGTCAATGTGTGCATTCAACTGACAAAGTTAAACTCACGTGTGGATTCAGCGGTTTGCAAACCCTTTCTGTGCAGAATCCCAAAACCGGTATTTCCAGCCCAATGCCGGCATCCGTACTAAACAGCAGGAAACTTCGTCTAAAACTCAGGAGAAACGTTTCCTTGAAACTGCTCTGCTGTTCGTTCGTTCACCTAAGAGAGTTGAATCAATGTTGCGATTCAACGAGTCAGAAACACGTTTCTTCTAGGAGCTGCGTTGGGATATTCCCGAGTGAATGGGACCATAGGCTGTACAGAGAAATATCTGCTTCTAAAACAAAAACGGAGCTATCTAACTGAATGGTTGTCAATGTGTGCATTCAACTGACAGAGTTAAACTCACGTGTGGATTCAGCGGTTTGCAAACCCTTTCTGTGCAGCATCCCAAAACCGGTATTTCCAGCCCAATGCCGGCATCCGTAGTAAACAGCAGGAAACTTCGTCTAAAACTCAGGAGAAACGTTTCCTTGAAACTGCTCTGCTGTGCGTTCGTTCACCTAAGAGAGTTGAATCTATGTTGAGATTCAGCGAGTCAGAAACACGTTTCTTCTAGGAGCTGCGTTGGGATATTCCCGAGTGAATGGGACCATAGGCTGTACAGAGAAATATCTGCTTCTAAAACCAAAAGTGTGCTATCAAACTGAATGGTTGTCAATGTGTGCATTCAACTGACAGAGTTAAACTCACGTGTGGATTCAGCGGTTTGCAAACCCTTTCTGTGCAGAATCCCAAAACCGGTATGTCCAGCCCAATGCCGGCATCCGTACTAAACAGCAGGAAACTTCGTCTAAAACTCAGGAGAAACGTTTCCTTGAAACTGCTCTACTGTGCGTTCGTTCACCTAAGAGAGTTGAATCTATGTTGAGATTCAGCGAGTCAGAAGCACGTTTCTTCTAGGAGCTGCGTTGGGATATTCCCGAGTGAATGGGACCATAGGCTGTACAGAGAAATATCTGTTTCTAAAACCAAAACGGAGCTATCTAACTGAATGGTTGTCAATGTGTGCATTCAACTGACAGAGTTAAACTCACATGTGGATTCAGCGGTTTGCAAACCCTTTCTGTGCAGAATCCCAAAACCGGTATTTCCAGCCCAATGCCGGCATACGTACTAAACAGCAGGAAACTTCGTCTAAAACTCAGGAGAAACGTTTCCTTGAAACTGCTCTGCTGTGCGTTCGTTCACCTAAGAGAGTTGAATCTATGTTGAGATTCAGCGAGTCAGAAACACGTTTCTTCCAGGAGCTGCGTTGGGATATTCCTGAGTGAATGGGACCATAGGCTGTACAGAGAAATATCTGCTTCTAAAACCAAAACGGACCTCTCTAACTGAATGGTTGTCAATGTGTGCATTCAACTGACAGAGTTAAACTCACGTGTGTATTCAGTGGTTTGCAAACCCTTTCTGTGCAGAATCCCAAAACCGGTATTTCCAGCCCAATGCCGGCATACGTACTAAACAGCAGGAAACTTCGTCTAAAACTCAGGAGAAACGTTTCTTTGAAACTGCTCTGCTGTGCGTTCGTTCACCTAAGAGAGTTGAATCTATGTTGAGATTCAGTGAGTCAGAAACACGTTTCTTCTAGGAGCTGCGTTGGGATATTCCCGAGTGAATGGGACCATATGCTGTACAGAGAAATATCTGCTTCTAAAACCAAAACGGAGCTATCTCACTGAATGGTTGTCAGTGTGTGCATTCAACTGACAGAGTTAAACTCACGTGTGGATTCAGTGGTTTGCAAACCATTTCTGTGCAGAATCCCAAAACCGGTATTTCCAGCCCAATGCCGGCATACGTACTAAACAGCAGGAAACTACGTCTAAAACTCAGCAGAAACGTTTCCTTGAAACTGCTCTGCTGTGCGTTCGTTCACCTAAGAGAGTTGAATCTATGTTGAGATTCAGCGAGTCAGAAACACGTTTCTTCTAGGAGCTGCGTTGGGATATTCCAGAGTGAAGGGGACCATAATCTGTACAGAGAAATATCTGCTTCTAAAACCAAAACGGAGCTATCTAACTGGATGGTTGTCAATGTGTGCATTCACCTGACAAAGTTAAACTCACGTGTGGATTCAGCGGTTTGCAAACCCTTTCTGTGCAGAAGCCAAAAACCGGTATTTCCAGCCCAATGCCGGCATACGTACTAAAGTGCAGGAAACTTCGTCTAAAACTCAGGAGAAACGTTTCCTTGAAACTGCTCTGCTGTGCGTTCGTTCACCTAAGAGAGTTGAATCTATGTTGAGATTCAGCGAGTCAGAAACACGTTTCTTCTAGGAGCTGCGTTGGGATATTCCTGAGTGAATGGGACCATAGGCTGTACAGAGAAATATCTGCTTCTAAAACCAAAACGGAGCTATCTAACTGAATGGTTGTCAATGTGTGCATTCAACTGACAGACTTAAACTCACGTGTGTATTCAGTGGTTTTCAAACCCTTTCTGTGCAGAATCCCAAAACCGGTATTTCCAGCCCAATGCCGGCATACGTACTAAACAGCAGGAAACTTCGTCTAAAACTCAGGAGAAACGTTTCTTTGAAACTGCTCTGCTGTGCGTTCGTTCACCTAAGAGAGTTGAATCTATGTTGAGATTCAGCGAGTCAGAAACACGTTTCTTCTAGGAGCTGCGTTGGGATATTCCCTTGTGAATGGGACCATAGGCTGTACAGAGAAATGTCTGCTCCTAAAACCAAAAGGGTGCTATCTAACTGAATGGTTGTCAATGTGTGCATTCAACTGACAGAATTAAACTCACGTTTGGATTCAGCGGTTTACAAACCCTTTCTGTGCAGAATCCCAAAACCGGTAATTCCAGCTCAATACCGGCATATGTACTAAACTGCAGGAAACTTCGTCTAAAACTCAGGAGAAACGTTTCCTTGAAACTGCTCTGCTGTGCGTTCGTTCACCTAAGAGAGTTGAATCTATGTTGAGATTCAGCGAGTCAGAAACACGTTTCTTCTAGGAGCTGCGTTGGGATATTCCCGAGTGAATCAGACCATAGGCTGTACAGAGAAATATCTGCTTCTAAAACCAAAACGGAGCTATCTACCTGGATGTTTGTCAATGTGTGCATTCAACTGACAAAGTTAAACTCACGTGTGGATTCAGCGGTTTGCAAACCCTTTCTGTGCAGAATCCCAAAACCGGTATTTCCAGCCCAATGCCGGCATCCGTACTAAACAGCAGTAAACTTCGTCTAAAACTCAGGAGAAACGTTTCCTTGAAACTGCTCTGCTGTTCATTCGTTCACCTAAGAGAGTTGAATCAATGTTGAGATTCAACGAGTCAGAAACACGTTTCTTCTGAGAGCTGCGTTGGGATATTCCCGAGTGAATGGGACCATAGGCTGTACAGAGAAATATCTGCTTCTAAAACAAAAACGGAGCTATCTAACTGAATGGTTGTCAATGTGTGCATTCAACTGACAGAGTTAAACTCACGTGTGGATTCAGCGGTTTGCAAACCCTTTCTGTGCAGCATCCCAAAACCGGTATTTCCAGCCCAATGCCGGCATCCGTAGTAAACAGCAGGAAACTTCGTCTAAAACTCAGGAGAAACGTTTCCTTGAAACTGCTCTGCTGTGCGTTCGTTCACCTAAGAGAGTTGAATCTATGTTGAGATTCAGCGAGTCAGAAACACGTTTCTTCTAGGAGCTGCGTTGGGATATTCCCGAGTGAATGGGACCATAGGTTGTACAGAGAATTATCTGCTTCTAAAACCAAAAGTGTGCTATCAAACTGAATGGTTGTCAATGTGTGCATTCAACTGACAGAGTTAAACTCACGTGTGGATTCAGCGGTTTGCAAAGCCTTTCTGTGCAGAATCCCAAAACCGGTATTTCCAGCCCAATGCCGGCATCCGTACTAAACAGCAGGAAACTTCGTCTAAAACTCAGGAGAAACGTTTCCTTGAAACTGCTCTACTGTTCGCTCGTTCACCTAAGAGAGTTGAATCTATGTTGAGATTCAGCGAGTCAGAAGCACGTTTCTTCTAGGAGCTGTGTTGGGATATTCCCGAGTGAATGGGACCATAGGCTGTACAGAGAAATATCTGCTTCTAAAACCAAAAGGGTGCTATCAAACTGAATGGTTATCAATGTGTGCATTCAACTGACAGAGTTAAACTCACGTGTGGATTCAGCGGTTTGCAAACCCTTTCTGTGCAGAATCCCAAAACCGGTATTTCCAGCCCAATACCAGCATACGTACTAAACAGCAGGAGACTTCGTCTAAAACTCAGGAGAAACGTTTCCTTGAAACTGCTCTGCTGTGCGTTCGTTCACCTAAGAGAGTTGAATCTATGTTGAGATTCAGCGAGTCAGAAACACGTTTCTTCCAGGAGCTGCGTTGGGATATTCCTGAGTGAATGGGACCATAGGCTGTACAGAGAAATATCTGCTTCTAAAACCAAAACGGAGCTATCTAACTGAATGGTTGTCAATGTGTGCATTCAACTGACAGAGTTAAACTCACGTGTGTATTCAGTGGTTTGCAAACCCTTTCTGTGCAGAATCCCAAAACCGGTATTTCCAGCCCAATTCCGGCATACGTACTAAACAGCAGGAAACTTCGTCTAAAACTCAGGAGAAACGTTTCTTTGAAACTGCTCTGCTGTGCGTTCGTTCACCTAAGAGAGTTGAATCTATGTTGAGATTCAGCGAGTCAGAAACACGTTTCTTCTAGGAGCTGCGTTGGGATATTCCCTTGTGAATGGGACCATAGGCTGTACAGAGAAATGTCTGCTCCTAAAACCAAAAGGGTGCTATCTAACTGAATGGTTGTCAATGTGTGCATTCAACTGACAGAGTTAAACTCACGTTTGGATTCAGCGGTTTACAAACCCATTCTGTGCAGAATCCCAAAACCGGTAGTTCCAGCTCAATGCCGGCATATGTACTAAACTGCAGGAAACTTCGTCTAAAACTCAGGAGAAACGTTTCCTTGAAACTGCTCTGCTGTGCGTTCGTTCAACTAAGAGAGTTGAATCTATGTTGAGATTCAGCGAGTCAGAAACACGTTTCTTCTAGGAGCTGCGTTGGGATATTCCCGAGTGAATCAGACCATAGGCTGTACAGAGAAATATCTGCTTCTAAAACCAAAACGGAGCTATCTACCTGGATGGTTGTCAATGTGTGCATTCAACTGACAAAGTTAAACTCACGTGTGGATTCAGCGGTTTGCAAACCCTTTCTGTGCAGAATCCCAAAACCGGTATTTCCAGCCCAATGCCGGCATCCGTACTAAACAGCAGGAAACTTCGTCTAAAACTCAGGAGAAACGTTTCCTTGAAACTGCTCTGCTGTTCGTTCGTTCACCTAAGAGAGTTGAATCAATGTTGAGATTCAACGAGTCAGAAACACGTTTCTTCTAGGAGCTGCGTTGGGATATTCCCGAGTGAATGGGACCATAGGCTGTACAGAGAAATATCTGCTTCTAAAACCAAAACGAAGCTATCTAACTGAATGGTTGTCAATGTGTGCATTCAACTGACAGAGTTAAACTCACGTGTGGATTCAGCGGTTTGCAAACCCTTTCTGTGCAGCATCCCAAAACCGGTATTTCCAGCCCAATGCCGGCATCCGTAGTAAACAGCAGGAAACTTCGTCTAAAACTCAGGAGAAACGTTTCCTTGAAACTGCTCTGCTGTGCGTTCGTTCACCTAAGAGAGTTGAATCTATGTTGAGATTCAGCGAGTCAGAAACACGTTTCTTCTAGGAGCTGCGTTGGGATATTCCCGAGTGAATGGGACCATAGGCTGTACAGAGAAATATCTGCTTCTAAAACAAAAACGGAACTATCTAACTGAATGGTTGTCAATGTGTGCATTCAACTGACAGAGTTAAACTCACGTGTGGATTCAGCGGTTTGCAAACCCTTTCTGTGCAGAATCCCAAAACCGGTATGTCCAGCCCAATGCCGGCATCCGTACTAAACAGCAGGAAACTTCGTCTAAAACTCAGGAGAAACGTTTCCTTGAAACTGCTCTACTGTGCGTTCGTTCACCTAAGAGAGTTGAATCTATGTTGACATTCAGCGAGTCAGAAGCACGTTTCTTCAAGGAGCTGCGTTGGGATATTCCCGAGTGAATGGGACCATAGGCTGTACAGAGAAATATCTGCTTCTAAAACCAAAAGGGTGCTATCAAACTGAATGGTTGTCAATGTGTGCATTCAACTGACAGAGTTAAACTCACGTGTGGATTCAGCGGTTTGCAAACCCTTTCTGTGCAGAATCCCAAAACCGGTATTTCCAGCCCAATACCGGCATAGGTACTAAACAGCAGGAGACTTCGTCTAAAACTCAGGAGAAACGTTTCCTTGAAACTGCTCTGCTGTGCGTTCCTTCACCTAAGAGAGTTGAATCTATGTTGAGATTCAGCGAGTCAGAAACACGTTTCTTCTAGGAGCTGCGTTGGGATATTCCGGAGTAAATGGGACCATAGGCTGTACAGAGAAATATCTGCTTCTAAAACCAAATCGGAGCTATCTCACTGAATGGTTGTCAGTGTGTGCATTCAACTGACAGAGTTAAACTCACGTGTGGATTCAGTGGTTTGCAAACCATTTCTGTGCAGAATCCCAAAACCGGTATTTCCAGCCCAATGCCGGCATACGTACTAAACAGCAGGAAACTTCGTCTAAAACTCAGCAGAAACGTTTCCTTGAAACTGCTCTGCTGTGCGTCCGTTCACCTAAGAGAGTTGAATCTATGTTGAGTTTCAGCGAGTCAGAAACACGTTTCTTCTAGGAGCTGCGTTGGGATATTCCAGAGTGAATGGGACCATAGTCTGTACAGAGAAATATCTGCTTCTAAAAACAAAACGGAGCTATCTAACTGGATGGTTGTCAATGTGTGCATTCAACTGACAAAGTTAAACTCACGTGTGGATTCAGCGGTTTGCAAACCCTTTCTGTGCAGAATCCCAAAACCGGTATTTCCAGCCCAATGCCGGCATACGTACTAAACAGCTGGAAACTTCGTCTAAAACTCAGGAGAAACGTTTCCTTGAAACTGCTCTGCTGTGCGTTCGTTCACCTAAGAGAGTTGAATCTATGTTGAGATTCAGCGAGTCAGAAACACGTTTCTTCCAGGAGCTGCGTTGGGATATTCCTGAGTGTATGGGACCATAGGCTGTACAGAGAAATATCTGTTTCTAAAACCAAAACGGAGCTATCTAACTGAATGGTTGTCAATGTGTGCATTCAACTGACAGAGTTAAACTCACGTGTGTATTCAGTGGTTTGCAAACCCTTTTTGTGCAGAATCCCAAAACCGGTATTTCCAGCCCAATGCCGGCATACGTACAAAACAGCAGGAAACTTCGTCTAAAACTCAGGAGAAACGTTTCCTTGAAACTGCTCTGCTGTGCGTTCGTTCACCAAAGAGAGTTGAATCTATGTTGATATTCAGCGAGTCAGAAACACGTTTCTTCTAGGAGCTGCGTTGGGATATTCCCTTGTGAATGGGACCATAGGCTGTACAGAGAAATATCTGCTCCTAAAACCAAAAGGGTGCTATCTAACTGAATGGTTGTCAATGTGTGCATTCAACTGACAGAGTTAAACTCACGTTTGTATTCAGCGGTTTACAAACCCTTTCTGTGCAGAATCCCAAAACCGGTAATTCCAGCTCAATGCCGGCATACGTACTAAACTGCCGGAAACTTCGTCTAAAACTCAGGAGAAACGTTTCCTTGAAACTGCTCTGCTGTGCCTTCGTTCAACTAAGAGAGTTGAATCTATGTTGAGCTTCAGCGAGTCAGAAACACGTTTCTTCTAGGAGCTGCGTTGGGATATTCCCGAGTGAATCAGACCATAGGCTGTACAGAGAAATATCTGCTTCTAAAACCAAGACGGAGCTATCTAACTGGATGATTGTCAATGTGTGCATTCAACTGACAAAGTTAAACTCACGTGTGGATTCAGCGGTTTGCAAACACTTTCTGTGCAGAATCCCAAAACCGGTATTTCCAGCCCAATGCCGGCATCCGTAGAAACAGCAGGAAACTTCGTCTAAAACTCAGGAGAAACGTTTCTTTGAAACTGCTCTGCTGTGCGTTCGTTCACCTAAGAGAGTTGAATCTATGTTGAGATTCAGCGAGTCAGAAACACGTTTCTTCTAGGAGCTGCGTTGGGATATTCCCGAGTGAATGGGACCATAGGCTGTACAGAGAAATATCTGCTTCTAAAACCAAAACGGAGCTATCTAACTGAGTGGTTGTCAATGTGTGCATTCAACTGACAGAGTTAATCTCACGTGTGGACTCAGCGGTTTGCAAACCCTTTCTGTGCAGAATCCCAAAACCGGTATTTCCAGCCCAATGCTGGCATCCGTACTAAACAGCAGGAGACTTCGTCTAAAACTCAGGAGAAAAGTTTCCTTGAAACTGCTCTGCTGTGAGGTGGTTCACCTAAGAGAGTTGAATCAATGTTGAGATTCAGCGAGTCAGAAACACGTTTCTTCTAGGAGCTGCGTTGGGATATTCCCGAGTGAATGGGACCATAGGCTGTACAGAGAAATATCTGCTTCTAAAACAAAAACGGAACTATGTAACTGAATGGTTGTAAATGTGTGCATTCAACTGACAGAATTAAACTCACATGTGGATTCAGCGGTTTGCAAACCCTTTCTGTGCAGAATCCCAAAACCGGTATTTCCAGCCCAATGCCGGCATCCGTACTAAACAGCAGGAAACTTCGTCTAAAACTCAGGAGAAACGTTTCCTTGAAACTGCTCTGCTGTTCGTTCGTTCACCTAAGAGAGTTGAATCAATGTTGAGATTCAACGAGTCAGAAAAACGTTTCTTCTAGGAGCTGCGTTGGGATATTCCCGAGTGAATGGGACCATAGGCTGTACAGAGAAATATCTGCTTCTAAAACAAAAACGGAGCTATCTAACTGAATGGTTGTCAATGTGTGCATTCAACTGACAGAGTTAAACTCACGTGTGGGTTCAGCGGTTTGCAAACCCTTTCTGTGCAGCATCCCAAAACCGGTATTTCCAGCCCAATGCTGGCATCCGTAGTAAACAGCAGGAAACTTCGTTAAAACTCAGGAGAAACGTTTCCTTGAAACTGCTCTGCTGTGCGTTCGTTCACCTAAGAGAGTTGAATCTATGTTGAGATTCAGCGAGTCAGAAACACGTTTCTTCTAGGAGCTGCGTTGGGATATTCCCGAGTGAATGGGACCATAGGCTGTACAGAGAAATATCTGCTTCTAAAACCAAAAGTGTGCTATCAAACTGAATGGTTGTCAATGTGTGCATTCAACTGACAGAGTTACACTCACGTGTGGATTCAGCGGTTTGCAAACCCTTTCTGTGCAGAATCCCAAAACCGGTATGTCCAGCCCAATGCCGGCATCCGTACTAAACAGCAGGAAACTTCGTCTAAAACTCAGGAGAAACGTTTCCTTGAAACTGCTCTGCTGTTCGTTCGCTCACCTAAGAGAGTTGAATCTATGTTGAGATTCAGCGAGTCAGAAACACGTTTCTTCTAGGAGATGCGTTGGGTTATTCCCGAGTGAATGGGACCATAGGCTGTACAGAGAATTATCTGTTTCTAAAACCAAAACGGAGCTATCTAACTGAATGGTTGTCAATGTGTGCATTCAACTGACAGAGTTAAACTCACGTGTGGATTCAGCGGTTTGCAAACCCTTTCTGTGCAGAATCCCAAAACCGGTATTTCCAGCCCAATGCTGGCATCCGTACTAAACAGCAGGAGACTTCGTCTAAAACTCAGGAGAAAAGTTTCCTTGAAACTGCTCTGCTGTGAGTTCGTTCACCTAAGAGAGGTGAATCAATTTTGAGATTCAGCGAGTCAGAAACACGTTTCTTCCAGGAGCTGCGTTGGATTATTCCCGAGTGAATGGGACCATAGGCTGTACAGAGAAATATCTGCTTCTAAAACAAAAACGGAACTATCTAACTGAATGGTTGTCAATGTGTGCATTCAACTGACAGAGTTAAACTCACATGTGGATTCAGCGGTTTGCAAACCCTTTCTGTGCAGAATCCCAAAACCGGTATTTCCAGCCCAATGCTGGCATACGTACTAAACAGCAGGAAACTTCGTCTAAATCTCAGGAGAAACGTTTCTTTGAAACTGCTCTGCTGTGCGTTCGTTCACCTAAGAGACTTGAATCTATGTTGAGATTCAGCGAGTCAGAAACACGTTTCTTCTAGGAGCTGCGTTGGGATATTCCCTTGTGAATGGGACCATAGGCTGTACAGAGAAATGTCTGCTCCTAAAACCAAAAGGGTGCTATCTAACTGAATGGTTGTCAATGTGTGCATTCAACTGACAGAGTTAAACTCACGTGTGGATTCAGCGGTTTACAAACCCTTTCTGTGCAGAATCCCAAAACCGGTAGTTCCAGCTCAATGCCGGCATCCGTACTAAACAGCAGGAAACTTCGTCTAAAACTCAGGAGAAACGTTTCCTTGAAACTGCTCTGCTGTTCGTTCGTTCACCTAAGAGAGTTGAATCAATGTTGAGATTCAACGAGTCAGAAACACGTTTCTTCTAGGAGCTGCGTTGGGATATTCCCGAGTGAATGGGACCATAGGCTGTACAGAGAAATATCTGCTTCTAAAACCAAAACGGAGCTATCTAACTGAATGGTTGTCAATGTGTGCATTCAACTGACAGAGTTAAACTCACGTGTGGATTCAGCGGTTTGCAAACCCTTTCTGTGCAGCATCCCAAAACCGGTATTTCCAGCCCAATGCCGGCATCCGTAGTAAACAGCAGGAAACTTCGTCTAAAACTCAGGAGAAACGTTTCCTTGAAACTGCTCTGCTGTGCGTTCGTTCACCTAAGAGAGTTGAATCTATGTTGAGATTCAGCGAGTCAGAAACACGTTTCTTCTAGGAGCTGCGTTGGGATATTCCCGAGTGAATGGGACCATAGGCTGTACAGAGAAATATCTGCTTCTAAAACAAAAACGGAACTATCTAACTGAATGGTTGTCAATGTGTGCATTCAACTGACAGAGTTAAACTCACGTGTGGATTCAGCGGTTTGCAAACCCTTTCTGTGCAGAATCCCAAAACCGGTATGTCCAGCCCAATGCCGGCATCCGTACTAAACAGCAGGAAACTTCGTCTAAAACTCAGGAGAAACGTTTCCTTGAAACTGCTCTACTGTGCGTTCGTTCACCTAAGAGAGTTGAATCTATGTTGAGATTCAGCGAGTCAGAAGCACGTTTCTTCAAGGAGCTGCGTTGGGATATTCCCGAGTGAATGGGACCATAGGTTGTACAGAGAAATATCTGCTTCTAAAACCAAAAGGGTGCTATCAAACTGAATGGTTGTCAATGTGTGCATTCAACTGACAGAGTTAAACTCACGTGTGGATTCAGCGGTTTGCAAACCCTTTCTGTGCAGAATCCCAAAACCGGTATTTCCAGCCCAATACCGGCATAGGTACAAAACAGCAGGAGACTTCGTCTAAAACTCAGGAGAAACGTTTCCTTGAAACTGCTCTGCTGTGCGTTCCTTCACCTAAGAGAGTTGAATCTATGTTGAGATTCAGCGAGTCAGAAACACGTTTCTTCTAGGAGCTGCGTTGGGATATTCCGGAGTAAATGGGACCATAGGCTGTACAGAGAAATATCTGCTTCTAAAACCAAAACGGAGCTATCTCACTGAATGGTTGTCAGTGTGTGCATTCAACTGACAGAGTTAAACTCACGTGTGGATTCAGTGGTTTGCAAACCATTTCTGTGCAGAATCCCAAAACCGGTATTTCCAGCCCAATGCCGGCATACGTACTAAACAGCAGGAAACTTCGCCTAAAACTCAGCAGAAACGTTTCCTTGAAACTGCTCTGCTGTGCGTCCGTTCACCTAAGAGAGTTGAATCTATGTTGAGTTTCAGCGAGTCAGAAACACGTTTCTTCTAGGAGCTGCGTTGGGATATTCCAGAGTGAATGGGACCATAGTCTGTACAGAGAAATATCTGCTTCTAAAAACAAAACGGAGCTATCTAACTGGATGGTTGTCAATGTGTGCATTCAACTGACAAAGTTAAACTCACGTGTGGATTCAGCGGTTTGCAAACCCTTTCTGTGCAGAATCCCAAAACCGGTATTTCCAGCCCAATGCCGGCATACGTACTAAACAGCTGGAAACTTCGTCTAAAACTCAGGAGAAACGTTTCCTTGAAACTGCTCTGCTGTGCGTTCGTTCACCTAAGAGAGTTGAATCTATGTTGAGATTCAGCGAGTCAGAAACACGTTTCTTCCAGGAGCTGCGTTGGGATATTCCTGAGTGTATGGGACCATAGGCTGTACAGAGAAATATCTGTTTCTAAAACCAAAACGGAGCTATCTAACTGAATGGTTGTCAATGTGTGCATTCAACTGACAGAGTTAAACTCACGTGTGTATTCAGTGGTTTGCAAACCCTTTTTGTGCAGAATCCCAAAACCGGTATTTCCAGCCCAATGCCGGCATACGTACTAAACAGCAGGAAACTTCGTCTAAAACTCAGGAGAAACGTTTCCTTGAAACTGCTCTGCTGTGCGTTCGTTCACCAAAGAGAGTTGAATCTATGTTGATATTCAGCGAGTCAGAAACACGTTTCTTCTAGGAGCTGCGTTGGAATATTCCCTTGTGAATGGGACCATAGGCTGTACAGAGAAATATCTGCTCCTAAAACCAAAAGGGTGCTATCTAACTGAATGGTTGTCAATGTGTGCATTCAACTGACAGAGTTAAACTCACGTTTGTATTCAGCGGTTTACAAACCCTTTCTGTGCAGAATCCCAAAACCGGTAATTCCAGCTCAATGCCGGCATACGTACTAAACTGCCGGAAACTTCGTCTAAAACTCAGGAGAAACGTTTCCTTGAAACTGCTCTGCTGTGCCTTCGTTCACCTAAGAGAGTTGAATCTATGTTGAGCTTCAGCGAGTCAGAAACACGTTTCTTCTAGGAGCTGCGTTGGGATATTCCCGAGTGAATCAGACCATAGGCTGTACAGAGAAATATCTGCTTCTAAAACCAAAACGGAGCTATCTAACTGGATGATTGTCAATGTGTGCATTCAACTGACAAAGTTAAACTCACGTGTGGATTCAGCGGTTTGCAAACACTTTCTGTGCAGAATCCCAAAACCGGTATTTCCAGCCCAATGCCGGCATCCGTAGAAACAGCAGGAAACTTCGTCTAAAACTCAGGAGAAACGTTTCTTTGAAACTGCTCTGCTGTGCGTTCGTTCACCTAAGAGAGTTGAATCTATGTTGAGATTCAGCGAGTCAGAAACACGTTTCTTCTAGGAGCTGCGTTGGGATATTCCCGAGTGAATGGGACCATAGGCTGTACAGAGAAATATCTGCTTCTAAAACCAAAACGGAGCTATCTAACTGAGTGGTTGTCAATGTGTGCATTCAACTGACAGAGTTAATCTCACGTGTGGACTCAGCGGTTTGCAAACCGTTTCTGTGCAGAATCCCAAAACCGGTATTTCCAGCCCAATGCCGGCATATGTACTAAACAGCAGGAAGCTTCGTCTAAAACTCAGGAGAAACGTTTCCTTGAAACTGCTCTGCTGTTCGTTCGCTCACCTAAGAGAGTTGAATCTATGTTGAGATTCAGCGAGTCAGAAACACGTTTCTTCTAGGAGATGCGTTGGGATATTCCCGAGTGAATGGGACGATAGGCTGTACAGAGAATTATCTGTTTCTAAAACCAAAACGGAGCAATCTAACTGAATGGTTGTCAATGTGTGCATTCAACTGACAGAGTTAAACTCACGTGTGGATTCAGCGGTTTGCAAACCCTTTCTGTGCAGAATCCCAAAACCGGTATTTCCAGCCCAATGCTGGCATCCGTACTAAACAGCAGGAGACTTCGTCTAAAACTCAGGAGAAAAGTTTCCTTGAAACTGCTCTGCTGTGAGGTGGTTCACCTAAGAGAGTTGAATCAATGTTGAGATTCAGCGAGTCAGAAACACGTTTCTTCTAGGAGCTGCGTTGGGATATTCCCGAGTGAATGGGACCATAGGCTGTACAGAGAAATATCTGCTTCTAAAACAAAAAAGGAACTATGTAACTGAATGGTTGTCAATGTGTGCATTCAACTGACAGAATTAAACTCACATGTGGATTCAGCGGTTTGCAAACCCTTTCTGTGCAGAATCCCAAAACCGGTATTTCCAGCCCAATGCCGGCATCCGTACTAAACAGCAGGAAACTTCGTCTAAAACTCAGGAGAAACGTTTCCTTGAAACTGCTCTGCTGTTCGTTCGTTCACCTAAGAGAGTTGAATCAATGTTGAGATTCAACGAGTCAGAAACACGTTTCTTCTAGGAGCTGCGTTGGGATATTCCCGAGTGAATGGGACCATAGGCTGTACAGAGAAATATCTGCTTCTAAAACAACAACGGAGCTATCTAACTGAATGGTTGTCAATGTGTGCATTCAACTGACAGAGTTAAACTCACGTGTGGATTCAGCGGTTTGCAAACCCTTTCTGTGCAGCATCCCAAAACCGGTATTTCCAGCCCAATGCTGGCATCCGTAGTAAACAGCAGGAAACTTCGTCTAAAACTCAGGAGAAACGTTTCCTTGAAACTGCTCTGCTGTGCGTTCGTTCACCTAAGAGAGTTGAATCTATGTTGAGATTCAGCGAGTCAGAAACACGTTTCTTCTAGGAGCTGCGTTGGGATATTCCCGAGTGAATGGGACCATAGGCTGTACAGAGAAATATCTGCTTCTAAAACCAAAACGGAGCTATCTAACTGAGTGGTTGTCAATGTGTGCATTCAACTGACAGAGTTAATCTCACGTGTGGACTCAGCGGTTTGCAAACCGTTTCTGTGCAGAATCCCAAAACCGGTATTTCCAGCCCAATGCCGGCATATGTACTAAACAGCAGGAAGCTTCGTCTAAAACTCAGGAGAAACGTTTCCTTGAAACTGCTCTGCTGTTCGTTCGCTCACCTAAGAGAGTTGAATCTATGTTGAGATTCAGCGAGTCAGAAACACGTTTCTTCTAGGAGATGCGTTGGGATATTCCCGAGTGAATGGGACGATAGGCTGTACAGAGAATTATCTGTTTCTAAAACCAAAACGGAGCAATCTAACTGAATGGTTGTCAATGTGTGCATTCAACTGACAGAGTTAAACTCACGTGTGGATTCAGCGGTTTGCAAACCCTTTCTGTGCAGAATCCCAAAACCGGTATTTCCAGCCCAATGCTGGCATCCGTACTAAACAGCAGGAGACTTCGTCTAAAACTCAGGAGAAAAGTTTCCTTGAAACTGCTCTGCTGTGAGGTGGTTCACCTAAGAGAGTTGAATCAATGTTGAGATTCAGCGAGTCAGAAACACGTTTCTTCTAGGAGCTGCGTTGGGATATTCCCGAGTGAATGGGACCATAGGCTGTACAGAGAAATATCTGCTTCTAAAACAAAAAAGGAACTATGTAACTGAATGGTTGTCAATGTGTGCATTCAACTGACAGAATTAAACTCACATGTGGATTCAGCGGTTTGCAAACCCTTTCTGTGCAGAATCCCAAAACCGGTATTTCCAGCCCAATGCCGGCATCCGTACTAAACAGCAGGAAACTTCGTCTAAAACTCAGGAGAAACGTTTCCTTGAAACTGCTCTGCTGTTCGTTCGTTCACCTAAGAGAGTTGAATCAATGTTGAGATTCAACGAGTCAGAAACACGTTTCTTCTAGGAGCTGCGTTGGGATATTCCCGAGTGAATGGGACCATAGGCTGTACAGAGAAATATCTGCTTCTAAAACAACAACGGAGCTATCTAACTGAATGGTTGTCAATGTGTGCATTCAACTGACAGAGTTAAACTCACGTGTGGATTCAGCGGTTTGCAAACCCTTTCTGTGCAGCATCCCAAAACCGGTATTTCCAGCCCAATGCTGGCATCCGTAGTAAACAGCAGGAAACTTCGTCTAAAACTCAGGAGAAACGTTTCCTTGAAACTGCTCTGCTGTGCGTTCGTTCACCTAAGAGAGTTGAATCTATGTTGAGATTCAGCGAGTCAGAAACACGTTTCTTCTAGGAGCTGCGTTGGGATATTCCCGAGTGAATGGGACCATAGGCTGTACAGAGAAATATCTGCTTCTAAAACCAAAAGTGTGCTATCAAACTGAATGGTTGTCAATGTGTGCATTCAACTGACAGAGTTAAACTCACGTGTGGATTCAGCGGTTTGCAAACCCTTTCTGTGCAGAATCCCAAAACCGGTATGTCCAGCCCAATGCCGGCATCCGTACTAAACAGCAGGAAACTTCGTCTAAAACTCAGGAGAAACGTTTCCTTGAAACTGCTCTGCTGTTCGTTCGCTCACCTAAGAGAGTTGAATCTATGTTGAGATTCAGCGAGTCAGAAACACGTTTCTTCTAGGAGATGCGTTGGGTTATTCCCGAGTGAATGGGACCATAGCCTGTACAGAGAATTATCTGTTTCTAAAACCAAAACGGAGCTATCTAACTGAATGGTTGTCAATGTGTGCAATCAACTGACAGAGTTAAACTCACGTGTGGATTCAGCGGTTTGCAAACCCTTTCTGTGCAGAATCCCAAAACCGGTATTTCCAGCCCAATGCTGGCATCCGTACTAAACAGCAGGAGACTTCGTCTAAAACTCAGGAGAAAAGTTTCCTTGAAACTGCTCTGCTGTGAGTTCGTTCACCTAAGAGAGGTGAATCAATGTTGAGATTCAGCGAGTCAGAAACACGTTTCTTCTAGGAGCTGCGTTGGGATATTCCCGAGTGAATGGGACCATAGGCTGTACAGAGAAATATCTGCTTCTAAAACAAAAACGGAACTATCTAACTGAATGGTTGTCAATGTGTGCATTCAACTGACAGAGTTAAACTCACATGTGGATTCAGCGGTTTGCAAACCCTTTCTGTGCAGAATCCCAAAACCGGTATTTCCAGCCCAATGCCGGCATAGGTACTAAACAGCAGGAAACTTCGTCTAAAACTCAGGAGAAACGTTTCCTTGAAACTGCTCTGCTGTGCGTTCGTTCACCTAAGAGACTTGAATCTATGTTGAGATTCAGCGAGTCAGAAACACGTTTCTTCCAGGAGCTGCGCTGGGATATTCCTGAGTGAATGGGACCATAGGCTGTACAGGTAAATATCTGCTTCTAAAACCAAAACGGAGCTATCTAACTGAATGGTTGTCAATGTGTGCATTCATCTGACACAGTTAAACTCACGTGTGGATTCAGCGGTTTGCAAACCCTTTCTGTGCAGAATCCCAAAACCGGTATTTCCAGCCCAATGCCGGCATCCGTACTAAACAGCAGGAAACTTCGTCTAAAACTCAGGAGAAACGTTTCCTTGAAACTGCTCTGCTGTGCGTTCGTTCACCTAAGAGAGTTGAATATATGTTGAGATTCAGCGAGTCAGAAACACGTTTCTTCTAGGAGCTGCGTTGGGATATTCCCGAGTGAATGGGACCATAGGCTGTACAGAGAAATGTCTGCTCCTAAAACCAAAAGGGTGCTATCTAACTGAATGGTTGTCAATGTGTGCATTCAACTGACAGAGTTAAACTCACGTTTGGATTCAGCGGTTTACAAACCCTTTCTGTGCAGAATCCCAAAACCGGTAATTCCAGCTCAATGCCGGCATATGTACTAAACTGCAGGAAACTTCGTCTAAAACTCAGGAGAAACGTTTCCTTGAAACTGCTCTGCTGTCCGTTCGTTCAACTAAGAGAGTTGAATCTATGTTGAGATTCAGCGAGTCAGAAACACGTTTCTTCTAGGAGCTGCGTTGGGATATTCCCGAGTGAATCAGACCATAGGCTGTACAGAGAAATATCTGCTTCTAAAACCAAAACGGAGCTATCTACCTGGATGTTTGTCAATGTGTGCATTCAACTGACAAAGTTAAACTCACGTGTGGATTCAGCGGTTTGCAAACCCTTTCTGTGCAGAATCCCAAAACCGGTATTTCCAGCCCAATGCCGGCATCCGTACTAAACAGCAGGAAACTTCGTCTAAAACTCAGGAGAAACGTTTCCTTGAAACTGCTCTGCTGTTCGTTCGTTCACCTAAGAGAGTTGAATCAATGTTGAGATTCAGCGAGTCAGAAACACGTTTCTTCTAGGAGCTGCGTTGGGATATTCCCGAGTGAATGGGACCATAGGCTGTACAGAGAAATATCTGCTTTTAAAACAAAAACGGAACTATCTAACTGAATGGTTGTCAATGTGTGCATTCAACTGACAGAGTTAAACTCACATGTGGATTCAGCGGTTTGCAAACCCTTTCTGTGCAGAATCCCAAAACCGGTATTTCCAGCCCAATGCCGGCATACGTACTAAACAGCAGGAAACTTCGTCTAAAACTCAGGAGTAACGTTTCCTTGAAACTGCTCTGCTGTGCGTTCGTTCACCTAAGAGACTTGAATCTATGTTGAGATTCAGCGAGTCAGAAACACGTTTCTTCCAGGAGCTGCGTGAGGATATTCCCGAGTGAATGGGACCATAGTCTGTACAGAGAAATATCTGCTTCTAAAACCAAAACGGAGCTATCTACCTGGATGGTTGTCAATGTGTGCATTCAACTGACAGAGTTAATCTCACGTGTGGACTCAGCGGTTTGCAAACCGTTTCTGTGCAGAATCCCAAAAACGGTATTTCCAGCCCAATGCCGGCATATGTACTAAACAGCAGGAAGCTTCGTCTAAAACTCAGGAGAAACGTTTCCTTGAAACTGCTCTGCTGTTCGTTCGTTCACCTAAGAGAGTTGAATCTATGTTGAGATTCAGCGAGTCAGAAACACGTTTCTTCTAGGAGCTGCGTTGGGATATTCCCGAGTGAATGGGACCATAGGCTGTACAGAGAAATATCTGCTTCTAAAACAAAAACGGAACTATCTAACTGAATGGTTGTCAATGTGTGCATTCAACTGACAGAGTTAAACTGACAGGTGGATTCAGCGGTTTGCAAACCCTTTCTGTGCAGAATCCCAAAACCGGTATTTCCAGCCCAATGCCGGCATACGTACTAAACAGCAGGAAACTTCGTCTAAAACTCAGGAGAAACGTTTCCTTGAAACTGCTCTGCTGTGCGTTCGTTCACCTAAGAGACTTGAATCTATGTTGAGATTCAGCGAGTCAGAAACACGTTTCTTCCAGGAGCTGCGTGAGGATATTCCCGAGTGAATGGGACCATAGGCTGTACAGAGAAATATCTGCTTCTAAAACCAAAACGGAGCTATCTAACTGGATGGTTGTCAATGTGTGCATTCAACTGACAGAGTTAAACTCACGTGTGGATTCAGTGGTTGGCAAACCCTTTCTGTGCAGAATCCCAAAACCGGTATTTCCAGCCCAATGCCGGCATACGTACTAAACAGCAGGAAACTTCGTCTAAAACTCAGGAGAAACGTTTCCTTGAAACTGCTCTGCTGTGCGTTCGTTCACTTCAGAGAGTTGAATCTATGTTGAGATTCAGAGAGTCAGAAACACGTTTCTTCTAAGAGCTGCGTTGGGATATTCCCGAGTGAATGGGACCATAGGCTGTACAGAGAAATATCTGTTTCTAAAACCAAAACGGAGCTATCTAACTGAATGGTTGTCAATGTGTGCATTCAACTGACAGAGATAAACTCACGTGTGGATTCAGCGGTTTGCAAACCCTTTCTGTGCAGAAGCCAAAAACCGGTATTTCCAGCCCAATGCCGGCATCCGTACTAAACAACAGGAGACTTCGTCTAAAACTCAGGAGAAAAGTTTCCTTGAAACTGCTCTGCTGTGCGTTCGTTCACCTAAGAGAGTTGAATCTATGTTGAGATTCAGCGAGTCAGAAACACGTTTCTTCTAGGAGCTGCGTTGGGATATTCCCGAGTGAATGGGACCATAGGCTGTACAGAGAAATATCTGTTTCTAAAACCAAAACGGAGCTATCTAACTGAATGGTTGTCAATATGTGCATTCAACTGACAGAGTTAAACTCACGTGTGGATTCAGCGGTTTGCAAACCCTTTCTGTGCAGAAGCCAAAAACCGGTATTTCCAGCCCAATGCCGGCATCCGTACTAAACAGCAGGAAACTTCGTCTAAAACTCAGGAGAAAAGTTTCCTTGAAACTGCTCTGCTGTGCGTTCGTTCACCTAAGAGAGTTGAATCAATGTTGAGATTCAGCGAGTCAGAAACACGTTTCTTCTAGGAGCTGTGTTGGGATATTCCCGAGTGAATGGGACCATAGGCTGTACAGAGAAATATCTGCTTCTAAAACCAAAACGGAGCTATCTAACGGGATGGTTGTCAATGTGTGCATTCAACTGACAGAGTTAAACTCACGGGTGGATTCAGCGGTTTGCAAACCCTTTCTGTGCAGAATCCCAAAACCGGTATTTCCAGCCCAATGCCGGCATCCGTACTAAACAGCAGGAAACTTCGTCTAAAACTCAGGAGAAACGTTTCCATGAAACTGCTCTGCTGTGCGTTCTTTCACGTAAGAGAGTTGAATCTATGTTCAGATTCAGCGAGTCAGAAACACATTTCTTCTAGGAGCTGCGTTTGGATATTCCCACGTGAATGGGACCATAGGCTGTACAGAGAAATATCTCCTTCTAAAACCAAAAGGGTGCTATCAAACTGAATGGTTGTCAATGTGTTCATTCAACTGACAGAGTTAAACTCACGTGTGGATTCAGCGGCTTGCAAACCCTTTCTGTGCATTATCCCAAAACCGGTATTTCCAGCCCAATACCGGCATACGTACTAAACAGCAGGAAACTTCGTCTAAAACTTAGGAGAAACGTCTCCTTGAAACTGCTCTGCTGTGCGTTGGTTCACCTAAGAGAGTTGAATCTATGTTGAGATTCAGCGAGTCAGAAACACGTTTCTTCTAGGGGCTGCGTTGGGAAATTACCGAGTGAATGGGACCATAGGTTGTACAGAGAAATATCTGCTTCTAAAACCAAAAGGGAGCGATCAAACTGAATGGTTGTCAATGTGTGCATTCAACTGACAGAGTTAAACTCACTTGTGGATTCAGCGGTTTGCAAACCCTTTCTGTGCAGAATCCCAAAACCGGTATTTCCAGCCCAATGCCGGCATACGTACTAAACCGCAGAAAACTTCGTCTAAACCTCAGGAGAAACGTTTAATTGAAACTGCTCTGCTGTGCGTTCGTTCACCTAAGAGACTTGAATCTATGTTGAGATTCAGCGAGTCAGAAACACGTTTATTCTAGGAGCTGCGTTGGGATATTCCCGAGTGAATGTGACCATAGGCTGTACAGAGAAATATCTGCTTCTAAAACCAAAACGGAGCTATCTCACTGAATGGTTGTCAGTGTGTGCATTCAACTGACAGAGTTAAATTCACGTGTGGATTCAGTCGTTTGCAAACCATTTCTGTGCAGAATCCCAAAACCGGTATTTCCAGCCCAATGCCGGCATACGTACTAAACAGCAGGAAACTTCGTCTAAAACTCAGGAGAAACGTTTCTTTGAAACTGCTCTGCTGTGCGTTCGTTCACCTAAGAGAGTTGAATCTATGTTGAGATTCAGCGAGTCAGAAACACGTTTCTTCTAGGAGCTGCGTTGGGATATTCCCTTGTGAATTGGACCATAGGCTGTACAGAGAAATGTCTGCTCCTAAAACCAAAAGGGTGCTATCTAACTGAATGGTTGTCAATGTGTGCATTCAACTGACAGAGTTAAACTCACGTTTGGATTCAGCGGTTTACAAACCCTTTCTGTGCAGAATCCCAAAACCGGTAATTCCAGCTCAATGCCGGCATATGTACTAAACTGCAGGAAACTTCGTCTAAAACTCAGGAGAAACGTTTCCTTGAAACTGCTCTGCTGTGCGTTCGTTCAACTAAGAGAGTTGAATCTATGTTGAGATTCAGCGAGTCAGAAACACGTTTCTTCTAGGAGCTGCGTTGGGATATTCCCGAGTGAATCAGACCATAGGCTGTACAGAGAAATATCTGTTTCTAAAACCAAAACGGAGCTATCTAACTGAATGGTTGTCAATGTGTGCATTCAACTGACAGAGATAAACTCACGTGTGGATTCAGCGGTTTGCAAACCCTTTCTGTGCAGAAGCCAAAAACCGGTATTTCCAGCCCAATGCCGGCATCCGTACTAAACAACAGGAGACTTCGTCTAAAACTCAGGAGAAAAGTTTCCTTGAAACTGCTCTGCTGTGCGTTCGTTCACCTAAGAGAGTTGAATCTATGTTGAGATTCAGCGAGTCAGAAACACGTTTCTTCTAGGAGCTGCGTTGGGATATTCCCGAGTGAATGGGACCATAGGCTGTACAGAGAAATATCTGTTTCTAAAACCAAAACGGAGCTATCTAACTGAATGGTTGTCAATATGTGCATTCAACTGACAGAGTTAAACTCACGTGTGGATTCAGCGGTTTGCAAACCCTTTCTGTGCAGAAGCCAAAAACCGGTATTTCCAGCCCAATGCCGGCATCCGTACTAAACAGCAGGAGACTTCGTCTAAAACTCAGGAGAAAAGTTTCCTTGAAACTGCTCTGCTGTGCGTTCGTTCACCTAAGAGAGTTGAATCAATGTTGAGATTCAGCGAGTCAGAAACACGTTTCTTCTAGGAGCTGTGTTGGGATATTCCCGAGTGAATGGGACCATAGGCTGTACAGAGAAATATCTGCTTCTAAAACCAAAACGGAGCTATCTAACGGGATGGTTGTCAATGTGTGCATTCAACTGACAGAGTTAAACTCACGTGTGGATTCAGCGGTTTGCAAACCCTTTCTGTGCAGAATCCCAAAACCGGTATTTCCAGCCCAATGCCGGCATCCGTACTAAACAGCAGGAAACTTCGTCTAAAACTCAGGAGAAACGTTTCCATGAAACTGCTCTGCTGTGCGTTCTTTCACGTAAGAGAGTTGAATCTATGTTCAGATTCAGCGAGTCAGAAACACATTTCTTCTAGGAGCTGCGTTTGGATATTCCCACGTGAATGGGACCATAGGCTGTACAGAGAAATATCTCCTTCTAAAACCAAAAGGGTGCTATCAAACTGAATGGTTGTCAATGTGTTCATTCAACTGACAGAGTTAAACTCACGTGTGGATTCAGCGGTTTGCAAACCCTTTCTGTGCATTATCCCAAAACCGGTATTTCCAGCCCAATACCGGCATACGTACTAAACAGCAGGAAACTTCGTCTAAAACTTAGGAGAAACGTCTCCTTGAAACTGCTCTGCTGTGCGTTGGTTCACCTAAGAGAGTTGAATCTATGTTGAGATTCAGCGAGTCAGAAACACGTTTCTTCTAGGGGCTGCGTTGGGAAATTACCGAGTGAATGGGACCATAGGTTGTACAGAGAAATATCTGCTTCTAAAACCAAAAGGGAGCTATCAAACTGAATGGTTGTCAATGTGTGCATTCAACTGACAGAGTTAAACTCACTTGTGGATTCAGCGGTTTGCAAACCCTTTCTGTGCAGAATCCCAAAACCGGTATTTCCAGCCCAATGCCGGCATACGTACTAAACCGCAGAAAACTTCGTCTAAACCTCAGGAGAAACGTTTAATTGAAACTGCTCTGCTGTGCGTTCGTTCACCTAAGAGACTTGAATCTATGTTGAGATTCAGCGAGTCAGAAACACGTTTATTCTAGGAGCTGCGTTGGGATATTCCCGAGTGAATGTGACCATAGGCTGTACAGAGAAATATCTGCTTCTAAAACCAAAACGGAGCTATCTCACTGAATGGTTGTCAGTGTGTGCATTCAACTGACAGAGTTAAATTCACGTGTGGATTCAGTCGTTTGCAAACCATTTCTGTGCAGAATCCCAAAACCGGTATTTCCAGCCCAATGCCGGCATACGTACTAAACAGCAGGAAACTTCGTCTAAAACTCAGGAGAAACGTTTCTTTGAAACTGCTCTGCTGTGCGTTCGTTCACCTAAGAGAGTTGAATCTATGTTGAGATTCAGCGAGTCAGAAACACGTTTCTTCTAGGAGCTGCGTTGGGATATTCCCTTGTGAATTGGACCATAGGCTGTACAGAGAAATGTCTGCTCCTAAAACCAAAAGGGTGCTATCTAACTGAATGGTTGTCAATGTGTGCATTCAACTGACAGAGTTAAACTCACGTTTGGATTCAGCGGTTTACAAACCCTTTCTGTGCAGAATCCCAAAACCGGTAATTCCAGCTCAATGCCGGCATATGTACTAAACTGCAGGAAACTTCGTCTAAAACTCAGGAGAAACGTTTCCTTGAAACTGCTCTGCTGTGCGTTCGTTCAACTAAGAGAGTTGAATCTATGTTGAGATTCAGCGAGTCAGAAACACGTTTCTTCTAGGAGCTGCGTTGGGATATTCCCGAGTGAATCAGACCATAGGCTGTACAGAGAAATATCTGTTTCTAAAACCAAAACGGAGCTATCTAACTGAATGGTTGTCAATGTGTGCATTCAACTGACAGAGATAAACTCACGTGTGGATTCAGCGGTTTGCAAACCCTTTCTGTGCAGAAGCCAAAAACCGGTATTTCCAGCCCAATGCCGGCATCCGTACTAAACAACAGGAGACTTCGTCTAAAACTCAGGAGAAAAGTTTCCTTGAAACTGCTCTGCTGTGCGTTCGTTCACCTAAGAGAGTTGAATCTATGTTGAGATTCAGCGAGTCAGAAACACGTTTCTTCTAGGAGCTGCGTTGGGATATTCCCGAGTGAATGGGACCATAGGCTGTACAGAGAAATATCTGTTTCTAAAACCAAAACGGAGCTATCTAACTGAATGGTTGTCAATATGTGCATTCAACTGACAGAGTTAAACTCACGTGTGGATTCAGCGGTTTGCAAACCCTTTCTGTGCAGAAGCCAAAAACCGGTATTTCCAGCCCAATGCCGGCATCCGTACTAAACAGCAGGAGACTTCGTCTAAAACTCAGGAGAAAAGTTTCCTTGAAACTGCTCTGCTGTGCGTTCGTTCACCTAAGAGAGTTGAATCAATGTTGAGATTCAGCGAGTCAGAAACACGTTTCTTCTAGGAGCTGTGTTGGGATATTCCCGAGTGAATGGGACCATAGGCTGTACAGAGAAATATCTGCTTCTAAAACCAAAACGGAGCTATCTAACGGGATGGTTGTCAATGTGTGCATTCAACTGACAGAGTTAAACTCACGTGTGGATTCAGCGGTTTGCAAACCCTTTCTGTGCAGAATCCCAAAACCGGTATTTCCAGCCCAATGCCGGCATCCGTACTAAACAGCAGGAAACTTCGTCTAAAACTCAGGAGAAACGTTTCCATGAAACTGCTCTGCTGTGCGTTCTTTCACGTAAGAGAGTTGAATCTATGTTCAGATTCAGCGAGTCAGAAACACATTTCTTCTAGGAGCTGCGTTTGGATATTCCCACGTGAATGGGACCATAGGCTGTACAGAGAAATATCTCCTTCTAAAACCAAAAGGGTGCTATCAAACTGAATGGTTGTCAATGTGTTCATTCAACTGACAGAGTTAAACTCACGTGTGGATTCAGCGGTTTGCAAACCCTTTCTGTGCATTATCCCAAAACCGGTATTTCCAGCCCAATACCGGCATACGTACTAAACAGCAGGAAACTTCGTCTAAAACTTAGGAGAAACGTCTCCTTGAAACTGCTCTGCTGTGCGTTGGTTCACCTAAGAGAGTTGAATCTATGTTGAGATTCAGCGAGTCAGAAACACGTTTCTTCTAGGGGCTGCGTTGGGAAATTACCGAGTGAATGGGACCATAGGTTGTACAGAGAAATATCTGCTTCTAAAACCAAAAGGGAGCTATCAAACTGAATGGTTGTCAATGTGTGCATTCAACTGACAGAGTTAAACTCACTTGTGGATTCAGCGGTTTGCAAACCCTTTCTGTGCAGAATCCCACAACCGGTATTTCCAGCCCAATGCCGGCATACGTACTAAACCGCAGAAAACTTCGTCTAAACCTCAGGAGAAACGTTTAATTGAAACTGCTCTGCTGTGCGTTCGTTCACCTAAGAGACTTGAATCTATGTTGAGATTCAGCGAGTCAGAAACACGTTTATTCTAGGAGCTGCGTTGGGATATTCCCGAGTGAATGTGACCATAGGCTGTACAGAGAAATATCTGCTTCTAAAACCAAAACGGAGCTATCTCACTGAATGGTTGTCAGTGTGTGCATTCAACTGACAGAGTTAAATTCACGTGTGGATTCAGTCGTTTGCAAACCATTTCTGTGCAGAATCCCAAAACCGGTATTTCCAGCCCAATGCCGGCATACGTACTAAACAGCAGGAAACTTCGTCTAAAACTCAGGAGAAACGTTTCTTTGAAACTGCTCTGCTGTGCGTTCGTTCACCTAAGAGAGTTGAATCTATGTTGAGATTCAGCGAGTCAGAAACACGTTTCTTCTAGGAGCTGCGTTGGGATATTCCCTTGTGAATTGGACCATAGGCTGTACAGAGAAATGTCTGCTCCTAAAACCAAAAGGGTGCTATCTAACTGAATGGTTGTCAATGTGTGCATTCAACTGACAGAGTTAAACTCACGTTTGGAATCAGCGGTTTACAAACCCTTTCTGTGCAGAATCCCAAAACCGGTAATTCCAGCTCAATGCCGGCATATGTACTAAACTGCAGGAAACTTCGTCTAAAACTCAGGAGAAACGTTTCCTTGAAACTGCTCTGCTGTGCGTTCGTTCAACTAAGAGAGTTGAATCTATGTTGAGATTCAGCGAGTCAGAAACACGTTTCTTCTAGGAGCTGCGTTGGGATATTCCCGAGTGAATCAGACCATAGGCTGTACAGAGAAATATCTGCTTCTAAAACCAAAACGGAGCTATCTACCTGGATGGTTGTCAATGTGTGCATTCAACTGACAAAGTTAAACTCACGTGTGGATTCAGCGGTTTGCAAACCCTTTCTTTGCAGAATCCCAAAACCGGTATTTCCAGCCCAATGCCGGCATCCGTACTAAACAGCAGGAAACTTCGTCTAAAACTCAGGAGAAACGTTTCTTTGAAACTGCTCTGCTGTGCGTTCGTTCACCTAAGAGAGTTGAATCTATGTTGAGATTCAGCGAGTCAGAAACACGTTTCTTCTAGGAGCTGCGTTGGGATATTCCCGAGTGAATGGGACCATAGGCTGTACAGAGAAATATCTGCTTCTAAAACCAAAACGGAGCTATCAAACTGAATTTTTGTCAATGTGTGCATTCAACTGACAGAGTTAAACTCACGTGTGGATTCAGCGGTTTGCAAACCCTTTCTGTGCAGCATCCCAAAACCGGTATTTCCAGCCCAATGCCGGCATCCGTAGTAAACAGCAGGAAACTTCGTCTAAAACTCAGGAGAAACGTTTCCTTGAAACTGCTCTGCTGTGCGTTCGTTCACCTAAGAGAGTTGAATCTATGTTGAGATTCAGCGAGTCAGAAACACGTTTCTTCTAGGAGCTGCGTTGGGATATTCCCGAGTGAATGGGACCATAGGCTGTACAGAGAAATATCTGCTTCTAAAACCAAAAGTTTGCTATCAAACTGAATGGTTGTCAATGTGTGCATTCAACTGACAGAGTTAAACTCACGTGTGGATTCAGCGGTTTGCAAACCCTTTCTGTGCAGAATCCCAAAACCGGTATGTCCAGCCCAATGCCGGCATCCGTACTAAACAGCAGGAAACTTCGTCTAAAACTCAGGAGAAACGTTTCCTTGAAACTGCTCTACTGTGCGTTCGTTCACCTAAGAGAGTTGAATCTATGTTGAGATTCAGCGAGTCAGAAGCACGTTTCTTCAAGGAGCTGCGTTGGGATATTCCCGAGTGAATGGGACCATAGGCTGTACAGAGAAATAACTGCTTCTAAAACCAAAAGGGTGCTATCAAACTGAATGGTTGTCAATGTGTGCATTCAACTGACAGAGTTAAACTCACGTGTGGATTCAGCGGTTTGCAAACCCTTTCTGTGCAGAATCCCAAAACCGGTATTTCCAGCCCAATACCGGCATAGGTACTAAACAGCAGGAGACTTCGTCTAAAACTCAGGAGAAACGTTTCCTTGAAACTGCTCTGCTGTGCGTTCGTTCACCTAAGAGAGTTGAATCTATGTTGAGATTCAGCGAGTCAGAAACACGTTTCTTCTAGGAGCTGCGTTGGGATATTCCGGAGTAAATGGGACCATAGGCTGTACAGAGAAATATCTGCTTCTAAAACCAAAACGGAGCTATCTCACTGAATGGTTGTCAGTGTGTGCATTCAACTGACAGAGTTAAACTCACGTGTGGATTCAGTGGTTTGCAAACCATTTCTGTGCAGAATCCCAAAACCGGTATTTCCAGCCCAATGCCGGCATACGTATTAAACAGCAGGAAACTTCGTCTAAAACTCAGCAGAAACGTTTCCTTGAAACTGCTCTGCTGTGCGTCCGTTCACCCAAGAGAGTTGAATCTATGTTGAGATTCAGCGAGTCAGAAACACGTTTCTTCTAGGAGCTGCGTTGGGATATTCCTGAGTGTATGGGACCATAGGCTGTACAGAGAAATATCTGTTTCTAAAACCAAAACGGAGCTATCTAACTGAATGGTTGTCAATGTGTGCATTCAACTGACAGAGTTAAACTCACGTGTGTATTCAGTGGTTTGCAAACCCTTTTTGTGCAGAATCCCAAAACCGGTATTTCCAGCCCAATGCCGGCATACGTACTAAACAGCAGGAAACTTCGTCTAAAACTCAGGAGAAACGTTTCCTTGAAACTGCTCTGCTGTGCGTTCGTTCACCAAAGAGAGTTGAATCTATGTTGAGATTCAGCGAGTCAGAAACACGTTTCTTCTAGGAGCTGCGTTGGGATATTCCCTTGTGAATGGGACCATAGGCTGTACAGAGAAATATCTGCTCCTAAAACCAAAAGGGTGCTATCTAACTGAATGGTTGTCAATGTGTGCATTCAACTGACAGAGTTAAACTCACGTTTGTATTCAGCGGTTTACAAACCCTTTCTGTGCAGAATCCCAAAACCGGTAATTCCAGCTCAATGCCGGCATACATACTAAACTGCAGGAAACTTCGTCTAAAACTCAGGAGAAACGTTTCCTTGAAACTGCTCTGCTGTGCCTTCGTTCAACTAAGAGAGTTGAATCTATGTTGAGCTTCAGCGAGTCAGAAACACGTTTCTTCTAGGAGCTGCGTTGGGATATTCCCGAGTGAATCAGACCATAGGCTGTGCATAGAAATATCTGCTTCTAAAACCAAAACGGAGCTGTCTAACTGGATGATTGTCAATGTGTGCATTCAACTGACAAAGTTAAACTCACGTGTGGATTCAGCGGTTTGCAAACACTTTCTGTGCAGAATCCCAAAACCGGTATTTCCAGCCCAATGCCGGCATCCGTAGAAACAGCAGGAAACTTCGTCTAAAACTCAGGAGAAACGTTTCTTTGAAACTGCTCTGCTGGGTGTTCGTTCACCTAAGAGAGTTGAATCTATGTTGAGATTCAGCGAGTCAGAAACACGTTTCTTCTAGGAGCTGCGTTGGGATATTCCCGAGTGAATGGGACCATAGGCTGTACAGAGAAATATCTGCTTCTAAAACCAAAACGGAGCTATCTAACTGAGTGGTTGTCAATGTGTGCATTCAACTGACAGAGTTAATCTCACGTGTGGACTCAGCGGTTTGCAAACCGTTTCTGTGCAGAATCCCAAAACCGGTATTTCCAGCCCAATGCCGGCATATGTACTAAACAGCAGGAAGCTTCGTCTAAAACTCAGGAGAAACGTTTCCTTGAAACTGCTCTGCTGTTCGTTCGCTCACCTAAGAGAGTTGAATCTATGTTGAGATTCAGCGAGTCAGAAACACGTTTCTTCTAGGAGATGCGTTGGGATATTCCCGAGTGAATGGGACCATAGGTTGTACAGAGAATTATCTGTTTCTAAAACCAAAACGGAGCTATCTAACTGAATGGTTGTCAATGTGTGCATTCAACTGACAGAGTTAAACTCACGTGTGGATTCAGCGGTTTGCAAACCCTTTCTGTGCAGAATCCCAAAACCGGTATTTCCAGCCCAATGCCGGCATCCGTACTAAACAGAAGGAAACTTCGTCTAAAACTCAGGAGAAACGTTTCCTTGAAACTGCTCTGCTGTGAGTTCGTTCACCTAAGAGAGTTGAATCAATGTTGAGATTCAGCGAGTCAGAAACACGTTTCTTCTAGGAGCTGCGTTGGGATATTCCCGAGTGAATGGGACCATAGGCTGTACAGAGAAATATCTGCTTCTAAAACAAAAACGGAACTATCTAACTGAATGGTTGTCAATGTGTGCATTCAACTGACAGAGTTAAACTCACATGTGGATTCAGCGGTTAGCAAACCCTTTCTGTGCAGAATCCCAAAACCGGTATTTCCAGCCCAATGCCGGCATCCGTACTAAACAGCAGGAAACTTCGTCTAAAACTCAGGAGAAACGTTTCCTTGAAACTGCTCTGCTGTTCGTTCGTTCACCTAAGAGAGTTGAATCAATGTTGATATTCAGCGAGTCAGAAACACGTTTCTTCTAGGAGCTGCGTTGGGATATTCCCGAGTGAATGGGACCATAGGCTGTACAGAGAAATATCTGCTTCTAAAACAAAAACGGAGCTATCTAACTGAATGGTTGTCAATGTGTGCATTCAACTGACAGAGTTAAACTCACGTGTGGATTCAGCGGTTTGCAAACCCTTTCTGTGCAGCATCCCAAAACCGGTATTTCCAGCCCAATGCTGGCATCCGTAGTAAACAGCAGGAAACTTCGTCTAAAACTCAGGAGAAACGTTTCCTTGAAACTGCTCTGCTGTGCGTTCGTTCACCTAAGAGAGTTGAATCTATGTTGAGATTCAGCGAGTCAGAAACACGTTTCTTCTAGGAGCTGCGTTGGGATATTCCCGAGTGAATGGGACCATAGGCTGTACAGAGAAATATCTGCTTCTAAAACCAAAAGTGTGCTATCAAACTGAATGGTTGTCAATGTGTGCATTCAACTGACAGAGTTAAACTCACGTGTGGATTCAGCGGTTTGCAAACCCTTTCTGTGCAGAATCCCAAAACCGGTATGTTCAGCCCAATGCCGGCATCCGTACTAAACAGCAGGAAACTTCGTCTAAAACTCAGTAGAAACGTTTCCTTGAAACTGCTCTGCTGTTCGTTCGCTCACCTAAGAGAGTTGAATCTATGTTGAGATTCAGCGAGTCAGAAACACGTTTCTTCTAGGAGATGCGTTGGGTTATTCCCGAGTGAATGGGACCATAGGCTGTACAGAGAATTATCTGTTTCTAAAACCAAAACGGAGCTATCTAACTGAATGGTTGTCAATGTGTGCATTCAACTGACAGAGTTAAACTCACGTGTGGATTCAGCGGTTTGCAAACCCTTTCTGTGCAGAATCCCAAAACCGGTATTTCCAGCCCAATGCTGGCATCCGTACTAAACAGCAGGAGACTTCGTCTAAAACTCAGGAGAAAAGTTTCCTTGAAACTGCTCTGCTGTGAGTTCGTTCACCTAAGAGAGGTGAATCAATGTTGAGATTCAGCGAGTCAGAAACACGTTTCTTCTAGGAGCTGCGTTGGGATATTCCTGAGTGTATGGGACCATAGACTGTACAGAGAAATATCTGTTTCTAAAACCAAAACGGAGCTATCTAACTGAATGGTTGTCAATGTGTGCATTCAACTGACAGAGTTAAACTCACGTGTGTATTCAGTGGTTTGCAAACCCTTTTTGTGCAGAATCCCAAAACCGGTATTTCCAGCCCAATGCCGGCATACGTACTAAACAGCAGGAAACTTCGTCTAAAACTCAGGAGAAACGTTTCCTTGAAACTGCTCTGCTGTGCGTTCGTTCACCAAAGAGAGTTGAATCTATGTTGAGATTCAGCGAGTCAGAAACACGTTTCTTCTAGGAGCTGCGTTGGGATATTCCCTTGTGAATGGGACCATAGGCTGTACAGAGAAATATCTGCTCCTAAAACCAAAAGGGTGCTATCTAACTGAATGGTTGTCAATGTGTGCATTCAACTGACAGAGTTAAACTCACGTTTGGAATCAGCGGTTTACAAACCCTTTCTGTGCAGAATCCCAAAACCGGTAATTCCAGCTCAATGCCGGCATATGTACTAAACTGCAGGAAACTTCGTCTAAAACTCAGGAGAAACGTTTCCTTGAAACTGCTCTGCTGTGCGTTCGTTCAACTAAGAGAGTTGAATCTATGTTGAGATTCAGCGAGTCAGAAACACGTTTCTTCTAGGAGCTGCGTTGGGATATTCCCGAGTGAATGGGACCATAGGCTGTACAGAGAAATATCTGCTTCTAAAACCAAAACGGAGCTATCTACCTGGATGGTTGTCAATGTGTGCATTCAACTGACAAAGTTAAACTCACGTGTGGATTCAGCGGTTTGCAAACCCTTTCTTTGCAGAATCCCAAAACCGGTATTTCCAGCCCAATGCCGGCATCCGTACTAAACAGCAGGAAACTTCGTCTAAAACTCAGGAGAAACGTTTCTTTGAAACTGCTCTGCTGTGCGTTCGTTCACCTAAGAGAGTTGAATCTATGTTGAGATTCAGCGAGTCAGAAACACGTTTCTTCTAGGAGCTGCGTTGGGATATTCCCGAGTGAATGGGACCATAGGCTGTACAGAGAAATATCTGCTTCTAAAACCAAAACGGAGCTATCAAACTGAATTTTTGTCAATGTGTGCATTCAACTGACAGAGTTAAACTCACGTGTGGATTCAGCGGTTTGCAAACCCTTTCTGTGCAGCATCCCAAAACCGGTATTTCCAGCCCAATGCCGGCATCCGTAGTAAACAGCAGGAAACTTCGTCTAAAACTCAGGAGAAACGTTTCCTTGAAACTGCTCTGCTGTGCGTTCGTTCACCTAAGAGAGTTGAATCTATGTTGAGATTCAGCGAGTCAGAAACACGTTTCTTCTAGGAGCTGCGTTGGGATATTCCCGAGTGAATGGGACCATAGGCTGTACAGAGAAATATCTGCTTCTAAAACCAAAAGTTTGCTATCAAACTGAATGGTTGTCAATGTGTGCATTCAACTGACAGAGTTAAACTCACGTGTGGATTCAGCGGTTTGCAAACCCTTTCTGTGCAGAATCCCAAAACCGGTATGTCCAGCCCAATGCCGGCATCCGTACTAAACAGCAGGAAACTTCGTCTAAAACTCAGGAGAAACGTTTCCTTGAAACTGCTCTACTGTGCGTTCGTTCACCTAAGAGAGTTGAATCTATGTTGAGATTCAGCGAGTCAGAAGCACGTTTCTTCAAGGAGCTGCGTTGGGATATTCCCGAGTGAATGGGACCATAGGCTGTACAGAGAAATAACTGCTTCTAAAACCAAAAGGGTGCTATCAAACTGAATGGTTGTCAATGTGTGCATTCAACTGACAGAGTTAAACTCACGTGTGGATTCAGCGGTTTGCAAACCCTTTCTGTGCAGAATCCCAAAACCGGTATTTCCAGCCCAATACCGGCATAGGTACTAAACAGCAGGAGACTTCGTCTAAAACTCAGGAGAAACGTTTCCTTGAAACTGCTCTGCTGTGCGTTCGTTCACCTAAGAGAGTTGAATCTATGTTGAGATTCAGCGAGTCAGAAACACGTTTCTTCTAGGAGCTGCGTTGGGATATTCCGGAGTAAATGGGACCATAGGCTGTACAGAGAAATATCTGCTTCTAAAACCAAAACGGAGCTATCTCACTGAATGGTTGTCAGTGTGTGCATTCAACTGACAGAGTTAAACTCACGTGTGGATTCAGTGGTTTGCAAACCATTTCTGTGCAGAATCCCAAAACCGGTATTTCCAGCCCAATGCCGGCATACGTATTAAACAGCAGGAAACTTCGTCTAAAACTCAGCAGAAACGTTTCCTTGAAACTGCTCTGCTGTGCGTCCGTTCACCCAAGAGAGTTGAATCTATGTTGAGATTCAGCGAGTCAGAAACACGTTTCTTCTAGGAGCTGCGTTGGGATATTCCTGAGTGTATGGGACCATAGGCTGTACAGAGAAATATCTGTTTCTAAAACCAAAACGGAGCTATCTAACTGAATGGTTGTCAATGTGTGCATTCAACTGACAGAGTTAAACTCACGTGTGTATTCAGTGGTTTGCAAACCCTTTTTGTGCAGAATCCCAAAACCGGTATTTCCAGCCCAATGCCGGCATACGTACTAAACAGCAGGAAACTTCGTCTAAAACTCAGGAGAAACGTTTCCTTGAAACTGCTCTGCTGTGCGTTCGTTCACCAAAGAGAGTTGAATCTATGTTGAGATTCAGCGAGTCAGAAACACGTTTCTTCTAGGAGCTGCGTTGGGATATTCCCTTGTGAATGGGACCATAGGCTGTACAGAGAAATATCTGCTTCTAAAACCAAAACGGAGCTATCTAACTGAGTGGTTGTCAATGTGTGCATTCAACTGACAGAGTTAATCTCACGTGTGGACTCAGCGGTTTGCAAACCGTTTCTGTGCAGAATCCCAAAACCGGTATTTCCAGCCCAATGCCGGCATATGTACTAAACAGCAGGAAGCTTCGTCTAAAACTCAGGAGAAACGTTTCCTTGAAACTGCTCTGCTGTTCGTTCGCTCACCTAAGAGAGTTGAATCTATGTTGAGATTCAGCGAGTCAGAAACACGTTTCTTCTAGGAGATGCGTTGGGATATTCCCGAGTGAATGGGACCATAGGTTGTACAGAGAATTATCTGTTTCTAAAACCAAAACGGAGCTATCTAACTGAATGGTTGTCAATGTGTGCATTCAACTGACAGAGTTAAACTCACGTGTGGATTCAGCGGTTTGCAAACCCTTTCTGTGCAGAATCCCAAAACCGGTATTTCCAGCCCAATGCCGGCATCCGTACTAAACAGAAGGAAACTTCGTCTAAAACTCAGGAGAAACGTTTCCTTGAAACTGCTCTGCTGTGAGTTCGTTCACCTAAGAGAGTTGAATCAATGTTGAGATTCAGCGAGTCAGAAACACGTTTCTTCTAGGAGCTGCGTTGGGATATTCCCGAGTGAATGGGACCATAGGCTGTACAGAGAAATATCTGCTTCTAAAACAAAAACGGAACTATCTAACTGAATGGTTGTCAATGTGTGCATTCAACTGACAGAGTTAAACTCACATGTGGATTCAGCGGTTAGCAAACCCTTTCTGTGCAGAATCCCAAAACCGGTATTTCCAGCCCAATGCCGGCATCCGTACTAAACAGCAGGAAACTTCGTCTAAAACTCAGGAGAAACGTTTCCTTGAAACTGCTCTGCTGTTCGTTCGTTCACCTAAGAGAGTTGAATCAATGTTGAGATTCAACGAGTCAGAAACACGTTTCTTCTAGGAGCTGCGTTGGGATATTCCCGAGTGAATGGGACCATAGGCTGTACAGAGAAATATCTGCTTCTAAAACAAAAACGGAGCTATCTAACTGAATGGTTGTCAATGTGTGCATTCAACTGACAGAGTTAAACTCACGTGTGGATTCAGCGGTTTGCAAACCCTTTCTGTGCAGCATCCCAAAACCGGTATTTCCAGCCCAATGCTGGCATCCGTAGTAAACAGCAGGAAACTTCGTCTAAAACTCAGGAGAAACGTTTCCTTGAAACTGCTCTGCTGTGCGTTCGTTCACCTAAGAGAGTTGAATCTATGTTGAGATTCAGCGAGTCAGAAACACGTTTCTTCTAGGAGCTGCGTTGGGATATTCCCGAGTGAATGGGACCATAGGCTGTACAGAGAAATATCTGCTTCTAAAACCAAAAGTGTGCTATCAAACTGAATGGTTGTCAATGTGTGCATTCAACTGACAGAGTTAAACTCACGTGTGGATTCAGCGGTTTGCAAACCCTTTCTGTGCAGAATCCCAAAACCGGTATGTTCAGCCCAATGCCGGCATCCGTACTAAACAGCAGGAAACTTCGTCTAAAACTCAGTAGAAACGTTTCCTTGAAACTGCTCTGCTGTTCGTTCGCTCACCTAAGAGAGTTGAATCTATGTTGAGATTCAGCGAGTCAGAAACACGTTTCTTCTAGGAGATGCGTTGGGTTATTCCCGAGTGAATGGGACCATAGGCTGTACAGAGAATTATCTGTTTCTAAAACCAAAACGGAGCTATCTAACTGAATGGTTGTCAATGTGTGCATTCAACTGACAGAGTTAAACTCACGTGTGGATTCAGCGGTTTGCAAACCCTTTCTGTGCAGAATCCCAAAACCGGTATTTCCAGCCCAATGCTGGCATCCGTACTAAACAGCAGGAGACTTCGTCTAAAACTCAGGAGAAAAGTTTCCTTGAAACTGCTCTGCTGTGAGTTCGTTCACCTAAGAGAGGTGAATCAATGTTGAGATTCAGCGAGTCAGAAACACGTTTCTTCTAGGAGCTGCGTTGGGATATTCCTGAGTGTATGGGACCATAGACTGTACAGAGAAATATCTGTTTCTAAAACCAAAACGGAGCTATCTAACTGAATGGTTGTCAATGTGTGCATTCAACTGACAGAGTTAAACTCACGTGTGTATTCAGTGGTTTGCAAACCCTTTTTGTGCAGAATCCCAAAACCGGTATTTCCAGCCCAATGCCGGCATACGTACTAAACTGCAGGAAACTTCGTCTAAAACTCAGGAGAAACGTTTCCTTGAAACTGCTCTGCTGTGCCTTCGTTCAACTAAGAGAGTTGAATCTATGTTGAGCTTCAGCGAGTCAGAAACACGTTTCTTCTAGGAGCTGCGTTGGGATATTCCCGAGTGAATCAGACCATAGGCTGTGCATAGAAATATCTGCTTCTAAAACCAAAACGGAGCTGTCTAACTGGATGATTGTCAATGTGTGCATTCAACTGACAAAGTTAAACTCACGTGTGGATTCAGCGGTTTGCAAACACTTTCTGTGCAGAATCCCAAAACCGGTATTTCCAGCCCAATGCCGGCATCCGTAGAAACAGCAGGAAACTTCGTCTAAAACTCAGGAGAAACGTTTCTTTGAAACTGCTCTGCTGGGTGTTCGTTCACCTAAGAGAGTTGAATCTATGTTGAGATTCAGCGAGTCAGAAACACGTTTCTTCTAGGAGCTGCGTTGGGATATTCCCGAGTGAATGGGACCATAGGCTGTACAGAGAAATATCTGCTTCTAAAACCAAAACGGAGCTATCTAACTGAGTGGTTGTCAATGTGTGCATTCAACTGACAGAGTTAATCTCACGTGTGGACTCAGCGGTTTGCAAACCGTTTCTGTGCAGAATCCCAAAACCGGTATTTCCAGCCCAATGCCGGCATATGTACTAAACAGCAGGAAGCTTCGTCTAAAACTCAGGAGAAACGTTTCCTTGAAACTGCTCTGCTGTTCGTTCGCTCACCTAAGAGAGTTGAATCTATGTTGAGATTCAGCGAGTTAGAAACACGTTTCTTCTAGGAGATGCGTTGGGATATTCCCGAGTGAATGGGACCATAGGTTGTACAGAGAATTATCTGTTTCTAAAACCAAAACGGAGCTATCTAACTGAATGGTTGTCAATGTGTGCATTCAACTGACAGAGTTAAACTCACGTGTGGATTCAGCGGTTTGCAAACCCTTTCTGTGCAGAATCCCAAAACCGGTATTTCCAGCCCAATGCCGGCATCCGTACTAAACAGCAGGAAACTTCGTCTAAAACTCAGGAGAAACGTTTCCTTGAAACTGCTCTGCTGTGAGTTCGTTCACCTAAGAGAGTTGAATCAATGTTGAGATTCAGCGAGTCAGAAACACGTTTCTTCTAGGAGCTGCGTTGGGATATTCCCGAGTGAATGGGACCATAGGCTGTACAGAGAAATATCTGCTTCTAAAACAAAAACGGAACTATCTAACTGAATGGTTGTCAATGTGTGCATTCAACTGACAGAATTAAACTCACATGTGGATTCAGCGGTTAGCAAACCCTTTCTGTGCAGAATCCCAAAACCGGTATTTCCAGCCCAATGCCGGCATCCGTACTAAACAGCAGGAAACTTCGTCTAAAACTCAGGAGAAACGTTTCCTTGAAACTGCTCTGCTGTTCGTTCGTTCACCTAAGAGAGTTGAATCAATGTTGAGATTCAACGAGTCAGAAACACGTTTCTTCTAGGAGCTGCGTTGGGATATTCCCGAGTGAATGGGACCATAGGCTGTACAGAGAAATATCTGCTTCTAAAACAAAAACGGAGCTATCTAACTGAATGGTTGTCAATGTGTGCATTCAACTGACAGAGTTAAACTCACGTGTGGATTCAGCGGTTTGCAAACCCTTTCTGTGCAGCATCCCAAAACCGGTATTTCCAGCCCAATGCTGGCATCCGTAGTAAACAGCAGGAAACTTCGTCTAAAACTCAGGAGAAACGTTTCCTTGAAACTGCTCTGCTGTGCGTTCGTTCACCTAAGAGAGTTGAATCTATGTTGAGATTCAGCGAGTCAGAAACACGTTTCTTCTAGGAGCTGCGTTGGGATATTCCCGAGTGAATGGGACCATAGGCTGTACAGAGAAATATCTGCTTCTAAAACCAAAAGTGTGCTATCAAACTGAATGGTTGTCAATGTGTGCATTCAACTGACAGAGTTAAACTCACGTGTGGATTCAGCGGTTTGCAAACCCTTTCTGTGCAGAATCCCAAAACCGGTATGTTCAGCCCAATGCCGGCATCCGTACTAAACAGCAGGAAACTTCGTCTAAAACTCAGTAGAAACGTTTCCTTGAAACTGCTCTGCTGTTCGTTCGCTCACCTAAGAGAGTTGAATCTATGTTGAGATTCAGCGAGTCAGAAACACGTTTCTTCTAGGAGATGCGTTGGGTTATTCCCGAGTGAATGGGACCATAGGCTGTACAGAGAATTATCTGTTTCTAAAACCAAAACGGAGCTATCTAACTGAATGGTTGTCAATGTGTGCATTCAACTGACAGAGTTAAACTCACGTGTGGATTCAGCGGTTTGCAAACCCTTTCTGTGCAGAATCCCAAAACCGGTATTTCCAGCCCAATGCTGGCATCCGTACTAAACAGCAGGAGACTTCGTCTAAAACTCAGGAGAAAAGTTTCCTTGAAACTGCTCTGCTGTGAGTTCGTTCACCTAAGAGAGGTGAATCAATGTTGAGATTCAGCGAGTCAGAAACACGTTTCTTCTAGGAGCTGCGTTGGGATATTCCCGAGTGAATGGGACCATAGGCTGTACAGAGAAATATCTGCTTCTAAAACAAAAACGGAACTATCTAACTGAATGGTTGTCAATGTGTGCATTCAACTGACAGAGTTAAACTCACATGTGGATTCAGCGGTTTGCAAACCCTTTCTGTGCAGAATCCCAAAACCGGTATTTCCAGCGCAATGCCGGCATAGGTACTAAACAGCAGGAAACTTCGTCTAAAACTCAGGAGAAACGTTTCCTTGAAACTGCTCTGCTGTGCGTTCGTTCACGTAAGAGACTTGAATCTATGTTGAGATTCAGCGAGTCAGAAACACGTTTCTTCTAGGAGCTGCATTGGGATATTCCCGAGTGAATGGGACCATAGTCTGTACAGAGAAATATCTGCTTCAAAAACCAAAACGGAGCTATCTAACTGGATTGTTGTCAATGTGTGCATTCAACTGACAAAGTTAAACTCACGTGTGGATTCAGCGGTTTGCAAACCCTTTCTGTGCAGAATCCCAAAACCGGTATTTCCAGCCCAATGCCGGCATCCGTACTAAACAGCAGGAAACTTCGTCTAAAACTCAGGAGAAACGTTTCCTTGAAACTGCTCTGCTGTGCGTTCGTTCACCTAAGAGAGTTGAATATATGTTGAGATTCAGCGAGTCAGGAACACGTTTCTTCTAGGTGCTGCGTTGGGATATTCCCGAGTGAATGGGACCATAGGCTGTACAGAGAAATGTCTGCTCCTAAAACCAAAAGGGTGCTATCTAACTGAATGGTTGTCAATGTGTGCATTCAACTGACAGAGTTAAACTCACGTTTGGATTCAGCGGTTTACAAACCCTTTCTGTGCAGAATCCCAAAACCGGTAATTCCAGCTTAATGCCGGCATATGTACTAAACTGCAGGAAACTTCGTCTAAAACTCAGGAGAAACGTTTCCTTGAAACTGCTCTGCTGTGCGTTCGTTCAACTAAGAGAGTTGAATCTATGTTGAGATTCAGCGAGTCAGAAACACGTTTCTTCTAGGAGCTGCGTTGGGATATTCCCGAGTGAATCAGACCATAGGCTGTACAGAGAAATATCTGCTTCTAAAACCAAAACGGAGCTATCTACCTGGATGTTTGTCAATGTGTGCATTCAACTGACAAAGTTAAACTCACGTGTGGATTCAGCGGTTTGCAAACCCTTTCTGTGCAGAATCCCAAAACCGGTATTTCCAGCCCAATGCCGGCATCCGTACTAAACAGCAGGAAACTTCGTCTAAAACTCAGGAGAAACGTTTCCTTGAAACTGCTCTGCTGTTCGTTCGTTCACCTAAGAGAGTTGAATCAATGTTGAGATTCAGCGAGTCAGAAACACGTTTCTTCTAGGAGCTGCGTTGGGATATTCCCGAGTGAATGGGACCATAGGCTGTACAGAGAAATATCTGCTTCTAAAACAACAACGGAACTATCTAACTGAATGGTTGTCAATGTGTGCATTCAACTGACAGAGTTAAACTGACAGGTGGATTCAGCGGTTTGCAAACCCTTTCTGTGCAGAATCCCAAAACCGGTATTTCCAGCCCAATGCCGGCATACGTACTAAACAGCAGGAAACTTCGTCTAAAACTCAGGAGAAACGTTTCCTTGAAACTGCTCTGCTGTGCGTTCGTTCACCTAAGAGACTTGAATCTATGTTGAGATTCAGCGAGTCAGAAACACGTTTCTTCCAGGAGCTGCGTGAGGATATTCCCGAGTGAATGGGACCATAGGCTGTACAGGGAAATATCTGCTTCTAAAACCAAAACGGAGCTATCTAACTGGATGGTTGTCAATGTGTGCATTCAACTGACAGAGTTAAACTCACGTGTGGATTCAGTGGTTGGCAAACCCTTTCTGTGCAGAATCCCAAAACCGGTATTTCCAGCCCAATGCCGGCATACGTACTAAACAGCAGGAAACTTCGTCTAAAACTCAGGAGAAACGTTTCCTTGAAACTGCTCTGCTGTGCGTTCGTTCACTTCAGAGAGTTGAATCTATGTTGAGATTCAGCGAGTCAGAAACACGTTTCTTCTAAGAGCTGCGTTGGGATATTCCCGAGTGAATGGGACCATAGGCTGTACAGAGAAATATCTGTTTCTAAAACCAAAACGGAGCTATCTAACTGAATGGTTGTCAATGTGTGCATTCAACTGACAGAGATAAACTCACGTGTGGATTCAGCGGTTTGCAAACCCTTTCTGTGCAGAAGCCAAAAACCGGTATTTCCAGCCCAATGCCGGCATCCGTACTAAACAACAGGAGACTTCGTCTAAAACTCAGGAGAAAAGTTTCCTTGAAACTGCTCTGCTGTGCGTTCGTTCACCTAAGAGAGTTGAATCTATGTTGAGATTCAGCGAGTCAGAAACACGTTTCTTCTAGGAGCTGCGTTGGGATATTCCCGAGTGAATGGGACCATAGGCTGTACAGAGAAATATCTGTTTCTAAAACCAAAACGGAGCTATCTAACTGAATGGTTGTCAATATGTGCATTCAACTGACAGAGTTAAACTCACGTGTGGATTCAGCGGTTTGCAAACCCTTTCTGTGCAGAAGCCAAAAACCGGTATTTCCAGCCCAATGCCGGCATCCGTACTAAACAGCAGGAGACTTCGTCTAAAACTCAGGAGAAAAGTTTCCTTGAAACTGCTCTGCTGTGCGTTCGTTCACCTAAGAGAGTTGAATATATGTTGAGATTCAGCGAGTCAGAAACACGTTTCTTCTAGGAGCTGTGTTGGGATATTCCCGAGTGAATGGGACCATAGGCTGTACAGAGAAATATCTGCTTCTAAAACCAAAACGGAGCTATCTAACGGGATGGTTTTCAATGTGTGCATTCAACTGACAGAGTTAAACTCACGTGTGGATTCAGCGGTTTGCAAACCCTTTCTGTGCAGAATCCCAAAACCGGTATTTCCAGCCCAATGCCGGCATCCGTACTAAACAGCAGGAAACTTCGTCTAAAACTCAGGAGAAACGTTTCCATGAAACTGCTCTGCTGTGCGTTCTTTCACGTAAGAGAGTTGAATCTATGTTCAGATTCAGCGAGTCAGAAACACATTTCTTCTAGGAGCTGCGTTTGGATATTCCCACGTGAATGGGACCATAGGCTGTACAGAGAAATATCTCCTTCTAAAACCAAAAGGGTGCTATCAAACTGAATGGTTGTCAATGTGTTCATTCAACTGACAGAGTTAAACTCACGTGTGGATTCAGCGGTTTGCAAACCCTTTCTGTGCATTATCCCAAAACCGGTATTTCCAGCCCAATACCGGCATACGTACTAAACAGCAGGAAACTTCGTCTAAAACTTAGGAGAAACGTCTCCTTGAAACTGCTCTGCTGTGCGTTGGTTCACCTAAGAGAGTTGAATCTATGTTGAGATTCAGCGAGTCAGAAACACGTTTCTCCTAGGGGCTGCTTTGGGATATTACCGAGTGAATGGGACCATAGGTTGTACAGAGAAATATCTGCTTCTAAAACCAAAAGGGAGCTATCAAACTGAATGGTTGTCAATGTGTGCATTCAACTGACAGAGTTAAACTCACTTGTGGATTCAGCGGTTTGCAAACCCTTTCTGTGCAGAATCCCCAAACCGGTATTTCCAGACCAATGCCGGCATACGTACTAAACCGCAGAAAACTTCGTCTAAACCTCAGGAGAAACGTTTAATTGAAACTGCTCTGCTGTGCGTTCGTTCACCTAAGAGAGTTGAAGCTATGTTGAGATTCAGCGAGTCAGAAACACGTTTCTTCTAGGAGCTGCGTTGGGATATTCTCGAGTGAATGGGACCATACGCTGTACAGAGAAATATGTGCTTCTAAAACCAAAACTGTGCTATCTAACTGAATGGTTGTCAATGCGCGCATTCAACTGACAGAGTTAAACTCACGTGTGGATTCAGCGGTTTGCAAACCCTTTCTGTGCAGAATCCCAAAACCGGTATTTCCAGCTCAATGCCGGCATCCATACTAAACAGCAGGAAACTTCGTCTAAAACTCAGGAGAAACGTTTCCTTGAAACTGCTCTGCTGTGCGTTCGTTCACCTAAGAGAGTTGAATCTATGTTGAGATTCAGCGAGTCAGAAACACGTTTCTTCTAGGAGCTGCGTTGGGATATTCCCGAGTGAATGGGACCATAGGCTGTACAGAGAAATATCTGCTTCTAAAAACAAAACGGAGCTATCTAACTGAATGGTTGTCAATGTGTGCATTCAACTGACAGAGTTAAACTCACGTGTGGATTCAGCGGTTTGCAAACCCTTTCTGTGCAGAATCCCAAAACCGGTATTTCCAGCCCAATGCCGGCATACGTACTAAACAGCAGGAAACTTCGTCTAAAACTCAGGAGAAACGTTTCTTTGAAACTGCTCTGCTGTGCGACCGTTCACCTAAGAGAGTTGAATCTATGTTGAGATTCAGCGAGTCAGAAACACGTTTCTTCCAGGAGCTGCGTTGGGATATTCCTGAGTGTATGGGACCATAGGCTGTACAGAGAAATATCTGTTTCTAAAACCAAAACGGAGCTATCTAACTGAATGGTTGTCAATGTGTGCATTCAACTGACAGAGTTAAACTCACGTGTGTATTCAGTGGTTTGCAAACCCTTTTTGTGCAGAATCCCAAAACCGGTATTTCCAGCCCAATGCCGGCATACGTACTAAACAGCACGAAACTTCGTCTAAAACTCAGGAGAAACGTTTCCTTGAAACTGCTCTGCTGTGCGTTCGTTCACCAAAGAGAGTTGAATCTATGTTGAGATTCAGCGAGTCAGAAACACGTTTCTTCTAGGAGCTGCGTTGGGATATTCCCTTGTGAATGGGACCATAGGCTGTACAGAGAAATATCTGCTCCTAAAACCAAAAGGGTGCTATCTAACTGAATGGTTGTCAATGTGTGCATTCAACTGACAGAGTTAAACTCACGTTTGTATTCAGCGGTTTACAAACCCTTTCTGTGCAGAATCCCAAAACCGGTAATTCCAGCTCAATGCCGGCATACGTACTAAACTGCAGGAAACTTCGTCTAAAACTCAGGAGAAACGTTTCCTTGAAACTGCTCTGCTGTGCTTTCGTTCAACTAAGAGAGTTGAATCTATGTTGAGCTTCAGCGAGTCAGAAACACGTTTCTTCTAGGAGCTGCGTTGGGATATTCCCGAGTGAATCAGACCATAGGCTGTGCAGAGAAATATCTGCTTCTAAAACCAAAACGGAGCTATCTAACTGGATGATTGTCAATGTGTGCATTCAACTGACAAAGTTAAACTCACGTGTGGATTCAGCGGTTTGCAAACACTTTCTGTGCAGAATCCCAAAACCGGTATTTCCAGCCCAATGCCGGCATCCGTAGAAACAGCAGGAAACTTCGTCTAAAACTCAGGAGAAACGTTTCTTTGAAACTGCTCTGCTGGGTGTTCGTTCACCTAAGAGAGTTGAATCTATGTTGAGATTCAGCGAGTCAGAAACACGTTTCTTCTAGGAGCTGCGTTGGGATATTCCCGAGTGAATGGGACCATAGGCTGTACAGAGAAATATCTGCTTCTAAAACCAAAACGGAGCTATCTAACTGAGTGGTTGTCAATGTGTGCATTCAACTGACAGAGTTAATCTCACGGGTGGACTCAGCGGATTGCAAACCGTTTCTGTGCAGAATCCCAAAACCGGTATTTCCAGCCCAATGCCGGCATATGTACTAAACAGCAGGAAGCTTCGTCTAAAACTCAGGAGAAACGTTTCCTTGAAACTGCTCTGCTGTTCGTTCGCTCACCTAAGAGAGTTGAATCTATGTTGAGATTCAGCGAGTCAGAAACACGTTTCTTCTAGGAGATGCGTTGGGATATTCCCGAGTGAATGGGACCATAGGTTGTACAGAGAATTATCTGTTTCTAAAACCAAAACGGAGCTATCTAACTGAATGGTTGTCAATGTGTGCATTCAACTGACAGAGTTAAACTCACGTGTGGATTCAGCGGTTTGCAAACCCTTTCTGTGCAGAATCCCAAAACCGGTATTTCCAGCCCAATGCCGGCATCCGTACTAAACAGCAGGAAACTTCGTCTAAAACTCAGGAGAAACGTTTCCTTGAAACTGCTCTGCTGTGAGTTCGTTCACCTAAGAGAGTTGAATCAATGTTGAGATTCAGCGAGTCAGAAACACGTTTCTTCTAGGAGCTGCGTTGGGATATTCCCGAGTGAATGGGACCATAGGCTGTACAGAGAAATATCTGCTTCTAAAACAAAAACGGAACTATCTAACTGAATGGTTGTCAATGTGTGCATTCAACTGACAGAGTTAAACTCACATGTGGATTCAGCGGTTTGCAAACCCTTTCTGTGCAGAATCCCAAAACCGGTATTTCCAGCCCAATGCCGGCATCCGTACTAAACAGCAGGAAACTTCGTCTAAAACTCAGGAGAAACGTTTCCTTGAAACTGCTCTGCTGTTCGTTCGTTCACCTAAGAGAGTTGAATCAATGTTGAGATTCAACGAGTCAGAAACACGTTTCTTCTAGGAGCTGCGTTGGGATATTCCCGAGTGAATGGGACCATAGGCTGTACAGAGAAATATCTGCTTCTAAAACAAAAACGGAGCTATCTAACTGAATGGTTGTCAAAGTGTGCATTCAACTGACAGAGTTAAACTCACGTGTGGATTCAGCGGTTTGCAAACCCTTTCTGTGCAGCATCCCAAAACCGGTATTTCCAGCCCAATGCTGGCATCCGTAGTAAACAGCAGGAAACTTCGTCTAAAACTCAGGAGAAACGTTTCCTTGAAACTGCTCTGCTGTGCGTTCGTTCACCTAAGAGAGTTGAATCTATGTTGAGATTCAGCGAGTCAGAAACACGTTTCTTCTAGGAGCTGCGTTGGGATATTCCCGAGTGAATGGGACCATAGGCTGTACAGAGAAATATCTGCTTCTAAAACCAAAAGTGTGCTATCAAACTGAATGGTTGTCAATGTGTGCATTCAACTGACAGAGTTAAACTCACGTGTGGATTCAGCGGTTTGCAAACCCTTTCTGTGCAGAATCCCAAAACCGGTATGTTCAGCCCAATGCCGGCATCCGTACTAAACAACAGGAAACTTCGTCTAAAACTCAGGAGAAACGTTTCCTTGAAACTGCTCTGCTGTTCGTTCGCTCACCTAAGAGAGTTGAATCTATGTTGAGATTCAGCGAGTCAGAAACACGTTTCTTCTAGGAGATGCGTTGGGTTATTCCCGAGTGAATGGGACCATAGGCTGTACAGAGAATTATCTGTTTCTAAAACCAAAACGGAGCTATCTAACTGAATGGTTGTCAATGTGTGCATTCAACTGACAGAGTTAAACTCACGTGTGGATTCAGCGGTTTGCAAACCCTTTCTGTGCAGAATCCCAAAACCGGTATTTCCAGCCCAATGCTGGCATCCGTACTAAACAGCAGGAGACTTCGTCTAAAACTCAGGAGAAAAGTTTCCTTGAAACTGCTCTGCTGTGAGTTCGTTCACCTAAGAGAGGTGAATCAATGTTGAGATTCAGCGAGTCAGAAACACGTTTCTTCTAGGAGCTGCGTTGGGATATTCCCGAGTGAATGGGACCATAGGCTGTACAGAGAAATATCTGCTTCTAAAACAAAAACGGAACTATCTAACTGAATGGTTGTCAATGTGTGCATTCAACTGACAGAGTTAAACTCACATGTGGATTCAGCGGTTTGCAAACCCTTTCTCTGCAGAATCCCAAAACCGGTATTTCCAGCCCAATGCCGGCATAGGTACTAAACAGCAGGAAACTTCGTCTAAAACTCACAGAGAAACGTTTCCTTGAAACTGCTCTGCTGTGCGTTCGTTCACCTAAGAGACTTGAATCTATGTTGAGATTCAGCGAGTCAGAAACACGTTTCTTCTAGGAGCTGCATTGGGATATTCCCGAGTGAATGGGACCATAGTCTGTACAGAGAAATATCTGCTTCTAAAACCAAAACGGAGCTATCTAACTGGATTGTTGTCAATGAGTGCATTCAACTGACAAAGTTAAACTCACGTGTGGATTCAGCGGTTTGCAAACCCTTTCTGTGCAGAATCCCAAAACCGGTATTTCCAGCCCAATGCCGGCATCCGTACTAAACAGCAGGAAACTTCGTCTAAAACTCAGGAGAAACGTTTCCTTGAAACTGCTCTGCTGTGCGTTCGTTCACCTAAGAGAGTTGAATATATGTTGAGATTCAGCGAGTCAGGAACACGTTTCTTCTAGGTGCTGCGTTGGGATATTCCCGAGTGAATGGGACCATAGGCTGTACAGAGAAATGTCTGCTCCTAAAACCAAAAGGGTGCTATCTAACTGAATGGTTGTCAATGTGTGCATTCAACTGACAGAGTTAAACTCACGTTTGGATTCAGCGGTTTACAAACCCTTTCTGTGCAGAATCCCAAAACCGGTAATTCCAGCTTAATGCCGGGATATGTACTAAACTGCAGGAAACTTCGTCTAAAACTCAGGAGAAACGTTTCCTTGAAACTGCTCTGCTGTGCGATCGTTCAACTAAGAGAGTTGAATCTATGTTGAGATTCAGCGAGTCAGAAACACGTTTCTTCTAGGAGCTGCGTTGGGATATTCCCGAGGGAATCAGACCATAGGCTGTACAGAGAAATATCTGCTTCTAAAACCAAAACGGAGCTATCTACCTGGATGTTTGTCAATGTGTGCATTCAACTGACAAAGTTAAACTCACGTGTGGATTCAGCGGTTTGCAAACCCTTTCTGTGCAGAATCCCAAAACCGGTATTTCCAGCCCAATGCCGGCATCCGTACTAAACAGCAGGAAACTTCGTCTAAAACTCAGGAGAAACGTTTCCTTGAAACTGCTCTGCTGTTCGTTCGTTCACCTAAGAGAGTTGAATCAATGTTGAGATTCAGCGAGTCAGAAACACGTTTCTTCTAGGAGCTGCGTTGGGATATTCCCGAGTGAATGGGACCATAGGCTGTACAGAGAAATATCTGCTTCTAAAACCAAAACGGAGCTATCTAACTGGATGGTTGTCAATGTGTGCATTCAACTGACAGAGTTAAACTCACGTGTGGATTCAGTGGTTGGCAAACCCTTTCTGTGCAGAATCCCAAAACCGGTATTTCCAGCCCAATGCCGGCATACGTACTAAACAGCAGGAAACTTCGTCTAAAACTCAGGAGAAACGTTTCCTTGAAACTGCTCTGCTGTGCGTTCGTTCACTTCAGAGAGTTGAATCTATGTTGAGATTCAGAGAGTCAGAAACACGTTTCTTCTAAGAGCTGCGTTGGGATATTCCCGAGTGAATGGGACCATAGGCTGTACAGAGAAATATCTGTTTCTAAAACCAAAACGGAGCTATCTAACTGAATGGTTGTCAATGTGTGCATTCAACTGACAGAGATAAACTCACGTGTGGATTCAGCGGTTTGCAAACCCTTTCTGTGCAGAAGCCAAAAACCGGTATTTCCAGCCCAATGCCGGCATCCGTACTAAACAACAGGAGACTTCGTCTAAAACTCAGGAGAAAAGTTTCCTTGAAACTGCTCTGCTGTGCGTTCGTTCACCTAAGAGAGTTGAATCTATGTTGAGATTCAGCGAGTCAGAAACACGTTTCTTCTAGGAGCCGCGTTGGGATATTCCCGAGTGAATGGGACCATAGGCTGTACAGAGAAATATCTGTTTCTAAAACCAAAACGGAGCTATCTAACTGAATGGTTGTCAATATGTGCATTCAACTGACAGAGGTAAACTCACGTGTGGATTCAGCGGTTTGCAAACCCTTTCTGTGCAGAAGCCAAAAACCGGTATTTCCAGCCCAATGCCGGCATCCGTACTAAACAGCAGGAGACTTCGTCTAAAACTCAGGAGAAAAGTTTCCTTGAAACTGCTCTGCTGTGCGTTCGTTCACCTAAGAGAGTTGAATCAATGTTGAGATTCAGCGAGTCAGAAACACGTTTCTTCTAGGAGCTGTGTTGGGATATTCCCGAGTGAATGGGACCATAGGCTGTACAGAGAAATATCTGCTTCTAAAACCAAAACGGAGCTATCTAACGGGATGGTTGTCAATGTGTGCATTCAACTGACAGAGTTAAACTCACGTGTGAATTCAGCGGTTTGCAAACCCTTTCTGTGCAGAATCCCAAAACCGGTATTTCCAGCCCAATGCCGGCATCTGTACTAAACAGCAGGAAACTTCGTCTAAAACTCAGGAGAAACGTTTCCATGAAACTGCTCTGCTGTGCGTTCTTTCACGTAAGAGAGTTGAATCTATGTTCAGATTCAGCGAGTCAGAAACACATTTCTTCTAGGAGCTGCGTTTGGATATTCCCACGTGAATGGGACCATAGGCTGTACAGAGAAATATCTCCTTCTAAAACCAAAAGGTTGCTATCAAACTGAATAGTTGTCAATGTGTTCATTCAACTGACAGAGTTAAACTCACGTGTGGATTCAGCGGTTTGCAAACCCTTTCTGTGCATTATCCCAAAACCGGTATTTCCAGCCCAATACCGGCATACGTACTAAACAGCAGGAAACTTCGTCTAAAACTTAGGAGAAACGTCTCCTTGAAACTGCTCTGCTGTCCGTTGGTTCACCTAAGAGAGTTGAATCTATGTTGAGATTCAGCGAGTCAGAAACACGTTTCTCCTAGGGGCTGCTTTGGGATATTACCGAGTGAATGGGACCATAGGTTGTACAGAGAAATATCTGCTTCTAAAACCAAAAGGGAGCTATCAAACTGAATGGTTGTCAATGTGTGCATTCAAATGACAGAGTTAAACTCACTTGTGGATTCAGCGGTTTGCAAACCCTTTCTGTGCAGAATCCCCAAACCGGTATTTCCAGCCCAATGCCGGCATACGTACTAAACCGCAGAAAACTTCGTCTAAACCTCAGGAGAAACGTTTAATTGAAACTGCTCTGCTGTGCGTTCGTTCACCTAAGAGAGTTGAATCTATGTTGAGATTCAGCGAGTCAGAAACACGTTTCTTCTAGGAGCTGCGTTGGGATATTCTCGAGTGAATGGGACCATACGCTGTACAGAGAAATATCTGCATCTAAAACCAAAACTGTGCTATCTAACTGAATGGTTGTCAATGCGCGCATTCAACTGACAGAGTTAAACTCACGTGTGGATTCAGCGGTTTGCAAACCCTTTCTGTGCAGAATCCCAAAACCGGTATTTCCAGCTCAATGCCGGCATCCGTACTAAACAGCAGGAAACTTCGTCTAAAACTCAGGAGAAACGTTTCCTTGAAACTGCTCTGCTGTGCGTTCGTTCACCTAAGAGAGTTGAATCTATGTTGAGATTCAGCGAGTCAGAAACACGTTTCTTCTAGGAGCTGCGTTGGGATATTCCCGAGTGAATGGGACCATAGGCTGTACAGAGAAATATCTGCTTCTAAAACCAAAACGGAGCTATCTAACTGAATGGTTGTCAATGTGTGCATTCAACTGACAGAGTTAAACTCACGTGTGGATTCAGCGGTTTGCAAACCCTTTCTGTGCAGAATTCCAAAACCGGTATTTCCAGCCCAATGCCGGCATACGTACTAAACAGCAGGAAACTTCGTCTAAAACTCAGGAGAAACGTTTCCTTGAAACTGCTCTGCTGTGCGTTCGTTCACCTAAGAGAGTGGAAACTGTGTTGAGATTCAGCGAGTCAGAAAGACGTTTCTTCTAGGAGCTGCGTTGGGATATTCTCGAGTGAATGGGACCATACGCTGTACAGAGAAATATGTGCTTCTAAAACCAAAACTGTGCTATCTAACTGAATGGTTGTCAATGCGTGCATTCAACTGACAGAGTTAAACTCACGTGTGGATTCAGCGGTTTGCAAACCCTTTCTGTGCAGAATACCAAAACCGGTATTTCCAGCTCAATGCCGGCATCCGTACTAAACAGCAGGAATCTTCGTCTAAAACTCAGGAGAAAAGTTTCCTTGAAACTGCTCTGCTGTGCGTTCGTTCACCTAAGAGAGTGGAAACTGTGTTGAGATTCAGCGAGTCAGAAACACGTTTCTTCTAGGAGCTGCGTTGGGATATTCCCGAGTGAATGTGACCATAGGCTGTACAGAGAAATATCTGCTTCTAAAACCAAAACGGAGCTATCTCACTGAATGGTTGTCAGTGTGTGCATTCAACTGACAGAGTTAAATTCACGTGTGGATTCAGTGGTTTGCAAACCATTTCTGTGCAGAATCCCAAAACCGGTATTTCCAGCCCAATGCCAGCATACGTACTAAACAGCAGGAAACTACGTCTAAAACTCAGCAGAAACGTTTCCTTGAAACTGCTCTGTTGTGCGTTCGTTCAACTAAGAGAGTTGAATCTATGTTGAGATTCAGCGAGTCAGAAACACGTTTCTTCTAGGAGCTGCGTTGGGATATTCCAGAGTGAATGGGACCATAGTCTGTACAGAGAAATATCTGCTTCTAAAAACAAAACGGAGGTATCTAACTGAATGGTTGTCAATGTGTGCATTCAACTGACAAAGTTAAACTCACGTGTGGATTCAGCGGTTTGCAAACCCTTTCTGTGCAGAATCCCAAAACCGGTATTTCCAGCCCAATGCCGGCATCCGTACTAAACAGCAGGAAACTTCGTCTAAAACTCAGGAGAAACGTTTCCTTGAAACTGCTCTGCTGTTCGTTCGTTCACCTAAGAGAGTTGAATCAATGTTGAGATTCAGCGAGTCAGAAACACGTTTCTTCTAGGAGCAGCGTTGGGATATTCCCGAGTGAATGGGACCATAGGCTGTACAGAGAAATATCTGCTTTTAAAACAAAAACGGAACTATCTAACTGAATGGTTGTCAATGTGTGCATTCAACTGACAGAGTTAAACTCACATGTGGATTCAGCGGTTTGCAAACCCTTTCTGTGCAGAATCCCAAAACCGGTATTTCCAGCCCAATGCCGGCATACGTACTAAACAGCAGGAAACTTCGTCTAAAACTCAGGAGAAACGTTTCCTTGAAACTGCTCTGCTGTGCGTTCGTTCACCTAAGAGACTTGAATCTATGTTGAGATTCAGCGAGTCAGAAACACGTTTCTTCCAGGAGCTGCGTGAGGATATTCCCGAGTGAATGGGACCATAGTCTGTACAGAGAAATATCTGCTTCTAAAACCAAAACGGAGCTATCTACCTGGATGGTTGTCAATGTGTGCATTCAACTGACAGAGTTAATCTCACGTGTGGACTCAGCGGTTTGCAAACCGTTTCTGTGCAGAATCCCAAAAACGGTATTTCCAGCCCAATGCCGGCATATGTACTAAACAGCAGGAAGCTTCGTCTAAAACTCAGGAGAAACGTTTCCTTGAAACTGCTCTGCTGTTCGTTCGTTCACCTAAGAGAGTTGAATCTATGTTGAGATTCAGCGAGTTAGAAACACGTTTCTTCTAGGAGATGCGTTGGGATATTCCCGAGTGAATGGGACCATAGGCTGTACAGAGAAATATCTGCTTCTAAAACAAAAACGGAACTATCTAACTGAATGGTTGTCAATGTGTGCATTCAACTGACAGAATTAAACTGACAGGTGGATTCAGCGGTTTGCAAACCCTTTCTGTGCAGAATCCCAAAACCGGTATTTCCAGCCCAATGCCGGCATACGTACTAAACAGCAGGAAACTTCGTCTAAAACTCAGGAGAAACGTTTCCTTGAAACTGCTCTGCTGTGCTTTCGTTCACCTAAGAGACTTGAATCTATGTTGAGATTCAGCGAGTCAGAAACACGTTTCTTCCAGGAGCTGCGTGAGGATATTCCCGAGTGAATGGGACCATAGGCTGTACAGAGAAATATCTGCTTCTAAAACCGAAACGGAACTATCTAACTGGATGGTTGTCAATGTGTGCATTCAACTGACAGAGTTAAACTCACGTGTGGATTCAGTGGTTGGCAAACCCTTTCTGTGCAGAATCCCAAAACCGGTATTTCCAGCCCAATGCCGGCATACGTACTAAACAGCAGGAAACTTCGTCTAAAACTCAGGAGAAACGTTTCCTTGAAACTGCTCTGCTGTGCGTTCGTTCACTTCAGAGAGTTGAATCTATGTTGAGATTCAGCGAGTCAGAAACACGTTTCTTCTAAGAGCTGCGTTGGGATATTCCCGAGTGAATGGGACCATAGGTTGCACAGAGAAATATCTGTTTCTAAAACCAAAACGGAGCTATCTAACTGAATGGTTGTCAATGTGTGCATTCAACTGACAGAGATAAACTCACGTGTGGATTCAGCGGTTTGCAAACCCTTTCTGTGCAGAAGCCAAAAACCGGTATTTCCAGCCCAATGCCGGCATCCGTACTAAACAACAGGAGACTTCGTCTAAAACTCAGGAGAAAAGTTTCCTTGAAACTGCTCTGCTGTGCGTTCGTTCACCTAAGAGAGTTGAATCTATGTTGAGATTCAGCGAGTCAGAAACACGTTTCTTCTAGGAGCTGCGTTGGGATATTCCCGAGTGAATGGGACCATAGGCTGTACAGAGAAATATCTGTTTCTAAAACCAAAACGGAGCTATCTAACTGAATGGTTGTCAATATGTGCATTCAACTGACAGAGTTAAACTCACGTGTGGATTCAGCGGTTTGCAAACCCTTTCTGTGCAGAAGCCAAAAACCGGTATTTCCAGCCCAATGCCGGCATCCGTACTAAACAGCAGGAGACTTCGTCTAAAACTCAGGAGAAAAGTTTCCTTGAAACTGCTCTGCTGTGCGTTCGTTCACCTAAGAGAGTTGAATCAATGTTGAGATTCAGCGAGTCAGAAACACGTTTCTTCTAGGAGCTGCGTTGCGATATTCCCGAGTGAATGGGACCATAGGCTGTACAGAGAAATATCTGCTTCTAAAACCAAAACGGAGCTATCTAACGGGATGGTTGTCAATGTGTGCATTCAACTGACAGAGTTAAACTCACGTGTGGATTCAGCGGTTTGCAAACCCTTTCTGTGCAGAATCCCAAAACCGGTATTTCCAGCCCAATGCCGGCATCCGTACTAAACAGCAGGAAACTTCGTCTAAAACTCAGGAGAAACGTTTCCATGAAACTGCTCTGCTGTGCGTTCTTTCACGTAAGAGAGTTGAATCTATGTTCAGATTCAGCGAGTCAGAAACACATTTCTTCTAGGAGCTGCGTTTGGATATTCCCACGTGAATGGGACCATAGGCTGTACAGAGAAATATCTCCTTCTAAAACCAAAAGGGTGCTATCAAACTGAATGGTTGTCAATGTGTTCATTCAACTGACAGAGTTAAACTCACGTGTGGATTCAGCGGTTTGCAAACCCTTTCTGTGCATTATCCCAAAACCGGTATTTCCAGCCCAATACCGGCATACGTACTAAACAGCAGGAAACTTCGTCTAAAACTTAGGAGAAACGTCTCCTTGAAACTGCTCTGCTGTGCGTTGGTTCACCTAAGAGAGATGAATCTATGTTGAGATTCAGCGAGTCAGAAACATGTTTCTCCTAGGGGCTGCTTTGGGATATTACCGAGTGAATGGGACCATAGGTTGTACAGAGAAATATCTGCTTCTAAAACCAAAAGGGAGCTATCAAACTGAATGGTTGTCAATGTGTGCATTCAAATGACAGAGTTAAACTCACTTGTGGATTCAGCGGTTTGCAAACCCTTTCTGTGCAGAATCCCCAAACCGGTATTTCCAGCCCAATGCCGGCATACGTACTAAACCGCAGAAAACTTCGTCTAAACCTCAGGAGAAACGTTTAATTGAAACTGCTCTGCTGTGCGTTCGTTCACCTAAGAGAGTTGAATCTATGTTGAGATTCAGCGAGTCAGAAACACGTTTCTTCTAGGAGCTGCGTTGGGATATTCTCGAGTGAATGGGACCATACGCTGTACAGAGAAATATGTGCTTCTAAAACCAAAACTGTGCTATCTAACTGAATGGTTGTCAATGCGCGCATTCAACTGACAGAGTTAAACTCACGTGTGGATTCAGCGGTTTGCAAACCCTTTCTGTGCAGAATCCCAAAACCGGTATTTCCAGCTCAATGCCGGCATCCGTACTAAACAGCAGGAAACTTCGTCTAAAACTCAGGAGAAACGTTTCCTTGAAACTGCTCTGCTGTGCGTTCGTTCACCTAAGAGAGTTGAATCTATGTTGAGATTCAGCGAGTCAGAAACACGTTTCTTCTAGGAGCTGCGTTGGGATATTCCCGAGTGAATGGGACCATAGGCTGTACAGAGAAATATCTGCTTCTAAAACCAAAACGGAGCTATCTAACTGAATGGTTGTCAATGTGTGCATTCAACTGACAGAGTTAAACTCACGTGTGGATTCAGCGGTTTGCAAACCCTTTCTGTGCAGAATCCCAAAACCGGTATTTCCAGCCCAATGCCGGCATACGTACTAAACAGCAGGAAACTTCGTCTAAAACTCAGGAGAAACGTTTCCTTGAAACTGCTCTGCTGTGCGTTCGTTCACCTAAGAGAGTGGAAACTGTGTTGAGATTCAGCGAGTCAGAAAGACGTTTCTTCTAGGAGCTGCGTTGGGATATTCTCGAGTGAATGGGACCATACGCTGTTCAGAGAAATATGTGCTTCTAAAACCAAAACTGTGCTATCTAACTGAATGGTTGTCAATGCGTGCATTCAACTGACAGAGTTAAACTCACGTGTGGATTCAGCGGTTTGCAAACCCTTTCTGTGCAGAATACCAAAACCGGTATTTCCAGCTCAATGCCGGCATCCGTACTAAACAGCAGGAATCTTCGTCTAAAACTCAGGAGAAAAGTTTCCTTGAAACTGCTCTGCTGTGCGTTCGTTCACCTAAGAGACTTGAATCTATGTTGAGATTCAGCGAGTCAGAAACACGTTTATTCTAGGAGCTGCGTTGGGATATTCCCGAGTGAATGTGACCATAGGCTGTACAGAGAAATATCTGCTTCTAAAACCAAAACGGAGCTATCTCACTGAATGGTTGTCAGTGTGTGCATTCAACTGACAGAGTTAAATTCACGTGTGGATTCAGTGGTTTGCAAACCATTTCTGTGCAGAATCCCAAAACCGGTATTTCCAGCCCAATGCCAGCATACGTACTAAACAGCAGGAAACTACGTCTAAAACTCAGCAGAAACGTTTCCTTGAAACTGCTCTGTTGTGCGTTCGTTCAACTAAGAGAGTTGAATCTATGTTGAGATTCAGCGAGTCAGAAACACGTTTCTTCTAGGAGCTGCGTTGGGATATTCCAGAGTGAATGGGACCATAGTCTGTACAGAGAAATATCTGCTTCTAAAAACAAAACGGAGGTATCTAACTGAATGGTTGTCAATGTGTGCATTCAACTGACAAAGTTAAACTCACGTGTGGATTCAGCGGTTTGCAAACCCTTTCTGTGCAGAATCCCAAAACCGGTATTTCCAGCCCAATGCCGGCATACGTACTAAAGTGCAGGAAACTTCGTCTAAAACTCAGGAGAAACGTTTCCTTGAAACTGCTCTGCTGTGCGTTCGTTCACCTAAGAGAGTTGAATCTATGTTGAGATTCAGCGAGTCAGAAACACGTTTCTTCCAGGAGCTGCGTTGGGATATTCCTGAGTGAATGGGACCATAGGCTGTACAGAGAAATATCTGCTTCTAAAACCAAAACGGAGCTATCTAACTGAATGGTTGTCAATGTGTGCATTCAACTGACAGAGTTAAACTCACGTGTGGATTCAGTGGTTTGCAAACCCTTTCTGTGCAGAATCCCAAAACCGGTATTTCCAGCCCAATGCCGGCATACGTACTAAACAGCAGGAAACTTCGTCTAAAACTCAGGAGAAACGTTTCCTTGAAACTGCTCTGCTGTGCGTTCGTTCACCTAAGAGACTTGAATCTATGTTGAGATTCAGCGAGTCAGAAACACGTTTCTTCCAGGAGCTGCGTGAGGATATTCCCGAGTGAATGGGACCATAGTCTGTACAGAGAAATATCTGCTTCTAAAACCAAAACGGAGCTATCTACCTGGATGGTTGTCAAGGTGTGCATTCAACTGACAGAGTTAATCTCACGTGTGGACTCAGCGGTTTGCAAACCGTTTCTGTGCAGAATCCCAAAAACGGTATTTCCAGCCCAATGCCGGCATATGTACTAAACAGCAGGAAGCTTCGTCTAAAACTCAGGAGAAACGTTTCCTTGAAACTGCTCTGCTGTTCGTTCGTTCACCTAAGAGAGTTGAATCTATGTTGAGATTCAGCGAGTCAGAACCACGTTTCTTCTACGAGATGCGTTGGGATATTCCCGAGTGAATGGGACCATAGGCTGTACAGAGAAATATCTGCTTCTAAAACAAAAACGGAACTATCTAACTGAATGGTTGTCAATGTGTGCATTCAACTGACAGAGTTAAACTGACAGGTGGATTCAGCGGTTTGCAAACCCTTTCTGTGCAGAATCCCAAAACCGGTATTTCCAGCCCAATGCCGGCATACGTACTAAACAGCAGGAAACTTCGTCTAAAACTCAGGAGAAACGTTTCCTTGAAACTGCTCTGCTGTGCGTTCGTTCACCTAAGAGACTTGAATCTATGTTGAGATTCAGCGAGTCAGAAACACGTTTCTTCCAGGAGCTGCGTGAGGATATTCCCGAGTGAATGGGACCATAGGCTGTACAGAGAAATATCTGCTTCTAAAACCGAAACGGAGCTATCTAACTGGATGGTTGTCAATGTGTGCATTCAACTGACAGAGTTAAACTCACGTGTGGATTCAGTGGTTGGCAAACCCTTTCTGTGCAGAATCCCAAAACCGGTATTTCCAGCCCAATGCCGGCATACGTACTAAACAGCAGGAAACTTCGTCTAAAACTCAGGAGAAACGTTTCCTTGAAACTGCTCTGCTGTGCGTTCGTTCACTTCAGAGAGTTGAATCTATGTTGAGATTCAGCGAGTCAGAAACACGTTTCTTCTAAGAGCTGCGTTGGGATATTCCCGAGTGAATGGGACCATAGGCTATACAGAGAAATATCTGTTTCTAAAACCAAAACGGAGCTATCTAACTGAATGGTTGTCAATGTGTGCATTCAACTGACAGAGATAAACTCACGTGTGGATTCAGCGGTTTGCAAACCCTTTCTGTGCAGAAGCCAAAAACCGGTATTTCCAGCCCAATGCCGGCATCCGTACTAAACAGCAGGAGACTTCGTCTAAAACTCAGGAGAAAAGTTTCCTTGAAACTGCTCTGCTGTGCGTTCGTTCACCTAAGAGAGTTGAATCAATGTTGAGATTCAGCGAGTCAGAAACACGTTTCTTCTAGGAGCTGTGTTGGGATATTCCGGAGTGAATGGGACCATAGGCTGTACAGAGAAATATCTGCTTCTAAAACCAAAACGGAGCTATCTAACGGGATGGTTTTCAATGTGTGCATTCAACTGACAGAGTTAAACTCACGTGTGGATTCAGCGGTTTGCAAACCCTTTCTGTGCAGAATCCCAAAACCGGTATTTCCAGCCCAATGCCGGCATCCGTACTAAACAGCAGGAAACTTCGTCTAAAACTCAGGAGAAACGTTTCCATGAAACTGCTCTGCTGTGCGTTCTTTCACGTAAGAGAGTTGAATCTATGTTCAGATTCAGCGAGTCAGGAACACATTTCTTCTAGGAGCTGCGTTTGGATATTCCCACGTGAATGGGACCATAGGCTGTACAGAGAAATATCTCCTTCTAAAACCAAAAGGGTGCTATCAAACTGAATGGTTGTCAATGTGTTCATTCAACTGACAGAGTTAAACTCACGTGTGGATTCAGCGGTTTGCAAACCCTTTCTGTGCATTATCCCAAAACCGGTATTTCCAGCCCAATACCGGCATACGTACTAAACAGCAGGAAACTTCGTCTAAAACTTAGGAGAAACGTCTCCTTGAAACTGCTCTGCTGTGCGTTGGTTCACCTAAGAGAGTTGAATCTATGTTGAGATTCAGCGAGTCAGAAACACGTTTCTCCTAGGGGCTGCTTTGGGATATTACCGAGTGAATGGGACCATAGGTTGTACAGAGAAATATCTGCTTCTAAAACCAAAAGGGAGCTATCAAACTGAATGGTTGTCAATGTGTGCATTCAACTGACAGAGTTAAACTAACTTGTGGATTCAGCGGTTTGCAAACCCTTTCTGTGCAGAATCCCAAAACCGGTATATCCAGCCCAATGACGGCATACGTACTAAACCGCAGAAAACTTCGTCTAAACCTCAGGAGAAACGTTTAATTGAAACTGCTCTGCTGTGCGTTCGTTCACCTAAGAGAGTTGAATCTATGTTGAGATTCAGCGAGTCAGAAACACGTTTCTTCTATGAGCTGCGTTGGGATATTCTCGAGTGAATGGGACCATACGCTGTACAGAGAAATATGTGCTTCTAAAACCAAAACTGTGCTATCTAACTGAATGGTTGTCAATGCGCGCATTCAACTGACAGAGTTAAACTCACGTGTGGATTCAGCGGTTTGCAAACCCTTTCTGTGCAGAATCCCAAAACCGGTATTTCCAGCTCAATGCCGGCATCCGTACTAAACAGCAGGAAACTTCGTCTAAAACTCAGGAGAAACGTTTCCTTGAAACTGCTCTGCTGTGCGTTCGTTCACCTAAGAGAGTTGAATCTATGTTGAGATTCAGCGAGTCAGAAAGACGTTTCTTCTAGGAGCTGCGTTGGGATATTCTCGAGTGAATGGGACCATACGCTGTACAGAGAAATATGTGCTTCTAAAACCAAAACTGTGCTATCTAACTGAATGGTTGTCAATGCGTGCATTCAACTGACAGAGTTAAACTCACGTGTGGATTCAGCGGTTTGCAAACCCTTTCTGTGCAGAATACCAAAACCGGTATTTCCAGCTCAATGCCGGCATCCGTACTAAACAGCAGGAATCTTCGTCTAAAACTCAGGAGAAAAGTTTCCTTGAAACTGCTCTGCTGTGCGTTCGTTCACCTAAGAGACTTGAATCTATGTTGAGATTCAGCGAGTCAGAAACACGTTTATTCTAGGAGCTGCGTTGGGATATTCCCGAGTGAATGTGACCATAGGCTGTACAGAGAAATATCTGCTTCTAAAACCAAAACGGAGCTATCTCACTGAATGGTTGTCAGTGTGTGCATTCAACTGACAGAGTTAAATTCACGTGTGGATTCAGTGGTTTGCAAACCATTTCTGTGCAGAATCCCAAAACCGGTATTTCCAGCCCAATGCCAGCATACGTACTAAACAGCAGGAAACTACGTCTAAAACTCAGCAGAAACGTTTCCTTGAAACTGCTCTGTTGTGCGTTCGTTCAACTAAGAGAGTTGAATCTATGTTGAGATTCAGCGAGTCAGAAACACGTTTCTTCTAGGAGCTGCGTTGGGATATTCCAGAGTGAATGGGACCATAGTCTGTACAGAGAAATATCTGCTTCTAAAAACAAAACGGAGGTATCTAACTGAATGGTTGTCAATGTGTGCATTCAACTGACAAAGTTAAACTCACGTGTGGATTCAGCGGTTTGCAAACCCTTTCTGTGCAGAATCCCAAAACCGGTATTTCCAGCCCAATGCCGGCATACGTACTAAAGTGCAGGAAACTTCGTCTAAAACTCAGGAGAAACGTTTCCTTGAAACTGCTCTGCTGTGCGTTCGTTCACCTAAGAGAGTTGAATCTATGTTGAGATTCAGCGAGTCAGAAACACGTTTCTTCTAGGAGCTGCGTTGGGATATTCCTGAGTGAATGGGACCATAGGCTGTACAGAGAAATATCTGCTTCTAAAACCAAAACGGAGCTATCTAACTGAATGGTTGTCAATGTGTGCATTCAACTGACAGAGGTAAACTCACGTGTGGAATCAGTGGTTTGCAAACCCTTTCTGTGCAGAATCCCAAAACCGGTATTTCCAGCCCAATGCCGGCATACGTACTAAACAGCAGGAAACTTCGTCTAAAACTCAGGAGAAACGTTTCCTTGAAACTGCTCTGCTGTGCGTTCGTTCACTTAAGAGAGTTGAATCTATGTTGAGATTCAGCGAGTCAGAAACACGTTTCTTCTAGGAGCTGCGTTGGGATATTCCCGAGTGAATGGGACCATAGTCTGTACAGAGAAATATCTGCTTCTAAAACCAAAACGGAGCTATCTAACTGGATTGTTGTCAATGTGTGCATTCAACTGACAAAGTTAAACTCACGTGTGGATTCAGCGGTTTGCAAACCCTTTCTGTGCAGAATCCCAAAACCGGTATTTCCAGCCCAATGCCGGCATCCGTACTAAACAGCAGGAAACTTCGTCTAAAACTCAGGAGAAACGTTTCCTTGAAACTGCTCTGCTGTGCGTTCGTTCACCTAAGAGAGTTGAATATATGTTGAGATTCAGCGAGTCAGAAACACGTTTCTTCTAGGTGCTGCGTTGGGATATTCCCGAGTGAATGGGACCATAGGCTGTACAGAGAAATGTCTGCTCCTAAAACCAAAAGGGTGCTATCTAACTGAGTGGTTGTCAATGTGTGCATTCAACTGACAGAGTTAAACTCACGTTTGGATTCAGCGGTTTACAAACCCTTTCTGTGCAGAATCCCAAAACCGGTAATTTCAGCTCAATGCCGGCATATGTACTAAACTGCAGGAAACTTCGTCTAAAACTCAGGAGAATCGTTTCCTTGAAACTGCTCTGCTGTGCGTTCGTTCAACTAAGAGAGTTGAATCTATGTTGAGATTCAGCGAGTCAGAAACACGTTTCTTCTAGGAGCTGCGTTGGGATATTCCCGAGTGAATCAGACCATAGGCTGTACAGAGAAATATCTGCTTCTAAAACCAAAACGGAGCTATCTACCTGGATGGTTGTCAATGTGTGCATTCTACTGACAAAGTTAAACTCACGTGTGGATTCAGCGGTTTGCAAACCCTTTCTGTGCAGAATCCCAAAACCGGTATTTCCAGCCCAATGCCGGCATCCGTACTAAACCGCAGGAAACTTCGTCTAAAACTCAGGAGAAACGTTTCCTTGAAATTGCTCTGCTGTGCGTTCGTTCACCTAAGAGAGTTGAAACTGAGTTGAGATTCAGCGAGTCAGAAAGACGTTTCTTCTAGGAGCTGCGTTGGGATATTCTCGAGTGAATGGGACCATACGCTGTACAGAGAAATATGTGCTTCTAAAACCAAAACTGTGCTATCTAACTGAATGGTTGTCAATGCGTGCATTCAACTGACAGAGTTAAACTCACGTGTGGATTCAGCGGTTTGCAAACCCTTTCTGTGCAGAATCCCAAAACCGGTATTTCCAGCTCAATGCCGGCATCCGTACTAAACAGCAGGAAACTTCGTCTAAAACTCAGGAGAAACGTTTCCTTGAAACTGCTCTGCTGTGCGTTCGTTCACCTAAGAGACTTGAATCTATGTTGAGATTCAGCGAGTCAGAAACACGTTTCTTCCAGGAGCTGCGTGAGGATATTCCCGAGTGAATGGGACCATAGGCTGTACAGAGAAATATCTGCTTCTAAAACCACAACGGAGCTATCTAACTGGATGGTTGTCAATGTGTGCATTCAACTGACAAAGTTAAACTCACGTGTGGCTTCAGCGGTTTGCAAACCCTTTCTGTGCAGAATCCCAAAACCGGTATTTCCAGCCCAATGCCGGCATACGTACTAAAGTGCAGGAAACTTCGTCTAAAACTCAGGAGAAACGTTTCCTTGAAACTGCTCTGCTGTGCGTTCATTCACCTAAGAGAGTTGAATCTATGTTGAGATTCAGCGAGTCAGAAACACGTTTCTTCCAGGAGCTGCGTTGGGATATTCCTGAGTGAATGGGACCATAGGCTGTACAGAGAAATATCTGCTTCTAAAACCAAAACGGAGCTATCTAACTGAATGGTTGTCAATGTGTGCATTCAACTGACAGAGTTAAACTCACGTGTGGATTCAGTGGTTTGCAAACCCTTTCTGTGCAGAATCCCAAAACCGGTATTTCCAGCCCAATGCCGGCATACGTACTAAACAGCAGGAAACTTCGTCTAAAACTCAGGAGAAACGTTTCCTTGAAACTGCTCTGCTGTGCGTTCGTTCACTTCAGAGAGTTGAATCTATGTTGAGATTCAGCGAGTCAGAAACACGTTTCTTCTAAGAGCTGCGTTGGGATATTCCCGAGTGAATGGGACCATAGGTTGTACAGAGAAATATCTGTTTCTAAAACCAAAACGGAGCTATCTAACTGAATGGTTGTCAATGTGTGCATTCAACTGACAGAGATAAACTCACGTGTGGATTCAGCGGTTTGCAAACCCTTTCTGTGCAGAAGCCAAAAACCGGTATTTCCAGCCCAATGCCGGCATCCGTACTAAACAACAGGAGACTTCGTCTAAAACTCAGGAGAAAAGTTTCCTTGAAACTGCTCTGCTGTGCGTTCGTTCACCTAAGAGAGTTGAATCTATGTTGAGATTCAGCGAGTCAGAAACACGTTTCTTCTAGGAGCTGCGTTGGGATATTCCCGAGTGAATGGGACCATAGGCTGTACAGAGAAATATCTGTTTCTAAAACCAAAACGGAGCTATCTAACTGAATGGTTGTCAATATGTGCATTCAACTGACAGAGTTAAACTCACGTGTGGATTCAGCGGTTTGCAAACCCTTTCTGTGCAGAAGCCAAAAACCGGTATTTCCAGCCCAATGCCGGCATCCGTACTAAACAGCAGGAGACTTCGTCTAAAACTCAGGAGAAAAGTTTCCTTGAAACTGCTCTGCTGTGCGTTCGTTCACATAAGAGAGTTGAATCTATGTTGAGATTCAGCGAGTCAGAAACACGTTTCTTCTAGGAGCTGTGTTGGGATATTCCCGAGTGAATGGGACCATAGGCTGTACAGAGAAATATCTGCTTCTAAAACCAAAACGGAGCTATCTAACGGGATGGTTGTCAATGTGTGCATTCAACTGACAGAGTTAAACTCACGTGTGGATTCAGCGGTTTGCAAACCCTTTCTGTGCAGAATCCCAAAACCGGTATTTCCAGCCCAATGCCGGCATCCGTACTAAACAGCAGGAAACTTCGTCTAAAACTCAGGAGAAACGTTTCCATGAAACTGCTCTGCTGTGCGTTCTTTCACGTAAGAGAGTTGAATCTATGTTCAGATTCAGCGAGTCAGAAACACATTTCTTCTAGGAGCTGCGTTTGGATATTCCCACGTGAATGGGACCATAGGCTGTACAGAGAAATATCTCCTTCTAAAACCAAAAGGGTGCTATCAAACTGAATGGTTGTCAATGTGTTCATTCAACTGACAGAGTTAAACTCACGTGTGGATTCAGCGGTTTGCAAACCCTTTCTGTGCATTATCCCAAAACCGGTATTTCCAGCCCAATACCGGCATACGTACTAAACAGCAGGAAACTTCGTCTAAAACTTAGGAGAAACGTCTCCTTGAAACTGCTCTGCTGTGCGTTGGTTCACCTAAGAGAGATGAATCTATGTTGAGATTCAGCGAGTCAGAAACATGTTTCTCCTAGGGGCTGCTTTGGGATATTACCGAGTGAATGGGACCATAGGTTGTACAGAGAAATATCTGCTTCTAAAACCAAAACGGAGCTATCTAACTGAATGGTTGTCAATGTGTGCATTCAACTGACAGAGTTAAACTCACGTGTGGATTCAGCGGTTTGCAAACCCTTTCTGTGCAGAATCCCAAAACCGGTATTTCCAGCCCAATGCCGGCATACGTACTAAACAGCAGGAAACTTCGTCTAAAACTCAGGAGAAACGTTTCCTTGAAACTGCTCTGCTGTGCGTTCGTTCACCTAAGAGAGTGGAAACTGTGTTGAGATTCAGCGAGTCAGAAAGACGTTTCTTCTAGGAGCTGCGTTGGGATATTCTCGAGTGAATGGGACCATACGCTGTTCAGAGAAATATGTGCTTCTAAAACCAAAACTGTGCTATCTAACTGAATGGTTGTCAATGCGTGCATTCAACTGACAGAGTTAAACTCACGTGTGGATTCAGCGGTTTGCAAACCCTTTCTGTGCAGAATACCAAAACCGGTATTTCCAGCTCAATGCCGGCATCCGTACTAAACAGCAGGAATCTTCGTCTAAAACTCAGGAGAAAAGTTTCCTTGAAACTGCTCTGCTGTGCGTTCGTTCACCTAAGAGACTTGAATCTATGTTGAGATTCAGCGAGTCAGAAACACGTTTATTCTAGGAGCTGCGTTGGGATATTCCCGAGTGAATGTGACCATAGGCTGTACAGAGAAATATCTGCTTCTAAAACCAAAACGGAGCTATCTCACTGAATGGTTGTCAGTGTGTGCATTCAACTGACAGAGTTAAATTCACGTGTGGATTCAGTGGTTTGCAAACCATTTCTGTGCAGAATCCCAAAACCGGTATTTCCAGCCCAATGCCAGCATACGTACTAAACAGCAGGAAACTACGTCTAAAACTCAGCAGAAACGTTTCCTTGAAACTGCTCTGTTGTGCGTTCGTTCAACTAAGAGAGTTGAATCTATGTTGAGATTCAGCGAGTCAGAAACACGTTTCTTCTAGGAGCTGCGTTGGGATATTCCAGAGTGAATGGGACCATAGTCTGTACAGAGAAATATCTGCTTCTAAAAACAAAACGGAGGTATCTAACTGAATGGTTGTCAATGTGTGCATTCAACTGACAAAGTTAAACTCACGTGTGGATTCAGCGGTTTGCAAACCCTTTCTGTGCAGAATCCCAAAACCGGTATTTCCAGCCCAATGCCGGCATACGTACTAAAGTGCAGGAAACTTCGTCTAAAACTCAGGAGAAACGTTTCCTTGAAACTGCTCTGCTGTGCGTTCGTTCACCTAAGAGAGTTGAATCTATGTTGAGATTCAGCGAGTCAGAAACACGTTTCTTCCAGGAGCTGCGTTGGGATATTCCTGAGTGAATGGGACCATAGGCTGTACAGAGAAATATCTGCTTCTAAAACCAAAACGGAGCTATCTAACTGAATGGTTGTCAATGTGTGCATTCAACTGACAGAGTTAAACTCACGTGTGGATTCAGTGGTTTGCAAACCCTTTCTGTGCAGAATCCCAAAACCGGTATTTCCAGCCCAATGCCGGCATACGTACTAAACAGCAGGAAACTTCGTCTAAAACTCAGGAGAAACGTTTCCTTGAAACTGCTCTGCTGTGCGTTCGTTCACCTAAGAGACTTGAATCTATGTTGAGATTCAGCGAGTCAGAAACACGTTTCTTCCAGGAGCTGCGTGAGGATATTCCCGAGTGAATGGGACCATAGTCTGTACAGAGAAATATCTGCTTCTAAAACCAAAACGGAGCTATCTACCTGGATGGTTGTCAAGGTGTGCATTCAACTGACAGAGTTAATCTCACGTGTGGACTCAGCGGTTTGCAAACCGTTTCTGTGCAGAATCCCAAAAACGGTATTTCCAGCCCAATGCCGGCATATGTACTAAACAGCAGGAAGCTTCGTCTAAAACTCAGGAGAAACGTTTCCTTGAAACTGCTCTGCTGTTCGTTCGTTCACCTAAGAGAGTTGAATCTATGTTGAGATTCAGCGAGTCAGAACCACGTTTCTTCTACGAGATGCGTTGGGATATTCCCGAGTGAATGGGACCATAGGCTGTACAGAGAAATATCTGCTTCTAAAACAAAAACGGAACTATCTAACTGAATGGTTGTCAATGTGTGCATTCAACTGACAGAGTTAAACTGACAGGTGGATTCAGCGGTTTGCAAACCCTTTCTGTGCAGAATCCCAAAACCGGTATTTCCAGCCCAATGCCGGCATACGTACTAAACAGCAGGAAACTTCGTCTAAAACTCAGGAGAAACGTTTCCTTGAAACTGCTCTGCTGTGCGTTCGTTCACCTAAGAGACTTGAATCTATGTTGAGATTCAGCGAGTCAGAAACACGTTTCTTCCAGGAGCTGCGTGAGGATATTCCCGAGTGAATGGGACCATAGGCTGTACAGAGAAATATCTGCTTCTAAAACCGAAACGGAGCTATCTAACTGGATGGTTGTCAATGTGTGCATTCAACTGACAGAGTTAAACTCACGTGTGGATTCAGTGGTTGGCAAACCCTTTCTGTGCAGAATCCCAAAACCGGTATTTCCAGCCCAATGCCGGCATACGTACTAAACAGCAGGAAACTTCGTCTAAAACTCAGGAGAAACGTTTCCTTGAAACTGCTCTGCTGTGCGTTCGTTCACTTCAGAGAGTTGAATCTATGTTGAGATTCAGCGAGTCAGAAACACGTTTCTTCTAAGAGCTGCGTTGGGATATTCCCGAGTGAATGGGACCATAGGCTATACAGAGAAATATCTGTTTCTAAAACCAAAACGGAGCTATCTAACTGAATGGTTGTCAATGTGTGCATTCAACTGACAGAGATAAACTCACGTGTGGATTCAGCGGTTTGCAAACCCTTTCTGTTCAGAAGCCAAAAACCGGTATTTCCAGCCCAATGCCGGCATCCGTACTAAACAACAGGAGACTTCGTCTAAAACTCAGGAGAAAAGTTTCCTTGAAACTGCTCTGCTGTGCGTTCGTTCACCTAAGAGAGTTGAATCTATGTTGAGATTCAGCGAGTCAGAAACACGTTTCTTCTAGGAGCTGCGTTGGGATATTCCCGAGTGAATGGGACCATAGGCTGTACAGAGAAATATCTGTTTCTAAAACCAAAACGGAGCTATCTAACTGAATGGTTGTCAATATGTGCATTCAACTGACAGAGTTAAACTCACGTGTGGATTCAGCGGTTTGCAAACCCTTTCTGTGCAGAAGCCAAAAACCGGTATTTCCAGCCCAATGCCGGCATCCGTACTAAACAGCAGGAGACTTCGTCTAAAACTCAGGAGAAAAGTTTCCTTGAAACTGCTCTGCTGTGCGTTCGTTCACCTAAGAGAGTTGAATCAATGTTGAGATTCAGCGAGTCAGAAACACGTTTCTTCTAGGAGCTGTGTTGGGATATTCCCGAGTGAATGGGACCATAGGCTGTACAGAGAAATATCTGCTTCTAAAACCAAAACGGAGCTATCTAACGGGATGGTTTTCAATGTGTGCATTCAACTGACAGAGTTAAACTCACGTGTGGATTCAGCGGTTTGCAAACCCTTTCTGTGCAGAATCCCAAAACCGGTATTTCCAGCCCAATGCCGGCATCCGTACTAAACAGCAGGAAACTTCGTCTAAAACTCAGGAGAAACGTTTCCATGAAACTGCTCTGCTGTGCGTTCTTTCACGTAAGAGAGTTGAATCTATGTTCAGATTCAGCGAGTCAGGAACACATTTCTTCTAGGAGCTGCGTTTGGATATTCCCACGTGAATGGGACCATAGGCTGTACAGAGAAATATCTCCTTCTAAAACCAAAAGGGTGCTATCAAACTGAATGGTTGTCAATGTGTTCATTCAACTGACAGAGTTAAACTCACGTGTGGATTCAGCGGTTTGCAAACCCTTTCTGTGCATTATCCCAAAACCGGTATTTCCAGCCCAATACCGGCATACGTACTAAACAGCAGGAAACTTCGTCTAAAACTTAGGAGAAACGTCTCCTTGAAACTGCTCTGCTGTGCGTTGGTTCACCTAAGAGAGTTGAATCTATGTTGAGATTCAGCGAGTCAGAAACACGTTTCTCCTAGGGGCTGCTTTGGGATATTACCGAGTGAATGGGACCATAGGTTGTACAGAGAAATATCTGCTTCTAAAACCAAAAGGGAGCTATCAAACTGAATGGTTGTCAATGTGTGCATTCAACTGACAGAGTTAAACTAACTTGTGGATTCAGCGGTTTGCAAACCCTTTCTGTGCAGAATCCCAAAACCGGTATATCCAGCCCAATGACGGCATACGTACTAAACCGCAGAAAACTTCGTCTAAACCTCAGGAGAAACGTTTAATTGAAACTGCTCTGCTGTGCGTTCGTTCACCTAAGAGAGTTGAATCTATGTTGAGATTCAGCGAGTCAGAAACACGTTTCTTCTATGAGCTGCGTTGGGATATTCTCGAGTGAATGGGACCATACGCTGTACAGAGAAATATGTGCTTCTAAAACCAAAACTGTGCTATCTAACTGAATGGTTGTCAATGCGCGCATTCAACTGACAGAGTTAAACTCACGTGTGGATTCAGCGGTTTGCAAACCCTTTCTGTGCAGAATCCCAAAACCGGTATTTCCAGCTCAATGCCGGCATCCGTACTAAACAGCAGGAAACTTCGTCTAAAACTCAGGAGAAACGTTTCCTTGAAACTGCTCTGCTGTGCGTTCGTTCACCTAAGAGAGTTGAATCTATGTTGAGATTCAGCGAGTCAGAAAGACGTTTCTTCTAGGAGCTGCGTTGGGATATTCTCGAGTGAATGGGACCATACGCTGTACAGAGAAATATGTGCTTCTAAAACCAAAACTGTGCTATCTAACTGAATGGTTGTCAATGCGTGCATTCAACTGACAGAGTTAAACTCACGTGTGGATTCAGCGGTTTGCAAACCCTTTCTGTGCAGAATACCAAAACCGGTATTTCCAGCTCAATGCCGGCATCCGTACTAAACAGCAGGAATCTTCGTCTAAAACTCAGGAGAAAAGTTTCCTTGAAACTGCTCTGCTGTGCGTTCGTTCACCTAAGAGACTTGAATCTATGTTGAGATTCAGCGAGTCAGAAACACGTTTATTCTAGGAGCTGCGTTGGGATATTCCCGAGTGAATGTGACCATAGGCTGTACAGAGAAATATCTGCTTCTAAAACCAAAACGGAGCTATCTCACTGAATGGTTGTCAGTGTGTGCATTCAACTGACAGAGTTAAATTCACGTGTGGATTCAGTGGTTTGCAAACCATTTCTGTGCAGAATCCCAAAACCGGTATTTCCAGCCCAATGCCAGCATACGTACTAAACAGCAGGAAACTACGTCTAAAACTCAGCAGAAACGTTTCCTTGAAACTGCTCTGTTGTGCGTTCGTTCAACTAAGAGAGTTGAATCTATGTTGAGATTCAGCGAGTCAGAAACACGTTTCTTCTAGGAGCTGCGTTGGGATATTCCAGAGTGAATGGGACCATAGTCTGTACAGAGAAATATCTGCTTCTAAAAACAAAACGGAGGTATCTAACTGAATGGTTGTCAATGTGTGCATTCAACTGACAAAGTTAAACTCACGTGTGGATTCAGCGGTTTGCAAACCCTTTCTGTGCAGAATCCCAAAACCGGTATTTCCAGCCCAATGCCGGCATACGTACTAAAGTGCAGGAAACTTCGTCTAAAACTCAGGAGAAACGTTTCCTTGAAACTGCTCTGCTGTGCGTTCGTTCACCTAAGAGAGTTGAATCTATGTTGAGATTCAGCGAGTCAGAAACACGTTTCTTCTAGGAGCTGCGTTGGGATATTCCTGAGTGAATGGGACCATAGGCTGTACAGAGAAATATCTGCTTCTAAAACCAAAACGGAGCTATCTAACTGAATGGTTGTCAATGTGTGCATTCAACTGACAGAGTTAAACTCACGTGTGGAATCAGTGGTTTGCAAACCCTTTCTGTGCAGAATCCCAAAACCGGTATTTCCAGCCCAATGCCGGCATACGTACTAAACAGCAGGAAACTTCGTCTAAAACTCAGGAGAAACGTTTCCTTGAAACTGCTCTGCTGTGCGTTCGTTCACTTAAGAGAGTTGAATCTATGTTGAGATTCAGCGAGTCAGAAACACGTTTCTTCTAGGAGCTGCGTTGGGATATTCCCGAGTGAATGGGACCATAGTCTGTACAGAGAAATATCTGCTTCTAAAACCAAAACGGAGCTATCTAACTGGATTGTTGTCAATGTGTGCATTCAACTGACAAAGTTAAACTCACGTGTGGATTCAGCGGTTTGCAAACCCTTTCTGTGCAGAATCCCAAAACCGGTATTTCCAGCCCAATGCCGGCATCCGTACTAAACAGCAGGAAACTTCGTCTAAAACTCAGGAGAAACGTTTCCTTGAAACTGCTCTGCTGTGCGTTCGTTCACCTAAGAGAGTTGAATATATGTTGAGATTCAGCGAGTCAGAAACACGTTTCTTCTAGGTGCTGCGTTGGGATATTCCCGAGTGAATGGGACCATAGGCTGTACAGAGAAATGTCTGCTCCTAAAACCAAAAGGGTGCTATCTAACTGAGTGGTTGTCAATGTGTGCATTCAACTGACAGAGTTAAACTCACGTTTGGATTCAGCGGTTTACAAACCCTTTCTGTGCAGAATCCCAAAACCGGTAATTTCAGCTCAATGCCGGCATATGTACTAAACTGCAGGAAACTTCGTCTAAAACTCAGGAGAATCGTTTCCTTGAAACTGCTCTGCTGTGCGTTCGTTCAACTAAGAGAGTTGAATCTATGTTGAGATTCAGCGAGTCAGAAACACGTTTCTTCTAGGAGCTGCGTTGGGATATTCCCGAGTGAATCAGACCATAGGCTGTACAGAGAAATATCTGCTTCTAAAACCAAAACGGAGCTATCTACCTGGATGGTTGTCAATGTGTGCATTCTACTGACAAAGTTAAACTCACGTGTGGATTCAGCGGTTTGCAAACCCTTTCTGTGCAGAATCCCAAAACCGGTATTTCCAGCCCAATGCCGGCATCCGTACTAAACAGCAGGAAACTTCGTCTAAAACTCAGGAGAAACGTTTCCTTGAAACTGCTCTGCTGTGCGTTCGTTCACCTAAGAGAGTTGAAACTGAGTTGAGATTCAGCGAGTCAGAAAGACGTTTCTTCTAGGAGCTGCGTTGGGATATTCTCGAGTGAATGGGACCATACGCTGTACAGAGAAATATGTGCTTCTAAAACCAAAACTGTGCTATCTAACTGAATGGTTGTCAATGCGTGCATTCAACTGACAGAGTTAAACTCACGTGTGGATTCAGCGGTTTGCAAACCCTTTCTGTGCAGAATCCCAAAACCGGTATTTCCAGCTCAATGCCGGCATCCGTACTAAACAGCAGGAAACTTCGTCTAAAACTCAGGAGAAACGTTTCCTTGAAACTGCTCTGCTGTGCGTTCGTTCACCTAAGAGACTTGAATCTATGTTGAGATTCAGCGAGTCAGAAACACGTTTCTTCCAGGAGCTGCGTGAGGATATTCCCGAGTGAATGGGACCATAGGCTGTACAGAGAAATATCTGCTTCTAAAACCACAACGGAGCTATCTAACTGGATGGTTGTCAATGTGTGCATTCAACTGACAAAGTTAAACTCACGTGTGGCTTCAGCGGTTTGCAAACCCTTTCTGTGCAGAATCCCAAAACCGGTATTTCCAGCCCAATGCCGGCATACGTACTAAACAGCAGGAAACTACGTCTAAAACTCAGCAGATACGTTTCCTTGAAACTGCTCTGTTGTGCGTTCGTTCAACTAAGAGAGTTGAATCTATGTTGAGATTCAGCGAGTCAGAAACACGTTTCTTCTAGGAGCTGCGTTGGGATATTCCAGAGTGAATGGGACCATAGTCTGTACAGAGAAATATCTGCTTCTAAAACCAAAACGGAGCTATCTAACTGAATGGTTGTCAATGTGTGCATTCAACTGACAGAGTTAAACTCACGTGTGGAATCAGTGGTTTGCAAACCCTTTCTGTGCAGAATCCCAAAACCGGTATTTCCAGCCCAATGCCGGCATACGTACTAAACAGCAGGAAACTTCGTCTAAAACTCAGGAGAAACGTTTCCTTGAAACTGCTCTGCTGTGCGTTCGTTCACTTAAGAGAGTTGAATCTATGTTGAGATTCAGCGAGTCAGAAACACGTTTCTTCTAGGAGCTGCGTTGGGATATTCCCGAGTGAATGGGACCATAGTCTGTTCAGAGAAATATCTGCTTCTAAAACCAAAACGGAGCTATCTAACTGGATTGTTGTCAATGTGTGCATTCAACTGACAAAGTTAAACTCACGTGTGGATTCAGCGGTTTGCAAACCCTTTCTGTGCAGAATCCCAAAACCGGTATTTCCAGCCCAATGCCGGCATCCGTACTAAACAGCAGGAAACTTCGTCTAAAACTCAGGAGAAACGTTTCCTTGAAACTGCTCTGCTGTGCGTTCGTTCACCTAAGAGAGTTGAATATATGTTGAGATTCAGCGAGTCAGAAACACGTTTCTTCTAGGTGCTGCGTTGGGATATTCCCGAGTGAATGGGACCATAGGCTGTACAGAGAAATGTCTGCTCCTAAAACCAAAAGGGTGCTATCTAACTGAGTGGTTGTCAATGTGTGCATTCAACTGACAGAGTTAAACTCACGTTTGGATTCAGCGGTTTACAAACCCTTTCTGTGCAGAATCCCAAAACCGGTAATTTCAGCTCAATGCCGGCATATGTACTAAACTGCAGGAAACTTCGTCTAAAACTCAGGAGAATCGTTTCATTGAATCTGCTCTGCTGTGCGTTCGTTCAACTAAGAGAGTTGAATCTATGTTGAGATTCAGCGAGTCAGAAACACGTTTCTTCTAGGAGCTGCGTTGGGATATTCCCGAGTGAATCAGACCATAGGCTGTACAGAGAAATATCTGCTTCTAAAACCAAAACGGAGCTATCTACCTGGATGGTTGTCAATGTGTGCATTCTACTGACAAAGTTAAACTCACGTGTGGATTCAGCGGTTTGCAAACCCTTTCTGTGCAGAATCCCAAAACCGGTATTTCCAGCCCAATGCCGGCATCCGTACTAAACAGCAGGAAACTTCGTCTAAAACTCAGGAGAAACGTTTCCTTGAAACTGCTCTGCTGTGCGTTCGTTCACCTAAGAGAGTTGAAACTGTGTTGAGATTCAGCGAGTCAGAAAGACGTTTCTTCTAGGAGCTGCGTTGGGATATTCTCGAGTGAATGGGACCATACGCTGTACAGAGAAATATGTGCTTCTAAAACCAAAACTGTGCTATCTAACTGAATGGTTGTCAATGCGTGCATTCAACTGACAGAGTTAAACTCACGTGTGGATTCAGCGGTTTGCAAACCCTTTCTGTGCAGAATCCCAAAACCGGTATTTCCAGCTCAATGCCGGCATCCGTACTAAACAGCAGGAAACTTCGTCTAAAACTCAGGAGAAACGTTTCCTTGAAACTGCTCTGCTGTGCGTTCGTTCACCTAAGAGACTTGAATCTATGTTGAGATTCAGCGAGTCAGAAACACGTTTCTTCCAGGAGCTGCGTGAGGATATTCCGGAGTGAATGGGACCATAGGCTGTACAGAGAAATATCTGCTTCTAAAACCACAACGGAGCTATCTAACTGGATGGTTGTCAATGTGTGCATTCAACTGACAGAGTTAAACTCACGTGTGGATTCAGTGGTTGGCAAACCCTTTCTGTGCAGAATCCCAAAACCGGTATTTCCAGCCCAGTGCCGGCATACGTACTAAACAGCAGGAAACTTCGTCTAAAACTCAGGAGAAACGTTTCCTTGAAACTGCTCTGCTGTGCATTCGTTCACTTAAGAGAGTTGAATCTATGTTGAGATTCAGCGAGTCAGAAACACGTTTCTTCTAGGAGCTGCGTTGGGATATTCCCGAGTGAATGGGACCATAGGCTGTACAGAGAAATATCTGCTTCTAAAACCAAAACGGAGCTATCTAACTGAATGGTTGTCAATGTGTGCATTCAACTGACAGAGGTAAACTCACGTGTGGATTCAGCGGTTTGCAAACCCTTTCTGTGCAGAAGCCAAAAACCGGTATTTCCAGCCCAATGCCGGCATCCGTACTAAACAACAGGAGACTTCGTCTAAAACTCAGGAGAAAAGTTTCCTTGAAACTGCTCTGCTGTGCGTTCGTTCACCTAAGAGAGTTGAATCTATGTTGAGATTCAGCGAGTCAGAAACACGTTTCTTCTAGGAGCTGCGTTGGGATATTCCCGAGTGAATGGGACCATAGGATGAACAGAGAAATATCTGTTTCTAAAACCAAAACGGAGCTATCTAACTGAATGGTTGTCAATATGTGCATTCAACTGACAGAGTTAAACTCACGTGTGGATTCAGCGGTTTGCAAACCCTTTCTGTGCAGAAGCCAAAAACCGGTATTTCCAGCCCAATGCCGGCATCCGTACTAAACAGCAGGAGACTTCGTCTAAAACTCAGGAGAAAAGTTTCCTTGAAACTGCTCTTCTGTGCGTTCGTTCACCTAAGAGAGTTGAATCAATGTTGAGATTCAGCGAGTCAGAAACACGTTTCTTCTAGGAGCTGCATTGGGATATTCCCGAGTGAATGGGACCATAGTCTGTACAGAGAAATATCTGCTTCTAAAACCAAAACGGAGCTATCTAACTGGATTGTTGTCAATGTGTGCATTCAACTGACAAAGTTAAACTCACGTGTGGATTCAGCGGTTTGCAAACCCTTTCTGTGCAGAATCCCAAAACCGGTATTTCCAGCCCAATGCCGGCATATGTACTAAACAGCAGGAAGCTTCGTCTAAAACTCAGGAGAAACGTTTCCTTGAAACTGCTCTGCTGTTCGTTCGCTCACCTAAGAGAGTTGAATCTATGTTGAGATTCAGCGAGTCAGAAACACGTTTCTTCTAGGAGATGCGTTGGGATATTCCCGAGTGAATGGGACCATAGGCTGTACAGAGAATTATCTGTTTCTAAAACCAAAACGGAGCTATCTAACTGAATGGTTGTCAATGTGTGCATTCAACTGACAGAGTTAAACTCACGTGTGGATTCAGCGGTTTGCAAACCCTTTCTGTGCAGAATCCCAAAACCGGTATTTCCAGCCCAATGCTGGCATCCGTACTAAACAGCAGGAGACTTCGTCTAAAACTCAGGAGAAAAGTTTCCTTGAAACTGCTCTGCTGTGAGTTCGTTCACCTAAGAGAGTTGAATCAATGTTGAGATTCAGCGAGTCAGAAACACGTTTCTTCTAGGAGCTGCGTTGGGATATTCCCGAGTGAATGGGACCATAGGCTGTACAGAGAAATATCTGCTTCTAAAACCAAAAGTGTGCTATCAAACTGAATGGTTGTCAATGTGTGCATTCAACTGACAGAGTTAAACTCACGTGTGGATTCAGCGGTTTGCAAACCCTTTCTGTGCAGAATCCCAAAACCGGTATGTCCAGCCCAATGCCGGCATCCGTACTAAACAGCAGGAACCTTCGTCTAAAACTCAGGAGAAACGTTTCCTTGAAACTGCTCTGCTGTTCGTTCGCTCACCTAAGAGAGTTGAATCTATGTTGAGATTCAGCGAGTCAGAAACACGTTTCTTCTAGGAGATGCGTTGGGATATTCCCGAGTGAATGGGACCATAGGCTGTACAGAGAATTATCTGTTTCTAAAACCAAAACGGAGCTATCTAACTGAATGGTTGTCAATGTGTGCATTCAACTGACAGAGTTAAACTCACGTGTGGATTCAGCGGTTTGCAAAACCTTTCTGTGCAGAATCCCAAAACCGGTATTTCCAGCCCAATGCTGGCATCCGTACTAAACAGCAGGAGACTTCGTCTAAAACTCAGGAGAAAAGTTTCCTTGAAACTGCTCTGCTGTGAGTTCGTTCACCTAAGAGAGGTGAATCAATGTTGAGATTCAGAGAGTCAGAAACACGTTTCTTCTAGGAGCTGCGTTGGGATATTCCCGAGTGAATGGGACCATAGGCTGTACAGAGAAATATCTGCTTCTAAAACAAAAGCGGAACTATCTAACTGAATGGTTGTCAATGTGTGCATTCAACTGACAGAGTTAAACTCACATGTGGATTCAGCGGTTTGCAAACCCTTTCTGTGCAGAATCCCAAAACCGGTATTTCCAGCCCAATGCCGGCATAGGTACTAAACAGCAGGAAACTTCGTCTAAAACTCAGTAGAAACGTTTCCTTGAAACTGCTCTGCTGTGCGTTCGTTCACCTAAGAGACTTGAATCTATGTTGAGATTCAGCGAGTCAGAAACACGTTTCTTCCAGGAGCTGCGCTGGGATATTCCTGAGTGAATGGGACCATAGGCTGTACAGGGAAATATCTGCTTCTAAAACCAAAACGGAGTTATCTAACTGAATGGTTGTCAATGTGTGCATTCATCTGACAGAGTTAAACTCACGTGTGCATTCAGTGGTTTGCAAACCCTTTCTGTGCAGAATCCCAAAACCGGTATTTCCAGCCCAATGCCGGCATACGTACTAAACAGCAGGAAACTTCGTCTAAAACTCAGGAGAAACGTTTCCTTGAAACTTCTCTGCTGTGCGTCCGTTCACTTAAGAGAGTTGAATCTATGTTGAGATTCAGCGAGTCAGAAACACGTTTCTTCTAGGAGCTGCATTGGGATATTCCCGAGTGAATGGGACCATAGTCTGTACAGAGAAATAACTGCTTCTAAAACCAAAACGGAGCTATCTAACTGGATTGTTGTCAATGTGTGCATTCAACTGACAAAGTTAAACTCACGTGTGGATTCAGCGGTTTGCAAACCCTTTCTGTGCAGAATCCCAAAACCGGTATTTCCAGCCCAATGCCGGCATCCGTACTAAACAGCAGGAAACTTCGTCTAAAACTCAGGAGAAACGTTTCCTTGAAACTGCTCTGCTGTGCGTTCGTTCACCTAAGAGAGTTGAATATATGTTGAGATTCAGCGAGTCAGAAACACGTTTCTTCTAGGTGCTGCGTTGGGATATTCCCGAGTGAATGGGACCATAGGCTGTACAGAGAAATGTCTGCTCCTAAAACCAAAAGGGTGCTATCTAACTGAATGGTTGTCAATGTGTGCATTCAACTGACAGAGTTAAACTCACGTTTGGATTCAGCGGTTTACAAACCCTTTCTGTGCAGAATCCCAAAACCGGTAATTCCAGCTCAATGCCGGCATATGTACTAAACTGCAGGAAACTTCGTCTAAAACTCAGGAGAAACGTTTCCTTGAAACTGCTCTGCTGTGCGTTCGTTCAACTAAGAGAGTTGAATCTATGTTGAGATTCAGCGAGTCAGAAACACGTTTCTTCTAGGAGCTGCGTTGGGATATTCCCGAGTGAATCAGACCATAGGCTGTACAGAGAAATATCTGCTTCTAAAACCAAAACGGAGCTATCTACCTGGATGGTTGTCAATGTGTGCATTCAACTGAGAGAGCTAAACTCACGTGTGGATTCAGTGGTTTGCAAACCCTTTCTGTGCAGAATCCCAAAACCGGTATTTCCAGCCCAATGCCGGCATCCGTACTAAACAGCAGGAAACTTCGTCTAAAACTCAGGAGAAACGTTTCCTTGAAACTGCTCTGCTGTGCGTTCGTTCACCTAAGAGACTTGAATCTATGTTGAGATTCAGCGAGTCAGAAACACGTTTCTTCCAGGAGCTGCGTGAGGATATTCCAGAGTGAATGGGACCATAGTCTGTACAGAGAAATATCTGCTTCTAAAACCAAAACGGAGCTATCTACCTGGATGGTTGTCAATGTGTGCATTCAACTGACAGAGTTAATCTCACGTGTGGACTCAGCGGTTTGGAAACCGTTTCTGTGCAGAATCCCAAAAACGGTATTTCCAGCCCAATGCCGGCATATGTACTAAACAGCAGGAAGCTTCGTCTAAAACTCAGGAGAAACGTTTCCTTGAAACTGCTCTGCTGTGCGTTCATTCACCTAAGAGAGTTCAATCTATGTTGAGATTCAGCGAGTCAGAAACACGTTTCTTCCAGGAGCTGCGTTGGGATATTCCTGAGTGAATGGGACCATAGGCTGTACAGAGAAATATCTGCTTCTAAAACCAAAACGGAGCTATCTAACTGAATGGTTGTCAATGTGTGCATTCAACTGACAGAGTTAAACTCACGTGTGGATTCAGTGGTTTGCAAACCCTTTCTGTGCAGAATCCCAAAACCGGTATTTCCAGCCCAATGCCGGCATACGTACTAAACAGCAGGAAACTTCGTCTAAAACTCAGGAGAAACGTTTCCTTGAAACTGCTCTGCTGTGCGTTCGTTCACTTAAGAGAGTTGAATCTATGTTGAGATTCAGCGAGTCAGAAACACGTTTCTTCTAGGAGCTGCGTTGGGATATTCCCGAGTGAATGGGACCATAGTCTGTACAGAGAAATATCTGCTTCTAAAACCAAAACGGAGCTATCTAACTGGATTGTTGTCAATGTGTGCATTCAACTGACAAAGTTAAACTCACGTGTGGATTCAGCGGTTTGCAAACCCTTTCTGTGCAGAATCCCAAAACCGGTATTTCCAGCCCAATGCCGGCATCCGTACTAAACAGCAGGAAACTTCGTCTAAAACTCAGGAGAAACGTTTCCTTGAAACTGCTCTGCTGTGCGTTCGTTCACCTAAGAGAGTTGAATATATGTTGAGATTCAGCGAGTCAGAAACACGTTTCTTCTACGTGCTGCGTTGGGATATTCCCGAGTGAATGGGACCATAGGCTGTACAGAGAAATGTCTGCTCCTAAAACCAAAAGGGTGCTATCTAACTGAGTGGTTGTCAATGTGTGCATTCAACTGACAGAGTTAAACTCACGTTTGGATTCAGCGGTTTACAAACCCTTTCTGTGCAGAATCCCAAAACCGGTAATTTCAGCTCAATGCCGGCATATGTACTAAACTGCAGGAAACTTCGTCTAAAACTCAGGAGAATCGTTTCATTGAATCTGCTCTGCTGTGCGTTCGTTCAACTAAGAGAGTTGAATCTATGTTGAGATTCAGCGAGTCAGAAACACGTTTCTTCTAGGAGCTGCGTTGGGATATTCCCGAGTGAATCAGACCATAGGCTGTACAGAGAAATATCTGCTTCTAAAACCAAAACGGAGCTATCTACCTGGATGGTTGTCAATGTGTGCATTCTACTGACAAAGTTAAACTCACGTGTGGATTCAGCGGTTTGCAAACCCTTTCTGTGCAGAATCCCAAAACCGGTATTTCCAGCCCAATGCCGGCATCCGTACTAAACAGCAGGAAACTTCGTCTAAAACTCAGGAGAAACGTTTCCTTGAAACTGCTCTGCTGTGCGTTCGTTCACCTAAGAGAGTTGAAACTGTGTTGAGATTCAGCGAGTCAGAAACACGTTTCTTCTAGGAGCTGCGTTGGGATATTCCCGAGTGAATGGGACCATAGGCTGTACAGAGAAATATCTGCTTCTAAAACCAAAACGGAGCTATCTAACTGAATGGTTGTCAATGTGTGCATTCAACTGACAGAGGTAAACTCACGTGTGGATTCAGCGGTTTGCAAACCCTTTCTGTGCAGAAGCCAAAAACCGGTATTTCCAGCCCAATGCCGGCATCCGTACTAAACAACAGGAGACTTCGTCTAAAACTCAGGAGAAAAGTTTCCTTGAAACTGCTCTGCTGTGCGTTCGTTCACCTAAGAGAGTTGAATCTATGTTGAGATTCAGCGAGTCAGAAACACGTTTCTTCTAGGAGCTGCGTTGGGATATTCCCGAGTGAATGGGACCATAGGATGAACAGAGAAATATCTGTTTCTAAAACCAAAACGGAGCTATCTAACTGAATGGTTGTCAATATGTGCATTCAACTGACAGAGTTAAACTCACGTGTGGATTCAGCGGTTTGCAAACCCTTTCTGTGCAGAAGCCAAAAACCGGTATTTCCAGCCCAATGCCGGCATCCGTACTAAACAGCAGGAGACTTCGTCTAAAACTCAGGAGAAAAGTTTCCTTGAAACTGCTCTTCTGTGCGTTCGTTCACCTAAGAGAGTTGAATCAATGTTGAGATTCAGCGAGTCAGAAACACGTTTCTTCTAGGAGCTGCATTGGGATATTCCCGAGTGAATGGGACCATAGTCTGTACAGAGAAATATCTGCTTCTAAAACCAAAACGGAGCTATCTAACTGGATTGTTGTCAATGTGTGCATTCAACTGACAAAGTTAAACTCACGTGTGGATTCAGCGGTTTGCAAACCCTTTCTGTGCAGAATCCCAAAACCGGTATTTCCAGCCCAATGCCGGCATATGTACTAAACAGCAGGAAGCTTCGTCTAAAACTCAGGAGAAACGTTTCCTTGAAACTGCTCTGCTGTTCGTTCGCTCACCTAAGAGAGTTGAATCTATGTTGAGATTCAGCGAGTCAGAAACACGTTTCTTCTAGGAGATGCGTTGGGATATTCCCGAGTGAATGGGACCATAGGCTGTACAGAGAATTATCTGTTTCTAAAACCAAAACGGAGCTATCTAACTGAATGGTTGTCAATGTGTGCATTCAACTGACAGAGTTAAACTCACGTGTGGATTCAGCGGTTTGCAAACCCTTTCTGTGCAGAATCCCAAAACCGGTATTTCCAGCCCAATGCTGGCATCCGTACTAAACAGCAGGAGACTTCGTCTAAAACTCAGGAGAAAAGTTTCCTTGAAACTGCTCTGCTGTGAGTTCGTTCACCTAAGAGAGTTGAATCAATGTTGAGATTCAGCGAGTCAGAAACACGTTTCTTCTAGGAGCTGCGTTGGGATATTCCCGAGTGAATGGGACCATAGGCTGTACAGAGAAATATCTGCTTCTAAAACCAAAAGTGTGCTATCAAACTGAATGGTTGTCAATGTGTGCATTCAACTGACAGAGTTAAACTCACGTGTGGATTCAGCGGTTTGCAAACCCTTTCTGTGCAGAATCCCAAAACCGGTATGTCCAGCCCAATGCCGGCATCCGTACTAAACAGCAGGAACCTTCGTCTAAAACTCAGGAGAAACGTTTCCTTGAAACTGCTCTGCTGTTCGTTCGCTCACCTAAGAGAGTTGAATCTATGTTGAGATTCAGCGAGTCAGAAACACGTTTCTTCTAGGAGATGCGTTGGGATATTCCCGAGTGAATGGGACCATAGGCTGTACAGAGAATTATCTGTTTCTAAAACCAAAACGGAGCTATCTAACTGAATGGTTGTCAATGTGTGCATTCAACTGACAGAGTTAAACTCACGTGTGGATTCAGCGGTTTGCAAACCCTTTCTGTGCAGAATCCCAAAACCGGTATTTCCAGCCCAATGCTGGCATCCGTACTAAACAGCAGGAGACTTCGTCTAAAACTCAGGAGAAAAGTTTCCTTGAAACTGCTCTGCTGTGAGTTCGTTCACCTAAGAGAGGTGAATCAATGTTGAGATTCAGAGAGTCAGAAACACGTTTCTTCTAGGAGCTGCGTTGGGATATTCCCGAGTGAATGGGACCATAGGCTGTACAGAGAAATATCTGCTTCTAAAACAAAAGCGGAACTATCTAACTGAATGGTTGTCAATGTGTGCATTCAACTGACAGAGTTAAACTCACATGTGGATTCAGCGGTTTGCAAACCCTTTCTGTGCAGAATCCCAAAACCGGTATTTCCAGCCCAATGCCGGCATAGGTACTAAACAGCAGGAAACTTCGTCTAAAACTCAGTAGAAACGTTTCCTTGAAACTGCTCTGCTGTGCGTTCGTTCACCTAAGAGACTTGAATCTATGTTGAGATTCAGCGAGTCAGAAACACGTTTCTTCCAGGAGCTGCGCTGGGATATTCCTGAGTGAATGGGACCATAGGCTGTACAGGGAAATATCTGCTTCTAAAACCAAAACGGAGTTATCTAACTGAATGGTTGTCAATGTGTGCATTCATCTGACAGAGTTAAACTCACGTGTGGATTCAGTGGTTTGCAAACCCTTTCTGTGCAGAATCCCAAAACCGGTATTTCCAGCCCAATGCCGGCATACGTACTAAACAGCAGGAAACTTCGTCTAAAACTCAGGAGAAACGTTTCCTTGAAACTTCTCTGCTGTGCGTCCGTTCACTTAAGAGAGTTGAATCTATGTTGAGATTCAGCGAGTCAGAAACACGTTTCTTCTAGGAGCTGCATTGGGATATTCCCGAGTGAATGGGACCATAGTCTGTACAGAGAAATAACTGCTTCTAAAACCAAAACGGAGCTATCTAACTGGATTGTTGTCAATGTGTGCATTCAACTGACAAAGTTAAACTCACGTGTGGATTCAGCGGTTTGCAAACCCTTTCTGTGCAGAATCCCAAAACCGGTATTTCCAGCCCAATGCCGGCATCCGTACTAAACAGCAGGAAACTTCGTCTAAAACTCAGGAGAAACGTTTCCTTGAAACTTCTCTGCTGTGCGTTCGTTCACCTAAGAGAGTTTAATATATGTTGAGATTCAGCGAGTCAGAAACACGTTTCTTCTAGGTGCTGCGTTGGGATATTTCCGAGTGAATGGGACCATAGGCTGTACAGAGAAATGTCTGCTCCTAAAACCAAAAGGGTGCTATCTAACTGAATGGTTGTCAATGTGTGCATTCAACTGACAGAGTTAAACTCACGTTTGGATTCAGCGGTTTACAAACCCTTTCTGTGCAGAATCCCAAAACCGGTAATTCCAGCTCAATGCCGGCATATGTACTAAACTGCAGGAAACTTCGTCTAAAACTCAGGAGAAACGTTTCCTTGAAACTGCTCTGCTGTGCGTTCGTTCAACTAAGAGAGTTGAATCTATGTTGAGATTCAGCGAGTCAGAAACACGTTTCTTCTAGGAGCTGCGTTGGGATATTCCCGAGTGAATCAGACCATAGGCTGTACAGAGAAATATCTGCTTCTAAAACCAAAACGGAGCTATCTACCTGGATGTTTGTCAATGTGTGCATTCAACTGACAAAGTTAAACTCACGTGTGGATTCAGCGGTTTGCAAACCCTTTCTGTGCAGAATCCCAAAACCGGTATTTCCAGCCCAATGCCGGCATCCGTACTAAACAGCAGGAAACTTCGTCTAAAACTCAGGAGAAACGTTTCCTTGAAACTGCTCTGCTGTTCGTTCGTTCACCTAAGAGAGTTGAATCAATGTTGAGATTCAGCGAGTCAGAAACACGTTTCTTCTAGGAGCTGCGTTGGGATATTCCCGAGTGAATGGGACCATAGGCTGTACAGAGAAATATCTGCTTTTAAAACAAAAACGGAACTATCTAACTGAATGGTTGTCAATGTGTGCATTCAACTGACAGAGTTAAACTCACATGTGGATTCAGCGGTTTGCAAACCCTTTCTGTGCAGAATCCCAAAACCGGTATTTCCAGCCCAATGCCGGCATACGTACTAAACAGCAGGAAACTTCGTCTAAAACTCAGGAGAAACGTTTCCTTGAAACTGCTCTGCTGTGCGTTCGTTCACCTAAGAGACTTGAATCTATGTTGAGATTCAGCGAGTCAGAAACACGTTTCTTCCAGGAGCTGCGTGAGGATATTCCCGAGTGAATGGGACCATAGTCTGTACAGAGAAATATCTGCTTCTAAAACCAAAACGGAGCTATCTACCTGGATGGTTGTCAATGTGTGCATTCAACTGACAGAGTTAATCTCACGTGTGGACTCAGCGGTTTGGAAACCGTTTCTGTGCAGAATCCCAAAAACGGTATTTCCAGCCCAATGCCGGCATATGTACTAAACAGCAGGAAGCTTCGTCTAAGACTCAGGAGAAACGTTTCCTTGAAACTGCTCTGCTGTTCGTTCGTTCACCTAAGAGAGTTGAATCTATGTTGAGATTCAGCGAGTCAGAAACACGTTTCTTCTAGGAGATGCGTTGGGATATTCCCGAGTGAATGGGACCATAGGCTGTACAGAGAAATATCTGCTTCTAAAACAAAAACGGAACTATCTAACTGAATGGTTGTCAATATGTGCATTCAACTGACAGAGTTAAACTCACGTGTGGATTCAGCGGTTTGCAAACCCTTTCTGTGCAGAAGCCAAAAACCGGTATTTCCAGCCCAATGCCGGCATCCGTACTAAACAACAGGAGACTTCGTCTAAAACTCAGGAGAAAAGTTTCCTTGAAACTGCTCTGCTGTGCGTTCGTTCACCTAAGAGAGTTGAATCTATGTTGAGATTCAGCGAGTCAGAAACACGTTTCTTCTAGGAGCTGCGTTGGGATATTCCCGAGTGAATGGGACCATAGGATGAACAGAGAAATATCTGTTTCTAAAACCAAAACGGAGCTATCTAACTGAATGGTTGTCAATATGTGCATTCAACTGACAGAGTTAAACTCACGTGTGGATTCAGCGGTTTGCAAACCCTTTCTGTGCAGAAGCCAAAAACCGGTATTTCCAGCCCAATGCCGGCATCCGTACTAAACAGCAGGAGACTTCGTCTAAAACTCAGGAGAAAAGTTTCCTTGAAACTGCTCTGCTGTGCGTTCGTTCACCTAAGAGAGTTGAATCAATGTTGAGATTCAGCGAGTCAGAAACACGTTTCTTCTAGGAGCTGCATTGGGATATTCCCGAGTGAATGGGACCATAGTCTGTACAGAGAAATATCTGTTTCTAAAACCAAAACGGAGCTATCTAACTGGATTGTTGTCAATGTGTGCATTCAACTGACAGAGTTAAACTCACGTGTGGATTCAGCGGTTTGCAAACCCTTTCTGTGCAGAATCCCAAAACCGGTATTTCCAGCCCAATGCTGGCATCCGTACTAAACAGCAGGAGACTTCGTCTAAAACTCAGGAGAAAAGTTTCCTTGAAACTGCTCTGCTGTGAGTTCGTTCACCTAAGAGAGGTGAATCAATGTTGAGATTCAGAGAGTCAGAAACACGTTTCTTCTAGGAGCTGCGTTGGGATATTCCCGAGTGAATGGGACCATAGGCTGTACAGAGAAATATCTGCTTCTAAAACAAAAGCGGAACTATCTAACTGAATGGTTGTCAATGTGTGCATTCAACTGACAGAGTTAAACTCACATGTGGATTCAGCGGTTTGCAAACCCTTTCTGTGCAGAATCCCAAAACCGGTATTTCCAGCCCAATGCCGGCATAGGTACTAAACAGCAGGAAACTTCGTCTAAAACTCAGTAGAAACGTTTCCTTGAAACTGCTCTGCTGTGCGTTCGTTCACCTAAGAGACTTGAATCTATGTTGAGATTCAGCGAGTCAGAAACACGTTTCTTCCAGGAGCTGCGCTGGGATATTCCTGAGTGAATGGGACCATAGGCTGTACAGGGAAATATCTGCTTCTAAAACCAAAACGGAGTTATCTAACTGAATGGTTGTCAATGTGTGCATTCATCTGACAGAGTTAAACTCACGTGTGGATTCAGTGGTTTGCAAACCCTTTCTGTGCAGAATCCCAAAACCGGTATTTCCAGCCCAATGCCGGCATACGTACTAAACAGCAGGAAACTTCGTCTAAAACTCAGGAGAAACGTTTCCTTGAAACTTCTCTGCTGTGCGTCCGTTCACTTAAGAGAGTTGAATCTATGTTGAGATTCAGCGAGTCAGAAACACGTTTCTTCTAGGAGCTGCATTGGGATATTCCCGAGTGAATGGGACCATAGTCTGTACAGAGAAATAACTGCTTCTAAAACCAAAACGGAGCTATCTAACTGGATTGTTGTCAATGTGTGCATTCAACTGACAAAGTTAAACTCACGTGTGGATTCAGCGGTTTGCAAACCCTTTCTGTGCAGAATCCCAAAACCGGTATTTCCAGCCCAATGCCGGCATCCGTACTAAACAGCAGGAAACTTCGTCTAAAACTCAGGAGAAACGTTTCCTTGAAACTTCTCTGCTGTGCGTTCGTTCACCTAAGAGAGTTTAATATATGTTGAGATTCAGCGAGTCAGAAACACGTTTCTTCTAGGTGCTGCGTTGGGATATTCCCGAGTGAATGGGACCATAGGCTGTACAGAGAAATGTCTGCTCCTAAAACCAAAAGGGTGCTATCTAACTGAATGGTTGTCAATGTGTGCATTCAACTGACAGAGTTAAACTCACGTTTGGATTCAGCGGTTTACAAACCCTTTCTGTGCAGAATCCCAAAACCGGTAATTCCAGCTCAATGCCGGCATATGTACTAAACTGCAGGAAACTTCGTCTAAAACTCAGGAGAAACGTTTCCTTGAAACTGCTCTGCTGTGCGTTCGTTCAACTAAGAGAGTTGAATCTATGTTGAGATTCAGCGAGTCAGAAACACGTTTCTTCTAGGAGCTGCGTTGGGATATTCCCGAGTGAATCAGACCATAGGCTGTACAGAGAAATATCTGCTTCTAAAACCAAAACGGAGCTATCTACCTGGATGTTTGTCAATGTGTGCATTCAACTGACAAAGTTAAACTCACGTGTGGATTCAGCGGTTTGCAAACCCTTTCTGTGCAGAATCCCAAAACCGGTATTTCCAGCCCAATGCCGGCATCCGTACTAAACAGCAGGAAACTTCGTCTAAAACTCAGGAGAAACGTTTCCTTGAAACTGCTCTGCTGTGCGTTCGTTCACCTAAGAGAGTTGAATCAATGTTGAGATTCAGCGAGTCAGAAACACGTTTCTTCTAGGAGCTGCGTTGGGATATTCCCGAGTGAATGGGACCATAGGCTGTACAGAGAAATATCTGCTTTTAAAACAAAAACGGAACTATCTAACTGAATGGTTGTCAATGTGTGCATTCAACTGACAGAGTTAAACTCACATGTGGATTCAGCGGTTTGCAAACCCTTTCTGTGCAGAATCCCAAAACCGGTATTTCCAGCCCAATGCCGGCATACGTACTAAACAGCAGGAAACTTCGTCTAAAACTCAGGAGAAACGTTTCCTTGAAACTGCTCTGCTGTGCGTTCGTTCACCTAAGAGACTTGAATCTATGTTGAGATTCAGCGAGTCAGAAACACGTTTCTTCCAGGAGCTGCGTGAGGATATTCCCGAGTGAATGGGACCATAGTCTGTACAGAGAAATATCTGCTTCTAAAACCAAAACGGAGCTATCTACCTGGATGGTTGTCAATGTGTGCATTCAACTGACAGAGTTAATCTCACGTGTGGACTCAGCGGTTTGGAAACCGTTTCTGTGCAGAATCCCAAAAACGGTATTTCCAGCCCAATGCCGGCATATGTACTAAACAGCAGGAAGCTTCGTCTAAGACTCAGGAGAAACGTTTCCTTGAAACTGCTCTGCTGTTCGTTCGTTCACCTAAGAGAGTTGAATCTATGTTGAGATTCAGCGAGTCAGAAACACGTTTCTTCTAGGAGATGCGTTGGGATATTCCCGAGTGAATGGGACCATAGGCTGTACAGAGAAATATCTGCTTCTAAAACAAAAACGGAACTATCTAACTGAATGGTTGTCAATATGTGCATTCAACTGACAGAGTTAAACTCACGTGTGGATTCAGCGGTTTGCAAACCCTTTCTGTGCAGAAGCCAAAAACCGGTATTTCCAGCCCAATGCCGGCATCCGTACTAAACAACAGGAGACTTCGTCTAAAACTCAGGAGAAAAGTTTCCTTGAAACTGCTCTGCTGTGCGTTCGTTCACCTAAGAGAGTTGAATCTATGTTGAGATTCAGCGAGTCAGAAACACGTTTCTTCTAGGAGCTGCGTTGGGATATTCCCGAGTGAATGGGACCATAGGATGAACAGAGAAATATCTGTTTCTAAAACCAAAACGGAGCTATCTAACTGAATGGTTGTCAATATGTGCATTCAACTGACAGAGTTAAACTCACGTGTGGATTCAGCGGTTTGCAAACCCTTTCTGTGCAGAAGCCAAAAACCGGTATTTCCAGCCCAATGCCGGCATCCGTACTAAACAGCAGGAGACTTCGTCTAAAACTCAGGAGAAAAGTTTCCTTGAAACTGCTCTGCTGTGCGTTCGTTCACCTAAGAGAGTTGAATCAATGTTGAGATTCAGCGAGTCAGAAACACGTTTCTTCTAGGAGCTGCATTGGGATATTCCCGAGTGAATGGGACCATAGTCTGTACAGAGAAATATCTGCTTCTAAAACCAAAACGGAGCTATCTAACTGGATTGTTGTCAATGTGTGCATTCAACTGACAAAGTTAAACTCACGTGTGGATTCAGCGGTTTGCAAACCCTTTCTGTGCAGAATCCCAAAACCGGTATTTCCAGCCCAATGCCGGCATATGTACTAAACAGCAGGAAGCTTCGTCTAAAACTCAGGAGAAACGTTTCCTTGAAACTGCTCTGCTGTTCGTTCGCTCACCTAAGAGAGTTGAATCTATGTTGAGATTCAGCGAGTCAGAAACACGTTTCTTCTAGGAGCTGCGTTGGGATATTCCCGAGTGAATGGGACCATAGGCTGTACAGAGAAATATCTGCTTCTAAAACAAAAACGGAGCTATCTAACTGAATGGTTGTCAATGTGTGCATTCAACTGACAGAGTTAAACTCACGTGTGGATTCAGCGGTTTGCAAACCCTTTCTGTGCAGCATCCCAAAACCGGTATTTCCAGCCCAATGCTGGCATCCGTAGAAAACAGCAGGAAACTTCGTCTAAAACTCAGGAGAAACGTTTCCTTGAAACTGCTCTGCTGTGCGTTCGTTCACCTAAGAGAGTTGAATCTATGTTGAGATTCAGCGAGTCAGAAACACGTTTCTTCTAGGAGCTGCGTTGGGATATTCCCGAGTGAATGGGACCACAGGCTGTACAGAGAAATATCTGCTTCTAAAACCAAAAGTGTGCTATCAAACTGAATGGTTGTCAATGTGTGCATTCAACTGACAGAGTTAAACTCACGTGTGGATTCAGCGGTTTGCAAACCCTTTCTGTGCAGAATCCCAAAACCGGTATGTCCAGCCCAATGCCGGCATCCGTACTAAACAGCAGGAACCTTCGTCTAAAACTCAGGAGAAACGTTTCCTTGAAACTGCTCTGCTGTTCGTTCGCTCACCTAAGAGAGTTGAATCTATGTTGAGATTCAGCGAGTCAGAAACACGTTTCTTCTAGGAGATGCGTTGGGATATTCCCGAGTGAATGGGACCATAGGCTGTACAGAGAATTATCTGTTTCTAAAACCAAAACGGAGCTATCTAACTGAATGGTTGTCAATGTGTGCATTCAACTGACAGAGTTAAACTCACGTGTGGATTCAGCGGTTTGCAAACCCTTTCTGTGCAGAATCCCAAAACCGGTATTTCCAGCCCAATGCTGGCATCCGTACTAAACAGCAGGAGACTTCGTCTAAAACTCAGGAGAAAAGTTTCCTTGAAACTGCTCTGCTGTGAGTTCGTTCACCTAAGAGAGGTGAATCAATGTTGAGATTCAGAGAGTCAGAAACACGTTTCTTCTAGGAGCTGCGTTGGGATATTCCCGAGTGAATGGGACCATAGGCTGTACAGAGAAATATCTGCTTCTAAAACAAAAGCGGAACTATCTAACTGAATGGTTGTCAATGTGTGCATTCAACTGACAGAGTTAAACTCACATGTGGATTCAGCGGTTTGCAAACCCTTTCTGTGCAGAATCCCAAAACCGGTATTTCCAGCCCAATGCCGGCATAGGTACTAAACAGCAGGAAACTTCGTCTAAAACTCAGTAGAAACGTTTCCTTGAAACTGCTCTGCTGTGCGTTCGTTCACCTAAGAGACTTGAATCTATGTTGAGATTCAGCGAGTCAGAAACACGTTTCTTCCAGGAGCTGCGCTGGGATATTCCTGAGTGAATGGGACCATAGGCTGTACAGGGAAATATCTGCTTCTAAAACCAAAACGGAGTTATCTTACTGAATGGTTGTCAATGTGTGCATTCATCTGACAGAGTTAAACTCACGTGTGGATTCAGTGGTTTGCAAACCCTTTCTGTGCAGAATCCCAAAACCGGTATTTCCAGCCCAATGCCGGCATACGTACTAAACAGCAGGAAACTTCGTCTAAAACTCAGGAGAAACGTTTCCTTGAAACTTCTCTGCTGTGCGTCCGTTCACTTAAGAGAGTTGAATCTATGTTGAGATTCAGCGAGTCAGAAACACGTTTCTTCTAGGAGCTGCATTGGGATATTCCCGAGTGAATGGGACCATAGTCTGTACAGAGAAATAACTGCTTCTAAAACCAAAACGGAGCTATCTAACTGGATTGTTGTCAATGTGTGCATTCAACTGACAAAGTTAAACTCACGTGTGGATTCAGCGGTTTGCAAACCCTTTCTGTGCAGAATCCCAAAACCGGTATTTCCAGCCCAATGCCGGCATCCGTACTAAACAGCAGGAAACTTCGTCTAAAACTCAGGAGAAACGTTTCCTTGAAACTGCTCTGCTGTTCGTTCGTTCACCTAAGAGAGTTGAATCAATGTTGAGATTCAGCGAGTCAGAAACACGTTTCTTCTAGGAGCTGCGTTGGGATATTCCCGAGTGAATGGGACCATAGGCTGTACAGAGAAATATCTGCTTTTAAAACAAAAACGGAACTATCTAACTGAATGGTTGTCAATGTGTGCATTCAACTGACAGAGTTAAACTCACATGTGGATTCAGCGGTTTGCAAACCCTTTCTGTGCAGAATCCCAAAACCGGTATTTCCAGCCCAATGCCGGCATACGTACTAAACAGCAGGAAACTTCGTCTAAAACTCAGGAGAAACGTTTCCTTGAAACTGCTCTGCTGTGCGTTCGTTCACCTAAGAGACTTGAATCTATGTTGAGATTCAGCGAGTCAGAAACACGTTTCTTCCAGGAGCTGCGTGAGGATATTCCCGAGTGAATGGGACCATAGTCTGTACAGAGAAATATCTGCTTCTAAAACCAAAACGGAGCTATCTACCTGGATGGTTGTCAATGTGTGCATTCAACTGACAGAGTTAATCTCACGTGTGGACTCAGCGGTTTGGAAACCGTTTCTGTGCAGAATCCCAAAAACGGTATTTCCAGCCCAATGCCGGCATATGTACTAAACAGCAGGAAGCTTCGTCTAAGACTCAGGAGAAACGTTTCCTTGAAACTGCTCTGCTGTTCGTTCGTTCACCTAAGAGAGTTGAATCTATGTTGAGATTCAGCGAGTCAGAAACACGTTTCTTCTAGGAGATGCGTTGGGATATTCCCGAGTGAATGGGACCATAGGCTGTACAGAGAAATATCTGCTTCTAAAACAAAAACGGAACTATCTAACTGAATGGTTGTCAATATGTGCATTCAACTGACAGAGTTAAACTCACGTGTGGATTCAGCGGTTTGCAAACCCTTTCTGTGCAGAAGCCAAAAACCGGTATTTCCAGCCCAATGCCGGCATCCGTACTAAACAACAGGAGACTTCGTCTAAAACTCAGGAGAAAAGTTTCCTTGAAACTGCTCTGCTGTGCGTTCGTTCACCTAAGAGAGTTGAATCTATGTTGAGATTCAGCGAGTCAGAAACACGTTTCTTCTAGGAGCTGCGTTGGGATATTCCCGAGTGAATGGGACCATAGGATGAACAGAGAAATATCTGTTTCTAAAACCAAAACGGAGCTATCTAACTGAATGGTTGTCAATATGTGCATTCAACTGACAGAGTTAAACTCACGTGTGGATTCAGCGGTTTGCAAACCCTTTCTGTGCAGAAGCCAAAAACCGGTATTTCCAGCCCAATGCCGGCATCCGTACTAAACAGCAGGAGACTTCGTCTAAAACTCAGGAGAAAAGTTTCCTTGAAACTGCTCTGCTGTGCGTTCGTTCACCTAAGAGAGTTGAATCAATGTTGAGATTCAGCGAGTCAGAAACACGTTTCTTCTAGGAGCTGCATTGGGATATTCCCGAGTGAATGGGACCATAGTCTGTACAGAGAAATATCTGCTTCTAAAACCAAAACGGAGCTATCTAACTGGATTGTTGTCAATGTGTGCATTCAACTGACAAAGTTAAACTCACGTGTGGATTCAGCGGTTTGCAAACCCTTTCTGTGCAGAATCCCAAAACCGGTATTTCCAGCCCAATGCCGGCATACGTACTAAACAGCAGGAAGCTTCGTCTAAAACTCAGGAGAAACGTTTCCTTGAAACTGCTCTGCTGTTCGTTCGCTCACCTAAGAGAGTTGAATCTATGTTGAGATTCAGCGAGTCAGAAACACGTTTCTTCTAGGAGATGCGTTGGGATATTCCCGAGTGAATGGGACCATAGGCTGTACAGAGAATTATCTGTTTCTAAAACCAAAACGGAGCTATCTAACTGAATGGTTGTCAATGTGTGCATTCAACTGACAGAGTTAAACTCACGTGTGGATTCAGCGGTTTGCAAACCCTTTCTGTGCAGAATCCCAAAACCGGTATTTCCAGCCCAATGCTGGCATCCGTACTAAACAGCAGGAGACTTCGTCTAAAACTCAGGAGAAAAGTTTCCTTGAAACTGCTCTGCTGTGAGTTCGTTCACCTAAGAGAGTTGAATCAATGTTGAGATTCAGCGAGTCAGAAACACGTTTCTTCTAGGAGCTGCGTTGGGATATTCCCGAGTGAATGGGACCATAGGCTGTACAGAGAAATATCTGCTTCTAAAACAAAAACGGAACTATCTAACTGAATGGTTGTCAATGTGTGCATTCAACTGACAGAGTTAAACTCACATGTGGATTCAGCGGTTTGCAAACCCTTTCTGTGCAGAATCCCAAAACCGGTATTTCCAGCCCAATGCCGGCATACGTACTAAACAGCAGGAAACTTCGTCTAAAACTCAGGAGAAACGTTTCCTTGAAACTGCTCTGCTGTTCGTTCGTTCACCTAAGAGAGTTGAATCAATGTTGAGATTCAACGAGTCAGAAACACGTTTCTTCTAGGAGCTGCGTTGGGATATTCCCGAGTGAATGGGACCATAGGCTGTACAGAGAAATATCTGCTTCTAAAACAAAAACGGAGCTATCTAACTGAATGGTTGTCAATGTGTGCATTCAACTGACAGAGTTAAACTCACGTGTGGATTCAGCGGTTTGCAAACCCTTTCTGTGCAGCATCCCAAAACCGGTATTTCCAGCCCAATGCTGGCATCCGTAGTAAACAGCAGGAAACTTCGTCTAAAACTCAGGAGAAACGTTTCTTTGAAACTGCTCTGCTGTGCGTTCGTTCACCTAAGAGAGTTGAATCTATGTTGAGATTCAGCGAGTCAGAAACACGTTTCTTCTAGGAGCTGCGTTGGGATATTCCCGAGTGAATGGGACCACAGGCTGTACAGAGAAATATCTGCTTCTAAAACCAAAAGTGTGCTATCAAACTGAATGGTTGTCAATGTGTGCATTCAACTGACAGAGTTAAACTCACGTGTGGATTCAGCGGTTTGCAAACCCTTTCTGTGCAGAATTCCAAAACCGGTATGTCCAGCCCAATGCCGGCATCCGTACTACACAGCAGGAACCTTCGTCTAAAACTCAGGAGAAACGTTTCCTTGAAACTGCTCTGCTGTTCGTTCGCTCACCTAAGAGAGTTGAATCTATGTTGAGATTCAGCGAGTCAGAAACACGTTTCTTCTAGGAGATGCGTTGGGATATTCCCGAGTGAATGGGACCATAGGCTGTACAGAGAATTATCTGTTTCTAAAACCAAAACGGAGCTATCTAACTGAATGGTTGTCAATGTGTGCATTCAACTGACAGAGTTAAACTCACGTGTGGATTCAGCGGTTTGCAAACCCTTTCTGTGCAGAATCCCAAAACCGGTATTTCCAGCCCAATGCTGGCATCCGTACTAAACAGCAGGAGACTTCGTCTAAAACTCAGGAGAAAAGTTTCCTTGAAACTGCTCTGCTGTGAGTTCGTTCACCTAAGAGAGGTGAATCAATGTTGAGATTCAGCGAGTCAGAAACACGTTTCTTCTAGGAGCTGCGTTGGGATATTCCCGAGTGAATGGGACCATAGGCTGTACAGAGAAATATCTGCTTCTAAAACAAAAACGGAACTATCTAACTGAATGGTTGTCAATGTGTGCATTCAACTGACAGAGTTAAACTCACATGTGGATTCAGCGGTTTGCAAACCCTTTCTGTGCAGAATCCCAAAACCGGTATTTCCAGCCCAATGCCGGCATACGTACTAAACAGCAGGAAACTTCGTCTAAAACTCAGGAGAAACGTTTCCTTGAAACTGCTCTGCTGTGCGTCCGTTCACTTAAGAGAGTTGAATCTATGTTGAGATTCAGCGAGTCAGAAACACGTTTCTTCTAGGAGCTGCATTGGGATATTCCCGAGTGAATGGGACCATAGTCTGTACAGAGAAATATCTGCTTCTAAAACCAAAACGGAGCTATCTAACTGGATTGTTGTCAATGTGTGCATTCAACTGACAAAGTTAAACTCACGTGTGGATTCAGCGGTTTGCAAACCCTTTCTGTGCAGAATCCCAAAACCGGTATTTCCAGCCCAATGCCGGCATCCGTACTAAACAGCAGGAAACTTCGTCTAAAACTCAGGAGAAACGTTTCCTTGAAACTGCTCTGCTGTGCGTTCGTTCACCTAAGAGAGTTGAATATATGTTGAGATTCAGCGAGTCAGAAACACGTTTCTTCTAGGTGCTGCGTTGGGATATTCCCGAGTGAATGGGACCATAGGCTGTACAGAGAAATGTCTGCTCCTAAAACCAAAAGGGTGCTATCTAACTGAATGGTTGTCAATGTGTGCATTCAACTGACAGAGTTAAACTCACGTTTGGATTCAGCGGTTTACAAACCCTTTCTGTGCAGAATCCCAAAACCGGTAATTCCAGCTCAATGCCGGCATATGTACTAAACTGCAGGAAACTTCGTCTAAAACTCAGGAGAAACGTTTCCTTGAAACTGCTCTGCTGTGCGTTCGTTCAACTAAGAGAGTTGAATCTATGTTGAGATTCAGCGAGTCAGAAACACGTTTCTTCTAGGAGCTGCGTTGGGATATTCCCGAGTGAATCAGACCATAGGCTGTACAGAGAAATATCTGCTTCTAAAACCAAAACGGAGCTATCTACCTGGATGTTTGTCAATGTGTGCATTCAACTGACAAAGTTAAACTCACGTGTGGATTCAGCGGTTTGCAAACCCTTTCTGTGCAGAATCCCAAAACCGGTATTTCCAGCCCAATGCCGGCATCCGTACTAAACAGCAGGAAACTTCGTCTAAAACTCAGGAGAAACGTTTCCTTGAAACTGCTCTGCTGTTCGTTCGTTCACCTAAGAGAGTTGAATCAATGTTGAGATTCAGCGAGTCAGAAACACGTTTCTTCTAGGAGCTGCGTTGGGATATTCCCGAGTGAATGGGACCATAGGCTGTACAGAGAAATATCTGCTTTTAAAACAAAAACGGAACTATCTAACTGAATGGTTGTCAATGTGTGCATTCAACTGACAGAGTTAAACTCACATGTGGATTCAGCGGTTTGCAAACCCTTTCTGTGCAGAATCCCAAAACCGGTATTTCCAGCCCAATGCCGGCATACGTACTAAACAGCAGGAAACTTCGTCTAAAACTCAGGAGAAACGTTTCCTTGAAACTGCTCTGCTGTGCGTTCGTTCACCTAAGAGACTTGAATCTATGTTGAGATTCAGCGAGTCAGAAACACGTTTCTTCCAGGAGCTGCGTGAGGATATTCCCGAGTGAATGGGACCATAGTCTGTACAGAGAAATATCTGCTTCTAAAACCAAAACGGAACTATCAACCTGGATGGTTGTCAATGTGTGCATTCAACTGACAGAGTTAATCTCACGTGTGGACTCAGCGGTTTGCAAACCGTTTCTGTGCAGAATCCCAAAAACGGTATTTCCAGCCCAATGCCGGCATATGTACTAAACAGCAGGAAGCTTCGTCTAAGACTCAGGAGAAACGTTTCCTTGAAACTGCTCTGCTGTTCGTTCGTTCAACTAAGAGAGTTGAATCTATGTTGAGATTCAGCGAGTCAGAAACACGTTTCTTCTAGGAGATGCGTTGGGATATTCCCGAGTGAATGGGACCATAGGCTGTACAGAGAAATATCTGCTTCTAAAACAAAAACGGAACTATCTAACTGAATGGTTGTCAATATGTGCATTCAACTGACAGAGTTAAACTCACGTGTGGATTCAGCGGTTTGCAAACCCTTTCTGTGCAGAAGCCAAAAACCGGTATTTCCAGCCCAATGCCGGCATCCGTACTAAACAGCAGGAGACTTCGTCTAAAACACAGGAGAAAAGTTTCCTTGAAACTGCTCTGCTGTGCGTTCGTTCACCTAAGAGAGTTGAATCAATGTTGAGATTCAGCGAGTCAGAAACACGTTTCTTCTAGGAGCTGTGTTGGGATATTCCCGAGTGAATGGGACCATAGGCTGTACAGAGAAATATCTGCTTCTAAAACCAAAACGGAGCTATCTAACGGGATGGTTGTCAATGTGTGCATTCAACTGACAGAGTTAAACTCACGTGTGGATTCAGCGGTTTGCAAACCCTTTCTGTGCAGAATCCCAAAACCGGCATTTCCAGCCCAGTGCCGGCATCCGTACTAAACAGCAGGAAACTTCGTCTAAAACTCAGGAGAAACGTTTCCATGAAACTGCTCTGCTGTGCGTTCCTTCACGTAAGAGAGTTGAATCTATGTTCAGATTCAGCGAGTCAGAAACACATTTCTTCTAGGAGCTGCGTTTGGATATTCCCACGTGAATGGGACCATAGGCTGTACAGAGAAATATCTCCTTCTAAAACCAAAAGGGTGCTATCAAACTGAATGGTTGTCAATGTGTTCATTCAACTGACAGAGTTAAACTCACGTGTGGATTCAGCGGTTTGCAAACCCTTTCTGTGCATTATCCCAAAACCGGTATTTCCAGCCCAATACCGGCATACGTACTAAACAGCAGGAAACTTCGTCTAAAACATAGGAGAAACGTCTCCTTGAAACTGCTCTGCTGTGCGTTGGTTCACCTAAGAGAGTTGAATCTATGTTGAGATTCAGCGAGTCAGAAACACGTTTCTTCTAGGGGCTGCGTTGGGATATTACCGAGTGAATGGGACCATAGGTTGTACAGAGAAATATCTGCTTCTAAAACCAAAAGGGAGCTATCAAACTGAATGGTTGTCCATGTGTGCATTCAACTGACAGAGTTAAACTCACTTGTGGATTCAGCGGTTTGCAAACCCTTTCTGTGCAGAATCCCAAAACCGGTATTTCCAGCCCAATGCCGGCATACGTACTAAACCGCAGAAAACTTCGTCTAAACCTCAGGAGAAACGTTTAATTGAAACTGCTCTGCTGTGCGTTCGTTCACCTAAGAGAGTTGAATCTATGTTGAGATTCAGCGAGTCAGAAACACGTTTCTTCTAGGAGCTGCGTTGGGATATTCTCGAGTGAATGAGACCATACGCTGTACAGAGAAATATGTGCTTCTAAAACCAAAACTGTGCTTTCTAACTGAACGGTTGTCAATGCGCGCATTCAACTGACAGAGTTAAACTCACGTGTGGATTCAGCGGTTTGCAAACCCTTTCTGTGCAGAATCCCAAAACCGGTATTTCCAGCTCAATGCCGGCATCCGTACTAAACAGCAGGAAACTTCGTCTAAAACTCAGGAGAAACGTTTCCTTGAAACTGCTCTGCTGTGCGTTCGTTCACCTAAGAGAGTTGAATCTATGTTGAGATTCAGCGAGTCAGAAACACGTTTCTTCTAGGAGCTGCGTTGGGATATTCCCGAGTGAATGGGACCATAGGCTGTACAGAGAAATATCTGCTTCTAAAACCAAAACGGAGCTATCTAACTGAATGGTTGTCAAAGTGTGCATTCAACTGACAGAGTTAAACTCACGTGTGGATTCAGCGGTTTGCAAACCCTTTCTGTGCAGAATCCCAAAACCGGTATTTCCAGCCCAATGCCGGCATACGCACTAAACAGCAGGAAACTTCGTCTAAAACTCAGGAGAAACGTTTCCTTGAAACTGCTCTGCTGTGCGTTCGTTCACCTAAGAGAGTGGAAACTGTGTTGAGATTCAGCGAGTCAGAAAGACGTTTCTTCTAGGAGCTGCGTTGGGATATTCTCGAGTGAATGGGACCATACGCTGTACAGAGAAATATGTGCTTCTAAAACCAAAACTGTGCTATCTAACTGAATGGTTGTCAATGCGTGCATTCAACTGACAGAGTTAAACTCACGTGTGGATTCAGCGGTTTGCAAACCCTTTCTGTGCAGAATACCAAAACCGGTATTTCCAGCAAAATGCCGGCATCCGTACTAAACAGCAGGAATCTTCGTCTAAAACTCAGGAGAAAAGTTTCCTTGAAACTGCTCTGCTGTGCGTTCGTTCACCTAAGAGACTTGAATCTATGTTGAGATTCAGCGAGTCAGAAACACGTTTATTCTAGGAGCTGCGTTGGGATATTCCCGAGTGAATGTGACCATAGGCTGTACAGAGAAATATCTGCTTCTAAAACCAAAACGGAGCTATCTCACTGAATGGTTGTCAGTGTGTGCATTCAACTGACAGAGTTAAATTCACGTGTGGATTCAGTGGTTTGCAAACCATTTCTGTGCAGAATCCCAAAACCGGTATTTCCAGCCCAATGCCAGCATACGTACTAAACAGCAGGAAACTACGTCTAAAACTCAGCAGAAACGTTTCCTTGAAACTGCTCTGTTGTGCGTTCGTTTAACTAAGAGAGTTGAATCTATGTTGAGATTCAGCGAGTCAGAAACACGTTTCTTCTAGGAGCTGCGTTGGGATATTCCAGAGTGAATGGGACCATAGTCTGTACAGAGAAATATCTGCTTCTAAAAACAAAACGGAGCTATCTAACTGAATGGTTGTCAATGTGTGCATTCAACTGACAAAGTTAAACTCACGTGTGGATTCAGCGGTTTGCAAACCCTTTCTGTGCAGAATCCCAAAACCGGTATTTCCAGCCCAATGCCGGCATACGTACTAAAGTGCAGGAAACTTCGTCTAAAACTCAGGAGAAACGTTTCCTTGAAACTGCTCTGCTGTGCGTTCGTTCACCTAAGAGAGTTGAATCTATGTTGAGATTCAGCGAGTCAGAAACACGTTTCTTCCAGGAGCTGCGTTGGGATATTCCTGAGTGAATGGGACCATAGGCTGTACAGAGAAATATCTGCTTCTAAAACCAAAACGGAGCTATCTAACTGAATGGTTGTCAATGTGTGCATTCTACTGACAAAGTTAAACTCACGTGTGGATTCAGCGGTTTGCAAACCCTTTCTGTGCAGAATCCCAAAACCGGTATTTCCAGCCCATTGCCGGCATCCGTACTAAACAGCAGGAAACTTCGTCTAAAACTCAGGAGAAACGTTTCCTTGAAACTGCTCTGCTGTTCGTTCGTTCACCTAAGAGAGTTGAAACTGTGTTGAGATTCAGCGAGTCAGAAAGACGTTTCTTCTAGGAGCTGCGTTGGGATATTCTCGAGTGAATGGGACCATACGCTGTACAGAGAAATATGTGCTTCTAAAACCAAAACTGTGCTATCTAACTGAATGGTTGTCAATGCGTGCATTCAACTGACAGAGTTAAACTCACGTGTGGATTCAGCGGTTTGCAAACCCTTTCTGTGCAGAATCCCAAAACCGGTATTTCCAGCTCAATGCCGGCATCCGTACTAAACAGCAGGAAACTTCGTCTAAAACTCAGGAGAAACGTTTCCTTGAAACTGCTCTGCTGTGCGTTCGTTCACCTAAGAGACTTGAATCTATGTTGAGATTCAGCGAGTCAGAAACACGTTTCTTCCAGGAGCTGCGTGAGGATATTCCCGAGTGAATGGGACCATAGGCTGTACAGAGAAATATCTGCTTCTAAAACCACAACGGAGCTATCTAACTGGATGGTTGTCAATGTGTGCATTCAACTGACAGAGTTAAACTCACGTGTGGATTCAGCGGTTTGCAAACCCTTTCTGTGCAGAATCCCAAAACCGGTATTTCCAGCCCAATGCCGGCATACGTACTAAACAGCAGGAAACTTCGTCTAAAACTCAGGAGAAACGTTTCCTTGAAACTGCTCTGCTGTGCGTTCGTTCACCTAAGAGAGTGGAAACTGTGTTGAGATTCAGCGAGTCAGAAAGACGTTTCTTCTAGGAGCTGCGTTGGGATATTCTCGAGTGAATGGGACCATACGCTGTACAGAGAAATATGTGCTTCTAAAACCAAAACTGTGCTATCTAACTGAATGGTTGTCAATGCGTGCATTCAACTGACAGAGTTAAACTCACGTGTGGATTCAGCGGTTTGCAAACCCTTTCTGTGCAGAATACCAAAACCGGTATTTCCAGCTCAATGACGGCATCCGTACTAAACAGCAGGAATCTTCGTCTAAAACTCAGGAGAAAAGTTTCCTTGAAACTGCTCTGCTGTGCGTTCGTTCACCTAAGAGACTTGAATCTATGTTGAGATTCAGCGAGTCAGAAACACGTTTATTCTAGGAGCTGCGTTGGGATATTCCCGAGTGAATGTGACCATAGGCTGTACAGAGAAATATCTGCTTCTAAAACCAAAACGGAGCTATCTCACTGAATGGTTGTCAGTGTGTGCATTCAACTGACAGAGTTAAATTCACGTGTGGATTCAGTGGTTTGCAAACCATTTCTGTGCAGAATCCCAAAACCGGTATTTCCAGCCCAATGCCAGCATACGTACTAAACAGCAGGAAACTACGTCTAAAACTCAGCAGAAACGTTTCCTTGAAACTGCTCTGTTGTGCGTTCGTTCAACTAAGAGAGTTCAATCTATGTTGAGATTCAGCGAGTCAGAAACACGTTTCTTCTAGGAGCTGCGTTGGGATATTCCCGAGTGAATTGGGCCATAGTCTGTACAGAGAAATATCTGCTTCTAAAAACAAAACGGAGCTATCTAACTGAATGGTTGTCAATGTGTGCATTCAACTGACAAAGTTAAACTCACGTGTGGATTCAGCGGTTTGCAAACCCTTTCTGTGCAGAATCCCAAAACCGGTATTTCCAGCCCAATGCCGGCATACGTACTAAAGTGCAGGAAACTTCGTCTAAAACTCAGGAGAAACGTTTCCTTGAAACTGCTCTGCTGTGCGTTCGTTCACCTAAGAGAGTTGAATCTATGTTGAGATTCAGCGAGTCAGAAACACGTTTCTTCCAGGAGCTGCGTTGGGATATTCCTGAGTGAATGGGACCATAGGCTGTACAGAGAAATATCTGCTTCTAAAACCAAAACGGAGCTATCTAACTGAATGGTTGTCAATGTGTGCATTCAACTGACAGAGTTAAACTCACGTGTGGATTCAGTGGTTTGCAAACCCTTTCTGTGCAGAATCCCAAAACCGGTATTTCCAGCCCAATGCCGGCATACGTACTAAACAGCAGGAAACTTCGTCTAAAACTCAGGAGAAACGTTTCCTTGAAACTGCTCTGCTGTGCGTTCGTTCACTTAAGAGAGTTGAATCTATGTTGAGATTCAGCGAGTCAGAAACACGTTTCTTCTAGGAGCTGCGTTGGGATATTCCCGAGTGAATGGGACCATAGTCTGTACAGAGAAATATCTGCTTCTAAAACCAAAACGGAGCTATCTAACTGGATTGTTGTCAATGTGTGCATTCAACTGACAAAGTTAAACTCACGTGTGGATTCAGCGGTTTGCAAACCCTTTCTGTGCAGAATCCCAAAACCGGTATTTCCAGCCCAATGCCGGCATCCGTACTAAACAGCAGGAAACTTCGTCTAAAACTCAGGAGAAACGTTTCCTTGAAACTGCTCTGCTGTGCGTTCGTTCACCTAAGAGAGTTGAATATATGTTGAGATTCAGCGAGTCAGAAACACGTTTCTTCTAGGTGCTGCGTTGGGATATTCCCGAGTGAATGGGACCATAGGCTGTACAGAGAAATGTCTGCTCCTAAAACCAAAAGGGTGCTATCTAACTGAATGGTTGTCAATGTGTGCATTCAGCTGACAGAGTTAAACTCACGCTTGGATTCAGCGGTTTACAAACCCTTTCTGTGCAGAATCCCAAAACCGGTAATTCCAGCTCAATGCCGGCATATGTACTAAACTGCAGGAAACTTCGTCTAAAACTCAGGAGAAACGTTTCCTTGAAACTGCTCTGCTGTGCGTTCGTTCAACTAAGAGAGTTGAATCTATGTTGAGATTCAGCGAGTCAGAAACACGTTTCTTCTAGGAGCTGCGTTGGGATATTCCCGAGTGAATCAGACCATAGGCTGTACAGAGAAATATCTGCTTCTAAAACCAAAACGGAGCTATCTACCTGGATGTTTGTCAATGTGTGCATTCAACTGAGAGAGTTAAACTCACGTGTGGATTCAGTGGTTTGCAAACCCTTTCTGTGCAGAATCCCAAAACCGGTATTTCCAGCCCAATGCCGGCATCCGTACTAAACAGCAGGAAACTTCGTCTAAAACTCAGGAGAAACGTTTCCTTGAAACTGCTCTGCTGTTCGTTCGTTCACCTAAGAGAGTTGAATCAATGTTGAGATTCAGCGAGTCAGAAACACGTTTCTTCTAGGAGCTGCGTTGGGATATTCCCGAGTGAATGGGACCATAGGCTGTACAGAGAAATATCTGCTTTTAAAATAAAAACGGAACTATCTAACTGAATGGTTGTCAATGTGTGCATTCAACTGACAGAGTTAAACTCACATGTGGATTCAGCGGTTTGCAAACCCTTTCTGTGCAGAATCCCAAAACCGGTATTTCCAGCCCAATGCCGGCATACGTACTAAACAGCAGGAAACTTCGTCTAAAACTCAGGAGAAACGTTTCCTTGAAACTGCTCTGCTGTGCGTTCGTTCACCTAAGAGACTTGAATCTATGTTGAGATTCAGCGAGTCAGAAACACGTTTCTTCCAGGAGCTGCGTGAGGATATTCCCGAGTGAATGGGACCATAGTCTGTACAGAGAAATATCTGCTTCTAAAACCAAAACGGAGCTATCTACCTGGATGGTTGTCAATGTGTGCATTCAACTGACAGAGTTAATCTCACGTGTGGACTCAGCGGTTTGCAAACCGTTTCTGTGCAGAATCCCAAAAACGGTATTTCCAGCCCAATGCCGGCATATGTACTAAACAGCAGGAAGCTTCGTCTAAAACTCAGGCGAAACGTTTCCTTGAAACTGCTCTGCTGTTCGTTCGTTCACCTAAGAGAGTTGAATCTATGTTGAGATTCAGCGAGTCAGAAACACGTTTCTTCTAGGAGATGCGTTGGGATATTCCCGAGTGAATGGGACCATAGGCTGTACAGAGAAATATCTGCTTCTAAAACAAAAACGGAACTATCTAACTGAATGGTTGTCAATGTGTGCATTCAACTGACAGAGTTAAACTGACAGGTGGATTCAGCGGTTTGCAAACCCTTTCTGTGCAGAATCCCAAAACCGGTATTTCCAGCCCAATGCCGGCATACGTACTAAACAGCAGGAAACTTCGTCTAAAACTCAGGAGAAACGTTTCCTTGAAACTGCTCTGCTGTGCGTTCGTTCACCTAAGAGACTTGAATCTATGTTGAGATTCAGCGAGTCAGAAACACGTTTCTTCCAGGAGCTGCGTGAGGATATTCCCGAGTGAATGGGACCATAGGCTGTACAGAGAAATATCTGCTTCTAAAACCAAAACGGAGCTATCTCACTGAATGGTTGTCAGTGTGTGCATTCAACTGACAGAGTTAAATTCACGTGTGGATTCAGTGGTTTGCAAACCATTTCTGTGCAGAATCCCAAAACCGGTATTTCCAGCCCAATGCCAGCATACGTACTAAACAGCAGGAAACTACGTCTAAAACTCAGCAGAAACGTTTCCTTGAAACTGCTCTGTTGTGCGTTCGTTCAACTAAGAGAGTTGAATCTATGTTGAGATTCAGCGAGTCAGAAACACGTTTCTTCTAGGAGCTGCGTTGGGATATTCCAGAGTGAATGGGACCATAGTTTGTACAGAGAAATATCTGCTTCTAAAAACAAAACGGAGCTATCTAACTGAATGGTTGTCAATGTGTGCATTCAACTGACAAAGTTAAACTCACGTGTGGATTCAGCGGTTTGCAAACCCTTTCTGTGCAGAATCCCAAAACCGGTATTTCCAGCCCAATGCCGGCATACGTACTAAAGTGCAGGAAACTTCGTCTAAAACTCAGGAGAAACGTTTCCTTGAAACTGCTCTGCTGTGCGTTCGTTCACCTAAGAGAGTTGAATCTATGTTGAGATTCAGCGAGTCAGAAACACGTTTCTTCCAGGAGCTGCGTTGGGATATTCCTGAGTGAATGGGACCATAGGCTGTACAGAGAAATATCTGCTTCTAAAACCAAAACGGAGCTATCTAACTGAATGGTTGTCAATGTGTGCATTCTACTGACAAAGTTAAACTCACGTGTGGATTCAGCGGTTTGCAAACCCTTTCTGTGCAGAATCCCAAAACCGGTATTTCCAGCCCAATGCCGGCATCCGTACTAAACAGCAGGAAACTTCGTCTAAAACTCAGGAGAAACGTTTCCTTGAAACTGCTCTGCTGTTCGTTCGTTCACCTAAGAGAGTTGAAACTGTGTTGAGATTCAGCGAGTCAGAAAGACGTTTCTTCTAGGAGCTGCGTTGGGATATTCTCGAGTGAATGGGACCATACGCTGTACAGAGAAATATGTGCTTCTAAAACCAAAACTGTGCTATCTAACTGAATGGTTGTCAATGCGTGCATTCAACTGACAGAGTTAAACTCACGTGTGGATTCAGCGGTTTGCAAACCCTTTCTGTGCAGAATCCCAAAACCGGTATTTCCAGCTCAATGCCGGCATCCGTACTAAACAGCAGGAAACTTCGTCTAAAACTCAGGAGAAACGTTTCCTTGAAACTGCTCTGCTGTGCGTTCGTTCACCTAAGAGACTTGAATCTATGTTGAGATTCAGCGAGTCAGAAACACGTTTCTTCCAGGAGCTGCGTGAGGATATTCCCGAGTGAATGGGACCATAGGCTGTACAGAGAAATATCTGCTTCTAAAACCACAACGGAGCTATCTAACTGGATGGTTGTCAATGTGTGCATTCAACTGACAGAGTTAAACTCACGTGTGGATTCAGCGGTTTGCAAACCCTTTCTGTGCAGAATCCCAAAACCGGTATTTCCAGCCCAATGCCGGCATACGTACTAAACAGCAGGAAACTTCGTCTAAAACTCAGGAGAAACGTTTCCTTGAAACTGCTCTGCTGTGCGTTCGTTCACCTAAGAGAGTGGAAACTGTGTTGAGATTCAGCGAGTCAGAAAGACGTTTCTTCTAGGAGCTGCGTTGGGATATTCTCGAGTGAATGGGACCATACGCTGTACAGAGAAATATGTGCTTCTAAAACCAAAACTGTGCTATCTAACTGAATGGTTGTCAATGCGTGCATTCAACTGACAGAGTTAAACTCACGTGTGGATTCAGCGGTTTGCAAACCCTTTCTGTGCAGAATACCAAAACCGGTATTTCCAGCTCAATGCCGGCATCCGTACTAAACAGCAGGAATCTTCGTCTAAAACTCAGGAGAAAAGTTTCCTTGAAACTGCTCTGCTGTGCGTTCGTTCACCTAAGAGACTTGAATCTATGTTGAGATTCAGCGAGTCAGAAACACGTTTATTCTAGGAGCTGCGTTGGGATATTCCCGAGTGAATGTGACCATAGGCTGTACAGAGAAATATCTGCTTCTAAAACCAAAACGGAGCTATCTCACTGAATGGTTGTCAGTGTGTGCATTCAACTGACAGAGTTAAATTCACGTGGGGATTCAGTGGTTTGCAAACCATTTCTGTGCAGAATCCCAAAACCGGTATTTCCAGCCCAATGCCAGCATACGTACTAAACAGCAGGAAACTACGTCTAAAACTCAGCAGAAACGTTTCCTTGAAACTGCTCTGTTGTGCGTTCGTTCAACTAAGAGAGTTGAATCTATGTTGAGATTCAGCGAGTCAGAAACACGTTTCTTCTAGGAGCTGCGTTGGGATATTCCCGAGTGAATGGGACCATAGTCTGTACAGAGAAATATCTGCTTCTAAAAACAAAACGGAGCTATCTAACTGAATGGTTGTCAATGTGTGCATTCAACTGACAAAGTTAAACTCACGTGTGGATTCAGCGGTTTGCAAACCCTTTCTGTGCAGAATCCCAAAACCGGTATTTCCAGCCCAATGCCGGCATACGTACTAAAGTGCAGGAAACTTCGTCTAAAACTCAGGAGAAACGTTTCCTTGAAACTGCTCTGCTGTGCGTTCGTTCACCTAAGAGAGTTGAATCTATGTTGAGATTCAGCGAGTCAGAAACACGTTTCTTCCAGGAGCTGCGTTGGGATATTCCTGAGTGAATGGGACCATAGGCTGTACAGAGAAATATCTGCTTCTAAAACCAAAACGGAGCTATCTAACTGAATGGTTGTCAATGTGTGCATTCAACTGACAGAGTTAAACTCACGTGTGGATTCAGTGGTTTGCAAACCCTTTCTGTGCAGAATCCCAAAACCGGTATTTCCAGCCCAATGCCGGCATACGTACTAAACAGCAGGAAACTTCGTCTAAAACTCAGGAGAAACGTTTCCTTGAAACTGCTCTGCTGTGCGTTCGTTCACTTAAGAGAGTTGAATCTATGTTGAGATTCAGCGAGTCAGAAACACGTTTCTTCTAGGAGCTGCGTTGGGATATTCCCGAGTGAATGGGACCATAGTCTGTACAGAGAAATATCTGCTTCTAAAACCAAAACGGAGCTATCTAACTGGATTGTTGTCAATGTGTGCACTCAACTGACAAAGTTAAACTCACGTGTGGATTCAGCGGTTTGCAAACCCTTTCTGTGCAGAATCCCAAAACCGGTATTTCCAGCCCAATGCCGGCATCCGTATTAAGCAGCAGGAAACTTCGTCTAAAACTCAGGAGAAACGTTTCCTTGAAACTGCTCTGCTGTGCGTTCGTTCACCTAAGAGAGTTGAATATATGTTGAGATTCAGCGAGTCAGAAACACGTTTCTTCTAGGTGCTGCGTTGGGATATTCCCGAGTGAATGGGACCATAGGCTGTACAGAGAAATGTCTGCTCCTAAAACCAAAAGGGTGCTATCTAACTGAATGGTTGTCAATGTGTGCATTCAACTGACAGAGTTAAACTCACGTTTGGATTCAGCGGTTTACAAACCCTTTCTGTGCAGAATCCCAAAACCGGTAATTCCAGCTCAATGCCGGCATATGTACTAAACTGCAGGAAACTTCGTCTAAAACTCAGGAGAAACGTTTCCTTGAAACTGCTCTGCTGCGCGTTCGTTCAACTAAGAGAGTTGAATCTATGTTGAGATTCAGCGAGTCAGAAACACGTTTCTTCTAGGAGCTGCGTTGGGATATTCCCGAGTGAATCAGACCATAGGCTGTACAGAGAAATATCTGCTTCTAAAACCAAAACGGAGCTATCTACCTGGATGTTTGTCAATGTGTGCATTCAACTGAGAGAGTTAAACTCACGTGTGGATTCAGTGGTTTGCAAACCCTTTCTGTGCAGAATCCCAAAACCGGTATTTCCAGCCCAATGCCGGCATCCGTACTAAACAGCAGGAAACTTCGTCTAAAACTCAGGAGAAACGTTTCCTTGAAACTGCTCTGCTGTTCGTTCGTTCACCTAAGAGAGTTGAATCAATGTTGAGATTCAGCGAGTCAGAAACACGTTTCTTCTAGGAGCTGCGTTGGGATATTCCCGAGTGAATGGGACCATAGGCTGTACAGAGAAATATCTGCTTTTAAAACAAAAACGGAACTATCTAACTGAATGGTTGTCAATGTGTGCATTCAACTGACAGAGTTAAACTCACATGTGGATTCAGCGGTTTGCAAACCCTTTCTGTGCAGAATCCCAAAACCGGTATTTCCAGCCCAATGCCGGCATACGTACTAAACAGCAGGAGACTTCGTCTAAAACTCAGGAGAAACGTTTCCTTGAAACTGCTCTGCTGTGCGTTCGTTCACCTAAGAGACTTGAATCTATGTTGAGATTCAGCGAGTCAGAAACACGTTTCTTCTAGGAGCTGCGTTGGGATATTCCCGAGTGAATGGGACCATAGGCTGTACAGAGAAATATCTGCTTCTAAAACCAAAACGGAGCTATCTAACTGAATGGTTGTCAATGTGTGCATTCAACTGACAGAGGTAAACTCACGTGTGGATTCAGCGGTTTGCAAACCCTTTCTGTGCAGAAGCCAAAAACCGGTATTTCCAGCCCAATGCCGGCATCCGTACTAAACAACAGGAGACTTCGTCTAAAACTCAGGAGAAAAGTTTCCTTGAAACTGCTCTGCTGTGCGTTCGTTCACCTAAGAGAGTTGAATCTATGTTGAGATTCAGCGAGTCAGAAACACGTTTCTTCTAGGAGCTGCGTTGGGATATTCCCGAGTGAATGGGACCATAGGATGAACAGAGAAATATCTGTTTCTAAAACCAAAACGGAGCTATCTAACTGAATGGTTGTCAATATGTGCATTCAACTGACAGAGTTAAACTCACGTGTGGATTCAGCGGTTTGCAAACCCTTTCTGTGCAGAAGCCAAAAACCGGTATTTCCAGCCCAATGCCGGCATCCGTACTAAACAGCAGGAGACTTCGTCTAAAACTCAGGAGAAAAGTTTCCTTGAAACTGCTCTGCTGTGCGTTCGCTCACCTAAGAGAGTTGAATCAATGTTGAGATTCAGCGAGTCAGAAACACGTTTCTTCTAGGAGCTGCATTGGGATATTCCCGAGTGAATGGGACCATAGTCTGTACAGAGAAATATCTGCTTCTAAAACCAAAACGGAGCTATCTAACTGGATTGTTGTCAATGTGTGCATTCAACTGACAAAGTTAAACTCACGTGTGGATTCAGCGGTTTGCAAACCCTTTCTGTGCAGAATCCCAACACCGGTATTTCCAGCCCAATGCCGGCATCCGTACTAAACAGCAGGAAACTTCGTCTAAAACTCAGGAGAAACGTTTCCTTGAAACTGCTCTGCTGTGCGTTCGTTCACCTAAGAGAGTTGAATATATGTTGAGATTCAGCGAGTCAGAAACACGTTTCTTCTAGGTGCTGCGTTGGGATATTCCCGAGTGAATGGGACCATAGGCTGTACAGAGAAATGTCTGCTCCTAAAACCAAAAGGGTGCTATCTAACTGAAAGGTTGTCAATGTGTGCATTCAACTGACAGAGTTAAACTCACGTTTGGATTCAGCGGTTTACAAACCCTTTCTGTGCAGAATCCCAAAACCGGTAATTCCAGCTCAATGCCGGCATATGTACTAAACTGCAGGAAACTTCGTCTAAAACTCAGGAGAAACGTTTCCTTGAAACTGCTCTGCTGTGCGTTCGTTCAACTAAGAGAGTTGAATCTATGTTGAGATTCAGCGAGTCAGAAACACGTTTCTTCTAGGAGCTGCGTTGGGATATTCCCGAGTGAATCAGACCATAGGCTGTACAGAGAAATATCTGCTTCTAAAACCAAAACGGAGCTATCTACCTGGATGTTTGTCAATGTGTGCATTCAACTGACAAAGTTAAACTCACGTGTGGATTCAGCGGTTTGCAAACCCTTTCTGTGCAGAATCCCAAAACCGGTATTTCCAGCCCAATGCCGGCATCCGTACTAAACAGCAGGAAACTTCGTCTAAAACTCAGGAGAAACGTTTCCTTGAAACTGCTCTGCTGTTCGTTCGTTCACCTAAGAGAGTTGAATCAATGTTGAGATTCAGCGAGTCAGAAACACGTTTCTTCTAGGAGCTGCGTTGGGATATTCCCGAGTGAATGGGACCATAGGCTGTACAGAGAAATATCTGCTTTTAAAACAAAAACGGAACTATCTAACTGAATGGTTGTCAATGTGTGCATTCAACTGACAGAGTTAAACTCACATGTGGATTCAGCGGTTTGCAAACCCTTTCTGTGCAGAATCCCAAAACCGGTATTTCCAGCCCAATGCCGGCATACGTACTAAACAGCAGGAAACTTCGTCTAAAACTCAGGAGAAACGTTTCCTTGAAACTGCTCTGCTGTGCGTTCGTTCACCTAAGAGACTTGAATCTATGTTGAGATTCAGCGAGTCAGAAACACGTTTCTTCCAGGAGCTGCGTGAGGATATTCCCGAGTGAATGGGACCATAGGCTGTACAGAGAAATATCTGCTTCTAAAACCAAAACGGAGCTATCTCACTGAATGGTTGTCAGTGTGTGCATTCAACTGACAGAGTTAAATTCACGTGTGGATTCAGCGGTTTGCAAACCCTTTCTGTGCAGAATCCCAAAACCGGTATTTCCAGCCCAATGCCAGCATACGTACTAAACAGCAGGAAACTACGTCTAAAACTCAGCAGAAACGTTTCCTTGAAACTGCTCTGTTGTGCGTTCGTTCAACTAAGAGAGTTGAATCTATGTTGAGATTCAGCGAGTCAGAAACACGTTTCTTCTAGGAGCTGCGTTGGGATATTCCAGAGTGAATGGGACCATAGTCTGTACAGAGAAATATCTGCTTCTAAAAACAAAACGGAGCTATCTAACTGAATGGTTGTCAATGTGTGCATTCAACTGACAAAGTTAAACTCACGTGTGGATTCAGCGGTTTGCAAACCCTTTCTGTGCAGAATCCCAAAACCGGTATTTCCAGCCCAATGCCGGCATACGTACTAAAGTGCAGGAAACTTCGTCTAAAACTCAGGAGAAACGTTTCCTTGAAACTGCTCTGCTGTGCGTTCGTTCACCTAAGAGAGTTGAATCTATGTTGAGATTCAGCGAGTCAGAAACACGTTTCTTCCAGGAGCTGCGTTGGGATATTCCTGAGTGAATGGGACCATAGGCTGTACAGAGAAATATCTGCTTCTAAAACCAAAACGGAGCTATCTAACTGAATGGTTGTCAATGTGTGCATTCTACTGACAAAGTTAAACTCACGTGTGGATTCAGCGGTTTGCAAACCCTTTCTGTGCAGAATCCCAAAACCGGTATTTCCAGCCCAATGCCGGCATCCGTACTAAACAGCAGGAAACTTCGTCTAAAACTCAGGAGAAACGTTTCCTTGAAACTGCTCTGCTGTTCGTTCGTTCACCTAAGAGAGTTGAAACTGTGTTGAGATTCAGCGAGTCAGAAAGACGTTTCTTCTAGGAGCTGCGTTGGGATATTCTCGAGTGAATGGGACCATACGCTGTACAGAGAAATATGTGCTTCTAAAACCAAAACTGTGCTATCTAACTGAATGGTTGTCAATGCGTGCATTCAACTGACAGAGTTAAACTCACGTGTGGATTCAGCGGTTTGCAAACCCTTTCTGTGCAGAATCCCAAAACCGGTATTTCCAGCTCAATGCCGGCATCCGTACTAAACAGCAGGAAACTTCGTCTAAAACTCAGGAGAAACGTTTCCTTGAAACTGCTCTGCTGTGCGTTCGTTCACCTAAGAGACTTGAATCTATGTTGAGATTCAGCGAGTCAGAAACACGTTTCTTCCAGGAGCTGCGTGAGGATATTCCCGAGTGAATGGGACCATAGGCTGTACAGAGAAATATCTGCTTCTAAAACCACAACGGAGCTATCTAACTGGATGGTTGTCAATGTGTGCATTCAACTGACAGAGTTAAACTCACGTGTGGATTCAGCGGTTTGCAAACCCTTTCTGTGCAGAATCCCAAAACCGGTATTTCCAGCCCAATGCCGGCATACGTACTAAACAGCAGGAAACTTCGTCTAAAACTCAGGAGAAACGTTTCCTTGAAACTGCTCTGCTGTGCGTTCGTTCACCTAAGAGAGTGGAAACTGTGTTGAGATTCAGCGAGTCAGAAAGACGTTTCTTCTAGGAGCTGCGTTGGGATATTCTCGAGTGAATGGGACCATACGCTGTACAGAGAAATATGTGCTTCTAAAACCAAAACTGTGCTATCTAACTGAATGGTTGTCAATGCGTGCATTCAACTGACAGAGTTAAACTCACGTGTGGATTCAGCGGTTTCCAAACCCTTTCTGTGCAGAATACCAAAACCGGTATTTCCAGCTCAATGACGGCATCCGTACTAAACAGCAGGAATCTTCGTCTAAAACTCAGGAGAAAAGTTTCCTTGAAACTGCTCTGCTGTGCGTTCGTTCACCTAAGAGACTTGAATCTATGTTGAGATTCAGCGAGTCAGAAACACGTTTATTCTAGGAGCTGCGTTGGGATATTCCCGAGTGAATGTGACCATAGGCTGTACAGAGAAATATCTGCTTCTAAAACCAAAACGGAGCTATCTCACTGAATGGTTGTCAGTGTGTGCATTCAACTGACAGAGTTAAATTCACGTGTGGATTCAGTGGTTTGCAAACCATTTCTGTGCAGAATCCCAAAACCGGTATTTCCAGCCCAATGCCAGCATACGTACTAAACAGCAGGAAACTACGTCTAAAACTCAGCAGAAACGTTTCCTTGAAACTGCTCTGTTGTGCGTTCGTTCAACTAAGAGAGTTGAATCTATGTTGAGATTCAGCGAGTCAGAAACACGTTTCTTCTAGGAGCTGCGTTGGGATATTCCCGAGTGAATGGGACCATAGTCTGTACAGAGAAATATCTGCTTCTAAAAACAAAACGGAGCTATCTAACTGAATGGTTGTCAATGTGTGCATTCAACTGAAAAAGTTAAACTCACGTGTGGATTCAGCGGTTTGCAAACCCTTTCTGTGCAGAATCCCAAAACCGGTATTTCCAGCCCAATGCCGGCATACGTACTAAAGTGCAGGAAACTTCGTCTAAAACTCAGGAGAAACGTTTCCTTGAAACTGCTCTGCTGTGCGTTCGTTCACCTAAGAGAGTTGAATCTATGTTGAGATTCAGCGAGTCAGAAACACGTTTCTTCCAGGAGCTGCGTTGGGATATTCCTGAGTGAATGGGACCATAGGCTGTACAGAGAAATATCTGCTTCTAAAACCAAAACGGAGCTATCTAACTGAATGGTTGTCAATGTGTGCATTCAACTGACAGAGTTAAACTCACGTGTGGATTCAGTGGTTTGCAAACCCTTTCTGTGCAGAATCCCAAAACCGGTATTTCCAGCCCAATGCCGGCATACGTACTAAACAGCAGGAAACTTCGTCTAAAACTCAGGAGAAACGTTTCCTTGAAACTGCTCTGCTGTGCGTTCGTTCACTTAAGAGAGTTGAATCTATGTTGAGATTCAGCGAGTCAGAAACACGTTTCTTCTAGGAGCTGCGTTGGGATATTCCCGAGTGAATGGGACCATAGTCTGTACAGAGAAATATCTGCTTCTAAAACCAAAACGGAGCTATCTAACTGGATTGTTGTCAATGTGTGCATTCAACTGACAAAGTTAAACTCACGTGTGGATTCAGCGGTTTGCAAACCCTTTCTGTGCAGAATCCCAAAACCGGTATTTCCAGCCCAATGCCGGCATCCGTACTAAGCAGCAGGAAACTTCGTCTAAAACTCAGGAGAAACGTTTCCTTGAAACTGCTCTGCTGTGCGTTCGTTCACCTAAGAGAGTTGAATATATGTTGAGATTCAGCGAGTCAGAAACACGTTTCTTCTAGGTGCTGCGTTGGGATATTCCCGAGTGAATGGGACCATAGGCTGTACAGAGAAATGTCTGCTCCTAAAACCAAAAGGGTGCTATCTAACTGAATGGTTGTCAATGTGTGCATTCAACTGACAGAGTTAAACTCACGTTTGGATTCAGCGGTTTACAAACCCTTTCTGTGCAGAATCCCAAAACCGGTAATTCCAGCTCAATGCCGGCATATGTACTAAACTGCAGGAAACTTCGTCTAAAACTCAGGAGAAACGTTTCCTTGAAACTGCTCTGCTGCGCGTTCGTTCAACTAAGAGAGTTGAATCTATGTTGAGATTCAGCGAGTCAGAAACACGTTTCTTCTAGGAGCTGCGTTGGGATATTCCCGAGTGAATCAGACCATAGGCTGTACAGAGAAATATCTGCTTCTAAAACCAAAACGGAGCTATCTACCTGGATGTTTGTCAATGTGTGCATTCAACTGAGAGAGTTAAACTCACGTGTGGATTCAGTGGTTTGCAAACCCTTTCTGTGCAGAATCCCAAAACCGGTATTTCCAGCCCAATGCCGGCATCCGTACTAAACAGCAGGAAACTTCGTCTAAAACTCAGGAGAAACGTTTCCTTGAAACTGCTCTGCTGTTCGTTCGTTCACCTAAGAGAGTTGAATCAATGTTGAGATTCAGCGAGTCAGAAACACGTTTCTTCTAGGAGCTGCGTTGGGATATTCCCGAGTGAATGGGACCATAGGCTGTACAGAGAAATATCTGCTTTTAAAACAAAAACGGAACTATCTAACTGAATGGTTGTCAATGTGTGCATTCAACTGACAGAGTTAAACTCACATGTGGATTCAGCGGTTTGCAAACCCTTTCTGTGCAGAATCCCAAAACCGGTATTTCCAGCCCAATGCCGGCATACGTACTAAACAGCAGGAAACTTCGTCTAAAACTCAGGAGAAACGTTTCCTTGAAACTGCTCTGCTGTGCGTTCGTTCACCTAAGAGACTTGAATCTATGTTGAGATTCAGCGAGTCAGAAACACGTTTCTTCTAGGAGCTGCGTTGGGATATTCCCGAGTGAATGGGACCATAGGCTGTACAGAGAAATATCTGCTTCTAAAACCAAAACGGAGCTATCTAACTGAATGGTTGTCAATGTGTGCATTCAACTGACAGAGGTAAACTCACGTGTGGATTCAGCGGTTTGCAAACCCTTTCTGTGCAGAAGCCAAAAACCGGTATTTCCAGCCCAATGCCGGCATCCGTACTAAACAACAGGAGACTTCGTCTAAAACTCAGGAGAAAAGTTTCCTTGAAACTGCTCTGCTGTGCGTTCGTTCACCTAAGAGAGTTGAATCTATGTTGAGATTCAGCGAGTCAGAAACACGTTTCTTCTAGGAGCTGCGTTGGGATATTCCCGAGTGAATGGGACCATAGGATGAACAGAGAAATATCTGTTTCTAAAACCAAAACGGAGCTATCTAACTGAATGGTTGTCAATATGTGCATTCAACTGACAGAGTTAAACTCACGTGTGGATTCAGCGGTTTGCAAACCCTTTCTGTGCAGAAGCCAAAAACCGGTATTTCCAGCCCAATGCCGGCATCCGTACTAAACAGCAGGAGACTTCGTCTAAAACTCAGGAGAAAAGTTTCCTTGAAACTGCTCTGCTGTTCGTTCGCTCACCTAAGAGAGTTGAATCAATGTTGAGATTCAGCGAGTCAGAAACACGTTTCTTCTAGGAGCTGCATTGGGATATTCCCGAGTGAATGGGACCATAGTCTGTACAGAGAAATATCTGCTTCTAAAACCAAAACGGAGCTATCTAACTGGATTGTTGTCAATGTGTGCATTCAACTGACAAAGTTAAACTCACGTGTGGATTCAGCGGTTTGCAAACCCTTTCTGTGCAGAATCCCAAAACCGGTATTTCCAGCCCAATGCCGGCATCCGTACTAAACAGCAGGAAACTTCGTCTAAAACTCAGGAGAAACGTTTCCTTGAAACTGCTCTGCTGTGCGTTCGTTCACCTAAGAGAGTTGAATATATGTTGAGATTCAGCGAGTCAGAAACACGTTTCTTCTAGGTGCTGCGTTGGGATATTCCCGAGTGAATGGGACCATAGGCTGTACAGAGAAATGTCTGCTCCTAAAACCAAAAGGGTGCTATCTAACTGAAAGGTTGTCAATGTGTGCATTCAACTGACAGAGTTAAACTCACGTTTGGATTCAGCGGTTTACAAACCCTTTCTGTGCAGAATCCCAAAACCGGTAATTCCAGCTCAATGCCGGCATATGTACTAAACTGCAGGAAACTTCGTCTAAAACTCAGGAGAAACGTTTCCTTGAAACTGCTCTGCTGTGCGTTCGTTCAACTAAGAGAGTTGAATCTATGTTGAGATTCAGCGAGTCAGAAACACGTTTCTTCTAGGAGCTGCGTTGGGATATTCCCGAGTGAATCAGACCATAGGCTGTACAGAGAAATATCTGCTTCTAAAACCAAAACGGAGCTATCTACCTGGATGTTTGTCAATGTGTGCATTCAACTGACAAAGTTAAACTCACGTGTGGATTCAGCGGTTTGCAAACCCTTTCTGTGCAGAATCCCAAAACCGGTATTTCCAGCCCAATGCCGGCATCCGTACTAAACAGCAGGAAACGTCGTCTAAAACTCAGGAGAAACGTTTCCTTGAAACTGCTCTGCTGTTCGTTCGTTCACCTAAGAGAGTTGAATCAATGTTGAGATTCAGCGAGTCAGAAACACGTTTCTTCTAGGAGCTGCGTTGGGATATTCCCGAGTGAATGGGACCATAGGCTGTACAGAGAAATATCTGCTTTTAAAACAAAAACGGAACTATCTAACTGAATGGTTGTCAATGTGTGCATTCAACTGACAGAGTTAAACTCACATGTGGATTCAGCGGTTTGCAAACCCTTTCTGTGCAGAATCCCAAAACCGGTATTTCCAGCCCAATGCCGGCATACGTACTAAACAGCAGGAAACTTCGTCTAAAACTCAGGAGAAACGTTTCCTTGAAACTGCTCTGCTGTGCGTTCGTTCACTTAAGAGAGTTGAATCTATGTTGAGATTCAGCGAGTCAGAAACACGTTTCTTCTAGGAGCTGCGTTGGGATATTCCCGAGTGAATGGGACCATAGTCTGTACAGAGAAATATCTGCTTCTAAAACCAAAACGGAGCTATCTAACTGGATTGTTGTCAATGTGTGCATTCAACTGACAAAGTTAAACTCACGTGTGGATTCAGCGGTTTGCAAACCCTTTCTGTGCAGAATCCCAAAACCGGTATTTCCAGCCCAATGCCGGCATCCGTACTAAACAGCAGGAAACTTCGTCTAAAACTCAGGAGAAACGTTTCCTTGAAACTGCTCTGCTGTGCGTTCGTTCACCTAAGAGAGTTGAATATATGTTGAGATTCAGCGAGTCAGAAACACGTTTCTTCTAGGTGCTGCGTTGGGATATTCCCGAGTGAATGGGACCATAGGCTGTACAGAGAAATATCTGCTTCTAAAACCAAAACGGAGCTATCTAACTGAATGGTTGTCAATGTGTGCATTCAACTGACAGAGTTAAACTCACGTGTGGATTCAGCGGTTTGCAAACCCTTTCTGTGCAGAATCCCAAAACCGGTATTTCCAGCCCAATGCCGGCATACGTACTAAACAGCAGGAAACTTCGTCTAAAACTCAGGAGAAACGTTTCCTTGAAACTGCTCTGCTGTGCGTTCGTTCACCTAAGAGAGTGGAAACTGTGTTGAGATTCAGCGAGTCAGAAAGACGTTTCTTCTAGGAGCTGCGTTGGGATATTCCCGAGTGAATGGGACCATAGGCTGTACAGAGAAATATCTGCTTCTAAAACCAAAACGGAGCTATCTAACTGAATGGTTGTCAATGTGTGCATTCAACTGACAGAGTTAAACTCACGTGTGGATTCAGCGGTTTGCAAACCCTTTCTGTGCAGAATCCCAAAACCGGTATTTCCAGCCCAATGCCGGCATACGTACTAAACAGCAGGAAACTTCGTCTAAAACTCAGGAGAAACGTTTCCTTGAAACTGCTCTGCTGTGCGTTCGTTCACCTAAGAGAGTGGAAACTGTTTTGAGATTCAGCGAGTCAGAAAGACGTTTCTTCTAGGAGCTGCGTTGGGATATTCTCGAGTGAATGGGACCATACGCTGTACAGAGAAATATGTGCTTCTAAAACCAAAACTGTGCTATCTAACTGAATGGTTGTCAATGCGTGCATTCAACTGACAGAGTTAAACTCACGTGTGGATTCAGCGGTTTGCAAACCCTTTCTGTGCAGAATACCAAAACCGGTATTTCCAGCTCAATGCCGGCATCCGTACTAAACAGCAGGAATCTTCGTCTAAAACTCAGGAGAAAAGTTTCCTTGAAACTGCTCTGCTGTGCGTTCGTTCACCTAAGAGACTTGAATCTATGTTGAGATTCAGCGAGTCAGAAACACGTTTATTCTAGGAGCTGCGTTGGGATATTCCCGAGTGAATGTGACCATAGGCTGTACAGAGAAATATCTGCTTCTAAAACCAAAACGGAGCTATCTCACTGAATGGTTGTCATTGTGTGCATTCAACTGACAGAGTTAAATTCACGTGTGGATTCAGTGGTTTCCAAACCATTTCTGTGCAGAATCCCAAAACCGGTATTTCCAGCCCAATGCCAGCATACGTACTAAACAGCAGGAAACTACGTCTAAAACTCAGCAGAAACGTTTCCTTGAAACTGCTCTGTTGTGCGTTCGTTCAACTAAGAGAGTTCAATCTATGTTGAGATTCAGCGAGTCAGAAACACGTTTCTTCTATGAGCGGCGTTGGGATATTCCCGAGTGAATGGGACCATAGTCTGTACAGAGAAATATCTGCTTCTAAAAACAAAACGGAGCAATCTAACTGAATGGTTGTCAATGTGTGCATTCAACTGACAAAGTTAAACTCACGTGTGGATTCAGCGGTTTGCAAACCCTTTCTGTGCAGAATCCCAAAACCGGTATTTCCAGCCCAATGCCGGCATACGTACTAAAGTGCAGGAAACTTCGTCTAAAACTCAGGAGAAACGTTTCCTTGAAACTGCTCTGCTGTGCGTTCGTTCACCTAAGAGAGTTGAATCTATGTTGAGATTCAGCGAGTCAGAAACACGTTTCTTCCAGGAGCTGCGTTGGGATATTCCTGAGTGAATGGGACCATAGGCTGTACAGAGAAATATCTGCTTCTAAAACCAAAACGGAACTATCTAACTGAATGGTTGTCAATGTGTGCATTCAACTGACAGAGTTAAACTCACGTGTGGATTCAGTGGTTTGCAAACCCTTTCTGTGCAGAATCCCAAAACCGGTATTTCCAGCCCAATGCCGGCATACGTACTAAACAGCAGGAAACTTCGTCTAAAACTCAGGAGAAACGTTTCCTTGAAACTGCTCTGCTGTGCGTTCGTTCACCTAAGAGAGTTGAATCTATGTTGAGATTCAGCGAGTCAGAAACACGTTTCTTCTAGGAGCTGCGTTGGGATATTCCCGAGTGAATGGGACCATAGTCTGTACAGAGAAATATCTGCTTCTAAAACCAAAACGGAGCTATCTAACTGGATGGTTGTCAATGTGTGCATTCAACTGACAAAGTTAAACTCACGTGTGGATTCAGCGGTTTGCAAACCCTTTCTGTGCAGAATCCCAAAACCGGTATTTCCAGCCCAATGCCGGCATCCGTACTAAACAGCAGGAAACTTCGTCTAAAACTCAGGAGAAACGTTTCCTTGAAACTGCTCTGCTGTGCGTTCGTTCACCTAAGAGAGTTGAATATATGTTGAGATTCAGCGAGTCAGAAACACGTTTCTTCTAGGTGCTGCGTTGGGATATTCCCGAGTGAATGGGACCATAGGCTGTACAGAGAAATATCTGCTTCTAAAACCAAAACGGAGCTATCTAACTGAATGGTTGTCAATGTGTGCATTCAACTGACAGAGTTAAACTCACGTGTGGATTCAGCGGTTTGCAAACCCTTTCTGTGCAGAATCCCAAAACCGGTATTTCCAGCCCAATGCCGGCATACGTACTAAACAGCAGGAAACTTCGTCTAAAACTCAGGAGAAACGTTTCCTTGAAACTGCTCTGCTGTGCGTTCGTTCACCTAAGAGAGTGGAAACTGTGTTGAGATTCAGCGAGTCAGAAAGACGTTTCTTCTAGGAGCTGCGTTGGGATATTCCCGAGTGAATGGGACCATAGGCTGTACAGAGAAATATCTGCTTCTAAAACCAAAACGGAGCTATCTAACTGAATGGTTGTCAATGTGTGCATTCAACTGACAGAGGTAAACTCACGTGTGGATTCAGCGGTTTGCAAACCCTTTCTGTGCAGAAGCCAAAAACCGGTATTTCCAGCCCAATGCCGGCATCCGTACTAAACAACAGGAGACTTCGTCTAAAACTCAGGAGAAAAGTTTCCTTGAAACTGCTCTGCTGTGCGTTCGTTCACCTAAGAGAGTTGAATCTATGTTGAGATTCAGCGAGTCAGAAACACGTTTCTTCTAGGAGCTGCGTTGGGATATTCCCGAGTGAATGGGACCATAGGATGAACAGAGAAATATCTGTTTCTAAAACCAAAACGGAGCTATCTAACTGAATGGTTGTCAATATGTGCATTCAACTGACAGAGTTAAACTCACGTGTGGATTCAGCGGTTTGCAAACCCTTTCTGTGCAGAAGCCAAAAACCGGTATTTCCAGCCCAATGCCGGCATCCGTACTAAACAGCAGGAGACTTCGTCTAAAACTCAGGAGAAAAGTTTCCTTGAAACTGCTCTGCTGTGCGTTCGCTCACCTAAGAGAGTTGAATCAATGTTGAGATTCAGCGAGTCAGAAACACGTTTCTTCTAGGAGCTGCATTGGGATATTCCCGAGTGAATGTGACCATAGGCTGTACAGAGAAATATCTGCTTCTAAAACCAAAACGGAGCTATCTCACTGAATGGTTGTCATTGTGTGCATTCAACTGACAGAGTTAAATTCACGTGTGGATTCAGTGGTTTCCAAACCATTTCTGTGCAGAATCCCAAAACCGGTATTTCCAGCCCAATGCCAGCATACGTACTAAACAGCAGGAAACTACGTCTAAAACTCAGCAGAAACGTTTCCTTGAAACTGCTCTGTTGTGCGTTCGTTCAACTAAGAGAGTTCAATCTATGTTGAGATTCAGCGAGTCAGAAACACGTTTCTTCTATGAGCGGCGTTGGGATATTCCCGAGTGAATGGGACCATAGTCTGTACAGAGAAATATCTGCTTCTAAAAACAAAACGGAGCAATCTAACTGAATGGTTGTCAATGTGTGCATTCAACTGACAAAGTTAAACTCACGTGTGGATTCAGCGGTTTGCAAACCCTTTCTGTGCAGAATCCCAAAACCGGTATTTCCAGCCCAATGCCGGCATACGTACTAAAGTGCAGGAAACTTCGTCTAAAACTCAGGAGAAACGTTTCCTTGAAACTGCTCTGCTGTGCGTTCGTTCACCTAAGAGAGTTGAATCTATGTTGAGATTCAGCGAGTCAGAAACACGTTTCTTCCAGGAGCTGCGTTGGGATATTCCTGAGTGAATGGGACCATAGGCTGTACAGAGAAATATCTGCTTCTAAAACCAAAACGGAACTATCTAACTGAATGGTTGTCAATGTGTGCATTCAACTGACAGAGTTAAACTCACGTGTGGATTCAGTGGTTTGCAAACCCTTTCTGTGCAGAATCCCAAAACCGGTATTTCCAGCCCAATGCCGGCATACGTACTAAACAGCAGGAAACTTCGTCTAAAACTCAGGAGAAACGTTTCCTTGAAACTGCTCTGCTGTGCGTTCGTTCACTTAAGAGAGTTGAATCTATGTTGAGATTCAGCGAGTCAGAAACACGTTTCTTCTAGGAGCTGCGTTGGGATATTCCCGAGTGAATGGGACCATAGTCTGTACAGAGAAATATCTGCTTCTAAAACCAAAACGGAGCTATCTAACTGGATGGTTGTCAATGTGTGCATTCAACTGACAAAGTTAAACTCACGTGTGGATTCAGCGGTTTGCAAACCCTTTCTGTGCAGAATCCCAAAACCGGTATTTCCAGCCCAATGCCGGCATCCGTACTAAACAGCAGGAAACTTCGTCTAAAACTCAGGAGAAACGTTTCCTTGAAACTGCTCTGCTGTGCGTTCGTTCACCTAAGAGAGTTGAATATATGTTGAGATTCAGCGAGTCAGAAACACGTTTCTTCTAGGTGCTGCGTTGGGATATTCCCGAGTGAATGGGACCATAGGCTGTACAGAGAAATATCTGCTTCTAAAACCAAAACGGAGCTATCTAACTGAATGGTTGTCAATGTGTGCATTCAACTGACAGAGTTAAACTCACGTGTGGATTCAGCGGTTTGCAAACCCTTTCTGTGCAGAATCCCAAAACCGGTATTTCCAGCCCAATGCCGGCATACGTACTAAACAGCAGGAAACTTCGTCTAAAACTCAGGAGAAACGTTTCCTTGAAACTGCTCTGCTGTGCGTTCGTTCACCTAAGAGAGTGGAAACTGTGTTGAGATTCAGCGAGTCAGAAAGACGTTTCTTCTAGGAGCTGCGTTGGGATATTCCCGAGTGAATGGGACCATAGGCTGTACAGAGAAATATCTGCTTCTAAAACCAAAACGGAGCTATCTAACTGAATGGTTGTCAATGTGTGCATTCAACTGACAGAGGTAAACTCACGTGTGGATTCAGCGGTTTGCAAACCCTTTCTGTGCAGAAGCCAAAAACCGGTATTTCCAGCCCAATGCCGGCATCCGTACTAAACAACAGGAGACTTCGTCTAAAACTCAGGAGAAAAGTTTCCTTGAAACTGCTCTGCTGTGCGTTCGTTCACCTAAGAGAGTTGAATCTATGTTGAGATTCAGCGAGTCAGAAACACGTTTCTTCTAGGAGCTGCGTTGGGATATTCCCGAGTGAATGGGACCATAGGATGAACAGAGAAATATCTGTTTCTAAAACCAAAACGGAGCTATCTAACTGAATGGTTGTCAATATGTGCATTCAACTGACAGAGTTAAACTCACGTGTGGATTCAGCGGTTTGCAAACCCTTTCTGTGCAGAAGCCAAAAACCGGTATTTCCAGCCCAATGCCGGCATCCGTACTAAACAGCAGGAGACTTCGTCTAAAACTCAGGAGAAAAGTTTCCTTGAAACTGCTCTGCTGTGCGTTCGCTCACCTAAGAGAGTTGAATCAATGTTGAGATTCAGCGAGTCAGAAACACGTTTCTTCTAGGAGCTGCATTGGGATATTCCCGAGTGAATGGGACCATAGTCTGTACAGAGAAATATCTGCTTCTAAAACCAAAACGGAGCTATCTAACTGGATTGTTGTCAATGTGTGCATTCAACTGACAAAGTTAAACTCACGTGTGGATTCAGCGGTTTGCAAACCCTTTCTGTGCAGAATCCCAACACCGGTATTTCCAGCCCAATGCCGGCATCCGTACTAAACAGCAGGAAACTTCGTCTAAAACTCAGGAGAAACGTTTCCTTGAAACTGCTCTGCTGTGCGTTCGTTCACCTAAGAGAGTTGAATATATGTTGAGATTCAGCGAGTCAGAAACACGTTTCTTCTAGGTGCTGCGTTGGGATATTCCCGAGTGAATGGGACCATAGGCTGTACAGAGAAATGTCTGCTCCTAAAACCAAAAGGGTGCTATCTAACTGAAAGGTTGTCAATGTGTGCATTCAACTGACAGAGTTAAACTCACGTTTGGATTCAGCGGTTTACAAACCCTTTCTGTGCAGAATCCCAAAACCGGTAATTCCAGCTCAATGCCGGCATATGTACTAAACTGCAGGAAACTTCGTCTAAAACTCAGGAGAAACGTTTCCTTGAAACTGCTCTGCTGTGCGTTCGTTCAACTAAGAGAGTTGAATCTATGTTGAGATTCAGCGAGTCAGAAACACGTTTCTTCTAGGAGCTGCGTTGGGATATTCCCGAGTGAATCAGACCATAGGCTGTACAGAGAAATATCTGCTTCTAAAACCAAAACGGAGCTATCTAACTGAATGGTTGTCAATATGTGCATTCAACTGACAGAGTTAAACTCACGTGTGGATTCAGCGGTTTGCAAACCCTTTCTGTGCAGAAGCCAAAAACCGGTATTTCCAGCCCAATGCCGGCATCCGTACTAAACAGCAGGAGACTTCGTCTAAAACTCAGGAGAAAAGTTTCCTTGAAACTGCTCTGCTGTGCGTTCCTTCACCTAAGAGAGTTGAATCAATGTTGAGATTCAGCGAGTCAGAAACACGTTTCTTCTAGGAGCTGCATTGGGATATTCCCGAGTGAATGGGACCATAGTCTGTACAGAGAAATATCTGCTTCTAAAACCAAAACGGAGCTATCTAACTGGATTGTTGTCAATGTGTGCATTCAACTGACAAAGTTAAACTCACGTGTGGATTCAGCGGTTTGCAAACCCTTTCTGTGCAGAATCCCAAAACCGGTATTTCCAGCCCAATGCCGGCATATGTACTAAACAGCAGGAAGCTTCGTCTAAAACTCAGGAGAAACGTTTCCTTGAAACTGCTCTGCTGTTCGTTCGCTCACCTAAGAGAGTTGAATCTATGTTGAGATTCAGCGAGTCAGAAACACGTTTCTTCTAGGAGATGCGTTGGGATATTCCCGAGTGAATGGGACCATAGGCTGTACAGAGAATTATCTGTTTCTAAAACCAAAACGGAGCTATCTAACTGAATGGTTGTCAATGTGTGCATTCAACTGACAGAGTTAAACTCACGTGTGGATTCAGCGGTTTGCAAACCCTTTCTGTGCAGAATCCCAAAACCGGTATTTCCAGCCCAATGCTGGCATCCGTACTAAACAGCAGGAGACTTCGTCTAAAACTCAGGAGAAAAGTTTCCTTGAAACTGCTCTGCTGTGAGTTCGTTCACCTAAGAGAGTTGAATCAATGTTGAGATTCAGCGAGTCAGAAACACGTTTCTTCTAGGAGCTGCGTTGGGATATTCCCGAGTGAATGGGACCATAGGCTGTACAGAGAAATATCTGCTTCTAAAACAAAAACGGAACTATCTAACTGAATGGTTGTCAATGTGTGCATTCAACTGACAGAGTTAAACTCACATGTGGATTCAGCGGTTTGCAAACCGTTTCTGTGCAGAATCCCAAAACCGGTATTTCCAGCCCAATGCCGGCATCCGTACTAAACAGCAGGAAACTTCGTCTAAAACTCAGGAGAAACGTTTCCTTGAAACTGCTCTGCTGTTCGTTCGTTCACCTAAGAGAGTTGAATCAATGTTGAGATTCAACGAGTCAGAAACACGTTTCTTCTAGGAGCTGCGTTGGGATATTCCCGAGTGAATGGGACCATAGGCTGTACAGAGAAATATCTGCTTCTAAAACAAAAACGGAGCTATCTAACTGAATGGTTGTCAATGTGTGCATTCAACTGACAGAGTTAAACTCACGTGTGGATTCAGCGGTTTGCAAACCCTTTCTGTGCAGCATCCAAAAACCGGTATTTCCAGCCCAATGCTGGCATCCGTAGTAAACAGCAGGAAACTTCGTCTAAAACTCAGGAGAAACGTTTCTTTGAAACTGCTCTGCTGTGCGTTCGTTCACCTAAGAGAGTTGAATCTATGTTGAGATTCAGCGAGTCAGAAACACGTTTCTTCTAGGAGCTGCGTTGGGATATTCCCGAGTGAATGGGACCACAGGCTGTACAGAGAAATATCTGCTTCTAAAACCAAAAGTGTGCTATCAAACTGAATGGTTGTCAATGTGTGCATTCAACTGACAGAGTTAAACTCACGTGTGGATTCAGCGGTTTGCAAACCCTTTCTGTGCAGAATTCCAAAACCGGTATGTCCAGCCCAATGCCGGCATCCGTACTAAACAGCAGGAACCTTCGTCTAAAACTCAGGAGAAACGTTTCCTTGAAACTGCTCTGCTGTTCGTTCGCTCACCTAAGAGAGTTGAATCTATGTTGAGATTCAGCGAGTCAGAAACACGTTTCTTCTAGGAGATGCGTTGGGATATTCCCGAGTGAATGGGACCATAGGCTGTACAGAGAATTATCTGTTTCTAAAACCAAAACGGAGCTATCTAACTGAATGGTTGTCAATGTGTGCATTCAACTGACAGAGTTAAACTCACGTGTGGATTCAGCGGTTTGCAAACCCTTTCTGTGCAGAATCCCAAAACCGGTATTTCCAGCCCAATGCTGGCATCCGTACTAAACAGCAGGAGACTTCGTCTAAAACTCAGGAGAAAAGTTTCCTTGAAACTGCTCTGCTGTGAGTTCGTTCACCTAAGAGAGGTGAATCAATGTTGAGATTCAGCGAGTCAGAAACACGTTTCTTCTAGGAGCTGCGTTGGGATATTCCCGAGTGAATGGGACCATAGGCTGTACAGAGAAATATCTGCTTCTAAAACAAAAACGGAACTATCTAACTGAATGGTTGTCAATGTGTGCATTCAACTGACAGAGTTAAACTCACATGTGGATTCAGCGGTTTGCAAACCCTTTCTGTGCAGAATCCCAAAACCGGTATTTCCAGCCCAATGCCGGCATAGGTACTAAACAGCAGGAAACTTCGTCTAAAACTCAGTAGAAACGTTTCCTTGAAACTGCTCTGCTGTGTGTTCGTTCACCTAAGAGACTTGAATCTATGTTGAGATTCAGCGAGTCAGAAACACGTTTCTTCCAGGAGCTGCGCTGGGATATTCCTGAGTGAATGGGTCCATAGGCTGTACAGGGAAATATCTGCTTCTAAAACCAAAACGGAGTTATCTAACTGAATGGTTGTCAATGTGTGCATTCATCTGACAGAGTTAAACTCACGTGTGGATTCAGTGGTTTGCAAACCCTTTCTGTGCAGAATCCCAAAACCGGTATTTCCAGCCCAATGCCGGCATACGTACTAAACAGCAGGAAACTTCGTCTAAAACTCAGGAGAAACGTTTCCTTGAAACTGCTCTGCTGTGCGTCCGTTCACTTAAGAGAGTTGAATCTATGTTGAGATTCAGCGAGTCAGAAACACGTTTCTTCTAGGAGCTGCATTGGGATATTCCCGAGTGAATGGGACCATAGTCTGTACAGAGAAATATCTGCTTCTAAAACCAAAACGGAGCTATCTAACTGGATTGTTGTCAATGTGTGCATTCAACTGACAAAGGTAAACTCACGTGTGGATTCAGCGGTTTGCAAACCCTTTCTGTGCAGAATCCCAAAACCGGTATTTCCAGCCCAATGCCGGCATCCGTACTAAACAGCAGGAAACTTCGTCTAAAACTCAGGAGAAACGTTTCCTTGAAACTGCTCTGCTGTGCGTTCGTTCACCTAAGAGAGTTGAATATATGTTGAGATTCAGCGAGTCAGAAACACGTTTCTTCTAGGTGCTGCGTTGGGATATTCCCGAGTGAATGGGACCATAGGCTGTACAGAGAAATGTCTGCTCCTAAAACCAAAAGGGTGCTATCTAACTGAATGGTTGTCAATGTGTGCATTCAACTGACAGAGTTAAACTCACGTTTGGATTCAGCGGTTTACAAACCCTTTCTGTGCAGAATCCCAAAACCGGTAATTCCAGCTCAATGCCGGCATATGTACTAAACTGCAGGAAACTTCGTCTAAAACTCAGGAGAAACGTTTCCTTGAAACTGCTCTGCTGTGCGTTCGTTCAACTAAGAGAGTTGAATCTATGTTGAGATTCAGCGAGTCAGAAACACGTTTCTTCTAGGAGCTGCGTTGGGATATTCCCGAGTGAATCAGACCATAGGCTGTACAGAGAAATATCTGCTTCTAAAACCAAAACGGAGCTATCTACCTGGATGTTTGTCAATGTGTGCATTCAACTGACAAAGTTAAACTCACGTGTGGATTCAGCGGTTTGCAAACCCTTTCTGTGCAGAATCCCAAAACCGGTATTTCCAGCCCAATGCCGGCATCCGTACTAAACAGCAGGAAACTTCGTCTAAAACTCAGGAGAAACGTTTCCTTGAAACTGCTCTGCTGTTCGTTCGTTCACCTAAGAGAGTTGAATCAATGTTGAGATTCAGCGAGTCAGAAACACGTTTCTTCTAGGAGCTGCGTTGGGATATTCCCGAGTGAATGGGACCATAGGCTGTACAGAGAAATATCTGCTTTTAAAACAAAAACGGAACTATCTAACTGAATGGTTGTCAATGTGTGCATTCAACTGACAGAGTTAAACTCACATGTGGATTCAGCGGTTTGCAAACCCTTTCTGTGCAGAATCCCAAAACCGGTATTTCCAGCCCAATGCCGGCATACGTACTAAACAGCAGGAAACTTCGTCTAAAACTCAGGAGAAACGTTTCCTTGAAACTGCTCTGCTGTGCGTTCGTTCACCTAAGAGACTTGAATCTATGTTGAGATTCAGCGAGTCAGAAACACGTTTCTTCCAGGAGCTGCGTGAGGATATTCCCGAGTGAATGGGACCATAGTCTGTACAGAGAAATATCTGCTTCTAAAACCAAAACGGAGCTATCAACCTGGATGGTTGTCAATGTGTGCATTCAACTGACAGAGTTAATCTCACGTGTGGACTCAGCGGTTTGCAAACCGTTTCTGTGCAGAATCCCAAAAACGGTATTTCCAGCCCAATGCCGGCATATGTACTAAACAGCAGGAAGCTTCGTCTAAGACTCAGGAGAAACGTTTCCTTGAAACTGCTCTGCTGTTCGTTCGTTCACCTAAGAGAGTTGAATCTATGTTGAGATTCAGCGAGTCAGAAACACGTTTCTTCTAGGAGATGCGTTGGGATATTCCCGAGTGAATGGGACCATAGGCTGTACAGAGAAATATCTGCTTCTAAAACAAAAACGGAACTATCTAACTGAATGGTTGTCAATATGTGCATTCAACTGACAGAGTTAAACTCACGTGTGGATTCAGCGGTTTGCAAACCCTTTCTGTGCAGAAGCCAAAAACCGGTATTTCCAGCCCAATGCCGGCATCCGTACTAAACAGCAGGAGACTTCGTCTAAAACTCAGGAGAAAAGTTTCCTTGAAACTGCTCTGCTGTGCGTTCGTTCACCTAAGAGAGTTGAATCAATGTTGAGATTCAGCGAGTCAGAAACACGTTTCTTCTAGGAGCTGTGTTGGGATATTCCCGAGTGAATGGGACCATAGGCTGTACAGAGAAATATCTGCTTCTAAAACCAAAACGGAGCTATCTAACGGGATGGTTGTCAATGTGTGCATTCAACTGACAGAGTTAAACTTACGTGTGGATTCAGCGGTTTGCAAACCCTTTCTGTGCAGAATCCCAAAACCGGCATTTCCAGCCCAGTGCCGGCATCCGTACTAAACAGCAGGAAACTTCGTCTAAAACTCAGGAGAAACGTTTCCATGAAACTGCTCTGCTGTGCGTTCCTTCACGTAAGAGAGTTGAATCTATGTTCAGATTCAGCGAGTCAGAAACACATTTCTTCTAGGAGCTGCGTTTGGATATTCCCACGTGAATGGGACCATAGGCTGTACAGAGAAATATCTCCTTCTAAAACCAAAAGGGTGCTATCAAACTGAATGGTTGTCAATGTGTTCATTCAACTGACAGAGTTAAACTCACGTGTGGATTCAGCGGTTTGCAAACCCTTTCTGTGCATTATCCCAAAACCGGTATTTCCAGCCCAATACCGGCATACGTACTAAACAGCAGGAAACTTCGTCTAAAACATAGGAGAAACGTCTCCTTGAAACTGCTCTGCTGTGCGTTGGTTCACCTAAGAGAGTTGAATCTATGTTGAGATTCAGCGAGTCAGAAACACGTTTCTTCTAGGGGCTGCGTTGGGATATTACCAAGTGAATGGGACCATAGGTTGTACAGAGAAATATCTGCTTCTAAAACCAAAAGGGAGCTATCAAACTGAATGGTTGTCCATGTGTGCATTCAACTGACAGAGTTAAACTCACTTGTGGATTCAGCGGTTTGCAAACCCTTTCTGTGCAGAATCCCAAAACCGGTATTTCCAGCCCAATGCCGGCATACGTACTAAACCGCAGAAAACTTCGTCTAAACCTCAGGAGAAACGTTTAATTGAAACTGCTCTGCTGTGCGTTCGTTCACCTAAGAGAGTTGAATCTATGTTGAGATTCAGCGAGTCAGAAACACGTTTCTTCTAGGAGCTGCGTTGGGATATTCTCGAGTGAATGAGACCATACGCTGTACAGAGAAATATGTGCTTCTAAAACCAAAACTGTGCTTTCTAACTGAATGGTTGTCAATGCGCGCATTCAACTGACAGAGTTAAACTCACGTGTGGATTCAGCGGTTTGCAAACCCTTTCTGTGCAGAATCCCAAAACCGGTATTTCCAGCTCAATGCCGGCATCCGTACTAAACAGCAGGAAACTTCGTCTAAAACTCAGGAGAAACGTTTCCTTGAAACTGCTCTGCTGTGCGTTCGTTCACCTAAGAGAGTTGAATCTATGTTGAGATTCAGCGAGTCAGAAACACGTTTCTTCTAGGAGCTGCGTTGGGATATTCCCGAGTGAATGGGACCATAGGCTGTACAGAGAAATATCTGCTTCTAAAACCAAAACGGAGCTATCTAACTGAATGGTTGTCAATGTGTGCATTCAACTGACAGAGTTAAACTCACGTGTGGATTCAGCGGTTTGCAAACCCTTTCTGTGCAGAATCCCAAAACCGGTATTTCCAGCCCAATGCCGGCATACGCACTAAACAGCAGGAAACTTCGTCTAAAACTCAGGAGAAACGTTTCCTTGAAACTGCTCTGCTGTGCGTTCGTTCACCTAAGAGAGTGGAAACTGTGTTGAGATTCAGCGAGTCAGAAACACGTTTCTTCTAGGAGCTGCGTTGGGATATTCTCGAGTGAATGGGACCATACGCTGTACAGAGAAATATGTGCTTCTAAAACCAAAACTGTGCTATCTAACTGAATGGTTGTCAATGCGTGCATTCAACTGACAGAGTTAAACTCACGTGTGGATTCAGCGGTTTGCAAACCCTTTCTGTGCAGAATACCAAAACCGGTATTTCCAGCAAAATGCCGGCATCCGTACTAAACAGCAGGAATCTTCGTCTAAAACTCAGGAGAAAAGTTTCCTTGAAACTGCTCTGCTGTGCGTTCGTTCACCTAAGAGACTTGAATCTATGTTGAGATTCAGCGAGTCAGAAACACGTTTATTCTAGGAGCTGCGTTGGGATATTCCCGAGTGAATGTGACCATAGGCTGTACAGAGAAATATCTGCTTCTAAAACCAAAACGGAGCTATCTCACTGAATGGTTGTCAGTGTGTGCATTCAACTGACAGAGTTAAATTCACGTGTGGATTCAGTGGTTTGCAAACCATTTCTGTGCAGAATCCCAAAACCGGTATTTCCAGCCCAATGCCAGCATACGTACTAAACAGCAGGAAACTACGTCTAAAACTCAGCAGAAACGTTTCCTTGAAACTGCTCTGTTGTGCGTTCGTTCAACTAAGAGAGTTGAATCTATGTTGAGATTCAGCGAGTCAGAAACACGTTTCTTCTAGGAGCTGCGTTGGGATATTCCAGAGTGAATGGGACCATAGTCTGTACAGAGAAATATCTGCTTCTAAAAACAAAACGGAGCTATCTAACTGAATGGTTGTCAATGTGTGCATTCAACTGACAAAGTTAAACTCACGTGTGGATTCAGCGGTTTGCAAACCCTTTCTGTGCAGAATCCCAAAACCGTTATTTCCAGCCCAATGCCGGCATACGTACTAAAGTGCAGGAAACTTCGTCTAAAACTCAGGAGAAACGTTTCCTTGAAACTGCTCTGCTGTGCGTTCGTTCAACTAAGAGAGTTGAATCTATGTTGAGATTCAGCGAGTCAGAAACACGTTTCTTCCAGGAGCTGCGTTGGGATATTCCTGAGTGAATGGGACCATAGGCTGTACAGAGAAATATCTGCTTCTAAAACCAAAACGGAGCTATCTAACTGAATGGTTGTCAATGTGTGCATTCTACTGACAAAGTTAAACTCACGTGTGGATTCAGCGGTTTGCAAACCCTTTCTGTGCAGAATCCCAAAACCGGTATTTCCAGCCCAATGCCGGCATCCGTACTAAACAGCAGGAAACTTCGTCTAAAACTCAGGAGAAACGTTTCCTTGAAACTGCTCTGCTGTTCGTTCGTTCACCTAAGAGAGTTGAAACTGTGTTGAGATTCAGCGAGTCAGAAAGACGTTTCTTCTAGGAGCTGCGTTGGGATATTCTCGAGTGAATGGGACCATACGCTGTACAGAGAAATATGTGCTTCTAAAACCAAAACTGTGCTATCTAACTGAATGGTTGTCAATGCGTGCATTCAACTGACAGAGTTAAACTCACGTGTGGATTCAGCGGTTTGCAAACCCTTTCTGTGCAGAATCCCAAAACCGGTATTTCCAGCTCAATGCCGGCATCCGTACTAAACAGCAGGAAACTTCGTCTAAAACTCAGGAGAAACGTTTCCTTGAAACTGCTCTGCTGTGCGTTCGTTCACCTAAGAGACTTGAATCTATGTTGAGATTCAGCGAGTCAGAAACACGTTTCTTCCAGGAGCTGCGTGAGGATATTCCCGAGTGAATGGGACCATAGGCTGTACAGAGAAATATCTGCTTCTAAAACCACAACGGAGCTATCTAACTGGATGGTTGTCAATGTGTGCATTCAACTGACAGAGTTAAACTCACGTGTGGATTCAGCGGTTTGCAAACCCTTTCTGTGCAGAATCCCAAAACCGGTATTTCCAGCCCAATGCCGGCATACGTACTAAACAGCAGGAAACTTCGTCTAAAACTCAGGAGAAACGTTTCCTTGAAACTGCTCTGCTGTGCGTTCGTTCACCTAAGAGAGTGGAAACTGTGTTGAGATTCAGCGAGTCAGAAAGACGTTTCTTCTAGGAGCTGCGTTGGGATATTCTCGAGTGAATGGGACCATACGCTGTACAGAGAAATATGTGCTTCTAAAACCAAAACTGTGCTATCTAACTGAATGGTTGTCAATGCGTGCATTCAACTGACAGAGTTAAACTCACGTGTGGATTCAGCGGTTTGCAAACCCTTTCTGTGCAGAATACCAAAACCGGTATTTCCAGCTCAATGACGGCATCCGTACTAAACAGCAGGAATCTTCGTCTAAAACTCAGGAGAAAAGTTTCCTTGAAACTGCTCTGCTGTGCGTTCGTTCACCTAAGAGACTTGAATCTATGTTGAGATTCAGCGAGTCAGAAACACGTTTATTCTAGGAGCTGCGTTGGGATATTCCCGAGTGAATGTGACCATAGGCTGTACAGAGAAATATCTGCTTCTAAAACCAAAACGGAGCTATCTCACTGAATGGTTGTCAGTGTGTGCATTCAACTGACAGAGTTAAATTCACGTGTGGATTCAGTGGTTTGCAAACCATTTCTGTGCAGAATCCCAAAACCGGTATTTCCAGCCCAATGCCAGCATACGTACTAAACAGCAGGAAACTACGTCTAAAACTCAGCAGAAACGTTTCCTTGAAACTGCTCTGTTGTGCGTTCGTTCAACTAAGAGAGTTCAATCTATGTTGAGATTCAGCGAGTCAGAAACACGTTTCTTCTAGGAGCTGCGTTGGGATATTCCCGAGTGAATTGGGCCATAGTCTGTACAGAGAAATATCTGCTTCTAAAAACAAAACGGAGCTATCTAACTGAATGGTTGTCAATGTGTGCATTCAACTGACAAAGTTAAACTCACGTGTGGATTCAGCGGTTTGCAAACCCTTTCTGTGCAGAATCCCAAAACCGGTATTTCCAGCCCAATGCCGGCATACGTACTAAAGTGCAGGAAACTTCGTCTAAAACTCAGGAGAAACGTTTCCTTGAAACTGCTCTGCTGTGCGTTCGTTCACCTAAGAGAGTTGAATCTATGTTGAGATTCAGCGAGTCAGAAACACGTTTCTTCCAGGAGCTGCGTTGGGATATTCCTGAGTGAATGGGACCATAGGCTGTACAGAGAAATATCTGCTTCTAAAACCAAAACGGAGCTATCTAACTGAATGGTTGTCAATGTGTGCATTCAACTGACAGAGTTAAACTCACGTGTGGATTCAGTGGTTTGCAAAACCTTTCTGTGCAGAATCCCAAAACCGGTATTTCCAGCCCAATGCCGGCATACGTACTAAACAGCAGGAAACTTCGTCTAAAACTCAGGAGAAACGTTTCCTTGAAACTGCTCTGCTGTGCGTTCGTTCACTTAAGAGAGTTGAATCTATGTTGAGATTCAGCGAGTCAGAAACACGTTTCTTCTAGGAGCTGCGTTGGGATATTCCCGAGTGAATGGGACCATAGTCTGTACAGAGAAATATCTGCTTCTAAAACCAAAACGGAGCTATCTAACTGGATTGTTGTCAATGTGTGCATTCAACTGACAAAGTTAAACTCACGTGTGGATTCAGCGGTTTGCAAACCCTTTCTGTGCAGAATCCCAAAACCGGTATTTCCAGCCCAATGCCGGCATCCGTACTAAACAGCAGGAAACTTCGTCTAAAACTCAGGAGAAACGTTTCCTTGAAACTGCTCTGCTGTGCGTTCGTTCACCTAAGAGAGTTGAATATATGTTGAGATTCAGCGAGTCAGAAACACGTTTCTTCTAGGTGCTGCGTTGGGATATTCCCGAGTGAATGGGACCATAGGCTGTACAGAGAAATGTCTGCTCCTAAAACCAAAAGGGTGCTATCTAACTGAATGGTTGTCAATGTGTGCATTCAACTGACAGAGTTAAACTCACGTTTGGATTCAGCGGTTTACAAACCCTTTCTGTGCAGAATCCCAAAACCGGTAATTCCAGCTCAATGCCGGCATATGTACTAAACTGCAGGAAACTTCGTCTAAAACTCAGGAGAAACGTTTCCTTGAAACTGCTCTGCTGTGCGTTCGTTCAACTAAGAGAGTTGAATCTATGTTGAGATTCAGCGAGTCAGAAACACGTTTCTTCTAGGAGCTGCGTTGGGATATTCCCGAGTGAATCAGACCATAGGCTGTACAGAGAAATATCTGCTTCTAAAACCAAAACGGAGCTATCTACCTGGATGTTTGTCAATGTGTGCATTCAACTGAGAGAGTTAAACTCACGTGTGGATTCAGTGGTTTGCAAACCCTTTCTGTGCAGAATCCCAAAACCGGTATTTCCAGCCCAATGCCGGCATCCGTACTAAACAGCAGGAAACTTCGTCTAAAACTCAGGAGAAACGTTTCCTTGAAACTGCTCTGCTGTTCGTTCGTTCACCTAAGAGAGTTGAATCAATGTTGAGATTCAGCGAGTCAGAAACACGTTTCTTCTAGGAGCTGCGTTGGGATATTCCCGAGTGAATGGGACCATAGGCTGTACAGAGAAATATCTGCTTTTAAAATAAAAACGGAACTATCTAACTGAATGGTTGTCAATGTGTGCATTCAACTGACAGAGTTAAACTCACATGTGGATTCAGCGGTTTGCAAACCCTTTCTGTGCAGAATCCCAAAACCGGTATTTCCAGCCCAATGCCGGCATACGTACTAAACAGCAGGAAACTTCGTCTAAAACTCAGGAGAAACGTTTCCTTGAAACTGCTCTGCTGTGCGTTCGTTCACCTAAGAGACTTGAATCTATGTTGAGATTCAGCGAGTCAGAAACACGTTTCTTCCAGGAGCTGCGTGAGGATATTCCCGAGTGAATGGGACCATAGTCTGTACAGAGAAATATCTGCTTCTAAAACCAAAACGGAGCTATCTACCTGGATGGTTGTCAATGTGTGCATTCAACTGACAGAGTTAATCTCACGTGTGGACTCAGCGGTTTGCAAACCGTTTCTGTGCAGAATCCCAAAAACGGTATTTCCAGCCCAATGCCGGCATATGTACTAAACAGCAGGAAGCTTCGTCTAAAACTCAGGAGAAACGTTTCCTTGAAACTGCTCTGCTGTTCGTTCGTTCACCTAAGAGAGTTGAATCTATGTTGAGATTCAGCGAGTCAGAAACACGTTTCTTCTAGGAGATGCGTTGGGATATTCCCGAGTGAATGGGACCATAGGCTGTACAGAGAAATATCTGCTTCTAAAACAAAAACGGAACTATCTAACTGAATGGTTGTCAATGTGTGCATTCAACTGACAGAGTTAAACTGACAGGTGGATTCAGCGGTTTGCAAACCCTTTCTGTGCAGAATCCCAAAACCGGTATTTCCAGCCCAATGCCGTCATACGTACTAAACAGCAGGAAACTTCGTCTAAAACTCAGGAGAAACGTTTCCTTGAAACTGCTCTGCTGTGCGTTCGTTCACCTAAGAGACTTGAATCTATGTTGAGATTCAGCGAGTCAGAAACACGTTTCTTCCAGGAGCTGCGTGAGGATATTCCCGAGTGAATGGGACCATAGGCTGTACAGAGAAATATCTGCTTCTAAAACCAAAACGGAGCTATCTCACTGAATGGTTGTCAGTGTGTGCATTCAACTGACAGAGTTAAATTCACGTGTGGATTCAGTGGTTTGCAAACCATTTCTGTGCAGAATCCCAAAACCGGTATTTCCAGCCCAATGCCAGCATACGTACTAAACAGCAGGAAACTACGTCTAAAACTCAGCAGAAACGTTTCCTTGAAACTGCTCTGTTGTGCGTTCGTTCAACTAAGAGAGTTGAATCTATGTTGAGATTCAGCGAGTCAGAAACACGTTTCTTCTAGGAGCTGCATTGGGATATTCCAGAGTGAATGGGACCATAGTCTGTACAGAGAAATATCTGCTTCTAAAAACAAAACGGAGCTATCTAACTGAATGGTTGTCAATGTGTGCATTCAACTGACAAAGTTAAACTGACGTGTGGATTCAGCGGTTTGCAAACCCTTTCTGTGCAGAATCCCAAAACCGGTATTTCCAGCCCAATGCCGGCATACGTACTAAAGTGCAGGAAACTTCGTCTAAAACTCAGGAGAAACGTTTCCTTGAAACTGCTCTGCTGTGCGTTCGTTCACCTAAGAGAGTTGAATCTATGTTGAGATTCAGCGAGTCAGAAACACGTTTCTTCCAGGAGCTGCGTTGGGATATTCCTGAGTGAATGGGACCATAGGCTGTACAGAGAAATATCTGCTTCTAAAACCAAAACGGAGCTATCTAACTGAATGGTTGTCAATGTGTGCATTCTACTGACAAAGTTAAACTCACGTGTGGATTCAGCGGTTTGCAAACCCTTTCTGTGCAGAATCCCAAAACCGGTATTTCCAGCCCAATGCCGGCATCCGTACTAAACAGCAGGAAACTTCGTCTAAAACTCAGGAGAAACGTTTCCTTGAAACTGCTCTGCTGTTCGTTCGTTCACCTAAGAGAGTTGAAACTGTGTTGAGATTCAGCGAGTCAGAAAGACGTTTCTTCTAGGAGCTGCGTTGGGATATTCTCGAGTGAATGGGACCATACGCTGTACAGAGAAATATGTGCTTCTAAAACCAAAACTGTGCTATCTAACTGAATGGTTGTCAATGCGTGCATTCAACTGACAGAGTTAAACTCACGTGTGGATTCAGCGGTTTGCAAACCCTTTCTGTGCAGAATCCCAAAACCGGTATTTCCAGCTCAATGCCGGCATCCGTACTAAACAGCAGGAAACTTCGTCTAAAACTCAGGAGAAACGTTTCCTTGAAACTGCTCTGCTGTGCGTTCGTTCACCTAAGAGACTTGAATCTATGTTGAGATTCAGCGAGTCAGAAACACGTTTCTTCCAGGAGCTGCGTGAGGATATTCCCGAGTGAATGGGACCATAGGCTGTACAGAGAAATATCTGCTTCTAAAACCACAACGGAGCTATCTAACTGGATGGTTGTCAATGTGTGCATTCAACTGACAGAGTTAAACTCACGTGTGGATTCAGCGGTTTGCAAACCCTTTCTGTGCAGAATCCCAAAACCGGTATTTCCAGCCCAATGCCGGCATACGTACTAAACAGCAGGAAACTTCGTCTAAAACTCAGGAGAAACGTTTCCTTGAAACTGCTCTGCTGTGCGTTCGTTCACCTAAGAGAGTGGAAACTGTGTTGAGATTCAGCGAGTCAGAAAGACGTTTCTTCTAGGAGCTGCGTTGGGATATTCTCGAGTGAATGGGACCATACGCTGTACAGAGAAATATGTGCTTCTAAAACCAAAACTGTGCTATCTAACTGAATGGTTGTCAATGCGTGCATTCAACTGACAGAGTTAAACTCACGTGTGGATTCAGCGGTTTGCAAACCCTTTCTGTGCAGAATACCAAAACCGGTATTTCCAGCTCAATGACGGCATCCGTACTAAACAGCAGGAATCTTCGTCTAAAACTCAGGAGAAAAGTTTCCTTGAAACTGCTCTGCTGTGCGTTCGTTCACCTAAGAGACTTGAATCTATGTTGAGATTCAGCGAGTCAGAAACACGTTTATTCTAGGAGCTGCGTTGGGATATTCCCGAGTGAATGTGACCATAGGCTGTACAGAGAAATATCTGCTTCTAAAACCAAAACGGAGCTATCTCACTGAATGGTTGTCAGTGTGTGCATTCAACTGACAGAGTTAAATTCACGTGTGGATTCAGTGGTTTGCAAACCATTTCTGTGCAGAATCCCAAAACCGGTATTTCCAGCCCAATGCCAGCATACGTACTAAACAGCAGGAAACTACGTCTAAAACTCAGCAGAAACGTTTCCTTGAAACTGCTCTGTTGTGCGTTCGTTCAACTAAGAGAGTTCAATCTATGTTGAGATTCAGCGAGTCAGAAACACGTTTCTTCTAGGAGCTGCGTTGGGATATTCCCGAGTGAATGGGACCATAGTCTGTACAGAGAAATATCTGCTTCTAAAAACAAAACGGAGCTATCTAACTGAATGGTTGTCAATGTGTGCATTCAACTGACAAAGTTAAACTCACGTGTGGATTCAGCGGTTTGCAAACCCTTTCTGTGCAGAATCCCAAAACCGGTATTTCCAGCCCAATGCCGGCATACGTACTAAAGTGCAGGAAACTTCGTCTAAAACTCAGGAGAAACGTTTCCTTGAAACTGCTCTGCTGTGCGTTCGTTCACCTAAGAGAGTTGAATCTATGTTGAGATTCAGCGAGTCAGAAACACGTTTCTTCCAGGAGCTGCGTTGGGATATTCCTGAGTGAATGGGTCCATAGGCTGTACAGAGAAATATCTGCTTCTAAAACCAAAACGGAGCTATCTAACTGAATGGTTGTCAATGTGTGCATTCAACTGACAGAGTTAAACTCACGTGTGGATTCAGTGGTTTGCAAACCCTTTCTGTGCAGAATCCCAAAACCGGTATTTCCAGCCCAATGCCGGCATACGTACTAAACAGCAGGAAACTTCGTCTAAAACTCAGGAGAAACGTTTCCTTGAAACTGCTCTGCTGTGCGTTCGTTCACTTAAGAGAGTTGAATCTATGTTGAGATTCAGCGAGTCAGAAACACGTTTCTTCTAGGAGCTGCGTTGGGATATTCCCGAGTGAATGGGACCATAGTCTGTACAGAGAAATATCTGCTTCTAAAACCAAAACGGAGCTATCTAACTGGATTGTTGTCAATGTGTGCATTCAACTGACAAAGTTAAACTCACGTGTGGATTCAGCGGTTTGCAAACCCTTTCTGTGCAGAATCCCAAAACCGGTATTTCCAGCCCAATGCCGGCATCCGTACTAAGCAGCAGGAAACTTCGTCTAAAACTCAGGAGAAACGTTTCCTTGAAACTGCTCTGCTGTGCGTTCGTTCACCTAAGAGAGTTGAATATATGTTGAGATTCAGCGAGTCAGAAACACGTTTCTTCTAGGTGCTGCGTTGGGATATTCCCGAGTGAATGGGACCATAGGCTGTACAGAGAAATGTCTGCTCCTAAAACCAAAAGGGTGCTATCTAACTGAATGGTTGTCAATGTGTGCATTCAACTGACAGAGTTAAACTCACGTTTGGATTCAGCGGTTTACAAACCCTTTCTGTGCAGAATCCCAAAACCGGTAATTCCAGCTCAATGCCGGCATATGTACTAAACTGCAGGAAACTTCGTCTAAAACTCAGGAGAAACGTTTCCTTGAAACTGCTCTGCTGCGCGTTCGTTCAACTAAGAGAGTTGAATCTATGTTGAGATTCAGCGAGTCAGAAACACGTTTCTTCTAGGAGCTGCGTTGGGATATTCCCGAGTGAATCAGACCATAGGCTGTACAGAGAAATATCTGCTTCTAAAACCAAAACGGAGCTATCTACCTGGATGTTTGTCAATGTGTGCATTCAACTGAGAGAGTTAAACTCACGTGTGGATTCAGTGGTTTGCAAACCCTTTCTGTGCAGAATCCCAAAACCGGTATTTCCAGCCCAATGCCGGCATCCGTACTAAACAGCAGGAAACTTCGTCTAAAACTCAGGAGAAAAGTTTCCTTGAAACTGCTCTGCTGTTCGTTCGTTCACCTAAGAGAGTTGAATCAATGTTGAGATTCAGCGAGTCAGAAACACGTTTCTTCTAGGAGCTGCGTTGGGATATTCCCGAGTGAATGGGACCATAGGCTGTACAGAGAAATATCTGCTTTTAAAACAAAAACGGAACTATCTAACTGAATGGTTGTCAATGTGTGCATTCAACTGACAGAGTTAAACTCACATGTGGATTCAGCGGTTTGCAAACCCTTTCTGTGCAGAATCCCAAAACCGGTATTTCCAGCCCAATGCCGGCATACGTACTAAACAGCAGGAAACTTCGTCTAAAACTCAGGAGAAACGTTTCCTTGAAACTGCTCTGCTGTGCGTTCGTTCACCTAAGAGACTTGAATCTATGTTGAGATTCAGCGAGTCAGAAACACGTTTCTTCTAGGAGCTGCGTTGGGATATTCCCGAGTGAATGGGACCATAGGCTGTACAGAGAAATATCTGCTTCTAAAACCAAAACGGAGCTATCTAACTGAATGGTTGTCAATGTGTGCATTCAACTGACAGAGGTAAACTCACGTGTGGATTCAGCGGTTTGCAAACCCTTTCTGTGCAGAAGCCAAAAACCGGTATTTCCAGCCCAATGCCGGCATCCGTACTAAACAACAGGAGACTTCGTCTAAAACTCAGGAGAAAAGTTTCCTTGAAACTGCTCTGCTGTGCGTTCGTTCACCTAAGAGAGTTGAATCTATGTTGAGATTCAGCGAGTCAGAAACACGTTTCTTCTAGGAGCTGCGTTGGGATATTCCCGAGTGAATGGGACCATAGGATGAACAGAGAAATATCTGTTTCTAAAACCAAAACGGAGCTATCTAACTGAATGGTTGTCAATATGTGCATTCAACTGACAGAGTTAAACTCACGTGTGGATTCAGCGGTTTGCAAACCCTTTCTGTGCAGAAGCCAAAAACCGGTATTTCCAGCCCAATGCCGGCATCCGTACTAAACAGCAGGAGACTTCGTCTAAAACTCAGGAGAAAAGTTTCCTTGAAACTGCTCTGCTGTGCGTTCGCTCACCTAAGAGAGTTGAATCAATGTTGAGATTCAGCGAGTCAGAAACACGTTTCTTCTAGGAGCTGCATTGGGATATTCCCGAGTGAATGGGACCATAGTCTGTACAGAGAAATATCTGCTTCTAAAACCAAAACGGAGCTATCTAACTGGATTGTTGTCAATGTGTGCATTCAACTGACAAAGTTAAACTCACGTGTGGATTCAGCGGTTTGCAAACCCTTTCTGTGCAGAATCCCAAAACCGGTATTTCCAGCCCAATGCCGGCATCCGTACTAAACAGCAGGAAACTTCGTCTAAAACTCAGGAGAAACGTTTCCTTGAAACTGCTCTGCTGTGCGTTCGTTCACCTAAGAGAGTTGAGTATATGTTGAGATTCAGCGAGTCAGAAACACGTTTCTTCTAGGTGCTGCGTTGGGATATTCCCGAGTGAATGGGACCATAGGCTGTACAGAGAAATGTCTGCTCCTAAAACCAAAAGGGTGCTATCTAACTGAAAGGTTGTCAATGTGTGCATTCAACTGACAGAGTTAAACTCACGTTTGGATTCAGCGGTTTACAAACCCTTTCTGTGCAGAATCCCAAAACCGGTAATTCCAGCTCAATGCCGGCATATGTACTAAACTGCAGGAAACTTCGTCTAAAACTCAGGAGAAACGTTTCCTTGAAACTGCTCTGCTGTGCGTTCGTTCAACTAAGAGAGTTGAATCTATGTTGAGATTCAGCGAGTCAGAAACACGTTTCTTCTAGGAGCTGCGTTGGGATATTCCCGAGTGAATGGGACCATAGGCTGTACAGAGAAATATCTGCTTCTAAAACCAAAACGGAGCTATCTACCTGGATGTTTGTCAATGTGTGCATTCAACTGACAAAGTTAAACTCACGTGTGGATTCAGCGGTTTGCAAACCCTTTCTGTGCAGAATCCCAAAACCGGTATTTCCAGCCCAATGCCGGCATACGTACTAAAGTGCAGGAAACTTCGTCTAAAACTCAGGAGAAACGTTTCCTTGAAACTGCTCTGCTGTGCGTTCGTTCACCTAAGAGAGTTGAATCTATGTTGAGATTCAGCGAGTCAGAAACACGTTTCTTCCAGGAGCTGCGTTGGGATATTCCTGAGTGAATGGGACCATAGGCTGTACAGAGAAATATCTGCTTCTAAAACCAAAACGGAACTATCTAACTGAATGGTTGTCAATGTGTGCATTCAACTGACAGAGTTAAACTCACGTGTGGATTCAGTGGTTTGCAAACCCTTTCTGTGCAGAATCCCAAAACCGGTATTTCCAGCCCAATGCCGGCATACGTACTAAACAGCAGGAAACTTCGTCTAAAACTCAGGAGAAACGTTTCCTTGAAACTGCTCTGCTGTGCGTTCGTTCACTTAAGAGAGTTGAATCTATGTTGAGATTCAGCGAGTCAGAAACACGTTTCTTCTAGGAGCTGCGTTGGGATATTCCCGAGTGAATGGGACCATAGTCTGTACAGAGAAATATCTGCTTCTAAAACCAAAACGGAGCTATCTAACTGGATTGTTGTCAATGTGTGCATTCAACTGACAAAGTTAAACTCACGTGTGGATTCAGCGGTTTGCAAACCCTTTCTGTGCAGAATCCCAAAACCGGTATTTCCAGCCCAATGCCGGCATCCGTACTAAACAGCAGGAAACTTCGTCTAAAACTCAGGAGAAACGTTTCCTTGAAACTGCTCTGCTGTGCGTTCGTTCACCTAAGAGAGTTGAATATATGTTGAGATTCAGCGAGTCAGAAACACGTTTCTTCTAGGTGCTGCGTTGGGATATTCCCGAGTGAATGGGACCATAGGCTGTACAGAGAAATATCTGCTTCTAAAACCAAAACGGAGCTATCTAACTGAATGGTTGTCAATGTGTGCATTCAACTGACAGAGTTAAACTCACGTGTGGATTCAGCGGTTTGCAAACCCTTTCTGTGCAGAATCCCAAAACCGGTATTTCCAGCCCAATGCCGGCATACGTACTAAACAGCAGGAAACTTCGTCTAAAACTCAGGAGAAACGTTTCCTTGAAACTGCTCTGCTGTGCGTTCGTTCACCTAAGAGAGTGGAAACTGTGTTGAGATTCAGCGAGTCAGAAAGACGTTTCTTCTAGGAGCTGCGTTGGGATATTCCCGAGTGAATGGGACCATAGGCTGTACAGAGAAATATCTGCTTCTAAAACCAAAACGGAGCTATCTAACTGAATGGTTGTCAATGTGTGCATTCAACTGACAGAGTTAAACTCACGTGTGGATTCAGCGGTTTGCAAACCCTTTCTGTGCAGAATCCCAAAACCGGTATTTCCAGCCCAATGCCGGCATACGTACTAAACAGCAGGAAACTTCGTCTAAAACTCAGGAGAAACGTTTCCTTGAAAATGCTCTGCTGTGCGTTCGTTCACCTAAGAGAGTGGAAACTGTGTTGAGATTCAGCGAGTCAGAAAGACGTTTCTTCTAGGAGCTGCGTTGGGATATTCTCGAGTGAATGGGACCATACGCTGTACAGAGAAATATGTGCTTCTAAAACCAAAACTGTGCTATCTAACTGAATGGTTGTCAATGCGTGCATTCAACTGACAGAGTTAAACTCACGTGTGGATTCAGCGGTTTTCAAACCCTTTCTGTGCAGAATACCAAAACCGGTATTTCCAGCTCAATGCCGGCATCCGTACTAAACAGCAGGAATCTTCGTCTAAAACTCAGGAGAAAAGTTTCCTTGAAACTGCTCTGCTGTGCGTTCGTTCACCTAAGAGACTTGAATCTATGTTGAGATTCAGCGAGTCAGAAACACGTTTATTCTAGGAGCTGCGTTGGGATATTCCCGAGTGAATGTGACCATAGGCTGTACAGAGAAATATCTGCTTCTAAAACCAAAACGGAGCTATCTCACTGAATGGTTGTCATTGTGTGCATTCAACTGACAGAGTTAAATTCACGTGTGGATTCAGTGGTTTGCAAACCATTTCTGTGCAGAATCCCAAAACCGGTATTTCCAGCCCAATGCCAGCATACGTACTAAACAGCAGGAAACTACGTCTAAAACTCAGCAGAAACGTTTCCTTGAAACTGCTCTGTTGTGCGTTCGTTCAACTAAGAGAGTTCAATCTATGTTGAGATTCAGCGAGTCAGAAACACGTTTCTTCTATGAGCGGCGTTGGGATATTCCCGAGTGAATGGGACCATAGTCTGTACAGAGAAATATCTGCTTCTAAAAACAAAACGGAGCAATCTAACTGAATGGTTGTCAATGTGTGCATTCAACTGACAAAGTTAAACTCACGTGTGGATTCAGCGGTTTGCAAACCCTTTCTGTGCAGAATCCCAAAACCGGTATTTCCAGCCCAATGCCGGCATACGTACTAAAGTGCAGGAAACTTCGTCTAAAACTCAGGAGAAACGTTTCCTTGAAACTGCTCTGCTGTGCGTTCGTTCACCTAAGAGAGTTGAATCTATGTTGAGATTCAGCGAGTCAGAAACACGTTTCTTCCAGGAGCTGCGTTGGGATATTCCTGAGTGAATGGGACCATAGGCTGTACAGAGAAATATCTGCTTCTAAAACCAAAACGGAACTATCTAACTGAATGGTTGTCAATGTGTGCATTCAACTGACAGAGTTAAACTCACGTGTGGATTCAGTGGTTTGCAAACCCTTTCTGTGCAGAATCCCAAAACCGGTATTTCCAGCCCAATGCCGGCATACGTACTAAACAGCAGGAAACTTCGTCTAAAACTCAGGAGAAACGTTTCCTTGAAACTGCTCTGCTGTGCGTTCGTTCACTTAAGAGAGTTGAATCTATGTTGAGATTCAGCGAGTCAGAAACACGTTTCTTCTAGGAGCTGCGTTGGGATATTCCCGAGTGAATGGGACCATAGTCTGTACAGAGAAATATCTGCTTCTAAAACCAAAACGGAGCTATCTAACTGGATTGTTGTCAATGTGTGCATTCAACTGACAAAGTTAAACTCACGTGTGGATTCAGCGGTTTGCAAACCCTTTCTGTGCAGAATCCCAAAACCGGTATTTCCAGCCCAATGCCGGCATCCGTACTAAACAGCAGGAAACTTCGTCTAAAACTCAGGAGAAACGTTTCCTTGAAACTGCTCTGCTGTGCGTTCGTTCACCTAAGAGAGTTGAATATATGTTGAGATTCAGCGAGTCAGAAACACGTTTCTTCTAGGTGCTGCGTTGGGATATTCCCGAGTGAATGGGACCATAGGCTGTACAGAGAAATATCTGCTTCTAAAACCAAAACGGAGCTATCTAACTGAATGGTTGTCAATGTGTGCATTCAACTGACAGAGTTAAACTCACGTGTGGATTCAGCGGTTTGCAAACCCTTTCTGTGCAGAATCCCAAAACCGGTATTTCCAGCCCAATGCCGGCATACGTACTAAACAGCAGGAAACTTCGTCTAAAACTCAGGAGAAACGTTTCCTTGAAACTGCTCTGCTGTGCGTTCGTTCACCTAAGAGAGTGGAAACTGTGTTGAGATTCAGCGAGTCAGAAAGACGTTTCTTCTAGGAGCTGCGTTGGGATATTCCCGAGTGAATGGGACCATAGGCTGTACAGAGAAATATCTGCTTCTAAAACCAAAACGGAGCTATCTAACTGAATGGTTGTCAATGTGTGCATTCAACTGACAGAGGTAAACTCACGTGTGGATTCAGCGGTTTGCAAACCCTTTCTGTGCAGAAGCCAAAAACCGGTATTTCCAGCCCAATGCCGGCATCCGTACTAAACAACAGGAGACTTCGTCTAAAACTCAGGAGAAAAGTTTCCTTGAAACTGCTCTGCTGTGCGTTCGTTCACCTAAGAGAGTTGAATCTATGTTGAGATTCAGCGAGTCAGAAACACGTTTCTTCTAGGAGCTGCGTTGGGATATTCCCGAGTGAATGGGACCATAGGATGAACAGAGAAATATCTGTTTCTAAAACCAAAACGGAGCTATCTAACTGAATGGTTGTCAATATGTGCATTCAACTGACAGAGTTAAACTCACGTGTGGATTCAGCGGTTTGCAAACCCTTTCTGTGCAGAAGCCAAAAACCGGTATTTCCAGCCCAATGCCAGCATCCGTACTAAACAGCAGGAGACATCGTCTAAAACTCAGGAGAAAAGTTTCCTTGAAACTGCTCTGCTGTGCGTTCGCTCACCTAAGAGAGTTGAATCAATGTTGAGATTCAGCGAGTCAGAAACACGTTTCTTCTAGGAGCTGCATTGGGATATTCCCGAGTGAATGGGACCATAGTCTGTACAGAGAAATATCTGCTTCTAAAACCAAAACGGAGCTATCTAACTGGATTGTTGTCAATGTGTGCATTCAACTGACAAAGTTAAACTCACGTGTGGATTCAGCGGTTTGCAAACCCTTTCTGTGCAGAATCCCAAAACCGGTATTTCCAGCCCAATGCCGGCATCCGTACTAAACAGCAGGAAACTTCGTCTAAAACTCAGGAGAAACGTTTCCTTGAAACTGCTCTGCTGTGCGTTCGTTCACCTAAGAGAGTTGAATATATGTTGAGATTCAGCGAGTCAGAAACACGTTTCTTCTAGGTGCTGCGTTGGGATATTCCCGAGTGAATGGGACCATAGGCTGTACAGAGAAATGTCTGCTCCTAAAACCAAAAGGGTGCTATCTAACTGAAAGGTTGTCAATGTGTGCATTCAACTGACAGAGTTAAACTCACGTTTGGATTCAGCGGTTTACAAACCCTTTCTGTGCAGAATCCCAAAACCGGTAATTCCAGCTCAATGCCGGCATATGTACTAAACTGCAGGAAACTTCGTCTAAAACTCAGGAGAAACGTTTCCTTGAAACTGCTCTGCTGTGCGTTCGTTCAACTAAGAGAGTTGAATCTATGTTGAGATTCAGCGAGTCAGAAACACGTTTCTTCTAGGAGCTGAGTTGGGATATTCCCGAGTGAATCAGACCATAGGCTGTACAGAGAAACATCTGCTTCTAAAACCAAAACGGAGCTATCTACCTGGATGTTTGTCAATGTGTGCATTCAACTGACAAAGTTAAACTCACGTGTGGATTCAGCGGTTTGCAAACCCTTTCTGTGCAGAATCCCAAAACCGGTATTCCCAGCCCAATGCCGGCATCCGTACTAAACAGCAGGAAACTTCGTCTAAAACTCAGGAGAAACGTTTCCTTGAAACTGCTCTGCTGTTCGTTCGTTCACCTAAGAGAGTTGAATCAATGTTGAGATTCAGCGAGTCAGAAACACGTTTCTTCTAGGAGCTGCGTTGGGATATTCCCGAGTGAATGGGACCATAGGCTGTACAGAGAAATATCTGCTTCTAAAACCAAAACGGAGCTATCTAACTGGATTGTTGTCAATGTGTGCATTCAACTGACAAAGTTAAACTCACGTGTGGATTCAGCGGTTTGCAAACCCTTTCTGTGCAGAATCCCAAAACCGGTATTTCCAGCCCAATGCCGGCATCCGTACTAAACAGCAGGAAACTTCGTCTAAAACTCAGGAGAAACGTTTCCTTGAAACTGCTCTGCTGTGCTTTCGTTCACCTAAGAGAGTTGAATATATGTTGAGATTCAGCGAGTCAGAAACACGTTTCTTCTAGGTGCTGCGTTGGGATATTCCCGAGTGAATGGGACCATAGGCTGTACAGAGAAATATCTGCTTCTAAAACCAAAACGGAGCTATCTAACTGAATGGTTGTCAATGTGTGCATTCAACTGACAGAGTTAAACTCACGTGTGGATTCAGCGGTTTGCAAACCCTTTCTGTGCAGAATCCCAAAACCGGTATTTCCAGCCCAATGCCGGCATACGTACTAAACAGCAGGAAACTTCGTCTAAAACTCAGGAGAAACGTTTCCTTGAAACTGCTCTGCTGTGCGTTCGTTCACCTAAGAGAGTGGAAACTGTGTTGAGATTCAGCGAGTCAGAAAGACGTTTCTTCTAGGAGCTGCGTTGGGATATTCCCGAGTGAATGGGACCATAGGCTGTACAGAGAAATATCTGCTTCTAAAACCAAAACGGAGCTATCTAACTGAATGGTTGTCAATGTGTGCATTCAACTGACAGAGGTAAACTCACGTGTGGATTCAGCGGTTTGCAAACCCTTTCTGTGCAGAAGCCAAAAACCGGTATTTCCAGCCCAATGCCGGCATCCGTACTAAACAACAGGAGACTTCGTCTAAAACTCAGGAGAAAAGTTTCCTTGAAACTGCTCTGCTGTGCGTTCGTTCACCTAAGAGAGTTGAATCTATGTTGAGATTCAGCGAGTCAGAAACACGTTTCTTCTAGGAGCTGCGTTGGGATATTCCCGAGTGAATGGGACCATAGGATGAACAGAGAAATATCTGTTTCTAAAACCAAAACGGAGCTATCTAACTGAATGGTTGTCAATATGTGCATTCAACTGACAGAGTTAAACTCACGTGTGGATTCAGCGGTTTGCAAACCCTTTCTGTGCAGAAGCCAAAAACCGGTATTTCCAGCCCAATGCCGGCATCCGTACTAAACAGCAGGAGACTTCGTCTAAAACTCAGGAGAAAAGTTTCCTTGAAACTGCTCTGCTGTGCGTTCGCTCACCTAAGAGAGTTGAATCAATGTTGAGATTCAGCGAGTCAGAAACACGTTTCTTCTAGGAGCTGCATTGGGATATTCCCGAGTGAATGGGACCATAGTCTGTACAGAGAAATATCTGCTTCTAAAACCAAAACGGAGCTATCTAACTGGATTGTTGTCAATGTGTGCATTCAACTGACAAAGTTAAACTCACGTGTGGATTCAGCGGTTTGCAAACCCTTTCTGTGCAGAATCCCAAAACCGGTATTTCCAGCCCAATGCCGGCATCCGTACTAAACAGCAGGAAACTTCGTCTAAAACTCAGGAGAAACGTTTCCTTGAAACTGCTCTGCTGTGCGTTCGTTCACCTAAGAGAGTTGAATATATGTTGAGATTCAGCGAGTCAGAAACACGTTTCTTCTAGGTGCTGCGTTGGGATATTCCCGAGTGAATGGGACCATAGGCTGTACAGAGAAATGTCTGCTCCTAAAACCAAAAGGGTGCTATCTAACTGAAAGGTTGTCAATGTGTGCATTCAACTGACAGAGTTAAACTCACGTTTGGATTCAGCGGTTTACAAACCCTTTCTGTGCAGAATCCCAAAACCGGTAATTCCAGCTCAATGCCGGCATATGTACTAAACTGCAGGAAACTTCGTCTAAAACTCAGGAGAAACGTTTCCTTGAAACTGCTCTGCTGTGCGTTCGTTCAACTAAGAGAGTTGAATCTATGTTGAGATTCAGCGAGTCAGAAACACGTTTCTTCTAGGAGCTGAGTTGGGATATTCCCGAGTGAATCAGACCATAGGCTGTACAGAGAAACATCTGCTTCTAAAACCAAAACGGAGCTATCTACCTGGATGTTTGTCAATGTGTGCATTCAACTGACAAAGTTAAACTCACGTGTGGATTCAGCGGTTTGCAAACCCTTTCTGTGCAGAATCCCAAAACCGGTATTTCCAGCCCAATGCCGGCATCCGTACTAAACAGCAGGAAACTTCGTCTAAAACTCAGGAGAAACGTTTCCTTGAAACTGCTCTGCTGTTCGTTCGTTCACCTAAGAGAGTTGAATCAATGTTGAGATTCAGCGAGTCAGAAACACGTTTCTTCTAGGAGCTGCGTTGGGATATTCCCGAGTGAATGGGACCATAGGCTGTACAGAGAAATATCTGCTTTTAAAACAAAAACGGAACTATCTAACTGAATGGTTGTCAATGTGTGCATTCAACTGACAGAGTTAAACTCACATGTGGATTCAGCGGTTTGCAAACCCTTTCTGTGCAGAATCCCAAAACCGGTATTTCCAGCCCAATGCCGGCATACGTACTAAACAGCAGGAAACTTCGTCTAAAACTCAGGAGAAACGTTTCCTTGAAACTGCTCTGCTGTGCGTTCGTTCACCTAAGAGAGTTGAATCTATGTTGAGATTCAGCGAGTCAGAAACACGTTTCTTCTAGGAGCTGCGTTGGGATATTCCCGAGTGAATGGGACCATAGGATGAACAGAGAAATATCTGTTTCTAAAACCAAAACGGAGCTATCTAACTGAATGGTTGTCAATATGTGCATTCAACTGACAGAGTTAAACTCACGTGTGGATTCAGCGGTTTGCAAACCCTTTCTGTGCAGAAGCCAAAAACCGGTATTTCCAGCCCAATGCCGGCATCCGTACTAAACAGCAGGAGACTTCGTCTAAAACTCAGGAGAAAAGTTTCCTTGAAACTGCTCTGCTGTGCGTTCGCTCACCTAAGAGAGTTGAATCAATGTTGAGATTCAGCGAGTCAGAAACACGTTTCTTCTAGGAGCTGCATTGGGATATTCCCGAGTGAATGGGACCATAGTCTGTACAGAGAAATATCTGCTTCTAAAACCAAAACGGAGCTATCTAACTGGATTGTTGTCAATGTGTGCATTCAACTGACAAAGTTAAACTCACGTGTGGATTCAGCGGTTTGCAAACCCTTTCTGTGCAGAATCCCAAAACCGGTATTTCCAGCCCAATGCCGGCATCCGTACTAAACAGCAGGAAACTTCGTCTAAAACTCAGGAGAAACGTTTCCTTGAAACTGCTCTGCTGTGCGTTCGTTCACCTAAGAGAGTTGAATATATGTTGAGATTCAGCGAGTCAGAAACACGTTTCTTCTAGGTGCTGCGTTGGGATATTCCCGAGTGAATGGGACCATAGGCTGTACAGAGAAATGTCTGCTCCTAAAACCAAAAGGGTGCTATCTAACTGAAAGGTTGTCAATGTGTGCATTCAACTGACAGAGTTAAACTCACGTTTGGATTCAGCGGTTTACAAACCCTTTCTGTGCAGAATCCCAAAACCGGTATTTCCAGCCCAATGCCGGCATACGTACTAAAGTGCAGGAAACTTCGTCTAAAACTCAGGAGAAACGTTTCCTTGAAACTGCTCTGCTGTGCGTTCGTTCACCTAAGAGAGTTGAATCTATGTTGAGATTCAGCGAGTCAGAAACACGTTTCTTCCAGGAGCTGCGTTGGGATATTCCTGAGTGAATGGGACCATAGGCTGTACAGAGAAATATCTGCTTCTAAAACCAAAACGGAACTATCTAACTGAATGGTTGTCAATGTGTGCATTCAACTGACAGAGTTAAACTCACGTGTGGATTCAGTGGTTTGCAAACCCTTTCTGTGCAGAATCCCAAAACCGGTATTTCCAGCCCAATGCCGGCATACGTACTAAACAGCAGGAAACTTCGTCTAAAACTCAGGAGAAACGTTTCCTTGAAACTGCTCTGCTGTGCGTTCGTTCACTTAAGAGAGTTGAATCTATGTTGAGATTCAGCGAGTCAGAAACACGTTTCTTCTAGGAGCTGCGTTGGGATATTCCCGAGTGAATGGGACCATAGTCTGTACAGAGAAATATCTGCTTCTAAAACCAAAACGGAGCTATCTAACTGGATTGTTGTCAATGTGTGCATTCAACTGACAAAGTTAAACTCACGTGTGGATTCAGCGGTTTGCAAACCCTTTCTGTGCAGAATCCCAAAACCGGTATTTCCAGCCCAATGCCGGCATCCGTACTAAACAGCAGGAAACTTCGTCTAAAACTCAGGAGAAACGTTTCCTTGAAACTGCTCTGCTGTGCGTTCGTTCACCTAAGAGAGTTGAATATATGTTGAGATTCAGCGAGTCAGAAACACGTTTCTTCTAGGTGCTGCGTTGGGATATTCCCGAGTGAATGGGACCATAGGCTGTACAGAGAAATATCTGCTTCTAAAACCAAAACGGAGCTATCTAACTGAATGGTTGTCAATGTGTGCATTCAACTGACAGAGTTAAACTCACGTGTGGATTCAGCGGTTTGCAAACCCTTTCTGTGCAGAATCCCAAAACCGGTATTTCCAGCCCAATGCCGGCATACGTACTAAACAGCAGGAAACTTCGTCTAAAACTCAGGAGAAACGTTTCCTTGAAACTGCTCTGCTGTGCGTTCGTTCACCTAAGAGAGTGGAAACTGTGTTGAGATTCAGCGAGTCAGAAAGACGTTTCTTCTAGGAGCTGCGTTGGGATATTCCCGAGTGAATGGGACCATAGGCTGTACAGAGAAATATCTGCTTCTAAAACCAAAACGGAGCTATCTAACTGAATGGTTGTCAATGTGTGCATTCAACTGACAGAGGTAAACTCACGTGTGGATTCAGCGGTTTGCAAACCCTTTCTGTGCAGAAGCCAAAAACCGGTATTTCCAGCCCAATGCCGGCATCCGTACTAAACAACAGGAGACTTCGTCTAAAACTCAGGAGAAAAGTTTCCTTGAAACTGCTCTGCTGTGCGTTCGTTCACCTAAGAGAGTTGAATCTATGTTGAGATTCAGCGAGTCAGAAACACGTTTCTTCTAGGAGCTGCGTTGGGATATTCCCGAGTGAATGGGACCATAGGATGAACAGAGAAATATCTGTTTCTAAAACCAAAACGGAGCTATCTAACTGAATGGTTGTCAATATGTGCATTCAACTGACAGAGTTAAACTCACGTGTGGATTCAGCGGTTTGCAAACCCTTTCTGTGCAGAAGCCAAAAACCGGTATTTCCAGCCCAATGCCGGCATCCGTACTAAACAGCAGGAGACTTCGTCTAAAACTCAGGAGAAAAGTTTCCTTGAAACTGCTCTGCTGTGCGTTCGCTCACCTAAGAGAGTTGAATCAATGTTGAGATTCAGCGAGTCAGAAACACGTTTCTTCTAGGAGCTGCATTGGGATATTCCCGAGTGAATGGGACCATAGTCTGTACAGAGAAATATCTGCTTCTAAAACCAAAACGGAGCTATCTAACTGGATTGTTGTCAATGTGTGCATTCAACTGACAAAGTTAAACTCACGTGTGGATTCAGCGGTTTGCAAACCCTTTCTGTGCAGAATCCCAAAACCGGTATTTCCAGCCCAATGCCGGCATCCGTACTAAACAGCAGGAAACTTCGTCTAAAACTCAGGAGAAACGTTTCCTTGAAACTGCTCTGCTGTGCGTTCGTTCACCTAAGAGAGTTGAATATATGTTGAGATTCAGCGAGTCAGAAACACGTTTCTTCTAGGTGCTGCGTTGGGATATTCCCGAGTGAATGGGACCATAGGCTGTACAGAGAAATGTCTGCTCCTAAAACCAAAAGGGTGCTATCTAACTGAAAGGTTGTCAATGTGTGCATTCAACTGACAGAGTTAAACTCACGTTTGGATTCAGCGGTTTACAAACCCTTTCTGTGCAGAATCCCAAAACCGGTATTTCCAGCCCAATGCCGGCATACGTACTAAAGTGCAGGAAACTTCGTCTAAAACTCAGGAGAAACGTTTCCTTGAAACTGCTCTGCTGTGCGTTCGTTCACCTAAGAGAGTTGAATCTATGTTGAGATTCAGCGAGTCAGAAACACGTTTCTTCCAGGAGCTGCGTTGGGATATTCCTGAGTGAATGGGACCATAGGCTGTACAGAGAAATATCTGCTTCTAAAACCAAAACGGAACTATCTAACTGAATGGTTGTCAATGTGTGCATTCAACTGACAGAGTTAAACTCACGTGTGGATTCAGTGGTTTGCAAACCCTTTCTGTGCAGAATCCCAAAACCGGTATTTCCAGCCCAATGCCGGCATACGTACTAAACAGCAGGAAACTTCGTCTAAAACTCAGGAGAAACGTTTCCTTGAAACTGCTCTGCTGTGCGTTCGTTCACTTAAGAGAGTTGAATCTATGTTGAGATTCAGCGAGTCAGAAACACGTTTCTTCTAGGAGCTGCGTTGGGATATTCCCGAGTGAATGGGACCATAGTCTGTACAGAGAAATATCTGCTTCTAAAACCAAAACGGAGCTATCTAACTGGATTGTTGTCAATGTGTGCATTCAACTGACAAAGTTAAACTCACGTGTGGATTCAGCGGTTTGCAAACCCTTTCTGTGCAGAATCCCAAAACCGGTATTTCCAGCCCAATGCCGGCATCCGTACTAAACAGCAGGAAACTTCGTCTAAAACTCAGGAGAAACGTTTCCTTGAAACTGCTCTGCTGTGCGTTCGTTCACCTAAGAGAGTTGAATATATGTTGAGATTCAGCGAGTCAGAAACACGTTTCTTCTAGGTGCTGCGTTGGGATATTCCCGAGTGAATGGGACCATAGGCTGTACAGAGAAATATCTGCTTCTAAAACCAAAACGGAGCTATCTAACTGAATGGTTGTCAATGTGTGCATTCAACTGACAGAGTTAAACTCACGTGTGGATTCAGCGGTTTGCAAACCCTTTCTGTGCAGAATCCCAAAACCGGTATTTCCAGCCCAATGCCGGCATACGTACTAAACAGCAGGAAACTTCGTCTAAAACTCAGGAGAAACGTTTCCTTGAAACTGCTCTGCTGTGCGTTCGTTCACCTAAGAGAGTGGAAACTGTGTTGAGATTCAGCGAGTCAGAAAGACGTTTCTTCTAGGAGCTGCGTTGGGATATTCCCGAGTGAATGGGACCATAGGCTGTACAGAGAAATATCTGCTTCTAAAACCAAAACGGAGCTATCTAACTGAATGGTTGTCAATGTGTGCATTCAACTGACAGAGGTAAACTCACGTGTGGATTCAGCGGTTTGCAAACCCTTTCTGTGCAGAAGCCAAAAACCGGTATTTCCAGCCCAATGCCGGCATCCGTACTAAACAACAGGAGACTTCGTCTAAAACTCAGGAGAAAAGTTTCCTTGAAACTGCTCTGCTGTGCGTTCGTTCACCTAAGAGAGTTGAATCTATGTTGAGATTCAGCGAGTCAGAAACACGTTTCTTCTAGGAGCTGCGTTGGGATATTCCCGAGTGAATGGGACCATAGGATGAACAGAGAAATATCTGTTTCTAAAACCAAAACGGAGCTATCTAACTGAATGGTTGTCAATATGTGCATTCAACTGACAGAGTTAAACTCACGTGTGGATTCAGCGGTTTGCAAACCCTTTCTGTGCAGAAGCCAAAAACCGGTATTTCCAGCCCAATGCCAGCATCCGTACTAAACAGCAGGAGACTTCGTCTAAAACTCAGGAGAAAAGTTTCCTTGAAACTGCTCTGCTGTGCGTTCGCTCACCTAAGAGAGTTGAATCAATGTTGAGATTCAGCGAGTCAGAAACACGTTTCTTCTAGGAGCTGCATTGGGATATTCCCGAGTGAATGGGACCATAGTCTGTACAGAGAAATATCTGCTTCTAAAACCAAAACGGAGCTATCTAACTGGATTGTTGTCAATGTGTGCATTCAACTGACAAAGTTAAACTCACGTGTGGATTCAGCGGTTTGCAAACCCTTTCTGTGCAGAATCCCAAAACCGGTATTTCCAGCCCAATGCCGGCATCCGTACTAAACAGCAGGAAACTTCGTCTAAAACTCAGGAGAAACGTTTCCTTGAAACTGCTCTGCTGTGCGTTCGTTCACCTAAGAGAGTTGAATATATGTTGAGATTCAGCGAGTCAGAAACACGTTTCTTCTAGGTGCTGCGTTGGGATATTCCCGAGTGAATGGGACCATAGGCTGTACAGAGAAATGTCTGCTCCTAAAACCAAAAGGGTGCTATCTAACTGAAAGGTTGTCAATGTGTGCATTCAACTGACAGAGTTAAACTCACGTTTGGATTCAGCGGTTTACAAACCCTTTCTGTGCAGAATCCCAAAACCGGTAATTCCAGCTCAATGCCGGCATATGTACTAAACTGCAGGAAACTTCGTCTAAAACTCAGGAGAAACGTTTCCTTGAAACTGCTCTGCTGTGCGTTCGTTCAACTAAGAGAGTTGAATCTATGTTGAGATTCAGCGAGTCAGAAACACGTTTCTTCTAGGAGCTGAGTTGGGATATTCCCGAGTGAATCAGACCATAGGCTGTACAGAGAAACATCTGCTTCTAAAACCAAAACGGAGCTATCTACCTGGATGTTTGTCAATGTGTGCATTCAACTGACAAAGTTAAACTCACGTGTGGATTCAGCGGTTTGCAAACCCTTTCTGTGCAGAATCCCAAAACCGGTATTTCCAGCCCAATGCCGGCATCCGTACTAAACAGCAGGAAACTTCGTCTAAAACTCAGGAGAAACGTTTCCTTGAAACTGCTCTGCTGTTCGTTCGTTCACCTAAGAGAGTTGAATCAATGTTGAGATTCAGCGAGTCAGAAACACGTTTCTTCTAGGAGCTGCGTTGGGATATTCCCGAGTGAATGGGACCATAGGCTGTACAGAGAAATATCTGCTTCTAAAACCAAAACGGAGCTATCTAACTGGATTGTTGTCAATGTGTGCATTCAACTGACAAAGTTAAACTCACGTGTGGATTCAGCGGTTTGCAAACCCTTTCTGTGCAGAATCCCAAAACCGGTATTTCCAGCCCAATGCCGGCATCCGTACTAAACAGCAGGAAACTTCGTCTAAAACTCAGGAGAAACGTTTCCTTGAAACTGCTCTGCTGTGCTTTCGTTCACCTAAGAGAGTTGAATATATGTTGAGATTCAGCGAGTCAGAAACACGTTTCTTCTAGGTGCTGCGTTGGGATATTCCCGAGTGAATGGGACCATAGGCTGTACAGAGAAATATCTGCTTCTAAAACCAAAACGGAGCTATCTAACTGAATGGTTGTCAATGTGTGCATTCAACTGACAGAGTTAAACTCACGTGTGGATTCAGCGGTTTGCAAACCCTTTCTGTGCAGAATCCCAAAACCGGTATTTCCAGCCCAATGCCGGCATACGTACTAAACAGCAGGAAACTTCGTCTAAAACTCAGGAGAAACGTTTCCTTGAAACTGCTCTGCTGTGCGTTCGTTCACCTAAGAGAGTGGAAACTGTGTTGAGATTCAGCGAGTCAGAAAGACGTTTCTTCTAGGAGCTGCGTTGGGATATTCCCGAGTGAATGGGACCATAGGCTGTACAGAGAAATATCTGCTTCTAAAACCAAAACGGAGCTATCTAACTGAATGGTTGTCAATGTGTGCATTCAACTGACAGAGGTAAACTCACGTGTGGATTCAGCGGTTTGCAAACCCTTTCTGTGCAGAAGCCAAAAACCGGTATTTCCAGCCCAATGCCGGCATCCGTACTAAACAACAGGAGACTTCGTCTAAAACTCAGGAGAAAAGTTTCCTTGAAACTGCTCTGCTGTGCGTTCGTTCACCTAAGAGAGTTGAATCTATGTTGAGATTCAGCGAGTCAGAAACACGTTTCTTCTAGGAGCTGCGTTGGGATATTCCCGAGTGAATGGGACCATAGGATGAACAGAGAAATATCTGTTTCTAAAACCAAAACGGAGCTATCTAACTGAATGGTTGTCAATATGTGCATTCAACTGACAGAGTTAAACTCACGTGTGGATTCAGCGGTTTGCAAACCCTTTCTGTGCAGAAGCCAAAAACCGGTATTTCCAGCCCAATGCCGGCATCCGTACTAAACAGCAGGAGACTTCGTCTAAAACTCAGGAGAAAAGTTTCCTTGAAACTGCTCTGCTGTGCGTTCGCTCACCTAAGAGAGTTGAATCAATGTTGAGATTCAGCGAGTCAGAAACACGTTTCTTCTAGGAGCTGCATTGGGATATTCCCGAGTGAATGGGACCATAGTCTGTACAGAGAAATATCTGCTTCTAAAACCAAAACGGAGCTATCTAACTGGATTGTTGTCAATGTGTGCATTCAACTGACAAAGTTAAACTCACGTGTGGATTCAGCGGTTTGCAAACCCTTTCTGTGCAGAATCCCAAAACCGGTATTTCCAGCCCAATGCCGGCATCCGTACTAAACAGCAGGAAACTTCGTCTAAAACTCAGGAGAAACGTTTCCTTGAAACTGCTCTGCTGTGCGTTCGTTCACCTAAGAGAGTTGAATATATGTTGAGATTCAGCGAGTCAGAAACACGTTTCTTCTAGGTGCTGCGTTGGGATATTCCCGAGTGAATGGGACCATAGGCTGTACAGAGAAATGTCTGCTCCTAAAACCAAAAGGGTGCTATCTAACTGAAAGGTTGTCAATGTGTGCATTCAACTGACAGAGTTAAACTCACGTTTGGATTCAGCGGTTTACAAACCCTTTCTGTGCAGAATCCCAAAACCGGTAATTCCAGCTCAATGCCGGCATATGTACTAAACTGCAGGAAACTTCGTCTAAAACTCAGGAGAAACGTTTCCTTGAAACTGCTCTGCTGTGCGTTCGTTCAACTAAGAGAGTTGAATCTATGTTGAGATTCAGCGAGTCAGAAACACGTTTCTTCTAGGAGCTGAGTTGGGATATTCCCGAGTGAATCAGACCATAGGCTGTACAGAGAAACATCTGCTTCTAAAACCAAAACGGAGCTATCTACCTGGATGTTTGTCAATGTGTGCATTCAACTGACAAAGTTAAACTCACGTGTGGATTCAGCGGTTTGCAAACCCTTTCTGTGCAGAATCCCAAAACCGGTATTTCCAGCCCAATGCCGGCATCCGTACTAAACAGCAGGAAACTTCGTCTAAAACTCAGGAGAAACGTTTCCTTGAAACTGCTCTGCTGTTCGTTCGTTCACCTAAGAGAGTTGAATCAATGTTGAGATTCAGCGAGTCAGAAACACGTTTCTTCTAGGAGCTGCGTTGGGATATTCCCGAGTGAATGGGACCATAGGCTGTACAGAGAAATATCTGCTTTTAAAACAAAAACGGAACTATCTAACTGAATGGTTGTCAATGTGTGCATTCAACTGACAGAGTTAAACTCACATGTGGATTCAGCGGTTTGCAAACCCTTTCTGTGCAGAATCCCAAAACCGGTATTTCCAGCCCAATGCCGGCATACGTACTAAACAGCAGGAAACTTCGTCTAAAACTCAGGAGAAACGTTTCCTTGAAACTGCTCTGCTGTGCGTTCGTTCACCTAAGAGACTTGAATCTATGTTGAGATTCAGCGAGTCAGAAACACGTTTCTTCCAGGAGCTGCGTGAGGATATTCCCGAGTGAATGGGACCATAGTCTGTACAGAGAAATATCTGCTTCTAAAACCAAAACGGAGCTATCTACCTGGATGGTTGTCAATGTGTGCATTCAACTGACAGAGTTAATCTCACGTGTGGACTCAGCGGTTTGCAAACCGTTTCTGTGCAGAATCCCAAAAACGGTATTTCCAGCCCAATGCCGGCATATGTACTAAACAGCAGGAAGCTTCGTCTAAAACTCAGGAGAAACGTTTCCTTGAAACTGCTCTGCTGTTCGTTCGTTCACCTAAGAGAGTTGAATATATGTTGAGATTCAGCGAGTCAGAAACACGTTTCTTCTAGGAGATGCGTTGGGATATTCCCGAGTGAATGGGACCATAGGCTGTACAGAGAAATATCTGCTTCTAAAACAAAAACGGAACTATCTAACTGAATGGTTGTCAATGTGTGCATTCAACTGACAGAGTTAAACTGACAGGTGGATTCAGCGGTTTGCAAACCCTTTCTGTGCAGAATCCCAAAACCGGTATTTCCAGCCCAATGCCGGCATACGTACTAAACAGCAGGAAACTTCGTCTAAAACTCAGGAGAAACGTTTCCTTGAAACTGCTCTGCTGTGCTTTCGTTCACCTAAGAGACTTGAATCTATGTTGAGATTCAGCGAGTCAGAAACACGTTTCTTCCAGGAGCTGCGTGAGGATATTCCCGAGTGAATGGGACCATAGGCTGTACAGAGAAATATCTGCTTCTAAAACCAAAACGGAGCTATCTAACTGGATGGTTGTCAATGTGTGCATTCAACTGACAGAGTTAAACTCACGTGTGGATTCAGTGGTTGGCAAACCCTTTCTGTGCAGAATCCCAAAACCGGTATTTCCAGCCCAATGCCGGCATACGTACTAAACAGCAGGAAACTTCGTCTAAAACTCAGGAGAAACGTTTCCTTGAAACTGCTCTGCTGTGCGTTCGTTCACTTAATAGAGTTGAATCTATGTTGAGATTCAGCGAGTCAGAAACACGTTTCTTCTAAGAGCTGCGTTGGGATATTCCCGAGTGAATGGGACCATAGGCTGTGCAGAGAAATATCTGTTTCTAAAACCAAAACGGAGCTATCTAACTGAATGGTTGTCAATATGTGCATTCAACTGACAGAGTTAAACTCACGTGTGGATTCAGCGGTTTGCAAACCCTTTCTGTGCAGAAGCCAAAAACCGGTATTTCCAGCTCAATGCCGGCATCCGTACTAAACAGCAGGAAACTTCGTCTAAAACTCAGGAGAAACGTTTCCTTGAAACTGCTCTGCTGTGCGTTCGTTCACCTAAGAGAGTTGAATCTATGTTGAGATTCAGCGAGTCAGAAACACGTTTCTTCTAGGAGCTGCGTTGGGATATTCCCGAGTGAATGGGACCATAGGCTGTACAGAGAAATATCTGCTTCTAAAACCAAAACGGAGCTATCTAACTGAATGGTTGTCAATGTGTGCATTCAACTGACAGAGTTAAACTCACGTGTGGATTCAGCGGTTTGCAAACCCTTTCTGTGCAGAATCCCAAAACCGGTATTTCCAGCCCAATGCCGGCATACGTACTAAACAGCAGGAAACTTCGTCTAAAACTCAGGAGAAACGTTTCCTTGAAACTGCTCTGCTGTGCGTTCGTTCACCTAAGAGAGTGGAAACTGTGTTGAGATTCAGCGAGTCAGAAAGACGTTTCTTCTAGGAGCTGCGTTGGGATATTCTCGAGTGAATGGGACCATACGCTGTACAGAGAAATATGTGCTTCTAAAACCAAAACTGTGCTATCTAACTGAATGGTTGTCAATGCGTGCATTCAACTGACAGAGTTAAACTCACGTGTGGATTCAGCGGTTTGCAAACCCTTTCTGTGCAGAATACCAAAACCGGTATTTACAGCTCAATGCCGGCATCCGTACTAAACAGCAGGAATCTTCGTCTAAAACTCAGGAGAAAAGTTTCCTTGAAACTGCTCTGCTGTGCGTTCGTTCACCTAAGAGACTTGAATCTATGTTGAGATTCAGCGAGTCAGAAACACGTTTATTCTAGGAGCTGCGTTGGGATATTCCCGAGTGAATGTGACCATAGGCTGTACAGAGAAATATCTGCTTCTAAAACCAAAACGGAGCTATCTCACTGAATGGTTGTCAGTGTGTGCATTCAACTGACAGAGTTAAATTCACGTGTGGATTCAGTGGTTTGCAAACCATTTCTGTGCAGAATCCCAAAACCGGTATTTCCAGCCCAATGCCAGCATACGTACTAAACAGCAGGAAACTACGTCTAAAACTCAGCAGAAACGTTTCCTTGAAACTGCTCTGTTGTGCGTTCGTTCAACTAAGAGAGTTCAATCTATGTTGAGATTCAGCGAGTCAGAAACACGTTTCTTCTATGAGCGGCGTTGGGATATTCCCGAGTGAATGGGACCATAGTCTGTACAGAGAAATATCTGCTTCTAAAAACAAAACGGAGCTATCTAACTGAATGGTTGTCAATGTGTGCATTCAACTGACAAAGTTAAACTCACGTGTGGATTCAGCGGTTTGCAAACCCTTTCTGTGCAGAATCCCAAAACCGGTATTTCCAGCCCAATGCCGGCATACGTACTAAAGTGCAGGAAACTTCGTCTAAAACTCAGGAGAAACGTTTCCTTGAAACTGCTCTGCTGTGCGTTCGTTCACCTAAGAGAGTTGAATCTATGTTGAGATTCAGCGAGTCAGAAACACGTTTCTTCCAGGAGCTGCGTTGGGATATTCCTGAGTGAATGGGACCATAGGCTGTGCAGAGAAATATCTGCTTCTAAAACCAAAACGGAACTGTCTAACTGAATGGTTGTCAATGTGTGCATTCAACTGACAGAGTTAAACTCACGTGTGGATTCAGTGGTTTGCAAACCCTTTCTGTGCAGAATCCCAAAACCGGTATTTCCAGCCCAATGCCGGCATACGTACTAAACAGCAGGAAACTTCGTCTAAAACTCAGGAGAAACGTTTCCTTGAAACTGCTCTGCTGTGCGTTCGTTCACTTAAGAGAGTTGAATCTATGTTGAGATTCAGCGAGTCAGAAACACGTTTCTTCTAGGAGCTGCGTTGGGATATTCCCGAGTGAATGGGACCATAGTCTGTACAGAGAAATATCTGCTTCTAAAACCAAAACGGAGCTATCTAACTGGATTGTTGTCAATGTGTGCATTCAACTGACAAAGTTAAACTCACGTGTGGATTCAGCGGTTTGCAAACCCTTTCTGTGCAGAATCCCAAAACCGGTATTTCCAGCCCAATGCCGGCATCCGTACTAAACAGCAGGAAACTTCGTCTAAAACTCAGGAGAAACGTTTCCTTGAAACTGCTCTGCTGTGCGTTCGTTCACCTAAGAGAGTTGAATATATGTTGAGATTCAGCGAGTCAGAAACACGTTTCTTCTAGGTGCTGCGTTGGGATATTCCTGAGTGAATGGGACCATAGGCTGTACAGAGAAATGTCTGCTCCTAAAACCAAAAGGGTGCTATATAACTGAGTGGTTGCCAATGTGTGCATTCAACTGACAGAGTTAAACTCACGTTTGGATTCAGCGGTTTACAAACCCTTTCTGTGCAGAATCCCAAAACCGGTAATTTCAGCTCAATGCCGGCATATGTACTAAACTGCAGGAAACTTCGTCTAAAACTCAGGAGAATCGTTTCCTTGAAACTGCTCTGCTGTGCGTTCGTTCAACTAAGAGAGTTGAATCTATGTTGAGATTCAGCGAGTCAGAAACACGTTTCTTCTAGGAGCTGCGTTGGGATATTCCCGAGTGAATCAGACCATAGGCTGTACAGAGAAATATCTGCTTCTAAAACCAAAACGGAGCTATCTACCTGGATGGTTGTCAATGTGTGCATTCTACTGACAAAGTTAAACTCACGTCTGGATTCAGCGGTTTGCAAACCCTTTCTGTGCAGAATCCCAAAACCGGTATTTCCAGCCCAATGCCGGCATCCGTACTAAACAGCAGGAAACTTCGTCTAAAACTCAGGAGAAACGTTTCCTTGAAACTGCTCTGCTGTGCGTTCGTTCACCTAAGAGAGTTGAAACTGTGTTGAGATTCAGCGAGTCAGAAAGACGTTTCTTCTAGGAGCTGCGTTGGGATATTCTCGAGTGAATGGGACCATACGCTGTACAGAGAAATATGTGCTTCTAAAACCAAAACTGTGCTATCTAACTGAATGGTTGTCAATGCGTGCATTCAACTGACAGAGTTAAACTCACGTGTGGATTCAGCGGTTTGCAAACCCTTTCTGTGCAGAATCCCAAAACCGGTATTTCCAGCTCAATGCCGGCATCCGTACTAAACAGCAGGAAACTTCGTCTAAAACTCAGGAGAAACGTTTCCTTGAAACTGCTCTGCTGTGCGTTCGTTCACCTAAGAGACTTGAATCTATGTTGAGATTCAGCGAGTCAGAAACACGTTTCTTCCAGGAGCTGCGTGAGGATATTCCCGAGTGAATGGGACCATAGGCTGTACAGAGAAATATCTGCTTCTAAAACCACAACGGAGCTATCTAACTGGATGGTGGTCAATGTGTGCATTCAACTGACAGAGTTAAACTCACGTGTGGATTCAGTGGTTGGCAAACCCTTTCTGTGCAGAATCCCAAAACCGGTATTTCCAGCCCAGTGCCGGCATACGTACTAAACAGCAGGAAACTTCGTCTAAAACTCAGGAGAAACGTTTCCTTGAAACTGCTCTGCTGTGCGTTCGTTCACTTAAGAGAGTTGAATCTATGTTGACATTCAGCGAGTCAGAAACACGTTTCTTCTAGGAGCTGCGTTGGGATATTCCCGAGTGAATGGGACCATAGGCTGTACAGAGAAATATGTGCTTCTAAAACCAAAACTGTGCTATCTAACTGAATGGTTGTCAATGTGTGCATTCAACTGACAGAGGTAAACTCACGTGTGGATTCAGCGGTTTGCAAACCCTTTCTGTGCAGAAGCCAAAAACCGGTATTTCCAGCCCAATGCCGGCATCCGTACTAAACAACAGGAGACTTCGTCTAAAACTCAGGAGAAAAGTTTCCTTGAAACTGCTCTGCTGTGCGTTCGTTCACCTAAGAGAGTTGAATCTATGTTGAGATTCAGCGAGTCAGAAACACGTTTCTTCCAGGAGCTGCGTTGGGATATTCCTGAGTGAATGGGACCATAGGCTGTACAGAGAAATATCTGCTTCTAAAACCAAAACGGAACTATCTAACTGAATGGTTGTCAATGTGTGCATTCAACTGACAGAGTTAAACTCACGTGTGGATTCAGTGGTTTGCAAACCCTTTCTGTGCAGAATCCCAAAACCGGTATTTCCAGCCCAATGCCGGCATACGTACTAAACAGCAGGAAACTTCGTCTAAAACTCAGGAGAAACGTTTCCTTGAAACTGCTCTGCTGTGCGTTCGTTCACTTAAGAGAGTTGAATCTATGTTGAGATTCAGCGAGTCAGAAACACGTTTCTTCTAGGAGCTGCGTTGGGATATTCCCGAGTGAATGGGACCATAGTCTGTACAGAGAAATATCTGCTTCTAAAACCAAAACGGAGCTATCTAACTGGATTGTTGTCAATGTGTGCATTCAACTGACAAAGTTAAACTCACGTGTGGATTCAGCGGTTTGCAAACCCTTTCTGTGCAGAATCCCAAAACCGGTATTTCCAGCCCAATGCCGGCATCCGTACTAAACAGCAGGAAACTTCGTCTAAAACTCAGGAGAAACGTTTCCTTGAAACTGCTCTGCTGTGCGTTCGTTCACCTAAGAGAGTTGAATATACGTTGAGATTCAGCGAGTCAGAAACACGTTTCTTCTAGGTGCTGCGTTGGGATATTCCCGAGTGAATGGGACCATAGGCTGTACAGAGAAATGTCTGCTCCTAAAACCAAAAGGGTGCTATATAACTGAGTGGTTGCCAATGTGTGCATTCAACTGACAGAGTTAAACTCACGTTTGGATTCAGCGGTTTACAAACCCTTTCTGTGCAGAATCCCAAAACCGGTAATTTCAGCTCAATGCCGGCATATGTACTAAACTGCAGGAAACTTCGTCTAAAACTCAGGAGAATCGTTTCCTTGAAACTGCTCTGCTGTGCGTTCGTTCAACTAAGAGAGTTGAATCTATGTTGAGATTCAGCGAGTCAGAAACACGTTTCTTCTAGGAGCTGCGTTGGGATATTCCCGAGTGAATCAGACCATAGGCTGTACAGAGAAATATCTGCTTCTAAAACCAAAACGGAGCTATCTACCTGGATGGTTGTCAATGTGTGCATTCTACTGACAAAGTTAAACTCACGTGTGGATTCAGCGGTTTGCAAACCCTTTCTGTGCAGAATCCCAAAACCGGTATTTCCAGCCCAATGCCGGCATCCGTACTAAACAGCAGGAAACTTCGTCTAAAACTCAGGAGAAACGTTTCCTTGAAACTGCTCTGCTGTGCGTTCGTTCACCTAAGAGAGTTGAAACTGTGTTGAGATTCAGCGAGTCAGAAAGACGTTTCTTCTAGGAGCTGCGTTGGGATATTCTCGAGTGAATGGGACCATACGCTGTACAGAGAAATATGTGCTTCTAAAACCAAAACTGTGCTATCTAACTGAATGGTTGTCAATGCGTGCATTCAACTGACAGAGTTAAACTCACGTGTGGATTCAGCGGTTTGCAAACCCTTTCTGTGCAGAATCCCAAAACCGGTATTTCCAGCTCAATGCCGGCATCCGTACTAAACAGCAGGAAACTTCGTCTAAAACTCAGGAGAAACGTTTCCTTGAAACTGCTCTGCTGTGCGTTCGTTCACCTAAGAGACTTGAATCTATGTTGAGATTCAGCGAGTCAGAAACACGTTTCTTCCAGGAGCTGCGTGAGGATATTCCCGAGTGAATGGGACCATAGGCTGTACAGAGAAATATCTGCTTCTAAAACCACGACGGAGCTATCTAACTGGATGGTGGTCAATGTGTGCATTCAACTGACAGAGTTAAACTCACGTGTGGATTCAGTGGTTGGCAAACCCTTTCTGTGCAGAATCCCAAAACCGGTATTTCCAGCCCAGTGCCGGCATACGTACTAAACAGCAGGAAACTTCGTCTAAAACTCAGGAGAAACGTTTCCTTGAAACTGCTCTGCTGTGCGTTCGTTCACTTAAGAGAGTTGAATCTATGTTGAGATTCAGCGAGTCAGAAACACGTTTCTTCTAGGAGCTGCGTTGGGATATTCCCGAGTGAATGGGACCATAGGCTGTACAGAGAAATATCTGCTTCTAAAACCAAAACGGAGCTATCTAACTGAATGGTTGTCAATGTGTGCATTCAACTGACAGAGGTAAACTCACGTGTGGATTCAGCGGTTTGCAAACCCTTTCTGTGCAGAAGCCAAAAACCGGTATTTCCAGCCCAATGCCGGCATCCGTACTAAACAACAGGAGACTTCGTCTAAAACTCAGGAGAAAAGTTTCCTTGAAACTGCTCTGCTGTGCGTTCGTTCACCTAAGAGAGTTGAATCTATGTTGAGATTCAGCGAGTCAGAAACACGTTTCTTCTAGGAGCTGCGTTGGGATATTCCCGAGTGAATGGGACCATAGGATGAACAGAGAAATATCTGTTTCTAAAACCAAAACGGAGCTATCTAACTGAATGGTTGTCAATATGTGCATTCAACTGACAGAGTTAAACTCACGTGTGGATTCAGCGGTTTGCAAACCCTTTCTGTGCAGAAGTCAAAAACCGGTATTTCCAGCCCAATGCCGGCATCCGTACTAAACAGCAGGAGACTTCGTCTAAAACTCAGGAGAAAAGTTTCCTTGAAACTGCTCTGCTGTGCGTTCGTTCACCTAAGAGAGTTGAATCAATGTTGAGATTCAGCGAGTCAGAAACACGTTTCTTCTAGGAGCTGCATTGGGATATTCCCGAGTGAATGGGACCATAGTCTGTACAGAGAAATATCTGCTTCTAAAACCAAAACGGAGCTATCTAACTGGATTGTTGTCAATGTGTGCATTCAACTGACAAAGTTAAACTCACGTGTGGATTCAGCGGTTTGCAAACCCTTTCTGTGCAGAATCCCAAAACCGGTATTTCCAGCCCAATGCCGGCATCCGTACTAAACAGCAGGAAACTTCGTCTAAAACTCAGGAGAAACGTTTCCTTGAAACTGCTCTGCTGTTCGTTCGTTCACCTAAGAGAGTTGAATCAATGTTGAGATTCAGCGAGTCAGAAACACGTTTCTTCTAGGAGCTGCGTTGGGATATTCCCGAGTGAATGGGACCATAGGCTGTACAGAGAAATATCTGCTTTTAAAACAAAAACGGAACTATCTAACTGAATGGTTGTCAATGTGTGCATTCAACTGACAGAGTTAAACTCACCTGTGGATTCAGCGGTTTGCAAACCCTTTCTGTGCAGAATCCCAAAACCGGTATTTCCAGCCCAATGCCGGCATACGTACTAAACAGCAGGAAACTTCGTCTAAAACTCAGGAGAAACGTTTCCTTGAAACTGCTCTGCTGTGCGTTCGTTCACCTAAGAGACTTGAATCTATGTTGAGATTCAGCGAGTCAGAAACACGTTTCTTCCAGGAGCTGCGTGAGGATATTCCCGAGTGAATGGGACCATAGTCTGTACAGAGAAATATCTGCTTCTAAAACCAAAACGGAGCTATCTACCTGGATGGTTGTCAATGTGTGCATTCAACTGACAGAGTTAATCTCACGTGTGGACTCAGCGGTTTGCAAACCGTTTCTGTGCAGAATCCCAAAAACGGTATTTCCAGCCTAATGCCGGCATATGTACTAAACAGCAGGAAGCTTCGTCTAAAACTCAGGAGAAACGTTTCCTTGAAACTGCTCTGCTGTTCGTTCGTTCACCTAAGAGAGTTGAATCTATGTTGAGATTCAGCGAGTCAGAAACACGTTTCTTCTAGGAGATGCGTTGGGATATTCCCGAGTGAATGGGACCATAGGCTGTACAGAGAAATATCTGCTTCTAAAACAAAAACGGAACTATCTAACTGAATGGTTGTCAATGTGTGCATTCAACTGACAGAGTTAAACTGACAGGTGGATTCAGCGGTTTGCAAACCCTTTCTGTGCAGAATCCCAAAACCGGTATTTCCAGCCCAATGCCGGCATACGTACTAAACAGCAGGAAACTTCGTCTAAAACTCAGGAGAAACGTTTCCTTGAAACTGCTCTGCTGTGCGTTCGTTCACCTAAGAGACTTGAATCTATGTTGAGATTCAGCGAGTCAGAAACACGTTTCTTCCAGGAGCTGCGTGAGGATATTCCCGAGTGAATGGGACCATAGGCTGTACAGAGAAATATCTGCTTCTAAAACCAAAACGGAGCTATCTAACTGGATGGTTGTCAATGTGTGCATTCAACTGACAGAGTTAAACTCACGTGTGGATTCAGTGGTTGGCAAACCCTTTCTGTGCAGAATCCCAAAACCGGTATTTCCAGCCCAATGCCGGCATCCGTACTAAACAGCAGGAAACTTCGTCTAAAACTCAGGAGAAACGTTTCCTTGAAACTGCTCTGCTGTGCGTTCGTTCACTTAAGAGAGTTGAATCTATGTTGAGATTCAGCGAGTCAGAAACACGTTTCTTCTAAGAGCTGCGTTGGGATATTCCCGAGTGAATGGGACCATAGGCTGTACAGAGAAATATCTGTTTCTAAAACCAAAACGGAGCTATCTAACTGAATGGTTGTCAATGTGTGCATTCAACTGACAGAGATAAACTCACGTGTGGATTCAGCGGTTTGCAAACCCTTTCTGTGCAGAAGCCAAAAACCGGTATTTCCAGCCCAATGCCGGCATCCGTACTAAACAGCAGGAGACTTCGTCTAAAACTCAGGAGAAAAGTTTCCTTGAAACTACTCTGCTGTGCGTTCGTTCACCTAAGAGAGTTGAATCTATGTTGAGATTCAGCGAGTCAGAAACACGTTTCTTCTAGGAGCTGCGTTGGGATATTCTCGAGTGAATGGGACCATACGCTGTACAGAGAAATATGTGCTTCTAAAACCAAAACTGTGCTATCTAACTGAATGGTTGTCAATGCGCGCATTCAACTGACAGAGTTAAACTCACGTGTGGATTCAGCGGTTTGCAAACCCTTTCTGTGCAGAATCCCAAAACCGGTATTTCCAGCTCAATGCCGGCATCCGTACTAAACAGCAGGAAACTTCGTCTAAAACTCAGGAGAAACGTTTCCTTGAAGCTGCTCTGCTGTGCGTTCGTTCACCTAAGAGAGTTGAATCTATGTTGAGATTCAGCGAGTCAGAAACACGTTTCTTCTAGGAGCTGCGTTGGGATATTCCCGAGTGAATGGGACCATAGGCTGTACAGAGAAATATCTGCTTCTAAAACCAAAACGGAGCTATCTAACTGAATGGTTGTCAATGTGTGCATTCAACTGACAGAGTTAAACTCACGTGTGGATTCAGCGGTTTGCAAACCCTTTCTGTGCAGAATCCCAAAACCGGTATTTCCAGCCCAATGCCGGCATACGTACTGAACAGCAGGAAACTTCGTCTAAAACTCAGGAGAAACGTTTCCTTGAAACTGCTCTGCTGTGCGTTCGTTCACATAAGAGAGTGGAAACTGTGTTGAGATTCAGCGAGTCAGAAAGACGTTTCTTCTAGGAGCTGCGTTGGGATATTCTCGAGTGAATGGGACCATACGCTGTACAGAGAAATATGTGCTTCTAAAACCAAAACTGTGCTATCTAACTGAATGGTTGTCAATGCGTACATTCAACTGACAGAGTTAAACTCACGTGTGGATTCAGCGGTTTGCAAACCCTTTCTGTGCAGAATACCAAAACCGGTATTTCCAGCTCAATGCCGGCATCCGTACTAAACAGCAGGAATCTTCGTCTAAAACTCAGGAGAAAAGTTTCCTTGAAACTGCTCTGCTGTGCGTTCGTTCACCTAAGAGACTTGAATCTATGTTGAGATTCAGCGAGTCAGAAACACGTTTATTCTAGGAGCTGCGTTGGGATATTCCCGAGTGAATGTGACCATAGGCTGTACAGAGAAATATCTGCTTCTAAAACCAAAACGGAGCTATCTCACTGATTGGTTGTCAGTGTGTGCATTCAACTGACAGAGTTAAATTCACGTGTGGATTCAGTGGTTTGCAAACCATTTCTGTGCAGAATCCCAAAACCGGTATTTCCAGCCCAATGCCAGCATACGTACTAAACAGCAGGAAACTACGTCTAAAACTCAGCAGAAACGTTTCCTTGAAACTGCTCTGTTGTGCGTTCGTTCAACTAAGACAGTTGAATCTATGTTGAGATTCAGCGAGTCAGAAACACGTTTCTTCTAGGAGCTGCGTTGGGATATTCCAGAGTGAATGGGACCATAGTCTGTACAGAGAAATATCTGCTTCTAAAAACAAAACGGAGCTATCTAACTGAATGGTTGTCAATGTGTGCATTCAACTGACAAAGGTAAACTCACGTGTGGATTCAGCGGTTTGCAAACCCTTTCTGTGCAGAATCCCAAAACCGGTATTTCCAGCCCAATGCCGGCATACGTACTAAAGTGCAGGAAACTTCGTCTAAAACTCAGGAGAAACGTTTCCTTGAAACTGCTCTGCTGTGCGTTCGTTCACCTAAGAGAGTTGAATCTATGTTGAGATTCAGCGAGTCAGAAACACGTTTCTTCCAGGAGCTGCGTTGGGATATTCCTGAGTGAATGGGACCATAGGCTGTACAGAGAAATATCTGCTTCTAAAACCAAAACGGAGCTATCTAACTGAATGGTTGTCAATGTGTGCATTCAACTGACAGAGTTAAACTCACGTGTGGATTCAGTGGTTTGCAAACCCTTTCTGTGCAGAATCCCAAAACCGGTATTTCCAGCCCAATGCCGGCATACGTACTAAACAGCAGGAAACTTCGTCTAAAACTCAGGAGAAACGTTTCCTTGAAACTGCTCTGCTGTGCGTTCGTTCACTTAAGAGAGTTGAATCTATGTTGAGATTCAGCGAGTCAGAAACACGTTTCTTCTAGGAGCTGCGTTGGGATATTCCCGAGTGAATGGGACCATAGTCTGTACAGAGAAATATCTGCTTCTAAAACCAAAACGGAGCTATCTAACTGGATTGTTGTCAATGTGTGCATTCAACTGACAAAGTTAAACTCACGTGTGGATTCAGCGGTTTGCAAACCCTTTCTGTGCAGAATCCCAAAACCGGTATTTCCAGCCCAATGCCGGCATCCGTACTAAACAGCAGGAAACTTCGTCTAAAACTCAGGAGAAACGTTTCCTTGAAACTGCTCTGCTGTGCGTTCGTTCACCTAAGAGAGTTGAATATATGTTGAGATTCAGCGAGTCAGAAACACGTTTCTTCTAGGTGCTGCGTTGGGATATTCCCGAGTGAATGGGACCATAGGCTGTACAGAGAAATATCTGCTCCTAAAACCAAAAGGGTGCTATCTAACTGAGTGGTTGTCAATGTGTGCATTCAACTGACAGAGTTAAACTCACGTTTGGATTCAGCGGTTTACAAACCCTTTCTGTGCAGAATCCCAAAACCGGTAATTTCAGCTCAATGCCGGCATATGTACTAAACTGCAGGAAACTTCGTCTAAAACTCAGGAGAATCGTTTCCTTGAAACTGCTCTGCTGTGCGTTCGTTCAACTAAGAGAGTTGAATCTATGTTGAGATTCAGCGAGTCAGAAACACGTTTCTTCTAGGAGCTGCGTTGGGATATTCCCGAGTGAATCAGACCATAGGCTGTACAGAGAAATATCTGCTTCTAAAACCAAAACGGAGCTATCTACGTGGATGGTTGTCAATGTGTGCATTCTACTGACAAAGTTAAACTCACGTGTGGATTCAGCGGTTTGCAAACCCTTTCTGTGCAGAATCCCAAAACCGGTATTTCCAGCCCAATGCCGGCATCCGTACTAAACAGCAGGAAACTTCGTCTAAAACTCAGGAGAAACGTTTCCTTGAAACTGCTCTGCTGTGCGTTCGTTCACCTAAGAGAGTTGAAACTGTGTTGAGATTCAGCGAGTCAGAAAGACGTTTCTTCTAGGAGCTGCGTTGGGATATTCTCGAGTGAATGGGACCATACGCTGTACAGAGAAATATGTGCTTCTAAAACCAAAACTGTGCTATCTAACTGAATGGTTGTCAATGCGTGCATTCAACTGACAGAGTTAAACTCACGTGTGGATTCAGCGGTTTGCAAACCCTTTCTGTGCAGAATCCCAAAACCGGTATTTCCAGCTCAATGCCGGCATCCGTACTAAACAGCAGGAAACTTCGTCTAAAACTCAGGAGAAACGTTTCCTTGAAACTGCTCTGCTGTGCGTTCGTTCACCTAAGAGACTTGAATCTATGTTGAGATTCAGCGAGTCAGAAACACGTTTCTTCCAGGAGCTGCGTGAGGATATTCCCGAGTGAATGGGACCATAGGCTGTACAGAGAAATATCTGCTTCTAAAACCACAACGGAGCTATCTAACTGGATGGTTGTCAATGTGTGCATTCAACTGACAGAGTTAAACTCACGTGTGGATTCAGTGGTTGGCAAACCCTTTCTGTGCAGAATCCCAAAACCGGTATTTCCAGCCCAGTGCCGGCATATGTACTAAACAGCAGGAAACTTCGTCTAAAACTCAGGAGAAACGTTTCCTTGAAACTGCTCTGCTGTGCGTTCGTTCACTTAAGAGAGTTGAATCTATGTTGAGATTCAGCGAGTCAGAAACACGTTTCTTCTAGGAGCTGCGTTGGGATATTCCCGAGTGAATGGGACCATAGGCTGTACAGAGAAATATCTGCTTCTAAAACCAAAACGGAGCTATCTAACTGAATGGTTGTCAATGTGTGCATTCAACTGACAGAGGTAAACTCACGTGTGGATTCAGCGGTTTGCAAACCCTTTCTGTGCAGAAGCCAAAAACCGGTATTTCCAGCCCAATGCCGGCATCCGTACTAAACAACAGGAGACTTCGTCTAAAACTCAGGAGAAAAGTTTCCTTGAAACTGCTCTGCTGTGCGTTCGTTCACCTAAGAGAGTTGAATCTATGTTGAGATTCAGCGAGTCAGAAACACGTTTCTTCTAGGAGCTGCGTTGGGATATTCCCGAGTGAATGGGACCATAGGATGAACAGAGAAATATCTGTTTCTAAAACCAAAACGGAGCTATCTAACTGAATGGTTGTCAATATGTGCATTCAACTGACAGAGTTAAACTCACGTGTGGATTCAGCGGTTTGCAAACCCTTTCTGTGCAGAAGCCAAAAACCGGTATTTCCAGCCCAATGCCGGCATCCGTACTAAACAGCAGGAGACTTCGTCTAAAACTCAGGAGAAAAGTTCCCTTGAAACTGCTCTGCTGTGCGTTCGTTCACCTAAGAGAGTTGAATCAATGTTGAGATTCAGCGAGTCAGAAACACGTTTCTTCTAGGAGCTGCGTTGGGATATTCCCGAGTGAATGGGACCATAGGCTGTACAGAGAAATATCTGCTTCTAAAACCAAAACGGAGCTATCTAACTGGATGGTTGTCAATGTGTGCATTGAACTGACAGAGTTAAACTCACGTGTGGATTCAGCGGTTTGCAAACCCTTTCTGTGCAGAATCCCAAAACCGGTATTTCCAGCCCAATGCCGGCATCCGTACTAAACAGCAGGAAACTTCGTCTAAAACTCAGGAGAAACGTTTCCATGAAACTGCTCTGCTGTGCGTTCTTTCACGTAAGAGAGTTGAATCTATGTTCAGATTCAGCGAGTCAGAAACACGTTTCTTCTAGGAGCTGCGTTGGGATATTCCCACGTGAATGGGACCATAGGCTGTACAGAGAAATATCTCCTTCTAAAACCAAAAGGGTGCTATCAAACTGAACGGTTGTCAATGTGTGCATTCAACTGACAGAGTTAAACTCACGTGTGGATTCAGCGGTTTGCAAACCCTTTCTGTGCATTATCCCAAAACCGGTATTTCCAGCCCAATACCGGCATACGTACTAAACAGCAGGAAACTTCGTCTAAAACTTAAGAGAAACGTCTCCTTGAAACTGCTCTGCTGTGCGTTGGTTCACCTAAGAGAGTTGAATCTATGTTGAGATTCAGCGAGCCAGAAACACGTTTCTTCTAGGAGCTGCGTTGGGATATTCTCGAGTGAATGGGACCATAGGCTGTACAGAGAAGTATCTGCTTCTAAAACCAAAAGGGTGTAATCAAACTGAATGGTTGTCAATGTGTGCATTCAACTGACAAAGTTAAACTCACGTGTGGATTCAGCGGTTTGCAAACCCTTTCTGTGCAGAATCCCAAAACCGGTATTTCCAGCCCAAAGCCGGCATACGTACTAAACAGCAGGAAACTTCGTCTAAAACTCAGGAGAAACGTTTCCTTGAAACTGCTCTGCTGTGCGTTCGTTCACCTAAGAGAGTTGAATCTATGTTGAGATTCAGCGAGTCAGAAACACGTTTCTTCCAGGAGCTGCGTGAGGATATTCCCGAGTGAATGGGACCATAGGCTGTACAGAGAAATATCTGCTTCTAAAACCAAAACGGAGCTATCTAACTGGATGGTTGTCAATGTGTGCATTCAACTGACAGAGTTAAACTCACGTGTGGATTCAGTGGTTGGCAAACCCTTTCTGTGCAGAATCCCAAAACCGGTATTTCCAGCCCAATGCCGGCATACGTACTAAACAGCAGGAAACTTCGTCAAAAACTCAGGAGAAACGTTTCCTTGAAACTGCTCTGCTGTGCGTTCGTTCACCTAAGAGAGTTGAATCTATGTTGAGATTCAGCGAGTCAGAAACACGTTTCTTCTAGGAGCTGCGTTGGGATATTCCCGAATGAATGGGACCATAGGCTGTACAGAGAAATATCTGCTTCTAAAACCAAAACGGAACTATCTAACTGAATGGTTGTCAGTGTGTGCATTCAACTGAGAGAGTTAAACTCACGTGTGGATTCAGTGGTTTGCAAACCCTTTCTGTGCAGAATCCCAAAACCGGTATTTCCAGCCCAATGCCGGCATACGTACTAAACAGCAGGAAACTTCGTCTAAAACTCAGGAGAAACGTTTCCTTGAAACTGCTCTGCTGTGCGTTCGTTCACCTAAGAGAGTTGAATCTATGTTGAGATTCAGCGAGTCAGAAACACGTTTCTTCCAGGAGCTGCGTTGGGATATTCCTGAGTGAATGGGACCATAGGCTGTACAGAGAAATATCTGCTTCTAAAACCAAAACGGAGCTATCTAACTGAATGGTTGTCAATGTGTGCATTCAACTGACAGAGTTAAACTCACGTGTGGATTCAGCGGTTTGCAAACCCTTTCTGTGCAGAATCCCAAAACCGGAATTTCCAGCCCAATGCCGGCATACGTACTAAACAGCAGGAAACTTCGTCTAAAACTCAGGAGAAACGTTTCCTTGAAACTGCTCTGCTGTGCGTTCGTTCACCTAAGTGAGTTGAATCTATGTTGAGATTCGGCGAGTCAGAAACACGTTTCTTCTAGGGGCTGCGTTGGGATATTCCCTTGTGAATGGGACCATAGGCTGTACAGAGAAATATCTGCTCCTAAAACCAAAAGGGTGCTATCAAACTGAATGGTTGTCAATGTGTGCATTCAACTGACAGAGTTAAACTCACGTTTGGATTCAGCGGTTTACAAACCCTTTCTGTGCAGAATCCCAAAACCGGTACTTCCAGCTCAATGCCGTCATCCGTACTAAACAGAAGGAAACTTCGACTACAATTCAGGAGAAATGTTTCCTTTAAACTGCTCTGCTGTCCGTTCGTTCACCTAAGAGAGTTGAATCTATGTTGAGATTCAGCGAGTCAGAAACACGTTTCTTCTAGGAGCTGCGTTGGGATATTCCCGAGTGAATGGGACCATAGGCTGTACAGACAAATATCTGCTTCTAAAACCAAAACGGAGCTATCTAACTGAATGGTTGTCAATGTGTGCATTCAACTGACAGAGCTAAACTCACGTGTGGATTCAGCGGTTTGCAAACCCTTTCTGTGCAGAATCCCAAAACCGGTATTTCCAGCCCAATGCCGGCATACGTACTAAACAGCAGGAAACTTCGTCTAAAACTCAGGAGAAACGTTTCCATGAAACTGCTCTGCTGTGCGTTCTTTCACGTAAGAGAGTTGAATCTATGTTCAGATTCAGCGAGCCAGAAACACGTTTCTTCTAGGAGCTGCGTTGGGATATTCCCAAGTGAATGGGACCCTAGACTGTACAGAGAAATATCTCCTTCTAAAACCAAAAGGGAGCTATCAAACTGAATGGTTGTCAATGTGTGCATTCAACTGACAGAGTTAAACTCACTTGTGGATTCAGCGGTTTGCAAACCCTTTCTGTGCAGAATCCCAAAACCGGTATTTCCAGTCCAATGCCGGCAAACGTACTAAACAGCAGGAAACTTCGTCTAAAACTCAGGAGAAACGTTTCCTTGAAACTGCTCTGCTGTGCGTTCGTTCACCTAAGAGAGTTGAATCTATGTTGAGATTCAGGGAGTCAGAAACACGTTTCTTCAAGGAGCTGCGTTGGGATATTCTCGAGTGAATGGGAACATAGGCTGTACAGAGAAATATGTGCTTCTAAAACCAAAACTGTGCTGTCTAACTGAATGGTTGTCACTGCGTGCATTCAACTGACAGAGTTAAACTCACGTGTGGATTCAGCGGTTTGCAAACCCTTTCTATGCAGAATCCCAAAACCGGTATTTCCAGCTCAATGACGGCATCCGTACTAAACAGCAGGAAACTTCGTCTAAAACTCAGGAGAAACGTTTCCTTGAAACTGCTCTGCTGTGCATTCGTTCACCTAAGACAGTTGAATCTATGTTGAGATTCAGCGAGTCATAAGCACGTTTCTTCTAGGAGCTGCGTTGTGATATTCCAGAGTGAATGGGACCATAGGCTGTACAGAGAAATATCTGCTTCTAAAACCAAAAGGGTGCTATCAAACTGAATGGTTGTCAATGTGTGCATTCAACTGACAGAGTTAAACTCACGTGTGGATTCAGCGGTTTGCAAACCCTTTGTGTGCAGAATCCCAAAACCGGTATTTCCAGCCCAATGCCGGCATACGTACTAAACAGCTGGAGACTTCGTCTAAAACTCAGGAGAAAAGTTTCCTTGAAACTGCTGTGCTGTGCGTTCGTTCACCTAAGAGAGTTGAATCTATGTTGAGATTCAGCGAGTCAGAAACACGTTTCTTCTAGGAGCTGCGTTGGGATATTCCCGAATGAATGGGACCATAGGCTGTACAGAGAAATATCTGCTTCTAAAACCAAAACGGAGCGATCTAACTGAATGGTTGTCAGTGTGTGCATTCAACTGAGAGAGTTAAACTCACGTGTGGATTCAGTGGTTTGCAAACCCTTTCTGTGCAGAATCCCAAAACCGGTATTTCCAGCCCAATGCCGGCATACGTACTAAACAGCAGGAAACTTCGTCTAAAACTTAGGAGAAACGTCTCCTTGAAACTGCTCTGCTGTGCGTTCGTTCACCTAAGAGAGTTGAATCTATGTTGAGATTCATCGAGTCAGAAACACGTTTCTTCTAGGAGCTGCGTTGGGATATTACCGAGTGAATGGGACCATAGGTTGTACAGAGAAATATCTGCTTCTTAAACCAAAAGGGAGCTATCAAACTGAATGGTTGTCAATGTGTGCATTCAACTGACAGAGTTAAACTCACTTGTGGATTCAGCGGTTTGCAAACCCTTTCTGTGCAGAATCCCAAAACCGGTATTTCCAGCCCAATGCCGGCAAACGTACTAATCAGCAGGAAACTTCGTCTAAAACTTAGGAGAAACGTCTCCTTGAAACTGCTCTGCTGTGCGTTCGTTCACCTAAGAGAGTTGAATCTATGTTGAGATTCAGCGAGTCAGAAACACGTTTCTTCCAGGAGCTGCGTTGGGATATTCCTGAGTGAATGGGACCATAGGCTGTACAGGGAAATATCTGCTTCTAAAACCAAAACGGAGCTATCTAACTGAATGGTTGTCAATGTGTGCATTCAACTGACAGAGTTAAACTCACGTGTGTATTCAGCGGTTTGCAAACCCTTTCTGTGCAGAATCCCAAAACCGGTATTTCCAGCCCAAAGCCGGCATACGTACTAAACAGCAGGAAACTTCGTCTAAAACTCAGGAGAAACGTTTCCTTGAAACTGCTCTGCTGTGCGTTCGTTCACCTAAGAGAGTTGAATCTATGTTGAGATTCAGCGAGTCAGAAACACGTTTCTTCTAGGAGCTGCGTTGGGATATTCCCTAGTGAATTGGACCATAGGCTGTACAGAGAAATATCTGCTTCTAAAACCAAAAGGGTGCTATCAAACTGAATGGTTGTCAATGTGTGCATTCAACTGAGAGAGTTAAACTCACGTGTGGATTCAGTGGTTTGCAAACCCTTTCTGTGCAGAATCCCAAAACCGGTATTTCCAGCCCAATGCCGGCATACGTACTAAACAGCAGGACACTTCGTCTAAAACTCAGGAGAAACGTTTCCTTGAAACTGCTCTGCTGTGCGTTCGTTCACCTAAGAGAGTTGAATCTATGTTGAGATTCAGCGAGTCAGAAACACGTTTCTTCTAGGAGCTGCGTTGGGATATTCCAGAGTGAATGGGACCATAGTCTGTACAGAGAAATATCTGCTTCTAAAAACAAAACGAAGCTATCTAACTGGATGGTTGTCATTGTGCGCATTCAACTGACAAAGTTAAACTCACGTGTGGATTCAGCGGTTTGCAAACCCTTTCTGTGCAGAATCCCAAAACCGGTATTTCCAGCCCAATGCCGGAATACGTACTAAACTGCAGGAAACTTCGTCTAAAACTCAGGAGAAACGTTTCCTTGAAACTGCTCTGCTGTGCGTTCGTTCACCTAAGAGAGTTGAATCTATGTTGAGATTCAGCGAGTCAGAAACACGTTTCTTCCAGTAGCTGCGTTGGGATATTCCTGAGTGAATGGGACCATAGGCTGTACAGAGAAATATCTGCTTCTAAAACCAAAACGGAGCTATCTAACTGAATGGTTGTCAATGTGTGCATTCAACTGACAGAGTTAAACTCACGTGTGGATTCAGCGGTTTGCAAACCCTTTCTGTGCAGAATCCCAAAACCGGAATTTCCATCCCAATGCCGGCATACGTACTAAACAGCAGGAAACTTCGTCTAAAACTTAGGAGAAACGTCTCCTTGAAACTGCTCTGCTGTGCGTTCGTTCACCTAAGAGAGTTGAATCTATGTTGAGATTCAGCGAGTCAGAAACACGTTTCTTCTAGGAGCTGCGTTGGTATATTACCGAGTGAATGGGACCATAGGTTGTACAGAGAAATATCTGCTTCTAAAACCAAAAGGGAGCTATCAAACTGAATGGTTGTCAATGTGTGCATTCAACTGACAGAGTTAAACTCACTTGTGGATTCAGCGGTTTGCAAACCCTTTCTGTGCAGAATCCCAAAACCGGTATTTCCAGCCCAATGCCGGCATCCGTACTAAACAGCAGGAAACTTCGTCTAAAACTCAGGAGAAACGTTTCCTTGAAACTGCTCTGCTGTGCGTTCGTTCACCTAAGAGAGTTGAATCTATGTTGAGATTCAGCGAGTCAGAAACACGTTTCTTCAAGGAGCTGCGTTGGGATATTGCCGAGTGAATGGGACCATAGGCTGTAAAGAGAAATATCTGCTTCTAAAACCAAAACGGAGCTATCTAACTGGATGATTGTCAATGTGTGCATTCAACTGACAGAGTTAAACTCACGTGTGGATTCAGCGGTTTGCAAACCCTTTCTGTGCAGAATCCCAAAACCGGTACTTCCAGCCCAATGCCGGCATCCATACTAAACAGCAGGAAACTTCGTCTAAAACTCAGGAGAAACGTTTCCTTGAAACTGCTCTGCTGTGCGTTCGTTCACCTAAGAGAGTTGAATCTATGTTGAGATTCAGCGAGTCAGAAAGACGTTTCTTCTAGGAGCTGCGTTGGGATATTCTCGAGTGAATGGGACCATAGGCTGTACAGAGAAATATGTGCTTCTAAAAACAAAACTGTGGTATCTACCTGAATGGTTGTCAATGCGTGCATTCAACTGACAGAGTTAAACTCACGTGTGGATTCAGCGGTTTGCAAACCCTTTCTGTGCAGAATCCCAAAACCGGTATTTCCAGCTCAATGCCGGCATCCGTACTAAACAGCAGGAAACTTCGTCTAAAACTCAGGAGGAACGTTTCCTTGAAACTGCTCTGCTGTGCGTTCGTTCACCTAAGAGAGTTGAATCTATGTTGAGATTCAGCGAGTCAGAAACACGTTTCTTCCAGGAGCTGCGTTGGGATATTCCTGAGTGAATGGGACTATAGGCTGTACAGGGAAATATCTGCTTCTAAAACCAAAACGGAGCTATCTAACTGAATGGTTGTCAATGTGTGCATTCAACTGACAGAGTTAAACTCACGTGTGTATTCAGCGGTTTGCAAACCCTTTCTGTGCAGAATCCCAAAACCGGTATTTCCAGCCCAAAGCCGGCATACGTACTAAACAGCAGGAAACTTCGTCTAAAACTCAGGAGAAACGTTTCCTTGAAACTGCTCTGCTGTGCGTTCGTTCACCTAAGAGAGTTGAATCTATGTTGAGATTCAGCGAGTCAGAAACACGTTTCTTCTAGGAGCTGCGTTGGGATATTCCCTAGTGAATTGGACCATAGGCTGTACAGAGAAATATCTGCTTCTAAAACCAAAAGGGTGCTATCAAACTGAATGGTTGTCAATGTGTGCATTCAACTGACAGAGTTAAACTCACGTGTGGATTCAGCGGTTTGCAAATCCTTTCTGTGCAGAATCCCAAAACCGGAATTTCCAGCCCAATGCCAGCATACGTACTAAACAGCAGGAGACTTCGTCTAAAACTCAGCAGAAAAGTTTCTTTGAAACTGCTCTACTGTGCGTTCGTTCATCTAAGAGAGTTGAATCTATGTTGAGATTCACCGAGTCAGAAACACGTTTCTTCTAGGAGCTGCGTTGGGATATTCCCGAGTGAATGGGACCATAGGCTGTACAAAGAAGTATCTGCTTCTAAAACCAAAAGGGTGTAATCAAACTGAATGGTTGTCAATGTGTGCATTCAACTGACAGAGTTAAACTCACGTGTGGATTCAGCGGTTTGCAAACCCTTTCTGTGCAGAAGACAAAAACCGGTATTTCCAGCCCAATGCCGGCATCCGTACTAAACAGCAGGAGACTTCGTCTAAAACTCAGGAGAAAAGTTTCCTTGAAACTGCTCTGCTGTGCGTTCGTTCACCTAAGAGAGTTGAATCTATGTTGAGATTCAGCGAGTGAGAAACACGTTTCTTCTAGGAGCTGCGTTGGGATATTCCCGAGTGAATGGGACCATAGGCTGTACAGAGAAATATCTGTTTCTAAAACCAAAACGGAGCTATCTAACTGAATGGTTGTCAATGTGTGCATTCAACTGACAGAGTTAAACTCGCGTGTGGATTCAGCGGTTTGCAAACCCTTTCTGTGCAGAAGCCAAAAACCGGCATTTCCAGCCCAATGCCGGCATCCGTACTAAACAGCAGGAGACTTCGTCTAAAACTCAGGAGAAAAGTTTCCTTGAAACTGCTCTGCTGTGCGTTCGTTCACCTAAGAGAGTTGAATATATGTTGAGATTCAGCGAGTCAGAAACACGTTTCTTCTAGGTGCTGCGTTGGGATATTCCCGAGTGAATGGGACCATAGGCTGTACAGAGAAATATCTGCTTCTAAAACCAAAACGGAGCTATCTAACTGAATGGTTGTCAATGTGTGCATTCAACTGACAGAGTTAAACTCACGTGTGGATTCAGTGGTTTGCAAACCCTTTCTGTGCAGAATCCCAAAACCGGTTTTTCCAGCCCAATGCCGGCATATGTACTAAACAGCAGTAAAATTCGTCTAAAACTCAGGAGAAACGTTTCCTTGAAACTGCTCTGCTGTGCGTTCGTTCACCTAAGAGAGTTGAATCTATGTTGAGATTCAGCGAGTCAGAAAGACGTTTCTTCTAGGAGCTGCGTTGGGATATTCCCGAGTGAATGGGACCATAGGCTGTACAGAGAAATATCTGCTTCTAAAACCAAAACGGAGCTATCTAACTGGGTGGTTGTCAATGTGTGCATTCAACTGACAAAGTTAAACTCACGTGTGGATTCAGCGGTTTGCAAACCCTTTCTGTGCAGAATCCCAAAACCGGTATTTCCAGCCCAATGCCGGCATACGTACTAAACAGCAGGAAACTTCGTCTAAAACTCAGGAGAAGCGTTTCCTTGAAACTGCTCTGCTGTGCGTTCGTTCACCTAAGAGAGTTGAATCTATGTTGAGATTCAGCGAGTCAGAAGCACGTTTCTTCTAGGAGCTGCGTTGTGATATTCCCGAGTGAATGGGACCATAGGCTGTACAGAGAAATATCTGCTTCTAAAACCAAAAGGGTGCTATCAAACTGAATGGTTGTCAATGTGTGCATTCAGCTGACAGAGTTAAACTCACGTGTGGATTCAGCGGTTTGCAAACCCTTTCTGTGCAGAATCCCAAAACCGATATTTCCAGCCCAATGCCGGCATACGTACTAAACAGCTGGAGACTTCGTCTAAAACTCAGGAGAAAAGTTTCCTTGAAACTGCTCTGCTGTGCGTTCGTTCACCTAAGAGAGTTGAATCTATGTTGAGATTCAGCGAGTCAGAAACACGTTTCTTCTAGGAGCTGCGTTGGGATATTCCCGAATGAATGGGACAATAGGCTGTACAGAGAAATATCTGCTTCTAAAACCAAAACGGAACTATCTAACTGAATGGTTGTCAGTGTGTGCATTCAACTGAGAGAGTTAAACTCACGTGTGGATTCAGTGGTTTGCAAACCCTTTCTGTGCAGAATCCCAAAACCGGTATTTCCAGCCCAATGCCGGCATACGTACTAAACAGCAGGAAACTTCGTCTAAAACTCAGGAGAAACGTTTCCTTGAAACTGCTCTGCTGTGCGTTCGTTCACCTAAGAGAGTTGAATCTATGTTGAGATTCAGCGAGTCAGAAACACGTTTCTTCAAGGAGCTGCGTTGGGATATTCCAGAGTGAATGGGTCCATAGTCTGTACAGAGAAATATCTGCTTCTAAAAACAAAACGGAGCTATCTAACTGGATGGTTGTCATTGTGTGCATTCAACTGACAAAGTTAAACTCACGTGTGGATTCAGCGGTTTGCAAACCCTTTCTGTGCAGAATCCCAAAACCGGTATTTCCAGCCCAATGCCGGCATACGTACTAAACTGCAGGAAACTTCGTCTAAAACTCAGGAGAAACGTTTCCTTGAAACTGCTCTGCTGTGCGTTCGTTCACCTAAGAGAGTTGAATCTATGTTGAGATTCAGCGAGTCAGAAACACGTTTCTTCTAGGAGCTGCGTTGGGATATTCCCTAGTGAATTGGACCATAGGCTGTACAGAGAAATATCTGCTTCTAAAACCAAAAGGGTGCTATCAAACTGAATGGTTGTCAATGTGTGCATTCAACTGACAGAGTTAAACTCACGTGTGGATTCAGCGGTTTGCAAATCCTTTCTGTGCAGAATCCCAAAACCGGTATTTCCAGCCCAATGCCAGCATACGTACTAAACAGCAGGAGACTTCGTCTAAAACTCAGCAGAAAAGTTTCTTTGAAACTGCTCTACTGTGCGTTCGTTCACCTAAGAGAGTTGAATCTATGTTGAGATTCACCGAGTCAGAAACACGTTTCTTCTAGGAGCTGCGTTGGGATATTCCCGAGTGAATGGGACCATAGGCTGTACAAAGAAGTATCTGCTTCTAAAACCAAAAGGGTGTAATCAAACTGAATGGTTGTCAATGTGTGCATTCAACTGACAGAGTTAAACTCACGTGTGGATTCAGCGGTTTGCAAACCCTTTCTGTGCAGAAGACAAAAACCGGTATTTCCAGCCCAATGCCGGCATCCGTACTAAACAGCAGGAGACTTCGTCTAAAACTCAGGAGAAAAGTTTCCTTGAAACTGCTCTGCTGTGCGTTCGTTCACCTAAGAGAGTTGAATCTATGTTGAGATTCAGCGAGTGAGAAACACGTTTCTTCTAGGAGCTGCGTTGGGATATTCCCGAGTGAATGGGACCATAGGCTGTACAGAGAAATATCTGTTTCTAAAACCAAAACGGAGCTATCTAACTGAATGGTTGTCAATGTGTGCATTCAACTGACAGAGTTAAACTCGCGTGTGGATTCAGCGGTTTGCAAACCCTTTCTGTGCAGAAGCCAAAAACCGGCATTTCCAGCCCAATGCCGGCATCCGTACTAAACAGCAGGAGACTTCGTCTAAAACTCAGGGGAAAAGTTTCCTTGAAACTGCTCTGCTGTGCGTTCGTTCACCTAAGAGAGTTGAATATATGTTGAGATTCAGCGAGTCAGAAACACGTTTCTTCTAGGTGCTGCGTTGGGATATTCCCGAGTGAATGGGACCATAGGCTGTACAGAGAAATATCTGCTTCTAAAACCAAAACGGAGCTATCTAACTGAATGGTTGTCAATGTGTGCATTCAACTGACAGAGTTAAACTCACGTGTGGATTCAGTGGTTTGCAAACCCTTTCTGTGCAGAATCCCAAAACCGGTTTTTCCAGCCCAATGCCGGCATATGTACTAAACAGCAGGAAACTTCGTCTAAAACTCAGGAGAAACGTTTCCTTGAAACTGCTCTGCTGTGCGTTCGTTCACCTAAGAGAGTTGAATCTATGTTGAGATTCAGCGAGTCAGAAAGACGTTTCTTCTAGGAGCTGCGTTGGGATATTCCCGAGTGAATGGGACCATAGGCTGTACAGAGAAATATCTGCTTCTAAAACCAAAACGGAGCTATCTAACTGGGTGGTTGTCAATGTGTGCATTCAACTGACAAAGTTAAACTCACGTGTGGATTCAGCGGTTTGCAAACCCTTTCTGTGCAGAATCCCAAAACCGGTATTTCCAGCCCAATGCCGGCATACGTACTAAACAGCAGGAAACTTCGTCTAAAACTCAGGAGAAGCGTTTCCTTGAAACTGCTCTGCTGTGCGTTCGTTCACCTAAGAGAGTTGAATCTATGTTGAGATTCAGCGAGTCAGAAGCACGTTTCTTCTAGGAGCTGCGTTGTGATATTCCCGAGTGAATGGGACCATAGGCTGTACAGAGAAATATCTGCTTCTAAAACCAAAAGGGTGCTATCAAACTGAATGGTTGTCAATGTGTGCATTCAGCTGACAGAGTTAAACTCACGTGTGGATTCAGCGGTTTGCAAACCCTTTCTGTGCAGAATCCCAAAACCGATATTTCCAGCCCAATGCCGGCATACGTACTAAACAGCTGGAGACTTCGTCTAAAACTCAGGAGAAAAGTTTCCTTGAAACTGCTCTGCTGTGCGTTCGTTCACCTAAGAGAGTTGAATCTATGTTGAGATTCAGCGAGTCAGAAACACGTTTCTTCTAGGAGCTGCGTTGGGATATTCCCGAATGAATGGGACAATAGGCTGTACAGAGAAATATCTGCTTCTAAAACCAAAACGGAACTATCTAACTGAATGGTTGTCAGTGTGTGCATTCAACTGAGAGAGTTAAACTCACGTGTGGATTCAGTGGTTTGCAAACCCTTTCTGTGCAGAATCCCAAAACCGGTATTTCCAGCCCAATGCCGGCATACGTACTAAACAGCAGGAAACTTCGTCTAAAACTCAGGAGAAACGTTTCCTTGAAACTGCTCTGCTGTGCGTTCGTTCACCTAAGAGAGTTGAATCTATGTTGAGATTCAGCGAGTCAGAAACACGTTTCTTCTAGGAGCTGCGTTGGGATATTCCAGAGTGAATGGGACCATAGTCTGTACAGAGAAATATCTGCTTCTAAAAACAAAACGGAGCTATCTAACTGGATGGTTGTCATTGTGTGCATTCAACTGACAAAGTTAAACTCACGTGTGGATTCAGCGGTTTGCAAACCCTTTCTGTGCAGAATCCCAAAACCGGTATTTCCAGCCCAATGCCGGCATACGTACTAAACTGCAGGAAACTTCGTCTAAAACTCAGGAGAAACGTTTCCTTGAAACTGCTCTGCTGTGCGTTCGTTCACCTAAGAGAGTTGAATCTATGTTGAGATTCAGCGAGTCAGAAACACGTTTCTTCCAGGAGCTGCGTTGGGATATTCCTGAGTGAATGGGACCATAGGCTGTACAGAGAAATATCTGCTTCTAAAACCAAAACGGAGCTATCTAACTGAATGGTTGTCAATGTGTGCATTCAACTGACAGAGTTAAACTCACGTGTGGATTCAGCGGTTTGCAAACCCTTTCTGTGCAGAATCCCAAAACCGGAATTTCCAGCCCAATGCCGGCATACGTACTAAACTGCAGGAAACTTCGTCTAAAACTCAGGAGAAACGTTTCCTTGAAACTGCTCTGCTGTGCGTTCGTTCACCTAAGAGAGTTGAATCTATGTTGAGATTCAGCCAGTCAGAAACACGTTTCTTCTAGGGGCTGCGTTGGGATATTCCCTTGTGAATGGGACCATAGGCTGTACAGAGAAATATCTGCTCCTAAAACCAAAAGGGTGCTATCAAACTGAATGGTTGTCAATGTGTGCATTCAACTGACAGAGTTAAACTCACGTTTGGATTCAGCGGTTTACAAACCCTTTCTGTGCAGAATCCCAAAACCGGTACTTCCAGCTCAATGCCGTCATCCGTACTAAACAGCAGGAAACTTCGACTACAATTCAGGAGAAATGTTTCCTTTAAACTGCTCTGCTGTCCGTTCGTTCACCTAAGAGAGTTGAATCTATGTTGAGATTCAGCGAGTCAGAAACACGTTTCTTCTAGGATCTGCGTTGGGATATTCCCGAGTGAATGGGACCATAGGCTGTACAGACAAATATCTGCTTCTAAAACCAAAACGGAGCTATCTAACTGAATGGTTGTCAATGTGTGCATTCAACTGACAGAGCTAAACTCACGTGTGGATTCAGCGGTTTGCAAACCCTTTCTGTGCAGAATCCCAAAACCGGTATTTCCAGCCCAATGCCGGCATACGTACTAAACAGCAGGAAACTTCGTCTAAAACTCAGGAGAAACGTTTCCATGAAACTGCTCTGCTGTGCGTTCTTTCACGTAAGAGAGTTGAATCTATGTTGAGATTCAGCGAGTCAGAAACACGTTTCTTCAAGGAGCTGCGTTGGGATATTACCGAGTGAATGGGACCATAGGCTGTACAGAGAAATATCTGCTTCTAAAACCAAAAGGGAGCTATCAAACTGAATGGTTGTCAATGTGTGCATTCAACCGACAGAGTTAAACTCACGTGTGGATTCAGCGGTTTGCAAACCCTTTCCTTGCAGAATCCCAAAACCGGTATTTCCAGTCCAATGCCGGGAAACGTACTAAACAGCAGGAAACTTCGTCTAAAACTCAGGAGAAACGTTTCCTTGAAACTGCTCTGCTGTGCGTTCGTTCACCTAAGAGAGTTGAATCTATGTTGAGATTCAGCGAGTCAGAAACACGTTTCTTCCAGGAGCTGCGTTGGGATATTCCTGAGTGAATGGGACCATAGGCTGTACAGAGAAATATCTGCTTCTAAAACCAAAACGGAGCTATATAACTGAATGGTTGTCAATGTGTGCATTCAACTGACAGAGTTAAACTCACGTGTGGATTCAGCGGTTTGCAAACCCTTTCTGTGAAGAATCCCAAAACCGGAATTTCCAGCCCAATGCCGGCATACGTACTAAACAGCAGGAAACTTCGTCTAAAACTCAGGAGAAACGTTTCCTTGAAACTGCTCTGCTGTGCGTTCGTTCACCTAAGAGAGTTGAATCTATGTTGAGATTCAGCGAGTCAGAAACACGTTTCTTCTAGGGGCTGCGTTGGGATATTCCCTTGTGAATGGGACCATAGGCTGTACAGAGAAATATCTGCTCCTAAAACCAAAAGGGTGCTATCAAACTGAATGGTTGTCAATGTGTGCATTCAACTGACAGAGTTAAACTCACGTTTGGATTCAGCGGTTTACAAACCCTTTCTGTGCAGAATCCCAAAACCGGTACTTCCAGCTCAATGCCGTCATCCGTACTAAACAGCAGGAAACTTCGACTACAATTCAGGAGAAATGTTTCCTTTAAACTGCTCTGCTGTCCGTTCGTTCACCTAAGAGAGTTGAATCTATGTTGAGATTCAGCGAGTCAGAAACACGTTTCTTCTAGGATCTGCGTTGGGATATTCCCGAGTGAATGGGACCATAGGCTGTACAGACAAATATCTGCTTCTAAAACCAAAACGGAGCTATCTAACTGAATGGTTGTCAATGTGTGCATTCAACTGACAGAGCTAAACTCACGTGTGGATTCAGCGGTTTGCAAACCCTTTCTGTGCAGAATCCCAAAACCGGTATTTCCAGCCCAATGCCGGCATACGTACTAAACAGCAGGAAACTTCGTCTAAAACTCAGGAGAAACGTTTCCATGAAACTGCTCTGCTGTGCGTTCTTTCACGTAAGAGAGTTGAATCTATGTTGAGATTCAGCGAGTCAGAAACACGTTTCTTCAAGGAGCTGCGTTGGGATATTACCGAGTGAATGGGACCATAGGCTGTACAGAGAAATATCTGCTTCTAAAACCAAAAGGGAGCTATCAAACTGAATGGTTGTCAATGTGTGCATTCAACTGACAGAGTTAAACTCACGTGTGGATTCAGCGGTTTGCAAACCCTTTCTGTGCAGAAGCCAAAAACCGGCATTTCCAGCCCAATGCCGGCATCCGTACTAAACAGCAGGAGACTTCGTCTAAAACTCAGGAGAAAAGTTTCCTTGAAACTGCTCTGCTGTGCGTTCGTTCACCTAAGAGATTTGAATCAATGTTGAGATTCAACGAGTCAGAAACACGTTTCTTCTAGGAGCTGCGTTGGGATATTCCCGAATGAATGGGACCATAGGCTGTACAGAGAAATATCTGCTTCTAAAACAAAAACGGAACTATCTAACTGAATGGTTGTCAATGTGTGCATTCAACTGACAGAGTTAAACTCACGTGTGGATTCAGCGGTTTGCAAACCCTTTCTGTGCAGAATCCCAAAACCGGTATTTCCAGCCCAATGCCGGCATACGTACTAAACAGCAGGAAACTTCGTCTAAAACTCAGGGGAAACGTTTCCTTGAAACTGCTCTGCTGTGCCTTCGTTCACCTAAGAGACTTGAATCTATGTTGAGATTCAGCGAGTCAGAAACACGTTTCTTCCAGGAGCTGCGTGAGGATATTCCCGAGTGAATGGGACCATAGGCTGTACAGAGAAATATCTGCTTCTAAAACCAAAACGGAGCTATCTAACTGAATGGTTGTCAATGTGTGCATTCAACTGACAGAGTTAAACTCACGTGTGGATTCAGTGGTTTGCAAACCCTTTCTGTGCAGAATCCCAAAACCGGTATTTCCAGCCCAATGCCGGCATACGTACTAAACAGCAGGAAACTTCGTCTAAAACTCAGGAGAAACGTTTCCTTGAAACTGCTCTGCTGTGCGTTCGTACACTTAAGAGAGTTGAATCTATGTTGAGATTCAGCGAGTCAGAAACACGTTTCTTCTAGGAGCTGCGTTGGGATATTCCCGAGTGAATGGGACCATAGTCTGTACAGAGAAATATCTGCTTCTAAAACCAAAACGGAGCTATCTAACTGAATGGTTGTCAATGTGTACATTCAACTGACAAAGTTAAACTCACGTGTGGATTCAGCGGTTTGCAAACCCTTTCTGTGCAGAATCCCAAAACCGGTATTTCCAGCCCAATACCGGCATACGTACTAAACAGCAGGAAACTTCGTCTAAAACTCAGGAGAAACGTTTCCTTGAAACTGCTCTGCTGTGCGTTCGTTCACCTAAGAGAGTTGAATCTATGTTGAGATTCAGCGAGTCAGAAACACGTTTCTTCTAGGTGCTGCGTTGGGATATTCCCGAGTGAATGGGACCATAGGCTGTACAGAGAAATATCTGTTTCTAAAACCAAAACGGAGCTATCTAACTGAATGGTTGTCAATGTGTGCATTCAACTGACAGAGTTAAACTCACGTGTGGATTCAGTGGTTTGCACACCCTTTCTGTGCAGAATCCCAAAACCGGTATTTCCAGCCCAATGCCGGCATCCGTACTAAACAGCAGGAAACTTCGTCTAAAACTCAGGAGAAACGTTTCCTTGAAACTGCTCTGCTGTGCGTTCGTTCACCTAAGAGAGTTGAATCTATGTTGAGATTCAGCGAGTCAGAAACACGTTTCTTCTAGGAGCTGCGTTGGGATATTCCAGAGTGAATGGGACCATAGTCTGTACAGAGAAATATCTGCTTCTAAAAAGAAAACGGAGCTATCTAACTGGATGGTTGTCAATGTGTGCATTCAACTGACAAAGTTAAACTCACGTGTGGATTCAGCGGTTTGCATACCCTTTCTGTGCAGAATCCCAAAACCGGTATTTCCAGCCCAATGCCGGCATACGTACTAAACTGCAGGAAACTTCGTCTAAAACTCAGGAGAAACGTTTCCTTGAAACTGCTCTGCTGTGCGTTCGTTCACCTAAGAGAGTTGAATCTATGTTGAGATTCAGCGAGTCAGAAACACGTTTCTTCTAGGAGCTGCGTTGGGATATTCCCTAGTGAATTGGACCATAGGCTGTACAGAGAAATATCTGCTTCTAAAACCAAAAGGGTGCTATCAAACTGAATGGTTGTCAATGTGTGCATTCAACTGACAGAGTTAAACTCACGTGTGGATTCAGCGGTTTGCAAATCCTTTCTGTGCAGAATCCCAAAACCGGTATTTCCAGCCCAATGCCAGCATACGTACTAAACAGCAGGAGACTTCGTCTAAAACTCAGCAGAAAAGTTTCTTTGAAACTGCTCTACTGTGCGTTCGTTCACCTAAGAGAGTTGAATCTATGTTGAGATTCACCGAGTCAGAAACACGTTTCTTCTAGGAGCTGCGTTGGGATATTCCCGAGTGAATGGGACCATAGGCTGTACAAAGAAGTATCTGCTTCTAAAACCAAAAGGGTGTAATCAAACTGAATGGTTGTCAATGTGTGCATTCAACTGACAGAGTTAAACTCACGTGTGGATTCAGCGGTTTGCAAACCCTTTCTGTGCAGAAGACAAAAACCGGTATTTCCAGCCCAATGCCGGCATCCGTACTAAACAGCAGGAGACTTCGTCTAAAACTCAGGAGAAAAGTTTCCTTGAAACTGCTCTGCTGTGCGTTCGTTCACCTAAGAGAGTTGAATCTATGTTGAGATTCAGCGAGTGAGAAACACGTTTCTTCTAGGAGCTGCGTTGGGATATTCCCGAGTGAATGGGACCATAGGCTGTACAGAGAAATATCTGTTTCTAAAACCAAAACGGAGCTATCTAACTGAATGGTTGTCAATGTGTGCATTCAACTGACAGAGTTAAACTCGCGTGTGGATTCAGCGGTTTGCAAACCCTTTCTGTGCAGAAGCCAAAAACCGGCATTTCCAGCCCAATGCCGGCATCCGTACTAAACAGCAGGAGACTTCGTCTAAAACTCAGGAGAAAAGTTTCCTTGAAACTGCTCTGCTGTGCGTTCGTTCACCTAAGAGAGTTGAATATATGTTGAGATTCAGCGAGTCAGAAACACGTTTCTTCTAGGTGCTGCGTTGGGATATTCCCGAGTGAATGGGACCATAGGCTGTACAGAGAAATATCTGCTTCTAAAACCAAAACGGAGCTATCTAACTGAATGGTTGTCAATGTGTGCATTCAACTGACAGAGTTAAACTCACGTGTGGATTCAGTGGTTTGCAAACCCTTTCTGTGCAGAATCCCAAAACCGGTTTTTCCAGCCCAATGCCGGCATATGTACTAAACAGCAGGAAACTTCGTCTAAAACTCAGGAGAAACGTTTCCTTGAAACTGCTCTGCTGTGCGTTCGTTCACCTAAGAGAGTTGAATCTATGTTGAGATTCAGCGAGTCAGAAAGACGTTTCTTCTAGGAGCTGCGTTGGGATATTCCCGAGTGAATGGGACCATAGGCTGTACAGAGAAATATCTGCTTCTAAAACCAAAACGGAGCTATCTAACTGGGTGGTTGTCAATGTGTGCATTCAACTGACAAAGTTAAACTCACGTGTGGATTCAGCGGTTTGCAAACCCTTTCTGTGCAGAATCCCAAAACCGGTATTTCCAGCCCAATGCCGGCATACGTACTAAACAGCAGGAAACTTCGTCTAAAACTCAGGAGAAGCGTTTCCTTGAAACTGCTCTGCTGTGCGTTCGTTCACCTAAGAGAGTTGAATCTATGTTGAGATTCAGCGAGTCAGAAGCACGTTTCTTCTAGGAGCTGCGTTGTGATATTCCCGAGTGAATGGGACCATAGGCTGTACAGAGAAATATCTGCTTCTAAAACCAAAAGGGTGCTATCAAACTGAATGGTTGTCAATGTGTGCATTCAGCTGACAGAGTTAAACTCACGTGTGGATTCAGCGGTTTGCAAACCCTTTCTGTGCAGAATCCCAAAACCGATATTTCCAGCCCAATGCCGGCATACGTACTAAACAGCTGGAGACTTCGTCTAAAACTCAGGAGAAAAGTTTCCTTGAAACTGCTCTGCTGTGCGTTCGTTCACCTAAGAGAGTTGAATCTATGTTGAGATTCAGCGAGTCAGAAACACGTTTCTTCTAGGAGCTGCGTTGGGATATTCCCGAATGAATGGGACAATAGGCTGTACAGAGAAATATCTGCTTCTAAAACCAAAACGGAACTATCTAACTGAATGGTTGTCAGTGTGTGCATTCAACTGAGAGAGTTACACTCACGTGTGGATTCAGTGGTTTGCAAACCCTTTCTGTGCAGAATCCCAAAACCGGTATTTCCAGCCCAATGCCGGCATACGTACTAAACAGCAGGAAACTTCGTCTAAAACTCAGGAGAAACGTTTCCTTGAAACTGCTCTGCTGTGCGTTCGTTCACCTAAGAGAGTTGAATCTATGTTGAGATTCAGCGAGTCAGAAACACGTTTCTTCTAGGAGCTGCGTTGGGATATTCCAGAGTGAATGGGACCATAGTCTGTACAGAGAAATATCTGCTTCTAAAAACAAAACGGAGCTATCTAACTGGATGGTTGTCATTGTGTGCATTCAACTGACAAAGTTAAACTCACGTGTGGATTCAGCGGTTTGCAAACCCTTTCTGTGCAGAATCCCAAAACCGGTATTTCCAGCCCAATGCCGGCATACGTACTAAACTGCAGGAAACTTCGTCTAAAACTCAGGAGAAACGTTTCCTTGAAACTGCTCTGCTGTGCGTTCGTTCACCTAAGAGAGTTGAATCTATGTTGAGATTCAGCGAGTCAGAAACACGTTTCTTCCAGGAGCTGCGTTGGGATATTCCTGAGTGAATGGGACCATAGGCTGTACAGAGAAATATCTGCTTCTAAAACCAAAACGGAGCTATCTAACTGAATGGTTGTCAATGTGTGCATTCAACTGACAGAGTTAAACTCACGTGTGGATTCAGCGGTTTGCAAACCCTTTCTGTGCAGAAGCCCAAAACCGGAATTTCCAGCCCAATGCCGGCATACGTACTAAACAGCAGGAGACTTCGTCTAAAACTCAGGAGAAAAGTTTCCTTGAAACTGCTCTGCTGTGCGTTCGTTCACCTAAGAGAGTTGAATCTATGTTGAGATTCAGCGAGTCAGAAACACGTTTCTTCTAGGAGCTGCGTTGGGATATTCCCGAATGAATGGGACCATAGGCTGTACAGAGAAATATCTGCTTCTAAAACAAAAACGGAACTATCTAACTGAATGGTTGTCAATGTGTGCATTCAACTGACAGAGTTAAACTGACATGTGGATTCAGCGGTTTGCAAACCCTTTCTGTGCAGAATCCCAAAACCGGTATTTCCAGCCCAATGCCGGCATACGTACTAAACAGCAGGAAACTTCGTCTAAAACTCAGGGGAAACGTTTCCTTGAAACTGCTCTGCTGTGCGTTCGTTCACCTAAGACACTTGAATCTATGTTGAGATTCACCGAGTCAGAAACACGTTTCTTCCAGGAGCTGCGTGAGGATATTCCCGAGTGAATGGGACCATAGGCTGTACAGAGAAATATCTGCTTCTAAAACCAAAACGGAGCTATCTAACTGAATGGTTGTCAGTGTGTGCATTCAATTGACAGAGTTAAACTCACGTGTGGATTCAGTGGTTTGCACACCCTTTCTGCGCAGAATCCCAAAACCGGTATTTCCAGCCCAATGCCGGCATCCGTACTAATCAGCAGGAAACTTCGTCTAAAACTCAGGAGAAACGTTTCCTTGAAACTGCTCTGCTGTGCGTTCGTTCACCTAAGAGAGTTGAATCTATGTTGAGATTCAGCGAGTCAGAAACACGTTTCTTCTAGGAGCTGCGATGGGATATTCCAGAGTGAATGGGACCATAGTCTGTACAGAGAAATATCTGCTTCTAAAAACAAACGGAGCTATCTAACTGGATGGTTGTCAATGTGTGCATTCAACTGACAGAGTTAAACTCACGTGTGGATTCAGCGGTTTGCAAACCCTTTCTGTGCAGAATCCCAAAACCGGAATTTCCAGCCCAATGCCGGCATACGTACTAAACTGCAGGAAACTTCGTCTAAAACTCAGGAGAAAAGTTTCCTTGAAACTGCTCTGCTGTGCGTTCGTTCACCTAAGAGAGTTGAATCAATGTTGAGATTCAGCGAGTCAGAAACACGTTTCTTCTAGGAGCTGCGTTGGGATATTCCCGAATGAATAGGACCATAGGCTGTACAGAGAAATATCTGCTTCTAAAACAAAAACGGAACTATCTAACTGAATGGTTGTCAATGTGTGCATTCAACTGACAGAGTTAAACTCACATGTGGATTCAGCGGTTTGCAAACCCTTTCTGTGCAGAATCCCAAAACCGGTATTTCCAGCCCAATGCCGGCATACGTACTAAACAGCAGGAAACTTCGTCTAAAACTCAGGGGAAATGTTTCCTTGAAACTGCTCTGCTGTGCCTTCGTTCACCTAAGAGACTTGAATCTATGTTGAGATTCAGCGAGTCAGAAACACGTTTCTTCCAGGAGCTGCGTGAGGATATTCCCGAGTGAATGGGACCATAGGCTGTACAGAGAAATATCTGCTTCTAAAACCAAAACGGAGCTATCTAACTGAATGGTTGTCAATGTGTGCATTCAACTGACAGAGTTAAACTCACGTGTGGATTCAGTGGTTTGCAAACCCTTTCTGTGCAGAATCCCAAAACCGGTATTTCCAGCCCAATGCCGGCATACGTACTAAACAGCAGGGAACTTCGTCTAAAACTCAGGAGAAACGTTTCCTTGAAACTGCTCTGCTGTGCGTTCGTTCACCTAAGAGAGTTGAATCTATGTTGAGATTCAGCGAGTCAGAAAGACGTTTCTTCTAGGAGCTGCGTTGGGATATTCCCGAGTGAATGGGACCATAGGCTGTACAGAGAAATATCTGCTTCTAAAACCAAAACGGAGCTATCTAACTGGGTGGTTGTCAATGTGTGCATTCAACTGACAAAGTTAAACTCACGTGTGGATTCAGCGGTTTGCAAACCCTTTCTGTGCAGAATCCCAAAACCGGTATTTCCAGCCCAATGCCGGCATACGTACTAAACAGCAGGAAACTTCGTCTAAAACTCAGGAGAAGCGTTTCCTTGAAACTGCTCTGCTGTGCGTTCGTTCACCTAAGAGAGTTGAATCTATGTTGAGATTCAGCGAGTCAGAAGCACGTTTCTTCTAGGAGCTGCGTTGTGATATTCCCGAGTGAATGGGACCATAGGCTGTACAGAGAAATATCTGCTTCTAAAACCAAAAGGGTGCTATCAAACTGAATGGTTGTCAATGTGTGCATTCAGCTGACAGAGTTAAACTCACGTGTGGATTCAGCGGTTTGCAAACCCTTTCTGTGCAGAATCCCAAAACCGATATTTCCAGCCCAATGCCGGCATACGTACTAAACAGCTGGAGACTTCGTCTAAAACTCAGGAGAAAAGTTTCCTTGAAACTGCTCTGCTGTGCGTTCGTTCACCTAAGAGAGTTGAATCTATGTTGAGATTCAGCGAGTCAGAAACACGTTTCTTCTAGGAGCTGCGTTGGGATATTCCCGAATGAATGGGACAATAGGCTGTACAGAGAAATATCTGCTTCTAAAACCAAAACGGAACTATCTAACTGAATGGTTGTCAGTGTGTGCATTCAACTGAGAGAGTTAAACTCACGTGTGGATTCAGTGGTTTGCAAACCCTTTCTGTGCAGAATCCCAAAACCGGTATTTCCAGCCCAATGCCGGCATACGTACTAAACAGCAGGAAACTTCGTCTAAAACTCAGGAGAAACGTTTCCTTGAAACTGCTCTGCTGTGCGTTCGTTCACCTAAGAGAGTTGAATCTATGTTGAGATTCAGCGAGTCAGAAACACGTTTCTTCTAGGAGCTGCGTTGGGATATTCCAGAGTGAATGGGACCATAGTCTGTACAGAGAAATATCTGCTTCTAAAAACAAAACGGAGCTATCTAACTGGATGGTTGTCATTGTGTGCATTCAACTGACAAAGTTAAACTCACGTGTGGATTCAGCGGTTTGCAAACCCTTTCTGTGCAGAATCCCAAAACCGGTATTTCCAGCCCAATGCCGGCATACGTACTAAACTGCAGGAAACTTCGTCTAAAACTCAGGAGAAACGTTTCCTTGAAACTGCTCTGCTGTGCGTTCGTTCACCTAAGAGAGTTGAATCTATGTTGAGATTCAGCGAGTCAGAAACACGTTTCTTCCAGGAGCTGCGTTGGGATATTCCTGAGTGAATGGGACCATAGGCTGTACAGAGAAATATCTGCTTCTAAAACCAAAACGGAGCTATCTAACTGAATGGTTGTCAATGTGTGCATTCAACTGACAGAGTTAAACTCACGTGTGGATTCAGCGGTTTGCAAACCCTTTCTGTGCAGAAGCCCAAAACCGGAATTTCCAGCCCAATGCCGGCATACGTACTAAACAGCAGGAGACTTCGTCTAAAACTCAGGAGAAAAGTTTCCTTGAAACTGCTCTGCTGTGCGTTCGTTCACCTAAGAGAGTTGAATCTATGTTGAGATTCAGCGAGTCAGAAACACGTTTCTTCTAGGAGCTGCGTTGGGATATTCCCGAATGAATGGGACCATAGGCTGTACAGAGAAATATCTGCTTCTAAAACAAAAACGGAACTATCTAACTGAATGGTTGTCAATGTGTGCATTCAACTGACAGAGTTAAACTGACATGTGGATTCAGCGGTTTGCAAACCCTTTCTGTGCAGAATCCCAAAACCGGTATTTCCAGCCCAATGCCGGCATACGTACTAAACAGCAGGAAACTTCGTCTAAAACTCAGGGGAAACGTTTCCTTGAAACTGCTCTGCTGTGCGTTCGTTCACCTAAGACACTTGAATCTATGTTGAGATTCACCGAGTCAGAAACACGTTTCTTCCAGGAGCTGCGTGAGGATATTCCCGAGTGAATGGGACCATAGGCTGTACAGAGAAATATCTGCTTCTAAAACCAAAACGGAGCTATCTAACTGAATGGTTGTCAGTGTGTGCATTCAATTGACAGAGTTAAACTCACGTGTGGATTCAGTGGTTTGCACACCCTTTCTGCGCAGAATCCCAAAACCGGTATTTCCAGCCCAATGCCGGCATCCGTACTAATCAGCAGGAAACTTCGTATAAACTCAGGAGAAACGTTTCCTTGAAACTGCTCTGCTGTGCGTTCGTTCACCTAAGAGAGTTGAATCTATGTTGAGATTCAGCGAGTCAGAAACACGTTTCTTCTAGGAGCTGCGATGGGATATTCCAGAGTGAATGGGACCATAGTCTGTACAGAGAAATATCTGCTTCTAAAAACAAACGGAGCTATCTAACTGGATGGTTGTCAATGTGTGCATTCAACTGACAGAGTTAAACTCACGTGTGGATTCAGCGGTTTGCAAACCCTTTCTGTGCAGAATCCCAAAACCGGAATTTCCAGCCCAATGCCGGCATACGTACTAAACTGCAGGAAACTTCGTCTAAAACTCAGGAGAAAAGTTTCCTTGAAACTGCTCTGCTGTGCGTTCGTTCACCTAAGAGAGTTGAATCAATGTTGAGATTCAGCGAGTCAGAAACACGTTTCTTCTAGGAGCTGCGTTGGGATATTCCCGAATGAATAGGACCATAGGCTGTACAGAGAAATATCTGCTTCTAAAACAAAAACGGAACTATCTAACTGAATGGTTGTCAATGTGTGCATTCAACTGACAGAGTTAAACTCACATGTGGATTCAGCGGTTTGCAAACCCTTTCTGTGCAGAATCCCAAAACCGGTATTTCCAGCCCAATGCCGGCATACGTACTAAACAGCAGGAAACTTCGTCTAAAACTCAGGGGAAATGTTTCCTTGAAACTGCTCTGCTGTGCCTTCGTTCACCTAAGAGACTTGAATCTATGTTGAGATTCAGCGAGTCAGAAACACGTTTCTTCCAGGAGCTGCGTGAGGATATTCCCGAGTGAATGGGACCATAGGCTGTACAGAGAAATATCTGCTTCTAAAACCAAAACGGAGCTATCTAACTGAATGGTTGTCAATGTGTGCATTCAACTGACAGAGTTAAACTCACGTGTGGATTCAGTGGTTTGCAAACCCTTTCTGTGCAGAATCCCAAAACCGGTATTTCCAGCCCAATGCCGGCATACGTACTAAACAGCAGGGAACTTCGTCTAAAACTCAGGAGAAACGTTTCCTTGAAACTGCTCTGCTGTGCGTTCGTTCACTTAAGAGAGTTGAATCTATGTTGAGATTCAGCGAGTCAGAAACACGTTTCTTCTAGGAGCTGCGTTGGGATATTCCCGAGTGAATGGGACCATAGTCTGTACAGAGAAATATCTGCTTCTAAAACAAAAACGGAGCTATCTAACTGGATGGTTGTCAATGTGTGCATTCAACTGACAAAGTTAAACTCACGTGTGGATTCAGCGGTTTGCAAACCCTTTCTGTGCAGAATCCCAAAACCGGTATTTCCAGCCCAATGCCGGCATACGTACTAAACAGCAGGAAACTTCGTCTAAAACTCAGGGGAAACGTTTCCTTGAAACTGCTCTGCTGTGCCTTCGTTCACCTAAGACACTTGAATCTATGTTGAGATTCACCGAGTCAGAAACACGTTTCTTCCAGGAGCTGCGTGAGGATATTCCCGAGTGAATGGGACCATAGGCTGTACAGAGAAATATCTGCTTCTAAAACCAAAACGGAGCTATCTAACTGAATGGTTGTCAGTGTGTGCATTCAATTGACAGAGTTAAACTCACGTGTGGATTCAGTGGTTTGCACACCCTTTCTGCGCAGAATCCCAAAACCGGTATTTCCAGCCCAATGCCGGCATCCGTACTAATCAGCAGGAAACTTCGTCTAAAACTCAGGAGAAACGTTTCCTTGAAACTGCTCTGCTGTGCGTTCGTTCACCTAAGAGAGTTGAATCTATGTTGAGATTCAGCGAGTCAGAAACACGTTTCTTCTTGGAGCTGCGATGGGATATTCCAGAGTGAATGGGACCATAGTCTGTACAGAGAAATATCTGCTTCTAAAAACAAACGGAGCTATCTAACTGGATGGTTGTCAATGTGTGCATTCAACTGACAGAGTTAAACTCACGTGTGGATTCAGCGGTTTGCAAACCCTTTCTGTGCAGAATCCCAAAACCGGAATTTCCAGCCCAATGCCGGCATACGTACTAAACTGCAGGAAACTTCGTCTAAAACTCAGGAGAAAAGTTTCCTTGAAACTGCTCTGCTGTGCGTTCGTTCACCTAAGAGAGTTGAATCAATGTTGAGATTCAGCGAGTCAGAAACACGTTTCTTCTAGGAGCTGCGTTGGGATATTCCCGAATGAATAGGACCATAGGCTGTACAGAGAAATATCTGCTTCTAAAACAAAAACGGAACTATCTAACTGAATGGTTGTCAATGTGTGCATTCAACTGACAGAGTTAAACTCACGTGTGGATTCAGTGGTTTGCAAACCCTTTCTGTGCAGAATCCCAAAACCGGTATTTCCAGCCCAATGCCGGCATACGTACTAAACAGCAGGAAACTTCGTCTAAAACTCAGGAGAAACGTTTCCTTGAAACTGCTCTGCTGTGCGTTCGTACACTTAAGAGAGTTGAATCTATGTTGAGATTCAGCGAGTCAGAAACACGTTTCTTCTAGGAGCTGCGTTGGGATATTCCCGAGTGAATGGGACCATAGTCTGTACAGAGAAATATCTGCTTCTAAAACCAAAACGGAGCTATCTAACTGAATGGTTGTCAATGTGTACATTCAACTGACAAAGTTAAACTCACGTGTGGATTCAGCGGTTTGCAAACCCTTTCTGTGAAGAATCCCAAAACCGGTATTTCCAGCCCAATACCGGCATACGTACTAAACAGCAGGAAACTTCGTCTAAAACTCAGGAGAAACGTTTCCTTGAAACTGCTCTGCTGTGCGTTCGTTCACCTAAGAGAGTTGAATCTATGTTGAGATTCAGCGAGTCAGAAACACGTTTCTTCTAGGTGCTGCGTTGGGATATTCCCGAGTGAATGGGACCATAGGCTGTACAGAGAAATATCTGTTTCTAAAACCAAAACGGAGCTATCTAACTGAATGGTTGTCAATGTGTGCATTCAACTGACAGAGTTAAACTCACGTGTGGATTCAGTGGTTTGCACACCCTTTCTGTGCAGAATCCCAAAACCGGTATTTCCAGCCCAATGCCGGCATACGTACTAAACAGCAGGAAACTTCGTCTAAAACTCAGGAGAAACGTTTCCTTGAAACTGCTCTGCTGTGCGTTCGTTCACCTAAGAGAGTTGAATCTATGTTGAGATTCAGCGAGTCAGAAACACCTTTCTTCTAGGAGCTGCGTTGGGATATTCCAGAGTGAATGGGACCATAGTCTGTACAGAGAAATATCTGCTTCTAAAAAGAAAACGGAGCTATCTAACTGGATGGTTGTCAATGTGTGCATTCAACTGACAAAGTTAAACTCACGTGTGGATTCAGCGGTTTGCAAACCCTTTCTGTGCAGAATCCCAAAACCGGTATTTCCAGCCCAATGCCGCCATACGTACTAAACAGCAGGAAACTTCGTCTAAAACTCAGGGGAAACGTTTCCTTGAAACTGCTCTGCTGTGCCTTCGTTCACCTAAGAGACTTGAATCTATGTTGAGATTCAGCGAGTCAGAAACACGTTTCTTCCAGGAGCTGCGTGAGGATATTCCCGAGTGAATGGGACCATAGGCTGTACAGAGAAATATCTGCTTCTAAAACCAAAACGGAGCTATCTAACTGAATGGTTGTCAATGTGTGCATTCAACTGACAGAGTTAAACTCACGTGTGGATTCAGTGGTTTGCAAACCCTTTCTGTGCAGAATCCCAAAACCGGTATTTCCAGCCCAATGCCGGCATACGTACTAAACAGCAGGAAACTTCGTCTAAAACTCAGGAGAAACGTTTCCTTGAAACTGCTCTGCTGAGCGTTCGTTCACTTAAGAGAGTTGAATCTATGTTGAGATTCAGCGAGTCAGAAACACGTTTCTTCTAGGAGCTGCGTTGGGATATTCCCGAGTGAATGGGACCATAGTCTGTACAGAGAAATATCTGCTTCTAAAACCAAAACGGAGCTATCTAACTGAATGGTTGTCAATGTGTGCATTCAACTGACAAAGTTAAACTCACGTGTGGATTCAGCGGTTTGCAAACCCTTTCTGTGCAGAATCCCAAAACCGGTATTTCCAGCCCAATACCGGCATACGTACTAAACAGCAGGAAACTTCGTCTAAAACTCAGGAGAAACGTTTCCTTGAAACTGCTCTGCTGTGCGTTCGTTCACCTAAGAGAGTTGAATCTATGTTGAGATTCAGCGAGTCAGAAACACGTTTCTTCTAGGTGCTGCGTTGGGATATTCCCGAGTGAATGGGACCATAGGCTGTACAGAGAAATATCTGTTTCTAAAACCAAAACGGAGCTATCTAACTGAATGGTTGTCAATGTGTGCATTCAACTGACAGAGTTAAACTCACGTGTGGATTCAGTGGTTTGCACACCCTTTCTGTGCAGAATCCCAAAACCGGTATTTCCAGCCCAATGCCGGCATCCGTACTAAACAGCAGGAAACTTCGTCTAAAACTCAGGAGAAACGTTTCCTTGAAACTGCTCTGCTGTGCGTTCGTTCACCTAAGAGAGTTGAATCTATGTTGAGATTCAGCGAGTCAGAAACACGTTTCTTCTAGGAGCTGCGTTGGGATATTCCAGAGTGAATGGGACCATAGTCTGTACAGAGAAATATCTGCTTCTAAAAAGAAAACGGAGCTATCTAACTGGATGGTTGTCAATGTGTGCATTCAACTGACAAAGTTAAACTCACGTGTGGATTCAGCGGTTTGCATACCCTTTCTGTGCAGAATCCCAAAACCGGTATTTCCAGCCCAATGCCGGCATACGTACTAAACTGCAGGAAACTTCGTCTAAAACTCAGGAGAAACGTTTCCTTGAAACTGCTCTGCTGTGCGTTCGTTCACCTAAGAGAGTTGAATCTATGTTGAGATTCAGCGAGTCAGAAACACGTTTCTTCCAGGAGCTGCGTTGGGATATTCCTGAGTGAATGGGACCATAGGCTGTATAGAGAAATATCTGCTTCTAAAACCAAAACGGAGCTATCTAACTGAATGGTTGTCAATGTGTGCATTCAACTGACAGAGTTAAACTCAGGTGTGTATTCAGTGGTTTGCAAACCCTTTCTGTGCAGAATCCCAAAACAGGTATTTCCAGCCCAATGCCGGCATACGTACTAAACAGCAGGAAACTTCGTCTAAAACTCAGGAGAAACGTTTCCTTGAAACTGCTCTGCTTTGCGTTCGTTCACCTAAGAGAGTTGAATCTATGTTGAGATTCAGCGAGTCAGAAACACGTTTCTTCTAGGAGCTGCGTTGGGATATTCCCGAGTGAATGGGACCATAGGCTGTACAGAGAAATATCTGCTTCTAAAACCAAAAGGGTGCTATAAAACTGAATGGTTGTCAATGTGTGCATTCAACTGACAGAGTTAAACTCACGTGTGGATTCAGCGGTTTGCAAACCCTTTCTGTGCAGAATCCCAAAACCGGTATTTCCAGCCCAATGCCGGCATACGTACTAAACAGCAGGAGACTTCGTCTAAAACTCAGGAGAAAAGTTTCCTTGAAACTTCTCTGCTGTGCGTTCGTTCACCTAAGAGAGTTGAATCTATGTTGAGATTCAGCGAGTCAGAAACACGTTTCTTCTAGGAGCTGCGTTGGGATATTCCCGAGTGAATGGGACCATAGGCTGTACAGAGAAATATCTGCTTCTAAAACCAAAAGGGTGTAATCAAACTGAATGGTTGTCAATGTGTGCATTCAACTGAAAGAGTTAAACTCACGTGTGGATTCAGCGGTTTGAAAACCCTTTCTGTGCAGAATCCCAAATCCGGAATTTCCAGCCCAATGCCGGCATACGTACTAAACAGCAGGAAACTTCGTCTAAAACTCAGGAGAAACGTTTCCTTGAAACTGCTCTGCTGTGCGTTCGTTCACCTAAGAGAGTTGAATCTATGTTGAGATTCAGCGAGTCAGAAACACGTTTCTTCTAGGAGCTGCGTTGGGATATTCCCGAGTGAATGGGACCATAGGCTGTACAGAGAAATATCTGCTTCTAAAACCAAAACGGAGCTATCTAAATGGATGGTTGTCAATGTGTGCATTCAACTGACAAAGTTAAACTCACGTGTGGATTCAGCGGTTTGCAAACCCTTTCTGTGCAGAATCCCAAAACCGGTATTTCCAGCCCAATGCCGGCATCTGAACTAAACAGCAGGAAACTTCGTCTAAAACTCAGGAGAAAAGTTTCCATGAAACTGCTCTGCTGTGCGTTCGTTCACCTAAGAGAGTTGAATCTATGTTGAGATTCAGCGAGTCAGAAGCACGTTTCTTCTAGGAGCTGCGTTGGGATATTACCGAGTGAATGGGACCATAGGCTGTACAGAGAAATATCTGCTTCTAAAACCAAAAGGGTGCTATCAAACTGAATGGTTGTCAATGTGTGCATTCAACTGACAGAGTTAAACTCACGTGTGGATTCAGCGGTTTGCAAACCCTTTCTGGACAGAATCCCAAAACCGGTATTTCCAGCCCAATGCCGGCATATGTACTAAACAGCAGGAGACTTCGTCTAAAACTCAGGAGAAAAGTTTCCGTGAAACTGCTCTGCTGTGCGTTCGTTCACCTTAGAGAGTTGAATCTATGTTGAGATTCAGCGAGTCAGAAACACGTTTCTTCTAGGAGCTGCGTTGGGATATTCCCGAGTGAATGGGACCATAGGCTGTACAGAGAAATATCTGCTTCTAAAACCAAAACGGAGCTATCTAACTGAATGGTTGTCAGTGTGTGCATTCAACTGACAGAGTTAAACTCACGTGTGGATTCAGTGGTTTGCAAACCCTTTCTGCGCAGAATCCCAAAACCGGTATTTCCAGCCCAATGCCGGCATCCGTACTAAACAGCAGGAAACTTCGTCTAAAACTCAGGAGAAACGTTTCCTTGAAACTGCTCTGCTGTGCGTTCGTTCACCTAAGAGAGTTGAATCTATGTTGAGATTCAGCGAGTCAGAAACACGTTTCTTCCAGGAGCTGCGTTGGGATATTCCTGAGTGAATTGGACCATAGGCTGTACAGGGAAATATCTGCTTCTAAAACCAAAACGGAGCTATCTAACTGAATGGTTGTCAATGTGTGCATTCAACTGACAGAGTTAAACTCACGTGTGGATTCAGCGGTTTGCAAACCCTTTCTGTGCAGAATCCCAAAACCGGTATTTCCAGCCCAAAGCCGGCATACGTACTAAACAGCAGGAAACTTCGTCTAAAACTCAGGAGAAACGTTTCCTTGAAACTGCTCTGCTGTGCGTTCGTTCACCTAAGAGAGTTGAATCTATGTTGAGATTCAGCGAGTCAGAAACACGTTTCTTCTAGGAGCTGCGTTGGGATATTCCCGAGTGAATTGGACCATAGGCTGTACAGAGAAATATCTGCTTCTAAAACCAAAAGGGTGCTATCAAACTGAATGGTTGTCAATGTGTGCATTCAACTGACAGAGTTAAACTCACGTGTGGATTCAGCGGTTTGCAATCCCTTTCTGTGCAGAATCCCAAAACCGGTATTTCCAGCCCAATGCCAGCATACGTACTAAACAGCAGGAGACTTCGTCTAAAACTCAGCAGAAAAGTTTCCTTGAAACTGCTCTGCTGTGCGTTCGTTCACCTAAGAGAGTTGAATCTATGTTGAGATTCACCGAGTCAGAAACACGTTTCTTCTAGGAGCTGCGTTGGGATATTCCCGAGTGAATGGGACCATAGGCTGTACAGAGAAGTATCTCCTTCTAAAACCAAAAGGGTGTAATCAAACTGAATGGTTGTCAATGTGTGCATTCAACTGACAAAGTTAAACTCACGTGTGGATTCAGCGGTTTGCAAACCCTTTCTGTGCAGAATCCCAAAACCGGTATTTCCAGCCCAATGCCGGCATACGTACTAAACAGCAGGAAACTTCGTCTAAAACTCAGGAGAAACGTTTCCTTGAAACTGCTCTACTGTGCGTTCGTTCACCTAAGAGAGTTGAATCAATGTTGAGATTCAGCGAGTCAGAAACACGTTTCTTCTAGGAGCTGCGTTGGGACATTCCCGAGTGAATGGGACCATAGGCTGTACAGAGAAATATCTGCTTCTAAAACAAAAACGGAACTATCTAACTGAATGGTTGTCAATGTGTGCATTCAACTGACAGAGTTAAACTCACATGTGGATTCAGCGGTTTGCAAACCCTTTCTGTGCAGAATCCCAAAACCGGTATTTCCAGCCCAATGCCGGCATACGTACTAAACAACAGGAAACTTCGTCTAAAACTCAGGAGAAACGTTTCCTTGAAACTGCTCTGCTGTGCGTTCGTTCACCTAAGAGACTTGAATCTATGTTGAGATTCAGCGAGTCAGTAACACGTTTCTTCCAGGAGCTGCGTGAGGATATTCCCGAGTGAATGGGACCATAGGCTGTACAGAGAAATATCTGCTTCTAAAACCAAAACGGAGCTATCTAACTGAATGGTTGTCAATGTGTGCATTCAACTGACAGAGTTAAACTCACGTGTGGATTCAGTGGTTTGCAGACCCTTTCTGTGCAGAATCCCAAAACCGGTATTTCCAGCCCAATGCCGGCATACGTACTAAACAGCAGGAAACTTCGTCTAAAACTCAGGAGAAACGTTTCCTTGAAACTGCTCTGCTGTGCGTTCGTTCACTTAAGAGAGTTGAATCTATGTTGAGATTCAGCGAGTCAGAAACACGTTTCTTCTAGGAGCTGCGTTGGGATATTCCCGAGTGAATGGGACCATAGGCTGTACAGAGAAATATCTGTTTCTAAAACCAAAACGGAGCTATCTAACTGAATGGTTGTCAATGTGTGCATTCAACTGACAGAGTTAAACTCACGTGTGGATTCAGCGGTTTGCAAACCCTTTCTGTGCAGAAGCCAAAAACCGGTATTTCCAGCCCAATGCCGGCATCCGTACTAAACAGCAGGAGACTTCGTCTAAAACTCAGGAGAAAAGTTTCCTTGAAACTGCTCTGCTGTGCGTTCGTTCACCTAAGAGAGTTGAATCTATGTTTAGATTCAGCGAGTGAGAAACAAGTTTCTTCTAGGAGCTGCGTTGGGATATTCCCGAGTGAATGGGACCATAGGCTGTACAGAGAAATATCTGTTTCTAAAACCAAAACGGAGCTATCTAACTGAATGGTTGTCAATGTGTGCATTCAACTGACAGAGTTAAACTCACGTGTGGATTCAGCGGTTTGCAAACCCTTTCTGTGCAGAAGCCAAAAACCGGTATTTCCAGCCCAATGCCGGCATCCGTACTAAACAGCAGGAGACTTCGTCTAAAACTCAGGAGAAAAGTTTCCTTGAAACTGCTCTGCTGTGCGTTCGTTCACCTAAGAGAGTTGAATCTATGTTGAGATTCAGCGAGTCAGAAACACGTTTCTTCTAGGAGCTGCGTTGGGATATTCCCGAATGAATGGGACCATAGGCTGTACAGAGAAATATCTGCTTCTAAAACAAAAACGGAACTATCTAACTGAATGGTTGTCAATGTGTGCATTCAACTGACAGAGTTAAACTGACATGTGGATTCAGCGGTTTGCAAACCCTTTCTGTGCAGAATCCCAAAACCGGTATTTCCAGCCCAATGCCGGCATACGTACTAAACAGCAGGAAACTTCGTCTAAAACTCAGGGGAAACGTTTCCTTGAAACTGCTCTGCTGTGCGTTCGTTCACCTAAGACACTTGAATCTATGTTGAGATTCACCGAGTCAGAAACACGTTTCTTCCAGGAGCTGCGTGAGGATATTCCCGAGTGAATGGGACCATAGGCTGTACAGAGAAATATCTGCTTCTAAAACCAAAACGGAGCTATCTAACTGAATGGTTGTCAGTGTGTGCATTCAATTGACAGAGTTAAACTCACGTGTGGATTCAGTGGTTTGCACACCCTTTCTGCGCAGAATCCCAAAACCGGTATTTCCAGCCCAATGCCGGCATCCGTACTAATCAGCAGGAAACTTCGTCTAAAACTCAGGAGAAACGTTTCCTTGAAACTGCTCTGCTGTGCGTTCGTTCACCTAAGAGAGTTGAATCTATGTTGAGATTCAGCGAGTCAGAAACACGTTTCTTCTAGGAGCTGCGATGGGATATTCCAGAGTGAATGGGACCATAGTCTGTACAGAGAAATATCTGCTTCTAAAAACAAACGGAGCTATCTAACTGGATGGTTGTCAATGTGTGCATTCAACTGACAGAGTTAAACTCACGTGTGGATTCAGCGGTTTGCAAACCCTTTCTGTGCAGAATCCCAAAACCGGAATTTCCAGCCCAATGCCGGCATACGTACTAAACTGCAGGAAACTTCGTCTAAAACTCAGGAGAAAAGTTTCCTTGAAACTGCTCTGCTGTGCGTTCGTTCACCTAAGAGAGTTGAATCAATGTTGAGATTCAGCGAGTCAGAAACACGTTTCTTCTAGGAGCTGCGTTGGGATATTCCCGAATGAATAGGACCATAGGCTGTACAGAGAAATATCTGCTTCTAAAACAAAAACGGAACTATCTAACTGAATGGTTGTCAATGTGTGCATTCAACTGACAGAGTTAAACTCACATGTGGATTCAGCGGTTTGCAAACCCTTTCTGTGCAGAATCCCAAAACCGGTATTTCCAGCCCAATGCCGGCATACGTACTAAACAGCAGGAAACTTCGTCTAAAACTCAGGGGAAATGTTTCCTTGAAACTGCTCTGCTGTGCCTTCGTTCACCTAAGAGACTTGAATCTATGTTGAGATTCAGCGAGTCAGAAACACGTTTCTTCCAGGAGCTGCGTGAGGATATTCCCGAGTGAATGGGACCATAGGCTGTACAGAGAAATATCTGCTTCTAAAACCAAAACGGAGCTATCTAACTGAATGGTTGTCAATGTGTGCATTCAACTGACAGAGTTAAACTCACGTGTGGATTCAGTGGTTTGCAAACCCTTTCTGTGCAGAATCCCAAAACCGGTATTTCCAGCCCAATGCCGGCATACGTACTAAACAGCAGGGAACTTCGTCTAAAACTCAGGAGAAACGTTTCCTTGAAACTGCTCTGCTGTGCGTTCGTTCACTTAAGAGAGTTGAATCTATGTTGAGATTCAGCGAGTCAGAAACACGTTTCTTCTAGGAGCTGCGTTGGGATATTCCCGAGTGAATGGGACCATAGTCTGTACAGAGAAATATCTGCTTCTAAAACAAAAACGGAGCTATCTAACTGGATGGTTGTCAATGTGTGCATTCAACTGACAAAGTTAAACTCACGTGTGGATTCAGCGGTTTGCAAACCCTTTCTGTGCAGAATCCCAAAACCGGTATTTCCAGCCCAATGCCGGCATACGTACTAAACAGCAGGAAACTTCGTCTAAAACTCAGGGGAAACGTTTCCTTGAAACTGCTCTGCTGTGCCTTCGTTCACCTAAGACACTTGAATCTATGTTGAGATTCACCGAGTCAGAAACACGTTTCTTCCAGGAGCTGCGTGAGGATATTCCCGAGTGAATGGGACCATAGGCTGTACAGAGAAATATCTGCTTCTAAAACCAAAACGGAGCTATCTAACTGAATGGTTGTCAGTGTGTGCATTCAATTGACAGAGTTAAACTCACGTGTGGATTCAGTGGTTTGCACACCCTTTCTGCGCAGAATCCCAAAACCGGTATTTCCAGCCCAATGCCGGCATCCGTACTAATCAGCAGGAAACTTCGTCTAAAACTCAGGAGAAACGTTTCCTTGAAACTGCTCTGCTGTGCGTTCGTTCACCTAAGAGAGTTGAATCTATGTTGAGATTCAGCGAGTCAGAAACACGTTTCTTCTAGGAGCTGCGATGGGATATTCCAGAGTGAATGGGACCATAGTCTGTACAGAGAAATATCTGCTTCTAAAAACAAACGGAGCTATCTAACTGGATGGTTGTCAATGTGTGCATTCAACTGACAGAGTTAAACTCACGTGTGGATTCAGCGGTTTGCAAACCCTTTCTGTGCAGAATCCCAAAACCGGAATTTCCAGCCCAATGCCGGCATACGTACTAAACTGCAGGAAACTTCGTCTAAAACTCAGGAGAAAAGTTTCCTTGAAACTGCTCTGCTGTGCGTTCGTTCACCTAAGAGAGTTGAATCAATGTTGAGATTCAGCGAGTCAGAAACACGTTTCTTCTAGGAGCTGCGTTGGGATATTCCCGAATGAATAGGACCATAGGCTGTACAGAGAAATATCTGCTTCTAAAACAAAAACGGAACTATCTAACTGAATGGTTGTCAATGTGTGCATTCAACTGACAGAGTTAAACTCACATGTGGATTCAGCGGTTTGCAAACCCTTTCTGTGCAGAATCCCAAAACCGGTATTTCCAGCCCAATGCCGGCATACGTACTAAACAGCAGGAAACTTCGTCTAAAACTCAGGGGAAATGTTTCCTTGAAACTGCTCTGCTGTGCCTTCGTTCACCTAAGAGACTTGAATCTATGTTGAGATTCAGCGAGTCAGAAACACGTTTCTTCCAGGAGCTGCGTGAGGATATTCCCGAGTGAATGGGACCATAGGCTGTACAGAGAAATATCTGCTTCTAAAACCAAAACGGAGCTATCTAACTGAATGGTTGTCAATGTGTGCATTCAACTGACAGAGTTAAATTCACCTGTGGATTCAGCGGTTTGCAAAGCCTTTCTGTGCAGAAGCCAAAAACCGGTATTTCCAGCCCAATGCCGGCATCCGTACTAAACAGCAGGAGACTTCGTCTAAAACTCAGGAGAAAAGTTTCCTTGAAACTGCTCTGCTGTGCGTTCGTTCACCTAAGAGAGTTGAATCTATGTTGAGATTCAGTGAGTGAGAAACACGTTTCTTCTAGGAGCTGTGTTGGGATATTCCCGAGTGAATGGGACCATAGGCTGTACAGAGAAATATCTGTTTCTAAAACCAAAACGGAGCTATCTAACTGAATGGTTGTCAATGTGTGCATTCAACTGACAGAGTTAAACTCACGTGTGGATTCAGCGGTTTGCAAACCCTTTCTGTGCAGCAGCCAAAAACCGGTATTTCCAGCCCAATGCCGGCATCCGTACTAAACAGCAGGAAACTTCGTCTAAAACTCAGGAGAAAAGTTTCCTTGAAACTGCTCTGCTGTGCGTTCGTTCACCTAAGAGAGTTGAATCAATGTTGAGATTCAGCGAGTCAGAAACACGTTTCTTCTAGGAGCTGCGTTGGGATATTCCCGAATGAATGGGACCATAGGCTGTACAGAGAAATATCTGCTTCTAAAACCAAAACGGAGCTATCTAACTGGATGGTTGTCAATGTGTGCATTCAACTGACAAAGTTAAACTCACGTGTGGATTCAGCGGTTTGCAAACCCTTTCTGTGCAGAATCCCAAAACCGGTATTTCCAGCCCAATACCAGCATACGTACTAAACAGCAGGAAACTTCGTCTAAAACTCAGGAGAAACGTTTCCTTGAAACTGCTCTGCTGTGCGTTCGTTCACCTAAGAGAGTTGAATCTATGTTGAGATTCAGCGAGTCAGAAACACGTTTCTTCTAGGAGCTGCGTTGGGATATTCCCGAGTGAATGGGAACATAGGCTGTACAGAGAAATATCTGCTTCTAAAACCAAAACGGAGCTATCTAACTGAATGGTTGTCAATGTGTGCATTCAACTGACAGAGTTAAACTCACGTGTGGATTCAGTGGTTTGCACACCCTTTCTGTGCAGAATCCCAAAACCGGTATTTCCAGCCCAATGCCGGCATACGTACTAAACAGCAGGAAACTTCGTCTAAAACTCAGGAGAAACGTTTCCTTGAAACTGCTCTGCTGTGCGTTCGTTCACCTAAGAGAGTTGAATCTATGTTGAGATTCAGCGAGTCAGAAACACGTTTCTTCTAGGAGCTGCGTTGTGATATTCCAGAGTGAATGGGACCATAGTCTGTACAGAGAAATATCTGCTTCTAAAAACAAAACGGAGCTATCTAACTGGATGGTTGTCAATGTGTGCATTCAACTGACAAAGTTAAACTCACGTGTGGATTCAGCGGTTTGCAAACCCTTTCTGTGCAGAATCCCAAAACCGGTATTTCCAGCCCAATGCCGGCATACGTACTAAACTACAGGTAACTTCGTCTAAAACTCAGGAGAAACGTTTCCTTGAAACTGCTCTACTGTGCGTTCGTTCACCTAAGAGAATTGAATCTATGTTGAGATTCAGCGAGTCAGAAACACGTTTCTTCCAGGAGCTGCGTTGGGATATTCCTGAGTGAATGGGACCATAGGCTGTACAGAGAAATATCTGCTTCTAAAACCAAAACGGAGCTATCTAACTGAATGGTTGTCAGTGTGTGCATTCAATTGACAGAGTTAAACTCACGTGTGGATTCAGTGGTTTGCACACCCTTTCTGCGCAGAATCCCAAAACCGGTATTTCCAGCCCAATGCCGGCATCCGTACTAATCAGCAGGAAACTTCGTCTAAAACTCAGGAGAAACGTTTCCTTGAAACTGCTCTGCTGTGCGTTCGTTCACCTAAGAGAGTTGAATCTATGTTGAGATTCAGCGAGTCAGAAACACGTTTCTTCTAGGAGCTGCGATGGGATATTCCAGAGTGAATGGGACCATAGTCTGTACAGAGAAATATCTGCTTCTAAAAACAAACGGAGCTATCTAACTGGATGGTTGTCAATGTGTGCATTCAACTGACAGAGTTAAACTCACGTGTGGATTCAGCGGTTTGCAAACCCTTTCTGTGCAGAATCCCAAAACCGGAATTTCCAGCCCAATGCCGGCATACGTACTAAACTGCAGGAAACTTCGTCTAAAACTCAGGAGAAAAGTTTCCTTGAAACTGCTCTGCTGTGCGTTCGTTCACCTAAGAGAGTTGAATCAATGTTGAGATTCAGCGAGTCAGAAACACGTTTCTTCTAGGAGCTGCGTTGGGATATTCCCGAATGAATAGGACCATAGGCTGTACAGAGAAATATCTGCTTCTAAAACAAAAACGGAACTATCTAACTGAATGGTTGTCAATGTGTGCATTCAACTGACAGAGTTAAACTCACATGTGGATTCAGCGGTTTGCAAACCCTTTCTGTGCAGAATCCCAAAACCGGTATTTCCAGCCCAATGCCGGCATACGTACTAAACAGCAGGAAACTTCGTCTAAAACTCAGGGGAAATGTTTCCTTGAAACTCCTCTGCTGTGCCTTCGTTCACCTAAGAGACTTGAATCTATGTTGAGATTCAGCGAGTCAGAAACACGTTTCTTCCAGGAGCTGCGTGAGGATATTCCCGAGTGAATGGGACCATAGGCTGTACAGAGAAATATCTGCTTCTAAAACCAAAACGGAGCTATCTAACTGAATGGTTGTCAATGTGTGCATTCAACTGACAGAGTTAAACTCACGTGTGGATTCAGTGGTTTGCAAACCCTTTCTGTGCAGAATCCCAAAACCGGTATTTCCAGCCCAATGCCGGCATACGTACTAAACAGCAGGGAACTTCGTCTAAAACTCAGGAGAAACGTTTCCTTGAAACTGCTCTGCTGTGCGTTCGTTCACTTAAGAGAGTTGAATCTATGTTGAGATTCAGCGAGTCAGAAACACGTTTCTTCTAGGAGCTGCGTTGGGATATTCCCGAGTGAATGGGACCATAGTCTGTACAGAGAAATATCTGCTTCTAAAACCAAAACGGAGCTATCTAACTGGATGGTTGTCAATGTGTGCATTCAACTGACAAAGTTAAACTCACGTGTGGATTCAGCGGTTTGCAAACCCTTTCTGTGCAGAATCCCAAAACCGGTATTTCCAGCCCAATGCCGGCATCTGAACTAAACAGCAGGAAACTTCGTATAAAACTCAGGAGAAACGTTTCCTTGAAACTGCTCTGCTGTGCGTTCGTTCACCTAAGAGAGTTGAATCTATGTTTAGATTCAGCGAGTCAGAAGCACGTTTCTTCTAGGAGCTGCGTTGGGATATTCCCGAGTGAATGGGACCATAGGCTGTACAGAGAAATATCTGCTTCTAAAACCAAAAGGGTGCTATCAAACTGAATGGTTGTCAATGTGTGCATTCAACTGACAGAGTTAAACTCACGTGTGGATTCAGCGGTTTGCAAACCCTTTCTGGGCAGAATCCCAATACCGGTATTTCCAGCCCAATGCCGGCATACGTACTAAACAGCAGGAGACTTCGTCTAAAACTCAGGAGAAAAGTTTCCTTGAAACTGCTCTGCTGTTCGTTCGTTCACCTTAGAGAGTTGAATCTATGTTGAGATTCAGCGAGTCAGAAACACGTTTCTTCTAGGAGCTGCGTTGGGATATTCCCGAGTGAATGGGACCATAGGCTGTACAGAGAAATATCTGCTTCTAAAACCAAAACGGAACTATCTAACTGAATGGTTGTCAGTGTGTGCATTCAACTGACAGAGTTAAACTCACGTGTGGATTCAGCGGTTTGCAAACCCTTTCTGTGCAGAATCCCAAAACCGGTATTTCCAGCCCAAAGCCGGCATATGTACTAAACAGCAGGAAACTTCGTCTAAAACTCAGGAGAAACGTTTCCTTGAAACTGCTCTGCTGTGCGTTCGTTCACCTAAGAGAGTTGAATCTATGTTGAGATTCAGCGAGTCAGAAACACGTTTCTTCTAGGAGCTGCGTTGGGATATTCCCGAGTGAATGGGACCATAGGCTGTACAGAGAAGTGTCTGCTTCTAAAACCAAAAGGGTGTAATCAAACTGAATGATTGTCAATGTGTGCATTCAACTGACAAAGTTAAATTCACGTGTGGATTCAGCGGTTTGCAAACCCTTTCTGTGCAGAATCCCAAAACCGGTATTTCCAGCCCAATGCCGGCATACGTACTAAACAGCAGGAAACTTCGTCTAAAACTCAGGAGAAACGTTTCCTTGAAACTGCTCTACTGTGCGTTCGTTCACCTAAGAGAGTTGAATCAATGTTGAGATTCAGCGAGTCAGAAACACGTTTCTTCTAGGAGCTGCGTTGGGATATTCCCGAGTGAATGGGACCATAGGCTGTACAGAGAAATATCTGCTTCTAAAACAAAAACGGAACTATCTAACTGAATGGTTGTCAATGTGTGCATTCAACTGACAGAGTTAAACTCACATGTGGATTCAGCGGTTTGCAAACCCTTTCTGTGCAGAATCCCAAAACCGGTATTTCCAGCCCAATGCCGGCATACGTACTAAACAACAGGAAACTTCGTCTAAAACTCAGGAGAAACGTTTCCTTGAAACTGCTCTGCTGTGCGTTCGTTCACCAAAGAGACTTGAATCTATCTTGAGATTCAGCGAGTCAGAAACACGTTTCTTCCAGGAGCTGCGTGAGGATATTCCCGAGTGAATGGGACCATAGGCTGTACAGAGAAATATCTGCTTCTAAAACCAACACGGAGCTATCTAACTGAATGGTTGTCAATGTGTGCATTCAACTGACAGAGTTAAACTCACGTGTGGATTCAGTGGTTTGCAGACCCTTTCTGTGCAGAATCCCAAAACCGGTATTTCCAGCCCAATGCCGGCATACGTACTAAACAGCAGGAAACTTCGTCTAAAACTCAGGAGAAACGTTTCCTTGAAACTGCTCTGCTGTGCGTTCGTTCACATAAGAGAGTTGAATCTATGTTGAGATTCAGCGAGTCAGAAACACGTTTCTTCTAGGAGCTGCGTTGGGATATTCCCGAGTGAATGGGACCATAGGCTGTACAGAGAAATATCTGTTTCTAAAACCAAAACGGAGCTATCTAACTGAATGGTTGTCAATGTGTGCATTCAACTGACAGAGTTAAACTCACGTGTGGATTCAGCGGTTTGCAAAGCCTTTCTGTGCAGAAGCCAAAAACCGGTATTTCCAGCCCAATGCCGGCATCCGTACTAAACAGCAGGAGACTTCGTCTAAAACTCAGGAGAAAAGTTTCCTTGAAACTGCTCTGCTGTGCGTTCGTTCACCTAAGAGAGTTGAATCTATGTTGAGATTCAGCGAGTGAGAAACACGTTTCTTCTAGGAGCTGCGTTGGGATATTCCCGAGTGAATGGGACCATAGGCTGTACAGAGAAATATCTGTTTCTAAAACCAAAACGGAGCTATCTAACTGAATGGTTGTCAATGTGTGCATTCAACTGACAGAGTTAAACTCACGTGTGGATTCAGCGGTTTGCAAACCCTTTCTGTGCAGCAGCCAAAAACCGGTATTTCCAGCCCAATGCCGGCATCCGTACTAAACAGCAGGAAACTTCGTCTAAAACTCAGGAGAAAAGTTTCCTTGAAACTGCTCTGCTGTGCGTTCGTTCACCTAAGAGAGTTGAATCAATGTTGAGATTCAGCGAGTCAGAAACACGTTTCTTCTAGGAGCTGCGTTGGGATATTCCCGAATGAATGGGAACATAGGCTGTACAGAGAAATATCTGCTTCTAAAACCAAAATGGAGCTATCTAACTGGATGGTTGTCAATGTGTGCATTCAACTGACAAAGTTAAACTCACGTGTGGATTCAGCGGTTTGCAAACCCTTTCTGTGCAGAATCCCAAAACCGGTATTTCCAGCCCAATACCAGCATACGTACTAAACAGCAGGAAACTTCGTCTAAAACTCAGGAGAAACGTTTCCTTGAAACTGCTCTGCTGTGCGTTCGTTCACCTAAGAGAGTTGAATCTATGTTGAGATTCAGCGAGTCAGAAACACGTTTCTTCTAGGAGCTGCGTTGGGATATTCCCGAGTGAATGGGACCATAGGCTGTACAGAGAAATATCTGCTTCTAAAACCAAAACGGAGCTATCTAACTGAATGGTTGTCAATGTGTGCATTCAACTGACAGAGTTAAACTCACGTGTGGATTCAGTGGTTTGCACACCCTTTCTGTGCAGAATCCCAAAACCGGTATTTCCAGCCCAATGCCGGCATACGTACTAAACAGCAGGAAACTTCGTCTAAAACTCAGGAGAAACGTTTCCTTGAAACTGCTCTGCTGTGCGTTCGTTCACCTAAGAGAGTTGAATCTATGTTGAGATTCAGCGAGTCAGAAACACGTTTCTTCTAGGAGCTGCGTTGTGATATTCCAGAGTGAATGGGACCATAGTCTGTACAGAGAAATATCTGCTTCTAAAAACAAAACGGAGCTATCTAACTGGATGGTTGTCAATGTGTGCATTCAACTGACAAAGTTAAACTCACGTGTGGATTCAGCGGTTTGCAAACCCTTTCTGTGCAGAATCCCAAAACCGGTATTTCCAGCCCAATGCCGGCATACGTACTAAACTACAGGTAACTTCGTCTAAAACTCAGGAGAAACGTTTCCTTGAAACTGCTCTACTGTGCGTTCGTTCACCTAAGAGAATTGAATCTATGTTGAGATTCAGCGAGTCAGAAACACGTTTCTTCCAGGAGCTGCGTTGGGATATTCCTGAGTGAATGGGACCATAGGCTGTACAGAGAAATATCTGCTTCTAAAACCAAAACGGAGCTATCTAACTGAATGGTTGTCAATGTGTGCATTCAACTGACAGAGTTAAACTCACGTGTGTATTCAGTGGTTTGCAAACCCTTTCTGTGCAGAATCCCAAAACCGGTATTTCCAGCCCAATGCCGGCATACGTACTAAACAGCAGGAGACTTCGTCTAAAACTCAGGAGAAAAGTTTCCTTGAAACTGCTCTGCTGTGCGTTCGTTCACCTAAGAGAGTTGAATCTATGTTGAGATTCAGCGACTCAGAAACACGTTTCTTCTAGGAGCTGCGTTGGGATATTCCCGAGTGAATGGGACCATAGGCTGTACAGAGAAATATCTGCTTCTAAAACCAAAAGGGTCTAATCAAACTGAATGGTTGTCAATGTGTGCATTCAACTGACAGAGTTAAACTCACGTGTGGATTCAGCGGTTTGCAAACCCTTTCTGTGCAGAATCCCAAAACCGGTATTTCCAGCCCAATGCCGGCATCTGAACTAAACAGCAGGAAACTTCGTCTAAAACTCAGGAGAAACGTTTCCTTGAAACTGCTCTGCTGTGCGTTCGTTCACCTAAGAGAGTTGAATCTATGTTGAGATTCAGCGAGTCAGAAGCACGTTTCTTCTAGGAGCTGCGTTGGGATATTCCCGAGTGAATGGGACCATAGGCTGTACATAGAAATATCTGCTTCTAAAACCAAAACGGAGCTATCTAACTGAATGGTTGTCAGTGTGTGCATTCAACTGACAGAGTTAAACTCAAGTGTGGATTCAGTGGTTTGCAAACCCTTTCTGCGCAGAATCCCAAAACCGGTATTTCCAGCCCAATGCCGGCATACGTACTAAACAGCAGGAAACTTCGTCTAAAACTCAGGAGAAACGTTTCCTTGAAACTGCTCTGCTGTGCGTTCGTTCACCTAAGAGAGTTGAATCTATGTTGAGATTCAGCGAGTCAGAAACACGTTTCTTTTAGGAGCTGCGTTGGGATATTCCAGAGTGAATGGGACCATAGTCTGTACAGAGAAATATCTGCTTCTAAAAACAAACGGAGGTATCTAACTGGATGGTTGTCAATGTGTGCATTCAACTGACAGAGTTAAACTCACGTGTGGATTCAGCGGTTTGCAAACCCTTTCTGTGCAGAATCCCAAAACCGGAATTTCCAGCCCAATGCCGGCATACGTACTAAACTGCAGGAAACTTCGACTAAAACTCAGGAGAAAAGTTTCCTTGAAACTGCTCTGCTGTGCGTTCGTTCACCTAAGAGAGTTGAATCTATGTTTAGATTCAGCGAGTGAGAAACACGTTTCTTCTAGGAGCTGCGTTGGGATATTCCCGAGTGAATGGGACCATAGGCTGTACAGAGAAATATCTGTTTCTAAAACCAAAACGGAGCTATCTAACTGAATGGTTGTCAATGTGTGCATTCAACTGACAGAGTTAAACTCACGTGTGGATTCAGTGGTTTGCAAACCCTTTCTGTGCAGAATCCCAAAACCGGTATTTCCAACCCAATGCCGGCATACGTACTAAACAGCAGGAAACTTCGTCTAAAACTCAGGAGAAACGTTTCCTTGAAACTGCTCTGCTGTGCGTTCGTTCACTTAAGAGAGTTGAATCTATGTTGAGATTCAGCGAGTCAGAAACACGTTTCTTCTAGGAGCTGCGTTGGGATATTCCCGAGTGAATGGGACCATAGTCTGTACAGAGAAATATCTGCTTCTAAAACCAAAACGGAGCTATCTAACCGGATGGTTGTCAATGTGTGCATTCAACTGACAAAGTTAAACTCACGTGTGGATTCAGCGGTTTGCAAACCCTTTCTGTGCAGAATCCCAAAACCGGTATTTCCAGCCCAATACCGGCATATGTACTAAACAGCAGGAAACTTCGTCTAAAACTCAGGAGAAACGTTTCCTTGAAACTGCTCTGCTGTGCGTTCGTTCACCTAAGAGAGTTGAATATATGTTGAGATTCAGCGAGTCAGAAACACGTTTCTTCTAGGTGCTGCGTTGGGATATTCCCGAGTGAATGGGACCATAGGCTGTACAGAGAAATATCTGTTTCTAAAACCAAAACGGAGCTATCTAACTGAATGGTTGTCAATGTGTGCATTCAACTGACAGAGTTAAACTCACGTGTGGATTCAGTGGTTTGCACACCCTTTCTGTGCAGAATCCCAAAACCGGTATTTCCAGCCCAATGCCGGCATACGTACTAAACAGCAGGAAACTTCGTCTAAAACTCAGGAGAAACGTTTCCTTGAAACTGCTCTGCTGTGCGTTCGTTCACCTAAGAGAGTTGAATCTATGTTGAGATTCAGCGAGTCAGAAACACGTTTCTTCTAGGAGCTGCGTTGGGATATTCCAGAGTGAATGGGACCATATGCTGTACAGAGAAATATCTGCTTCTAAAAACAAACGGAGCTATCTAACTGGATGGTTGTCAATGTGTGCATTCAACTGACAGAGTTAAACTCACGTGTGGATTCAGCGGTTTGCAAACCCTTTCTGTGCAGAATCCCAAAACCGGAATTTCCAGCCCAATGCCGGCATACGTACTAAACTGCAGGAAACTTCGTCTAAAACTCAGGAGAAAAGTTTCCTTGAAACTGCTCTGCTGTGCGTTCGTTCACCTAAGAGAGTTGAATCTATGTTGAGATTCAGCGAGTGAGAAACACGTTTCTTCTAGGAGCTGCGTTGGGATATTCCCGAGTGAATGGGACCATAGGCTGTACAGAGAAATATCTGCTTCTAAAACCAAAACGGAGCTATCTAACTGAATGGTTGTCAGTGTGTGCATTCAACTGACAGAGTTAAACTCACTTGTGGATTCAGTCGTTTGCAAACCCTTTCTGCGCAGAATCCCAAAACCGGTATTTCCAGCCCAATGCTGGCATACGTACTAAACAGCAGGAAACTTCGTCTAAAACTCAGGAGAAACGTTTCCTTGAAACTGCTCTGCTGTGCGTTCGTTCACCTAAGAGAGTTGAATCTATGTTGAGATTCAGCGAGTCAGAAACACGTTTCTTCTAGGAGCTGCGTTGGGATATTCCCGAATGAATGGGACCATAGGCTGTACAGAGAAATATCTGCTTCTAAAACAAAAACGGAACTATCTAACTGGACGGTTGTCAATGTGTGCATTCAACTGACAGAGTTAAACTCACCTGTGGATTCAGCGGTTTGAAAACCCTTTCTGTGCAGAATCCCAAAACCGGTATTTCCAGCCCAATGCCGGCATACGTACTAAACAGCAGGGAACTTCGTCTAAAACTCAGGAGAAACGTTTCCTTGAAACTGCTCTGCTGTGCGTTCGTTCACTTAAGAGAGTTGAATCTATGTTGAGATTCAGCGAGTCAGAAACACGGTTCTTCTAGGAGCTGCGTTGGGATATTCCCGAGTGAATGGGACCATAGGCTGTACAGAGAAATATCTGCTTCTAAAACCAAAACGGAGCTATCTAACTGGATGGTTGTCAATGTGTGCATTCAACTGACAAAGTTAAACTCACGTGTGGATTCAGCGGTTTGCAAACCCTTTCTGTGCAGAATCCCAAAACCGGTATTTCCAGCCCAATACCGGCATACGTACTAAACAGCAGGAAACTTCGTCTAAAACTCAGGAGAAACGTTTCCTTGAAACTGCTCTGCTGTGCGTTCGGTCACCTAAGAGACTTGAATCTATGTTGAGATTCAGCGAGTCAGAAACACATTTCTTCTAGGTCCTGCGTTGGGATATTCCCGAGTGAATGGGACCATAGGCTGTACAGAGAAATATCTGTTTCTAAAACCAAAACGGAGCTATCTAACTGAATGGTTGTCAATGTGTGCATTCAACTGACAGAGTTAAACTCACGTGTGCATTCAGTGGTTTGCACACCCTTTCTGTGCAGAATCCCAAAACCGGTATTTCCAGCCCAATGCCGGCATACGTACTAAACAGCAGGAAACTTCGTCTAAAACTCAGGAGAAACGTTTCCTTGAAACTGCTCTGCTGTGCGTTCGTTCACCTAAGAGAGTTGAATCTATGTTGAGATTCAGCGAGTCAGAAACACGTTTCTTCTAGGAGCTGCGTTGGGATATTCCCGAGTGAATGGGACCATAGTCTGTACAGAGAAATATCTGCTTCTAAAAACAAAACGGAGCTATCTAACTGGATGGTTGTCAATGTGTGCATTCAACTGACAAAGTTAAACTCACGTGTGGATTCAGCGGTTTGCAAACCCTTTCTGTGCAGAATCCCAAAACCGGTATTTCCAGCCCAATGCCGGCATACGTACTAAACTGCAGGAAACTTCGTCTAAAACTCAGGAGAAACGTTTCCTTGAAACTGCTCTGCTGTGCGTTCGTTCACCTAAGAGAGTTGAATCTATGTTGAGATTCAGCGAGTCAGAAACACGTTTCTTCCAGGAGCTGCGTTGGGATATTCCTGAGTGAATGGGACCATAGGCTGTACAGAGAAATATCTGCTTCTAAAACCAAAACGGAGCTATCTAACTGAATGGTTGTCAATGTGTGCATTCAACTGACAGAGTTAAACTCACGTGTGTATTCAGTGGTTTGCAAACCCTTTCTGTGCAGAATCCCAAAACAGGTATTTCCAGCCCAATGCCGGCATACGTACTAAACAGCAGGAAACTTCGTCTAAAACTCAGGAGAAACGTTTCCTTGAAACTGCTCTGCTGTGCGTTCGTTCACCTAAGAGAGTTGAATCTATGTTGAGATTCAGCGAGTCAGAAACACGTTTCTTCTAGGAGCTGCGTTGGGATATTCCCGAGTGAATGGGACCATAGGCTGTACAGAGAAATATCTGCTTCTAAAACCAAAAGGGTGCTATCAAACTGAATGGTTGTCAATGTGTGCATTCAACTGACAGAGTTAAACTCACGTGTGGATTCAGCGGTTTGCAAACCCTTTCTGTGCAGAATCCCAAAACCAGAATTTCCAGCCCAATGCCGGCATACGTACTAAACAGCAGGAAACTTCGTCTAAAACTCAGGAGAAACGTTTCCTTGAAACTGCTCTGCTGTGCGTTCGTTCACCTAAGAGAGTTGAATCTATGTTGAGATTCAGCGAGTCAGAAACACGTTTCTTCTAGGAGCTGCGTTGGGATATTCCCGAGTGAATGGGACCATAGGCTGTACAGAGAAATATCTGCTTCTAAAACAAAAACGGAACTATCTAACTGGATGGTTGTCAATGTGTGCATTCAACTGACAGAGTTAAACTCACATGTGGATTCAGCGGTTTGCAAACCCTTTCTGTGCAGAATCCCAAAACCGGTATTTCCAGCCCAATGCCGGCATACGTACTAAACAGCAGGGAACTTCGTCTAAAACTCAGGAGAAACGTTTCCTTGAAACTGCTCTGCTGTGCGATCGTTCACTTAAGAGAGTTGAATCTATGTTGAGATTCAGCGAGTCAGAAACACGTTTCTTCTAGGAGCTGCGTTGGGATATTCCCGAGTGAATGGGACCATAGTCTGTACAGAGAAATATCTGCTTCTAAAACCAAAACGGAGCTATATAACTGGATGGTTGTCAATGTGTGCATTCAACTGACAAAGTTAAACTCACGTGTGGATTCAGCGGTTTGCAAACCCTTTCTGTGCAGAATCCCAAAACCGGTATTTCCAGCCCAATACCGGCATACGTACTAAACAGCAGGAAACTTCGTCTAAAACTCAGGAGAAACGTTTCCTTGAAACTGCTCTGCTGTGCGTTCGTTCACCTAAGAGAGTTGAATCTATGTTGAGATTCAGCGAGTCATAAACACGTTTCTTCTAGGTCCTGCGTTGGGATATTCCCGAGTGAATGGGACCATAGTCTGTACAGAGAAATATCTGTTTCTAAAACCAAAACGGAGCTATCTAACTGAATGGTTGTCAATGTGTGCATTCAACTGACAGAGTTAAACTCACGTGTGCATTCAGTGGTTTGCAGACCCTTTCTGTGCAGAATCCCAAAACCGGTATTTCCAGCCCAATGCCGGCATACGTACTAAACAGCAGGAAACTTCGTCTAAAACTCAGGAGAAACGTTTCCTTGAAACTGCTCTGCTGTGCGTTCGTTCACCTAAGAGAGTTGAATCTATGTTGAGATTCAGCGAGTCAGAAACACGTTTCTTCTAGGAGCTGCGTTGGGATATTCCAGAGTGAATGGGACCATAGACTGTACAGAGAAATATCTGCTTCTAAAAACAAAACGGAGCTATCTAACTGGATGGTTGTCAATGTGTGCATTCAACTGACAAAGTTAAACTCACGTGTGGATTCAGCGGTTTACAAACCCTTTCTGTGCAGAATCCCAAAACCGGTATTTCCAGCCCAATGCCAGCATACGTACTAAACTGCAGGAAACTTCGTCTAAAACTCAGGAGAAACGTTTCCTTGAAACTGCTCTGCTGTGCGTTCGTTCACCTAAGAGAGTTGAATCTATGTTGAGATTCAGCGAGTCAGAAACACGTTTCTTCCAGGAGCTGCGTTGGGATATTCCTGAGTGAATGAGACCATAGGCTGTACAGAGAAATATCTGCTTCTAAAAACAAAACGGAGCTATCTAACTGAATGGTTGTCAATGTGTGCATTCAACTGACAGAGTTAAACTCACGTGTGTATTCAGTGGTTTGCAAACCCTTTCTGTGCAGAATCCCAAAACAGGTATTTCCAGCCCAATGCCGGCATACGTACTAAACAGCCGGAAACTTCGTCTAAAACTCAGGAGAAACGTTTCCTTGAAACTGCTCTGCTGTGCGTTCGTTCACCTAAGAGAGTTGAATCTATGTTGAGATTCAGCGAGTCAGAAACACGTTTCTTCTAGGAGCTGCGTTGGGATATTCCCGAGTGAATGGGACCATAGGCTGTACAGAGAAATATCTGCTTCTAAAACCAAAAGGGTGCTATCAAACTGAATGGTTGTCAATGTGTGCATTCAACTGACAGAGTTAAACTCACGTGTGGATTCAGCGGTTTGCAAACCCTTTCTGTGCAGAATCCCAAAACCGGTATTTCCAGCCCAATGCCGGCATACGTACTAAACAGCAGGAGACTTCGTCTAAAACTCAGGAGAAAAGTTTCCTTGAAACTGCTCTGCTGTGCGTTCGTTCACCTAAGAGAGTTGAATCTATGTTGAGATTCAGCGAGTCAGAAACACGTTTCTTCTAGGAGCTGCGTTGGGATATTCCCGAGTGAATGGGACCATAGGCTGTACAGAGAAATATCTGCTTCTAAAACCAAAAGGGTGTAATCAAACTGAATGGTTGTCAATGTGTGCATTCAACTGACAGAGTTAAACTCACGTGTGGATTCAGCGGTTTGCAAACCCTTTCTGTGCAGAATCCCAAAACCAGAATTTCCAGCCCAATGCCGGCATACGTACTAAACAGCAGGAGACGTCGTCTAAAACTCAGGAGAAACGTTTCCTTGAAACTGCTCTGCTGTGCGTTCGTTCACCTAAGAGAGTTGAATCTATGTTGAGATTCAGCGAGTCAGAAACACGTTTCTTCTAGGAGCTGCGTTGGGATATTCCCGAGTGAATGGGACCATAGGCTGTACAGAGAAATATCTGCTTCTAAAACCAAAACGGAGCTATCTAACTGGATGGTTGTCAATGTGTGCATTCAACTGACAAAGTTAAACTCACGTGTGGATTCAGCGGTTTGCAAACCCTTTCTGTGCAGAATCCCAAAACCGGTATTTCCAGCCCAATGCCGGCATACGTACTAAACTGCAGGAAACTTCGTCTAAAACTCAGGAGAAACGTTTCCTTGAAACTGCTCTGCTGTGCGTTCGTTCACCTAAGAGAGTTGAATCTATGTTGAGATTCAGCGAGTCAGAAGCACGTTTCTTCTAGGAGCTGCGTTGGGATATTCCCGAGTGAATGGGACCATAGGCTGTACAGAGAAATATCTGCTTTTAAAACCAAAAGGGTGCTATCAAACTGAATGGTTGTCAATGTGTGCATTCAACTGACAGAGTTAAACTCACGTGTGGATTCAGCGGTTTGCAAACCCTTTCTGTGCAGAATCCCAAAACCGGTATTTCCAGCCCAATGCCGGCATACGTACTAAACAGCAGGAGACTTCGTCTAAAACTCAGGAGAAACGTTTCCTTGAAACTGCTCTGCTGTGCGTTCGTTCACCTAAGAGAGTTGAATCTATGTTGAGATTCAGCGAGTCAGAAACACGTTTCTTCTAGGAGCTGCGTTGGGATATTCCCGAGTGAATGGGACCATAGGCTGTACAGAGAAATATCTGCTTCTAAAACCAAAAGGGTGCTATCAAACTGAATGGTTGTCAATGTGTGCATTCAACTGACAGAGTTAAACTCACGTGTGGATTCAGCGGTTTGCAAACCCTTTCTGTGCAGAATCCCAAAACCGGTATTTCCAGCCCAATGCCGGCATACGTACTAAACAGCAGGAGACTTCGTCTAAAACTCAGGAGAAAAGTGTCCTTGAAACTGCTCTGCTGTGCGTTCGTTCACCTAAGAGAGTTGAATCTATGTTGAGATTCAGCGAGTCAGAAACACGTTTCTTCTAGGAGCTGCGTTGGGATATTCCCGAGTGAATGGGACCATAGGCTGTACAGAGAAATATCTGCTTCTAAATCCAAAAGGGTGTAATCAAACTGAATGGTTGTCAATGTGTGCATTCAACTGACAGAGTTAAACTCACGTGTGGATTCAGCGGTTTGCAAACCCTTTCTGTGCAGAATCCCAAAACCAGAATTTCCAGCCCAATGCCGGCATACGTACTAAACAGCAGGAAACTTCGTCTAAAACTCAGGAGAAACGTTTCCTTGAAACTGCTCTGCTGTGCGTTCGTTCACCTAAGAGAGTTGAATCTATGTTGAGATTCAGCGAGTCAGAAACACGTTTCTTCTAGGAGCTGCGTTGGGATATTCCCGAGTGAATGGGACCATAGGCTGTACAGAGAAATATCTGCTTCTAAAACCAAAACGGAGCTATCTAACTGAATGGTTGTCAGTGTGTGCATTCAACTGACAGAGTTAAACTCACGTGTGGATTCAGTGGTTTGCAAACCCTTTCTGCGCAGAATCCCAAAACCGGTATTTCCAGCCCAATGCCGGCATACGTACTAAACAGCAGGAAACTTCGTGTAAAACTCAGGAGAAACGTTTCCTTGAAACTGCTCTGCTGTGCGTTCGTTCACCTAAGAGAGTTGAATCTATGTTGAGATTCAGCGAGTCAGAAACACGTTTCTTCTAGGAGCTGCGTTGGGATATTCCAGAGTGAATGGGACCATATGCTGTACAGAGAAATATCTGCTTCTAAAAACAAACGGAGCTATCTAACTGGATGGTTGTCAATGTGTGCATTCAACTGACAGAGTTAAACTCACGTGTGGATTCAGCGGGTTGCAAACCCTTTCTGTGCAGAATCCCAAAACCGGAATTTCCAGCCCAATGCCGGCATACGTACTAAACTGCAGGAAACTTCGTCTAAAACTCAGGAGAAAAGTTTCCTTGAAACTGCTCTGCTGTGCGTTCGTTAACCTAAGAGAGTTGAATCTATGTTGAGATTCAGCGAGTGAGAAACACGTTTCTTCTAGGAGCTGCGTTGGGATATTCCCGAATGAATGGGACCATAGGCTGTACAGAGAAATATCTGCTTCTAAAACCAAAACGGAGCTATCTAACTGAATGGTTGTCAGTGTGTGCATTCAACTGACAGAGTTAAACTCACGTGTGGATTCAGTGGTTTGCAAACCCTTTCTGCGCAGAATCCCAAAACCGGTATTTCCAGCCCAATGCCGGCATACGTACTAAACAGCAGGAAACTTCGTCTAAAACTCAGGAGAAACGTTTCCTTGAAACTGCTCTGCTGTGCGTTCGTTCACCTAAGAGAGTTGAATCTATGTTGAGATTCAGCGAGTCAGAAACACGTTTCTTCTAGGAGCTGCGTTGGGATATTCCCGAGTGAATTGGACCATAGGCTGTACAGAGAAATATCTGCTTCTAAAACCAAAAGGGTGCTATCAAACTGAATGGTTGTCAATGTGTGCATTCAACTGACAGAGTTAAACTCACGTGTGGATTCAGCGGTTTGCAAACCCTTTCTGTGCAGAATCCCAAAACCGGTATTTCCAGCCCAATGCCGGCATACGTACTAAACAGCAGGAGACTTCGTCTAAAACTCAGTAGAAAAGTTTCCTTGAAACTGCTCTGCTGTGCGTTCGTTCACCTAAGAGAGTTGAATCTATGTTGAGATTCAGCGAGTCAGAAACACGTTTCTTCTAGGAGCTGCGTTGGGATATTCCCGAGTGAATGGGACCATAGGCTGTACAGAGAAATATCTGCTTCTAAAACCAAAAGGGTGTAATCAAACTGAATGGTTGTCAATGTGTGCATTCAACTGACAGAGTAAAACTCACGTGTGGATTCAGCGGTTTGCAAACCCTTTCTGTGCAGAATCCCAAAACCAGAATTTCCAGCCCAATGCCGGCATACGTACTAAACAGCAGGAGACGTCGTCTAAAACTCAGGAGAAACGTTTCCTTGAATCTGCTCTACTGTGCGTTCGTTCACCTAAGAGAGTTGAATCTATGTTGAGATTCAGCGAGTCAGAAACACGTTTCTTCTAGGAGCTGCGTTGGGATATTCCCGAGTGAATGGGACCATAGGCTGTACAGAGAAATATCTGCTTCTGAAACCAAAACGGAGCTATCTAACTGGATGGTTGTCAATGTGTGCATTCAACTGACAAAGTTAAACTCACGTGTGGATTCAGCGGTTTGCAAACCCTTTCTGTGCAGAATCCCAAAACCGGTATTTCCAGCCCAATGCCGGCATCCGTACTAAACAGCAGGAAACTTCGTGTAAAACTCAGGAGAAACGTTTCCTTGAAACTGCTCTGCTGTGCGTTCGTTCACCTAAGAGAGTTGAATCTATGTTGAGATTCAGCGAGTCAGAAGCACGTTTCTTCTAGCAGCTGCGTTGGGATATTCCCGAGTGAATGGGACCATAGGCTGTACAGAGAAATATCTGCTTCTAAAACCAAAAGGGTGCTATCAAACTGAATGGTTGTCAATGTGTGCATTCAACTGACAGAGTTAAACTCACGTGTGGATTCAGCGGTTTGCAAACCCTTTCTGTGCAGAATCCCAAAACCGGTATTTCCAGCCCAATGCCGGCAGACGTACTAAACAGCAGGAGACTTCGTCTAAAACTCAGGAGAAAAGTTTCCTTGAAACTGCTCTGCTGTGCGTTCGTTCACCTAAGAGAGTTGAATCTATGTTGAGATTCAGCGAGTCAGAAACACGTTTCTTCTAGGAGCTGCGTTGGGATATTCCCGAGTGAATGGGACCATAGGCTGTACAGAGAAATATCTGCTTCTAAAACCAAAAGGGTGTAATCAAACTGAATGGTTGTCAATGTGTGCATTCAACTGACAGAGTTAAACACACGTGTGGATTCAGCGGTTTGCAAACCCTTTCTGTGCAGAATCCCAAAACCAGAATTTCCAGCCCAATGCCGGCATACGTACTAAACAGCAGGAAACTTCGTCTAAATCTCAGGAGAAACGTTTCCTTGAAACTGCTCTGCTGTGCGTTCGTTCACCTAAGAGAGTTGAATCTATGTTGAGATTCAGCGAGTCAGAAACACGTTTCTTCTAGGAGCTGCGTTGGGATATTCCCGAGTGAATGGGACCATAGGCTGTACAGAGAAATATCTGCTTCTAAAACAAAAACGGAACTATCTAACTGGATGGTTGTCAATGTGTGCATTCAACTGACAGAGTTAAACTCACATGTGGATTCAGCGGTTTGCAAACCCTTTCTGTGCAGAATCCCAAAACCGGTATTTCCAGCCCAATGCCGGCATACGTACTAAACAGCAGGGAACTTCGTCTAAAACTCAGGAGAAACGTTTCCTTGAAACTGCTCTGCTGTGCGATCGTTCACTTAAGAGAGTTGAATCTATGTTGAGATTCAGCGAGTCAGAAACACGTTTCTTCTAGGAGCTGCGTTGGGATATTCCCGAGTGAATGGGACCATAGGCTGTACAGAGTAATATCTGCTTCTAAAACCAAAAGGGTGTAATCAAACTGAATGGTTGTCAATGTGTGCATTCAACTGACAGAGTTAAACTCACGTGTGGATTCAGCGGTTTGCAAACCCTTTCTGTGCAGAATCCCAAAACCAGAATTTCCAGCCCAATGCCGGCATACGTACTAAACAGCAGGAGACGTCGTCTAAAACTCAGGAGAAACGTTTCCTTGAAACTGCTCTGCTGTGCGTTCGTTCACCTAAGAGAGTTGAATCTATGTTGAGATTCAGCGAGTCAGAAACACGTTTCTTCTAGGAGCTGCGTTGGGATATTCCCGAGTGAATGGGACCATAGGCTGTACAGAGAAATATCTGCTTCTAAAACCAAAACGGAGCTATCTAACTGTATGGTTGTCAATGTGTGCATTCAACTGACAAAGTTAAACTCACGTGTGGATTCAGCGGTTTGCAAACCCTTTCTGTGCAGAATCCCAAAACCGGTATTTCCAGCCCAATGCCGGCATACGTACTAAACAGCAGGAGACTTCGTCTAAAACTCAGGAGAAAAGTTTCCTTGAAACTGCTCTGCTGTGCGTTCGTTCACCTAAGAGAGTTGAATCTATGTTGAGATTCAGCGAGTCAGAAACACGTTTCTTCTACGAGCTGCGTTGGGATATTCCCGAGTGAATGGGACCATAGGCTGTACAGAGAAATATCTGCTTCTAAAACCAAAAGGGTGTAATCAAACTGAATGGTTGTCAATGTGTGCATTCAACTGACAGAGTTAAACTCACGTGTGGATTCAGCGGTTTGCAAACCCTTTCTGTGCAGAATCCCAAAACCAGAATTTCCAGCCCAATGCCGGCATACGTACTAAACAGCAGGAAACTTCGTCTAAAACTCAGGAGAAACGTTTCCTTGAAACTGCTCTGCTGTGCGTTCGTTCACCTAAGAGAGTTGAATCTATGTTGAGATTCAGCGAGTCAGAAACACGTTTCTTCTAGGAGCTGCGTTGGGATATTCCCGAGTGAATGGGACCATAGGCTGTACAGAGAAATATCTGCTTCTAAAACCAAAACGGAGCTATCTAACTGAATGGTTGTCAGTGTGTGCATTCAACTGACAGAGTTAAACTCACGTGTGGATTCAGTGGTTTGCAAACCCTTTCTGCGCAGAATCCCAAAACCGGTATTTCCAGCCCAATGCCGGCATACGTACTAAACAGCAGGAAACTTCGTCTAAAACTCAGGAGAAACGTTTCCTTGAAACTGCTCTGCTGTGCGTTCGTTCACCTAAGAGAGTTGAATCTATGTTGAGATTCAGCGAGTCAGAAACACGTTTCTTCTAGGAGCTGCGTTGGGATATTCCAGAGTGAATGGGACCATATGCTGTACAGAGAAATATCTGCTTCTAAAAACAAACGGAGCTATCTAACTGGATGGTTGTCAATGTGTGCATTCAACTGACAGAGTTAAACTCACGTGTGGATTCAGCGGTTTGCAAACCCTTTCTGTGCAGAATCCCAAAACCGGAATTTCCAGCCCAATGCCGGCATACGTACTAAACTGCAGGAAACTTCGTCTAAAACTCAGGAGAAAAGTTTCCTTGAAACTGCTCTGCTGTGCGTTCGTTAACCTAAGAGAGTTGAATCTATGTTGAGATTCAGCGAGTGAGAAACACGTTTCTTCTAGGAGCTGCGTTGGGATATTCCCGAATGAATGGGACCATAGGCTGTACAGAGAAATATCTGCTTCTAAAACCAAAACGGAGCTATCTAACTGAATGGTTGTCAGTGTGTGCATTCAACTGACAGAGTTAAACTCACGTGTGGATTCAGTGGTTTGCAAACCCTTTCTGCGCAGAATCCCAAAACCGGTATTTCCAGCCCAATGCCGGCATACGTACTAAACAGCAGGAAACTTCGTCTAAAACTCAGGAGAAACGTTTCCTTGAAACTGCTCTGCTGTGCGTTCGTTCACCTAAGAGAGTTGAATCTATGTTGAGATTCAGCGAGTCAGAAACACGTTTCTTCTAGGAGCTGCGTTGGGATATTCCCGAGTGAATGGGACCATAGGCTGTACAGAGAAATATCTGCTTCTAAAACCAAAACGGAGCTATCTAACTGGATGGTTGTCAATGTGTGCATTCAACTGACAAAGTTAAACTCACGTGTGGATTCAGCGGTTTGCAAACCCTTTCTGTGCAGAATCCCAAAACCGGTATTTCCAGCCCAATGCCGGCATACGTACTAAACTGCAGGAAACTTCGTCTAAAACTCAGGAGAAACGTTTCCTTGAAACTGCTCTGCTGTGCGTTCGTTCACCTAAGAGAGTTGAATCTATGTTGAGATTCAGCGAGTCAGAAGCACGTTTCTTCTAGGAGCTGCGTTGGGATATTCCCGAGTGAATGGGACCATAGGCTGTACAGAGAAATATCTGCTTCTAAAACCAAAAGGGTGCTATCAAACTGAATGGTTGTCAATGTGTGCATTCAACTGACAGAATTGAACTCACGTGTGGATTCAGCGGTTTGCAAACCCTTTCTGTGCAGAATCCCAAAACCGGTATTTCCAGCCCAATGCCGGCATACGTACTAAACAGCAGGAGACTTCGTCTAAAACTCAGGAGAAACGTTTCCTTGAAACTGCTCTGCTGTGCGTTCGTTCACCTAAGAGAGTTGAATCTATGTTGAGATTCAGCGAGTCAGAAACACGTTTCTTCTAGGAGCTGCGTTGGGATATTCCCGAGTGAATGGGACCATAGGCTGTACAGAGAAATATCTGCTTCTAAAACCAAAAGGGTGCTATCAAACTGAATGGTTGTCAATGTGTGCATTCAACTGACAGAGTTAAACTCACGTGTGGATTCAGCGGTTTGCAAACCCTTTCTGTGCAGAATCCCAAAACCGGTATTTCCAGCCCAATGCCGGCATACGTACTAAACAGCAGGAGACTTCGTCTAAAACTCAGGAGAAAAGTTTCCTTGAAACTGCTCTGCTGTGCGTTCGTTCACCTAAGAGAGTTGAATCTATGTTGAGATTCAGCGAGTCAGAAACACGTTTCTTCTAGGAGCTGCGTTGGGATATTCCCGAGTGAATGGGACCATAGGCTGTACAGAGAAATATCTGCTTCTAAAACCAAAAGGGTGTAATCAAACTGAATGGTTGTCAATGTGTGCATTCAACTGACAGAGTTAAACTCACGTGTGGATTCAGCGGTTTGCAAACCCTTTCTGTGCAGAATCCCAAAACCAGAATTTCCAGCCCAATGCCGGCATACGTACTAAACAGCAGGAAACTTCGTCTAAAACTCAGGAGAAACGTTTCCTTGAAACTGCTCTGCTGTGCGTTCGTTCACCTAAGAGAGTTGAATCTATGTTGAGATTCAGCGAGTCAGAAACACGTTTCTTCTAGGAGCTGCGTTGGGATATTCCCGAGTGAATGGGACCATAGGCTGTACAGAGAAATATCTGCTTCTAAAACCAAAACGGAGCTATCTAACTGAATGGTTGTCAATGTGTGCATTCAACTGACAGAGTTAAACTCACGTGTGGATTCAGTGGTTTGCAAACCCTTTCTGCGCAGAATCCCAAAACCGGTATTTCCAGCCCAATGCCGGCATACGTACTAAACAGCAGGAAACTTCGTCTAAAACTCAGGAGAAACGTTTCCTTGAAACTGCTCTGCTGTGCGTTCGTTCACCTAAGAGAGTTGAATCTATGTTGAGATTCAGCGAGTCAGAAACACGTTTCTTCTAGGTGCTGCGTTGGGATATTCCAGAGTGAATGGGACCATATGCTGTACAGAGAAATATCTGCTTCTAAAAACAAACGGAGCTATCTAACTGGATGGTTTTCAATGTGTGCATTCAACTGACAGAGTTAAACTCACGTGTGGATTCAGCGGTTTGCAAACCCTTTCTGTGCAGAATCCCAAAACCGGAATTTCCAGCCCAATGCCGGCATACGTACTAAACTGCAGGAAACTTCGTCTAAAACTCAGGAGAAAAGTTTCCTTGAAACTGCTCTGCTGTGCGTTCGTTAACCTAAGAGAGTTGAATATATGTTGAGATTCAGCGAGTGAGAAACACGTTTCTTCTAGGAGCTGCGTTGGGATATTCCCGAGTGAATGGGACCATAGGCTGTACAGAGAAATATCTGCTTCTAAAACCAAAACGGAGCTATCTAACTGAATGGTTGTCAGTGTGTGCATTCAACTGACAGAGTTAAACTCACGTGTGGATTCAGTGGTTTGCAAACCCTTTCTGCGCAGAATCCCAAAACCGGTATTTCCAGCCCAATGCCGGCATACGTACTAAACAGCAGGAAACTTCGTCTAAAACTCAGGAGAAACGTTTCCTTGAAACTGCTCTGCTGTGCGTTCGTTCACCTAAGAGAGTTGAATCTATGTTGAGATTCAGCGAGTCAGAAACACGTTTCTTCTAGGAGCTGCGTTGGGATATTCCCGAATGAATGGGACCATAGGCTGTACAGAGAAATATCTGCTTCTAAAACAAAAACGGAACTATCTAACTGGATGGTTGTCAATGTGTGCATTCAACTGACAGAGTTAAACTCACATGTGGATTCAGGGGTTTGCAAACCCTTTCTGTGCAGAATCCCAAAACCGGTATTTCCAGCCCAATGCCGGCATACGTACTAAACAGCAGGGAACTTCGTCTAAAACTCAGGAGAAACGTTTCCTTGAAACTGCTCTGCTGTGCGTTCGTTCACCTAAGAGAGTTGAATCTATGTTGAGATTCAGCGAGTCAGAAACACGTTTCTTCTAGGTGCTGCGTTGGGATATTCCCGAGTGAATGGGACCATAGGCTGTACAGAGAAATATCTGTTTCTAAAACCAAAACGGAGCTATCTAACTGAATGGTTGTCAATGTGTGCATTCAACTGACAGAGTTAAACTCACGTGTGGATTCAGTGGTTTGCACACCCTTTCTGTGCAGAATCCCAAAACCGGTATTTCCAGCCCAATGCCGGCATACGTACTAAACAGCAGGAAACTTCGTCTAAAACTCAGGAGAAACGTTTCCTTGAAACTGCTCTGCTGTGCGTTCGTTCACCTAAGAGAGTTGAATCTATGTTGAGATTCAGCGAGTCAGAAACACGTTTCTTCTAGGAGCTGCGTTGGGATATTCCAGAGTGAATGGGACCATAGTCTGTACAGAGAAATATCTGCTTCTAAAAACAAAACGGAGCTATCTAACTGGATGGTTGTCAATGTGTGCATTCAACTGACAGAGTTAAACTCACGTGTGGATTCAGCGGTTTGCAAACCCTTTCTGTGCAGAATCCCAAAACCGGTATTTCCAGCCCAATGCCGGCATACGTACTAAACTGCAGGAAACTTCTTCTAAAACTCAGGAGAAACGTTTCCTTGAAACTGCTCTGCTGTGCGTTCGTTCACCTAAGAGAGTTGAATCTATGTTGAGATTCAGCGAGTCAGAAACACGTTTCTTCCAGGAGCTGCGTTGGGATATTCCTGAGGGAATGGGACCATAGGCTGTACAGAGAAATATCTGCTTCTAAAACCAAAACGGAGCTATCTAACTGAATGGTTGTCAATGTGTGCATTCAACTGACAGAGTTAAACTCACGTGTGTATTCAGTGGTTTGCAAACCCTTTCTGTGCAGAATCCCAAAACAGGTATTTCCAGCCCAATGCCGGCATAAGTACTAAACAGCAGGAAACTTCGTCTAAAACTCAGGAGAAACGTTTCCTTGAAACTGCTCTGCTTTGCGTTCGTTCACCTAAGAGAGTTGAATCTATGTTGAGATTCAGCGAGTCAGAAACACGTTTCTTCTAGGAGCTGCGTTGGGATATTCCCGAGTGAATGGGACCATAGGCTGTACAGAGAAATATCTGCTTCTAAAACCAAAAGGGTGCTATCAAACTGAATGGTTGTCAATGTGTGCATTCAACTGACAGAGTTAAACTCACGTGTGGATTCAGCGGTTTGCAAACCCTTTCTGTGCAGAATCCCAAAACCGGTATTTCCAGCCCAATGCCGGCATACGTACTAAAAAGCAGGAGACTTCGTCTAAAACTCAGGAGAAAAGTTTCCTTGAAACTGCTCTGCTGTGCGTTCGTTCACCTAAGAGAGTTGAATCTATGTTGAGATTCAGCGAGTCAGAAACACGTTTCTTCTAGGAGCTGCGTTGGGATATTCCCGAGTGAATGGGACCATAGGCTGTACAGAGAAATATCTGCTTCTAAAACCAAAAGGGTGTAATCAAACTGAATGGTTGTCAATGTGTGCATTCAACTGACAGAGTTAAACTCACGTGTGGATTCAGCGGTTTGCAAACCGTTTCTGTGCAGAATCCCAAAACCAGAATTTCCAGCCCAATGCCGGCATACGTACTAAACAGCAGGAGACGTCGTCTAAAACTCAGGAGAAACGTTTCCTTGAAACTGCTCTGCTGTGCGTTCGTTCACCTAAGAGAGTTGAATCTATGTTGAGATTCAGCGAGTGAGAAACACGTTTCTTCTAGGAGCTGCGTTGGGATATTCCCGAGTGAATGGGACCATAGGCTGTACAGAGAAATATCTGCTTCTAAAACCAAAACGGAGCTATCTAACTGGATGGTTGTCAATGTGTGCATTCAACTGACAAAGTTAAACTCACGTGTGGATTCAGCGGTTTGCAAACCCTTTCTGTGCAGAATCCCAAAACCGGTATTTCCAGCCCAATGCCGGCATACGTACTAAACTGCAGGAAACTTCGTCTAAAACTCAGGAGAAACGTTTCCTTGAAACTGCTCTGCTGTGCGTTCGTTCACCTAAGAGAGTTGAATCTATGTTGAGATTCAGCGAGTCAGAAGCACGTTTCTTCTAGGAGCTGCGATGGGATATTCCCGAGTGAATGGGACCATAGGCTGTACAGAGAAATATCTGCTTCTAAAAACAAAAGGAGCTATCTAACTGGATGGTTGTCAATGTGTGCATTCAACTGACAGAGTTAAACTCACGTGTGGATTCAGCGGTTTGCAAACTCTTTCTGTGCAGAATCCCAAAACCGGAATTTCCAGCCCAATGCCGGCAGACGTACTAAACTGCAGGAAACTTCGTCTTAAACTCAGGAGAAAAGTTTCCTTGAAACTGCTCTGCTGTGCGTTCGTTCACCTAAGAGAGTTGAATCTATGTTGAGATTCAGCGAGTGAGAAACACGTTTCTTCTAGGAGCTGCGTTGGGATATTCCCGAGTGAATGGGACCATAGGCTGTACAGAGAAATATCTTTTTCTAAAACCAAAACGGAGCTATCTAACTGAATGGTTGTCAATGTGTGCATTCAACTGACAGAGTTAAACTCACGTGTGGATTCAATGGTTTGCAAACCCTTTCTGTGCAGAAGCCAAAAACCGGTATTTCCAGCCCAATGCCGGCATCCGTACTAAACAGCAGGTGACTTCGTCTAAAACTCAGGAGAAAAGTTTCCTTGAAACTGCTCTGCTGTGCGTTCGTTCACCTAAGAGAGTTGAATCAATGTTGAGATTCAGCGAGTCAGAAACACGTTTCTTCTAGGAGCTGCGTTGGGATATTCCCGAATGAATGGGACCATAGGCTGTACAGAGAAATATCTGCTTCTAAAACCAAAACGGAACTATCTAACTGAATGGTTGTCAATGTGTGCATTCAACTGACAGAGGTAAACTCACATGTGGATTCAGCGGTTTGCAAACCCTTTCTGTGCAGAATCCCAAAACCGGTATTTCCAGCCCAATGCCGGCATACGTACTAAACAGCAGGAAACTTCGTCTAAAACTCAGGGGAAATGTTTCCTTGAAACTGCCCTGCTGTGCCTTCGTTCACCTAAGAGACTTGAATCTATGTTGAGATTCAGCGAGTCAGAAACACGTTTCTTCCAGGAGCTGCGTGAGGATATTCCCGAGTGAATGGGACCATAGGCTGTACAGAGAAATATCTGCTTCTAAAACCAAAACGGAGCTATCTAACTGAATGGTTGTCAATGTGGGCATTCAACTGACAGAGTTAAACTCACGTGTGGATTCAGTGGTTTGCAAACCCTTTCTGTGCAGAATCCCAAAACCGGTATTTCCAGCCCAATGCCGGCATACGTACTAAACAGCAGGAAACTTCGTCTAAAACTCAGGAGAAACGTTTCCTTGAAACTGCTCTGCTGTGCGTTCGTTCACTTAAGAGAGTTGAATCTATGTTGAGACTCAGCGAGTCAGAAACACGTTTCTTCTAGGAGCTGCGTTGGGATATTCCCGAGTGAATGGGACCATAGTCTGTACAGAGAAATATCTGCTTCTAAAACCAAAACGGAGCTATCTAACTGGATGGTTGTCAATGTGTGCATTCAACTGACAAAGTTAAACTCACGTGTGGATTCAGCGGTTTGCAAATCCTTTCTGTGCAGAATCCCAAAACCGGTATTTTCAGCCCAATACCGGCATACATACTAAACAGCAGGAAGCTTCGTCTAAAACTCAGGAGAAACGTTTCCTTGAAACTGCTCTGCTGTGCGTTCGTTCACCTAAGAGAGTTGAATATATGTTGAGATTCAGCGAGTCAGAAACACGTTTCTTCTAGGTGCTGCGTTGGGATATTCCCGAGTGAATGGGACCATAGGCTGTACAGAGAAATACCTGTTTCTAAAACCAAAACGGAGCTATCTAACTGAATGGTTGTCAATGTGTGCATTCAACTGACAGAGTTAAACTCACGTGTGGATTCATTGGTTTGCACACCCTTTCTGTGCAGAATCCCAAAACCGGTATTTCCAGCCCAATGCCGGCATACGTACTAAACTGCAGGAAACTTCGTCTAAAACTCAGGAGAAACGTTTCCTTGAAACTGCTCTGCTGTGCGTTCGTTCACCTCAGAGAGTTGAATCTATGTTGAGATTCAGCGAGTCAGAAACACGTTTCTTCCAGGAGCTGCGTTGGGATATTCCTGAGTGAATGGGACCATAGGCTGTACAGAGAAATATCTGCTTCTAAAACCAAAACGGAGCTATCAAACTGAATGGTTGTCAATGTGTGCATTCAACTGACAGAGTTAAACTCACGTGTGGATTCAGCGGTTTGCAAACCCTTTCTGTGCAGAATCCCAAAACCGGTATTTCCAGCCCAATGCCGGCATACGTACTAAACAGCAGGAAACTTCGTCTAAAACTCAGGAGAAACGTTTCCTTGAAACTGCTCTGCTGTGCGTTCGTTCACCTAAGAGAGTTGAATCTATGTTGAGATTCAGCGAGTCAGAAACACGTTTCTTCTAGGAGCTGCGTTGGGATATTCCAGAGTGAATGGGACCATAATCTGTACAGAGAAATATCTGCTTCTAAAAACAAACGGAGCTATCTAACTGGATGGTTGTCAATGTGTGCATTCAACTGACAGAGTTAAACTCACGTGTGGATTCAGCGGTTTGCAAACCCTTTCTGTGCAGAATCCCAAAACCGGAATTTCCAGCCCAATGCCGGCATACGTACTAAACTGCAGGAAACTTCGTCTTAAACTCAGGAGAAAAGTTTCCTTGAAACTGCTCTGCTGTGCGTTCGTTCACCTAAGAGAGTTGAATCTATGTTGAGATTCAGCGAGTGAGAAACACGTTTCTTCTAGGAGCTGCGTTGGGATATTCCCGAGTGAATGGGACCATAGGCTGTACAGAGAAATATCTTTTTCTAAAACCAAAACGGAGCTATCTAACTGAATGGTTGTCAATGTGTGCATTCAACTGACAGAGTTAAACTCACGTGTGGATTCAGCGGTTTGCAAACCCTTTCTGTGCAGAAGCCAAAAACCGGTATTTCCAGCCCAATGCCGGCATCCGTACTAAACAGCAGGTGACTTCGTCTAAAACTCAGGAGAAAAGTTTCCTTGAAACTGCTCTGCTGTGCGTTCGTTCACCTAAGAGAGTTGAATCAATGTTGAGATTCAGCGAGTCAGAAACACGTTTCTTCTAGGAGCTGCGTTGGGATATTCCCGAATGAATGGGACCATAGGCTGTACAGAGAAATATGTGCTTCTAAAACAAAAACGGAACTATCTAACTGAATGGTTGTCAATGTGTGCATTCAACTGACAGAGTTAAACTCACATGTGGATTCAGCGGTTTGCAAACCCTTTCTGTGCAGAATCCCAAAACCGGTATTTCCAGCCCAATGCCGGCATACGTACTAAACAGCAGGAAACTTCGTCTAAAACTCAGGGGAAATGTTTCCTTGAAACTGCTCTGCTGTGCCTTCGTTCACCTAAGAGACTTGAATCTATGTTGAGATTCAGCGAGTCAGAAACACGTTTCTTCCAGGAGCTGCGTGAGGATAATCCCGAGTGAATGGGACCATAGTCTGTACAGAGAAATATCTGCCTCTAGAAACAAAACGGAGCTATCTAACTGGATGGTTGTCAATGTGTGCATTCAACTGACAAAGTTAAACTCACGTGTGGATTCAGCGGTTTGCAAACCCTTTCTGTGCAGAATCCCAAAACCGGTATTTCCAGCCCAATGCCGGCATACGTACTAAACAGCAGGAAACTTCGTCTAAAACTCAGGAGAAACGTTTCCTTGAAACTGCTCTGCTGTGCGTTCGTTCACCTAAGAGAGTTGAATCTATGTTGAGATTCAGCGAGTCAGAAACACGTTTCTTCTAGGAGCTGCGTTGGGATATTCCAGAGTGAATGGGACCATAATCTGTACAGAGAAATATCTGCTTCTAAAAACAAACGGAGCTATCTAACTGGATGGTTGTCAATGTGTGCATTCAACTGACAGAGTTAAACTCACGTGTGGATTCAGCGGTTTGCAAACCCTTTCCGTGCAGAATCCCAAAACCGGAATTTCCAGCCCAATGCCGGCATACGTACTAAACTGCAGGAAACTTCGTCTTAAACTCAGGAGAAAAGTTTCCTTGAAACTGCTCTGCTGTGCGTTCGTTCACCTAAGAGAGTTGAATCTATGTTGAGATTCAGCGAGTGAGAAACACGTTTCTTCTAGGAGCTGCGTTGGGATATTCCCGAGTGAATGGGACCATAGGCTGTACAGAGAAATATCTTTTTCTAAAACCAAAACGGAGCTATCTAACTGAATGGTTGTCAATGTGTGCATTCAACTGACAGAGTTAAACTCACGTGTGGATTCAGCGGTTTGCAAACCCTTTCTGTGCAGAAGCCAAAAACCGGTATTTCCAGCCCAATGCCGGCATCCGTACTAAACAGCAGGTGACTTCGTCTAAAACTCAGGAGAAAAGTTTCCTTGAAACTGCTCTGCTGTGCGTTCGTTCACCTAAGAGAGTTGAATCAATGTTGAGATTCAGCGAGTCAGAAACACGTTTCTTCTAGGAGCTGCGTTGGGATATTCCCGAATGAATGGGACCATAGGCTGTACAGAGAAATATCTGCTTCTAAAACAAAAACGGAACTATCTAACTGAATGGTTGTCAATGTGTGCATTCAACTGACAGAGTTAAACTCACATGTGGATTCAGCGGTTTGCAAACCCTTTCTGTGCAGAATCCCAAAACCGGTATTTCCAGCCCAATGCCGGCATACGTACTAAACAGCAGGAAACTTCGTCTAAAACTCAGGAGAAACGTTTCCTTGAATCTGCTCTGCTGTGCCTTCGTTCACCTAAGAGACTTGAATCTATGTTGAGATTCAGCGAGTCAGAAACACGTTTCTTCCAGGAGCTGCGTGAGGATATTCCCGAGTGAATGGGACCATAGGCTGTACAGAGAAATATCTGCTTCTAAAACCAAAACGGAGCTATCTAACTGAATGGTTGTCAATGTGTGCATTCACCTGACAGAGTTAAACTCACGTTTGGATTCAGCGGTTTACAAACCCTTTCTGTGCAGAATCCCAAAACCGGTAATTCCAGCTCAATGCTGGCATACGTACTAAACTGCAGGAAACTTCGTCTAAAACTCAGGAGAAACGTTTCCTTGAAACTGCTCTGCTGTGCGTTCGTTCAACTAAGAGAGTTGAATCTATTTTGAGATTCAGCGAGTCAGAAACACGTTTCTTCTAGGAGCTGCGTTGGGGTATTCCTGAGTGAATCAGATCATAGGCTGTACAGAGAAATATCTGCTTCTAAAACCAAAACGGAGCTATCTAACTGGATGGTTGTCAATGTGTGCATTAAACTGACAGAGTGAAACTCACGTGTGGATTCAGCGGTTTGCAAACCCTTTCTGTGCAGAATCCCAAAACCGGTATTTCCAGCCCAATGCCGGCATCCGTACTAAACAGCAGGAAACTTCGTCTAAAACTCAGGCGAAACGTTTCCTTGAAACTGCTCTGCTGTGCGTTCGTTCACCTAAGAGAGTTGAATCTATGTTGAGATTCAGCGAGTCAGAAACACGTTTCTTCTAGGAGATGCGTTGGGATATTCCAGAGTGAATGGGACCATAGTCTGTACAGAGAAATATCTGCCTCTAAAAACAAAACGGAGCTATCTAATTGGATGGTTGTCAATGTGTGCATTCAACTGACAAAGTTAAACTCACGTGTGGATTCAGCGGTTTGCAAACCCTTTCTGTGCAGAATCCCAAAACCGGTATTTCCAGCCCAATGCCGGCATACGTACTAAACAGCAGGAAACTTCGTCTAAAACTCAGGAGAAACGTTTCCTTGAAACTGCTCTGCTGTGCTTTCGTTCACCTAAGAGAGTTGAAACTATGTTGAGATTCAGCGAGTCAGAAACACGTTTCTTCTAGGAACTGCGTTGGGATATTACAGAGTGAATGGGACCATAATCTGTACAGAGAAATATCTGCTTCTAAAAACAAACGGAGCTATCTAACTGGATGGTTGTCAATGTGTGCATTCAACTGACAGAGTTAAACTCACGTGTGGATTCAGCGGTTTGCAAACCCTTTCTGTGCAGAATCCCAAAACCAGAATTTCCAGCCCAATGCCGTCATACGTACTAAACTGCAGGAAATTTCGTCTTAAACTCAGGAGAAAAGTTTCCTTGAAACTGCTCTGCTGTGCGTTCGTTCACCTAAGAGAGTTGAATCTATGTTGAGATTCAGCGAGTGAGAAACACGTTTCTTCTAGGAGCTGCGTTGGGATATTCCCGAGTGAATGGGACCGTAGGCTGTACAGAGAAATATCTTTTTCTAAAACCAAAACGGAGCTATCTAACTGAATGGTTGTCAATGTGTGCATTCAACTGACAGAGTTAAACTCACGTGTGGATTCAGCGGTTTGCAAACCCTTTCTGTGCAGAAGCCAAAAACCGGTATTTCCAGCCCAATGCCGGCATCCGTACTAAACAGCAGGTGACTTCGTCTAAAACTCAGGAGAAAAGTTTCCTTGAAACTGCTCTGCTGTGCGTTCGTTCACCTAAGAGAGTTGAATCAATGTTGAGATTCAGCGAGTCAGAAACACGTTTCTTCTAGGAGCTGCGTTGGGATATTCCCGAATGAATGGGACCATAGGCTGTACAGAGAAATATCTGCTTCTAAAACCAAAACGGAACTATCTAACTGAATGGTTGTCAATGTGTGCATTCAACTGACAGAGTTAAACTCACATGTGGATTCAGCGGTTTGCAAACCCTTTCTGTGCAGAATCCCAAAACCGGTATTTCCAGCCCAATGCCGGCATACGTACTAAACAGCAGGAAACTTCGTCTAAAACTCAGGGGAAATGTTTCCTTGAAACTGCTCTGCTGTGCCTTCGTTCACCTAAGAGACTTGAATCTATGTTGAGATTCAGCGAGTCAGAAACACGTTTCTTCCAGGAGCTGCGTGAGGATATTCCCGAGTGAATGGGACCATAGGCTGTACAGAGAAATATCTGCTTCTAAAACCAAAACGGAGCTTTCTAACTGAATGGTTGTCAATGTGTGCATTCAACTGACAGAGTTAAACTCACGTGTGGATTCAGTGGTTTGCAAACCCTTTCTGTGCAGAATCCCAAAACCGGTATTTCCAGCCCAATGCCGGCATACGTACTAAACAGCAGGAAACTTCGTCTAAAACTCAGGAGAAACGTTTCCTTGAAACTGCTCTGCTGTGCGTTCGTTCACTTAAGAGAGTTGAATCTATGTTGAGATTCAGCGAGTCAGAAACACGTTTCTTCTAGGAGCTGCGTTGGGATATTCCCGAGTGAATGGGACCATAGTCTGTACAGAGAAATATCTGCTTCTAAAACCAAAACGGAGCTATCTAACTGGATGGTTGTCAATGTGTGCATTCAACTGACAAAGTTAAACTCAGGTGTGGATTCAGCGGTTTGCAAACCCTTTCTGTGCAGAATCCCAAAACCGGTATTTCTAGCCCAATACCGGCATACATACTAAACAGCAGGAAACTTCGTCTAAAACTCAGGAGAAACGTTTCCTTGAAACTGCTCTGCTGTGCGTTCGTTCACCTAAGAGAGTTGAATCTATGTTGAGATTCAGCGAGTCAGAAACACGTTTCTTCTAGGTGCTGCGCTGGGATATTCCCGAGTGAATGGGACCATAGGCTGTACAGAGAAATATCTGTTTCTAAAACCAAAACGGAGCTATCTAACTGAATGGTTGTCAATGTGTGCATTCAACTGACAGAGTTAAACTCACGTGTGGATTCAGTGGTTTGCACACCCTTTCTGTGCAGAATCCCAAAACCGGTATTTCCAGCCCAATGCCGGCATACGTACTAAACAGCAGGAAACTTCGTCTAAAACTCAGGAGAAACGTTTCCTTGAAACTGCTCTGCTGTGCGTTCGTTCACCTAAGAGAGTTGAATCTATGCTGAGATTCAGCGAGTCAGAAACACGTTTCTTCTAGGAACTGCGTTGGGATATTACAGAGTGAATGGGACCATAGTCTGTACAGAGAAATATCTGCTTCTAAAAACAAAACGGAGCTATCTAACTGGATGGTTGTCAATGTGTGCATTCAACTGACAAAGTTAAACTCACGTGTGGATTCAGCGGTTTGCAAACCCTTTCTGTGCAGAATCCCAAAACCGGTATTTCCAGCCCAATGCCGGCATACGTACTAAACTGCAGGAAACTTCGTCTAAAACTCAGGAGAAACGTTTCCTTGAAACTGCTCTGCTGTGCGTTCGTTCACCTAAGAGAGTTGAATCTATGTTGAGATTCAGCGAGTCAGAAACACGTTTCTTCCAGGAGCTGCGTTGGGATATTCCTGAGTGAATGGGACCATAGGCTGTACAGAGAAATATCTGCTTCTAAAACCAAAAGGGTGCTATCAAACTGAATGGTTGTCAATGTGTGCATTCAACTGACAGAGTTAAACTCACGTGTGGATTCAGCGGTTTGCAAACCGTTTCTGTTCAGAATCCCAAAACCGGTATTTCCAGCCCAATGCCGGCATACGTACTAAACAGCAGGAGACTTTGTCTAAAACTCAGGAGAAAAGTTTCCTTGAAACTGCTCTGCTGTGCGTTCGTTCACCTAAGAGAGTTGAATCTATGTTGAGATTCAGCGAGTCAGAAACACGTTTCTTCTAGGAGCTGCGTTGGGATATTCCCGAGTGAATGGGACCATAGGCTGTACAGAGAAATATCTGCTTCTAAAACCAAAAGGGTGTAATCAAACTGAATGGTTGTCAATGTGTGCATTCAACTGACAGAGTTAAACTCACGTGTGGATTCAGCGGTTTGCAAACCCTTTCTGTGCAGAATCCCAAAACCAGAATTTCCAGCCCAATGCCGGCATACGTACTAAACAGCAGGAAACGTCGTCTAAAACTCAGGAGAAACGTTTCCTTGAAACTGCTCTGCTGTGCGTTCGTTCACCTAAGAGAGTTGAATCTATGTTGAGATTCAGCGAGTCAGAAACACGTTTCTTCTAGGAGCTGCGTTGGGATATTCCCGAGTGAATGGGACCATAGGCTGTACAGAGAAATATCTGCTTCTAAAACCAAAACGGAGCTATCTAACTGGATGGTTGTCAATGTGTGCATTCAACTGACAAAGTTAAACTCACGTGTGGATTCAGCGGTTTGCAAACCCTTTCTGTGCAGAATCCCAAAACCGGTATTTCCAGCCCAATGCCGGCATACGTACTAAATTGCAGGAAACTTCGTCTAAAACTCAGGAGAAACGTTTCCTTGAAACTGCTCTGCTGTGCGTTCGTTCACCTAAGAGAGTTGAATCTATGTTGAGATTCAGCGAGTCAGAAGCACGTTTCTTCTAGGAGCTGCGTTGGGATATTCCCGAGTGAATGGGACCATAGGCTGTACAGAGAAATATCTGCTTCTAAAACCAAAAGGGTGCTATCAAACTGAATGGTTGTCAATGTCTGCATTCAACTGACAGAGTTAAACTCACGTGTGGATTCAGCGGTTTGCAAACCCTTTCTGTGCAGAATCCCAAAACCGGTATTTCCAGCCCAATGCCGGCATACGTACTAAACAGCAGGAGACTTCGTCTAAAACTCAGGAGAAAAGTTTCCTTGAAACTGCTCTGCTGTGCGTTCGTTCACCTAAGAGAGTTGAATCTATGTTGAGATTCAGCGAGTCAGAAACACGTTTCTTCTAGGAGCTGCGTTGGGATATTCCCGAGTGAATGGGACCATAGGCTGTACAGAGAAATATCTGCTTCTAAAACCAAAACGGAGCTATCTAACTGAATGGTTGTCAGTGTGTGCATTCAACTGACAGAGTTAAACTCACGTGTGGATTCAGTGGTTTGCAAACCCTTTCTGTGCAGAATCCCAAAACCGGTATTTCCAGCCCAATGCCGGCATACGTACTAAACAGCAGGAAACTTCGTCTAAAACTCAGGAGAAACGTTTCCTTGAAACTGCTCTGCTGTGCGTTCGTTCACCTAAGAGAGTTGAATCTATGTTGAGATTCAGCGAGTCAGAAACACGTTTCTTCTAGGAGCTGCGTTGGGATATTCCAGAGTGAATGGGACCATAGTCTGTACAGAGAAATATCTGCTTCTAAAAACAAACGGAGCTATCTAACTGGATGGCTGTCAATGTGTGCATTCAACTGACAGAGTTAAACTCACGTGTGGATTCAGCGGTTTGCAAACCCTTTCTGTGCAGAATCCCAAAACCGGTATTTCCAGCCCAATGCCGGCATACGTACTAAACTGCAGGAAACTTCGTCTAAAACTCAGGAGAAACGTTTCCTTGATACTGCTCTGCTGTACGTTCGTTCACCTAAGAGAGTTGAATCTATGTTGAGATTCAGCGAGTCAGAAACACGTTTCTTCCAGGAGCTGCGTTGGGATATTCCTGAGTGAATGGGACCATAGGCTGTACAGAGAAATATCTGCTTCTAAAACCAAAACGGAGCTATCTAACTGAATGGTTGTCAATGTGTGCATTCAACTGACAGAGTTAAACTCACGTTTGGATTCAGCGGTTTACAAACCCTTTCTGTGCAGAATCCCAAAACCGGTAATTCCAGCTCAATGCTGGCATACGTACTAAACTGCAGGAATTTCGTCTAAAACTCAGGAGAAACGTTTCCTTGAAACTGCTCTGCTGTGCGTTCGTTCAACTAAGAGAGTTGAATCTATGTTGAGAATCAGCGAGTCAGAAACACGTTTCTTCTAGGAGCTGCGTTGGGGTATTCCTGAGTGAATCAGATCATAGGCTGTACAGAGAAATATCTGCTTCTAAAACCAAAACGGAGCTATCTAACTGGATGGTTGTCAATGTGTGCATTAAACTGACAGAGTGAAACTCACGTGTGGATTCAGCGGTTTGCAAACCCTTTCTGTGCAGAATCCCAAAACCGGTATTTCCAGCCCAATGCCAGCATACGTACTAAACTGCAGGAAACTTCGTCTAAAACTCAGGAGAAACGTTTCCTTGAAACTGCTCTGCTGTGCGTTCGTTCACCTAAAAGAGTTGAATCTATGTTGAGATTCAGCGAGTCAGAAGCACGTTTCTTCTTGGAGCTGCGTTGGGATATTCCCGAGTGAATGGTACCATAGGCTGTACAGAGAAATATATGCTTCTAAAACCAAAAGGGTGCTATCAAACTGAATGGTTGTCAATGTGTGCATTCAACTGACAGAGTTAAACTCACGTGTGGATTCAGCGGTTTGCAAACCCTTTCTGTGCAGATTCCCAAAACCGGTATTTCCAGCCCAATGCCGGCATACGTACTAAACAGCAGGAGACTTCGTCTAAAACTCAGGAGAAAAGTTTCCTTGAAACTGCTCTGCTGTGCCTTCGTTCACCTAAGAGAGTTGAATCTATGTTGAGATTCAGCGAGTCAGAAACACGTTTCTTCTAGGAGCTGCGTTGGGATATTCCCGAGTGAATGGGACCATAGGCTGTACAGAGAAATATCTGCTTCTAAAACCAAAACGGAGCTATCTAACTGAATGGTTGTCAATGTGTGCATTCAACTGACAGAGTTAAACTCACGTGTGGATTCAGTGGTTTGCAAACCCTTTCTGTGCAGAATCCCAAAACCGGTATTTCCAGCCCAATGCCGGCATACGTACTAAACAGCAGGAAACTTCGTCTAAAACTCAGGAGAAACGTTTCCTTGAAACTGCTCTGCTGTGCGTTCGTTCACCTAAGAGAGTTGAATCTATGTTGAGATTCAGCGAGTCAGAAACACGTTTCTTCTAGGAGCTGCGTTGGGATATTCCAGAGTGAATGGGACCATAATCTGTACAGAGAAATATCTGCTTCTAAAAACAAACGGAGCTATCTAACTGGATGGTTGTCAATGTGTGCATTCAACTGACAGAGTTAAACTCACGTGTGGATTCAGCGGTTTGCAAACCCTTTCTGTGCAGAATCCCAAAACCGGAATTTCCAGCCCAATGCCGGCATACGTACTAAACTGCAGGAAACTTCGTCTTAAACTCAGGAGAAAAGTTTCCTTGAAACTGCTCTGCTGTGCGTTCGTTCACCTAAGAGAGTTGAATCTATGTTGAGATTCAGCGAGTGAGAAACACGTTTCTTCTAGGAGCTGCGTTGGGATATTCCCGAGTGAATGGGACCATAGGCTGTACAGAGAAATATCTTTTTCTAAAACCAAAACGGAGCTATCTAACTGAATGGTTGTCAATGTGTGCATTCAACTGACAGAGTTAAACTCACGTGTGGATTCAGCGGTTTGCAAACCCTTTCTGTGCAGAAGCCAAAAACCGGTATTTCCAGCCCAATGCCGGCATCCGTACTAAACAGCAGGTGACTTCTTCTAAAACTCAGGAGAAAAGTTTCCTTGAAACTGCTCTGCTGTGCGTTCGTTCACCTAAGAGAGTTGAATCAATGTTGAGATTCAGCGAGTCAGAAACACGTTTCTTCTAGGAGCTGCGTCGGGATATTCCAGAGTGAATGGGACCATAGGCTGTACAGAGAAATATCTGCTTCTAAAACCAAAAGGGTGCTATGAAACTGGATGGTTGTCAATGTGTGCATTCAACTGACAGAGTTAAACTCACGTGTGGATTCAGCGGTTTGCAAACCCTTTCTGTGCAGAATCCCAAAACCGGTATTTCCAGCCCAATGCCGGCATACGTACTAAACTGCAGGAAACTTCTTCTAAAACTCAGGAGAAACGTTTCCTTGAAACTCCTCTGCTGTGCGTTCGTTCACCTAAGAGAGTTGAATCTATGTTGAGATTCAGCGAGTCAGAAACACGTTTCTTCCAGGAGCTGCGTTGGGATATTCCTGAGTGAATGGGACCATAGGCTGTACAGAGAAATATCTGCTTCTAAAACCAAAACGGAGCTATCTGACTGAATGGTTGTCAATGTGTGCATTCAACTGACAGAGTTAAACTCACGTGTGTATTCAGTGGTTTGCAAACCCTTTCTGTGCAGAATCCCAAAACAGGTATTTCCAGCCCAATGCCGGCATACGTACTAAACAGCAGGAAACTTCGTCTAAAACTCAGGAGAAACGTTTCCTTGAAACTGCTCTGCTTTGCGTTCGTTCACCTAAGAGAGTTGAATCTATGTTGAGATTCAGCGAGTCAGAAACACGTTTCTTCTAGGAGCTGCGTTGGGATATTCCCGAGTGAATGGGACCATAGGCTGTACAGAGAAATATCTGCTTCTAAAACCAAAAGGGTGCTATCAAACTGAATGGTTGTCAATGTGTGCATTCAACTGACAGAGTTAAACTCACGTGTGGATTCAGCGGTTTGCAAACCCTTTCTGTGCAGAATCCCAAAACCGGTATTTCCAGACCAATGCCGGCATACGTACTAAACAGCAGGAGACTTCGTCTAAAACTCAGGAGAAAAGTTTCCTTGAAACTGCTCTGCTGTGCGTTCGTTCACCTAAGAGAGTTGAATCTATGTTGAGATTCAGCGAGTCAGAAACACGTTTCTTCTAGGAGCTGCGTTGGGATATTCCCGAGTGAATGGGACCATAGGCTGTACAGAGAAATATCTGCTTCTAAAACCAAAAGGGTGTAATCAAACTGAATGGTTGTCAATGTGTGCATTCAACTGACAGAGTTAAACTCACGTGTGGATTCAGCGGTTTGCAAACCGTTTCTGTGCAGAATCCCAAAACCAGAATTTCCAGCCCAATGCCGGCATACGTACTAAACAGCAGGAGACGTCGTCTAAAACTCAGGAGAAACGTTTCCTTGAAACTGCTCTGCTGTGCGTTCGTTCACCTAAGAGAGTTGAATCTATGTTGAGATTCAGCGAGTGAGAAACACGTTTCTTCTAGGAGCTGCGTTGGGATATTCCCGAGTGAATGGGACCATAGGCTGTACAGAGAAATATCTGCTTCTAAAACCAAAACGGAGCTATCTAACTGGATGGTTGTCAATGTGTGCATTCAACTGACAAAGTTAAACTCACGTGTGGATTCAGCGGTTTGCAAACCCTTTCTGTGCAGAATCCCAAAACCGGTATTTCCAGCCCAATGCCGGCATACGTACTAAACTGCAGGAAACTTCGTCTAAAACTCAGGAGAAACGTTTCCTTGAAACTGCTCTGCTGTGCGTTCGTTCACCTAAGAGAGTTGAATCTATGTTGAGATTCAGCGAGTCAGAAGCACGTTTCTTCTAGGAGCTGCGATGGGATATTCCCGAGTGAATGGGACCATAGGCTGTACAGAGAAATATCTGCTTCTAAAAACAAACGGAGCTATCTAACTGGATGGTTGTCAATGTGTGCATTCAACTGACAGAGTTAAACTCACGTGTGGATTCAGCGGTTTGCAAACTCTTTCTGTGCAGAATCCCAAAACCGGAATTTCCAGCCCAATGCCGGCAGACGTACTAAACTGCAGGAAACTTCGTCTTAAACTCAGGAGAAAAGTTTCCTTGAAACTGCTCTGCTGTGCGTTCGTTCACCTAAGAGAGTTGAATCTATGTTGAGATTCAGCGAGTGAGAAACACGTTTCTTCTAGGAGCTGCGTTGGGATATTCCCGAGTGAATGGGACCATAGGCTGTACAGAGAAATATCTTTTTCTAAAACCAAAACGGAGCTATCTAACTGAATGGTTGTCAATGTGTGCATTCAACTGACAGAGTTAAACTCACGTGTGGATTCAGTGGTTTGCAAACCCTTTCTGTGCAGAAGCCAAAAACCGGTATTTCCAGCCCAATGCCGGCATCCGTACTAAACAGCAGGTGACTTCGTCTAAAACTCAGGAGAAAAGTTTCCTTGAAACTGCTCTGCTGTGCGTTCGTTCACCTAAGAGAGTTGAATCAATGTTGAGATTCAGCGAGTCAGAAACACGTTTCTTCTAGGAGCTGCGTTGGGATATTTCCGAATGAATGGGACCATAGGCTGTACAGAGAAATATCTGCTTCTAAAACCAAAACGGAACTATCTAACTGAATGGTTGTCAATGTGTGCATTCAACTGACAGAGGTAAACTCACATGTGGATTCAGCGGTTTGCAAACCCTTTCTGTGCAGAATCCCAAAACCGGTATTTCCAGCCCAATGCCGGCATACGTACTAAACAGCAGGAAACTTCGTCTAAAACTCAGGGGAAATGTTTCCTTGAAAGTGTCCTGCTGTGCCTTCGTTCACCTAAGAGACTTGAATCTATGTTGAGATTCAGCGAGTCAGAAACACGTTTCTTCCAGGAGCTGCGTGAGGATATTCCCGAGTGAATGGGACCATAGGCTGTACAGAGAAATATCTGCTTCTAAAACCAAAACGGAGCTATCTAACTGGATGGTTGTCAATGTGTGCATTCAACTGACAAAGTTAAACTCACGTGTGGATTCAGCGGTTTGCAAACCCTTTCTGTGCAGAATCCCAAAACCGGTATTTCCAGCCCAATGCCGGCATACGTACTAAACAGCAGGAAACTTCGTCTAAAACTCAGGAGAAACGTTTCCTTGAAACTGCTCTGCTGTGCGTTCGTTCACTTAAGAGAGTTGAATCTATGTTGAGACTCAGCGAGTCAGAAACACGTTTCTTCTAGGAGCTGCGTTGGGATATTCCCGAGTGAATGGGACCATAGTCTGTACAGAGAAATATCTGCTTCTAAAACCAAAACGGAGCTATCTAACTGGATGGTTGTCAATGTGTGCATTCAACTGAAAAAGTTAAACTCACGTGTGGATTCAGCGGTTTGCAAACCCTTTCTGTGCAGAATCCCAAAACCGGTATTTTCAGCCCAATACCGGCATACATACTAAACAGCAGGAAGCTTCGTCTAAAACTCAGGAGAAACGTTTCCTTGAAACTGCTCTGCTGTGCGTTCGTTCACCTAAGAGAGTTGAATATATGTTGAGATTCAGCGAGTCAGAAACACGTTTCTTCTAGGTGCTGCGTTGGGATATTCCCGAGTGAATGGGACCATAGGCTGTACAGAGAAATATCTGTTTCTAAAACCAAAACGGAGCTATCTAACTGAATGGTTGTCAATGTGTGCATTCAACTGACAGAGTTAAACTCACGTGTGGATTCATTGGTTTGCACACCCTTTCTGTGCAGAATCCCAAAACCGGTATTTCCAGCCCAATGCCGGCATACGTACTAAACTGCAGGAAACTTCGTCTAAAACTCAGGAGAAACGTTTCCTTGAAACTGCTCTGCTGTGCGTTCGTTCACCTAAGAGAGTTGAATCTATGTTGAGATTCAGCGAGTCAGAAACACGTTTCTTCCAGGAGCTGCGTTGGGATATTCCTGAGTGAATGGGACCATAGGCTGTACAGAGAAATATCTGCTTCTAAAACCAAAACGGAGCTATCAAACTGAATGGTTGTCAATGTGTGCATTCAACTGACAGAGTTAAACTCACGTGTGGATTCAGCGGTTTGCAAACCCTTTCTGTGCAGAATCCCAAAACCGGTATTTCCAGCCCAATGCCGGCATACGTACTAAACAGCAGGAAACTTCGTCTAAAACTCAGGAGAAACGTTTCCTTGAAACTGCTCTGCTGTGCGTTCGTTCACCTAAGAGAGTTGAATCTATGTTGAGATTCAGCGAGTCAGAAACACGTTTCTTCTAGGAGCTGCGTTGGGATATTCCAGAGTGAATGGGACCATAATCTGTACAGAGAAATATCTGCTTCTAAAAACAAACGGAGCTATCTAACTGGATGGTTGTCAATGTGTGCATTCAACTGACAGAGTTAAACTCACGTGTGGATTCAGCGGTTTGCAAACCCTTTCTGTGCAGAATCCCAAAACCGGAATTTCCAGCCCAATGCCGGCATACGTACTAAACTGCAGTAAACTTCGTCTTAAACTCAGGAGAAAAGTTTCCTTGAAACTGCTCTGCTGTGCGTTCGTTCACCTAAGAGAGTTGAATCTATGTTGAGATTCAGCGAGTGAGAAACACGTTTCTTCTAGGAGCTGCGTTGGGATATTCCCGAGTGAATGGGACCATAGGCTGTACAGAGAAATATCTTTTTCTAAAACCAAAACGGAGCTATCTAACTGAATGGTTGTCAATGTGTGCATTCAACTGACAGAGTTAAACTCACGTGTGGATTCAGCGGTTTGCAAACCCTTTCTGTGCAGAAGCCAAAAACCGGTATTTCCAGCCCAATGCCGGCATCCGTACTAAACAGCAGGTGACTTCGTCTAAAACTCAGGAGAAAAGTTTCCTTGAAACTGCTCTGCTGTGCGTTCGTTCACCTAAGAGAGTTGAATCAATGTTGAGATTCAGCGAGTCAGAAACACGTTTCTTCTAGGAGCTGCGTTGGGATATTCCCGAATGAATGGGACCATAGGCTGTACAGAGAAATATGTGCTTCTAAAACAAAAACGGAACTATCTAACTGAATGGTTGTCAATGTGTGCATTCAACTGACAGAGTTAAACTCACATGTGGATTCAGCGGTTTGCAAACCCTTTCTGTGCAGAATCCCAAAACCGGTATTTCCAGCCCAATGCCGGCATACGTACTAAACAGCAGGAAACTTCGTCTAAAACTCAGGGGAAATGTTTCCTTGAAACTGCTCTGCTGTGCCTTCGTTCACCTAAGAGACTTGAATCTATGTTGAGATTCAGCGAGTCAGAAACACGTTTCTTCCAGGAGCTGCGTGAGGATAATCCCGAGTGAATGGGACCATAGTCTGTACAGAGAAATATCTGCCTCTAAAAACAAAACGGAGCTATCTAACTGGATGGTTGTCAATGTGTGCATTCAACTGACAAAGTTAAACTCACGTGTGGATTCAGCGGTTTGCAAACCCTTTCTGTGCAGAATCCCAAAACCGGTATTTCCAGCCCAATGCCGGCATACGTACTAAACAGCAGGAAACTTCGTCTAAAACTCAGGAGAAACGTTTCCTTGAAACTGCTCTGCTGTGCGTTCGTTCACCTAAGAGAGTTGAATCTATGTTGAGATTCAGCGAGTCAGAAACACGTTTCTTCTAGGAGCTGCGTTGGGATATTCCAGAGTGAATGGGACCATAATCTGTACAGAGAAATATCTGCTTCTAAAAACAAACGGAGCTATCTAACTGGATGGTTGTCAATGTGTGCATTCAACTGACAGAGTTAAACTCACGTGTGGATTCAGCGGTTTGCAAACCCTTTCTGTGCAGAATCCCAAAACCGGAATTTCCAGCCCAATGCCGGCATACGTACTAAACTGCAGGAAACTTCGTCTTAAACTCAGGAGAAAAGTTTCCTTGAAACTGCTCTGCTGTGCGTTCGTTCACCTAAGAGAGTTGAATCTATGTTGAGATTCAGCGAGTGAGAAACACGTTTCTTCTAGGAGCTGCGTTGGGATATTCCCGAGTGAATGGGACCATAGGCTGTACAGAGAAATATCTTTTTCTAAAACCAAAACGGAGCTATCTAACTGAATGGTTGTCAATGTGTGCATTCAACTGACAGAGTTAAACTCACGTGTGGATTCAGCGGTTTGCAAACCCTTTCTGTGCAGAAGCCAAAAACCGGTATTTCCAGCCCAATGCCGGCATCCGTACTAAACAGCAGGTGACTTCGTCTAAAACTCAGGAGAAAAGTTTCCTTGAAACTGCTCTGCTGTGCGTTCGTTCACCTAAGAGAGTTGAATCAATGTTGAGATTCAGCGAGTCAGAAACACGTTTCTTCTAGGAGCTGCGTTGGGATATTCCCGAATGAATGGGACCATAGGCTGTACAGAGAAATATCTGCTTCTAAAACAAAAACGGAACTATCTAACTGAATGGTTGTCAATGTGTGCATTCAACTGACAGAGTTAAACTCACATGTGGATTCAGCGGTTTGCAAACCCTTTGTGTGCAGAATCCCAAAACCGGTATTTCCAGCCCAATGCCGGCATACGTACTAAACAGCAGGAAACTTCGTCTAAAACTCAGGAGAAACGTTTCCTTAAATCTGCTCTGCTGTGCCTTCGTTCACCTAAGAGACTTGAATCTATGTTGAGATTCAGCGAGTCAGAAACACGTTTCTTCCAGGAGCTGCGTGAGGATATTCCCGAGTGAATGGGACCATAGGCTGTACAGAGAAATATCTGCTTCTAAAACCAAAACGGAGCTATCTAACTGAATGGTTGTCAATGTGTGCATTCACCTGACAGAGTTAAACTCACGTTTGGATTCAGCGGTTTACAAACCCTTTCTGTGCAGAATCCCAAAACCGGTAATTCCAGCTCAATGCTGGCATACGTACTAAACTGCAGGAAACTTCGTCTAAAACTCAGGAGAAACGTTTCCTTGAAATTGCTCTGCTGTGCGTTCGTTCAACTAAGAGAGTTGAATCTATGTTGAGATTCAGCGAGTCAGAAACACGTTTCTTCTAGGAGCTGCGTTGGGGTATTCCTGAGTGAATCAGATCATAGGCTGTACAGAGAAATATCTGCTTCTAAAACCAAAACGGAGCTATCTAACTGGATGGTTGTCAATGTGTGCATTAAACTGACAGAGTGAAACTCACGTGTGGATTCAGCGGTTTGCAAACCCTTTCTGTGCAGAATCCCAAAACCGGTATTTCCAGCCCAATGCCGGCATCCGTACTAAACAGCAGGAAACTTCGTCTAAAACTCAGGAGAAAAGTTTCCTTGAAACTGCTCTGCTGTGCGTTCGTTCACCTAAGAGAGTTGAATCTATGTTGAGATTCAGCGAGTCAGAAACACGTTTCTTCTAGGAGATGCGTTGGGATATTCCAGAGTGAATGGGACCATAGTCTGTACAGAGAAATATCTGCCTCTAAAAACAAAACGGAGCTATCTAATTGGATGGTTGTCAATGTGTGCATTCAACTGACAAAGTTAAACTCACGTGTGGATTCAGCGGTTTGCAAACCCTTTCTGTGCAGAATCCCAAAACCAGAATTTCCAGCCCAATGCCGGCATCCGTACTAAACAGCAGGTGACTTCGTCTAAAACTCAGGAGAAAAGTTTCCTTGAAACTGCTCTGCTGTGCGTTCGTTCACCTAAGAGAGTTGAATCAATGTTGAGATTCAGCGAGTCAGAAACACGTTTCTTCTAGGAGCTGCGTTGGGATATTCCCGAATGAATGGGACCATAGGCTGTACAGAGAAATATCTGCTTCTAAAACCAAAACGGAACTATCTAACTGAATGGTTGTCAATGTGTGCATTCAACTGACAGAGTTAAACTCACATGTGGATTCAGCGGTTTGCAAACCCTTTCTGTGCAGAATCCCAAAACCGGTATTTCCAGCCCAATGCGGGCATACGTACTAAACAGCAGGAAACTTCGTCTAAAACTCAGGGGAAATGTTTCCTTGAAACTGCTCTGCTGTGCCTTCGTTCACCTAAGAGAGTTGAATCAATGTTGAGATTCAGCGAGTCAGAAACACGTTTCTTCTAGGAGCTGCGTTGGGATATTCCCGAGTGAATGGGACCATAGTCTGTACAGAGAAATATCTGCTTCTAAAACCAAAACGGAGCTATCTAACTGGATGGTTGTCAATGTGTGCATTCAACTGACAAAGTTAAACTCAGGTGTGGATTCAGCGGTTTGCAAACCCTTTCTGTGCAGAATCCCAAAACCGGTATTTCTAGCCCAATACCGGCATACATACTAAACAGCAGGAAACTTCGTCTAAAACTCAGGAGAAACGTTTCCTTGAAACTGCTCTGCTGTGCGTTCGTTCACCTAAGAGAGTTGAATCTATGTTGAGATTCAGCGAGTCAGAAACACGTTTCTTCTAGGTGCTGCGCTGGGATATTCCCGAGTGAATGGGACCATAGGCTGTACAGAGAAATATCTGTTTCTAAAACCAAAACGGAGCTATCTAACTGAATGGTTGTCAATGTGTGCATTCAACTGACAGAGTTAAACTCACGTGTGGATTCAGTGGTTTGCACACCCTTTCTGTGCAGAATCCCAAAACCGGTATTTCCAGCCCAATGCCGGCATATGTACTAAACAGCAGGAAACTTCGTCTAAAACTCAGGAGAAACGTTTCCTTGAAACTGCTCTGCTGTGCGTTCGTTCACCTAAGAGAGTTGAATCTATGCTGAGATTCAGCGAGTCAGAAACACGTTTCTTCTAGGAGCTGCGTTGGGATATTCCAGAGTGAATGGGACCATAGTCTGTACAGAGAAATATCTGCTTCTAAAAACAAAACGGAGCTATCTAACTGGATGGTTGTCAATGTGTGCATTCAACTGACAAAGTTAAACTCACGTGTGGATTCAGCGGTTTGCAAACCCTTTCTGTGCAGAATCCCAAAACCGGTATTTCCAGCCCAATGCCGGCATACGTACTAAACTGCAGGAAACTTCGTCTAAAACTCAGGAGAAACGTTTCCTTGAAACTGCTCTGCTGTGCGTTCGTTCACCTAAGAGAGTTGAATCTATGTTGAGATTCAGCGAGTCAGAAACACGTTTCTTCCAGGAGCTGCGTTGGGATATTCCTGAGTGAATGGGACCATAGGCTGTACAGAGAAATATCTGCTTCTAAAACCAAAAGGGTGCTATCAAACTGAATGGTTGTCAATGTGTGCATTCAACTGACAGAGTTAAACTCACGTGTGGATTCAGCGGTTTGCAAACCGTTTCTGTTCAGAATCCCAAAACCGGTATTTCCAGCCCAATGCCGGCATACGTACTAAACAGCAGGAGACTTTGTCTAAAACTCAGGAGAAAAGTTTCCTTGAAACTGCTCTGCTGTGCGTTCGTTCACCTAAGAGAGTTGAATCTATGTTGAGATTCAGCGAGTCAGAAACACGTTTCTTCTAGGAGCTGCGTTGGGATATTCCCGAGTGAATGGGACCATAGGCTGTACAGAGAAATATCTGCTTCTAAAACCAAAAGGGTGTAATCAAACTGAATGGTTGTCAATGTGTGCATTCAACTGACAGAGTTAAACTCACGTGTGGATTCAGCGGTTTGCAAACCCTTTCTGTGCAGAATCCCAAAACCAGAATTTCCAGCCCAATGCCGGCATACGTACTAAACAGCAGGAAACGTCGTCTAAAACTCAGGAGAAACGTTTCCTTGAAACTGCTCTGCTGTGCGTTCGTTCACCTAAGAGAGTTGAATCTATGTTGAGATTCAGCGAGTCAGAAACACGTTTCTTCTAGGAGCTGCGTTGGGATATTCCCGAGTGAATGGGACCATAGGCTGTACAGAGAAATATCTGCTTCTAAAACCAAAACGGAGCTATCTAACTGGATGGTTGTCAATGTGTGCATTCAACTGACAAAGTTAAACTCACGTGTGGATTCAGCGGTTTGCAAACCCTTTCTGTGCAGAATCCCAAAACCGGTATTTCCAGCCCAATGCCGGCATACGTACTAAATTGCAGGAAACTTCGTCTAAAACTCAGGAGAAACGTTTCCTTGAAACTGCTCTGCTGTGCGTTCGTTCACCTAAGAGAGTTGAATCTATGTTGAGATTCAGCGAGTCAGAAGCACGTTTCTTCTAGGAGCTGCGTTGGGATATTCCCGAGTGAATGGGACCATAGGCTGTACAGAGAAATATCTGCTTCTAAAACCAAAAGGGTGCTATCAAACTGAATGGTTGTCAATGTCTGCATTCAACTGACAGAGTTAAACTCACGTGTGGATTCAGCGGTTTGCAAACCCTTTCTGTGCAGAATCCCAAAACCGGTATTTCCAGCCCAATGCCGGCATACGTACTAAACAGCAGGAGACTTCGTCTAAAACTCAGGAGAAAAGTTTCCTTGAAACTGCTCTGCTGTGCGTTCGTTCACCTAAGAGAGTTGAATCTATGTTGAGATTCAGCGAGTCAGAAACACGTTTCTTCTAGGAGCTGCGTTGGGATATTCCCGAGTGAATGGGACCATAGGCTGTACAGAGAAATATCTGCTTCTAAAACCAAAACGGAGCTATCTAACTGAATGGTTGTCAGTGTGTGCATTCAACTGACAGAGTTAAACTCACGTGTGGATTCAGTGGTTTGCAAACGCTTTCTGTGCAGAATCCCAAAACCGGTATTTCCAGCCCAATGCCGGCATACGTACTAAACAGCAGGAAACTTCGTCTAAAACTCAGGAGAAACGTTTCCTTGAAACTGCTCTGCTGTGCGTTCGTTCACCTAAGAGAGTTGAATCTATGTTGAGATTCAGCGAGTCAGAAACACGTTTCTTCTAGGAGCTGCGTTGGGATATTCCAGAGTGAATGGGACCATAGTCTGTACAGAGAAATATCTGCTTCTAAAAACAAACGGAGCTATCTAACTGGATGGCTGTCAATGTGTGCATTCAACTGACAGAGTTAAACTCACGTGTGGATTCAGCGGTTTGCAAACCCTTTCTGTGCAGAATCCCAAAACCGGTATTTCCAGCCCAATGCCGGCATACGTACTAAACTGCAGGAAACTTCGTCTAAAACTCAGGAGAAACGTTTCCTTGAAACTGCTCTGCTGTACGTTCGTTCACCTAAGAGAGTTGAATCTATGTTGAGATTCAGCGAGTCAGAAACACGTTTCTTCCAGGAGCTGCGTTGGGATATTCCTGAGTGAATGGGACCATAGGCTGTACAGAGAAATATCTGCTTCTAAAACCAAAACGGAGCTATCTAACTGAATGGTTGTCAATGTGTGCATTCAACTGACAGAGTTAAACTCACGTTTGGATTCAGCGGTTTACAAACCCTTTCTGTGCAGAATCCCAAAACCGGTAATTCCAGCTCAATGCTGGCATACGTACTAAACTGCAGGAATTTCGTCTAAAACTCAGGAGAAACGTTTCCTTGAAACTGCTCTGCTGTGCGTTCGTTCAACTAAGAGAGTTGAATCTATGTTGAGAATCAGCGAGTCAGAAACACGTTTCTTCTAGGAGCTGCGTTGGGGTATTCATGAGTGAATCAGATCATAGGCTGTACAGAGAAATATCTGCTTCTAAAACCAAAACGGAGCTATCTAACTGGATGGTTGTCAATGTGTGCATTAAACTGACAGAGTGAAACTCACGTGTGGATTCAGCGGTTTGCAAACCCTTTCTGTGCAGAATCCCAAAACCGGTATTTCCAGCCCAATGCCAGCATACGTACTAAACTGCAGGAAACTTCGTCTAAAACTCAGGAGAAACGTTTCCTTGAAACTGCTCTGCTGTGCGTTCGTTCACCTAAAAGAGTTGAATCTATGTTGAGATTCAGCGAGTCAGAAGCACGTTTCTGCTTGGAGCTGCGTTGGGATATTCCCGAGTGAATGGTACCATAGGCTGTACAGAGAAATATATGCTTCTAAAACCAAAAGGGTGCTATCAAACTGAATGGTTGTCAATGTGTGCATTCAACTGACAGAGTTAAACTCACGTGTGGATTCAGCGGTTTGCAAACCCTTTCTGTGCAGATTCCCAAAACCGGTATTTCCAGCCCAATGCCGGCATACGTACTAAACAGCAGGAGACTTCGTCTAAAACTCAGGAGAAAAGTTTCCTTGAAACTGCTCTGCTGTGCGTTCGTTCACCTAAGAGAGTTGAATCTATGTTGAGATTCAGCGAGTCAGAAACACGTTTCTTCTAGGAGCTGCGTTGGGATATTCCCGAGTGAATGGGACCATAGGCTGTACAGAGAAATATCTGCTTCTAAAACCAAAACGGAGCTATCTAACTGAATGGTTGTCAGTGTGTGCATTCAACTGACAGAGTTAAACTCACGGGTGGATTCAGTGGTTTGCAAACCCTTTCTGTGCAGAATCCCAAAACCGGTATTTCCAGCCCAATGCCGGCATACGTACTAAACAGCAGGAAACTTCGTCTAAAACTCAGGAGAAACGTTTCCTTGAAACTGCTCTGCTGTGCGTTCGTTCACCTAAGAGAGTTGAATCTATGTTGAGATTCAGCGAGTCAGAAACACGTTTCTTCTAGGAGCTGCGTTGGGATATTCCAGAGTGAATGGGACCATAATCTGTACAGAGAAATATCTGCTTCTAAAAACAAACGGAGCTATCTAACTGGATGGTTGTCAATGTGTGCATTCAACTGACAGAGTTAAACTCACGTGTGGATTCAGCGGTTTGCAAACCCTTTCTGTGCAGAATCCCAAAACCGGAATTTCCAGCCCAATGCCGGCATACGTACTAAACTGCAGGAAACTTCGTCTTAAACTCAGGAGAAAAGTTTCCTTGAAACTGCTCTGCTGTGCGTTCGTTCACCTAAGAGAGTTGAATCTATGTTGAGATTCAGCGAGTGAGAAACACGTTTCTTCTAGGAGCTGCGTTGGGATATTCCCGAGTGAATGGGACCATAGGCTGTACAGAGAAATATCTTTTTCTAAAACCAAAACGGAGCTATCTAACTGAATGGTTGTCAATGTGTGCATTCAACTGACAGAGTTAAACTCACGTGTGGATTCAGCGGTTTGCAAACCCTTTCTGTGCAGAAGCCAAAAACCGGTATTTCCAGCCCAATGCCGGCATCCGTACTAAACAGCAGGTGACTTCTTCTAAAACTCAGGAGAAAAGTTTCCTTGAAACTGCTCTGCTGTGCGTTCGTTCACCTAAGAGAGTTGAATCAATGTTGAGATTCAGCGAGTCAGAAACACGTTTCTTCTAGGAGCTGCGTTGGGGTATTCCTGAGTGAATCAGATCATAGGCTGTACAGAGAAATATCTGCTTCTAAAACCAAAACGGAGCTATCTAACTGGATGGTTGTCAATGTGTGCATTCAACTGACAGAGTGAAACTCACGTGTGGATTCAGCGGTTTGCAAACCCTTTCTGTGCAGAATCCCAAAACCGGTATTTCCAGCTCAATGCTGGCATACGTACTAAACTGCAGGAAACTTCGTCTAAAACTCAGGAGAAACGTTTCCTTGAAACTGCTCTGCTGTGCGTTCGTTCAACTAAGAGAGTTGAATCTATGTTGAGATTCAGCGAGTCAGAAACACGTTTCTTCTAGGAGCTGCGTTGGGGTATTCCTGAGTGAATCAGATCATAGGCTGTACAGAGAAATATCTGCTTCTAAAACCAAAACGGAGCTATCTAACTGGATGGTTGTCAATGTGTGCATTCAACTGACAGAGTGAAACTCACGTGTGGATTCAGCGGTTTGCAAACCCTTTCTGTGCAGAATCCCAAAACCGGTATTTCCAGCCCAATGCCGGCATCCATACTAAACAGCAGGAAACTTCGTCTAAAACTCAGGCGAAACGTTTCCTTGAAACTGCTCTGCTGTGCGTTCGTTCACCTAAGAGAGTTGAATCTATGTTGAGATTCAGCGAGTCAGAAACACGTTTCTTCTAGGAGATGCGTTGGGATATTCCAGAGTGAATGGGACCATAGTCTGTACAGAGAAATATCTGCCTCTAAAAACAAAACGGAGCTATCTAATTGGATGGTTGTCAATGTGTGCATTCAACTGACAAAGTTAAACTCACGTGTGGATTCAGCGGTTTGCAAACCCTTTCTGTGCAGAATCCCAAAACCAGAATTTCCAGCCCAATGCCGGCATCCGTACTAAACAGCAGGTGACTTCGTCTAAAACTCAGGAGAAAAGTTTCCTTGAAACTGCTCTGCTGTGCGTTCGTTCACCTAAGAGAGTTGAATCAATGTTGAGATTCAGCGAGTCAGAAACACGTTTCTTCTAGGAGCTGTGTTGGGATATTCCCGAATGAATGGGACCATAGGCTGTACAGAGAAATATCTGCTTCTAAAACCAAAACGGAACTATCTAACTGAATGGTTGTCAATGTGTGCATTCAACTGACAGAGTTAAACTCACATGTGGATTCAGCGGTTTGCAAACCCTTTCTGTGCAGAATCCCAAAACCGGTATTTCCAGCCCAATGCCGGCATACGTACTAAACAGCAGGAAACTTCGTCTAAAACTCAGGGGAAATGTTTCCTTGAAACTGCTCTGCTGTGCCTTCGTTCACCTAAGAGACTTGAATCTATGTTGAGATTCAGCGAGTCAGAAACACGTTTCTTCCAGGAGCTGCGTGAGGATATTCCCGAGTGAATGGGACCATAGGCTGTACAGAGAAATATCTGCTTCTAAAACCAAAACGGAGCTTTCTAACTGAATGGTTGTCAATGTGTGCATTCAACTGACAGAGTTAAACTCACGTGTGGATTCAGTGGTTTGCAAACCCTTTCTGTGCAGAATCCCAAAACCGGTATTTCCAGCCCAATGCCGGCATACGTACTAAACAGCAGGAAACTTCGTCTAAAACTCAGGAGAAACGTTTCCTTGAAACTGCTCTGCTGTGCGTTCGTTCACTTAAGAGAGTTGAATCTATGTTGAGATTCAGCGAGTCAGAAACACGTTTCTTCTAGGAGCTGCGTTGGGATATTCCCGAGTGAATGGGACCATAGTCTGTACAGAGAAATATCTGCTTCTAAAACCAAAACGGAGCTATCTAACTGGATGGTTGTCAATGTGTGCATTCAACTGACAAAGTTAAACTCAGGTGTGGATTCAGCGGTTTGCAAACCCTTTCTGTGCAGAATCCCAAAACCGGTATTTCTAGCCCAATACCGGCATACATACTAAACAGCAGGAAACTTCGTCTAAAACTCAGGAGAAACGTTTCCTTGAAACTGCTCTGCTGTGCGTTCGTTCACCTAAGAGAGTTGAATCTATGTTGAGATTCAGCGAGTCAGAAACACGTTTCTTCTAGGTGCTGCGCTGGGATATTCCCGAGTGAATGGGACCATAGGCTGTACAGAGAAATATCTGTTTCTAAAACCAAAACGGAGCTATCTAACTGAATGGTTGTCAATGTGTGCATTCAACTGACAGAGTTAAACTCACGTGTGGATTCAGTGGTTTGCACACCCTTTCTGTGCAGAATCCCAAAACCGGTATTTCCAGCCCAATGCCGGCATACGTACTAAACAGCAGGAAACTTCGTCTAAAACTCAGGAGAAACGTTTCCTTGAAACTGCTCTGCTGTGCGTTCGTTCACCTAAGAGAGTTGAATCTATGCTGAGATTCAGCGAGTCAGAAACACGTTTCTTCTAGGAGCTGCGTTGGGATATTCCAGAGTGAATGGGACCATAGTCTGTACAGAGAAATATCTGCTTCTAAAAACAAAACGGAGCTATCTAACTGGATGGTTGTCAATGTGTGCATTCAACTGACAGAGTTAAACTCACGTGTGGATTCAGCGGTTTGCAAACCCTTTCTGTGCAGAAGCCAAAAACCGGTATTTCCAGCCCAATGCCGGCATCCGTACTAAACAGCAGGTGACTTCTTCTAAAACTCAGGAGAAAAGTTTCCTTGAAACTGCTCTGCTGTGCGTTCGTTCACCTAAGAGAGTTGAATCAATGTTGAGATTCAGCGAGTCAGAAACACGTTTCTTCTAGGAGCTGCGTTGGGGTATTCCTGAGTGAATCAGATCATAGGCTGTACAGAGAAATATCTGCTTCTAAAACCAAAACGGAGCTATCTAACTGGATGGTTGTCAATGTGTGCATTCAACTGACAGAGTGAAACTCACGTGTGGATTCAGCGGTTTGCAAACCCTTTCTGTGCAGAATCCCAAAACCGGTATTTCCAGCTCAATGCTGGCATACGTACTAAACTGCAGGAAACTTCGTCTAAAACTCAGGAGAAACGTTTCCTTGAAACTGCTCTGCTGTGCGTTCGTTCAACTAAGAGAGTTGAATCTATGTTGAGATTCAGCGAGTCAGAAACACGTTTCTTCTAGGAGCTGCGTTGGGGTATTCCTGAGTGAATCAGATCATAGGCTGTACAGAGAAATATCTGCTTCTAAAACCAAAACGGAGCTATCTAACTGGATGGTTGTCAATGTGTGCATTCAACTGACAGAGTGAAACTCACGTGTGGATTCAGCGGTTTGCAAACCCTTTCTGTGCAGAATCCCAAAACCGGTATTTCCAGCCCAATGCCGGCATCCATACTAAACAGCAGGAAACTTCGTCTAAAACTCAGGCGAAACGTTTCCTTGAAACTGCTCTGCTGTGCGTTCGTTCACCTAAGAGAGTTGAATCTATGTTGAGATTCAGCGAGTCAGAAACACGTTTCTTCTAGGAGATGCGTTGGGATATTCCAGAGTGAATGGGACCATAGTCTGTACAGAGAAATATCTGCCTCTAAAAACAAAACGGAGCTATCTAATTGGATGGTTGTCAATGTGTGCATTCAACTGACAAAGTTAAACTCACGTGTGGATTCAGCGGTTTGCAAACCCTTTCTGTGCAGAATCCCAAAACCAGAATTTCCAGCCCAATGCCGGCATCCGTACTAAACAGCAGGTGACTTCGTCTAAAACTCAGGAGAAAAGTTTCCTTGAAACTGCTCTGCTGTGCGTTCGTTCACCTAAGAGAGTTGAATCAATGTTGAGATTCAGCGAGTCAGAAACACGTTTCTTCTAGGAGCTGCGTTGGGATATTCCCGAATGAATGGGACCATAGGCTGTACAGAGAAATATCTGCTTCTAAAACCAAAACGGAACTATCTAACTGAATGGTTGTCAATGTGTGCATTCAACTGACAGAGTTAAACTCACATGTGGATTCAGCGGTTTGCAAACCCTTTCTGTGCAGAATCCCAAAACCGGTATTTCCAGCCCAATGCCGGCATACGTACTAAACAGCAGGAAACTTCGTCTAAAACTCAGGGGAAATGTTTCCTTGAAACTGCTCTGCTGTGCCTTCGTTCACCTAAGAGACTTGAATCTATGTTGAGATTCAGCGAGTCAGAAACACGTTTCTTCCAGGAGCTGCGTGAGGATATTCCCGAGTGAATGGGACCATAGGCTGTACAGAGAAATATCTGCTTCTAAAACCAAAACGGAGCTTTCTAACTGAATGGTTGTCAATGTGTGCATTCAACTGACAGAGTTAAACTCACGTGTGGATTCAGTGGTTTGCAAACCCTTTCTGTGCAGAATCCCAAAACCGGTATTTCCAGCCCAATGCCGGCATACGTACTAAACAGCAGGAAACTTCGTCTAAAACTCAGGAGAAACGTTTCCTTGAAACTGCTCTGCTGTGCGTTCGTTCACTTAAGAGAGTTGAATCTATGTTGAGATTCAGCGAGTCAGAAACACGTTTCTTCTAGGAGCTGCGTTGGGATATTCCCGAGTGAATGGGACCATAGTCTGTACAGAGAAATATCTGCTTCTAAAACCAAAACGGAGCTATCTAACTGGATGGTTGTCAATGTGTGCATTCAACTGACAAAGTTAAACTCAGGTGTGGATTCAGCGGTTTGCAAACCCTTTCTGTGCAGAATCCCAAAACCGGTATTTCTAGCCCAATACCGGCATACATACTAAACAGCAGGAAACTTCGTCTAAAACTCAGGAGAAACGTTTCCTTGAAACTGCTCTGCTGTGCGTTCGTTCACCTAAGAGAGTTGAATCTATGTTGAGATTCAGCGAGTCAGAAACACGTTTCTTCTAGGTGCTGCGCTGGGATATTCCCGAGTGAATGGGACCATAGGCTGTACAGAGAAATATCTGTTTCTAAAACCAAAAGGGAGCTATCTAACTGAATGGTTGTCAATGTGTGCATTCAACTGACAGAGTTAAACTCACGTGTGGATTCAGTGGTTTGCACACCCTTTCTGTGCAGAATCCCAAAACCGGTATTTCCAGCCCAATGCCGGCATACGTACTAAACAGCAGGAAACTTCGTCTAAAACTCAGGAGAAACGTTTCCTTGAAACTGCTCTGCTGTGCGTTCGTTCACCTAAGAGAGTTGAATCTATGCTGAGATTCAGCGAGTCAGAAACACGTTTCTTCTAGGAGCTGCGTTGGGATATTCCAGAGTGAATGGGACCATAGTCTGTACAGAGAAATATCTGCTTCTAAAAACAAAACGGAGCTATCTAACTGGATGGTTGTCAATGTGTGCATTCAACTGACAAAGTTAAACTCACGTGTGGATTCAGCGGTTTGCAAACCCTTTCTGTGCAGAATCCCAAAACCGGTATTTCCAGCCCAATGCCGGCATACGTACTAAACTGCAGGAAACTTCGTCTAAAACTCAGGAGAAACGTTTCCTTGAAACTGCTCTGCTGTGCGTTCGTTCACCTAAGAGAGTTGAATCTATGTTGAGATTCAGCGAGTCAGAAACACGTTTCTTCCAGGAGCTGCGTTGGGATATTCCTGAGTGAATGGGACCATAGGCTGTACAGAGAAATATCTGCTTCTAAAACCAAAAGGGTGCTATCAAACTGAATGGTTGTCAATGTGTGCATTCAACTGACAGAGTTAAACTCACGTGTGGATTCAGCGGTTTGCAAACCGTTTCTGTTCAGAATCCCAAAACCGGTATTTCCAGCCCAATGCCGGCATACGTACTAAACAGCAGGAGACTTTGTCTAAAACTCAGGAGAAAAGTTTCCTTGAAACTGCTCTGCTGTGCGTTCGTTCACCTAAGAGAGTTGAATCTATGTTGAGATTCAGCGAGTCAGAAACACGTTTCTTCTAGGAGCTGCGTTGGGATATTCCCGAGTGAATGGGACCATAGGCTGTACAGAGAAATATCTGCTTCTAAAACCAAAAGGGTGTAATCAAACTGAATGGTTGTCAATGTGTGCATTCAACTGACAGAGTTAAACTCACGTGTGGATTCAGCGGTTTGCAAACCCTTTCTGTGCAGAATCCCAAAACCAGAATTTCCAGCCCAATGCCGGCATACGTACTAAACAGCAGGAAACGTCGTCTAAAACTCAGGAGAAACGTTTCCTTGAAACTGCTCTGCTGTGCGTTCGTTCACCTAAGAGAGTTGAATCTATGTTGAGATTCAGCGAGTCAGAAACACGTTTCTTCTAGGAGCTGCGTTGGGATATTCCCGAGTGAATGGGACCATAGGCTGTACAGAGAAATATCTGCTTCTAAAACCAAAACGGAGCTATCTAACTGGATGGTTGTCAATGTGTGCATTCAACTGACAAAGTTAAACTCACGTGTGGATTCAGCGGTTTGCAAACCCTTTCTGTGCAGAATCCCAAAACCGGTATTTCCAGCCCAATGCCGGCATACGTACTAAATTGCAGGAAACTTCGTCTAAAACTCAGGAGAAACGTTTCCTTGAAACTGCTCTGCTGTGCGTTCGTTCACCTAAGAGAGTTGAATCTATGTTGAGATTCAGCGAGTCAGAAGCACGTTTCTTCTAGGAGCTGCGTTGGGATATTCCCGAGTGAATGGGACCATAGGCTGTACAGAGAAATATCTGCTTCTAAAACCAAAAGGGTGCTATCAAACTGAATGGTTGTCAATGTCTGCATTCAACTGACAGAGTTAAACTCACGTGTGGATTCAGCGGTTTGCAAACCCTTTCTGTGCAGAATCCCAAAACCGGTATTTCCAGCCCAATGCCGGCATACGTACTAAACAGCAGGAGACTTCGTCTAAAACTCAGGAGAAAAGTTTCCTTGAAACTGCTCTGCTGTGCGTTCGTTCACCTAAGAGAGTTGAATCTATGTTGAGATTCAGCGAGTCAGAAACACGTTTCTTCTAGGAGCTGCGTTGGGATATTCCCGAGTGAATGGGACCATAGGCTGTACAGAGAAATATCTGCTTCTAAAACCAAAACGGAGCTATCTAACTGAATGGTTGTCAGTGTGTGCATTCAATTGACAGAGTTAAACTCACGTGTGGATTCAGTGGTTTGCAAACCCTTTCTGTGCAGAATCCCAAAACCGGTATTTCCAGCCCAATGCCGGCATACGTACTAAACAGCAGGAAACTTCGTCTAAAACTCAGGAGAAACGTTTCCTTGAAACTGCTCTGCTGTGCGTTCGTTCACCTAAGAGAGTTGAATCTATGTTGATATTCAGCGAGTCAGAAACACGTTTCTTCTAGGAGCTGCGTTGGGATATTCCAGAGTGAATGGGACCATAGTCTGTACAGAGAAATATCTGCTTCTAAAAACAAACGGAGCTATCTAACTGGATGGCTGTCAATGTGTGCATTCAACTGACAGAGTTAAACTCACGTGTGGATTCAGCGGTTTGCAAACCCTTTCTGTGCAGAATCCCAAAACCGGTATTTCCAGCCCAATGCCGGCATACGTACTAAACTGCAGGAAACTTCGTCTAAAACTCAGGAGAAACGTTTCCTTGAAACTGCTCTGCTGTGCGTTCGTTCAACTAAGAGAGTTGAATCTATGTTGAGATTCAGCGAGTCAGAAACACGTTTCTTCTAGGAGCTGCGTTGGGGTATTCCTGAGTGAATCAGATCATAGGCTGTACAGAGAAATATCTGCTTCTAAAACCAAAACGGAGCTATCTAACTGGATGGTTGTCAATGTGTGCATTCAACTGACAGAGTGAAACTCACGTGTGGATTCAGCGGTTTGCAAACCCTTTCTGTGCAGAATCCCAAAACCGGTATTTCCAGCCCAATGCCGGCATCCATACTAAACAGCAGGAAACTTCGTCTAAAACTCAGGCGAAACGTTTCCTTGAAACTGCTCTGCTGTGCGTTCGTTCACCTAAGAGAGTTGAATCTATGTTGAGATTCAGCGAGTCAGAAACACGTTTCTTCTAGGAGATGCGTTGGGATATTCCAGAGTGAATGGGACCATAGTCTGTACAGAGAAATATCTGCCTCTAAAAACAAAACGGAGCTATCTAATTGGATGGTTGTCAATGTGTGCATTCAACTGACAAAGTTAAACTCACGTGTGGATTCAGCGGTTTGCAAACCCTTTCTGTGCAGAATCCCAAAACCAGAATTTCCAGCCCAATGCCGGCATCCGTACTAAACAGCAGGTGACTTCGTCTAAAACTCAGGAGAAAAGTTTCCTTGAAACTGCTCTGCTGTGCGTTCGTTCACCTAAGAGAGTTGAATCAATGTTGAGATTCAGCGAGTCAGAAACACGTTTCTTCTAGGAGCTGCGTTGGGATATTCCCGAATGAATGGGACCATAGGCTGTACAGAGAAATATCTGCTTCTAAAACCAAAACGGAACTATCTAACTGAATGGTTGTCAATGTGTGCATTCAACTGACAGAGTTAAACTCACATGTGGATTCAGCGGTTTGCAAACCCTTTCTGTGCAGAATCCCAAAACCGGTATTTCCAGCCCAATGCCGGCATACGTACTAAACAGCAGGAAACTTCGTCTAAAACTCAGGGGAAATGTTTCCTTGAAACTGCTCTGCTGTGCCTTCGTTCACCTAAGAGACTTGAATCTATGTTGAGATTCAGCGAGTCAGAAACACGTTTCTTCCAGGAGCTGCGTGAGGATATTCCCGAGTGAATGGGACCATAGGCTGTACAGAGAAATATCTGCTTCTAAAACCAAAACGGAGCTTTCTAACTGAATGGTTGTCAATGTGTGCATTCAACTGACAGAGTTAAACTCACGTGTGGATTCAGTGGTTTGCAAACCCTTTCTGTGCAGAATCCCAAAACCGGTATTTCCAGCCCAATGCCGGCATACGTACTAAACAGCAGGAAACTTCGTCTAAAACTCAGGAGAAACGTTTCCTTGAAACTGCTCTGCTGTGCGTTCGTTCACTTAAGAGAGTTGAATCTATGTTGAGATTCAGCGAGTCAGAAACACGTTTCTTCTAGGAGCTGCGTTGGGATATTCCCGAGTGAATGGGACCATAGTCTGTACAGAGAAATATCTGCTTCTAAAACCAAAACGGAGCTATCTAACTGGATGGTTGTCAATGTGTGCATTCAACTGACAAAGTTAAACTCAGGTGTGGATTCAGCGGTTTGCAAACCCTTTCTGTGCAGAATCCCAAAACCGGTATTTCTAGCCCAATACCGGCATACATACTAAACAGCAGGAAACTTCGTCTAAAACTCAGGAGAAACGTTTCCTTGAAACTGCTCTGCTGTGCGTTCGTTCACCTAAGAGAGTTGAATCTATGTTGAGATTCAGCGAGTCAGAAACACGTTTCTTCTAGGTGCTGCGCTGGGATATTCCCGAGTGAATGGGACCATAGGCTGTACAGAGAAATATCTGTTTCTAAAACCAAAACGGAGCTATCTAACTGAATGGTTGTCAATGTGTGCATTCAACTGACAGAGTTAAACTCACGTGTGGATTCAGTGGTTTGCACACCCTTTCTGTGCAGAATCCCAAAACCGGTATTTCCAGCCCAATGCCGGCATACGTACTAAACAGCAGGAAACTTCGTCTAAAACTCAGGAGAAACGTTTCCTTGAAACTGCTCTGCTGTGCGTTCGTTCACCTAAGAGAGTTGAATCTATGCTGAGATTCAGCGAGTCAGAAACACGTTTCTTCTAGGAGCTGCGTTGGGATATTCCAGAGTGAATGGGACCATAGTCTGTACAGAGAAATATCTGCTTCTAAAAACAAAACGGAGCTATCTAACTGGATGGTTGTCAATGTGTGCATTCAACTGACAAAGTTAAACTCACGTGTGGATTCAGCGGTTTGCAAACCCTTTCTGTGCAGAATCCCAAAACCGGTATTTCCAGCCCAATGCCGGCATACGTACTAAACTGCAGGAAACTTCGTCTAAAACTCAGGAGAAACGTTTCCTTGAAACTGCTCTGCTGTGCGTTCGTTCACCTAAGAGAGTTGAATCTATGTTGAGATTCAGCGAGTCAGAAACACGTTTCTTCCAGGAGCTGCGTTGGGATATTCCTGAGTGAATGGGACCATAGGCTGTACAGAGAAATATCTGCTTCTAAAACCAAAAGGGTGCTATCAAACTGAATGGTTGTCAATGTGTGCATTCAACTGACAGAGTTAAACTCACGTGTGGATTCAGCGGTTTGCAAACCGTTTCTGTTCAGAATCCCAAAACCGGTATTTCCAGCCCAATGCCGGCATACGTACTAAACAGCAGGAGACTTTGTCTAAAACTCAGGAGAAAAGTTTCCTTGAAACTGCTCTGCTGTGCGTTCGTTCACCTAAGAGAGTTGAATCTATGTTGAGATTCAGCGAGTCAGAAACACGTTTCTTCTAGGAGCTGCGTTGGGATATTCCCGAGTGAATGGGACCATAGGCTGTACAGAGAAATATCTGCTTCTAAAACCAAAAGGGTGTAATCAAACTGAATGGTTGTCAATGTGTGCATTCAACTGACAGAGTTAAACTCACGTGTGGATTCAGCGGTTTGCAAACCCTTTCTGTGCAGAATCCCAAAACCAGAATTTCCAGCCCAATGCCGGCATACGTACTAAACAGCAGGAAACGTCGTCTAAAACTCAGGAGAAACGTTTCCTTGAAACTGCTCTGCTGTGCGTTCGTTCACCTAAGAGAGTTGAATCTATGTTGAGATTCAGCGAGTCAGAAACACGTTTCTTCTAGGAGCTGCGTTGGGATATTCCCGAGTGAATGGGACCATAGGCTGTACAGAGAAATATCTGCTTCTAAAACCAAAACGGAGCTATCTAACTGGATGGTTGTCAATGTGTGCATTCAACTGACAAAGTTAAACTCACGTGTGGATTCAGCGGTTTGCAAACCCTTTCTGTGCAGAATCCCAAAACCGGTATTTCCAGCCCAATGCCGGCATACGTACTAAATTGCAGGAAACTTCGTCTAAAACTCAGGAGAAACGTTTCCTTGAAACTGCTCTGCTGTGCGTTCGTTCACCTAAGAGAGTTGAATCTATGTTGAGATTCAGCGAGTCAGAAGCACGTTTCTTCTAGGAGCTGCGTTGGGATATTCCCGAGTGAATGGGACCATAGGCTGTACAGAGAAATATCTGCTTCTAAAACCAAAAGGGTGCTATCAAACTGAATGGTTGTCAATGTCTGCATTCAACTGACAGAGTTAAACTCACGTGTGGATTCAGCGGTTTGCAAACCGTTTCTGTTCAGAATCCCAAAACCGGTATTTCCAGCCCAATGCCGGCATACGTACTAAACAGCAGGAGACTTTGTCTAAAACTCAGGAGAAAAGTTTCCTTGAAACTGCTCTGCTGTGCGTTCGTTCACCTAAGAGAGTTGAATCTATGTTGAGATTCAGCGAGTCAGAAACACGTTTCTTCTAGGAGATGCGTTGGGATATTCCAGAGTGAATGGGACCATAGTCTGTACAGAGAAATATCTGCCTCTAAAAACAAAACGGAGCTATCTAATTGGATGGTTGTCAATGTGTGCATTCAACTGACAAAGTTAAACTCACGTGTGGATTCAGCGGTTTGCAAACCCTTTCTGTGCAGAATCCCAAAACCAGAATTTCCAGCCCAATGCCGGCATCCGTACTAAACAGCAGGTGACTTCGTCTAAAACTCAGGAGAAAAGTTTCCTTGATACTGCTCTGCTGTGCGTTCGTTCACCTAAGAGAGTTGAATCAATGTTGAGATTCAGCGAGTCAGAAACACGTTTCTTCTAGGAGCTGCGTTGGGATATTCCCGAATGAATGGGACCATAGGCTGTACAGAGAAATATCTGCTTCTAAAACCAAAACGGAACTATCTAACTGAATGGTTGTCAATGTGTGCATTCAACTGACAGAGTTAAACTCACATGTGGATTCAGCGGTTTGCAAACCCTTTCTGTGCAGAATCCCAAAACCGGTATTTCCAGCCCAATGCCGGCATACGTACTAAACAGCAGGAAACTTCGTCTAAAATTCAGGGGAAATGTTTCCTTGAAACTGCTCTGCTGTGCCTTCGTTCACCTAAGAGACTTGAATCTATGTTGAGATTCAGCGAGTCAGAAACACGTTTCTTCCAGGAGCTGCGTGAGGATATTCCCGAGTGAATGGGACCATAGGCTGTACAGAGAAATATCTGCTTCTAAAACCAAAACGGAGCTTTCTAACTGAATGGTTGTCAATGTGTGCATTCAACTGACAGAGTTAAACTCACGTGTGGATTCAGTGGTTTGCAAACCCTTTCTGTGCAGAATCCCAAAACCGGTATTTCCAGCCCAATGCCGGCATACGTACTAAACAGCAGGAAACTTCGTCTAAAACTCAGGAGAAACGTTTCCTTGAAACTGCTCTGCTGTGCGTTCGTTCACTTAAGAGAGTTGAATCTATGTTGAGATTCAGCGAGTCAGAAACACGTTTCTTCTAGGAGCTGCGTTGGGATATTCCCGAGTGAATGGGACCATAGTCTGTACAGAGAAATATCTGCTTCTAAAACCAAAACGGAGCTATCTAACTGGATGGTTGTCAATGTGTGCATTCAACTGACAAAGTTAAACTCAGGTGTGGATTCAGCGGTTTGCAAACCCTTTCTGTGCAGAATCCCAAAACCGGTATTTCTAGCCCAATACCGGCATACATACTAAACAGCAGGAAACTTCGTCTAAAACTCAGGAGAAACGTTTCCTTGAAACTGCTCTGCTGTGCGTTCGTTCACCTAAGAGAGTTGAATCTATGTTGAGATTCAGCGAGTCAGAAACACGTTTCTTCTAGGTGCTGCGCTGGGATATTCCCGAGTGAATGGGACCATAGGCTGTACAGAGAAATATCTGTTTCTAAAACCAAAACGGAGCTATCTAACTGAATGGTTGTCAATGTGTGCATTCAACTGACAGAGTTAAACTCACGTGTGGATTCAGTGGTTTGCACACCCTTTCTGTGCAGAATCCCAAAACCGGTATTTCCAGCCCAATGCCGGCATACGTACTAAACAGCAGGAAACTTCGTCTAAAACTCAGGAGAAACGTTTCCTTGAAACTGCTCTGCTGTGCGTTCGTTCACCTAAGAGAGTTGAATCTATGCTGAGATTCAGCGAGTCAGAAACACGTTTCTTCTAGGAGCTGCGTTGGGATATTCCAGAGTGAATGGGACCATAGTCTGTACAGAGAAATATCTGCTTCTAAAAACAAAACGGAGCTATCTAACTGGATGGTTGTCAATGTGTGCATTCAACTGACAAAGTTAAACTCACGTGTGGATTCAGCGGTTTGCAAACCCTTTCTGTGCAGAATCCCAAAACCGGTATTTCCAGCCCAATGCCGGCATACGTACTAAACTGCAGGAAACTTCGTCTAAAACTCAGGAGAAACGTTTCCTTGAAACTGCTCTGCTGTGCGTTCGTTCACCTAAGAGAGTTGAATCTATGTTGAGATTCAGCGAGTCAGAAACACGTTTCTTCCAGGAGCTGCGTTGGGATATTCCTGAGTGAATGGGACCATAGGCTGTACAGAGAAATATCTGCTTCTAAAACCAAAAGGGTGCTATCAAACTGAATGGTTGTCAATGTGTGCATTCAACTGACAGAGTTAAACTCACGTGTGGATTCAGCGGTTTGCAAACCGTTTCTGTTCAGAATCCCAAAACCGGTATTTCCAGCCCAATGCCGGCATACGTACTAAACAGCAGGAGACTTTGTCTAAAACTCAGGAGAAAAGTTTCCTTGAAACTGCTCTGCTGTGCGTTCGTTCACCTAAGAGAGTTGAATCTATGTTGAGATTCAGCGAGTCAGAAACACGTTTCTTCTAGGAGCTGCGTTGGGATATTCCCGAGTGAATGGGACCATAGGCTGTACAGAGAAATATCTGCTTCTAAAACCAAAAGGGTGTAATCAAACTGAATGGTTGTCAATGTGTGCATTCAACTGACAGAGTTAAACTCACGTGTGGATTCAGCGGTTTGCAAACCCTTTCTGTGCAGAATCCCAAAACCAGAATTTCCAGCCCAATGCCGGCATACGTACTAAACAGCAGGAAACGTCGTCTAAAACTCAGGAGAAACGTTTCCTTGAAACTGCTCTGCTGTGCGTTCGTTCACCTAAGAGAGTTGAATCTATGTTGAGATTCAGCGAGTCAGAAACACGTTTCTTCTAGGAGCTGCGTTGGGATATTCCCGAGTGAATGGGACCATAGGCTGTACAGAGAAATATCTGCTTCTAAAACCAAAACGGAGCTATCTAACTGGATGGTTGTCAATGTGTGCATTCAACTGACAAAGTTAAACTCACGTGTGGATTCAGCGGTTTGCAAACCCTTTCTGTGCAGAATCCCAAAACCGGTATTTCCAGCCCAATGCCGGCATACGTACTAAATTGCAGGAAACTTCGTCTAAAACTCAGGAGAAACGTTTCCTTGAAACTGCTCTGCTGTGCGTTCGTTCACCTAAGAGAGTTGAATCTATGTTGAGATTCAGCGAGTCAGAAGCACGTTTCTTCTAGGAGCTGCGTTGGGATATTCCCGAGTGAATGGGACCATAGGCTGTACAGAGAAATATCTGCTTCTAAAACCAAAAGGGTGCTATCAAACTGAATGGTTGTCAATGTCTGCATTCAACTGACAGAGTTAAACTCACGTGTGGATTCAGCGGTTTGCAAACCGTTTCTGTTCAGAATCCCAAAACCGGTATTTCCAGCCCAATGCCGGCATACGTACTAAACAGCAGGAGACTTTGTCTAAAACTCAGGAGAAAAGTTTCCTTGAAACTGCTCTGCTGTGCGTTCGTTCACCTAAGAGAGTTGAATCTATGTTGAGATTCAGCGAGTCAGAAACACGTTTCTTCTAGGAGCTGCGTTGGGATATTCCCGAGTGAATGGGACCATAGGCTGTACAGAGAAATATCTGCTTCTAAAACCAAAACGGAGCTATCTAACTGAATGGTTGTCAGTGTGTGCATTCAACTGACAGAGTTAAACTCACGTGTGGATTCAGTGGTTTGCAAACCCTTTCTGTGCAGAATCCCAAAACCGGTATTTCCAGCCCAATGCCGGCATACGTACTAAACAGCAGGAAACTTCGTCTAAAACTCAGGAGAAACGTTTCCTTGAAACTGCTCTGCTGTGCGTTCGTTCACCTAAGAGAGTTGAATCTATGTTGAGATTCAGCGAGTCAGAAACACGTTTCTTCTAGGAGCTGCGTTGGGATATTCCAGAGTGAATGGGACCATAGTCTGTACAGAGAAATATCTGCTTCTAAAACCAAAACGGAGCTATCTAACTGGATGGTTGTCAATGTGTGCATTAAACTGACAGAGTGAAACTCACGTGTGGATTCAGCGGTTTGCAAACCCTTTCTGTGCAGAATCCCAAAACCGGTATTTCCAGCCCAATGCCAGCATACGTACTAAACTGCAGGAAACTTCGTCTAAAACTCAGGAGAAACGTTTCCTTGAAACTGCTCTGCTGTGCGTTCGTTCACCTAAAAGAGTTGAATCTATGTTGAGATTCAGCGAGTCAGAAGCACGTTTCTTCTTGGAGCTGCGTTGGGATATTCCCGAGTGAATGGTACCATAGGCTGTACAGAGAAATATATGCTTCTAAAACCAAAAGGGTGCTATCAAACTGAATGGTTGTCAATGTGTGCATTCAACTGACAGAGTTAAACTCACGTGTGGATTCAGCGGTTTGCAAACCCTTTCTGTGCAGATTCCCAAAACCGGTATTTCCAGCCCCATGCCGGCATACGTACTAAACAGCAGGAGACTTCGTCTAAAACTCAGGAGAAAAGTTTCCTTGAAACTGCTCTGCTGTGCGTTCGTTCACCTAAGAGAGTTGAATCTATGTTGAGATTCAGCGAGTCAGAAACACGTTTCTTCTAGGAGCTGCGTTGGGATATTCCCGAGTGAATGGGACCATAGGCTGTACAGAGAAATATCTGCTTCTAAAACCAAAACGGAGCTATCTAACTGAATGGTTGTCAGTGTGTGCATTCAACTGACAGAGTTAAACTCACGTGTGGATTCAGTGGTTTGCAAACCCTTTCTGTGCAGAATCCCAAAACCGGTATTTCCAGCCCAATGCCGGCATACGTACTAAACAGCAGGAAACTTCGTCTAAAACTCAGGAGAAACGTTTCCTTGAAACTGCTCTGCTGTGCGTTCGTTCACCTAAGAGAGTTGAATCTATGTTGAGATTCAGCGAGTCAGAAACACGTTTCTTCTAGGAGCTGCGTTGGGATATTCCAGAGTGAATGGGACCATAATCTGTATAGAGAAATATCTGCTTCTAAAAACAAACGGAGCTATCTAACTGGATGGTTGTCAATGTGTGCATTCAACTGACAGAGTTAAACTCACGTGTGGATTCAGCGGTTTGCAAACCCTTTCTGTGCAGAATCCCAAAACCGGAATTTCCAGCCCAATGCCGGCATACGTACTAAACTGCAGGAAACTTCGTCTTAAACTCAGGAGAAAAGTTTCCTTGAAACTGCTCTGCTGTGCGTTCGTTCACCTAAGAGAGTTGAATCTATGTTGAGATTCAGCGAGTGAGAAACACGTTTCTTCTAGGAGCTGCGTTGGGATATTCCCGAGTGAATGGGACCATAGGCTGTACAGAGAAATATCTTTTTCTAAAACCAAAACGGAGCTATCTAACTGAATGGTTGTCAATGTGTGCATTCAACTGACAGAGTTAAACTCACGTGTGGATTCAGCGGTTTGCAAACCCTTTCTGTGCAGAAGCCAAAAACCGGTATTTCCAGCCCAATGCCGGCATCCGTACTAAACAGCAGGTGACTTCTTCTAAAACTCAGGAGAAAAGTTTCCTTGAAACTGCTCTGCTGTGCGTTCGTTCACCTAAGAGAGTTGAATCTATGTTGAGATTCAGCGAGTCAGAAACACGTTTCTTCTAGGAGCTGCGTTGGGATATTCCCGAATGAATGGGACCATAGGCTGTACAGAGAAATATCTGCTTCTAAAACAAAAACGGAACTATCTAACTGAATGGTTGTCAATGTGTGCATTCAACTGACAGAGTTAAACTCACGTGTGGATTCAGCGGTTTGCAAACCCTTTCTGTGCAGAATCCCAAAACCGGAATTTCCAGCCCAATGCCGGCATACGTACTAAACAGCAGGAAACTTCGTCTAAAACTCAGGGGAAATGTTTCCTTGAAACTGCTCTGCTGTGCCTTCGTTCACCTAAGAGACTTGAATCTATGTTGAGATTCAGCGAGTCAGAAACACGTTTCTTCCAGGAGCTGCGTGAGGATATTCCCGAGTGAATGGGACCATAGACTGTACAGAGAAATATCTGCTTCTAAAACCAAAACGGAGCTATCTAACTGAATGGTTGTCAATGTGTGCATTCAACTGACAGAGTTAAACTCACGTGTGGATTCAGTGGTTTGCAAACCCTTTCTGTGCAGAATCCCAAAACCGGTATTTCCAGCCCAATGCCGGCATACGTACTAAACAGCAGGAAACTTCGTCTAAAACTCAGGAGAAACGTTTCCTTGAAACTGCTCTGCTGTGCGTTCGTTCACTTAAGAGAGTTGAATCTATGTTGAGATTCAGCGAGTCAGAAACACGTTTCTTCTAGGAGCTGCGTTGGGATATTACCGAGTGAATGGGACCATAGTCTGTACAGAGAAATATCTGCTTCTAAAACCAAAACGGAGCTATCTAACTGGATGGTTGTCAATGTGTGCATTCAACTGACAAAGTTAAACTCACGTGTGGATTCAGCGGTTTGCAAACCCTTTCTGTGCAGAATCCCAAAACCGGTATTTCCAGCCCAATACCGGCATACATACTAAACAGCAGGAAACTTCGTCTAAAACTCAGGAGAAACGTTTCCTTGAAACTGCTCTGCTGTGCGTTCGTTCACCTAAGAGAGTTGAATATATGTTGAGATTCAGCGAGTCAGAAACACGTTTCTTCTAGGTGCTGCGTTGGGATATTCCCGAGTGAATGGGACCATAGGCTGTACAGAGAAATATCTGTTTCTAAAACCAAAACGGAGGTATCTAACTGAATGGTTGTCAATGTGTGCATTCAACTGACAGAGTTAAACTCACGTGTGTATTCAGTGGTTTGCAAACCCTTTCTGTGCAGAATCCCAAAACAGGTATTTCCAGCCCAATGCCGGCATACGTACTAAACAGCAGGAGACTTCGTCTAAAACTCAGGAGAAAAGTTTCCTTGAAACTTCTCTGCTGTGCGTTCGTTCACCTAAGAGAGTTGAATCTATGTTGAGATTCAGCGAGTCAGAAACACGTTTCTTCTAGGAGCTGCGTTGGGATATTCCCGAGTGAATGGGACCATAGGCTGTACAGAGAAATATCTGCTTCTAAAACCAAAACGGAGCTATCTAACTGAATGGTTGTCAGTGTGTGCATTCAACTGACAGAGTTAAACTCACGTGTGGATTCAGCGGTTTGCAAACCCTTTCTGTGCAGAATCCCAAAACCGGTATTTCCAGCCCAATGCCGGCATACGTACTAAACAGCAGGAAACTTCGTCTAAAACTCAGGAGAAACGTTTCCTTGAAACTGCTCTGCTGTGCGTTCGTTCACCTAAGAGAGTTGAATCTATGTTGAGATTCAGCGAGTCAGAAACACGTTTCTTCTAGGAGCTGCGTTGTGATATTCCAGAGTGAATGGGACCATAGTCTGTACAGAGAAATATCTGCTTCTAAAAACAAACGGAGCTATCTAACTGGATGGTTGTCAATGTGTGCATTCAACTGACAGAGTTAAACTCACGTGTGGATTCAGCGGTTTGCAAACCCTTTCGGTGCAGAATCCCAAAACCGGTATTTCCAGCCCAATGCCGGCATACGTACTAAACTGCAGGAAACTTCGTCTAAAACTCAGGAGAAACGTTTCCTTGAAACTGCTCTGCTGTACGTTCGTTCACCTAAGAGAGTTGAATCTATGTTGAGATTCAGCGAGTCAGAAACACGTTTCTTCCAGGAGCTGCGTTGGGATATTCCTGAGTGAATGGGACCATAGGCTGTACAGAGAAATATCTGCTTCTAAAACCAAAACGGAGCTATCTAACTGAATGGTTGTCAATGTGTGCATTCAACTGACAGAGTTAAACTCACGTTTGGATTCAGCGGTTTACAAACCCTTTCTGTGCAGAATCCCAAAACCGGTAATTCCAGCTCAATGCTGGCATACGTACTAAACTGCAGGAAACTTCGTCTAAAACTCAGGAGAAACGTTTCCTTGAAACTGCTCTGCTGTGCGTTCGTTCAACTAAGAGAGTTGAATCTATGTTGAGATTCAGCGAGTCAGAAACACGTTTCTTCTAGGAGCTGCGTTGGGATATTCCCGAGTGAATGGGACCATAGGCTGTACAGAGAAATATCTGCTTCTAAAACCAAAAGGGTGTAATCAAACTGAATGGTTGTCAATGTGTGCATTCAACTGACAGAGTTAAACTCGCGTGTGGATTCAGCGGTTTGCAAACCCTTTCTGTGCAGAATCCCAAAACCGGTATTTCCAGCCCAATGCCGGCATCTGAACTAAACAGCAGGAAACTTCGTCTAAAACTCAGGAGAAACGTTTCCTTGAAACTGCTCTGCTGTGCGTTCGTTCACCTAAGAGAGTTGAATCTATGTTGAGATTCAGCGAGTCAGAAGCACGTTTCTTCTAGGAGCTGCGTTGGGATATTCCCGAGTGATTGGGACCATAGGCTGTACAGAGAAATATCTGCTTCTAAAACCAAAAGGGTGCTATCAAACTGAATGGTTGTCAATGTGTGCATTCAACTGACAGAGTTAAACTCACGTGTGGATTCATCGGTTTGCAACCCCTTTCTGTGCAGAATCCCAAAACCGGTATTTCCAGCCCAATGCCGGCATACGTACTAAACAGCAGGAGACTTCGTCTAAAACTCAGGAGAAAAGTTTCCTTGAAACTGCTCTGCTGTGCGTTCGTTCACCTAAGAGAGTTGAATCTATGTTGAGATTCAGCGAGTCAGAAGCACGTTTCTTCTAGGAGCTGCGTTGGGATATTCCAGAGTGAATGGGACCATAGGCTGTACAGAGAAATATCTGCTTCTAAAAACAAAACGGAGCTATCTAACTGAATGGTTGTCAGTGTGTGCATTCAACTGACAGAGTTAAACTCACGTGTGGATTCAGCGGTTTGCAAACCCTTTCTGTGCAGAATCCCAAAACCGGAATTTCCATCCCAATGCCGGCATACGTACTAAACAGCAGGAAACTTCGTCTAAAACTCAGGAGAAACGTTTCCTTGAAACTGCTCTGCTGTGCGTTCGTTCACCTAAGAGAGTTGAATCTATGCTGAGATTCAGCGAGTCAGAAACACGTTTCTTCTAGGAGCTGCGTTGGGATATTCCAGAGTGAATGGGACCATAGTCTGTACAGAGAAATATCCGCTTCTAAAAACAAAACGGAGCTATCTAACTGGATGGTTGTCAATGTGTGCATTCAACTGACAAAGTTAAACTCACGTGTGGATTCAGCGGTTTGCAAACCCTTTCTGTGCAGAATCCCAAAACCGGTATTTCCAGCCCAATACCGGCATACATACTAAACAGCAGGAAACTTCGTCTAAAACTCAGGAGAAACGTTTCCTTGAAACTGCTCTGCTGTGCGTTCGTTCACCTAAGAGAGTTGAATATATGTTGAGATTCAGCGAGTCAGAAACACGTTTCTTCTAGGTGCTGCGTTGGGATATTCCCGAGTGAATGGGACCATAGGCTGTACAGAGAAATATCTGTTTCTAAAACCAAAACGGAGGTATCTAACTGAATGGTTGTCAATGTGTGCATTCAACTGACAGAGTTAAACTCACGTGTGTATTCAGTGGTTTGCAAACCCTTTCTGTGCAGAATCCCAAAACAGGTATTTCCAGCCCAATGCCGGCATACGTACTAAACAGCAGGAGACTTCGTCTAAAACTCAGGAGAAAAGTTTCCTTGAAACTTCTCTGCTGTGCGTTCGTTCACCTAAGAGAGTTGAATCTATGTTGAGATTCAGCGAGTCAGAAACACGTTTCTTCTAGGAGCTGCGTTGGGATATTCCCGAGTGAATGGGACCATAGGCTGTACAGAGAAATATCTGCTTCTAAAACCAAAACGGAGCTATCTAACTGAATGGTTGTCAGTGTGTGCATTCAACTGACAGAGTTAAACTCACGTGTGGATTCAGCGGTTTGCAAACCCTTTCTGTGCAGAATCCCAAAACCGGTATTTCCAGCCCAATGCCGGCATACGTACTAAACAGCAGGAAACTTCGTCTAAAACTCAGGAGAAACGTTTCCTTGAAACTGCTCTGCTGTGCGTTCGTTCACCTAAGAGAGTTGAATCTATGTTGAGATTCAGCGAGTCAGAAACACGTTTCTTCTAGGAGCTGCGTTGTGATATTCCAGAGTGAATGGGACCATAGTCTGTACAGAGAAATATCTGCTTCTAAAAACAAACGGAGCTATCTAACTGGATGGTTGTCAATGTGTGCATTCAACTGACAGAGTTAAACTCACGTGTGGATTCAGCGGTTTGCAAACCCTTTCGGTGCAGAATCCCAAAACCGGTATTTCCAGCCCAATGCCGGCATACGTACTAAACTGCAGGAAACTTCGTCTAAAACTCAGGAGAAACGTTTCCTTGAAACTGCTCTGCTGTACGTTCGTTCACCTAAGAGAGTTGAATCTATGTTGAGATTCAGCGAGTCAGAAACACGTTTCTTCCAGGAGCTGCGTTGGGATATTCCTGAGTGAATGGGACCATAGGCTGTACAGAGAAATATCTGCTTCTAAAACCAAAACGGAGCTATCTAACTGAATGGTTGTCAATGTGTGCATTCAACTGACAGAGTTAAACTCACGTTTGGATTCAGCGGTTTACAAACCCTTTCTGTGCAGAATCCCAAAACCGGTAATTCCAGCTCAATGCTGGCATACGTACTAAACTGCAGGAAACTTCGTCTAAAACTCAGGAGAAACGTTTCCTTGAAACTGCTCTGCTGTGCGTTCGTTCAACTAAGAGAGTTGAATCTATGTTGAGATTCAGCGAGTCAGAAACACGTTTCTTCTAGGAGCTGCGTTGGGATATTCCCGAGTGAATGGGACCATAGGCTGTACAGAGAAATATCTGCTTCTAAAACCAAAAGGGTGTAATCAAACTGAATGGTTGTCAATGTGTGCATTCAACTGACAGAGTTAAACTCGCGTGTGGATTCAGCGGTTTGCAAACCCTTTCTGTGCAGAATCCCAAAACCGGTATTTCCAGCCCAATGCCGGCATCTGAACTAAACAGCAGGAAACTTCGTCTAAAACTCAGGAGAAACGTTTCCTTGAAACTGCTCTGCTGTGCGTTCGTTCACCTAAGAGAGTTGAATCTATGTTGAGATTCAGCGAGTCAGAAGCACGTTTCTTCTAGGAGCTGCGTTGGGATATTCCCGAGTGATTGGGACCATAGGCTGTACAGAGAAATATCTGCTTCTAAAACCAAAAGGGTGCTATCAAACTGAATGGTTGTCAATGTGTGCATTCAACTGACAGAGTTAAACTCACGTGTGGATTCAGCGGTTTGCAAACCCTTTCTGTGCAGAATCCCAAAACCGGTATTTCCAGCCCAATGCCGGCATACGTACTAAACAGCAGGAGACTTCGTCTAAAACTCAGGAGAAAAGTTTCCTTGAAACTGCTCTGCTGTGCGTTCGTTCACCTAAGAGAGTTGAATCTATGTTGAGATTCAGCGAGTCAGAAGCACGTTTCTTCTAGGAGCTGCGTTGGGATATTCCAGAGTGAATGGGACCATAGGCTGTACAGAGAAATATCTGCTTCTAAAAACAAAACGGAGCTATCTAACTGAATGGTTGTCAGTGTGTGCATTCAACTGACAGAGTTAAACTCACGTGTGGATTCAGCGGTTTGCAAACCCTTTCTGTGCAGAATCCCAAAACCGGAATTTCCAGCCCAATGCCGGCATACGTACTAAACAGCAGGAAACTTCGTCTAAAACTCAGGAGAAACGTTTCCTTGAAACTGCTCTGCTGTGCGTTCGTTCACCTAAGAGAGTTGAATCTATGCTGAGATTCAGCGAGTCAGAAACACGTTTCTTCTAGGAGCTGCGTTGGGATATTCCAGAGTGAATGGGACCATAGTCTGTACAGAGAAATATCCGCTTCTAAAAACAAAACGGAGCTATCTAACTGGATGGTTGTCAATGTGTGCATTCAACTGACAAAGTTAAACTCACGTGTGGATTCAGCGGTTTGCAAACCCTTTCTGTGCAGAATCCCAAAACCGGTATTTCCAGCCCAATGCCGGCATACTTACTAAACTGCAGGAAACTTCGTCTAAAACTCAGGAGAAACGTTTCCTTGAAACTGCTCTGCTGTGCGTTCGTTCACCTAAGAGAGTTGAATCTATGTTGAGATTCAGCGAGTCAGAAACACGTTTCTTCCAGGAGCTGCGTTGGGATATTCCTGAGTGAATGGGACCATAGGCTGTACAGAGAAATATCTGCTTCTAAAACCAAAACGGAGCTATCTAACTGAATGGTTGTCAATGTGTGCATTCAACTGACAGAGTTAAACTCACGTGTGTATTCAGTGGTTTGCAAACCGTTTCTGTGCAGAATCCCAAAACAGGTATTTCCAGCCCAATGCCGGCATACGTACTAAACAGCAGGAAACTTCGTCTAAAACTCAGGAGAAACGTTTCCTTGAAACTGCTCTGCTGTGCGTTCGTTCACCTAAGAGAGTTGAATCTATGTTGAGATTCAGCGAGTCAGAAACACGTTTCTTCTAGGAGCTGCGTTGGGATATTCCCGAGTGAATGGGACCATAGGCTGTACAGAGAAATATCTGCTTCTAAAACCAAAAGGGTGCTATCAAACTGAATGGTTGTCAATGTGTGCATTCAACTGACAGAGTTAAACTCACGTGTGGATTCAGCGGTTTGCAAACCGTTTCTGTTCAGAATCCCAAAACCGGTATTTCCAGCCCAATGCCGGCATACGTACTAAACAGCAGGAGACTTTGTCTAAAACTCAGGAGAAAAGTTTCCTTGAAACTGCTCTGCTGTGCGTTCGTTCACCTAAGAGAGTTGAATCTATGTTGAGATTCAGCGAGTCAGAAACACGTTTCTTCTAGGAGCTGCGTTGGGATATTCCCGAGTGAATGGGACCATAGGCTGTACAGAGAAATATCTGCTTCTAAAACCAAAAGGGTGTAATCAAACTGAATGGTTGTCAATGTGTGCATTCAACTGACAGAGTTAAACTCACATGTGGATTCAGCGGTTTGCAAACCCTTTCTGTGCAGAATCCCAAAACCAGAATTTCCAGCCCAATGCCGGCATACGTACTAAACAGCAGGAAACGTCGTCTAAAACTCAGGAGAAACGTTTCCTTGAAACTGCTCTGCTGTGCGTTCGTTCACCTAAGAGAGTTGAATCTATGTTGAGATTCAGCGAGTCAGAAACACGTTTCTTCTAGGAGCTGCGTTGGGATATTCCCGAGTGAATGGGACCATAGGCTGTACAGAGAAATATCTGCTTCTAAAACCAAAACGGAGCTATCTAACTGGATGGTTGTCAATGTGTGCATTCAACTGACAAAGTTAAACTCACGTGTGGATTCAGCGGTTTGCAAACCCTTTCTGTGCAGAATTCCAAAACCGGTATTTCCAGCCCAATGCCGGCATCTGAACTAAACAGCAGGAAACTTCGTCTAAAACTCAGGAGAAACGTTTCCTTGAAACTGCTCTGCTGTGCGTTCGTTCACCTAAGAGAGTTGAATCTATGTTGAGAATCAGCGAGTCAGAAGCACGTTTCTTCTAGGAGCTGCGTTGGGATATTCCCGAGTGAATGGGACCATAGGCTGTACAGAGAAATATCTGCTTCTAAAACCAAAAGGGTGCTATCAAACTGAATGGTTGTCAATGTGTGCATTCAACTGACAGAGTTAAACTCACGTGTGGATTCAGCGGTTTGCAAACCCTTTCTGTGCAGAATCCCAAAACCGGTATTTCCAGCCCAATGCCGGCATCCGTACTAAACACCAGGAGACTTCGTCTAAATCTCAGGAGAAAAGTTTCCTTGAAACTCCTCTGCTGTGCGTTCGTTCACCTAAGAGAGTTGAATCTATGTTGAGATTCAGCGAGTCAGAAACACGTTTCTTCTAGGAGCTGCGTTGGGATATTCCCGAGTGAATGGGACCATAGGCTGTACAGAGAAATATCTGCTTCTAAAACCAAAAGGGTGCTATCAAACTGAATGGTTGTCAATGTGTGCATTCAACTGACAGAGTTAAACTCACGTGTGGATTCAGCGGTTTGCAAACCCTTTCTGTGCAGAATCCCAAAACCGGTATTTCCAGCCCAATGCCGGCATACGTACTAAACAGCAGGAGACTTCGTCTAAAACTCAGGAGAAAAGTTTCCTTGAAACTGCTCTGCTGTGCGTTCGTTCACCTAAGAGAGTTGAATCTATGTTGAGATTCAGCGAGTCAGAAGCACGTTTCTTCTAGGAGCTGCGTTGGGATATTCCAGAGTGAATGGGACCATAGGCTGTACAGAGAAATATCTGCTTCTAAAAACAAAACGGAGCTATCTAACTGAATGGTTGTCAGTGTGTGCATTCAACTGACAGAGTTAAACTCACGTGTGGATTCAGCGGTTTGCAAACCCTTTCTGTGCAGAATCCCAAAACCGGAATTTCCAGCCCAATGCCGGCATACGTACTAAACAGCAGGAAACTTCGTCTAAAACTCAGGAGAAACGTTTCCTTGAAACTGCTCTGCTGTGCGTTCGTTCACCTAAGAGAGTTGAATCTATGCTGAGATTCAGCGAGTCAGAAACACGTTTCTTCTAGGAGCTGCGTTGGGATATTCCAGAGTGAATGGGACCATAGTCTGTACAGAGAAATATCCGCTTCTAAAAACAAAACGGAGCTATCTAACTGGATGGTTGTCAATGTGTGCATTCAACTGACAAAGTTAAACTCACGTGTGGATTCAGCGGTTTGCAAACCCTTTCTGTGCAGAATCCCAAAACCGGTATTTCCAGCCCAATGCCGGCATACTTACTAAACTGCAGGAAACTTCGTCTAAAACTCAGGAGAAACGTTTCCTTGAAACTGCTCTGCTGTGCGTTCGTTCACCTAAGAGAGTTGAATCTATGTTGAGATTCAGCGAGTCAGAAACACGTTTCTTCCAGGAGCTGCGTTGGGATATTCCTGAGTGAATGGGACCATAGGCTGTACAGAGAAATATCTGCTTCTAAAACCAAAACGGAGCTATCTAACTGAATGGTTGTCAATGTGTGCATTCAACTGACAGAGTTAAACTCACGTGTGTATTCAGTGGTTTGCAAACCGTTTCTGTGCAGAATCCCAAAACAGGTATTTCCAGCCCAATGCCGGCATACGTACTAAACAGCAGGAAACTTCGTCTAAAACTCAGGAGAAACGTTTCCTTGAAACTGCTCTGCTGTGCGTTCGTTCACCTAAGAGAGTTGAATCTATGTTGAGATTCAGCGAGTCAGAAACACGTTTCTTCTAGGAGCTGCGTTGGGATATTCCCGAGTGAATGGGACCATAGGCTGTACAGAGAAATATCTGCTTCTAAAACCAAAAGGGTGCTATCAAACTGAATGGTTGTCAATGTGTGCATTCAACTGACAGAGTTAAACTCACGTGTGGATTCAGCGGTTTGCAAACCGTTTCTGTTCAGAATCCCAAAACCGGTATTTCCAGCCCAATGCCGGCATACGTACTAAACAGCAGGAGACTTTGTCTAAAACTCAGGAGAAAAGTTTCCTTGAAACTGCTCTGCTGTGCGTTCGTTCACCTAAGAGAGTTGAATCTATGTTGAGATTCAGCGAGTCAGAAACACGTTTCTTCTAGGAGCTGCGTTGGGATATTCCCGAGTGAATGGGACCATAGGCTGTACAGAGAAATATCTGCTTCTAAAACCAAAAGGGTGTAATCAAACTGAATGGTTGTCAATGTGTGCATTCAACTGACAGAGTTAAACTCACATGTGGATTCAGCGGTTTGCAAACCCTTTCTGTGCAGAATCCCAAAACCAGAATTTCCAGCCCAATGCCGGCATACGTACTAAACAGCAGGAAACGTCGTCTAAAACTCAGGAGAAACGTTTCCTTGAAACTGCTCTGCTGTGCGTTCGTTCACCTAAGAGAGTTGAATCTATGTTGAGATTCAGCGAGTCAGAAACACGTTTCTTCTAGGAGCTGCGTTGGGATATTCCCGAGTGAATGGGACCATAGGCTGTACAGAGAAATATCTGCTTCTAAAACCAAAACGGAGCTATCTAACTGGATGGTTGTCAATGTGTGCATTCAACTGACAAAGTTAAACTCACGTGTGGATTCAGCGGTTTGCAAACCCTTTCTGTGCAGAATTCCAAAACCGGTATTTCCAGCCCAATGCCGGCATCTGAACTAAACAGCAGGAAACTTCGTCTAAAACTCAGGAGAAACGTTTCCTTGAAACTGCTCTGCTGTGCGTTCGTTCACCTAAGAGAGTTGAATCTATGTTGAGAATCAGCGAGTCAGAAGCACGTTTCTTCTAGGAGCTGCGTTGGGATATTCCCGAGTGAATGGGACCATAGGCTGTACAGAGAAATATCTGCTTCTAAAACCAAAAGGGTGCTATCAAACTGAATGGTTGTCAATGTGTGCATTCAACTGACAGAGTTAAACTCACGTGTGGATTCAGCGGTTTGCAAACCCTTTCTGTGCAGAATCCCAAAACCGGTATTTCCAGCCCAATGCCGGCATCCGTACTAAACACCAGGAGACTTCGTCTAAATCTCAGGAGAAAAGTTTCCTTGAAACTCCTCTGCTGTGCGTTCGTTCACCTAAGAGAGTTGAATCTATGTTGAGATTCAGCGAGTCAGAAACACGTTTCTTCTAGGAGCTGCGTTGGGATATTCCCGAGTGAATGGGACCATAGGCTGTACAGAGAAATATCTGCTTCTAAAACCAAAACGGAGCTATCTAACTGAATGGTTGTCAGTGTGTGCATTCAACTGACAGAGTTAAACTCACGTGTGGATTCAGCGGTTTGCAAATCCTTTCTGTGCAGAATCCCAAAACCGGTATTTCCAGCCCAATGCCGGCATACGTACTAAACAGCAGGAAACTTCGTCTAAAACTCAGGAGAAACGTTTCCTTGAAACTGCTCTGCTGTGCGTTCGTTCACCTAAGAGAGTTGAATCTATGTTGAGATTCAGCGAGTTAGAAACACGTTTCTTCTAGGAGCTGCGTTGGGATATTCCAGAGTGAATGGGACCATAGTCTGTACAGAGAAATATCTGCTTCTAAAAACAAACGGAGCTATCTAACTGGATGGTTGTCAATGTGTGCATTCAACTGACAGAGTTAAACTCACGTGTGGATTCAGCGGTTTGCAAACCCTTTCTGTGCAGAATCCCAAAACCGGTATTTCCAGCCCAATGCCGGCATACGTACTAAACTGCAGGAAACTTCGTCTAAAACTCAGGAGAAACGTTTCCTTGAAACTGCTCTGCTGTACGTTCGTTCACCTAAGAGAGTTGAATCTATGTTGAGATTCAGCGAGTCAGAAACACGTTTCTTCCAGGAGCTGCGTTGGGATATTCCTGAGTGAATGGGACCATAGGCTGTACAGAGAAATATCTGCTTCTAAAACCAAAACGGAGCTATCTAACTGAATGGTTGTCAATGTGTACATTCAACTGACAGAGTTAAACTCACGTGTGGATTCAGCGGTTTGCAAACCCTTTCTCTGCAGAATCCCAAAACCGGTAATTCCAGCTCAATGCTGGCATACGTACTAAACTGCAGGAAACTTCGTCTAAAACTCAGGAGAAACGTTTCCTTGAAACTGCTCTGCTGTGCGTTCGTTCAACTAAGAGAGTTGAATCTATGTTGAGATTCAGCGAGTCAGAAACACGTTTCTTCTAGGAGCTGCGTTGGGATATTCCCAAGTGAATCAGAGCATAGGCTGTACAGAGAAATATCTGCTTCTAAAACCAAAACGGAGCTATCTAACTGGATGGTTGTCAATGTGTGCATTCAACTGACAAAGTTAAACTCACGTGTGGATTCAGCGGTTTGCAAACCCTTTCTGTGCAGCATCCCAAAACCGGTATTTCCAGCCCAATGCCGGCATCTGAACTAAACAGCAGGAAACTTCGTCTAAAACTCAGGAGAAACGTTTCCTTGAAACTGCTCTGCTGTGCGTTCGTTCACCTAAGAGAGTTGAATCTATGTTGAGATTCAGCGAGTCAGAAGCACGTTTCTTCTAGGAGCTGCGTTGGGATATTCCCGAGTGAATGGGACCATAGGCTGTACAGAGAAATATCTGCTTCTAAAACCAAAACGGAGCTATCTAACTGAATGGTTGTCAGTGTGTGCATTCAACTGACAGAGTTAAACTCACGTGTGGATTCAGCGGTTTGCAAATCCTTTCTGTGCAGAATCCCAAAACCGGTATTTCCAGCCCAATGCCGGCATACGTACTAAACAGCAGGAAACTTCGTCTAAAACTCAGGAGAAACGTTTCCTTGAAACTGCTCTGCTGTGCGTTCGTTCACCTAAGAGAGTTGAATCTATGTTGAGATTCAGCGAGTTAGAAACACGTTTCTTCTAGGAGCTGCGTTGGGATATTCCAGAGTGAATGGGACCATAGTCTGTACAGAGAAATATCTGCTTCTAAAAACAAACGGAGCTATCTAACTGGATGGTTGTCAATGTGTGCATTCAACTGACAGAGTTAAACTCACGTGTGGATTCAGCGGTTTGCAAACCCTTTCTGTGCAGAATCCCAAAACCGGTATTTCCAGCCCAATGCCGGCATACGTACTAAACTGCAGGAAACTTCGTCTAAAACTCAGGAGAAACGTTTCCTTGAAACTGCTCTGCTGTACGTTCGTTCACCTAAGAGAGTTGAATCTATGTTGAGATTCAGCGAGTCAGAAACACGTTTCTTCCAGGAGCTGCGTTGGGATATTCCTGAGTGAATGGGACCATAGGCTGTACAGAGAAATATCTGCTTCTAAAACCAAAACGGAGCTATCTAACTGAATGGTTGTCAATGTGTACATTCAACTGACAGAGTTAAACTCACGTGTGGATTCAGCGGTTTGCAAACCCTTTCTCTGCAGAATCCCAAAACCGGTAATTCCAGCTCAATGCTGGCATACGTACTAAACTGCAGGAAACTTCGTCTAAAACTCAGGAGAAACGTTTCCTTGAAACTGCTCTGCTGTGCGTTCGTTCAACTAAGAGAGTTGAATCTATGTTGAGATTCAGCGAGTCAGAAACACGTTTCTTCTAGGAGCTGCGTTGGGATATTCCCAAGTGAATCAGAGCATAGGCTGTACAGAGAAATATCTGCTTCTAAAACCAAAACGGAGCTATCTAACTGGATGGTTGTCAATGTGTGCATTCAACTGACAAAGTTAAACTCACGTGTGGATTCAGCGGTTTGCAAACCCTTTCTGTGCAGCATCCCAAAACCGGTATTTCCAGCCCAATGCCGGCATCTGAACTAAACAGCAGGAAACTTCGTCTAAAACTCAGGAGAAACGTTTCCTTGAAACTGCTCTGCTGTGCGTTCGTTCACCTAAGAGAGTTGAATCTATGTTGAGATTCAGCGAGTCAGAAGCACGTTTCTTCTAGGAGCTGCGTTGGGATATTCCCGAGTGAATGGGACCATAGGCTGTACAGAGAAATATCTGCTTCTAAAACCAAAAGGGTGCTATCAAACTGAATGGTTTTCAATGTGTGCATTCAACTGACAGAGTTAAACTCACGTGTGGTTTCAGCGGTTTGCAAACCCTTTCTGTGCAGAATCCCAAAACCGGTATTTCCAGCCCAATGCCGGCATACGTACTAAACAGCAGGAGACTTCGTCTAAAACTCAGGAGAAAAGATTCCTTGAAACTGCTCTGCTGTGCGTTCGTTCACCTAAGAGAGTTGAATCTATGTTGAGATTCAGCGAGTCAGAAACACGTTTCTTCTAGGAGCAGCGTTGGGATATTCCCGAGTGAATGGGACCATAGGCTGTACAGAGAAATATCTGCTTCTAAAACCAAAACGGAGCTATCTAACTGAATGGTTGTCAGTGTGTGCATTCAACTGACAGAGTTAAACTCACGTGTGGATTCAGCGGTTTGCAAACCCTTTCTGTGCAGAATCCCAAAACCGGTATTTCCAGCCCAATGCCGGCATACGTACTAAACAGCAGGAGACTTTGTCTAAAACTCAGGAGAAAAGTTTCCTTGAAACTGCTCTGCTGTGCGTTCGTTCACCTAAGAGAGTTGAATCTATGTTGAGATTCAGCGAGTCAGAAACACGTTTCTTCTAGGAGCTGCGTTGGGATATTCCCGAGTGAATGGGACCATAGGCTGTACAGAGAAATATCTGCTTCTAAAACCAAAAGGGTGTAATCAAACTGAATGGTTGTCAATGTGTGCATTCAACTGACAGAGTTAAACTCACATGTGGATTCAGCGGTTTGCAAACCCTTTCTGTGCAGAATCCCAAAACCAGAATTTCCAGCCCAATGCCGGCATACGTACTAAACAGCAGGAAACGTCGTCTAAAACTCAGGAGAAACGTTTCCTTGAAACTGCTCTGCTGTGCGTTCGTTCACCTAAGAGAGTTGAATCTATGTTGAGATTCAGCGAGTCAGAAACACGTTTCTTCTAGGAGCTGCGTTGGGATATTCCCGAGTGAATGGGACCATAGGCTGTACAGAGAAATATCTGCTTCTAAAACCAAAACGGAGCTATCTAACTGGATGGTTGTCAATGTGTGCATTCAACTGACAAAGTTAAACTCACGTGTGGATTCAGCGGTTTGCAAACCCTTTCTGTGCAGAATTCCAAAACCGGTATTTCCAGCCCAATGCCGGCATCTGAACTAAACAGCAGGAAACTTCGTCTAAAACTCAGGAGAAACGTTTCCTTGAAACTGCTCTGCTGTGCGTTCGTTCACCTAAGAGAGTTGAATCTATGTTGAGAATCAGCGAGTCAGAAGCACGTTTCTTCTAGGAGCTGCGTTGGGATATTCCCGAGTGAATGGGACCATAGGCTGTACAGAGAAATATCTGCTTCTAAAACCAAAAGGGTGCTATCAAACTGAATGGTTGTCAATGTGTGCATTCAACTGACAGAGTTAAACTCACGTGTGGATTCAGCGGTTTGCAAACCCTTTCTGTGCAGAATCCCAAAACCGGTATTTCCAGCCCAATGCCGGCATCCGTACTAAACACCAGGAGACTTCGTCTAAATCTCAGGAGAAAAGTTTCCTTGAAACTCCTCTGCTGTGCGTTCGTTCACCTAAGAGAGTTGAATCTATGTTGAGATTCAGCGAGTCAGAAACACGTTTCTTCTAGGAGCTGCGTTGGGATATTCCCGAGTGAATGGGACCATAGGCTGTACAGAGAAATATCTGCTTCTAAAACCAAAACGGAGCTATCTAACTGAATGGTTGTCAGTGTGTGCATTCAACTGACAGAGTTAAACTCACGTGTGGATTCAGCGGTTTGCAAATCCTTTCTGTGCAGAATCCCAAAACCGGTATTTCCAGCCCAATGCCGGCATACGTACTAAACAGCAGGAAACTTCGTCTAAAACTCAGGAGAAACGTTTCCTTGAAACTGCTCTGCTGTGCGTTCGTTCACCTAAGAGAGTTGAATCTATGTTGAGATTCAGCGAGTTAGAAACACGTTTCTTCTAGGAGCTGCGTTGGGATATTCCAGAGTGAATGGGACCATAGTCTGTACAGAGAAATATCTGCTTCTAAAAACAAACGGAGCTATCTAACTGGATGGTTGTCAATGTGTGCATTCAACTGACAGAGTTAAACTCACGTGTGGATTCAGCGGTTTGCAAACCCTTTCTGTGCAGAATCCCAAAACCGGTATTTCCAGCCCAATGCCGGCATACGTACTAAACTGCAGGAAACTTCGTCTAAAACTCAGGAGAAACGTTTCCTTGAAACTGCTCTGCTGTACGTTCGTTCACCTAAGAGAGTTGAATCTATGTTGAGATTCAGCGAGTCAGAAACACGTTTCTTCCAGGAGCTGCGTTGGGATATTCCTGAGTGAATGGGACCATAGGCTGTACAGAGAAATATCTGCTTCTAAAACCAAAACGGAGCTATCTAACTGAATGGTTGTCAATGTGTACATTCAACTGACAGAGTTAAACTCACGTGTGGATTCAGCGGTTTGCAAACCCTTTCTCTGCAGAATCCCAAAACCGGTAATTCCAGCTCAATGCTGGCATACGTACTAAACTGCAGGAAACTTCGTCTAAAACTCAGGAGAAACGTTTCCTTGAAACTGCTCTGCTGTGCGTTCGTTCAACTAAGAGAGTTGAATCTATGTTGAGACTCAGCGAGTCAGAAACACGTTTCTTCTAGGAGCTGCGTTGGGATATTCCCAAGTGAATCAGAGCATAGGCTGTACAGAGAAATATCTGCTTCTAAAACCAAAACGGAGCTATCTAACTGGATGGTTGTCAATGTGTGCATTCAACTGACAAAGTTAAACTCACGTGTGGATTCAGCGGTTTGCAAACCCTTTCTGTGCAGCATCCCAAAACCGGTATTTCCAGCCCAATGCCGCCTTCGAACTAAACAGCAGGAAACTTCGTCTAAAACTCAGGAGAAACGTTTCCTTGAAACTGCTCTGCTGTGCGTTCGTTCACCTAAGAGAGTTGAATCTATGTTGAGATTCAGCGAGTCAGAAGCACGTTTCTTCTAGGAGCTGCGTTGGGATATTCCCGAGTGAATGGGACCATAGGCTGTACAGAGAAATATCTGCTTCTAAAACCAAAAGGGTGCTATCAAACTGAATGGTTTTCAATGTGTGCATTCAACTGACAGAGTTAAACTCACGTGTGGATTCAGCGGTTTGCAAACCCTTTCTGTGCAGAATCCCAAAACCGGTATTTCCAGCCCAATGCCGGCATACGTACTAAACAGCAGGAGACTTCGTCTAAAACTCAGGAGAAAAGATTCCTTGAAACTGCTCTGCTGTGCGTTCGTTCACCTAAGAGAGTTGAATCTATGTTGAGATTCAGCGAGTCAGAAACACGTTTCTTCTAGGAGCAGCGTTGGGATATTCCCGAGTGAATGGGACCATAGGCTGTACAGAGAAATATCTGCTTCTAAAACCAAAACGGAGCTATCTAACTGAATGGTTGTCAGTGTGTGCATTCAACTGACAGAGTTAAACTCACGTGTGGATTCAGCGGTTTGCAAACCCTTTCTGTGCAGAATCCCAAAACCGGAATTTCCAGCCCAATGCCGGCATACGTACTAAACAGCAGGAAACTTCGTCTAAAACTCAGGAGAAACGTTTCCTTGAAACTGCTCTGCTGTGCGTTCGTTCACCTAAGAGAGTTGAATCTATGTTGAGATTCAGCGAGTCAGAAACACGTTTCTTCTAGGAGCTGCGCTGGGATATTCCCTTGTGAATGGGACCATAGGCTGTACAGAGAATTATCTGCTCCAAAAACCAAAAGGGTGCTATCTAACTGAATGGTTGTCAATGTGTGCATTCAACTGACAGAGTTAAACTCACGTTTGGATTCAGCGGTTTGCAAACCCTTTCTGTGCAGAATCCCAAAACCGGTATTTCCAGCCCAATGCCGGCATCCGTACTAAACAGCAGGAAACTTCGTCTAAAACTCAGGCGAAACGTTTCCTTGAAACTGCTCTGCTGTGCGTTCGTTCACCTAAGAGAGTTGAATCTATGTTGAGATTCAGCGAGTCAGAAACACGTTTCTTCTAGGAGCTGCGTTGGGATATTCCCGAGTGAATGGGACCATAGGCTGTACAGAGAAATATCTGCTTCTAAAACCAAAACGGAGCTATCTAACTGAATGGTTGTCAGTGTGTGCATTCAACTGACAGAGTTAAACTCACGTTTGGATTCAGCGGTTTACAAACCCTTTCTGTGCAGAATCCCAAAACCGGTAATTCCAGCTCAATGCCGGCATACGTACTAAACTGCAGGAAACTTCGTCTAAAACTCAGGAGAAACGTTTCCTTGAAACTGCTCTGCTGTGCGTTCGTTCACCTAAGAGAGTTGAATCTATGTTGAGATTCAGCGAGTCAGAAACACGTTTCTTCTAGGAGGTGCGTTGGAGTATTCCTGAGTGAATCAGATCATAGGCTGTACAGAGAAATATCTGCTTCTAAAAGCAAAACGGAGCTATCTAACTGGATGGTTGTCAATGTGTGCATTAAACTGACAGAGTGAAACTCACGTGTGGATTCAGCGGTTTGCAAACCCTTTCTGTGCAGAATCCCAAAACCGGTATTTCCAGCCCAATACCGGCATATGTACTAAACAGCAGGAAACTTCGTCTAAAACTCAGGAGAAACGTTTCCTTGAAACTGCTCTGCTGTGCGTTCGTTCACCTATGAGAGTTGAATATATGTTGAGATTCAGCGAGTCAGAAACACGTTTCTTCTAGGTGCTGCGTTGGGATATTCCCGAGTGAATGGGACCATAGGCTGTACAGAGAAATATCTGTTTCTAAAACCAAAACGGAGCTATCTAACTGAATGGTTGTCAATGTGTGCATTCAACTGACAGAGTTAAACTCACGTGTGGATTCAGTGGTTTGCACACCCTTTCTGTGCAGAATCCCAAAACCGGTATTTCCAGCCCAATGCCGGCATACGTACTAAACAGCAGGAAACTTCGTCTAAAACTCAGGAGAAACGTTTCCTTGAAACTGCTCTGCTGTGCGTTCGTTCACCTAAGAGAGTTGAATCTATGTTGAGATGCAGCGAGTCAGAAACACGTTTCTTCTAGGAGCTGCGTTGGGATATTCCCGAGTGAATGGGACCATAGGCTGTACAGAGAAATATCTGCTTCTAAAACCAAAACGGAGCTATCTAACTGAATGGTTGTCAATGTGTGCATTCAACTGACAAAGTTAAACTCACGTGTGGATTCAGCGGTTTGAAAACCCTTTCTGTGCAGAATCCCAAAACCGGTATTTCCAGCCCAATGCCAGCATACGTACTAAACAGCAGGAAACTTCGTCTAAAACTCAGGAGAAACGTTTCCTTGAAACTGCTCTGCTGTGCGTTCGTTCACCTAAGAGAGTTGAATCTATGTTGAGATTCAGCGAGTCAGAAGCACGTTTCTTCTAGGAGCTGCGCTGGGATATTCCCTTGTGAATGGGACCATAGGCTGTACAGAGAATTATCTGCTCCTAAAACCAAAAGGGTGCTATCTAATTGAATGGTTGTCAATGTGTGCATTCAACTGACAGAGTTAAACTCACGTTTGGATTCAGCGGTTTACAAACCCTTTCTGTGCCGAATCCCAAAGCCGGTAATTCCAGCTCAATGCTGGCATCCGTACTAAACAGCAGGAAACTTCGTCTAAAACTCAGGAGAAACGTTTCCTTGAAACTGCTCTGCTGTGCGTTCGTTCAACTAAGAGAGTTGAATATATGTTGAGATTCAGCGAGTCAGAAACACTTTTCTTCTAGGATCTGCGTTGGGGTATTCCTGAGTGAATCAGATCATAGGCTGTACAGAGAAATATCTGCTTCTAAAACCAAAACGGAGCTATCTAACTGGATGGTTGTCAATGTGTGCATTAAACTGACAGAGTGAAACTCACGTGTGGATTCAGCGGTTTGCAAACCCTTTCTGTGCAGAATCCCAAAACCGGTATTTCCAGCCCAATGCCGGCATCCGTACTAAACAGCAGGAAACTTCGTCTAAAACTCAGGCGAAACGTTTACTTGAAACTGCTCTGCTGTGCGTTCGTTCACCTAAGAGAGTTGAATCTATGTTGAGATTCAGCGAGTCAGAAACACGTTTCTTCTAGGAGCTGCGTTGGGATATTCCCGAGTGAATGGGACCATAGGCTGTACAGAGAAATATCTGCTTCTAAAACCAAAACGGAGCTATCTAACTGAATGGTTGTCAGTGTGTGCATTCAACTGACAGAGTTAAACTCACGTGTGGATTCAGTGGTTTGCAAACTCTTTCTGTTCAGAATCCCAAAACCGGTATTTCCAGCCCAATGCCGGCATACGTACTAAACAGCAGGAAACTTCGTCTAAAACTCAGGAGAAACGTTTCCTTGAAACTGATCTGCTGTGCGTTCGTTCACGTAAGAGAGTTGAATCTATGTTGAGATTCAGCGAGTCAGAAACACGTTTCTTCTAGGAGCTGCGTTGGGATATTCCAGAGTGAATGGGACCATAGTCTGTACAGAGAAATATCTGCTTCTAAAAACAAACGGAGCTATCTAACTGGATGGTTGTCAATGTGTGCATTCAACTGACAGAGTTAAACTCACGTGTGGATTCAGCGGTTTGCAAACCCTTTCTGTGCAGAATCCCAAAACCGGTATTTCCAGCCCAATGCCGGCATACGTACTAAACTGCAGGAAACTTCGTCTAAAACTCAGGAGAAACGTTTCCTTGAAACTGCTCTGCTGTACGTTCGTTCACCTAAGAGAGTTGAATCTATGTTGAGATAAAGCGAGTCAGAAACACGTTTCTTCCAGGAGCTGCGTTGGGATATTCCTGAGTGAATGGGACCATAGGCTGTACAGAGAAATATCTGCTTCTAAAACCAAAACGGAGCTATCTAACTGAATGGTTGTCAATGTGTGCATTCAACTGACAGAGTTAAACTCACGTTTGGATTCAGCGGTTTACAAACCCTTTCTGTGCAGAATCCCAAAACCGGTAATTCCAGCTCAATGCTAGCATACGTACTAAACTGCAGTAAACTTCGTCTAAAACTCAGGAGAAACGTTTCCTTGAAACTGCTCTGCTGTGCGTTCGTTCACCTAAGAGAGTTGAATCTATGTTGAGATTCAGCGAGTCAGAAACACGTTTCTTCTAGGAGCTGCGTTGGGGTATTCCTGAGTGAATCAGATCATAGGCTGTACAGAGAAATATCTGCTTCTAAAACCAAAACGGAGCTATCTAACTGGATGGTTGTCAATGTGTGCATTAAACTGACAGAGTGAAACTCACGTGTGGATTCAGCGGTTTGCAAACCCTTTCTGTGCAGAATCCCAAAACCGGTATTTCCAGCCCAATGCCGGCATCCGTACTAAACAGCAGGAAACTTCGTCTAAAACTCAGGCGAAACGTTTCCTTGAAACTGCTCTGCTGTGTGTTCGTTCACCTAAGAGAGTTGAATCTATGTTGAGATTCAGCGAGTCAGAAACACGTTTCTTCTAGGAGATGCGTTGGGATATTCCAGAGTGAATGGGACCATAGTCTGTACAGAGAAATATCTGCCTCTAAAAACAAAACGGAGCTATCTAACTGGATGGTTGTCAATGTGTGCATTCAACTGACAGAGTTAAACTCACGTGTGGATTCAGCGGTTTGCAAACCCTTTCTGTGCAGAATCCCAAAACCGGTGTTTCCAGCCAAATGCCGGCATACGTACTAAACAGCAGGAAACTTCGTCTAAAACTCAGGAGAAACGTTTACTTGAAACTGCTCTGCTGTGCGTTCGTTCACTTAAGAGAGTTGAATCTATGTTGAGATTCAGCGAGTCAGAAACACGTTTCTTCTAGGAGCTGCGTTGGGATATTCCCGAGTGAATGGGACCATAGGCTGTACAGAGAAATATCTGCTTCTAAAACCAAAACGGAGCTATCTAACTGAATGGTTGTCAGTGTGTGCATTCAACTGACAGAGTTAAACTCACGTGTGGATTCAGTGGTTTGCAAACTCTTTCTGTTCAGAATCCCAAAACCGGTATTTCCAGCCCAATGCCGGCATACGTACTAAACAGCAGGAAACTTCGTCTAAAACTCAGGAGAAACGTTTCCTTGAAACTGCTCTGCTGTGCGTTCGTTCACGTAAGAGAGTTGAATCTATGTTGAGATTCAGCGAGTCAGAAACACGTTTCTTCTAGGAGCTGCGTTGGGATATTCCAGAGTGAATGGGACCATAGTCTGTACAGAGAAATATCTGCTTCTAAAAACAAACGGAGCTATCTAACTGGATGGTTGTCAATGTGTGCATTCAACTGACAGAGTTAAACTCACGTGTGGATTCAGCGGTTTGCAAACCCTTTCTGTGCAGAATCCCAAAACCGGTATTTCCAGCCCAATGCCGGCATACGTACTAAACTGCAGGAAACTTCGTCTAAAACTCAGGAGAAACGTTTCCTTGAAACTGCTCTGCTGTACGTTCGTTCACCTAAGAGAGTTGAATCTATGTTGAGATTCAGCGAGTCAGAAACACGTTTCTTCCAGGAGCTGCGTTGGGATATTCCTGAGTGAATGGGACCATAGGCTGTACAGAGAAATATCTGCTTCTAAAACCAAAACGGAGCTATCTAACTGAATGGTTGTCAATGTGTGCATTCAACTGACAGAGTTAAACTCACGTTTGGATTCAGCGGTTTACAAACCCTTTCTGTGCAGAATCCCAAAACCGGTAATTCCAGCTCAATGCTAGCATACGTACTAAACTGCAGGAAACTTCGTCTAAAACTCAGGAGAAACGTTTCCTTGAAACTGCTCTGCTGTGCGTTCGTTCACCTAAGAGAGTTGAATCTATGTTGAGATTCAGCGAGTCAGAAACACGTTTCTTCTAGGAGCTGCGTTGGGGTATTCCTGAGTGAATCAGATCATAGGCTGTACAGAGAAATATCTGCTTCTAAAACCAAAACGGAGCTATCTAACTGGATGGTTGTCAATGTGTGCATTAAACTGACAGAGTGAAACTCACGTGTGGATTCAGCGGTTTGCAAACCCTTTCTGTGCAGAATCCCAAAACCGGTATTTCCAGCCCAATGCCGGCATCCGTACTAAACAGCAGGAAACTTCGTCTAAAACTCAGGCGAAACGTTTCCTTGAAACTGCTCTGCTGTGCGTTCGTTCACCTAAGAGAGTTGAATCTATGTTGAGATTCAGCGAGTCAGAAACACGTTTCTTCTAGGAGATGCGTTGGGATATTCCAGAGTGAATGGGACCATAGTCTGTACAGAGAAATATCTGCCTCTAAAAACAAAACGGAGCTATCTAACTGGATGGTTGTCAATGTGTGCATTCAACTGACAAAGTTAAACTCACGTGTGGATTCAGCGGTTTGCAAACCCTTTCTGTGCAGAATCCCAAAACCGGTGTTTCCAGCCCAATGCCGGCATACGTACTAAACAGCAGGAAACTTCGTCTAAAACTCAGGAGAAACGTTTACTTGAAACTGCTCTGCTGTGCGTTCGTTCACCTAAGAGCGTTGAATCTATGTTGAGATTCAGCGAGTCAGAAACACGTTTCTTCTAGGAGCTGCGTTGGGATATTCCAGAGTGAATGGGACCATAATCTGTACAGAGAAATATCTGCTTCTAAAAACAAACGGAGCTATCTAACTGGATGCTTGTCAATGTGTGCATTCAACTGACAGAGTTAAACTCACGTGTGGATTCAGCGGTTTGCAAACCCTTTCTGTGCAGAATCCCAAAACCGGAATTTCCAGCCCAATGCCGGCATACGTACTAAACTGCAGGAAACTTCGTCTAAAACTCAGGAGAAAAGTTTCCTTGAAACTGCTCTGCTGTGCGTTCGTTCACCTAAGAGAGTTGAATCTATGTTGAGATTCAGCTAGTGAGAAACACGTTTCTTCTAGGAGCTGCGTTGGGATATTCCCGAGTGAATGGGACCATAGGCTGTACAGAGAAATATCTTTTTCTAAAACCAAAACGGAGCTATCTAACTGAATGGTTGTCAAAGTGTGCATTCAACTGACAGAGTTAAACTCACGTGTGGATTCAGCGGTTTGCAAACCCTTTCTGTGCAGAAGCCAAAAACCGGTATTTCCAGCCCAATGCCGGCATCCGTACTAAACAGCAGGTGACTTCGTCTAAAACTCAGGAGAAAAGTTTCCTTGAAACTGCTCTGCTGTGCGTTCGTTCACCTAAGAGAGTTGAATCAATGTTGAGATTCAGCGAGTCAGAAACACGTTTCTTCTAGGAGCTGCGTTGGGATATTCCCGAATGAATGGGGCCATAGGCTGTACAGGGAAATATCTGCTTCTAAAACAAAAACGGAACTATCTAACTGAATGGTTGTCAATGTGTGCATTCAACTGACAGAGTTAAACTCACATGTGGATTCAGCGGTTTGCAAACCCTTTCTGTGCAGAATCCCAAAACCGGTATTTCCAGCCCAATGCCGGCATACGTACTAAACAGCAGGGAACTTCGTCTAAAACTCAGGAGAAACGTTTCCTTGAAACTGCTCTGCTGTGCGTTCGTTCACCTAAGAGAGTTGAATCTATGTTGAGATTCAGCGAGTCAGAAACACGTTTCTTCTAGGAGCTGCGTTGGGATATTCCAGAGTGAATGGGACCATAATCTGTACAGAGAAATATCTGCTTCTAAAAACAAACGGAGCTATCTAACTGGATGGTTGTCAATGTGTGCATTCAACTGACAGAGTTAAACTCACGTGTGGATTCAGCGGTTTGCAAACCCTTTCTGTGCAGAATCCCAAAACCGGAATTTCCAGCCCAATGCCGGCATACGTACTAAACTGCAGGAAACTTCGTCTAAAACTCAGGAGAAAAGTTTCCTTGAAACTGCTCTGCTGTGCGTTCGTTCACCTAAGAGAGTTGAATCTATGTTGAGATTCAGCGAGTGAGAAACACGTTTCTTCTAGGAGCTGCGTTGGGATATTCCCGAGTGAATGGGACCATAGGCTGTACAGAGAAATATCTTTTTCTAAAACCAAAACGGAGCTATCTAACTGAATGGTTGTCAATGTGTGCATTCAACTGACAGAGTTAAACTCACGTGTGGATTCAGCGGTTTGCAAACCCTTTCTGTGCAGAAGCCAAAAACCGGTATTTCCAGCCCAATGCCGGCATCCGTACTAAACAGCAGGTGACTTCGTCTAAAACTCAGGAGAAAAGTTTCCTTGAAACTGCTCTGCTGTGCGTTCGTTCACCTAAGAGAGTTGAATCAATGTTGAGATTTAGCGAGTCAGAAACACGTTTCTTCTAGGAGCTGCGTTGGGATATTCCCGAATGAATGGGACCATAGGCTGTACAGAGAAATATCTGCTTCTAAAACAAAAACGGAACTATCTAACTGAATGGTTCTCAATGTGTGCATTCAACTGACAGAGTTAAACTCACGTGTGGATTCAGCGGTTTGCAAACCCTTTCTGTGCAGAATCCCAAAACCGGTATTTCCAGCCCAATGCCGGCATACGTACTAAACAGCAGGAAACTTCGTCTAAAACTCAGGAGAAATGTTTCCTTGAAACTGCTCTGCTGTGCCTTCGTTCACCTAAGAGACTTGAATCTATGTTGAGATTCAGCGAGTCAGAAACACGTTTCTTCCAGGAGCTGCGTGAGGATATTCCCGAGTGAATGGGACCATAGGCTGTACAGAGAAATATCTGCTTCTAAAACCAAAACGGAGCTATCTAACTGAATGGTTGTCAATGTGTGCATTCAACTGACAGAGTTAAACTCACGTGTGGATTCAGTGGTTTGCAAACCCTTTCTGTGCAGAATCCCAAAACCGGTATTTCCAGCCCAATGCCGGCATACGTACTAAACAGCAGGGAACTTCGTCTAAACTCAGGAGAAACGCTTCCTTGAAACTGCTCTGCTGTGCGTTCGTTCACTTAAGAGAGTTGAATCTATGTTGAGATTCAGCGAGTCAGAAACACGTTTCTTCTAGGAGCTGCGTTGGGATATTCCCGAGTGAATGGGACCATAGTCTGTACAGAGAAATATCTGCTTCTAAAACCAAAACGGAGCTATCTAACTGGATGGTTGTCAATGTGTGCATTCAACTGACAAAGTTAAACTCACGTGTGGATTCAGCGTTTTGCAAACCCTTTCTGTGCAGAATCCCAAAACCGGTATTTCCAGCCCAATACCGGCATACGTACTAAACAGCAGGAAACTTCGTCTAAAACTCAGGAGAAACGTTTCCTTGAAACTGCTCTGCTGTGCGTTCGTTCACCTAAGAGAGTTGAATCTATGTTGAGATTCAGCGAGTCAGAAACACGTTTCTTCTAGGTGCTGCGTTGGGATATTCCCGAGTGAATGGGACCATAGGTTGTACAGAGAAATATCTGTTTCTAAAACCAAAACGGAGCTATCTAACTGAATGGTTGTCAATGTGTGCATTCAACTGACAGAGTTAAACTCACGTGTGGATTCAGTGGTTTGCACACCCTTTCTGTGCAGAATCCCAAAACCGGTATTTCCAGCCCAATGCCGGCATACGTACTAAACAGCAGGAAACTTCGTCTAAAACTCAGGAGAAACGTTTCCTTGAAACTGCTCTGCTGTGCGTTCGTTCACCTAAGAGAGTTGAATCTATGTTGAGATTCAGCGAGTCAGAAATACGTTTCTTCTAGGACCTGCGTTGGGATATTCCAGAGTGAATGGGACCATAGTCTGTACAGAGAAATATCTGCTTCTAAAAACAAAACGGAGCTATCTAACTGGATGGTTGTCAATGTGTGCATTCAACTGACAAAGTTAAACTCACGTGTGGATTCAGCGGTTTGCAAACCCTTTCTGTGCAGAATCCCAAAACCGGTATTTCCAGCCCAATGCCGGCATACGTCCTAAACTGCAGGAAACTTCGTCTAAAACTCAGGAGAAACGTTTCCTTGAACTGCTCTGCTGTGCGTTCGTTCACCTAAGAGAGTTGAATCTATGTTGAGATTCAGCGAGTCAGAAACACGTTTCTTCCAGGAGCTGCGTTGGGATATTCCTGAGTGAATGGGACCATAGGCTGTACAGAGAAATATCTGCTTCTAAAACCAAAACGGAACTATCTAACTGAATGGTTGTCAATGTGTGCATTCAACTGAGAGAGTTAAACTCACGTGTGTATTCAGTGGTTTGCAAACCCTTTCTGTGCAGAATCCCAAAACAGGTATTTCCAGCCCAATGCCGGCATACGTACTAAACAGCAGGAAACTTCGTCTAAAACTCAGGAGAAACGTTTCCTTGAAACTGCTCTGCTGTGCGTTCGTTCACCTAAGAGAGTTGAATCTATGTTGAGATTCAGCGAGTCAGAAACACGTTTCTTCTAGGAGCTGCGTTGGGATATTCCCGAGTGAATGGGACCATAGGCTGTACAGAGAAATATCTGCTTCTAAAACCAAAAGGGTGCTATCAAACTGAATGGTTGTCAATGTGTGCATTCAACTGACAGAGTTAAACTCACGTGTGGATTCAGCGGTTTACAAACCCTTTCTGTGCAGAATCCCAAAACCGGTAATTCCAGCTCAATGCTGGCATACGTACTAAACTGCAGGAAACTTCGTCTAAAACTCAGGAGAAACGTTTCCTGGAAACTGCTCTGGTGTGCGTTCGTTCAACTAAGAGAGTTGAATCTATGTTGAGATTCAGCGAGTCAGAAACACGTTTCTTCTAGGATCTGCGTTGGGGTATTCCTGAGTGAATCAGATCATAGGCTGTACAGAGAAATGTCTGCCTCTAAAAACAAAACGGAGCTATCTAAATGGATGGTTGTCAATGTGTGCATTCAACTGACAAAGTTAAACTCACGTGTGTTTTCAGCGGTTTGCAAACCCTTTCTGTGCAGAATCCCAAAACCGGTATTTCCAGCCCAATGCCGGCATACGTACTAAACAGCAGGAAACTTCGTCTAAAACTCAGGAGAAACGTTTCCTTGAAACTGCTCTGCTGTGCGTTCGTTCACCTAAGAGAGTTGAATCTATGTTGAGATTCAGCGAGTCAGAAACACGTTTCTTCCACGAGCTGCGTTGGGATATTCCTGAGTGAATGGGACCATAGTCTGTACAGAGAAATATCTGCTTCTAAAACCAAAACGGAGCTATCTAACTGAATGGTTGTCAATGTGTGCATTCAACTGACAGAGTTAAACTCAAGTGTGTATTCAGTGGTTTGCAAACCCTTTCTTTGCAGAATCCCAAAACCGGTATTTCCAGCCCAATGCCGGCATACGTACTAAACAGCAGGAAACTTCGTCTAAAACTCAGGAGAAACGTTTCCTTGAAACTGCTCTGCTGTGCGTTCGTTCTCCTAAGAGAGTTGAATCTATGTTGAGATTCAGCGAGTCAGAAACACGTTTCTTCTAGGAGCTGCGTTGGGATATTCCCGAGTGAATGGGACCATAGGCTGTACAGAGAAATATCTGCTTCTAAAACCAAAAGGGTGCTATCAAATTGAATGGTTGTCAATCTGTGCATTCAACTGACAGAGCTAAACTCACGTGTGGATTCAGCGGTTAGCACACCCTTTCTGTGCAGAATCCCAAAACCGATATTTCCAGCCCAATGCCAGCATACGTACTAAACAGCAGGAGACTTCGTCTAATACTCAGGAGAAACGTTTCCTTGAAACTGCTCTGCTGTGCGTTCGTTCACCTAAGAGAGTTGAATCTATGTTGAGATTCAGCGAGTCAGAAACACGTTTCTTCTAGGAGCTGCGTTGGGATATTCCCGAGTGAATGGGACCATAGGCTGTACAGAGAAATATCTGCTTCTAAAACCAAAAGGGTGTAATCAAACTGAATGGTTGTCAATGTGTGCATTCAACTGACAGAGTTAAACTCACGTGTGGATTCAGCGGTTTGCAAACCCTTTCTGTGCAGAATCCCAAAACCGGCATTTCCAGCCCAATGCCGGCATACGTACTAAACAGCAGGAAACTTCGTCTAAAACTCAGGAGAAACGTTTCCTTGAAACTGCTCTACTGTGCGTTCGTTCACCTAAGAGAGTTGAATCTATGTTGAGATTCAGCGAGTCAGAAATACGTTTCTTCCAGGAGCTGCGTTGGGATATTCCTGAGTGAATGGGACCATAGGCTGTACAGAGAAATATCTGCTTCTAAAACCAAAACGGAGCTATCTAACTGAATGGTTGTCAATGTGTGCATTCAATTGACAGAATTAAACTCACGTGTGTATTCAGTGGTTTGCAAACCCTTTCTGTGCAGAATCCCAAAACAGGTATTTCCAGCCCAATGCCGGCATACGTACTAAACAGCAGGAACTTCGTCTAAAACTCAGGAGAAACGTTTCCTTGAAACTGCTCTGCTGTGCGTTCGTTCACCTAAGAGACTTGAATCTATGTTGAGATTCAGCGAGTCAGAAACACGTTTCTTCCAGGAGCTGCGTGAGGATATTCCCGAGTGAATTGGACCATAGGCTGTACAGAGAAATATCTGCTTCTAAAACCAAAACGGAGCTATCTAACTGAATGGTTGTCAATGTGTGCATTCAACTGACAGAGTTAAACTCACGTGTGGATTCAGTGGTTTGCAAACCCTTTCTGTGCAGAATCCCAAAACCGGTATTTCCAGCCCAATGCCGGCATACGTACTAAACAGCAGGGAACTTCGTCTAAACTCAGGAGAAACGTTTCCTTGAAACTGCTCAGCTGTGCGTTCGTTCACTTAAGAGAGTTGAATCTATGTTGAGATTCAGCGAGTCAGAAACACGTTTCTTCTAGGAGCTGGGTTGGGATATTCCCGAGTGAATGGGACCATAGTCTGTACAGAGAAATATCTGCTTCTAAAACCAAAACGGAGCTATCTAACTGGATGGTTGTCAATGTGTGCATTCAACTGACAAAGTTAAACTCACGTGTGGATTCAGCGTTTTGCAAACCCTTTCTGTGCAGAATCCCAAAACCGGTATTTCCAGCCCAATACCGGCATACGTACTAAACAGCAGGAAACTTCGTCTAAAACTCAGGAGAAACGTTTCCTTGAAACTGCTCTGCTGTGCGTTCGTTCACCTAAGAGAGTTGAATATATGTTGAGATTCAGCGAGTCAGAAACACGTTTCTTCTAGGTGCTGCGTTGGGATATTCCCGAGTGAATGGGACCATAGGCTGTACAGAGAAATATCTGTTTCTAAAACCAAAACGGAGCTATCTAACTGAATGGTTGTCAATGTGTGCATTCAACTGACAGAGTTAAACTCACGTGTGGATTCAGTGGTTTGCACACCCTTTCTGTGCAGAATCCCAAAACCGGTATTTCCAGCCCAATGCCGGCATACGTACTAAACAGCAGGAAACTTCGTCTAAAACTCAGGAGAAACGTTTCCTTGAAACTGCTCTGCTGTGCGTTCGTTCACCTAAGAGAGTTGAATCTATGTTGAGATTCAGCGAGTCAGAAATACGTTTCTTCTAGGACCTGCGTTGGGATATTCCAGAGTGAATGGGACCATAGTCTGTACAGAGAAATATCTGCTTCTAAAAACAAAACGGAGCTATCTAACTGGATGGTTGTCAATGTGTGCATTCAACTGACAAAGTTAAACTCACGTGCGGATTCAGCGGCTTGCAAACCCTTTCTGTGCAGAATCCCAAAACCGGTATTTCCAGCCCAATGCCGGCATACGTACTAAACTGAAGGAAACTTCGTCTAAAACTCAGGAGAAACGTTTCTTTGAACTGCTCTGCTGTGCGTTCGTTCACCTAAGAGAGTTGAATCTATGTTGAGATTCAGCGAGTCAGAAACACGTTTCTTCCAGGAGCTGCGTTGGGATATTCCTGAGTGAATGGGACCATAGGCTGTACAGAGAAATATCTGCTTCTAAAACCAAAACGGAGCTATCTAACTGAATGGTTGTCAATGTGTGCATTCAACTGACAGAGTTAAACTCACGTGTGTATTCAGTGGTTTGCAAACCCTTTCTGTGCAGAATCCCAAAACAGGTATTTCCAGCCCAATGCCGGCATACGTACTAAACAGCAGGAAACTTCGTCTAAAACTCAGGAGAAACGTTTCCTTGAAACTGCTCTGCTGTGCGTTCGTTCACCTAAGAGAGTTGAATCTATGTTGAGATTCAGCGAGTCAGAAACACGTTTCTTCTAGGAGCTGCGTTGGGATATTCCCGAGTGAATGGGACCATAGGCTGTACAGAGAAATATCTGCTTCTAAAACCAAAAGGGTGCTATCAAACTGAATGGTTGTCAATGTGTGCATTCAACTGACAGAGTTAAACTCACGTGCGGATTCAGCGGTTTACAAACCCATTCTGTGCAGAATCCCAAAACCGGTAATTCCAGCTCAATGCTGGCATACGTACTAAACAGCAGGAAACTTCGTCTAAAACTCAGGAGAAAGGTTTCCTTGAAACTGCTCTGCTGTGCGCTCGTTCAACTAAGAGAGTTGAATCTATGTTGAGATTCAGCGAGTCAGAAACACGTTTCTTCTTGGATCTGCGTTGGGGTATTCCTGAGTGAATCAGATCATAGGCTGTACAGAGAAATATCTGCTTCTAAAACCAAAACGGAGCTATCTAAATGGATGGTTGTCAATGTGTGCATTAAACTGACAGAGTGAAACTCACGTGTGGATTCAGCGGTTTGCAAACCCTTTCTGTGCAGAATCCCAAAACCGGTATTTCCAGCCCAATGCCGGCATCCGTACTAAACAGCAGGAAACTTCGTCTAAAACTCAGGCGAAACGTTTCCTTGAAACTGCTCTGCTGTGCGTTCGTTCACCTAAGAGAGTTGAATCTATGTTGAGATTCAGCGAGTCAGAAACACGTTTCTTCTAGGAGCTGCGTTGGGATATTCCAGAGTGAATGGGACCATAGTCTGTACAGAGAAATATCTGCCTCTAAAAACAAAACGGAGCTATCTAACTGGATGGTTGTCAATGTGTGCATTCAACTGACAAAGTTAAACTCACGTGTGGATTCAGCGGTTTGCAAACCCTTTCTGTGCAGAATCCCAAAACCGGTATTTCCAGCCCAATGCCGGCATACGTACTAAACAGCAGGAAACTTCGTCTAAAACTCAGGAGAAACGTTTCCTTGAAACTGCTCTGCTGTGCGTTCGTTCACCTAAGAGAGTTGAATCTATGTTGAGATTCAGCGAGTCAGAAACACGTTTCTTCTAGGAGCTGCGTTGGGATATTCCCGAGTGAATGGGACCATAGGCTGTACAGAGAAATATCTGCTTCTAAAACCAAAAGGGTGCTATCAAACTGAATGGTTGTCAATGTGTGCATTCAACTGACAGAGTTAAACTCACGTGTGGATTCAGCGGTTTACAAACCCTTTCTGTGCAGAATCCCAAAACCGGTAATTCCAGCTCAATGCTGGCATACGTACTAAACTGCAGGAAACTTCGTCTAAAACTCAGGAGAAACGTTTCCTTGAAACTGCTCTGGTGTGCGTTCGTTCAACTAAGAGAGTTGAATCTATGTTGAGATTCAGCGAGTCAGAAACACGTTTCTTCTAGGATCTGCGTTGGGGTATTCCTGAGTGAATCAGATCATAGGCTGTACAGAGAAATGTCTGCCTCTAAAAACAAAACGGAGCTATCTAAATGGATGGTTGTCAATGTGTGCATTCAACTGACAAAGTTAAACTCACGTGTGTTTTCAGCGGTTTGCAAACCCTTTCTGTGCAGAATCCCAAAACCGGTATTTCCAGCCCAATGCCGGCATACGTACTAAACAGCAGGAAACTTCGTCTAAAACTCAGGAGAAACGTTTCCTTGAAACTGCTCTGCTGTGCGTTCGTTCACCTAAGAGAGTTGAATCTATGTTGAGATTCAGCGAGTCAGAAACACGTTTCTTCCACGAGCTGCGTTGGGATATTCCTGAGTGAATGGGACCATAGTCTGTACAGAGAAATATCTGCTTCTAAAACCAAAACGGAGCTATCTAACTGAATGGTTGTCAATGTGTGCATTCAACTGACAGAGTTAAACTCAAGTGTGTATTCAGTGGTTTGCAAACCCTTTCTTTGCAGAATCCCAAAACCGGTATTTCCAGCCCAATGCCGGCATACGTACTAAACAGCAGGAAACTTCGTCTAAAACTCAGGAGAAACGTTTCCTTGAAACTGCTCTGCTGTGCGTTCGTTCTCCTAAGAGAGTTGAATCTATGTTGAGATTCAGCGAGTCAGAAACACGTTTCTTCTAGGAGCTGCGTTGGGATATTCCCGAGTGAATGGGACCATAGGCTGTACAGAGAAATATCTGCTTCTAAAACCAAAAGGGTGCTATCAAATTGAATGGTTGTCAATCTGTGCATTCAACTGACAGAGCTAAACTCACGTGTGGATTCAGCGGTTAGCAAACCCTTTCTGTGCAGAATCCCAAAACCGATATTTCCAGCCCAATGCCAGCATACGTACTAAACAGCAGGAGACTTCGTCTAATACTCAGGAGAAACGTTTCCTTGAAACTGCTCTGCTGTGCGTTCGTTCACCTAAGAGAGTTGAATCTATGTTGAGATTCAGCGAGTCAGAAACACGTTTCTTCTAGGAGCTGCGTTGGGATATTCCCGAGTGAATGGGACCATAGGCTGTACAGAGAAATATCTGCTTCTAAAACCAAAAGGGTGTAATCAAACTGAATGGTTGTCAATGTGTGCATTCAACTGACAGAGTTAAACTCACGTGTGGATTCAGCGGTTTGCAAACCCTTTCTGTGCAGAATCCCAAAACCGGCATTTCCAGCCCAATGCCGGCATACGTACTAAACAGCAGGAAACTTCGTCTAAAACTCAGGAGAAACGTTTCCTTGAAACTGCTCTACTGTGCGTTCGTTCACCTAAGAGAGTTGAATCTATGTTGAGATTCAGCGAGTCAGAAATACGTTTCTTCCAGGAGCTGCGTTGGGATATTCCTGAGTGAATGGGACCATAGGCTGTACAGAGAAATATCTGCTTCTAAAACCAAAACGGAGCTATCTAACTGAATGGTTGTCAATGTGTGCATTCAACTGACAGAATTAAACTCACGTGTGTATTCAGTGGTTTGCAAACCCTTTCTGTGCAGAATCCCAAAACAGGTATTTCCAGCCCAATGCCGGCATACGTACTAAACAGCAGGAAACTTCGTCTAAAACTCAGGAGAAACGTTTCCTTGAAACTGCTCTGCTGTGCGTTCGTTCACCTAAGAGAGTTGAATCTATGTTGAGATTCAGCGAGTCAGAAACACGTTTCTTCTAGGAGCTGCGTTGGGATATTCCCGAGTGAATGGGACCATAGGCTGTACAGAGAAATATCTGCTTCTAAAACCAAAAGGGTGCTATCAAACTGAATGGTTGTCAATGTGTGCATTCAACTGACAGAGTTAAACTCACGTGTGGATTCAGCGGTTTACAAACCCTTTCTGTGCAGAATCCCAAAACCGGTAATTCCAGCTCAATGCTGGCATACGTACTAAACTGCAGGAAACTTCGTCTAAAACTCAGGAGAAACGTTTCCTTGAAACTGCTCTGCTGTGCGTTCGTTCAACTAAGAGAGTTGAATCAATGTTGAGATTTAGCGAGTCAGAAACACGTTTCTTCTAGGAGCTGCGTTGGGATATTCCTGAATGAATGGGACCATAGGCTGTACAGAGAAATATCTGCTTCTAAAACAAAAACGGAACTATCTAACTGAATGGTTGTCAATGTGTGCATTCAACTGACAGAGTTAAACTCACATGTGGATTCAGCGGTTTGCAAACCCTTTCTTGGCAGAATCCCAAAACCGGTATTTCCAGCCCAATGCCGGCATACGTACTAAACAGCAGGAAACTTCGTCTAATACTCAGGAGAAATGTTTCCTTGAAACTGCTCTGCTGTGCCTTCGTTCACCTAAGAGACTTGAATCTATGTTGAGATTCAGCGAGTCAGAAACACGTTTCTTCCAGGAGCTGCGTGAGGATATTCCCGAGTGAATTGGACCATAGGCTGTACAGAGAAATATCTGCTTCTAAAACCAAAACGGAGCTATCTAACTGAATGGTTGTCAATGTGTGCATTCAACTGACAGAGTTAAACTCACGTGTGGATTCAGTGGTTTGCAAACCCTTTCTGTGCAGAATCCCAAAACCGGTATTTCCAGCCCAATGCCGGCATACGTACTAAACAGCAGGGAACTTCGTCTAAACTCAGGAGAAACGTTTCCTTGAAACTGCTCAGCTGTGCGTTCGTTCACTTAAGAGAGTTGAATCTATGTTGAGATTCAGCGAGTCAGAAACACGTTTCTTCTAGGAGCTGCGTTGGGATATTCCCGAGTGAATGGGACCATAGTCTGTACAGAGAAATATCTGCTTCTAAAACCAAAACGGAGCTATCTAACTGGATGGTTGTCAATGTGTGCATTCAACTGACAAAGTTAAACTCACGTGTGGATTCAGCGTTTTGCAAACCCTTTCTGTGCAGAATCCCAAAACCGGTATTTCCAGCCCAATACCGGCATACGTACTAAACAGCAGGAAACTTCGTCTAAAACTCAGGAGAAACGTTTCCTTGAAACTACTCTGCTGTGCGTTCGTTCACCTAAGAGAGTTGAATATATGTTGAGATTCAGCGAGTCAGAAACACGTTTCTTCTAGGTGCTGCGTTGGGATATTCCCGAGTGAATGGGACCATAGGCTGTACAGAGAAATATCTGTTTCTAAAACCAAAACGGAGCTATCTAACTGAATGGTTGTCAATGTGTGCATTCAACTGACAGAGTTAAACTCACGTGTGGATTCAGTGGTTTGCACACCCTTTCTGTGCAGAATCCCAAAACCGGTATTTCCAGCCCAATGCCGGCATACGTACTAAACAGCAGGAAACTTCGTCTAAAACTCAGGAGAAACGTTTCCTTGAAACTGCTCTGCTGTGCGTTCGTTCACCTAAGAGAGTTGAATCTATGTTGAGATTCAGCGAGTCAGAAATACGTTTCTTCTAGGACCTGCGTTGGGATATTCCAGAGTGAATGGGACCATAGTCTGTACAGAGAAATATCTGCTTCTAAAAACAAAACGGAGCTATCTAACTGGATGGTTGTCAATGTGTGCATTCAACTGACAAAGTTAAACTCACGTGCGGATTCAGCGGCTTGCAAACCCTTTCTGTGCAGAATCCCAAAACCGGTATTTCCAGCCCAATGCCGGCATACGTACTAAACTGCAGGAAACTTCGTCTAAAACTCAGGAGAAACGTTTCCTTGAACTGCTCTGCTGTGCGTTCGTTCACCTAAGAGAGTTGAATCTATGTTGAGATTCAGCGAGTCAGAAACACGTTTCTTCCAGGAGCTGCGTTGGGATATTCCTGAGTGAATGGGACCATAGGCTGTACAGAGAAATATCTGCTTCTAAAACCAAAACGGAGCTATCTAACTGAATGGTTGTCAATGTGTGCATTCAACTGACAGAGTTAAACTCACGTGTGTATTCAGTGGTTTGCAAACCCTTTCTGTGCAGAATCCCAAAACAGGTATTTCCAGCCCAATGCCGGCATACGTACTAAACAGCAGGAAACTTCGTCTAAAACTCAGGAGAAACGTTTCCTTGAAACTGCTCTGCTGTGCGTTCGTTCACCTAAGAGAGTTGAATCTATGTTGAGATTCAGCGAGTCAGAAACACGTTTCTTCTAGGAGCTGCGTTGGGATATTCCCGAGTGAATGGGACCATAGGCTGTACAGAGAAATATCTGCTTCTAAAACCAAAAGGGTGCTATCAAACTGAATGGTTGTCAATGTGTGCATTCAACTGACAGAGTTAAACTCACGTGCGGATTCAGCGGTTTACAAACCCTTTCTGTGCAGAATCCCAAAACCGGTAATTCCAGCTCAATGCTGGCATACGTACTAAACAGCAGGAAACTTCGTCTAAAACTCAGGAGAAAGGTTTCCTTGAAACTGCTCTGCTGTGCGCTCGTTCAACTAAGAGAGTTGAATCTATGTTGAGATTCAGCGAGTCAGAAACACGTTTCTTCTTGGATCTGCGTTGGGGTATTCCTGAGTGAATCAGATCATAGGCTGTACAGAGAAATATCTGCTTCTAAAACCAAAACGGAGCTATCTAAATGGATGGTTGTCAATGTGTGCATTAAACTGACAGAGTGAAACTCACGTGTGGATTCAGCGGTTTGCAAACCCTTTCTGTGCAGAATCCCAAAACCGGTATTTCCAGCCCAATGCCGGCATCCGTACTAAACAGCAGGAAACTTCGTCTAAAACTCAGGCGAAACGTTTCCTTGAAACTGCTCTGCTGTGCGTTCGTTCACCTAAGAGAGTTGAATCTATGTTGAGATTCAGCGAGTCAGAAACACGTTTCTTCTAGGAGCTGCGTTGGGATATTCCAGAGTGAATGGGACCATAGTCTGTACAGAGAAATATCTGCCTCTAAAAACAAAACGGAGCTATCTAACTGGATGGTTGTCAATGTGTGCATTCAACTGACAAAGTTAAACTCACGTGTGGATTCAGCGGTTTGCAAACCCTTTCTGTGCAGAATCCCAAAACCGGTATTTCCAGCCCAATGCCGGCATACGTACTAAACAGCAGGAAACTTCGTCTAAAACTCAGGAGAAACGTTTCCTTGAAACTGCTCTGCTGTGCGTTCGTTCACCTAAGAGAGTTGAATCTATGTTGAGATTCAGCGAGTCAGAAACACGTTTCTTCCACGAGCTGCGTTGGGATATTCCTGAGTGAATGGGACCATAGTCTGTACAGAGAAATATCTGCTTCTAAAACCAAAACGGAGCTATCTAACTGAATGGTTGTCAATGTGTGCATTCAACTGACAGAGTTAAACTCAAGTGTGTATTCAGTGGTTTGCAAACCCTTTCTTTGCAGAATCCCAAAACCGGTATTTCCAGCCCAATGCCGGCATACGTACTAAACAGCAGGAGACTTCGTCTAATACTCAGGAGAAACGTTTCCTTGAAACTGCTCTGCTGTGCGTTCGTTCACCTAAGAGAGTTGAATCTATGTTGAGATTCAGCGAGTCAGAAACACGTTTCTTCTAGGAGCTGCGTTGGGATATTCCCGAGTGAATGGGACCATAGGCTGTACAGAGAAATATCTGCTTCTAAAACCAAAAGGGTGTAATCAAACTGAATGGTTGTCAATGTGTGCATTCAACTGACAGAGTTAAACTCACGTGTGGATTCAGCGGTTTGCAAACCCTTTCTGTGCAGAATCCCAAAACCGGCATTTCCAGCCCAATGCCGGCATACGTACTAAACAGCAGGAAACTTCGTCTAAAACTCAGGAGAAACGTTTCCTTGAAACTGCTCTACTGTGCGTTCGTTCACCTAAGAGAGTTGAATCTATGTTGAGATTCAGCGAGTCAGAAATACGTTTCTTCCAGGAGCTGCGTTGGGATATTCCTAAGTGAATGGGACCATAGGCTGTACAGAGAAATATCTGCTTCTAAAACCAAAACGGAGCTATCTAACTGAATGGTTGTCAATGTGTGCATTCAACTGACAGAATTAAACTCACGTGTGTATTCAGTGGTTTGCAAACCCTTTCTGTGCAGAATCCCAAAACAGGTATTTCCAGCTCAATGCTGGCATCCGTACTAAACAGCAGGAAACTTCGTCTAAAACTCAGGAGAAACGTTTCCTTGAAACTGCTCTGCTGTGCGTTCGTTCAACTAAGAGAGTTGAATCTATGTTGAGATTCAGCGAGTCAGAAACACGTTTCTTCTAGGAGCTGCGTTGGGATATTCCCGAGTGAATGGGACCATAGGCTGTACAGAGAAATATCTGCTTCTAAAACCAAAAGGGTGCTATCAAACTGAATGGTTGTCAATGTGTGCATTCAACTGACAGAGTTAAACTCACGTGTGGATTCAGCGGTTTACAAACCCTTTCTGTGCAGAATCCCAAAACCGGTAATTCCAGCTCAATGCTGGCATACGTACTAAACTGCAGGAAACTTCGTCTAAAACTCAGGAGAAACGTTTCCTTGAAACTGCTCTGCTGTGCGTTCGTTCAACTAAGAGAGTTGAATCAATGTTGAGATTTAGCGAGTCAGAAACACGTTTCTTCTAGGAGCTGCGTTGGGATATTCCCGAATGAATGGGACCATAGGCTGTACAGAGAAATATCTGCTTCTAAAACAAAAACGGAACTATCTAACTGAATGGTTGTCAATGTGTGCATTCAACTGACAGAGTTAAACTCACATGTGGATTCAGCGATTTGCAAACCCTTTCTGTGCAGAATCCCAAAACCGGTATTTCCAGCCCAATTCCGGCATACGTACTAAACAGCAGGAAACTTCGTCTAAAACTCAGGAGAAATGTTTCCTTGAAACTGCTCTGCTGTGCCTTCGTTCACCTAAGAGACTTGAATCTATGTTGAGATTCAGCGAGTCAGAAACACGTTTCTTCCAGGAGCTGCGTGAGGATATTCCCGAGTGAATGGGACCATAGGCTGTACAGAGAAATATCTGCTTCTAAAACCACAACGGAGCTATCTAACTGAATGGTTGTCAATGTGTGCATTCAACTGACAGAGTTAAACTCACGTGTGGATTCAGTGGTTTGCAAACCCTTTCTGTGCAGAATCCCAAAACCGGTATTTCCAGCCCAATGCCGGCATACGTACTAAACAGCAGGGAACTTCGTCTAAACTCAGGAGAAACGTTTCCTTGAAACTGCTCTGCTGGGCGTTCGTTCACTTAAGAGAGTTGAATCTATGTTGAGATTCAGCGAGTCAGAAACACGTTTCTTCTAGGAGCTGCGTTGGGATATTCCCGAGTGAATGGGACCATAGTCTGTACAGAGAAATATCTGCTTCTAAAACCAAAACGGAGCTATCTAACTGGATGGTTGTCAATGTGTGCATTCAACTGACAAAGTTAAACTCACGTGTGGATTCAGCGTTTTGCAAACCCTTTCTGTGCAGAATCCCAAAACCGGTATTTCCAGCCCAATACCGGCATACGTACTAAACAGCAGGAAACTTCGTCTAAAACTCAGGAGAAACGTTTCCTTGAAACTGCTCTGCTGTGCGTTCGTTCACCTAAGAGAGTTGAATATATGTTGAGATTCAGCGAGTCAGAAACACGTTTCTTCTAGGTGCTGCGTTGGGATATTCCCGAGTGAATGGGACCATAGGCTGTACAGAGAAATATCTGTTTCTAAAACCAAAACGGAACTATCTAACTGAATGGTTGTCAATGTGTGCATTCAACTGACAGAGTTAAACTCACGTATGGATTCAGTGGTTTGCACACCCTTTCTGTGCAGAATCCCAAAACCGGTATTTCCAGCCCAATGCCGGCATACGTACTAAACAGCAGGAAACTTCGTCTAAAACTCAGGAGAAACGTTTCCTTGAAACTGCTCTGCTGTGCGTTCGTTCACCTAAGAGAGTTGAATCTATGTTGAGATTCAGCGAGTCAGAAACACGTTTCTTCTAGGAGCTGCGTTGGGATATTCCAGAGTGAATGGGACCATAGTCTGTACAGAGAAATATCTGCTTCTAAAAAGAAAACGGAGCTATCTAACTGGATGGTTGTCAATGTGTGCATTCAACTGACAAAGTTAAACTCACGTGTGGATTCAGCGGCTTGCAAAGCCTTTCTGTGCAGAATCCCAAAACCGGTATTTCCAGCCCAATGCCGGCATACGTACTAAACTGCAGGAAACTTCGTCTAAAACTCAGGAGAAACGTTTCCTTGAACTGCTCTGCTGTGCGTTCGTTCACCTAAGAGAGTTGAATCTATGTTGAGATTCAGCGAGTCAGAAACACGTTTCTTCCAGGAGCTGCGTTGGGATATTCCTGAGTGAATGGGACCATAGGCTGTACAGAGAAATATCTGCTTCTAAAACCAAAACGGAGCTATCTAACTGAATGGTTGTCAATGTGTGCATTCAACTGACAGAGTTGAACTCACGTGTGTATTCAGTGGTTTGCAAACCCTTTCTGTGCAGAATCCCAAAACAGGTATTTCCAGCCCAATGCCGGCATACGTACTAAACAGCAGGAAACTTCGTCTAAAACTCAGGAGAAACGTTTCCTTGAAACTGCTCTGCTGTGCGTTCGTTCACCTAAGAGAGTTGAATCTATGTTGAGATTCAGCGAGTCAGAAACACGTTTCTTCTAGGAGCTGCGTTGGGATATTCCCGAGTGAATGGGACCATAGGCTGTACAGAGAAATATCTGCTTCTAAAACCAAAAGGGTGCTCTCAAACTGAATGGTTGTCAATGTGTGCATTCAACTGACAGAGTTAAACTCACGTGTGGATTCAGCGGTTTACAAACCCTTTCTGTGCAGAATCCCAAAACCGGTAATTCCAGCTCAATGCTGGCATACGTACTAAACTGCAGGAAACTTCGTCTAAAACTCAGGAGAAACGTTTCCTTGAAACTGCTCTGCTGTGCGTTCGTCCAACTAAGAGAGTTGAATCTATGTTGAGATTCAGCGAGTCAGAAACACGTTTCTTCTAGGAGCTGCGTTGGGGTATTCCTGAGTGAATCAGATCATAGGCTGTACAGAGAAATATCTGCTTCTAAAACCAAAACGGAGCTATCTAAATGGATGGTTGTCAATGTGTGCATTAAACTGACAGAGTGAAACTCACGTGTGGATTCAGCGTTTTGCAAACCCTTTCTGTGCAGAATCCCAAAACCGGTATTTCCAGCCCAATGCCGGCATCCGTACTAAACAGCAGGAAACTTCGTCTAAAACTCAGGCGAAACGTTTCCTTGAAACTGCTCTGCTGTGCGTTCGTTCACCTAAGAGAGTTGAATCTATGTTGAGATTCAGCGAGTCAGAAACACGTTTCTTCTAGGAGCTGCGTTGGGATATTCCAGAGTGAATGGGACCATAGGCTGTACAGAGAAATATCTGCCTCTAAAAACAAAACGGAGCTATCTAACTGGATGGTTGTCAATGTGTGCATTCAACTGACAAAGTTAAACTCACGTGTGGATTCAGCGGTTTGCAAACCCTTTCTGTGCAGAATCCCAAAACCGGTATTTCCAGCCCAATGCCGGCATACGTACTAAACAGCAGGAAACTTCGTCTAAAACTCAGGAGAAACGTTTCCTTGAAACTGCTCTGCTGTGCGTTCGTTCACCTAAGAGAGTTGAATCTATGTTGAGATTCAGCGAGTCAGAAACACGTTTCTTCCACGAGCTGCGTTGGGATATTCCTGAGTGAATGGGACCATAGTCTGTACAGAGAAATATCTGCTTCTAAAACCAAAACGGAGCTATCTAACTGAATGGTTGTCAATGTGTGCATTCAACTGACAGAGTTAAACTCAAGTGTGTATTCAGTGGTTTGCAAACCCTTTCTTTGCAGAATCCCAAAACCGGTATTTCCAGCCCAATGCCGGCATACGTACTAAACAGCAGGAAACTTCGTCTAAAACTCAGGAGAAACGTTTCCTTGAAACTGCTCTGCTGTGCGTTCGTTCACCTAAGAGAGTTGAATCTATGTTGAGATTCAGCGAGTCAGAAACACGTTTCTTCTAGGAGCTGCGTTGGGATATTCTCGAGTGAATGGGACCATAGGCTGTACAGAGAAATATCTGCTTCTAAAACCAAAAGGGTGCTATCAAATTGAATGGTTGTCAATCTGTGCATTCAACTGACAGAGTTAAACTCACGTGTGGATTCAGCGGTTAGCAAACCCTTTCTGTGCAGAATCCCAAAACCGATATTTCCAGCCCAATGCCAGCATACGAACTAAACAGCAGGAGACTTCGTCTAATACTCAGGAGAAATGTTTCCTTGAAACTGCTCTGCTGTGCGTTCGTTCACCTAAGAGACTTGAATCTATGTTGAGATTCAGCGAGTCAGAAATACGTTTCTTCCAGGAGCTGCGTTGGGATATTCCTGAGTGAATGGGACCATAGGCTGTACAGAGAAATATCTGCTTCTAAAACCAAAACGGAGCTATCTAACTGAATGGTTGTCAATGTGTGCATTCAACTGACAGAATTAAACTCACGTGTGAATTCAGTGGTTTGCAAACCCTTTCTGTGCAGAATCCCAAAACAGGTATTTCCAGCCCAATGCCGCCATACGTACTAAACAGCAGGAAACTTCGTCTAAAACTCAGGAGAAACGTTTCCTTGAAACTGCTCTGCTGTGCGTTCGTTCACCTAAGAGAGTTGAATCTATGTTGAGATTCAGCGAGTCAGAAACACGTTTCTTCTAGGAGCTGCGTTGGGATATTCCCGAGTGAATGGGACCATAGGCTGTACAGAGAAATATCTGCTTCTAAAACCAAAAGGGTGCTATCAAACTGAATGGTTGTCAATGTGTGCATTCAACTGACAGAGTTAAACTCACGTGTGGATTCAGCGGTTTACAAACCCTTTCTGTGCAGAATCCCAAAACCGGTAATTCCAGCTCAATGCTGGCATACGTACTAAACTGCAGGAAACTTCGTCTAAAACTCAGGAGAAACGTTTCCTTGAAACTGCTCTGCTGTGCGTTCGTTCAACTAAGAGAGTTGAATCAATGTTGAGATTTAGCGAGTCAGAAACACGTTTCTTCTAGGAGCTGCGTTGGGATATTCCCGAATGAATGGGACCATAGGCTGTACAGAGAAATATCTGCTTCTAAAACAAAAACGGAACTATCTAACTGAATGGTTGTCAATGTGTGCATTCAACTGACAGAGTTAAACTCACATGTGGATTCAGCGGTTTGCAAACCCTTTCTGTGCAGAATCCCAAAACCGGCATTTCCAGCCCAATGCCGGCATACGTACTAAACAGCAGGAAACTTCGTCTAAAACTCAGGAGAAACGTTTCCTTGAAACTGCTCTACTGTGCGTTCGTTCACCTAAGAGACTTGAATCTATGTTGAGATTCAGCGAGTCAGAAACACGTTTCTTCCAGGAGCTGCGTTGGGATATTCCTGAGTGAATGGGACCATAGGCTGTACAGAGAAATATCTGCTTCTAAAACCAAAACGGAGCTATCTAACTGAATGGTTGTCAATGTGTGCATTCAACTGACAGAGTTAAACTCACGTGTGGATTCAGTGGTTTGCAAACCCTTTCTGTGCAGAATCCCAAAACCGGTATTTCCAGCCCAATGCCGGCATACGTACTAAACAGCAGGGAACTTCGTCTAAACTCAGGAGAAACGTTTCCTTGAAACTGCTCTGCTGTGCGTTCGTTCACTTAAGAGAGTAGAATCTATGTTGAGATTCAGCGAGTCAGAAACACGTTTCTTCTAGGAGCTGCGTTGGGATATTCCCGAGTGATTGGGACCATAGTCTGTACAGAGAAATATCTGCTTCTAAAACCAAAACGGAGCTATCTAACTGGATGGTTGTCAATGTGTGCATTCAACTGACAAAGTTAAACTCACTTGTGGATTCAGCGTTTTGCAAACCCTTTCTGTGCAGAATCCCAAAACCGGTATTTCCAGCCCAATACCGGCATACGTACTAAACAGCAGGAAACTTCGTCTAAAACTCAGGAGAAACGTTTCCTTGAAACTGCTCTGCTGTGCGTTCGTTCACCTAAGAGAGTTGAATCTATGTTGAGATTCAGCGAGTCAGAAATACGTTTCTTCTAGGAGCTGCGTTGGGATATTCCCTAGTGAATGGGACCATAGTCTGTACAGAGAAATATCTGCTTCTAAAAACAAAACGGAGCTATCTAACTGGATGGTTGTCAATGTGTGCATTCAACTGACAAAGTTAAACTCACGTGTGGATTCAGCGGTTTGCAAACCCTTTCTGTGCAGAATCCCAAAACCGGTATTTCCAGCCCAATGCCGGCATACGTACTAAACTGCAGGAAACTTCGTCTAAAACTCAGGAGAAACGTTTCCTTGAACTGCTCTGCTGTGCGTTCGTTCACCTAAGAGAGTTGAATCTATGTTGAGATTCAGCGAGTCAGAAACACGTTTCTTCCAGGAGCTGCGTTGGGATATTCCTGAGTGAATGGGACCATAGGCTGTACAGAGAAATATCTGCTTCTAAAACCAAAACGGAGCTATCTAACTGGATGATTGTCAATGTGTGCATTCAACTGACAGAGTTAAACTCACGTGTGTATTCAGTGGTTTGCAAACCCTTTCTGTGCAGAATCCCAAAACAGGTATTTCCAGCCCAATGCCGGCATACGTACTAAACAGCAGGAAACTTCGTCTAAAACTCAGGAGAAACGTTTCCTTGAAACTGCTCTGCTGTGCGTTCGTTCACCTAAGAGAGTTGAATCTATGTTGAGATTCAGCGAGTCAGAAACACGTTTCTTCTAGGAGCTGCGTTGGGATATTCCCGAGTGAATGGGACCATAGACTGTACAGAGAAATATCTGCTTCTAAAACCAAAAGGGTGCTATCAAACTGAATGGTTGTCAATGTGTGCATTCAACTGACAGAGTTAAACTCACGTGTGGATTCAGCGGTTTACAAACCCTTTCTGTGCAGAATCCCAAAACCGGTAACTCCAGCTCAATGCTGGCATACGTACTAAACTGCAGGAAACTTCGTCTAAAACTCAGGAGAAACGTTTCCTTGAAACTGCTCTGCTGTGCGTTCGTTCACCTAAGAGAGTTGAATCTATGTTGAGATTCAGCGAGTCAGAAACACGTTTCTTCTAGGATCTGCGTTGGGGTATTCCTGAGTGAATCAGATCATAGGCTGTACAGAGAAATATCTGCTTCTAAAACCAAAACGGAGCTATCTAAATGGATGGTTGTCAATGTGTGCATTAAACTGACAGAGTGAAACTCACGTGTGGATTCAGCGGTTTGCAAACCCTTTCTGTGCAGAATCCCAAAACCGGTATTTCCAGCCCAATGCCGGCATCCGTACTAAACAGCAGGAAACTTCGTCTAAAACTCAGGCGAAACGTTTCCTTGAAACTGCTCTGCTGTGCGTTCGTTCACCTAAGAGAGTTGAATCTATGTTGAGATTCAGCGAGTCAGAAACACGTTTCTTCTAGGAGCTGCGTTGGGATATTCCAGAGTGAATGGGACCATAGTCTGTACAGAGAAATATCTGCCTCTAAAAACAAAACGGAGCTATCTAACTGGATGGTTGTCAATGTGTGCATTCAACTGACAAAGTTAAACTCACGTGTGGATTCAGCGGTTTGCAAACCCTTTCTGTGCAGAATCCCAAAACCGGTATTTCCAGCCCAATGCCGGCATACGTACTAAACAGCAGGAAACTTCGTCTAAAACTCAGGAGAAACGTTTACTTGAAACTGCTCTGCTGTGCGTTCGTTCACCTAAGAGAGTTGAATCTATGTTGAGATTCAGCGAGTCAGAAACACGTTTCTTCCACGAGCTGCATTGGGATATTCCTGAGTGAATGGGACCATAGTCTGTACAGAGAAATATCTGCTTCTAAAACCAAAACGGAGCTATCTAACTGAATGGTTGTCAATGTGTGCATTCAACTGACAGAGTTAAACTCACGTGTGTATTCAGTGGTTTGCAAACCCTTTCTTTGCAGAATCCCAAAACCGGTATTTCCAGCCCAATGCCGGCATACGTACTAAACAGCAGGAAACTTCGTCTAAAACTCAGGAGAAACGTTTCCTTGAAACTGCTCTGCTGTGCGTTCATTCACCTAAGAGAGTTGAATCTATGTTGAGATTCAGCGAGTCAGAAACACGTTTCTTCTAGGAGCTGCGTTGGGATATTCCCGAGTGAATGGGACCATAGGCTGTACAGAGAAATATCTGCTTCTAAAACCAAAAGTGTGCTATCAAATTGAATGGTTGTCAATCTGTGCATTCAACTGACAGAGTTAAACTCACGTGTGGATTCAGCGGTTAGCAAACCCTTTCTGTGCAGAATCCCAAAACCGATATTTCCAGCCCAATGCCGGCATACGTACTAAACAGCAGGAAACTTCGTCTAAAACTCAGGAGAAACGTTTCCTTGAAACTGCTCTGCTGTGCGTTCGTTCACCTAAGAGAGTTGAATCTATGTTGAGATTCAGCGAGTCAGAAACACGTTTCTTCTAGGAGCTGCGTTGGGATATTCCCGAGTGAATGGGACCATAGGCTGTACAGAGAAATATCTGCTTCTAAAACCAAAAGGGTGTAATCAAACTGAATGGTTGTCAATGTGTGCATTCAACTGACAGAGTTAAACTCACGTGTGGATTCAGCGGTTTGCAAACCCTTTCTGTGCAGAATCCCAAAACCGGCATTTCCAGCCCAATGCCGGCATACGTACTAAACAGCAGGAAACTTCGTCTAAAACTCAGGAGAAACGTTTCCTTGAAACTGCTCTACTGTGCGTTCGTTCACCTAAGAGAGTTGAATCTATGTTGAGATTCAGCGAGTCAGAAACACGTTTCTTCTAGGAGCTGCGTTGGGATATTCCCGAGTGAATGGGACCATAGGCTGTACAGAGAAATATCTGCTTCTAAAACCAAAACGGAGCTATCTAACTGGATGGTTGTCAATGTGTGCATTCAACTGACAAAGTTAAACTCACGTGTGGATTCAGCGGTTTGCAAACCCTTTCTGTGCAGAATCCCAAAACCGGTATTTCCAGCCCAATGCCGGCATCCGTACTAAACAGCAGGAAACTTCGTCTAAAACTCAGGAGAAACGTTTCCTTGAAACTGCTCTGCTGTGCGTTCGTTCACCTAAGGAGTTGAATCTATGTTGAGATTCAGCGAGTCAGAAGAACGTTTCTTCTAGGAGCTGCGTTGGGATATTCCCGAGTGAATGGGACCATAGGCTGTACAGAGAAATATCTGCTTCTAAAACCAAAAGGGTGCTATCAAACTGAATGGTTGTCAATGTGTGCATTCAACTGACAGAGTTAAACTCACGTGTGGATTCAGCGGTTTGCAAACCCTTTCTGTGCAGAATCCCAAAACCGGAATTTCCAGCCCAATGCCGGCATACGTACTAAACAGCAGGAAACTTCGTCTAAAACTCAGGAGAAACGTTTCCTTGAAACTGCTCTGCTGTGCGTTCGTTCACCTAAGAGAGTTGAATCTATGTTGAGATTCAGCGAGTCAGAAACACGTTTCTTCTAGGAGCTGCGTTGGGATATTCCCTTGTGAATGGGACCATAGGCTGTACAGAGAAACATCTGCTCCTAAAACCAAAAGGGTGCAATCTAACTGAATGGTTGTCAATGTGTGCATTCAACTGACAGAGTTAAACTCACGTTTGGATTCAGCGGTTTACAAACCCTTTCTGTGCAGAATCCCAAAACCGGTAATTCCAGCTCAATGCTGGCATACGTACTAAACTGCAGGAAACTTCGTCTAAAACTCAGGAGAAACGTTTCCTTGAAACTGCTCTGCTGTGCGTTCGTTCACCTAAGAGAGTTGAATCTATGTTGAGATTCAGCGAGTCAGAAACACGTTTCTTCCAGGAGCTGCGTTGGGATATTCCCGAGTGAATGGGACCATAGGCTGTACAGAGAAATTTCTGCTTCTAAAACCAAAACGGAGCTTTCTAACTGAATGGTTGTCAATGTGTGCATTCAACTGACAGAGTTAAACTCACGTGTGGATTCAGTGGTTTGCAAACCCTTTCTCTGCAGAATCCAAAAACCGGTATTTCTAGCCCAATGCCGGCATACATACTAAACAGCAGGAAACTTCGTCTAAAACTCAGGAGAAAAGTTTCCTTGAAACTGCTCTGCTGTGCGGTCGTTCACCTAAGAGAGTTGAATCTATGTTGAGATTCAGCGAGTCAGAAACACGTTTCTTCCAGGAGCTGCGTTGGGATATTCCCGAGTGAATGGGACCATAGGCTGTACAGAGAAATATCTGCTTCTAAAACCAAAACGGAGCTATCTAACTGAATGGTTTTCAATGTGTGCATTCAACTGACAGAGTTAAACTCACGTGTGGATTCAGCGGTTTGCAAACCCTTTCTGTGCAGAATCCCAAAACCGGTATTTCCAGCCCAATGCCGGCATACGTACTAAACAGCAGGAAACTTCGTCTAAAACTCAGGAGAAACGTTTCCTTGAAACTGCTCTGCTGTGCGTTCGTTCACCTAAGAGAGTTGAATCTATGTTGAGATTCAGCGAGTCAGAAACACGTTTATTCTAGGAGCTGCGTTGGGATATTCCCGAGTGAATGGGACCATAGGCTGTACAGAGAAATATCTGCTTCTAAAACCAAAACGGAGCTATCTAACTGAATGGTTGTCAATGTGTGCATTCAACTGACAGAGTTAATCTCACGTGTGGATTCAGCGGTTTGCAAACCGTTTCTGTGCAGAATCCCAAAGCCGGTACTTCCTGCTCAATGCCGGCATACGTACTAAACAGCAGGAAACTTCGTCTAAAACTCAGGAGAAACGTTTCCTTGAAACTGCTCTGCTGTGCGTTCGTTCAACTAAGAGAGTTGAATCTATGTTGAGATTCAGCGAGTCAGAAACACGTTTCTTCAAGGAGCTGCGTTGGGATATTCCCGAGTGAATGGGACCATAGGCTGTACAGAGAAATATCTGCTTCTAAAACCAAAACGGAGCTATCTAACTGGATGATTGTCAATGTGTGCATTCAACTGACAGAGGTAAACTCACGTGTGGATTCAGCGGTTTGCAAACCCTTTCTGTGCAGAATCCCAAAACCGTTATTTCCAGCCCAATGCCGGCATACGTACTAAACAGCAGGAAACTTCGTCTAAAACTCAGGAGAAACGTTTCCTTGAAACTCCTCTGCTGTGCGTTCGTTCACCTAAGAGAGTTGAATCTATGTTGAGATTCAGCGAGTCAGAAACACGTTTCTTCCAGGAGCTGCGTTGGGATATTCCCGAGTGAATGGGACCATAGGCTGTACAGAGAAATTTCTGCTTCTAAAACCAAAACGGAGCTTTCTAACTGAATGGTTGTCAATGTGTGCATTCAACTGACAGAGTTAAACTCACGTGTGGATTCAGTGGTTTGCAAACCCTTTCTCTGCAGAATCCCAAAACCGGTATTTCCAGCCCAATGCCGGCATACATACTAAACAGCAGGAAACTTCATCTAAAACTCAGGAGAAAAGTTTCCTTGAAACTGCTCTGCTGTGCGTTCGTTCACCTAAGAGAGTTGAATCTATGTTGAGATTCAGCGAGTCAGAAACACGTTTCTTCCAGGAGCTGCGTTGGGATATTCCCGAGTGAATGGGACCATAGGCTGTACAGAGAAATATCTGCTTCTAAAACCAAAACGGACCTATCTAACTGAATGGTTGTCAATGTGTGCATTCAACTGACAGAGTTAAACTCACGTGTGGATTCAGTGGTTTGCAAACCCTTTCTGTGCAGAATCCCAAAACCGGTATTTCCAGCCCAATGCCGGCATACGTACTAAACAGCAGGAAACTTCGTCTAAAACTCAGGAGAAACGTTTCCTTGAAACTGCTCTGCTGTGCGTTCGTTCACCTAAGAGAGTTGAATCTATGTTGAGATTCAGCGAGTCAGAAACACGTTTCTTCTAGGAGCTGCGTTGGGATATTCCCGAGTGAATGGGACCATAGGCTGTACAGAGAAATATCTGCTTCTAAAACCAAAACGGAGCTATCTAACTGAATGGTTGTCAATGTGTGCATTCAACTGACAGAGTTAATCTCACGTGTGGATTCAGCGGTTTGCAAACCGTTTCTGTGCAGAATACCAAAACCGGTATTTCCTGCTCAATGCCGGCATACGTACTAAACAGCAGGAAACTTCGTCTAAAACTCAGGAGAAACGTTTCCTTGAAACTGCTCTGCTGTGCGTTCGTTCACCTAAGAGAGTTGAATCTATGTTGAGATTCAGCGAGTCAGAAACACGTTTCTTCTAGGAGCTGCGTTGGGATATTCCAGAGTGAATGGGACCATAGTCTGTTCAGAGAAATATCTGCTTCTAAAAACAAAACGGAGCTATCTAACTGGATGATTGTCAATGTGTGCATTCAACTGACAAAGTTAAACTCACGTGTGGATTCAGCGGTTTGCAAACCCTTTCTGTGCAGAATCCCAAAACCGGTATTTCCAGCCCAATGCCGGCATACATACTAAACTGCAGGAAACTTCGTCTAAAACTCAGGAGAAACGTTTCCTTGAAACTGCTCTGCTGTGCGTTCGTTCACCTAAGAGAGTTGAATCTATGTTGAGATTCAGAGAGTCAGAAACACGTTTCTTCCAGGAGTTGCGTTGGGATATTCCTCAGTGAATGGGACCATAGGCTGTACAGAGAAATATCTGCTTCTAAAACCAAAACGGAGCTATCTAACTGAATGGTTTTCAATGTGTGCATTCAACTGACAGAGTTAAACTCACATGTGTATTCAGTGGTTTGCAAACCCTTTCTGTGCAGAATCCCAAAACCGGTATTTCCAGCCCAATGCCGGCATACGTACAAAACAGCAGGAAACTTCGTCTAAAACTCAGGAGAAACGTTTCCTTGAAACTGCTCTGCAGTGCGTTCGTTCACCTAAGAGAGTTGAATCTATGTTGAGATTCAGCGAGTCAGAAACACGTTTCTTCCAGGAGCTGCGTTGGGATATTCCCGAGTGAATGGGACCATAGGCTGTACAGAGAAATTTCTGCTTCTAAAACCAAAACGGAGCTTTCTAACTGAATGGTTGTCAATGTGTGCATTCAACTGACAGAGTTAAACTCACGTGTGGATTCAGCGGTTTGCAAACCCTTTCTGTGCAGAATCCCAAAACCGGTATTTCCAGCCCAATGCCGGCATCCGTCCTAAACAGCAGGAAACTTCGTCTAAAACTCAGGAGAAACGTTTCCTTGAAACTGCTCTGCTGTGCGTTCGTTCACCTAAGAGAGTTGAATCTATGTTCAGATTCAGCGAGTCAGAAACACGTTTCTTCTAGGAGCTGCGTTGGGATATTCCTGAGTGAATGGGACCATAGGCTGTACAGAGAAATATCTGCTTCTAAAACCAAAACGGAGCAATCTAACTGAATGGTTGTCAATGTGTGCATTCAACTGACAGAGTTAAACTCACGTGTGGATTCAGCGGTTTGCAAACCCTTTCTGTGTAGAATCGCAAAACCGGTATTTCCAGCCCAATGCCGGCATCCGTACTAAACAGCAGGAAACTTCGTCTAAAACTCAGGAGAATCGTTTCCTTGAAACTGCTCTGCTGTGCGTTCGTTCAACTAAGAGAGTTGAATCTATGTTGAGATTCAGCGAGTCAGAAACACGTTTCTTCTAGGAGCTGCGTTGGGATATTCCCGAGTGAATGGGACCATAGGCTGTACAGAGAAATATCTGCTTCTAAAACCAAAACGGAGCTATCTAACTGAATTCTTGTCAATGTGTGCATTCAACTGACAGAGTTAATCTCACCTGTGGATTCAGCGGTTTGCAAACCCTTTCTGTGCAGAATCCCAAAACCGGTATTTCCAGCCCAATGTCGGCATCCGTACTAAACAGCAGGAAACTTCGTCTAAAACTCAGGAGAAACGTTTCCTTGAAACTGCTCTGCTGTGCGATCGATCACCTAAGAGAGTTGAACCTATGTTGAGATTCAGCGAGTCAGAAACACGTTTCTTCTAGGAGCTGCGTTGGGATATTCTTGAGTGAATGGGACCATAGGCTCTACAGAGAAATATCTGCTTCTAAAACCAAAACGGAACTATCTAACTAAATGGTTGTCAATGTGTGCATTCAACTGACAGAGTTAAACTCACGTGTGGATTCAGCGGTTTGCAAACCCTTTCTGTGCAGAATCCCAAAACCGGTACATCCAGCTCAATGCCGTCATCCGTACTAAACAGCAGGAAACTTCGACTACAATTCAGGAGAAATGTTTCCTTTAAGCTGCTCTGCTGTCCGTTCGTTCACCTAAGAGAGTTGAATCTATGTTGAAATTCAGCGAGTCAGAAACACGTTTCTTCTAGGAGCTGCGTTGGGATATTCCCAAGTGAATGGGACCATAGGGTGTACAGAGAAATATCTGCTTCTAAAACCAAAACGGAGCTATCTAACTGAATGGTTGTCAATGTGTGCATTCAACTGACAGAGCTAAACTCACGTGTGGATTCAGCGGTGTGCAAACCCTTTCTGTGCAGAATCCCAAAACCGGTATTTCCAGCCCAATGCCGGCATACATACTAAACAGCAGGAAACTTCGTCTAAAACTCAGGAGAAACGTTTCCTTGAAACTGCTCTGCTGTGCGTTCGTTCAACTAAGAGAGTTGAATCTATGTTGAGATTCAGCGAGTCAGAAACACGTTTCTTCAAGGAGCTGCGTTGGGATATTCCCGAGTGAATGGGACCATAGGCTGTACAGAGAAATATCTGCTTCTAAAACCAAAACGGAGCTATCTAACTGGATGATTGTCAATGTGTGCATTCAACTGACAGAGGTAAACTCACGTGTGGATTCAGCGGTTTGCAAACCCTTTCTGTGCAGAATCCCAAAACCGTTATTTCCAGCCCAATGCCGGCATACGTACTAAACAGCAGGAAACTTCGTCTAAAACTCAGGAGAAACGTTTCCTTGAAACTCCTCTGCTGTGCGTTCGTTCACCTAAGAGAGTTGAATCTATGTTGAGATTCAGCGAGTCAGAAACACGTTTCTTCCAGGAGCTGCGTTGGGATATTCCCGAGTGAATGGGACCATAGGCTGTACAGAGAAATTTCTGCTTCTAAAACCAAAACGGAGCTTTCTAACTGAATGGTTGTCAATGTGTGCATTCAACTGACAGAGTTAAACTCACGTGTGGATTCAGTGGTTTGCAAACCCTTTCTGTGCAGAATCCCAAAACCGGTATTTCCAGCCCAATGCCGGCATACATACTAAACAGCAGGAAACTTCATCTAAAACTCAGGAGAAAAGTTTCCTTGAAACTGCTCTGCTGTGCGTTCGTTCACCTAAGAGAGTTGAATCTATGTTGAGATTCAGCGAGTCAGAAACACGTTTCTTCCAGGAGCTGCGTTGGGATATTCCCGAGTGAATGGGACCATAGGCTGTACAGAGAAATATCTGCTTCTAAAACCAAAACGGACCTATCTAACTGAATGGTTGTCAATGTGTGCATTCAACTGACAGAGTTAAACTCACGTGTGGATTCAGTGGTTTGCAAACCCTTTCTGTGCAGAATCCCAAAACCGGTATTTCCAGCCCAATGCCGGCATACGTACTAAACAGCAGGAAACTTCGTCTAAAACTCAGGAGAAACGTTTCCTTGAAACTGCTCTGCTGTGCGTTCGTTCACCTAAGAGAGTTGAATCTATGTTGAGATTCAGCGAGTCAGAAACACGTTTCTTCTAGGAGCTGCGTTGGGATATTCCCGAGTGAATGGGACCATAGGCTGTACAGAGAAATATCTGCTTCTAAAACCAAAACGGAGCTATCTAACTGAATGGTTGTCAATGTGTGCATTCAACTGACAGAGTTAAACTCACGTGTGGATTCAGCGGTTTGCAAACCCTTTCTGTGCAGAATCCCAAAACCGGTATTTCCAGCCCAATGCCGGCATACATACTAAACTGCAGGAAACTTCGTCTAAAACTCAGGAGAAACGTTTCCTTGAAACTGCTCTGCTGTGCGTTCGTTCACCTAAGAGAGTTGAATCTATGTTGAGATTCAGAGAGTCAGAAACACGTTTCTTCCAGGAGTTGCGTTGGGATATTCCTCAGTGAATGGGACCATAGGCTGTACAGAGAAATATCTGCTTCTAAAACCAAAACGGAGCTATCTAACTGAATGGTTTTCAATGTGTGCATTCAACTGACAGAGTTAAACTCACGTGTGTATTCAGTGGTTTGCAAACCCTTTCTGTGCAGAATCCCAAAACCGGTATTTCCAGCCCAATGCCGGCATACGTACTAAACAGCAGGAAACTTCGTCTAAAACTCAGGAGAAACGTTTCCTTGAAACTGCTCTGCAGTGCGTTCGTTCACCTAAGAGAGTTGAATCTATGTTGAGATTCAGCGAGTCAGAAACACGTTTCTTCCAGGAGCTGCGTTGGGATATTCCCGAGTGAATGGGACCATAGGCTGTACAGAGAAATTTCTGCTTCTAAAACCAAAACGGAGCTTTCTAACTGAATGGTTGTCAATGTGTGCATTCAACTGACAGAGTTAAACTCACGTGTGGATTCAGCGGTTTGCAAACCCTTTCTGTGCAGAATCCCAAAACCGGTATTTCCAGCCCAATGCCGGCATCCGTCCTAAACAGCAGGAAACTTCGTCTAAAACTCAGGAGAAACGTTTCCTTGAAACTGCTCTGCTGTGCGTTCGTTCACCTAAGAGAGTTGAATCTATGTTCAGATTCAGCGAGTCAGAAACACGTTTCTTCTAGGAGCTGCGTTGGGATATTCCTGAGTGAATGGGACCATAGGCTGTACAGAGAAATATCTGCTTCTAAAACCAAAACGGAGCAATCTAACTGAATGGTTGTCAATGTGTGCATTCAACTGACAGAGTTAAACTCACGTGTGGATTCAGCGGTTTGCAAACCCTTTCTGTGTAGAATCGCAAAACCGGTATTTCCAGCCCAATGCCGGCATCCGTACTAAACAGCAGGAAACTTCGTCTAAAACTCAGGAGAATCGTTTCCTTGAAACTGCTCTGCTGTGCGTTCGTTCAACTAAGAGAGTTGAATCTATGTTGAGATTCAGCGAGTCAGAAACACGTTTCTTCTAGGAGCTGCGTTGGGATATTCCCGAGTGAATGGGACCATAGGCTGTACAGAGAAATATCTGCTTCTAAAACCAAAACGGAGCTATCTAACTGAATTCTTGTCAATGTGTGCATTCAACTGACAGAGTTAATCTCACCTGTGGATTCAGCGGTTTGCAAACCCTTTCTGTGCAGAATCCCAAAACCGGTATTTCCAGCCCAATGTCGGCATCCGTACTAAACAGCAGGAAACTTCGTCTAAAACTCAGGAGAAACGTTTCCTTGAAACTGCTCTGCTGTGCGATCGATCACCTAAGAGAGTTGAACCTATGTTGAGATTCAGCGAGTCAGAAACACGTTTCTTCTAGGAGCTGCGTTGGGATATTCTCGAGTGAATGGGACCATAGGCTCTACAGAGAAATATCTGCTTCTAAAACCAAAACGGAACTATCTAACTAAATGGTTGTCAATGTGTGCATTCAACTGACAGAGTTAAACTCACGTGTGGATTCAGCGGTTTGCAAACCCTTTCTGTGCAGAATCCCAAAACCGGTACTTCCAGCCCAATGCCGGCATCCGTACTAAACAGCAGGAAACTTCGTCTAAAACTCAGGAGAAACGTTTCCTTGAAACTGCTCTGCTGTGCGATCGATCACCTAAGAGAGTTGAACCTATGTTGAGATTCAGCGAGTCAGAAACACGTTTCTTCTAGGAGCTGCGTTGGGATATTCCCGAGTGAATGGGACCATAGGGTGTACAGAGAAATATCTGCTTCTAAAACCAAAACGGAGCTATCAAACTGAATTTTTGTCAATGTGTGCATTCAACTGACAGAGTTAAACTCACGTGTGGATTCAGCGGTTTGCAAACCCTTTCTGTGCAGAATCCCAAAACCGGTATTTCCAACCCAATGCCGGCATGCGTACTAAACAGCAGGAAACTTCGTCTAAAACTCAGGAGAAACGTTTTCTTGAAACTGCGCTGCTATGCGTTCGTTCACCTAAGAGAGTTGAATCTATGTTGAGATTCAGCGAGTCAGAAACACGTTTCTTCTAGGAGGTGCGTTGGGATATTCCCGAGTGAATGGGACCAAAGGCTGTACAGAGAAATATCTGCTTCTAAAACCAAAACGGAGCTATCTAACTGGATGGTTGTCAATGTGTGCATTCAACTGACAGAGTTAAACTCACGTGTGGATTCAGCGGTTTGCAAACCCTTTCTGTGCAGAATCCCAAAACCGGTATTTCCAGCCCAATGCCGGCATACGTACTAAACAGCAGGAAACTTCGTCTAAAACTCAGGAGAAAAGTTTCCTTGAAACTGCTCTGCTGTGCGTTCATTCACCTAAGAGAGTTGAATCTATGTTGAGATTCAGCGAGTCAGAAACACGTTTCTTCTAGGAGCTGCGTTGGCATATTCCCGAGTGAATGGGACCATAGGCTGTACAGAGAAATATCTGCTTCTAAAACCAAAACAGAGCTATCTAACTGAATGGTTGTCAATGTGTGCATTCAACTGACAGAGTTAATCTCACGTGTGGATTCAGCGGTTTGCAAACCATTTCTGTGCAGAATCCCAAAACCGGTATTTCCTGCTCAATGCCGGCATACGTACTAAACAGCAGGAAACATCGTCTAAAACTCAGGAGAAACGTTTCCTTGAAACTGCTCTGCTGTACGTTCGTTCACCTAAGAGAGTTGAATCTATGTTGAGATTCAGCGAGTCAGAAACACGTTTCTTCTAGGAGCTGCGTTGGGATATTCCCGAGTGAATGGGACCATAGGCTGTACAGAGTAATATCTGCTTCTAAAACAAAAACGGAGCTATCTAACTGAATGGTTGTCAATGTGTGCATTCAACTGACAGAGTTAAACTCAAGTGTGGATTCAGCGGTTTGCAAACCCTTTCTGTGCAGAATCCAAAAACCGGTATTTCCAGCCCAATGCCGGCATCCGTAATAAACAGCAGGAGACTTCGTCTAAAACTCAGGAGAAACGTTTCATTGAAACTGCTCTGCTGTGCGTTCGTTCACCTAAGAGAGTTGAATCAATGTTGGGATTCAGCGAGTCAGAAACACGTTTCTTCTAGGAGCTGCGTTGGGATATTCCCGAGTGAATGGGACCATAGGCTGTACAGAGAAATATCTGCTTCTAAAACCAAAACGGAGCAATCTAACTGAATGGTTGTCAATGTGTGCATTCAACTGAGAGAGTTAAACTCACGTGTGGATTCAGCGGTTTGCAAACCCTTTCTGTGTCGAATCGCAAAACCGGTATTTCCAGCCCAATGCCGGCATACGTAGTAAACAGCAGGAAACTTCGTCTAAAACTCAGGAGAAACGTTTCCTTGAAACTGCTCTGCTGTGCGTTCGTTCAACTAAGAGAGTTGAATCTATGTTGAGATTCAGCGAGTCAGAAACACGTTTCTTCTAGGAGCTGCGTTGGGATATTCCCGAGTGAATGGGACCATAGGCTGTACAGAGAAATATCTGCTTCTAAAACCCAAACGGAGCTATCTAACTGGATGATTGTCAATGTGTGCATTCAACTGACAGAGGTAAACTCACGTGTGGATTCAGCGGTTTGCAAACCCTTTCTGTTCAGAATCCCAAAACCGGTACTTCCAGCCCAATGCCGGCATCCGTACTAAACAGCAGGAAACTTCGTCTAAAACGCAGGAGAAACGTTTCCTTGAAACTGCTCTGCTGTGCGATCGATCACCTAAGAGAGTTGAACCTATGTTGAGATTCAGCGAGTCAGAAACACGTTTCTTCTAGGAGCTGCGTTGGGATATTCCCGAGTGAATGGGACCATAGGGTGTACAGAGAAATATTTGCTTCTAAAACCAAAACGGAGCTATCAAACTGAATTTTTGTCAATGTGTGCATTCAACTGACAGAGTTAAACTCACGTGTGGATTCAGCGGTTTGCAAACCCTTTCTGTGCAGAATCCCAAAACCGGTATTTCCAACCCAATGCCGGCATGCGTACTAAACAGCAGGAAACTTCGTCTAAAACTCAGGAGAAACGTTTTCTTGAAACTGCGCTGCTGTGCGTTCGTTCACCTAAGAGAGTTGAATCTATGTTGAGATTCAGCGAGTCAGAAACACGTTTCTTCTAGGAGGTGCGTTGGGATATTCCCGAGTGAATGGGACCAAAGGCTGTACAGAGAAATATCTGCTTCTAAAACCAAAACGGAGCTATCTAACTGGATGGTTGTCAATGTGTGCATTCAACTGACAGAGTTAAACTCACGTGTGGATTCAGCGGTTTGCAAACCCTTTCTGTGCAGAATCCCAAAACCGGTATTTCCAGCCCAATGCCGGCATACGTACTAAACAGCAGGAAACTTCGTCTAAAACTCAGGAGAAAAGTTTCCTTGAAACTGCTCTGCTGTGCGTTCATTCACCTAAGAGAGTTGAATCTATGTTGAGATTCAGCGAGTCAGAAGCACGTTTCTTCTGGGAGCTGCGTTGGCATATTCTCGAGTGAATGGGACCATAGGCTGTACAGAGAAATATCTGCTTCTAAAACCAAAACAGAGCTATCTAACTGAATGGTTGTCAATGTGTGCATTCAACTGACAGAGTTAAACTCAAGTGTGGATTCAGCGGTTTGCAAACCCTTTCTGTGCAGAATCCAAAAACCGGTATTTCCAGCCAAATGCCGGCATCCGTAATAAACAGCAGGAGACTTCGTCTAAAACTCAGGAGAAACGTTTCCTTGAAACTGCTCTGCTGTGCGTTCGTTCACCTAAGAGAGTTGAATCAATGTTGGGATTCAGCGAGTCAGAAACACGTTTCTTCTAGGAGCTGCGTTGGGATATTCCCGAGTGAATGGGACCATAGGCTGTACAGAGAAATATCTGCTTCTAAAAGAAAAACGGAACTATCTAACTGAATGGTTGTCAATGTGTGCATTCAACTGACAGAGTTAAACTCACGTGTGGATTCAGCGGTTTGCAAACCCTTTCTGTGCAGAATCCCAAAACCGGTATAACCAGCCCAATGCCGGCATACGTACTAAACAGCAGGAAGATTCGTCTAAAACTCAGGAGAAACGTTTCCTTGAAACTGCTCTGCTGTGCGTTCGTTCACCTAAGAGAGTTGAATCAATGTTGAGATTCAGCGAGTCAGAAACACGTTTCTTCTAGGAGCTGCGTTGGGATATTCTCGAGTGAATGGGACCATAGGCTCTACAGAGAAATATCTGCTTCTAAAACAAAAACGGAACTATCTAACTAAATGGTTGTCAATGTGTGCATTCAACTGACAGAGTTAAACTCACGTGTGGATTCAGCGGTTTGCAAACCCTTTCTGTGCAGAATCCCAAAACCGGTATTTCCAGCCCAATGCTGGCATACGTACTAAACAGCAGGAAACTTCGTCTAAAACTCAGGAGAAACGTTTCCTTGAAACTGCTCTGCTGTGCGTTCGTTCACCTAAGAGAGTTGAATCTATGTTGAGATTCAGCGAGTCAGAAACACGTTTCTTCTAGGAGCTGCGTTGGGATATTCCCGAGTGAATGGGACCATAGGCTGTACAGAGAAATATCTGCTTCTAAAACCAAAAGGGTGTAATCAAACTGAATGGTTGTCAATGTGTGCATTCAACTGACAGAGTTAAACTCACGTGTGGATTCAGCGGTTTGCAAACCCTTTCTGTGCAGAATCCCAAAACCAGAATTTCCAGCCCAATGCCGGCATACGTACTAAACAGCAGGAAACTTCGTCTAAAACTCAGGAGAAACGTTTCCTTGAAACTGCTCTGCTGTGCGTTCGTTCACCTAAGAGAGTTGAATCTATGTTGATATTCAGCGAGTCAGAAACACGTTTCTTCCAGGAGCTGCGTTGGGATATTCCCGAGTGAATGGGACCATAGGCTGTACAGAGAAATATCTGCTTCTAAAACCAAACGGAGCTATCTAACTGAATGGTTGTCAATGTGTGCATTCAACTGACAGAGTTAAACTCACGTGTGGATTCAGTGGTTTGCAAACCCTTTCTGTGCAGAATCCCAAAACCGGTATTTCCAGCCCAATGCCGGCATACGTACTATACAGCAGGAAACTGCGTCTAAAACTCAGGAGAAACGTTTCCTTGAAACTGCTCTGCTGTGCCTTCGTTCACCTAAGAGAGTTGAACCAATGTTGAGATTCAGCGAGTCAGAAACAAGTTTCTTCTAGGAGCTCCGTTGGGATATTCCCGAGTGAATGGGACCATAGGCTGTACAGAGAAATATCTGCTTCTAAAACCAAAACAGAGCTATCTAACTGAATGGTTGTCAATGTGTGCATTCAACTGACAGAGTTAATCTCACGTGTGGATTCAGCGGTTTGCAAACCATTTCTGTGCAGAATCCCAAAACCGGTATTTCCAGCTCAATGCCGGCATACGTACTAAACAGCAGGAAACATCGTCTAAAACTCAGGAGAAACGTTTCCTTGAAACTGCTCTGCTGTGCGTTCGTTCACCTAAGAGAGTTGAATCTATGTTGAGATTCAGCGAGTCAGAAACACGTTTCTTCTAGGAGCTGCGTTGGGATATTCCCGAGTGAATGGGACCATAGGCTGTACAGAGTAATATCTGCTTCTAAAACAAAAACGGAGCTATCTAACTGAATGGTTGTCAATGTGTGCATTCAACTGACAGAGTTAAACTCAAGTGTGGATTCAGCGGTTTGCAAACCCTTTCTGTGCAGAATCCAAAAACCGGTATTTCCAGCCCAATGCCGGCATCCGTAATAAACAGCAGGAGACTTCGTCTAAAACTCAGGAGAAACGTTTCCTTGAAACTGCTCTGCTGTGCGTTCGTTCACCTAAGAGAGTTGAATCAATGTTGGGATTCAGCGAGTCAGAAAAACGTTTCTTCTAGGAGCTGCGTTGGGATATTCCCGAGTGAATGGGACCATAGGCTGTACAGAGAAATATCTGCTTCTAAAACCAAAAGGGTGTAATCAAACTGAATGGTTGTCAATGTGTGCATTCAACTGACAGAGTTAAACTCACGTGTGGATTCATCGCTTTGCAAACCCTTAATGTGCAGAATCCCAAAACCGGTATTTCCAGCCCAATGCCGGCATCCGTACTAAACAGCAGGAAACTTCGTCTAAAACTCAGGAGAAACGTTTCCTTGAAACTGCTCTGCTGTGCGTTCGTTCACCTAAGAGAGTTGAATCTATGTTGATATTCAGCGAGTCAGAAACACGTTTCTTCTAGGAGCTGCGTTGGGATATTCCTGAGTGAATGGGACCATAGGCTGTACAGAGAAATATCTGCTTCTAAAACCAAAACGGAGCAATCTAACTGAATGGTTGTCAATGTGTGCATTCAACTGACAGAGTTAAACTCACGTGTGGATTCAGCGGTTTGCAAACCCTTTCTGTGTAGAATCGCAAAACCGGTATTTCCAGCCCAATGCCGGCATCCGTACTAACAGCAGGAAACTTCGTCTAAAACTCAGGAGAAACGTTTCCTTGAAACTGCTCTGCTGTGCGTTCGTTCACCTAAGAGAGTTGAATCTATGTTGAGATTCAGCGAGTCAGAAACACGTTTCTTCTAGGAGCTGCGTTGGGATATTCCCGAGTGAATGGGACCATAGGCTGTACAGAGAAATATCTGCTTCTAAAACCAAAACGGAGCTATCTAACTGAATTCTTGTCAATGTGTGCATTCAACTGACAGAGTTAATCTCACCTGTGGATTCAGCGGTTTGCAAACCCTTTCTGTGCAGAATCCCAAAACCGGAATTTCCAGCCCAATGCCGGCATCCGTACTAAACAGCAGGAGACTTCGTCTAAAACTCAGGAGAAACGTTTCCTTGAAACTGCTCTGCTGTGCGTTCGTTCACCTAAGAGAGTTGAATCAATGTTGGGATTCAGCGAGTCAGAAACACGTTTCTTCTAGGAGCTGCGTTGGGATATTCCCGAGTGAATGGGACCATAGGCTGTACAGAGAAATATGTGCTTCTAAAACAAAAACGGAACTATCTAACTGAATGGTTGTCAATGTGTGCATTCAACTGACAGAGTTAAACTCACGTGTGGATTCAGCGGTTTGCAAACCCTTTCTGTGCAGAATCCCAAAACCGGTATAACCAGCCCAATGCCGGCATCCGTACTAAACAGTAGGAAACTTCGTCTAAAACTCAGGAGAAACGTTTCCTTGAAACTGCTCTGCTGTGCGTTCGTTCACCTAAGAGAGTTGAATCTATGTTGAGATTCAGCGAGTCAGAAACACGTTTCTTCTAGGAGCTGCGTTGGGATATTCCCGAGTGAATGGGACCATAGGCGGTACAGAGAAATATCTGCTTCTAAAACCAAAACGGAGCTATCTAACTGAATGGTTGTCAGTGTGTGCATTCAACTGACAGAGTTAAACTCACGTGTGGATTCAGTGGTTTGCAAACCCTTTCTGTGCAGAATCCCAAAACCGGTATTTCCAGCCCAATGCCGGCATACGTACTAAACAGCAGGAAACTTCGTCTAAAACTCAGGAGAAACGTTTCCTTGAAACTGCTCTGCTGTGCGTTCGTTCACCTAAGACAGTTGAATCTATGTTGAGATTCAGCGAGTCAGAAACACGTTTCTTCTAGGAGCTGCGTTGGGATATTCCAGAGTGAATGGGACCATAGTCTGTACAGAGAAATATCTGCTTCTAAAAACAAAACGGAGCTATCTAACTGGATGTTTGTCAATGTGTGCATTCAACTGACAAAGTTAAACTCACGTGTGGATTCAGCGGTTTGCAAACCCTTTCTGTGCAGAATCCCAAAACCGGTATTTCCAGCCCAATGCCGGCATACATACTAAACTGCAGGAAACTTCGTCTAAAACTCAGGAGAAACGTTTCCTTGAAACTGCTCTGCTGTGCGTTCGTTCACCTAAGAGAGTTGAATCTATGTTGAGATTCAGCGAGTCAGAAACACGTTTCTTCCAGGAGTTGCGTTGGGATATTCCTGAGTGAATGGGACCATAGGCTGTACAGAGAAATATCTGCTTCTAAAACCAAAACGGAGCTATCTAACTGAATGGTTGTCAATGTGTGCATTCAACTGACAGAGTTAAACTCACGTGTGTATTCAGTGGTTTGCAAACCCTTTCTGTGCAGAATCCCAAAACCGGTATTTCCAGCCCAATGCCGGCATACGTACTAAACAGCAGGAAACTTCGTCTAAAACTCAGGAGAAACGTTTCCTTGAAACTGCTCTGCTGTGCATTCGTTCACCTAAGAGACTTGAATCTATGTTGAGATTCAGCGAGTCAGAAACACGTTTCTTCTAGGAGCTGCGTTCGGATATTCTCGAGTGAATGGGACCATAGGCTGTACAGAGAAATATCTGCTTCTAAAACCAAAAGGGTGCTATGAAACTGAATGGTTGTCAATGTGTGCATTCAACTGACAGAGTTAAACTCACGTGTGGATTCAGCGGTTAGCAAACCCTTTCTGTGCAGAATCCCAAAACCGGTATTTCCAGCCCAATGCCGGCATACGTACTAAACAGCAGGAGACTTCGTCTAATACTCAGGAGAAACGTTTCCTTGAAACTGCTCTGCTGTGCGTTCGTTCACCTAAGAGAGTTGAATCTATGTTGAGATTCAGCGAGTCAGAAACACGTTTCTTCTAGGAGCTGCGTTGGGATATTCCCGAGTGAATGGGACCATAGGCTGTACAGAGAAATATCTGCTTCTAAAACCAAAAGGGTGTAATCAAACTGAATGGTTGTCAATGTGTGCATTCAACTGACAGAGTTAAACTCACGTGTGGATTCAGCGGTTTGCAAACCCTTTCTGTGCAGAATCCCAAAACCGGTACATCCAGCTCAATGCCGTCATCCGTACTAAACAGCAGGAAACTTCGACTACAATTCAGGAGAAATGTTTCCTTTAAGCTGCTCTGCTGTCCGTTCGTTCACCTAAGAGAGTTGAATCTATGTTGAAATTCAGCGAGTCAGAAACACGTTTCTTCTAGGAGCTGCGTTGGGATATTCCCAAGTGAATGGGACCATAGGGTGTACAGAGAAATATCTGCTTCTAAAACCAAAACGGAGCTATCTAACTGAATGGTTGTCAATGTGTGCATTCAACTGACAGAGCTAAACTCACGTGTGGATTCAGCGGTGTGCAAACCCTTTCTGTGCAGAATCCCAAAACCGGTATTTCCAGCCCAATGCCGGCATACATACTAAACAGCAGGAAACTTCGTCTAAAACTCAGGAGAAACGTTTCCTTGAAACTGCTCTGCTGTGCGTTCGTTCAACTAAGAGAGTTGAATCTATGTTGAGATTCAGCGAGTCAGAAACACGTTTCTTCAAGGAGCTGCGTTGGGATATTCCCGAGTGAATGGGACCATAGGCTGTACAGAGAAATATCTGCTTCTAAAACCAAAACGGAGCTATCTAACTGGATGATTGTCAATGTGTGCATTCAACTGACAGAGGTAAACTCACGTGTGGATTCAGCGGTTTGCAAACCCTTTCTGTGCAGAATCCCAAAACCGTTATTTCCAGCCCAATGCCGGCATACGTACTAAACAGCAGGAAACTTCGTCTAAAACTCAGGAGAAACGTTTCCTTGAAACTCCTCTGCTGTGCGTTCGTTCACCTAAGAGAGTTGAATCTATGTTGAGATTCAGCGAGTCAGAAACACGTTTCTTCCAGGAGCTGCGTTGGGATATTCCCGAGTGAATGGGACCAAAGGCTGTACAGAGAAATTTCTGCTTCTAAAACCAAAACGGAGCTTTCTAACTGAATGGTTGTCAATGTGTGCATTCAACTGACAGAGTTAAACTCACGTGTGGATTCAGTGGTTTGCAAACCCTTTCTCTGCAGAATCCCAAAACCGGTATTTCCAGCCCAATGCCGGCATACATACTAAACAGCAGGAAACTTCATCTAAAACTCAGGAGAAAAGTTTCCTTGAAACTGCTCTGCTGTGCGTTCGTTCACCTAAGAGAGTTGAATCTATGTTGAGATTCAGCGAGTCAGAAACACGTTTCTTCCAGGAGCTGCGTTGGGATATTCCCGAGTGAATGGGACCATAGGCTGTACAGAGAAATATCTGCTTCTAAAACCAAAACGGACCTATCTAACTGAATGGTTGTCAATGTGTGCATTCAACTGACAGAGTTAAACTCACGTGTGGATTCAGTGGTTTGCAAACCCTTTCTGTGCAGAATCCCAAAACCGGTATTTCCAGCCCAATGCCGGCATACGTACTAAACAGCAGGAAACTTCGTCTAAAACTCAGGAGAAACGTTTCCTTGAAACTGCTCTGCTGTGCGTTCGTTCACCTAAGAGAGTTGAATCTATGTTGAGATTCAGCGAGTCAGAAACACGTTTCTTCTAGGAGCTGCGTTGGGATATTCCCGAGTGAATGGGACCATAGGCTGTACAGAGAAATATCTGCTTCTAAAACCAAAACGGAGCTATCTAACTGAATGGTTGTCAATGTGTGCATTCAACTGACAGAGTTAATCTCACGTGTGGATTCAGCGGTTTGCAAACCGTTTCTGTGCAGAATACCAAAACCGGTATTTCCTGCTCAATGCCGGCATACGTACTAAACAGCAGGAAACTTCGTCTAAAACTCAGGAGAAACGTTTCCTTGAAACTGCTCTGCTGTGCGTTCGTTCACCTAAGAGAGTTGAATCTATGTTGAGATTCAGCGAGTCAGAAACACGTTTCTTCTAGGAGCTGCGTTGGGATATTCCAGAGTGAATGGGACCATAGTCTGTTCAGAGAAATATCTGCTTCTAAAAACAAAACGGAGCTATCTAACTGGATGGTTGTCAATGTGTGCATTCAACTGACAAAGTTAAACTCACGTGTGGATTCAGCGGTTTGCAAACCCTTTCTGTGCAGAATCCCAAAACCGGTATTTCCAGCCCAATGCCGGCATACATACTAAACTGCAGGAAACTTCGTCTAAAACTCAGGAGAAACGTTTCCTTGAAACTGCTCTGCTGTGCGTTCGTTCACCTAAGAGAGTTGAATCTATGTTGAGATTCAGAGAGTCAGAAACACGTTTCTTCCAGGAGTTGCGTTGGGATATTCCTCAGTGAATGGGACCATAGGCTGTACAGAGAAATATCTGCTTCTAAAACCAAAACGGAGCAATCTAACTGAATGGTTGTCAATGTGTGCATTCAACTGACAGAGTTAAACTCACGTGTGGATTCAGCGGTTTGCAAACCCTTTCTGTGTAGAATCGCAAAACCGGTATTTCCAGCCCAATGCCGGCATCCGTACTAAACAGCAGTAAACTTCGTCTAAAACTCAGGAGAATCGTTTCCTTGAAACTGCTCTGCTGTGCGTTCGTTCAACTAAGAGAGTTGAATCTATGTTGAGATTCAGCGAGTCAGAAACACGTTTCTTCTAGGAGCTGCGTTGGGATATTCCCGAGTGAATGGGACCATAGGCTGTACAGAGAAATATCTGCTTCTAAAACCAAAACGGAGCTATCTAACTGAATTCTTGTCAATGTGTGCATTCAACTGACAGAGTTAATCTCACCTGTGGATTCAGCGGTTTGCAAACCCTTTCTGTGCAGAATCCCAAAACCGGTATTTCCAGCCCAATGTCGGCATCCGTACTAAACAGCAGGAAACTTCGTCTAAAACTCAGGAGAAACGTTTCCTTGAAACTGCTCTGCTGTGCGATCGATCACCTAAGAGAGTTGAACCTATGTTGAGATTCAGCGAGTCAGAAACACGTTTCTTCTAGGAGCTGCGTTGGGATATTCTCGAGTGAATGGGACCATAGGCTCTACAGAGAAATATCTGCTTCTAAAACCAAAACGGAACTATCTAACTAAATGGTTGTCAATGTGTGCATTCAACTGACAGAGTTAAACTCACGTGTGGATTCAGCGGTTTGCAAACCCTTTCTGTGCAGAATCCCAAAACCGGTACTTCCAGCCCAATGCCGGCATCCGTACTAAACAGCAGGAAACTTCGTCTAAAACTCAGGAGAAACGTTTCCTTGAAACTGCTCTGCTGTGCGATCGATCACCTAAGAGAGTTGAACCTATGTTGAGATTCAGCGAGTCAGAAACACGTTTCTTCTAGGAGCTGCGTTGGGATATTCCCGAGTGAATGGGACCATAGGGTGTACAGAGAAATATCTGCTTCTAAAACCAAAACGGAGCTATCAAACTGAATTTTTGTCAATGTGTGCATTCAACTGACAGAGTTAAACTCACGTGTGGATTCAGCGGTTTGCAAACCCTTTCTGTGCAGAATCCCAAAACCGGTATTTCCAACCCAATGCCGGCATGCGTACTAAACAGCAGGAAACTTCGTCTAAAACTCAGGAGAAACGTTTTCTTGAAACTGCGCTGCTATGCGTTCGTTCACCTAAGAGAGTTGAATCTATGTTGAGATTCAGCGAGTCAGAAACACGTTTCTTCTAGGAGGTGCGTTGGGATATTCCCGAGTGAATGGGACCAAAGGCTGTACAGAGAAATATCTGCTTCTAAAACCAAAACGGAGCTATCTAACTGGATGGTTGTCAATGTGTGCATTCAACTGACAGAGTTAAACTCACGTGTGGATTCAGCGGTTTGCAAACCCTTTCTGTGCAGAATCCCAAAACCGGTATTTCCAGCCCAATGCCGGCATACGTACTAAACAGCAGGAAACTTCGTCTAAAACTCAGGAGAAAAGTTTCCTTGAAACTGCTCTGCTGTGCGTTCATTCACCTAAGAGAGTTGAATCTATGTTGAGATTCAGCGAGTCAGAAACACGTTTCTTCTAGGAGCTGCGTTGGCATATTCCCGAGTGAATGGGACCATAGGCTGTACAGAGAAATATCTGCTTCTAAAACCAAAACAGAGCTATCTAACTGAATGGTTGTCAATGTGTGCATTCAACTGACAGAGTTAATCTCACGTGTGGATTCAGCGGTTTGCAAACCATTTCTGTGCAGAATCCCAAAACCGGTATTTCCTGCTCAATGCCGGCATACGTACTAAACAGCAGGAAACATCGTCTAAAACTCAGGAGAAACGTTTCCTTGAAACTGCTCTGCTGTACGTTCGTTCACCTAAGAGAGTTGAATCTATGTTGAGATTCAGCGAGTCAGAAACACGTTTCTTCTAGGAGCTGCGTTGGGATATTCCCGAGTGAATGGGACCATAGGCTGTACAGAGTAATATCTGCTTCTAAAACAAAAACGGAGCTATCTAACTGAATGGTTGTCAATGTGTGCATTCAACTGACAGAGTTAAACGCAAGTGTGGATTCAGCGGTTTGCAAACCCTTTCTGTGCAGAATCCAAAAACCGGTATTTCCAGCCCAATGCCGGCATCCGTAATAAACAGCAGGAGACTTCGTCTAAAACTCAGGAGAAACGTTTCATTGAAACTGCTCTGCTGTGCGTTCGTTCACCTAAGAGAGTTGAATCAATGTTGGGATTCAGCGAGTCAGAAACACGTTTCTTCTAGGAGCTGCGTTGGGATATTCCCGAGTGAATGGGACCATAGGCTGTACAGAGAAATATCTGCTTCTAAAACCAAAACGGAGCAATCTAACTGAATGGTTGTCAATGTGTGCATTCAACTGAGAGAGTTAAACTCACGTGTGGATTCAGCGGTTTGCAAACCCTTTCTGTGTCGAATCGCAAAACCGGTATTTCCAGCCCAATGCCGGCATACGTAGTAAACAGCAGGAAACTTCGTCTAAAACTCAAGAGAAACGTTTCCTTGAAACTGCTCTGCTGTGAGTTCGTTCAACTAAGAGAGTTGAATCTATGTTGAGATTCAGCGAGTCAGAACCACGTTTCTTCTAGGAGCTGCGTTGGGATATTCCCGAGTGAATGGGACCATAGGCTGTACAGAGAACTATCTGCTTCTAAAACCAAAACGGAGCTATCTAACTGAATTCTTGTCAATGTGTGCATTCAACTGACAGAGTTAATCTCACCTGTGGATTCAGCGGTTTGCAAACCCTTTCTGTGCAGAATCCCAAAACCGGTATTTCCAACCCAATGTCGGCATCCGTACTAAACAGCAGGAAACTTCGTCTAAAACTCAGGAGAAACGTTTCCTTGAAACTGCTCTGCTGTGCCTTCGTTCACCTAAGAGAGTTGAATCTATGTTGAGATTCAGCGAGTCAGAAAGACGTTTCTTCTAGGAGCTGCGTTGGGATATTCTCGAGTGAATGGGACCATAGGCTGTACAGAGAAATATGTGCTTCTAAAACCAAAACTGTGCTATCTAACTGAATGGTTGTCAATGTGTGCATTCAACTGACAGAGTTAAACTCACGTGTGGATTCAGCGGTTTGCAAACCCTTTCTGTGCAGAATCCCAAAACCGGTATTTCCAGCTCAATGCCGGCATCCGTACTAAACAGCAGAAAACTTCGTCTAAAACTCAGGAGAAAAGTTTCCTTGAAACTGCTCTGCTGTGCGTTCGTTCACCTAAGAGAGTTGAATCTATGTTCAGATTCAGCGAGTCAGAAACACGTTTCTTCTAGGAGCTGCGTTGGGATATTCCTGAGTGAATGGGGCCATAGGCTGTACAGAGAAATATCTGCTTCTAAAACCAAAACGGAGCAATCTAACTGAATGGTTGTCAATGTGTGCATTCAACTGACAGAGTTAAACTCACGTGTGGATTCAGCGGTTTGCAAACCCTTTCTGTGTAGAATCGCAAAACCGGTATTTCCAGCCCAATGCCGGCATCCGTACTAAACAGCAGGAAACTTCGTCTAAAACTCAGGAGAAACGTTTCCTTGAAACTGCTCTGCTGTGCGTTCGTTCAACTAAGAGAGTTGAATCTATGTTGAGATTCAGCGAGTCAGAAACACGTTTCTTCTAGGAGCTGCGTTGGGATATTCCCGAGTGAATGGGACCATAGGCTGTACAGAGAAATATCTGCTTCTAAAACCCAAACGGAGCTATCTAACTGGATGATTGTCAATGTGTGCATTCAACTGACAGAGGTAAACTCACGTTTGGATTCAGCGGTTTGCAAACCCTTTCTGTTCAGAATCCCAAAACCGGTACTTCCAGCCCAATGCCGGCATCCGTACTAAACAGCAGGAAACTTCGTCTAAAACGCAGGAGAAACGTTTCCTTGAAACTGCTCTGCTGTGCGATCGATCACCTAAGAGAGTTGAACCTATGTTGAGATTCAGCGAGTCAGAAACACGTTTCTTCTAGGAGCTGCGTTGGGATATTCCCGAGTGAATGGGACCATAGGGTGTACAGAGAAATATTTGCTTCTAAAACCAAAACGGAGCTATCAAACTGAATTTTTGTCAATGTGTGCATTCAACTGACAGAGTTAAACTCACGTGTGGATTCAGCGGTTTGCAAACCCTTTCTGTGCAGAATCCCAAAACCGGTATTTCCAACCCAATGCCGGCATGCGTACTAAACAGCAGGAAACTTCGTCTAAAACTCAGGAGAAACGTTTTCTTGAAACTGCGCTGCTGTGCGTTCGTTCACCTAAGAGAGTTGAATCTATGTTGAGATTCAGCGAGTCAGAAACACGTTTCTTCTAGGAGGTGCGTTGGGATATTCCCGAGTGAATGGGACCAAAGGCTGTACAGAGAAATATCTGCTTCTAAAACCAAAACGGAGCTATCTAACTGGATGGTTGTCAATGTGTGCATTCAACTGACAGAGTTAAACTCACGTGTGGATTCAGCGGTTTGCAAACCCTTTCTGTGCAGAATCCCAAAACCGGTATTTCCAGCCCAATGCCGGCATACGTACTAAACAGCAGGAAACTTCGTCTAAAACTCAGGAGAAAAGTTTCCTTGAAACTGCTCTGCTGTGCGTTCATTCACCTAAGAGAGTTGAATCTATGTTGAGATTCAGCGAGTCAGAAACACGTTTCTTCTAGGAGCTGCGTTGGCATATTCTCGAGTGAATGGGACCATAGGCTGTACAGAGAAATATCTGCTTCTAAAACCAAAACAGAGCTATCTAACTGAATGGTTGTCAATGTGTGCATTCAACTGACAGAGTTAAACTCAAGTGTGGATTCAGCGCTTTGCAAACCCTTTCTGTGCAGAATCCAAAAACCGGTATTTCCAGCCAAATGCCGGCATCCGTAATAAACAGCAGGAGACTTCGTCTAAAACTCAGGAGAAACGTTTCCTTGAAACTGCTCTGCTGTGCGTTCGTTCACCTAAGAGAGTTGAATCAATGTTGGGATTCAGCGAGTCAGAAACACGTTTCTTCTAGGAGCTGCGTTGGGATATTCCCGAGTGAATGGGACCATAGGCTGTACAGAGAAATATCTGCTTCTAAAAGAAAAACGGAACTATCTAACTGAATGGTTGTCAATGTGTGCATTCAACTGACAGAGTTAAACTCACGTGTGGATTCAGCGGTTTGCAAACCCTTTCTGTGCAGAATCCCAAAACCGGTATAACCAGCCCAATGCCGGCATACGTACTAAACAGCAGGAAGATTCGTCTAAAACTCAGGAGAAACGTTTCCTTGAAACTGCTCTGCTGTGCGTTCGTTCACCTAAGAGAGTTGAATCAATGTTGAGATTCAGCGAGTCAGAAACACGTTTCTTCTAGGAGCTGCGTTGGGATATTCTCGAGTGAATGGGACCATAGGCTCTACAGAGAAATATCTGCTTCTAAAACAAAAACGGAACTATCTAACTAAATGGTTGTCAATGTGTGCATTCAACTGACAGAGTTAAACTCACGTGTGGATTCAGCGGTTTGCAAACCCTTTCTGTGCAGAATCCCAAAACCGGTATTTCCAGCCCAATGCTGGCATACGTACTAAACAGCAGGAAACTTCGTCTAAAACTCAGGAGAAACGTTTCCTTGAAACTGCTCTGCTGTGCGTTCGTTCACCTAAGAGAGTTGAATCTATGTTGAGATTCAGCGAGTCAGAAACACGTTTCTTCTAGGAGCTGCGTTGGGATATTCCCGAGTGAATGGGACCATAGGCTGTACAGAGAAATATCTGCTTCTAAAACCAAAAGGGTGTAATCAAACTGAATGGTTGTCAATGTGTGCATTCAACTGACAGAGTTAAACTCACGTGTGGATTCAGCGGTTTGCAAACCCTTTCTGTGCAGAATCCCAAAACCAGAATTTCCAGCCCAATGCCGGCATACGTACTAAACAGCAGGAAACTTCGTCTAAAACTCAGGAGAAACGTTTCCTTGAAACTGCTCTGCTGTGCGTTCGTTCACCTAAGAGAGTTGAATCTATGTTGATATTCAGCGAGTCAGAAACACGTTTCTTCCAGGAGCTGCGTTGGGATATTCCCGAGTGAATGGGACCATAGGCTGTACAGAGAAATATCTGCTTCTAAAACCAAACGGAGCTATCTAACTGAATGGTTGTCAATGTGTGCATTCAACTGACAGAGTTAAACTCACGTGTGGATTCAGTGGTTTGCAAACCCTTTCTGTGCAGAATCCCAAAACCGGTATTTCCAGCCCAATGCCGGCATACGTACTATACAGCAGGAAACTGCGTCTAAAACTCAGGAGAAACGTTTCCTTGAAACTGCTCTGCTGTGCCTTCGTTCACCTAAGAGAGTTGAACCAATGTTGAGATTCAGCGAGTCAGAAACAAGTTTCTTCTAGGAGCTCCGTTGGGATATTCCCGAGTGAATGGGACCATAGGCTGTACAGAGAAATATCTGCTTCTAAAACCAAAACAGAGCTATCTAACTGAATGGTTGTCAATGTGTGCATTCAACTGACAGAGTTAATCTCACGTGTGGATTCAGCGGTTTGCAAACCATTTCTGTGCAGAATCCCAAAACCGGTATTTCCAGCTCAATGCCGGCATACGTACTAAACAGCAGGAAACATCGTCTAAAACTCAGGAGAAACGTTTCCTTGAAACTGCTCTGCTGTGCGTTCGTTCACCTAAGAGAGTTGAATCTATGTTGAGATTCAGCGAGTCAGAAACACGTTTCTTCTAGGAGCTGCGTTGGGATATTCCCGAGTGAATGGGACCATAGGCTGTACAGAGTAATATCTGCTTCTAAAACAAAAACGGAGCTATCTAACTGAATGGTTGTCAATGTGTGCATTCAACTGACAGAGTTAAACTCAAGTGTGGATTCAGCGGTTTGCAAACCCTTTCTGTGCAGAATCCAAAAACCGGTATTTCCAGCCCAATGCCGGCATCCGTAATAAACAGCAGGAGACTTCGTCTAAAACTCAGGAGAAACGTTTCCTTGAAACTGCTCTGCTGTGCGTTCGTTCACCTAAGAGAGTTGAATCAATGTTGGGATTCAGCGAGTCAGAAAAACGTTTCTTCTAGGAGCTGCGTTGGGATATTCCCGAGTGAATGGGACCATAGGCTGTACAGAGAAATATCTGCTTCTAAAACCAAAAGGGTGTAATCAAACTGAATGGTTGTCAATGTGTGCATTCAACTGACAGAGTTAAACTCACGTGTGGATTCATCGCTTTGCAAACCCTTTCTGTGCAGAATCCCAAAACCGGTATTTCCAGCCCAATGCCGGCATCCGTACTAAACAGCAGGAAACTTCGTCTAAAACTCAGGAGAAACGTTTCCTTGAAACTGCTCTGCTGTGCGTTCGTTCACCTAAGAGAGTTGAATCTATGTTGATATTCAGCGAGTCAGAAACACGTTTCTTCTAGGAGCTGCGTTGGGATATTCCTGAGTGAATGGGACCATAGGCTGTACAGAGAAATATCTGCTTCTAAAACCAAAACGGAGCAATCTAACTGAATGGTTGTCAATGTGTGCATTCAACTGACAGAGTTAAACTCACGTGTGGATTCAGCGGTTTGCAAACCCTTTCTGTGTAGAATCGCAAAACCGGTATTTCCAGCCCAATGCCGGCATCCGTACTAACAGCAGGAAACTTCGTCTAAAACTCAGGAGAAACGTTTCCTTGAAACTGCTCTGCTGTGCGTTCGTTCACCTAAGAGAGTTGAATCTATGTTGAGATTCAGCGAGTCAGAAACACGTTTCTTCTAGGAGCTGCGTTGGGATATTCCCGAGTGAATGGGACCATAGGCTGTACAGAGAAATATCTGCTTCTAAAACCAAAACGGAGCTATCTAACTGAATTCTTGTCAATGTGTGCATTCAACTGACAGAGTTAATCTCACCTGTGGATTCAGCGGTTTGCAAACCCTTTCTGTGCAGAATCCCAAAACCGGTATTTCCAGCCCAATGTCGGCATCCGTACTAAACAGCAGGAAACTTCGTCTAAAACTCAGGAGAAACGTTTCCTTGAAACTGCTCTGCTGTGCCTTCGTTCACCTAAGAGAGTTGAATCTATGTTGAGATTCAGCGAGTCAGAAAGACGTTTCTTCTAGGAGCTGCGTTGGGATATTCTCGAGTGAATGGGACCATAGGCTGTACAGAGAAATATGTGCTTCTAAAACCAAAACTGTGCTATCTAACTGAATGGTTGTCAATGTGTGCATTGAACTGACAGAGTTAAACTCACGTGTGGATTCAGCAGTTTGCAAACCCATTCTGTGCAGAATCCCAAAACCGGTATTTCCAGCTCAATGCCGGCATCCGTACTAAACAGCAGAAAACTTCGTCTAAAACTCAGGAGAAAAGTTTCCTTGAAACTGCTCTGCTGTGCGTTCGTTCACCTAAGAGAGTTGAATCTATGTTCAGATTCAGCGAGTCAGAAACACGTTTCTTCTAGGAGCTGCGTTGGGATATTCCTGAGTGAATGGGGCCATAGGCTGTACAGAGAAATATCTGCTTCTAAAACCAAAACGGAGCAATCTAACTGAATGGTTGTCAATGTGTGCATTCAACTGACAGAGTTAAACTCACGTGTGGATTCAGCGGTTTGCAAACCCTTTCTGTGTAGAATCGCAAAACCGGTATTTCCAGCCCAATGCCGGCATCCGTACTAAACAGCAGGAAACTTCGTCTAAAACTCAGGAGAAACGTTTCCTTGAAACTGCTCTGCTGTGCGTTCGTTCAACTAAGAGAGTTGAATCTATGTTGAGATTCAGCGAGTCAGAAACACGTTTCTTCTAGGAGCTGCGTTGGGATATTCCCGAGTGATTGGGACCATAGGCTGTACAGAGAAATATCTGCTTCTAAAACCCAAACGGAGCTATCTAACTGGATGATTGTCAATGTGTGCATTCAACTGACAGAGTTAAACTCACGTGTGGATTCAGCGGTTTGCAAACCCTTTCTGTTCAGAATCCCAAAACCGGTACTTCCAGCCCAATGCCGGCATCCGTACTAAACAGCAGGAAACTTCGTCTAAAACTCAGGAGAAACGTTTCCTTGAAACTGCTCTGCTGTGCGATCGATCACCTAAGAGAGTTGAACCTATGTTGAGATTCAGCGAGTCAGAAACACGTTTCTTCTAGGAGCTGCGTTGGGATATTCCCGAGTGAATGGGACCATAGGGTGTACAGAGAAATATCTGCTTCTAAAACCAAAACGGAGCTATCAAACTGAATTTTTGTCAATGTGTGCATTCAACTGACAGAGTTAAACTCACGTGTGGATTCAGCGGTTTGCAAACCCTTTCTGTGCAGAATCCCAAAACCGGTATTTCCAACCCAATGCCGGCATGCGTACTAAACAGCAGGAAACTTCGTCTAAAACTCAGGAGAAACGTTTCCTTGAAACTGCGCTGCTGTGCGTTCGTTCACCTAAGAGAGTTGAATCAATGTTGGGATTCAGCGAGTCAGAAACACGTTTCTTCTAGGAGCTGCGTTTGGATATTCCCGAGTGAATGGGACCATAGGCTGTACAGAGAAATATCTGCTTCTAAAACAAAAACGGAACTATCTAACTGAATGGTTGTCAATGTGTGCATTCAACTGACAGAGTTAAACTCACGTGTGGATTCAGCGGTTTGCAAACCCTTTCTGTGCAGAATCCCAAAACCGGTATAACCAGCCCAATGCCGGCATACGTACTAAACAGCAGGAAGATTCGTCTAAATCTCAGGAGAAACGTTTCCTTGAAACTGCTCTGCTGTGCGTTCGTTCACCTAAGAGAGTTGAATCAATGTTGAGATTCAGCGAGTCAGAAACACGTTTCTTCTAGGAGCTGCGTTGGGATATTCTCGAGTGAATGGGACCATAGGCTCTACAGAGAAATATCTGCTTCTAAAACAAAAACGGAACTATCTAACTAAATAGTTGTCAATGTGTGCATTCAACTGACAGAGTTAAACTCACGTGTGGATTCAGCGGTTTGCAAACCCTTTCTGTGCAGAATACCAAAACCGGTATTTCCAGCCCAATGCTGGCATACGTACTAAACAGCAGGAAACTTCGTCTAAAACTCAGGAGAAACGTTTCCTTGAAACTGCTCTGCTGTGCGTTCGTTCACCTAAGAGAGTTGAATCTATGTTGAGATTCAGCGAGTCAGAAACACGTTTCTTCTAGGAGCTGCGTTGGGATATTCCCGAGTGAATGGGACCATAGGCTGTACAGAGAAATATCTGCTTCTAAAACCAAAAGGGTGTAATCAAACTGAATGGTTGTCAATGTGTGCATTCAACTGACAGAGTTAAACTCACATGTGGATTCAGCGGTTTGCAAACCCTTTCTGTGCAGAATCCCAAAACCGGTATTTCCAGCCCAATGCCGGCATCCGTACTAAACAGCAGGAAACTTCGTCTAAAACTCAGGAGAAACGTTTCCTTGAAACTGCTCTGCTGTGCGTTCGTTCACCTAAGAGAGTTGAATCTATGTTGATATTCAGCGAGTCAGAAACACGTTTCTTCTAGGAGCTGCGTTGGGATATTCCCGAGTGAATGGGACCATAGGCTGTACAGAGAAATATCTGCTTCTAAAACCAAACGGAGCTATCTAACTGAATGGTTGTCAATGTGTGCATTCAACTGACAGAGTTAAACTCACGTGTGGATTCAGTGGTTTGCAAACCCTTTCTGTGCAGAATCCCAAAACCGGTATTTCCAGCCCAATGCCGGCATACGTACTATACAGCAGGAAACTGCGTCTAAAACTCAGGAGAAACGTTTCCTTGAAACTGCTCTGCTGTGCCTTCGTTCACCTAAGAGAGTTGAACCAATGTTGAGATTCAGCGAGTCAGAAACAAGTTTTTTCTAGGAGCTGCGTTGGGATATTCCCGAGTGAATGGGAGTATAGTCTGTACAGAGAAATATCTGCTTCTAAAACCAAAACGGAGCTATCTAACTGGATGGTTGTCAATGTGTGCATTCAACTGACAAAGTTAAACTCACGTGTGGATTTAGCGGTTTGCAAACCCTTTCTGTGCAGAATCCCAAAACCGGTATTTCCAGCCCAATGCCGGCATCCGTACTAAACAGCAGGAAACTTCGTCTAAAACGCAGGAGAATCGTTTTCTTGAAACTGCTCTGCTGTGCGTTCGTTCACCTAAGAGAGTTGAATCTATGTTGAGATTCAGCGAGTCAGAAACACGTTTCTTCTAGGAGCTGCGTTGGGATATTCCCGAGTGAATGGGACCATAGGCTGTACAGAGAAATATCTGCTTCTAAAACCAAAACGGAGCTATCTAACTGAATGGTTGTCAATGTGTGCATTCAACTGACAGAGTTAAACTCACGTGTGGATTCAGCGGTTTGCAAACCCTTTCTGTGCAGAATCCCAAAACCGGTATAACCAGCCCAATGCCGGCATACGTACTAAACAGCGGGAAACTTCGTCTAAATCTCAGGAGAAACGTATCCTTGAAACTGCTCTGCTGTGCGTTCGTTCACCTAAGAGAGTTGAATCTATGTTGAGATTCAGCGAGTCAGAAACACGTTTCTTCTAGGAGCTGCGTTGGGATATTCTCGAGTGAATGGGACCATAGGCTCTACAGAGAAATATCTGCTTCTAAAACAAAAACGGAACTATCTAACTGAATGGTTGTCAATGTGTGCATTCAACTGACAGAGTTAAAGTCACGTGTGGATTCAGCGGTTTGCAAACCCTTTCTGTGCAGAATCCCAAAACCGGTATTTCCAGCCCAATGCCGGCATCCGTACTAAACAGCAGGAAACTTCGTCTAAAACTCAGGAGAAACGTTTCCTTGAAACTGCTCTGCTGTGCGTTCGTTCACCTAAGAGAGTTGAATCTACGTTGAGATTCAGCGAGTCAGAAACACGTTTCTTCCAGGAGCTGCGTTGGGATATTCCTGAGTGAATGGGACCATAGTCTGCACAGAGAAATATCTGCTTCTAAAACCAAAACGGAGCTATTTAACTGGATGGTTGTCAATGTGTGCATTCAACTGACAAAGTTAAACTCACGTGTGGATTCAGCGGTTTGCAAACCCTTTCTGTGCAGAATCCCAAAACCGGTATTTCCAGCCCAATGCCGGCATCCGTACTAAACAGCAGGAAACTTCGTCTAAAACTCAGGAGAAACGTTTCCTTGAAACTGCTCTGCTGTGCGTTCGTTCACCTAAGAGAGTTGAATCAATGTTGAGATTCAGCGAGTCAGAAACACGTGTCTTCTAGGAGCTGCGTTGGGATATTCTCGAGTGAATGGGACCATAGGCTGTACAGAGAAATATCTGCTTCTAAAACCAAAAGTGTGCTATCTAACTGAATGGTTGTCAATGTGTGCATTCAACTGACAGAGTTAAACTCACGTGTGGATTCAGCGGTTTGCAAACCCTTTCTGTGCAGAATCCCAAAACCGGCAGTTCCAGCCCAATGCCGGCATCCGTACTAAACAGAAGGAAACTTCGTCTAAACCTCAGGAGAAACGTTTCCTTGAAACTGCTCTGCTGTGCGTTCGTTCACCTAAGAGAGTTGAATCTATGTTGAGATTCAGCGAGTCAGAAAGACGTTTCTTCTAGGAGCTGCGTTGGCTTATTCCCGAGTGAATGGGACCGTAGGCTGTACAGAGAAATATCTGCTTCTAAAACCAAAACGGAGCTATCTAACTGGATGATTGTCAATGTATGCATTCAACTGACAGAGTTAAAATCACGTGTGGATTCAACGGTTTGCAAACCCTTTCTGTGCAGAATCCCAAAACAGGTATTTCCAGCCCAATGCCGGCATACGTACTAAACAGCAGGAAATTTCGTCTAAAACTCAGGAGAAACGTTTCCTTGAAACTGCTCTGCTGTGCGTTCATTCACCTAAGAGAGTTGAATCTATGTTGAGATTCAGCGAGTCAGAAACACGTTTCTTCTAGGAGCTGCGTTGGGATATTCCCGAGTGAATGGGACCATAGGCTGTACATAGAAATGTCTGCTTCTAAAATCAAAAGGGTGTAATCAAAATGAATGGTTGTCAATGTGTGCATTCAACTGACCGAGTTAAACTGACGTGTGGATTCAGAGGTTTGCAAACCCTTTCTGTGCAGAATCCCAAAACCGGAATTTCCAGCCCAATGCCGGCATACGTACTAAACAGCAGGAAACTTCGTCTAAAACTCAGGAGAAACGTTTCCTTGAAACTGCTCTGCTGTGCGTTCGTTCACCTAAGAGAGTTGAATCTATGTTGAGATTCAGCGAGTCAGAAACACGTTTCTTCTAGGAGCTGCGTTGGGATATTCCCGAGTGAATGGGACCATAGGCTGTACAGAGAAATATCTGCTTCTAAAACCAAAACGGAGCTATCTAACTGAATGGTTGTCAATGTGTGCATTCAACTGACAGAGTTAAACTCACGTGTGGATTCAGCGGTTTGCAAACCCTTTCTGTGCAGAATCCCAAAACCGGTATTTCCAGCCCAATATCGGCATCCGTACTAAACAGCAGGAAACTTCGTCTAAAACTCAGGAGAAACGTTTCCTTGAAACTGCTCTGCTGTGCGTTCGTTCACCTAAGAGAGTTGAATCTACGTTGAGATTCAGCGAGTCAGAAACACGTTTCTTCCAGGAGCTGCGTTGGGATATTCCTGAGTGAATGGGACCATAGTCTGCACAGAGAAATATCTGCTTCTAAAACCAAAAGGGAGCTATTTAACTGGATGGTTGTCAATGTGTGCATTCAACTGACAAAGTTAAACTCACGTGTGGATTCAGCGGTTTGCAAACCCTTTCTGTGCAGAATCCCAAAACCGGTATTTCCAGCCCAATGCCGGCATCCGTACTAAACAGCAGGAAACTTCGTCTAAAACTCAGGAGAAACGTTTCCTTGAAACTGCTCTGCTGTGCGTTCGTTCACCTAAGAGAGTTGAATCAATGTTGAGATTCAGCGAGTCAGAAACACGTTTCTTCTAGGAACTGCGTTGGGATATTCTCGAGTGAATGGGACCATAGGCTGTACAGAGAAATATCTGCTTCTAAAACCAAAAGTGTGCTATCTAACTGAATGGTTGTCAATGTGTGCATTCAACTGACAGAGTTAAACTCACGTGTGGATTCAGTGGTTTGCAAACCCTTTCTGTGCAGAATCCCAAAACCGGCAGTTCCAGCCCAATGCCGGCATCCGTACTAAACAGAAGGAAACTTCGTCTAAAACTCAGGAGAAACGTTTCCTTGAAACTGCTCTGCTGTGCGTTCGTTCACCTAAGAGAGTTGAATCTATGTTGAGATTCAGCGAGTCAGAAAGACGTTTCTTCTAGGAGCTGCGTTGGGTTATTCCCGAGTGAATGGGACCGTAGGCTGTACAGAGAAATATCTGCTTCTAAAACCAAAACGGAGCTATCTAACTGGATGATTGTCAATGTATGAATTCAACAGACAGAGTTAAAATCACGTGTGGATTCAACGGTTTGCAAACCCTTTTTGTGCAGAATCCCAAAACAGGTATTTCCAGCCCAATGCCGGCATACGTACTAAACAGCAGGAAATTTCGTCTAAAACTCAGGAGAAACGTTTCCTTGAAACTGCTCTGCTGTGCGTTCATTCACCTAAGAGAGTTGAATCTATGTTGAGATTCAGCGAGTCAGAAACACGTTTCTTCTAGGAGCTGCGTTGGGATATTCCCGAGTGAATGGGACCATAGGCTGTACATAGAAATATCTGCTTCTAAAATCAAAAGGGTGTAATCAAAATGAATGGTTGTCAATGTGTGCATTCAACTGACAGAGTTAAACTGACGTGTGGATTCAGCGGTTTGCAAACCCTTTCTGTGCAGAATCCCAAAACCGGTATTTCCAGCCCAATGCCGGCATACGTACTAAACAGCAGGAAACTTCGTCTAAAACTCAGGAGAAACGTTTCCTTGAAACTGCTCTGCTGTGCGTTCGTTCACCTAAGAGAGTTGAATCTATGTTGAGATTCAGCGAGTCAGAAACACGTTTCTTCTAGGAGCTGCGTTGGGATATTCCCGAGTGAATGGGACCATAGGCTGTACAGAGAAATATCTGCTTCTAAAACCAAAACGGAGCTATCTAACTGAATGGTTGTCAATGTGTGCATTCAACTGACAGAGTTAAACTCACGTGTGGATTCAGCGGTTTGCAAACCCTTTCTGTGCAGAATCCCAAAACCGGTATTTCCAGCCCAATGCCGGCATACGTACTAAACAGCAGGAAACTTCGTCTAAAACTCAGGAGAAACGTTTCCTTGAAACTTCTCTGCTGTGCGTTCGTTCACCTAAGAGAGTTGAATCTATGTTGAGATTCAGCGAGTCAGAAACACGCTTCTTCTAGGAGCTGCGTTGGGATATTCCCGAGTGAATGGGACCATAGGCTGTACAGAGAAATATCTGCTTCTAAAACCAAAACGGAGCTATCTAACTGAATGGTTGTCAATGTGTGCATTCAACTGACAGAGTTAAAGTCACGTGTGGAATCAGCGGTTTGCAAACACTTTCTGTGCAGAATCCCAAAACCGGTATTTCCAGCCCAATGCCGGCATCCGTACTAAACAGCAGGAAACTTCGTCTGAAACTCAGGAGAAACGTTTCCTTGAAACTGCTCTGCTGTGCGTTCGTTCACCTAAGAGAGTTGAATCTATGTTGAGATTCAGCGAGTCAGAAACACGTTTCTTCTAGGAGCTGCGTTGGGATATTCCCGAGTGAATGGGACCATAGGCTGTACAGAGAAATATCTGCTTCTAAAACCAAAACGGAGCTATCTAACTGAATGGTTGTCAATGTGTGCATTCAACTGACAGAGTTAATCTCACGTGTGGATTCAGCGGTTTGCAAACCCTTTCTGTGCAGAATCCCAAAACCGGTATTTCCAGCCCAATGTCGGCATCCGTACTAAACAGCAGGAAACTTCGTCTAAAACTCAGGAGAAACGTTTCCTTGAAACTGCTCTGCTGTGCGTTCGTTCACCTAAGAGAGTTGAATCTACGTTGAGATTCAGCGAGTCAGAAACACGTTTCTTCCAGGAGCTGCGTTGGGATATTCCTGAGTGAATGGGACCATAGTCTGCACAGAGAAATATCTGCTTCTAAAACCAAAAGGGAGCTATTTAACTGGATGGTTGTCAATGTGTGCATTCAACTGACAAAGTTAAACTCACGTGTGGATTCAGCGGTTTGCAAACCCTTTCTGTGCAGAATCCCAAAACCGGTATTTCCAGCCCAATGCCGGCATCCGTACTAAACAGCAGGAAACTTCGTCTAAAACTCAGGAGAAACGTTTCCTTGAAACTGCTCTGCTGTGCGTTCGTTCACCTAAGAGAGTTGAATCAATGTTGAGATTCAGCGAGTCAGAAACACGTTTCTTCTAGGAACTGCGTTGGGATATTCTCGAGTGAATGGGACCATAGGCTGTACAGAGAAATATCTGCTTCTAAAACCAAAAGTGTGCTATCTAACTGAATGGTTGTCAATGTGTGCATTCAACTGACCGAGTTAAACTCACGTGTGGTTTCAGTGGTTTGCAAACCCTTTCTGTGCAGAATCCCAAAACCGGCAGTTCCAGCCCAATGCCGGCATCCGTACTAAACAGAAGGAAACTTCGTCTAAAACTCAGGAGAAACGTTTCCTTGAAACTGCTCTGCTGTGCGTTCGTTCTCCTAAGAGAGTTGAATCTATGTTGAGATTCAGCGAGTCAGAAAGTCGTTTCTTCTAGGAGCTGCGTTGGGTTATTCCCGAGTGAATGGGACCGTAGGCTGTACAGAGAAATATCTGCTTCTAAAACCAAAACGGAGCTATCTAACTGGATGATTGTCAATGTATGCATTCAACTGACAGAGTTAAAATCACGTGTGGATTCAACGGTTTGCAAACCCTTTCTGTGCAGAATCCCAAAACAGGTATTTCCAGCCCAATGCCGGCATACATACTAAACAGCAGGAAATTTCGTCTAAAACTCAGGAGAAACGTTTCCTTGAAACTGCTCTGCTGTGCGTTCATTCACCTCAGAGAGTTGAATCTATGTTGAGATTCAGCGAGTCAGAAACACGTTTCTTCTAGGAGCTGCGTTGGGATATTCCCGAGTGAATGGGACCATAGGCTGTACATAGAAATATCTGCTTCTAAAATCAAAAGGGTGTAATCAAAATGAATGGTTGTCAATGTGTGCATTCAACTGACAGAGTTAAACTGACGTGTGGATTCAGCGGTTTGCAAACCCTTTCTGTGCAGAATCCCAAAACCGGTATTTCCAGCCCAATGCCGGCATACGTACTAAACTGCAGGAAACTTCGTCTAAAACTCAGGAGAAACGTTTCCTTGAAACTGCTCTGCTGTGCGTTCGTTCACCTAAGAGAGTTGAATCTATGTTGAGATTCAGCGAGTCAGAAACACGTTTCTTCTAGGAGCTGCGTTGGGATATTCCCGAGTGAATGGGACCATAGGCTGTACAGAGAAATATCTGCTTCTAAAACCAAAACGGAGCTATCTAACTGAATGGTTGTCAATGTGTGCATTCAACTGACAGAGTTAAACTCACGTGTGTATTCAGCGGTTTGCAAACCCTTTCTGTGCAGAATCCCAAAACCGGTATTTCCAGCCCAATGCCGGCATACGTACTAAACAGCAGGAAACTTCGTCTAAAACTCAGGAGAAACGTTTCCTTGAAACTGCTCTGCTGTGCGTTCGTTCACCTAAGAGAGTTGAATCTATGTTGAGATTCAGCGAGTCAGAAACACGTTTCTTCTAGGAGCTGCGTTGGGATATTCCCGAGTGAATGGGACCATAGGCTGTACAGAGAAATATCTGCTTCTAAAACCAAAACGGAGCTATCTAACTGAATGGTTGTCAATGTGTGCATTCAACTGACAGAGTTAAACTCACGTGTGGATTCAGCGGTTTGCAAACCCTTTCTGTGCAGAATCCCAAAACCGGTATTTCCAGCCCAATGCCGGCATCCGTACTAAACAGCAGGAAACTTCGTCTAAAACTCAGGAGAAACGTTTCCTTGAAACTGCTCTGCTGTGCGTTCGTTCACCTAAGAGAGTTGAATCTACGTTGAGATTCAGCGAGTCAGAAACACGTTTCTTCCAGGAGCTGCGTTGGGATATTCCTGAGTGAATGGGACCATAGTCTGCACAGAGAAATATCTGCTTCTAAAACCAAAAGGGAGCTATTTAACTGGATGGTTGTCAATGTGTGCATTCAACTGACAAAGTTAAACTCACGTGTGGATTCAGCGGTTTGCAAACCCTTTCTGTGCAGAATCCCAAAACCGGTAGTTCCAGCCCAATGCCGGCATCCGTTCTAAACAGCAGGAAACTTCGTCTAAAACTCAGGAGAAATGTTTCCTTGAAACTGCTCTGCTGTGCGTTCGTTCACCTAAGAGAGTTGAATCAATGTTGAGATTCAGCGAGTCAGAAACACGTTTCTTCTAGGAGCTGCGTTGGGATATTCTCGAGTGAATGGGACCATAGGCTGTACAGAGAAATATCTGCTTCTAAAACCAAAAGTGTGCTATCTGACTGAATGGTTGTCAATGTGTGCATTCAACTGACAGAGTTAAACTCACGTGTGGATTCAGTGGTTTGCAAACCCTTTCTGTGCAGAATCCCAAAACCGGCAGTTCCAGCCCAATGCCGGCATCCGTACTAAACAGAAGGAAACTTCGTCTAAAACTCAGGAGAAACGTTTCCTTGAAACTGCTCTGCTGTGCGTTCGTTCACCTAAGAGAGTTGAATCTATGTTTAGATTCAGCGAGTCAGAAAGACGTTTCTTCGAGGAGCTGCGTTGGCTTATTCCCGAGTGAATGGGACCGTAGGCTGTACAGAGAAATATCTGCTTCTAAAACCAAAACGGAGCTATCTAACTGGATGATTGTCAATGTATGCATTCAACTGACAGAGTTAAAATCACGTGTGGATTCAACGGTTTGCAAACCCTTTCTGTGCAGAATCCCAAAACAGGTATTTCCAGCCCAATGCCGGCATACGTACTAAACAGCAGGAAATTTCGTCTAAAACTCAGGAGAAACGTTTCCTTGAAACTGCTCTGCTGTGCGTTCATTCACCTAAGAGAGTTGAATCTATGTTGAGATTCAGCGAGTCAGAAACACGTTTCTTCTAGGAGCTGCGTTGGGATATTCCCGAGTGAATGGGACCATAGGCTGTACATAGAAATATCTGCTTCTAAAATCAAAAGGGTGTAATCAAAATGAATGGTTGTCAATGTGTGCATTCAACTGACAGAGTTAAACTGACGTGTGGATTCAGCGGTTTGCAAACCCTTTCTGTGCAGAATCCTAAAACCGGTATTTCCAGCCCAATGCCGGCATACGTACTAAACAGCAGGAAACTTCGTCTAAAACTCAGGAGAAACGTTTCCTTGAAACTGCTCTGCTGTGCGTTCGTTCACCTAAGAGAGTTGAATCTATGTTGAGATTCAGCGAGTCAGAAACACGTTTCTTCTAGGAGCTGCGTTGGGATATTCCCGAGTGAATGGGACCATAGGCTGTACAGAGAAATATCTGCTTCTAAAACCAAAACGGAGCTATCTAACTGAATGGTTGTCAATGTGTGCATTCAACTGACAGAGTTAATCTCACGTGTGGATTCAGCGGTTTGCAAACCCTTTCTGTGCAGAATCCCAAAACCGGTATTTCCAGCCCAATGTCGGCATCCGTACTAAACAGCAGGAAACTTCGTCTAAAACTCAGGAGAAACGTTTCCTTGAAACTGCTCTGCTGTGCGTTCGTTCACCTAAGAGAGTTGAATCTACGTTGAGATTCAGCGAGTCAGAAACACGTTTCTTCCAGGAGCTGCGTTGGGATATTCCTGAGTGAATGGGACCATAGTCTGCACAGAGAAATATCTGCTTCTAAAACCAAAAGGGAGCTATTTAACTGGATGGTTGTCAATGTGTGCATTCAACTGACAAAGTTAAACTCACGTGTGGATTCAGCGGTTTGCAAACCCTTTCTGTGCAGAATCCCAAAACCGGTATTTCCAGCCCAATGCCGGCATCCATACTAAACAGCAGGAAACTTCGTCTAAAACTCAGGAGAAACGTTTCCTTGAAACTGCTCTGCTGTGCGTTCGTTCACCTAAGAGAGTTGAATCAATGTTGAGATTCAGCGAGTCAGAAACACGTTTCTTCTAGGAACTGCGTTGGGATATTCTCGAGTGAATGGGACCATAGGCTGTACAGAGAAATATCTGCTTCTAAAACCAAAAGTGTGCTATCTAACTGAATGGTTGTCAATGTGTGCATTCAACTGACAGAGTTAATCTCACGTGTGGATTCAGCGGTTTGCAAACCCTTTCTGTGCAGAATCCCAAAACCGGTATTTCCAGCCCAATGTCGGCATCCGTACTAAACAGCAGGAAACTTCGTCTAAAACTCAGGAGAAACGTTTCCTTGAAACTGCTCTGCTGTGCGTTCGTTCACCTAAGAGAGTTGAATCTATGTTGAGATTCAGCGAGTCAGAAAGACGTTTCTTCTAGGAGCTGCGTTGGGATATTCTCGAGTGAATGGGACCATAGGCTGTACAGAGAAATATGTGCTTCTAAAACCAAAACTGTGCTATCTAACTGAATGGTTGTCAATGTGTGCATTGAACTGACAGAGTTAAACTCACGTGTGGATTCAGCGGTTTGCAAACCCTTTCTGTGCAGAATCCCAAAACCGGTATTTACAACCCAATGCCGGCATGCGTACTAAACAGCAGGAAACTTCGTCTAAAACTCAGGAGAAACGTTTTCTTGAAACTGCGCTGCTGTGCGTTCGTTCACTTAAGAGAGTTGAATCTATGTTGAGATTCAGCGAGTCAGAAACACGTTTCTTCTAGGAGGTGCGTTGGGATATTCCCGAGTGAATGGGACCAAAGGCTGTACAGAGAAATATCTGCTTCTAAAACCAAAACGGAGCTATCTAACTGGATGGTTGTCAATGTGTGCATTCAACTGACAGAGTTAAACTCACGTGTGGATTCAGCGGTTTGGAAACCCTTTCTGTGCAGAATCCCAAAACCGGTATTTCCAGCCCAATGCCGGCATCCGTACTAAACAGCAGGAAACTTCGTCTAAAACTCAGGAGAAACGTTTCCTTGAAACTGCTCTGCTGTGCGTTCGTTCACCTAAGAGAGTTGAATCAATGTTGAGATTCAGCGAGTCAGAAACACGTTTCTTCTAGGAACTGCGTTGGGATATTCTCGAGTGAATGGGACCATAGGCTGTACAGAGAAATATCTGCTTCTAAAACCAAAAGTGTGCTATCTAACTGAATGGTTGTCAATGTGTGCATTCAACTGACAGAGTTAAACTCACGTGTGGATTCAGTGGTTTGCAAACCCTTTCTGTGCAGAATCCCAAAACCGGCAGTTCCAGCCCAATGCCGGCATCCGTACTAAACAGAAGGAAACTTCGTCTAAAACTCAGGAGAAACGTTTCCTTGAAACTGCTCTGCTGTGCGTTCGTTCACCTAAGAGAGTTGAATCTATGTTGAGATTCAGCGAGTCAGAAAGACGTTTCTTCTAGGAGCTGCGTTGGGATATTCCCGAGTGAATGGGACCGTAGGCTGTACAGAGAAATATCTGCTTCTAAAACCAAAACGGAGCTATCTAACTGGATGATTGTCAATGAATGCATTCAACTGACAGAGTTAAAATCACGTGTGGATTCACCGGTTTGCAAACCCTTTCTGTGCAGAATCCCAAAACAGGTATTTCCAGCCCAATGCCGGCATACGTACTAAACAGCAGGAAATTTCGTCTAAAACTCAGGAGAAACGTTTCCTTGAAACTGCTCTGCTGTGCGTTCATTCACCTAAGAGAGTTGAATCTATGTTGAGATTCAGCGAGTCAGAAACACGTTTCTTCTAGGAGCTGCGTTGGGATATTCCCGAGTGAATGGGACCATAGGCTGTACATAGAAATATCTGCTTCTAAAATCAAAAGGGTGTAATCAAAATGAATGGTTGTCAATGTGTGCATTCAACTGACAGAGTTAAACTGACGTGTGGATTCAGCGGTTTGCAAACCCTTTCTGTGCAGAATCCCAAAACCGGTATTTCCAGCCCAATGCCGGCATACGTACTAAACAGCAGGAAACTCCGTCTAAAACTCAGGAGAAACGTTTCCTTGAAACTGCTCTGCTGTGCGTTCGTTCACCTAAGAGAGTTGAATCTATGTTGAGATTCAGCGAGTCAGAAACACGTTTCTTCTAGGAGCTGCGTTGGGATATTCCCGAGTGAATGGGACCATAGGCTGTACAGAGAAATATCTGCTTCTAAAACCAAAACGGAGCTATCTAACTGAATGGTTGTCAATGTGTGCATTCAACTGACAGAGTTAATCTCACGTGTGGATTCAGCGGTTTGCAAACCCTTTCTGTGCAGAATCCCAAAACCGGTATTTCCAGACCAATGTCGGCATCCGTACTAAACAGCAGGAAACTTCGTCTAAAACTCAGGAGAAACGTTTCCTTGAAACTGCTCTGCTGTGCGTTCGTTCACCTAAGAGAGTTGAATCTATGTTGAGATTCAGCGAGTCAGAAAGACGTTTCTTCTAGGAGCTGCGTTGGGATATTCTCGAGTGAATGGGACCATAGGCTGTACAGAGAAATATGTGCTTCTAAAACCAAAACTGTGCTATCTAACTGAATGGTTGTCAATGTGTGCATTGAACTGACAGAGTTAAACTCACGTGTGGATTCAGCAGTTTGCAAACCCTTTCTGTGCAGAATCCCAAAACCGGTATTTCCAGCTCAATGCCGGCATCCGTACTAAACAGCAGAAAACTTCGTCTAAAACTCAGGAGAAAAGTTTCCTTGAAACAGCTCTGCTGTGCGTTCGTTCACCTAAGAGAGTTGAATCTATGTTCAGATTCAGCGAGTCAGAAACACGTTTCTTCTAGAAGATGCGTTGGGATATTCCCGAGTGAATGGGACCATAGGCTGTACAGAGAAATATCTGCTTCTAAAACCAAAACGGAGCAATCTAACTGAATGGTTGTCAATGTGTGCATTCAACTGACAGAGTTAAACTCACGTGTGGATTCAGCGGTTTGCAAACCCTTTCTGTGCAGAATCGCAAAACCGGTATTTCCAGCCCAATGCCGGCATCCGTACTAAACAGCAGGAAACTTCGTCTAAAACTCAGGAGAAACGTTTCCTTGAAACTGCTCTGCTGTGCGTTCGTTCAACTAAGAGAGTTGAATCTATGTTGAGATTCAGCGAGTCAGAAACACGTTTCTTCTAGGAGCTGCGTTGGGATATTCCCGAGTGAATGGGACCATAGGGTGTACAGAGAAATATCTGCTCCTAAAACCAAAACGGAGCTATCAAACTGAATTTTTGTCAATGTGTGCATTCAACTGACAGAGTTAAACTCACGTGTGGATTCAGCGGTTTGCAAACCCTTTCTGTGCAGAATCCCAAAACCGGTATTTCCAACCCAATGCCGGCATGCGTACTAAACAGCAGGAAACTTCGTCTAAAACTCAGGAGAAACGTTTTCTTGAAACTGCGCTGCTGTGCGTTCGTTCACTTAAGAGAGTTGAATCTATGTTGAGATTCAGCGAGTCAGAAACACGTTTCTTCTAGGAGGTGCGTTGGGATATTCCCGAGTGAATGGGACCAAAGGCTGTACAGAGAAATATCTGCTTCTAAAACCAAAACGGAGCTATCTAACTGGATGGTTGTCAATGTGTGCATTCAACTGACAGAGTTAAACTCACGTGTGGATTCAGCGGTTTGGAAACCCTTTCTGTGCAGAATCCCAAAACCGGTATTTCCAGCCCAATGCCGGCATACGTACTATACAGCAGGAAACTTCGTCTAAAACTCAGGAGAAAAGTTTCCTTGAAACTGCTCTGCTGTGCGTTCATTCACCTAAGAGAGTTGAATCTATGTTGAGATTCAGCGAGTCAGAAACACGTTTCTTCTAGGAGCTGCGTTGGGATATTCCCGAGTGAATGGGACCATAGGCTGTACAGAGAAATATCTGCTTCTAAAACCAAAACAGAGCTATCTAACTGAATGGTTGTCAATGTGTGCATTCAACTGACAGAGTTAACCTCACGTGTGGATTCAGCGGTTTGCAAACCATTTCTGTGCAGAATCCCAAAACCGGTATTTCCTGCTCAATGCTGGCATACGTACTAAACAGCAGGAAACATCGTCTAAAACTCAGGAGAAACGTTTCCTTGAAACTGCTCTGCTGTGCGTTCGTTCACCTAAGAGAGTTGAATCTATGTTGAGATTCAGCGAGTCAGAAACACGTTTCTTCTAGGAGCTGCGTTGGGATATTCCCGAGTGAATGGGACCATAGACTGTACAGAGTAATATCTGCTTCTAAAACAAAAACGGAGCTATCTAACTGAATGGTTGTCAATGTGTGCATTCAACTGACAGAGTTAAACTCAAGTGTGGATTCAGCGGTTTGCAAACCCTTTCTGTGCAGAATCCAAAAACCGGTATTTCCAGCCCAATGCCGGCATCCGTAATAAACAGCAGGAGACTTCGTCTAAAACTCAGGAGAAACGTTTCCTTGAAACTGCTCTGCTGTGCGTTCGTTCACCTAAGAGAGTTGAATCAATGTTGGGATTCAGCGAGTCAGAAACACGTTTCTTCTAGGAGCTGCGTTGGGATATTCCCGAGTGAATGGGACCATAGACTGTACAGAGAAATATCTGCTTCTAAAACCAAAACGGAGCTATCTAACTGGATGGTTGTCAATGTGTGCATTCAACTGACAGAGTTAAACTCACGTGTGGATTCAGCGGTTTGCAAACCCTTTCTGTGCAGAATCCCAAAACCGGTATAACCAGTCCAATGCCGGCATACGTACTAAACAGCAGGAAGATTCGTCTAAAACTCAGGAGAAACGTTTCCTTGAAACTGCTCTGCTGTGCGTTCGTTCACCTAAGAGAGTTGAATCAATGTTGAGATTCAGCGAGTCAGAAACACGTTTCTTCTAGGAGCTGCGTTGGGATATTCCCGAGTAAATGGGACCATAGGCTGTACAGAGAAATATCTGCTTCTAAAACCAAAAGGGTGTAATCAAACTGAATGGTTGTCAACGTGTGCATTCAACTGACAGAGTTAAACTCACGTGTGGATTCAGCGGTTTGCAAACCCTTTCTGTGCAGAATTCCAAAACCGGTATTTCCAGCCCAATGCCGGCATCCGTACTAAACAGCAGGAAACTTCGTCTAAAACTCAGGAGAAACGTTTCCTTGAAACTGCTCTGCTGTGCGTTCGTTCACCTAAGAGAGTTGAACCAATGTTGAGATTCAGCGAGTCAGAAACCAGTTTCTTCTAGGAGCTGCGTTGGGATATTCCCGAGTGAATGGGAGTATAGTCTGTACAGAGAAATATCTGCTTCTAAAACCAAAACGGAGCTATCTAACTGGATGGTTGTCAATGTGTGCATTCAACTGACAAAGTTAAACTCACGTGTGGATTCAGCGGTTTGCAAACCCTTTCTGTGCAGAATCCCAAAACCGGTATTTCCAGCCCAATGCCGGCATCCGTACTAAACAGCAGGAAACTTCGTCTAAAACTCAGGAGAATCGTTTTCTTGAAACTGCTCTGCTGTGCGTTCGTTCACCTAAGAGAGTTGAATCTATGTTGAGATTCAGCGAGTCAGAAACACGTTTCTTCTAGGAGCTGAGTTGGGATATTCCCGAGTGAATGGGACCATAGGCTGTACAGAGAAATATCTGCTTCTAAAACCAAAACGGAGCTATCTAACTGAATGGTTGTCAATGTGTGCATTCAACTGACAGAGTTAAACTCACGTGTGGATTCAGCGGTTTGCAAATCCTTTCTGTGCAGAATCCCAAAACCGGTATAACCAGCCCAATGCCGGCATACGTACTAAACAGCGGGAAACTTCGTCTAAAACTCAGGAGAAACGTATCCTTGAAACTGCTCTGCTGTGCGTTCGTTCACCTAAGAGAGTTGAATCTATGTTGAGATTCAGCGAGTCAGAAACACGTTTCTTCTAGGAGCTGCGTTGGGATATTCTCGAGTGAATGGGACCATAGGCTCTACAGAGAAATATCTGCTTCTAAAACAAAAACGGAACTATCTAACTGAATGGTTGTCAATGTGTGCATTCAACTGACAGAGTTAAACTCACGTGTGGATTCAGCGGTTTGCAAACCCTTTCTGTGCAGAATCCCAAAACCGGTATTTCCAGCCCAATGCCGGCATCCGTGCTAAACAGCAGGAAACTTCGTCTAAAACTCAGGAGAAACGTTTCCTTGAAACTGCTCTGCTGTGCGTTCGTTCACCTAAGAGAGTTGAATCTACGTTGAGATTCAGCGAGTCAGAAACACGTTTCTTCCAGGAGCTGCGTTGGGATATTCCTGAGTGAATGGGACCATAGTCTGCACAGAGAAATATCTGCTTCTAAAACCAAAACGGAGCTATTTAACTGGATGGTTGTCAATGTGTGCATTCAACTGACAAAGTTAAACTCACGTGTGGATTCAGCGGTTTGCAAACCCTTTCTGTGCAGAATCCCAAAACCGGTATTTCCAGGCCAATGCCGGCATCCGTACTAAACAGCAGGAAACTTCGTCTAAAACTCAGGAGAAACGTTTCCTTGAAACTGCTCTGCTGTGCGTTCGTTCACCTAAGAGAGTTGAATCAATGTTGAGATTCAGCGAGTCAGAAACACGTTTCTTCTAGGAGCTGCGTTGGGATATTCTCGAGTGAATGGGACCATAGGCTGTACAGAGAAATATCTGCTTCTAAAACCAAAAGTGTGCTATCTAACAGAATGGTTGTCAATGTGTGCCTTCAACTGACAGAGTTAAACTCACGTGTGGATTCAGTGGTTTGCAAACCCTTTCTGTGCAGAATCCCAAAACCGGCAGTTCCAGCCCAATGCCGGCATCCGTACTAAACAGAAGGAAACTTCGTCTAAAACTCAGGAGAAACGTTTCCTTGAAACTGCTCTGCTGTGCGTTCGTTCACCTAAGAGAGTTGAATCTATGTTGAGATTCAGCGAGTCAGAAAGACGTTTCTTCTAGGAGCTGCGTTGGGTTATTCCCGAGTGAATGGGACCGTAGGCTGTACAGAGAAATATCTGCTTCTAAAACCAAAACGGAGCTATCTAACTGGATGATTGTCAATGTATGCATTCAACTGACAGAGTTAAAATCACGTGTGGATTCAACGGTTTGCAAACCCTTTCTGTGCAGAATCCCAAAACCGGTATTTCCAGCCCAATGCTGGCATACGTACTAAACAGCAGGAAATTTCGTCTAAAACTCAGGAGAAAAGTTTCCTTGAAACTGCTCTGCTGTGCGTTCGTTCACCTAAGAGAGTTGAATCTATGTTGAGATTCAGCGAGTCAGAAACACGTTTCTTCTAGGAGCTGCGTTGGGATATTCCCGAGTGAATGGGACCATAGGCTGTACATAGAAATATCTGCTTCTAAAATCAAAACGGTGTAATCAAAATGAATGGTTGTCAATGTGTGCATTCAACTGACAGAGTTAAACTGACGTGTGGATTCAGCGGTTTGCAAACCCTTTCTGTGCAGAATCGCAAAACCGGTATTTCCAGCCCAATGCCGGCATCCGTACTAAACAGCAGGAAACTTCGTCTAAAACTCAGGAGAAACGTTTCCTTGAAACTGCTCTGCTGTGCGTTCGTTCACCTAAGAGAGTTGAATCTATGTTGAGATTCAGCGAGTCAGAAAGACGTTTCTTCTAGGAGCTGCGTTGGGATATTCCCGAGTGAATGGGACCATAGGCTGTACAGAGAAATATCTGCTTCTAAAACCAAAACGGAGCTATCTAACTGAATGGTTGTCAATGTGTGCATTCAACTGACACAGTTAATCTCACGTGTGGATTCAGCGGTTTGCAAACCCTTTCTGTGCAGAATCCCAAAACCGGTATTTCCAGCCCAATGCCGGCATACGTACTAAACAGCAGGAAACTTCGTCTAAAACTCAGGAGAAACGTTTCCTTGAAACTGCTCTGCTGTTCGTTCGTTCACCTAAGAGAGTTGAATCTATGTTGATATTCAGCGAGTCAGAAAGACGTTTCTTCTAGGAGCTGCGTTGGGATATTCTCGAGTGAATGGGACCATAGGCTGTACAGAGAAATATGTGCTTCTAAAACCAAAACTGTGCTATCTAACTGAATGGTTGTCAATGTGTGCATTCAACTGACAGAGTTAAACTCACGTGTGGATTCAGCGGTTTGCAAACCCTTTCTGTGCAGAATCCCAAAACCGGTATTTCCAGCTCAATGCCGGCATCCGTACTAAACAGCAGAAAACTTCGTCTAAAACTCAGGAGAAAAGTTTCCTTGAAACTGCTCTGCTGTGCGTTCGTTCAACTAAGAGAGTTGAATCTATGTTCAGATACAGCGAGTCAGAAACACGTTTCTTCTAGGAGCTGCGTTGGGATATTCCTGAGTGAATGGGACCATAGGCTGTACAGAGAAATATCTGCTTCTAAAACCAAAACGGAGCAATCTAACTGAATGGTTGTCAATGTGTGCATTCAACTGACAGAGTTAAACTCACGTGTGGATTCAGCGGTTTGCAAACCCTTTCTGTGCAGAATCGCAAAACCGGTATTTCCAGCCCAATGCCGGCATCCGTACTAAACAGCAGGAAACTTCGTCTAAAACTCAGGAGAAACGTTTCCTTGAAACTGCTCTGCTGTGCGTTCGTTCACCTAAGAGAGTTGAATCTATGTTGAGATTCAGCGAGTCAGAAACACGTTTCTTCTAGGAGCTGCGTTGGGATATTCCCGAGTGAATGGGACCATAGGCTGTACAGAGAAATATCTGCTTCTAAAACCCAAACGGAGCTATCTAACTGGATGATTGTCAATGTGTGCATTCAACTGACAGAGTTAAACTCACGTGTGGATTCAGCGGTTTGCAAACCCTTTCTGTTCAGAATCCCAAAACCGGTACTTCCAGCCCAATGCCGGCATCCGTACTAAACAGCAGGAAACTTCGTCTAAAACTCAGGAGAAACGTTTCCTTGAAACTGCTCTGCTGTGCGATCGATCACCTAAGAGAGTTGAACCTATGTTGAGATTCAGCGAGTCAGAAACACGTTTCTTCTAGGAGCTGCATTGGGATATTCCTAGTGAATGGGACCATAGACTGTACAGAGAAATATCTGCTCCTAAAACCAATAGGGTGCTATCTAACTGAATGGTTGTCAATGTGTGCATTCAACAGATAGAGTTAAACTCACGTTTGGATTCAGCGGTTTACAAACACTTTCTTTGCAGAATCCCAAAACCGGTAATTCCAACTCAATGCCGGCATTCGTACTAAACTGCAGGAACCTTCGCCTAAAACTCAGGAAAAACGTTTCCTTGAAACTGCTCTGCTGTTCGTTCGTTCACCTAAGAGAGTTGAATCTATGTTGAGATTCAGCGAGTCAGAAACACGTTTCTTCTAGGAGGTGCGTTGGGATATTCCCGAGTGAATGGGACCATAGGCTCTACAGAGAAATATCTGCTTCTAAAACCAAAACGGAGCTATCTAACTGAATGGTTGTCAATGTGTGCATTCAACTGACAGAGTTAAACTCACGTGTGGATTCAGCGGTTTGCAAACCCTTTCTGTGCAGAATCCGAAAACCGGTATTTCCAGCCCAATGCCGGCATACGTAGTAAACAGCAGGAAACTTCGTCTAAAACTCAGGAAAAAAGTTTCCTTGAAACTGCTCTGCTGTGCGTTCGTTCACCTAAGAGAGTTGAATCTATGTTGAGATTCAGCGAGTCAGAAACACGTTTCTTCTAGGAGGTGCGTTGGGATATTCCCGAGTGAATGGGACCAAAGGCTGTACAGAGAAATATCTGCTTCTAAAACCAAAACGGAGCTATCTAACTGGATGGTTGTCAATGTGTGCATTCAACTGACAAAGTTAAACTCACGTGTGGATTTAGCGGTTTGCAAACCCTTTCTGTGCAGAATCCCAAAACCGGTATTTCCAGCCCAATGCCGGCATACGTACTAAACAGCAGGAAACTTCGTCTAAAACTCAGGAGAATCGTTTTCTTGAAACTGCTCTGCTGTGCGTTCGTTCACCTAAGAGAGTTGAATCTATGTTGAGATTCAGCGAGTCAGAAACACGTTTCTTCTAGGAGCTGCGTTGGGATATTCCCGAGTGAATGGGACCATAGGCTGTACAGAGAAATATCTGCTTCTAAAACCAAAAGTGTGCTATCTAACTGAATGGTTGTCAATGTGTGCATTCAACTGACAGAGTTAAACTCACGTGTGGATTCAGTGGTTTGCAAACCCTTTCTGTGCAGAATCCCAAAACCGGCAGTTCCAGCCCAATGCCGGCATCCGTACTAAACAGAAGGAAACTTCGTCTAAAACTCAGGAGAAACGTTTCCTTGAAACTGCTCTGCTGTGCGTTCGTTCACCTAAGAGAGTTGAATCTATGTTGAGATTCAGCGAGTCAGAAAGACGTTTCTTCTAGGAGCTGCGTTGGGTTATTCCCGAGTGAATGGGACCGTAGGCTGTACAGAGAAATATCTGCTTCTAAAACCAAAATGGAGCTATCTAACTGGATGATTGTCAATGTATGCATTCAACTGACAGAGTTAAAATCACGTGTGGATTCAACGGTTTGCAAACCCTTTCTGTGCAGAATCCCAAAACCGGTATTTCCAGCCCAATGCCGGCATACGTACTAAACAGCAGGAAATTTCGTCTAAAACTCAGGAGAAACGTTTCCTTGAAACTGCTCTGCTGTGCGTTCGTTCACCTAAGAGAGTTGAATCTATGTTGAGATTCAGCGAGTCAGAAACACGTTTCTTCTAGGAGCTGCGTTGGGATATTCCCGAGTGAATGGGACCATAGGCTGTACATAGAAATATCTGCTTCTAAAATCAAAAGGGTGTAATCAAAATGAATGGTTGTCAATGTGTGCATTCAACTGACAGAGTTAAACTGACGTATGGATTCAGCGGTTTGCAAACCCTTTCTGTGCAGAATCCCAAAACCGGTATTTCCAGCCCAATGCCGGCATACGTACTAAACAGCAGGAAACTTCGTCTAAAACTCAGGAGAAACGTTTCCTTGAAACTGCTCTGCTGTGCGTTCGTTCACCTAAGAGAGTTGAATCTATGTTGAGATTCAGCGAGTCAGAAACACGTTTCTTCTAGGAGCTGCGTTGGGATATTCCCGAGTGAATGGGACCATAGGCTGTACAGAGAAATATCTGCTTCTAAAACCAAAACGGAGCTATCTAACTGAATGGTTGTCAATGTGTGCATTCAACTGACAGAGTTAATCTCACGTGTGGATTCAGCGGTTTGCAAACCCTTTCTGTGCAGAATCCCAAAACCGGTATTTCCAGCCCAATGTCGGCATCCGTACTAAACAGCAGGAAACTTCGTCTAAAACTCAGGAGAAACGTTTCCTTGAAACTGCTCTTCTGTGCGTTCGTTCACCTAAGAGAGTTGAATCTATGTTGAGATTCAGCAAGTCAGAAAGACGTTTCTTCTAGGAGCTGCGTTGGGATATTCTCGAGTGAATGGGACCATAGGCTGTACAGAGAAATATGTGCTTCTAAAACCAAAACTGTGCTATCTAACTGAATGGTTGTCAATGTGTGCATTCAACTGACAGAGTTAAACTCACGTGTGGATTCAGCGGTTTGCAAACCCTTTCTGTGCAGAATCCCAAAACCGGTATTTCCAGCTCAATGCCGGCATCCGTACTAAACAGCAGAAAACTTGGTCTAAAACTCAGGAGAAAAGTTTCCTTGAAACTGCTCTGCTGTGCGTTCGTTCACCTAAGAGAGTTGAATCTATGTTCAGATTCAGCGAGTCAGAAACACGTTTCTTCTAGGAGCTGCGTTGGGATATTCCTGAGTGAATGGGACCATAGGCTGTACAGAGAAATATCTGCTTCTAAAACCAAAACGGAGCAATCTAACTGAATGGTTGTCAATGTGTGCATTCAACTGACAGAGTTAAACTCACGTGTGGATTCAGCGGTTTGCAAACCCTTTCTGTGCAGAATCGCAAAACCGGTATTTCCAGCCCAATGCCGGCATCCGTACTAAACAGCAGGAAACTTCGTCTAAAACTCAGGAGAAACGTTTCCTTGAAACTGCTCTGCTGTGCGTTCGTTCAACTAAGAGAGTTGAATCTATGTTGAGATTCAGCGAGTCAGAAACACGTTTCTTCTAGGAGCTGCGTTGGGATATTCCCGAGTGAATGGGACCATAGGCTGTACAGAGAAATATCTGCTTCTAAAACCCAAACGGAGCTATCTAACTGGATGATTGTCAATGTGTGCATTCAACTGACAGAGATAAACTCACGTGTGGATTCAGCGGTTTGCAAACCCTTTCTGTTCAGAATCCCAAAACCGGTACTTCCACCCCAATGCCGGCATCCGTACTAAACAGCAGGAAACTTCGTCTAAAACTCAGGAGAAACGTTTCCTTGAAACTGCTCTGCTGTGAGATCGATCACCTAAGAGAGTTGAACCTATGTTGAGATTCAGCGAGTCAGAAACACGTTTCTTCTAGGAGCTGCATTGGGATATTCCCGAGTGAATGGGACCATAGACTGTACAGAGAAATATCTGCTCCTAAAACCAATAGGGTGCTATCTAACTGAATGGTTGTCAATGTGTGCATTCAACAGATAGAGTTAAACTCACGTTTGGATTCAGCGGTTTACAAACCCTTTCTTTGCAGAATCCCAAAACCGGTAATTCCAGCTCAATGCCGGCATTCGTACTAAACTGCAGGAACCTTCGCCTAAAACTCAGGAAAAACGTTTCCTTGAAACTGCTCTGCTGTGCGTTCGTTCACCTAAGAGAGTTGAATCTATGTTGAGATTCAGCGAGTCAGAAACACGTTTCTTCTAGGAGGTGCGTTGGGATATTCCCGAGTGAATGGGACCAAAGGCTGTAAAGAGAAATATCTGCTTCTAAAACCAAAACGGAGCTATCTAACTGGATGGTTGTCAATGTGTGCATTCAACTGACAAAGTTAAACTCACGTGTGGATTTAGCGGTTTGCAAACCCTTTCTGTGCAGAATCCCAAAACCGGTATTTCCAGCCCAATGCCGGCATCCGTACTAAACAGCAGGAAACTTCGTCTAAAACTCAGGAGAATCGTTTTCTTGAAACTGCTCTGCTGTGCGTTCGTTCACCTAAGAGAGTTGAATCTATGTTGAGATTCAGCGAGTCAGAAACACGTTTCTTCTAGGAGCTGCGTTGGGATATTCCCGAGTGAATGGGACCATAGGCTGTACAGAGAAATATCTGCTTCTAAAGCCAAAACGGAGCTATCTAACTGAATGGTTGTCAATGTGTGCATTCAACTGACAGAGTTAAACTCACGTGTGGATTCAGCGGTTTGCAAACCCTTTCTGTGCAGAATCCCAAAACCGGTATAACCAGCCCAATGCCGGCATACGTACTAAACAGCGGGAAACTTCGTCTAAAACTCAGGAGAAACGTATCCTTGAAACTGCTCTGCTGTGCGTTCGTTCACCTAAGAGAGTTGAATCTATGTTGAGATTCAGCGAGTCAGAAACACGTTTCTTCTAGGAGCTGCGTTGGGATATTCTCGAGTGAATGGGACCACAGGCTCTACAGAGAAATATCTGCTTCTAAAACAAAAACGGAATATCTAACTGAATGGTTGTCAATGTGTGCATTCAACTGACAGAGTTAAAGTCACGTGTGGATTCAGCGGTTTGCAAACCCTTTCTGTGCAGAATCCCAAAACCGGTATTTCCAGCCCAATGCCGGCATCCGTACTAAACAGCAGGAAACTTCGTCTAAAACTCAGGAGAAACGTTTCCTTGAAACTGCTCTGCTGTGCGTTCGTTCACCTAAGAGAGTTGAATCTACGTTGAGATTCAGCGAGTCAGAAACACGTTTCTTCCAGGAGTTGCGTTGGGATATTCCTGAGTGAATGGGACCATAGTCTGCACAGAGAAATATCTGCTTCTAAAACCAAAAGGGAGCTATTTAACTGGATGGTTGTCAATGTGTGCATTCAACTGACAAAGTTAAACTCACGTGTGGATTCAGCGGTTTGCAAACCCTTTCTGTGCAGAATCCCAAAACCGGTATTTCCAGCCCAATGCCGGCATCCGTACTAAACAGCAGGAAACTTCGTCTAAAACTCAGGAGAAACGTTTCCTTGAAACTGCTCTGCTGTGCGTTCGTTCACCTAAGAGTGTTGAATCAATGTTGAGATTCAGCGAGTCAGAAACACGTGTCTTCTAGGAGCTGCGTTGGGATATTCTCGAGTGAATGGGACCATAGGCTGTACAGAGAAATATCTGCTTCTAAAACCAAAAGTGTGCTATCTAACTGAATGGTTGTCAATGTGTGCATTCAACTGACAGAGTTAAACTCACGTGTGTATTCAGTGGTTTGCAAACCCTTTCTGTGCAGAATCCCAAAACCGGCAGTTCCAGCCCAATGCCGGCATCCGTACTAAACAGAAGGAAACTTCGTCTAAAACTCAGGAGAAACGTTTCCTTGAAACTGCTCTGCTGTGCGTTCGTTCACCTAAGAGAGTTGAATCTATGTTGAGATTCAGCGAGTCAGAAAGACGTTTCTTCTAGGAGCTGCGTTGGGTTATTCCCGAGTGAATGGGACCGTAGGCTGTACAGAGAAATATCTGCTTCTAAAACCAAAACGGAGCTATCTAACTGGATGATTGTCAATGTATGCATTCAACTGACAGAGTTAAAATCACGTGTGGATTCAGCGGTTTGCAAACCCTTTCTGTGCAGAATCCCAAAACAGGTATTTCCAGCCCAATGCCGGCATACGTACTAAACAGCAGGAAATTTCGTCTAAAACTCAGGAGAAACGTTTCCTTGAAACTGCTCTGCTGTGCGTTCATTCACCTAAGAGAGTTGAATCTATGTTGAGATTCAGCGAGTCAGAAACACGTTTCTTCTAGGAGCTGCGTTGGGATATTCCCGAGTGAATGGGACCATAGGCTGTACATAGAAATATCTGCTTCTAAAATCAAAAGGGTGTAATCAAAATGAATGGTTGTCAATGTGTGCATTCAACTGACAGAGTTAAACTGACGTGTGGATTCAGCGGTTTGCAAACCCTTTCTGTGCAGAATCCCAAAACCGGTATTTCCAGCCCAATGCCGGCATACGTACTAAACAGCAGGAAACTTCGTCTAAAACTCAGGAGAAACGTTTCCTTGAAACTGCTCTGCTGTGCGTTCGTTCACCTAAGAGAGTTGAATCTATGTTGAGATTCAGCGAGTCAGAAACACGTTTCTTCTAGGAGCTGCGTTGGGATATACCCGAGTGAATGGGACCATAGGCTGTACAGAGAAATATCTGCTTCTAAAACCAAAACGGAGCTATCTAACTGAATGGTTGTCAATGTGTGCATTCAACTGACAGAGTTAATCTCACGTGTGGATTCAGCGGTTTGCAAACCCTTTCTGTGCAGAATCCCAAAACCGGTATTTCCAGCCCAATGTCGGCATCCGTACTAAACAGCAGGAAACTTCGTCTAAAACTCAGGAGAAACGTTTCCTTGAAACTGCTCTGCTGTGCGTTCGTTCACCTAAGAGAGTTGAATCTATGTTGAGATTCAGCGAGTCAGAAAGACGTTTCTTCTAGGAGCTGCGTTGGGATATTCTCGAGTGAATGGGACCATAGGCTGTACAGAGAAATATGTGCTTCTAAAACCAAAACTGTGCTATCTAACTGAATGGTTGTCAATGTGTGCATTGAACTGACAGAGTTAAACTCACGTGTGGATTCAGCAGTTTGCAAACCCTTTCTGTGCAGAATCCCAAAACCGGTATTTCCAGCTCAATGCCGGCATCCGTACTAAACAGCAGAAAACTTCGTCTAAAACTCAGGAGAAAAGTTTCCTTGAAACAGCTCTGCTGTGCGTTCGTTCACCTAAGAGAGTTGAATCTATGTTCAGATTCAGCGAGTCAGAAACACGTTTCTTCTAGGAGCTGCGTTGGGATATTCCTGAGTGAATGGGACCATAGGCTGTACAGAGAAATATCTGCTTCTAAAACCAAAACGGAGCAATCTAACTGAATGGTTGTCAATGTGTGCATTCAACTGACAGAGTTAAACTCACGTGTGGATTCAGCGGTTTGCAAACCCTTTCTGTGCAGAATCGCAAAACCGGTATTTCCAGCCCAATGCCGGCATCCGTACTAAACAGCAGGAAACTTCGTCTAAAACTCAGGAGAAACGTTTTCTTGAAACTGCGCTGCTGTGCGTTCGTTCACTTAAGAGAGTTGAATCTATGTTGAGATTCAGCGAGTCAGAAACACGTTTCTTCTAGGAGCTGCGTTGGGATATTCCCGAGTGAATGGGACCAAAGGCTGTACAGAGAAATATCTGCTTCTAAAACCAAAACGGAGCTATCTAACTGGATGGTTGTCAATGTGTGCATTCAACTGACAGAGTTAAACTCACGTGTGGATTCAGCGGTTTGGAAACCCTTTCTGTGCAGAATCCCAAAACCGGTATTTCCAGCCCAATGCCGGCATACGTACTAAACAGCAGGAAACTTCGTCTAAAACTCAGGAGAAAAGTTTCCTTGAAACTGCTCTGCTGTGCGTTCATTCACCTAAGAGAGTTGAATCTATGTTGAGATTCAGCGAGTCAGAAACACGTTTCTTCTAGGAGCTGCGTTGGGATATTCCCGAGTGAATGGGACCATAGGCTGTACAGAGAAATATCTGCTTCTAAAACCAAAACAGAGCTATCTAACTGAATGGTTGTCAATGTGTGCATTCAACTGACAGAGTTAACCTCACGTGTGGATTCAGCGGTTTGCAAACCATTTCTGTGCAGAATCCCAAAACCGGTATTTCCTGCTCAATGCCGGCATACGTACTAAACAGCAGGAAACATCGTCTAAAACTCAGGAGAAACGTTTCCTTGAAACTGCTCTGCTGTGCGTTCGTTCACCTAAGAGAGTTGAATCTATGTTGAGATTCAGCGAGTCAGAAACACGTTTCTTCTAGGAGCTGCGTTGGGATATTCCCGAGTGAATGGGACCATAGACTGTACAGAGTAATATCTGCTTCTAAAACAAAAACGGAGCTATCTAACTGAATGGTTGTCAATGTGTGCATTCAACTGACAGAGTTAAACTCAAGTGTGGATTCAGCGGTTTGCAAACCCTTTCTGTGCAGAATCCCAAAACCGGTATTTCCAGCCCAATGCCGGCATCCGTAATAAACAGCAGGAGACTTCGTCTAAAACTCAGGAGAAACGTTTCCTTGAAACTGCTCTGCTGTGCGTTCGTTCACCTAAGAGAGTTGAATCAATGTTGGGATTCAGCGAGTCAGAAACACGTTTCTTCTAGGAGCTGCGTTGGGATATTCCCGAGTGAATGGGACCATAGGCTGTACAGAGAAATTTCTGCTTCTAAAACCAAAACGGAGCTATCTAACTGGATGGTTGTCAATGTGTGCATTCAACTGACAGAGTTAAACTCACGTGTGGATTCAGCGGTTTGCAAACCCTTTCTGTGCAGAATCCCAAAACCGGTATTTCCAGCCCAATGCCGGCATCCGTACTAAACAGCAGGAAACTTCGTCTAAAACTCAGGAGAAACGTTTCCTTGAAACTGCTCTGCTGTGCGTTCGTTCACCTAAGAGAGTTGAATCTATGTTGATATTCAGCGAGTCAGAAACACGTTTCTTCCAGGAGCTGCGTTGGGATATTCCCGAGTGAATGGGACCATAGGCTGTACAGAGAAATATCTGCTTCTAAAACCAAACGGAGCTATCTAACTGAATGGTTGTCAATGTGTGCATTCAACTGACAGAGTTAAACTCAAGTGTGGATTCAGTGGTTTGCAAACCCTTTCTGTGCAAATCCCAAAACCGGTATTTCCAGCCCAATGCCGGCATACGTACTATACAGCAGGAAACTGCGTCTAAAACTCAGGAGAAACGTTTCCTTGAAACTGCTCTGCTGTGCGTTCGTTCACCTAAGAGAGTTGAACCAATGTTGAGATTCAGCGAGTCAGAAACACGTGTCTTCTAGGAGCTGCGTTGGGATATTCCCGAGTGAATGGGAGTATAGTCTGTACAGAGAAATATCTGCTTCTAAAACCAAAACGGAGCTATCTAACTGGATGGTTGTCAATGTGTGCATTCAACTGACAAAGTTAAACTCACGTGTGGATTCAGCGGTTTGCAAACCCTTTCTGTGCAGAATCCCAAAACCGGTATTTCCAGCCCAATGCCGGCATCCGTACTAAACAGCAGGAAACTTCGTCTAAAACTCAGGAGAATCGTTTTCTTGAAACTGCTCTGCTGTGCGTTCGTTCACCTAAGAGAGTTGAATCTATGTTGAGATTCAGCGAGTCAGAAACACGTTTCTTCTAGGAGCTGCGTTGGGATATTCCCGAGTGAATGGGACCATAGGCTGTACAGAGAAATATCTGCTTCTAAAACCAAAACGGAGCTATCTAACTGAATGGTTGTCAATGTGTGCATTCAACTGACAGAGTTAAACTCACGTGTGGATTCAGCGGTTTGCAAATCCTTTCTGTGCAGAATCCCAAAACCGGTATAACCAGCCCAATGCCGGCATACGTACTAAACAGCGGGAAACTTCGTCTAAAACTCAGGAGAAACGTATCCTTGAAACTGCTCTGCTGTGCGTTCGTTCACCTAAGAGAGTTGAATCTATGTTGAGATTCAGCGAGTCAGAAACACGTTTCTTCTAGGAGCTGCGTTGGGATATTCTCGAGTGAATGGGACCATAGGCTCTACAGAGAAATATCTGCTTCTAAAACAAAAACGGAACTATCTAACTGAATGGTTGTCAATGTGTGCATTCAACTGACAGAGTTAAAGTCACGTGTGGATTCAGCGGTTTGCAAACCCTTTCTGTGCAGAATCCCAAAACCGGTATTTCCAGCCCAATGCTGGCATCCGTACTAAACAGCAGGAAACTTCGTCTAAAACTCAGGAGAAACGTTTCCTTGAAACTGCTCTGCTGTGCGTTCGTTCACCTAAGAGAGTTGAATCTACGTTGAGATTCAGCGAGTCAGAAACACGTTTCTTCCAGGAGCTGCGTTGGGATATTCCTGAGTGAATGGGACCATAGTCTGCACAGAGAAATATCTGCTTCTAAAATCAAAACGGTGTAATCAAAATGAATGGTTGTCAATGTGTGCATTCAACTGACAGAGTTAAACTGACGTGTGGATTCAGCGGTTTGCAAACCCTTTCTGTGCAGAATCCCAAAACCGGTATTTCCAGCCCAATGCCGGCATACGTACTAAACAGCAGGAAACTTCGTCTAAAACTCAGGAGAAACGTTTCCTTGAAACTGCTCTGCTGTGCGTTCGTTCACCTAAGAGAGTTGAATCTATGTTGAGATTCAGCGAGTCAGAAACACGTTTCTTCTAGGAGCTGCGTTGGGATATTCCCGAGTGAATGGGACCATAGGCTGTACAGAGAAATATCTGCTTCTAAAACCAAAACGGAGCTATCTAACTGAATGGTTGTCAATGTGTGCATTCAACTGACACAGTTAATCTCACGTGTGGATTCAGCGGTTTGCAAACCCTTTCTGTGCAGAATCCCAAAACCGGTATTTCCAGCCCAATGTCGGCATCCGTACTAAACAGCAGGAAACTTCGTCTAAAACTCAGGAGAAACGTTTCCTTGAAACTGCTCTGCTGTTCGTTCGTTCACCTAAGAGAGTTGAATCTATGTTGAGATTCAGCGAGTCAGAAAGACGTTTCTTCTAGGAGCTGCGTTGGGATATTCTCGAGTGAATGGGACCATAGGCTGTACAGAGAAATATGTGCTTCTAAAACCAAAACTGTGCTATCTAACTGAATGGTTGTCAATGTGTGCATTCAACTGACAGAGTTAAACTCACGTGTGGATTCAGCGGTTTGCAAACCCTTTCTGTGCAGAATCCCAAAACCGGTATTTCCAGCTCAATGCCGGCATCCGTACTAAACAGCAGAAAACTTCGTCTAAAACTCAGGAGAAAAGTTTCCTTGAAACTGCTCTGCTGTGCGTTCGTTCACCTAAGAGAGTTGAATCTATGTTCAGATTCAGCGAGTCAGAAACACGTTTCTTCTAGGAGCTGCGTTGGGATATTCCTGAGTGAATGGGACCATAGGCTGTACAGAGAAATATCTGCTTCTAAAACCAAAACGGAGCAATCTAACTGAATGGTTGTCAATGTGTGCATTCAACTGACAGAGTTAAACTCACGTGTGGATTCAGCGGTTTGCAAACCCTTTCTGTTCAGAATCCCAAAACCGGTACTTCCAGCCCAATGCCGGCATCCGTACTAAACAGCAGGAAACTTCGTCTAAAACTCAGGAGAAACGTTTCCTTGAAACTGCTCTGCTGTGCGATCGATCACCTAAGAGAGTTGAACCTATGTTGAGATTCAGCGAGTCAGAAACACGTTTCTTCTAGGAGCTGCATTGGGATATTCCTAGTGAATGGGACCATAGACTGTACAGAGAAATATCTGCTCCTAAAACCAATAGGGTGCTATCTAACTGAATGGTTGTCAATGTGTGCATTCAACAGATAGAGTTAAACTCACGTTTGGATTCAGCGGTTTACAAACACTTTCTTTGCAGAATCCCAAAACCGGTAATTCCAACTCAATGCCGGCATTCGTACTAAACTGCAGGAACCTTCGCCTAAAACTCAGGAAAAACGTTTCCTTGAAACTGCTCTGCTGTTCGTTCGTTCACCTAAGAAAGTTGAATCTATGTTGAGATTCAGCGAGTCAGAAACACGTTTCTTCTAGGAGGTGCGTTGGGATATTCCCGAGTGAATGGGACCATAGGCTCTACAGAGAAATATCTGCTTCTAAAACCAAAACGGAGCTATCTAACTGAATGGTTGTCAATGTGTGCATTCAACTGACAGAGTTAAACTCACGTGTGGATTCAGCGGTTTGCAAACCCTTTCTGTGCAGAATCCGAAAACCGGTATTTCCAGCCCAATGCCGGCATACGTAGTAAACAGCAGGAAACTTCGTCTAAAACTCAGGAAAAAAGTTTCCTTGAAACTGCTCTGCTGTGCGTTCGTTCACCTAAGAGAGTTGAATCTATGTTGAGATTCAGCGAGTCAGAAACACGTTTCTTCTAGGAGCTGCGTTGGGATATTCCCGAGTGAATGGGACCATAGGCTGTACAGAGAAATATCTGCTTCTAAAACCAAAACGGAGCTATCAAACTGAATTTTTGTCAATGTGTGCATTCAACTGACAGAGTTAAACTCACGTGTGGATTCAGCGGTTTGCAAACCCTTTCTGTGCAGAATCCCAAAACCGGTATTTCCAACCCAATGCCGGCATCCGTACTAAACAGCAGGAAACTTCGTCTAAAACTCAGGAGAAACGTTTTCTTGAAACTGCGCTGCTGTTCGTTCGTTCACCTAAGAGAGTTGAATCTATGTTGAGATTCAGCGAGTCAGAAACACGTTTCTTCTAGGAGGTGCGTTGGGATATTCCCGAGTGAATGGGACCAAAGGCTGTACAGAGAAATATCTGCTTCTAAAACCAAAACGGAGCTATCTAACTGGATGGTTGTCAATGTGTGCATTCAACTGACAAAGTTAAACTCACGTGTGGATTTAGCGGTTTGCAAACCCTTTCTGTGCAGAATCCCAAAACCGGTATTTCCAGCCCAATGCCGGCATCCGTACTAAACAGCAGGAAACTTCGTCTAAAACTCAGGAGAATCGTTTTCTTGAAACTGCTCTGCTGTGCGTTCGTTCACCTAAGAGAGTTGAATCTATGTTGAGATTCAGCGAGTCAGAAACACGTTTCTTCTAGGAGCTGCGTTGGGATATTCCCGAGTGAATGGGACCATAGGCTGTACAGAGAAATATCTGCTTCTAAAACCAAAACGGAGCTATCTAACTGAATGGTTGTCAATGTGTGCATTCAACTGACAGAGTTAAACTCACGTGTGGATTCAGCGGTTTGCAAACCCTTTCTGTGCAGAATCCCAAAACCGGTATAACCAGCCCAATGCCGGCATACGTACTAAACAGCGGGAAACTTCGTCTAAAACTCAGGAGAAACGTATCCTTGAAACTGCTCTGCTGTGCGTTCGTTCACCTAAGAGAGTTGAAACTATGTTGAGATTCAGCGAGTCAGAAACACGTTTCTTCTAGGAGCTGCGTTGGGATATTCTCGAGTGAATGGGACCATAGGCTCTACAGAGAAATATCTGCTTCTAAAGCAAAAACGGAACTATCTAACTGAATGGTTGTCAATGTGTGCATTCAACTGACAGAGTTAAAGTCACGTGTGGATTCAGTGGTTTGCAAACCCTTTCTGTGCAGAATCCCAAAACCGGTATTTCCAGCCCAATGCCGGCATCCGTACTAAACAGCAGGAAACTTCGTCTAAAACTCAGGAGAAACGTTTCCTTGAAACTGCTCTGCTGTGCGTTCGTTCACCTAAGAGAGTTGAATCTACGTTGAGATTCAGCGAGTCAGAAACACGTTTCTTCCAGGAGCTGCGTTGGGATATTCCTGAGTGAATGGGACCATAGTCTGCACAGAGAAATATCTGCTTCTAAAACCAAAAGGGAGCTATTTAACTGGATGGTTGTCAATGTGTCCATTCAACTGACAAAGTTAAACTCACGTGTGGATTCAGCGGTTTGCAAACCCTTTCTGTGCAGAATCCCAAAACCGGTGTTTCCAGCCCAATGCCGGCATCCGTACTAAACAGCAGGAAACTTCGTCTAAAATTCAGGAGAAACGTTTCCTTGAAACTGCTCTGCTGTGCGTTCGTTCACCTAAGAGAGTTGAATCAATGTTGAGATTCAGCGAGTCAGAAACACGTTTCTTCTAGGAGCTGCGTTGGGATATTCTCGAGTGAATGGGACCATAGGCTGTACAGAGAAATATCTGCTTCTAAAACCAAAAGTGTGCTATCTAACTGAATGGTTGTCAATGTGTGCATTCAACTGACAGAGTTAAACTCACGTGTGGATTCAGTGGTTTGCAAACCCCTTCTGTGCAGAATCCCAAAACCGGCAGTTCCAGCCCAATGCCGGCATCCGTACTAAACAGAAGGAAACTTCGTCTAAAACTCAGGAGAAACGTTTCCTTGAAACTGCTCTGCTGTGCGTTCGTTCACCTAAGAGAGTTGAATCTATGTTGAGATTCAGCGAGTCAGAAAGACGTTTCTTCTAGGAGCTGCGTTGGGTTATTCCCGAGTGAATGGGACCGTAGGCTGTACAGAGAAATATCTGCTTCTAAAACCAAAACGGAGCTATCTAACTGGATGATTGTCAATGTATGCATTCAACTGACAGAGTTAAAATCACGTGTGGATTCAACGGTTTGCAAACCCTTTCTGTGCAGAATCCCAAAACCGGTATTTCCAGCCCAATGCCGGCATACGTACTAAACAGCAGGAAATTTCGTCTAAAACTCAGGAGAAACGTTTCCTTGAAACTGCTCTGCTGTGCGTTCGTTCACCTAAGAGAGTTGAATCAATGTTGAGATTCAGCGAGTCAGAAACACGTTTCTTCTAGGAGCTGCGTTGGGATATTCCCGAGTGAATGGGACCATAGGCTGTACATAGAAATATCTGCTTCTAAAATCAAAAGGGTGTAATCAAAATGAATGGTTGTCAATGTGTGCATTCAACTGACAGAGTTAAACTGACGTATGGATTCAGCGGTTTGCAAACCCTTTCTGTGCAGAATCCCAAAACCGGTATTTCCAGCCCAATGCCGGCATACGTACTAAACAGCAGGAAACTTCGTCTAAAACTCAGGAGAAACGTTTCCTTGAAACTGCTCTGCTGTGCGTTCGTTCACCTAAGAGAGTTGAATCTATGTTGAGATTCAGCGAGTCAGAAACACGTTTCTTCTAGGAGCTGCGTTGGGATATTCCCGAGTGAATGGGACCATAGGCTGTACAGAGAAATATCTGCTTCTAAAACCAAAACGGAGCTATCTAACTGAATGGTTGTCAATGTGTGCATTCAACTGACAGAGTTAATCTCACGTGTGGATTCAGCGGTTTGCAAACCCTTTCTGTGCAGAATCCCAAAACCGGTATTTCCAGCCCAATGCCGGCATCCGTACTAAACAGCAGGAAACTTCGTCTAAAACTCAGGAGAAACGTTTCCTTGAAACTGCTCTGCTGTGCGTTCGTTCACCTAAGAGAGTTGAATCTATGTTGAGATTCAGCGAGTCAGAAAGACGTTTCTTCTAGGAGCTGCGTTGGGATATTCTCGAGTGAATGGGACCATAGGCTGTACAGAGAAATATCTGCTTCTAAAACCAAAACTGTGCTATCTAACTGAATGGTTGTCAATGTGTGCATTCAACTGACAGAGTTAAACTCACGTGTGGATTCAGCGGTTTGCAAACCCTTTCTGTGCAGAATCCCAAAACCGGTATTTCCAGCTCAGTGCCGGCATCCGTACTAAACAGCAGAAAACTTGGTCTAAAACTCAGGAGAAAAGTTTCCTTGAAACTGCTCTGCTGTGCGTTCGTTCACCTAAGAGATTTGAATCTATGTTCAGATTCAGCGAGTCAGAAACACGTTTCTTCTAGGAGCTGCGTTGGGATATTCCTGAGTGAATGGGACCATAGGCTGTACAGAGAAATATCTGCTTCTAAAACCAAAACGGAGCAATCTAACTGAATGGTTGTCAATGTGTGCATTCAACTGACAGAGTTAAACTCACGTGTGGATTCAGCGGTTTGCAAACCCTTTCTGTGCAGAATCGCAAAACCGGTATTTCCAGCCCAATGCCGGCATCCGTACTAAACAGCAGGAAACTTCGTCTAAAACTCAGGAGAAACGTTTCCTTGAAACTGCTCTGCTGTGCGTTCGTTCAACTAAGAGAGTTGAATCTATGTTGAGATTCAGCGAGTCAGAAACACGTTTCTTCTAGGAGCTGCGTTGGGATATTCCCGAGTGAATGGGACCATAGGCTGTACAGAGAAATATCTGCTTCTAAAACCCAAACGGAGCTATCTAACTGGATGATTGTCAATGTGTGCATTCAACTGACAGAGATAAACTCACGTGTGGATTCAGCGGTTTGCAAACCCTTTCTGTTCAGAATCCCAAAACCGGTACTTCCACCCCAATGCCGGCATCCGTACTAAACAGCAGGAAACTTCGTCTAAAACTCAGGAGAAACGTTTCCTTGAAACTGCTCTGCTGTGAGATCGATCACCTAAGAGAGTTGAACCTATGTTGAGATTCAGCGAGTCAGAAACACGTTTCTTCTAGGAGCTGCATTGGGATATTCCCGAGTGAATGGGACCATAGACTGTACAGAGAAATATCTGCTCCTAAAACCAATAGGGTGCTATCTAACTGAATGGTTGTCAATGTGTGCATTCAACAGATAGAGTTAAACTCACGTTTGGATTCAGCGGTTTACAAACCCTTTCTTTGCAGAATCCCAAAACCGGTAATTCCAGCTCAATGCCGGCATTCGTACTAAACTGCAGGAACCTTCGCCTAAAACTCAGGAAAAACGTTTCCTTGAAACTGCTCTGCTGTGCGTTCGTTCACCTAAGAGAGTTGAATCTATGTTGAGATTCAGCGAGTCAGAAACACGTTTCTTCTAGGAGCTGCGTTGGGATATTCTCGAGTGAATGGGACCATAGGCTCTACAGAGAAATATCTGCTTCTAAAACAAAAACGGAACTATCTAACTGAATGGTTGTCAATGTGTGCATTCAACTGACAGAGTTAAAGTCACGTGTGGATTCAGCGGTTTGCAAACCCTTTCTGTGCAGAATCCCAAAACCGGTATTTCCAGCCCAATGCCGGCATCCGTACTAAACAGCAGGAAACTTCGTCTAAAACTCAGGAGAAACGTTTCCTTGAAACTGCTCTGCTGTGCGTTCGTTCACCTAAGAGAGTTGAATCTACGTTGTGATTCAGCGAGTCAGAAACACGTTTCTTCCAGGAGCTGCGTTGGGATATTCCTGAGTGAATGGGACCATAGTCTGCACAGAGAAATATCTGCTTCTAAAACCAAAAGGGAGCTATTTAACTGGATGGTTGTCAATGTGTGCATTCAACTGACAAAGTTAAACTCACGTGTGGATTCAGCGGTTTGCAAACCCTTTCTGTGCAGAATCCCAAAACCGGTATTTCCAGCCCAATGCCGTCATCCGTACTACACAGCAGGAAACTTCGTCTAAAACTCAGGAGAAACGTTTCCTTGAAACTGCTCTGCTGTGCGTTCGTTCACCTAAGAGAGTTGAATCAATGTTGAGATTCAGCGAGTCAGAAACACGTTTCTTCTAGGAGCTGCGTTGGGATATTCTCGAGTGAATGGGACCATAGGCTGTACAGAGAAATATCTGCTTCTAAAACCAAAAGTGTGCTATCTAACTGAATGGTTGTCAATGTGTGCATTCAACTGACAGAGTTAAACTCACGTGTGGATTCAGTGGTTTGCAAACCCTTTCTGTGCAGAATCCCAAAACCGGCAGTTCCAGCCCAATGCCGGCATCCGTACTAAACAGAAGGAAACTTCGTCTAAAACTCAGGAGAAACGTTTCCTTGAAACTGCTCTGCTGTGCGTTCGTTCACCTAAGAGAGTTGAATCTATGTTGAGATTCAGCGAGTCATAAAGACGTTTCTTCTAGGAGCTGCGTTGGGTTATTCCCGAGTGAATGGGACCGTAGGCTGTACAGAGAAATATCTGCTTCTAAAACCAAAACGGAGCTATCTAACTGGATGATTGTCAATGTATGCATTCAACTGACAGAGTTAAAATCACGTGTGGATTCAACGGTTTGCAAACCCTTTCTGTGCAGAATCCCAAAACCGGTATTTCCAGCCCAATGCCGGCATACGTACTAAACAGCAGGAAATTTCGTCTAAAACTCAGGAGAAACGTTTCCTTGAAACTGCTCTGCTGTGCGTTCGTTCACCTAAGAGAGTTGAATCTATGTTGAGATTCAGCGAGTCAGAAACACGTTTCTTCTAGGAGCTGCGTTGGGATATTCCCGAGTGAATGGGACCATAGGCTGTACATAGAAATATCTGCTTCTAAAATCAAAAGGGTGTAATCAAAATGAATGGTTGTCAATGTGTGCATTCAACTGACAGAGTTAAACTGACGTGTGGATTCAGCGGTTTGCAAACCCTTTCTGTGCAGAATCCCAAAACCGGTATTTCCAGCCCAATGCCGGCATACGTACTAAACAGCAGGAAACTTCGTCTAAAACTCAGGAGAAACGTTTCCTTGAAACTGTTCTGCTGTGCGTTCGTTCACCTAAGAGAGTTGAATCTATGTTGAGATTCAGCGAGTCAGAAACACGTTTCTTCTAGGAGCTGCGTTGGGATATTCCCGAGTGAATGGGACCATAGGCTGTACAGAGAAATATCTGCTTCTAAAACCAAAACGGAGCTATCTAACTGAATGGTTGTCAATGTGTGCATTCAACTGACAGAGTTAATCTCACGTGTGGATTCAGCGGTTTGCAAACCCTTTCTGTGCAGAATCCCAAAACCGGTATTTCCAGCCCAATGTCGGCATCCGTACTAAACAGCAGGAAACTTCGTCTAAAACTCAGGAGAAACGTTTCCTTGAAACTGCTCTGCTGTGCGTTCGTTCACCTAAGAGAGTTGAATCTATGTTGAGATTCAGCGAGTCAGAAAGACGTTTCTTCTAGGAGCTGCGTTGGGATATTCTCGAGTGAATGGGACCATAGGCTGTACAGAGAAATATGTGCTTCTAAAACCAAAACTGTGCTATCTAACTGAATGGTTGTCAATGTGTGCATTCAACTGACAGAGTTAAACTCACGTGTGGATTCAGCGGTTTGCAAACCCTTTCTGTGCAGAATCCCAAAACCGGTATTTCCAGCTCAATGCCGGCATCCGTACTAAACAGCAGAAAACTTGGTCTAAAACTCAGGAGAAAAGTTTCCTTGAAACTGCTCTGCTGTGCGTTCGTTCACCTAAGAGAGTTGAATCTATGTTCAGATTCAGCGAGTCAGAAACACGTTTCTTCTAGGAGCTGCGTTGGGATATTCCTGAGTGAATGGGACCATAGGCTGTACAGAGAAATATCTGCTTCTAAAACCAAAACGGAGCAATCTAACTGAATGGTTGTCAATGTGTGCATTCAACTGACAGAGTTAAACTCACGTGTGGATTCAGCGGTTTGCAAACCCTTTCTGTGCAGAATCGCAAAACCGGTATTTCCAGCCCAATGCCGGCATCCGTACTAAACAGCAGGAAACTTCGTCTAAAACTCAGGAGAAACGTTTCCTTGAAACTGCTCTGCTGTGCGTTCGTTCAACTAAGAGAGTTGAATCTATGTTGAGATTCAGCGAGTCAGAAACACGTTTCTTCTAGGAGCTGCGTTGGGATATTCCCGAGTGAATGGGACCATGGGCTGTACAGAGAAATATCTGCTTCTAAAACCCAAACGGAGCTATCTAACTGGATGATTGTCAATGTGTGCATTCAACTGACAGAGATAAACTCACGTGTGGATTCAGCGGTTTGCAAACCCTTTCTGTGCAGAATCCCAAAACCGGTACTTCCACCCCAATGCCAGCATCCGTACTAAACGGCAGGAAACATCGTCTAAAACTCAGGAGAAACGTTTCCTTGAAACTGCTCTGCTGTGCGATCGATCACCTAAGAGAGTTGAACCTATGTTGAGGTTCAGCGAGTCAGAAACACGTTTCTTCTAGGAGCTGCATTGGGATATTCCCGAGTGAATGGGACCATAGACTGTACAGAGAAATATCTGCTCCTAAAACCAATAGGGTGCTATCTAACTGAATGGTTGTCAATGTGTGCATTCAACAGATAGAGTTAAACTCACGTTTGGATTCAGCGGTTTACAAACCCTTTCTTTGCAGAATCCCAAAACCGGTAATTCCAGCTCAATGCCGGCATTCGTACTAAACTGCAGGAACCTTCGCCTAAAACTCAGGAAAAACGTTTCCTTGAAACTGCTCTGCTGTGCGTTCGTTCACCTAAGAGAGTTGAATCTATGTTGAGATTCAGCGAGTCAGAAACACGTTTCTTCTAGGAGGTGCGTTGGGATATTCCCGAGTGAATGGGACCATAGGCTCTACAGAGAAATATCTGCTTCTAAAACCAAAACGGAGCTATCTAACTGAATGGTTGTCAATGTGTGCATTCAACTGACAGAGTTAAACTCACGTGTGGATTCAGCGGTTTGCAAACCCTTTCTGTGCAGAATCCGAAAACCGGTATTTCCAGCCCAATGCCGGCATACGTAGTAAAGAGCAGGAAACTTCGTCTAAGACTCAGGAAAAAAGTTTCCTTGAAACTGCTCTGCTGTGCATTCGTTCACCTAAGAGAGTTGAATCTATGTTGAGATTCAGCGAGTCAGAAACACGTTACTTCTAGGAGCTGCGTTGGGATATTCCCGAGTGAATGGGACCATAGGGTGTACAGAGAAATATCTGCTTCTAAAACTAAAACGGAGCTATCAAACTGAATTTTTGTCAATGTGTGCATTCAACTGACAGAGTTAAACTCACGTGTGGATTCAGCGGTTTGCAAACCCTTTCTGTGCAGAATCCCAAAACCGGTATTTCCAACCCAATGCCGGCATGCGTACTAAACAGCAGGAAACTTCGTCTAAAACTCAGGAGAAACGTTTTCTTGAAACTGCGCTGCTGTGCGTTCGTTCACCTAAGAGAGTTGAATCTATGTTGAGATTCAGCGAGTCAGAAACACGTTTCTTCTAGGGGGTGCGTTGGGATATTCCCGAGTGAATGGGACCAAAGGCTGTACAGAGAAATATCTGCTTCTAAAACCAAAACGGAGCTATCTAACTGGATGGTTGTCAATGTGTGCATTCAACAGACAGAGTTAAACTCACGTTTGGATTCAGCGGTTTACAAACCCTTTCTGTGCAGAATCCCAAAACCGGTAAATCCAGTTCAATGTCGGCATTCGTACTAAACTGCAGGAACCTTCGCCTAAAACTCAGGAGAAACGTTTCCTTGAAACTGCTCTGCTGTGCGTTCGTTCACCTAAGAGAGTTGAATCTATGTTGAGATTCAGCGAGTCAGAAACACGTTTCTTCTAGGAGCTGCATTGGGATATTCCCGAGTGAATGGGATCATAGGCCGTACAGAGAAATATCTGTTTCTAAAACCAAAACGGAGCTATCTATCTGAATGGTTGTCAATGTGTGCATTCAACTGACAGAGTTAAACTCACGTGTTAATTCAGCGGTTTGCAAACCCTTTCTGTGCAGAATCCCAAAACCGGTATTTCCAGCCCAATGCCGGCATCCGTACTAAACAGCAGGAAACTTCGCCTAAAACTCAGGAGAAACGTTTCCTTGAAACTGCTCTGCTGTGCATTTGTTCACCTAAGAGAGTTGAATCTACGTTGAGATTCAGCGAGTCAGAAACACGTTTCTTCTAGGAGCTTCATTGGGATATTCCCGAGTGAATGGGACCATAGGCTGTACAGAGAAATATCTGCTTCTAAAACCCAAACGGAGCTATCTAACTGGATGATTGTCAATGTGTGCATTCAACTGACAGAGTTAAACTCACGTGTGGATTCAGCGGTTTGCAATCCCTTTCTGTGCAGAATCCCAAAACCGGTACTTCCAGCCCAATGCCGGTAACCGTACTAAAAACAGGAAACTTCGTCTAAAACTCAGGAGAAACGTTTCCTTGAAACTGCTCTGCTGTGCGTTCGATCACCTAAGAGAGTTGAATCTATGTTGAGATTCAGCGAGTCAGAAACACGTTTCATCTAGGAGCTGCCTTAGGATATTCCCGAGTGAATGGGACCATAGGCTGTACAGAGAAATATCTTCTCCTAAAACCAAAAGGGTGCTATCTAACTGAACGGTTGTCAATGTGTGCATTCAACAGACTGAGTTAAACTCACGTTTGGATTCAGCGGTTTTCAAACCCTTTCTGTGCAGAATCCCAAAACCGGTAATTCCAGCTCAATGCCGGCATTCGTACTAAACTGCAGGAACCTTCGCCTAAAACTCAGTAGAAACGTTTCCTTGAAACTGCTCTGCTGTGCGTTTGTTCACCTAAGAGAGTTGAATCTATGTTGAGATTCAGCGAGTCAGAAACACGTTTCTTCCAGGAGCTGCGTCGGGATATTCCCGAGTGAATGGGACCATAGACTGTACAGAGAAATATCTGCTTCTAAAACCAAAACGGAGCTATCTAACTGAATGGTTGTCAATGTGTGCATTCAACTGACAGAGTTAAACTCACGTGTGGATTCAGCGGTTTGCAAACCCTTTCTGTGCAGAATCCCAAAACCGGTATTTCCAGTCCAATGCCGGCATCCGTACTAAACAGCAGGAAACTTCGTCTAAAACTCAGGAGAAACGTTTCCTTGAAACTGCTCTGCTGTGCGTTCGTTCACCTAAGAGAGTTGAATCTATGTTGAGATTCAGCGAGTCAGAAAGACGTTTCTTCTAGGAGCTGCGTCGGGATATTCCCGAGTGAATGGGACCATAGGTTGTACAGAGAAATATCTGCTCCTAAAACCAAAAGGGTGCTATCTAACTGAATGGTTGTCAATGTGTGCATTCAACAGACTGAGTTAAACTCACGTTTGGATTCAGCGGTTTTCAAACCCTTTCTGTGCAGAATCCCAAAACCGGTATTTCCAGCTCAATGCCGGCATTCGTACTAAACTGCAGGAACCTTCGCCTAAAACTCAGTAGAAACGTTTCCTTGAAACTGCTCTGCTGTGCGTTCGTTCACCTAAGAGAGTTGAATCTATGTTGAGATTCAGCGAGTCAGAAACACGTTTCTTCTAGGAGCTGCGTTGGGATATTCCCGAGTGAATGGGACCATAGGTTGTACAGAGAAATATCTGCTTCTAAAACCAAAACGGAGCTATCTAACTGAATGGTTGTCAATGTGTGCATTCAACTGACAGAGTTAAACTCACGTGTGGATTCAGCGGTTTGCAAACCCTTTCCGTACAGAATCCCAAAACAGGTATTTCCAGCCCAATGACGGCATACGTACTAAACAGCAGGAAACTTCGTCTAAGACTCAGGAGAAAAGTTTCCTTGAAACTGCTCTGCTGTGCGTTCGTTCACCTAAGAGAGTTGAAGCTATGTTGAGATTCAGCGAGTCAGAAAGACGTTTCTTCTAGGAGCTGCGTCGGGATATTCCCGAGTGAATGGGACCATAGGCTGTACAGAGAAATATCTGCTCCTAAAACCAAAAGGGTGCTATCTAACTGAATGGTTGTCAATGTGTGCATTCAACAGACAGTGTTAAACTCACGTTTGGATTCAGCGGTTTAAAAACCCTTTCTGTGCAGAATCCCAAAACCGGTAATTCCAGCTCAATGCCGGCATTAGTACTAAACTGCAGGAACCTTCGCCTAAAACTCAGGAGAAACGTTTCCTTGAAACTGCTCTGCTGTGCATTCGTTCACCTAAGAGAGTTGAATATACGTTGAGATTCATCGAGTCAGAAACACGTTTCTTCTAGGAGCTGCATTGGGATATTCCCGAGTGAATGGGACCATAGGCTGTACAGAGAAATATCTGCTTCTAAAACCCAAACGGAGCTATCTAACTGGATGATTGTCAATGTGTGCATTCAACTGACAGAGTTAAACTCACGTGTGGATTCAGCGGTTTGCAATCCCTTTCTGTGCAGAATCCCAAAACCGGTACTTCCAGCCCAATGCCGGTATCCGTACTAAAAGCAGGAAACTTCGTCTAAAACTCAGGAGAAACGTTTCCTTGAAACTGCTCTGCTGTGCGTTCGATCACCTAAGAGAGTTGAATCTATGTTGAGATTCAGCGAGTCAGAAACACGTTTCATCTAGGAGCTGCCTTAGGATATTCCCGAGTGAATGGGACCATAGGCTGTACAGAGAAATATCTTCTCCTAAAACCAAAAGGGTGCTATCTAACTGAATGGTTGTCAATGTGTGCATTCAACAGACAGAGTTAAACTCACGTTTGGATTCAGCGGTTTACAAACCCTTTCTGTGCAGAATCCCAAAACCGGTAAATCCAGTTCAATGTCGGCATTCGTACTAAACTGCAGGAACCTTCGCCTAAAACTCAGGAGAAACGTTTCCTTGAAACTGCTCTGCTGTGCGTTCGTTCACCTAAGAGAGTTGAATCTATGTTGAGATTCAGCGAGTCAGAAACACGTTTCTTCTAGGAGCTGCATTGGGATATTCCCGAGTGAATGGGATCATAGGCCGTACAGAGAAATATCTGTTTCTAAAACCAAAACGGAGCTATCTATCTGAATGGTTGTCAATGTGTGCATTCAACTGACAGAGTTAAACTCACGTGTGGATTCAGCGGTTTGCAAACCCTTTCTGTGCAGAATCCCAAAACCGGTATTTCCAGCCCAATGCCGGCATCCGTACTAAACAGCAGGAAACTTCGCCTAAAACTCAGGAGAAACGTTTCCTTGAAACTGCTCTGCTGTGCATTTGTTCACCTAAGAGAGTTGAATCTACGTTGAGATTCAGCGAGTCAGAAACACGTTTCTTCTAGGAGCTTCATTGGGATATTCCCGAGTGAATGGGACCATAGGCTGTACAGAGAAATATCTGCTTCTAAAACCCAAACGGAGCTATCTAACTGGATGATTGTCAATGTGTGCATTCAACTGACAGAGTTAAACTCACGTGTGGATTCAGCGGTTTGCAATCCCTTTCTGTGCAGAATCCCAAAACCGGTACTTCCAGCCCAATGCCGGTAACCGTACTAAAAACAGGAAACTTCGTCTAAAACTCAGGAGAAACGTTTCCTTGAAACTGCTCTGCTGTGCGTTCGATCACCTAAGAGAGTTGAATCTATGTTGAGATTCAGCGAGTCAGAAACACGTTTCATCTAGGAGCTGCCTTAGGATATTCCCGAGTGAATGGGACCATAGGCTGTACAGAGAAATATCTTCTCCTAAAACCAAAAGGGTGCTATCTAACTGAACGGTTGTCAATGTGTGCATTCAACAGACTGAGTTAAACTCACGTTTGGATTCAGCGGTTTTCAAACCCTTTCTGTGCAGAATCCCAAAACCGGTAATTCCAGCTCAATGCCGGCATTCGTACTAAACTGCAGGAACCTTCGCCTAAAACTCAGTAGAAACGTTTCCTTGAAACTGCTCTGCTGTGCGTTTGTTCACCTAAGAGAGTTGAATCTATGTTGAGATTCAGCGAGTCAGAAACACGTTTCTTCCAGGAGCTGCGTCGGGATATTCCCGAGTGAATGGGACCATAGACTGTACAGAGAAATATCTGCTTCTAAAACCAAAACGGAGCTATCTAACTGAATGGTTGTCAATGTGTGCATTCAACTGACAGAGTTAAACTCACGTGTGGATTCAGCGGTTTGCAAACCCTTTCTGTGCAGAATCCCAAAACCGGTATTTCCAGTCCAATGCCGGCATCCGTACTAAACAGCAGGAAACTTCGTCTAAAACTCAGGAGAAACGTTTCCTTGAAACTGCTCTGCTGTGCGTTCGTTCACCTAAGAGAGTTGAATCTATGTTGAGATTCAGCGAGTCAGAAAGACGTTTCTTCTAGGAGCTGCGTCGGGATATTCCCGAGTGAATGGGACCATAGGTTGTACAGAGAAATATCTGCTCCTAAAACCAAAAGGGTGCTATCTAACTGAATGGTTGTCAATGTGTGCATTCAACAGACTGAGTTAAACTCACGTTTGGATTCAGCGGTTTTCAAACCCTTTCTGTGCAGAATCCCAAAACCGGTATTTCCAGCTCAATGCCGGCATTCGTACTAAACTGCAGGAACCTTCGCCTAAAACTCAGTAGAAACGTTTCCTTGAAACTGCTCTGCTGTGCGTTCGTTCACCTAAGAGAGTTGAATCTATGTTGAGATTCAGCGAGTCAGAAACACGTTTCTTCTAGGAGCTGCGTTGGGATATTCCCGAGTGAATGGGACCATAGGTTGTACAGAGAAATATCTGCTTCTAAAACCAAAACGGAGCTATCTAACTGAATGGTTGTCAATGTGTGCATTCAACTGACAGAGTTAAACTCACGTGTGGATTCAGCGGTTTGCAAACCCTTTCCGTACAGAATCCCAAAACAGGTATTTCCAGCCCAATGACGGCATACGTACTAAACAGCAGGAAACTTCGTCTAAGACTCAGGAGAAAAGTTTCCTTGAAACTGCTCTGCTGTGCGTTCGTTCACCTAAGAGAGTTGAAGCTATGTTGAGATTCAGCGAGTCAGAAAGACGTTTCTTCTAGGAGCTGCGTCGGGATATTCCCGAGTGAATGGGACCATAGGCTGTACAGAGAAATATCTGCTCCTAAAACCAAAAGGGTGCTATCTAACTGAATGGTTGTCAATGTGTGCATTCAACAGACAGTGTTAAACTCACGTTTGGATTCAGCGGTTTAAAAACCCTTTCTGTGCAGAATCCCAAAACCGGTAATTCCAGCTCAATGCCGGCATTAGTACTAAACTGCAGGAACCTTCGCCTAAAACTCAGGAGAAACGTTTCCTTGAAACTGCTCTGCTGTGCATTCGTTCACCTAAGAGAGTTGAATATACGTTGAGATTCATCGAGTCAGAAACACGTTTCTTCTAGGAGCTGCATTGGGATATTCCCGAGTGAATGGGACCATAGGCTGTACAGAGAAATATCTGCTTCTAAAACCCAAACGGAGCTATCTAACTGGATGATTGTCAATGTGTGCATTCAACTGACAGAGTTAAACTCACGTGTGGATTCAGCGGTTTGCAATCCCTTTCTGTGCAGAATCCCAAAACCGGTACTTCCAGCCCAATGCCGGTATCCGTACTAAAAGCAGGAAACTTCGTCTAAAACTCAGGAGAAACGTTTCCTTGAAACTGCTCTGCTGTGCGTTCGATCACCTAAGAGAGTTGAATCTATGTTGAGATTCAGCGAGTCAGAAACACGTTTCATCTAGGAGCTGCCTTAGGATATTCCCGAGTGAATGGGACCATAGGCTGTACAGAGAAATATCTTCTCCTAAAACCAAAAGGGTGCTATCTAACTGAATGGTTGTCAATGTGTGCATTCAACAGACTGAGTTAAACTCACGTTTGGATTCAGCGGTTTTCAAACCCTTTCTGTGCAGAATCCCAAAACCGGTAATTCCAGCTCAATGCCGGCATTCGTACTAAACTGCAGGAACCTTCGCCTAAAACTCAGTAGAAACGTTTCCTTGAAACTGCTCTGCTGTGCGTTTGTTCACCTAAGAGAGTTGAATCTATGTTGAGATTCAGCGAGTCAGAAACACGTTTCTTCCAGGAGCTGCGTCGGGATATTCCCGAGTGAATGGGACCATAGACTGTACAGAGAAATATCTGCTTCTAAAACCAAAACGGAGCTATCTAACTGAATGGTTGTCAATGTGTGCATTCAACTGACAGAGTTAAACTCACGTGTGGATTCAGCGGTTTGCAAACCCTTTCTGTGCAGAATCCCAAAACCGGTATTTCCAGCCCAATGCCGGCATCCGTACTAAACAGCAGGAAACTTCGTCTAAAACTCAGGAGAAACGTTTCCTTGAAACTGCTCTGCTGTGCGTTCGTTCACCTAAGAGAGTTGAATCTATGTTGAGATTCAGCGAGTCAGAAACACGTTTCTTCTAGGAGCTGCGTCGGGATATTCCCGAGTGAATGGGACCATAGGCTGTACAGAGAAATATCTGCTCCTAAAACCAAAAGGGTGCTATCTAACTGAATGGTTGTCAATGTGTGCATTCAACAGACTGAGTTAAACTCACGTTTGGATTCAGCGGTTTTCATACCCTTTCTATGCAGAATCCCAAAACCGGTATTTCCAGCTCAATGCCGGCATTCGTACTAAACTGCAGGAACCTTCGCCTAAAACTCAGTAGAAACGTTTCCTTGAAACTGCTCTGCTGTGCGTTCGTTCACCTAAGAGAGTTGAATCTATGTTGAGATTCAGCGAGTCAGAAACACGTTTCTTCTAGGAGCTGCGTTGGGATATTCCCGAGTGAATGGGACCATAGGTTATACAGAGAAATATCTGCTTCTAAAACCGAAACGGAGCTATCTAACTGAATGGTTGTCAATGTGTGCATTCAACTGACAGAGTTAAACTCACGTGTGGATTCAGCGGTTTGCAAACCCTTTCCGTACAGAATCCCAAAACCGGTATTTCCAGCCCAATGACGGCATACGTACTAAACAGCAGGAAACTTCGTCTAAAACTCAGGAGAAAAGTTTCCTTGAAACTGCTCTGCTGTGCATTCGTTCACCTAAGAGAGTTGAAGCTATGTTGAGATTCAGCGAGTCAGAAAGACGTTTCTTCTAGGAGCTGCGTCGGGATATTCCCGAGTGAATGGGACCATAGGCTGTACAGAGAAATATCTGCTCCTAAAACCAAAAGGGTGCTATCTAACTGAATGGTTGTCAATGTGTGCATTCAACAGACAGTGTTAAACTCACGTTTGGATTCAGCGGTTTAAAAACCCTTTCTGTGCAGAATCCCAAAACCGGTACTTCCAGCCCAATGCCGGTATCCGTACTAAAAGCAGGAAACTTCGTCTAAAACTCAGGAGAAACGTTTCCTTGAAACTGCTCTGCTGTGCGTTCGATCACCTAAGAGAGTTGAATCTATGTTGAGATTCAGCGAGTCAGAAACACGTTTCATCTAGGAGCTGCCTTAGGATATTCCCGAGTGAATGGGACCATAGGCTGTACAGAGAAATATCTGCTCCTAAAACCAAAAGGGTGCTACCTAACTGAATGGTTGTCAATGGGTGCATTCAACAGACTGAGTTAAACTCACGTTTGGATTCAGCGGTTTACAAACACTTTCTGTGCAGAATCCGAAAACCGGTAATTCCAGCTCAATGCCGGCATTCGTACAAAACTGCAGGAACCTTCGCTTAAAACTCAGGAGAAACGTTTCCTTGAAACTGCTCTGCTGTGCGTTCGTTCACCTAAGAGAGTTGAATCTATGTTCAGATTCAGCGAGTCAGAAACACGTTTCTTCTAGGAGCTGCGTTGGGATATTCCTGAGTGAATGGGACCATAGGCTGTACAGAGAAATATCTGCTTCTAAAACCAAAACGGAGCAATCTAACTGAATGGTTGTCAATGTGTGCATTCAACTGACAGAGTTAAACTCACGTGTGGATTCAGGGGTTTGGAAACCCTTTCTGTGCAGAATCCCAAAACCGGTATTTCCAGCCCAATGCCGGCATACGTACTAAACAGCAGGAAACTTCGTCTAAAACTCAGGAGAAAAGTTTCCTTGAAACTGCTCTGCTGTGCGTTCATTCACCTAAGAGAGTTGAATCTATGTTGAGATTCAGCGAGTCAGAAACACGTTTCTTCTAGGAGCTGCGTTGGGATATTCCCGAGTGAATGGGACCATAGTCTGTACAGAGAAATATCTGCTTCTAAAACCAAAACGGAGCTATCTAACTGGATGGTTGTCAATGTGTGCATTCAAGTGACAGAGTTAAACTCACGTGTGGATTCAGCGGTTTGCAAACCCTTTCTGTGCAGAATCCCAAAACCGGTATTTCCAGCCCAATGCCGGCATACGTACTAAACAGCAGGAAACTTCGTCTAAAACTCAGGAGAAACGTTTCCTTGAAACTGCTCTGCTGTGCGTTCGTTCACCTAAGAGAGTTGAATCTATGTTGAGATTCAGCGAGTCAGAAACACGTTTCTTCTAGGAGCTGCGTTGGGATATTCCCGAGTGAATGGGACCATAGGCTGTACAGAGAAATATCTGCTTCTAAAACCCAAACGGAGCTATCTACCTGGATGATTGTCAATGTGTGCATTCAACTGACAGAGTTAAACTCACGTGTGGATTCAGCGGTTTGCAAACCCTTTCTGTTCAGAATCCCAAAACCGGTACTTCCAGGCCAATGCCGGCATCCGTACTAAACAGCAGGAAACTTCGTTTAAAACTCAGGAGAAACGTTTCCTTGAAACTTCTCTGCTGTGCGTTCGATCACCTAAGAGAGTTGAATCTATGTTGAGATTCAGGGAGTCAGAAACACGTTTCTTCTAGGAGCTGCATTGGAATATTCCCGAGTGAATGGGACCATAGGCTGTACAGAGAAATATCTGCTTCTAAAACCAAAAGGGTGCTATCTAACTGAATGGTTGTCAATGTGTGCATTCAACAGACAGAGTTAAACTCACGTTTGGATTCAGCGGTTTACAAAGCCTTTCTGTGCAGAATCCCAAAACCGGTAAATCCAGTTCAATGTCGGCATTCGTACTAAATTGCAGGAACCTTCGCCTAAAACTCAGGAGAAACGTTTCCTTGAAACTGCTGTGCTGTGCGTTCGTTCACCTAAGAGAGTTGAATCTATGTTGAGATTCAGCGAGTCAGAAACACGTTTCTTCTAGGAGCTGCATTGGGATATTCCCGAGTGAATGGGACCATAGGCCGTACAGAGAAATATCTGTTTCTAAAACCAAAACGGAGCTATCTATCTGAATGGTTTTCAATGTGTGCATTCAACTGACAGAGTTAAACTCACGTGTGGATTCAGCGGTTTGCAAACCCTTTCTGTGCAGAATCCCAAAACCGGTATTTCCAGCCCAATGCCGGCATCCGTACTAAACAGCAGGAAACTTCGTCTAAAACTCAGGAGAAACGTTTCCTTGAAACTGCTCTGCTGTGCGTTCGTTCACCTAAGAGAGTTGAAGCTATGTTGAGATTCAGCGAGTCAGAAAGACGTTTCTTCTAGGAGCTGCGTCGGGATATTCCCGAGTGAATGGGACCATAGGCTGTACAGAGAAATATCTGCTCCTAAAACCAAAAGGGTGCTATCTAACTGAATGGTTGTCAATGTGTGCATTCAACAGACAGTGTTAAACTCACGTTTGGATTCAGCGGTTTAAAAACCCTTTCTGTGCAGAATCCCAAAACCGGTACTTCCAGCCCAATGCCGGTATCCGTACTAAAAGCAGGAAACTTCGTCTAAAACTCAGGAGAAACGTTTCCTTGAAACTGCTCTGCTGTGCGTTCGATCACCTAAGAGAGTTGAATCTATGTTGAGATTCAGCGAGTCAGAAACACGTTTCATCTAGGAGCTGCCTTAGGATATTCCCGAGTGAATGGGACCATAGGCTGTACAGAGAAATATCTGCTCCTAAAACCAAAAGGGTGCTACCTAACTGAATGGTTGTCAATGGGTGCATTCAACAGACTGAGTTAAACTCACGTTTGGATTCAGCGGTTTACAAACACTTTCTGTGCAGAATCCGAAAACCGGTAATTCCAGCTCAATGCCGGCATTCGTACAAAACTGCAGGAACCTTCGCTTAAAACTCAGGAGAAACGTTTCCTTGAAACTGCTCTGCTGTGCGTTCGTTCACCTAAGAGAGTTGAATCTATGTTCAGATTCAGCGAGTCAGAAACACGTTTCTTCTAGGAGCTGCGTTGGGATATTCCTGAGTGAATGGGACCATAGGCTGTACAGAGAAATATCTGCTTCTAAAACCAAAACGGAGCAATCTAACTGAATGGTTGTCAATGTGTGCATTCAACTGACAGAGTTAAACTCACGTGTGGATTCAGGGGTTTGCAAACCCTTTCTGTGCAGAATCCCAAAACCGGTATTTCCAGCCCAATGCCGGCATACGTACTAAACAGCAGGAAACTTCGTCTAAAACTCAGGAGAAAAGTTTCCTTGAAACTGCTCTGCTGTGCGTTCATTCACCTAAGAGAGTTGAATCTATGTTGAGATTCAGCGAGTCAGAAACACGTTTCTTCTAGGAGCTGCGTTGGGATATTCCCGAGTGAATGGGACCATAGTCTGTACAGAGAAATATCTGCTTCTAAAACCAAAACGGAGCTATCTAACTGGATGGTTGTCAATGTGTGCATTCAAGTGACAGAGTTAAACTCACGTGTGGATTCAGCGGTTTGCAAACCCTTTCTGTGCAGAATCCCAAAACCGGTATTTCCAGCCCAATGCCGGCATACGTACTAAACAGCAGGAAACTTCGTCTAAAACTCAGGAGAAACGTTTCCTTGAAACTGCTCTGCTGTGCGTTCGTTCACCTAAGAGAGTTGAATCTATGTTGAGATTCAGCGAGTCAGAAACACGTTTCTTCTAGGAGCTGCGTTGGGATATTCCCGAGTGAATGGGACCATAGGCTGTACAGAGAAATATCTGCTTCTAAAACCCAAACGGAGCTATCTACCTGGATGATTGTCAATGTGTGCATTCAACTGACAGAGTTAAACTCACGTGTGGATTCAGCGGTTTGCAAACCCTTTCTGTTCAGAATCCCAAAACCGGTACTTCCAGGCCAATGCCGGCATCCGTACTAAACAGCAGGAAACTTCGTTTAAAACTCAGGAGAAACGTTTCCTTGAAACTTCTCTGCTGTGCGTTCGATCACCTAAGAGAGTTGAATCTATGTTGAGATTCAGGGAGTCAGAAACACGTTTCTTCTAGGAGCTGCATTGGAATATTCCCGAGTGAATGGGACCATAGGCTGTACAGAGAAATATCTGCTTCTAAAACCAAAAGGGTGCTATCTAACTGAATGGTTGTCAATGTGTGCATTCAACAGACAGAGTTAAACTCACGTTTGGATTCAGCGGTTTACAAAGCCTTTCTGTGCAGAATCCCAAAACCGGTAAATCCAGTTCAATGTCGGCATTCGTACTAAATTGCAGGAACCTTCGCCTAAAACTCAGGAGAAACGTTTCCTTGAAACTGCTGTGCTGTGCGTTCGTTCACCTAAGAGAGTTGAATCTATGTTGAGATTCAGCGAGTCAGAAACACGTTTCTTCTAGGAGCTGCATTGGGATATTCCCGAGTGAATGGGACCATAGGCCGTACAGAGAAATATCTGTTTCTAAAACCAAAACGGAGCTATCTATCTGAATGGTTTTCAATGTGTGCATTCAACTGACAGAGTTAAACTCACGTGTGGATTCAGCGGTTTGCAAACCCTTTCTGTGCAGAATCCCAAAACCGGTATTTCCAGCCCAATGCCGGCATCCGTACTAAACAGCAGGAAACTTCGTCTAAAACTCAGGAGAAACGTTTCCTTGAAACTGCTCTGCTGTGCGTTCGTTCACCTAAGAGAGTTGAAGCTATGTTGAGATTCAGCGAGTCAGAAAGACGTTTCTTCTAGGAGCTGCGTCGGGATATTCCCGAGTGAATGGGACCATAGGCTGTACAGAGAAATATCTGCTCCTAAAACCAAAAGGGTGCTATCTAACTGAATGGTTGTCAATGTGTGCATTCAACAGACAGTGTTAAACTCACGTTTGGATTCAGCGGTTTAAAAACCCTTTCTGTGCAGAATCCCAAAACCGGTAATTCCAGCTCAATGCCGGCATTAGTACTAAACTGCAGGAACCTTCGCCTAAAACTCAGGAAAAACGTTTCCTTGAAACTGCTCTGCTGTGCATTTGTTCACCTAAGAGAGTTGAATCTACGTTGAGATTCAGCGAGTCAGAAACACGTTTCTTCTAGGAGCTTCATTGGGATATTCCCGAGTGAATGGGACCATAGGCTGTACAGAGAAATATCTGCTTCTAAAACCCAAACGGAGCTATCTAACTGGATGATTGTCAATGTGTGCATTCAACTGACAGAGTTAAACTCACGTGTGGATTCAGCGGTTTGCAATCCCTTTCTGTGCAGAATCCCAAAACCGGTAAATCCAGTTCAATGTCGGCATTCGTACTAAACTGCAGGAACCTTCGCCTAAAACTCAGGAGAAACGTTTCCTTGAAACTGCTCTGCTGTGCGTTCGTTCACCTAAGAGAGTTGAATCTATGTTGAGATTCAGCGAGTCAGAAACACGTTTCTTCTAGGAGCTGCATTGGGATATTCCCGAGTGAATGGGATCATAGGCCGTACAGAGAAATATCTGTTTCTAAAACCAAAACGGAGCTATCTATCTGAATGGTTGTCAATGTGTGCATTCAACTGACAGAGTTAAACTCACGTGTGGATTCAGCGGTTTGCAAACCCTTTCTGTGCAGAATCCCAAAACCGGTATTTCCAGCCCAATGCCGGCATCCGTACTAAACAGCAGGAAACTTCGCCTAAAACTCAGGAGAAACGTTTCCTTGAAACTGCTCTGCTGTGCATTTGTTCACCTAAGAGAGTTGAATCTACGTTGAGATTCAGCGAGTCAGAAACACGTTTCTTCTAGGAGCTTCATTGGGATATTCCCGAGTGAATGGGACCATAGGCTGTACAGAGAAATATCTGCTTCTAAAACCCAAACGGAGCTATCTAACTGGATGATTGTCAATGTGTGCATTCAACTGACAGAGTTAAACTCACGTGTGGATTCAGCGGTTTGCAATCCCTTTCTGTGCAGAATCCCAAAACCGGTACTTCCAGCCCAATGCCGGTATCCGTACTAAAAACAGGAAACTTCGTCTAAAACTCAGGAGAAACGTTTCCTTGAAACTGCTCTGCTGTGCGTTCGATCACCTAAGAGAGTTGAATCTATGTTGAGATTCAGCGAGTCAGAAACACGTTTCATCTAGGAGCTGCCTTAGGATATTCCCGAGTGAATGGGACCATAGGCTGTACAGAGAAATATCTTCTCCTAAAACCAAAAGGGTGCTATCTAACTGAACGGTTGTCAATGTGTGCATTCAACAGACTGAGTTAAACTCACGTTTGGATTCAGCGGTTTTCAAACCCTTTCTGTGCAGAATCCCAAAACCGGTAATTCCAGCTCAATGCCGGCATTCGTACTAAACTGCAGGAACCTTCGCCTAAAACTCAGTAGAAACGTTTCCTTGAAACTGCTCTGCTGTGCGTTTGTTCACCTAAGAGAGTTGAATCTATGTTGAGATTCAGCGAGTCAGAAACACGTTTCTTCCAGGAGCTGCGTCGGGATATTCCCGAGTGAATGGGACCATAGACTGTACAGAGAAATATCTGCTTCTAAAACCAAAACGGAGCTATCTAACTGAATGGTTGTCAATGTGTGCATTCAACTGACAGAGTTAAACTCACGTGTGGATTCAGCGGTTTGCAAACCCTTTCTGTGCAGAATCCCAAAACCGGTATTTCCAGTCCAATGCCGGCATCCGTACTAAACAGCAGGAAACTTCGTCTAAAACTCAGGAGAAACGTTTCCTTGAAACTGCTCTGCTGTGCGTTCGTTCACCTAAGAGAGTTGAATCTATGTTGAGATTCAGCGAGTCAGAAAGACGTTTCTTCTAGGAGCTGGGTCGGGATATTCCCGAGTGAATGGGACCATAGGTTGTACAGAGAAATATCTGCTCCTAAAACCAAAAGGGTGCTATCTAACTGAATGGTTGTCAATGTGTGCATTCAACAGACTGAGTTAAACTCACGTTTGGATTCAGCGGTTTTCAAACCCTTTCTGTGCAGAATCCCAAAACCGGTATTTCCAGCTCAATGCCGGCATTCGTACTAAACTGCAGGAACCTTCGCCTAAAACTCAGTAGAAACGTTTCCTTGAAACTGCTCTGCTGTGCGTTCGTTCACCTAAGAGAGTTGAATCTATGTTGAGATTCAGCGAGTCAGAAACACGTTTCTTCTAGGAGCTGCGTTGGGATATTCCCGAGTGAATGGGACCATAGGTTGTACAGAGAAATATCTGCTTCTAAAACCAAAACGGAGCTATCTAACTGAATGGTTGTCAATGTGTGCATTCAACTGACAGAGTTAAACTCACGTGTGGATTCAGCGGTTTGCAAACCCTTTCCGTACAGAATCCCAAAACCGGTATTTCCAGCCCAATGACGGCATACGTACTAAACAGCAGGAAACTTCGTCTAAAACTCAGGAGAAAAGTTTCCTTGAAACTGCTCTGCTGTGCGTTCGTTCACCTAAGAGAGTTGAAGCTATGTTGAGATTCAGCGAGTCAGAAAGACGTTTCTTCTAGGAGCTGCGTCGGGATATTCCCGAGTGAATGGGACCATAGGCTGTACAGAGAAATATCTGCTCCTAAAACCAAAAGGGTGCTATCTAACTGAATGGTTGTCAATGTGTGCATTCAACAGACAGTGTTAAACTCACGTTTGGATTCAGCGGTTTAAAAACCCTTTCTGTGCAGAATCCCAAAACCGGTAATTCCAGCTCAATGCCGGCATTAGTACTAAACTGCAGGAACCTTCGCCTAAAACTCAGGAGAAACGTTTCCTTGAAACTGCTCTGCTGTGCATTCGTTCACCTAAGAGAGTTGAATCTACGTTGAGATTCATCGAGTCAGAAACACGTTTCTTCTAGGAGCTGCGTTGGGATATTCCCGAGTGAATGGGACCATAGGCTGTACAGAGAAATATCTGCTTCTAAAACCCAAACGGAGCTATCTAACTGGATGATTGTCAATGTGTGCATTCAACTGACAGAGTTAAACTCACGTGTGGATTCAGCGGTTTGCAAACCGTTTCTGTGCAGAATCCCAAAACCGGTAAATCCAGTTCAATGTCGGCATTCGTACTAAATTGCAGGAACCTTCGCCTAAAACTCAGGAGAAACGTTTCCTTGAAACTGCTGTGCTGTGCGTTCGTTCACCTAAGAGAGTTGAATCTATGTTGAGATTCAGCGAGTCAGAAACACGTTTCTTCTAGGAGCTGCATTGGGATATTCCCGAGTGAATGGGACCATAGGCCGTACAGAGAAATATCTGTTTCTAAAACCAAAACGGAGCTATCTATCTGAATGGTTTTCAATGTGTGCATTCAACTGACAGAGTTAAACTCACGTGTGGATTCAGCGGTTTGCAAACCCTTTCTGTGCAGAATCCCAAAACCGGTATTTCCAGCCCAATGCCGGCATCCGTACTAAACAGCAGGAAACTTCGTCTAAAACTCAGGAGAAACGTTTCCTTGAAACTGCTCTGCTGTGCGTTCGTTCACCTAAGAGAGTTGAAGCTATGTTGAGATTCAGCGAGTCAGAAAGACGTTTCTTCTAGGAGCTGCGTCGGGATATTCCCGAGTGAATGGGACCATAGGCTGTACAGAGAAATATCTGCTCCTAAAACCAAAAGGGTGCTATCTAACTGAATGGTTGTCAATGTGTGCATTCAACAGACAGTGTTAAACTCACGTTTGGATTCAGCGGTTTAAAAACCCTTTCTGTGCAGAATCCCAAAACCGGTAATTCCAGCTCAATGCCGGCATTAGTACTAAACTGCAGGAACCTTCGCCTAAAACTCAGGAAAAACGTTTCCTTGAAACTGCTCTGCTGTGCATTTGTTCACCTAAGAGAGTTGAATCTACGTTGAGATTCAGCGAGTCAGAAACACGTTTCTTCTAGGAGCTTCATTGGGATATTCCCGAGTGAATGGGACCATAGGCTGTACAGAGAAATATCTGCTTCTAAAACCCAAACGGAGCTATCTAACTGGATGATTGTCAATGTGTGCATTCAACTGACAGAGTTAAACTCACGTGTGGATTCAGCGGTTTGCAATCCCTTTCTGTGCAGAATCCCAAAACCGGTAAATCCAGTTCAATGTCGGCATTCGTACTAAACTGCAGGAACCTTCGCCTAAAACTCAGGAGAAACGTTTCCTTGAAACTGCTCTGCTGTGCGTTCGTTCACCTAAGAGAGTTGAATCTATGTTGAGATTCAGCGAGTCAGAAACACGTTTCTTCTAGGAGCTGCATTGGGATATTCCCGAGTGAATGGGATCATAGGCCGTACAGAGAAATATCTGTTTCTAAAACCAAAACGGAGCTATCTATCTGAATGGTTGTCAATGTGTGCATTCAACTGACAGAGTTAAACTCACGTGTGGATTCAGCGGTTTGCAAACCCTTTCTGTGCAGAATCCCAAAACCGGTATTTCCAGCCCAATGCCGGCATCCGTACTAAACAGCAGGAAACTTCGCCTAAAACTCAGGAGAAACGTTTCCTTGAAACTGCTCTGCTGTGCATTTGTTCACCTAAGAGAGTTGAATCTACGTTGAGATTCAGCGAGTCAGAAACACGTTTCTTCTAGGAGCTTCATTGGGATATTCCCGAGTGAATGGGACCATAGGCTGTACAGAGAAATATCTGCTTCTAAAACCCAAACGGAGCTATCTAACTGGATGATTGTCAATGTGTGCATTCAACTGACAGAGTTAAACTCACGTGTGGATTCAGCGGTTTGCAATCCCTTTCTGTGCAGAATCCCAAAACCGGTACTTCCAGCCCAATGCCGGTATCCGTACTAAAAACAGGAAACTTCGTCTAAAACTCAGGAGAAACGTTTCCTTGAAACTGCTCTGCTGTGCGTTCGATCACCTAAGAGAGTTGAATCTATGTTGAGATTCAGCGAGTCAGAAACACGTTTCATCTAGGAGCTGCCTTAGGATATTCCCGAGTGAATGGGACCATAGGCTGTACAGAGAAATATCTTCTCCTAAAACCAAAAGGGTGCTATCTAACTGAACGGTTGTCAATGTGTGCATTCAACAGACTGAGTTAAACTCACGTTTGGATTCAGCGGTTTTCAAACCCTTTCTGTGCAGAATCCCAAAACCGGTAATTCCAGCTCAATGCCGGCATTCGTACTAAACTGCAGGAACCTTCGCCTAAAACTCAGTAGAAACGTTTCCTTGAAACTGCTCTGCTGTGCGTTTGTTCACCTAAGAGAGTTGAATCTATGTTGAGATTCAGCGAGTCAGAAACACGTTTCTTCCAGGAGCTGCGTCGGGATATTCCCGAGTGAATGGGACCATAGACTGTACAGAGAAATATCTGCTTCTAAAACCAAAACGGAGCTATCTAACTGAATGGTTGTCAATGTGTGCATTCAACTGACAGAGTTAAACTCACGTGTGGATTCAGCGGTTTGCAAACCCTTTCTGTGCAGAATCCCAAAACCGGTATTTCCAGTCCAATGCCGGCATCCGTACTAAACAGCAGGAAACTTCGTCTAAAACTCAGGAGAAACGTTTCCTTGAAACTGCTCTGCTGTGCGTTCGTTCACCTAAGAGAGTTGAATCTATGTTGAGATTCAGCGAGTCAGAAAGACGTTTCTTCTAGGAGCTGCGTCGGGATATTCCCGAGTGAATGGGACCATAGGTTGTACAGAGAAATATCTGCTCCTAAAACCAAAAGGGTGCTATCTAACTGAATGGTTGTCAATGTGTGCATTCAACAGACTGAGATAAACTCACGTTTGGATTCAGCGGTTTTCAAACCCTTTCTGTGCAGAATCCCAAAACCGGTATTTCCAGCTCAATGCCGGCATTCGTACTAAACTGCAGGAACCTTCGCCTAAAACTCAGTAGAAACGTTTCCTTGAAACTGCTCTGCTGTGCGTTCGTTCACCTAAGAGAGTTGAATCTATGTTGAGATTCAGCGAGTCAGAAACACGTTTCTTCTAGGAGCTGCGTTGGGATATTCCCGAGTGAATGGGACCATAGGTTGTACAGAGAAATATCTGCTTCTAAAACCAAAACGGAGCTATCTAACTGAATGGTTGTCAATGTGTGCATTCAACTGACAGAGTTAAACTCACGTGTGGATTCAGCGGTTTGCAAACCCTTTCCGTACAGAATCCCAAAACCGGTATTTCCAGCCCAATGACGGCATGCGTACTAAACAGCAGGAAACTTCGTCTAAAACTCAGGAGAAAAGTTTCCTTGAAACTGCTCTGCTGTGCGTTCGTTCACCTAAGAGAGTTGAAGCTATGTTGAGATTCAGCGAGTCAGAAAGACGTTTCTTCTAGGAGCTGCGTCGGGATATTCCCGAGTGAATGGGACCATAGGCTGTACAGAGAAATATCTGCTCCTAAAACCAAAAGGGTGCTATCTAACTGAATGGTTGTCAATGTGTGCATTCAACAGACAGTGTTAAACTCACGTTTGGATTCAGCGGTTTAAAAACCCTTTCTGTGCAGAATCCCAAAACCGGTAATTCCAGCTCAATGCCGGCATTAGTACTAAACTGCAGGAACCTTCGCCTAAAACTCAGGAGAAACGTTTCCTTGAAACTGCTCTGCTGTGCATTCGTTCACCTAAGAGAGTTGAATCTACGTTGAGATTCATCGAGTCAGAAACACGTTTCTTCTAGGAGCTGCGTTGGGATATTCCCGAGTGAATGGGACCATAGGCTGTACAGAGAAATATCTGCTTCTAAAACCCAAACGGAGCTATCTAACTGGATGATTGTCAATGTGTGCATTCAACTGACAGAGTTAAACTCACGTGTGGATTCAGCGGTTTGCAAACCGTTTCTGTACAGAATCCCAAAACCGGTACTTCCAGGCCAATGCCGGCATCCGTACTAAACAGCAGGAAACTTCGTTTAAAACTCAGGAGAAACGTTTCCTTGAAACTTCTCTGCTGTGCGTTCGATCACCTAAGAGAGTTGAATCTATGTTGAGATTCAGGGAGTCAGAAACACGTTTCTTCTAGGAGCTGCATTGGAATATTCCCGAGTGAATGGGACCATAGGCTGTACAGAGAAATATCTGCTTCTAAAACCAAAAGGGTGCTATCTAACTGAATGGTTGTCAATGTGTGCATTCAACAGACAGAGTTAAACTCACGTTTGGATTCAGCGGTTTACAAACCCTTTCTGTGCAGAATCCCAAAACCGGTAAATCCAGTTCAATGTCGGCATTCGTACTAAATTGCAGGAACCTTCGCCTAAAACTCAGGAGAAACGTTTCCTTGAAACTGCTGTGCTGTGCGTTCGTTCACCTAAGAGAGTTGAATCTATGTTGAGATTCAGCGAGTCAGAAACACGTTTCTTCTAGGAGCTGCATTGGGATATTCCCGAGTGAATGGGACCATAGGCCGTACAGAGAAATATCTGTTTCTAAAACCAAAACGGAGCTATCTATCTGAACGGTTTTCAATGTGTGCATTCAACTGACAGAGTTAAACTCACGTGTGGATTCAGCGGTTTGCAAACCCTTTCTGTGCAGAATCCCAAAACCGGTATTTCCAGCCCAATGCCGGCATCCGTACTAAACAGCAGGAAACTTCGTCTAAAACTCAGGAGAAACGTTTCCTTGAAACTGCTCTGCTGTGCGTTCGTTCACCTAAGAGAGTTGAAGCTATGTTGAGATTCAGCGAGTCAGAAAGACGTTTCTTCTAGGAGCTGCGTCGGGATATTCCCGAGTGAATGGGACCATAGGCTGTACAGAGAAATATCTGCTCCTAAAACCAAAAGGGTGCTATCTAACTGAATGGTTGTCAATGTGTGCATTCAACAGACAGTGTTAAACTCACGTTTGGATTCAGCGGTTTAAAAACCCTTTCTGTGCAGAATCCCAAAACCGGTAATTCCAGCTCAATGCCGGCATTAGTACTAAACTGCAGGAACCTTCGCCTAAAACTCAGGAAAAACGTTTCCTTGAAACTGCTCTGCTGTGCATTTGTTCACCTAAGAGAGTTGAACCTACGTTGAGATTCATCGAGTCAGAAACACGTTTCTTCTAGGAGCTTCATTGGGATATTCCCGAGTGAATGGGACCATAGGCTGTACAGAGAAATATCTGCTTCTAAAACCCAAACGGAGCTATCTAACTGGATGATTGTCAATGTGTGCATTCAACTGACAGAGTTAAACTCACGTGTGGATTCAGCGGTTTGCAAACCCTTTCTGTGCAGAATCCCAAAACCGGTATTTCCAGCTCAATGCCGGCATCCGTACTAAACAGCAGAAAACTTGGTCTAAAACTCAGGAGAAAAGTTTCCTTGAAACTGCTCTGCTGTGCGTTCGTTCACCTAAGAGAGTTGAATCTATGTTCAGATTCAGCGAGTCAGAAACACGTTTCTTCTAGGAGCTGCGTTGGGATATTCCTGAGTGAATGGGACCATAGGCTGTACAGAGAAATATCTGCTTCTAAAACCAAAACGGAGCAATCTAACTGAATGGTTGTCAATGTGTGCATTCAACTGACAGAGTTAAACTCACGTGTGGATTCAGCGGTTTGCAAACCCTTTCTGTGCAGAATCGCAAAACCGGTATTTCCAGCCCAATGCCGGCATCCGTACTAAACAGCAGGAAACTTCGTCTAAAACTCAGGAGAAACGTTTCCTTGAAACTGCTCTGCTGTGCGTTCGTTCAACTAAGAGAGTTGAATCTATGTTGAGATTCAGCGAGTCAGAAACACGTTTCTTCTAGGAGCTGCGTTGGGATATTCCCGAGTGAATGGGACCATAGGCTGTACAGAGAAATATCTGCTTCTAAAACCCAAACGGAGCTATCTAACTGGATGATTGTCAATGTGTGCATTCAACTGACAGAGATAAACTCACGTGTGGATTCAGCGGTTTGCAAACCCTTTCTGTGCAGAATCCCAAAACCGGTACTTCCACCCCAATGCCAGCATCCGTACTAAACAGCAGGAAACTTCGTCTAAAACTCAGGAGAAACGTTTCCTTGAAACTGCTCTGCTGTGCGATCGATCACCTAAGAGAGTTGAACCTATGTTGAGGTTCAGCGAGTCAGAAACACGTTTCTTCTAGGAGCTGCATTGGGATATTCCCGAGTGAATGGGACCATAGACTGTACAGAGAAATATCTGCTCCTAAAACCAATAGGGTGCTATCTAACTGAATGGTTGTCAATGTGTGCATTCAACAGATAGAGTTAAACTCACGTTTGGATTCAGCGGTTTACAAACCCTTTCTTTGCAGAATCCCAAAACCGGTAATTCCAGCTCAATGCCGGCATTCGTACTAAACTGCAGGAACCTTCGCCTAAAACTCAGGAAAAACGTTTCCTTGAAACTGCTCTGCTGTGCGTTCGTTCACCTAAGAGAGTTGAATCTATGTTGAGATTCAGCGAGTCAGAAACACGTTTCTTCTAGGAGGTGCGTTGGGATATTCCCGAGTGAATGGGACCATAGGCTCTACAGAGAAATATCTGCTTCTAAAACCAAAACGGAGCTATCTAACTGAATGGTTGTCAATGTGTGCATTCAACTGACAGAGTTAAACTCACGTGTGGATTCAGCGGTTTGCAAACCCTTTCTGTGCAGAATCCGAAAACCGGTATTTCCAGCCCAATGCCGGCATACGTAGTAAACAGCAGGAAACTTCGTCTAAGACTCAGGAAAAAAGTTTCCTTGAAACTGCTCTGCTGTGCGTTCGTTCACCTAAGAGAGTTGAATCTATGTTGAGATTCAGCGAGTCAGAAACACGTTTCTTCTAGGAGCTGCGTTGGGATATTCCCGAGTGAATGGGACCATAGGGTGTACAGAGAAATATCTGCTTCTAAAACTAAAACGGAGCTATCAAACTGAATTTTTGTCAATGTGTGCATTCAACTGACAGAGTTAAACTCACGTGTGGATTCAGCGGTTTGCAAACCCTTTCTGTGCAGAATCCCAAAACCGGTATTTCCAACCCAATGCCGGCATGCGTACTAAACAGCAGGAAACTTCGTCTAAAACTCAGGAGAAACGTTTTCTTGAAACTGCGCTGCTGTGCGTTCGTTCACCTAAGAGAGTTGAATCTATGTTGAGATTCAGCGAGTCAGAAACACGTTTCTTCTAGGAGGTGCGTTGGGATATTCCCGAGTGAATGGGACCAAAGGCTGTACAGAGAAATATCTGCTTCTAAAACCAAAACGGAGCTATCTAACTGGATGGTTGTCAATGTGTGCATTCAACAGACAGAGTTAAACTCACGTTTGGATTCAGCGGTTTACAAACCCTTTCTGTGCAGAATCCCAAAACCGGTAAATCCAGTTCAATGTCGGCATTCGTACTAAACTGCAGGAACCTTCGCCTAAAACTCAGGAGAAACGTTTCCTTGAAACTGCTCTGCTGTGCGTTCGTTCACCTAAGAGAGTTGAATCTATGTTGAGATTCAGCGAGTCAGAAACACGTTTCTTCTAGGAGCTGCATTGGGATATTCCCGAGTGAATGGGATCATAGGCCGTACAGAGAAATATCTGTTTCTAAAACCAAAACGGAGCTATCTATCTGAATGGTTGTCAATGTGTGCATTCAACTGACAGAGTTAAACTCACGTGTGGATTCAGCGGTTTGCAAACCCTTTCTGTGCAGAATCCCAAAACCGGTATTTCCAGCCCAATGCCGGCATCCGTACTAAACAGCAGGAAACTTCGCCTAAAACTCAGGAGAAACGTTTCCTTGAAACTGCTCTGCTGTGCATTTGTTCACCTAAGAGAGTTGAATCTACGTTGAGATTCAGCGAGTCAGAAACACGTTTCTTCTAGGAGCTTCATTGGGATATTCCCGAGTGAATGGGACCATAGGCTGTACAGAGAAATATCTGCTTCTAAAACCCAAACGGAGCTATCTACCTGGATGATTGTCAATGTGTGCATTCAACTGACAGAGTTAAACTCACGTGTGGATTCAGCGGTTTGCAATCCCTTTCTGTGCAGAATCCCAAAACCGGTACTTCCAGCCCAATGCCGGTAACCGTACTAAAAACAGGAAACTTCGTCTAAAACTCAGGAGAAACGTTTCCTTGAAACTGCTCTGCTGTGCGTTCGATCACCTAAGAGAGTTGAATCTATGTTGAGATTCAGCGAGTCAGAAACACGTTTCATCTAGGAGCTGCCTTAGGATATTCCCGAGTGAATGGGACCATAGGCTGTACAGAGAAATATCTTCTCCTAAAACCAAAAGGGTGCTATCTAACTGAACGGTTGTCAATGTGTGCATTCAACAGACTGAGTTAAACTCACGTTTGGATTCAGCGGTTTTCAAACCCTTTCTGTGCAGAATCCCAAAACCGGTAATTCCAGCTCAATGCCGGCATTCGTACTAAACTGCAGGAACCTTCGCCTAAAACTCAGTAGAAACGTTTCCTTGAAACTGCTCTGCTGTGCGTTTGTTCACCTAAGAGAGTTGAATCTATGTTGAGATTCAGCGAGTCAGAAACACGTTTCTTCCAGGAGCTGCGTCGGGATATTCCCGAGTGAATGGGACCATAGACTGTACAGAGAAATATCTGCTTCTAAAACCAAAACGGAGCTATCTAACTGAATGGTTGTCAATGTGTGCATTCAACTGACAGAGTTAAACTCACGTGTGGATTCAGCGGTTTGCAAACCCTTTCTGTGCAGAATCCCAAAACCGGTATTTCCAGTCCAATGCCGGCATCCGTACTAAACAGCAGGAAACTTCGTCTAAAACTCAGGAGAAACGTTTCCTTGAAACTGCTCTGCTGTGCGTTCGTTCACCTAAGAGAGTTGAATCTATGTTGAGATTCAGCGAGTCAGAAAGACGTTTCTTCTAGGAGCTGCGTCGGGATATTCCCGAGTGAATGGGACCATAGGTTGTACAGAGAAATATCTGCTCCTAAAACCAAAAGGGTGCTATCTAACTGAATGGTTGTCAATGTGTGCATTCAACAGACTGAGTTAAACTCACGTTTGGATTCAGCGGTTTTCAAACCCTTTCTGTGCAGAATCCCAAAACCGGTATTTCCAGCTCAATGCCGGCATTCGTACTAAACTGCAGGAACCTTCGCCTAAAACTCAGTAGAAACGTTTCCTTGAAACTGCTCTGCTGTGCGTTCGTTCACCTAAGAGAGTTGAATCTATGTTGAGATTCAGCGAGTCAGAAACACGTTTCTTCTAGGAGCTGCGTTGGGATATTCCCGAGTGAATGGGACCATAGGTTGTACAGAGAAATATCTGCTTCTAAAACCAAAACGGAGCTATCTAACTGAATGGTTGTCAATGTGTGCATTCAACTGACAGAGTTAAACTCACGTGTGGATTCAGCGGTTTGCAAACCCTTTCCGTACAGAATCCCAAAACAGGTATTTCCAGCCCAATGACGGCATACGTACTTAACAGCAGGAAACTTCGTCTAAGACTCAGGAGAAAAGTTTCCTTGAAACTGCTCTGCTGTGCGTTCGTTCACCTAAGAGAGTTGAAGCTATGTTGAGATTCAGCGAGTCAGAAAGACGTTTCTTCTAGGAGCTGCGTCGGGATATTCCCGAGTGAATGGGACCATAGGCTGTACAGAGAAATATCTGCTCCTAAAACCAAAAGGGTGCTATCTAACTGAATGGTTGTCAATGTGTGCATTCAACAGACAGTGTTAAACTCACGTTTGGATTCAGCGGTTTAAAAACCCTTTCTGTGCAGAATCCCAAAACCGGTAATTCCAGCTCAATGCCGGCATTAGTACTAAACTGCAGGAACCTTCGCCTAAAACTCAGGAGAAACGTTTCCTTGAAACTGCTCTGCTGTGCATTCGTTCACCTAAGAGAGTTGAATATACGTTGAGATTCATCGAGTCAGAAACACGTTTCTTCTAGGAGCTGCATTGGGATATTCCCGAGTGAATGGGACCATAGGCTGTACAGAGAAATATCTGCTTCTAAAACCCAAACGGAGCTATCTAACTGGATGATTGTCAATGTGTGCATTCAACTGACAGAGTTAAACTCACGTGTGGATTCAGCGGTTTGCAATCCCTTTCTGTGCAGAATCCCAAAACCGGTACTTCCAGCCCAATGCCGGTATCCGTACTAAAAGCAGGAAACTTCGTCTAAAACTCAGGAGAAACGTTTCCTTGAAACTGCTCTGCTGTGCGTTCGATCACCTAAGAGAGTTGAATCTATGTTGAGATTCAGCGAGTCAGAAACACGTTTCATCTAGGAGCTGCCTTAGGATATTCCCGAGTGAATGGGACCATAGGCTGTACAGAGAAATATCTTCTCCTAAAACCAAAAGGGTGCTATCTAACTGAATGGTTGTCAATGTGTGCATTCAACAGACTGAGTTAAACTCACGTTTGGATTCAGCGGTTTTCAAACCCTTTCTGTGCAGAATCCCAAAACCGGTAATTCCAGCTCAATGCCGGCATTCGTACTAAACTGCAGGAACCTTCGCCTAAAACTCACTAGAAACGTTTCCTTGAAACTGCTCTGCTGTGCGTTTGTTCACCTAAGAGAGTTGAATCTATGTTGAGATTCAGCGAGTCAGAAACACGTTTCTTCCAGGAGCTGCGTCGGGATATTCCCGAGTGAATGGGACCATAGACTGTACAGAGAAATATCTGCTTCTAAAACCAAAACGGAGCTATCTAACTGAATGGTTGTCAATGTGTGCATTCAACTGACAGAGTTAAACTCACGTGTGGATTCAGCGGTTTGCAAACCCTTTCTGTGCAGAATCCCAAAACCGGTATTTCCAGCCCAATGCCGGCATCCGTACTAAACAGCAGGAAACTTCGTCTAAAACTCAGGAGAAACGTTTCCTTGAAACTGCTCTGCTGTGCGTTCGTTCACCTAAGAGAGTTGAATCTATGTTGAGATTCAGCGAGTCAGAAACACGTTTCTTCTAGGAGCTGCGTCGGGATATTCCCGAGTGAATGGGACCATAGGCTGTACAGAGAAATATCTGCTCCTAAAACCAAAAGGGTGCTATCTAACTGAATGGTTGTCAATGTGTGCATTCAACAGACTGAGTTAAACTCACGTTTGGATTCAGCGGTTTTCAAACCCTTTCTATGCAGAATCCCAAAACCGGTATTTCCAGCTCAATGCCGGCATTCGTACTAAACTGCAGGAACCTTCGCCTAAAACTCAGTAGAAACGTTTCCTTGAAACTGCTCTGCTGTGCGTTCGTTCACCTAAGAGAGTTGAATCTATGTTGAGATTCAGCGAGTCAGAAACACGTTTCTTCTAGGAGCTGCGTTGGGATATTCCCGAGTGAATGGGACCATAGGTTATACAGAGAAATATCTGCTTCTAAAACCGAAACGGAGCTATCTAACTGAATGGTTGTCAATGTGTGCATTCAACTGACAGAGTTAAACTCACGTGTGGATTCAGCGGTTTGCAAACCCTTTCCGTACAGAATCCCAAAACCGGTATTTCCAGCCCAATGACGGCATACGTACTAAACAGCAGGAAACTTCGTCTAAAACTCAGGAGAAAAGTTTCCTTGAAACTGCTCTGCTGTGCATTCGTTCACCTAAGAGAGTTGAAGCTATGTTGAGATTCAGCGAGTCAGAAAGACGTTTCTTCTAGGAGCTGCGTCGGGATATTCCCGAGTGAATGGGACCATAGGCTGTACAGAGAAATATCTGCTCCTAAAACCAAAAGGGTGCTATCTAACTGAATGGTTGTCAATGTGTGCATTCAACAGACAGTGTTAAACTCACGTTTGGATTCAGCGGTTTAAAAACCCTTTCTGTGCAGAATCCCAAAACCGGTACTTCCAGCCCAATGCCGGTATCCGTACTAAAAGCAGGAAACTTCGTCTAAAACTCAGGAGAAACGTTTCCTTGAAACTGCTCTGCTGTGCGTTCGATCACCTAAGAGAGTTGAATCTATGTTGAGATTCAGCGAGTCAGAAACACGTTTCATCTAGGAGCTGCCTTAGGATATTCCCGAGTGAATGGGACCATAGGCTGTACAGAGAAATATCTGCTCCTAAAACCAAAAGGGTGCTACCTAACTGAATGGTTGTCAATGGGTGCATTCAACAGACTGAGTTAAACTCACGTTTGGATTCAGCGGTTTACAAACACTTTCTGTGCAGAATCCGAAAACCGGTAATTCCAGCTCAATGCCGGCATTCGTACAAAACTGCAGGAACCTTCGCTTAAAACTCAGGAGAAACGTTTCCTTGAAACTGCTCTGCTGTGCGTTCGTTCACCTAAGAGAGTTGAATCTATGTTCAGATTCAGCGAGTCAGAAACACGTTTCTTCTAGGAGCTGCGTTGGGATATTCCTGAGTGAATGGGACCATAGGCTGTACAGAGAAATATCTGCTTCTAAAACCAAAACGGAGCAATCTAACTGAATGGTTGTCAATGTGTGCATTCAACTGACAGAGTTAAACTCACGTGTGGATTCAGGGGTTTGCAAACCCTTTCTGTGCAGAATCACAAAACCGGTATTTCCAGCCCAATGCCGGCATCCGTACTAAACAGCAGGAAACTTCGTCTAAAACTCAGGAGAAACGTTTCCTTGAAACTGCTCTGCTGTGCGTTCGTTCAACTAAGAGAGTTGAATCTATGTTGAGATTCAGCGAGTCAGAAACACGTTTCTTCTAGGAGCTGCGTTGGGATATTCCCGAGTGAATGGGACCATAGGCTGTACAGAGAAATATCTGCTTCTAAAACCCAAACGGAGCTATCTACCTGGATGATTGTCAATGTGTGCATTCAACTGACAGAGTTAAACTCACGTGTGGATTCAGCGGTTTGCAAACCCTTTCTGTTCAGAATCCCAAAACCGGTACTTCCAGCCCAATGCCGGCATCCGTACTAAACAGCAGGAAACTTCGTCCAAAACTCAGGAGAAACGTTTCCTTGAAACTGCTCTGCTGTGCGATCGATCACCTAAGAGAGTTGAACCTATGTTGAGATTCAGCGAGTCAGAAACACGTTTCTTCTAGGAGCTGCATTGGGATATTCCCGAGTGAATGGGACCATAGACTGTACAGAGAAATATCTGCTCCTAAAACCAATAGGGTGCTATCTAACTGAATGGTTGTCAATGTGTGCATTCAACAGATAGAGTTAAACTCACGTTTGGACTCAGCGGTTTACAAACCCTTTCTTTGCAGAATCCCAAAACCGGTAATTCCAACTCAATGCCGGCATTCGTACTAAACTGCAGGAACCTTCGCCTAAAACTCAGGAAAAACGTTTCTTTGAAACTGCTCTGCTGTGCGTTCGTTAACCTAAGAGAGTTGAATCTATGTTGAGATTCAGCGAGTCAGAAACACGTTTCTTCTAGGAGGTGCGTTGGGATATTCCCGAGTGAATGGGACCATAGGCTCTACAGAGAAATATCTGCTTCTAAAACCAAAACGGAGCTATCAAACTGAATTTTTGTCAATGTGTGCATTCAACTGACAAAGTTAAACTCACGTGTGGATTCAGCGGTTTGCAAACCCTTTCTGTGCAGAATCCCAAAACCGGTATTTCCAATCCAATGCCGGCATGCGTACTAAACAGCAGGAAACTTCGTCTAAAACTCAGGAGAAACGTTTTCTTGAAACTGCGCTGCTGTGCGTTCGTTCACCTAAGAGAGTTGAATCTATGTTGAGATTCAGCGAGTCAGAAACACGTTTCTTCTAGGAGGTGCGTTGGGATATTCCCGAGTGAATGGGACCAAAGGCTGTACAGAGAAATATCTGCTTCTAAAACCAAAACGGAGCTATCTAACTGGATGGTTGTCAATGTGTGCATTCAACTGACAGAGTTAAACTCACGTGTGGATTCATCGGTTTGCAAACCCTTTCTGTGCAGAATCCCAAAACCGGTATTTCCAGCCCAATGCCGGCATACGTACTAAACAGCAGGAAACTTCGTCTAAAACTCAGGAGAAAAGTTTCCTTGAAACTGCTCTGCTGTGCGTTCATTCACCTAAGAGAGTTGAATCTATGTTGAGATTCAGCGAGTCAGAAACACGTTTCTTCTAGGAGCTGCGTTGGGATATTCCCGAGTGAATGGGACCATAGTCTGTACAGAGAAATATCTGCTTCTAAAACCAAAACGGAGCTATCTAACTGGATGGTTGTCAATGTGTGCATTCAAGTGACAGAGTTAAACTCACGTGTGGATTCAGCGGTTTGCAAACCCTTTCTGTGCAGAATCCCAAAACCGGTATTTCCAGCCCAATGCCGGCATACGTACTAAACAGCAGGAAACTTCGTCTAAAACTCAGGAGAAACGTTTCCTTGAAACTGCTCTGCTGTGCGTTCGTTCACCTAAGAGAGTTGAATCTATGTTGAGATTCAGCGAGTCAGAAACACGTTTCTTCTAGGAGCTGCGTTGGGATATTCCCGAGTGAATGGGACCATAGGCTGTACAGAGAAATATCTGCTTCTAAAACCCAAACGGAGCTATCTACCTGGATGATTGTCAATGTGTGCATTCAACTGACAGAGTTAAACTCACGTGTGGATTCAGCGGTTTGCAAACCCTTTCTGTTCAGAATCCCAAAACCGGTACTTCCAGGCCAATGCCGGCATCCGTACTAAACAGCAGGAAACTTCGTTTAAAACTCAGGAGAAACGTTTCCTTGAAACTTCTCTGCTGTGCGTTCGATCACCTAAGAGAGTTGAATCTATGTTGAGATTCAGGGAGTCAGAAACACGTTTCTTCTAGGAGCTGCATTGGAATATTCCCGAGTGAATGGGACCATAGGCTGTACAGAGAAATATCTGCTTCTAAAACCAAAAGGGTGCTATCTAACTGAATGGTTGTCAATGTGTGCATTCAACAGACAGAGTTAAACTCACGTTTGGATTCAGCGGTTTACAAACCCTTTCTGTGCAGAATCCCAAAACCGGTAAATCCAGTTCAATGTCGGCATTCGTACTAAATTGCAGGAACCTTCGCCTAAAACTCAGGAGAAACGTTTCCTTGAAACTGCTGTGCTGTGCGTTCGTTCACCTAAGAGAGTTGAATCTATGTTGAGATTCAGCGAGTCAGAAACACGTTTCTTCTAGGAGCTGCGTCGGGATATTCCCGAGTGAATGGGACCATAGACTGTACAGAGAAATATCTGCTTCTAAAACCAAAACGGAGCTATCTAACTGAATGGTTGTCAATGTGTGCATTCAACTGACAGAGTTAAACTCACGTGTGGATTCAGCGGTTTGCAAACCCTTTCTGTGCAGAATCCCAAAACCGGTATTTCCAGTCCAATGCCGGCATCCGTACTAAACAGCAGGAAACTTCGTCTAAAACTCAGGAGAAACGTTTCCTTGAAACTGCTCTGCTGTGCGTTCGTTCACCTAAGAGAGTTGAATCTATGTTGAGATTCAGCGAGTCAGAAAGACGTTTCTTCTAGGAGCTGCGTCGGGATATTCCCGAGTGAATGGGACCATAGGTTGTACAGAGAAATATCTGCTCCTAAAACCAAAAGGGTGCTATCTAACTGAATGGTTGTCAATGTGTGCATTCAACAGACTGAGTTAAACTCACGTTTGGATTCAGCGGTTTTCAAACCCTTTCTGTGCAGAATCCCAAAACCGGTATTTCCAGCTCAATGCCGGCATTCGTACTAAACTGCAGGAACCTTCGCCTAAAACTCAGTAGAAACGTTTCCTTGAAACTGCTCTGCTGTGCGTTCGTTCACCTAAGAGAGTTGAATCTATGTTGAGATTCAGCGAGTCAGAAACACGTTTCTTCTAGGAGCTGCGTTGGGATATTCCCGAGTGAATGGGACCATAGGTTGTACAGAGAAATATCTGCTTCTAAAACCAAAACGGAGCTATCTAACTGAATGGTTGTCAATGTGTGCATTCAACTGACAGAGTTAAACTCACGTGTGGATTCAGCGGTTTGCAAACCCTTTCCGTACAGAATCCCAAAACCGGTATTTCCAGCCCAATGACGGCATACGTACTAAACAGCAGGAAACTTCGTCTAAAACTCAGGAGAAAAGTTTCCTTGAAACTGCTCTGCTGTGCGTTCGTTCACCTAAGAGAGTTGAAGCTATGTTGAGATTCAGCGAGTCAGAAAGACGTTTCTTCTAGGAGCTGCGTCGGGATATTCCCGAGTGAATGGGACCATAGGCTGTACAGAGAAATATCTGCTCCTAAAACCAAAAGGGTGCTATCTAACTGAATGGTTGTCAATGTGTGCATTCAACAGACAGTGTTAAACTCACGTTTGGATTCAGCGGTTTAAAAACCCTTTCTGTGCAGAATCCCAAAACCGGTAATTCCAGCTCAATGCCGGCATTAGTACTAAACTGCAGGAACCTTCGCCTAAAACTCAGGAAAAACGTTTCCTTGAAACTGCTCTGCTGTGCATTTGTTCACCTAAGAGAGTTGAATCTACGTTGAGATTCAGCGAGTCAGAAACACGTTTCTTCTAGGAGCTTCATTGGGATATTCCCGAGTGAATGGGACCATAGGCTGTACAGAGAAATATCTGCTTCTAAAACCCAAACGGAGCTATCTAACTGGATGATTGTCAATGTGTACATTCAACTGACAGAGTTAAACTCACGTGTGGATTCAGCGGTTTGCAATACCTTTCTGTGCAGAATCCCAAAACCGGTAAATCCAGTTCAATGTCGGCATTCGTACTAAACTGCAGGAACCTTCGCCTAAAACTCAGGAGAAACGTTTCCTTGAAACTGCTCTGCTGTGCGTTCGTTCACCTAAGAGAGTTGAATCTATGTTGAGATTCAGCGAGTCAGAAACACGTTTCTTCTAGGAGCTGCATTGGGATATTCCCGAGTGAATGGGATCATAGGCCGTACAGAGAAATATCTGTTTCTAAAACCAAAACGGAGCTATCTATCTGAATGGTTGTCAATGTGTGCATTCAACAGACAGAGTTAAACTCACGTGTGGATTCAGCGGTTTGCAAACCCTTTCTGTGCAGAATCCCAAAACCGGTATTTCCAGCCCAATGCCGGCATCCGTACTAAACAGCAGGAAACTTCGCCTAAAACTCAGGAGAAACGTTTCCTTGAAACTGCTCTGCTGTGCATTTGTTCACCTAAGAGAGTTGAATCTACGTTGAGATTCAGCGAGTCAGAAACACGTTTCTTCTAGGAGCTTCATTGGGATATTCCCGAGTGAATGGGACCATAGGCTGTACAGAGAAATATCTGCTTCTAAAACCCAAACGGAGCTATCTAACTGGATGATTGTCAATGTGTGCATTCAACTGACAGAGTTAAACTCACGTGTGGATTCAGCGGTTTGCAATCCCTTTCTGTGCAGAATCCCAAAACCGGTACTTCCAGCCCAATGCCGGTATCCGTACTAAAAACAGGAAACTTCGTCTAAAACTCAGGAGAAACGTTTCCTTGAAACTGCTCTGCTGTGCGTTCGATCACCTAAGAGAGTTGAATCTATGTTGAGATTCAGCGAGTCAGAAACACGTTTCATCTAGGAGCTGCCTTAGGATATTCCCGAGTGAATGGGACCATAGGCTGTACAGAGAAATATCTTCTCCTAAAACCAAAAGGGTGCTATCTAACTGAACGGTTGTCAATGTGTGCATTCAACAGACTGAGTTAAACTCACGTTTGGATTCAGCGGTTTTCAAACCCTTTCTGTGCAGAATCCCAAAACCGGTAATTCCAGCTCAATGCCGGCATTCGTACTAAACTGCAGGAACCTTCGCCTAAAACTCAGTAGAAACGTTTCCTTGAAACTGCTCTGCTGTGCGTTTGTTCACCTAAGAGAGTTGAATCTATGTTGAGATTCAGCGAGTCAGAAACACGTTTCTTCCAGGAGCTGCGTCGGGATATTCCCGAGTGAATGGGACCATAGACTGTACAGAGAAATATCTGCTTCTAAAACCAAAACGGAGCTATCTAACTGAATGGTTGTCAATGTGTGCATTCAACTGACAGAGTTAAACTCACGTGTGGATTCAGCGGTTTGCAAACCCTTTCTGTGCAGAATCCCAAAACCGGTATTTCCAGTCCAATGCCGGCATCCGTACTAAACAGCAGGAAACTTCGTCTAAAACTCAGGAGAAACGTTTCCTTGAAACTGCTCTGCTGTGCGTTCGTTCACCTAAGAGAGTTGAATCTATGTTGAGATTCAGCGAGTCAGAAAGACGTTTCTTCTAGGAGCTGCGTCGGGATATTCCCGAGTGAATGGGACCATAGGTTGTACAGAGAAATATCTGCTCCTAAAACCAAAAGGGTGCTATCTAACTGAATGGTTGTCAATGTGTGCATTCAACAGACTGAGTTAAACTCACGTTTGGATTCAGCGGTTTTCAAACCCTTTCTGTGCAGAATCCCAAAACCGGTATTTCCAGCTCAATGCCGGCATTCGTACTAAACTGCAGGAACCTTGGCCTAAAACTCAGTAGAAACGTTTCCTTGAAACTGCTCTGCTGTGCGTTCGTTCACCTAAGAGAGTTGAATCTATGTTGAGATTCAGCGAGTCAGAAACACGTTTCTTCTAGGAGCTGCGTTGGGATATTCCCGAGTGAATGGGACCATAGGTTGTACAGAGAAATATCTGCTTCTAAAACCAAAACGGAGCTATCTAACTGAATGGTTGTCAATGTGTGCATTCAACTGACAGAGTTAAACTCACGTGTGGATTCAGCGGTTTGCAAACCCTTTCCGTACAGAATCCCAAAACCGGTATTTCCAGCCCAATGACGGCATACGTACTAAACAGCAGGAAACTTCGTCTAAAACTCAGGAGAAAAGTTTCCTTGAAACTGCTCTGCTGTGCGTTCGTTCACCTAAGAGAGTTGAAGCTATGTTGAGATTCAGCGAGTCAGAAAGACGTTTCTTCTAGGAGCTGCGTCGGGATATTCCCGAGTGAATGGGACCATAGGCTGTACAGAGAAATATCTGCTCCTAAAACCAAAAGGGTGCTATCTAACTGAATGGTTGTCAATGTGTGCATTCAACAGACAGTGTTAAACTCACGTTTGGATTCAGCGGTTTAAAAACCCTTTCTGTGCAGAATCCCAAAACCGGTAATTCCAGCTCAATGCCGGCATTAGTACTAAACTGCAGGAACCTTCGCCTAAAACTCAGGAGAAACGTTTCCTTGAAACTGCTCTGCTGTGCATTCGTTCACCTAAGAGAGTTGAATCTACGTTGAGATTCATCGAGTCAGAAACACGTTTCTTCTAGGAGCTGCGTTGGGATATTCCCGAGTGAATGGGACCATAGGCTGTACAGAGAAATATCTGCTTCTAAAACCCAAACGGAGCTATCTAACTGGATGATTGTCAATGTGTGCATTCAACTGACAGAGTTAAACTCACGTGTGGATTCAGCGGTTTGCAAACCGTTTCTGTACAGAATCCCCAAACCGGTACTTCCAGGCCAATGCCGGCATCCGTACTAAACAGCAGGAAACTTCGTTTAAAACTCAGGAGAAACGTTTCCTTGAAACTTCTCTGCTGTGCGTTCGATCACCTAAGAGAGTTGAATCTATGTTGAGATTCAGGGAGTCAGAAACACGTTTCTTCTAGGAGCTGCATTGGAATATTCCCGAGTGAATGGGACCATAGGCTGTACAGAGAAATATCTGCTTCTAAAACCAAAAGGGTGCTATCTAACTGAATGGTTGTCAATGTGTGCATTCAACAGACAGAGTTAAACTCACGTTTGGATTCAGCGGTTTACAAACCCTTTCTGTGCAGAATCCCAAAACCGGTAAATCCAGTTCAATGTCGGCATTCGTACTAAATTGCAGGAACCTTCGCCTAAAACTCAGGAGAAACGTTTCCTTGAAACTGCTGTGCTGTGCGTTCGTTCACCTAAGAGAGTTGAATCTATGTTGAGATTCAGCGAGTCAGAAACACGTTTCTTCTAGGAGCTGCATTGGGATATTCCCGAGTGAATGGGACCATAGGCCGTACAGAGAAATATCTGTTTCTAAAACCAAAACGGAGCTATCTATCTGAACGGTTTTCAATGTGTGCATTCAACTGACAGAGTTAAACTCACGTGTGGATTCAGCGGTTTGCAAACCCTTTCTGTGCAGAATCCCAAAACCGGTATTTCCAGCCCAATGCCGGCATCCGTACTAAACAGCAGGAAACTTCGTCTAAAACTCAGGAGAAACGTTTCCTTGAAACTGCTCTGCTGTGCGTTCGTTCACCTAAGAGAGTTGAAGCTATGTTGAGATTCAGCGAGTCAGAAAGACGTTTCTTCTAGGAGCTGCGTCGGGATATTCCCGAGTGAATGGGACCATAGGCTGTACAGAGAAATATCTGCTCCTAAAACCAAAAGGGTGCTATCTAACTGAATGGTTGTCAATGTGTGCATTCAACAGACAGTGTTAAACTCACGTTTGGATTCAGCGGTTTAAAAACCCTTTCTGTGCAGAATCCCAAAACCGGTAATTCCAGCTCAATGCCGGCATTAGTACTAAACTGCAGGAACCTTCGCCTAAAACTCAGGAAAAACGTTTCCTTGAAACTGCTCTGCTGTGCATTTGTTCACCTAAGAGAGTTGAATCTACGTTGAGATTCAGCGAGTCAGAAACACGTTTCTTCTAGGAGCTTCATTGGGATATTCCCGAGTGAATGGGACCATAGGCTGTACAGAGAAATATCTGCTTCTAAAACCCAAACGGAGCTATCTAACTGGATGATTGTCAATGTGTGCATTCAACTGACAGAGTTAAACTCACGTGTGGATTCAGCGGTTTGCAATCCCTTTCTGTGCAGAATCCCAAAACCGGTAAATCCAGTTCAATGTCGGCATTCGTACTAAACTGCAGGAACCTTCGCCTAAAACTCAGGAGAAACGTTTCCTTGAAACTGCTCTGCTGTGCGTTCGTTCACCTAAGAGAGTTGAATCTATGTTGAGATTCAGCGAGTCAGAAACACGTTTCTTCTAGGAGCTGCATTGGGATATTCCCGAGTGAATGGGATCATAGGCCGTACAGAGAAATATCTGTTTCTAAAACCAAAACGGAGCTATCTATCTGAATGGTTGTCAATGTGTGCATTCAACTGACAGAGTTAAACTCACGTGTGGATTCAGCGGTTTGCAAACCCTTTCTGTGCAGAATCCCAAAACCGGTATTTCCAGCCCAATGCCAGCATCCGTACTAAACAGCAGGAAACTTCGCCTAAAACTCAGGAGAAACGTTTCCTTGAAACTGCTCTGCTGTGCATTTGTTCACCTAAGAGAGTTGAATCTACGTTGAGATTCAGCGAGTCAGAAACACGTTTCTTCTAGGAGCTTCATTGGGATATTCCCGAGTGAATGGGACCATAGGCTGTACAGAGAAATATCTGCTTCTAAAACCCAAACGGAGCTATCTAACTGGATGATTGTCAATGTGTGCATTCAACTGACAGAGTTAAACTCACGTGTGGATTCAGCGGTTTGCAATCCCTTTCTGTGCAGAATCCCAAAACCGGTACTTCCAGCCCAATGCCGGTATCCGTACTAAAAACAGGAAACTTCGTCTAAAACTCAGGAGAAACGTTTCCTTGAAACTGCTCTGCTGTGCGTTCGATCACCTAAGAGAGTTGAATCTATGTTGAGATTCAGCGAGTCAGAAACACGTTTCATCTAGGAGCTGCCTTAGGATATTCCCGAGTGAATGGGACCATAGGCTGTACAGAGAAATATCTTCTCCTAAAACCAAAAGGGTGCTATCTAACTGAACGGTTGTCAATGTGTGCATTCAACAGACTGAGTTAAACTCACGTTTGGATTCAGCGGTTTTCAAACCCTTTCTGTGCAGAATCCCAAAACCGGTAATTCCAGCTCAATGCCGGCATTCGTACTAAACTGCAGGAACCTTCGCCTAAAACTCAGTAGAAACGTTTCCTTGAAACTGCTCTGCTGTGCGTTTGTTCACCTAAGAGAGTTGAATCTATGTTGAGATTCAGCGAGTCAGAAACACGTTTCTTCCAGGAGCTGCGTCGGGATATTCCCGAGTGAATGGGACCATAGACTGTACAGAGAAATATCTGCTTCTAAAACCAAAACGGAGCTATCTAACTGAATGGTTGTCAATGTGTGCATTCAACTGACAGAGTTAAACTCACGTGTGGATTCAGCGGTTTGCAAACCCTTTCTGTGCAGAATCCCAAAACCGGTATTTCCAGTCCAATGCCGGCATCCGTACTAAACAGCAGGAAACTTCGTCTAAAACTCAGGAGAAACGTTTCCTTGAAACTGCTCTGCTGTGCCTTCGTTCACCTAAGAGAGTTGAATCTATGTTGAGATTCAGCGAGTCAGAAAGACGTTTCTTCTAGGAGCTGGGTCGGGATATTCCCGAGTGAATGGGACCATAGGTTGTACAGAGAAATATCTGCTCCTAAAACCAAAAGGGTGCTATCTAACTGAATGGTTGTCAATGTGTGCATTCAACAGACTGAGTTAAACTCACGTTTGGATTCAGCGGTTTTCAAACCCTTTCTGTGCAGAATCCCAAAACCGGTATTTCCAGCTCAATGCCGGCATTCGTACTAAACTGCAGGAACCTTCGCCTAAAACTCAGTAGAAACGTTTCCTTGAAACTGCTCTGCTGTGCGTTCGTTCACCTAAGAGAGTTGAATCTATGTTGAGATTCAGCGAGTCAGAAACACGTTTCTTCTAGGAGCTGCGTTGGGATATTCCCGAGTGAATGGGACCATAGGTTGTACAGAGAAATATCTGCTTCTAAAACCAAAACGGAGCTATCTAACTGAATGGTTGTCAATGTGTGCATTCAACTGACAGAGTTAAACTCACGTGTGGATTCAGCGGTTTGCAAACCCTTTCCGTACAGAATCCCAAAACCGGTATTTCCAGCCCAATGACGGCATACGTACTAAACAGCAGGAAACTTCGTCTAAAACTCAGGAGAAAAGTTTCCTTGAAACTGCTCTGCTGTGCGTTCGTTCACCTAAGAGAGTTGAAGCTATGTTGAGATTCAGCGAGTCAGAAAGACGTTTCTTCTAGGAGCTGCGTCGGGATATTCCCGAGTGAATGGGACCATAGGCTGTACAGAGAAATATCTGCTCCTAAAACCAAAAGGGTGCTATCTAACTGAATGGTTGTCAATGTGTGCATTCAACAGACAGTGTTAAACTCACGTTTGGATTCAGCGGTTTAAAAACCCTTTCTGTGCAGAATCCCAAAACCGGTAATTCCAGCTCAATGCCGGCATTAGTACTAAACTGCAGGAACCTTCGCCTAAATCTCAGGAGAAACGTTTCCTTGAAACTGCTCTGCTGTGCATTCGTTCACCTAAGAGAGTTGAATCTACGTTGAGATTCATCGAGTCAGAAACACGTTTCTTCTAGGAGCTGCGTTGGGATATTCCCGAGTGAATGGGACCATAGGCTGTACAGAGAAATATCTGCTTCTAAAACCCAAACGGAGCTATCTAACTGGATGATTGTCAATGTGTGCATTCAACTGACAGAGTTAAACTCACGTGTGGATTCAGCGGTTTGCAAACCGTTTCTGTACAGAATCCCAAAACCGGTACTTCCAGGCCAATGCCGGCATCCGTACTAAACAGCAGGAAACTTCGTTTAAAACTCAGGAGAAACGTTTCCTTGAAACTTCTCTGCTGTGCGTTCGATCACCTAAGAGAGTTGAATCTATGTTGAGATTCAGGGAGTCAGAAACACGTTTCTTCTAGGAGCTGCATTGGAATATTCCCGAGTGAATGGGACCATAGGCTGTACAGAGAAATATCTGCTTCTAAAACCAAAAGGGTGCTATCTAACTGAATGGTTGTCAATGTGTGCATTCAACAGACAGAGTTAAACTCACGTTTGGATTCAGCGGTTTACAAACCCTTTCTGTGCAGAATCCCAAAACCGGTAAATCCAGTTCAATGTCGGCATTCGTACTAAATTGCAGGAACCTTCGCCTAAAACTCAGGAGAAACGTTTCCTTGAAACTGCTGTGCTGTGCGTTCGTTCACCTAAGAGAGTTGAATCTATGTTGAGATTCAGCGAGTCAGAAACACGTTTCTTCTAGGAGCTGCATTGGGATATTCCCGAGTGAATGGGACCATAGGCCGTACAGAGAAATATCTGTTTCTAAAACCAAAACGGAGCTATCTATCTGAATGGTTTTCAATGTGTGCATTCAACTGACAGAGTTAAACTCACGTGTGGATTCAGCGGTTTGCAAACCCTTTCTGTGCAGAATCCCAAAACCGGTATTTCCAGCCCAATGCCGGCATCCGTACTAAACAGCAGGAAACTTCGTCTAAAACTCAGGAGAAACGTTTCCTTGAAACTGCTCTGCTGTGCGTTCGTTCACCTAAGAGAGTTGAAGCTATGTTGAGATTCAGCGAGTCAGAAAGACGTTTCTTCTAGGAGCTGCGTCGGGATATTCCCGAGTGAATGGGACCATAGGCTGTACAGAGAAATATCTGCTCCTAAAACCAAAAGGGTGCTATCTAACTGAATGGTTGTCAATGTGTGCATTCAACAGACAGTGTTAAACTCACGTTTGGATTCAGCGGTTTAAAAACCCTTTCTGTGCAGAATCCCAAAACCGGTAATTCCAGCTCAATGCCGGCATTAGTACTAAACTGCAGGAACCTTCGCCTAAAACTCAGGAAAAACGTTTCCTTGAAACTGCTCTGCTGTGCATTTGTTCACCTAAGAGAGTTGAATCTACGTTGAGATTCAGCGAGTCAGAAACACGTTTCTTCTAGGAGCTTCATTGGGATATTCCCGAGTGAATGGGACCATAGGCTGTACAGAGAAATATCTGCTTCTAAAACCCAAACGGAGCTATCTAACTGGATGATTGTCAATGTGTGCATTCAACTGACAGAGTTAAACTCACGTGTGGATTCAGCGGTTTGCAATCCCTTTCTGTGCAGAATCCCAAAACCGGTACTTCCAGCCCAATGCCGGTATCCGTACTAAAAACAGGAAACTTCGTCTAAAACTCAGGAGAAACGTTTCCTTGAAACTGCTCTGCTGTGCGTTCGATCACCTAAGAGAGTTGAATCTATGTTGAGATTCAGCGAGTCAGAAACACGTTTCATCTAGGAGCTGCCTTAGGATATTCCCGAGTGAATGGGACCATAGGCTGTACAGAGAAATATCTTCTCCTAAAACCAAAAGGGTGCTATCTAACTGAACGGTTGTCAATGTGTGCATTCAACAGACTGAGTTAAACTCACGTTTGGATTCAGCGGTTTACAAACCCTTTCTGTGCAGAATCCCAAAACCGGTAATTCCAGCTCAATGCCGGCATTCGTACTAAACTGCAGGAACCTTCGCCTAAAACTCAGTAGAAACGTTTCCTTGAAACTGCTCTGCTGTGCGTTTGTTCACCTAAGAGAGTTGAATCTATGTTGAGATTCAGCGAGTCAGAAACACGTTTCTTCCAGGAGCTGCGTCGGGATATTCCCGAGTGAATGGGACCATAGACTGTACAGAGAAATATCTGCTTCTAAAACCAAAACGGAGCTATCTAACTGAATGGTTGTCAATGTGTGCATTCAACTGACAGAGTTAAACTCACGTGTGGATTCAGCGGTTTGCAAACCCTTTCTGTGCAGAATCCCAAAACCGGTATTTCCAGTCCAATGCCGGCATCCGTACTAAACAGCAGGAAACTTCGTCTAAAACTCAGGAGAAACGTTTCCTTGAAACTGCTCTGCTGTGCGTTCGTTCACCTAAGAGAGTTGAATCTATGTTGAGATTCAGCGAGTCAGAAAGACGTTTCTTCTAGGAGCTGCGTCGGGATATTCCCGAGTGAATGGGACCATAGGTTGTACAGAGAAATATCTGCTCCTAAAACCAAAAGGGTGCTATCTAACTGAATGGTTGTCAATGTGTGCATTCAACAGACTGAGTTAAACTCACGTTTGGATTCAGCGGTTTTCAAACCCTTTCTGTGCAGAATCCCAAAACCGGTATTTCCAGCTCAATGCCAGCATTCGTACTAAACTGCAGGAACCTTCGCCTAAAACTCAGTAGAAACGTTTCCTTGAAACTGCTCTGCTGTGCGTTCGTTCACCTAAGAGAGTTGAATCTATGTTGAGATTCAGCGAGTCAGAAACACGTTTCTTCTAGGAGCTGCGTTGGGATATTCCCGAGTGAATGGGACCATAGGTTGTACAGAGAAATATCTGCTTCTAAAACCAAAACGGAGCTATCTAACTGAATGGTTGTCAATGTGTGCATTCAACTGACAGAGTTAAACTCACGTGTGGATTCAGCGGTTTGCAAACCCTTTCCGTACAGAATCCCAAAACCGGTATTTCCAGCCCAATGACGGCATACGTACTAAACAGCAGGAAACTTCGTCTAAAACTCAGGAGAAAAGTTTCCTTGAAACTGCTCTGCTGTGCGTTCGTTCACCTAAGAGAGTTGAAGCTATGTTGAGATTCAGCGAGTCAGAAAGACGTTTCTTCTAGGAGCTGCGTCGGGATATTCCCGAGTGAATGGGACCATAGGCTGTACAGAGAAATATCTGCTCCTAAAACCAAAAGGGTGCTATCTAACTGAATGGTTGTCAATGTGTGCATTCAACAGACAGTGTTAAACTCACGTTTGGATTCAGCGGTTTAAAAACCCTTTCTGTGCAGAATCCCAAAACCGGTAATTCCAGCTCAATGCCGGCATTCGTACTAAACTGCAGGAACCTTCGCCTAAAACTCAGGAGAAACGTTTCCTTGAAACTGCTCTGCTGTGCATTCGTTCACCTAAGAGAGTTGAATCTACGTTGAGATTCATCGAGTCAGAAACACGTTTCTTCTAGGAGCTGCATTGGGATATTCCCGAGTGAATGGGACCATAGGCTGTACAGAGAAATATCTGCTTCTAAAACCCAAACGGAGCTATCTAACTGGATGATTGTCAATGTGTGCATTCAACTGACAGAGTTAAACTCACGTGTGGATTCAGCGGTTTGCAATCCCTTTCTGTGCAGAATCCCAAAACCGGTACTTCCAGCCCAATGCCGGTATCCGTACTAAAAGCAGGAAACTTCGTCTAAAACTCAGGAGAAACGTTTCCTTGAAACTGCTCTGCTGTGCGTTCGATCACCTAAGAGAGTTGAATCTATGTTGAGATTCAGCGAGTCAGAAACATGTTTCATCTAGGAGCTGCCTTAGGATATTCCCGAGTGAATGGGACCATAGGCTGTACAGAGAAATATCTTCTCCTAAAACCAAAACGGTGCTATCTAACTGAATGGTTGTCAATGTGTGCATTCAACAGACTGAGTTAAACTCACGTTTGGATTCAGCGGTTTTCAAACCCTTTCTGTGCAGAATCCCAAAACCGGTAATTCCAGCTCAATGCCGGCATTCGTACTAAACTGAAGGAACCTTCGCCTAAAACTCAGTAGAAACGTTTCCTTGAAACTGCTCTGCTGTGCGTTTGTGCACCTAAGAGAGTTGAATCTATGTTGAGATTCAGCGAGTCAGAAACACGTTTCTTCCAGGAGCTGCGTCGGGATATTCCCGAGTGAATGGGACCATAGACTGTACAGAGAAATATCTGCTTCTAAAACCAAAACGGAGCTATCTAACTGAATGGTTGTCAATGTGTGCATTCAACTGACAGAGTTAAACTCACGTGTGGATTCAGCGGTTTGCAAACCCTTTCTGTGCAGAATCCCAAAACCGGTATTTCCAGCCCAATGCCGGCATCCGTACTAAACAGCAGGAAACTTCGTCTAAAACTCAGGAGAAACGTTTCCTTGAAACTGCTCTGCTGTGCGTTCGTTGACCTAAGAGAGTTGAATCTATGTTGAGATTCAGCGAGTCAGAAAGACGTTTCTTCTAGGAGCTGCGTCGGGATATTCCCGAGTGAATGGGACCATAGGCTGTACAGAGAAATATCTGCTCCTAAAACCAAAAGGGTGCTATCTAACTGAATGGTTGTCAATGTGTGCATTCAACAGACTGAGTTAAACTCACGTTTGGATTCAGCGGTTTTCAAACCCTTTCTGTGCAGAATCCCAAAACCGGTAATTCCAGCTCAATGCCGGCATTCGTACTAAACTGCAGGAACCTTCGCCTAAAACTCAGTAGAAACGTTTCCTTGAAACTGCTCTGCTGTGCGTTCGTTCACCTAAGAGAGTTGAATCTATGTTGAGATTCAGCGAGTCAGAAACACGTTTCTTCTAGGAGCTGCGTTGGGATATTCCCGAGTGAATGGGACCATAGGTTGTACAGAGACATATCTGCTTCTAAAACCAAAACGGAGCTATCTAACTGAATGGTTGTCAATGTGTGCATTCAACTGACAGAGTTAAACTCACGTGTGGATTCAGCGGTTTGCAAACCCTTTCCGTACAGAATCCCAAAACCGGTATTTCAGCCCAATGACGGCATACGTACTAAACAGCAGGAAACTTCGTCTAAAACTCAGGAGAAAAGTTTCCTTGAAACTGCTCTGCTGTGCATTCGTTCACCTAAGAGAGTTGAAGCTATGTTGAGATTCAGCGAGTCAGAAAGACGTTTCTTCTAGGAGCTGCGTCGGGATATTCCCGAGTGAATGGGACCATAGGCTGTACAGAGAAATATCTGCTCCTAAAACCAAAAGGGTGCTATCTAACTGAATGGTTGTCAATGTGTGCATTCAACAGACAGTGTTAAACTCACGTTTGGATTCAGCGGTTTAAAAACCCTTTGTGTGCAGAATCCCAAAACCGGTACTTCCAGCCCAATGCCGGTATCCGTACTAAAAGCAGGAAACTTCGTCTAAAACTCAGGAGAAACGTTTCCTTGAAACTGCTCTGCTGTGCGTTCGATCACCTAAGAGAGTTGAATCTATGTTGAGATTCAGCGAGTCAGAAACACGTTTCATCTAGGAGCTGCCTTAGGATATTCCCGAGTGAATGGGACCATAGGCTGTACAGAGAAATATCTGCTCCTAAAACCAAAAGGGTGCTATCTAACTGAATGGTTGTCAATGGGTGCATTCAACAGACTGAGTTAAACTCACGTTTGGATTCAGCGGTTTACAAACACTTTCTGTGCAGAATCCGAAAACCGGTAATTCCAGCTCAATGGCGGCATTCGTACAAAACTGCAGGAACCTTCGCTTAAAACTCAGGAGAAACGTTTCCTTGAAACTGCTCTGATGTGCGTTCGTTCACCTAAGAGAGTTGAATCTATGTTCAGATTCAGCGAGTCAGAAACACGTTTCTTCTAGGAGCTGCGTTGGGATATTCCTGAGTGAATGGGACCATAGGCTGTACAGAGAAATACCTGCTTCTAAAACCAAAACGGAGCAATCTAACTGAATGGTTGTCAATGTGTGCATTCAACTGACAGAGTTAAACTCACGTGTGGATTCAGGGGTTTGCAAACCCTTTCTGTGCAGAATCGCAAAACCGGTATTTCCAGCCCAATGCCGGCATCCGTACTAAACAGCAGGAAACTTCGTCTAAAACTCAGGAGAAACGTTTCCTTGAAACTGCTCTGCTGTGCGTTCGTTCAACTAAGAGAGTTGAATCTATGTTGAGATTCAGCGAGTCAGAAACACGTTTCTTCTAGGAGCTGCGTTGGGATATTCCCGAGTGAATGGGACCATAGGCTGTACAGAGAAATATCTGCTTCTAAAACCCAAACGGAGCTATCTACCTGGATGATTGTCAATGTGTGCATTCAACTGACAGAGTTAAACTCACGTGTGGATTCAGCGGTTTGCAAACCCTTTCTGTTCAGAATCCCAAAACCGGTACTTCCAGCCCAATGCCGGCATCCGTACTAAACAGCAGGAAACTTCGTCCAAAACTCAGGAGAAACGTTTCCTTGAAACTGCTCTGCTGTGCGACCGATCACCTAAGAGAGTTGAACCTATGTTGAGATTCAGCGAGTCAGAAACACGTTTCTTCTAGGAGCTGCATTGGGATATTCCCGAGTGAATGGGACCATAGACTGTACAGAGAAATATCTGCTCCTAAAACCAATAGGGTGCTATCTAACTGAATGGTTGTCAATGTGTGCATTCAACAGATAGAGTTAAACTCACGTTTGGATTCAGCGGTTTACAAACCCTTTCTTTGCAGAATCCCAAAACCGGTAATTCCAACTCAATGCCGGCATTCGTACTAAACTGCAGGAACCTTCGCCTAAAACTCAGGAAAAACGTTTCCTTGAAACTGCTCTGCTGTGCGTTCGTTCACCTAAGAGAGTTGAATCTATGTTGAGATTCAGCGAGTCAGAAACACGTTTCTTCTAGGAGGTGCGTTGGGATATTCCCGAGTGAATGGGACCATAGGCTCTACAGAGAAATATCTGCTTCTAAAACCAAAACGGAGCTATCAAACTGAATGGTTGTCAATGTGTGCATTCAACTGACAGAGTTAATCTCACGTGTGGATTCAGCGGTTTGCAAACCCTTTCTGTGCAGAATCCCAAAACCGGTATTTCCAACCCAATGCCGGCATGCGTACTAAACAGCAGGAAACTTCGTCTAAAACTCAGGAGAAACGTTTTCTTGAAACTGCGCTGCTGTGCGTTCGTTCACCTAAGAGAGTTGAATCTATGTTGAGATTCAGCGAGTCAGAAACACGTTTCTTCTAGGAGCTGCGTTGGGATATTCCCGAGTGAATGGGACCATAGTCTGTACAGAGAAATATCTGCTTCTAAAACCAAAACGGAGCTATCTAACTGGATGGTTGTCAATGTGTGCATTCAAGTGACAGAGTTAAACTCACGTGTGGATTCAGCGGTTTGCAAACCCTTTCTGTGCAGAATCCCAAAACCGGTATTTCCAGCCCAATGCCGGCATCCGTACTAAACAGCAGGAAACATCGTCTAAATCTCAGGAGAAACGTTTCCTTGAAACTGCTCTGATGTGCGTTCGTTCACCTAAGAGAGTTGAATCTATGTTGAGATTCAGCGAGTCAGAAACACGTTTCTTCTAGGAGCTGCGTTGGGATATTCCCGAGTGAATGGGACCATAGGCTGTACAGAGAAATATCTGCTTCTAAAACCCAAACGGAGCTATCTAACTGGATGATTGTCAATGTGTGCATTCAACTGACAGAGTTAAACTCACGTGTGGATTCAGCGGTTTGCAAACCGTTTCTGTACAGAATCCCAAAACCGGTACTTCCAGGCCAATGCCGGCATCCGTACTAAACAGCAGGAAACTTCGTTTAAAACTCAGGAGAAACGTTTCCTTGAAACTTCTCTGCTGTGCGTTCGATCACCTAAGAGAGTTGAATCTATGTTGAGATTCAGGGAGTCAGAAACACGTTTCTTCTAGGAGCTGCATTGGAATATTCCCGAGTGAATGGGACCATAGGCTGTACAGAGAAATATCTGCTTCTAAAACCAAAAGGGTGCTATCTAACTGAATGGTTGTCAATGTGTGCATTCAACAGACAGAGTTAAACTCACGTTTGGATTCAGCGGTTTACAAACCCTTTCTGTGCAGAATCCCAAAACCGGTAAATCCAGTTCAATGTCGACATTCGTACTAAACTGCAGGAACCTTCGCCTAAAACTCAGGAGAAACGTTTCCTTGAAACTGCTGTGCTGTGCGTTCGTTCACCTAAGAGAGTTGAATCTATGTTGAGATTCAGCGAGTCAGAAACACGTTTCTTCTAGGAGCTGCATTGGGATATTCCCGAGTGAATGGGACCATAGGCCGTACAGAGAAATATCTGTTTCTAAAACCAAAACGGAGCTATCTATCTGAATGGTTTTCAATGTGTGCATTCAACTGACAGAGTTAAACTCACGTGTGGATTCAGCGGTTTGCAAACCCTTTCTGTGCAGAATCCCAAAACCGGTATTTCCAGCCCAATGCCGGCATCCGTACTAAACAGCAGGAAACTTCGTCTAAAACTCAGGAGAAACGTTTCCTTGAAACTGCTCTGCTGTGCGTTCCTTCACCTAAGAGAGTTGAAGCTATGTTGAGATTCAGCGAGTCAGAAAGACGTTTCTTCTAGGAGCTGCGTCGGGATATTCCCGAGTGAATGGGACCATAGGCTGTACAGAGAAATATCTGCTCCTAAAACCAAAAGGGTGCTATCTAACTGAATGGTTGTCAATGTGTGCATTCAACAGACAGTGTTAAACTCACGTTTGGATTCAGCGGTTTAAAAACCCTTTCTGTGCAGAATCCCAAAACCGGTAATTCCAGCTCAATGCCGGCATTAGTACTAAACTGCAGGAACCTTCGCCTAAAACTCAGGAAAAACGTTTCCTTGAAACTGCTCTGCTGTGCATTTGTTCACCTAAGAGAGTTGAATCTACGTTGAGATTCAGCGAGTCAGAAACACGTTTCTTCTAGGAGCTTCATTGGGATATTCCCGAGTGAATGGGACCATAGGCTGTACAGAGAAATATCTGCTTCTAAAACCCAAACGGAGCTATCTAACTGGATGATTGTCAATGTGTGCATTCAACTGACAGAGTTAAACTCACGTGTGGATTCAGCGGTTTGCAATCCCTTTCTGTGCAGAATCCCAAAACCGGTACTTCCAGCCCAATGCCGGTATCCGTACTAAAAACAGGAAACTTCGTCTAAAACTCAGGAGAAACGTTTCCTTGAAACTGCTCTGCTGTGCGTTCGATCACCTAAGAGAGTTGAATCTATGTTGAGATTCAGCGAGTCAGAAACACGTTTCATCTAGGAGCTGCCTTAGGATATTCCCGAGTGAATGGGACCATAGGCTGTACAGAGAAATATCTTCTCCTAAAACCAAAAGGGTGCTATCTAACTGAATGGTTGTCAATGTGTGCATTCAACAGACTGAGTTAAACTCACGTTTGGATTCAGCGGTTTTCAAACCCTTTCTGTGCAGAATCCCAAAACCGGTAATTCCAGCTCAATGCCGGCATTCGTACTAAACTGCAGGAACCTTCGCCTAAAACTCAGTAGAAACGTTTCCTTGAAACTGCTCTGCTGTGCGTTTGTTCACCTAAGAGAGTTGAATCTATGTTGAGATTCAGCGAGTCAGAAACACGTTAATTCTAGGAGCTGCGTTGGGATATTCCCGAGTGAATGGGACCATAGGTTGTACAGAGAAATATCTGCTTCTAAAACCAAAACGGAGCTATCTAACTGAATGGTTGCCAATGTGTGCATTCAACTGACAGAGTTAAACTCACGTGTGGATTCAGCGGTTTGCAAACCCTTTCCGTACAGAATCCCAAAACCGGTATTTCCAGCCCAATGCCGGCATACGTACTAAACAGCAGGAAACTTCGTCTAAAACTCAGGAGAAAAGTTTCCTTGAAACTGCTCTGCTGTGCGTTCGTTCACCTAGGAGAGTTGAAGCTATGTTGAGTTTCAGCGAGTCAGAAAGACGTTTCTTCTAGGAGCTGCGTCGGGATATTCCCGAGTGAATGGGACCATAGGCTGTACAGAGAAATATCTGCTCCTAAAACCAAAAGGGTGCTATCTAACTGAATGGTTGTCAATGTGTGCATTCAACAGACAGTGTTAAACTCACGTTTGGATTCAGCGGTTTAAAAACCCTTTCTGTGCAGAATCCCAAAACCGGTAATTCCAGCTCAATGCCGGCATTCGTACTAAACTGCAGGAACCTTCGCCTAAAACTCAGGAGAAACGTTTCCTTGAAACTGCTCTGCTGTGCATTCGTTCACCTTAGAGAGTTGAATCTACGTTGAGATTCATCGAGTCAGAAACACGTTTCTTCTAGGAGCTGCATTGGGATATTCCCGAGTGAATGGGACCATAGGCTGTACAGAGAAATATCTGCTTCTAAAACCCAAACGGAGCTATCTAACTGGATGATTGTCAATGTGTGCATTCAACTGACAGAGTTAAACTCACGTGTGGATTCAGCGGTTTGCAATCCCTTTCTGTGCAGAATCCCAAAACCGGTACTTCCAGCCCAATGCCGGTATCCGTACTAAAAACAGGAAACTTCGTCTAAAACTCAGGAGAAACGTTTCCTTGAAACTGCTCTGCTGTGCGTTCGATCACCTAAGAGAGTTGAATCTATGTTGAGATTCAGCGAGTCAGAAACACGTTTCATCTAGGAGCTGCCTTAGGATATTCCCGAGTGAATGGGACCATAGGCTGTACAGAGAAATATCTGCTCCTAAAACCAAAAGGGTGCTATCTAACTGAATGGTTGTCAATGTGTGCATTCAACAGACTGAGTTAAACTCACGTTTGGATTCAGCGGTTTACAAACCCTTTCTGTGCAGAATCCAAAAACCGGTAATTCCAGCTCAATGCCGGCATTCGTACAAAACTGCAGGAACCTTCGCCTAAAACTCAGTAGAAACGTTTCCTTGAAACTGCTCTGCTGTGCGTTCGTTCACCTAAGAGAGTTGAATCTATGTTGAGATTCAGCGAGTCAGAAACACGTTTCTTCTAGGAGCTGCGTTGGGATATTCCCGAGTGAATGGGACCATAGGTTGTACAGAGAAATATCTGCTTCTAAAACCAAAACGGAGCTATCTAACTGAATGGTTGTCAATGTGTGCATTCAACTGACAGAGTTAAACTCACGTGTGGATTCAACGGTTTGCAAACCCTTTCCGTACAGAATCCCAAAACCGGTATTTCCAGCCCAATGCCGGCATACGTACTAAACAGCAGGAAACTTCGTCTAAAACTCAGGAGAAAAGTTTCCTTGAAACTGCTCTGCTGTGCGTTCATTCACCTAAGAGAGTTGAATCTATGTTGACATTCAGCGAGTCAGAAACACGTTTCTTCTAGGAGCCGCGTTGGGATATTCCCGAGTGAATGGGACCATAGGCTGTACAGAGAAATATCTGCTTCTAAAACCAAAACGGAGCTATCAAACTGAATTTTTGTCAATGTGTGCATTCAACTGACAGAGTTAAACTCACGTGTGGATTCAGCGGTTTGCAAACCCTTTCTGTGAAGAATCCCAAAACCGGTATTTCCAGACAATGCCGGCATACGTACTAAACAGCAGGAAACTTCGTCTAAAACTCAGGAGAAACGTTTCCTTGAAACTGCTCTGCTGTGCGTTCGTTCACCTAAGAGAGTTGAATCTATGTTGAGATTCAGCGAGTCAGAACCACGTTTCTTCTATGAGCTGAATTGGGATATACCCGAGTGAATGGGTCCATAGGCTGTACAGAGAAATATCTGCTTCTAAAACCAAAACGGAGCTATCTAACTGAATGGTTGTCAATGTGTGCATTCAACTGACAGAGTTAATCTCACGTGTGGTTTCAGCGGTTTGCCAACCCTTTCTGTGCAGAATCCCAAAACCGGTATTTCCAGCCCAATGCCGGCATCCGTACTAAACAGCAGGAAACTTCGTCTAAAACTCAGGAGAAACGTTTCCTTGAAACTGCTCTGCTGTGCGTTCGTTCACCTAAGAGAGTTGAATCTATGTTGAGATTCAGCGAGTCAGAAAGACGTTTCTTCTAGGAGCTGCGTTGGGATATTCTCGAGTGAATGGGACCATAGGCTGTACAGAGAAATATCTGCTTCTAAAACCAAAAGGGAGCTATTTAACTGGATGGTTGTCAATGTGTGCATTCAACTGACAGAGTTAAACTCACGTGTGGATTCAGCGGTTTGCAAACCCTTTCTGTGCAGAATCCCAAAACCGGTATTTCCAGCTCAATGCCGGCATCCGTACTATACAGCAGGAAACTTCGTCTAAAACTCAGGAGAAAAGTTTCCTTGAAACTGCTCTGCTGTGCGTTCGTTCACCTAAGAGAGTTGAATCTATGTTCAGATTCAGCGAGTCAGAAACACGTTTCTTCTAGGAGCTGCGTTGGGATATTCCTGAGTGAATGGGACCATAGGCTGTACAGAGAAATATCTGCTTCTAAAACCAAAACGGAGCAATCTCACTGAATGGTTGTCAATGTGTGCATTCAACTGACAGAGGTAAACTCACGTGTGGATTCAGCTGTTTGGAAACCCTTTCTGTGCAGAATCGCATAACCGGTATTTCCAACCCAATGCCGGCATCCGTACTAAACAGCAGGAAACTTCGTCTAAAACTCAGGAGAAACGTTTCCTTGAAACTGCTCTGCTGTGTGTTCGTTCAACTAAGAGAGTTGAATCTATGTTGAGATTCAGCGAGTCAGAAACACGTTTCTTCCAGGAGCTGCGCTGGGATATTCCCGAGTGAATGGGACCATAGGCTGTACAGAGAAATATCTGCTTCTAAAACCAAAACGGAGCTATCTAACTGAATGGTTGTCAATGTGTGCATTCAACTGACAGAGTTAAACTCACCTGTGGATTCAGCGGTTTGCAAACCCTTTCTGTGCAGAATCCCAAAACCGGTATTTCCAGCCCAATGCCGGCATCCGTACTAAACAGCAGGAAACTTCGTCTAAAACTCAGGAGAAACGTTTCCTTGAAACTGCTCTGCTGTGCGTTCGTTCACCTAAGAGAGTTGATTCTACGTTGAGATTCAGCGAGTCAGAAACACGTTTCTTCTAGGAGCTGCATTGGGATATTCCCGAGTGAATGGGACCATAGGCTGTACAGAGAAATATCTGCTTCTAAAACCCAAACGGAGCTATCTAACTGAATTTTTGTCATTGTGTGCATTCAACTGACAGAGTTAAACTCACGTGTGGATTCAGCGGTTTGCAAACCCTTTCTGTGCAGAATCCCAAAACCGGTATTTCCAGCCCAATGCCGGCATGCGTACTAAACAGCAGGAAACTTCGTCTAAAACTCAGGAGAAACGTTTTCTTGAAACTGCGCTGCTGTGCGTTCGTTCACCTAAGAGAGTTGAATCTATGTTGAGATTCAGCGAGTCAGACACACGTTTCTTCTAGGAGGTGCGTTGGGATATTCCCGAGTGAATGGGACCAAAGGCTGTACAGAGAAATATCTGCTTCTAAAACCAAAACGGAGCTATCAAACTGGATGGTTGTCAATGTGTGCATTCAACTGACAGAGGTAAACTCACGTGTGGATTCAGCGGTTTGCAAACCCTTTCTGTGCAGAATCCCAAAACCGGTATTTCCAGCCCAATGCCGGCATACGTACTAAACAGCAGGAAACTTCGTCTAAAACTCAGGAGAAAAGTTTCCTTGAAACTTCTCTGCTGTGCGTTCATTCACCTAAGAGAGTTGAATCTATGTTGAGATTCAGCGAGTCAGAAACACGTTTCTTCTAGGAGCTGCGTTGGGATATTCCCGAGTGAATGGGACCATAGGCTGTACAGAGAAATATCTGCTTCTAAAACCAAAACGGAGCTATCTAACTGGATGTTTGTCAATGTGTGCATTCAAGTGACAGAGTTAAACTCACGTGTGGATTCAGCGGTTTGCAAACCCTTTCTGTGCAGAATCCCAAATCCGGTATTTCCAGCCCAATGCCGGCATACGTACTAAACAGCAGGAAACTTCGTCTAAAACTCAGGAGAAACGTTTCCTTGAAACTGCTCTGATGTGCGTTCGTTCAGCTAAGAGAGTTGAATCTATGTTGAGATTCAGCGAGTCAGAAACACGTTTCTTCTAGGAGCTGCGTTGGGATATTCCCGATTGAATGGGACCATAGGCTGTACAGAGAAATATCTGCTTCTAAAACCAAAACGGAGCTATCTAACTGGATGATTGTCAATGTGTGCATTCAACTGACAGAGGTAAACTCACGTGTGGATTCAGCGGTTTGCAAACCCTTTCTGTGCAGAATCGCAAAACCGGTATTTCCAACCCAATGCCGGCATCCGTACTAAACAGCAGGAAACTTCGTCTAAAACTCAGGAGAAACGTTTCCTTGAAACTGCTCTGCTGTGTGTTCGTTCAACTAAGAGAGTTGAATCTATGTTGAGATTCAGCGAGTCAGAAACACGTTTCTTCCAGGAGCTGCGCTGGGATATTCCCGAGTGAATGGGACCATAGGCTGTACAGAGAAATATCTGCTTCTAAAACCAAAACGGAGCTATCTAACTGAATGGTTGTCAATGTGTGCATTCAACTGACAGAGTTAAACTCACGTGTGGATTCAGCGGTTTGCAAACCCTTTCTGTGCAGAATCCCAAAACCGGTATTTCCAGCCCAATGCCGGCATCCGTACTAAACAGCAGGAAACTTCGTCTAAAACTCAGGAGAAACGTTTCCTTGAAACTGCTCTGCTGTGCGTTCGTTCACCTAAGAGAGTTGATTCTACGTTGAGATTCAGCGAGTCAGAAACACGTTTCTTCTAGGAGCTGCATTGGGATATTCCCGAGTGAATGGGACCATAGGCTGTACAGAGAAATATCTGCTTCTAAAACCCAAACGGAGCTATCTAACTGAATTTTTGTCAATGTGTGCATTCAACTGACAGAGTTAAACTCACGTGTGGATTCAGCGGTTTGCAATCCCTTTCTGTGCAGAATCCCAAAACCGTTACTTCCAGCCCAATGCCGGCATCCGTACTAAAAACAGGAAACTTCGTCAAAAACTCAGGAGAAACGTTTCCTTGAAACTGCTCTGCTGTGCGTTCGATCACCTAAGAGAGTTGAATCTATGTTGAGATTCAGCGAGTCAGAAACACGTTTCATCTAGGAGCTGCCTTAGGATATTCCCGAGTGAATCGGACCATAGGCTGTACAGAGAAATATCTGCTCCTAAAACCAAAAGGGTGCTATCTAACTGAATGGTTGTCAATGTGTGCATTCAACAGACAGAGTTAAACTCACGTTTGGATTCAGTGGTTTACAAACCCTTTCTGTGCAGAATCCCAAAACCGGTAATTCCAGCTCAATGCCGGCATTCGTACAAAACTGCAGGAACCTTCGCTTAAAACTCAGGAGAAACGTTTCCTTGAAACTGCTCTGCTGTGTGTTCGTTCACCTAACAGAGTTGAATCTATGTTGAGATTCAGCGAGTCAGAAACACGTTTCTTCCAGGAGCTGCGCTGGGATATTCCCGAGTGAATGGGACCATAGGTTGTACAGAGAAATATCTGCTTCTAAAACCAAAACGGAGCTATCTAACTGAATGGTTGTCAATGTGTGCATTCAACTGACAGAGTTAAACTCACGTGTGGATTCAGCGGTTTGCAAACCCTTTCTGTGCAGAATCCCAAAACCGGTATTTCCAGCCCAATGCCGGCATCCGTACTAAACAGCAGGAAACTTCGTCTAAAACTCAGGAGAAACGTTTCCTTGAAACTGCTCTGCTGTGTGTTCGTTCAACTAAGAGAGTTGAATCTATGTTGAGATTCAGCGAGTCAGAAACACGTTTCTTCCAGGAGCTGCGCTGGGATATTCCCGAGTGAATGGGACCATAGGCTGTACAGAGAAATATCTGCTTCTAAAACCAAAACGGAGCTATCTAACTGAATGGTTGTCAATGTGTGCATTCAACTGACAGAGTTAAACTCACGTGTGGATTCAGCGGTTTGCAAACCCTTTCTGTGCAGAATCCCAAAACCGGTATTTCCAGCCCAATGCCGGCATCCGTACTAAACAGCAGGAAACTTCGTCTAAAACTCAGGAGAAACGTTTCCTTGAAACTGCTCTGCTGTGCGTTCGTTCACCTAAGAGAGTTGATTCTACGTTGAGATTCAGCGAGTCAGAAACACGTTTCTTCTAGGAGCTGCATTGGGATATTCCCGAGTGAATGGGACCATAGGCTGTACAGAGAAATATCTGCTTCTAAAACCCAAACGGAGCTATCTAACTGAATTTTTGTCAATGTGTGCATTCAACTGACAGAGTTAAACTCACGTGTGGATTCAGCGGTTTGCAAACCCTTTCTGTGCAGAATCCCAAAACCGGTATTTCCAGCCCAATGCCGGCATGCGTACTAAATAGCAGGAAACTTCGTCTAAAACTCAGGAGAAACGTTTTCTTGAAACTGCGCTGCTGTGCGTTCGTTCACCTAAGAGAGTTGAATCTATGTTGAGATTCAGCGAGTCAGAAACACGTTTCTTCTAGGAGGTGCGTTGGGTTATTCCCGAGTGAATGGGACCAAAGGCTGTACAGAGAAATATCTGCTTCTAAAACCAAAACGGAGCTATCTAACTGGATGGTTGTCAATGTGTGCATTCAACTGACAGAGTTAAACTCACGTGTGGATTCAGCGGTTTGCAAACCCTTTCTGTGCAGAATCCCAAAACCGGTATTTCCAGCCCAATGCCGGCATACGTACTAAACAGCAGGAAACTTCGTCTAAAACTCAGGAGAAAAGTTTCCTTGAAACTGCTCTGCTGTGCGTTCATTCACCTAAGAGAGTTGAATCTATGTTGAGATTCAGCGAGTCAGAAACACGTTTCTTCTAGGAGCTGCGTTGGGATATTCCCGAGTGAATGGGACCATAGGCTGTACAGAGAAATATCTGCTTCTAAAACCAAAACGGAGCTATCTAACTGGATGGTTGTCAATGTGTGCATTCAAGTCACAGAGTTAAACTCACGTGTGGATTCAGCGGTTTGCAAACCCTTTCTGTGCAGAATCCCAAAACCGGTATTTCCAGCCCAATGCCGGCATCCGTACTAAACAGCAGGAAACTTCGTCTAAAACTCAGGAGAAACGTTTCCTTGAAACTGCTCTGATGTGCGTTCGTTCAGCTAAGAGAGTTGAATCTATGTTGAGATTCAGCGAGTCAGAAACACGTTTCTTCTAGGAGCTGCGTTGGGATATTCCCGAGTGAATGGGACCATAGGCTGTACAGAGAAATATCTGCTTCTAAAACCAAAACGGAGCTATCTAACTGGATGATTGTCAATGTGTGCATTCAACTGACAGAGGTAAACTCACGTGTGGATTCAGCGGTTTGCAAACCCTTTCTGTACAGAATCCCAAAACCGGTACTTCCAGCCCAATGACGGCATCCGTACTAAACAGCAGGAAACTTCGTTTAAAACTCAGGAGAAACGTTTCCTTGAAACTTCTCTGCTGTGCGTTCGATCACCTAAGAGAGTTGAATCTATGTTGAGATTCAGGGAGTCAGAAACACGTTTCTTCTAGGAGCTGCATTGGAATATTCCCGAATGAATGGGACCATAGGCTGTACAGAGAAATATCTGCTCCTAAAACCAAAAGGGTGCTATCTAACTGAATGGTTGTCAATGTGTGCATTCAACAGACAGAGTTAAACTCACGTTTGGATTCAGCGGTTTACAAACCCTTTCTGTGCAGAATCCCAGAACCGGTAAATCCAGTTCAATGTCGGCATTCGTACTAAACTGCAGGAACCTTCGCCTAAAACTCAGGAGAAACGTTTCCTTGAAACTGCTCTGCTGTGCGTTCGTTCACCTAAGAGAGTTGAATCTATGTTGAGATTCAGCGAGTCAGAAACACGTTTCTTCTAGGAGCTGCATTGGGATATTCCCGAGTGAATGGGACCATAGTCCGTACAGAGAAATATCTGTTTCTAAAACCAAAACGGAGCTATCTATCTGAATGGTTGTCAATGTGTGCATTCAACTGATAGAGTTAAACTCACGTGTGGATTCAGCGGTTTGCAAACCCTTTCTGTGCAGAATCCCAAAACCGGTATTTCCAGCCCAATGCCGGCATCCGTACTAAACAGCAGGAAACTTCGTCTAAAACTCAGGAGAAACGTTTCCTTGAAACTGCTCTGCTGTGCGTTCGTTCACCTAAGAGAGTTGAAGCTATGTTGAGATTCAGCGAGTCAGAAAAACGTTTCTTCTAGGAGCTGCGTCGGGATATTCCCGAGTGAATGGGACCATAGGCTGTACAGAGAAATATCTGCTCCTAAAACCAAAAGGGTGCTATCTAACTGAATGGTTGTCAATGTGTGCATTCAACAGACAGTGTTAAACTCACGTTTGGATTCAGCGGTTTAAAAACCCTTTCTGTGCAGAATCCCAAAACCGGTAATTCCAGCTCAATGCCGGCATTCGTACTAAACTGCAGGAACCTTCGCCTAAAACTCAGGAGAAACGTTTCCTTGAAACTGCTCTGCTGTGCATTCGTTCACCTAAGAGAGTTGAATCTACGTTGAGATTCAGCGAGTCAGAAACACGTTTCTTCTAGGAGCTGCATTGGGATATTCCCGAGTGAATGGGACCATAGGCTGTACAGAGAAATATCTGCTTCTAAAACCCAAACGGAGCTATCTAACTGGATGATTGTCAATGTGTGCATTCAACTGACAGAGGTAAACTCACGTGTGGATTCAGCGGTTTGCAAACCCTTTCTGTACAGAATCCCAAAACCGGTACTTCCAGCCCAATGACGGCATCCGTACTAAACAGCAGGAAACTTCGTTTAAAACTCAGGAGAAACGTTTCCTTGAAACTTCTCTGCTGTGCGTTCGATCACCTAAGAGAGTTGAATCTATGTTGAGATTCAGGGAGTCAGAAACACGTTTCTTCTAGGAGCTGCATTGGAATATTCCCGAATGAATGGGACCATAGGCTGTACAGAGAAATATCTGCTCCTAAAACCAAAAGGGTGCTATCTAACTGAATGGTTGTCAATGTGTGCATTCAACAGACAGAGTTAAACTCACGTTTGGATTCAGCGGTTTACAAACCCTTTCTGTGCAGAATCCCAGAACCGGTAAATCCAGTTCAATGTCGGCATTCGTACTAAACTGCAGGAACCTTCGCCTAAAACTCAGGAGAAACGTTTCCTTGAAACTGCTCTGCTGTGCGTTCGTTCACCTAAGAGAGTTGAATCTATGTTGAGATTCAGCGAGTCAGAAACACGTTTCTTCTAGGAGCTGCATTGGGATATTCCCGAGTGAATGGGACCATAGTCCGTACAGAGAAATATCTGTTTCTAAAACCAAAACGGAGCTATCTATCTGAATGGTTGTCAATGTGTGCATTCAACTGATAGAGTTAAACTCACGTGTGGATTCAGCGGTTTGCAAACCCTTTCTGTGCAGAATCCCAAAACCGGTATTTCCAGCCCAATGCCGGCATCCGTACTAAACAGCAGGAAACTTCGTCTAAAACTCAGGAGAAACGTTTCCTTGAAACTGCTCTGCTGTGCGTTCGTTCACCTAAGAGAGTTGAAGCTATGTTGAGATTCAGCGAGTCAGAAAAACGTTTCTTCTAGGAGCTGCGTCGGGATATTCCCGAGTGAATGGGACCATAGGCTGTACAGAGAAATATCTGCTCCTAAAACCAAAAGGGTGCTATCTAACTGAATGGTTGTCAATGTGTGCATTCAACAGACAGTGTTAAACTCACGTTTGGATTCAGCGGTTTAAAAACCCTTTCTGTGCAGAATCCCAAAACCGGTAATTCCAGCTCAATGCCGGCATTCGTACTAAACTGCAGGAACCTTCGCCTAAAACTCAGGAGAAACGTTTCCTTGAAACTGCTCTGCTGTGCATTCGTTCACCTAAGAGAGTTGAATCTACGTTGAGATTCAGCGAGTCAGAAACACGTTTCTTCTAGGAGCTGCATTGGGATATTCCCGAGTGAATGGGACCATAGGCTGTACAGAGAAATATCTGCTTCTAAAACCCAAACGGAGCTATCTAACTGGATGATTGTCAATGTGTGCATTCAACTGACAGAGTTAAACTCACGTGTGGATTCAGCGGTTTGCAATCCCTTTCTGTGCAGAATCCCAAAACCGGTACTTCCAGCCCAATGCCGGCATCCGTACTAAAAACAGGAAACTTCGTCAAAAACTCAGGAGAAACGTTTCCTTGAAACTGCTCTGCTGTGCGTTCGATCACCTAAGAGAGTTGAATCTATGTTGAGATTCAGCGAGTCAGAAACACGTTTCATCTAGGAGCTGCCTTAGGATATTCCCGAGTGAATGGGACCATAGGCTGTACAGAGAAATATCTGCTCCTAAAACCAAAAGGGTGCTATCTAACTGAATGGTTGTCAATGTGTGCATTCAACAGACAGAGTTAAACTCACGTTTGGATTCAGTGGTTTACAAACCCTTTCTGTGCAGAATCCCAAAACCGGTACTTCCAGCCCAATGCCGGCATCCGTACTAAACAACAGGAAACTTCGTCTAAAACTCAGGAGAAACGTTTCCTTGAAACTGCTCTGCTGTGCGTTCGTTCACCTAAGAGAGTTGAATCTATGTTGAGATTCAGCGAGTCAGAACGACTTTTCTTCTAGGAGCTGCGTCGGGATATTCCCGAGTGAATGGGACCATAGGCTGTACAGAGAAATATCTGCTTCTAAAACCAAAACGGAGCTATCTAACTGGATGATTGTCAATGTATGCATTCAACTGACAGAGTTAAACTCACGTGTGGATTCAGCGGTTTGGAAACCCTTTCTGTGCAGAATCCCAAAACCGGTATTTCCAGCCCAATGCCGGCATCCGTACTAAAAACAGGAAACTTCGTCAAAAACTCAGGAGAAACGTTTCCTTGAAACTGCTCTGCTGTGCGTTCGATCACCTAAGAGAGTTGAATCTATGTTGAGATTCAGCGAGTCAGAAACACGTTTCATCTAGGAGTTGCCTTAGGATATTCCCGAGTGAATGGGACCATAGGCTGTACAGAGAAATATCTGCTCCTAAAACCAAAAGGGTGCTATCTAACTGAATGGTTGTCAATGTGTGCATTCAACAGACAGAGTTAAACTCACGTTTGGATTCAGTGGTTTACAAACCCTTTCTGTGCAGAATCCCAAAACCGGTAATTCCAGCTCAATGCCGGCATTCGTACAAAACTGCAGGAACCTTCGCTTAAAACTCAGGAGAAACGTTTCCTTGAAACTGCTCTGCTGTGTGTTCGTTCACCTAAGAGAGTTGAATCTATGTTGAGATTCAGCGAGTCAGAAACACGTTTCTTCCAGGAGCTGCGCTGGGATATTCCCGAGTGAATGGGACCATAGGTTGTACAGAGAAATATCTGCTTCTAAAACCAAAACGGAGCTATCTAACTGAATGGTTGTCAATGTGTGCATTCAACTGACAGAGTTAAACTCACGTGTGGATTCAGCGGTTTGCAAACCCTTTCTGTGCAGAATCCCAAAACCGGTATTTCCAGCCCAATGCCGGCATCCGTACTAAACAGCAGGAAACTTCGTCTAAAACTAAGGAGAAACGTTTCCTTGAAACTGCTCTGCTGTGTGTTCGTTCAACTAAGAGAGTTGAATCTATGTTGAGATTCAGCGAGTCAGAAACACGTTTCTTCCAGGAGCTGCGCTGGGATATTCCCGAGTGAATGGGACCATAGGCTGTACAGAGAAATATCTGCTTCTAAAACCAAAACGGAGCTATCTAACTGAATGGTTGTCAATGTGTGCATTCAACTGACAGAGTTAAACTCACGTGTGGATTCAGCGGTTTGCAAACCCGTTCTGTGCAGAATCCCAAAACCGATATTTCCAGCCCAATGCCGGCATCCGTACTAAACAGCAGGAAACTTCGTCTAAAACTCAGGAGAAACGTTTCCTTGAAACTGCTCTGCTGTGCGTTCGTTCACCTAAGAGAGTTGATTCTACGTTGAGATTCAGCGAGTCAGAAACACGTTTCTTCTAGGAGCTGCATTGGGATATTCCCGAGTGAATGGGAACATAGGCTGTACAGAGAAATATCTGCTTCTAAAACCCAAACGGAGCTATCTAACTGAATTTTTGTCAATGTATGCATTCAACTGACAGAGTTAAACTCACGTGTGGATTCAGCGGTTTGCAAACCCTTTCTGTGCAGAATCCCAAAACCGGTATTTCCAGCCCAATGCCGGCATGCGTACTAAATAGCAGGAAACTTCGTCTAAAACTCAGGAGAAACGTTTTCTTGAAACTGCGCTGCTGTGCGTTCGTTCACCTAAGAGAGTTGAATCTATGTTGAGATTCAGCGAGTCAGAAACACGTTTCTTCTAGGAGGTGCGTTGGGTTATTCCCGAGTGAATGGGACCAAAGGCTGTACAGAGAAATATCTGCTTCTAAAACCAAAACGGAGCTATCTAACTGGATGGTTGTCAATGTGTGCATTCAACTGACAGAGTTAAACTCACGTGTGGATTCAGCGGTTTGCAAACCCTTTCTGTGCAGAATCCCAAAACCGGTATTTCCAGCCCAATGCCGGCATACGTACTAAACAGCAGGAAACTTCGTCTAAAACTCAGGAGAAAAGTTTCCTTGAAACTGCTCTGCTGTGCGTTCATTCACCTAAGAGAGTTGAATCTATGTTGAGATTCAGCGAGTCAGAAACACGTTTCTTCTAGGAGCTGCGTTGGGATATTCCCGAGTGAATGGGACCATAGGCTGTACAGAGAAATATCTGCTTCTAAAACCAAAACGGAGCTATCTAACTGGATGGTTGTCAATGTGTGCATTCAAGTGACAGAGTTAAACTCACGTGTGGATTCAGCGGTTTGCAAACCCTTTCTGTGCAGAATCCCAAAACCGGTATTTCCAGCCCAATGCCGGCATCCGTACTAAACAGCAGGAAACTTCGTTTAAAACTCAGGAGAAACGTTTCCTTGAAACTGCTCTGATGTGCGTTCGTTCAGCTAAGAGAGTTGAATCTATGTTGAGATTCAGCGAGTCAGAAACACGTTTCTTCTAGGAGCTGCGTTGGGATATTCCCGAGTGAATGGGACCATAGGCTGTACAGAGAAATATGTGCTTCTAAAACCAAAACGGAGCTATCTAACTGGATGATTGTCAATGTGTGCATTCAACTGACAGAGGTAAACTCACGTGTGGATTCAGCGGTTTGCAAACCCTTTCTGTACAGAATCCCAAAACCGGTACTTCCAGCCCAATGACGGCATCCGTACTAAACAGCAGGAAACTTCGTTTAAAACTCAGGAGAAACGTTTCCTTGAAACTTCTCTGCTGTGCGTTCGATCACCTAAGAGAGTTGAATCTATGTTGAGATTCAGGGAGTCAGAAACACGTTTCTTCTAGGAGCTGCATTGGAATATTCCCGAATGAATGGGACCATAGGCTGTACAGAGAAATAACTGCTCCTAAAACCAAAAGGGTGCTATCTAACTGAATGGTTGTCAATGTGTGCATTCAACAGAGAGAGTTAAACTCACGTTTGGATTCAGCGGTTTACAAACCCTTTCTGTGCAGAATCCCAGAACCGGTAAATCCAGTTCAATGTCGGCATTCGTACTAAACTGCAGGAACCTTCGCCTAAAACTCAGGAGAAACGTTTCCTTGAAACTGCTCTGCTGTGCGTTCGTTCACCTAAGAGAGTTGAATCTATGTTGAGATTCAGCGAGTCAGAAACACGTTTCTTCTAGGAGCTGCATTGGGATATTCCCGAGTGAATGGGACCATAGTCCGTACAGAGAAGTATCTGTTTCTAAAACCAAAACGGAGCTATCTATCTGAATGGTTGTCAATGTGTGCATTCAACTGATAGAATTAAACTCACGTGTGGATTCAGCGGTTTGCAAACCCTTTCTGTGCAGAATCCCAAAACCGGTATTTCCAGCCCAATGCCGGCATCCGTACTAAACAGCAGGAAACTTCGTCTAAAACTCAGGAGAAACGTTTCCTTGAAACTGCTCTGCTGTGCGTTCGTTCACCTAAGAGAGTTGATTCTACGTTGAGATTCAGCGAGTCAGAAACACGTTTCTTCTAGGAGCTGCATTGGGATATTCCCGAGTGAATGGGACCATAGGCTGTACAGAGAAATATCTGCTTCTAAAACCCAAACGGAGCTATCTAACTGAATTTTTGTCAATGTGTGCATTCAACTGACAGAGTTAAACTCACGTGTGGATTCAGCTGTTTGCAAACCCTTTCTGTGCAGAATCCCAAAACCGGTATTTCCAGCCCAATGCCGGCATGCGTACTAAATAGCAGGAAACTTCGTCTAAAACTCAGGAGAAACGTTTTCTTGAAACTGCGCTGCTGTGCGTTCGTTCACCTAAGAGAGTTGAATCTATGTTGAGATTCAGCGAGTCAGAAACACGTTTCTTCTAGGAGGTGCGTTGGGTTATTCCCGAGTGAATGGGACCAAAGGCTGTACAGAGAAATATCTGCTTCTAAAACCAAAACGGAGCTATCTAACTGGATGGTTGTCAATGTGTGCATTCAAGTGACAGAGTTAAACTCACGTGTGGATTCAGCGGTTTGCAAACCCTTTCTGTGCAGAATCCCAAAACCGGTATTTCCAGCCCAATGCCGGCATACGTACTAAACAGCAGGAAACTTCGTCTAAAACTCAGGAGAAAAGTTTCCTTGAAACTGCTCTGCTGTGCGTTCATTCACCTAAGAGAGTTGAATCTATGTTGAGATTCAGCGAGTCAGAAACACGTTTCTTCTAGGAGCTGCGTTGGGATATTCCCGAGTGAATGGGACCATAGGCTGTACAGAGAAATATCTGCTTCTAAAACCAAAACGGAGCTATCTAACTGGATGTTTGTCAATGTGTGCATTCAAGTGACAGAGTTAAACTCACGTGTGGATTCAGCGGTTTGCAAACCCTTTCTGTGCAGAATCCCAAAACCGGTATTTCCAGCCCAATGCCGGCATCCGTACTAAACAGCAGGAAACTTCGTTTAAAACTCAGGAGAAACGTTTCCTTGAAACTGCTCTGATGTGCGTTCGTTCACCTAAGAGAGTTGAATCTATGTTGAGATTCAGCGAGTCAGAAACACGTTTCTTCTAGGAGCTGCGTTGGGATATTCCCGAGTGAATGGGACCATAGGCTGTACAGAGAAATATCTGCTTCTAAAACCAAAACGGAGCTATCTAACTGGATGATTGTCAATGTGTGCATTCAACTGACAGAGGTAAACTCACGTGTGGATTCAGCGGTTTGCAAACCCTTTCTGTACAGAATCCCAAAACCGGTACTTCCAGCCCAATGACGGCATCCGTACTAAACAGCAGGAAACTTCGTTTAAAACTCAGGAGAAACGTTTCCTTGAAACTGCTCTGCTGTGCGTTCGTTCACCTAAGAGAGTTGATTCTACGTTGAGATTCAGCGAGTCAGAAACACGTTTCTTCTAGGAGCTGCATTGGGATATTCCCGAGTGAATGGGACCATAGGCTGTACAGAGAAATATCTGCTTCTAAAACCCAAACGGAGCTATCTAACTGAATTTTTGTCAATGTGTGCATTCAACTGACAGAGTTAAACTCACGTGTGGATTCAGCTGTTTGCAAACCCTTTCTGTGCAGAATCCCAAAACCGGTATTTCCAGCCCAATGCCGGCATGCGTACTAAATAGCAGGAAACTTCGTCTAAAACTCAGGAGAAACGTTTTCTTGAAACTGCGCTGCTGTGCGTTCGTTCACCTAAGAGAGTTGAATCTATGTTGAGATTCAGCGAGTCAGAAACACGTTTCTTCTAGGAGGTGCGTTGGGTTATTCCCGAGTGAATGGGACCAAAGGCTGTACAGAGAAATATCTGCTTCTAAAACCAAAACGGAGCTATCTAACTGGATGGTTGTCAATGTGTGCATTCAAGTGACAGAGTTAAACTCACGTGTGGATTCAGCGGTTTGCAAACCCTTTCTGTGCAGAATCCCAAAACCGGTATTTCCAGCCCAATGCCGGCATACGTACTAAACAGCAGGAAACTTCGTCTAAAACTCAGGAGAAAAGTTTCCTTGAAACTGCTCTGCTGTGCGTTCATTCACCTAAGAGAGTTGAATCTATGTTGAGATTCAGCGAGTCAGAAACACGTTTCTTCTAGGAGCTGCGTTGGGATATTCCCGAGTGAATGGGACCATAGGCTGTACAGAGAAATATCTGCTTCTAAAACCAAAACGGAGCTATCTAACTGGATGTTTGTCAATGTGTGCATTCAAGTGACAGAGTTAAACTCACGTGTGGATTCAGCGGTTTGCAAACCCTTTCTGTGCAGAATCCCAAAACCGGTATTTCCAGCCCAATGCCGGCATCCGTACTAAACAGCAGGAAACTTCGTTTAAAACTCAGGAGAAACGTTTCCTTGAAACTGCTCTGATGTGCGTTCGTTCACCTAAGAGAGTTGAATCTATGTTGAGATTCAGCGAGTCAGAAACACGTTTCTTCTAGGAGCTGCGTTGGGATATTCCCGAGTGAATGGGACCATAGGCTGTACAGAGAAATATCTGCTTCTAAAACCAAAACGGAGCTATCTAACTGGATGATTGTCAATGTGTGCATTCAACTGACAGAGGTAAACTCACGTGTGGATTCAGCGGTTTGCAAACCCTTTCTGTACAGAATCCCAAAACCGGTACTTCCAGCCCAATGACGGCATCCGTACTAAACAGCAGGAAACTTCGTTTAAAACTCAGGAGAAACGTTTCCTTGAAACTTCTCTGCTGTGCGTTCGATCACCTAAGAGAGTTGAATCTATGTTGAGATTCAGGGAGTCAGAAACACGTTTCTTCTAGGAGCTGCATTGGAATATTCCCGAATGAATGGGACCATAGGCTGTACAGAGAAATATCTGCTCCTAAAACCAAAAGGGTGCTATCTAACTGAATGGTTGTCAATGTGTGCATTCCACAGACAGAGTTAAACTCACATTTGGATTCAGCGGTTTACAAACCCTTTCTGTGCAGAATCCCAGAACCGGTAAATCCAGTTCAATGTCGGCATTCGTACTAAACTGCAGGAACCTTCGCCTAAAACTCAGGAGAAACGTTTCCTTGAAACTGCTCTGCTGTGCGTTCGTTCACCTAAGAGAGTTGAATCTATGTTGAGATTCAGCGAGTCAGAAACACGTTTCTTCTAGGAGCTGCATTGGGATATTCCCGAGTGAATGGGACCATAGTCCGTACAGAGAAATATCTGTTTCTAAAACCAAAACGGAGCTATCTATCTGAATGGTTGTCAATGTGTGCATTCAACTGATAGAGTTAAACTCACGTGTGGATTCAGCGGTTTGCAAACCCTTTCTGTGCAGAATCCCAAAACCGGTATTTCCAGCCCAATGCCGGCATCCGTACTAAACAGCAGGAAACTTCGTCTAAAACTCAGGAGAAACGTTTCCTTGAAACTGCTCTGCTGTGCGTTCGTTCACCTAAGAGAGTTGAAGCTATGTTGAGATTCAGCGAGTCAGAAAAACGTTTCTTCTAGGAGCTGCGTCGGGATATTCCCGAGTGAATGGGACCATAGGCTGTACAGAGAAATATCTGCTCCTAAAACCAAAAGGGTGCTATCTAACTGAATGGTTGTCAATGTGTGCATTCAACAGACAGTGTTAAACTCACGTTTGGATTCAGCGGTTTAAAAACCCTTTCTGTGCAGAATCCCAAAACCGGTAATTCCAGCTCAATGCCGGCATTCGTACTAAACTGCAGGAACCTTCGCCTAAAAGTCAGGAGAAACGTTTCCTTGAAACTGCTCTGCTGTGCATTCGTTCACCTAAGAGAGTTGAATCTACGTTGAGATTCAGCGAGTCAGAAACACGTTTCTTCTAGGAGCTGCATTGGGATATTCCCGAGTGAATGGGACCATAGGCTGTACAGAGAAATATCTGCTTCTAAAACCCAAACGGAGCTATCTAACTGGATGATTGTCAATGTGTGCATTCAACTGACAGTGTTAAACTCACGTGTGGATTCAGCGGTTTGCAATCCCTTTCTGTGCAGAATCCCAAAACCGGTACTTCCAGCCCAATGCCGGCATCCGTACTAAAAACAGGAAACTTCGTCAAAAACTCAGGAGAAACGTTTCCTTGAAACTGCTCTGCTGTGCGTTCGATCACCTAAGAGAGTTGAATCTATGTTGAGATTCAGCGAGTCAGAAACACGTTTCTTCTAGGAGCTGCCTTAGGATATTCCCGAGTGAATGGGACCATAGGCTGTACAGAGAAATATCTGCTCCTAAAACCAAAAGGGTGCTATCTAATTGAATGGTTGTCAATGTGTGAATTCAACAGACAGAGTTAAACTCACGTTTGGATTCAGCGGTTTACAAACCCTTTCTGTGCAGAATCCCAAAACCGGTAATTCCAGCTCAATGCCGACATTCGTAAAAAATTGCAGGAACCTTCGCTTAAAACTCAGGAGAAACGTTTCCTTGAAACTGCTCTGCTGTGCGTTCGTTCACCTAAGAGAGTTGAATCTATGTTGAGATTCAGCGAGTCAGAAACACGTTTCTTCCAGGAGCTGCGTTGGGATATTCCCGAGTGAATGGGACCATAGGCTGTACAGAGAAATATCTGCATCTAAAACCAAAACGGAGCTATCTAACTGAATGGTTGTCAATGTGTGCATTCAACTGACAGAGTTAAACTCACGTGTGGATTCAGCGGTTTGCAAACCCTTTTTGTGCAGAATCCCAAAACCGGTATTTCCAGCCCAAAGCCGGCATCCGTACTAAACAGCAGGAAACTTCGTCTAAAACTCAGGAGAAACGTTTCCTTGAAACTGCTCTGCTGTGCGTTCGTTCACCTAAGATAGTTGAATCTATGTTGAGATTCATCGAGTCAGAAAGACGTTTCTTCTAGGAGCTGCATTGGGATATTCCCGAGTGAATGGGACCATAGGCTGTACAGAGAAATATCTGCTTCTAAAACCCACACGGAGCTATCTAACTGGATGATTGTCAATGTGTGCATTCAACTGACAGAGTTAAACTCACGTGTGGATTCAACGGTTTGCAAACCCTTTCTGTGCAGAATCCCAAAACCGGTATTTCCAGCCCAATGCCGGCATCCGTACTAAACAGCAGGAAACTTCGTCTAAAACTCAGGAGAAACGTTTCCTTGAAACTGCTCTGCTGTGCGTTCGTTCACCTAAGAGAGTTGAAGCTATGTTGAGATTCAGCGAGTCAGAAAAACGTTTATTCTAGGAGCTGCGTCGGGATATTCCCGAGTGAATGGGACCATAGGCTGTACAGAGAAATATCTGCTCCTAAAACCAAAAGGGTGCTATCTAACTGAATGGTTGTCAATGTGTGCATTCAACAGACAGTGTTAAACTCACGTTTGGATTCAGCGGTTTAAAAACCCTTTCTGTGCAGAATCCCAAAACCGGTAATTCCAGCTCAATGCCGGCATCCGTACTAAACAGCAGGAAATTTCGTCTAAAACTGAGGAGAAACGTTTCCTCGAAACTGCTCTGCTGTGCGTTCGATCACCTAAGAGAGTAGAATCTATGTTGAGATTCAGCGAGTCAGAAACACGTTTCTTCTAGGAGCTGCCTTAGGATATTCCCGAGTGAATGGGACCATAGGATGTACAGATAAATATCTGCTCCTAAAACCAAAAGGGTGCTATCTAACTGAATTGTTGTCAATGTGTGCATTCAACAGACAGTGTTAAACTCACGTTTGGATTCAGCGGTTTGCAAACCCTTTCTGTGCAGAATCCCAAAACCGATAATTCCAGCTCAATGCCGGCATTCGTACTAAACTGCAGGAACCTTCGCCTAAAACTCAGTAGAAACGTTTCCTTGAACCTGCTCTACTGTGCGTTCGTTCACCTAAGAGAGTTGAATCTATGTTGAGATTCAGCGAGTCTGAAACACGTTTCTTCCAGGAGCTGCGTTGGGATATTCCCGAGTGAATGGGACCACAGGCTGTACAGAGAAATATCTGCTTCTAAAACCAAAACGGAGCTATCTATCTGAATGGTTGTCAATGTGTGCATTCAACTGACAGAGTTAAACTCACGTGTGGATTCAGCGGTTTGCAAAGCCTTTTTGTGCAGAATCCCAAAACCGGTATTTCCAGCCCAATGCCGGCATCCGTACTAAACAGCAGGAAACTTCGTCTAAAACTCAGGAGAAACGTTTCCTTGAAACTGCTCTGCTGTGCCTTCGTTCACCTAAGAGAGTTGAATCTACGTTGAGATTCAGCGAGTCAGAAACACGTTTCTTCTAGGAGCTGCATTAGGATATTCCCGAGTGAATGGGACCATAGGCTGTACAGAGAAATATCTGCTTCTAAAACCCAAACGGAGCTATCTAACTGGATGATTGTCAATGTGTGCATTCAACTGACAAAGTTAAACTCACGTGTGGATTCAGCGGTTTGCAAACCATTTCTGTGCAGAATCCCAAAACCGCTACTTCCAGCCCAATGCCGGCATCCGTACTAAACAACAGGAAACTTCGTCTAAAACTCAGGAGAAACGTTTCCTTGAAACTGCTCTGCTGTGCGTTCGATCACCTTAGAGAGTTGAATCTATGTTGAGATTCAGCGAGTCAGAAACACGTTTCTTCTAGGAGCTGCCTTAGGATATTCCCGAGTGAATGGGACCATAGGCTGTACAGACAAATATCTTCTCCTAAAACCAAAAGGGTGCTATCTAACTGAATGGTTGTCAATGTGTGCATTCAACAGACTGAGTTAAACTCACGTTTAGATTCAGCGGTTTACAAACTCTTTCTGTGCAGAATCCCAAAACCGGTAATTCCAGGTCAATGCCGGCATTCGTCCTAAACTGCAGGAACCTTCGCCTAAAACTCAGTAGAAACGTTTCCTTGAAACTGCTCTGCTGTGCGTTCGTTCACCTAAGAGAGTTGAATCTATGTTGAGATTCAGCGAGTCAGAAACACGTTTGTTCCAGGAGCTGCATTGGGATATTCCCGAGTGAATGGGACCATAGGCTGTACAGAGAAATATCTGCTTCTAAAACCAAAACGGAGCTATCTATCTGAATGGTTGTCAATGTGTGCATTCAACTGACAGAGTTAAACTCACGTGTGGATTCAGCGGTTTGCAAACCCTTTTTGTGCAGAATCCCAAAACCGGTATTTCCAGCCCAATGCCGGCATCCGTACTAAACAGCAGGAAACTTCGTCTAAAACTCAGGAGAAACCTTTCCTTGAAACTGCTCTGCTGTGCGTTCGTTCACCTAAGAGAGTTGAATCTATGTTGAGATTCAGCGAGTCAGAAAGACGTTTCTTCTAGGAGCTCCGTCGGGATATTCCCTAGTGAATGGGACCATAGGCTGTACAGAGAAATATCTGCTTCTAAAACCCAAACGGAGCTATCTAACTGGATGATTGTCAATGTATGCATTCAACTGACAGAGTTAAACTCACGTGTGGATTCAGCGGTTTCCAAACCCTTTCTGTGCAGAATCCCAAAACCGGTATTTCCAGCCCAATGCCGGCATACGTACTAAACAGCAGGAAACTTCGTCTAAAACTCAGGAGAAACGTTTCCTTGAAACTGCTCTGCTGTGCGTTCGTTCAACTAAGAGAGTTGAATCTACGTTGAGATTCAGCGAGTCAGAAACACGTTTCTTCTAGGAGCTGCATTGGGATATTCCCGAGTGAATGGGACCATAGGCTGTACAGAGAAATATTTGCTTCTAAAACCCAAACGGAGCTATCTTACTGGATGATTGTCAATTTGTGCATTCAACTGACAGAGTTAAACTCACGTGTGGATTCAGCGGTTTGCAAACCCTTTCTGTGCAGAATCCCAAAACCGGTACTTCCAGCCCAATGCCGGCATCCGTACTAAACAGCAGGAAACTTCGTCTAAAACTCAGGAGAAACGTTTCCTTGAAACTGCTCTGCTGTGCCTTCGTTCACCTAAGAGAGTTGAATCTACGTTGAGATTCAGCGAGTCAGAAACACGTTTCTTCTAGGAGCTGCATTAGGATATTCCCGAGTGAATGGGACCTTAGGTTGTACAGAGAAATATCTGCTTCTAAAACCCAAACGGAGCTATCTAACTGGATGATTGTCAATGTGTGCATTCAACTGAGAAAGTTAAACTCAAGTGTGGATTCAGCGGTTTGCAAACCATTTCTGTGCAGAATCCCAAAACCGCTACTTCCAGCCCAATGCCGGCATCCGTACTAAACAACAGGAAACTTCGTCTAAAACTCAGGAGAAACGTTTCCTTGAAACTGCTCTGCTGTGCGTTCGATCACCTTAGAGAGTTGAATCTATGTTGAGATTCAGCGAGTCAGAAACACGTTTCTTCTAGGAGCTGCCTTAGGATATTCCCGAGTGAATGGGACCATAGGCTGTACAGACAAATATCTTCTCCTAAAACCAAAAGGGTGCTATCTAACTGAATGGTTGTCAATGTGTGCATTCAACAGACTGAGTTAATCTCACGTTTGGATTCAGCGGTTTACAAACCCTTTCTGTGCAGAATCCCAAAACCGGTAATTCCAGGTCAATGCCGGCATTCGTCCTAAACTGCAGGAACCTTCGCCTAAAACTCAGTAGAAACGTTTCCTTGAAACTGCTCTGCTGTGCGTTCGTTCACCTAAGAGAGTTGAATCTATGTTGAGATTCAGCGAGTCAGAAACACGTTTGTTCCAGGAGCTGCATTGGGATATTCCCGAGTGAATGGGACCATAGGCTGTACAGAGAAATATCTGCTTCTAAAACCAAAACGGAGCTATCTATCTGAATGGTTGTCAATGTGTGCATTCAACTGACAGAGTTAAACTCACGTGTGGATTCAGCGGTTTGCAAACCCTTTCTGTGCAGAATCCCAAAACCGGTATTTCCAGCCCAATGCCGGCATCCGTACTAAACAGCAGGAAACTTCGTCTAAAACTCAGGAGAAACGACTCCTTGAAACTGCTCTGCTGTGCGTTCGTTCACCTAAGAGAGTTGAAGCTATGTTGAGATTCAGCGAGTCAGAAAGACGTTTCTTCTAGGAGCTGCGTCGGGATATTCCCGAGTGAATGGGACCATAGGATGTACAGAGAAATATCTGCTACTAAAACCCAAACGGAGCTATCTAACTGGATGATTGTCAATGTGTGCATTCAAGTGACAGAGTTAAACTCACGTGTGGATTCAGCGGTTTGCAAACCCTTTCTGTGCAGAATCCCAAAACCGGTACTTCCAGCCCAATGCCGGCATCCGTACTAAACAACAGGAAGCTTCGTCTAAAACTCAGGAGAAACGTTTCCTTGAAACTGCTCTGCTGTGCGTTCGATCACCTAAGAGAGTTGAATCTATGTTGAGATTCAGCGAGTCAGAAATACGTTTCTTCTAGGAGCTGCCTTAGGATATTCCCGAGTGAATGGGACCATAGGCTGTACAGAGAAATATCTGCTCCTAAAACCAAAAGGGTGCTATCTAACTGAATGGTTGTCAATGTGTGCATTCAACAGACAGAGTTAAACTCACGTTTGGATTCAGCGGTTTACAAACCCTTTCTGTGCAGAATCCCAAAACCGGTAATTCCAGCTCAATGCCGGCATTCGTACAAAACTGCAGGAACCTTGGCTTAAAACTCAGGAGAAACGTTTACTTGAAACTGCTCTGCTGTGTGTGCGTTCACCTAAGAGAGTTGAATCTATGTTGAGATTCAGCGAGTCAGAAACACGTTTCTTCCAGGAGCTGCGTTGGGATATTCCCGAGTGAATGGGACCATAGGCTGTACAGAGAAATATCTGCTTCTAAAACGAAAACGGAGCTATCTAACTGAATGGTTGTCAATGTGTGCATTCAACTGACAGAGTTAAACTCACGTGTGGATTCAGCGGTTTGCAAACCCTTTCTGTGCAGAATCCCAAAACCGGTATTTCCAGCCCAATGCCGGCATCCGTACTAAACAGCAGGAAACTTCGTCTAAAACTCAGGAGAAACGTTTCCTTGAAACTTCTCTGCTGTGCGTTCGTTCACCTAAGAGAGTTGAATCTACGTTGAGATTCAGCGAGTCAGAAACACGTTTCTTCTAGGAGCTGCATTGGGATATTCCTGAGTGAATGGGACCATAGGCTGTACAGAGAAATATCTGTTTCTAAAACCAAAACGGAGCTATCTTTCTGAATGGTTGTCAATTTGTGCATTCAACTGACAGAGTTAAACTCACGTGTGGATTCAGCCGTTTGCAAACCCTTTCTGTGCAGAAGCCAAAAACCGGTATTTCCAGACCAATGCCGGCATCCGTACTAAACAGCAGGAAACTTCGTCTAAAACTCAGGAGAAACGTTTCCTTGAAACTGCTCTGCTGTGCGTTCGTTCAACTAAGAGAGTTGAATCTACGTTGAGATTCAGCGAGTCAGAAACACGTTTCTTCTAGGAGCTGCATTGGGATATTCCCGAGTGAATGGGACCATAGGCTGTACAGAGAAATATTTGCTTCTAAAACCCAAACGGAGCTATCTTACTGGATGATTGTCAATTTGTGCATTCAACTGACAGAGTTAAACTCACGTGTGGATTCAGCGGTTTGCAAACCCTTTCTGTGCAGAATCCCAAAACCGGTACTTCCAGCCCAATGCCGGCATCCGTACTAAACAGCAGGAAACTTCGTCTAAAACTCAGGAGAAACGTTTCCTCGAAACTGCTCTGCTGTGCGTTCGATCACCTAAGAGAGTAGAATCTATGTTGAGATTCAGCGAGTCAGAAACACGTTTCTTCTAGGAGCTGCCTTAGGATATTCCCGAGTGAATGGGACCATAGGATGTACAGATAAATATCTGCTCCTAAAACCAAAAGGGTGCTATCTAACTGAATTGTTGTCAATGTGTGCATTCAACAGACAGTGTTAAACTAACGTTTGGATTCAGCGGTTTGCAAACCCTTTCTGTGCAGAATCCCAAAACCGATAATTCCAGCTCAATGCCGGCATTCGTACTAAACTGCAGGAACCTTCGCCTAAAACTCAGTAGAAACGTTTCCTTGAAACTGCTCTGCTGTGCATTCGTTCACCTAAGAGAGTTGAATCTACGTTGAGATTCAGCGAGTCAGAAACACGTTTCTTCTAGGAGCTGCATTGGGATATTCCCGAGTGAATGGGACCATAGCCTGTACAGAGAAATATCTGCTTCTAAAACCCAAACGGAGCTATCTAACTGGATGATTGTCAATGTGTGCATTCAACTGACAGAGTTAAACTCACGTGTGGATTCAGCGGTTTGCAAACCCTTTCTGTGCAGAATCCCAAAACCGGTACTTCCAGCCCAATGCCGGCATCCGTACTAAACAGCAGGAAACTTCGTCTAAAACTCAGGAGAAACGTTTCCTCGAAACTGCTCTGCTGAGCATTCGATCACCTAAGAGAGTTGAATCTATGTTGAGATTCAGCGAGTCAGAAACACGTTTCTTCTAGGAGCTGCCTTAGGATATTCCCGAGTGAATGGGACTATAGGCTGTACAGAGAAATATCTGCTCCTAAAACCAAAAGGGTGCTATCTAACTGAATGGTTGTCAATGTGTGCATTCAACAGACAGAGTTAAACTCACGTTTGGATTCAGCGGTTTACAAACCCTTTCTGTGCAGAATCCCAAAACCGGTAATTCCAGTTCAATGTCGGCATTCGTACTAAACTGCAGGAACCTTCGCCTAAAACTCAGGAGAAACGTTTCCTTGAAACTGCTCTGCTGTGCGTTCGTTCACCTAAGAGAGTTGAATCTATGTTGAGATTCAGCGACTCAGAAACACGTTTCTTCCAGGAGCTGCATTGGAATATTCCAGAGTGAATGGGACCATAGCCCGTACAGAGAAATATCTGTTTCTAAAACCAAAATGGAGCTATCTGTCTGAATGGTTGTCAATGTGTGCATTCAACTGACAGAGTTAAACTGACGTGTGGATTCAGCGGTTTGCAAACCCTTTCTGTGCAGAATCCCAAAACCGGTATTTCCAGCCCAATGCCGGCATCCGTACTAAACAGCAGGAAACTTCGTCTAAAACTCAGGAGAAACGACTCCTTGAAACTGCTCTGCTGTGCGTTCGTTCACCTAAGAGAGTTGAAGCTATGTTGAGATTCAGCGAGTCAGAAAGACGTTTCTTCTAGGAGCTGCGTCGGGATATTCCCGAGTGAATGGGACCATAGGATGTACAGAGAAATATCTGCTACTAAAACCCAAACGGAGCTATCTAACTGGATGATTGTCAATGTGTGCATTCAAGTGACAGAGTTAAACTCACGTGTGGATTCAGCGGTTTGCAAACCCTTTCTGTGCAGAATCCCAAAACCGGTACTTCCAGCCCAATGCCGGCATCCATACTAAACAACAGGAAGCTTCGTCTAAAACTCAGGAGAAACGTTTCCTTGAAACTGCTCTGCTGTGCGTTCGATCACCTAAGAGAGTTGAATCTATGTTGAGATTCAGCGAGTCAGAAATACTTTTCTTCTAGGAGCTGCCTTAGGATATTCCCGAGTGAATGGGACCATAGGCTGTACAGAGAAATATCTGCTCCTAAAACCAAAAGGGTGCTATCTAACTGAATGGTTGTCAATGTGTGCATTCAACAGACAGAGTTAAACTCACGTTTGGATTCAGCGGTTTACAAACCCTTTCTGTGCAGAATCCCAAAACCGGTAATTCCAGCTCAATGCCGGCATTCGTACAAAACTGCAGGAACCTTGGCTTAAAACTCAGGAGAAACGTTTACTTGAAACGGCTCTGCTGTGTGTGCGTTCACCTAAGAGAGTTGAATCTATGTTGAGATTCAGCGAGTCAGAAACACGTTTCTTCCAGGAGCTGCGTTGGGATATTCCCGAGTGAATGGGACCATAGGCTGTACAGAGAAATATCTGCTTCTAAAACGAAAACGGAGCTATCTAACTGAATGGTTGTCAATGTGTGCATTCAACTGACAGAGTTAAACTCACGTGTGGATTCAGCGGTTTGCAAACCCTTTCTGTGCAGAATCCCAAAACCGGTATTTCCAGCCCAATGCCGGCATCCGTACTAAACAGCAGGAAACTTCGTCTAAAACTCAGGAGAAACGTTTCCTTGAAACTTCTCTGCTGTGCGTTCGTTCACCTAAGAGAGTTGAATCTACGTTGCGATTCAGCGAGTCAGAAAAACGTTTCTTCTAGGAGCTGCGTTGGGATATTCCTGAGTGAATGGGACCATAGGCTGTACAGAGAAATATCTGTTTCTAAAACCAAAACGGAGCTATCTATCTGAATGGTTGTCAATTTGTGCATTCAACTGACAGAGTTAAACTCACGTGTGGATTCAGCCGTTTGCAAACCCTTTCTGTGCAGAAGCCAAAAACCGGTATTTCCAGACCAATGCCGGCATCCGTACTAAACAGCAGGAGACTTCGTCTAAAACTCAGGAGGAAAGTTTCCTTGAAACTGCTCTGCTGTGCGATCGTTCACCTAAGAGAGTTGAATCTATGTTGAGATTCAGCGAGTCAGAAACACGTTTCTTCTAGGAGCTGCGTTATGATATTCCCGAGTGAATGGGACCATAGGCTGTACAGAGAAATATCTGTTTCTAAAACCAAAACGGAGCTATCTAACTGAATGGTTGTCAATGTGTGCATTCAACTGACAGAGTTAAACTCACGTGTGTATTCAGTTGTTTGCAAACCATGTCTGTGCAGAATCCCAAAACCGGTATTTCCAGCCCAATGCCGGCATACGTACCAAACTGCAGGAACCTTCGTCTAAAACTCAGGAGAAACGTTTCCTTGAAACTGCTCTGCTGTGCGTTCGTTCAACTAAGAGAGTTGAATCTATGTTGAGATTCAGCGAGTCAGAAACACGTTTCTTCTAGGAGCTGCGTTGGGATATTCCCGAGTGAATGGGACCATAGGCTGTACAGAGAAATATCTGCTCCTAAAACCAAAAGGGTGCTATCTAACAGAATGGTTGTCAATGTGTGCATTCAACTGACAGAGTGCAACTCACGTTTGGATTCAGCGGTTTGCAAACCCTTTCTGTGCAGAATCCGAAAACCGGTATTTCCAGCCCAATGCCGGCATCCGTACTAAACAGCAGGAAATTTCGTCTAAAACTCAGGAGAAACGTTTCCTTGAAACTTCTCTGCTGTGCGTTCGTTCACCTAAGAGAGTTGAATCTACGTTGAGATTCAGCGAGTCAGAAACACGTTTCTTCTAGGAGCTGCGTTGGGATATTCCCGAGTGAATGGGACCATAGGCTGTACAGAGAAATATCTGCTTCTAAAACCAAAACGGAGATATCTAACTGAATGGTTGTCAATGTGTGCATTCAACTGACAGAGTTAATCTCACGTGTGGACTCAGCGGTTTGCAAACCGTTTCTGTGCAGAATCCCAAAACCGGTATTTCCAGCCCAATGCCGGCAAATGTACTAAACAGCAGGAAGCTTCGTCTAAAACTCAGGAGAAACGTTTCCTTGAAACTGCTCTGCTGTTCATTCGTTCACCTAAGAGAGTTGAATCTATGTTGAGATTCAGCGAGTCAGAAACACGTTTCTTCTAGGAGATGCGTTGGGATATTCCCGAGTGAATGGAACCATAGGCTGTACAGAGAAATATCTGCTTCTAAAACCAAAACGGAGCTATCTAACTGAATGGTTGTCAATGTGTGCATTCAACTGACAGAGTTAAACTCACGTGTGGATTCAGCGGTTTGCAAACCCTTTCTGTGCAGAATCCCAAAACCGGTATTTCCAGCCCAATGCCGGGATACGTACTAAACAGCAGGAAACTTCGTCTAAAACTCAGGAGAAACGTTTCCTTGAAACTGCTCTGCTGTGCGTTCGTTCACCTAAGAGAGTTGAATCTATGTTGAGATTCAGCGAGTCAGAAACACGTTTCTTCTAGGAGCTGCGTTGGGATATTCCAGAGTCAATGGGACCATAGTCTGTACAGAGAAATATCTGCTTCTAAAAACAAAACGGAGCTATCTAACTGGATGGTTGTCAATGTGTGCATTCAACTGACAAAGTTAAACTCACGTGTGGATTCAGCGGTTTGCAACCCCTTTCTGTGCAGAATCCCAAAACCGGTATTTCCAGCCCAATGCCGGCATACGTACTAAACTGCAGGAAACTTCGTCTAAAACTCAGGAGAAACGTTTCCTTGAAACTGCTCTGCTGTGCGTTCGTTCACCTAAGAGAGTTGAATCTACGTTGAGATTCAGCGAGTCAGAAACACGTTTCTTCCAGGAGCTGCGTTGGGATATTCCTGAGTGAATGGGACCATAGGCTGTACAGAGAAATATCTGCTTCTAAAACCAAAACGGAGCTATCTAACTGAATGGTTGTCAATGTGTGCATTCAACTGACAGAGTTAAACTCATGTTTGTATTCAGCGGTTTGCAAACCCTTTCTGTGCAGAATCCCAAAATCGGTATTTGCAGCCCAATGCCGGCATACGTACTAAACAGCAGGAAACTTCGTCTAAAACTCAGGAGAAACGTTTCCTTGAAACTGCTCTGCTGTGCGTTCGTTCACCTAAGAGAGTTGAATGTATGTTGATATTCAGCGAGTCAGAAACACGTTTCTTCTAGGAGCTGCGTTGGGATATTCCCTTGTGAATGGGACCACAGGGTGTACAGAGAAATATCTGCTCCTAAAACCAAAAGGGTGCTATCTAACTGAATGGTTGTCAATGCGTGCATTCAACTGACAGAGTTAAACTCACGTTTGGATTCAGCGGTTTACAAACCCTTTCTGTGCAGAATCCCAAAACCGGTAATTCCAGCTCAATGCCGGCATACGTACTAAACTGCAGGAAACTTCGTCTAAAACTCAGGAGAAACGTTTCCTTGAAACTGCTCTGCTGTGCGTTCGTTCAACTAAGAGAGTTGAATCTATGTTGAGAGTCAGCGAGTCAGAAACACGTTTCTTCTAGGAGCTGCGTTGGGATATTCCCGAGTGAATCAGACCATAGGCTGTACAGAGAAATATCTGCTTCTAAAACCAAAACGGAGCTATCTAACTGGATGGTTGTCAATGTGTGCATTCAACTGACAAAGTTAAACTCACGTGTGTATTCAGCGGTTTGCAAACCCTTTCTGTGCAGAATCCCAAAACCGGTATTTCCAGCCCAATGCCGGCATCCGTACTAAACAGCAGGAAACTTCGTCTAAAACTCAGGAGAAACGTTTCTTTGAAACTGCTCTGCTGTGCGTTCGTTCACCTAAGAGAGTTGAATCTATGTTGAGATTCAGCGAGTCAGAAACACGTTTCTTCTAGGAGCTGCGTTGGGATATTCCCTTGTGAATGGGACCATAGTCTGTACAGAGAAATATCTGCTCCTAAAACCAAAAGGGTACTATCTAACTGAATGGTTGTCAATGTGTGCATTCAACTGACAGAGTTAAACTCACGTTTGGATTCAGCGGTTTACAAACCCTTTCTGTGCAGAATCCCAAAACCGGTAATTCCAACTCAATGCCGGCATATGTACTAAACTGCAGGAAACTTCGTCTAAAACTCAGGAGAAACGTTTCCTTGAAACTGCTCTGCTGTGCGTTCGTTCACCTAAGAGAGTTGAATCTATGTTGAGATTCAACGAGTCAGAAACACGTTTCTTCTAGGAGCTGCGTTGGGATATTCCCGAGTGAATGGGACCATAGGCTGTACAGAGAAATATCTGCTTCTAAAACCAAAACGGAGCTATCTAACTGGATGGTTGTCAATGTGTGCATTCAACTGACAAAGTTAAACTCACCTGTGGATTCAGCGGTTTGCAAACCCTTTCTGTGCAGAATCCCAAAACCGGTATTTCCAGCCCAATGCCGGCATCCGTACTAAACAGCAGGAAACTTCGTCTAAAACTCAGGAGAAACGTTTCCTTGAAACTGCTCTGCTGTGCGTTCGTTCACCTAAGAGAGTTGAATCTATGTTGAGATTCAGCGAGTCAGAAGCACGTTTCTTCTAAGAGCTGCGATGGGATATTCCCGAGTGAATGGGACCATAGGCTTTACAGAGAAATATCTGCTTCTAAAACCAAAAGGGTGCTATCAAACTGAATGGTTGTCAATGTGTGCATTCAACTGACAGAGTTAAACTCACGTGTGGATTCAGCGGTTTGCAAATCCTTTCTGTGCAGAATCCCAAAACCGGTATTTCCAGCCCAATGCCGGCATCCGTACTAAACAGCAGGAAACTTCGTCTAAAACTCAGGAGAAACGTTTCTTTGAAACTGCTCTGCTGTGCGTTCGTTCACCTAAGAGAGTTGAATCTATGTTGAGATTCAGCGAGTCAGAAACACGTTTCTTCTAGGAGCTGCGTTGGGATATTCCCGAGTGAATGGGACCATAGGCTGTACAGAGAAATATCTGCTTCTAAAACCAAAACGGAGCTATCTAACTGAATGGTTGTCAATGTGTGTATTCAACTGACAGAGTTAATCTCACGTGTGGATTCAGCGGTTTGCAAACCCTCTCTGTGCAGAATCCCAAAACCGTTATTTCCAGCCCAATGCCGGCATACGTACTAAACAGCAGGAAACTTCGTCTAAAACTCAGGAGAAACGTTTCCTTGAAACTGCTCTGCTGTGCGTTTGTTCACCTAAGAGACTTGAATCTATGTTGAGATTCAGCGAGTCAGAAACACGTTTCTTCCAGGAGCTGCGTGAGGATATTCCCCAGTGAATGGGACCATAGGCTGTACAGAGAAATATCTGCTTCTAAAACCAAAACGGAGCTATCTAACTGAATGGTTGTCAATGTGTGCATTCAACTGACAGAGTTAAACTCACGTGTGGATTCAGTGGTTTGCAAACCCTTTCTGTGCAGAATCCCAAAACCGGTATTTCCAGCCCAATGCCGGCATACGTACTAAACAGCAGGAAACTTCGTCTAAAACTCAGGAGAAACGTTTCCTTGAAACTGCTCTGCTGTGCGTTCGTTCACTTAAGAGAGTTGAATCTATGTTGAGATTCAGCGAGTCAGAAACACGTTTCTTCTAGGAGCTGCGTTGGGATATTCCCGAGTGAATGGGACCATAGGCTGTACAGAGAAATATCTGTTTCTAAAACCAAAACGGAGCTATCTCACTGAATGGTTGTCAATGTGTGCATTCAACTGACAGAGTTAAACTCACGTGTGGATTCAGCGGTTTGCAAACCCTTTCTGTGCAGAATCCCAAAACCGGTATTTCCAGCCCAATGCCGGCATACGTACTAAACAGCAGGAAACTTCGTCTAAAACTCAGGAGAAACGTTTCCTTGAAACTGCTCTGCTGTGCCTTCGTTCACCTAAGAGAGTTGAATCTATGTTGAGATTCAGCGAGTCAGAAACACGTTTCTTCCAGGAGCTGCGTTGGGATATTCCCGAGTGAATGGGACCATAGGCTGTACAGAGAAATATCTGCTTCTAAAACCAAAAGGGTGCTATCAAACTGAATGGTTGTCAATGTGTGCATTCAACTGACAGAGTTAAACTCACGTGTGGATTCAGCGGTTTGCAACCCCTTTCTGTGCAGAATCCCAAAACCGGTATTTCCAGCCCAATGCCGGCATACGTACTAAACAGCAGGAGACTTCGTCTAAAACTCAGGAGAAAAGTTTCCTTGAAACTGCTCTGCTGTGCGTTCGTTCACCTAAGAGAGTTGAATCTATGTTGAGATTCAGCGAGTCAGAAACACGTTTCTTCTAGGAGCTGCGTTGGGATATTCCCGAGTGAATGGGACCATAGGCTGTACAGAGAAATATCTGCTTCTAAAACCAAAACGGAGCTACCTCACTGAATGGTTGTCAGTGTGTGCATTCAACTGACAGAGTTAAACTCACGTGTGGATTCAGTGGTTTGCAAACCATTTCTGTGCGGAATCCCAAAACCGGAATTTCCAGCCCAATGCCGGCATACGTACTAAACAGCAGGAAACTTCGTCTAAAACTCAGCAGAAACGTTTCCTTGAAACTGCTCTGCTGTGCGTTCGTTCACCTAAGAGAGTTGAATCTATGTTGAGATTCAGCGAGTCAGAAACACGTTTCTTCTAGGAGCTGCGTTGGGATATTCCAGAGTGAATGGGACCATAGTCTGTACAGAGAAATATCTGCTTCTAAAAACAAAACGGAGCTATCTAACTGGATGGTTGTCAATGTGTGCATTCAACTGACAAAGTTAAACTCACGTGAGGATTCAGCGGTTTGCAAACCCTTTCTGTGCAGAATCCCAAAACCGGTATTTGCAGCCCAATGCCGGCATACGTACTAAACTGCAGGAAACTTCGTCTAAAACTCAGGAGAAACGTTTCCTTGAAACTGCTCTGCTGTGCGTTCGTTCACCTAAGAGAGTTGAATCTATGTTGAGATTCAGCGAGTCAGAAACACGTTTCTTCCAGGAGCTGCGTTGGGATATTCCCGAGTGAATGGGACCATAGGCTGTGCAGAGAAATATCTGCTTCTAAAACCAAAACGGAGCTATCTAACTGGATGGTTGTCAATGTGTGCATTCAACTGACAGAGTTAAACTCACGTGTGGATTCAGCGGTTTGCAAACCCTTTCTGTGCAGAATCCCAAAACCGGTATTTCCAGGCCAATGCCGGCATACGTACTAAACAGCAGGAGACTTCGTCTAAAACTCAGGAGAAACGTTTCCTTGAAACTGCTCTGCTGTGCGTTCGTTCACCTAAGAGAGTTGAATCTATGTTGAGATTCAGCGAGTCAGAAACACGTTTCTTCTAGGAGCTGCGTTGGGATATTCCAGAGTCAATGGGACCATAGTCTGTACAGAGAAATATCTGCTTCTAAAAACAAAACGGAGCTATCTAACTGGATGGTTGTCAATGTGTGCATTCAACTGACAAAGTTAAACTCACGTGTGGATTCAGCGGTTTGCAAACCCTTTCTGTGCAGAATCCCAAAACCGGTATTTCCAGCCCAATGCCGGCATACGTACTAAACTGCAGGAAACTTCGTCTAAAACTCTGGAGAAACGTTTCCTTGAAAGTGCTCTGCTGTGCGTTCGTTCATCTAAGAGAGTTGAATCTACGTTGAGATTCAGCGAGTCAGAAACACGTTTCTTCCAGGAGCTGCGTTGGGATATTCCTGAGTGAATGGGACCATAGGCTGTACAGAGAAATATCTGCTTCTAAAACCAAAACGGAGCTCTCTAACTGAATGGTTGTCAATGTGTGCATTCAACTGACAGAGTTAAACTCATGTTTGTATTCAGCGGTTTGCAAACCCTTTCTGTGCAGTATCCCAAAATCGGTATTTGCAGCCCAATGCTGGCATACGTACTAAACAGCAGGAAACTTCGTCTAAAACTCAGGAGAAACGTTTCCTTGAAACTGCTCTGCTGTGCGTTCGTTCACCTAAGAGAGTTGAATCTATGTTGATATTCAGCGAGTCAGAAACACGTTTCTTCTAGGAGCTGCGTTGGGATATTCCCTTGTGAATGGGACCACAGGGTGTACAGAGAAATATCTGCTCCTAAAACCAAAAGGGTGCTATCTAACTGAATGGTTGTCAATGTGTGCATTCAACTGACAGAGTTAAACTCACGTTTGGATTCAGCGGTTTACAAACCCTTTCTGCGCAGAATCCCAAAACCGGTAATTCCAGCTCAATGCCGGCATACGTACTAAACTGCAGGAAACTTCGTCTAAAACTCAGGAGAAACGTTTCCTTGAAACTGCTCTGCTGTGCGTTCGTTCAACTAAGAGAGTTGAATCTATGTTGAGAGTGAGCGAGTCAGAAACACGTTTCTTCTAGGAGCTGCGTTGGGATATTCCCGAGTGAATCAGACCATAGGCTGTACAGAGAAATATCTGCTTCTAAAACCAAAACGGAGCTATCTAACTGGATGGTTGTCAATGTGTGCATTCAACTGACAAAGTTAAACTCACGTGTGTATTCAGCGGTTTGCAAACCCTTTCTGTGCAGAATCCCAAAACCGGTATTTCCAGCCCAATGCCGGCATCCGTACTAAACAGCAGGAAACTTCGTCTAAAACTCAGGAGAAACGTTTCTTTGAAACTGCTCTGCTGTGCGTTCGTTCACCTAAGAGAGTTGAATCTATGTTGAGATTCAGCGAGTCAGAAACACGTTTCTTCTAGGAGCTGCGTTGGGATATTCCCTTGTGAATGGGACCATAGTCTGTACAGAGAAATATCTGCTCCTAAAACCAAAAGGGTACTATCTAACTGAATGGTTGTCAATGTGTGTATTCAACTGACAGAGTTAATCTCACGTGTGGATTCAGCGGTTTGCAAACCCTCTCTGAGCAGAATCCCAAAACCGTTATTTCCAGCCCAATGCCGGCATACGTACTAAACAACAGGAAACTTCGTCTAAAACTCAGGAGAAACGTTTCCTTGAAACTGCTCTGCTGTGCGTTTGTTCACCTAAGAGACTTGAATCTATGTTGAGATTCTGCGAGTCAGAAACACGTTTCTTCCAGGAGCTGCGTGAGGATATTCCCGAGTGAATGGGACCATAGGCTGTACAGAGAAATATCTGCTTCTAAAACCAAAACGGAGCTATCTAACTGAATGGTTGTCAATGTGTGCATTCAACTGACAGAGTTAAACTCACGTGTGGATTCAGTGGTTTGCAAACCCTTTCTGTGCAGAATCCCAAAACCGTTATTTCCAGCCCAATGCCGGCATACGTACTAAACAGCAGGAAACTTCGTCTAAAACTCAGGAGAAACGTTTCCTTGAAACTGCTCTGCTGTGCGTTCGTTCACTTAAGAGAGTTGAATCTATGTTGAGATTCAGCGAGTCAGAAATACGTTTCTTCTAGGAGCTGCGTTGGGATATTCCCGAGTGAATGGGACCATAGGCTGTACAGAGAAATATCTGCTTCTAAAACCAAAACGGAGCTATCTAACGCAATGGTTGTCAATGTGTGCATTCAACTGACAGAGTTAAACTCACGTGTGGATTTAGTGGTTTGCAAACCCTTTCTGTGCAGAATCCCAAAACCGGTATTTCCAGCCCAATGCCGGCATACGTACTAAACAGCAGGAAACTTCGTCTAAAACTCAGGAGAAACGTTTCCTTGAAACTGCTCTGCTGTGCGTTCGTTCACCTAAGAGAGTTGAATCTATGTTGATATTCAGCGAGTCAGAAACACGTTTCTTCCAGGAGCTGCGTGAGGATATTCCCGAGTGAATGGGACCATAGGCTGTACACAGAAATATCTGCTTCTAAAACCAAAACGGAGCTATCTAACTGAATGGTTGTCAATGTGTGCATTCAACTGACAGAGTTAAACTCACGTGTGGATTCAGTGGTTTGCAAACCCTTTCTGTGCAGAATCCCAAAACCGGAATTTCCAGCCCAATGCCGGCATACGTACTAAACAGCAGGAAACTTCGTCTAAAACTCAGGAGAAACGTTTCCTTGAAACTGCTCTGCTGTGCGTTCGTTCAGTTAAGAGAGTTGAATCTATGTTGAGATTCAGCGAGTCAGAAACACGTTTCTTCTAGGAGCTGCGTTGGGATATTCCCGAGTGAATGGGACCATAGGCTGTACAGAGAAATATCTGTTTCTAAAACCAAAACGGAGCTATCTAACGGAATGGTTGTCAATGTGTGCATTCAACTGACAGAGTTAAACTCACGTGTGGATTCAGCGGTTTGCAAACCCTTTCTGTGCAGAAGCCAAAAACCGGTATTTCCAGCCCAATGCCGGCATCCGTACTAAACAGCAGGAGACTTCGTCTAAAACTCAGGAGAAACGTTTCCTTGAAACTGCTCTGCTGTGCGTTCGTTCACCTAAGAGAGTTGAATCTATGTTGATATTCAGCGAGTCAGAAACACGTTTCTTCTAGGAGCTGCGTTGGGATATTCCCTTGTGAATGGGACCATAGGCTGTTCAGAGAAATATCTGCTCCTAAAACCAAAAGGGTGCTATCTAACTGAATGGTTGTCAATGTGTGCATTCAACTGACAGAGTTAAACTCACGTTTGGATTCAACGGTTTACAAACCCTTTCTGTGCAGAATTCCAAAACCGGTAATTCCAGCTCAATGCCGGCATACGTACTAAACTGCAGGAAACTTCGTCTAAAACTCAGGAGAAACGTTTCCTTGAAACTGCTCTGCTGTGCGTTCGTTCAACTAAGAGAGTTGAATCTATGTTGAGATTCAGCCAGTCAGAAACACGTTTCTTTTAGGAGCTGCGTTGGGATATTCCCGAGTGAATCAGACCATAGGCTGTACAGAGAACTATCTGCTTCTAAAACCAAAACGGAGCTATTTAACTGGATGGTTGTCAATGTGTGCATTCAACTGACAAAGTTAAACTCACGTGTGGATTCAGCGGTTTGCAAACCCTTTCTTTGCAGAATCCCAAAACCGGTATTTCCAGCCCAATGCCGGCATCCGTACTAAACAGCAGGAAACTTCGTCTAAAACTCAGGAGAAACGTTTCTTTGAAACTGCTCTGCTGTGCGTTCGTTCACCTAAGAGAGTTGAATCTATGTTGAGATTCAGCGAGTCAGAAACACGTTTCTTCTAGGAGCTGCGTTGGGATATTCCCTTGTGAATGGGACCATAGGCTGTACAGAGAAATATCTGCTCCTAAAACCTAAAGGGTGCTATCTAACTGAATGGTTGTCAATGTGTGCATTCAACTGACAGAGTTAAACTCACGTTTGGATTCAGCGGTTTACAAACCCTTTCTGTGCAGAATCCCAAAATGGGTAATTCCAGCTCAATGCCGGCATATGTACTAAACTGCAGGAAACTTCGTCTAAAACTCAGGAGAAACGTTTCCTTGAAACTGCTCTGCTGTGCGTTCGTTCACTTAAGAGAGTTGAATCTATGTTGAGATTCAGCGAGTCAGAAACATATTGCTTCTAGGAGCTCGTTGGGATATTCCCGAGTGAATCAGACCATAGGCTGCACAGAGAAATATCTGCTTCTAAAACCAAAACGGAGCTAACTAACTGGATTTTTGTCAATGTGTGCATTCAACTGACAAAGTTAAACTCACGTGTGGATTCAGCGGTTTGCAAACCCTTTCTGTGCAGAATCCCAAAACCGGTATTTCCAGCCCAATGCCGGCATACGTACTAAACAGCAGGAAACTTCGTCTAAAACTCAGGAGAAACGTTTCCTTGAAACTGCTCTGCTGTGCGTTCGTTCACTTAAGAGAGTTGAATCTATGTTGAGATTCAGCGAGTCAGAAACACGTTTCTTCCAGGAGCTGCGTTGGGATATTCCCGAGTGAATGGGACCATAGGCTGTACAGAGAAATATCTGTTTCTAAAACAAAAACGGAACTATCTAACTGAATGGTTGTCAATGTGTGCATTCAACTGACAGAGTTAAACTCACATGTGGATTCAGCGGTTTGCAAACCCTTTCTGTGCAGAATCCCAAAACCGGTAATTCCAGCCCAATGCCGGCATACGTACTAAACAGCAGGAAACTTCGTCTAAAACTCAGGAGAAACGTTTCCTTGAAACTGCTCTGCTGTGCGTTCGTTCACTTAAGAGAGTTGAATCTATGTTGAGATTCAGCGAGTCAGAAACACGTTTCTTCTAGGAGCTGCGTTGGGATATTCCCGAGTGAATGGGACCATAGGCTGTACAGAGAAATATCTGTTTCTAAAACCAAAACGGAGCTATCTCACTGAATGGTTGTCAATGTGTGCATTCAACTGACAGAGTTAAACTCACGTGTGGATTCAGCGGTTTGCAAACCCTTTCTGTGCAGAATCCCAAAACCGGTATTTCCAGCCCAATGCCGGCATACGTACTAAAGAGCAGGAGACTTCGTCTAAAACTCAGGAGAAAAGTTTCCTTGAAACTGCTCTGCTGTGCGTTCGTTCACCTAAGAGAGTTGAATCTATGTTGAGATTCAGCGAGTCAGAAACACGTTTCTTCTAGGAGCTGCGTTGGGATATTCCCGAGTGAATGGGACCATAGGCTGTACAGAGAAATATCTGCTTCTAAAACCAAAACGGAGCTATCTCACTGAATGGTTGTCAGTGTGTGCATTCAACTGACAGAATTAAACTCACGTGTGTATTCAGTGGTTTGCAAACCATTTCTGTGCAGAATCCCAAAACCGGTATTTCCAGCCCAATGCCGGCATACGTACTAAACAGCAGGAAACTTCGTCTAAAACTCAGCAGAAACGTTTCCTTGAAACTGCTCTGCTGTGCGTTCGTTCACCTAAGAGAGTTGAATCTATGTTGAGATTCAGCGAGTCAGAAACACGTTTCTTCTAGGAGCTGCGTTGGGATATTCCAGAGTGAATGGGACCATAGTCTGTACAGAGAAATATCTGCTTCTAAAAACAAAACGGAGCTATCTAACTGGATGGTTGTCAATGTGTGCATTCAACTGACAAAGTTAAACTCACGTGTGGATTCAGCGGTTTGCAAACCCTTTCTGTGCAGAATCCCAAAACCGGTATTTCCAGCCCAATGCCGGCATACGTACTAAACTGCAGGAAACTTCGTCTAAAACTCAGGAGAAAGGCTTCCTTGAAACTGCTCTGCTGTGCGTTCGTTCACCTAAGAGAGTTGAATCTATGTTGAGATTCAGCGAGTCAGAAACACGTTTCTTCCAGGAGCTGCGTTGGGATATTCCTGAGTGAATGGGACCATAGGCTGTACAGAGAAATATCTGCTTCTAAAACCAAAACGGAGCTATCTAACTGAATGGTTGTCAATGTGTGCATTCAACTGACAGAGTTAAACTCACGTGTGTATTCAGTGGTTTGCAAACCCTTTCTGTGCAGAATCCCAAAACCGGTATTTCCAGCCCAATGCCGGCATACGTACTAAACAGCAGGAAACTTCGTCTAAAACTCAGGAGAAACGTTTCCTTGAAACTGCTCTGCTGTGCGTTCGTTCACCTAAGAGAGTTGAATCTATGTTGATATTCAGCGAGTCAGAAACACGTTTCTTCCAGGAGCTGCGTGAGGATATTCCCGAGTGAATGGGACCATAGGCTGTACAGAGAAATATCTGCTTCTAAAACCAAAACGGAGCTATCTAACTGAATGGTTGTCAATGTGTGCATTCAACTGACAGAGTTAAACTCACGTGTGGATTCAGTGGTTTGCAAACCCTTTCTGTGCAGAATCCCAAAACCGGAATTTCCAGCCCAATGCCGGCATACGTACTAAACAGCAGGAAACTTCGTCTAAAACTCAGGAGAAACGTTTCCTTGAAACTGCTCTGCTGTGCGTTCGTTCACTTAAGAGAGTTGAATCTATGTTGAGATTCAGCGAGTCAGAAACACGTTTCTTCTAGGAGCTGCGTTGGGATATTCCCGAGTGAATGGGACCATAGGCTGTACAGAGAAATATCTGTTTCTAAAACCAAAACGGAGCTATCTAACGGAATGGTTGTCAATGTGTGCATTCAACTGACAGAGTTAAACTCACGTGTGGATTCAGCGGTTTGCAAACCCTTTCTGTGCAGAAGCCAAAAACCGGTATTTCCAGCCCAATGCCGGCATCCGTACTAAACAGCAGGAGACTTCGTCTAAAACTCAGGAGAAACGTTTCCTTGAAACTGCTCTGCTGTGCGTTCGTTCACCTAAGAGAGTTGAATCTATGTTGATATTCAGCGAGTCAGAAACACGTTTCTTCTAGGAGCTGCGTTGGGATATTCCCTTGTGAATGGGACCATAGGCTGTTCAGAGTAATATCTGCTCCTAAAACCAAAAGGGTGCTATCTAACTGAATGGTTGTCAATGTGTGCATTCAACTGACAGAGTTAAACTCACGTTTGGATTCAACGGTTTACAAACCCTTTCTGTGCAGAATTCCAAAACCGGTAATTCCAGCTCAATGCCGGCATACGTACTAAACTGCAGGAAACTTCGTCTAAAACTCAGGAGAAACGTTTCCTTGAAACTGCTCTGCTGTGCGTTCGTTCAACTAAGAGAGTTGAATCTATGTTGAGATTCAGCCAGTCAGAAACACGTTTCTTTTAGGAGCTGCGTTGGGATATTCCCGAGTGAATCAGACCATAGGCTGTACAGAGAACTATCTGCTTCTAAAACCAAAACGGAGCTATTTAACTGGATGGTTGTCAATGTGTGCATTCAACTGACAAAGTTAAACTCACGTGTGGATTCAGCGGTTTGCAAACCCTTTCTTTGCAGAATCCCAAAACCGGTATTTCCAGCCCAATGCCGGCATCCGTACTAAACAGCAGGAAACTTCGTCTAAAACTCAGGAGAAACGTTTCTTTGAAACTGCTCTGCTGTGCGTTCGTTCACCTAAGAGAGTTGAATCTATGTTGAGATTCAGCGAGTCAGAAACACGTTTCTTCTAGGAGTTGCGTTGGGATATTCCCTTGTGAATGGGACCATAGGCTGTACAGAGAAATATCTGCTCCTAAAACCTAAAGGGTGCTATCTAACTGAATGGTTGTCAATGTGTGCATTAAACTGACAGAGTTAAACTCACGTTTGGATTCAGCGGTTTACAAACCCTTTCTGTGCAGAATCCCAAAATGGGTAATTCCAGCTCAATGCCGGCATATGTACTAAACTGCAGGAAACTTCGTCTAAAACTCAGGAGAAACGTTTCCTTGAAACTGCTCTGCTGTGCGTTCGTTCACTTAAGAGAGTTGAATCTATGTTGAGATTCAGCGAGTCAGAAACATATTTCTTCTAGGAGCTCGTTGGGATATTCCCGAGTGAATCAGACCATAGGCTGCACAGAGAAATATCTGCTTCTAAAACCAAAACGGAGCTAACTAACTGGATTTTTGTCAATGTGTGCATTCAACTGACAAAGTTAAACTCACGTGTGGATTCAGCGGTTTGCAAACCCTTTCTGTGCAGAATCCCAAAACCGGTATTTCCAGCCCAATGCCGGCATACGTACTAAACAGCAGGAAACTTCGTCTAAAACTCAGGAGAAACGTTTCCTTGAAACTGCTCTGCTGTGCGTTCGTTCACTTAAGAGAGTTGAATCTATGTTGAGATTCAGCGAGTCAGAAACACGTTTCTTCTAGGAGCTGCGTTGGGATATTCCCGAGTGAATGGGACCATAGGCTGTACAGAGAAATATCTGTTTCTAAAACAAAAACGGAACTATCTAACTGAATGGTTGTCAATGTGTGCATTCAACTGACAGAGTTAAACTCACATGTGGATTCAGCGGTTTGCAAACCCTTTCTGTGCAGAATCCCAAAACCGGTATTTCCAGCCCAATGCCGGCATACGTACTAAACAGCAGGAAACTTCGTCTAAAACTCAGGAGAAACGTTTCCTTGAAACTGCTCTGCTGTGCGTTCGTTCACTTAAGAGAGTTGAATCTATGTTGAGATTCAGCTAGTCAGAAACACGTTTCTTCTAGGAGCTGCGTTGGGATATTCCCGAGTGAATGGGACCATAGGCTGTACAGAGAAATATCTGCTTCTAAAACAAAAACGGAACTATCTAACTGAATGTTTGTCAATGTGTGCATTCAACTGACAGAGTTAAACTCACATGTGGATTCAGCGGTTTGCAAACCCTTTCTGTGCAGAATCCCAAAACCGGTATTTCCAGCCCAATGCCGGCATACGTACTAAACAGCAGGAAACTTCGTCTAAAACTCAGGAGAAACGTTTCCTTGAAACTGCTCTGCTGTGCGTTCGTTCACCTAAGAGAGTTGAATCTATGTTGATATTCAGCGAGTCAGAAACACGTTTCTTTTAGGAGCTGCGTTGGGATATTCCCGAGTGAATCAGACCATAGGCTGTACAGAGAACTATCTGCTTCTAAAACCAAAACGGAGCTATTTAACTGGATGGTTGTCAATGTGTGCATTCAACTGACAAAGTTAAACTCACGTGTGGATTCAGCGGTTTGCAAACCCTTTCTTTGCAGAATCCCAAAACCGGTATTTCCAGCCCAATGCCGGCATCCGTACTAAACAGCAGGAAACTTCGTCTAAAACTCAGGAGAAACGTTTCTTTGAAACTGCTCTGCTGTGCGTTCGTTCACCTAAGAGAGTTGAATCTATGTTGAGATTCAGCGAGTCAGAAACACGTTTCTTCTAGGAGCTGCGCTGGGATATTCCCTTGTGAATGGGACCATAGGCTGTACAGAGAAATATCTGCTCCTAAAACCTAAAGGGTGCTATCTAACTGAATGGTTGTCAATGTGTGCATTCAACTGACAGAGTTAAACTCACGTTTGGATTCAGCGGTTTACAAACCCTTTCTGTGCAGAATCCCAAAATGGGTAATTCCAGCTCAATGCCGGCATATGTACTAAACTGCAGGAAACTTCGTCTAAAACTCAGGAGAAACGTTTCCTTGAAACTGCTCTGCTGTGCGTTCGTTCACTTAAGAGAGTTGAATCTATGTTGAGATTCAGCGAGTCAGAAACATATTTCTTCTAGGAGCTCGTTGGGATATTCCCGAGTGAATCAGACCATAGGCTGCACAGAGAAATATCTGCTTCTAAAACCAAAACGGAGCTAACTAACTGGATTTTTGTCAATGTGTGCATTCAACTGACAAAGTTAAACTCACGTGTGGATTCAGCGGTTTGCAAACCCTTTCTGTGCAGAATCCCAAAACCGGTATTTCCAGCCCAATGCCGGCATACGTACTAAACAGCAGGAAACTTCGTCTAAAACTCAGGAGAAACGTTTCCTTGAAACTGCTCTGCTGTGCGTTCGTTCACTTAAGAGAGTTGAATCTATGTTGAGATTCAGCGAGTCAGAAACACGTTTCTTCTAGGAGCTGCGTTGGGATATTCCCGAGTGAATGGGACCATAGGCTGTACAGAGAAATATCTGTTTCTAAAACAAAAACGGAACTATCTAACTGAATGGTTGTCAATGTGTGCATTCAACTGACAGAGTTAAACTCACATGTGGATTCAGCGGTTTGCAAACCCTTTCTGTGCAGAATCCCAAAACCGGTATTTCCAGCCCAATGCCGGCATACGTACTAAACAGCAGGAAACTTCGTCTAAAACTCAGGAGAAACGTTTCCTTGAAACTGCTCTGCTGTGCGTTCGTTCACTTAAGAGAGTTGAATCTATGTTGAGATTCAGCGAGTCAGAAACACGTTTCTTCTAGGAGCTGCGTTGGGATATTCCCGAGTGAATGGGACCATAGGCTGTACAGAGAAATATCTGTTTCTAAAACCAAAACGGAGCTATCTCACTGAATGGTTGTCAATGTGTGCATTCAACTGACAGAGTTAAACTCACGTGTGGATTCAGCGGTTTGCAAACCCTTTCTGTGCAGAATCCCAAAACCGGTATTTCCAGCCCAATGCCGGCATACGTACTAAAGAGCAGGAGACTTCGTCTAAAACTCAGGAGAAAAGTTTCCTTGAAACTGCTCTGCTGTGCGTTCGTTCACCTAAGAGAGTTGAATCTATGTTGAGATTCAGCGAGTCAGAAACACGTTTCTTCTAGGAGCTGCGTTGGGATATTCCCGAGTGAATGGGACCATAGGCTGTACAGAGAAATATCTGTTTCTAAAACCAAAACGGAGCTATCTAACGGAATGGTTGTCAATGTGTGCATTCAACTGACAGAGTTAAACTCACGTGTGGATTCAGCGGTTTGCAAACCCTTTCTGTGCAGAAGCCAAAAACCGGTATTTCCAGCCCAATGCCGGCATCCGTACTAAACAGCAGGAGACTTCGTCTAAAACTCAGGAGAAACGTTTCCTTGAAACTGCTCTGCTGTGCGTTCGTTCACCTAAGAGAGTTGAATCTATGTTGATATTCAGCGAGTCAGAAACACGTTTCTTCTAGGAGCTGCGTTGGGATATTCCCTTGTGAATGGGACCATAGGCTGTTCAGAGTAATATCTGCTCCTAAAACCAAAAGGGTGCTATCTAACTGAATGGTTGTCAATGTGTGCATTCAACTGACAGAGTTAAACTCACGTTTGGATTCAACGGTTTACAAACCCTTTCTGTGCAGAATTCCAAAACCGGTAATTCCAGCTCAATGCCGGCATACGTACTAAACTGCAGGAAACTTCGTCTAAAACTCAGGAGAAACGTTTCCTTGAAACTGCTCTGCTGTGCGTTCGTTCAACTAAGAGAGTTGAATCTATGTTGAGATTCAGCCAGTCAGAAACACGTTTCTTTTAGGAGCTGCGTTGGGATATTCCCGAGTGAATCAGACCATAGGCTGTACAGAGAACTATCTGCTTCTAAAACCAAAACGGAGCTATTTAACTGGATGGTTGTCAATGTGTGCATTCAACTGACAAAGTTAAACTCACGTGTGGATTCAGCGGTTTGCAAACCCTTTCTTTGCAGAATCCCAAAACCGGTATTTCCAGCCCAATGCCGGCATCCGTACTAAACAGCAGGAAACTTCGTCTAAAACTCAGGAGAAACGTTTCTTTGAAACTGCTCTGCTGTGCGTTCGTTCACCTAAGAGAGTTGAATCTATGTTGAGATTCAGCGAGTCAGAAACACGTTTCTTCTAGGAGTTGCGTTGGGATATTCCCTTGTGAATGGGACCATAGGCTGTACAGAGAAATATCTGCTCCTAAAACCTAAAGGGTGCTATCTAACTGAATGGTTGTCAATGTGTGCATTAAACTGACAGAGTTAAACTCACGTTTGGATTCAGCGGTTTACAAACCCTTTCTGTGCAGAATCCCAAAATGGGTAATTCCAGCTCAATGCCGGCATATGTACTAAACTGCAGGAAACTTCGTCTAAAACTCAGGAGAAACGTTTCCTTGAAACTGCTCTGCTGTGCGTTCGTTCACTTAAGAGAGTTGAATCTATGTTGAGATTCAGCGAGTCAGAAACATATTTCTTCTAGGAGCTCGTTGGGATATTCCCGAGTGAATCAGACCATAGGCTGCACAGAGAAATATCTGCTTCTAAAACCAAAACGGAGCTAACTAACTGGATTTTTGTCAATGTGTGCATTCAACTGACAAAGTTAAACTCACGTGTGGATTCAGCGGTTTGCAAACCCTTTCTGTGCAGAATCCCAAAACCGGTATTTCCAGCCCAATGCCGGCATACGTACTAAACAGCAGGAAACTTCGTCTAAAACTCAGGAGAAACGTTTCCTTGAAACTGCTCTGCTGTGCGTTCGTTCACTTAAGAGAGTTGAATCTATGTTGAGATTCAGCGAGTCAGAAACACGTTTCTTCTAGGAGCTGCGTTGGGATATTCCCGAGTGAATGGGACCATAGGCTGTACAGAGAAATATCTGTTTCTAAAACAAAAACGGAACTATCTAACTGAATGGTTGTCAATGTGTGCATTCAACTGACAGAGTTAAACTCACATGTGGATTCAGCGGTTTGCAAACCCTTTCTGTGCAGAATCCCAAAACCGGTATTTCCAGCCCAATGCCGGCATACGTACTAAACAGCAGGAAACTTCGTCTAAAACTCAGGAGAAACGTTTCCTTGAAACTGCTCTGCTGTGCGTTCGTTCACTTAAGAGAGTTGAATCTATGTTGAGATTCAGCTAGTCAGAAACACGTTTCTTCTAGGAGCTGCGTTGGGATATTCCCGAGTGAATGGGACCATAGGCTGTACAGAGAAATATCTGCTTCTAAAACAAAAACGGAACTATCTAACTGAATGTTTGTCAATGTGTGCATTCAACTGACAGAGTTAAACTCACATGTGGATTCAGCGGTTTGCAAACCCTTTCTGTGCAGAATCCCAAAACCGGTATTTCCAGCCCAATGCCGGCATACGTACTAAACAGCAGGAAACTTCGTCTAAAACTCAGGAGAAACGTTTCCTTGAAACTGCTCTGCTGTGCGTTCGTTCACCTAAGAGAGTTGAATCTATGTTGATATTCAGCGAGTCAGAAACACGTTTCTTTTAGGAGCTGCGTTGGGATATTCCCGAGTGAATCAGACCATAGGCTGTACAGAGAACTATCTGCTTCTAAAACCAAAACGGAGCTATTTAACTGGATGGTTGTCAATGTGTGCATTCAACTGACAAAGTTAAACTCACGTGTGGATTCAGCGGTTTGCAAACCCTTTCTTTGCAGAATCCCAAAACCGGTATTTCCAGCCCAATGCCGGCATCCGTACTAAACAGCAGGAAACTTCGTCTAAAACTCAGGAGAAACGTTTCTTTGAAACTGCTCTGCTGTGCGTTCGTTCACCTAAGAGAGTTGAATCTATGTTGAGATTCAGCGAGTCAGAAACACGTTTCTTCTAGGAGCTGCGCTGGGATATTCCCTTGTGAATGGGACCATAGGCTGTACAGAGAAATATCTGCTCCTAAAACCTAAAGGGTGCTATCTAACTGAATGGTTGTCAATGTGTGCATTCAACTGACAGAGTTAAACTCACGTTTGGATTCAGCGGTTTACAAACCCTTTCTGTGCAGAATCCCAAAATGGGTAATTCCAGCTCAATGCCGGCATATGTACTAAACTGCAGGAAACTTCGTCTAAAACTCAGGAGAAACGTTTCCTTGAAACTGCTCTGCTGTGCGTTCGTTCACTTAAGAGAGTTGAATCTATGTTGAGATTCAGCGAGTCAGAAACATATTTCTTCTAGGAGCTCGTTGGGATATTCCCGAGTGAATCAGACCATAGGCTGCACAGAGAAATATCTGCTTCTAAAACCAAAACGGAGCTAACTAACTGGATTTTTGTCAATGTGTGCATTCAACTGACAAAGTTAAACTCACGTGTGGATTCAGCGGTTTGCAAACCCTTTCTGTGCAGAATCCCAAAACCGGTATTTCCAGCCCAATGCCGGCATACGTACTAAACAGCAGGAAACTTCGTCTAAAACTCAGGAGAAACGTTTCCTTGAAACTGCTCTGCTGTGCGTTCGTTCACTTAAGAGAGTTGAATCTATGTTGAGATTCAGCGAGTCAGAAACACGTTTCTTCTAGGAGCTGCGTTGGGATATTCCCGAGTGAATGGGACCATAGGCTGTACAGAGAAATATCTGTTTCTAAAACAAAAACGGAACTATCTAACTGAATGGTTGTCAATGTGTGCATTCAACTGACAGAGTTAAACTCACATGTGGATTCAGCGGTTTGCAAACCCTTTCTGTGCAGAATCCCAAAACCGGTATTTCCAGCCCAATGCCGGCATACGTACTAAACAGCAGGAAACTTCGTCTAAAACTCAGGAGAAACGTTTCCTTGAAACTGCTCTGCTGTGCGTTCGTTCACTTAAGAGAGTTGAATCTATGTTGAGATTCAGCGAGTCAGAAACACGTTTCTTCTAGGAGCTGCGTTGGGATATTCCCGAGTGAATGGGACCATAGGCTGTACAGAGAAATATCTGTTTCTAAAACCAAAACGGAGCTATCTCACTGAATGGTTGTCAATGTGTGCATTCAACTGACAGAGTTAAACTCACGTGTGGATTCAGCGGTTTGCAAACCCTTTCTGTGCAGAATCCCAAAACCGGTATTTCCAGCCCAATGCCGGCATACGTACTAAAGAGCAGGAGACTTCGTCTAAAACTCAGGAGAAAAGTTTCCTTGAAACTGCTCTGCTGTGCGTTCGTTCACCTAAGAGAGTTGAATCTATGTTGAGATTCAGCGAGTCAGAAACACGTTTCTTCTAGGAGCTGCGTTGGGATATTCCCGAGTGAATGGGACCATAGGCTGTACAGAGAAATATCTGCTTCTAAAACCAAAACGGAGCTATCTCACTGAATGGTTGTCAGTGTGTGCATTCAACTGACAGAGTTAAACTCACGTGTGTATTCAGTGGTTTGCAAACCATTTCTGTGCAGAATCCCAAAACCGGTATTTCCAGCCCAATGCCGGCATACGTACTAAACAGCAGGAAACTTCGTCTAAAACTCAGCAGAAACGTTTCCTTGAAACTGCTCTGCTGTGCGTTCGTTCACCTAAGAGAGTTGAATCTATGTTGAGATTCAGCGAGTCAGAAACACGTTTCTTCTAGGAGCTGCGTTGGGATATTCCAGAGTGAATGGGACCATAGTCTGTACAGAGAAATATCTGCTTCTAAAAACAAAACGGAGCTATCTAACTGGATGGTTGTCAATGTGTGCATTCAACTGACAAAGTTAAACTCACGTGTGGATTCAGCGGTTTGCAAACCCTTTCTGTGCAGAATCCCAAAACCGGTATTTCCAGCCCAATGCCGGCATACGTACTAAACTGCAGGAAACTTCGTCTAAAACTCAGGAGAAAGGCTTCCTTGAAACTGCTCTGCTGTGCGTTCGTTCACCTAAGAGAGTTGAATCTATGTTGAGATTCAGCGAGTCAGAAACACGTTTCTTCCAGGAGCTGCGTTGGGATATTCCTGAGTGAATGGGACCATAGGCTGTACAGAGAAATATCTGCTTCTAAAACCAAAACGGAGCTATCTAACTGAATGGTTGTCAATGTGTGCATTCAACTGACAGAGTTAAACTCACGTGTGTATTCAGTGGTTTGCAAACCCTTTCTGTGCAGAATCCCAAAACCGGTATTTCCAGCCCAATGCCGGCATACGTACTAAACAGCAGGAAACTTCGTCTAAAACTCAGGAGAAACGTTTCCTTGAAACTGCTCTGCTGTGCGTTCGTTCACCTAAGAGAGTTGAATCTATGTTGATATTCAGCGAGTCAGAAACACGTTTCTTCCAGGAGCTGCGTGAGGATATTCCCGAGTGAATGGGACCATAGGCTGTACAGAGAAATATCTGCTTCTAAAACCAAAACGGAGCTATCTAACTGAATGGTTGTCAATGTGTGCATTCAACTGACAGAGTTAAACTCACGTGTGGATTCAGTGGTTTGCAAACCCTTTCTGTGCAGAATCCCAAAACCGGAATTTCCAGCCCAATGCCGGCATACGTACTAAACAGCAGGAAACTTCGTCTAAAACTCAGGAGAAACGTTTCCTTGAAACTGCTCTGCTGTGCGTTCGTTCACTTAAGAGAGTTGAATCTATGTTGAGATTCAGCGAGTCAGAAACACGTTTCTTCTAGGAGCTGCGTTGGGATATTCCCGAGTGAATGGGACCATAGGCTGTACAGAGAAATATCTGTTTCTAAAACCAAAACGGAGCTATCTAACGGAATGGTTGTCAATGTGTGCATTCAACTGACAGAGTTAAACTCACGTGTGGATTCAGCGGTTTGCAAACCCTTTCTGTGCAGAAGCCAAAAACCGGTATTTCCAGCCCAATGCCGGCATCCGTACTAAACAGCAGGAGACTTCGTCTAAAACTCAGGAGAAACGTTTCCTTGAAACTGCTCTGCTGTGCGTTCGTTCACCTAAGAGAGTTGAATCTATGTTGATATTCAGCGAGTCAGAAACACGTTTCTTCTAGGAGCTGCGTTGGGATATTCCCTTGTGAATGGGACCATAGGCTGTTCAGAGAAATATCTGCTCCTAAAACCAAAAGGGTGCTATCTAACTGAATGGTTGTCAATGTGTGCATTCAACTGACAGAGTTAAACTCACGTTTGGATTCAACGGTTTACAAACCCTTTCTGTGCAGAATTCCAAAACCGGTAATTCCAGCTCAATGCCGGCATACGTACTAAACTGCAGGAAACTTCGTCTAAAACTCAGGAGAAACGTTTCCTTGAAACTGCTCTGCTGTGCGTTCGTTCAACTAAGAGAGTTGAATCTATGTTGAGATTCAGCCAGTCAGAAACACGTTTCTTTTAGGAGCTGCGTTGGGATATTCCCGAGTGAATCAGACCATAGGCTGTACAGAGAACTATCTGCTTCTAAAACCAAAACGGAGCTATTTAACTGGATGGTTGTCAATGTGTGCATTCAACTGACAAAGTTAAACTCACGTGTGGATTCAGCGGTTTGCAAACCCTTTCTTTGCAGAATCCCAAAACCGGTATTTCCAGCCCAATGCCGGCATCCGTACTAAACAGCAGGAAACTTCGTCTAAAACTCAGGAGAAACGTTTCTTTGAAACTGCTCTGCTGTGCGTTCGTTCACCTAAGAGAGTTGAATCTATGTTGAGATTCAGCGAGTCAGAAACACGTTTCTTCTAGGAGCTGCGTTGGGATATTCCCTTGTGAATGGGACCATAGGCTGTACAGAGAAATATCTGCTCCTAAAACCTAAAGGGTGCTATCTAACTGAATGGTTGTCAATGTGTGCATTAAACTGACAGAGTTAAACTCACGTTTGGATTCAGCTGTTTACAAACCCTTTCTGTGCAGAATCCCAAAATGGGTAATTCCAGCTCAATGCCGGCATATGTACTAAACTGCAGGAAACTTCGTCTAAAACTCAGGAGAAACGTTTCCTTGAAACTGCTCTGCTGTGCGTTCGTTCACTTAAGAGAGTTGAATCTATGTTGAGATTCAGCGAGTCAGAAACATATTTCTTCTAGGAGCTCGTTGGGATATTCCCGAGTGAATCAGACCATAGGCTGCACAGAGAAATATCTGCTTCTAAAACCAAAACGGAGCTAACTAACTGGATTTTTGTCAATGTGTGCATTCAACTGACAAAGTTAAACTCACGTGTGGATTCAGCGGTTTGCAAACCCTTTCTGTGCAGAATCCCAAAACCGGTATTTCCAGCCCAATGCCGGCATACGTACTAAACAGCAGGAAACTTCGTCTAAAACTCAGGAGAAACGTTTCCTTGAAACTGCTCTGCTGTGCGTTCGTTCACTTAAGAGAGTTGAATCTATGTTGAGATTCAGCGAGTCAGAAACACGTTTCTTCTAGGAGCTGCGTTGGGATATTCCCGAGTGAATGGGACCATAGGCTGTACAGAGAAATATCTGTTTCTAAAACAAAAACGGAACTATCTAACTGAATGGTTGTCAATGTGTGCATTCAACTGACAGAGTTAAACTCACATGTGGATTCAGCGGTTTGCAAACCCTTTCTGTGCAGAATCCCAAAACCGGTATTTCCAGCCCAATGCCGGCATACGTACTAAACAGCAGGAAACTTCGTCTAAAACTCAGGAGAAACGTTTCCTTGAAACTGCTCTGCTGTGCGTTCGTTCACTTAAGAGAGTTGAATCTATGTTGAGATTCAGCGAGTCAGAAACACGTTTCTTCTAGGAGCTGCGTTGGGATATTCCCGAGTGAATGGGACCATAGGCTGTACAGAGAAATATCTGTTTCTAAAACCAAAACGGAGCTATCTCACTGAATGGTTGTCAATGTGTGCATTCAACTGACAGAGTTAAACTCACGTGTGGATTCAGCGGTTTGCAAACCCTTTCTGTGCAGAATCCCAAAACCGGTATTTCCAGCCCAATGCCGGCATCCGTACTAAACAGCAGGAAACTTCGTCTAAAACTCAGGAGAAACGTTTCCTTGAAACTGCTCTGCTGTGCGTTCGTTCACCTAAGAGACTTGAATCTATGTTGAGGTTCAGCGAGTCAGAAACACGTTTCTTCTAAGAGCTGCGTTGGGATATTCCCGAGTGAATGGGACCATAGGCTGTACAGAGAAATATCTGCTTCTAAAACCAAAAGGGTGCTATCAAACTGAATGGTTGTCAATGTGTGCATTCAACTGACAGAGTTAAACTCACGTGTGGATTCAGCGGTTTGCAAACCCTTTCTGTGCAGAATCCCAAAACCGGTATTTCCAGCCCAATGCCGGCATACGTACTAAACAGCAGGAGACTTCGTCTAAAACTCAGCAGAAACGTTTCCTTGAAACTGCTCTGCTGTGCGTTCGTTCACCTAAGAGAGATGAATCTATGTTGAGATTCAGCGAGTCAGAAACACGTTTCTTCTAGGAGCTGCGTTGGGATATTCTAGAGTGAATGGGACCATAGTCTGTACAGAGAAATATCTGCTTCTAAAAACAAGACGGAGCTATCTAACTGGATGGTTGTCAATGTGTGCATTCAACTGACAAAGTTAAACTCACGTGTGGATTCAGCGGTTTGCAAACCCTTTCTGTGCAGAATCCCAAAACCGGTATTTCCAGCCCAATGCCGGCATACGTACTAAACTGCAGGAAACTTCGTCTAAAACTCAGGAGAAACGCTTCCTTGAAACTGCTCTGCTGTGCGTTCGTTCACCTAAGAGAGTTGAATCTATGTTGAGATTCAGCGAGTCAGAAACACGTTTCTTCTAGGAGCTGCGTTGGGATATTCCTGAGTGAATGGGACCATAGGCTGTACAGAGAAATATCTGCTTCTAAAACCAAAACGGAGCTATCTAACTGAATGGTTGTCAATGTGTGCATTCAACTGACAGAGTTAAACTCACGTGTGTATTCAGTGGTTTGCAAACCCTTTCTGTGCAGAATCCCAAAACCGGTATTTCAAGCCCAATGCCGGCATACGTACTAAACAGCAGGAAACTTCGTCTAAAACTCAGGAGAAACGTTTCCTTGAAACTGCTCTGCTGTGCGTTCGTTCACCTAAGAGAGTTGAATCTATGTTGATATTCAGCGAGTCAGAAACACGTTTCTTCTAGGAGCTGCGTTGGGATATTCCCTTGTGAATGGGACCATAGGCTGTACAGAGAAATATCTGCTCCTAAAACCAAAAGGGTGCTATCTAACTGAATGGTTGTCAATGTGTGCATTCAACTGACAGAGTTAAACTCACGTTTGGATTCAGCGGTTTACAAACTCTTTCTGTGCAGAATTCCAAAACCGGTAATTCCAGCTCAATGCCGGCATCCGAACTAAACAGCAGGAAACTTCGTCTAAAACTCAGGAGAAACGTTTCCTTGAAACTGCTCTGCTGTGCGTTCGTTCAACTAAGAGAGTTGAATCTATGTTGAGATTCAGCCAGTCAGAATCACGTTTCTTCTAGGAGCTGCGTTGGGATATTCCCGAGTGAATCAGACCATAGGCTGTACAGAGAAATATCTGCTTCTAAAACCAAAACGGAGCTATTTAACTGGATGGTTGTCAATGTGTGCATTCAACCGACAAAGTTAAACTCACGTGTGGATTCAGCGATTTGCAAACCCTTTCTTTGCAGAATCCCAAAACCGGTATTTCCAGCCCAATGCCGTCATCCGTACTAAACAGCAGGAAACTTCGTCTAAAACTCAGGAGAAACGTTTCCTTGAAACTGCTCTGCTGTGCCTTCGTTCACCTAAGAGAGTTGAATCTATGTTGAGATTCAGCGAGTCAGAAACACGTTTCTTCTAGGAGCTGCGTTGGGATATTCCCTTGTGAATGGGACCATAGGCTGTACAGAGAAATATCTGCTCCTAAAACCAAAAGGGTGGTATCTAACTGAATGGTTGTCAATGTGTGCATTCAACTGACAGAGTTAAACTCACGTTTGGATTCAGCGGTTTACAAACCCTTTCTGTGCAGAATCCCAAAACGGGTAATTCCAGCTCAATGCCGGCATATGTACTAAACTGCAGGAAACTTCGTCTAAAACTCAGGAGAAACGTTTCCTTGAAACTGCTCTGCTGTGCGTTCGTTCAACTAAGAGAGTTGAATCTATGTTGAGAATCAGCGAGTCAGAAACACGTTTCTTCTAGGAGCTGCGTTGGGATATTCCCGAGTGAATGGGACCATAGGCTGTACAGAGAAATATCTGTTTCTAAAACCAAAACGGAGCTATCTAACGGAATGGCTGTCAATGTGTGCATTCAACTGACAGAGTTAAACTCACGTGTGGATTCAGCGGTTTGCAAACCCTTTCTGTGCAGAAGCCAAAAACCGGTATTTCCAGCCCAATGCCGGCATCCGTACTAAACAGCAGGAGACTTCGTCTAAAACTCAGGAGAAAAGTTTCCTTGAAACTGCTCTGCTGTGCTTTCGTTCACCTAAGAGAGTTGAATCTATGTTGAGATTCAGCGAGTCAGAAACACGTTTCTTCTAGGAGCTGCGTTGGGATATTCCCGAGTGAATGGGACCATAGGCTGTACAGAGAAATATCTGCTTCTAAAACAAAAACGGAACTATCTAACTGAATGTTTGTCAATGTGTGCATTCAACTGACAGAGTTAAACTCACATGTGGATTCAGCGGTTTGCAAACCCTTTCTGTGCAGAATCCCAAAACCGGTATTTCCAGCCCAATGCCGGCATACGTACTAAACAGCAGGAAACTTCGTCTAAAACTCAGGAGAAACGTTTCCTTGAAACTGCTCTGCTGTGCGTTCGTTCACCTAAGAGAGTTGAATCTATGTTGATATTCAGCGAGTCAGAAACACGTTTCTTCTAGGAGCTGCGTTGGGATATTCCCTTGTGAATGGGACCATAGGCTGTTCAGAGAAATATCTGCTCCTAAAACCAAAAGGGTGCTATCTAACTGAATGGTTGTCAATGTGTGCATTCAACTGACAGAGTTAAACTCACGTTTGGATTCAACGGTTTACAAACCCTTTCTGTGCAGAATTCCAAAACCGGTAATTCCAGCTCAATGCCGGCATACGTACTAAACTGCAGGAAACTTCGTCTAAAACTCAGGAGAAACGTTTCCTTGAAACTGCTCTGCTGTGCGTTCGTTCAACTAAGAGAGTTGAATCTATGTTGAGATTCAGCCAGTCAGAAACACGTTTCTTTTAGGAGCTGCGTTGGGATATTCCCGAGTGAATCAGACCATAGGCTGTACAGAGAACTATCTGCTTCTAAAACCAAAACGGAGCTATTTAACTGGATGGTTGTCAATGTGTGCATTCAACTGACAAAGTTAAACTCACGTGTGGATTCAGCGGTTTGCAAACCCTTTCTTTGCAGAATCCCAAAACCGGTATTTCCAGCCCAATGCCGGCATCCGTACTAAACAGCAGGAAACTTCGTCTAAAACTCAGGAGAAACGTTTCTTTGAAACTGCTCTGCTGTGCGTTCGTTCACCTAAGAGAGTTGAATCTATGTTGAGATTCAGCGAGTCAGAAACACGTTTCTTCTAGGAGCTGCGTTGGGATATTCCCTTGTGAATGGGACCATAGGCTGTACAGAGAAATATCTGCTCCTAAAACCAAAAGGGTGCTATCTAACTGAATGGTTGTCAATGTGTGCATTCAACTGACAGAGTTAAACTCACGTTTGGATTCAGCGGTTTACAAACCCATTCTGTGCAGAATCCCAAAATGGGTAATTCCAGCTCAATGCCGGCATATGTACTAAACTGCAGGAAACTTCGTCTAAAACTCAGGAGAAACGTTTCCTTGAAACTGCTCTGCTGTGCGTTCGTTCAACTAAGAGAGTTGAATCTATGTTGAGATTCAGCGAGTCAGAAACATATTTCTTCTAGGAGCTCGTTGGGATATTCCCGAGTGAATCAGACCATAGGCTGTACAGAGAAATATCTGCTTCTAAAACCAAAACGGAGCTAACTAACTGGATTTTTGTCAATGTGTGCATTCAACTGACAAAGTTAAACTCACGTGTGGATTCAGCGGTTTGCAAACCCTTTCTGTGCAGAATCCCAAAACCGGTATTTCCAGCCCAATGCCGGCATCCGTACTAAACAGCAGGAAACTTCGTCTAAAACTCTGGAGAAACGTTTCTTTGAAACTGCTCTGCTGTGCGTTCGTTCACCTAAGAGAGTTGAATCTATGTTGAGATTCAGCGAGTCAGAAACACGTTTCTTCTAGGAGCTGCGTTGGGATATTCCCGAGTGAATGGGACCATAGGCTGTACAGAGAAATATCTGCTTCTAAAACCAAAACGGAGCTATCTAACTGAATGGTTGTCAATGTGTGCCTTCAACTGACCGAGTTAATCTCACGTGTGGACTCAGCGGTTTGCAAACCGTTTCTGTGCAGAATCCCAAAACCGGTATTTCCAGCCCAATGCCGGCATATGTACTAAACAGCAGGAAGCTTCGTCTAAAACTCAGGAGAAACGTTTTCTTGAAACTGCTCTGCTGTTCGTTCGTTCACCTAAGAGAGTTGAATCTATGTTGAGATTCAGCGAGTCAGAAACACGTTTCTTCTAGAAGATGCGTTGGGATATTCCCGAGTGAATGGGACCATAGGCTGTACAGAGAAATATCTGCTTCTAAAACCAAAAGGGTGCTATCTAACTGAATGGTTGTCAATGTGTGCATTAAACTGACAAAGTTAAACTCACGTGTGGATTCAGCGGTTTGCAAACCCTTTCTGTGCAGAATCCCAAAACCGGTATTTCCAGCCCAATGCCGGCATACGTACTAAACAGCAGGAAACTTCGTCTAAAACTCAGGAGAAACGTTTCCTTGAAACTGCTCTGCTGTGCGTTCGTTCACTTAAGAGAGTTGAATCTATGTTGAGATTCAGCGAGTCAGAAACACGTTTCTTCTAGGAGCTGCGTTGGGATATTCCCGAGTGAATGGGACCATAGGCTGTACAGAGAAATATCTGTTTCTAAAACAAAAACGGAACTATCTAACTGAATGGTTGTCAATGTGTGCATTCAACTGACAGAGTTAAACTCACATGTGGATTCAGCGGTTTGCAAACCCTTTCTGTGCAGAATCCCAAAACCGGTATTTCCAGCCCAATGCCGGCATACGTACTAAACAGCAGGAAACTTCGTCTAAAACTCAGGAGAAACGTTTCCTTGAAACTGCTCTGCTGTGCGTTCGTTCACTTAAGAGAGTTGAATCTATGTTGAGATTCAGCGAGTCAGAAACACGTTTCTTCTAGGAGCTGCGTTGGGATATTCCCGAGTGAATGGGACCATAGGCTGTACAGAGAAATATCTGTTTCTAAAACCAAAACGGAGCTATCTCACTGAATGGTTGTCAATGTGTGCATTCAACTGACAGAGTTAAACTCACGTGTGGATTCAGCGGTTTGCAAACCCTTTCTGTGCAGAATCCCAAAACCGGTATTTCCAGCCCAATGCCGGCATCCGTACTAAACAGCAGGAAACTTCGTCTAAAACTCAGGAGAAACGTTTCCTTGAAACTGCTCTGCTGTGCGTTCGTTCACCTAAGAGACTTGAATCTATGTTGAGGTTCAGCGAGTCAGAAACACGTTTCTTCTAAGAGCTGCGTTGGGATATTCCCGAGTGAATGGGACCATAGGCTGTACAGAGAAATATCTGCTTCTAAAACCAAAAGGGTGCTATCAAACTGAATGGTTGTCAATGTGTGCATTCAACTGACAGAGTTAAACTCACGTGTGGATTCAGCGGTTTGCAAACCCTTTCTGTGCAGAATCCCAAAACCGGTATTTCCAGCCCAATGCCGGCATACGTACTAAACAGCAGGAAACTTCGTCTAAAACTCAGCAGAAACGTTTCCTTGAAACTGCTCTGCTGTGCGTTCGTTCACCTAAGAGAGATGAATCTATGTTGAGATTCAGCGAGTCAGAAACACGTTTCTTCTAGGAGCTGCGTTGGGATATTCTAGAGTGAATGGGACCATAGTCTGTACAGAGAAATATCTGCTTCTAAAAACAAGACGGAGCTATCTAACTGGATGGTTGTCAATGTGTGCATTCAACTGACAAAGTTAAACTCACGTGTGGATTCAGCGGTTTGCAAACCCTTTCTGTGCAGAATCCCAAAACCGGTATTTCCAGCCCAATGCCGGCATACGTACTAAACTGCAGGAAACTTCGTCTAAAACTCAGGAGAAACGCTTCCTTGAAACTGCTCTGCTGTGCGTTCGTTCACCTAAGAGAGTTGAATCTATGTTGAGATTCAGCGAGTCAGAAACACGTTTCTTCCAGGAGCTGCGTTGGGATATTCCTGAGTGAATGGGACCATAGGCTGTACAGAGAAATATCTGCTTCTAAAACCAAAACGGAGCTATCTAACTGAATGGTTGTCAATGTGTGCATTCAACTGACAGAGTTAAACTCACGTGTGTATTCAGTGGTTTGCAAACCCTTTCTGTGCAGAATCCCAAAACCGGTATTTCAAGCCCAATGCCGGCATACGTACTAAACAGCAGGAAACTTCGTCTAAAACTCAGGAGAAACGTTTCCTTGAAACTGCTCTGCTGTGCGTTCGTTCACCTAAGAGAGTTGAATCTATGTTGATATTCAGCGAGTCAGAAACACGTTTCTTCTAGGAGCTGCGTTGGGATATTCCCTTGTGAATGGGACCATAGGCTGTACAGAGAAATATCTGCTCCTAAAACCAAAAGGGTGCTATCTAACTGAATGGTTGTCAATGTGTGCATTCAACTGACAGAGTTAAACTCACGTTTGGATTCAGCGGTTTACAAACCCTTTCTGTGCAGAATTCCAAAACCGGTAATTCCAGCTCAATGCCGGCATCCGAACTAAACAGCAGGAAACTTCGTCTAAAACTCAGGAGAAACGTTTCCTTGAAACTGCTCTGCTGTGCGTTCGTTCAACTAAGAGAGTTGAATCTATGTTGAGATTCAGCCAGTCAGAATCACGTTTCTTCTAGGAGCTGCGTTGGGATATTCCCGAGTGAATCAGACCATAGGCTGTACAGAGAAATATCTGCTTCTAAAACCAAAACGGAGCTATTTAACTGGATGGTTGTCAATGTGTGCATTCAACCGACAAAGTTAAACTCACGTGTGGATTCAGCGATTTGCAAACCCTTTCTTTGCAGAATCCCAAAACCGGTATTTCCAGCCCAATGCCGTCATCCGTACTAAACAGCAGGAAACTTCGTCTAAAACTCAGGAGAAACGTTTCCTTGAAACTGCTCTGCTGTGCCTTCGTTCACCTAAGAGAGTTGAATCTATGTTGAGATTCAGCGAGTCAGAAACACGTTTCTTCTAGGAGCTGCGTTGGGATATTCCCTTGTGAATGGGACCATAGGCTGTACAGAGAAATATCTGCTCCTAAAACCAAAAGGGTGGTATCTAACTGAATGGTTGTCAATGTGTGCATTCAACTGACAGAGTTAAACTCACGTTTGGATTCAGCGGTTTACAAACCCTTTCTGTGCAGAATCCCAAAACGGGTAATTCCAGCTCAATGCCGGCATATGTACTAAACTGCAGGAAACTTCGTCTAAAACTCAGGAGAAACGTTTCCTTGAAACTGCTCTGCTGTGCGTTCGTTCAACTAAGAGAGTTGAATCTATGTTGAGAATCAGCGAGTCAGAAACACGTTTCTTCTAGGAGCTGCGTTGGGATATTCCCGAGTGAATGGGACCATAGGCTGTACAGAGAAATATCTGTTTCTAAAACCAAAACGGAGCTATCTAACGGAATGGCTGTCAATGTGTGCATTCAACTGACAGAGTTAAACTCACGTGTGGATTCAGCGGTTTGCAAACCCTTTCTGTGCAGAAGCCAAAAACCGGTATTTCCAGCCCAATGCCGGCATCCGTACTAAACAGCAGGAGACTTCGTCTAAAACTCAGGAGAAAAGTTTCCTTGAAACTGCTCTGCTGTGCTTTCGTTCACCTAAGAGAGTTGAATCTATGTTGAGATTCAGCGAGTCAGAAACACGTTTCTTCTAGGAGCTGCGTTGGGATATTCCCGAGTGAATGGGACCATAGGCTGTACAGAGAAATATCTGCTTCTAAAACAAAAACGGAACTATCTAACTGAATGTTTGTCAATGTGTGCATTCAACTGACAGAGTTAAACTCACATGTGGATTCAGCGGTTTGCAAACCCTTTCTGTGCAGAATCCCAAAACCGGTATTTCCAGCCCAATGCCGGCATACATACTAAACAGCAGGAAACTTCGTCTAAAACTCAGGAGAAACGTTTCCTTGAAACTGCTCTGCTGTGCGTTCGTTCACCTAAGAGAGTTGAATCTATGTTGATATTCAGCGAGTCAGAAACACGTTTCTTCTAGGAGCTGCGTTGGGATATTCCCTTGTGAATGGGACCATAGGCTGTTCAGAGAAATATCTGCTCCTAAAACCAAAAGGGTGCTATCTAACTGAATGGTTGTCAATGTGTGCATTCAACTGACAGAGTTAAACTCACGTTTGGATTCAACGGTTTACAAACCCTTTCTGTGCAGAATTCCAAAACCGGTAATTCCAGCTCAATGCCGGCATACGTACTAAACTGCAGGAAACTTCGTCTAAAACTCAGGAGAAACGTTTCCTTGAAACTGCTCTGCTGTGCGTTCGTTCAACTAAGAGAGTTGAATCTATGTTGAGATTCAGCCAGTCAGAAACACGTTTCTTTTAGGAGCTGCGTTGGGATATTCCCGAGTGAATCAGACCATAGGCTGTACAGAGAACTATCTGCTTCTAAAACCAAAACGGAGCTATTTAACTGGATGGTTGTCAATGTGTGCATTCAACTGACAAAGTTAAACTCACGTGTGGATTCAGCGGTTTGCAAACCCTTTCTTTGCAGAATCCCAAAACCGGTATTTCCAGCCCAATGCCGGCATCCGTACTAAACAGCAGGAAACTTCGTCTAAAACTCAGGAGAAACGTTTCTTTGAAACTGCTCTGCTGTGCGTTCGTTCACCTAAGAGAGTTGAATCTATGTTGAGATTCAGCGAGTCAGAAACACGTTTCTTCTAGGAGCTGCGTTGGGATATTCCCTTGTGAATGGGACCATAGGCTGTACAGAGAAATATCTGCTCCTAAAACCAAAAGGGTGCTATCTAACTGAATGGTTGTCAATGTGTGCATTCAACTGACAGAGTTAAACTCACGTTTGGATTCAGCGGTTTACAAACCCTTTCTGTGCAGAATCCCAAAATGGGTAATTCCAGCTCAATGCCGGCATATGTACTAAACTGCAGGAAACTTCGTCTAAAACTCAGGAGAAACGTTTCCTTGAAACTGCTCTGCTGTGCGTTCGTTCAACTAAGAGAGTTGAATCTATGTTGAGATTCAGCGAGTCAGAAACATATTTCTTCTAGGAGCTCGTTGGGATATTCCCGAGTGAATCAGACCATAGGCTGTACAGAGAAATATCTGCTTCTAAAACCAAAACGGAGCTAACTAACTGGATTTTTGTCAATGTGTGCATTCAACTGACAAAGTTAAACTCACGTGTGGATTCAGCGGTTTGCAAACCCTTTCTGTGCAGAATCCCAAAACCGGTATTTCCAGCCCAATGCCGGCATCCGTACTAAACAGCAGGAAACTTCGTCTAAAACTCTGGAGAAACGTTTCTTTGAAACTGCTCTGCTGTGCGTTCGTTCACCTAAGAGAGTTGAATCTATGTTGAGATTCAGCGAGTCAGAAACACGTTTCTTCTAGGAGCTGCGTTGGGATATTCCCGAGTGAATGGGACCATAGGCTGTACAGAGAAATATCTGCTTCTAAAACCAAAACGGAGCTATCTAACTGAATGGTTGTCAATGTGTGCCTTCAACTGACCGAGTTAATCTCACGTGTGGACTCAGCGGTTTGCAAACCGTTTCTGTGCAGAATCCCAAAACCGGTATTTCCAGCCCAATGCCGGCATATGTACTAAACAGCAGGAAGCTTCGTCTAAAACTCAGGAGAAACGTTTTCTTGAAACTGCTCTGCTGTTCGTTCGTTCACCTAAGAGAGTTGAATCTATGTTGAGATTCAGCGAGTCAGAAACACGTTTCTTCTAGAAGATGCGTTGGGATATTCCCGAGTGAATGGGACCATAGGCTGTACAGAGAAATATCTGCTTCTAAAACCAAAACGGAGCTATCTAACTGAATGGTTGTCAATGTGTGCATTCAACTGACAGAGTTAAACTCACGTGTGGATTCAGCGGTTTGCAAACCCTCTCTGTGCAGAATCCCAAAACCGGTATTTCCAGCCCAATGCCGGCATACGTACTAAACAGCAGGAAACTTCGTCTAAAACTCAGGAGAAACGTTTCCTTGAAACTGCTCTGCTGTGCGTTTGTTCACCTAAGAGACTTGAATCTATGTTGAGATTCAGCGAGTCAGAAACACGTTTCTTCCAGGAGCTGCGTGAGGATATTCCCGAGTGAATGGGACCATAGGCTGTACAGAGAAATATCTGCTTCTAAAACCAAAACGGAGCTATCTAACTGAATGGTTGTCAATGTGTGCATTCAACTGACAGAGTTAAACTCACGTGTGGATTCAGTGGTTTGCAAACCCTTTCTGTGCAGAATCCCAAAACCGGTATTTCCAGCCCAATGCCGGCATACGTACTAAACAGCAGGAAACTTCGTCGAAAACTCAGGAGAAACGTTTCCTTGAAACTGCTCTGCTGTGCGTTCGTTCACTTAAGAGAGTTGAATCTATGTTGAGATTCAGCGAGTCAGAAACACGTTTCTTCTAGGAGCTGCGTTGGGATATTCCCGAGTGAATGGGACCATAGGCTGTACAGAGAAAAATCTGTTTCTAAAACCAAAACTGAGCTATCTAACGGAATGGTTGTCAATGTGTGCATTCAACTGACAGAGTTAAACTCACGTGTGGATTCAGCGGTTTGCAAACCCTTTCTGTGCAGAAGCCAAAAACCGGTATTTCCAGCCCAATGACGGCATCCGTACTAAACAGCAGGAGACTTCGTCTAAAACTCAGGAGAAAAGTTTCCTTGAAACTGCTCTGCTGTGCTTTCGTTCACCTAAGAGAGTTGAATCTATGTTGAGATTCAGCGAGTCAGAAACACGTTTCTTCTAGGAGCTGAGTTGGGATATTCCCGAGTGAATGGGACCATAGGCTGTACAGAGAAATATCTGCTTCTAAAACCAAAACGGAGCTATCTAACTGAATGGTTGTCAATGTGTGCATTCAACTGACAGAGTTAAACTCACATGTGGATTCAGCGGTTTGCAAAACCTTTCTGTGCAGAATCCCAAAACCGGTATTTCCAGCCCAATGCCGGCATACGTACTAAACAGCAGGAAACTTCGTCTAAAACTCAGGAGAAACGTTTCCTTGAAACTGCTCTGCTGTGCGTTCGTTCACTTAAGAGAGTTGAATCTATGTTGAGATTCAACGAGTCAGAAACACGTTTCTTCTAGGAGCTGCGTTGGGATATTCCCGAGTGAATGGGACCATAGGCTGTACAGAGAAATATCTGTTTCTAAAACCAAAACGGAGCTATCTCACTGAATGGTTGTCAATATGTGCATTCAACTGACAGAGTTAAACTCACGTGTGGATTCAGCGGTTTGCAAACCCTTTCTGTGCAGAATCCCAAAACCGGTATTTCCAGCCCAATGCCGGCATCCGTACTAAACAGCAGGAAACTTCGTCTAAAACTCAGGAGAAACGTTTCCTTGAAACTGCTCTGCTGTGCGTTCGTTCACCTAAGAGAGTTGAATCTATGTTGAGGTTCAGCGAGTCAGAAACACGTTTCTTCTAAGAGCTGCGTTGGGATATTCCCGAGTGAATGGGACCATAGGCTGTACAGAGAAATATGTGCTTCTAAAACCAAAAGGGTGCTATCAAACTGAATGGTTGTCAATGTGTGCATTCAACTGACAGAGTTAAACTCACGTGTGGATTCAGCGGTTTGCAAACCCTTTCCGTGCAGAATCTCAAAACCGGTATTTCCAGACCAATGCCGGCATACGTACTAAAGAGAAGGAGACTTCGTCTAAAACTCAGGAGAAAAGTTTCCTTGAAACTGCTCTGCTGTGCGTTCGGTCACCTAAGAGAGTTGAATCTATGTTGAGATTCAGCGAGTCAGAAACACGTTTCTTCTAGGAGCTGCGTTGGGATATTCCCGAGTGAATGGGACCATAGGCTGTACAGAGAAATATCTGCTTCTAAAACCAAAACGGAGCTATCTCACTGAATGGTTGTCAGTGTGTGCATTCAACTGACAGAGTTAAACTCACGTGTGGATTCAGTGGTTTGCAAACCATTTCTGTGCAGAATCCCAAAACCGGTATTTCCAGTCCAATGCCGGCATACGTACTAAACAGCAGGAAACTTCGTCTAAAACTCAGCAGAAACGTTTCCTTGAAACTGCTCTGCTGTGCGTTCGTTCACCTAAGAGAGTTGAATCTATGTTGAGATTCAGCGAGTCAGAAACACGTTTCTTCTAGGAGCTGCGTTGGGATATTCCAGAGTGAATGGGACCATAGTCTGTACAGAGAAATATCTGCTTCTAAAAACAAAACGGAGCTATCTAACTGGATGGTTGTGAATCTGTGCATTCAACTGACAAAGTTAAACTCACGTGTGGATTCAGCGGTTTGCAAACCCTTACTGTGCAGAATCCCAAAACCGGTACTTCCAGCCCAATGCCGGCATACGTACTAAACTGCAGGAAACTTCGTCTAAAACTCAGGAGAAACGCTTCCTTGAAACTGCTCTGCTGTGCGTTCGTTCACCTAAGAGAGTTGAATCTATGTTGAGATTCAGCGAGTCAGAAACACGTTTCTTCCAGGAGCTGCGTTGGGATATTCCTGAGTGAATGGGACCATAGGCTGTACAGAGAAATATCTGCTTCTAAAACCAAAACGGAGCTATCTAACTGAATGGTTGTCAATGTGTGCATTCAACTGACAGAGTTGATCTCACGTGTGGACTCAGCGGTTTGCAAACCGTTTCTGTGCAGAATCCCAAAACCGGTATTTCCAGCCCAATGCCGGCATATGTACTAAACAGCAGGAAGCTTCGTCTAAAACTCAGGAGAAACGTTTCCTTGAAACTGCTCTGCTGTTCGTTCATTCACCTAAGAGAGTTGAATCTATGTTGAGATTCAGCGAGTCAGAAACACGTTTCTTCTAGGAGATGCGTTGGGATATTCCCGAGTGAATGGGACCATAGGCTGTACAGAGAAATATCTGCTTCTAAAACCAAAACGGAGCTATCTAACTGAATGGTTGTCAATGTGCGCATTCAACTGACAGAGTTAAACTCACGTGTGGATTCAGCGGTTTGCAAACCCTCTCTGTGCAGAATCCCAAAACCGGTATTTCCAGCCCAATGCCGGCATACGTACTAAACAGCAGGAAACTTCGTCTAAAACTCAGGAGAAACGTTTCCTTGAAACTGCTGTGCTGTGCGTTTGTTCACCTAAGAGACTTGAATCTATGTTGAGATTCAGCGAGTCAGAAACACGTTTCTTCCAGGAGCTGCGTGAGGATATTCCCGAGTGAATGGGACCATAGGCTGTACAGAGAAATATCTGCTTCTAAAACCAAAACGGAGCTATCTAACTGAATGGTTGTCAATGTGTGCATTCAACTGACAGAGTTAAGCTCACGTGTGGATTCAGTGGTTTGCAAACCCTTTCTGTGCAGAATCCCAAAACCGGTATTTCCAGCCCAATGCCGGCATAAGTACTAAACAGCAGGAAACTTCGTCTAAAACTCAGGAGAAACGTTTCCTTGAAACTGCTCTGCTGTGCGTTCGTTCACTTAAGAGAGTTGAGTCTATGTTGAGATTCAGCGAGTCAGAAACACGTTTCTTCTAGGAGCTGCGATGGGATATTCCCGAGTGAATGGGACCATATGCTGTACAGAGAAATATCTGCTTCTAAAACCAAAACGGAGCTATCTCACTGAATGGTTGTCAGTGTGTGCATTCAACTGAGAGAGTTAAACTCACGTGTGGATTCAGTGGTTTGCAAACCATTTCTGTGCAGAATCCCAAAACCGGAATTTCCAGCCCAATGCCGGCATACGTACTAAACAGCAGGAAACTTCGTCTAAAACTCAGCAGAAACGTTTCCTTGAAACTGCTCTGCTGTGCGTTCGTTCACCTAAGAGAGTTGAATCTATGTTGAGATTCAGCGAGTCAGAAACACGTTTCTTCTAGGAGCTGCGTTGGGATATTCCAGAGTGAATGGGACCATAGTCTGTACAGAGAAATATCTGCTTCTAAAAACAAAACGGAGCTATCTAACTGGATGGTTGTCAATGTGTGCATTCAACTGACAAAGTTAAACTCACGTGTGGATTCAGCGGTTTGCAAACCCTTTCTTTGCAGAATCCCAAAACCGGTGTTTCCAGCCCAATGCCGTCATCCGTACTAAACAGCAGGAAACTTCGTCTAAAACTCAGGAGAAACGTTTCTTTGAAACTGCTCTGCTGTGCGTTCGTTCACCTAAGAGAGTTGAATCTATGTTGAGATTCAGCGAGTCAGAAACACGTTTCTTCTAGGAGCTGCGTTGGGATATTCCCTTGTGAATGGGACCATAGGCTGTACAGAGAAATATCTGCTCCTAAAACCAAAAGGGTGGTATCTAACTGAATCGTTGTCAATGTGTGCATTCAATTGACAGAGTTAAACTCACGTTTGGATTCAGCGGTTTACAAACCCTTTCTGTGCAGAATCCCAAAACGTGTAATTCCAGCTCAATGCCGGCATATGTACTAAACTGCAGGAAACTTCGTCTAAAACTCAGGAGAAACGTTTCCTTGAAACTGCTCTGCTGTGCGTTCGTTCAACTAAGAGAGTTGAATCTATGTTGAGATTCAGCGAGTCAGAAACACGTTTCTTCTAGGAGCTGCGTTGGGATATTCCCGAGTGAATCAGACCATAGGCTGTACAGAGAAATATCTGTTTCTAAAACCAAAACGGAGATAACTAACTGGATGGTTGTCAATGTGTGCATTCAACTGACAAAGTTAAACTCACGTGTGGATTCAGCGGTTTGCAAACCCTTTCTGTGCAGAATCCCAAAACCGGTATTTCCAGCCCAATGCCGGCATCCGTACTAAACAGCAGGAAACTTCGTCTAAAACTCTGGAGAAACGTTTCTTTGAAACTGCTCTGCTGTGCGTTCGTTCACCTAAGAGAGTTAAATCTATGTTGAGATTCAGCGAGTCAGAAACACGTTTATTCTAGGAGCTGCGTTGGGATATTCCCGAGTGAATGGGACCATAGGCTGTACAGAGAAATATCTGCTTCTAAAACCAAAACGGAGCTATCTAACTGAATGGTTGTCAATGTGCGCATTCAACTGACAGAGTTAAACTCACGTGTGGATTCAGCGGTTTGCAAACCCTCTCTGTGCAGAATCCCAAAACCGGTATTTCCAGCCCAATGCCGGCATACGTACTAAACAGCAGGAAACTTCGTCTAAAACTCAGGAGAAACGTTTCCTTGAAACTGCTCTGCTGTGCGTTTGTTCACCTAAGAGACTTGAATCTATGTTGAGATTCAGCGAGTCAGAAACACGTTTCTTCCAGGAGCTCCGTGAGGATATTCCCGAGTGAATGGGACCATAGGCTGTACAGAGAAATATCTGCTTCTAAAACCAAAACGGAGCTATCTAACTGAATGGTTGTCAATGTGTGCATTCAACTGACAGAGTTAAACTCACGTGTGGATTCAGCGGTTTGCAAACCCTTTCTGTGCAGAATCCCAAAACCGGTATTTCCAGCCAAATGCCGGCATCCGTACTAAACAGCAGGAAACTTCGTCTAAAACTCAGGAGAAACGTTTCCTTGAAACTGCTCTGCTGTGCGTTCGTTCAACTAAGAGAGTTGAATCTATGTTGATATTCAGCGAGTCAGAAACACGTTTCTTCTAGGAGCTGCGTTGGGATATTCCCTTGTGAATGGGACCATAGGCTGTTCAGAGAAATATCTGCTCCTAAAACAAAAAGGGTACTATCTAACTGAATGGTTGTCAATTTGTGCATTCAACTGACAGAGTTAAACTCACGTTTGGATTCAACGGTTTACAAACCCTTTCTGTGCAGAATTCCAAAACCGGTAATTCCAGCTCAATGCCGGCATACGTACTAAACTGCAGGAAACTTCGTCTAAAACTCAGGAGAAACGTTTCCTTGAAACTGCTCTGCTGTGCGTTCGTTCAACTAAGAGAGTTGAATCTATGTTGAGATTCAGCCAGTCAGAAACACGTTTCTTCTAGGAGCTGCGTTGGGATATTCCCGAGTGAATCAGACCATAGGCTGTACAGAGAAATATCTGCTTCTAAAACCAAAACGGAGCTATTTAACTGGATGGTTGTCAATGTGTGCATTCAACTGACAAAGTTAAACTCACGTGTGGATTCAGCGGATTGCAAACCCTTTCTTTGCAGAATCCCAAAACCGGTATTTCCAGCCCAATGCCGGCATCCGTACTAAACAGCAGGAAACTTCGTCTAAAACTCAGGAGAAACGTTTCTTTGAAACTGCTCTGCTGTTCGTTCGTTCACCTAAGAGAGTTGAAACTATGTTGAGATTCAGCGAGTCAGAAACACGTTTCTTCTAGGAGCTGCGTTGGGATATTCCCTTGTGAATGGGACCATAGGCTGTACAGAGAAATATCTGCTCCTAAAACCAAAAGGGTGCTATCTATCTGAATGGTTGTCAATGTGTGCATTCAACTGACAGAGTTAAACTCACGTTTGGATTCAGCGGTTTACAAACCCTTTCTGTGCAGAATCCCAAAACGGGTAATTCCAGCTCAATGCCGGCATATGTACTAAACTGCAGGAAACTTCGTCTAAAACTCAGGAGAAACGTTTCCTTGAAACTGTTCTGCTGTGCGTTCGTTCAACTAAGAGAGTTGAATCTATGTTGAGATTCAGCGAGTCAGAAACACGTTTCTTCTAGGAGCTGCGTTGGGATATTCCCGAGTGAATCAGACCATAGGCTGTACAGAGAAATATCTGCTTCTAAAACCAAAACGGAGCTAACTAACTGGATTTTTTTCAATGTGTGCATTCAACTGACAAAGTTAAACTCACGTGTGGATTCAGCGGTTTGCAAACCCTTTCTGTGCAGAATCCCAAAACCGGTATTTCCAGCCCAATGCCGGCATCCGTAGTAAACAGCAGGAAACTTCGTCTAAAACTCTGGAGAAACGTTTCCTTGAAGCTGCTCTGCTGTGCGTTCGTTCACCTAAGAGAGTTGAATCTATGTTGAGATTCAGCGAGTCAGAAACACGTTTCTTCTAGGAGCTGCGTTGGGATATTCCCGAGTGAATGGGACCATAGGCTGTACAGAGAAATATCTGCTTCTAAAACCAAAACGGAGCTATCTAACTGAATGGTTGTCAATGTGTGCATTCAACTGACAGAGTTAATCTCACGTGTGGAATCACCGGTTTGCAAACCGTTTCTGTGCAGAATCCCAAAACCGGTATTTCCAGCCCAATGCCGGCATGTGTACTAAACAGCAGGAAGCTTCGTCTAAAACTCAGGAGAAACGTTTCCTTGAAACTGCTCTGCTGTTCGTTCGTTCACCTAAGAGAGTTGAATCTATGTTGAGATTCAGCGAGTCAGAAACACGTTTCTTCTAGGAGATGCGTTGGGATATTCCCGAGTGAATGGGACCATAGGCTGTACATAGAAATATCTGCTTCTAAAACCAAAACGGAGCTATCTAACTGAATGGTTGTCAATGTGCGCATTCAACTGACAGAGTTAAACTCACGTGTGGATTCAGCGGTTTGCAAACCCTCTCTGTGCAGAATCCCAAAACCGGTATTTCCAGCCCAATGCCGGCATCCGTACTAAACAGCAGGAAACTTCGTCTAAAACTCAGCAGAAACGTTTCCTTGAAACTGCTCTGCTGTGCGTTTGTTCACCTAAGAGACTTGAATCTATGTTGAGATTCAGCGAGTCAGAAACACGTTTCTTCCAGGAGCTGCGTGAGGATATTCCCGAGTGAATGGGACCATAGGCTGTACAGAGAAATATCTGCTTCTAAAACCAAAACGGAGCTATCTAACTGAATGCTTGTCAATGTGTGCATTCAACTGATAGAGTTAAACTCACGTGTGGATTCAGCGGTTTGCAAACCCTTTCTTTGCAGAATCCCAAAACCGGTATTTCCAGCCCAATGCCGGCATCCGTACTAAACAGCAGGAAACTTCGTCTAAAACTCAGGAGAAACGTTTCTTTGAAACTGCTCTGCTGTTCGTTCGTTCACCTAAGAGAGTTGAATCTATGTTGAGATTCAGCGAATCAGAAACACGTTTCTTCTAGGAGCTGCGTTGGGATATTCCCTTGTGAATGGGACCATAGGCTGTACAGAGAAATATCTGCTCCTAAAACCAAAAGGGTGCTATCTAACTGAATGGTTGTCAATGTGTGCATTCAACTGACAGAGTTAAACTCACGTTTGGATTCAGCGGTTTACAAACCCTTTCTGTGCAGAATCCCAAAACGGGTAATTCCAGCTCAATGCCGGCATATGTACTAAACTGCAGGAAACTTCGTCTAAAACTCAGGAGAAACGTTTCCTTGAAACTGTTCTGCTGTGTGTTCGTTCAACTAAGAGAGTTGAATCTATGTTGAGATTCAGCGAGTCAGAAACACGTTTCTTCTAGGAGCTGCGTTGGGATATTCCCGAGTGAATCAGACCATAGGCTGTACAGAGAAATATCTGCTTCTAAAACCAAAACGGAGCTAACTAACTGGATTTTTGTCAATGTGTGCATTCAACTGACAAAGTTAAACTCACGTGTGGATTCAGCGGTTTGCAAACCCTTTCTGTGCAGAATCCCAAAACCGGTATTTCCAGCCCAATGCCGGCATCCGTAGTAAACAGCAGGAAACTTCGTCTAAAACTCTGGAGAAACGTTTCCTTGAAGCTGCTCTGCTGTGCGTTCGTTCACCTAAGAGAGTTGAATCTATGTTGAGATTCAGCGAGTCAGAAACACGTTTCTTCTAGGAGCTGCGTTGGGATATTCCCGAGTGAATGGGACCATAGGCTGTACAGAGAAATATCTGCTTCTAAAACCAAAACGGAGCTATCTAACTGAATGGTTGTCAATGTGTGCATTCAACTGACAGAGTTAAACTCACGTTTGGATTCAGTGGTTTGCAAACCCTTTCTGTGCAGAATCCCAAAACCGGTATTTCCAGCCCAATGCCGGCATACGTACTAAACAGCAGGAAACTTCGTCTAAAACTCAGGAGAAACGTTTCCTTGAAACTGCTCTGCTGTGCGTTCGTTCACTTAAGAGAGTTGAATCTATGTTGAGATTCAGCGAGTCAGAAACACGTTTCTTCTAGGAGCTGCGTTGGGATATTCCCGAGTGAATGGGACCATAGGCTGTACAGAGAAATCTCTGTTTCTAAAACCAAAACGGAGCTATCTCACTGAATGGTTGTCAATGTGTGCATTCAACTGACAGAGTTAAACTCACGTGTGGATTCAGCGGTTTGCAAACCCTTTCTGTGCAGAATCCCAAAACCGGTATTTCCAGCCCAATGCCGGCATCCGTACTAAACAGCAGGAAACTTCGTCTAAAACTCAGGAGAAACGTTTCCTTGAAACGGCTCTGCTGTGCGTTCGTTCACCTAAGAGACTTGAATCTATGTTGAGGTTCAGCGAGTCAGAAACACGTTTCTTCTAAGAGCTGCGTTGGGATATTCCCGAGTGAATGGTACCATAGGCTGTACAGAGAAATATGTGCTTCTAAAACCAAAAGGGTGCTATCAAACTGAATGGTTGTCAATGTGTGCATTCAACTGACAGAGTTAAACTCACGTGTGGATTCAGCGGTTTGCAAACCCTTTCTGTGCAGAATCTCAAAACCGGTATTTCCAGACCAATGCCGGCATACGTACTAAAGAGAAGGAGACTTCGTCTAAAACTCAGGAGAAAAGTTTCCTTGAAACTGCTCTGCTGTGCGTTCGTTCACCTAAGAGAGTTGAATCTATGTTGAGATTCAGCGAGTCAGAAACACGTTTCTTCTAGGAGCTGCGTTGGGATATTCCCGAGTGAATGGGACCATAGGCTGTACAGAGAAATATCTGCTTCTAAAACCAAAACGGAGCTATCTCACTGAATGGTTGTCAGTGTGTGCATTCAACTGACAGAGTTAAACTCACGTGTGGATTCAGTGGTTTGCAAACCATTTCTGTGCAGAATCCCAAAACCGGTATTTCCAGCCCAATGCCGGCATACGTACTAAACAGCAGGAAACTTCGTCTAAAACTCAGCAGAAACGTTTCCTTGAAACTGCTCTGCTGTGCGTTCGTTCACCTAAGAGAGTTGAATCTATGTTGAGATTCAGCGAGTCAGAAACACGTTTCTTCTAGGAGCTGCGTTGGGATATTCCAGAGTGAATGGGACCATAGGCTGTACAGAGAAATATCTGCTTCTAAAACCAAAACGGAGCTATCTAACTGAATGGTTGTCAATGTGTGCATTCAACTGACAGAGTTAAACTCACGTGTGGATTCAGTGGTTTGCAAACCCTTTCTGTGCAGAATCCCAAAACCGGTATTTCCAGCCCAATGCCGGCATACGTACTAAACAGCAGGAAACTTCGTCTAAAACTCAGGAGAAACGTTTCCTTGAAACTGCTCTGCTGTGCGTTCGTTCACTTAAGAGAGTTGAATCTATGTTGAGATTCAGCGAGTCAGAAACACGTTTCTTCTAGGAGCTGCGTTGGGATATTCCCGAGTGAATGGGACCATAGGCTGTACAGAGAAATCTCTGTTTCTAAAACCAAAACGGAGCTATCTCACTGAATGGTTGTCAATGTGTGCATTCAACTGACAGAGTTAAACTCACGTGTGGATTCAGCGGTTTGCAAACCCTTTCTGTGCAGAATCCCAAAACCGGTATTTCCAGCCCAATGCCGGCATCCGTACTAAACAGCAGGAAACTTCGTCTAAAACTCAGGAGAAACGTTTCCTTGAAACGGCTCTGCTGTGCGTTCGTTCACCTAAGAGACTTGAATCTATGTTGAGGTTCAGCGAGTCAGAAACACGTTTCTTCTAAGAGCTGCGTTGGGATATTCCCGAGTGAATGGTACCATAGGCTGTACAGAGAAATATGTGCTTCTAAAACCAAAAGGGTGCTATCAAACTGAATGGTTGTCAATGTGTGCATTCAACTGACAGAGTTAAACTCACGTGTGGATTCAGCGGTTTGCAAACCCTTTCTGTGCAGAATCTCAAAACCGGTATTTCCAGACCAATGCCGGCATACGTACTAAAGAGAAGGAGACTTCGTCTAAAACTCAGGAGAAAAGTTTCCTTGAAACTGCTCTGCTGTGCGTTCGTTCACCTAAGAGAGTTGAATCTATGTTGAGATTCAGCGAGTCAGAAACACGTTTCTTCTAGGAGCTGCGTTGGGATATTCCCGAGTGAATGGGACCATAGGCTGTACAGAGAAATATCTGCTTCTAAAACCAAAACGGAGCTATCTCACTGAATGGTTGTCAGTGTGTGCATTCAACTGACAGAGTTAAACTCACGTGTGGATTCAGTGGTTTGCAAACCATTTCTGTGCAGAATCCCAAAACCGGTATTTCCAGCCCAATGCCGGCATACGTACTAAACAGCAGGAAACTTCGTCTAAAACTCAGCAGAAACGTTTCCTTGAAACTGCTCTGCTGTGCGTTCGTTCACCTAAGAGAGTTGAATCTATGTTGAGATTCAGCGAGTCAGAAACACGTTTCTTCTAGGAGCTGCGTTGGGATATTCCAGAGTGAATGGGACCATAGTCTGTACAGAGAAATATCTGCTTCTAAAAACAAAACGGAGCTATCTAACTGGATGGTTGTGAATCTGTGCATTCAACTGACAAAGCTAAACTCACGTGTGGATTCAGCGGTTTGCAAACCCTTACTGTGCAGAATCCCAAAACCGGTAATTCCAGCCCAATGCCGGCATACGTACTAAACTGCAGGAAACTTCGTCTAAAACTCAGGAGAAACGCTTCCTTGAAACTGCTCTGCTGTGCGTTCGTTCACCTAAGAGAGTTGAATCTATGTTGAGATTCAGCGAGTCAGAAACACGTTTCTTCCAGGAGCTGCGTTGGGATATTCCTGAGTGAATGGGACCATAGGCTGTACAGAGAAATATCTGCTTCTAAAACCAAAACGGAGCTATCTAACTGAATGGTTGTCAATGTGTGCATTCAACTGACAGAGTTAATCTCACGTGTGGACTCAGCGGTTTGCAAACCGTTTCTGTGCAGAATCCCAAAACCGGTATTTCCAGCCCAATGCCGGCATATGTACTAAACAGCAGGAAGCTTCGTCTAAAACTCAGGAGAAACGTTTCCTTGAAACTGCTCTGCTGTTCGTTCATTCACCTAAGAGAGTTGAATCTATGTTGAGTTTCAGCGAGTCAGAAACACGTTTCTTCTAGGAGATGCGTTGGGATATTCCCGAGTGAATGGGACCATAGGCTGTACATAGAAATATCTGCTTCTAAAACCAAAACGGAGCTATCTAACTGAATGGTTGTCAATGTGCGCATTCAACTGACAGAGTTAAACTCACGTGTGGATTCAGCGGTTTGCAAACCCTCTCTGTGCAGAATCCCAAAACCGGTATTTCCAGCCCAATGCCGGCATCCGTACTAAACAGCAGGAAACTTCGTCTAAAACTCAGGAGAAACGTTTCCTTGAAACTGCTCTGCTGTGCGTTTGTTCACCTAAGAGACTTGAATCTATGTTGAGATTCAGCGAGTCAGAAACACGTTTCTTCCAGGAGCTGCGTGAGGATATTCCCGAGTGAATGGGACCATAGGCTGTACAGAGAAATATCTGCTTCTAAAACCAAAACGGAGCTATCTAACTGAATGGTTGTCAATGTGTGCATTCAACTGACAGAGTTAAACTCACGTGTGGATTCAGTGGTTTGCAAACCCTTTCTGTGCAGAATCCCAAAACCGGTATTTCCAGCCCAATGCCGGCATACGTACTAAACAGCAGGAAACTTCGTCTAAAACTCAGGAGAAACGTTTCCTTGAAACTGCTCTGCTGTGCGTTCGTTCACTTAAGAGAGTTGAATCTATGTTGAGATTCAGCGAGTCAGAAACACGTTTCTTCTAGGAGCTGCGTTGGGATATTCCCGAGTGAATGGGACCATAGGCTGTACAGAGAAATCTCTGTTTCTAAAACCAAAACGGAGCTATCTAACGGAATGGTTGTCAATGTGTGCATTCAACTGACAGAGTTAAACTCACGTGTGGATTCAGCGGTTTGCAAACCCTTTCTGTGCAGAATCCCAAAACCGGTATTTCCAGCCCAATGCCGGCATCCGTACTAAACAGCAGGAAACTTCGTCTAAAACTCAGGAGAAACGTTTCCTTGAAACTGCTCTGCTGTGCGTTCGTTCACCTAAGAGACTTGAATCTATGTTGAGGTTCAGCGAGTCAGAAACACGTTTCTTCTAAGAGCTGCGTTGGGATATTCCCGAGTGAATGGTACCATAGGCTGTACAGAGAAATATGTGCTTCTAAAACCAAAAGGGTGCTATCAAACTGAATGGTTGTCAATGTGTGCATTCAACTGACAGAGTTAAACTCACGTGTGGATTCAGCGGTTTGCAAACCCTTTCTGTGCAGAATCTCAAAACCGGTATTTCCAGACCAATGCCGGCATACGTACTAAAGAGAAGGAGACTTCGTCTAAAACTCAGGAGAAAAGTTTCCTTGAAACTGCTCTGCTGTGCGTTCGTTCACCTAAGAGAGTTGAATCTATGTTGAGATTCAGCGAGTCAGAAACACGTTTCTTCTAGGAGCTGCGTTGGGATATTCCCGATGGAATGGGACCATAGGCTGTACAGAGAAATATCTGCTTCTAAAACCAAAACGGAGCTATCTCACTGAACGGTTGTCAGTGTGTGCATTCAACTGACAGAGTTAAACTCACGTGTGGATTCAGTGGTTTGCAAACCATTTCTGTGCAGAATCCCAAAACCGGTATTTCCAGCCCAATGCCGGCATACGTACTAAACAGCAGGAAACTTCGTCTAAAACTCAGCAGAAACGTTTCCTTGAAACTGCTCTGCTGTGCGTTTGTTCACCTAAGAGAGTTGAATCTATGTTGAGATTCAGCGAGTCAGAAACACGTTTCTTCTAGGAGCTGCGTTGGGATATTCCAGAGTGAATGGGACCATAGTCTGTACAGAGAAATATCTGCTTCTAAAAACAAAACGGAGCTATCTAACTGGATGGTTGTGAATCTGTGCATTCAACTGACAAAGTTAAACTCACGTGTGGATTCAGCGGTTTGCAAACCCTTACTGTGCAGAATCCCAAAACCGGTAATTCCAGCCCAATGCCGGCATACGTACTAAACTGCAGGAAACTTCGTCTAAAACTCAGGAGAAACGCTTCCTTGAAACTGCTCTGCTGTGCGTTCGTTCACCTAAGAGAGTTGAATCTATGTTGAGATTCAGCGAGTCAGAAACACGTTTCTTCCAGGAGCTGCGTTGGGATATTCCTGAGTGAATGGGACCATAGGCTGTACAGAGAAATATCTGCTTCTAAAACCAAAACGGAGCTATCTAACTGAATGGTTGTCAATGTGTGCATTCAACTGACAGAGTTAATCTCACGTGTGGACTCAGCGGTTTGCAAACCGTTTCTGTGCAGAATCCCAAAACCGGTATTTCCAGCCCAATGCCGGCATATGTACTAAACAGCAGGAAGCTTCGTCTAAAACTCAGGAGAAACGTTTCCTTGAAACTGCTCTGCTGTTCGTTCATTCACCTAAGAGAGTTGAATCTATGTTGAGATTCAGCGAGTCAGAAACACGTTTCTTCTAGGAGATGCGTTGGGATATTCCCGAGTGAATGGTACCATAGGCTGTACAGAGAAATATCTGCTTCTAAAACCAAAACGGAGCTATCTAACTGAATGGTTGTCAATGTGCGCATTCAACTGACAGAGTTAAACTCACGTGTGGATTCAGCGGTTTGAAAACCCTCTCTGTGCAGAATCCCAAAACCGGTATTTCCAGCCAATGCCGGCATACGTACTAAACAGCAGGAAACTTCGTCTAAAACTCAGGAGAAACGTTTCCTTGAAACTGCTCTGCTGTGCGTTTGTTCACCTAAGAGACTTGAATCTATGTTGAGATTCAGCGAGTCAGAAACACGTTTCTTCCAGGAGCTGCGTGAGGATATTCCCGAGTGAATGGGACCATAGGCTCTACAGAGAAATATCTGCTTCTAAAACCAAAAGGGTGGTATCTAACTGAATGGTTGTCAATGTGTGCATTCAACTGACAGAGTTAAACTCACGTTTGGATTCAGCGGTTTACAAACCCTTTCTGTGCAGAATCCCAAAACGGGTAATTCCAGCTCAATGCCGGCATATGTACTAAACTGCAGGAAACTTCGTCTAAAACTCAGGAGAAACGTTTCCTTGAAACTGCTCTGCTGTGCGATCGTTCAACTAAGAGAGTTGAATCTATGTTGAGATTCAGCGAGTCAGAAACACGTTTCTTCTAGGAGATGCGTTGGGATATTCCCGAGTGAATCAGACCATAGGCTGTACAGAGAAATATCTGCTTCTAAAACCAAAACGGAGCTATCTAACTGAATGGTTGTCAATGTGCGCATTCAACTGACAGAGTTAAACTCACGTGTGGATTCAGCGGTTTGCAAACCCTCTCTGTGCAGAATCCCAAAACCGGTATTTCCAGCCCAATGCCGGCATACGTACTAAACAGCAGGAAACTTCGTCTAAAACTCAGGAGAAACGTTTCCCTGAAACTGCTCTGCTGTGCGTTTGTTCACCTAAGAGACTTGAATCTATGTTGAGATTCAGCGAGTCAGAAACACGTTTCTTCCAGGAGCTGCGTGAGGATATTCCCGAGTGAATGGGACCATAGGCTGTACAGAGAAATATCTGCTTCTAAAACCAAAACGGAACTATCTAACTGAATGGTTGTCAATGTGTGCATTCAACTGACAGAGTTAAACTCACGTGTGGATTCAGCGGTTTGCAAACCCTTTCTGTGCAGAAGCCAAAAACCGGTATTTCCAGCCCAATGCCGGCATCCGTACTAAACAGCAGGAGACTTCGTCTAAAACTCCGGAGAAAAGTTTCCTTGAAACTGCTCTGCTGTGCTTTCGTTCACCTAAGAGAGTTGAATCTATGTTGAGATTCAGCGAGTCAGAAACACGTTTCTTCTAGGAGCTGCGTTGGGATATTCCCGAGTGAATGGGACCATAGGCTGTACAGAGAAATATCTGCTTCGAAAACAAAAACGGAACTATCTAACTGAATGTTTGTCAATGTGTGCATTCAACTGACAGAGTTAAACTCACATGTGGATTCAGCGGTTTGCAAACCCTTTCTGTGCAGAATCCCAAAACCGGTATTTCCAGCCAAATGCCGGCATCCGTACTAAACAGCAGAAAACTTCGTCTAAAACTCAGGAGAAACGTTTCCTTGAAACTGCTCTGCTGTGCGTTCGTTCAACTAAGAGAGTTGAATCTATGTTGATATTCAGCGAGTCAGAAACACGTTTCTTCTAGGAGCTGCGTTGGGATATTCCCTTGTGAATGGGACCATAGGCTGTTCAGAGAAATATCTGCTCCTAAAACAAAAAGGGTGCTATCTAACTGAATGGTTGTCAATTTGTGCATTCAACTGACAGAGTTAAGCTCACGTGTGGATTCAGTGGTTTGCAAACCCTTTCTGTGCAGAATCCCAAAACCGGTATTTCCAGCCCAATGCCGGCATAAGTACTAAACAGCAGGAAACTTCGTCTAAAACTCAGGAGAAACGTTTCCTTGAAACTGCTCTGCTGTGCGTTCGTTCACTTAAGAGAGTTGAATCTATGTTGAGATTCAGCGAGTCAGAAACACGTTTCTTCTAGGAGCTGCGATGGGATATTCCCGAGTGAATGGGACCATAGGCTGTACAGAGAAATATCTGCTTCTAAAACCAAAACGGAGCTATCTCACTGAATGGTTGTCAGTGTGTGCATTCAACTGACAGAGTTAAACTCACGTGTGGATTCAGTGGTTTGCAAACCATTTCTGTGCAGAATCCCAAAACCGGAATTTCCAGCCCAATGCCGGCATACGTACTAAACAGCAGGAAACTTCGTCTAAAACTCAGCAGAAACGTTTCCTTGAAACTGCTCTGCTGTGCGTTCGTTCACCTAAGAGAGTTGAATCTATGTTGAGATTCAGCGAGTCAGAAACACGTTTCTTCTAGGAGCTGCGTTGGGATATTCCAGAGTGAATGGGACCATAGTCTGTACAGAGAAATATCTGCTTCTAAAAACAAAACGGAGCTATCTAACTGGATGGTTGTCAATGTGTGCATTCAACTGACAAAGTTAAACTCACTTGCGGATTCAGCGGTTTGCAAACCCTTTCTTTGCAGAATCCCAAAACCGGTGTTTCCAGCCCAATGCCGTCATCCGTACTAAACAGCAGGAAACTTCGTCTAAAACTCAGGAGAAACGTTTCTTTGAAACTGCTCTGCTGTGCGTTCGTTCACCTAAGAGAGTTGAATCTATGTTGAGATTCAGCGAGTCAGAAACACGTTTCTTCTAGGAGCTGCGTTGGGATATTCCGTTGTGAATGGGACCATAGGCTGTACAGAGAAATATCTGCTCCTAAAACCAAAAGGGTGGTATCTAACTGAATGGTTGTCAATGTGTGCATTCAAATGACAGAGTTAAACTCATGTTTGTATTCAGCGGTTTACAAACCCTTTCTGTGCAGAATCCCAAAATGGGTAATTCCAGCTCAATGCCGGCATATGTACTAAACTGCAGGAAACTTCGTCTAAAACTCAGGAGAAACGTTTCCTTGAAACTGCTCTGCTGTGCGTTCGTTCAACTAAGAGAGTTGAATCTATGTTGAGATTCAGCGAGTCAGAAACACGTTTCTTCTAGGAGCTGCGTTGGGATATTCCCGAGTGAATCAGACCATAGGCTGTACAGAGAAATATCTGTTTCTAAAACCAAAACGGAGCTAACTAACTGGATGGTTGTCAATGTGTGCATTCAACTGACAAAGTTAAACTCACGTGTGGATTCAGCGGTTTGCAAACCCTTTCTGTGCAGAATCCCAAAACCGGTATTTCCAGCCCAATGCCGGCATCCGTACTAAACAGCAGGAAACTTCGTCTAAAACTCTGGAGAAACGTTTCTTTGAAACTGCTCTGCTGTGCGTTCGTTCACCTAAGAGAGTTAAATCTATGTTGAGATTCAGCGAGTCAGAAACACGTTTCTTCTAGGAGCTGCGTTGGGATATTCCCGAGTGAATGGGACCATAGGCTGTACAGAGAAATATCTGCTTCTAAAACCAAAACGGAGCTATCTAACTGAATGGTTGTCAATGTGCGCATTCAACTGACAGAGTTAAACTCACGTGTGGATTCAGCGGTTTGCAAACCCTCTCTGTGCAGAATCCCAAAACCGGTATTTCCAGCCCAATGCCGGCATACGTACTAAACAGCAGGAAACTTCGTCTAAAACTCAGGAGAAACGTTTCCTTGAAACTGCTCTGCTGTGCCTTTGTTCAACTAAGAGACTTGAATCTATGTTGAGATTCAGCGAGTCAGAAACACGTTTCTTCCAGGAGCTGCGTGAGGATATTCCCGAGTGAATGGGACCATAGGCTGTACAGAGAAATATCTGCTTCTAAAACCAAAACGGAGCTATCTAACTGAATGGTTGTCAATGTGTGCATTCAACTGACACAGTTAAACTCACGTGTGGATTCAGCGGTTTGCAAACCCTTTCTGTGCAGAAGCCAAAAACCGGTATTTCCAGCCCAATGCCGGCATCCGTACTAAACAGCAGGAGACTTCGTCTAAAACTCCGGAGAAAAGTTTCCTTGAAACTGCTCTGCTGTGCTTTCGTTCACCTAAGAGAGTTGAATCTATGTTGAGATTCAGCGAGTCAGAAACACGTTTCTTCTAGGAGCTGCGTTGGGATATTCCCGAGTGAATGGGACCATAGGCTGTACAGAGAAATATCTGCTTCTAAAACAAAAACGGAACTATCTAACTGAATGTTTGTCAATGTGTGCATTCAACTGACAGATTTAAACTCACATGTGGATTCAGCGGTTTGCAAACCCTTTCTGTGCAGAATCCCAAAACCGGTATTTCCAGCCAAATGCCGGCATCCGTACTAAACAGCAGGAAACTTCGTCTAAAACTCAGGAGAAACGTTTCCTTGAAACTGCTCTGCTGTGCGTTCGTTCAACTAAGAGAGTTGAATCTATGTTGATATTCAGCGAGTCAGAAACACGTTTCTTCTAGGAGCTGCGTTGGGATATTCCCTTGTGAATGGGACCATAGGCTGTTCAGAGAAATATCTGCTCCTAAAACAAAAAGGGTGCTATCTAACTGAATGGTTGTCAATTTGTGCATTCAACTGACAGAGTTAAACTCACGTTTGGATTCAACGGTTTACAAACCCTTTCTGTGCAGAATTCCAAAACCGGTAATTCCAGCTCAATGCCGGCATACGTACTAAACTGCAGGAAACTTCGTCTAAAACTCAGGAGAAACGTTTCCTTGAAACTGCTCTGCTGTGCGTTCGTTCAACTAAGAGAGTTGAATCTATGTTGAGATTCAGCCAGTCAGAAACACGTTTCTTCTAGGAGCTGCGTTGGGATATTCCCGAGTGAATCAGACCATAGGCTGTACAGAGAGATATCTGCTTCTAAAACCAAAACGGAGCTATTTAACTGGATGGTTGTCAATGTGTGCATTCAACTGACAAAGTTAAACTCACGTGTGGATTCAGCGGTTTGCAAACCCTTTCTTTGCAGAATCCCAAAACCGGTATTTCCAGCCCAATGCCGGCATCCGTACTAAACAGCAGGAAACTTCGTCTAAAACTCAGGAGAAACGTTTCTTTGAAACTGCTCTGCTGTTCGTTCGTTCACCTAAGAGAGTTGAATCTATGTTGAGATTCAGCGAGTCAGAAACACGTTTCTTCTAGGAGCTGCGTTGGGATATTCCCTTGTGAATGGGACCATAGGCTGTACAGAGAAATATCTGCTCCTAAAACCAAAAGGGTGCTATCTAACTGAATGGTTGTCAATGTGTGCATTCAACTGACAGAGTTAAACTCACGTTTGGATTCAGCGGTTTACAAACCCTTTCTGTGCAGAATCCCAAAACCGGTAATTCCAGCTCAATGCCGGCATATGTACTAAACTGCAGGAAACTTCGTCTAAAACTCAGGAGAAACGTTTCCTTGAAACTGTTCTGCTGTGCGTTCGTTCAACTAAGAGAGTTGAATCTATGTTGAGATTCAGCGAGTCAGAAACACGTTTCTTCTAGGAGCTGCGTTGGGATATTCCCGAGTGAATCAGACCATAGGCTGTACAGAGAAATATCTGCTTCTAAAACCAAAACGGAGCTAACTAACTGGATTTTTGTCAATGTGTGCATTCAACTGACAAAGTTAAACTCACGTGTGGATTCAGCGGTTTGCAAACCCTTTCTGTGCAGAATCCCAAAACCGGTATTTCCAGGCCAATGCCGGCATCCGTAGTAAACAGAAGGAAACTTCGTCTAAAACTCTGGAGAAACGTTTCCTTGAAGCTGCTCTGCTGTGCGTTCGTTCACCTAAGAGAGTTGAATCTATGTTGAGATTCAGCGAGTCAGAAACACGTTTCTTCTAGGAGCTGCGTTGGGATATTCCCGAGTGAATGGGACAATAGGCTGTACAGAGAAATATCTGCTTCTAAAACCAAAACGGAGCTATCTAACTGAATGGTTGTCAATGTGTGCATTCAACTGACAGAGTTAATCTCACGTGTGGACTCAGCGGTTTGCAAACCGTTTCTGTGCAGAATCCCAAAACCGGTATTTCCAGCCCAATGCCGGCATATGTACTAAACAGCAGGAAGCTTCGTCTAAAACTCAGGAGAAACGTTTCCTTGAAACTGCTCTGCTGTTCGTTCGTTCACCTATGAGAGTTGAATCTATGTTGAGATTCAGCGAGTCAGAAACACGTTTCTTCCAGGAGCTGCGTGAGGATATTCCCGAGTGAATGGGACCATAGGCTGTACAGAGAAATATCTGCTTCTAAAACCAAAACGGAACTATCTAACTGAATGGTTGTCAATGTGTGCATTCAACTGACAGAGTTAAACTCACGTGTGGATTCAGCGGTTTGCAAACCCTTTCTGTGCAGAAGCCAAAAACCGGTATTTCCAGCCCAATGCCGGCATCCGTACTAAACAGCAGGAGACTTCGTCTAAAACTCCGGAGAAAAGTTTCCTTGAAACTGCTCTGCTGTGCTTTCGTTCACCTAAGAGAGTTGAATCTATGTTGAGATTCAGCGAGTCAGAAACACGTTTCTTCTAGGAGCTGCGTTGGGATATTCCCGAGTGAATGGGACCATAGGCTGTACAGAGAAATATCTGCTTCGAAAACAAAAACGGAACTATCTAACTGAATGTTTGTCAATGTGTGCATTCAACTGACAGAGTTAAACTCACATGTGGATTCAGCGGTTTGCAAACCCTTTCTGTGCAGAATCCCAAAACCGGTATTTCCAGCCAAATGCCGGCATCCGTACTAAACAGCAGAAAACTTCGTCTAAAACTCAGGAGAAACGTTTCCTTGAAACTGCTCTGCTGTGCGTTCGTTCAACTAAGAGAGTTGAATCTATGTTGATATTCAGCGAGTCAGAAACACGTTTCTTCTAGGAGCTGCGTTGGGATATTCCCTTGTGAATGGGACCATAGGCTGTTCAGAGAAATATCTGCTCCTAAAACAAAAAGGGTGCTATCTAACTGAATGGTTGTCAATTTGTGCATTCAACTGACAGAGTTAAGCTCACGTGTGGATTCAGTGGTTTGCAAACCCTTTCTGTGCAGAATCCCAAAACCGGTATTTCCAGCCCAATGCCGGCATAAGTACTAAACAGCAGGAAACTTCGTCTAAAACTCAGGAGAAACGTTTCCTTGAAACTGCTCTGCTGTGCGTTCGTTCACTTAAGAGAGTTGAATCTATGTTGAGATTCAGCGAGTCAGAAACACGTTTCTTCTAGGAGCTGCGATGGGATATTCCCGAGTGAATGGGACCATAGGCTGTACAGAGAAATATCTGCTTCTAAAACCAAAACGGAGCTATCTCACTGAATGGTTGTCAGTGTGTGCATTCAACTGACAGAGTTAAACTCACGTGTGGATTCAGTGGTTTGCAAACCATTTCTGTGCAGAATCCCAAAACCGGAATTTCCAGCCCAATGCCGGCATACGTACTAAACAGCAGGAAACTTCGTCTAAAACTCAGCAGAAACGTTTCCTTGAAACTGCTCTGCTGTGCGTTCGTTCACCTAAGAGAGTTGAATCTATGTTGAGATTCAGCGAGTCAGAAACACGTTTCTTCTAGGAGCTGCGTTGGGATATTCCAGAGTGAATGGGACCATAGTCTGTACAGAGAAATATCTGCTTCTAAAAACAAAACGGAGCTATCTAACTGGATGGTTGTCAATGTGTGCATTCAACTGACAAAGTTAAACTCACTTGCGGATTCAGCGGTTTGCAAACCCTTTCTTTGCAGAATCCCAAAACCGGTGTTTCCAGCCCAATGCCGTCATCCGTACTAAACAGCAGGAAACTTCGTCTAAAACTCAGGAGAAACGTTTCTTTGAAACTGCTCTGCTGTGCGTTCGTTCACCTAAGAGAGTTGAATCTATGTTGAGATTCAGCGAGTCAGAAACACGTTTCTTCTAGGAGCTGCGTTGGGATATTCCGTTGTGAATGGGACCATAGGCTGTACAGAGAAATATCTGCTCCTAAAACCAAAAGGGTGGTATCTAACTGAATGGTTGTCAATGTGTGCATTCAAATGACAGAGTTAAACTCATGTTTGTATTCAGCGGTTTACAAACCCTTTCTGTGCAGAATCCCAAAATGGGTAATTCCAGCTCAATGCCGGCATATGTACTAAACTGCAGGAAACTTCGTCTAAAACTCAGGAGAAACGTTTCCTTGAAACTGCTCTGCTGTGCGTTCGTTCAACTAAGAGAGTTGAATCTATGTTGAGATTCAGCGAGTCAGAAACACGTTTCTTCTAGGAGCTGCGTTGGGATATTCCCGAGTGAATCAGACCATAGGCTGTACAGAGAAATATCTGTTTCTAAAACCAAAACGGAGCTAACTAACTGGATGGTTGTCAATGTGTGCATTCAACTGACAAAGTTAAACTCACGTGTGGATTCAGCGGTTTGCAAACCCTTTCTGTGCAGAATCCCAAAACCGGTATTTCCAGCCCAATGCCGGCATCCGTACTAAACAGCAGGAAACTTCGTCTAAAACTCTGGAGAAACGTTTCTTTGAAACTGCTCTGCTGTGCGTTCGTTCACCTAAGAGAGTTAAATCTATGTTGAGATTCAGCGAGTCAGAAACACGTTTCTTCTAGGAGCTGCGTTGGGATATTCCCGAGTGAATGGGACCATAGGCTGTACAGAGAAATATCTGCTTCTAAAACCAAAACGGAGCTATCTAACTGAATGGTTGTCAATGTGCGCATTCAACTGACAGAGTTAAACTCACGTGTGGATTCAGCGGTTTGCAAACCCTCTCTGTGCAGAATCCCAAAACCGGTATTTCCAGCCCAATGCCGGCATACGTACTAAACAGCAGGAAACTTCGTCTAAAACTCAGGAGAAACGTTTCCTTGAAACTGCTCTGCTGTGCCTTTGTTCAACTAAGAGACTTGAATCTATGTTGAGATTCAGCGAGTCAGAAACACGTTTCTTCCAGGAGCTGCGTGAGGATATTCCCGAGTGAATGGGACCATAGGCTGTTCAGAGAAATATCTGCTCCTAAAACAAAAAGGGTGCTATCTAACTGAATGGTTGTCAGTTTGTGCATTCAACTGACAGAGTTAAACTCACGTTTGGATTCAACGGTTTACAAACCCTTTCTGTGCAGAATTCCAAAACCGGTAATTCCAGCTCAATGCCGGCATACGTACTAAACTGCAGGAAACTTCGTCTAAAACTCAGGAGAAACGTTTCCTTGAAACTGCTCTGCTGTGCGTTCGTTCAACTAAGAGAGTTGAATCTATGTTGAGATTCAGCCAGTCAGAAACACGTTTCTTCTAGGAGCTGCGTTGGGATATTCCCGAGTGAATCAGACCATAGGCTGTACAGAGAGATATCTGCTTCTAAAACCAAAACGGAGCTATTTAACTGGATGGTTGTCAATGTGTGCATTCAACTGACAAAGTTAAACTCACGTGTGGATTCAGCGGTTTGCAAACCCTTTCTTTGCAGAATCCCAAAACCGGTATTTCCAGCCCAATGCCGGCATCCGTACTAAACAGCAGGAAACTTCGTCTAAAACTCAGGAGAAACGTTTCTTTGAAACTGCTCTGCTGTTCGTTCGTTCACCTAAGAGAGTTGAATCTATGTTGAGATTCAGCAAGTCAGAAACACGTTTCTTCTAGGAGCTGCGTTGGGATATTCCCTTGTGAATGGGACCATAGGCTGTACAGAGAAATATCTGCTCCTAAAACCAAAAGGGTGCTATCTAACTGAATGGTTGTCAATGTGTGCATTCAACTGACAGAGTTAAACTCACGTTTGGATTCAGCGGTTTACAAACCCTTTCTGTGCAGAATCCCAAAACCGGTAATTCCAGCTCAATGCCGGCATATGTACTAAACTGCAGGAAACTTCGTCTAAAACTCAGGAGAAACGTTTCCTTGAAACTGTTCTGCTGTGCGTTCGTTCAACTAAGAGAGTTGAATCTATGTTGAGATTCAGCGAGTCAGAAACACGTTTCTTCTAGGAGCTGCGTTGGGATATTCCCGAGTGAATCAGACCATAGGCTGTACAGAGAAATATCTGCTTCTAAAACCAAAACGGAGCTAACTAACTGGATTTTTGTCAATGTGTGCATTCAACTGACAAAGTTAAACTCACGTGTGGATTCAGCGGTTTGCAAACCCTTTCTGTGCAGAATCCCAAAACCGGAATTTCCAGCCCAATGCCGGCATACGTACTAAACAGAAGGAAACTTCGTCTAAAACTCTGGAGAAACGTTTCCTTGAAGCTGCTCTGCTGTGCGTTCGTTCACCTAAGAGAGTTGAATCTATGTTGAGATTCAGCGAGTCAGAAACACGTTTCTTCTAGGAGCTGCGTTGGGATATTCCCGAGTGAATGGGACAATAGGCTGTACAGAGAAATATCTGCTTCTAAAACCAAAACGGAGCTATCTAACTGAATGGTTGTCAATGTGTGCATTCAACTGACAGAGTTAATCTCACGTGTGGACTCAGCGGTTTGCAAACCGTTTCTGTGCAGAATCCCAAAACCGGTATTTCCAGCCCAATGCCGGCATATGTACTAAACAGCAGGAAGCTTCGTCTAAAACTCAGGAGAAACGTTTCCTTGAAACTGCACTGCTGTGCGTTCGTTCACCTATGAGAGTTGAATCTATGTTGAGATTCAGCGAGTCAGAAACACGTTTCTTCTAGGAGATGCGTTGGGATATTCCCGAGTGAATGGGACCATAGGCTGTACATAGAAATATCTGCTTCTAAAACCAAAACGGAGCTATCTAACTGAATGGTTGTCAATGTGCGCATTCAACTGACAGAGTTAAACTCACGTGTGGATTCAGCGGTTTGCAAACCCTCTCTGTGCAGAATCCCAAAACCCGTATTTCCAGCCAAATGCCGGCATCCGTACTAAACAGCAGGAAACTTCGTCTAAAACTCAGGAGAAACGTTTCCTTGAAACTGCTCTGCTGTGCGTTTGTTCACCTAAGAGACTTGAATCTATGTTGAGATTCAGCGAGTCAGAAACACGTTTCTTCCAGGAGCTGCGTGAGGATATTCCCGAGTGAATGGGACCATAGGCTGTACAGAGAGATATCTGCTTCTAAAACCAAAACGGAGCTATTTAACTGGATGGTTGTCAATGTGTGCATTCAACTGACAAAGTTAAACTCACGTGTGGATTCAGCGGTTTGCAAACCCTTTCTTTGCAGAATCCCAAAACCGGTATTTCCAGCCCAATGCCGGCATCCGTACTAAACAGCAGGAAACTTCGTCTAAAACTCAGGAGAAACGTTTCTTTGAAACTGCTCTGCTGTTCGTTCGTTCACCTAAGAGAGTTGAATCTATGTTGAGATTCAGCGAGTCAGAAACACGTTTCTTCTAGGAGCTGCGTTGGGATATTCCCTTGTGAATGGGACCATAGGCTGTACAGAGAAATATCTGCTCCTAAAACCAAAAGGGTGCTATCTAACTGAATGGTTGTCAATGTGTGCATTCAACTGACAGAGTTAAACTCACGTTTGGATTCAGCGGTTTACAAACCCTTTCTGTGCAGAATCCCAAAACCGGTAATTCCAGCTCAATGCCGGCATATGTACTAAACTGCAGGAAACTTCGTCTAAAACTCAGGAGAAACGTTTCCTTGAAACTGTTCTGCTGTGCGTTCGTTCAACTAAGAGAGTTGAATCTATGTTGAGATTCAGCGAGTCAGAAACACGTTTCTTCTAGGAGCTGCGTTGGGATATTCCCGAGTGAATCAGACCATAGGCTGTACAGAGAAATATCTGCTTCTAAAACCAAAACGGAGCTAACTAACTGGATTTTTGTCAATGTGTGCATTCAACTGACAAAGTTAAACTCACGTGTGGATTCAGCGGTTTGCAAACCCTTTCTGTGCAGAATCCCAAAACCGGTATTTCCAGGCCAATGCCGGCATCCGTAGTAAACAGAAGGAAACTTCGTCTAAAACTCTGGAGAAACGTTTCCTTGAAGCTGCTCTGCTGTGCGTTCGTTCACCTAAGAGAGTTGAATCTATGTTGAGATTCAGCGAGTCAGAAACACGTTTCTTCTAGGAGCTGCGTTGGGATATTCCCGAGTGAATGGGACAATAGGCTGTACAGAGAAATATCTGCTTCTAAAACCAAAACGGAGCTATCTAACTGAATGGTTGTCAATGTGTGCATTCAACTGACAGAGTTAATCTCACGTGTGGACTCAGCGGTTTGCAAACCGTTTCTGTGCAGAATCCCAAAACCGGTATTTCCAGCCCAATGCCGGCATATGTACTAAACAGCAGGAAGCTTCGTCTAAAACTCAGGAGAAACGTTTCCTTGAAACTGCTCTGCTGTTCGTTCGTTCACCTATGAGAGTTGAATCTATGTTGAGATTCAGCGAGTCAGAAACACGTTTCTTCCAGGAGCTGCGTGAGGATATTCCCGAGTGAATGGGACCATAGGCTGTACAGAGAAATATCTGCTTCTAAAACCAAAACGGAACTATCTAACTGAATGGTTGTCAATGTGTGCATTCAACTGACAGAGTTAAACTCACGTGTGGATTCAGCGGTTTGCAAACCCTTTCTGTGCAGAAGCCAAAAACCGGTATTTCCAGCCCAATGCCGGCATCCGTACTAAACAGCAGGAGACTTCGTCTAAAACTCCGGAGAAAAGTTTCCTTGAAACTGCTCTGCTGTGCTTTCGTTCACCTAAGAGAGTTGAATCTATGTTGAGATTCAGCGAGTCAGAAACACGTTTCTTCTAGGAGCTGCGTTGGGATATTCCCGAGTGAATGGGACCATAGGCTGTACAGAGAAATATCTGCTTCGAAAACAAAAACGGAACTATCTAACTGAATGTTTGTCAATGTGTGCATTCAACTGACAGAGTTAAACTCACATGTGGATTCAGCGGTTTGCAAACCCTTTCTGTGCAGAATCCCAAAACCGGTATTTCCAGCCAAATGCCGGCATCCGTACTAAACAGCAGAAAACTTCGTCTAAAACTCAGGAGAAACGTTTCCTTGAAACTGCTCTGCTGTGCGTTCGTTCAACTAAGAGAGTTGAATCTATGTTGATATTCAGCGAGTCAGAAACACGTTTCTTCTAGGAGCTGCGTTGGGATATTCCCTTGTGAATGGGACCATAGGCTGTTCAGAGAAATATCTGCTCCTAAAACAAAAAGGGTGCTATCTAACTGAATGGTTGTCAATTTGTGCATTCAACTGACAGAGTTAAGCTCACGTGTGGATTCAGTGGTTTGCAAACCCTTTCTGTGCAGAATCCCAAAACCGGTATTTCCAGCCCAATGCCGGCATAAGTACTAAACAGCAGGAAACTTCGTCTAAAACTCAGGAGAAACGTTTCCTTGAAACTGCTCTGCTGTGCGTTCGTTCACTTAAGAGAGTTGAATCTATGTTGAGATTCAGCGAGTCAGAAACACGTTTCTTCTAGGAGCTGCGATGGGATATTCCCGAGTGAATGGGACCATAGGCTGTACAGAGAAATATCTGCTTCTAAAACCAAAACGGAGCTATCTCACTGAATGGTTGTCAGTGTGTGCATTCAACTGACAGAGTTAAACTCACGTGTGGATTCAGTGGTTTGCAAACCATTTCTGTGCAGAATCCCAAAACCGGAATTTCCAGCCCAATGCCGGCATACGTACTAAACAGCAGGAAACTTCGTCTAAAACTCAGCAGAAACGTTTCCTTGAAACTGCTCTGCTGTGCGTTCGTTCACCTAAGAGAGTTGAATCTATGTTGAGATTCAGCGAGTCAGAAACACGTTTCTTCTAGGAGCTGCGTTGGGATATTCCAGAGTGAATGGGACCATAGTCTGTACAGAGAAATATCTGCTTCTAAAAACAAAACGGAGCTATCTAACTGGATGGTTGTCAATGTGTGCATTCAACTGACAAAGTTAAACTCACTTGCGGATTCAGCGGTTTGCAAACCCTTTCTTTGCAGAATCCCAAAACCGGTGTTTCCAGCCCAATGCCGTCATCCGTACTAAACAGCAGGAAACTTCGTCTAAAACTCAGGAGAAACGTTTCTTTGAAACTGCTCTGCTGTGCGTTCGTTCACCTAAGAGAGTTGAATCTATGTTGAGATTCAGCGAGTCAGAAACACGTTTCTTCTAGGAGCTGCGTTGGGATATTCCGTTGTGAATGGGACCATAGGCTGTACAGAGAAATATCTGCTCCTAAAACCAAAAGGGTGGTATCTAACTGAATGGTTGTCAATGTGTGCATTCAAATGACAGAGTTAAACTCATGTTTGTATTCAGCGGTTTACAAACCCTTTCTGTGCAGAATCCCAAAATGGGTAATTCCAGCTCAATGCCGGCATATGTACTAAACTGCAGGAAACTTCGTCTAAAACTCAGGAGAAACGTTTCCTTGAAACTGCTCTGCTGTGCGTTCGTTCAACTAAGAGAGTTGAATCTATGTTGAGATTCAGCGAGTCAGAAACACGTTTCTTCTAGGAGCTGCGTTGGGATATTCCCGAGTGAATCAGACCATAGGCTGTACAGAGAAATATCTGTTTCTAAAACCAAAACGGAGCTAACTAACTGGATGGTTGTCAATGTGTGCATTCAACTGACAAAGTTAAACTCACGTGTGGATTCAGCGGTTTGCAAACCCTTTCTGTGCAGAATCCCAAAACCGGTATTTCCAGCCCAATGCCGGCATCCGTACTAAACAGCAGGAAACTTCGTCTAAAACTCTGGAGAAACGTTTCTTTGAAACTGCTCTGCTGTGCGTTCGTTCACCTAAGAGAGTTAAATCTATGTTGAGATTCAGCGAGTCAGAAACACGTTTCTTCTAGGAGCTGCGTTGGGATATTCCCGAGTGAATGGGACCATAGGCTGTACAGAGAAATATCTGCTTCTAAAACCAAAACGGAGCTATCTAACTGAATGGTTGTCAATGTGCGCATTCAACTGACAGAGTTAAACTCACGTGTGGATTCAGCGGTTTGCAAACCCTCTCTGTGCAGAATCCCAAAACCGGTATTTCCAGCCCAATGCCGGCATACGTACTAAACAGCAGGAAACTTCGTCTAAAACTCAGGAGAAACGTTTCCTTGAAACTGCTCTGCTGTGCCTTTGTTCAACTAAGAGACTTGAATCTATGTTGAGATTCAGCGAGTCAGAAACACGTTTCTTCCAGGAGCTGCGTGAGGATATTCCCGAGTGAATGGGACCATAGGCTGTTCAGAGAAATATCTGCTCCTAAAACAAAAAGGGTGCTATCTAACTGAATGGTTGTCAGTTTGTGCATTCAACTGACAGAGTTAAACTCACGTTTGGATGCAACGGTTTACAAACCCTTTCTGTGCAGAATTCCAAAACCGGTAATTCCAGCTCAATGCCGGCATACGTACTAAACTGCAGGAAACTTCGTCTAAAACTCAGGAGAAACGTTTCCTTGAAACTGCTCTGCTGTGCGTTCGTTCAACTAAGAGAGTTGAATCTATGTTGAGATTCAGCCAGTCAGAAACACGTTTCTTCTAGGAGCTGCGTTGGGATATTCCCGAGTGAATCAGACCATAGGCTGTACAGAGAGATATCTGCTTCTAAAACCAAAACGGAGCTATTTAACTGGATGGTTGTCAATGTGTGCATTCAACTGACAAAGTTAAACTCACGTGTGGATTCAGCGGTTTGCAAACCCTTTCTTTGCAGAATCCCAAAACCGGTATTTCCAGCCCAATGCCGGCATCCGTACTAAACAGCAGGAAACTTCGTCTAAAACTCAGGAGAAACGTTTCTTTGAAACTGCTCTGCTGTTCGTTCGTTCACCTAAGAGAGTTGAATCTATGTTGAGATTCAGCAAGTCAGAAACACGTTTCTTCTAGGAGCTGCGTTGGGATATTCCCTTGTGAATGGGACCATAGGCTGTACAGAGAAATATCTGCTCCTAAAACCAAAAGGGTGCTATCTAACTGAATGGTTGTCAATGTGTGCATTCAACTGACAGAGTTAAACTCACGTTTGGATTCAGCGGTTTACAAACCCTTTCTGTGCAGAATCCCAAAACCGGTAATTCCAGCTCAATGCCGGCATATGTACTAAACTGCAGGAAACTTCGTCTAAAACTCAGGAGAAACGTTTCCTTGAAACTGTTCTGCTGTGCGTTCGTTCAACTAAGAGAGTTGAATCTATGTTGAGATTCAGCGAGTCAGAAACACGTTTCTTCTAGGAGCTGCGTTGGGATATTCCCGAGTGAATCAGTCCATAGGCTGTACAGAGAAATATCTGCTTCTAAAACCAAAACGGAGCTAACTAACTGGATTTTTGTCAATGTGTGCATTCAACTGACAAAGTTAAACTCACGTGTGGATTCAGCGGTTTGCAAACCCTTTCTGTGCAGAATCCCAAAACCGGTATTTCCAGGCCAATGCCGGCATCCGTAGTAAACAGAAGGAAACTTCGTCTAAAACTCTGGAGAAACGTTTCCTTGAAGCTGCTCTGCTGTGCGTTCGTTCACCTAAGAGAGTTGAATCTATGTTGAGATTCAGCGAGTCAGAAACACGTTTCTTCTAGGAGCTGCGTTGGGATATTCCCGAGTGAATGGGACAATAGGCTGTACAGAGAAATATCTGCTTCTAAAACCAAAACGGAGCTATCTAACTGAATGGTTGTCAATGTGTGCATTCAACTGACAGAGTTAATCTCACGTGTGGACTCAGCGGTTTGCAAACCGTTTCTGTGCAGAATCCCAAAACCGGTATTTCCAGCCCAATGCCGGCATATGTACTAAACAGCAGGAAGCTTCGTCTAAAACTCAGGAGAAACGTTTCCTTGAAACTGCACTGCTGTGCGTTCGTTCACCTATGAGAGTTGAATCTATGTTGAGATTCAGCGAGTCAGAAACACGTTTCTTCTAGGAGATGCGTTGGGATATTCCCGAGAGAATGGGACCATAGGCTGTACATAGAAATATCTGCTTCTAAAACCAAAACGGAGCTATCTAACTGAATGGTTGTCAATGTGCGCATTCAACTGACAGAGGTAAACTCACGTGTGGATTCAGCGGTTTGCAAACCCTCTCTGTGCAGAATCCCAAAACCCGTATTTCCAGCCAAATGCCGGCATCCGTACTAAACAGCAGGAAACTTCGTCTAAAACTCAGGAGAAACGTTTCCTTGAAACTGCTCTGCTGTGCGTTTGTTCACCTAAGAGACTTGAATCTATGTTGAGATTCAGCGAGTCAGAAACACGTTTCTTCCAGGAGCTGCGTGAGGATATTCCCGAGTGAATGGGACCATAGGCTGTACAGAGAAATATCTGCTTCTAAAACCAAAACGGAGCTATCTAACTGAATGGTTGTCAATGTGTGCATTCAACTGACAGAGTTAAACTCACGTGTGGATTCAGTGGTTTGCAAACCCTTTCTGTGCAGAATCCCAAAACCGGTATTTCCAGCCCAATGCCGGCATACGTACTAAACAGCAGGAAACTTCGTCTAAAACTCAGGAGAAACGTTTCCTTGAAACTGCTCTGCTGTGCGTTCGTTCACTTAAGAGAGTTGAATCTATGTTGAGATTCAGCGAGTCAGAAACACGTTTCTTCTAGGAGCTGCGTTGGGATATTCCCGAGTGAATGGGACCATAGGCTGTACAGAGAAATCTCTGTTTCTAAAACCAAAACGGAGCTATCTAACGGAATGGTTTTCAATGTGTGCATTCAACTGACAGAGTTAAACTCACGTGTGGATTCAGCGGTTTGCAAACCCTTTCTGTGCAGAAGCCAAAAACCGGTATTTCCAGCCCAATGCCGGCATCCGTACTAAACAGCAGGAGACTTCGTCTAAAACTCAGGAGAAACGTTTCCTTGAAACTGCTCTGCTGTGCGTTCGTTCACCTAAGAGAGTTGAATCTATGTTGAGATTCAGCGAGTCAGAAACACGTTTCTTCTAGGAGCTGCGTTGGGATATTCCCGAGTGAATGGGACCATAGGCTGTACAGAGAAATATCTGCTTCTAAAACCAAAACGGAGCTATCTAACTGACTGGTTGTCAATGTGTGCATTCAACTGACAGAGTTAAACTCACGTTTGGATTCAGCGGTTTACAAACCCTTTTTGTGCAGAATCCCAAAACCGGTAATTCCAGCTCACTGCCGGCATACGTACTAAACAGCAGGAAACTTCGTCTAAAACTCAGGAGAAACCTTTCCTTGAAACTGCTCTGCTGTGCGTTCGTTCACCTAAGAGAGTTGAATCTATGTTGAGATTCAGCGAGTCAGAAACACGTTTCTTCTAGGAGCTGCGTTGGGATATTCCCGAGTGAATGGGACCATAGGCTGTACAGAGAAATATCTGCTCCTAAAACCAAAAGGGTGCTATCTAACTGAATGGTTGTCAATGTGTGCATTCAACTGACAGAGTTAAACTCACGTTTGGATTCAGCGGTTTACAAACCCTTTCTGTGCAGAATCCCAAAACGGGTAATTCCAGCTCAATGCCGGCATATGTACTAAACTGCAGGAAACTTCGTCTAAAACTCAGGAGAAACGTTTCCTTGAAACTGCTCTGCTGTGCGTTCGTTCAACTAAGAGAGTTGAATCTATGTTGAGATTCAGCGAGTCAGAAACACGTTTCTTCTAGGAGCTGCGTTGGGATATTCCCGAGTGAATCAGACCATAGGCTGTACAGAGAAATATCTGTTTCTAAAACGAAAACGGAGCTAACTAACTGGATGGTTGTCAATGTGTGCATTCAACTGACAAAGTTAAACTCCCGTGTGGATTCAGCGGTTTGCAAACCCTTTCTGTGCAGAATCCCAAAACCGGTATTTCCAGCCCAATGCCGGCATCCGTACTAAACAGCAGGAAACTTCGTCTAAAACTCTGGAGAAACGTTTCTTTGAAACTGCTCTGCTGTGCGTTCGTTCACCTAAGAGAGTTAAATCTATGTTGAGATTCAGCGAGTCAGAAACACGTTTCTTCTAGGAGCTGCGTTGGGATATTCCCGAGTGAATGGGACCATAGGCTGTACAGAGAAATATCTGCTTCTAATACCAAAACGGAGCTATCTAACTGAATGGTTGTCAATGTGCGCATTCAACTGACAGAGTTAAACTCACGTGTGGATTCAGCGGTTTGCAAACCCTCTCTGTGCAGAATTCCAAAACCGGTATTTCCAGCCCAATGCCGGCATACGTACTAAACAGCAGGAAACTTCGTCTAAAACTCAGGAGAAACGTTTCCTTGAAACTGCTCTGCTGTGCCTTTGTTCACCTAAGAGACTTGAATCTATGTTGAGATTCAGCGAGTCAGAAACACGTTTCTTCCAGGAGCTGCGTGAGGATATTCCCGAGTGAATGGGACCATAGGCTGTACAGAGAAATATCTGCTTCTAAAACCAAAACGGAGCTATCTAACTGAATGGTTGTCAATGTGTGCATTCAACTGACAGAGTTAAACTCACGTGTGGATTCAGCGGTTTGCAAACCCTTTCTGTGCAGAAGCCAAAAACCGGTATTTCCAGCCCAATGCCGGCATCCGTACTAAACAGCAGGAGACTTCGTCTAAAACTCTGGAGAAACGTTTACTTGAAGCTGCTCTGCTGTGCGTTCGTTCACCTAAGAGAGTTGAATCTATGTTGAGATTCAGCGAGTCAGAAACACGTTTCTTCTAGGAGCTGCGTTGGGATATTCCCGAGTGAATGGGACAATAGGCTGTACAGAGAAATATCTGCTTCTAAAACCAAAACGGAGCTATCTAACTGAATGGTTGTCAATGTGTGCATTCAACTGACAGAGTTAATCTCACGTGTGGACTCAGCGGTTTGCAAACCGTTTCTGTGCAGAATCCCAAAACCGGTATTTCCAGCCCAATGCCGGCATATGTACTAAACAGCAGGAAGCTTCGTCTAAAACTCAGGAGAAACGTTTCCTTGAAACTGCTCTGCTGTTCGTTCGTTCACCTAAGAGAGTTGAATCTATGTTGAGATTCAGCGAGTCAGAAACACGTTTCTTCTAGGAGATGCGTTGGGATATTCCCGAGTGAATGGGACCATAGGCTGTACATAGAAATATCTGCTTCTAAAACCAAAACGGAGCTATCTAACTGAATGGTTGTCAATGTGCGCATTCAACTGACAGAGTTAAACTCACGTGTGGATTCAGCGGTTTGCAAACCCTCTCTGTGCAGAATCCCAAAACCGGTATTTCCAGCCCAATGCCGGCATCCGTACTAAACAGCAGGAAACTTCGTCTAAAACTCAGGAGAAACGTTTCCTTGAAACTGCTCTGCTGTGCGTTTGTTCACCTAAGAGACTTGAATCTATGTTGAGATTCAGCGAGTCAGAAACACGTTTCTTCCAGGAGCTGCGTGAGGATATTCCCGAGTGAATGGGACCATAGGCTGTACAGAGAAATATCTGCTTCTAAAACCAAAACGGAGCTATCTAACTGAATGGTTGTCAATGTGTGCATTCAACTGACAGAGTTAAACTCACGTGTGGATTCAGTGGTTTGCAAACCCTTTCTGTGCAGAATCCCAAAACCGGTATTTCCAGCCCAATGCCGGCATACGTACTAAACAGCAGGAAACTTCGTCTAAAACTCAGGAGAAACGTTTCCTTGAAACTGCTCTGCTGTGTGTTCGTTCACTTAAGAGAGTTGAATCTATGTTGAGATTCAGCGAGTCAGAAACACGTTTCTTCTAGGAGCTGCGTTGGGATATTCCCGAGTGAATGGGACCATAGGCTGTACAGAGAAATCTCTGTTTCTAAAACCAAAACGGAGCTATCTAACGGAATGGTTGTCAATGTGTGCATTCAACTGACAGAGTTAAACTCACGTGTGGATTCAGCGGTTTGCAAACCCTTTCTGTGCAGAAGCCAAAAACCGGTATTTCCAGCCCAATGCCGGCATCCGTACTAAACAGCAGGAGACTTCGTCTAAAACTCAGGAGAAACGTTTCCTTGAAACTGCTCTGCTGTGCGTTCGTTCACCTAAGAGAGTTGAATCTATGTTGAGATTCAGCGAGTCAGAAACACGTTTCTTCTAGGAGCTGCGTTGGGATATTCCCGAGTGAATGGGACCATAGGCTGTACAGAGAAATATCTGCTTCTAAAACCAAAACGGAGCTATCTAACTGAATGGTTGTCAATGTGTGCATTCAACTGACAGAGTTAAACTCACGTTTGGATTCAGCGGTTTACAAACCCTTTTTGTGCAGAATCCCAAAACCGGTAATTCCAGCTCACTGCCGGCATACGTACTAAACAGCAGGAAACTTCGTCTAAAACTCAGGAGAAACTTTTCCTTGAAACTGCTCTGCTGTGCGTTCGTTCACCTAAGAGAGTTGAATCTATGTTGAGATTCAGCGAGTCAGAAACACGTGTCTTCTAGGAGCTGCGTTGGGATATTCCCGAGTGAATGGGACCATAGGCTGTACAGAGAAATATCTGCTTCTAAAACCAAAAGGGTGCTATCAAACTGAATGGTTGTCAATGTGTGCATTCAACTGACAGAGTTAAACTCACGTGAGAATTCAGCGGTTTGCAAACGCTTTCTGTGCAGAATCCCAAAACCGGTATTTCCAGCCCAATGCCGGCATCCGTACTAAACAGCAGGAAACTTCGTCTAAAACTGAGGGGAAACGTTTCCATGAAACTGCTCTGCTGTGCGTTCGTTCACCCAAGAGAGTTGAATCTATGTTGAGATTCAGCGAGTCAGAAACACGTTTCTTCTACGAGCTGCGTTGGGATATTCCCGAGTGAATGGGACCATAGGCTGTACAGAGAAATATCTGCTTCTAAAACCAAAACGGAGCTCTCTAACTGGATGGTTGTCAATGTGTGCATTCAACTGACAGAGTTAAACTCACGTGTGGATTCAGCGGTTTGCAAACCCTTTCTGTGCAGAATCCGAAAACCGGTATTTCCAGCCCAATGCCGGCATCCGTACTAAACAGCAGGAAATTTCGTCTAAAACTCAGGAGAAACGTTTCCTTGAAACTGCTCTGCTGTACGTTCGTTCACCTAAGAGAGTTGAATCTATGTTGAGGTTCAGCGAGTCAGAAACACGTTTCTTCTAGGAGCTGCGTTGGGATATTCCCGAGTGAATGGGACCATAGGCTGTACAGAGAAATATCTGCTCCTAAAACCAAAAGGGTGCTATCTAACTGAATGGTTGTCAATGTGTGCATTCAACTGACAGAGTTAAACTCACGTTTGGATTCAGCGGTTTACAAACCCTTTCTGTGCAGAATCCCAAAACGGGTAATTCCAGCTCAATGCCGGCATATGTACTAAACTGCAGGAAACTTCGTCTAAAACTCAGGAGAAACGTTTCCTTGAAACTGCTCTGCTGTGCGTTCGTTCAACTAAGAGAGTTGAATCTATGTTGAGATTCAGCGAGTCAGAAACACGTTTCTTCTAGGAGCTGCGTTGGGATATTCCCGAGTGAATCAGACCATAGGCTGTACAGAGAAATATCTGTTTCTAAAACGAAAACGGAGCTAACTAACTGGATGGTTGTCAATGTGTGCATTCAACTGACAAAGTTAAACTCCCGTGTGGATTCAGCGGTTTGTAAACCCTTTCTGTGCAGAATCCCAAAACCGGTATTTCCAGCCCAATGCCGGCATCCGTACTAAACAGCAGGAAACTTCGTCTAAAACTCTGGAGAAACGTTTCTTTGAAACTGCTCTGCTGTGCGTTCGTTCACCTAAGAGAGTTAAATCTATGTTGAGATTCAGCGAGTCAGAAACACGTTTCTTCTAGGAGCTGCGTTGGGATATTCCCGAGTGAATGGGACCATAGGCTGTACAGAGAAATATCTGCTTCTAAAACCAAAACGGAGCTATCTAACTGAATGGTTGTCAATGTGCGCATTCAACTGACAGAGTTAAACTCACGTGTGGATTCAGCGGTTTGCAAACCCTCTCTGTGCAGAATCCCAAAACCGGTATTTCCAGCCCAATGCCGGCATACGTACTAAACAGCAGGAAACTTCGTCTAAAACTCAGGAGAAACGTTTCCTTGAAACTGCTCTGCTGTGCCTTTGTTCACCTAAGAGACTTGAATCTATGTTGAGATTCAGCGAGTCAGAAACACGTTTCTTCCAGGAGCTGCGTGAGGATATTCCCGAGTGAATGGGACCATAGGCTGTACAGAGAAATATCTGCTTCTAAAACCAAAACGGAGCTATCTAACTGAATGGTTGTCAATGTGTGCATTCAACTGACAGAGTTAAACTCACGTGTGGATTCAGCGGTTTGCAAACCCTTTCTGTGCAGAAGCCAAAAACCGGTATTTCCAGCCCAATGCCGGCATCCGTACTAAACAGCAGGAGACTTCGTCTAAAACTCCGGAGAAAAGTTTCCTTGAAACTGCTCTGCTGTGCTTTCGTTCACCTAAGAGAGTTGAATCTATGTTGAGATTCAGCGAGTCAGAAACACGTTTCTTCTAGGAGCTGCGTTGGGATATTCCCGAGTGAATGGGACCATAGGCTGTACAGAGAAATATCTGCTTCTAAAACAAAAACGGAACTATCTAACTGAATGTTTGTCAATGTGTGCATTCAACTGACAGATTTAAACTCACATGTGGATTCAGCGGTTTGCAAACCCTTTCTGTGCAGAATCCCAAAACCGGTATTTCCAGCCAAATGCCGGCATCCGTACTAAACTGCAGGAAACTTCGTCTAAAACTCAGGAGAAACGTTTCCTTGAAACTGCTCTGCTGTGCGTTCGTTCAACTAAGAGAGTTGAATCTATGTTGAGATTCAGCCAGTCAGAAACACGTTTCTTCTAGGAGCTGCGTTGGGATATTCCCGAGTGAATCAGACCATAGGCTGTACAGAGAAATATCTGCTTCTAAAACCAAAACGGAGCTATTTAACTGGATGGTTGTCAATGTGTGCATTCAACTGACAAAGTTAAACTCACGTGTGGATTCAGCGGTTTGCAAACCCTTTCTTTGCAGAATCCCAAAACCGGTATTTCCAGCCAAATGCCGGCATCCGTACTAAACAGCAGGAAACTTCGTCTAAAACTCAGGAGAAACGTTTCTTTGAAACTGCTCTGCTGTTCGTTCGTTCACCTAAGAGAGTTGAATCTATGTTGAGATTCAGCGAGTCAGAAACACGTTTCTTCCAGGAGCTGCGTTGGGATATTCCCTTGTGAATGGGACCATAGGCTGTACAGAGAAATATCTGCTCCTAAAACCAAAAGGATGCTATCTAACTGAATGGTTGTCAATGTGTGCATTCAACTGACAGAGTTAAACTCACGTTTGGATTCAGCGGTTTACATACCCTTTCTGTGCAGAATCCCAAAACGGGTAATTGCAGCTCAATGCCGGCATATGTACTAAACTGCAGGAAACTTCGTCTAAAACTCAGGAGAAACGTTTCCTTGAAACTGTTCTGCTGTGCGTTCGTTCAACTAAGAGAGTTGAATCTATGTTGAGATTCAGCGAGTCAGAAACACGTTTCTTCTAGGAGCTGCGTTGGGATATTCCCGAGTGAATGGGACCATAGGCTGTACAGAGAAATATCTGCTTCTAAAACCAAAACGGAGCTATCTAACTGAATGGTTGTCAATGTGTGCATTCAGCTGACAGAGTTAATGTCACGTGTGGACTCAGCGGTTTGCAAACCGTTTCTGTGCAGAATCCCAAAACCGGTATTTCCAGCCCAATGCCGGCATATGTACTAAACAGCAGGAAGCTTCGTCTAAAACTCAGGAGAAACGTTTCCTTGAAACTGCTCTGCTGTTCGTTCGTTCACCTAAGAGAGTTGAATCTATGTTGAGATTCAGCGAGTCAGAAACACGTTTCTTCTAGGAGATGCGTTGGGATATTCCCGAGTGAATGGGACCATAGGCTGTACATAGAAATATCTGCTTCTAAAACCAAAACGGAGCTAACTAACTGAATGGTTGTCAATGTGCGCATTCAACTGACAGAGTTAAACTCACGTGTGGATTCAGCGGTTTGCAAACCCTCTCTGTGCAGAATCCCAAAACCGGTATTTCCAGCCCAATGCCGGCATCCGTACTAAACAGCAGGAAACTTCGTCTAAAACTCAGGAGAAACGTTTCCTTGAAACTGCTCTGCTGTGCGTTCGTTCACCTAAGAGAGTTGAATCTATGTTGAGATTCAGCGAGTCAGAAACACGTTTCTTCTAGGAGCTGCGTTGGGATATTCCCGAGTGAATGGGACCATAGGCTGTACAGAGAAATATCTGCTTCTAAAACCGAAAGGGTGCTATCAAACTGAATGGTTGTCAATGTGTGCATTCAACTGACAGAGTTAAACTCACGTGAGGATTCAGCGGTTTGCAAACGCTTTCTGTGCAGAATCCCAAAACCGGTATTTCCAGCCCAATGCCGGCATCCGTACTAAACAGCAGGAAACTTCGTCTAAAACTCAGGGGAAACGTTTCCATGAAACTGCTCTGCTGTGCGTTCGTTCACCTAAGAGAGTTGAATCTATGTTGAGATTCAGCGAGTCAGAAACACGTTTCTTCTAGGAGCTGCGTTGGGATATTCCCGAGTGAATGGGACCATAGGCTGTACAGAGAAATATCTGCTTCTAAAACCAAAACGGAGCTATCTAACTGGATGGTTGTCAATGTGTGCATTCAACTGACAGAGTTAAACTCACGTGTGGATTCAGCGGTTTGCAAACCCTTTCTGTGCAGAATCCGAAAACCGGTATTTCCAGCCCAATGCCGGCATCCGTACTAAACAGCAGGAAATTTCGTCTAAAACTCAGGAGAAACGTTTCCTTGAAACTGCTCTGCTGTACGTTCGTTCACCTAAGACAGTTGAATCTATGTTGAGGTTCAGCGAGTCAGAAACACGTTTCTTCTAGGAGCTGCGTTGGGATATTCCCGAGTGAATGGGACCATAGGCTGTACAGAGAAATCTCTGTTTCTAAAACCAAAACGGAGCTATCTAACGGAATGGTTGTCAATGTGTGCATTCAACTGACAGAGTTAAACTCACGTGTGGATTCAGCGGTTTGCAAACCCTTTCTGTGCAGAAGCCAAAAACCGGTATTTCCAGCCCAATGCCGGCATCCGTACTAAACAGCAGGAGACTTCGTCTAAAACTCAGGAGAAACGTTTCCTTGAAACTGCTCTGCTGTGCGTTCGTTCACCTAAGAGAGTTGAATCTATGTTGAGATTCAGCGAGTCAGAAACACGTTTCTTCTAGGAGCTGCGTTGGGATATTCCCGAGTGAATGGGACCATAGGCTGTACAGAGAAATATCTGCTTCTAAAACCAAAACGGAGCTATCTAACTGAATGGTTGTCAATGTGTGCATTCAACTGACAGAGTTAAACTCACGTTTGGATTCAGCGGTTTACAAACCCTTTTTGTGCAGAATCCCAAAACCGGTAATTCCAGCTCACTGCCGGCATACGTACTAAACAGCAGGAAACTTCGTCTAAAACTCAGGAGAAACGTTTCCTTGAAACTGCTCTGCTGTGCGTTCGTTCACCTAAGAGAGTTGAATCTATGTTGAGATTCAGCGAGTCAGAAACACGTTTCTTCTAGGAGCTGCGTTGGGATATTCCCGAGTGAATGGGACCATAGGCTGTACAGAGAAATATCTGCTTCTAAAACCAAAAGGGTGCTATCAAACTGAATGGTTGTCAATGTGTGCATTCAACTGACAGAGTTAAACTCACGTGAGGATTCAGCGGTTTGCAAACGCTTTCTGTGCAGAATCCCAAAACCGGTATTTCCAGCCCAATGCCGGCATACGTACTAAACAGCAGGAAACTTCGTCTAAAACTCAGGGGAAACGTTTCCATGAAACTGCTCTGCTGTGCGTTCGTTCACCTAAGAGAGTTGAATCTATGTTGAGATTCAGCGAGTCAGAAACACGATTCTTCTAGGAGCTGCGTTGGGATATTCCCGAGTGAATGGGACCATAGGCTGTACAGAGAAATATCTGCTTCTAAAACCAAAACGGAGCTATCTAACTGGATGGTTGTCAATGTGTGCATTCAACTGACAGAGTTAAACTCACGTGTGGATTCAGCGGTTTGCAAACCCTTTCTGTGCAGAATCCGAAAACCGGTATTTCCAGCCCAATGCCGGCATCCGTACTAAACAGCAGGAAATTTCGTCTAAAACTCAGGAGAAACGTTTCCTTGAAACTGCTCTGCTGTACGTTCGTTCACCTAAGAGAGTTGAATCTATGTTGAGGTTCAGCGAGTCAGAAACACGTTTCTTCTAGGAGCTGCGTTGGGATATTCCCGAGTGAATGGGACCATAGGCTGTACAGAGAAATATCTGCTCCTAAAACCAAAAGGGTGCTATCTAACTGAATGGTTGTCAATGTGTGCATTCAACTGACAGAGTTAAACTCACGTGTGGATTCAGCGGTTTGCAAACCCTTTCTGTGCAGAATCCCAAAACCGGTATTTCCAGCCCAATGCCGGCATCCGTCCTAAACAGCAGGAAACTTCTTCTAAAACTCAGGAGAAACGTTTCCTTGAAACTGCTCTGCTGTGCGTTCGTTCACCTAAGAGAGTTGAATCTATGTTGAGATTCAGCGAGTCAGAAACACGTTTCTTCTAGGAGCTGCGTTGGGATACTCCCGAGTGAATGGGACCATTGGGCTGTACAGAGAAATATCCGCTTCTAAAACCAAAACGGAGCTTTCTAACTGAATGGTTGTCAATGTGTGCATTCAACTGACAGAGTTAAACTCACGTGTGGTTTCAGCGGTTTGCAGACCGTTTCTGTGCAGAATCCCAAAACCGGTATTTCCAGCCCAATGCCGGCATACGTACTAAACAGCAGGAAACTTCGTCTAAAACTCAGGAGAAAAGTTTCCTTGAAACTGCTCTGCTGTGCTTTCATTCACCTACGAGAGTTGAATCTATGTTGAGATTCAGCGAGTCAGAAACACGTTTCTTCTAGGAGCTGCGTTGGGATATTCCCGAGTGAATGTGACCATAGGCTGTACAGAGAAATATCTGCTTCTAAAACCAAAACGGAGCTATCAAACTGAATTTTTGTCAATGTGTGCATTCAACTGACAGAGTTAAACTCACGTGTGGATTCAGCGGTGTGCAAACCCTTTCTGTGCAGAATCCCAAAACCGTTATTTCCAGCCCAATGCCGGCATACGTACTAAACAGCAGGAAACTTCGTCTAAAACTCAGGAGAAACGTTTCCTTGAAACAGCTCTGCTGTGCGTTCGTTCACCTAAGAGAGTTGAATCTATGTTGAGATTCAGTGAGTCAGAAACACGTGTCTTCTAGGAGCTGCGTTGGGATATTCGCGAGTGAATGGGACCATAGGCTGTACAGAGAAATATCTGCTCCTAAAACCAAAAGGGTGCTATCTAACTGAATGGTTGTCAATGTGTGCATTCAACTGACAGAGTTAAACTCACATTTGGATTCAGCGGTTTGCAAAGCCTTTCGGTGCAGAATCCCAAAACCGGTATTTCCAGCCCAATGCTGGCATCCGTACTAAACAGCAGGAAATTTCGTCTAAAACTCAGGAGAAACGTTTCCTTGAAACTGCTCTGCTGTGCGTTCGTTCACCTAAGAGAGTTGAATCTATGTTGAGATTCAGCGAGTCAGAAACACGTTTCTTCTAGGAGCTGCGTTGGGATATTCCCGAGTGAATGGGACCATAGGCTGTACAGAGAAATATCTGCTTCTAAAACCAAAACGGAGCTATCTAACTGGATGGTTGTCAATGTGTGCATTCAACTGAGAGAGTTAAACTCACGTGTGGATTCAGCGGTTTGCAAACCCTTTCTGTGCAGAATCCGAAAACCGGTATTTCCAGCCCAATGCCGGCATCCGTACTAAACAGCAGGAAATTTCGTCTAAAACTCAGGAGAAACGTTTCCTTGAAACTGCTCTGCTGTACGTTCGTTCACCTAAGAGAGGTGAATCTATGTTGAGGTTCAGCGAGTCAGAAACACGTTTCTTCTAGGAGCTGCGTTGGGATATTCCCGAGTGAATGGGACCATAGGCTGTACAGAGAAATATCTGCTCCTAAAACCAAAAGGTTGCTATCTAACTGAATGGTTGTCAATGTGTGCATTCAACTGACAGAGTTAAACTCACGTGTGGATTCAGCGGTTTGCAAACCCTTTCTGTGCAGAATCCCAAAACCGGTATTTCCAGCCCAATGCCGGCATCCGTCCTAAACAGCAGGAAACTTCGTCTAAAACTCAGGAGAAACGTTTCCTTGAAACTGCTCTGCTGTGCGTTCGTTCACCTAAGAGAGTTGAATCTATGTTGAGATTCAGCGAGTCAGAAACACGTTTCTTCTAGGAGCTTCGTTGGGATATTCCCGAGTGAATGGGACCATAGGCTGTACAGAGAAATATCTGCTTCTAAAACCAAAACGGAGCTATCAAACTGAATTTTTGTCAATGTGTGCATTCAACTGACAGAGTTAAACTCACGTGTGGCTACAGCGGTGTGCAAACCCTTTCTGTGCAGAATCCCAAAACCGTTATTTCCAGCCCAATGCCGGCATACGTACTAAACAGCAGGAAACTTCGTCTAAAACTCAGGAGAAACGTTTCCTTGAAACTGCTCTGCTGTGCGTTCGTTCACCTAAGAGAGTTGAATCTATGTTGAGATTCAGCGAGTCAGAAACACGTGTCTTCTAGGAGCTGCGTTGGGATATTCCCGAGTGAATGGGACCATAGGCTGTACAGAGAAATATCTGCTCCTAAAACCAAAAGGGTGCTATCTAACTGAATGGTTGTCAATGTGTGCATTCAACTGACAGAGTTAAACTCACGTTTGGATTCAGCGGTTTACAAACCCTTTTAGTGCAGAATCCCAAAACCGGTAATTCCAGCTCACTGCCGGCAAACGTACTAAACAGCAGGAAACTTCGTCTAAAACTCAGGAGAAACGTTTCCGTGAAACTGCTCTGCTGTGCGTTCGTTCACCTAAGAGAGTTGAATCTATGTTGAGATTCAGCGAGTCAGAAACACGTTTCTTCTAGGAGCTGCGTTGGGATATTCCCGAGTGAATGGGACCATAGGCTGTACAGAGAAATATCCGCTTCTAAAACCAAAGCGGAGCTTTCTAACTGAATGGTTGTCAATGTGTGCATTCAACTGACAGAGTTAAACTCACGTGTGGTTTCAGCGGTTTGCAGACCGTTTCTGTGCAGAATCCCAAAACCGGTATTTCCAGCCCAATGCCGGCATACGTACTAAACAGCAGGAAACTTCGTCTAAAACTCAGGAGAAAAGTTTCCTTGAAACTGCTCTGCTGTGCGTTCATTCACCTACGAGAGTTGAATCTATGTTGAGATTCAGAGAGTCAGAAACACGTTTCTTCTAGGAGCTGCGTTGGGATATTCCCGAGTGAATGGGACCATAGGCTGTACAGAGAAATATCTGCTTCTAAAACCAAAACGGAGCTATCTAACTGGATGGTTGTCAATGTGTGCATTCAGCTGACAGAGTTAAACTCACGTGTGGATTCAGTGGTGTGCAAACCCTTTCTGTGCAGAATCCCAAAACCGTTATTTCCAGCCCAATGCCGGCATACGTACTAAACAGCAGGAAACTTCGTCTAAAACTCAGGAGAAACGTTTCCTTGAAACTGCTCTGTTGTGCGTTCGTTCACCTAAGAGAGTTGAATCTATGTTGAGATTCAGCGAGTCAGAAACACGTGTCTTCTAGGAGCTGCGTTGGGATATTCGCGAGTGAATGGGACCATAGGCTGTACAGAGAAATATCTGCTCCTAAAACCAAAAGGGTGCTATCTAACTGAATGGTTGTCAATGTGTGCATTCAACTGACAGAGTTAAACTCAAGTTTGGATTCAGCGGTTTGCAAAGCCTTTCGGTGCAGAATCCCAAAACCGGTATTTCCAGCCCAATGCTGGCATCCGTACTAAACAGCAGGAAATTTCGTCTAAAACTCAGGAGAAACGTTTCCTTGAAACTGCTCTGCTGTGCGTTCGTTCACCTAAGAGAGTTGAATCTATGTTGAGATTCAGCGAGTCCGAAACACGTTTCTTCTAGGAGCTGCGTTGGGATATTCCCGAGTGAATGGGACCATAGGCTGTACAGAGAAATATCTGCTCCTAAAACCAAAAGGGTGCTATCTAACTGAATGGTTGTCAATGTGTGCTTTCAACTGACAGAGTTAAACTCACGTTTGGATTCAGCGGTTTACAAACCCTTTTTGTGCAGAATCCCAAAACCGGTAATTCCAGCTCAATGCCGGCATACGTACTAAACAGCAGGAAACTTCGTCTAAAACTCAGGAGAAACGTTTCCTTGAAACTGCTCTGCTGTGCGTTCGTTCACCTAAGAGAGTTGAATCTATGTTGAGATTCAGCGAGTCAGAAACACGTTTCTTCTAGGAGCTGCGTTGGGATATTCCCGAGTGAATGGGACCATAGGCTGTACGGAGAAATATCTGCTTCTAAAACCAAAAGGGTGCTATCAAACTGAATGGTTGTCAATGTGTGCATTCAACTGACAGAGTTAAACTCACGTGTGGATTCAGCGGTTTGCAAACGCTTTCTGTGCAGAATCCCAAAACCGGTATTTCCAGCCCAATGCCGGCATCCGTACTAAACAGCAGGAAACTTCGTCTAAAACTCAGGAGAAACGTTTCCATGAAACTGCTCTGCTGTGCGTTCGTTCACCTAAGAGAGTTGAATCTATGTTGAGATTCAGCGAGTCAGAAACACGTTTCTTCTAGGAGCTGCGTTGGGATATTCCCGAGTGAATGGGACCATAGGCTGTACAGAGAAATATCTGCTTCTAAAACCAAAACGGAGCTATCTAACAGGATGGTTGTCAATGTGTGCATTCAACTGACAGAGTTAAACTCACGTGTGGATTCAGCGGTTTGCAAACCCTTTCTTTGCAGAATCCCAAAACCGGTATTTCCAGCCCAATGCCGGCATCCGTACTCAGCAGCAGGAAACTTTGTCTAAAACTCAGGAGAAACGTTTCCTTCAAACTGCTCTGCTGTGCGTTCGTTCACCTAAGAGAGTTGAATCTATGTTGAGATTCAGCGAGTCAGAAACACGTTTCTTCTAGGAGCTGCGTTGGGATATTCCCGAGTGAATGGGACCATAGGCTGTACAGAGAAATATCTGCTTCTAAAACCAAAACGGAGCTATCTAACTGAATGGTTGTCAATGTGCGCATTCAACTGACAGAGTTAAACTCACGTGTGGATTCAGCGGTTTGCAAACCCTCTCTGTGCAGAATCCCAAAACCGGTATTTCCAGCCCAATGCCGGCATACGTACTAAACAGCAGGAAAATTCGTCTAAAACTCAGGAGAAACGTTTCCTTGAAACTGCTCTGCTGTGCCTTTGTTCACCTAAGAGACTTGAATCTATGTTGAGATTCAGCGAGTCAGAAACACGTTTCTTCCAGGAGCTGCGTGAGGATATTCCCGAGTGAATGGGACCATAGGCTGTACAGAGAAATATCTGCTTCTAAAACCAAAACGGAGCTATCTAACTGAATGGTTGTCAATGTGTGCATTCAACTGACAGAGTTAAACTCACGTGTGGATTCAGCGGTTTGCAAACCCTTTCTGTGCAGAAGCCAAAAACCGGTATTTCCAGCCCAATGCCGGCATCCGTACTAAGCAGCAGGAGACTTCGTCTAAAACTCCGGAGAAAAGTTTCCTTGAAACTGCTCTGCTGTGCTTTCGTTCACCTAAGAGAGTTGAATCTATGTTGAGATTCAGCGAGTCAGAAACACGTTTCTTCTAGGAGCTGCGTTGGGATATTCCCGAGTGAATGGGACCATAGGCTGTACAGAGAAATATCTGCTTCTAAAACAAAAACGGAACTATCTAACTGAATGTTTGTCAATGTGTGCATTCAACTGACAGATTTAAACTCACATGTGGATTCAGCGGTTTGCAAACCCTTTCTGTGCAGAATCCCAAAACCGGTATTTCCAGCCAAATGCCGGCATCCGTACTAAACTGCAGGAAACTTCGTCTAAAACTCAGGAGAAACGTTTCCTTGAAACTGCTCTGCTGTGCGTTCGTTCAACTAAGAGAGTTGAATCTATGTTGAGATTCAGCCAGTCAGAAACACGTTTCTTCTAGGAGCTGCGTTGGGATATTCCCGAGTGAATCAGACCATAGGCTGTACAGAGAAATATCTGCTTCTAAAACCAAAACGGAGCTATTTAACTGGATGGTTGTCAATGTGTGCATTCAACTGACAAAGTTAAACTCACGTGTGGATTCAGCGGTTTGCAAACCCTTTCTTTGCAGAATCCCAAAACCGGTATTTCCAGCCCAATGCCGGCATCCGTACTAAACAGCAGGAAACTTCGTCTAAAACTCAGGAGAAACGTTTCTTTGAAACTGCTCTGCTGTTCGTTCGTTCACCTAAGAGAGTTGAATCTATGTTGAGATTCAGCGAGTCAGAAACACGTTTCTTCCAGGAGCTGCGTTGGGATATTCCCTTGTGAATGGGACCATAGGCTGTACAGAGAAATATCTGCTCCTAAAACCAAAAGGGTGCTATCTAACTGAATGGTTGTCAATGTGTGCATTCAACTGACAGAGTTAAACTCACGTTTGGATTCAGCGGTTTACAAACCCTTTCTGTGCAGAATCCCAAAACGGGTAATTGCAGCTCAATGCCGGCATATGTACTAAACTGCAGGAAACTTCGTCTAAAACTCAGGAGAAACGTTTCCTTGAAACTGTTCTGCTGTGCGTTCGTTCAACTAAGAGAGTTGAATCTATGTTGAGATTCAGCGAGTCAGAAACACGTTTCTTCTAGGAGCTGCGTTGGGATATTCCCGAGTGAATCAGACCATAGGCTGTACAGAGAAATATCTGCTTCTAAAACCAAAACGGAGCTAACTAACTGGATTTTTGTCAATGTGTGCATTCAACTGACAAAGTTAAACTCACGTATGGATTCAGCGGTTTGCAAACCCTTTCTGTGCAGAATCCCAAAACCGGTATTTCCAGCCCAATGCCGGCATCCGTAGTAAACAGCAGGAAACTTCGTCTAAAACTCTGGAGAAACGTTTCCTTGAAGCTGCTCTGCTGTGCGTTCGTTCACCTAAGAGAGTTGAATCTATGTTGAGATTCAGCGAGTCAGAAACACGTTTCTTCTAGGAGCTGCGTTGGGATATTCCCGAGTGAATGGGACCATAGGCTGTACAGAGAAATATCTGCTTCTAAAACCAAAACGGAGCTATCTAACTGAATGGTTGTCAATGTGTGCATTCAACTGACAGAGTTAATGTCACGTGTGGACTCAGCGGTTTACAAACCGTTTCTGTGCAGAATCCCAAAACCGGTATTTCCAGCCCAATGCCGGCATATGTACTAAACAGCAGGAAGCTTCGTCTAAAACTCAGGAGAAACGTTTCCTTGAAACTGCTCTGCTGTTCGTTCGTTCACCTAAGAGAGTTGAATCTATGTTGAGATTCAGCGAGTCAGAAACACGTTTCTTCTAGGAGATGCGTTGGGATATTCCCGAGTGAATGGGACCATAGGCTGTACATAGAAATATCTGCTTCTAAAACCAAAACGGAGCTAACTAACTGAATGGTTGTCAATGTGCGCATTCAACTGACAGAGTTAAACTCACGTGTGGATTCAGCGGTTTGCAAACCCTCTCTGTGCAGAATCCCAAAACCGGTATTTCCAGCCCAATGCCGGCATCCGTACTAAACAGCAGGAAACTTCGTCTAAAACTCAGGAGAAACGTTTCCTTGAAACTGCTCTGCTGTGCGTTCGTTCACCTAAGAGAGTTGAATCTATGTTGAGATTCAGCGAGTCAGAAACACGTTTCTTCTAGGAGCTGCGTTGGGATATTCCCGAGTGAATGGGACCATAGGCTGTACAGAGAAATATCTGCTTCTAAAACCGAAAGGGTGCTATCAAACTGAATGGTTGTCAATGTGTGCATTCAACTGACAGAGTTAAACTCACGTGAGGATTCAGCGGTTTGCAAACGCTTTCTGTGCAGAATCCCAAAACCGGTATTTCCAGCCCAATGCCGGCATCCGTACTAAACAGCAGGAAACTTCGTCTAAAACTCAGGGGAAACGTTTCCATGAAACTGTTCTGCTGTGCGTTCGTTCACCTAAGAGAGTTGAATCTATGTTGAGATTCAGCGAGTCAGAAACACGTTTCTTCTAGGAGCTGCGTTGGGATATTCCCGAGTGAATGGGACCATAGGCTGTACAGAGAAATATCTGCTTCTAAAACCAAAACGGAGCTATCTAACTGGATGGTTGTCAATGTGTGCATTCAACTGACAGAGTTAAACTCACGTGTGGATTCAGCGGTTTGCAAACCCTTTCTGTGCAGAATCCGAAAACCGGTATTTCCAGCCCAATGCCGGCATCCGTACTAAACAGCAGGAAATTTCGTCTAAAACTCAGGAGAAACGTTTCCTTGAAACTGCTCTGCTGTACGTTCGTTCACCTAAGACAGTTGAATCTATGTTGAGGTTCAGCGAGTCAGAAACACGTTTCTTCTAGGAGCTGCGTTGGGATATTCCCGAGTGAATGGGACCATAGGCTGTACAGAGAAATCTCTGTTTCTAAAACCAAAACGGAGCTATCTAACGGAATGGTTGTCAATGTGTGCATTCAACTGACAGAGTTAAACTCACGTGTGGATTCAGCGGTTTGCAAACCCTTTCTGTGCAGAAGCCAAAAACCGGTATTTCCAGCCCAATGCCGGCATCCGTACTAAACAGCAGGAGACTTCGTCTAAAACTCAGGAGAAACGTTTCCTTGAAACTGCTCTGCTGTGCGTTCGTTCACCTAAGAGAGTTGAATCTATGTTGAGATTCAGCGAGTCAGAAACACGTTTCTTCTAGGAGCTGCGTTGGGATATTCCCGAGTGAATGGGACCATAGGCTGTACAGAGAAATATCTGCTTCTAAAACCAAAACGGAGCTATCTAACTGAATGGTTGTCAATGTGTGCATTCAACTGACAGAGTTAAACTCACGTTTGGATTCAGCGGTTTACAAACCCTTTTTGTGCAGAATCCCAAAACCGGTAATTCCAGCTCACTGCCGGCATACGTACTAAACAGCAGGAAACTTCGTCTAAAACTCAGGAGAAACGTTTCCTTGAAACTGCTCTGCTGTGCGTTCGTTCACCTAAGAGAGTTGAATCTATGTTGAGATTCAGCGAGTCAGAAACACGTTTCTTCTAGGAGCTGCGTTGGGATATTCCCGAGTGAATGGGACCATAGGCTGTACAGAGAAATATCTGCTTCTAAAACCAAAAGGGTGCTATCAAACTGAATGGTTGTCAATGTGTGCATTCAACTGACAGAGTTAAACTCACGTGAGGATTCAGCGGTTTGCAAACGCTTTCTGTGCAGAATCCCAAAACCGGTATTTCCAGCCCAATGCCGGCATACGTACTAAACAGCAGGAAACTTCGTCTAAAACTCAGGGGAAACGTTTCCATGAAACTGCTCTGCTGTGCGTTCGTTCACCTAAGAGAGTTGAATCTATGTTGAGATTCAGCGAGTCAGAAACACGATTCTTCTAGGAGCTGCGTTGGGATATTCCCGAGTGAATGGGACCATAGGCTGTACAGAGAAATATCTGCTTCTAAAACCAAAACGGAGCTATCTAACTGGATGGTTGTCAATGTGTGCATTCAACTGACAGAGTTAAACTCACGTGTGGATTCAGCGGTTTGCAAACCCTTTCTGTGCAGAATCCGAAAACCGGTATTTCCAGCCCAATGCCGGCATCCGTACTAAACAGCAGGAAATTTCGTCTAAAACTCAGGAGAAACGTTTCCTTGAAACTGCTCTGCTGTACGTTCGTTCACCTAAGAGAGTTGAATCTATGTTGAGGTTCAGCGAGTCAGAAACACGTTTCTTCTAGGAGCTGCGTTGGGATATTCCCGAGTGAATGGGACCATAGGCTGTACAGAGAAATATCTGCTCCTAAAACCAAAAGGGTGCTATCTAACTGAATGGTTGTCAATGTGTGCATTCAACTGACAGAGTTAAACTCACGTGTGGATTCAGCGGTTTGCAAACCCTTTCTGTGCAGAATCCCAAAACCGGTATTTCCAGCCCAATGCCGGCATCCGTCCTAAACAGCAGGAAACTTCTTCTAAAACTCAGGAGAAACGTTTCCTTGAAACTGCTCTGCTGTGCGTTCGTTCACCTAAGAGAGTTGAATCTATGTTGAGATTCAGCGAGTCAGAAACACGTTTCTTCTAGGAGCTGCGTTGGGATATTCCCGAGTGAATGGGACCATTGGGCTGTACAGAGAAATATCCGCTTCTAAAACCAAAACGGAGCTTTCTAACTGAATGGTTGTCAATGTGTGCATTCAACTGACAGAGTTAAACTCACGTGTGGTTTCAGCGGTTTGCAGACCGTTTCTGTGCAGAATCCCAAAACCGGTATTTCCAGCCCAATGCCGGCATACGTACTAAACAGCAGGAAACTTCGTCTAAAACTCAGGAGAAAAGTTTCCTTGAAACTGCTCTGCTGTGCTTTCATTCACCTACGAGAGTTGAATCTATGTTGAGATTCAGCGAGTCAGAAACACGTTTCTTCTAGGAGCTGCGTTGGGATATTCCCGAGTGAATGTGACCATAGGCTGTACAGAGAAATATCTGCTTCTAAAACCAAAACGGAGCTATCAAACTGAATTTTTGTCAATGTGTGCATTCAACTGACAGAGTTAAACTCACGTGTGGATTCAGCGGTGTGCAAACCCTTTCTGTGCAGAATCCCAAAACCGTTATTTCCAGCCCAGTGCCGGCATACGTACTAAACAGCAGGAAACTTCGTCTAAAACTCAGGAGAAACGTTTCCTTGAAACAGCTCTGCTGTGCGTTCGTTCACCTAAGAGAGTTGAATCTATGTTGAGATTCAGTGAGTCAGAAACACGTGTCTTCTAGGAGCTGCGTTGGGATATTCGCGAGTGAATGGGACCATAGGCTGTACAGAGAAATATCTGCTTCTAAAACCAAAACGGAGCTATCTAACTGGATGGTTGTCAATGTGTGCATTCAACTGAGAGAGTTAAACTCACGTGTGGATTCAGCGGTTTGCAAACCCTTTCTGTGCAGAATCCGAAAACCGGTATTTCCAGCCCAATGCCGGCATCCGTACTAAACAGCAGGAAATTTCGTCTAAAACTCAGGAGAAACGTTTCCTTGAAACTGCTCTGCTGTACGTTCGTTCACCTAAGAGAGGTGAATCTATGTTGAGGTTCAGCGAGTCAGAAACACGTTTCTTCTAGGAGCTGCGTTGGGATATTCCCGAGTGAATGGGACCATAGGCTGTACAGAGAAATATCTGCTCCTAAAACCAAAAGGGTGCTATCTAACTGAATGGTTGTCAATGTGTGCATTCAACTGACAGAGTTAAACTCACGTGTGGATTCAGCGGTTTGCAAACCCTTTCTGTGCAGAATCCCAAAACCGGTATTTCCAGCCCAATGCCGGCATCCGTCCTAAACAGCAGGAAACTTCGTCTAAAACTCAGGAGAAACGTTTCCTTGAAACTGCTCTGCTGTGCGTTCGTTCACCTAAGAGAGTTGAATCTATGTTGAGATTCAGCGAGTCAGAAACACGTTTCTTCTAGGAGCTTCGTTGGGATATTCCCGAGTGAATGGGACCATAGGCTGTACAGAGAAATATCTGCTTCTAAAACCAAAACGGAGCTATCAAACTGAATTTTTGTCAATGTGTGCATTCAACTGACAGAGTTAAACTCACGTGTGGCTACAGCGGTGTGCAAACCCTTTCTGTGCAGAATCCCAAAACCGTTATTTCCAGCCCAATGCCGGCATACGTACTAAACAGCAGGAAACTTCGTCTAAAACTCAGGAGAAACGTTTCCTTGAAACTGCTCTGCTGTGCGTTCGTTCACCTAAGAGAGTTGAATCTATGTTGAGATTCAGCGAGTCAGAAACACGTGTCTTCAAGGAGCTGCGTTGGGATATTCGCGAGTGAATGGGACCATAGGCTGTACAGAGAAATATCTGCTACTAAAACCAAAAGGGTGCTATCTAACTGAATGGTTGTCAATGTGTGCATTCAACTGACAGAGTTAAACTCAGATTTGGATTCAGCGGTTTGCAAAGCCTTTCGGTGCAGAATCCCAAAACCGGTATTTCCAGCCCAATGCTGTCATCCGAACTAAACAGCAGGAAATTTCGTCTAAAACTCAGGAGAAACGTTTCCTTGAAACTGCTCTGCTGTGCGTTCGTTCACCTAAGAGAGTTGAATCTATGTTGAGATTCAGCGAGTCAGAAACACGTTTCTTCTAGGAGCTGCGTTGGGATATTCCCGAGTGAATGGGACCATAGGCTGTACAGAGAAATATCTGCTCCTAAAACCAAAAGGGTGCTATCTAACTGAATGGTTGTCAATGTGTGCATTCAACTGACAGAGTTAAACTCACGTTTGGATTCAGCGGTTTACAAACCCTTTTTGTGCAGAATCCCAAAACCGGTAATTCCAGCTCACTGCCGGCAAACGTACTAAACAGCAGGAAACTTCGTCTAAAACTCAGGAGAAACGTTTCCGTGAAACTGCTCTGCTGTGCGTTCGTTCACCTAAGAGAGTTGAATCTATGTTGAGATTCAGCGAGTCAGAAACACGTTTCTTCTAGGAGCTGCGTTGGGATATTCCCGAGTGAATGGGACCATAGGCTGTACAGAGAAATATCCGCTTCTAAAACCAAAGCGGAGCTTTCTAACTGAATGGTTGTCAATGTGTGCATTCAACTGACAGAGTTAAACTCACGTGTGGTTTCAGCGGTTTGCAGACCGTTTCTGTGCAGAATCCCAAAACCGGTATTTCCAGCCCAATGCCGGCATACGTACTAAACAGCAGGAAACTTCGTCTAAAACTCAGGAGAAAAGTTTCCTTGAAACTGCTCTGCTGTGCGTTCATTCACCTACGAGAGTTGAATCTATGTTGAGATTCAGAGAGTCAGAAACACGTTTCTTCTAGGAGCTGCGTTGGGATATTCCCGAGTGAATGTGACCATAGGCTGTACAGAGAAATATCTGCTTCTAAAACCAAAACGGAGCTATCAAACTGAATTTTTGTCAATGTGTGCATTCAACTGACAGAGTTAAACTCACGTGTGGATTCAGTGGTGTGCAAACCCTTTCTGTGCAGAATCCCAAAACCGTTATTTCCAGCCCAATGCCGGCATACGTACTAAACAGCAGGAAACTTCGTCTAAAACTCAGGAGAAACGTTTCCTTGAAACTGCTCTGCTGTGCGTTCGTTCACCTAAGAGAGTTGAATCTATGTTGAGATTCAGCGAGTCAGAAACACGTGTCTTCTAGGAGCTGCGTTGGGATATTCGCGAGTGAATGGGACCATAGGCTGTACAGAGAAATATCTGCTCCTAAAACCAAAAGGGTGCTATCTAACTGAATGGTTGTCAATGTGTGCATTCAACTGACAGAGTTAAACTCAAGTTTGGATTCAGCGGTTTGCAAAGCCTTTCGGTGCAGAATCCCAAAACCGGTATTTCCAGCCCAATGCTGGCATCCGTACTAAACAGCAGGAAATTTCGTCTAAAACTCAGGAGAAACGTTTCCTTGAAACTGCTCTGCTGTGCGTTCGTTCACCTAAGAGAGTTGAATCTATGTTGAGATTCAGCGAGTCCGAAACACGTTTCTTCTAGGAGCTGCGTTGGGATATTCCCGAGTGAATGGGACCATAGGCTGTACAGAGAAATATCTGCTCCTAAAACCAAAAGGGTGCTATCTAACTGAATGGTTGTCAATGTGTGCTTTCAACTGACAGAGTTAAACTCACGTTTGGATTCAGCGGTTTACAAACCCTTTTTGTGCAGAATCCCAAAACCGGTAATTCCAGCTCAATGCCGGCATACGTACTAAACAGCAGGAAACTTCGTCTAAAATTCAGGAGAAACGTTTCCTTGAAACTGCTCTGCTGTGCGTTCGTTCACCTAAGAGAGTTGAATCTATGTTGAGATTCAGCGAGTCAGAAACACGTTTCTTCTAGGAGCTGCGTTGGGATATTCCCGAGTGAATGGGACCATAGGCTGTACAGAGAAATATCTGCTTCTAAAACCAAAAGGGTGCTATCAAACTGAATGGTTGTCAATGTGTGCATTCAACTGACAGAGTTAAACTCACGTGAGGATTCAGCGGTTTGCAAACGCTTTCTGTGCAGAATCCCAAAACCGGTATTTCCAGCCCAATGCCGGCATACGTACTAAACAGCAGGAAACTTCGTCTAAAACTCAGGGGAAACGTTTCCATGAAACTGCTCTGCTGTGCGTTCGTTCACCTAAGAGAGTTGAATCTATGTTGAGATTCAGCGAGTCAGAAACACGATTCTTCTAGGAGCTGCGTTGGGATATTCCCGAGTGAATGGGACCATAGGCTGTACAGAGAAATATCTGCTTCTAAAACCAAAACGGAGCTATCTAACTGGATGGTTGTCAATGTGTGCATTCAACTGACAGAGTTAAACTCACGTGTGGATTCAGCGGTTTGCAAACCCTTTCTGTGCAGAATCCGAAAACCGGTATTTCCAGCCCAATGCCGGCATCCGTACTAAACAGCAGGAAATTTCGTCTAAAACTCAGGAGAAACGTTTCCTTGAAACTGCTCTGCTGTACGTTCGTTCACCTAAGAGAGTTGAATCTATGTTGAGGTTCAGCGAGTCAGAAACACGTTTCTTCTAGGAGCTGCGTTGGGATATTCCCGAGTGAATGGGACCATAGGCTGTACAGAGAAATATCTGCTCCTAAAACCAAAAGGGTGCTATCTAACTGAATGGTTGTCAATGTGTGCATTCAACTGACAGAGTTAAACTCACGTGTGGATTCAGCGGTTTGCAAACCCTTTCTGTGCAGAATCCCAAAACCGGTATTTCCAGCCCAATGCCGGCATCCGTCCTAAACAGCAGGAAACTTCTTCTAAAACTCAGGAGAAACGTTTCCTTGAAACTGCTCTGCTGTGCGTTCGATCACCTAAGAGAGTTGAATCTATGTTGAGATTCAGCGAGTCAGAAACACGTTTCTTCTAGGAGCTGCGTTGGGATATTCCCGAGTGAATGGGACCATTGGGCTGTACAGAGAAATATCCGCTTCTAAAACCAAAACGGAGCTTTCTAACTGAATGGTTGTCAATGTGTGCATTCAACTGACAGAGTTAAACTCACGTGTGGTTTCAGCGGTTTGCAAACCATTTCTGTGCGGAATCCCAAAACCGGAATTTCCAGCCCAATGCCGGCATACGTACTAAACAGCAGGAAACTTCGTCTAAAACTCAGCAGAAACGTTTCCTTGAAACTGCTCTGCTGTGCGTTCGTTCACCTAAGATAGTTGAATCTATGTTGAGATTCAGCGAGTCAGAAACACGTTTCTTCTAGGAGCTGCGTTGGGATATTCCAGAGTGAATGGGACCATAGTCTGTACAGAGAAATATCTGCTTCTAAAAACAAAACGGAGCTATCTAACTGGATGGTTGTCAATGTGTGCATTCAACTGACAAAGTTAAACTCACGTGTGGATTCAGCGGTTTGCAAACCCTTTCTGTGCAGAATCCCAAAACCGGTATTTGCAGCCCAATGCCGGCATACGTACTAAACTGCAGGAAACTTCGTCTAAAACTCAGGAGAAACGTTTCCTTGAAACTGCTCTGCTGTGCGTTCGTTCACCTAAGAGAGTTGAATCTATGTTGAGATTCAGCGAGTCAGAAACACGTTTCTTCCAGGAGCTGCGTTGGGATATTCCCGAGTGAATGGGACCATAGGCTGTACAGAGAAATATCTGCTTCTAAAACCAAAACGGAGCTATCTAACTGGATGGTTGTCAATGTGTGCATTCAACTGACAGAGTTAAACTCACGTGTGGATTCAGCGGTTTGCAAACCCTTTCTGTGCAGAATCCCAAAACCGGTATTTCCAGGCCAATGCCGGCATGCGTACTAAACAGCAGGAGACTTCGTCTAAAACTCAGGAGAAAAGTTTCCTTGAAACTGCTCTGCTGTGCGTTCGTTCACCTAAGAGAGTTGAATCTATGTTGAGATTCAGCGAGTCAGAAACACGTTTCTTCTAGGAGCTGCGTTGGGATATTCCAGAGTCAATGGGACCATAGTCTGTACAGAGAAATATCTGCTTCTAAAAACAAAACGGAGCTATCTAACTGGATAGTTGTCAATGTGTGCATTCAACTGACAAAGTTAAACTCACGTGTGGATTCAGCGGTTTGCAAACCCTTTCTGTGCAGAATCCCAAAACCGGTATTTCCAGCCCAATGCCGGCATACGTACTAAACTGCAGGAAACTTCGTCTAAAACTCTGGAGAAACGTTTCCTTGAAACTGCTCTGCTGTGCGTTCGTTCACCTAAGAGAGTTGAATCTACGTTGAGATTCAGCGAGTCAGAAACACGTTTCTTCCAGGAGCTGCGTTGGGATATTCCTGAGTGAATGGGACCGTAGTCTGTACAGAGAAATATCTGCTTCTAAAACCAAAACGGAGCTATGTAACTGCATGGTTGTCAATGTGTGCATTCAACTGACAAAGTTAAACTCACGTGTGGATTCAGCGGTTTGCAAACCCTTTCTGTGCAGAATCCCAAAACCGGTATTTCCAGCCCAATGCCGGCATCCGTACTAAACAGCAGGAAACTTCGTCTAAAACTCAGGAGAAACGTTTCCTTGAAACTGCTCTGCTGTGCGTTCGTTCACCTAAGAGAGTTGAATATATGTTGAGATTCAGCGAGTCAGAAACACGTTTCTTCTAGGTCCTGCGTTGGGATATTCCCGAGTGAATGGGACCATAGGCTGTACAGAGAAATATCTGTTTCTAAAAACAAAACGGAGCCATGTAACTGAATGGTTGTCAATGTGTGCATTCAACTGACAGAGATAAAGTCACGTGTGGATTCAGCGGTTTGCAAACCCTTTCTGTGCAGAATCCCAAAACCGGTATTTCCAGCCCAATGCCGGCATACGTACTAAACAGCAGGAAACTTCGTCTAAAACTCAGGAGAAACGTTTCCTTGAAACTGCTCTGCTGTGCGTTCGTTCACCTAAGAGAGTTGAATCTATGTTGAGATTCAGCGAGTCAGAAACACGTTTCTTCCAGGAGCTGCGTTGGGATATTCCCGAGTGAATGGGACCATAGGCTGTACAGAGAAATATCTGCTTCTAAAACCAAAAGGGTGCTATCAAACTGAATGGTTGTCAATGTGTGCATTCAACTGACAGAGTTAAACTCACGTGTGGATTCAGCGGTTTGCAAACCCTTTCTGTGCAGAATCCCAAAACCGGTATTTCCAGCCCAATGCCGGCATACGTACTAAACTGCAGGAAACTTCGTCTAAAACTCTGGAGAAACGTTTCCTTGAAACTGCTCTGCTGTGCGTTCGTTCACCTAAGAGAGTTGAATCTACGTTGAGATTCAGCGAGTCAGAAACACGTTTCTTCCAGGAGCTGCGTTGGGATATTCCTGAGTGAATGGGACCATAGGCTGTACAGAGAAATATCTGCTTCTAAAACCAAAACGGAGCTATCTAACTGAATGGTTGTCAATGTGTGCATTCAACTGACAGAGTTAAACTCATGTTTGTATTCAGTGGTTTGCAAACCCTTTCTGTGCAGAATCCCAAAATCGGTATTTGCAGCCCAATGCCGGCATACGTACTAAACAGCAGGAAACTTCGTCTAAAACTCAGGAGAAACGTTTCCTTGAAACTGCTCTGCTGTGCGTTCGTTCACCTAAGAGAGTTGAATCTATGTTGATATTCAGCGAGTCAGAAACACGTTTCTTCTCGGAGCTGCGTTGGGATATTCCCTTGTGAATGGGACCACAGGGTGTATAGAGAAATATCCGCTCCTAAAACCAAAAGGGTGCTATCTAACTGAATGGTTGTCAATGTGTGCATTCAACTGACAGAGTTAAACTCACGTTTGGATTCAGCGGTTTACAAACCCTTTCTGTGCAGAATCCCAAAACCGGTAATTCCAGCTCAATGCCGGCATACGTACTAAATGCAGGAAACTTCGTCTAAAACTCAGGAGAAACGTTTCCTTGAAACTGCTCTGCTGTGCGTTCGTTCAACTAAGAGAGTTGAATCTATGTTGAGATTCAGCGAGTCAGAAACACGTTTCTTCTAGGAGCTGCGTTGGGATATTCCCGAGTGAATCAGACCATAGGCTGTACAGAGAAATATCTGCTTCTAAAACCAAAACGGAGCTATCTAACTGGATGGTTGTCAATGTGTGCATTCAACTGACAAAGTTAAACTCACGTGTGTATTCAGCGGTTTGCAAACCCTTTCTGTGCAGAATCCCAAAACCGGTATTTCCAGCCCAATGCCGGCATCCGTACTAAACAGCAGGAAACTTCGTCTAAAACTCAGGAGAAACGTTTCTTTGAAACTGCTCTGCTGTGCGTTCGTTCACCTAAGAGAGTTGAATCTATGTTGAGATTCAGCGAGTCAGAAACACGTTTCTTCTAGGAGCTGCGTTGGGATATTCCCTTGTGAATGGGACCATAGGCTGTACAGAGAAATATCTGCTCCTAAAACCAAAAGGGTACTATCTAACTGAATGGTTGTCAATGTGTGCATTCAACTGACAGAGTTAAACTCACGTTTGGATTCAGCGGTTTACAAACCCTTTCTATGCAGAATCCCAAAACCGGTAATTCCAACTCAATGCCGGCATATGTACTAAACTGCAGGAAACTTCGTCTAAAACTCAGGAGAAACGTTTCCTTGAAACTGCTCTGCTGTGCGTTCGTTCACCTAAGAGAGTTGAATCTATGTTGAGATTCAACGAGTCAGAAACACGTTTCTTCTAGGAGCTGCGTTGGGATATTCCCGAGTGAATGGGACCATAGGCTGTACAGAGAAATATCTGCTTCTAAAACCAAAACGGAGCTATCTAACTGGATGGTTGTCAATGTGTGCATTCAACTGACAAAGTTAAACTCACGTTTGGATTCAGCGGTTTGCAAACCCTTTCTGTGCAGAATCCCAAAACCGGTATTTCCAGCCCAATGCCGGCATCCGTACTAAACAGCAGGAAACTTCGTCTAAAACTCAGGAGAAACGTTTCCTTGAAACTGCTCTGCTGTGCGTTCGTTCACCTAAGAGAGTTGAATCTATGTTGAGATTCAGCGAGTCAGAAGCACGTTTCTTCTAAGAGCTGCGATGGGATATTCCCGAGTGAATGGGACCATAGGCTGTACAGAGAAATATCTGCTTCTAAAACCAAAAGGGTGCTATCAAACTGAATGGTTGTCAATGTGTGCATTCAACTGACAGAGTTAAACTCACGTGTGGATTCAGCGGTTTGCAAATCCTTTCTGTGCAGAATCCCAAAACCGGTATTTCCAGCCCAATGCCGGCATACGTACTAAACAGCAGGAAACTTCGTCTAAAACTCTGGAGAAACGTTTCTTTGAAACTGCTCTGCTGTGCGTTCGTTCACCTAAGAGAGTTGAATCTATGTTGAGATTCAGCGAGTCAGAAACACGTTTCTTCTAGGAGCTGCGTTGGGATATTCCCTTGTGAATGGGACCATAGGCTGTACAGAGAAATATCTGCTCCTAAAACCAAAAGGGTACTATCTAACTGAATGGTTGTCAATGTGTGCATTCAACTGACAGAGTTAAACTCACGTTTGGATTCAGCGGTTTACAAACCCTTTCTGTGCAGAATCCCAAAACCGATAATTCCAACTCAATGCCGGCATATGTACTAAACTGCAGGAAACTTCGTCTAAAACTCAGGAGAAACGTTTCCTTGAAACTGCTCTGCTGTGCGTTCGTTCACCTAAGAGAGTTGAATCTATGTTGAGATTCAACGAGTCAGAAACACGTTTCTTCTAGGAGCTGCGTTGGGATATTCCCGAGTGAATGGGACCATAGGCTGTACAGAGAAATATCTGCTTCTAAAACCAAAACGGAGCTATCTAACTGGATGGTTGTCAATGTGTGCATTCAACTGACAAAGTTAAACTCACGTTTGGATTCAGCGGTTTGCAAACCCTTTCTGTGCAGAATCCCAAAACCGGTATTTCCAGCCCAATGCCGGCATCCGTACTAAACAGCAGGAAACTTCGTCTAAAACTCAGGAGAAACGTTTCCTTGAAACTGCTCTGCTGTGCGTTCGTTCACCTAAGAGAGTTGAATCTATGTTGAGATTCAGCGAGTCAGAAGCACGTTTCTTCTAAGAGCTGCGATGGGATATTCCCGAGTGAATGGGACCATAGGCTGTACAGAGAAATATCTGCTTCTAAAACCAAAAGGGTGCTATCAAACTGAATGGTTGTCAATGTGTGCATTCAACTGACAGAGTTAAACTCACGTGTGGATTCAGCGGTTTGCAAATCCTTTCTGTGCAGAATCCCAAAACCGGTATTTCCAGCCCAATGCCGGCATCCGTACTAAACAGCAGGAAACTTCGTCTAAAACTCTGGAGAAACGTTTCTTTGAAACTGCTCTGCTGTGCGTTCGTTCACCTAAGAGAGTTGAATCTATGTTGAGATTCAGCGAGTCAGAAACACGTTTCTTCTAGGAGCTGCGTTGGGATATTCCCGAGTGAATGGGACCATAGGCTGTACAGAGAAATATCTGCTTCTAAAACCAAAACGGAGCTATCTAACTGAATGGTTGTCAATGTGTGCATTCAACTGACAGAGTTAAACTCACGTGTGGATTCAGCGGTTTGCAAACCCTCTCTGTGCAGAATCCCAAAACCGTTATTCCCAGCCCAATGCCGGCATACGTACTAAACAGCAGGAAACTTCGTCTAAAACTCAGGAGAAACGTTTCCTTGAAACTGCTCTGCTGTGCGTTTGTTCACCTAAGAGACTTGAATCTATGTTGAGATTCAGCGAGTCAGAAACACGTTTCTTCCAGGAGCTGCGTGAGGATATTCCCGAGTGAATGGGACCATAGGCTGTACAGAGAAATATCTGCTTCTAAAACCAAAACGGAGCTATCTAACTGAATGGTTGTCAATGTGTGCATTCAACTGACAGAGTTAAACTCACGTGTGGATTCAGTGGTTTGCAAACCCTTTCTGTGCAGAATCCCAAAACCGGTATTTCCAGCCCAATGCCGGCATACGTACTAAACAGCAGGAAACTTCGTCTAAAACTCAGGAGAAACGTTTCCTTGAAACTGCTCTGCTGTGCGTTCGTTCACTTAAGAGAGTTGAATCTATGTTGAGATTCAGCGAGTCAGAAACACGTTTCTTCTAGGAGCTGCGTTGGGATATTCCCGAGTGAATTGGACCATAGGCTGTACAGAGAAATATCTGTTTCTAAAACCAAAACGGAGCTATCTAACGGAATGGTTGTCAATGTGTGCATTCAACTGACAGAGTTAAACTCACGTGTGGATTCAGCGGTTTGCAAACCCTTTCTGTGCAGAAGCCAAAAACCGGTATTTCCAGCCCAATGCCGGCATACATACTAAACAGCAGGAAACTTCGTCTAAAACTCAGGAGAAACGTTTCCTTGAAACTGCTCTGCTGTGCGTTCGTTCACCTAAGAGACTTGAATCTATGTTGAGGTTCAGCGAGTCAAAAACACGTTTCTTCTAAGAGCTGCGTTGGGATATTCCCGAGTGAATGGGACCATAGGCTGTACAGAGAAATATCTGCTTCTAAAACCAAAACTGAGCTATCTAACGGAATGGTTGTCAATGTGTGCATTCAACTGACAGAGTTAAACTCACGTGTGGATTCAGCGGTTTGCAAACCCTTTCTGTGCAGAAGCCAAAAACCGGTATTCCCAGCCCAATGTCGGCATCCGTACTAAACAGCAGGAGACTTCGTCTAAAACTCAGGAGAAAAGTTTCCTTGAAACTGCTCTGCTGTGCTTTCGTTCACCTAAGAGAGTTGAATCTATGTTGAGATTCAGCGAGTCAGAAACACGTTTCTTCTAGGAGCTGCGTTGGGATATTCCCGAGTGAATGGGACCATAGGCTGTACAGAGAAATATCTGCTTCTAACACAAAAACGGAACTATCTAACTGAATGGTTGTCAATGTGTGCATTCAACTGACAGAGTTAAACTCACATGTGGATTCAGCGGTTTGCAAACCCTTTCTGTGCAGAATCCCAAAACCGGTATTTCCAGCCCAATGCCGGCATCCGTACTAAACAGCAGGAAACTTCGTCTAAAACTCAGGAGAAACGTTTCCTTGAAACTGCTCTGCTGTGCGTTCGTTCACTTAAGAGAGTTGAATCTATGTTGAGATTCAGCGAGTCAGAAACACGTTTCTTCTAGGAGCTGCGTTGGGATATTCCCGAGTGAATGGGACCATAGACTGTACAGAGAAATATCTGCTTCTAAAACCAAAACGGAGCTATCTCACTGAATGGTTGTCAGTGTGTGCATTCAACTGACAGAGTTAAACTCACGTGTGTATTCAGTGGTTTGCAAACCATTTCTGTGCAGAATCCCAAAACCGGTATTTCCAGCCCAATGCCGGCATACGTACTAAACAGCAGGAAACTTCGTCTAAAACTCAGCAGAAACGTTTCCTTGAAACTGCTCTGCTGTGCGTTCGTTCACCTAAGAGAGTTGAATCTATGTTGAGATTCAGCGAGTCAGAAACGCGTTTCTTCTAGGAGCTGCGTTGGGATATTCCAGAGTGAATGGGACCATAGGCTGTACAGAGAAATATCTGCTTCTAAAAACAAAACGGAGCTATCTAACTGGATGGTTGTCAATGTGTGCATTCAACTGACAAAGTTAAACTCACGTGTGGATTCAGCGGTTTGCAAACCCTTTCTGTGCAGAATCCCAAAACCGGTATTTCCAGCCCAATGCCGGCATACGTACTAAACTGCAGGAAACTTCGTCTAAAACTCAGGAGAAACGCTTCCTTGAAACTGCTCTGCTGTGCGTTCGTTCACCTAAGAGAGTTGAATCTATGTTGAGATTCAGCGAGTCAGAAACACGTTTCTTCCAGGAGCTGCGTTGGGATATTCCTGAGTGAATGGGACCATAGGCTGTACAGAGAAATATCTGCTTCTAAAACCAAAACGGAGCTATCTAACTGAATGGTTGTCAATGTGTGCATTCAACTGACAGAGTTAAACTCACGTGTGTATTCAGTGGTTTGCAAACCCTTTCTGTGCAGAATCCCAAAACCGGTATTTCCAGCCAAATGCCGGCATCAGTACTAAACAGCAGGAAACTTCGTCTAAAACTCAGGAGAAACGTTTCCTTGAAACTGCTCTGCTGTGCGTTCGTTCACCTAAGAGAGTTGAATCTATGTTGATATTCAGCGAGTCAGAAACACGTTTCTTCTAGGAGCTGCGTTGGGATATTCCCGAGTGAATGGGACCATAGGCTGTACAGAGAAATATCTGCTTCTAAAACCAAAACGGAGCTATCTAACTGAATGGTTGTCAATGTGTGCTTTCAACTGACAGAGTTAATCTCACGTGTGGATTCAGCGGTTTGCAAACCCTCTCTGTGCAGAATCCCAAAACCGTTATTTCCAGCCCAATGTCGGCATACGTACTAAACAGCAGGAAACTTCGTCTAAAACTCAGGAGAAACGTTTCCTTGAAACTGCTCTGCTGTGCGTTTGTTCACCTAAGAGACTTGAATCTATGTTGAGATTCAGCGAGTCAGAAACACGTTTCTTCCAGGAGCTGCGTGAGGATATTCCCGAGTGAATGGGACCATAGGCTGTACAGAGAAATATCTGCTTCTAAAACCAAAACGGAGCTATCTAACTGAATGGTTGTCAATGTGTGCATTCAACTGACAGAGTTAAACTCACGTGTGGATTCAGTGGTTTGCAAACCCTTTCTGTGCAGAATCCCAAAACCGGTATTTCCAGCCCAATGCTGGCATACGTACTAAACAGCAGGAAACTTCGTCTAAAACTCAGGAGAAACGTTTCCTTGAAACTGCTCTGCTGTGCGTTCGTTCACTTAAGAGAGTTGAATCTATGTTGAGATTCAGCGAGTCAGCAACACGTTTCTTCTAGGAGCTGCGTTGGGATATTCCCGAGTGAATTGGACCATAGGCTGTACAGAGAAATATCTGTTTCTAAAACCAAAACGGAGATATCTAACAGAATGGTTGTCAATGTGTGCATTCAACTGACAGAGTTAAACTCACGTGTGGATTCAGGGGTTTGCAAACCCTTTCTGTGCAGAAGCCAAAAACCGGTATTTCCAGCCCAATGCCGGCATACGTACTAAACAGCAGGAAACTTCGTCTAAAACTCAGCAGAAACGTTTCCTTGAAACTGCTCTGCTGTGCGTTCGTTCACCTAAGAGAGTTGAATCTATGTTGAGATTCAGCGAGTCAGAAACACGTTTCTTCTAGGAGCTGCGTTGGGATATTCCAGAGTGAATGGGACCATAGTCTGTACAGAGAAATATCTGCTTCTAAAAACAAAACGGAGCTATCTAACTGGATGGTTGTCAATGTGTGCATTCAACTGACAAAGTTAAACTCACGTGTGGATTCAGCGGTTTGCAAACCCTTTCTGTGCAGAATCCCAAAACCGGTATTTCCAGCCCAATGCCGGCATACGTACTAAACTGCAGGAAACTTCGTCTAAAACTCAGGAGAAACGCTTCCTTGAAACTGCTCTGCTGTGCGTTCGTTCACCTAAGAGAGTTGAATCTATGTTGAGATTCAGCGAGTCAGAAACACGTTTCTTCTAGGAGCTGCGTTGGGATATTCCTGAGTGAATGGGACCATAGGCTGTACAGAGAATTATCTGCTTCTAAAACCAAAACGGAGCTATCTAACTGAATGGTTGTCAATGTGTGCATTCAACTGACAGAGTTAAACTCACGTGTGTATTCAGTGGTTTGCAAACCCTTTCTGTGCAGAATCCCAAAACCGGTATTTCCAGCCCAATGCCGGCATACGTACTAAACAGCAGGAAACTTCGTCTAAAACTCAGGAGAAACGTTTCCTTGAAACTGCTCTGCTGTGCGTTCGTTCACCTAAGAGAGTTGAATCTATGTTGATATTCAGCGAGTCAGAAACACGTTTCTTCTAGGAGTTGCGTTGGGATATTCCCTTGTGAATGGGACCATAGGCTGTACAGAGAAATATCTGCTCCTAAAACCAAAAGGGTGCTACCTAACTGAATGGTTGTCAATGTGTGCATTCAACTGACAGAGTTAAACTCACGTTTGGATTCATCTGTTTACAAACCCTTTCTGTGCAGAATTCCAAAACCGGTAATTCCAGCTCAATGCCGGCATCCGAACTAAACAGCAGGAAACTTCGTCTAAAACTCAGGAGAAACGTTTCCTTGAAACTGCTCTGCTGTGCGTTCGTTCAACTAAGAGAGTTGAATCTATGTTGAGATTCAGCCAGTCAGAAACACGTTTCTTCTAGGAGCTGCGTTGGGATATTCCCGAGTGAATCAGACCATAGGCTGTACAGAGAAATATCTGCTTCTAAAACCAAAACGGAGCTATTTAACTGGATGGTTGTCAATGTGTGCATTCAACTGACAAAGTTAAACTCACGTGTGGATTCAGCGGTTTGCAAACCCTTTCTTTGCAGAATCCCAAAACCGGTATTTCCAGCCCAATGCCGTCATCCGTACTAAACAGCAGGAAACTTCGTCTAAAACTCAGGAGAAACGTTTCTTTGAAACTGCTCTGCTGTGCGTTCGTTCACCTAAGAGAGTTGAATCTATGTTGAGATTCAGCGAGTCAGAAACACGTTTCTTCTAGGAGATGCGTTGGGATATTCCCGAGTGAATGGGACCATAGGCTGTACAGAGAAATATCTGCTTCTAAAACCAAAACGGAGCTATCTAACTGAATGGTTGTCAATGTGCGCATTCAACTGACAGAGTTAAACTCACGTGTGGATTCAGCGGTTTGCTAACCCTCTCTGTGCAGAATCCCAAAACCCGTATTTCCAGGCAAATGCCGGCATACCTACTAAACAGCAGGAAACTTCGTCTAAAACTCAGGAGAAACGTTTCCTTGAAACTGCTCTGCTGTGCGTTTGTTCACCTAAGAGACTTGAATCTATGTTGAGATTCAGCGAGTCAGAAACACGTTTCTTCCAGGAGCTCCGTGAGGATATTCCCGAGTGAATGGGACCATAGGCTGTACAGAGAAATATCTGCTTCTAAAACCAAAACGGAGCTATCTAACTGAATGGTTGTCAATGTGTGCATTCAACTGACAGAGTTAAACTCACGTGTGGATTCAGTGGTTTGCAAACCCTTTCTGTGCAGAATCCCAAAACCGGAATTTCCAGCCCAATGCCGCCATACGTACTAAACAGCAGGAAACTTCGTCTAAAACTCAGGAGAAACGTTTCCTTGAAACTGCTCTGCTGTGCGTTCGTTCACTTAAGAGAGTTGAATCTATGTTGAGATTCAGCGAGTCAGAAACACGTTTCTTCTAGGAGCTGCGTTGGGATATTCCCGAGTGAATGGGACCATAGGCTGTACAGAGAAATATCTGCTTCTAAAACCAAAACGGAGCTATCTAACTGAATGGTTTTCAATGTGTGCATTCAACTGACAGAGTTAAACTCACGTGTGGATTCAGCGGTTTGCAAACCCTTTCTGTGCAGAAGCCAAAAACCGGTATTTCCAGCCCAATGCCGGCATCCGTACTAAACAGCAGGAAACTTCGTCTAAAACTCTGGAGAAACGTTTCTTTGAAACTGCTCTGCTGTGCGTTCGTTCACCTAAGAGAGTTGAATCTATGTTGAGATTCAGCGAGTCAGAAACACGTTTCTTCTAGGAGCTGCGTTGGGATATTCCCGAGTGAATGGGACCATAGGCTGTACAGAGAAATATCTGCTTCTAAAACCAAAACGGAGTTATCTAACTGAATGGTTGTCAATGTGTGCATTCAACTGACAGAGTTAATATCACGTGTGGACTCAGCGGTTTGCAAACCGTTTCTGTGCAGAATCCCAACACCGGTATTTCCAGCCCAATGCCGGCATATGTACTAAACAGCAGGAAGCTTCGTCTAAAACTCAGGAGAAACGTTTCCTTGAAACTGCTCTGCTGTTCGTTCGTTCACCTAAGAGAGTTGAATCTATGTTGAGATTCAGCGAGTCAGAAACACGTTTCTTCTAGGAGATGCGTTGGGATATTCCCGAGTGAATGGGACCATAAGCTGTACAGAGAAATATCTGCTTCTAAAACCAAAACGGAGCTATCTAACTGAATGGTTGTCAATGTGCGCATTCAACTGGCAGAGTTAAACTCACGTGTGGATTCAGCGGTTTGCAAACCCTCTCTGTGCAGAATCCCAAAACCGGTATTTCCAGCCCAATGCCGGCATACGTACTAAACAGCAGGAAACTTCGTCTAAAACTCAGGAGAAACGTTTCCTTGAAACTGCTCTGCTGTGCGTTTGTTCACCTAAGAGACTTGAATCTATGTTGAGATTCAGCGAGTCAGAAACACGTTTCCTCCAGGAGCTGCGTGAGGATATTCCCGAGTGAATGGGACCATAGGCTGTACAGAGAAATATCTGCTTCTAAAACCAAAACGGAGCTATCTAACTGAATGGTAGTCAATGTGTGCATTCAACTGACAGAGTTAAACTCACGTGTGGATTCAGTGGTTTGCAAACCCTTTCTGTGCAGAATCCCAAAACCGGTATTTCCAGCCCAATGCCGGCATACGTACTAAACAGCAGGAAACTTCGTCGAAAACTCAGGAGAAAGGTTTCCTTGAAACTGCTCTGCTGTGCGTTCGTTCACTTAAGAGAGTTGAATCTATGTTGAGATTCAGCGAGTCAGAAACACGTTTCTTCTAGGAGCTGCGTTGGGATATTCCCGAGTGAATGGGACCATAGGCTGTACAGAGAAATATCTGCTTCTAAAACCAAAACGGAGCTATCTAACTGAATGGTTGTCAATGTGCGCATTCAACTGACAGAGTTAAACTCACGTGTGGATTCAGCGGTTTGCAAACCCTCTCTGTGCAGAATCCCAAAACCCGTATTTCCAGCGAAATGCCGGCATACCTACTAAACAGCAGGAAACTTCGTCTAAAACTCAGGAGAAACGTTTCCTTGAAACTGCTCTGCTGTGCGTTTGTTCACCTAAGAGACTTGAATCTATGTTGAGATTCAGCGAGTCAGAAACACGTTTCTTCCAGGAGCTGCGTGAGGATATTCCCGAGTGAATGGGACCATAGGCTGTACAGAGAAATATCTGCTTCTAAAACCAAAACGGAGCTATCTAACTGAATGGTTGTCAATGTGTGCATTCAACTGACAGAGTTAAACTCACGTGTGGATTCAGTGGTTTGCAAACCCTTTCTGTGCAGAATCCCAAAACCGGAATTTCCAGACCAATGCCGGCATACGTACTAAACAGCAGGAAACTTCGTCTAAAACTCAGGAGAAACGTTTCCTTGAAACTGCTCTGCTGTGCGTTCGTTCACTTAAGAGAGTTGAATCTATGTTGAGATTCAGCGAGTCAGAAACACGTTTCTTCTAGGAGCTGCGTTGAGATATTCCCGAGTGAATGGGACCATAGGCTGTACAGAGAAATATCTGTTTCTAAAACCAAAACGGAGCTATCTAACGGAATGGTTGTCAATGTGTGCATTCAACTGACAGAGTTAAACTCACGTGTGGATTCAGCGGTTTGCAAACCCTTTCTGTGCAGAAGCCAAAAACCGGTATTTCCAGCCCAATGCCGGCATCCGTACTAAACAGCAGGAGACTTCGTCTAAAACTCAGGAGAAAAGTTTCCTTGAAACTGCTCTGCTGTGCTTTCGTTCACCTAAGAGAGTTGAATCTATGTTGAGATTCAGCGAGTCAGAAACACGTTTCTTCTAGGAGCTGCGTTGGGATATTCCCGAGTGAATGGGACCATAGGCTGTACAGAGAAATATCTGCTTCTAAAACAAAAACGGAACTATCTAACTGAATGTTTGTCAATGTGTGCATTCAACTGACAGAGTTAAACTCACATGTGGATTCAGCGGTTTGCAAACCCTTTCTGTGCAGAATCCCAAAACCGGTATTTCCAGCCCAATGCCGGCATACGTACTAAACAGCAGGAAACTTCGTCTAAAACTCAGGAGAAACGTTTCCTTGAAACTGCTCTGCTGTGCGTTCGTTCACCTAAGAGAGTTGAATCTATGTTGATATTCAGCGAGTCAGAAACACGTTTCTTCTAGGAGCTGCGTTGGGATATTCCCTTGTGAATGGGACCATAGGCTGTTCAGAGAAATATCTGCTCCTAAAACCAAAAGGGTGCTATCTAACTGAATGGTTGTCAATGTGTGCATTCAACTGACAGAGTTAAACTCACGTTTGGATTCAACGGTTTACAAACCCTTTCTGTGCAGAATTCCAAAACCGGTAATTCCAGCTCAATGCCGGCATACGTACTAAACTGCAGGAAACTTCGTCTAAAACTCAGGAGAAACGTTTCCTTGAAACTGCTCTGCTGTGCGTTCGTTCAACTAAGAGAGTTGAATCTATGTTGAGATTCAGCGAGTCAGAAACACGTTTCTTCCAGGAGCTGCGTGAGGATATTCCCGAGTGAATGGGACCATAGGCTGTACAGAGAAATATCTGCTTCTAAAACCATAACGGAGCTATCTAACTGAATGGTAGTCAATGTGTGCATTCAACTGACAGAGTTAAACTCACGTGTGGATTCAGTGGTTTGCAAACCCTTTCTGTGCAGAATCCCAAAACCGGTATTTCCAGCCCAATGCCGGCATACGTACTAAACAGCAGGAAACTTCGTCGAAAACTCAGGAGAAAGGTTTCCTTGAAACTGCTCTGCTGTGCGTTCGTTCACTTAAGAGAGTTGAATCTATGTTGAGATTCAGCGAGTCAGAAACACGTTTCTTCTAGGAGCTGCGTTGGGATATTCCCGAGTGAATGGGACCATAGGCTGTACAGAGAAATATCTGTTTCTAAAACCAAAACTGAGCTATCTAACGGAATGGTTGTCAATGTGTGCATTCAACTGACAGAGTTAAACTCACGTGTGGATTCAGCGGTTTGCAAACCCTTTCTGTGCAGAAGCCAAAAACCGGTATTTCCAGCCCAATGCCGGCATACGTACTAAACAGCAGGAGACTTCGTCTAAAACTCAGGAGAAAAGTTTCCTTGAAACTGCTCTGCTGTGCTTTCGTTCACCTAAGAGAGTTGAATCTATGTTGAGATTCAGCGAGTCAGAAACACGTTTCTTCTAGGAGCTGAGTTGGGATATTCCCGAGTGAATGGGACCATAGGCTGTACAGAGAAATATCTGCTTCTAAAACCAAAACGGAGCTATCTAACTGAATGGTTGTCAATGTGTGCATTCAACTGACAGAGTTAAACTCACATGTGGATTCAGCGGTTTGCAAAACCTTTCTGTGCAGAATCCCAAAACCGGTATTTCCAGCCCAATGCCGGCATACGTACTAAACAGCAGGAAACTTCGTCTAAAACTCAGGAGAAACGTTTCCTTGAAACTGCTCTGCTGTGCGTTCGTTCACTTAAGAGAGTTGAATCTATGTTGAGATTCAACGAGTCAGAAACACGTTTCTTCTAGGAGCTGCGTTGGGATATTCCCGAGTGAATGGGACCATAGTCTGTACAGAGAAATATCTGTTTCTAAAACCAAAACGGAGCTATCTCACTGAATGGTTGTCAATGTGTGCATTCAACTGACAGAGTTAAACTCACGTGTGGATTCAGCGGTTTACAAACCCTTTCTGTGCAGAATCCCAAAACCGGTATTTCCAGCCCAATGCCGGCATCCGTACTAAACAGCAGGAAACTTCGTCTAAAACTCAGGAGAAACGTTTCCTTGAAACTGCTCTGCTGTGCGTTCGTTCACCTAAGAGACTTGAATCTATGTTGAGGTTCAGCGAGTCAGAAACACGTTTCTTCTAAGAGCTGCGTTGGGATATTCCCGAGTGAATGGGACCATAGGCTGTACAGAGAAATATGTGCTTCTAAAACCAAAAGGGTGCTATCAAACTGAATGGTTGTCAATGTGTGCATTCAACTGACAGAGTTAAACTGACGTGTGGATTCAGCGGTTTGCAAACCCTTTCTGTGCAGAATCTCAAAACCGGTATTTCCAGACCAATGCTGGCATACGTACTAAAGAGAAGGAGACTTCGTCTAAAACTCAGGAGAAAAGTTTCCTTGAAACTGCTCTGCTGTGGGTTCGTTCACCTAAGAGAGTTGAATCTATGTTGAGATTCAGCGAGTCAGAAACACGTTTCTTCTAGGAGCTGCGTTGGGATATTCCCGAGTGAATGGGACCATAGGCTGTACAGAGAAATATCTGCTTCTAAAACCAAAACGGAGCTATCTCACTGAATGGTTGTCATTGTGTGCATTCAACTGACAGAGTTAAACTCACGTGTGGATTCAGTGGTTTGCAAACCATTTCTGTGCAGAATCCCAAAACCGGTATTTCCAGGCCAATGCCGGCATACGTACTAAACAGCAGGAAACTTCGTCTAAAACTCAGCAGAAACGTTTCCTTGAAACTGCTCTGCTGTGCGTTCGCTCACCTAAGAGAGTTGAATCTATGTTGAGATTCAGCGAGTCAGAAACACGTTTCTTCTAGGAGCTGCGTTGGGATATTCCAGAGTGAATGGGACCATAGTCTGTACAGAGAAATATCTGCTTCTAAAAACAAAACGGAGCTATCTAACTGGATGGTTGTCAATCTGTGCATTCAACTGACAAAGTTAAACTCACGTGTGGATTCAGCGGTTTGCAAACCCTTACTGTGCAGAATCCCAAAACCGGTATTTCCAGCCCAATGCCGGCATACGTACTAAACTGCAGGAAACTTCGTCTAAAACTCAGGAGAAACGTTTCCTTGAAACTGCTCTGCTGTGCGTTCGTTCACCTAAGAGAGTTGAATCTATGTTGAGATTCAGCGAGTCAGAAACACGTTTCTTCCAGGAGCTGCGTGAGGATATTCCCGAGTGAATGGGACCATAGGCTGTACAGAGAAATATCTGCTTCTAAAACCATAACGGAGCTATCTAACTGAATGGTAGTCAATGTGTGCATTCAACTGACAGAGTTAAACTCACGTGTGGATTCAGTGGTTTGCAAACCCTTTCTGTGCAGAATCCCAAAACCGGTATTTCCAGCCCAATGCCGGCATACGTACTAAACAGCAGGAAACTTCGTCGAAAACTCAGGAGAAAGGTTTCCTTGAAACTGCTCTGCTGTGCGTTCGTTCACTTAAGAGAGTTGAATCTATGTTGAGATTCAGCGAGTCAGAAACACGTTTCTTCTAGGAGCTGCGTTGGGATATTCCCGAGTGAATGGGACCATAGGCTGTACAGAGAAATATCTGTTTCTAAAACCAAAACTGAGCTATCTAACGGAATGGTTGTCAATGTGTGCATTCAACTGACAGAGTTAAACTCACGTGTGGATTCAGCGGTTTGCAAACCCTTTCTGTGCAGAAGCCAAAAACCGGTATTTCCAGCCCAATGCCGGCATACGTACTAAACAGCAGGAGACTTCGTCTAAAACTCAGGAGAAAAGTTTCCTTGAAACTGCTCTGCTGTGCTTTCGTTCACCTAAGAGAGTTGAATCTATGTTGAGATTCAGCGAGTCAGAAACACGTTTCTTCTAGGAGCTGAGTTGGGATATTCCCGAGTGAATGGGACCATAGGCTGTACAGAGAAATATCTGCTTCTAAAACCAAAACGGAGCTATCTAACTGAATGGTTGTCAATGTGTGCATTCAACTGACAGAGTTAAACTCACATGTGGATTCAGCGGTTTGCAAAACCTTTCTGTGCAGAATCCCAAAACCGGTATTTCCAGCCCAATGCCGGCATACGTACTAAACAGCAGGAAACTTCGTCTAAAACTCAGGAGAAACGTTTCCTTGAAACTGCTCTGCTGTGCGTTCGTTCACTTAAGAGAGTTGAATCTATGTTGAGATTCAACGAGTCAGAAACACGTTTCTTCTAGGAGCTGCGTTGGGATATTCCCGAGTGAATGGGACAATAGTCTGTACAGAGAAATATCTGTTTCTAAAACCAAAACGGAGCTATCTCACTGAATGGTTGTCAATGTGTGCATTCAACTGACAGAGTTAAACTCACGTGTGGATTCAGCGGTTTGCAAACCCTTTCTGTGCAGAATCCCAAAACCGGTATTTCCAGCACAATGCCGGCATCCGTACTAAACAGCAGGAAACTTCGTCTAAAACTCAGGAGAAACGTTTCCTTGAAACTGCTCTGCTGTGCGTTCGTTCACCTAAGAGACTTGAATCTATGTTGAGGTTCAGCGAGTCAGAAACACGTTTCTTCTAAGAGCTGCGTTGGGATATTCCCGAGTGAATGGGACCATAGGCTGTACAGAGAAATATGTGCTTCTAAAACCAAAAGGGTGCTATCAAACTGAATGGTTGTCAATGTGTGCATTCAACTGACAGAGTTAAACTCACGTGTGGATTCAGCGGTTTGCAAACCCTTTCTGTGCAGAATCTCAAAACCGGTATTTCCAGACCAATGCCGGCATACGTACTAAAGAGAAGGAGACTTCGTCTAAAACTCAGGAGAAAAGTTTCCTTGAAACTGCTCTGCTGTGGGTTCGTTCACCTAAGAGAGTTGAATCTATGTTGAGATTCAGCGAGTCAGAAACACGTTTCTTCTAGGAGCTGCGTTGGGATATTCCCGAGTGAATGGGACCATAGGCTGTACAGAGAAATATCTGCTTCTAAAACCAAAACGGAGCTATCTCACTGAATGGTTGTCATTGTGTGCATTCAACTGACAGAGTTAAACTCACGTGTGGATTCAGTGGTTTGCAAACCATTTCTGTGCAGAATCCCAAAACCGGTATTTCCAGCCCAATGCCGGCATACGTACTAAACAGCAGGAAACTTCGTCTAAAACTCAGGAGAAACGTTTCTTTGAAACTGCTCTGCTGTGCGTTCGTTCACCTAAGAGAGTTGAATCTATGTTGAGATTCAGCGAGTCAGAAACACGTTTCTTCTAGGAGCTGCGTTGGGATATTCCCTTGTGAATGGGACCATAGGCTGTACAGAGAAATATCTGCTCCTAAAACCAAAAGGGTGCTATCTAACTGAATGGTTGTCAATGTGTGCATTCAACTGACAGAGTTAAACTCACGTTTGGATTCAGCGGTTTAGAAACCCTTTCTGTGCAGAATCCCAAAACGGGTAATTCCAGCTCAATGCCGTCATATGTACTAAACTGCAGGAAACTTCGTCTAAAACTCAGGAGAAACGTTTCCTTGAAACTGCTCTGCTGTGCGTTCGTTCAACTAAGAGAGTTGAATCTATGTTGAGATTCAGCGAGTCAGAAACACGTTTCTTCTAGGAGCTGCGTTGGGATATTCCCGAGTGAATCAGACCATAGGCTGTACAGAGAAATATCTGCTTCTAAAACCAAAACGGAGCTATCTAACTGGATGGTTGTCAATGTGTGCATTCAACTGACAAAGTTAAACTCACGTGTGGATTCAGCGGTTTGCAAACCCTTTCTGTGCAGAATCCCAAAACCGGTATTTCCAGCCCAATGCCGGCATCCGTACTAAACAGCAGGAAACTTCGTCTAAAACTCTGGAGAAACGTTTCTTTGAAACTGCTCTGCTCTGCGTTCGTTCACCTAAGAGAGTTGAATCTATGTTGAGATTCAGCGAGTCAGAAACACGTTTCTTCTAGGAGCTGCGTTGGGATATTCCCGAGTGAATGGGACCATAGGCTGTACAGAGAAATATCTGCTTCTAAAACCAAAACGGAGCTATCTAACTGAATGGTTGTCAATGTGTGCATTCAACTGACAGAGTTAATCTCACGTGTGGACTCAGCGGTTTGCAAACCCTTTCTGTGCAGAATCCCAAAACCGGTATTTCCAGCCCAATGCCGGCATATGTACTAAACAGCAGGAAGCTTCGTCTAAAACTCAGGAGAAACGTTTCCTTGAAACTGCTCTGCTGTTCGTTCATTCACCTAAGAGAGTTGAATCTATGTTGAGATTCAGCGAGTCAGAAACACGTTTCTTCTAGGAGATGCGTTGGGATATTCCCGAGTGAATGGGACCATAGGCTGTACAGAGAAATATCTGGTTCTAAAACCAAAACGGAGCTATCTAACTGAATGGTTGTCAATGTGCGCATTCAACTGACAGAGTTAAACTCACGTGTGGATTCAGCGGTTTGCAAACCCTCTCTGTGCAGAATCCCAAAACCGGTATTTCCAGCCCAATGCCGGCATACGTACTAAACAGCAGGAAACTTCGTCTAAAACTCAGGAGAAACGTTTCCCTGAAACTGCTCTGCTGTGCGTTTGTTCACCTAAGAGACTTGAATCTATGTTGAGATTCAGCGAGTCAGAAACACGTTTCTTCCAGGAGCTGCGTGAGGATATTCCCGAGTGAATGGGACCATAGGCTGTACAGAGAAATATCTGCTTCTAAAACCAAAACGGAGCTATCTAACTGAATGGTTGTCAATGTGTGCATTTAACTGACAGAGTTAAGCTCACGTGTGGATTCAGTGGTTTGCAAACCCTTTCTGTGCAGAATCCCAAAACCGGTATTTCCAGCCCAATGCCGGCATAAGTACTAAACAGCAGGAAACTTCGTCTAAAACTCAGGAGAAACGTTTCCTTGAAACTGCTCTGCTGTGCGTTCGTTCACTTAAGAGAGTTGAATCTATGTTGAGATTCAGCGAGTCAGAAACACGTTTCTTCTAGGAGCTGCGATGGGATATTCCCGCGTGAATGGGACCATAGGCTGTACTGAGAAATGTCTGTTTCTAAAACCAAAACGGAGCTATCTCACTGAATGGTTGTAAGTGTGTGCATTCAACTGACAGAGTTAAACTCACGTGTGGATTCAGTGGTTTGCAAACCATTTCTGTGCAGAATCCCAAAACCGGAATTTCCAGCCCAATGCCGGCATACGTACTAAACAGCAGGTAACTTCGTCTAAAACTCAGCAGAAACGTTTCCTTGAAACTGCTCTGCTGTGCGTTCGTTCACCTAAGAGAGTTGAATCTATGTTGAGATTCAGCGAGTCAGAAACACGTTTCTTCTAGGAGCTGCGTTGGGATATTCCAGAGTGAATGGGACCATAGTCTGTACAGAGAAATATCTGCTTCTAAAAACAAAACGGAGCTATCTAACTGGATAGTTGTCAATGTGTGCATTCAACTGACAGAGTTAAACTCATGTTTGGATTCAGCGGTTTACAAACCCTTTCTGTGCAGAATCCCAAAACGGGTAATTCCAGCTCAATGCCGGCATATGTTCTAAACTGCAGGAAACTTCGTCTAAAACTCAGGAGAAACGTTTCCTTGAAACTGCTCTGCTGTGCGTTCGTTCAACTAAGAGAGTTGAATCTATGTTGAGATTCAGCGAGTCAGAAACACGTTTCTTCTAGGAGCTGCGTTGGGATATTCCCGAGTGAATCAGACCATAGGCTGTACAGAGAAATATCTGTTTCTAAAACCAAAACGGAGCTAACTAACTGTATTTTTGTCAATGTGTGCATTCAACTGACAAAGTTAAACTCACGTGTGGATTCAGCGGTTTGCAAACCCTTTCTGTGCAGAATCCCAAAACCGGTATTTCCAGCCCAATGCCGGCATCCGTAGTAAACAGCAGGAAACTTCGTCTAAAACTCTGGAGAAACGTTTCCTTGAAGCTGCTCTGCTGTGCGTTCGTTCACCTAAGAGAGTTGAATCTATGTTGAGATTCAGCGAGTCAGAAACACGTTTCTTCTAGGAGCTGCGTTGGGACATTCCCGAGTGAATGGGACCATAGGCTGTACAGAGAAATATCTGCTCCTAAAACCAAAACGGAGCTATCTAACTGAATGGTTGTCAATGTGTGCATTCAACTGACAGAGTTAATGTCACGTGTGGACTCAGCGGTTTGCAAACCGTTTCTGTGCAGAATCCCAAAACCGGTATTTCCAGCCCAATGCCGGCATATGTACTAAACAGCAGGAAGCTTCGTCTAAAACTCAGGAGAAACGTTTCCTTGAAACTGCTCTGCTGTTCGTTCGTTCACCTAAGAGAGTTGAATCTATGTTGAGATTCAGCGAGTCAGAAACACGTTTCTTCTAGGAGATGCGTTGGGATATTCCCGAGTGAATGGGACCATAGGCTGTACATAGAAATATCTGCTTCTAAAACCAAAACGGAGCTATCTAACTGAATGGTTGTCAATGTGCGCATTCAACTGACAGAGTTAAACTCACGTGTGGATTCAGCGGTTTGCAAACCCTCTCTGTGCAGAATCCCAAAACCGGTATTTCCAGCCCAATGCCGGCATCCGTACTAAACAGCAGGAAACTTCGTCTAAAACTCAGGAGAAACGTTTCCTTGAAACTGCTCTGCTGTGCGTTTGTTCACCTAAGAGACTTGAATCTATGTTGAGATTCAGCGAGTCAGAAACACGTTTCTTCCAGGAGCTGCGTGAGGATATTCCCGAGTGAATGGGACCATAGGCTGTACAGAGAAATATCTGCTTCTAAAACCAAAACGGAGCTATCTAACTGAATGGTTGTCAATGTGTGCATTCAACTGACAGAGTTAAACTCACGTGTGGATTCAGTGGTTTGCAAACCCTTTCTGTGCAGAATCCCAAAACCGGTATTTCCAGCCCAATGCCGGCATACGTACTAAACAGCAGGAAACTTCGTCTAAAACTCAGGAGAAACGTTTCCTTGAAACTGCTCTGCTGTGCGTTCGTTCACTTAAGAGAGTTGAATCTATGTTGAGATTCAGCGAGTCAGAAACACATTTCTTCTAGGAGCTGCGTTGGGATATTCCCGAGTGAATGGGACCATAGGCTGTACAGAGAAATCTCTGTTTCTAAAACCAAAACGGAGCTATCTAACGGAATGGTTGTCAATGTGTGCATTCAACTGACAGAGTTAAACTCACGTGTGGATTCAGCGGTTTGCAAACCCTTTCTGTGCAGAAGCCAAAAACCGGTATTTCCAGCCCAATGCCGGCATCCGTACTAAACAGCAGGAAACTTCGTCTAAAACTGAGGAGAAACGTTTCCTTGAAACTGCTCTGCTGTGCGTTCGTTCACCTAAGAGAGTTGAATCTATGTTGAGATTCAGCGAGTCAGAAACACGTTTCTTCTAGGAGCTGCGTTGGGATATTCCCGAGTGAATGGGACCATAGGCTGTACAGAGAAATATCTGCTTCTAAAACCAAAACGGAGCTATCTAACTGAATGGTTGTCAATGTGTGCATTCAACTGACAGAGTTAAACTCACGTTTGGATTCAGCGGTTTACAAACCCTTTTTGTGCAGAATCCCAAAACCGGTAATTCCAGCTCACTGCCGGCATACGTACTAAACAGCAGGAAACTTCGTCTAAAACTCAGGAGAAACGTTTCCGTGAAACTGCTCTGCTGTGCGTTCGTTCACCTAAGAGAGTTGAATCTATGTTGAGATTCAGCGAGTCAGAAACACGTTTCTTCTAGGAGCTGCGTTGGGATATTCCCGAGTGAATGGGACCATAGGCTGTACAGAGAAATATCTGCTTCTAAAACCAAAAGGGTGCTATCAAACTGAATGGTTGTCAATGTGTGCATTCAACTGACAGAGTTAAACTCACGTGTGGATTCAGCGGTTTGCAAACGCTTTCTGTGCAGAATCCCAAAACCGGTATTTCCAGCCCAATGCCGGCATCCGTACTAAACAGCAGGAAACTTCGTCTAAAACTCAGGGGAAACGTTTCCATGAAACTGCTCTGCTGTGCGTTCGTTCACCTAAGAGAGTTGAATCTATGTTGAGATTCAGCGAGTCAGAAACACGTTTCTTCTAGGTCCTGCGTTGGGATATTCCCGAGTGAATGGGACCATAGGCTGTACAGAGAAATATCTGCTTCTAAAACCAAAACGGAGCTATCTAACTGGATGGTTGTCAATGTGTGCATTCAACTGACAGAGTTAAACTCACGTGTGGATTCAGCGGTTTGCAAACCCTTTCTGTGCAGAATCCGAAAACCGGTATTTCCAGCCCAATGCCGGCATCCGTACTAAACAGCAGGAAATTTCGTCTAAAACTCAGGAGAAACGTTTCCTTGAAACTGCTCTGCTGTACGTTCGTTCACCTAAGAGAGTTGAATCTATGTTGAGGTTCAGCGAGTCAGAAACACGTTTCTTCTAGGAGCTGCGTTGGGATATTCCCGAGTGAATGGGACCATAGGCTGTACAGAGAAATATCTGCTCCTAAAACCAAAAGGGTGCTATCTAACTGAATGGTTGTCAATGTGTGCATTCAACTGACAGAGTTAAACTCACGTGTGGATTCAGCGGTTTGCAAACCCTTTCTGTGCAGAATCCCAAAACCGGTATTTCCAGCCCAATGCCGGCATCCGTCCTAAACAGCAGGAAACTTCGTCTAAAACTCAGGAGAAACGTTTCCTTGAAACTGCTCTGCTGTGCGTTCGTTCACCTAAGAGAGTTGAATCTATGTTGAGATTCAGCGAGTCAGAAACACGTTTCTTCTAGGAGCTGCGTTGGGATATTCCCGAGTGAATGGGACCATTGGGCTGTACAGAGAAATATCCGCTTCTAAAACCAAAACGGAGCTTTCTAACTGAATGGTTGTCAATGTGTGCATTCAACTGACAGAGTTAAACTCACGTGTGGTTTCAGCGGTTTGCAGACCGTTTCTGTGCAGAATCCCAAAACCGGTATTTCCAGCCCAATGCCGGCATACGTACTAAACAGCAGGAAACTTCGTCTAAAACTCAGGAGAAAAGTTTCCTTGAAACTGCTCTGCTGTGCTTTCATTCACCTACGAGAGTTGAATCTATGTTGAGATTCAGCGAGTCAGAAACACGTTTCTTCTAGGAGCTGCGTTGGGATATTCCCGAGTGAATGTGACCATAGGCTGTACAGAGAAATATCTGCTTCTAAAACCAAAACGGAGCTATCAAACTGAATTTTTGTCAATGTGTGCATTCAACTGACAGAGTTAAACTCACGTGTGGATTCAGCGGTGTGCAAACCCTTTCTGTGCAGAATCCCAAAACCGTTATTTCCAGCCCAATGCCGGCATACGTACTAAACAGCAGGAAACTTCGTCTAAAACTCAGGAGAAACGTTTCCTTGAAACTGCTCTGCTGTGCGTTCGTTCACCTAAGAGAGTTGAATCTATGTTGAGATTCAGCGAGTCAGAAACACGTGTCTTCTAGGAGCTGCGTTGGGATATTCGCGAGTGAATGGGACCATAGGCTATACAGAGAAATATCTGCTCCTAAAACCAAAAGGGTGCTATCTAACTGAATGGTTGTCAATGTGTGCATTCAACTGACAGAGTTAAACTCACATTTGGATTCAGCGGTTTGCAAAGCCTTTCGGTGCAGAATCCCAAAACCGGTATTTCCAGCCCAATGCTGGCATCCGTACTAAACAGCAGGAAATTTCGTCTAAAACTCAGGAGAAACGTTTCCTTGAAACTGCTCTGCTGTGCGTTCGTTCACCTAAGAGAGTTGAATCTATGTTGAGATTCAGCGAGTCAGAAACACGTTTCTTCTAGGAGCTGCGTTGGGATATTCCCGAGTGAATGGGACCATAGGCTGTACAGAGAAATATCTGCTTCTAAAACCAAAACGGAGCTATCTAACTGGATGGTTGTCAATGTGTGCATTCAACTGACAGAGTTAAACTCACGTGTGGATTCAGCGGTTTGCAAACCCTTTCTGTGCAGAATCCGAAAACCGGTATTTCCAGCCCAATGCCGGCATCCGTACTAAACAGCAGGAAATTTCGTCTAAAACTCAGGAGAAACGTTTCCTTGAAACTGCTCTGCTGTACGTTCGTTCACCTAAGAGAAGTGAATCTATGTTGAGGTTCAGCGAGTCAGAAACACGTTTCTTCTAGGAGCTGCGTTGGGATATTCCCGAGTGAATGGGACCATAGGCTGTACAGAGAAATATCTGCTCCTAAAACCAAAAGGGTGCTATCTAACTGAATGGTTGTCAATGTGTGCATTCAACTGACAGAGTTAAACTCACGTGTGGATTCAGCGGTTTGCAAACCCTTTCTGTGCAGAATCCCAAAACCGGTATTTCCAGCCCAATGCCGGCATCCGTCCTAAACAGCAGGAAACTTCGTCTAAAACTCAGGAGAAACGTTTCCTTGAAACTGCTCTGCTGTGCGTTCGTTCACCTAAGAGAGTTGAATCTATGTTGAGATTCAGCGAGTCAGAAACACGTTTCTTCTAGGAGCTTCGTTGGGATATTCCCGAGTGAATGGGACCATAGGCTGTACAGAGAAATATCTGCTTCTAAAACCAAAACGGAGCTATCAAACTGAATTTTTGTCAATGTGTGCATTCAACTGACAGAGTTAAACTCACGTGTGGCTACAGCGGTGTGCAAACCCTTTCTGTGCAGAATCCCAAAACCGTTATTTCCAGCCCAATGCCGGCATACGTACTAAACAGCAGGAAACTTCGTCTAAAACTCAGGAGAAACGTTTCCTTGAAACTGCTCTGCTGTGCGTTCGTTCACCTAAGAGAGTTGAATCTATGTTGAGATTCAGCGAGACAGAAACACGTGTCTTCTAGGAGCTGCGTTGGGATATTCGCGAGTGAATGGGACCATAGGCTGTACAGAGAAATATCTGCTACTAAAACCAAAAGGGTGCTATCTAACTGAATGGTTGTCAATGTGTGCATTCAACTGACAGAGTTAAACTCAGATTTGGATTCAGCGGTTTGCAAAGCCTTTCGGTGCAGAATCCCAAAACCGGTATTTCCAGCCCAATGCTGTCATCCGAACAAAACAGCAGGAAATTTCGTCTAAAACTCAGGAGAAACGTTTCCTTGAAACTGCTCTGCTGTGCGTTCGTTCACCTAAGAGAGTTGAATCTATGTTGAGATTCAGCGAGTCAGAAACACGTTTCTTCTAGGAGCTGCGTTGGGATATTCCCGAGTGAATGGGACCATAGGCTGTACAGAGAAATATCTGCTCCTAAAACCAAAAGGGTGCTATCTAACTGAATGGTTGTCAATGTGTGCATTCAACTGACAGAGTTAAACTCACGTGTGGATTCAGCGGTTTGCAGCCCCTTTCTGTGCAGAATCCCAAAACCGGTATTTCCAGCCCAATGCCGGCATACGTACTAAACAGCAGGAGACTTCGTCTAAAACTCAGGAGAAAAGTTTCCTTGAAACTGCTCTGCTGTGCGTTCGTTCACCTAAGAGAATTGAATCTATGTTGAGATTCAGCGAGTCAGAAACACGTTTCTTCTAGGAGCTGCGTTGGGATATTCCCGAGTGAATGGGACCATAGGCTGTACAGAGAAATATCTGCTTCTAAAACCAAAACGGAGCTACCTCACTGAATGGTTGTCAGTGTGTGCATTCAACTGACAGACTTAACCTCACGTGTGGATTCAGTGGTTTGCAAACCATTTCTGTGCGGAATCCCAAAACCGGAATTTCCAGCCCAATGCCGGCATACGTACTAAACAGCAGGAAACTTCGTCTAAAACTCAGCAGAAACGTTTACTTGAAACTGCTCTGCTGTGCGTTCGTTCACCTAAGAGAGTTGAATCTATGTTGAGATTCAGCGAGTCAGAAACACGTTTCTTCTAGGAGCTGCGTTGGGATATTCCAGAGTGAATGGGACCATAGTCTGTACAGAGAAATATCTGCTTCTAAAAACAAAACGGAGCTATCTAACTGGATGGTTGTCAATGTGTGCATTCAACTGACAAAGTTAAACTCACGTGTGGATTCAGCGGTTTGCAAACCCTTTCTGTGCAGAATCCCAAAACCGATATTTGCAGCCCAATGCCGGCATACGTACTAAACTGCAGGAAACTTCGTCTAAAACTCAGGAGAAACGTTTCCTTGAAACTGCTCTGCTGTGCGTTCGTTCACCTAAGAGAGTTGAATCTATGTTGAGATTCAGCGAGTCAGAAACACGTTTCTTCCAGGAGCTGCGTTGGGATATTCCCGAGTGAATGGGACCATAGGCTGTACAGAGAAATATCTGCTTCTAAAACCAAAACGGAGCTATCTAACTGGATGGTTGTCAATGTGTGCATTCAACTGACAGAGTTAAACTCACGTGTGGATTCAGCGGTTTGCAAACCCTTTCTGTGCAGAATCCCAAAACCGGTATTTCCAGGCCAATGCCGGCATACGTACTAAACAGCAGGAGACTTCGTCTAAAACTCAGGAGAAAAGTTTCCTTGAAACTGCTCTGCTGTGCGTTCGTTCACCTAAGAGAGTTGAATCTATGTTGAGATTCAGCGAGTGAGAAACACGTTTCTTCTAGGAGCTGCGTTGGGATATTCCAGAGTCAATGGGACCATAGTCTGTACAGAGAAATATCTGCTTCTAAAAACAAAACGGAGCTATCTAACTGGATGGTTATCAATGTGTGCATTCAACTGACAAAGTTAAACTCACGTGTGGATTCAGCGGTTTGCAAACCCTTTCTGTGCAGAATCCCAAAACCGGTATTTCCAGCCCAATGCCGGCATACGTACTAAACTGCAGGAAACTTCGTATAAAACTCTGGAGAAACGTTTCCTTGAAACTGCTCTGCTGTGCGTTCGTTCACCTAAGAGAGTTGAATCTACGTTGAGATTCAGCGAGTCAGAAACACGTTTCTTCCAGGAGCTGCGTTGGGATATTCCTGAGTGAATGGGACCATAGGCTGTACAGAGAAATATCTGCTTCTAAAACCAAAACGGAGCTATCTAACTGAATGGTTGTCAATGTGTGCATTCAACTGACAGAGTTAAACTCATGTTTGTATTCAGTGGTTTGCAAACCCTTTCTGTGCAGAATCCCAAAATCGGTATTTGCAGCCCAATGCCGGCATACGTACTAAACAGCAGGAAACTTCGTCTAAAACTCAGGAGAAACGTTTCCTTGAAACTGCTCTGCTGTGCGTTCGTTCACTTAAGAGAGTTGAATCTGTGTTGAGATTCAGCGAGTCAGAAACACGTTTCTTCTAGGAGCTGCGTTGGGATATTCCCGAGTTTATCAGACCATAGGCTGTACAGAGAAATATCTGCTTCTAAAACCAAAACGGAGCTATCTAACTGGATGGTTGTCAATGTGTGCATTCAACTGACAAAGTTAAACTCACGTGTGTATTCAGCGGTTTGCAAACCCTTTCTGTGCAGAATCCCAAAACCGGTATTTCCAGCCCAATGCCGGCATCCGTACTAAACAGCAGGAAACTTCGTCTAAAACTCAGGAGAAACGTTTCTTTGAAACTGCTCTGCTGTGCGTTCGTTCACCTAAGAGAGTTGAATCTATGTTGAGATTCAGCGAGTCAGAAACACGTTTCTTCTAGGAGTTGCGTTGGGATATTCCCTTGTGAATGGGACCATAGGCTGTACAGAGAAATATCTGCTCCTAAAACCAAAAGGGTACTATCTAACTGAATGGTTGTCAATGTGTGCATTCAACTGACAGAGTTAAACTCACGTTTGGATTCAGCGGTTTACAAACCCTTTCTGTGCAGAATCCCAAAACCGGTAATTCCAACTCAATGCCGGCATATGTACTAAACTGCAGGAAACTTCGTCTAAAACTCAGGAGAAACGTTTCCTTGAAACTGCTCTGCTGTGCGTTCGTTCACCTAAGAGAGTTGAATCTATGTTGAGATTCAACGAGTCAGAAACACGTTTCTTCTAGGAGCTGCGTTGGGATATTCCCGAGTGAATGGGACCATAGGCTGTACAGAGAAATATCTGCTTCTAAAACCAAAACGGAGCTATCTAACTGGATGGTTGTCAATGTGTGCATTCAACTGACAAAGTTAAACTCACGTGTGGATTCAGCGGTTTGCAAACCCTTTCTGTGCAGAATCCCAAAACCGGTATTTCCAGCCCAATGCCGGCATCCGTACTAAACAGCAGGAAACTTCGTCTAAAACTCAGGAGAAACGTTTCCTTGAAACTGCTCTGCTGTGCGTTCGTTCACCTAAGAGAGTTGAATCTATGTTGAGATTCAGCGAGTCAGAAGCACGTTTCTTCTAAGAGCTGCGATGGGATATTCCCGAGTGAATGGGACCATAGGCTGTACAGAGAAATATCTGCTTCTAAAACCAAAAGGGTGCTATCAAACTGAATGGTTGTCAATGTGTGCATTCAACTGACAGAGTTAAACTCACGTGTGGATTCAGCGGTTTGCAAACCCTTTCTGTGCAGAATCCCAAAACCGGTATTTCCAGCCCAATGCCGGCATCCGTACTAAACAGCAGGAAACTTCGTCTAAAACTCTGGAGAAACGTTTCTTTGAAACTGCTCTGCTGTGCGTTCGTTCACCTAAGAGAGTTGAATCTATGTTGAGATTCAGCGAGTCAGAAGCACGTTTCTTCTAAGAGCTGCGATGGGATATTCCCGAGTGAATGGGACCATAGGCTGTACAGAGAAATATCTGCTTCTAAAACCAAAAGGGTGCTATCAAACTGAATGGTTGTCAATGTGTGCATTCACCTGACAGATTTAAACTCACGTGTGGATTCAGCGGTTTGCAAATCCTTTCTGTGCAGAATCCCAAAACCGGTATTTCCAGCCCAATGCCGGCATCCGTACTAAACAACAGGAAACTTCGTCTAAAACTCTGGAGAAACGTTTCTTTGAAACTGCTCTGCTGTGCGTTCGTTCACCTAAGAGAGTTGAATCTATGTTGAGATTCAGCGAGTCAGAAACACGTTTCTTCTAGGAGCTGCGTTGGGATATTCCCGAGTGAATGGGACCATAGGCTGTACAGAGAAATATCTGCTTCTAAAACCAAAACGGAGCTATCTAACTGAATGGTTGTCAATGTGTGCATTCAACTGACAGAGTTAATCTCACGTGTGGATTCCGCGGTTTGCAAACACTTTCTTTGCAGAATCCCAAAACCGGTATTTCCAGCCCAATGCCGGCATCCGTACTAAACAGCAGGAAACTTCGTCTAAAACTCAGGAGAAACGTTTCCTTAAAACTGCTCTGCTGTGCGTTCGTTCACCTAAGAGAGTTGAATCTATGTTGAGATTCAGCGAGTCAGAAACACGTTTCTTCTAGGAGCTGCGTTGGGATATTCCCGAGTGAATGGGACGATAGGCTGTACAGAGAAATATCCGCTTCTAAAACCAAAACGGAGCTTTCTAACTGAATGGTTGTCAATGTGTGCATTCAACTGACAGAGTTAAACTCACATGTGGATTCAGCGGTTTCCAAACCCTTTCTGTGCAGAATCCCAAAACCGGTATTTCCAGCCCAATGCCGGCATACGTACTAAACTGCAGGAAACTTCGTCTAAAACTCAGGGGAAACGTTTCCTTGAAACTGCTCTGCTGTGCCTTCGTTCACCTTAGAGACTTGAATCTATGTTGAGATTCAGCGAGTCAGAAACACGTTTCTTCCAGGAGCTGCGTGAGGATATTCCCGAGTGAATGGGACCATAGGCTGTACAGAAAAATATCTGCTTCTAAAACCAAAACGGAGCTATCTAACTGAATGGTTGTCAATGTGTGCATTCAACTGACAGAGTTAAACTCACGTGTGGATTCAGTGGTTTGCAAACCCTTTCTGTGCAGAATCCCAAAACCGGTATTTCCAGCCCAATGCCGGCATACGTACTAAACAGCAGGAAACTTCGTCTAAAACTCAGGAGAAACGTTTCCTTGAAACTGCTCTGCTGTGCGTTCGTTCACTTAAGAGAGTTGAAACTATGTTGAGATTCAGCGAGTCAGAAACACGTTTCTTCTAGGACCTGCGTTTGGATATTCCCGAGTGAATGGGACCGTAGTCTGTACAGAGAAATATCTGCTTCTAAAACCAAAACGGAGCTATGTAACTGCATGGTTGTCAATGTGTGCATTCAACTGACAAAGTTAAACTCACGTGTGGATTCAGCGGTTTGCAAACCCTTTCTGTGCAGAATCCCAAAACCGGTATTTCCAGCCCAATGCCGGCATCCGTACTAAACAGCAGGAAACTTCGTCTAAAACTCAGGAGAAACGTTTCCTTGAAACTGCTCTGCTGTGCATTCGTTCACCTAAGAGAGTTGAATATATGTTGAGATTCAGCGAGTCAGAAACACGTTTCTTCTAGGTCCTGCGTTGGAATATTCCCGAGTGAATGGGACCATAGGCTGTACAGAGAAATATCTGCTTCTAAAACCAAAAGGGTGCTATCAAACTGAATGGTTGTCAATGTGTGCATTCAACTGACAGAGTTAAACTCACGTGTGGATTCAGCGGTTTGCAACCCCTTTCTGTGCAGAATCCCAAAACCGGTATTTCCAGCCCAATGCCGGCATACGTACTAAACAGCAGGAGACTTCGTCTAAAACTCAGGAGAAAAGTTTCCTTGAAACTGCTCTGCTGTGCGTTCGTTCACCTAAGAGAGTTGAATCTATGTTGAGATTCGGCGAGTCAGAAACACGTTTCTTCTAGGAGCTGCGTTGGGATATTCCCGAGTGAATGGGACCATAGGCTGTACAGAGAAATATCTGCTTCTAAAACCAAAACGGAGCTACCTCACTGAATGGTTGTCAGTGTGTGCATTCAACTGACAGACTTAAACTCACGTGTGGATTCAGTGGTTTGCAAACCATTTCTGTGCGGAATCCCAAAACCGGAATTTCCAGCCCAATGCCGGCATACGTACTAAACAGCAGGAAACTTCGTCTAAAACTCAGCAGAAACGTTTCCTTGAAACTGCTCTGCTGTGCGTTCGTTCACCTAAGAGACTTGAATCTATGTTGAGATTCAGCGAGTCAGAAACACGTTTCTTCTAGGAGCTGCGTTGGGATATTCCAGAGTGAATGGGACCATAGTCTGTACAGAGAAATATCTGCTTCTAAAAACAAAACGGAGCTATCTAACTGGATGGTTGTCAATGTGTGCATTCAACTGACAAAGTTAAACTCACGTGTGGATTCAGCGGTTTGCAAACCCTTTCTGTGCAGAATCCCAAAACCGGTATTTGCAGCCCAATGCCGGCATACGTACTAAACTGCAGGAAACTTCGTCTAAAACTCAGGAGAAACGTTTCCTTGAAACTGCTCTGCTGTGCGTTCGTTCACCTAAGAGAGTTGAATCTATGTTGAGATTCAGCGAGTCTGAAACACGTTTCTTCCAGGAGCTGCGTTGGGATATTCTCGAGTGAATGGGACCATAGGCTGTACAGAGAAATATCTGCTTCTAAAACCAAAACGGAGCTATCTAACTGGATGGTTGTCAATGTGTGCATTCAACGGACAGAGTTAAACTCACGTGTGGATTCAGCGGTTTGCAACCCCTTTCTGTGCAGAATCCCAAAACCGGTATTTCCAGCCCAATGCCGGCATACGTACTAAACAGCAGGAGACTTCGTCTAAAACTCAGGAGAAAAGTTTCCTTGAAACTGCTCTGCTGTGCGTTCGTTCACCTAAGAGAGTTGAATCTATGTTGAGATTCAGCGAGTCAGAAACACGTTTCTTCTAGGAGCTGCGTTGGGATATTCCCGAGTGAATGGGACCATAGGCTGTACAGAGAAATATCTGCTTCTAAAACCAAAACGGAGCTATCTAACTGGATGGTTGTCAGTGTGTGCATTCAACTGACAGAGTTAAACTCACGTGTGGATTCAGCGGATTGCAAACCCTTTCTCTGCAGAATCCCAAAACCGGTATTTCCAGCCCAATGCCGGCATACGTACTAAACAGCAGGAAACTTCGTCTAAAACTCAGGAGAAACGTTTCCTTGAAACTGCTCTGCTGTGCGTTCGTTCACCTAAGAGAGTTGAAACTATGTTGAGATTCAGCGAGTCAGAAAGACGTTTCTTCTAGGAGCTGCGTTGGGATATTCTCGAGTGAATGGGACCATACGCTGTACAGAGAAATACGTGCTTCTAAAACCAAAACTGTGCTATCTAACTGAATGGTTGTCAATGCGTGCATTCAACTGACAGAGTTAAACTCACGTGTGGATTCAGCGGTTTGCAAACCCTTTCTGTGCAGAATCCCAAAACCGGTATTTCCAGCTCAATGGCGGCATCCGTACTAAACAGCAGGAAACTTCGTCTAAAACTCAGGAGAAACGTTTCCTTGAAACTGCTCTGCTGTGCGTTCGTTCACCTAAGAGAGTTGAATCTATGTTGAGATTCAGCGAGTCAGAAACACGTTTCTTCCAGGAGCTGCGTTGGGATATTCCCGAGTGAATGGGACCATAGGCTGTACAGAGAAATATCTGCTTCTAAAACCAAAAGGGTGCTATCAAACTGAATGGTTGTCAATGTGTGCATTCACCTGACAGATTTAAACTCACGTGTGGATTCAGCGGTTTGCAAATCCTTTCTGTGCAGAATCCCAAAACCGGTATTTCCAGCCCAATGCCGGCATCCGTACTAAACAACAGGAAACTTCGTCTAAAACTCTGGAGAAACGTTTCTTTGAAACTGCTCTGCTGTGCGTTCGTTCACCTAAGAGAGTTGAATCTATGTTGAGATTCAGCGAGTCAGAAACACGTTTCTTCTAGGAGCTGCGTTGGGATATTCCCGAGTGAATGGGACCATAGGCTGTACAGAGAAATATCTGCTTCTAAAACCAAAACGGAGCTATCTAACTGAATGGTTGTCAATGTGTGCATTCAACTGACAGAGTTAATCTCACGTGTGGATTCCGCGGTTTGCAAACACTTTCTTTGCAGAATCCCAAAACCGGTATTTCCAGCCCAATGCCGGCATCCGTACTAAACAGCAGGAAACTTCGTCTAAAACTCAGGAGAAACGTTTCCTTAAAACTGCTCTGCTGTGCGTTCGTTCACCTAAGAGAGTTGAATCTATGTTGAGATTCAGCGAGTCAGAAACACGTTTCTTCTAGGAGCTGCGTTGGGATATTCCCGAGTGAATGGGACGATAGGCTGTACAGAGAAATATCCGCTTCTAAAACCAAAACGGAGCTTTCTAACTGAATGGTTGTCAATGTGTGCATTCAACTGACAGAGTTAAACTCACATGTGGATTCAGCGGTTTCCAAACCCTTTCTGTGCAGAATCCCAAAACCGGTATTTCCAGCCCAATGCCGGCATACGTACTAAACTGCAGGAAACTTCGTCTAAAACTCAGGGGAAACGTTTCCTTGAAACTGCTCTGCTGTGCCTTCGTTCACCTTAGAGACTTGAATCTATGTTGAGATTCAGCGAGTCAGAAACACGTTTCTTCCAGGAGCTGCGTGAGGATATTCCCGAGTGAATGGGACCATAGGCTGTACAGAAAAATATCTGCTTCTAAAACCAAAACGGAGCTATCTAACTGAATGGTTGTCAATGTGTGCATTCAACTGACAGAGTTAAACTCACGTGTGGATTCAGTGGTTTGCAAACCCTTTCTGTGCAGAATCCCAAAACCGGTATTTCCAGCCCAATGCCGGCATACGTACTAAACAGCAGGAAACTTCGTCTAAAACTCAGGAGAAACGTTTCCTTGAAACTGCTCTGCTGTGCGTTCGTTCACTTAAGAGAGTTGAAACTATGTTGAGATTCAGCGAGTCAGAAACACGTTTCTTCTAGGACCTGCGTTTGGATATTCCCGAGTGAATGGGACCGTAGTCTGTACAGAGAAATATCTGCTTCTAAAACCAAAACGGAGCTATGTAACTGCATGGTTGTCAATGTGTGCATTTAACTGACAAAGTTAAACTCACGTGTGGATTCAGCGGTTTGCAAACCCTTTCTGTGCAGAATCCCAAAACCGGTATTTCCAGCCCAATGCCGGCATCCGTACTAAACAGCAGGAAACTTCGTCTAAAACTCAGGAGAAACGTTTCCTTGAAACTGCTCTGCTGTGCATTCGTTCACCTAAGAGAGTTGAATATATGTTGAGATTCAGCGAGTCAGAAACACGTTTCTTCTAGGTCCTGCGTTGGAATATTCCCGAGTGAATGGGACCATAGGCTGTACAGAGAAATATCTGCTTCTAAAACCAAAAGGGTGCTATCAAACTGAATGGTTGTCAATGTGTGCATTCAACTGACAGAGTTAAACTCACGTGTGGATTCAGCGGTTTGCAACCCCTTTCTGTGCAGAATCCCAAAACCGGTATTTCCAGCCCAATGCCGGCATACGTACTAAACAGCAGGAGACTTCGTCTAAAACTCAGGAGAAAAGTTTCCTTGAAACTGCTCTGCTGTGCGTTCGTTCACCTAAGAGAGTTGAATCTATGTTGAGATTCGGCGAGTCAGAAACACGTTTCTTCTAGGAGCTGCGTTGGGATATTCCCGAGTGAATGGGACCATAGGCTGTACAGAGAAATATCTGCTTCTAAAACCAAAACGGAGCTACCTCACTGAATGGTTGTCAGTGTGTGCATTCAACTGACAGACTTAAACTCACGTGTGGATTCAGTGGTTTGCAAACCATTTCTGTGCGGAATCCCAAAACCGGAATTTCCAGCCCAATGCCGGCATACGTACTAAACAGCAGGAAACTTCGTCTAAAACTCAGCAGAAACGTTTCCTTGAAACTGCTCTGCTGTGCGTTCGTTCACCTAAGAGACTTGAATCTATGTTGAGATTCAGCGAGTCAGAAACACGTTTCTTCTAGGAGCTGCGTTGGGATATTCCAGAGTGAATGGGACCATAGTCTGTACAGAGAAATATCTGCTTCTAAAAACAAAACGGAGCTATCTAACTGGATGGTTGTCAATGTGTGCATTCAACTGACAAAGTTAAACTCACGTGTGGATTCAGCGGTTTGCAAACCCTTTCTGTGCAGAATCCCAAAACCGGTATTTGCAGCCCAATGCCGGCATACGTACTAAACTGCAGGAAACTTCGTCTAAAACTCAGGAGAAACGTTTCCTTGAAACTGCTCTGCTGTGCGTTCGTTCACCTAAGAGAGTTGAATCTATGTTGAGATTCAGCGAGTCTGAAACACGTTTCTTCCAGGAGCTGCGTTGGGATATTCTCGAGTGAATGGGACCATAGGCTGTACAGAGAAATATCTGCTTCTAAAACCAAAACGGAGCTATCTAACTGGATGGTTGTCAATGTGTGCATTCAACGGACAGAGTTAAACTCACGTGTGGATTCAGCGGTTTGCAACCCCTTTCTGTGCAGAATCCCAAAACCGGTATTTCCAGCCCAATGCCGGCATACGTACTAAACAGCAGGAGACTTCGTCTAAAACTCAGGAGAAAAGTTTCCTTGAAACTGCTCTGCTGTGCGTTCGTTCACCTAAGAGAGTTGAATCTATGTTGAGATTCAGCGAGTCAGAAACACGTTTCTTCTAGGAGCTGCGTTGGGATATTCCCGAGTGAATGGGACCATAGGCTGTACAGAGAAATATCTGCTTCTAAAACCAAAACGGAGCTATCTAACTGGATGGTTGTCAGTGTGTGCATTCAACTGACAGAGTTAAACTCACGTGTGGATTCAGCGGATTGCAAACCCTTTCTCTGCAGAATCCCAAAACCGGTATTTCCAGCCCAATGCCGGCATACGTACTAAACAGCAGGAAACTTCGTCTAAAACTCAGGAGAAACGTTTCCTTGAAACTGCTCTGCTGTGCGTTCGTTCACCTAAGAGAGTTGAAACTATGTTGAGATTCAGCGAGTCAGAAAGACGTTTCTTCTAGGAGCTGCGTTGGGATATTCTCGAGTGAATGGGACCATACGCTGTACAGAGAAATACGTGCTTCTAAAACCAAAACTGTGCTATCTAACTGAATGGTTGTCAATGCGTGCATTCAACTGACAGAGTTAAACTCACGTGTGGATTCAGCGGTTTGCAAACCCTTTCTGTGCAGAATCCCAAAACCGGTATTTCCAGCTCAATGGCGGCATCCGTACTAAACAGCAGGAAACTTCGTCTAAAACTCAGGAGAAACGTTTCCTTGAAACTGCTCTGCTGTGCGTTCGTTCACCTAAGAGAGTTGAATCTATGTTGAGATTCAGCGAGTCAGAAACACGTTTCTTCCAGGAGCTGCGTTGGGATATTCCCGAGTGAATGGGACCATAGGCTGTACAGAGAAATATCTGCTTCTAAAACCAAAACGGAGCTATCTAACTGGATGGTTGTCAATGTGTGCATTCAACTGACAGAGTTAAACTCACGTGTGGATTCAGCGGTTTGCAAACCCTTTCTGTGCAGAATCCCAAAACCGGTATTTCCAGGCCAATGCCGGCATACGTACTAAACAGCAGGAGACTTCGTCTAAAACTCAGGAGAAAAGTTTCCTTGAAACTGCTCTGCTGTGCGTTCGTTCACCTAAGAGAGTTGAATCTATGTTGAGATTCAGCGAGTCAGAAACACGTTTCTTCTAGGAGCTGCGTTGGGATATTCCAGAGTCAATGGGACCATAGTCTGTACAGAGAAATATCTGCTTCTAAAACCAAAACGGAGCTATCTAACTGGATGGTTGTCAATGTGTGCATTCAACTGACAAAGTTAAACTCACGTGTGGATTCAGCGGTTTGCAAACCCTTTCTGTGCAGAATCCCAAAACCGGTATTTCCAGCCCAATGCCGGCATCCGTACGAAACAGCAGGAAACTTCGTCTAAAACTCAGGAGAAACGTTTCCTTGAAACTGCTCTGCTGTGCGTTCGTTCACCTAAGAGACTTGAATATATGTTGAGATTCAGCGAGTCAGAAACACGTTTCTTCTAGGTCCTGCGTTGGGATATTCCCGAGTGAATGGGACCATAGGCTGTACAGAGAAATATCTGCTTCTAAAACCAAAGCGGAGCCATGTAACTGAATGGTTGTCAATGTGTGCATTCAACTGACAGAGATAAAGTCACGTGTGGATTCAGCGGTTTGCAAACCCTTTCTGTGCAGAATCCCAAAACCGGTATTTCCAGCCCAATGCCGGCATCCGTACTAAACAGCAGGAAACTTCGTCTAAAACTCAGGAAAACGTTTCCTTGAAACTGCTCTGCTGTGCGTTCGTTCACCTAAGAGAGTTGAATCTATGTTGAGATTCAGCGAGTCAGAAACACGTTTCTTCCAGGAGCTGCGTTGGGATATTCCCGAGTGAATGGGACCATAGGCTGTACAGAGAAATATCTGCTTCTAAAACCAAAAGGGTGCTATCAAACTGAATGGTTGTCAATGTGTGCATTCAACGGACAGAGTTAAACTCACGTGTGGATTCAGCGGTTTGCAACCCCTTTCTGTGCAGAATCCCAAAACCGGTATTTCCAGCCCAATGCCGGCATACGTACTAAACAGCAGGAGACTTCGTCTAAAACTCAGGAGAAAAGTTTCCTTGAAACTGCTCTGCTGTGCGTTCGTTCACCTAAGAGAGTTGAATCTATGTTGAGATTCAGCGAGTCAGAAACACGTTTCTTCTAGGAGCTGCGTTGGGATATTCCCGAGTGAATGGGACCATAGGCTGTACAGAGAAATATCTGCTTCTAAAACCAAAACGGAGCTATCTAACTGGATGGTTGTCAGTGTGTGCATTCAACTGACAGAGTTAAACTCACGTGTGGATTCAGCGGATTGCAAACCCTTTCTCTGCAGAATCCCAAAACCGGTATTTCCAGCCCAATGCCGGCATACGTACTAAACAGCAGGAAACTTCGTCTAAAACTCAGGAGAAACGTTTCCTTGAAACTGCTCTGCTGTGCGTTCGTTCACCTAAGAGAGTTGAAACTATGTTGAGATTCAGCGAGTCAGAAAGACGTTTCTTCTAGGAGCTGCGTTGGGATATTCTCGAGTGAATGGGACCATACGCTGTACAGAGAAATACGTGCTTCTAAAACCAAAACTGTGCTATCTAACTGAATGGTTGTCAATGCGTGCATTCAACTGACAGAGTTAAACTCACGTGTGGATTCAGCGGTTTGCAAACCCTTTCTGTGCAGAATCCCAAAACCGGTATTTCCAGCTCAATGGCGGCATCCGTACTAAACAGCAGGAAACTTCGTCTAAAACTCAGGAGAAACGTTTCCTTGAAACTGCTCTGCTGTGCGTTCGTTCACCTAAGAGAGTTGAATCTATGTTGAGATTCAGCGAGTCAGAAACACGTTTCTTCTAGCAGCTGCATTGGGATATTCCCGAGTGAATGGGACCATAGGCTGTACACAGAAATATCTGCTTCTAAAACCAAAAGGGTGCTATAAAACTGAATGGTTGTCAATGTGTGCATTCAACTGACAGAGTTAAACTCACGTGTGGATTCAGCGGTTTGCAAACCCTTTCTGTGCAGAATCCCAATACCGGTATTTCCCGCCCAATGCCGGCATACGTACTAAACAGCAGGAAACTTCGTCTAAAACTCAGGAGAAACGTTTCCTTGAAACTGCTCTGCAGTGCGTTCGTTCACCTAAGAGAGTTGAATTTATGTTGAGATTCAGCGAGTCAGAAACACGATTCTTCTAGGAGTTGCGTTGGGATATTCCCGAGTGAATGGGACCATAGTCTGTACAGAGAAATATCTGCTTCTAAAACCAAAAGGGTGCTATCAAACTGAATGGTTGTCAATGTGTGTATTCAACTGACAGAGTTAAACTCACGTGTGGATTCAGCGGTTTGCAAACCCTTTCTGTGCAGATTCCCAAAACCGGTATTTCCAGCCCAATGCCGGCATCCGTACTAAACAGCAGGAAACTTCGTCTAAAACTCAGGAGGAACGTTTCCTTGGAACTGCTCTGCTGTGCGTTCGTTCACCTAAGAGAGTTGAATCTATGTTGAGATTCAGCGAGTCAGAAACACGTTTCTTCTAGGAGCTGCGTTGGGATATTCCCGAGTGAATGGGACCATAGGCTGTACAGAGAAATATCTGCTCCTAAAACCAAAATGGTGCTATCAAACTGAATGGTTGTCAATGTGTGCATTCAACTGACAGAGTTAAACTCACGTGTGGATTCAGCGGTTTGCAAACACTTTCTGTGCAGAATCCCAAAACCGGTATTTCCAGCCCAATGCCGGCATACGTACTAAACAGCAGGAAACTTCGTCTAAAACTCAGGAGAAACGTTTCCATGAAACTGCTCCGCTGTGCGTTCGTTCACCTAAGAGAGTTGAATCTATGTTGAGATTCAGCGAGTCAGAAACACGTTTCTTCTAGGAGCTGCGTTGGGATATTCCCGAGTGAATGGGACCATATGCTGTACAGAGAAATATCTGCTTCTAAAATTAAAACGGAGCTATTTAACTGAATGGTTGTCAATGTGTGCATTCAACTGACAGAGTTAAACTCACGTGTGGATTCAGCGGTTTGCAAACCCTTTCTGTGCAGAATCCCAAAACCGGTAATTCCAGCTCAATGCCGGCATACGTACTAAACAACAGGAAACTTCGTCTAAAACTCAGGAGAAACGTTTCCTTGAAACTGCTCTGCTGTGCGTTCGTTCACCTAAGAGACTTGAATCTATGTTGAGATTCAGCGAGTCAGAAACACGTTTCTTCTAGGAGCTGCGTTGGGATATTCCCGAGTGAATGGGACCATAGTCTGTACAGAGAAATATCTGCTACTAAAACCAAAAGGGTGCTATCAAACTGAATGGTTGTCAATGTGTGTATTCAACTGACACAGTTAAACTCACGTTTGGATTCAGCGGTTTGCAAACCCATTCTGTGCAGAATCCCAAAACAGGTATTTCCAGCCCAATGCTGGCATCCGTACTAAACAGCAGGAAACTTCGTCTAAAACTCAGGAGAAACGTTTCCTTGAAACTGCTCTGCGGTGCGTTCGTTCACCTAAGAGAGTTGAATCTATGTTGAGATTCAGCGAGTCAGAAACACGTTTCTTCTAGGACCTGCGTTGGGATATTCCCGAGTGAATGGGACCATAGGCTGTACAGAGAAATATCTGCTTCTAAAACCAAAACGGAGCTATCTAACTGGATGGATGTCAATGTGTGCATTCAACTGACAAAGTTAAACTCACGTGTGGATTCAGCGGTTTGCAAACCCTTTCTGTGCGGAATCCCAAATCCGGTATTTCCAGCCCAATGCCGGCATCCGTACTAAACAGCAGGAAACTTCGTCTAAAACTCAGGAGAAACGTTTCCTTGAAACTGCTCTGCGGTGCGTTCGTTCACCTAAGAGAGTTGAATCTATGTTGAGATTCAGCGAGTCAGAAACACGTTTCTTCTAGGAGCTGCGTTGGGATATTCCCGAGTGAATGGGACCATAGGCTGTACAGAGAAATATCTGCTCCTAAAACCAAAAGGTTGCTCTCTAAGTGAATGGTTGTCAATGTGTGCATTCAACTGACACAGTTAAACTCACGTTTGGATTCAGCGGTTTGCAAACCCTTTCTGTGCAGAATCCCAAAACCGGTATTTCCAGCCCAATGCCGGCATCCGTACTAAACAGCAGGAAACTTCGTCTAAAACTCAGGAGAAACGTTTCCTTGAAACTGCTCTGCGGTGCGTTCGTTCACCTAAGAGAGTTGAATCTATGTTGAGATTCAGCGAGTCAGAAACACGTTTCTTCTAGGACCTGCGTTGGGATATTCCCGAGTGAATGGGACCATAGGCTGTACAGAGAAATATCTGCTTCTAAAACCAAAACGGAGCTATCTAACTGGATGGATGTCAATGTGTGCATTCAACTGACAAAGTTAAACTCACGTGTGGATTCAGCGGTTTGCAAACCCTTTCTGTGCGGAATCCCAAAACCGGTATTTCCAGCCCAATGCCGGCATCCGTACTAAACAGCAGGAAACTTCGTCTAAAACTCAGGAGAAACGTTTCCTTGAAACTGCTCTGCGGTGCGTTCGTTCACCTAAGAGAGTTGAATCTATGTTGAGATTCAGCGAGTCAGAAACACGTTTCTTCTAGGAGCTGCGTTGGGATATTCCCGAGTGAATGGGACCATAGGCTGTACAGAGAAATATCTGCTCCTAAAACCAAAAGGTTGCTCTCTAAGTGAATGGTTGTCAATGTGTGCATTCAACTGACACAGTTAAACTCACGTTTGGATTCAGCGGTTTGCAAACCCTTTCTGTGCAGAATCCCAAAACCGGTATTTCCAGCCCAATGCCGGCATCCGTACTAAACAGCAGGAAACTTCGTCTAAAACTCAGGAGAAACGTTTCCTTGAAACTGCTCTGCGGTGCGTTCGTTCACCTAAGAGAGTTGAATCTATGTTGAGATTCAGCGAGTCAGAAACACGTTTCTTCTAGGACCTGCGTTGGGATATTCCCGAGTGAATGGGACCATAGGCTGTACAGAGAAATATCTGCTTCTAAAACCAAAACGGAGCTATCTAACTGGATGGATGTCAATGTGTGCATTCAACTGACAAAGTTAAACTCACGTGTGGATTCAGCGGTTTGCAAACCCTTTCTGTGCGGAATCCCAAAACCGGTATTTCCAGCCCAATGCCGGCATCCGTACTAAACAGCAGGAAACTTCGTCTAAAACTCAGGAAAACGTTTCCTTAATACTGCTCTGCTGTGCGTTCGTTCACCTAAGAGAGTTGAATCTATGTTGAGATTCAGCGAGTCAGAAACACGTTTCTTCTAGGAGCTGCGTTGGGATATTCCCGAGTGAATTGGACCATAGGCTGTAAAGAGAAATATCTGCTTCTAAAACCAAAAGGGTGCTATCAAACTGAATGGTTGTCAATGTGTGCATTCAACGGACAGAGTTAAACTCACGTGTGGATTCAGCGGTTTGCAAACGCTTTCTGTGCAGAATCCCAAAACCGCTATTTCCAGCCCAATGCCGGCATACGTACTAAACAGCAGGAAACTTCGTCTAAAACTCAGGAGAAACGTTTCCATGAAACTGCTCTGCTGTGCGTTCGTTCACCTAAGATAGTTGAATCTATGTTGAGATTCAGCGAGTCAGAAAAACGTTTCTTCTAGGAGCTGCGCTGGGATATTCCCGAGTGAAATGGACCATACGCTGTACAGAGAAATATCTGCTTCTAAAACCAAAACGGAGCTATCTAACTGGATGGTTGTCAATGTGTGCATTCAACTGACAGAGTTAAACTCACGTGTGGATTCAGCGGATTGCAAACCCTTTCTGTGCAGAATCCCAAAACCGGTATTTCCAGCCCAATGCCGGCATCCGTACTAAACAGCAGGAAACTTCGTCTAAAACTCAATAGAAAAGTTTCCTTGAAACTGCTCTGCTGTGCATTCGTTCACCTAAGAGAGTTGAATCTATGTTGAGATTCAGCGAGTCAGAAACACGTTTCTTCTAGGAGCTGCGTTGGGATATTCCCGAGTGAATGGGACCATAGGCTGTACAGAGAAATATCTGCTCCTAAAACCAAAAGGGTGCTATCTAACTGAATGGTTGTCAATGTGTGCATTCAACTGACAGAGTGAAACTCACGTTTGGATTCAGCGGTTAGCAAACCCTTTCTGTGCAGAATCCGAAAACCGGTATTTCCAGCCCAATGCCGGCATCCGTACTAAACAGCAGGAAATTTCGTCTAAAACTCAGGAGAAACGTTTCCTTGAAACTGCTCTGCTGTGCGTTCGTTCACCTAAGAGAGTTGAATCTATGTTGAGATTCAGCGAGTCAGAAACACGTTTCTTCTAGGAGCTGCGTTGGGATATTCCCGAGTGAATGGGACCATAGGCTGTACAGAGAAATATCTGCTTCTAAAGCCAAAACGGAGCTATCTAACTGGATGGTTGTCAGTGTGTGCATTCAACTGACAGAGTTAAACTCACGTGTGGATTCAGCGGATTGCAAACCCTTTCTCTGCAGAATCCCAAAACCGGTATTTCCAGCCCAATGCCGGCATACGTACTAAACAGCAGGAAACTTCGTCTAAAACTCAGGAGAAACGTTTCCTTGAAACTGCTCTGCTGTGCGTTCGTTCACCTAAGAGAGTTGAAACTATGTTGAGATTCAGCGAGTCAGAAAGACGTTTCTTCTAGGAGCTGCGTTGGGATATTCTCGAGTGAATGGGAGCATACGCTGTACAGAGAAATACGTGCTTCTAAAACCAAAACTGTGCTATCTAACTGAATGGTTGTCAATGCGTGCATTCAACTGACAGAGTTAAACTCACGTGTGGATTCAGCGGTTTGCAAACCCTTTCTGTGCAGAATCCCAAAACCGGTATTTCCAGATCAATGGCGGCATCCGTACTAAACAGCAGGAAACTTCGTCTAAAACTCAGGAGAAACGTTTCCTTGAAACTGCTCTGCTGTGCGTTCGTTCACCTAAGAGAGTTGAATCTATGTTGAGATTCAGCGAGTCAGAAACACGTTTCTTCTAGCAGCTGCATTGGGATATTCCCGAGTGAATGGGACCATAGGCTGTACACAGAAATATCTGCTTCTAAAACCAAAAGGGTGCTATAAAACTGAATGGTTGTCAATGTGTGCATTCAACTGACAGAGTTAAACTCACGTGTGGATTCAGCGGTTTGCAAACCCTTTCTGTGCAGAATCCCAAAACCGGTATTTCCCGCCCAATGCCGGCATACGTACTAAACAGCAGGAAACTTCGTCTAAAACTCAGGAGAAACGTTTCCTTGAAACTGCTCTGCAGTGCGTTCGTTCACCTAAGAGAGTTGAATTTATGTTGAGATTCAGCGAGTCAGAAACACGATTCTTCTAGGAGTTGCGTTGGGATATTCCCGAGTGAATGGGACCATAGTCTGTACAGAGAAATATCTGCTTCTAAAACCAAAAGGGTGCTATCAAACTGAATGGTTGTCAATGTGTGTATTCAACTGACAGAGTTAAACTCACGTGTGGATTCAGCGGTTTGCAAACCCTTTCTGTGCAGATTCCCAAAACCGGTATTTCCAGCCCAATGCCGGCATCCGTACTAAACAGCAGGAAACTTCGTCTAAAACTCAGGAGGAACGTTTCCTTGGAACTGCTCTGCTGTGCGTTCGTTCACCTAAGAGAGTTGAATCTATGTTGAGATTCAGCGAGTCAGAAACACGTTTCTTCTAGGAGCTGCGTTGGGATATTCCCGAGTGAATGGGACCATAGGCTGTACAGAGAAATATCTGCTCCTAAAACCAAAAGGGTGCTCTCTAAGTGAATGGTTGTCAATGTGTGCATTCAACTGACACAGTTAAACTCACGTTTGGATTCAGCGGTTTGGAAACCCTTTCTGTGCAGAATCCCAAAACCGGTATTTCCAGCTCAATGCCGGCATCCGTACTAAACAGCAGGAAACTTCGTCTAAAACTCAGGAGAAACGTTTCCTTGAAACTGCTCTGCTGTGCGTTCGTTCACCTAAGAGAGTTGAATCTATGTTGAGATTCAGCGAGTCAGAAACACGTTTCTTCTAGGACCTGCGTTGGGATATTCCCGAGTGAATGGGACCATAGGCTGTACAGAGAAATATCTGCTTCTAAAACCAAAACGGAGCTATCTAACTGGATGGATGTCAATGTGTGCATTCAACTGACAAAGTTAAACTCACGTGTGGATTCAGCGGTTTGGAAACCCTTTCTGTGCGGAATCCCAAAACCGGTATTTCCAGCCCAATGCCGGCATCCGTACTAAACAGCAGGAAACTTCGTCTAAAACTCAGGAAAACGTTTACTTAATACTGCTCTGCTGTGCGTTCGTTCACCTAAGAGAGTTGAATCTATGTTGAGATTCAGCGAGTCAGAAACACGTTTCTTCTAGGAGCTGCGCTGGGATATTCCCGAGTGAAATGGACCATACGCTGTACAGAGAAATATCTGCTTCTAAAACCAAAACGGAGCTATCTAACTGGATGGTTGTCAATGTGTGCATTCAACTGACAGAGTTAAACTCACGTGTGGATTCAGCGGATTGCAAACCCTTTCTCTGCAGAATCCCAAAACCGGTATTTCCAGCCCAATGCCGGCATCCGTACTAAACAGCAGGAAACTTCGTCTAAAACTCAATAGAAAAGTTTCCTTGAAACTGCTCTGCTGTGCATTCGTTCACCTAAGAGAGTTGAATCTATGTTGAGATTCAGCGAGTCAGAAACACGTTTCTTCTAGGAGCTGCGTTGGGATATTCCCGAGTGAATGGGACCATAGGCTGTACAGAGAAATATCTGCTACTAAAACCAAAAGGGTGCTATCTAACTGAATGGTTGTCAATGTGTGCATTCAACTGACAGAGTGAAACTCACGTTTGGATTCAGCGGTTAGCAAACCCTTTCTGTGCAGAATCCGAAAACCGGTATTTCCAGCCCAATGCCGGCATCCGTACTAAACAGGAGGAAATTTCGTCTAAAACTCAGGAGAAACGTTTCCTTGAAAGTGCTCTGCTGTACGTTCGTTCACCTAAGAGAGGTGAATCTATGTTGAGATTCAGCGAGTCAGAAACACGTTTCTTCTAGGAGCTGCGTTGGGACATTCCCGAGTGAATGGGACCATAGGCTGTACAGAGAAATATCTGCTCCTAAAACCAAAAGGGTGCTATCTAACTGAATGGTTGTCAATGTGTGCATTCAACTGACAGAGTTAAACTCACGTGTGGATTCAGCGGTTTGCAAACCCTTTCTGTGCAGAATCCCAATACCGGTAATTCCAGCTCAATGCCGGCATACGTACTAAACAACAGGAAACTTCGTCTAAAACTCAGGAGAAACGTTTCTTTGAAACTGCTCTGCTGTGCGTTCGTTCACCTAAGAGAGTTGAATCTATGTTGAGATTCAGCGAGTCAGAAACACGTTTCTTCTAGGAGCTGCGTTGGGATATTCCCGAGTGAATGGGACCATAGGCTGTACAGAGAAATATCTGCTTTTAAAACTAAAACGGAGCTATCTAACTGGATGGATGTCAATGTGTGCATTCAACTGACAAAGTTAAACTCACGTGTGGATTCAGCGGTTTGCAAACCCTTTCTGTGCAGAATCCCAAAACCGGTATTTCCAGCCCAATGCCGGCATCCGTACTAAACAGCAGGAAACTTCGTCTAAAACTCAGGAGAAACGTTTCCTTGAAACTGCTCTGCTGTGCGTTCGTTCACCTAAGAGAGTTGAATCTATGTTGAGATTCAGCGAGTCAGAAACACGTTTCTTCTAGGAGCTGCGTTGGGATATTCCCGAGTGAATGGGACCATAGGCTGTACAGAGAAATATCTGCTTCTAAAACCAAAATGGTGCTATCAAACTGAATGGTTGTCAATGTGTGCATTCAACTGACAGAGTTAAACTCACGTGTGGATTCAGCGGTTTGCAAACCCTTTCTGTGCAGAATCCCAAAACCGGTATTTCCAGCCCAATGCCGGCATACGTACTAAACAGCAGGAAACTTCGTCTAAAACTCAGGAGAAACGTTTCCATGAAACTGCTCCGCTGTGCGTTCGTTCACCTAAGAGAGTTGAATCTATGTTGAGATTCAGCGAGTCAGAAACACGTTTCTTCTAGGAGCTGCGTTGGGATATTCCCGAGTGAATGGGACCATATGCTGTACAGAGAAATATCTGCTTCTAAAATTAAAACGGAGCTATTTAACTGAATGGTTGTCAATGTGTGCATTCAACTGACAGAGTTAAACTCACGTGTGGATTCAGCGGTTTGCAAACCCTTTCTGTGCAGAATCCCAAAACCGGTAATTCCAGCTCAATGCCGGCATACGTACTAAACAACAGGAAACTTCGTCTAAAACTCAGGAGAAACGTTTCCCTGAAACTGCTCTGCTGTGCGTTCGTTCACCTAAGAGACTTGAATCTATGTTGAGATTCAGCGAGTCAGAAACACGTTTCTTCTAGGACCTGCGTTGGGATATTCCCGAGTGAATGGGACCATAGGCTGTACAGAGAAATATCTGCTTCTAAAACCAAAACGGAGCTATCTAACTGGATGGATGTCAATGTGTGCATTCAACTGACAAAGTTAAACTCACGTGTGGATTCAGCGGTTTGCAAACCCTTTCTGTGCGGAATCCCAAAACCGGTATTTCCAGCCCAATGCCGGCATCCGTACTAAACAGCAGGAAACTTCGTCTAAAACTCAGGAGAAACGTTTCCTTGAAACTGCTCTGCGGTGCGTTCGTTCACCTAAGAGAGTTGAATCTATGTTGAGATTCAGCGAGTCAGAAACACGTTTCTTCTAGGAGCTGCGTTGGGATATTCCCGAGTGAATGGGACCATAGGCTGTACAGAGAAATATCTGCTCCTAAAACCAAAAGGGTGCTCTCTAAGTGAATGGCTGTCAATGTGTGCATTCAACTGACACAGTTAAACTCACGTTTGGATTCAGCGGTTTGCAAACCCTTTCTGTGCAGAATCCCAAAACCGGTATTTCCAGCCCAATGCCGGCATCCGTACTAAACAGCAGGAAACTTCGTCTAAAACTCAGGAGAAACGTTTCCTTGAAACTGCTCTGCGGTGCGTTCGTTCACCTAAGAGAGTAGAATCTATGTTGAGATTCAGCGAGTCAGAAACACGTTTCTTATAGGACCTGCGTTGGGATATTCCCGAGTGAATGGGACCATAGGCTGTACAGAGAAATATCTGCTTCTAAAACCAAAACGGAGCTATCTAACTGGATGGATGTCAATGTGTGCATTCAACTGACAAAGTTAAACTCACGTGTGGATTCAGCGGTTTGCAAACCCTTTCTGTGCGGAATCCCAAAACCGGTATTTCCAGCCCAATGCCGGCATCCGTACTAAACAGCAGGAAACTTCGTCTAAAACTCAGGAAAACGTTTCCTTAATACTGCTCTGCTGTGCGTTCGTTCACCTAAGAGAGTTGAATCTATGTTGAGATTCAGCGAGTCAGAAACACGTTTCTTCTAGGAGCTGCGTTGGGATATTCCCGAGTGAATTGGACCATAGGCTGTAAAGAGAAATATCTGCTTCTAAAACCAAAAGGGTGCTATCAAACTGAATGGTTGTCAATGTGTGCATTCAACGGACAGAGTTAAACTCACGTGTGGATTCAGCGGTTTGCAAACGCTTTCTGTGCAGAATCCCAAAACCGCTATTTCCAGCCCAATGCCGGCATACGTACTAAACAGCAGGAAACTTCGTCTAAAACTCAGGAGAAACGTTTCCATGAAACTGCTCTGCTGTGCGTTCGTTCACCTAAGAGAGTTGAATCTATGTTGAGATTCAGCGAGTCAGAAACACGTTTCTTCTAGGAGCTGCGCTGGGATATTCCCGAGTGAAATGGACCATACGCTGTACAGAGAAATATCTGCTTCTAAAACCAAAACGGAGCTATCTAACTGGATGGTTGTCAATGTGTGCATTCAACTGACAGAGTTAAACTCACGTGTGGATTCAGCGGATTGCAAACCCTTTCTGTGCAGAATCCCAAAACCGGTATTTCCAGCCCAATGCCGGCATCCGTACTAAACAGCAGGAAACTTCGTCTAAAACTCAATAGAAAAGTTTCCTTGAAACTGCTCTGCTGTGCATTCGTTCACCTAAGAGAGTTGAATCTATGTTGAGATTCAGCGAGTCAGAAACACGTTTCTTCTAGGAGCTGCGTTGGGATATTCCCGAGTGAATGGGACCATAGGCTGTACAGAGAAATATCTGCTCCTAAAACCAAAAGGGTGCTATCTAACTGAATGGTTGTCAATGTGTGCATTCAACTGACAGAGTGAAACTCACGTTTGGATTCAGCGGTTAGCAAACCCTTTCTGTGCAGAATCCGAAATCCGGTATTTCCAGCCCAATGCCGGCATCCGTACTAAACAGCAGGAAATTTCGTCTAAAACTCAGGAGAAACGTTTCCTTGAAACTGCTCTGCTGTACGTTCGTTCACCTAAGAGAGGTGAATCTATGTTGAGATTCAGCGAGTCAGAAACACGTTTCTTCTAGGAGCTGCGTTGGGACATTCCCGAGTGAATGGGACCATAGGCTGTACAGAGAAATATCTGCTCCTAAAACCAAAAGGGTGCTATCTAACTGAATGGTTGTCAATGTGTGCATTCAACTGACAGAGTTAAACTCACGTGTGGATTCAGCGGTTTGCAAACCCTTTCTGTGCAGAATCCCAAAACCGGTAATTCCAGCTCAATGCCGGCATACGTACTAAACAACAGGAAACTTCGTCTAAAACTCAGGAGAAACGTTTCTTTGAAACTGCTCTGCTGTGCGTTCGTTCACCTAAGAGACTTGAATCTATGTTGAGATTCAGCGAGTCAGAAACACGTTTCTTCTAGGAGCTGCGTTGGGATATTCCCGAGTGAATGGGACCATAGGCTGTACAGAGAAATATCTGCTTCTAAAACTAAAACGGAGCTATCTAACTGGATGGATGTCAATGTGTGCATTCAACTGACAAAGTTAAACTCACGTGTGGATTCAGCGGTTTGCAAACCCTTTCTGTGCAGAATCCCAAAACCGGTATTTCCAGCCCAATGCCGGCATCCGTCCTAAACAGCAGGAAACTTCGTCTAAAACTCAGGAGAAACGATTCCTTGAAACTGCTCTGCTGTGCGTTCGTTCACCGAAGAGAGTTGAATCTATGTTGAGATTCAGCGAGTCAGAAACACGTTTCTTCTAGGAGCTGCGTTGGGATATTCCCGAGTGAATGGGACCATAGGCTGTACAGAGAAATATCTGCTTCTAAAACCAAAATGGTGCTATCAAACTGAATGGTTGTCAATGTGTGCATTCAACTGACAGAGTTAAACTCACGTGTGGATTCAGCGGTTTGCAAACACTTTCTGTGCAGAATCCCAAAACCGGTATTTCCAGCCCAATGCCGGCATACGTACTAAACAGCAGGAAACTTCGTCTAAAACTCAGGAGAAACGTTTCCATGAAACTGCTCCGCTGTGCGTTCGTTCACCTAAGAGAGTTGAATCTATGTTGAGATTCAGCGAGTCAGAAACACGTTTCTTCTAGGAGCTGCGTTGGGATATTCCCGAGTGAATGGGACCATATGCTGTACAGAGAAATATCTGCTTCTAAAATTAAAACGGAGCTATTTAACTGAATGGTTGTCAATGTGTGCATTCAACTGACAGAGTTAAACTCACGTGTGGATTCAGCGGTTTGCAAACCCTTTCTGTGCAGAATCCCAAAACCGGTAATTCCAGCTCAATGCCGGCATACGTACTAAACAACAGGAAACTTCGTCTAAAACTCAGGAGAAACGTTTCCTTGAAACTGCTCTGCTGTGCGTTCGTTCACCTAAGAGACTTGAATCTATGTTGAGATTCAGCGAGTCAGAAACACGTTTCTTCTAGGAGCTGCGTTGGGATATTCCCGAGTGAATGGGACCATAGGCTGTACAGAGAAATATCTGCTTCTAAAACCAAAACGGAGCTATCTAACTGGATGGATGTCAATGTGTGCATTCAACTGACAATGTTAAACTCACGTGTGGATTCAGCGGTTTGCAAACCCTTTCTGTGCAGAATCCCAAAACCGGTATTTCCAGCCCAATGCCGGCATCCGTCCTAAACAGCAGGAAACTTCGTCTAAAACTCAGGAGAAACGTTTCCCTGAAACTGCTCTGCTGTGCGTTCGTTCACATAAGGGAGTTGAATCTATGTTGAGATTCAGCGAGTCAGAAACACGTTTCTTCTAGGAGCTGCGTTGGGATATTCCCGAGTGAATGGGACCATAGGATGTACAGAGAAATATCTGCTTCTAAAATCAAAATGGTGCTATCAAGCTGAATGGTTGTCAATGTGTGCATTCAACTGACAGAGTTAAACTCACGTGTGGATTCAGCGGTTTGCAAACCGTTTCTGTGCAGAATCCCAAAACCGGTATTTCCAGCCCAATGCCGGCATACGTACTAAACAGCAGGAAACTTCGTCTAAAACTCAGGAGAAACGTTTCCTTGAAACTGCTCTGCTGTGCGTTCGTTCACCTAAGAGAGTTGAAACTATGTTGAGATTCAGCGAGTCAGAAACACGTTTCTTCAAGGAGCTGCGTTGGGATATTCTCGAGTGAATGGGACCATACGCTGTACAGAGAAATACGTGCTTCTAAAACCAAAACTGTGCTATCTAACTGAATGGTTGTCAATGCGTGCATTCAACTGACAGAGTTAAACTCACGTGTGGATTCAGCGGTTTGCAAAACCTTTCTGTGCAGAATCCCAAAACCGGTATTTCCAGCTCAATGCCGGCATCCGTACTAAACAGCAGGAAACTTCGTCTAAAACTCAGGAGAAACGTTTCCTTGAAACTGCTCTGCTGTGCGTTCGTTCACCTAAGAGAGTTGAATCTATGTTGAGATTCAGCGAGTCAGAAACACGTTTCTTCTAGCAGCTGCATTGGGATATTCCCGAGTGAATGGGACCATAGGCTGTACACAGAAATATCTGCTTCTTAAACCAAAAGGGTGCTATAAAACTGAATGGTTGTCAATGTGTGCATTCAACTGACAGAGTTAAACTCACGTGTGGATTCAGCGGTTTGCAAACCCTTTCTGTGCAGAATCCCAAAACCGGTATTTCCCGCCCAATGCCGGCATACGTACTAAACAACAGGAAATTTCGTCTAAAGCTCAGGAGAAACGTTTCCTTGAAACTGCTCTGCTGTGCGTTCGTTCACCTAAGAGAGTTGAATTTATGTTGAGATTCAGCGAGTCAGAAACACGATTCTTCTAGGAGTTGCGTTGGGATATTCCCGAGTGAATGGGCCCATAGGCTGTACAGAGAAATATCTGCTTCTAAAACCAAAAGGGTGCTATCAAACTGAATGGTTGTCAATGTGTGCATTCAACTGACAGAGTTAAACTCACGTGTGGATTCAGCGGTTTGCAAACCCTTTCTGTGCAGATTCCCAAAACCGGTATTTCCAGCCCAATGCCTGCATCCGTACTAAACAGCAGGAAACTTCGTCTAAAACTCAGGAGAAACGTTTCCTTGAAACTGCTCTGCAGTGCGTTCGTTCACCTAAGAGAGTTGAATCTATGTTGAGATTCAGCGAGTCAGAAACACGTTTCTTCTAGGACCTGCGTTGGGATATTCCCGAGTGAATGGGACCATAGGCTGTACAGAGAAATATCTGCTTCTAAAACCAAAACGGAGCTATCTAACTGGATGGATGTCAATGTGTGCATTCAACTGACAACGTTAAACTCACGTTTGGATTCAGCGGTTTGCAAACCCTTTCTGTGCAGAATCCCAAAACCGGTATTTCCAGCCCAATGCCGGCATCCGTACTAAACAGCAGGAAACTTCGTCTAAAACTCAGGAGAAACGTTTCCTTGAAACTGCTCTGCGGTGCGTTCGTTCACCTAAGAGAGTTGAATCTATGTTGAGATTCAGCGAGTCAGAAACACGTTTCTTCTAGGACCTGCGTTGGGATATTCCCGAGTGAATGGGACCATAGGCTGTACAGAGAAATATCTGCTTCTAAAACCAAAACGGAGCTATCTAACTGGATGGATGTCAATGTGTGCATTCAACTGACAAAGTTAAACTCACGTGTGGATTCAGCGGTTTGCAAACCCTTTCTGTGCGGAATCCCAAAACCGGTATTTCCAGCCCAATGCCGGCATCCGTACTAAACAGCAGGAAACTTCGTCTAAAACTCAGGAGAAACGTTTCCTTAATACTGCTCTGCTGTGCGTTCGCTCACCTAAGAGAGTTGAATCTATGTTGAGATTCAGCGAGTCAGAAACACGTTTCTTCTAGGAGCTGCGTTGGGATATTCCCGAGTGAATTGGACCATAGGCTGTAAAGAGAAATATCTGCTTCTAAAACCAAAAGGGTGCTATCAAACTGAATGGTTGTCAATGTGTGCATTCAACGGACAGAGTTAAACTCACGTGTGGATTCAGCGGTTTGCAAACGCTTTCTGTGCAGAATCCCAAAACCGCTATTTCCAGCCCAATGCCGGCATACGTACTAAACAGCAGGAAACTTCGTCTAAAACTCAGGAGAAACGTTTCCATGAAACTGCTCTGCTGTGCGTTCGTTCACCTAAGAGAGTTGAATCTATGTTGAGATTCAGCGAGTCAGAAACACGTTTCTTCTAGGAGCTGCGCTGGGATATTCCCGAGTGAAATGGACCATACGCTGTACAGAGAAATATCTGCTTCTAAAACCAAAACGGAGCTATCTAACTGGATGGTTGTCAATGTGTGCATTCAACTGACAGAGTTAAACTCACGTGTGGATTCAGCGGATTGCAAACCCTTTCTGTGCAGAATCCCAAAACCGGTATTTCCAGCCCAATGCCGGCATCCGTACTAAACAGCAGGAAACTTCGTCTAAAAGTCAATAGAAAAGTTTCCTTGAAACTGCTCTGCTGTGCATTCGTTCACCTAAGAGAGTTGAATCTATGTTGAGATTCAGCGAGTCAGAAACACGTTTCTTCTAGGAGCTGCGTTGGGATATTCCCGAGTGAATGGGACCATAGGCTGTACAGAGAAATATCTGCTCCTAAAACCAAAAGGGTGCTATCTAACTGAATGGTTGTCAATGTGTGCATTCAACTGACAGAGTGAAACTCACGTTTGGATTCAGCGGTTAGCAAACCCTTTCTGTGCAGAATCCGAAAACCGGTATTTCCAGCCCAATGCCGGCATCCGTACTAAACAGCAGGAAATTTCGTCTAAAACTCAGGAGAAACGTTTCCTTGAAACTGCTCTGCTGTACGTTCGTTCACCTAAGAGAGGTGAATCTATGTTGAGATTCAGCGAGTCAGAAACACGTTTCTTCTAGGAGCTGCGTTGGGACATTCCCGAGTGAATGGGACCATAGGCTGTACAGAGAAATATCTGCTCCTAAAACCAAAAGGGTGCTATCTAACTGAATGGTTGTCAATGTGTGCATTCAACTGACAGAGTTAAACTCACGTGTGGATTCAGCGGTTTGCAAACCCTTTCTGTGCAGAATCCCAAAACCGGTAATTCCAGCTCAATGCCGGCATACGTACTAAACAACAGGAAACTTCGTCTAAAACTCAGGAGAAACGTTTCCTTGAAACTGCTCTGCTGTGCGTTCGTTCACCTAAGAGACTTGAATCTATGTTGAGATTCAGCGAGTCAGAAACACGTTTCTTCTAGGAGCTGCGTTGGGATATTCCCGAGTGAATGGGACCATAGGCTGTACAGAGAAATATCTGCTTCTAAAACCAAAACGGAGCTATCTAACTGGATGGATGTCAATGTGTGCATTCAACTGACAATGTTAAACTCACGTGTGGATTCAGCGGTTTGCAAACCCTTTCTGTGCAGAATCCCAAAACCGGTATTTCCAGCCCAATGCCGGCATCCGTCCTAAACAGCAGGAAACTTCGTCTAAAACTCAGGAGAAACGTTTCCCTGAAACTGCTCTGCTGTGCGTTCGTTCACCTAAGAGAGTTGAATCTATGTTGAGATTCAGCGAGTCAGAAACACGTTTCTTCTAGGAACTGCGTTGGGATATTCCCGAGTGAATGGGACCATAGGATGTACAGAGAAATATCTGCTTCTAAAACCAAAATGGTGCTATCAAACTGAATGGTTGTCAATGTGTGCATTCAACTGACAGAGTTAAACTCACGTGTGGATTCAGCGGTTTGCAAACCGTTTCGGTGCAGAATCCCAAAACCGGTATTTCCAGCCCAATGCCGGCATACGTACTAAACAGCAGGAAACTTCGTCTAAAACTCAGGAGAAACGTTTCCTTGAAACTGCTCTGCTGTGCGTTCGTTCACCTAAGAGAGTTGAATCTATGTTGAGATTCAGCGAGTCAGAAACACGTTTCTTCTAGGACCTGCGTTGGGATATTCCCGAGTGAATGGGACCATAGGCTGTACAGAGAAATATCTGCTTCTAAAACCAAAACGGAGCTATCTAACTGGATGGATGTCAATGTGTGCATTCAACTGACAAAGTTAAACTCACGTGTGGATTCAGCGGTTTGCAAACCCTTTCTGTGCAGAATCCCAAAACCGGTATTTCCAGCCCAATGCCGGCATCCGTACTAAACAGCAGGAAACTTCGTCTAAAACTCAGGAGAAACGTTTCCTTAATACTGCTCTGCTGTGCGTTCGTTCACCTAAGAGAGTTGAATCTATGTTGAGATTCAGCGAGTCAGAAACACGTTTCTTCTAGGAGCTGCGTTGGGATATTCCCGAGTGAATTGGACCATAGGCTGTAAAGAGAAATATCTGCTTCTAAAACCAAAAGGGTGCTATCAAACTGAATGATTGTCAATGTGTGCATTCAACTGACAGAGTTAAACTCACGTGTGGATTCAGCGGTTGGCAAACCCTTTCTGTGCAGAATCCAAAAATCGGTATTTCCAGCCCAATGCCGGCATCCGTACTAAACAGCAGGAAACTTCGTCTAAAACTCAGGAGAAACGTTTCCTTGAAACTGCTCTGCTGTACGTTCGTTCACCTAAGAGAGGTGAATCTATGTTGAGATTCAGCGAGTCAGAAACACGTTTCTTCTAGGAGCTGCGTTGGGACATTCCCGAGTGAATGGGACCATAGGCTGTACAGAGAAATATCTGCTCCTAAAACCAAAAGGGTGCTATCTAACTGAATGGTTGTCAATGTGTGCATTCAACTGACAGAGTTAAACTCACGTGTGGATTCAGCGGTTTGCAAACCCTTTCTGTGCAGAATCCCAAAACCGGTAATTCCAGCTCAATGCCGGCATACGTACTAAACAACAGGAAACTTCGTCTAAAACTCAGGAGAAACGTTTCTTTGAAACTGCTCTGCTGTGCGTTCGTTCACCTAAGAGACTTGAATCTATGTTGAGATTCAGCGAGTCAGAAACACGTTTCTTCTAGGAGCTGCGTTGGGATATTCCCGAGTGAATGGGACCATAGGCTGTACAGAGAAATATCTGCTTCTAAAACTAAAACGGAGCTATCTAACTGGATGGATGTCAATGTGTGCATTCAACTGACAAAGTTAAACTCACGTGTGGATTCAGCGGTTTGCAAACCCTTTCTGTGCAGAATCCCAAAACCGGTATTTCCAGCCCAATGCCGGCATCCGTACTAAACAGCAGGAAACTTCGTCTAAAACTCAGGAGAAACGTTTCCTTGAAACTGCTCTGCTGTGCGTTCGTTCACCTAAGAGAGTTGAATCTATGTTGAGATTCAGCGAGTCAGAAACACGTTTCTTCTAGGACCTGCGTTGGGATATTCCCGAGTGAATGGGACCATAGGCTGTACAGAGAAATATCTGCTTCTAAAACCAAAACGGAGCTATCTAACTGGATGGATGTCAATGTGTGCATTCAACTGACAAAGTTAAACTCACGTGTGGATTCAGCGGTTTGCAAACCCTTTCTGTGCGGAATCCCAAAACCGGTATTTCCAGCCCAATGCCGGCATCCGTACTAAACAGCAGGAAACTTCGTCTAAAACTCAGGAGAAACGTTTCCTTAATACTGCTCTGCTGTGCGTTCGCTCACCTAAGAGAGTTGAATCTATGTTGAGATTCAGCGAGTCAGAAACACGTTTCTTCTAGGAGCTGCGTTGGGATATTCCCGAGTGAATTGGACCATAGGCTGTAAAGAGAAATATCTGCTTCTAAAACCAAAAGGGTGCTATCAAACTGAATGGTTGTCAAAGTGTGCATTCAACGGACAGAGTTAAACTCACGTGTGGATTCAGCGGTTTGCAAACGCTTTCTGTGCAGAATCCCAAAACCGCTATTTCCAGCCCAATGCCGGCATACGTACTAAACAGCAGGAAACTTCGTCTAAAACTCAGGAGAAACGTTTCCATGAAACTGCTCTGCTGTGCGTTCGTTCACCTAAGAGAGTTGAATCTATGTTGAGATTCAGCGAGTCAGAAACACGTTTCTTCTAGGAGCTGCGCTGGGATATTCCCGAGTGAAATGGACCATACGCTGTACAGAGAAATATCTGCTTCTAAAACCAAAACGGAGCTATCTAACTGGATGGTTGTCAATGTGTGCATTCAACTGACAGAGTTAAACTCACGTGTGGATTCAGCGGATTGCAAACCCTTTCTGTGCAGAATCCCAAAACCGGTATTTCCAGCCCAATGCCGGCATCCGTACTAAACAGCAGGAAACTTCGTCTAAAAGTCAATAGAAAAGTTTCCTTGAAACTGCTCTGCTGTGCATTCGTTCACCTAAGAGAGTTGAATCTATGTTGAGATTCAGCGAGTCAGAAACACGTTTCTTCTAGGAGCTGCGTTGGGATATTCCCGAGTGAATGGGACCATAGGCTGTACAGAGAAATATCTGCTCCTAAAACCAAAAGGGTGCTATCTAACTGAATGGTTGTCAATGTGTGCATTCAACTGACAGAGTGAAACTCACGTTTGGATTCAGCGGTTAGCAAACCCTTTCTGTGCAGAATCCGAAAACCGGTATTTCCAGCCCAATGCCGGCATCCGTACTAAACAGCAGGAAATTTCGTCTAAAACTCAGGAGAAACGTTTCCTTGAAACTGCTCTGCTGTACGTTCGTTCACCTAAGAGAGGTGAATCTATGTTGAGATTCAGCGAGTCAGAAACACGTTTCTTCTAGGAGCTGCGTTGGGACATTCCCGAGTGAATGGGACCATAGGCTGTACAGAGAAATATCTGCTCCTAAAACCAAAAGGGTGCTATCTAACTGAATGGTTGTCAATGTGTGCATTCAACTGACAGAGTTAAACTCACGTGTGGATTCAGCGGTTTGCAAACCCTTTCTGTGCAGAATCCCAAAACCGGTAATTCCAGCTCAATGCCGGCATACGTACTAAACAACAGGAAACTTCGTCTAAAACTCAGGAGAAACGTTTCCTTGAAACTGCTCTGCTGTGCGTTCGTTCACCTAAGAGACTTGAATCTATGTTGAGATTCAGCGAGTCAGAAACACGTTTCTTCTAGGAGCTGCGTTGGGATATTCCCGAGTGAATGGGACCATAGGCTGTACAGAGAAATATCTGCTTCTAAAACCAAAACGGAGCTATCTAACTGGATGGATGTCAATGTGTGCATTCAACTGACAATGTTAAACTCACGTGTGGATTCAGCGGTTTGCAAACCCTTTCTGTGCAGAATCCCAAAACCGGTATTTCCAGCCCAATGCCGGCATCCGTCCTAAACAGCAGGAAACTTCGTCTAAAACTCAGGAGAAACGTTTCCCTGAAACTGCTCTGCTGTGCGTTCGTTCACCTAAGAGAGTTGAATCTATGTTGAGATTCAGCGAGTCAGAAACACGTTTCTTCTAGGAGCTGCGTTGGGATATTCCCGAGTGAATGGGACCATAGGATGTACAGAGAAATATCTGCTTCTAAAACCAAAATGGTGCTATCAAACTGAATGGTTGTCAATGTGTGCATTCAACTGACAGAGTTAAACTCACGTGTGGATTCAGCGGTTTGCAAACCGTTTCGGTGCAGAATCCCAAAACCGGTATTTCCAGCCCAATGCCGGCATACGTACTAAACAGCAGGAAACTTCGTCTAAAACTCAGGAGAAACGTTTCCTTGAAACTGCTCTGCTGTGCGTTCGTTCACCTAAGAGAGTTGAATCTATGTTGAGATTCAGCGAGTCAGAAACACGTTTCTTCTAGGACCTGCGTTGGGATATTCCCGAGTGAATGGGACCATAGGCTGTACAGAGAAATATCTGCTTCTAAAACCAAAACGGAGCTATCTAACTGGATGGATGTCAATGTGTGCATTCAACTGACAAAGTTAAACTCACGTGTGGATTCAGCGGTTTGCAAACCCTTTCTGTGCAGAATCCCAAAACCGGTATTTCCAGCCCAATGCCGGCATCCGTACTAAACAGCAGGAAACTTCGTCTAAAACTCAGGAGAAACGTTTCCTTAATACTGCTCTGCTGTGCGTTCGTTCACCTAAGAGAGTTGAATCTATGTTGAGATTCAGCGAGTCAGAAACACGTTTCTTCTAGGAGCTGCGTTGGGATATTCCCGAGTGAATTGGACCATAGGCTGTAAAGAGAAATATCTGCTTCTAAAACCAAAAGGGTGCTATCAAACTGAATGATTGTCAATGTGTGCATTCAACTGACAGAGTTAAACTCACGTGTGGATTCAGCGGTTGGCAAACCCTTTCTGTGCAGAATCCAAAAATCGGTATTTCCAGCCCAATGCCGGCATCCGTACTAAACAGCAGGAAACTTCGTCTAAAACTCAGGAGAAACGTTTCCTTGAAACTGCTCTGCTGTACGTTCGTTCACCTAAGAGAGGTGAATCTATGTTGAGATTCAGCGAGTCAGAAACACGTTTCTTCTAGGAGCTGCGTTGGGACATTCCCGAGTGAATGGGACCATAGGCTGTACAGAGAAATATCTGCTCCTAAAACCAAAAGGGTGCTATCTAACTGAATGGTTGTCAATGTGTGCATTCAACTGACAGAGTTAAACTCACGTGTGGATTCAGCGGTTTGCAAACCCTTTCTGTGCAGAATCCCAAAACCGGTAATTCCAGCTCAATGCCGGCATACGTACTAAACAACAGGAAACTTCGTCTAAAACTCAGGAGAAACGTTTCTTTGAAACTGCTCTGCTGTGCGTTCGTTCACCTAAGAGACTTGAATCTATGTTGAGATTCAGCGAGTCAGAAACACGTTTCTTCTAGGAGCTGCGTTGGGATATTCCCGAGTGAATGGGACCATAGGCTGTACAGAGAAATATCTGCTTCTAAAACTAAAACGGAGCTATCTAACTGGATGGATGTCAATGTGTGCATTCAACTGACAAAGTTAAACTCACGTGTGGATTCAGCGGTTTGCAAACCCTTTCTGTGCAGAATCCCAAAACCGGTATTTCCAGCCCAATGCCGGCATCCGTACTAAACAGCAGGAAACTTCGTCTAAAACTCAGGAGAAACGTTTCCATGAAACTGCTCTGCTGTGCGTTCGTTCACCTAAGAGAGTTGAATCTATGTTGAGATTCAGCGAGTCAGAAACACGTTTCTTCTAGGAGCTGCGTTGGGATATTCCCGAGTGAATGGGACCATAGGCTGTACAGAGAAATATCTGCTTCTAAAACCAAAATGGTGCTATCAAACTGAATGGTTGTCAATGTGTGCATTCAACTGACAGAGTTAAACTCACGTGTGGATTCAGCGGTTTGCAAACACTTTCTGTGCAGAATCCCAAAACCGGTATTTCCAGCCCAATGCCGGCATACGTACTAAACAGCAGGAAACTTCGTCTAAAACTCAGGAGAAACGTTTCCATGAAACTGCTCCGCTGTGCGTTCGTTCACCTAAGAGAGTTGAATCTATGTTGAGATTCAGCGAGTCAGAAACACGTTTCTTCTAGGAGCTGCGTTGGGATATTCCCGAGTGAATGGGACCATATGCTGTACAGAGAAATATCTGCTTCTAAAATTAAAACGGAGCTATTTAACTGAATGGTTGTCAATGTGTGCATTCAACTGACAGAGTTAAACTCACGTGTGGATTCAGCGGTTTGCAAACCCTTTCTGTGCAGAATCCCAAAACCGGTAATTCCAGCTCAATGCCGGCATACGTACTAAACAACAGGAAACTTCGTCTAAAACTCAGGAGAAACGTTTCCTTGAAACTGCTCTGCTGTGCGTTCGTTCACCTAAGAGACTTGAATCTATGTTGAGATTCAGCGAGTCAGAAACACGTTTCTTCTAGGAGCTGCGTTGGGATATTCCCGAGTGAATGGGACCATAGGCTGTACAGAGAAATATCTGCTTCTAAAACCAAAACGGAGCTATCTAACTGGATGGATGTCAATGTGTGCATTCAACTGACAATGTTAAACTCACGTGTGGATTCAGCGGTGTGCAAACCCTTTCTGTGCAGAATCCCAAACCCGGTATTTCCAGCCCAATGCCGGCATCCGTCCTAAACAGCAGGAAACTTCGTCTAAAACTCAGGAGAAACGTTTCCCTGAAACTGCTCTGCTGTGCGTTCGTTCACCTAAGAGAGTTGAATCTATGTTGAGATTCAGCGAGTCAGAAACACGTTTCTTCTAGGAGCTGCGTTGGGATATTCCCGAGTGAATGGGACCATAGGATGTACAGAGAAATATCTGCTTCTAAAACCAAAATGGTGCTATCAAACTGAATGGTTGTCAATGTGTGCATTCAACTGACAGAGATAAACTCACGTGTGGATTCAGCGGTTTGCAAACCGTTTCGGTGCAGAATCCCAAAACCGGTATTTCCAGCCCAATGCTGTCATCCGTACTAAACAGCAGGAAACTTCGTCTAAAACTCAGGAGAAACGTTTCCTTGAAACTGCTCTGCTGTGCGTTCGTTCACCTAAGAGAGTTGAATCTATGTTGAGATTCAGCGAGTCAGAAACACGTTTCTTCTAGGACCTGCGTTGGGATATTCCCGAGTGAATGGGACCATAGGCTGTACAGAGAAATATCTGCTTCTAAAACCAAAACGGAGCTATCTAACTGGATGGATGTCAATGTGTGCATTCAACTGACAAAGTTAAACTCACGTGTGGATTCAGCGGTTTGCAAACCCTTTCTGTGCAGAATCCCAAAACCGGTATTTCCAGCCCAATGCCGGCATCCGTACTAAACAGCAGGAAACTTCGTCTAAAACTCAGGAGAAACGTTTCCTTAATACTGCTCTGCTGTGCGTTCGTTCACCTAAGAGAGTTGAATCTATGTTGAGATTCAGCGAGTCAGAAAAACGTTTCTTCTAGGAGCTGCGTTGGGATATTCCCGAGTGAATTGGACCATAGGCTGTAAAGAGAAATATCTGCTTCTAAAACCAAAAGGGTGCTATCAAACTGAATGATTGTCAATGTGTGCATTCAACTGACAGAGTTAAACTCACGTGTGGATTCAGCGGTTGGCAAACCCTTTCTGTGCAGAATCCAAAAATCGGTATTTCCAGCCCAATGCCGGCATACGTACTAAACAGCAGGAAACTTCGTCTAAAACTCAGGAGAAACGTTTCCTTGAAACTGCTCTGCTGTGCGTTCGTTCACCTAAGAGAGTTGAATCTATGTTGAGATTCAGCGAGTCAGAAACACGTTTCTTCTAGGAGCTGCGTTGGGATATTCCCGAGTGAATGGGACCATAGGCTGTACAGAGAAATATCCGCTTCTAAAACCAAAACGGAGCTTTCTAACAGAATGGTTGTCAATGTGTGCATTCAACTGACAGAGTTAAACTCACGTGTGGTTTCAGCGGTTTGCAAACCGTTTCTGTGCAGAATCCCAAAACCGGTATTTCCAGCCCAATGCTGGCATACGTACTAAACAGCAGGAAACTTCGTCTAAAACTCAGGAGAAACGTTTCCTTGAAACTGCTCTGCTGTGCATTCGTTCACCTAAGAGAGTTGAATCTATGTTGAGATTCAGCGAGACAGAAACACGTTTCTTCTAGGAGCTGCGTTGGGATATTCCCGAGTGAATGTGACCATAGGCTGTACAGAGAAATATCTGCTTCTAAAACCAAAACGGAGCTATCAAACTGAATGTTTGTCAATGTGTGAATTCAACTGACAGAGTTAAACTCACGTGTGGATACAGCGGTTTGCAAACCCTTTCTGTGCAGAATCCCAAAACCGGTATTTCCAGCCCAATGCCGGCATACGTACTAAACAGCAGGAAACTTCGTCTAAAACTCAGGAGAAACGTTTCCTTGAAACTGCTCTGCTGTGCGTTCGTTCACCTAAGAGAGTTGAATCTATGTTGAGATTCAGCGAGTCAGAAACACGTGTCTTCTAGGAGCTGCGTTGGGATATTCGCGAGTGAATGGGACCATAGGCTGTACAGAGAAATATCTGCTCCTAAAACCAAAAGGGTGCTATCTAACTGAATGGTTGTCAATGTGTGCATTCAACTGACACAGATAAACTCACGTCTGGATTCAGCGGTTTGCAAAGCCTTTCGGTGCAGAATCCCAAAACCGGTATTTCCAGCCCAATGCTGGCATCCGTACTAAACAGCAGGAAATTTCGTCTAAAACTCAGGAGAAACGTTTCCTTGAAACTGCTCTGCTGTGCGTTCGTTCACCTAAGAGAGTTGAATCTATGTTGAGATTCAGCGAGTCAGAAACACGTTTCTTCTAGGAGCTGCGTTGGGATATTCCCGAGTGAATGGGACCATAGGCTGTACAGAGAAATATCTGCTTCTAAAACCAAAACGGAGCTATCTAACTGGATGGATGTCAATGTGTGCATTCAACTGACAAAGTTAAACTCACGTGTGGATTCAGCGGTTTGCAAACCCTTTATGTGCAGAATCCCAAAACCGGTATTTCCAGCCCAATGCAGGCATCCGTACTAAACAGCAGGAAACTTCGTCGAAAACTCAGGAGAAACGTTTCCTTGAAACTTCTCTGCTGTGCGTTCGTTCACCTAAGAGAGTTGAATCTATGTTGAGATTCAGCGAGTCAGAAACACGTTTCTTCTAGGAGTTGCGTTGGGATATTCCCGAGTGAATGGGACCATAGGCTGTACAGAGAAATATCTGCTTCTAAAACCAAAAGGGTGCTATCAAACTGAATGGTTGTCAATGTGTGCATTCAACTGACAGAGTTAAACTCACGTGTGGATTCAGCGGTTTGCAAACGCTTTCTGTGCAGAATCCCAAAACCGGTATTTCCAGCCCAATGCCGGCATACGTACTAAACAGCAGGAAACTTCGTCTAAAACTCAGGAGAAACGTTTCCATGAAACTGCTCTGCTGTGCGTTCGTTCACCTAAGAGAGTTGAAACTGTGTTGAGATTCAGCGAGTCAGAAACACGTTTCTTCTAGGAGCTGCGTTGGGATATTCCCGAGTGAATTGGACCATACGCTGTACAGAGAAATATCTGCTTCTAAAACCAAAACGGAGCTATCTAACTGGATGGTTGTCAATGTGTGCATTCAACTCACAGAGTTAAACTCACGTGTGGATTCAGCGGTTTGCAAACCCTTTCTGTGCAGAATCCCAAAACCGGTATTTCCAGCCCAATGCCGGCATCCGTACTAAACAGCAGGAAACTTCGTCTAAAACTCAATAGAAAAGTTTCCTTGAAACTGCTCTGCTGTGCATTCGTTCACCTAAGAGAGTTGAATCTATGTTGAGATTCAGCGAGTCAGAAACACGTTTCTTCTAGGAGCTGCGTTGGGATATTCCCGAGTGAATGGGACCATAGGCTGTACAGAGAAATATCTGCTCCTAAAACCAAAAGGGTGCTATCTAACTGAATGGTTGTCAATGTGTGCATTCAACTGACAGAGTGAAACTCACGTTTGGATTCAGCGGTTTGCAAACCCTTTCTGTGCAGAATCCGAAAACCGGTATTTCCAGCCCAATGCCGGCATCCGTACTAAACAGCAGGAAACTTCGTCTAAAACTCAGGAGAAACGTTTCCTTGAAACTGCTCTGCTGTACGTTCGTTCACCTAAGAGACGTGAATCTATGTTGAGATTCAGCGAGTCAGAAACACGTTTCTTCTAGGAGCTGCGTTGGGACATTCCCGAGTGAATGGGACCATAGGCTGTACAGAGAAATATCTGCTCCTAAAACCAAAAGGGTGCTATCTAACTGAATGGTTGTCAATGTGTGCATTCAACTGACAGAGTTAAACTCACGTGTGGATTCAGCGGTTTGCAAACCCTTTCTGTGCAGAATCCCAAAACCGGTAATTCCATCTCAATGCCGGCATACGTACTAAACAACAGGAAACTTCGTCTAAAACTCAGGAGAAACGTTTCCTTCAAACTGCTCTGCTGTGTGTTCGTTCACCTAAGAGACTTGAATCTATGTTGAGATTCAGCGAGTCAGAAACACGTTTCTTCTAGGAGCTGCGTTGGGATATTCCCGAGTGAATGGGACCATAGGCTGTACAGAGAAATATCTGCTCCTAAAACCAAAACGGAGCTATCTAACTGGATGGATGTCAATGTGTGCATTCAACTGACAAAGTTAAACTCACGTGTGGATTCAGCGGTTTGCAAACCCTTTCTGTGCAGAATCCCAAAACCGGTATTTCCAGCCCAATGCCGGCATCCGTACTAAACAGCAGGAAACTTCGTCTAAAACTCAGGAGAAACGTTTCCTTGAAACTGCTCTGCTGTGCGTTCGTTCACCTAAGAGACTTGAATCTATGTTGAGATTCAGCGAGTCAGAAACACGTTTCTTCTAGGAGCTGCGTTGGGATATTCCCGAGTGAATGTGACCATAGGCTGTACAGAGAAATATCTGCTTCTAAAACCAAAAGGAACGATCTAACTCAATGGTTGTCAATGTGTGCATTCAACTGACAGAGTTAAACTCACGTGTGGATTCAGCGGTTGGCAAACCCTTTCTGTGCAGAATCCAAAAACCGGTATTTCCAGCCCAATGCCGGCATACGTACTAAACAGCAGGAAACTTCGTCTAAAACTCAGGAGAAACGTTTCCTTGAAACTGCTCTGCTGTGCGTTCGTTCACCTAAGAGAGTTGAATCTATGTTGAGATTCAGCGAGTCAGAAACACGTTTCTTCTAGGAGCTGCGTTGGGATATTCCCGAGTGAATGGGACCATAGGCTGTACAGAGAAATATCCGCTTCTAAAACCAAAACGGAGCTTTCTAACAGAATGGTTGTCAATGTGTGCATTCAACTGACAGAGTTAAACTCACGTGTGGTTTCAGCGGTTTGCAAACCGTTTCTGTGCAGAATCCCAAAACCGGTATTTCCAGCCCAATGCCGGCATACGTACTAAACAGCAGGAAACTTCGTCTAAAACTCAGGAGAAAAGTTTCCTTGAAACTGCTCTGCTGTGCGTTCATTCACCTAAGAGAGTTGAATCTATGTTGAGATTCAGCGAGACAGAAACACGTTTCTTCTAGGAGCTGCATTGGGATATTCCCGAGTGAATGTGACCATAGGCTGTACAGAGAAATGTCTGCTTCTAAAACCAATACGGAGCTATCAAACTGAATGTTTGTCAATGTGTGAATTCAACTGACAGAGTTAAACTGACGTGTGGATACAGCGGTTTGCAAACCCTTTCTGTGCAGAATCCCAAAACCGGTATTTCCAGCCCAATGCCGGCATACGTACTAAACAGCAGGAAACTTCGTCTAAAACTCAGGAGAAACGTTTCCTTGAAACTGCTCTGCTGTGCGTTCGTTCACCTAAGAGAGTTGAATCTATGTTGAGATTCAGCGAGTCAGAAACACGTGTCTTCTAGGAGCTGCGTTGGGATATTCGCGAGTGAATGGGACCATAGGCTGTACAGAGAAATATCTGCTCCTAAAACCAAAAGGGTGCTATCTAACTGAATGGTTGTCAATGTGTGCATTCAACTGACACAGATAAACTCACGTCTGGATTCAGCGGTTTGCAAAGCCTTTCGGTGCAGAATCCCAAAACCGGTATTTCCAGCCCAATGCTGGCATCCGTACTAAACAGCAGGAAATTTCGTCTAAAACTCAGGAGAAACGTTTCCTTGAAACTGCTCTGCTGTGCGTTCGTTCACCTAAGAGAGTTGAATCTATGTTGAGATTCAGCGAGTCAGAAACACGTTTCTTCTAGGAGCTGCGTTGGGATATTCCCGAGTGAATGGGACCATAGGCTGTACAGAGAAATATCTGCTTCTAAAACCAAAACGGAGCTATCTAACTGGATGGATGTCAATGTGTGCATTCAACTGACAAAGTTAAACTCACGTGTGGATTCAGCGGTTTGCAAACCCTTTATGTGCAGAATCCCAAAACCGGTATTTCCAGCCCAATGCAGGCATCCGTACTAAACAGCAGGAAACTTCGTCGAAAACTCAGGAGAAACGTTTCCTTGAAACTTCTCTGCTGTGCGTTCGTTCACCTAAGAGAGTTGAATCTATGTTGAGATTCAGCGAGTCAGAAACACGTTTCTTCTAGGAGTTGCGTTGGGATATTCCCGAGTGAATGGGACCATAGGCTGTACAGAGAAATATCTGCTTCTAAAACCAAAAGGGTGCTATCAAACTGAATGGTTGTCAATGTGTGCATTCAACTGACAGAGTTAAACTCACGTGTGGATTCAGCGGTTTGCAAACGCTTTCTGTGCAGAATCCCAAAACCGGTATTTCCAGCCCAATGCCGGCATACGTACTAAACAGCAGGAAACTTCGTCTAAAACTCAGGAGAAACGTTTCCATGAAACTGCTCTGCTGTGCGTTCGTTCACCTAAGAGAGTTGAAACTATGTTGAGATTCAGCGAATCAGAAACACGTTTCTTCTAGGAGCTGCGTTGGGATATTCCCGAGTGAATTGGACCATACGCTGTACAGAGAAATATCTGCTTCTAAAACCAAAACGGAGCTATCTAACTGGATGGTTGTCAATGTGTGCATTCAACTCACAGAGTTAAACTCACGTGTGGATTCAGCGGTTTGCAAACCCTTTCTGTGCAGAATCCCAAAACCGGTATTTCCAGCCCAATGCCGGCATCCGTACTAAACAGCAGGAAACTTCGTCTAAAACTCAAAAGAAAACTTTCCTTGAAACTGCTCTGCTGTGCATTCGTTCACCTAAGAGAGTTGAATCTATGTTGAGATTCAGCGAGGCAGAAACACGTTTCTTCTAGGAGCTGCGTTGGGATATTCCCGAGTGAATGGGACCATAGGCTGTACAGAGAAATATCTGCTCCTAAAACCAAAAGGGTGCTATCTAACTGAATGGTTGTCAATGTGTGCATTCAACTGACAGAGTGAAACTCACGTTTGGATTCAGCGGTTTGCAAACCCTTTCTGTGCAGAATCCGAAAACCGGTATTTCCAGCCCAATGCCGGCATCCGTAATAAACAGCAGGAAATTTCGTCTAAAACTCAGGAGAAACGTTTCCTTGAAACTGCTCTGCTGTACGTTCGTTCACCTAAGAGAGGTGAATCTATGTTGAGATTCAGCGAGTCAGAAACACGTTTCTTCTAGGAGCTGCGTTGGGACATTCCCGAGTGAATGGGACCATAGGCTGTACAGAGAAATATCTGTTCCTAAAACCAAAAGGGTGCTATCTAACTGAATGGTTGTCAATGTGTGCATTCAACTGACAGAGTTAAACTCACGTGTGTATTCAGCGGTTTGCAAACCCTTTCTGTGCAGAATCCCAAAACCGGTAATTCCATCTCAATGCCGGCATACGTACTAAACAACAGGAAACTTCGTCTAAAACTCAGGAGAAACGTTTCCTTCAAACTGCTCTGCTGTGTGTTCGTTCACCTAAGAGACTTGAATCTATGTTGAGATTCAGCGAGTCAGAAACACGTTTCTTCTAGGAGCTGCGTCGGGATATTCCCGAGTGAATGAGACCATAGGCTGTATAGAGAAATATCTGCTCCTAAAACCAAAACGGAGCTATCTAACTGGATGGATGTCAATGTGTGCATTCAACTGACAAAGTTAAACTCACGTGTGGATTCAGCGGTTTGCAAACCCTTTCTGTGCAGAATCCCAAAACCGGTATTTCCAGCCCAATGCCGGCATCCGTACTAAACAGCAGGAAACTTCGTCTAAAACTCAGGGGAAACGTTTCCTTGAAACTGCTCTGCTGTGCGTTCGTTCACCTAAGAGACTTGAATCTATGTTGAGATTCAGCGAGTCAGAAACACGTTTCTTCTAGGAGCTGCGTTGGGATATTCCCGAGTGAATGTTACCATAGGCTGTACAGAGAAATATCTGCTTCTAAAACCAAAAGGAACGATCTAACTCAATGGTTGTCAATGTGTGCATTCAACTGACAGAGTTAAACTCACTTGTGGATTCAGCGGTTGGCAAACCCTTTCTGTGCAGAATCCAAAAACCGGTATTTCCAGCCCAATGCCGGCATACGTACTAAACAGCAGGAAACATCGTCTAAAACTCAGGAGACACGTTTCCTTGAAACTGCTCTGCTGTGCGTTCGTTCACCTAAGAGAGTTGAATCTATGTTGAGATTCAGCGAGTCAGAAACACGTTTCTTCTAGGAGCTGCGTTGGGATATTCCCGAGTGAATGGGACCATAGGCTGTACAGAGAAATATCTGCTTCTAAAACCAAAACGGAGCTTTCTAACAGAATGGTTGTCAATGTGTGCATTCAACTGACAGAGTTAAACTCACGTGTGGTTTCAGCGGTTTGCAAACCGTTTCTGTGCAGAATCCCAAAACCGGTATTTCCAGCCCAATGCCGGCATACGTACTAAACAGCAGGAAACTTCGTCTAAAACTCAGGAGAAAAGTTTCCTTGAAACTGCTCTGCTGTGCGTTCATTCACCTAAGAGAGTTGAATCTATGTTGAGATTCAGCGAGACAGAAACACGTTTCTTCTAGGAGCTGCGTTGGGATATTCCCGAGTGAATGTGACCATAGGCTGTACAGAGAAATATCTGCTTCTAAAACCAAAACGGAGCTATCAAACTGAATGTTTGTCAATGTGTGAATTCAACTGACAGAGTTAAACTCACGTGTGGATACAGCGGTTTGCAAACCCTTTCTGTGCAGAATCCCAAAACCGGTATTTCCAGCCCAATGCCGGCATACGTACTAAACAGCAGGAAACTTCGTCTAAAACTCAGGAGAAACGTTTCCTTGAAACTGCTCTGCTGTGCGTTCGTTCACCTAAGAGAGTTGAATCTATGTTGAGATTCAGCGAGTCAGAAACACGTGTCTTCTAGGAGCTGCGTTGGGATATTCGCGAGTGAATGGGACCATAGGCTGTACAGAGAAATATCTGCTCCTAAAACCAAAAGGGTGCTATCTAACTGAATGGTTGTCAATGTGTGCATTCAACTGACACAGATAAACTCACGTCTGGATTCAGCGGTTTGCAAAGCCTTTCGGTGCAGAATCCCAAAACCGGTATTTCCAGCCCAATGCTGGCATCCGTACTAAACAGCAGGAAATTTCGTCTAAAACTCAGGAGAAACGTTTCCTTGAAACTGCTCTGCTGTGCGTTCGTTCACCTAAGAGAGTTGAATCTATGTTGAGATTCAGCGAGTCAGAAACACGTTTCTTCTAGGAGCTGCGTTGGGATATTCCCGAGTGAATGGGACCATAGGCTGTACAGAGAAATATCTGCTTCTAAAACCAAAACGGAGCTATCTAACTGGATGGATGTCAATGTGTGCATTCAACTGACAAAGTTAAACTGACGTGTGGATTCAGCGGTTTGCAAACCCTTTATGTGCAGAATCCCAAAACCGGTATTTCCAGCCCAATGCAGGCATCCGTACTAAACAGCAGGAAACTTCGTCGAAAACTCAGGAGAAACGTTTCCTTGAAACTTCTCTGCTGTGCGTTCGTTCACCTAAGAGAGTTGAATCTATGTTGAGATTCAGCGAGTCAGAAACACGTTTCTTCTAGGAGTTGCGTTGGGATATTCCCGAGTGAATGGGACCATAGGCTGTACAGAGAAATATCTGCTCCTAAAACCAAAAGGGTGCTATCAAACTGAATGGTTGTCAATGTGTGCATTCAACTGACAGAGTTAAACTCACGTGTGGATTCAGCGGTTTGCAAACGCTTTCTGTGCAGAATCCCAAAACCGGTATTTCCAGCCCAATGCCGGCATACGTACTAAACAGCAGGAAACTTCGTCTAAAACTCAGGAGAAACGTTTCCATGAAACTGCTCTGCTGTGCGCTCGTTCACCTAAGAGAGTTGAAACTATGTTGAGATTCAGCGAGTCAGAAACACGTTTCTTCTAGGAGCTGCGTTGGGATATTCCCGAGTGAATTGGACCATACGCTGTACAGAGAAATATCTGCTTCTAAAACCAAAACGGAGCTATCTAACTGGATGGTTGTCAATGTGTGCATTCAACTCACAGAGTTAAACTCACGTGTGGATTCAGCGGTTTGCAAACCCTTTCTGTGCAGAATCCCAAAACCGGTATTTCCAGCCCAATGCCGGCATCCGTACTAAACAGCAGGAAACTTCGTCTAAAACTCAATAGAAAAGTTTCCTTGAGACTGCTCTGCTGTGCATTCGTTCACCTAAGAGAGTTGAATCTATGTTGAGATTCAGCGAGTCAGAAACACGTTTCTTCTAGGAGCTGCGTTGGGATATTCCCGAGTGAATGGGACCATAGGCTGTATAGAGAAATATCTGCTCCTAAAACCAAAACGGAGCTATCTAACTGGATGGATGTCAATGTGTGCATTCAACTGACAAAGTTAAACTCACGTGTGGATTCAGCGGTTTGCAAACCCTTTCTGTGCAGAATCCCAAAACCGGTATTTCCAGCCCAATGCCGGCATCCGTACTAAACAGCAGGAAACTTCGTCTAAAACTCAGGAGAAACGCTTCCTTGAAACTGCTCTGCTGTGCGTTCGTTCACCTAAGAGACTTGAATCTATGTTGAGATTCAGCGAGTCAGAAACACGTTTCTTCTAGGAGCTGCGTTGGGATATTCCCGAGTGAATGGGACCATAGGCTGTACAGAGAAATATCTGCTTCTAAAACCAAAATGGTGCTATCAAACTGAATGGTTGTCAATGTGTGCATTCAACTGACAGAGTTAAACTCACGTGTGGATTCAGCGGTTTGCAAACCCTTTCTGTGCAGCATCCCAAAACCGGTATTTCCAGCCCAATGCCGGCATACGTACTAAACAGCAGGAAACTTCGTCTAAAACTCAGGAGAAACGTTTCCTTGAAACTGCTCTGCTGTGCGTTCGTTCACCTAAGAGAGTTGAATCTATGTTGAGATTCAGCGAGTCAGAAACACGTTTCTTCTAGGAGCTGCGTTGGGATATTCCCGAGTGAATGGGACCATATGCTGTACAGAGAAATATCTGCTTCTAAAATTAAAACGGAGCTATCTAACTGAATGGTTGTCAATGTGTGCATTCAACTGACAGAGTTAAACTCACGTGTGGATTCAGCGGTTTGCAAACCCTTTCTGTGCAGAATCCCAAAACCGGTATTTCCAGCTCAATGCCGGCATACGTACTAAACAACAGGAAACTTCGTCTAAAACTCAGTAGAAACGTTTCCTTGAAACTGCTCTGCTGTGCATTCGTTCACCTAAGAGAGTTGAATCTATGTTGAGATTCAGCGAGTCAGAAACACGTTTCTTCTAGGAACTGCGTTGGGATATTCCCGAGTGAATGGGACCATATGCTGTACAGAGAAATATCTGCTTCTACAACCAAAATGGTGCTATCAAACTGAATGGTTGTCAATGTGTGCATTCAACTGACAGAGTTAAACTCACGTGTGGATTCAGCGGTTTGCAAACCCTTTCTGTGCAGAATCCCAAAACCGGTATTTCCAGCCCAATGCCGGCATACGTACTAAACAGCAGGAAACTTCGTCTAAAATTCAGGAGAAACGTTTCCATGAAACTGCTCTGCTGTGCGTTCGTTCACCTAAGAGAGTTGAATCTATGTTGAGTATCAGCGAGTCAGAAACACGTTTCTTCTAGGAGCTGCGTTGGGATATTCCCGAGTGAATGGGACCATATGCTGTACAGAGAAATATCTGCTTCTAAAACCAAAACGGAGCTATCTAACTGAATGGTTGTCAATGTGTGCATTCAACTGACAGAGTTAAACTCACGTGTGGATATAGCGGTTTGCAAACCGTTTCTGTGCAGAATCCCAAAACCGGTATTTCCAGCCCAATGCCGGCATACGTACTAAACAGCAGGAAACTTCGTCTAAAATTCAGGAGAAACGTTTCCTTGAAACTGCTCTGCTGTGCCTTCGTTCACCTAAGAGAGTTGAATCTATGTTGAGATTCAGCGAGTCAGAAACACGTTTCTTCTAGGAGCTGCGTTGGGATATTCCCGAGTGAATGGGACCATAGGCTGTACAGAGAAATATCCGCTTCTAAAACCAAAACGGAGCTTTCTAACTGAATGGTTGTCAATGTGTGCATTCAACTGACAGAGTTAAACTCACGTGTGGTTTCAGCGGTTTGCAGACCGTTTCTGTGCAGAATCCCAAAACCGGTATTTCCAGCCCAATGCCGGCATACGTACTAAACAGCAGGAAACTTCGTCTAAAACTCAGGAGAAAAGTTTCCTTGAAACTGCTCTGCTGTGTGTTCATTCACCTACGAGAGTTGAATCTATGTTGAGATTCAGCGAGTCAGAAACACGTTTCTTCTAGGAGCTGCGTTGGGATATTCCCGAGTGAATGTGACCATAGGCTGTACAGAGAAATATCTGCTTCTAAAACCAAAACGGAGCTATCAAACTGAATTTTTGTCAATGTGTGCATTCAACTGACAGAGTTAAACTCACGTGTGGATTCAGCGGTGTGCAAACCCTTTCTGTGCAGAATCCCAAAACCGTTATTTCCAGCCCAATGCCAGCATGCGTACTAAACAGCAGGAAACTTCGTCTAAAACTCAGGAGAAACGTTTCCTTGAAACTGCTCTGCTGTGCGTTCGTTCACCTAAGAGAGTTGAAACTATGTTGAGATTCAGCGAGTCAGAAACACGTTTCTTCTAGGAGCTGCGTTGGGATATTCCCGAGTGAATGGGACCATAGGCTGTACAGAGAAATATCCGCTTCTAAAACCAAAACGGAGCTTTCTAACTGAATGGTTGTCAATGTGTGCATTCAACTGACAGAGTTAAACTCACGTGTGGTTTCAGCGGTTTGCAGACCGTTTCTGTGCAGAATCCCAAAACCGGTATTTCCAGCCCAATGCCGGCATACGTACTAAACAGCAGGAAACTTCGTCTAAAACTCAGGAGAAAAGTTTCCTTGAAACTGCTCTGCTGTGCGTTCATTCACCTACGAGAGTTGAATCTATGTTGAGATTCAGCGAGTCAGAAACACGTTTCTTCTAGGAGCTGCGTTGGGATATTCCCGAGTGAATGTGACCATAGGCTGTACAGAGAAATATCTGCTTCTAAAACCAAAACGGAGCTATCAAACTGAATTTTTGTCAATGTGTGCATTCAACTGACAGAGTTAAACTCACGTGTGGATTCAGCGGTGTGCAAACCCTTTCTGTGCAGAATCCCAAAACCGTTATTTCCAGCCCAATGCCCGCATACGTACTAAACAGCAGGAAACTTCGTCTAAAACTCAGGAGAAACGTTTCCTTGAAACTGCTCTGCTGTGCGTTCGTTCACCTAAGAGAGTTGAATCTATGTTGAGATTCAGCGAGTCAGAAACACGTTTCTTCTAGGAGCTGCATTGGGATATTCCCGAGTGAATGGGACCATAGGCTGTACAGAGAAATATCTGCTCCTAAAACCAAAAGGGTGCTATCTAACTGAATGGTTGTCAATGTGTGCATTCAACTGACAGAGTTAAACTCACGTTTGGATTCAGCGGTTTACAAACCCTTTTTGTGCAGAATCCCAAAACCGGTAATTCCAGCTCACTGCCGGCATACGTACTAAACAGCAGGAAACTTCGTCTAAAACTCAGGAGAAACGTTTCCTTGAAACTGCTCTGCTGTGCGTTCGTTCACCTAAGAGAGTTGAATCTATGTTGAGATTCAGCGAGTCAGAAACACGTTTCTTCTAGGAGCTGCGTTGTGATATTCCCGAGTGAATGGGACCATAGGCTGTACAGAGAAATATCTGCTTCTAAAACCAAAATGGTGCTATCAAACTGAATGGTTGTCAATGTGTGCATTCAACTGACAGAGTTAAACTCACGTGTGGATTCAGCGGTTTGCAAACCCTTTCTGTGCAGAATCCCAAAACCGGTAATTCCAGCCCAATGCCGGCATACGTACTAAACAGCAGGAAACTTCGTCTAAAACTCAGGAGAAACGTTTGCTTGAAACTGCTCTGCTGTGCGTTCGTTCACCTAAGAGAGTTGAATCTATGTTGAGATTCAGCGAGTCAGAAACACGTTTCTTCTAGGAGCTGCGTTGGGATATTCCCGAGTGAATGGGACCATATGCTGTACAGAGAAATATCTGCTTCTAAAATTAAAACGGAGCTATCTAACTGAATGGTTGTCAATGTGTGCATTCAACTGACAGAGTTAAACTCACGTGTGGATTCAGCGGTTTGCAAACCCTTTCTGTGCAGAATCCCAAAACCGGTATTTCCAGCTCAATGCCGGCATACGTACTAAACAACAGGAAACTTCGTCTAAAACTCAGGAGAAACGTTTCCTTGAAACTGCTCTGCTGTGCATTCGTTCACCTAAGAGAGTTGAATCTATGTTGAGATTCAGCGAGTCAGAAACACGTTTCTTCTAGGACCTGCGTTGGGATATTCCCGAGTGAATGGGACCATATGCTGTACAGAGAAATATCTGCTTCTAAAACCAAAATGGTGCTATCAAACTGAATGGTTGTCAATGTGTGCATTCAACTGACAGAGTTAAACTCACGTGTGGATTCAGCGGTTTGCAAACCCTTTCTGTGCAGAATCCCAAAACCGGTATTTCCAGCCCAATGCCGGCATACGTACTAAACAGCAGGAAACTTCGTCTAAAACTGAGGAGAAACGTTTCCATGAAACTGCTCTGCTGTGCGTTCGTTCACCTAAGAGAGTTGAATCTATGTTGAGTATCAGCGAGTCAGAAACACGTTTCTTCTAGGAGCTGCGTTGGGATATTCCCGAGTGAATGGGACCATATGCTGTACAGAGAAATATCTGCTTCTAAAACCAAAACGGAGCTATCTAACTGAATGGTTGTCAATGTGTGCATTCAACTGACAGAGTTAAACTCACGTGTGGATACAGTGGTTTGCAAACCGTTTCTGTGCAGAATCCCAAAACCGGTATTTCCAGCCCAATGCCGGCATACGTACTAAACAGCAGGAAACTTCGTCTAAAACTCAGGAGAAAAGTTTCCTTGAAACTGCTCTGCTGTGCGTTCATTCACCTAAGAGAGTTGAATCTATGTTGAGATTCAGCGAGACAGAAACACGTTTCTTCTAGGAGCTGCGTTGGGATATTCCCGAGTGAATGGGACCATAGGCTGTACAGAGAAATATCTGCTGCTAAAACCAAAACGGAGCTATCAAACTGAATTTTTGTCAATGTGTGCATTCAACTGACAGAGTTAAACTCACGTGTGGATTCAGCGGTGTGCAAACCCTTTTTGTGCAGAATCCCAAAACCGTTATTTCCAGCCCAATGCCAGCATGCGTACTAAACAGCAGGAAACTTCGTCTAAAACTCAGGAGAAACGTTTCCTTGAAACTGCTCTGCTGTGCGTTCATTCACCTACGAGAGTTGAATCTATGTTGAGATTCAGCGAGTCAGAAACACGTTTCTTCTAGGAGCTGCGTTGGGATATTCCCGAGTGAATGTGACCATAGGCTGTACAGAGAAATATCTGCTTCTAAAATCAAAACGGAGCTATCAAACTGAATTTTTGTCAATGTGTGCATTCAACTGACAGAGTTAAACTCACGTGTGGATTCAGCGGTGTGCAAACCCTTTCTGTGCAGAATCCCAAAACCGTTATTTCCAGCCCAATGCCGGCATACGTACTAAACAGCAGGAAACTTCGTCTAAAACTCAGGAGAAACGTTTCCTTGAAACTGCTCTGCTGTGCGTTCGTTCACCTAAGAGAGTTGAATCTATGTTGAGATTCAGCGAGTCAGAAACACGTGTCTTCTAGGAGCTGCGTTGGGATATTCGCGAGTGAATGGGACCATAGGCTGTACAGAGAAATATCTGCTACTAAAACCAAAAGGGTGCTATCTAACTGAATGGTTCTCAATGTGTGCATTCAACTGACAGAGTTAAACTCACATTTGGATTCAGCGGTTTGCAAAGCCTTTCGGTGCAGAATCCCAAAACCGGTATTTCCAGCCCAATGCTGGCATCCGTACTAAACAGCAGGAAATTTCGTCTAAAACTCAGGAGAAACGTTTCCTTGAAACTGCTCTCCTGTGCGTTCGTTCACCTAAGAGAGTTGAATCTATGTTGAGATTCAGCGAGTCAGAAACACGTTTCTTCTAGGAGCTGCGTTGGGATATTCCCGAGTGAATGGGACCATAGGCTGTACAGAGAAATATCTGCTCCTAAAACCAAAAGGGTGCTATCTAACTGAATGGTTGTCAATGTGTGCATTCAACTGACAGAGTTAAACTCACGTTTGGAATCAGCGGTTTACAAACCCTTTTTGTGCAGAATCCCAAAACCGGTAATTCCAGCTCACTGCTGGCATACGTACTAAACAGCAGGAAACTTCGTCTAAAACTCAGGAGAAACGTTTCCTTGAAACTGCTCTGCTGTGCGTTCGTTCACCTAAGAGAGTTGAATCTATGTTGAGATTCAGCGAGTCAGAAACACGTTTCTTCTAGGAGCTGCGTTGGGATATTCCCGAGTGAATGGGACCATAGGCTGTACAGAGAAATATCTGCTTCTAAAACCAAAATGGTGCTATCAAACTGAATGGTTGTCAATGTGTGCATTCAACTGACAGAGTTAAACTCACGTGTGGATTCAGCGGTTTGCAAACCCTTTCTGTGCAGAATCCCAAAACCGGTATTTCCAGCCCAATGCCGGCATACGTACTAAACAGCAGGAAACTTCGTCTAAAACTCAGGAGAAACGTTTCCTTGAAACTGCTCTGCTGTGCGTTCGTTCACCTAAGAGAGTTGAATCTATGTTGAGATTCAGCGAGTCAGAAACACGTTTCTTCTAGGAGCTGCGTTGGGATATTCCCGAGTGAATGGGACCATATGCTGTACAGAGAAATATCTGCTTCTAAAATTAAAACGGAGCTATCTAACTGAATGGTTGTCAATGTGTGCATTCAACTGACAGAGTTAAACTCACGTGTGGATTCAGCGGTTTGCAAACCCTTTCTGTGCAGAATCCCAAAACCGGTATTTCCAGCTCAATGCCGGCATACGTACTAAACAACAGGAAACTTCGTCTAAAACTCAGGAGAAACGTTTCCTTGAAACTGCTCTGCTGTGCATTCGTTCACCTAAGAGAGTTGAATCTATGTTGAGATTCAGCGAGTCAGAAACACGTTTCTTCTAGGACCTGCGTTGGGATATTCCCGAGTGAATGGGACCATATGCTGTACAGAGAAATATCTGCTTCTAAAACCAAAATGGTGCTATCAAACTGATTGGTTGTCAATGTGTGCATTCAACTGACAGAGTTAAACTCACGTGTGGATTCAGCGGTTTGCAAACCCTTTCTGTGCAGAATCCCAAAACCGGTATTTCCAGCCCAATGCCGGCATACGTACTAAACAGCAGGAAACTTCGTCTAAAACTCAGGAGAAACGTTTCCATGAAACTGCTCTGCTGTGCGTTCGTTCACCTAAGAGAGTTGAATCTATGTTGAGTATCAGCGAGTCAGAAACACGTTTCTTCTAGGAGCTGCGTTGGGATATTCCCGAGTGAATGGGACCATATGCTGTACAGAGAAATATCTGCTTCTAAAACCAAAACGGAGCTATCTAACTGAATGGTTGTCAATGTGTGCATTCAACTGACAGAGTTAAACTCACGTGTGGATACAGCGGTTTGCAAACCGTTTCTGTGCAGAATCCCAAAACCGGTATTTCCAGCCCAATGCCGGCATACGTACTAAACAGCAGGAAACTTCGTCTAAAATTCAGGAGAAACGTTTCCTTGAAACTGCTCTGCTGTGCCTTCGTTCACCTAAGAGAGTTGAATCTATGTTGAGATTCAGCGAGTCAGAAACACGTTTCTTCTAGGAGCTGCGTTGGGATATTCCCGAGTGAATGGGACCATAGGCTGTACAGAGAAATATCCGCTTCTAAAACCAAAACGGAGCTTTCTAACTGAATGGTTGTCAATGTGTGCATTCAACTGACAGAGTCAAACTCACGTGTGGTTTCAGCGGTTTGCAGACCGTTTCTGTGCAGAATCCCAAAACCGGTATTTCCAGCCCAATGCCGGCATACGTACTAAACAGCAGGAAACTTCGTCTAAAACTCAGGAGAAAAGTTTCCTTGAAACTGCTCTGCTGTGTGTTCATTCACCTACGAGAGTTGAATCTATGTTGAGATTCAGCGAGTCAGAAACACGTTTCTTCTAGGAGCTGCGTTGGGATATTCCCGAGTGAATGTGACCATAGGCTGTACAGAGAAATATCTGCTTCTAAAACCAAAACGGAGCTATCAAACTGAATTTTTGTCAATGTGTGCATTCAACTGACAGAGTTAAACTCACGTGTGGATTCAGCGGTGTGCAAACCCTTTCTGTGCAGAATCCCAAAACCGTTATTTCCAGCCCAATGCCAGCATGCGTACTAAACAGCAGGAAACTTCGTCTAAAACTCAGGAGAAACGTTTCCTTGAAACTGCTCTGCTGTGCGTTCGTTCACCTAAGAGAGTTGAATCTATGTTGAGATTCAGCGAGTCAGAAACACGTTTCTTCTAGGAGCTGCGTTGGGATATTCCCGAGTGAATGGGACCATAGGCTGTACAGAGAAATATCCGCTTCTAAAACCAAAACGGAGCTTTCTAACTGAATGGTTGTCAATGTGTGCATTCAACTGACAGAGTTAAACTCACGTGTGGTTTCAGCGGTTTGCAGACCGTTTCTGTGCAGAATCCCAAAACCGGTATTTCCAGCCCAATGCCGGCATACGTACTAAACAGCAGGAAACTTCGTCTAAAACTCAGGAGAAAAGTTTCCTTGAAACTGCTCTGCTGTGCGTTCATTCACCTACGAGAGTTGAATCTATGTTGAGATTCAGCGAGTCAGAAACACGTTTCTTCTAGGAGCTGCGTTGGGATATTCCCGAGTGAATGTGACCATAGGCTGTACAGAGAAATATCTGCTTCTAAAACCAAAACGGAGCTATCAAACTGAATTTTTGTCAATGTGTGCATTCAACTGACAGAGTTAAACTCACGTGTGGATTCAGCGGTGTGCAAACCCTTTCTGTGCAGAATCCCAAAACCGTTATTTCCAGCCCAATGCCCGCATACGTACTAAACAGCAGGAAACTTCGTCTAAAACTCAGGAGAAACGTTTCCATGAAACTGCTCTGCTGTGCGTTCGTTCACCTAAGAGAGTTGAATCTATGTTGAGTATCAGCGAGTCAGAAACACGTTTCTTCTAGGAGCTGCGTTGGGATATTCCCGAGTGAATGGGACCATATGCTGTACAGAGAAATATCTGCTTCTAAAACCAAAACGGAGCTATCTAACTGAATGGTTGTCAATGTGTGCATTCAACTGACAGAGTTAAACTCACGTGTGGATACAGTGGTTTGCAAACCGTTTCTGTGCAGAATCCCAAAACCGGTATTTCCAGCCCAATGCCGGCATACGTACTAAACAGCAGGAAACTTCGTCTAAAACTCAGGAGAAAAGTTTCCTTGAAACTGCTCTGCTGTGCGTTCATTCACCTAAGAGAGTTGAATCTATGTTGAGATTCAGCGAGACAGAAACACGTTTCTTCTAGGAGCTGCGTTGGGATATTCCCGAGTGAATGGGACCATAGGCTGTACAGAGAAATATCTGCTGCTAAAACCAAAACGGAGCTATCAAACTGAATTTTTGTCAATGTGTGCATTCAACTGACAGAGTTAAACTCACGTGTGGATTCAGCGGTGTGCAAACCCTTTTTGTGCAGAATCCCAAAACCGTTATTTCCAGCCCAATGCCAGCATGCGTACTAAACAGCAGGAAACTTCGTCTAAAACTCAGGAGAAACGTTTCCTTGAAACTGCTCTGCTGTGCGTTCATTCACCTACGAGAGTTGAATCTATGTTGAGATTCAGCGAGTCAGAAACACGTTTCTTCTAGGAGCTGCGTTGGGATATTCCCGAGTGAATGTGACCATAGGCTGTACAGAGAAATATCTGCTTCTAAAATCAAAACGGAGCTATCAAACTGAATTTTTGTCAATGTGTGCATTCAACTGACAGAGTTAAACTCACGTGTGGATTCAGCGGTGTGCAAACCCTTTCTGTGCAGAATCCCAAAACCGTTATTTCCAGCCCAATGCCGGCATACGTACTAAACAGCAGGAAACTTCGTCTAAAACTCAGGAGAAACGTTTCCTTGAAACTGCTCTGCTGTGCGTTCGTTCACCTAAGAGAGTTGAATCTATGTTGAGATTCAGCGAGTCAGAAACACGTGTCTTCTAGGAGCTGCGTTGGGATATTCGCGAGTGAATGGGACCATAGGCTGTACAGAGAAATATCTGCTACTAAAACCAAAAGGGTGCTATCTAACTGAATGGTTCTCAATGTGTGCATTCAACTGACAGAGTTAAACTCACATTTGGATTCAGCGGTTTGCAAAGCCTTTCGGTGCAGAATCCCAAAACCGGTATTTCCAGCCCAATGCTGGCATCCGTACTAAACAGCAGGAAATTTCGTCTAAAACTCAGGAGAAACGTTTCCTTGAAACTGCTCTCCTGTGCGTTCGTTCACCTAAGAGAGTTGAATCTATGTTGAGATTCAGCGAGTCAGAAACACGTTTCTTCTAGGAGCTGCGTTGGGATATTCCCGAGTGAATGGGACCATAGGCTGTACAGAGAAATATCTGCTCCTAAAACCAAAAGGGTGCTATCTAACTGAATGGTTGTCAATGTGTGCATTCAACTGACAGAGTTAAACTCACGTTTGGAATCAGCGGTTTACAAACCCTTTTTGTGCAGAATCCCAAAACCGGTAATTCCAGCTCACTGCTGGCATACGTACTAAACAGCAGGAAACTTCGTCTAAAACTCAGGAGAAACGTTTCCTTGAAACTGCTCTGCTGTGCGTTCGTTCACCTAAGAGAGTTGAATCTATGTTGAGATTCAGCGAGTCAGAAACACGTTTCTTCTAGGAGCTGCGTTGGGATATTCCCGAGTGAATGGGACCATAGGTTGTACAGAGAAATATCTGCTTCTAAAACCAAAATGGTGCTATCAAACTGAATGGTTGTCAATGTGTGCATTCAACTGACAGAGTTAAACTCACGTGTGGATTCAGCGGTTTGCAAACCCTTTCTGTGCAGAATCCCAAAACCGGTATTTCCAGCCCAATGCCGGCATACGTACTAAACAGCAGGAAACTTCGTCTAAAACTCAGGAGAAACGTTTCCTTGAAACTGCTCTGCTGTGCGTTCGTTCACCTAAGAGAGTTGAATCTATGTTGAGATTCAGCGAGTCAGAAACACGTTTCTTCTAGGAGCTGCGTTGGGATATTCCCGAGTGAATGGGACCATATGCTGTACAGAGAAATATCTGCTTCTAAAATTAAAACGGAGCTATCTAACTGAATGGTTGTCAATGTGTGCATTCAACTGACAGAGTTAAACTCACGTGTGGATTCAGCGGTTTGCAAACCCTTTCTGTGCAGAATCCCAAAACCGGTATTTCCAGCTCAATGCCGGCATACGTACTAAACAACAGGAAACTTCGTCTAAAACTCAGGAGAAACGTTTCCTTGAAACTGCTCTGCTGTGCATTCGTTCACCTAAGAGAGTTGAATCTATGTTGAGATTCAGCGAGTCAGAAACACGTTTCTTCTAGGAACTGCGTTGGGATATTCCCGAGTGAATGGGACCATATGCTGTACAGAGAAATATCTGCTTCTAAAACCAAAATGGTGCTATCAAACTGATTGGTTGTCAATGTGTGCATTCAACTGACAGAGTTAAACTCACGTGTGGATTCAGCGGTTTGCAAACCCTTTCTGTGCAGAATCCCAAAACCGGTATTTCCAGCCCAATGCCGGCATACGTACTAAACAGCAGGAAACTTCGTCTAAAACTCAGGAGAAACGTTTCCATGAAACTGCTCTGCTGTGCGTTCGTTCACCTAAGAGAGTTGAATCTATGTTGAGTATCAGCGAGTCAGAAACACGTTTCTTCTAGGAGCTGCGTTGGGATATTCCCGAGTGAATGGGACCATATGCTGTACAGAGAAATATCTGCTTCTAAAACCAAAACGGAGCTATCTAACTGAATGGTTGTCAATGTGTGCATTCAACTGACAGAGTTAAACTCACGTGTGGATACAGCGGTTTGCAAACCGTTTCTGTGCAGAATCCCAAAACCGGTATTTCCAGCCCAATGCCGGCATACGTACTAAACAGCAGGAAACTTCGTCTAAAATTCAGGAGAAACGTTTCCTTGAAACTGCTCTGCTGTGCCTTCGTTCACCTAAGAGAGTTGAATCTATGTTGAGATTCAGCGAGTCAGAAACACGTTTCTTCTAGGAGCTGCGTTGGGATATTCCCGAGTGAATGGGACCATAGGCTGTACAGAGAAATATCCGCTTCTAAAACCAAAACGGAGCTTTCTAACTGAATGGTTGTCAATGTGTGCATTCAACTGACAGAGTTAAACTCACGTGTGGTTTCAGCGGTTTGCAGACCGTTTCTGTGCAGAATCCCAAAACCGGTATTTCCAGCCCAATGCCGGCATACGTACTAAACAGCAGGAAACTTCGTCTAAAACTCAGGAGAAAAGTTTCCTTGAAACTGCTCTGCTGTGTGTTCATTCACCTACGAGAGTTGAATCTATGTTGAGATTCAGCGAGTCAGAAACACGTTTCTTCTAGGAGCTGCGTTGGGATATTCCCGAGTGAATGTGACCATAGGCTGTACAGAGAAATATCTGCTTCTAAAACCAAAACGGAGCTATCAAACTGAATTTTTGTCAATGTGTGCATTCAACTGACAGAGTTAAACTCACGTGTGGATTCAGCGGTGTGCAATCCCTTTCTGTGCAGAATCCCAAAACCGTTATTTCCAGCCCAATGCCAGCATGCGTACTAAACAGCAGGAAACTTCGTCTAAAACTCAGGAGAAACGTTTCCTTGAAACTGCTCTGCTGTGCGTTCGTTCACCTAAGAGAGTTGAATCTATGTTGAGATTCAGCGAGTCAGAAACACGTTTCTTCTAGGAGCTGCGTTGGGATATTCCCGAGTGAATGGGACCATAGGCTGTACAGAGAAATATCCGCTTCTAAAACCAAAACGGAGCTTTCTAACTGAATGGTTGTCAATGTGTGCATTCAACTGACAGAGTTAAACTCACGTGTGGTTTCAGCGGTTTGCAGACCGTTTCTGTGCAGAATCCCAAAACCGGTATTTCCAGCCCAATGCCGGCATACGTACTAAACAGCAGGAAACTTCGTCTAAAACTCAGGAGAAAAGTTTCCTTGAAACTGCTCTGCTGTGCGTTCATTCACCTACGAGAGTTGAATCTATGTTGAGATTCAGCGAGTCAGAAACACGTTTCTTCTAGGAGCTGCGTTGGGATATTCCCGAGTGAATGTGACCATAGGCTGTACAGAGAAATATCTGCTTCTAAAACCAAAACGGAGCTATCAAACTGAATTTTTGTCAATGTGTGCATTCAACTGACAGAGTTAAACTCACGTGTGGATTCAGCGGTGTGCAAACCCTTTCTGTGCAGAATCCCAAAACCGTTATTTCCAGCCCAATGCCCGCATACGTACTAAACAGCAGGAAACTTCGTCTAAAACTCAGGAGAAACGTTTCCTTGAAACTGCTCTGCTGTGCGTTCGTTCACCTAAGAGAGTTGAATCTATGTTGAGATTCAGCGAGTCAGAAACACGTGTCTTCTAGGAGCTGCGTTGGGATATTCGCGAGTGAATGGGACCATAGGCTGTACAGAGAAATATCTGCTACTAAAACCAAAAGGGTGCTATCTAACTGAATGCTTGTCAATGTGTGCATTCAACTGACAGAGTTAAACTCACATTTGGATTCAGCGGTTTGCAAAGCCTTTCGGTGCAGAATCCCAAAACCGGTATTTCCAGCCCAATGCTGTCATCCGAACTAAACAGCAGGAAATTTCGTCTAAAACTCAGGAGAAACGTTTCCTTGAAACTGCTCTGCTGTGCGTTCGTTCACCTAACAGAGTTGAATCTATGTTGAGATTCAGCGAGTCAGAAACACGTTTCTTCTAGGAGCTGCGTTGGGATATTCCCGAGTGAATGGGACCATAGGCTGTACAGAGAAATATCTGCTCCTAAAACCAAAAGGGTGCTATCTAACTGAATGGTTGTCAATGTGTGCATTCAACTGACAGAGTTAAACTCACGTTTGGATTCAGCGGTTTACAAACCCTTTTTGTGCAGAATCCCAAAACCGGTAATTCCAGCTCACTGCCGGCATACGTACTAAACAGCAGGAAACTTCGTCTAAAACTCAGGAGAAACGTTTCCTTGAAACTGCTCTGCTGTGCGTTCGTTCACCTAAGAGAGTTGAATCTATGTTGAGATTCAGCGAGTCAGAAACACGTTTCTTCTAGGAGCTGCGTTGGGATATTCCCGAGTGAATGGGACCATAGGCTGTACAGAGAAATATCTGCTTCTAAAACCAAAAGGGTGCTATCAAACTGAATGGTTGTCAATGTGTGCATTCAACTGACAGAGTTAAACTCACGTGAGGATTCAGCGGTTTGCAAACGCTTTCTGTGCAGAATCCCAAAACCGGTATTTCCAGCCCAATGCCGGCATCCGTACTAAACAGCAGGAAACTTCGTCTAAAACTCAGGAGAAACGTTTCCTTGAAACTGCTCTGCTGTGCGTTCGTTCACCTAAGAGAGTTGAATCTATGTTGAGATTCAGCGAGTCAGAAACACGTTTCTTCTAGGAGCTGCGTTGTGATATTCCCGAGTGAATGGGACCATAGGCTGTACAGAGAAATATCTGCTTCTAAAACCAAAATGGTGCTATCAAACTGAATGGTTGTCAATGTGTGCATTCAACTGACAGAGTTAAACTCACGTGTGGATTCAGCGGTTTGCAAACCCTTTCTGTGCAGAATCCCAAAACCGGTATTTCCAGCCCAATGCCGGCATACGTACTAAACAGCAGGAAACTTCGTCTAAAACTCAGGAGAAACGTTTCCTTGAAACTGCTCTGCTGTGCGTTCGTTCACCTAAGAGAGTTGAATCTATGTTGAGATTCAGCGAGTCAGAAACACGTTTCTTCTAGGAGCTGCGTTGGGATATTCCCGAGTGAATGGGACCATATGCTGTACAGAGAAATATCTGCTTCTAAAATTAAAACGGAGCTATCTAACTGAATGGTTGTCAATGTGTGCATTCAACTGACAGAGTTAAACTCACGTGTGGATTCAGCGGTTTGCAAACCCTTTCTGTGCAGAATCCCAAAACCGGTATTTCCAGCTCAATGCCGGCATACGTACTAAACAACAGGAAACTTCGTCTAAAACTCAGGAGAAACGTTTCCTTGAAACTGCTCTGCTGTGCATTCGTTCACCTAAGAGAGTTGAATCTATGTTGAGATTCAGCGAGTCAGAAACACGTTTCTTCTAGGACCTGCGTTGGGATATTCCCGAGTGAATGGGACCATATGCTGTACAGAGAAATATCTGCTTCTAAAACCAAAATGGTGCTATCAAACTGAATGGTTGTCAATGTGTGCATTCAACTGACAGAGTTAAACTCACGTGTGGATTCAGCGGTTTGCAAACCCTTTCTGTGCAGAATCCCAAAACCGGTATTTCCAGCCCAATGCCGGCATACGTACTAAACAGCAGGAAACTTCGTCTAAAACTCAGGAGAAACGTTTCCATGAAACTGCTCTGCTGTGCGTTCGTTCACCTAAGAGAGTTGAATCTATGTTGAGTATCAGCGAGTCAGAAACACGTTTCTTCTAGGAGCTGCGTTGGGATATTCCCGAGTGAATGGGACCATATGCTGTACAGAGAAATATCTGCTTCTAAAACCAAAACGGAGCTATCTAACTGAATGGTTGTCAATGTGTGCATTCAACTGACAGAGTTAAACTCACGTGTGGATACAGTGGTTTGCAAACCGTTTCTGTGCAGAATCCCAAAACCGGTATTTCCAGCCCAATGCCGGCATACGTACTAAACAGCAGGAAACTTCGTCTAAAACTCAGGAGAAAAGTTTCCTTGAAACTGCTCTGCTGTGCGTTCATTCACCTAAGAGAGTTGAATCTATGTTGAGATTCAGCGAGACAGAAACACGTTTCTTCTAGGAGCTGCGTTGGGATATTCCCGAGTGAATGGGACCATAGGCTGTACAGAGAAATATCTGCTGCTAAAACCAAAACGGAGCTATCAAACTGAATTTTTGTCAATGTGTGCATTCAACTGACAGAGTTAAACTCACGTGTGGAATCAGCGGTGTGCAAACCCTTTCTGTGCAGAATCCCAAAACCGTTATTTCCAGCCCAATGCCAGCATGCGTACTAAACAGCAGGAAACTTCGTCTAAAACTCAGGAGAAACGTTTCCTTGAAACTGCTCTGCTGTGCGTTCATTCACCTACGAGAGTTGAATCTATGTTGAGATTCAGCGAGTCAGAAACACGTTTCTTCTAGGAGCTGCGTTGGGATATTCCCGAGTGAATGTGACCATAGGCTGTACAGAGAAATATCTGCTTCTAAAACCAAAACGGAGCTATCAAACTGAATTTTTGTCAATGTGTGCATTCAACTGACAGAGTTAAACTCACGTGTGGATTCAGCGGTGTGCAAACCCTTTCTGTGCAGAATCCCAAAACCGTTATTTCCAGCCCAATGCCGTCATACGTACTAAACAGCAGGAAACTTCGTCTAAAACTCAGGAGAAACGTTTCCTTGAAACTGCTCTGCTGTGCGTTCGTTCACCTAAGAGAGTTGAATCTATGTTGAGATTCAGCGAGTCAGAAACACGTGTCTTCTAGGAGCTGCGTTGGGATATTCGCGAGTGAATGGGACCATAGGCTGTACAGAGAAATATCTGCTACTAAAACCAAAAGGGTGCTATCTAACTGAATGGTTGTCAATGTGTGCATTCAACTGACAGAGTTAAACTCACATTTGGATTCAGCGGTTTGCAAAGCCTTTCGGTGCAGAATCCCAAAACCGGTATTTCCAGCCCAATGCTGGCATCCGTAATAAACAGCAGGAAATTTCGTCTAAAACTCAGGAGAAACGTTTCCTTGAAACTGCTCTCCTGTGCGTTCGTTCACCTAAGAGAGTTGAATCTACGTTGAGATTCAGCGAGTCAGAAATTCGTTTCTTCTAGGAGCTGCGTTGGGATATTCCCGAGTGAATGGGACCATAGGCTGTACAGAGAAATATCTGCTCCTAAAACCAAAAGGGTGCTATCTAACTGAATGGTTGTCAATGTGTGCATTCAACTGACAGAGTTAAACTCACGTTTGGATTCAGCGGTTTACAAACCCTTTTTGTGCAGAATCCCAAAACCGGTAATTCCAGCTCACTGCCGGCATACGTACTAAACAGCAGGAAACTTCGTCTAAAACTCAGGAGAAACGTTTCCTTGAAACTGCTCTGCTGTGCGTTCGTTCACCTAAGAGAGTTGAATCTATGTTGAGATTCAGCGAGTCAGAAACACGTTTCTTCTAGGAGCTGCGTTGGGATATTCCCGAGTGAATGGGACCATAGGCTGTACAGAGAAATATCTGCTTCTAAAACCAAAATGGTGCTATCAAACTGAATGGTTGTCAATGTGTGCATTCAACTGACAGAGTTAAACTCACGTGTGGATTCAGCGGTTTGCAAACCCTTTCTGTGCAGAATCCCAAAACCGGTATTTCCAGCCCAATGCCGGCATACGTACTAAACAGCAGGAAACTTCGTCTAAAACTCAGGAGAAACGTTTCCTTGAAACTGCTCTGCTGTGCGTTCGTTCACCTAAGAGAGTTGAATCTATGTTGAGATTCAGCGAGTCAGAAACACGTTTCTTCTAGGAGCTGCGTTGGGATATTCCCGAGTGAATGGGACCATATGCTGTACAGAGAAATATCTGCTTCTAAAATTAAAACGGAGCTATCTAACTGAATGGTTGTCAATGTGTGCATTCAACTGACAGAGTTAAACTCACGTGTGGATTCAGCGGTTTGCAAACCCTTTCTGTGCAGAATCCCAAAACCGGTATTTCCAGCTCAATGCCGGCATACGTACTAAACAACAGGAAACTTCGTCTAAAACTCAGGAGAAACGTTTCCTTGAAACTGCTCTGCTGTGCATTCGTTCACCTAAGAGAGTTGAATCTATGTTGAGATTCAGCGAGTCAGAAACACGTTTCTTCTAGGAACTGCGTTGGGATATTCCCGAGTGAATGGGACCATATGCTGTACAGAGAAATATCTGCTTCTAAAACCAAAATGGTGCTATCAAACTGAATGGTTGTCAACGTGTGCATTCAACTGACAGAGTAAAACTCACGTGTGGATTCAGCGGTTTGCAAACCCTTTCTGTGCAGAATCCCAAAACCGGTATTTCCAGCCCAATGCCGGCATACGTACTAAACAGCAGGAAACTTCGTCTAAAACTCAGGAGAAACGTTTCCATGAAACTGCTCTGCTGTGCGTTCGTTCACCTAAGAGAGTTGAATCTATGTTGAGTATCAGCGAGTCAGAAACACGTTTCTTCTAGGAGCTGCGTTGGGATATTCCCGAGTGAATGGGACCATATGCTGTACAGAGAAATATCTGCTTCTAAAACCAAAACGGAGCTATCTAACTGAATGGTTGTCAATGTGTGCATTCAACTGACAGAGTTAAACTCACGTGTGAATACAGCGGTTTGCAAACCGTTTCTGTGCAGAATCCCAAAACCGGTATTTCCAGCCCAATGCCGGCATACGTACTAAACAGCAGGAAACTTCGTCTAAAATTCAGGAGAAACGTTTCCTTGAAACTGCTCTGCTGTGCCTTCGTTCACCTAAGAGAGTTGAATCTATGTTGAGATTCAGCGAGTCAGAAACACGTTTCTTCTAGGAGCTGCGTTGGGATATTCCCGAGTGAATGGGACCATAGGCTGTACAGAGAAATATCCGCTTCTAAAACCAAAACGGAGCTTTCTAACTGAATGGTTTTCAATGTGTGCATTCAACTGACAGAGTTAAACTCACGTGTGGTTTCAGCGGTTTGCAGACCGTTTCTGTGCAGAATCCCAAAACCGGTATTTCCAGCCCAATGCCGGCATACGTACTAAACAGCAGGAAACTTCGTCTAAAACTCAGGAGAAAAGTTTCCTTGAAACTGCTCTGCTGTGTGTTCATTCACCTACGAGAGTTGAATCTATGTTGAGATTCAGCGAGTCAGAAACACGTTTCTTCTAGGAGCTGCGTTGGGATATTCCCGAGTGAATGTGACCATAGGCTGTACAGAGAAATATCTGCTTCTAAAACCAAAACGGAGCTATCAAACTGAATTTTTGTCAATGTGTGCATTCAACTGACAGAGTTAAACTCACGTGTGGATTCAGCGGTGTGCAAACCCTTTCTGTGCAGAATCCCAAAACCGTTATTTCCAGCCCAATGCCAGCATGCGTACTAAACAGCAGGAAACTTCGTCTAAAACTCAGGAGAAACGTTTCCTTGAAACTGCTCTGCTGTGCGTTCGTTCACCTAAGAGAGTTGAACCTATGTTGAGATTCAGCGAGTCAGAAACACGTTTCTTCTAGGAGCTGCGTTGGGATATTCCCGAGTGAATGGGACCATAGGCTGTACAGAGAAATATCCGCTTCTAAAACCAAAACGGAGCTTTCTAACTGAATGGTTGTCAATGTGTGCATTCAACTGACAGAGTTAAACTCACGTGTGGTTTCAGCGGTTTGCAGACCGTTTCTGTGCAGAATCCCAAAACCGGTATTTCCAGCCCAATGCCGGCATACGTACTAAACAGCAGGAAACTTCGTCTAAAACTCAGGAGAAAAGTTTCCTTGAAACTGCTCTGCTGTGCGTTCATTCACCTACGAGAGTTGAATCTATGTTGAGATTCAGCGAGTCAGAAACACGTTTCTTCTAGGAGCTGCGTTGGGATATTCCCGAGTGAATGTGACCATAGGCTGTACAGAGAAATATCTGCTTCTAAAACCAAAACGGAGCTATCAAACTGAATTTTTGTCAATGTGTGCATTCAACTGACAGAGTTAAACTCACGTGTGGATTCAGCGGTGTGCAAACCCTTTCTGTGCAGAATCCCAAAACCGTTATTTCCAGCCCAATGCCCGCATACGTACTAAACAGCAGGAAACTTCGTCTAAAACTCAGGAGAAACGTTTCCTTGAAACTGCTCTGCTGTGCGTTCGTTCACCTAAGAGAGTTGAATCTATGTTGAGATTCAGCGAGTCATAAACACGTGTCTTCTAGGAGCTGCGTTGGGATATTCGCGAGTGAATGGGACCATAGGCTGTACAGAGAAATATCTGCTACTAAAACCAAAAGGGTGCTATCTAACTGAATGGTTGTCAATGTGTGCATTCAACTGACAGAGTTAAACTCACATTATGATTCAGCGGTTTGCAAAGCCTTTCGGTGCAGAATCCCAAAACCGGTATTTCCAGCCCAATGCTGTCATCCGAACTAAACAGCAGGAAATTTCGTCTAAAACTCAGGAGAAACGTTTCCTTGAAACTGCTCTGCTGTGCGTTCGTTCACCTAAGAGAGTTGAATCTATGTTGAGATTCAGCGAGTCAGAAACACGTTTCTTCTAGGAGCTGCGTTGGGATATTCCCGAGTGAATGGGACCATAGGCTGTACAGAGAAATATCTGCTCCTAAAACCAAAAGGGTGCTATCTAACTGAATGGTTGTCAATGTGTGCATTCAACTGACAGAGTTAAACTCACGTTTGGATTCAGCGGTTTACAAACCCTTTTTGTGCAGAATCCCAAAACCGGTAATTCCAGCTCACTGCCGGCATACGTACTAAACAGCAGGAAACTTCGTCTAAAACTCAGGAGAAACGTTTCCTTGAAACTGCTCTGCTGTGCGTTCGTTCACCTAAGAGAGTTGAATCTATGTTGAGATTCAGCGAGTCAGAAACACGTTTCTTCTAGGAGCTGCGTTGGGATATTCCCGAGTGAATGGGACCATAGGCTGTACAGAGAAATATCTGCTTCTAAAACCAAAAGGGTGCTATCAAACTGAATGGCTGTCAATGTGTGCATTCAACTGACAGAGTTAAGCTCACGTGAGGATTCAGCGGTTTGCAAACGCTTTCTGTGCAGAATCCCAAAACCGGTATTTCCAGCCCAATGCCGGCATCCGTACTAAACAGCAGGAAACTTCGTCTAAAACTCAGGAGAAACGTTTCCTTGAAACTGCTCTGCTGTGCGTTCGTTCACCTAAGAGAGTTGAATCTATGTTGAGATTCAGCGAGTCAGAAACACGTTTCTTCTAGGAGCTGCGTTGTGATATTCCCGAGTGAATGGGACCATAGGCTGTACAGAGAAATATCTGCTTCTAAAACCAAAATGGTGCTATCAAACTGAATGGTTGTCAATGTGTGCATTCAACTGACAGAGTTAAACTCACGTGTGGATTCAGCGGTTTGCAAACCCTTTCTGTGCAGAATCCCAAAACCGGTATTTCCAGCCCAATGCCGGCATACGTACTAAACAGCAGGAAACTTCGTCTAAAACTCAGGAGAAACGTTTCCTTGAAACTGCTCTGCTGTGCGTTCGTTCACATAAGAGAGTTGAATCTATGTTGAGCATCAGCGAGTCAGAAACACGTTTCTTCTAGGAGCTGCGTTGGGATATTCCCGAGTGAATGGGACCATATGCTGTACAGAGAAATATCTGCTTCTAAAATTAAAACGGAGCTATCTAACTGAATGGTTGTCAATGTGTGCATTCAACTGACAGAGTTAAACTCACGTGTGGATTCAGCGGTTTGCAAACCCTTTCTGTGCAGAATCCCAAAACCGGTATTTCCAGCTCAATGCCGGCATACGTACTAAACAACAGGAAACTTCGTCTAAAACTCAGGAGAAACGTTTCCTTGAAACTGCTCTGCTGTGCATTCGTTCACCTAAGAGAGTTGAATCTATGTTGAGATTCAGCGAGTCAGAAACACGTTTCTTCTAGGACCTGCGTTGGGATATTCCCGAGTGAATGGGACCATATGCTGTACAGAGAAATATCTGCTTCTAAAACCAAAATAGTCCTATCAAACTGAATGGTTGTCAATGTGTGCATTCAACTGACAGAGTTAAACTCACGTGTGGATTCAGCGGTTTGCAAACCCTTTCTGTGCAGAATCCCAAAACCGGTATTTCCAGCCCAATGCCGGCATACGTACTAAACAGCAGGAAACTTCGTCTAAAACTCAGGAGAAACGTTTCCATGAAACTGCTCTGCTGTGCGTTCGTTCACCTAAGAGAATTGAATCTATGTTGAGTATCAGCGAGTCAGAAACACGTTTCTTCTAGGAGCTGCGTTGGGATATTCCCGAGTGAATGGGACCATATGCTGTACAGAGAAATATCTGCTTCTAAAACCAAAACGGAGCTATCTAACTGAATGGTTGTCAATGTGTGCATTCAACTGACAGAGTTAAACTCACGTGTGGATACAGTGGTTTGCAAACCGTTTCTGTGCAGAATCCCAAAACCGGTATTTCCAGCCCAATGCCGGCATACGTACTAAACAGCAGGAAACTTCGTCTAAAACTCAGGAGAAAAGTTTCCTTGAAACTGCTCTGCTGTGCGTTCATTCACCTAAGAGAGTTGAATCTATGTTGAGATTCAGCGAGACAGAAACACGTTTCTTCTAGGAGCTGCGTTGGGATATTCCCGAGTGAATGGGACCATAGGCTGTACAGAGAAATATCTGCTGCTAAAACCAAAACGGAGCTATCAAACTGAATTTTTGTCAATGTGTGCATTCAACTGACAGAGTTAAACTCACGTGTGGATTCAGCGGTGTGCAAACCCTTTCTGTGCAGAATCCCAAAACCGTTATTTCCAGCCCAATGCCAGCATGCGTACTAAACAGCAGGAAACTTCGTCTAAAACTCAGGAGAAACGTTTCCTTGAAACTGCTCTGCTGTGCGTTCATTCACCTACGAGAGTTGAATCTATGTTGAGATTCAGCGAGTCAGAAACACGTTTCTTCTAGGAGCTGCGTTGGGATATTCCCGAGTTAATGTGACCATAGGCTGTACAGAGAAATATCTGCTTCTAAAACCAAAACGGAGCTATCAAACTGAATTTTTGTCGATGTGTGCATTCAACTGACAGAGTTAAACTCACGTGTGGATTCAGCGGTGTGCAAAACCTTTCTGTGCAGAATCCCAAAACCGTTATTTCCAGCCCAATGCCGGCATACGTACTAAACAGCAGGAAACTTCGTCTAAAACTCAGGAGAAACGTTTCCTTGAAACTGCTCTGCTGTGCGTTCGTTCAGCTAAGAGAGTTGAATCTATGTTGAGATTCAGCGAGTCAGAAACACGTGTCTTCTAGGAGCTGCGTTGGGATATTCGCGAGTGAATGGGACCATAGGCTGTACAGAGAAATATCTGCTCCTAAAACCAAAAGGGTGCTATCTAACTGAATGGTTGTCAATGTGTGCATTCAACTGACAGAGTTAAACTCACGTTTGGATTCAGCGGTTTACAAACCCTTTTTGTGCAGAATCCCAAAACCGGTAATTCCAGCTCACTGCCGGCATACGTACTAAACAGCAGGAAACTTCGTCTAAAACTCAGGAGAAACGTTTCCTTGAAACTGCTCTGCTGTGCTTTCGTTCACCTAAGAGAGTTGAATCTATGTTGAGATTCAGCGAGTCAGAAACACGTTTCTTCTAGGAGCTGCGTTGGGATATTCCCGAGTGAATGGGACCATAGGCTGTACAGAGAAATATCTGCTTCTAAAACCAAAAGGGTGCTATCAAACTGAATGGTGGTCAATGTGTGCATTCAACTGACAGAGTTAAACTCACGTGAGGATTCAGCGGTTTGCAAACGCTTTCTGTGCAGAATCCCAAAACCGGTATTTCCAGCCCAATGCCGGCATCCGTACTAAACAGCAGGAAACTTCGTCTAAAACTCAGGAGAAACGTTTCCTTGAAACTGCTCTGCTGTGCGTTCGTTCACCTAAGAGAGTTGAATCTATGTTGAGATTCAGCGAGTCAGAAACACGTTTCTTCTAGGAGCTGCGTTGTGATATTCCCGAGTGAATGGGACCATAGGCTGTACAGAGAAATATCTGCTTCTAAAACCAAAATGGTGCTATCAAACTGAATGGTTGTCAATGTGTGCATTCAACTGACAGAGTTAAACTCACGTGTGGATTCAGCGGTTTGCAAACCCTTTCTGTGCAGAATCCCAAAACCGGTATTTCCAGCCCAATGCCGGCATACGTACTAAACAGCAGGAAACTTCGTCTAAAACTCAGGAGAAACGTTTCCTAGAAACTGCTCTGCTGTGCGTTCGTTCACCTAAGAGAGTTGAATCTATGTTGAGCATCAGCGAGTCAGAAACACGTTTCTTCTAGGAGCTGCGTTGGGATATTCCCGAGTGAATGGGACCATATGCTGTACAGAGAAATATCTGCTTCTAAAATTAAAACGGAGCTATCTAACTGAATGGTTGTCAATGTGTGCATTCAACTGACAGAGTTAAACTCACGTGTGGATTCAGCGGTTTGCAAACCCTTTCTGTGCAGAATCCCAAAACCGGTATTTCCAGCTCAATGCCGGCATACGTACTAAACAACAGGAAACTTCGTCTAAAACTCAGGAGAAACGTTTCCTTGAAACTGCTCTGCTGTGCATTCGTTCACCTAAGAGAGTTGAATCTATGTTGAGATTCAGCGAGTCAGAAACACGTTTCTTCTAGGACCTGCGTTGGGATATTCCCGAGTGAATGGGACCATATGCTGTACAGAGAAATATCTGCTTCTAAAACCAAAATGGTGCTATCAAACTGAATGGTTGTCAATGTGTGCATTCAACTGATAGAGTTAAACTCACGTGTGGATTCAGCGGTTTGCAAACCCTTTCTGTGCAGAATCCCAAAACCGGTATTTCCAGCCCAATGCCGGCATACGTACTAAACAGCAGGAAACTTCGTCTAAAACTCAGGAGAAACGTTTCCATGAAACTGCTCTGCTGTGCGTTCGTTCACCTAAGAGAATTGAATCTATGTTGAGTATCAGCGAGTCAGAAACACGTTTCTTCTAGGAGCTGCGTTGGGATATTCCCGAGTGAATGGGACCATATGCTGTACAGAGAAATATCTGCTTCTAAAACCAAAACGGAGCTATCTAACTGAATGGTTGTCAATGTGTGCATTCAACTGACAGAGTTAAACTCACGTGTGGATACAGTGGTTTGCAAACCGTTTCTGTGCAGAATCCCAAAACCGGTATTTCCAGCCCAATGCCGGCATACGTACTAAACAGCAGGAAACTTCGTCTAAAACTCAGGAGAAAAGTTTCCTTGAAACTGCTCTGCTGTGCGTTCATTCACCTAAGAGAGTTGAATCTATGTTGAGATTCAGCGAGACAGAAACACGTTTCTTCTAGGAGCTGCGTTGGGATATTCCCGAGTGAATGGGACCATAGGCTGTACAGAGAAATATCTGCTGCTAAAACCAAAACGGAGCTATCAAACTGAATTTTTGTCAATGTGTGCATTCAACTGACAGAGTTAAACTCACGTGTGGATTCAGCGGTGTGCAAACCCTTTCTGTGCAGAATCCCAAAACCGTTATTTCCAGCATGATGCCAGCATGCGTACTAAACAGCAGGAAACTTCGTCTAAAACTCAGGAGAAACGTTTCCTTGAAACTGCTCTGCTGTGCGTTCATTCACCTACGAGAGTTGAATCTATGTTGAGATTCAGCGAGTCAGAAACACGTTTCTTCTAGGAGCTGCGTTGGGATATTCCCGAGTTAATGTGACCATAGGCTGTACAGAGAAATATCTGCTTCTAAAACCAAAACGGAGCTATCAAACTGAATTTTTGTCAATGTGTGCATTCAACTGACAGAGTTAAACTCACGTGTGGATTCAGCGGTGTGCAAACCCTTTCTGTGCAGAATCCCAAAACCGTTATTTCCAGCCCAATGCCGGCATACGTACTAAACAGCAGGAAACTTCGTCTAAAACTCAGGAGAAACGTTTCCTTGAAACTGCTCTGCTGTGCGTTCGTTCAGCTAAGAGAGTTGAATCTATGTTGAGATTCAGCGAGTCAGAAACACGTGTCTTCTAGGAGCTGCGTTGGGATATTCCCGAGTGAATGGGACCATAGGCTGTACAGAGAAATATCTGCTACTAAAACCAAAAGGGTGCTATCTAACTGAATGGTTGTCAATGTGTGCATTCAACTGACAGAGTTAAACTCACATTTGGATTCAGCGGTTTGCAAAGCCTTTCGGTGCAGAATCCCAAAACCGGTATTTCCAGCCCAATGCTGGCATCCGTACTAAACAGCAGGAAATTTCGTCTAAAACTCAGGAGAAACGTTTCCTTGAAACTGCTCTCCTGTGCGTTCGTTCACCTAAGAGAGTTGAATCTATGTTGAGATTCAGCGAGTCAGAAACACGTTTCTTCTAGGAGCTGCGTTGGGATATTCCCGAGTGAATGGGACCATAGGCTGTACAGAGAAATATCTGCTCCTAAAACCAAAAGGGTGCTATCTAACTGAATGGTTGTCAATGTGTGCATTCAACTGACAGAGTTAAACTCACGTTTGGATTCAGCGGTTTACAAACCCTTTTTGTGCAGAATCCCAAAACCGGTAATTCCAGCTCACTGCCGGCATACGTACTAAACAGCAGGAAACTTCGTCTAAAACTCAGGAGAAACGTTTCCATGAAACTGCTCTGCTGTGCGTTCGTTCACCTAAGAGAGTTGAATCTATGTTGAGATTCAGCGAGTCAGAAACACGTTTCTTCTAGGAGCGGCGTTGGGATATTCCCGAGTGAATGGGACCATAGGCTGTACAGAGAAATATCTGCTTCTAAAACCAAAAGGGTGCTATCAAACTGAATGGTTGTCATTGTGTGCATTCAACTGACAGAGTTAAACTCACGTGAGGATTCAGCGGTTTGCAAACGCTTTCTGTGCAGAATCCCAAAACCGGTATTTCCAGCCCAATGCCGGCATCCGTACTAAACAGCAGGAAACTTCGTCTAAAACTCAGGAGAAACGTTTCCATGAAACTGCTCTGCTGTGCGTTCGTTCACCTAAGAGAGTTGAATCTATGTTGAGATTCAGCGAGTCAGAAACACGTTTCTTCTAGGAGCTGCGTTGGGATATTCCCGAGTGAATGGGACCATAGGCTGTACAGAGAAATATCTGCTTCTAAAACCAAAACGGAGCTATCTAACTGGATGGTTGTCAATGTGTGCATTCAACTGACAGAGTTAAACTCAGGTGTGGATTCAGCGGTTTGCAAACCCTTTCTGTGCAAAATCCGAAAACCGGTATTTACAGCCCAATGCCGGCATCCGTACTAAACAGCAGGAAATTTCGTCTAAAACTCAGGAGAAACGTTTCCTTGAAACTGCTCTGCTGTACGTTCGTTCACCTAAGAGAGTTGAATCTATGTTGAGGTTCAGCGAGTCAGAAACACGTTTCTTCAAGGAGCTGCGTTGGGATATTCCCGAGTGAATGGGACCATAGGCTGTACAGAGAAATATCCGCTTCTAAAACCAAAACGGAGCTTTCTAACTGAATGGTTGTCAATGTGTGCATTCAACTGACAGAGTTAAACTCACGTGTGGTTTCAGCGGTTTGCAGACCGTTTCTGTGCAGAATCCCAAAACCGGTATTTCCAGCCCAATGCCGGCATACGTACTAAACAGCAGGAAACTTCGTCTAAAACTCAGGAGAAAAGTTTCCTTGAAACTGCTCTGCTGTGTGTTCATTCACCTACGAGAGTTGAATCTATGTTGAGATTCAGCGAGTCAGAAACACGTTTCTTCTAGGAGCTGCGTTGGGATATTCCCGAGTGAATGTGACCATAGGCTGTACAGAGAAATATCTGCTTCTAAAACCAAAACGGAGCTATCAAACTGAATTTTTGTCAATGTGTGCATTCAACTGACAGAGTTAAACTCACGTGTGGATTCAGCGGTGTGCAAACCCTTTCTGTGCAGAATCCCAAAACCGTTATTTCCAGCCCAATGCCAGCATGCGTACTAAACAGCAGGAAACTTCGTCTAAAACTCAGGAGAAACGTTTCCTTGAAACTGCTCTGCTGTGCGTTCGTTCACCTAAGAGAGTTGAATCTATGTTGAGATTCAGCGAGTCAGAAACACGTTTCTTCTAGGAGCTGCGTTGTGATATTCCCGAGTGAATGGGACCATAGGCTGTACAGAGAAATATCTGCTTCTAAAACCAAAATGGTGCTATCAAACTGAATGGTTGTCAATGTGTGCATTCAACTGACAGAGTTAAACTCACGTGTGGATTCAGCGGTTTGCAAACCCTTTCTGTGCAGAATCCCAAAACCGGTATTTCCAGCCCAATGCCGGCATACGTACTAAACAGCAGGAAACTTCGTCTAAAACTCAGGAGAAACGTTTCCTAGAAACTGCTCTGCTGTGCGTTCGTTCACCTAAGAGAGTTGAATCTATGTTGAGCATCAGCGAGTCAGAAACACGTTTCTTCTAGGAGCTGCGTTGGGATATTCCCGAGTGAATGGGACCATATGCTGTACAGAGAAATATCTGCTTCTAAAATTAAAACGGAGCTATCTAACTGAATGGTTGTCAATGTGTGCATTCAACTGACAGAGTTAAACTCACGTGTGGATTCAGCGGTTTGCAAACCCTTTCTGTGCAGAATCCCAAAACCGGTATTTCCAGCTCAATGCCGGCATACGTACTAAACAACAGGAAACTTCGTCTAAAACTCAGGAGAAACGTTTCCTTGAAACTGCTCTGCTGTGCATTCGTTCACCTAAGAGAGTTGAATCTATGTTGAGATTCAGCGAGTCAGAAACACGTTTCTTCTAGGACCTGCGTTGGGATATTCCCGAGTGAATGGGACCATATGCTGTACAGAGAAATATCTGCTTCTAAAACCAAAATGGTGCTATCAAACTGAATGGTTGTCAATGTGTGCATTCAACTGATAGAGTTAAACTCACGTGTGGATTCAGCGGTTTGCAAACCCTTTCTGTGCAGAATCCCAAAACCGGTATTTCCAGCCCAATGCCGGCATACGTACTAAACAGCAGGAAACTTCGTCTAAAACTCAGGAGAAACGTTTCCATGAAACTGCTCTGCTGTGCGTTCGTTCACCTAAGAGAATTGAATCTATGTTGAGTATCAGCGAGTCAGAAACACGTTTCTTCTAGGAGCTGCGTTGGGATATTCCCGAGTGAATGGGACCATATGCTGTACAGAGAAATATCTGCTTCTAAAACCAAAACGGAGCTATCTAACTGAATGGTTGTCAATGTGTGCATTCAACTGACAGAGTTAAACTCACGTGTGGATACAGTGGTTTGCAAACCGTTTCTGTGCAGAATCCCAAAACCGGTATTTCCAGCCCAATGCCGGCATACGTACTAAACAGCAGGAAACTTCGTCTAAAACTCAGGAGAAAAGTTTCCTTGAAACTGCTCTGCTGTGCGTTCATTCACCTAAGAGAGTTGAATCTATGTTGAGATTCAGCGAGACAGAAACACGTTTCTTCTAGGAGCTGCGTTGGGATATTCCCGAGTGAATGGGACCATAGGCTGTACAGAGAAATATCTGCTGCTAAAACCAAAACGGAGCTATCAAACTGAATTTTTGTCAATGTGTGCATTCAACTGACAGAGTTAAACTCACGTGTGGATTCAGCGGTGTGCAAACCCTTTCTGTGCAGAATCCCAAAACCGTTATTTCCAGCATGATGCCAGCATGCGTACTAAACAGCAGGAAACTTCGTCTAAAACTCAGGAGAAACGTTTCCTTGAAACTGCTCTGCTGTGCGTTCATTCACCTACGAGAGTTGAATCTATGTTGAGATTCAGCGAGTCAGAAACACGTTTCTTCTAGGAGCTGCGTTGGGATATTCCCGAGTTAATGTGACCATAGGCTGTACAGAGAAATATCTGCTTCTAAAACCAAAACGGAGCTATCAAACTGAATTTTTGTCAATGTGTGCATTCAACTGACAGAGTTAAACTCACGTGTGGATTCAGCGGTGTGCAAACCCTTTCTGTGCAGAATCCCAAAACCGTTATTTCCAGCCCAATGCCGGCATACGTACTAAACAGCAGGAAACTTCGTCTAAAACTCAGGAGAAACGTTTCCTTGAAACTGCTCTGCTGTGCGTTCGTTCAGCTAAGAGAGTTGAATCTATGTTGAGATTCAGCGAGTCAGAAACACGTGTCTTCTAGGAGCTGCGTTGGGATATTCGCGAGTGAATGGGACCATAGGCTGTACAGAGAAATATCTGCTACTAAAACCAAAAGGGTGCTATCTAACTGAATGGTTGTCAATGTGTGCATTCAACTGACAGAGTTAAACTCACATTTGGATTCAGCGGTTTGCAAAGCCTTTCGGTGCAGAATCCCAAAACCGGTATTTCCAGCCCAATGCTGGCATCCGTACTAAACAGCAGGAAATTTCGTCTAAAACTCAGGAGAAACGTTTCCTTGAAACTGCTCTCCTGTGCGTTCGTTCACCTAAGAGAGTTGAATCTATGTTGAGATTCAGCGAGTCAGAAACACGTTTCTTCTAGGAGCTGCGTTGGGATATTCCCGAGTGAATGGGACCATAGGCTGTACAGAGAAATATCTGCTCCTAAAACCAAAAGGGTGCTATCTAACTGAATGGTTGTCAATGTGTGCATTCAACTGACAGAGTTAAACTCACGTTTGGATTCAGCGGTTTACAAACCCTTTTTGTGCAGAATCCCAAAACCGGTAATTCCAGCTCACTGCCGGCATACGTACTAAACAGCAGGAAACTTCGTCTAAAACTCAGGAGAAACGTTTCCATGAAACTGCTCTGCTGTGCGTTCGTTCACCTAAGAGAGTTGAATCTATGTTGAGATTCAGCGAGTCAGAAACACGTTTCTTCTAGGAGCGGCGTTGGGATATTCCCGAGTGAATGGGACCATAGGCTGTACAGAGAAATATCTGCTTCTAAAACCAAAAGGGTGCTATCAAACTGAATGGTTGTCAATGTGTGCATTCAACTGACAGAGTTAAACTCACGTGAGGATTCAGCGGTTTGCAAACGCTTTCTGTGCAGAATCCCAAAACCGGTATTTCCAGCCCAATGCCGGCATCCGTACTAAACAGCAGGAAACTTCGTCTAAAACTCAGGAGAAACGTTTCCATGAAACTGCTCTGCTGTGCGTTCGTTCACCTAAGAGAGTTGAATCTATGTTGAGATTCAGCGAGTCAGAAACACGTTTCTTCTAGGAGCTGCGTTGGGATATTCCCGAGTGAATGGGACCATAGGCTGTACAGAGAAATATCTGCTTCTAAAACCAAAACGGAGCTATCTAACTGGATGGTTGTCAATGTGTGCATTCAACTGACAGAGTTAAACTCAGGTGTGGATTCAGCGGTTTGCAAACCCTTTCTGTGCAGAATCCGAAAACCGGTATTTACAGCCCAATGCCGGCATCCGTACTAAACAGCAGGAAATTTCGTCTAAAACTCAGGAGAAACGTTTCCTTGAAACTGCTCTGCTGTACGTTCGTTCACCTAAGAGAGTTGAATCTATGTTGAGGTTCAGCGAGTCAGAAACACGTTTCTTCAAGGAGCTGCGTTGGGATATTCCCGAGTGAATGGGACCATAGGCTGTACAGAGAAATATCCGCTTCTAAAACCAAAACGGAGCTTTCTAACTGAATGGTTGTCAATGTGTGCATTCAACTGACAGAGTTAAACTCACGTGTGGTTTCAGCGGTTTGCAGACCGTTTCTGTGCAGAATCCCAAAACCGGTATTTCCAGCCCAATGCCGGCATACGTACTAAACAGCAGGAAACTTCGTCTAAAACTCAGGAGAAAAGTTTCCTTGAAACTGCTCTGCTGTGTGTTCATTCACCTACGAGAGTTGAATCTATGTTGAGATTCAGCGAGTCAGAAACACGTTTCTTCTAGGAGCTGCGTTGGGATATTCCCGAGTGAATGTGACCATAGGCTGTACAGAGAAATATCTGCTTCTAAAACCAAAACGGAGCTATCAAACTGAATTTTTGTCAATGTGTGCATTCAACTGACAGAGTTAAACTCACGTGTGGATTCAGCGGTGTGCAAACCCTTTCTGTGCAGAATCCCAAAACCGTTATTTCCAGCCCAATGCCAGCATGCGTACTAAACAGCAGGAAACTTCGTCTAAAACTCAGGAGAAACGTTTCCTTGAAACTGCTCTGCTGTGCGTTCGTTCACCTAAGAGAGTTGAAACTATGTTGAGATTCAGCGAGTCAGAAACACGTTTCTTCTAGGAGCTGCGTTGGGATATTCCCGAGTGAATGGGACCATAGGCTGTACAGAGAAATATCCGCTTCTAAAACCAAAACGGAGCTTTCTAACTGAATGGTTGTCAATGTGTGCATTCAACTGACAGAGTTAAACTCACGTGTGGTTTCAGCGGTTTGCAGACCGTTTCTGTGCAGAATCCCAAAACCGGTATTTCCAGCCCAATGCCGGCATACGTACTAAACAGCAGGAAACTTCGTCTAAAACTCAGGAGAAAAGTTTCCTTGAAACTGCTCTGCTGTGCGTTCATTCACCTACGAGAGTTGAATCTATGTTGAGATTCAGCGAGTCAGAAACACGTTTCTTCTAGGAGCTGCGTTGGGATATTCCCGAGTGAATGTGACCATAGGCTGTACAGAGAAATATCTGCTTCTAAAACCAAAACGGAGCTATCAAACTGAATTTTTGTCAATGTGTGCATTCAACTGACAGAGTTAAACTCACGTGTGGATTCAGCGGTGTGCAAACCCTTTCTGTGCAGAATCCCAAAACCGTTATTTCCAGCCCAATGCCCGCATACGTACTAAACAGCAGGAAACTTCGTCTAAAACTCAGGAGAAAGGTTTCCTTGAAACTGCTCTGCTGTGCGTTCGTTCACCTAAGAGAGTTGAATCTATGTTGAGATTCAGCGAGTCAGAAACACGTTTCTTCTAGGAGCTGCATTGGGATATTCCCGAGTGAATGGGACCATAGGCTGTACAGAGAAATATCTGCTCCTAAAACCAAAAGGGTGCTATCTAACTGAATGGTTGTCAATGTGTGCATTCAACTGACAGAGTTAAACTCACGTTTGGATTCAGCGGTTTACAAACCCTTTTTGTGCAGAATCCCAAAACCGGTAATTCCAGCTCACTGCCGGCATACGTACTAAACAGCAGGAAACTTCGTCTAAAACTCAGGAGAAACGTTTCCTTGAAACTGCTCTGCTGTGCGTTCGTTCACCTAAGAGAGTTGAATCTATGTTGAGATTCAGCGAGTCAGAAACACGTTTCTTCTAGGAGCTGCGTTGGGATATTCCCGAGTGAATGGGACCATAGGCTGTACAGAGAAATATCTGCTTCTAAAACCAAAAGGGTGCTATCAAACTGAATGGTTGTCAATGTGTGCATTCAACTGACAGAGTTAAACTCACGTGAGGATTCAGCGGTTTGCAAACGCTTTCTGTGCAGAATCCCAAAACCGGTATTTCCAGCCCAATGCCGGCATCCGTACTAAACAGCAGGAAACTTCGTCTAAAACTCAGGAGAAACGTTTCCTTGAAACTGCTCTGCTGTGCGTTCGTTCACCTAAGAGAGTTGAATCTATGTTGAGATTCAGCGAGTCAGAAACACGTTTCTTCTAGGAGCTGCGTTGTGATATTCCCGAGTGAATGGGACCATAGGCTGTACAGAGAAATATCTGCTTCTAAAACCAAAATGGTGCTATCAAACTGAATGGTTGTCAATGTGTGCATTCAACTGACAGAGTTAAACTCACGTGTGGATTCAGCGGTTTGCAAACCCTTTCTGTGCAGAATCCCAAAACCGGTAATTCCAGCCCAATGCCGGCATACGTACTAAACAGCAGGAAACTTCGTCTAAAACTCAGGAGAAACGTTTGCTTGAAACTGCTCTGCTGTGCGTTCGTTCACCTAAGAGAGTTGAATCTATGTTGAGATTCAGCGAGTCAGAAACACGTTTCTTCTAGGAGCTGCGTTGGGATATTCCCGAGTGAATGGGACCATATGCTGTACAGAGAAATATCTGCTTCTAAAATTAAAACGGAGCTATCTAACTGAATGGTTGTCAATGTGTGCATTCAACTGACAGAGTTAAACTCACGTGTGGATTCAGCGGTTTGCAAACCCTTTCTGTGCAGAATCCCAAAACCGGTATTTCCAGCTCAATGCCGGCATACGTACTAAACAACAGGAAACTTCGTCTAAAACTCAGGAGAAACGTTTCCTTGAAACTGCTCTGCTGTGCATTCGTTCACCTAAGAGAGTTGAATCTATGTTGAGATTCAGCGAGTCAGAAACACGTTTCTTCTAGGACCTGCGTTGGGATATTCCCGAGTGAATGGGACCATATGCTGTACAGAGAAATATCTGCTTCTAAAACCAAAATGGTGCTATCAAACTGAATGGTTGTCAATGTGTGCATTCAACTGACAGAGTTAAACTCACGTGTGGATTCAGCGGTTTGCAAACCCTTTCTGTGCAGAATCCCAAAACCGGTATTTCCAGCCCAATGCCGGCATACGTACTAAACAGCAGGAAACTTCGTCTAAAACTCAGGAGAAACGTTTCCATGAAACTGCTCTGCTGTGCGTTCGTTCACCTAAGAGAGTTGAATCTATGTTGAGTATCAGCGAGTCAGAAACACGTTTCTTCTAGGAGCTGCGTTGGGATATTCCCGAGTGAATGGGACCATATGCTGTACAGAGAAATATCTGCTTCTAAAACCAAAACGGAGCTATCTAACTGAATGGTTGTCAATGTGTGCATTCAACTGACAGAGTTAAACTCACGTGTGGATACAGTGGTTTGCAAACCGTTTCTGTGCAGAATCCCAAAACCGGTATTTCCAGCCCAATGCCGGCATACGTACTAAACAGCAGGAAACTTCGTCTAAAACTCAGGAGAAAAGTTTCCTTGAAACTGCTCTGCTGTGCGTTCATTCACCTAAGAGAGTTGAATCTATGTTGAGATTCAGCGAGACAGAAACACGTTTCTTCTAGGAGCTGCGTTGGGATATTCCCGAGTGAATGGGACCATAGGCTGTACAGAGAAATATCTGCTGCTAAAACCAAAACGGAGCTATCAAACTGAATTTTTGTCAATGTGTGCATTCAACTGACAGAGTTAAACTCACGTGTGGATTCAGCGGTGTGCAAACCCTTTTTGTGCAGAATCCCAAAACCGTTATTTCCAGCATGATGCCAGCATGCGTACTAAACAGCAGGAAACTTCGTCTAAAACTCAGGAGAAACGTTTCCTTGAAACTGCTCTGCTGTGCGTTCATTCACCTACGAGAGTTGAATCTATGTTGAGATTCAGCGAGTCAGAAACACGTTTCTTCTAGGAGCTGCGTTGGGATATTCCCGAGTGAATGTGACCATAGGCTGTACAGAGAAATATCTGCTTCTAAAATCAAAACGGAGCTATCAAACTGAATTTTTGTCAATGTGTGCATTCAACTGACAGAGTTAAACTCACGTGTGGATTCAGCGGTGTGCAAACCCTTTCTGTGCAGAATCCCAAAACCGTTATTTCCAGCCCAATGCCGGCATACGTACTAAACAGCAGGAAACTTCGTCTAAAACTCAGGAGAAACGTTTCCTTGAAACTGCTCTGCTGTGCGTTCGTTCACCTAAGAGAGTTGAATCTATGTTGAGATTCAGCGAGTCAGAAACACGTGTCTTCTAGGAGCTGCGTTGGGATATTCGCGAGTGAATGGGACCATAGGCTGTACAGAGAAATATCTGCTACTAAAACCAAAAGGGTGCTATCTAACTGAATGGTTCTCAATGTGTGCATTCAACTGACAGAGTTAAACTCACATTTGGATTCAGCGGTTTGCAAAGCCTTTCGGTGCAGAATCCCAAAACCGGTATTTCCAGCCCAATGCTGGCATCCGTACTAAACAGCAGGAAATTTCGTCTAAAACTCAGGAGAAACGTTTCCTTGAAACTGCTCTCCTGTGCGTTCGTTCACCTAAGAGAGTTGAATCTATGTTGAGATTCAGCGAGTCAGAAACACGTTTCTTCTAGGAGCTGCGTTGGGATATTCCCGAGTGAATGGGACCATAGGCTGTACAGAGAAATATCTGCTCCTAAAACCAAAAGGGTGCTATCTAACTGAATGGTTGTCAATGTGTGCATTCAACTGACAGAGTTAAACTCACGTTTGGAATCAGCGGTTTACAAACCCTTTTTGTGCAGAATCCCAAAACCGGTAATTCCAGCTCACTGCTGGCATACGTACTAAACAGCAGGAAACTTCGTCTAAAACTCAGGAGAAACGTTTCCTTGAAACTGCTCTGCTGTGCGTTCGTTCACCTAAGAGAGTTGAATCTATGTTGAGATTCAGCGAGTCAGAAACACGTTTCTTCTAGGAGCTGCGTTGGGATATTCCCGAGTGAATGGGACCATAGGTTGTACAGAGAAATATCTGCTTCTAAAACCAAAATGGTGCTATCAAACTGAATGGTTGTCAATGTGTGCATTCAACTGACAGAGTTAAACTCACGTGTGGATTCAGCGGTTTGCAAACCCTTTCTGTGCAGAATCCCAAAACCGGTATTTCCAGCCCAATGCCGGCATACGTACTAAACAGCAGGAAACTTCGTCTAAAACTCAGGAGAAACGTTTCCTTGAAACTGCTCTGCTGTGCGTTCGTTCACCTAAGAGAGTTGAATCTATGTTGAGATTCAGCGAGTCAGAAACACGTTTCTTCTAGGAGCTGCGTTGGGATATTCCCGAGTGAATGGGACCATATGCTGTACAGAGAAATATCTGCTTCTAAAATTAAAACGGAGCTATCTAACTGAATGGTTGTCAATGTGTGCATTCAACTGACAGAGTTAAACTCACGTGTGGATTCAGCGGTTTGCAAACCCTTTCTGTGCAGAATCCCAAAACCGGTATTTCCAGCTCAATGCCGGCATACGTACTAAACAACAGGAAACTTCGTCTAAAACTCAGGAGAAACGTTTCCTTGAAACTGCTCTGCTGTGCATTCGTTCACCTAAGAGAGTTGAATCTATGTTGAGATTCAGCGAGTCAGAAACACGTTTCTTCTAGGAACTGCGTTGGGATATTCCCGAGTGAATGGGACCATATGCTGTACAGAGAAATATCTGCTTCTAAAAACAAAATGGTGCTATCAAACTGATTGGTTGTCAATGTGTGCATTCAACTGACAGAGTTAAACTCACGTGTGGATTCAGCGGTTTGCAAACCCTTTCTGTGCAGAATCCCAAAACCGGTATTTCCAGCCCAATGCCGGCATACGTACTAAACAGCAGGAAACTTCGTCTAAAACTCAGGAGAAACGTTTCCATGAAACTGCTCTGCTGTGCGTTCGTTCACCTAAGAGAGTTGAATCTATGTTGAGTATCAGCGAGTCAGAAACACGTTTCTTCTAGGAGCTGCGTTGGGATATTCCCGAGTGAATGGGACCATATGCTGTACAGAGAAATATCTGCTTCTAAAACCAAAACGGAGCTATCTAACTGAATGGTTGTCAATGTGTGCATTCAACTGACAGAGTTAAACTCACGTGTGGATACAGCGGTTTGCAAACCGTTTCTGTGCAGAATCCCAAAACCGGTATTTCCAGCCCAATGCCGGCATACGTACTAAACAGCAGGAAACTTCGTCTAAAATTCAGGAGAAACGTTTCCTTGAAACTCCTCTGCTGTGCCTTCGTTCACCTAAGAGAGTTGAATCTATGTTGAGATTCAGCGAGTCAGAAACACGTTTCTTCTAGGAGCTGCGTTGGGATATTCCCGAGTGAATGGGACCATAGGCTGTACAGAGAAATATCCGCTTCTAAAACCAAAACGGAGCTTTCTAACTGAATGGTTGTCAATGTGTGCATTCAACTGACAGAGTCAAACTCACGTGTGGTTTCAGCGGTTTGCAGACCGTTTCTGTGCAGAATCCCAAAACCGGTATTTCCAGCCCAATGCCGGCATACGTACTAAACAGCAGGAAACTTCGTCTAAAACTCAGGAGAAAAGTTTCCTTGAAACTGCTCTGCTGTGTGTTCATTCACCTACGAGAGTTGAATCTATGTTGAGATTCAGCGAGTCAGAAACACGTTTCTTCTAGGAGCTGCGTTGGGATATTCCCGAGTGAATGTGACCATAGGCTGTACAGAGAAATATCTGCTTCTAAAACCAAAACGGAGCTATCAAACTGAATTTTTGTCAATGTGTGCATTCAACTGACAGAGTTAAACTCACGTGTGGATTCAGCGGTGTGCAAACCCTTTCTGTGCAGAATCCCAAAACCGTTATTTCCAGCCCAATGCCAGCATGCGTACTAAACAGCAGGAAACTTCGTCTAAAACTCAGGAGAAACGTTTCCTTGAAACTGCTCTGCTGTGCGTTCGTTCACCTAAGAGAGTTGAATCTATGTTGAGATTCAGCGAGTCAGAAACACGTTTCTTCTAGGAGCTGCGTTGGGATATTCCCGAGTGAATGGGACCATAGTCTGTACAGAGAAATATCCGCTTCTAAAACCAAAACGGAGCTTTCTAACTGAATGGTTGTCAATGTGTGCATTCAACTGACAGAGTTAAACTCACGTGTGGTTTCAGCGGTTTGCAGACCGTTTCTGTGCAGAATCCCAAAACCGGTATTTCCAGCCCAATGCCGGCATACGTACTAAACAGCAGGAAACTTCGTCTAAAACTCAGGAGAAAAGTTTCCTTGAAACTGCTCTGCTGTGCGTTCATTCACCTACGAGAGTTGAATCTATGTTGAGATTCAGCGAGTCAGAAACACGTTTCTTCTAGGAGCTGCGTTGGGATATTCCCGAGTGAATGTGACCATAGGCTGTACAGAGAAATATCTGCTTCTAAAACCAAAACGGAGCTATCAAACTGAATTTTTGTCAATGTGTGCATTCAACTGACAGAGTTAAACTCACGTGTGGATTCAGCGGTGTGCAAACCCTTTCTGTGCAGAATCCCAAAACCGTTATTTCCAGCCCAATGCCCGCATACGTACTAAACAGCAGGAAACTTCGTCTAAAACTCAGGAGAAACGTTTCCATGAAACTGCTCTGCTGTGCGTTCGTTCACCTAAGAGAGTTGAATCTATGTTGAGTATCAGCGAGTCAGAAACACGTTTCTTCTAGGAGCTGCGTTGGGATATTCCCGAGTGAATGGGACCATATGCTGTACAGAGAAATATCTGCTTCTGAAACCAAAACGGAGCTATCTAACTGAATGGTTGTCAATGTGTGCATTCAACTGACAGAGTTAAACTCACGTGTGGATACAGTGGTTTGCAAACCGTTTCTGTGCAGAATCCCAAAACCGGTATTTCCAGCCCAATGCCGGCATATGTACTAAACAGCAGGAAACTTCGTCTAAAACTCAGGAGAAAAGTTTCCTTGAAACTGCTCTGCTGTGCGTTCATTCACCTAAGAGAGTTGAATCTATGTTGAGATTCAGCGAGACAGAAACACGTTTCTTCTAGGAGCTGCGTTGGGATATTCCCGAGTGAATGGGACCATAGGCTGTACAGAGAAATATCTGCTGCTAAAACCAAAACGGAGCTATCAAACTGAATTTTTGTCAATGTGTGCATTCAACTGACAGAGTTAAACTCACGTGTGGATTCAGCGGTGTGCAAACCCTTTTTGTGCAGAATCCCAAAACCGTTATTTCCAGCCCAATGCCAGCATGCGTACTAAACAGCAGGAAACTTCGTCTAAAACTCAGGTGAAACGTTTCCTTGAAACTGCTCTGCTGTGCGTTCATTCACCTACGAGAGTTGAATCTATGTTGAGATTCAGCGAGTCAGAAACACGTTTCTTCTAGGAGCTGCGTTGGGATATTCCCGAGTGAATGTGACCATAGGCTGTACAGAGAAATATCTGCTTCTAAAATCAAAACGGAGCTATCAAACTGAATTTTTGTCAATGTGTGCATTCAACTGACAGAGTTAAACTCACGTGTGGATTCAGCGGTGTGCAAACCCTTTCTGTGCAGAATCCCAAAACCGTTATTTCCAGCCCAATGCCGGCATACGTACTAAACAGCAGGAAACTTCGTCTAAAACTCAGGAGAAACGTTTCCTTGAAACTGCTCTGCTGTGCGTTCGTTCACCTAAGAGAGTTGAATCTATGTTGAGATTCAGCGAGTCAGAAACACGTGTCTTCTAGGAGCTGCGTTGGGATATTCGCGAGTGAATGGGACCATAGGCTGTACAGAGAAATATCTGCTACTAAAACCAAAAGGGTGCTATCTAACTGAATGGTTCTCAATGTGTGCATTCAACTGACAGAGTTAAACTCACATTTGGATTCAGCGGTTTGCAAAGCCTTTCGATGCAGAATCCCAAAACCGGTATTTCCAGCCCAATGCTGGCATCCGTACTAAACAGCAGGAAATTTCGTCTAAAACTCAGGAGAAACGTTTCCTTGAAACTGCTCTCCTGTGCGTTCGTTCACCTAAGAGAGTTGAATCTATGTTGAGATTCAGCGAGTCAGAAACACGTTTCTTCTAGGAGCTGCGTTGGGATATTCCCGAGTGAATGGGACCATAGGCTGTACAGAGAAATATCTGCTCCTAAAACCAAAAGGGTGCTATCTAACTGAATGGTTGTCAATGTGTGCATTCAACTGACAGAGTTAAACTCACGTTTGGAATCAGCGGTTTACAAACCCTTTTTGTGCAGAATCCCAAAACCGGTAATTCCAGCTCACTGCTGGCATACGTACTAAACAGCAGGAAACTTCGTCTAAAACTCAGGAGAAACGTTTCCTTGAAACTGCTCTGCTGTGCGTTCGTTCACCTAAGAGAGTTGAATCTATGTTGAGATTCAGCGAGTCAGAAACACGTTTCTTCTAGGAGCTGCGTTGGGATATTCCCGAGTGAATGGGACCATAGGTTGTACAGAGAAATATCTGCTTCTAAAACCAAAATGGTGCTATCAAACTGAATGGTTGTCAATGTGTGCATTCAACTGACAGAGTTAAACTCACGTGTGGATTCAGCGGTTTGCAAACCCTTTCTGTGCAGAATCCCAAAACCGGTATTTCCAGCCCAATGCCGGCATACGTACTAAACAGCAGGAAACTTCGTCTAAAACTCAGGAGAAACGTTTCCTTGAAACTGCTCTGCTGTGCGTTCGTTCACCTAAGAGAGTTGAATCTATGTTGAGATTCAGCGAGTCAGAAACACGTTTCTTCTAGGAGCTGCGTTGGGATATTCCCGAGTGAATGGGACCATATGCTGTACAGAGAAATATCTGCTTCTAAAATTAAAACGGAGCTATCTAACTGAATGGTTGTCAATGTGTGCATTCAACTGACAGAGTTAAACTCACGTGTGGATTCAGCGGTTTGCAAACCCTTTCTGTGCAGAATCCCAAAACCGGTATTTCCAGCTCAATGCCGGCATACGTACTAAACAACAGGAAACTTCGTCTAAAACTCAGTAGAAACGTTTCCTTGAAACTGCTCTGCTGTGCATTCGTTCACCTAAGAGAGTTGAATCTATGTTGAGATTCAGCGAGTCAGAAACACGTTTCTTCTAGGAACTGCGTTGGGATATTCCCGAGTGAATGGGACCATATGCTGTACAGAGAAATATCTGCTTCTAAAACCAAAATGGTGCTATCAAACTGATTGGTTGTCAATGTGTGCATTCAACTGACAGAGTTAAACTCACGTGTGGATTCAGCGGTTTGCAAACCCTTTCTGTGCAGAATCCCAAAACCGGTATTTCCAGCCCAATGCCGGCATACGTACTAAACAGCAGGAAACTTCGTCTAAAACTCAGGAGAAACGTTTCCATGAAACTGCTCTGCTGTGCGTTCGTTCACCTAAGAGAGTTGAATCTATGTTGAGTATCAGCGAGTCAGAAACACGTTTCTTCTAGGAGCTGCGTTGGGATATTCCCGAGTGAATGGGACCATATGCTGTACAGAGAAATATCTGCTTCTAAAACCAAAACGGAGCTATCTAACTGAATGGTTGTCAATGTGTGCATTCAACTGACAGAGTTAAACTCACGTGTGGATACAGCGGTTTGCAAACCGTTTCTGTGCAGAATCCCAAAACCGGTATTTCCAGCCCAATGCCGGCATACGTACTAAACAGCAGGAAACTTCGTCTAAAATTCAGGAGAAACGTTTCCTTGAAACTGCTCTGCTGTGCCTTCGTTCACCTAAGAGAGTTGAATCTATGTTGAGATTCAGCGAGTCAGAAACACGTTTCTTCTAAGAGCTGCGTTGGGATATTCCCGAGTGAATGGGACCATAGGCTGTACAGAGAAATATCCGCTTCTAAAACCAAAACGGAGCTTTCTAACTGAATGGTTGTCAATGTGTGCATTCAACTGACAGAGTTAAACTCACGTGTGGTTTCAGCGGTTTGCAGACCGTTTCTGTGCAGAATCCCAAAACCGGTATTTCCAGCCCAATGCCGGCATACGTACTAAACAGCAGGAAACTTCGTCTAAAACTCAGGAGAAAAGTTTCCTTGAAACTGCTCTGCTGTGCGTTCATTCACCTAAGAGAGTTGAATCTATGTTGAGATTCAGCGAGACAGAAACACGTTTCTTCTAGGAGCTGCGTTGGGATATTCCCGAGTGAATGGGACCATAGGCTGTACAGAGAAATATCTGCTGCTAAAACCAAAACGGAGCTATCAAACTGAATTTTTGTCAATGTGTGCATTCAACTGACAGAGTTAAACTCACGTGTGGAATCAGCGGTGTGCAAACCCTTTCTGTGCAGAATCCCAAAACCGTTATTTCCAGCCCAATGCCAGCATGCGTACTAAACAGCAGGAAACTTCGTCTAAAACTCAGGAGAAACGTTTCCTTGAAACTGCTCTGCTGTGCGTTCATTCACCTACGAGAGTTGAATCTATGTTGAGATTCAGCGAGTCAGAAACACGTTTCTTCTAGGAGCTGCGTTGGGATATTCCCGAGTGAATGTGACCATAGGCTGTACAGAGAAATATCTGCTTCTAAAACCAAAACGGAGCTATCAAACTGAATTTTTGTCAATGTGTGCATTCAACTGACAGAGTTAAACTCACGTGTGGATTCAGCCGTTTGCAAACCCTTTCTGTGCAGAATCCCAAAACCGTTATTTCCAGCCCAATGCCGTCATACGTACTAAACAGCAGGAAACTTCGTCTAAAACTCAGGAGAAACGTTTCCTTGAAACTGCTCTGCTGTGCGTTCGTTCACCTAAGAGAGTTGAATCTATGTTGAGATTCAGCGAGTCAGAAACACGTGTCTTCTAGGAGCTGCGTTGGGATATTCGCGAGTGAATGGGACCATAGGCTGTACAGAGAAATATCTGCTACTAAAACCAAAAGGGTGCTATCTAACTGAATGGTTGTCAATGTGTGCATTCAACTGACAGAGTTAAACTCACATTTGGATTCAGCGGTTTGCAAAGCCTTTCGGTGCAGAATCCCAAAACCGGTATTTCCAGCCCAATGCTGGCATCCGTAATAAACAGCAGGAAATTTCGTCTAAAACTCAGGAGAAACGTTTCCTTGAAACTGCTCTCCTGTGCGTTCGTTCACCTAAGAGAGTTGAATCTACGTTGAGATTCAGCGAGTCAGAAATTCGTTTCTTCTAGGAGCTGCGTTGGGATATTCCCGAGTGAATGGGACCATAGGCTGTACAGAGAAATATCTGCTCCTAAAACCAAAAGGGTGCTATCTAACTGAATGGTTGTCAATGTGTGCATTCAACTGACAGAGTTAAACTCACGTTTGGATTCAGCGGTTTACAAACCCTTTTTGTGCAGAATCCCAAAACCGGTAATTCCAGCTCACTGCCGGCATACGTACTAAACAGCAGGAAACTTCGTCTAAAACTCAGGAGAAACGTTTCCTTGAAACTGCTCTGCTGTGCGTTCGTTCACCTAAGAGAGTTGAATCTATGTTGAGATTCAGCGAGTCAGAAACACGTTTCTTCTAGGAGCTGCGTTGGGATATTCCCGAGTGAATGGGACCATAGGCTGTACAGAGAAATATCTGCTTCTAAAACCAAAATGGTGCTATCAAACTGAATGGTTGTCAATGTGTGCATTCAACTGACAGAGTTAAACTCACGTGTGGATTCAGCGGTTTGCAAACCCTTTCTGTGCAGAATCCCAAAACCGGTATTTCCAGCCCAATGCCGGCATACGTACTAAACAGCAGGAAACTTCGTCTAAAACTCAGGAGAAACGTTTCCTTGAAACTGCTCTGCTGTGCGTTCGTTCACCTAAGAGAGTTGAATCTATGTTGAGATTCAGCGAGTCAGAAACACGTTTCTTCTAGGAGCTGCGTTGGGATATTCCCGAGTGAATGGGACCTTATGCTGTACAGAGAAATATCTGCTTCTAAAATTAAAACGGAGCTATCTAACTGAATGGTTGTCAATGTGTGCATTCAACTGACAGAGTTAAACTCACGTGTGGATTCAGCGGTTTGCAAACCCTTTCTGTGCAGAATCCCAAAACCGGTATTTCCAGCTCAATGCCGGCATACGTACTAAACAACAGGAAACTTCGTCTAAAACTCAGGAGAAACGTTTCCTTGAAACTGCTCTGCTGTGCATTCGTTCACCTAAGAGAGTTGAATCTATGTTGAGATTCAGCGAGTCAGAAACACGTTTCTTCTAGGAACTGCGTTGGGATATTCCCGAGTGAATGGGACCATATGCTGTACAGAGAAATATCTGCTTCTAAAACCAAAATGGTGCTATCAAACTGAATGGTTGTCAACGTGTGCATTCAACTGACAGAGTAAAACTCACGTGTGGATTCAGCGGTTTGCAAATCCTTTCTGTGCAGAATCCCAAAACCGGTATTTCCAGCCCAATGCCGGCATACGTACTAAACAGCAGGAAACTTCGTCTAAAACTCAGGAGAAACGTTTCCATGAAACTGCTCTGCTGTGCGTTCGTTCACCTAAGAGAGTTGAATCTATGTTGAGTATCAGCGAGTCAGAAACACGTTTCTTCTAGGAGCTGCGTTGGGATATTCCCGAGTGAATGGGACCATATGCTGTACAGAGAAATATCTGCTTCTAAAACCAAAACGGAGCTATCTAACTGAATGGTTGTCAATGTGTGCATTCAACTGACAGAGTTAAACTCACGTGTGAATACAGCGGTTTGCAAACCGTTTCTGTGCAGAATCCCAAAACCGGTATTTCCAGCCCAATGCCGGCATACGTACTAAACAGCAGGAAACTTCGTCTAAAATTCAGGAGAAACGTTTCCTTGAAACTGCTCTGCTGTGCCTTCGTTCACCTAAGAGAGTTGAATCTATGTTGAGATTCAGCGAGTCAGAAACACGTTTCTTCTAGGAGCTGCGTTGGGATATTCCCGAGTGAATGGGACCATAGGCTGTACAGAGAAATATCCGCTTCTAAAACCAAAACGGAGCTTTCTAACTGAATGGTTGTCAATGTGTGCATTCAACTGACAGAGTTAAACTCACGTGTGGTTTCAGCGGTTTGCAGACCGTTTCTGTGCAGAATCCCAAAACCGGTATTTCCAGCCCAATGCCGGCATACGTACTAAACAGCAGGAAACTTCGTCTAAAACTCAGGAGAAAAGTTTCCTTGAAACTGCTCTGCTGTGTGTTCATTCACCTACGAGAGTTGAATCTATGTTGAGATTCAGCGAGTCAGAAACACGTTTCTTCTAGGAGCTGCGTTGGGATATTCCCGAGTGAATGTGACCATAGGCTGTACAGAGAAATATCTGCTTCTAAAACCAAAACGGAGCTATCAAACTGAATTTTTGTCAATGTGTGCATTCAACTGACAGAGTTAAACTCACGTGTGGATTCAGCGGTGTGCAAACCCTTTCTGTGCAGAATCCCAAAACCGTTATTTCCAGCCCAATGCCAGCATGCGTACTAAACAGCAGGAAACTTCGTCTAAAACTCAGGAGAAACGTTTCCTTGAAACTGCTCTGCTGTGCGTTCGTTCACCTAAGAGAGTTGAACCTATGTTGAGATTCAGCGAGTCAGAAACACGTTTCTTCTAGGAGCTGCGTTGGGATATTCCCGAGTGAATGGGACCATAGGCTGTACAGAGAAATATCCGCTTCTAAAACCAAAACGGAGCTTTCTAACTGAATGGTTGTCAATGTGTGCATTCAACTGACAGAGTTAAACTCACGTGTGGTTTCAGCGGTTTGCAGACCGTTTCTGTGCAGAATCCCAAAACCGGTATTTCCAGCCCAATGCCGGCATACGTACTAAACAGCAGGAAACTTCGTCTAAAACTCAGGAGAAAAGTTTCCTTGAAACTGCTCTGCTGTGCGTTCATTCACCTACGAGAGTTGAATCTATGTTGAGATTCAGCGAGTCAGAAACACGTTTCTTCTAGGAGCTGCGTTGGGATATTCCCGAGTGAATGTGACCATAGGCTGTACAGAGAAATATCTGCTTCTAAAACCAAAACGGAGCTATCAAACTGAATTTTTGTCAATGTGTGCATTCAACTGACAGAGTTAAACTCACGTGTGGATTCAGCGGTGTGCAAACCCTTTCTGTGCAGAATCCCAAAACCGTTATTTCCAGCCCAATGCCGGCATACGTACTAAACAGCAGGAAACTTCGTCTAAAACTCAGGAGAAACGTTTCCTTGAAACTGCTCTGCTGTGCGTTCGTTCACCTAAGAGAGTTGAATCTATGTTGAGATTCAGCGAGTCAGAAACACGTGTCTTCTAGGAGCTGCGTTGGGATATTCGCGAGTGAATGGGACCATAGGCTGTACAGAGAAATATCTGCTACTAAAACCAAAAGGGTGCTATCTAACTGAATGGTTCTCAATGTGTGCATTCAACTGACAGAGTTAAACTCACATTTGGATTCAGCGGTTTGCAAAGCCTTTCGGTGCAGAATCCCAAAACCGGTATTTCCAGCCCAATGCTGGCATCCGTACTAAACAGCAGGAAATTTCGTCTAAAACTCAGGAGAAACGTTTCCTTGAAACTGCTCTCCTGTGCGTTCGTTCACCTAAGAGAGTTGAATCTATGTTGAGATTCAGCGAGTCAGAAACACGTTTCTTCTAGGAGCTGCGTTGGGATATTCCCGAGTGAATGGGACCATAGGCTGTACAGAGAAATATCTGCTCCTAAAACCAAAAGGGTGCTATCTAACTGAATGGTTGTCAATGTGTGCATTCAACTGACAGAGTTAAACTCACGTTTGGAATCAGCGGTTTACAAACCCTTTTTGTGCAGAATCCCAAAACCGGTAATTCCAGCTCACTGCTGGCATACGTACTAAACAGCAGGAAACTTCGTCTAAAACTCAGGAGAAACGTTTCCTTGAAACTGCTCTGCTGTGCGTTCGTTCACCTAAGAGAGTTGAATCTATGTTGAGATTCAGCGAGTCAGAAACACGTTTCTTCTAGGAGCTGCGTTGGGATATTCCCGAGTGAATGGGACCATAGGTTGTACAGAGAAATATCTGCTTCTAAAACCAAAATGGTGCTATCAAACTGAATGGTTGTCAATGTGTGCATTCAACTGACAGAGTTAAACTCACGTGTGGATTCAGCGGTTTGCAAACCCTTTCTGTGCAGAATCCCAAAACCGGTATTTCCAGCCCAATGCCGGCATACGTACTAAACAGCAGGAAACTTCGTCTAAAACTCAGGAGAAACGTTTCCTTGAAACTGCTCTGCTGTGCGTTCGTTCACCTAAGAGAGTTGAATCTATGTTGAGATTCAGCGAGTCAGAAACACGTTTCTTCTAGGAGCTGCGTTGGGATATTCCCGAGTGAATGGGACCATATGCTGTACAGAGAAATATCTGCTTCTAAAATTAAAACGGAGCTATCTAACTGAATGGTTGTCAATGTGTGCATTCAACTGACAGAGTTAAACTCACGTGTGGATTCAGCGGTTTGCAAACCCTTTCTGTGCAGAATCCCAAAACCGGTATTTCCAGCTCAATGCCGGCATACGTACTAAACAACAGGAAACTTCGTCTAAAACTCAGTAGAAACGTTTCCTTGAAACTGCTCTGCTGTGCATTCGTTCACCTAAGAGAGTTGAATCTATGTTGAGATTCAGCGAGTCAGAAACACGTTTCTTCTAGGAACTGCGTTGGGATATTCCCGAGTGAATGGGACCATATGCTGTACAGAGAAATATCTGCTTCTAAAACCAAAATGGTGCTATCAAACTGATTGGTTGTCAATGTGTGCATTCAACTGACAGAGTTAAACTCACGTGTGGATTCAGCGGTTTGCAAACCCTTTCTGTGCAGAATCCCAAAACCGGTATTTCCAGCCCAATGCCGGCATACGTACTAAACAGCAGGAAACTTCGTCTAAAACTCAGGAGAAACGTTTCCATGAAACTGCTCTGCTGTGCGTTCGTTCACCTAAGAGAGTTGAATCTATGTTGAGTATCAGCGAGTCAGAAACACGTTTCTTCTAGGAGCTGCGTTGGGATATTCCCGAGTGAATGGGACCATATGCTGTACAGAGAAATATCTGCTTCTAAAACCAAAACGGAGCTATCTAACTGAATGGTTGTCAATGTGTGCATTCAACTGACAGAGTTAAACTCACGTGTGGATACAGCGGTTTGCAAACCGTTTCTGTGCAGAATCCCAAAACCGGTATTTCCAGCCCAATGCCGGCATACGTACTAAACAGCAGGAAACTTCGTCTAAAATTCAGGAGAAACGTTTCCTTGAAACTGCTCTGCTGTGCCTTCGTTCACCTAAGAGAGTTGAATCTATGTTGAGATTCAGCGAGTCAGAAACACGTTTCTTCTAAGAGCTGCGTTGGGATATTCCCGAGTGAATGGGACCATAGGCTGTACAGAGAAATATCCGCTTCTAAAACCAAAACGGAGCTTTCTAACTGAATGGTTGTCAATGTGTGCATTCAACTGACAGAGTTAAACTCACGTGTGGTTTCAGCGGTTTGCAGACCGTTTCTGTGCAGAATCCCAAAACCGGTATTTCCAGCCCAATGCCGGCATACGTACTAAACAGCAGGAAACTTCGTCTAAAACTCAGGAGAAAAGTTTCCTTGAAACTGCTCTGCTGTGCGTTCATTCACCTAAGAGAGTTGAATCTATGTTGAGATTCAGCGAGACAGAAACACGTTTCTTCTAGGAGCTGCGTTGGGATATTCCCGAGTGAATGGGACCATAGGCTGTACAGAGAAATATCTGCTGCTAAAACCAAAACGGAGCTATCAAACTGAATTTTTGTCAATGTGTGCATTCAACTGACAGAGTTAAACTCACGTGTGGAATCAGCGGTGTGCAAACCCTTTCTGTGCAGAATCCCAAAACCGTTATTTCCAGCCCAATGCCAGCATGCGTACTAAACAGCAGGAAACTTCGTCTAAAACTCAGGAGAAACGTTTCCTTGAAACTGCTCTGCTGTGCGTTCATTCACCTACGAGAGTTGAATCTATGTTGAGATTCAGCGAGTCAGAAACACGTTTCTTCTAGGAGCTGCGTTGGGATATTCCCGAGTGAATGTGACCATAGGCTGTACAGAGAAATATCTGCTTCTAAAACCAAAACGGAGCTATCAAACTGAATTTTTGTCAATGTGTGCATTCAACTGACAGAGTTAAACTCACGTGTGGATTCAGCGGTTTGCAAACCCTTTCTGTGCAGAATCCCAAAACCGTTATTTCCAGCCCAATGCCGTCATACGTACTAAACAGCAGGAAACTTCGTCTAAAACTCAGGAGAAACGTTTCCTTGAAACTGCTCTGCTGTGCGTTCGTTCACCTAAGAGAGTTGAATCTATGTTGAGATTCAGCGAGTCAGAAACACGTGTCTTCTAGGAGCTGCGTTGGGATATTCGCGAGTGAATGGGACCATAGGCTGTACAGAGAAATATCTGCTACTAAAACCAAAAGGGTGCTATCTAACTGAATGGTTGTCAATGTGTGCATTCAACTGACAGAGTTAAACTCACATTTGGATTCAGCGGTTTGCAAAGCCTTTCGGTGCAGAATCCCAAAACCGGTATTTCCAGCCCAATGCTGGCATCCGTAATAAACAGCAGGAAATTTCGTCTAAAACTCAGGAGAAACGTTTCCTTGAAACTGCTCTCCTGTGCGTTCGTTCACCTAAGAGAGTTGAATCTACGTTGAGATTCAGCGAGTCAGAAATTCGTTTCTTCTAGGAGCTGCGTTGGGATATTCCCGAGTGAATGGGACCATAGGCTGTACAGAGAAATATCTGCTCCTAAAACCAAAAGGGTGCTATCTAACTGAATGGTTGTCAATGTGTGCATTCAACTGACAGAGTTAAACTCACGTTTGGATTCAGCGGTTTACAAACCCTTTTTGTGCAGAATCCCAAAACCGGTAATTCCAGCTCACTGCCGGCATACGTACTAAACAGCAGGAAACTTCGTCTAAAACTCAGGAGAAACGTTTCCTTGAAACTGCTCTGCTGTGCGTTCGTTCACCTAAGAGAGTTGAATCTATGTTGAGATTCAGCGAGTCAGAAACACGTTTCTTCTAGGAGCTGCGTTGGGATATTCCCGAGTGAATGGGACCATAGGCTGTACAGAGAAATATCTGCTTCTAAAACCAAAATGGTGCTATCAAACTGAATGGTTGTCAATGTGTGCATTCAACTGACAGAGTTAAACTCACGTGTGGATTCAGCGGTTTGCAAACCCTTTCTGTGCAGAATCCCAAAACCGGTATTTCCAGCCCAATGCCGGCATACGTACTAAACAGCAGGAAACTTCGTCTAAAACTCAGGAGAAACGTTTCCTTGAAACTGCTCTGCTGTGCGTTCGTTCACCTAAGAGAGTTGAATCTATGTTGAGATTCAGCGAGTCAGAAACACGTTTCTTCTAGGAGCTGCGTTGGGATATTCCCGAGTGAATGGGACCATATGCTGTACAGAGAAATATCTGCTTCTAAAATTAAAACGGAGCTATCTAACTGAATGGTTGTCAATGTGTGCATTCAACTGACAGAGTTAAACTCACGTGTGGATTCAGCGGTTTGCAAACCCTTTCTGTGCAGAATCCCAAAACCGGTATTTCCAGCTCAATGCCGGCATACGTACTAAACAACAGGAAACTTCGTCTAAAACTCAGGAGAAACGTTTCCTTGAAACTGCTCTGCTGTGCATTCGTTCACCTAAGAGAGTTGAATCTATGTTGAGATTCAGCGAGTCAGAAACACGTTTCTTCTAGGAACTGCGTTGGGATATTCCCGAGTGAATGGGACCATATGCTGTACAGAGAAATATCTGCTTCTAAAACCAAAATGGTGCTATCAAACTGAATGGTTGTCAACGTGTGCATTCAACTGACAGAGTAAAACTCACGTGTGGATTCAGCGGTTTGCAAACCCTTTCTGTGCAGAATCCCAAAACCGGTATTTCCAGCCCAATGCCGGCATACGTACTAAACAGCAGGAAACTTCGTCTAAAACTCAGGAGAAACGTTTCCATGAAACTGCTCTGCTGTGCGTTCGTTCACCTAAGAGAGTTGAATCTATGTTGAGTATCAGCGAGTCAGAAACACGTTTCTTCTAGGAGCTGCGTTGGGATATTCCCGAGTGAATGGGACCATATGCTGTACAGAGAAATATCTGCTTCTAAAACCAAAACGGAGCTATCTAACTGAATGGTTGTCAATGTGTGCATTCAACTGACAGAGTTAAACTCACGTGTGAATACAGCGGTTTGCAAACCGTTTCTGTGCAGAATCCCAAAACCGGTATTTCCAGCCCAATGCCGGCATACGTACTAAACAGCAGGAAACTTCGTCTAAAATTCAGGAGAAACGTTTCCTTGAAACTGCTCTGCTGTGCCTTCGTTCACCTAAGAGAGTTGAATCTATGTTGAGATTCAGCGAGTCAGAAACACGTTTCTTCTAGGAGCTGCGTTGGGATATTCCCGAGTGAATGGGACCATAGGCTGTACAGAGAAATATCCGCTTCTAAAACCAAAACGGAGCTTTCTAACTGAATGGTTGTCAATGTGTGCATTCAACTGACAGAGTTAAACTCACGTGTGGTTTCAGCGGTTTGCAGACCGTTTCTGTGCAGAATCCCAAAACCGGTATTTCCAGCCCAATGCCGGCATACGTACTAAACAGCAGGAAACTTCGTCTAAAACTCAGGAGAAAAGTTTCCTTGAAACTGCTCTGCTGTGTGTTCATTCACCTACGAGAGTTGAATCTATGTTGAGATTCAGCGAGTCAGAAACACGTTTCTTCTAGGAGCTGCGTTGGGATATTCCCGAGTGAATGTGACCATAGGCTGTACAGAGAAATATCTGCTTCTAAAACCAAAACGGAGCTATCAAACTGAATTTTTGTCAATGTGTGCATTCAACTGACAGAGTTAAACTCACGTGTGGATTCAGCGGTGTGCAAACCCTTTCTGTGCAGAATCCCAAAACCGTTATTTCCAGCCCAATGCCAGCATGCGTACTAAACAGCAGGAAACTTCGTCTAAAACTCAGGAGAAACGTTTCCTTGAAACTGCTCTGCTGTGCGTTCGTTCACCTAAGAGAGTTGAACCTATGTTGAGATTCAGCGAGTCAGAAACACGTTTCTTCTAGGAGCTGCGTTGGGATATTCCCGAGTGAATGGGACCATAGGCTGTACAGAGAAATATCCGCTTCTAAAACCAAAACGGAGCTTTCTAACTGAATGGTTGTCAATGTGTGCATTCAACTGACAGAGTTAAACTCACGTGTGGTTTCAGCGGTTTGCAGACCGTTTCTGTGCAGAATCCCAAAACCGGTATTTCCAGCCCAATGCCGGCATACGTACTAAACAGCAGGAAACTTCGTCTAAAACTCAGGAGAAAAGTTTCCTTGAAACTGCTCTGCTGTGCGTTCATTCACCTACGAGAGTTGAATCTATGTTGAGATTCAGCGAGTCAGAAACACGTTTCTTCTAGGAGCTGCGTTGGGATATTCCCGAGTGAATGTGACCATAGGCTGTACAGAGAAATATCTGCTTCTAAAACCAAAACGGAGCTATCAAACTGAATTTTTGTCAATGTGTGCATTCAACTGACAGAGTTAAACTCACGTGTGGATTCAGCGGTGTGCAAACCCTTTCTGTGCAGAATCCCAAAACCGTTATTTCCAGCCCAATGCCCGCATACGTACTAAACAGCAGGAAACTTCGTCTAAAACTCAGGAGAAACGTTTCCTTGAAACTGCTCTGCTGTGCGTTCGTTCACCTAAGAGAGTTGAATCTATGTTGAGATTCAGCGAGTCAGAAACACGTGTCTTCTAGGAGCTGCGTTGGGATATTCGCGAGTGAATGGGACCATAGGCTGTACAGAGAAATATCTGCTACTAAAACCAAAAGGGTGCTATCTAACTGAATGGTTGTCAATGTGTGCATTCAACTGACAGAGTTAAACTCACATTATGATTCAGCGGTTTGCAAAGCCTTTCGGTGCAGAATCCCAAAACCGGTATTTCCAGCCCAATGCTGTCATCCGAACTAAACAGCAGGAAATTTCGTCTAAAACTCAGGAGAAACGTTTCCTTGAAACTGCTCTGCTGTGCGTTCGTTCACCTAAGAGAGTTGAATCTATGTTGAGATTCAGCGAGTCAGAAACACGTTTCTTCTAGGAGCTGCGTTGGGATATTCCCGAGTGAATGGGACCATAGGCTGTACAGAGAAATATCTGCTCCTAAAACCAAAAGGGTGCTATCTAACTGAATGGTTGTCAATGTGTGCATTCAACTGACAGAGTTAAACTCACGTTTGGATTCAGCGGTTTACAAACCCTTTTTGTGCAGAATCCCAAAACCGGTAATTCCAGCTCACTGCCGGCATACGTACTAAACAGCAGGAAACTTCGTCTAAAACTCAGGAGAAACGTTTCCTTGAAACTGCTCTGCTGTGCGTTCGTTCACCTAAGAGAGTTGAATCTATGTTGAGATTCAGCGAGTCAGAAACACGTTTCTTCTAGGAGCTGCGTTGGGATATTCCCGAGTGAATGGGACCATAGGCTGTACAGAGAAATATCTGCTTCTAAAACCAAAAGGGTGCTATCAAACTGAATGGTTGTCAATGTGTGCATTCAACTGACAGAGTTAAGCTCACGTGAGGATTCAGCGGTTTGCAAACGCTTTCTGTGCAGAATCCCAAAACCGGTATTTCCAGCCCAATGCCGGCATCCGTACTAAACAGCAGGAAACTTCGTCTAAAACTCAGGAGAAACGTTTCCTTGAAACTGCTCTGCTGTGCGTTCGTTCACCTAAGAGAGTTGAATCTATGTTGAGATTCAGCGAGTCAGAAACACGTTTCTTCTAGGAGCTGCGTTGTGATATTCCCGAGTGAATGGGACCATAGGCTGTACAGAGAAATATCTGCTTCTAAAACCAAAATGGTGCTATCAAACTGAATGGTTGTCAATGTGTGCATTCAACTGACAGAGTTAAACTCACGTGTGGATTCAGCGGTTTGCAAACCCTTTCTGTGCAGAATCCCAAAACCGGTATTTCCAGCCCAATGCCGGCATACGTACTAAACAGCAGGAAACTTCGTCTAAAACTCAGGAGAAACGTTTCCTTGAAACTGCTCTGCTGTGCGTTCGTTCACCTAAGAGAGTTGAATCTATGTTGAGCATCAGCGAGTCAGAAACACGTTTCTTCTAGGAGCTGCGTTGGGATATTCCCGAGTGAATGGGACCATATGCTGTACAGAGAAATATCTGCTTCTAAAATTAAAACGGAGCTATCTAACTGAATGGTTGTCAATGTGTGCATTCAACTGACAGAGTTAAACTCACGTGTGGATTCAGCGGTTTGCAAACCCTTTCTGTGCAGAATCCCAAAACCGGTATTTCCAGCTCAATGCCGGCATACGTACTAAACAACAGGAAACTTCGTCTAAAACTCAGGAGAAACGTTTCCTTGAAACTGCTCTGCTGTGCATTCGTTCACCTAAGAGAGTTGAATCTATGTTGAGATTCAGCGAGTCAGAAACACGTTTCTTCTAGGACCTGCGTTGGGATATTCCCGAGTGAATGGGACCATATGCTGTACAGAGAAATATCTGCTTCTAAAACCAAAATAGTCCTATCAAACTGAATGGTTGTCAATGTGTGCATTCAACTGACAGAGTTAAACTCACGTGTGGATTCAGCGGTTTGCAAACCCTTTCTGTGCAGAATCCCAAAACCGGTATTTCCAGCCCAATGCCGGCATACGTACTAAACAGCAGGAAACTTCGTCTAAAACTCAGGAGAAACGTTTCCATGAAACTGCTCTGCTGTGCGTTCGTTCACCTAAGAGAATTGAATCTATGTTGAGTATCAGCGAGTCAGAAACACGTTTCTTCTAGGAGCTGCGTTGGGATATTCCCGAGTGAATGGGACCATATGCTGTACAGAGAAATATCTGCTTCTAAAACCAAAACGGAGCTATCTAACTGAATGGTTGTCAATGTGTGCATTCAACTGACAGAGTTAAACTCACGTGTGGATACAGTGGTTTGCAAACCGTTTCTGTGCAGAATCCCAAAACCGGTATTTCCAGCCCAATGCCGGCATACGTACTAAACAGCAGGAAACTTCGTCTAAAACTCAGGAGAAAAGTTTCCTTGAAACTGCTCTGCTGTGCGTTCATTCACCTAAGAGAGTTGAATCTATGTTGAGATTCAGCGAGACAGAAACACGTTTCTTCTAGGAGCTGCGTTGGGATATTCCCGAGTGAATGGGACCATAGGCTGTACAGAGAAATATCTGCTGCTAAAACCAAAACGGAGCTATCAAACTGAATTTTTGTCAATGTGTGCATTCAACTGACAGAGTTAAACTCACGTGTGGATTCAGCGGTGTGCAAACCCTTTCTGTGCAGAATCCCAAAACCGTTATTTCCAGCCCAATGCCAGCATGCGTACTAAACAGCAGGAAACTTCGTCTAAAACTCAGGAGAAACGTTTCCTTGAAACTGCTCTGCTGTGCGTTCATTCACCTACGAGAGTTGAATCTATGTTGAGATTCAGCGAGTCAGAAACACGTTTCTTCTAGGAGCTGCGTTGGGATATTCCCGAGTTAATGTGACCATAGGCTGTACAGAGAAATATCTGCTTCTAAAACCAAAACGGAGCTATCAAACTGAATTTTTGTCGATGTGTGCATTCAACTGACAGAGTTAAACTCACGTGTGGATTCAGCGGTGTGCAAAACCTTTCTGTGCACAATCCCAAAACCGTTATTTCCAGCCCAATGCCGGCATACGTACTAAACAGCAGGAAACTTCGTCTAAAACTCAGGAGAAACGTTTCCTTGAAACTGCTCTGCTGTGCGTTCGTTCAGCTAAGAGAGTTGAATCTATGTTGAGATTCAGCGAGTCAGAAACACGTGTCTTCTAGGAGCTGCGTTGGGATATTCGCGAGTGAATGGGACCATAGGCTGTACAGAGAAATATCTGCTCCTAAAACCAAAAGGGTGCTATCTAACTGAATGGTTGTCAATGTGTGCATTCAACTGACAGAGTTAAACTCACGTTTGGATTCAGCGGTTTACAAACCCTTTTTGTGCAGAATCCCAAAACCGGTAATTCCAGCTCACTGCCGGCATACGTACTAAACAGCAGGAAACTTCGTCTAAAACTCAGGAGAAACGTTTCCTTGAAACTGCTCTGCTGTGCTTTCGTTCACCTAAGAGAGTTGAATCTATGTTGAGATTCAGCGAGTCAGAAACACGTTTCTTCTAGGAGCTGCGTTGGGATATTCCCGAGTGAATGGGACCATAGGCTGTACAGAGAAATATCTGCTTCTAAAACCAAAAGGGTGCTATCAAACTGAATGGTGGTCAATGTGTGCATTCAACTGACAGAGTTAAACTCACGTGAGGATTCAGCGGTTTGCAAACGCTTTCTGTGCAGAATCCCAAAACCGGTATTTCCAGCCCAATGCCGGCATCCGTACTAAACAGCAGGAAACTTCGTCTAAAACTCAGGAGAAACGTTTCCTTGAAACTGCTCTGCTGTGCGTTCGTTCACCTAAGAGAGTTGAATCTATGTTGAGATTCAGCGAGTCAGAAACACGTTTCTTCTAGGAGCTGCGTTGTGATATTCCCGAGTGAATGGGACCATAGGCTGTACAGAGAAATATCTGCTTCTAAAACCAAAATGGTGCTATCAAACTGAATGGTTGTCAATGTGTGCATTCAACTGACAGAGTTAAACTCACGTGTGGATTCAGCGGTTTGCAAACCCTTTCTGTGCAGAATCCCAAAACCGGAATTTCCAGCCCAATGCCGGCATACGTACTAAACAGCAGGAAACTTCGTCTAAAACTCAGGAGAAACGTTTCCTAGAAACTGCTCTGCTGTGCGTTCGTTCACCTAAGAGAGTTGAATCTATGTTGAGCATCAGCGAGTCAGAAACACGTTTCTTCTAGGAGCTGCGTTGGGATATTCCCGAGTGAATGGGACCATATGCTGTACAGAGAAATATCTGCTTCTAAAATTAAAACGGAGCTATCTAACTGAATGGTTGTCAATGTGTGCATTCAACTGACAGAGTTAAACTCACGTGTGGATTCAGCGGTTTGCAAACCCTTTCTGTGCAGAATCCCAAAACCGGTATTTCCAGCTCAATGCCGGCATACGTACTAAACAACAGGAAACTTCGTCTAAAACTCAGGAGAAACGTTTCCTTGAAACTGCTCTGCTGTGCATTCGTTCACCTAAGAGAGTTGAATCTATGTTGAGATTCAGCGAGTCAGAAACACGTTTCTTCTAGGACCTGCGTTGGGATATTCCCGAGTGAATGGGACCATATGCTGTACAGAGAAATATCTGCTTCTAAAACCAAAATGGTGCTATCAAACTGAATGGTTGTCAATGTGTGCATTCAACTGATAGAGTTAAACTCACGTGTGGATTCAGCGGTTTGCAAACCCTTTCTGTGCAGAATCCCAAAACCGGTATTTCCAGCCCAATGCCGGCATACGTACTAAACAGCAGGAAACTTCGTCTAAAACTCAGGAGAAACGTTTCCATGAAACTGCTCTGCTGTGCGTTCGTTCACCTAAGAGAATTGAATCTATGTTGAGTATCAGCGAGTCAGAAACACGTTTCTTCTAGGAGCTGCGTTGGGATATTCCCGAGTGAATGGGACCATATGCTGTACAGAGAAATATCTGCTTCTAAAACCAAAACGGAGCTATCTAACTGAATGGTTGTCAATGTGTGCATTCAACTGACAGAGTTAAACTCACGTGTGGATACAGTGGTTTGCAAACCGTTTCTGTGCAGAATCCCAAAACCGGTATTTCCAGCCCAATGCCGGCATACGTACTAAACAGCAGGAAACTTCGTCTAAAACTCAGGAGAAAAGTTTCCTTGAAACTGCTCTGCTGTGCGTTCATTCACCTAAGAGAGTTGAATCTATGTTGAGATTCAGCGAGACAGAAACACGTTTCTTCTAGGAGCTGCGTTGGGATATTCCCGAGTGAATGGGACCATAGGCTGTACAGAGAAATATCTGCTGCTAAAACCAAAACGGAGCTATCAAACTGAATTTTTGTCAATGTGTGCATTCAACTGACAGAGTTAAACTCACGTGTGGATTCAGCGGTGTGCAAACCCTTTCTGTGCAGAATCCCAAAACCGTTATTTCCAGCCCAATGCCAGCATGCGTACTAAACAGCAGGAAACTTCGTCTAAAACTCAGGAGAAACGTTTCCTTGAAACTGCTCTGCTGTGCGTTCATTCACCTACGAGAGTTGAATCTATGTTGAGATTCAGCGAGTCAGAAACACGTTTCTTCTAGGAGCTGCGTTGGGATATTCCCGAGTTAATGTGACCATAGGCTGTACAGAGAAATATCTGCTTCTAAAACCAAAACGGAGCTATCAAACTGAATTTTTGTCAATGTGTGCATTCAACTGACAGAGTTAAACTCACGTGTGGATTCAGCGGTGTGCAAACCCTTTCTGTGCAGAATCCCAAAACCGTTATTTCCAGCCCAATGCCGGCATACGTACTAAACAGCAGGAAACTTCGTCTAAAACTCAGGAGAAACGTTTCCTTGAAACTGCTCTGCTGTGCGTTCGTTCAGCTAAGAGAGTTGAATCTATGTTGAGATTCAGCGAGTCAGAAACACGTGTCTTCTAGGAGCTGCGTTGGGATATTCGCGAGTGAATGGGACCATAGGCTGTACAGAGAAATATCTGCTACTAAAACCAAAAGGGTGCTATCTAACTGAATGGTTGTCAATGTGTGCATTCAACTGACAGAGTTAAACTCACATTTGGATTCAGCGGTTTGCAAAGCCTTTCGGTGCAGAATCCCAAAACCGGTATTTCCAGCCCAATGCTGGCATCCGTACTAAACAGCAGGAAATTTCGTCTAAAACTCAGGAGAAACGTTTCCTTGAAACTGCTCTCCTGTGCGTTCGTTCACCTAAGAGAGTTGAATCTATGTTGAGATTCAGCGAGTCAGAAACACGTTTCTTCTAGGAGCTGCGTTGGGATATTCCCGAGTGAATGGGACCATAGGCTGTACAGAGAAATATCTGCTCCTAAAACCAAAAGGGTGCTATCTAACTGAATGGTTGTCAATGTGTGCATTCAACTGACAGAGTTAAACTCACGTGAGGATTCAGCGGTTTGCAAACGCTTTCTGTGCAGAATCCCAATACCGGTATTTCCAGCCCAATGCCGGCATCCGTACTAAACAGCAGGAAACTTCGTCTAAAACTCAGGAGAAACGTTTCCATGAAACTGCTCTGCTGTGCGTTCGTTCACCTAAGAGAGTTGAATCTATGTTGAGATTCAGCGAGTCAGAAACACGTTTCTTCTAGGAGCTGCGTTGGGATATTCCCGAGTGAATGGGACCATAGGCTGTACAGAGAAATATCTGCTTCTAAAACCAAAACGGAGCTATCTAACTGGATGGTTGTCAATGTGTGCATTCAACTGACAGAGTTAAACTCAGGTGTGGATTCAGCGGTTTGCAAACCCTTTCTGTGCAGAATCCGAAAACCGGTATTTACAGCCCAATGCCGGCATCCGTACTAAACAGCAGGAAATTTCGTCTAAAACTCAGGAGAAACGTTTCCTTGAAACTGCTCTGCTGTACGTTCGTTCACCTAAGAGAGTTGAATCTATGTTGAGGTTCAGCGAGTCAGAAACACGTTTCTTCAAGGAGCTGCGTTGGGATATTCCCGAGTGAATGGGACCATAGGCTGTACAGAGAAATATCTGCTCCTAAAACCAAAAGGGTGCTATCTAACTGAATGGTTGTCAATGTGTGCATTCAACTGACAGAGTTAAACTCACGTGTGGATTCAGCGGTTTGCAAACCCTTTCTGTGCAGAATCCCAAAACCGGTATTTCCAGCTCAATGCCGGCATACGTACTAAACAACAGGAAACTTCGTCTAAAACTCAGGAGAAACGTTTCCTTGAAACTGCTCTGCTGTGCATTCGTTCACCTAAGAGAGTTGAATCTATTTTGAGATTCAGCGAGTCAGAAACACGTTTCTTCTAGGACCTGCGTTGGGATATTCCCGAGTGAATGGGACCATAGGCTGTACAGAGAAATATCTGCTTCTAAAACCAAAATGGTGCTATCAAACTGAATGGTTGTCAATGTGTGCATTCAACTGACAGAGTTAAACTCACGTGTGGATTCAGCGGTTTGCAAACCCTTTCTGTGCAGAATCCCAAAACCGGTATTTCCAGCCCAATGCCGGCATACGTACTAAACAGCAGGAAACTTCGTCTAAAACTCAGGAGAAACGTTTCCTTGAAACTGCTCTGCTGTGCGTTCGTTCACCTAAGAGAGTTGAATCTATGTTGAGCATCAGCGAGTCAGAAACACGTTTCTTCTAGGAGCTGCGTTGGGATATTCCCGAGTGAATGGGACCATATGCTGTACAGAGAAATATCTGCTTCTAAAACCAAAACGGAGCTATCTAACTGAATGGTTGTCAATGTGTGCATTCAACTGACAGAGTTAAACTCACGTGTGGATACAGTGGTTTGCAAACCGTTTCTGTGCAGAATCCCAAAACCGGTATTTCCAGCCCAATGCCGGCATACGTACTAAACAGCAGGAAACTTCGTCTAAAACTCAGGAGAAACGTTTCCTTGAAACTGCTCTGCTGTGCGTTCATTCACCTAAGAGAGTTGAATCTATGTTGAGATTCAGCGAGACAGAAACACGTTTCTTCTAGGAGCTGCGTTGGGATATTCCCGAGTGAATGGGACCATAGGCTGTACAGAGAAATATCTGCTGCTAAAACCAAAACGGAGCTATCAAACTGAATTTTTGTCAATGTGTGCATTCAACTGACAGAGTTAAACTCACGTGTGGATTCAGCGGTGTGCAAACCCTTTCTGTGCAGAATCCCAAAACCGTTATTTCCAGCCCAATGCCAGCATGCGTACTAAACAGCAGGAAACTTCGTCTAAAACTCAGGAGAAACGTTTCCTTGAAACTGCTCTGCTGTGCGTTCGTTCACCTAAGAGAGTTGAATCTATGTTGAGATTCAGCGAGTCAGAAACACGTTTCTTCTAGGAGCTGCGTTGGGATATTCCCGAGTGAATGGGACCATAGGCTGTACAGAGAAATATCCGCTTCTAAAACCAAAACGGAGCTTTCTAACTGAATGGTTGTCAATGTGTGCATTCAACTGACAGAGTTAAACTCACGTGTGGTTTCAGCGGTTTGCAGACCGTTTCTGTGCAGAATCCCAAAACCGGTATTTCCAGCCCAATGCCGGCATACGTACTAAACAGCAGGAAACTTCGTCTAAACTCAGGAGAAACGTTTCCTTGAAACTGCTCTGCTGTGCGTTCATTCACCTACGAGAGTTGAATCTATGTTGAGATTCAGCGAGTCAGAATCACGTTTCTTCTAGGAGATGCGTTGGGATGTTCCCGAGTGAATGTGACCATAGGCTGTACAGAGAAATATCTGCTTCTAAAACCAAAACGGAGCTATCAAACTGAATTTTTGTCAATGTGTGCATTCAACTGACAGAGTTAAACTCACGTGTGGATTCAGCGGTGTGCAAACCATTTCTGTGCAGAATCCCAAAACCGTTATTTCCAGCCCAATGCCGGCATACGTACTAAACAGCAGGAAACTTCGTCTAAAACTCAGGAGAAACGTTTCCTTGAAACTGCTCTGCTGTGCGTTCGTTCACCTAAGAGAGTTGAATCTATGTTGAGATTCAGCGAGTCAGAAACACGTGTCTTCTAGGAGCTGCGTTGGGATATTCGCGAGTGAATGGGACCATAGGCTGTACAGAGAAATATCTGCTCCTAAAACCAAAAGGGTGCTATCTAACTGAATGGTTGTCAATGTGTGCATTCAACTGACAGAGTTAAACTCACATTTGGATTCAGCGGTTTGCAAAGCCTTTCGGTGCAGAATCCCAAAACCGGTATTTCCAGCCCAATGCTGGCATCCGTACTAAACAGCAGGAAATTTCGTCTAAAACTCAGGAGAAACGTTTCCTTGAAACTGCTCTCCTGTGCGTTCGTTCACCTAAGAGAGTTGAATCTATGTTGAGATTCAGCGAGTCAGAAACACGTTTCTTCTAGGAGCTGCGTTGGGATATTCCCGAGTGAATGGGACCATAGGCTGTACAGAGAAATATCTGCTCCTAAAACCAAAAGGGTGCTATCTAACTGAATGGTTGTCAATGTGTGCATTCAACTGACAGAGTTAAACTCACGTTTGGATTCAGCGGTTTACAAACCCTTTTTGTGCAGAATCCCAAAACCGGTAATTCCAGCTCACTGCCGGCATACGTACTAAACAGCAGGAAACTTCGTCTAAAACTCAGGAGAAACGTTTCCTTGAAACTGCTCTGCTGTGCGTTCGTTCACCTAAGAGAGTTGAATCTATGTTGAGATTCAGCGAGTCAGAAACACGTTTCTTCTAGGAGCGGCGTTGGGATATTCCCGAGTGAATGGGACCATAGGCTGTACAGAGAAATATCTGCTTCTAAAACCAAAAGGGTGCTATCAAACTGAATGGTTGTCAATGTGTGCATTCAACTGATAGAGTTAAACTCACGTGAGGATTCAGCGGTTTGCAAACGCTTTCTGTGCAGAATCCCAAAACCGGTATTTCCAGCCCAATGCCGGCATCCGTACTAAACAGCAGGAAACTTCGTCTAAAACTCAGGAGAAACGTTTCCATGAAACTGCTCTGCTGTGCGTTCGTTCACCTAAGAGAGTTGAATCTATGTTGAGATTCAGCGAGTCAGAAACACGTTTCTTCTAGGAGCTGCGTTGGGATATTCCCGAGTGAATGGGACCATAGGCTGTACAGAGAAATATCTGCTTCTAAAACCAAAACGGAGCTATCTAACTGGATGGTTGTCAATGTGTGCATTCAACTGACAGAGTTAAACTCAGGTGTGGATTCAGCGGTTTGCAAACCCTTTCTGTGCAGAATCCGAAAACCGGTATTTCCAGCCCAATGCCGGCATCCGTACTAAACAGCAGGAAATTTCGTCTAAAACTCAGGAGAAACGTTTCCTTGAAACTGCTCTGCTGTACGTTCGTTCACCTAAGAGAGTTGAATCTATGTTGAGGTTCAGCGAGTCAGAAACACGTTTCTTCTAGGAGCTGCGTTGGGATATTCCCGAGTGAATGGGACCATAGGCTGTACAGAGAAATATCTGCTCCTAAAACCAAAAGGGTGCTATCTAACTGAATGGTTGTCAATGTGTGCATTCAACTGACAGAGTTAAACTCACGTGTGGATTCAGCGGTTTGCAAACGCTTTCTGTGCAGAATCCCAAAACCGGTATTTCCAGCCCAATGCCGGCATCCGTCCTAAACAGCAGGAAACTTCGTCTAAAACTCAGGAGAAACGTTTCCTTGAAACTGCTCTGCTGTGCGTTCGTTCACCTAAGAGAGTTGAATCTATGTTGAGATTCAGCGAGTCAGAAACACGTTTCTTCTAGGAGCTGCGTTGGGATATTCCCGAGTGAATGGGACCATAGGCTGTACAGAGAAATATCCGCTTCTAAAACCAAAACGGAGCTTTCTAACTGAATGGTTGTCAATGTGTGCATTCAACTGACAGAGTTAAACTCACGTGTGGTTTCAGCGGTTTGCAGACCGTTTCTGTGCAGAATCCCAAAACCGGTATTTCCAGCCCAATGCCGGCATACGTACTAAACAGCAGGAAACTTCGTCTAAAACTCAGGAGAAAAGTTTCCTTGAAACTGCTCTGCTGTGCTTTCATTCACCTACGAGAGTTGAATCTATGTTGAGATTCAGCGAGTCAGAAACACGTTTCTTCTAGGAGCTGCGTTGGGATATTCCCGAGTGAATGTGACCATAGGCTGTACAGAGAAATATCTGCTTCTAAAACCAAAACGGAGCTATCAAACTGAATTTTTGTCAATGTGTGCATTCAACTGACAGAGTTAAACTCACGTGTGGATTCAGCGGTGTGCAAACCCTTTCTGTGCAGAATCCCAAAACCGTTATTTCCAGCCCAATGCCGGCATACGTACTAAACAGCAGGAAACTTCGTCTAAAACTCAGGAGAAACGTTTCCTTGAAACTGCTCTGCTGTGCGTTCGTTCACCTAAGAGAGTTGAATCTATGTTGAGATTCAGCGAGTCAGAAACACGTGTCTTCTAGGAGCTGCGTTGGGATATTCGCGAGTGAATGGGACCATAGGCTGTACAGAGAAATATCTGCTCCTAAAACCAAAAGGGTGCTATCTAACTGAATGGTTGTCAATGTGTGCATTCAACTGACAGAGTTAAACTCACATTTGGATTCAGCGGTTTGCAAAGCCTTTCGGTGCAGAATCCCAAAACCGGTATTTCCAGCCCAATGCTGGCATCCGTACTAAACAGCAGGAAATTTCGTCTAAAACTCAGGAGAAACGTTTCCTTGAAACTGCTCTGCTGTGCGTTCGTTCACCTAAGAGAGTTGAATCTATGTTGAGATTCAGCGAGTCAGAAACACGTTTCTTCTAGGAGCTGCGTTGGGATATTCCCGAGTGAATGGGACCATAGGCTGTACAGAGAAATATCTGCTCCTAAAACCAAAAGGGTGCTATCTAACTGAATGGTTGTCAATGTGTGCATTCAACTGACAGAGTTAAACTCACGTTTGGATTCAGCGGTTTACAAACCCTTTTTGTGCAGAATCCCAAAACCGGTAATTCCAGCTCACTGCCGGCATACGTACTAAACAGCAGGAAACTTCGTCTAAAACTCAGGAGAAACGTTTCCTTGAAACTGCTCTGCTGTGCGTTCGTTCACCTAAGAGAGTTGAAGCTATGTTGAGATTCAGCGAGTCAGAAACACGTTTCTTCTAGGAGCTGCGTTGGGATATTCCCGAGTGAATGGGACCATAGGCTGTACAGAGAAATATCTGCTTCTAAAACCAAAAGGGTGCTATCAGACTGAATGGTTGTGAATGTGTGCATTCAACTGACAGAGTTAAACTCACGTGTGGATTCAGCGGTTTGCAAACCCTTTCTGTGCAGAATCCGAAAACCGGTATTTCCAGCCCAATGCCGGCATCCGTACTAAACAGCAGGAAATTTCGTCTAAAACTCAGGAGAAACGTTTCCTTGAAACTGCTCTGCTGTACGTTCGTTCACCTAAGAGAGTTGAATCTATGTTGAGGTTCAGCGAGTCAGAAACACGTTTCTTCTAGGAGCTGCGTTGGGATATTCCCGAGTGAATGGGACCATAGGCTGTACAGAGAAATATCTGCTCCTAAAACCAAAAGGGTGCTATCTAACTGAATGGTTGTCAATGTGTGCATTCAACTGACAGAGTTAAACTCACGTGTGGATTCAGCGGTTTGCAAACCCTTTCTGTGCAGAATCCCAAAACCGGTATTTCCAGCCCAATGCCGGCATCCGTCCTAAACAGCAGGAAACTTCGTCTAAAACTCAGGAGAAACGTTTCCTTGAAACTGCTCTGCTGTGCGTTCGTTCACCTAAGAGAGTTGAATCTATGTTGAGATTCAGCGAGTCAGAAACACGTTTCTTCTAGGAGCTGCGTTGGGATATTCCCGAGTGAATGGGACCATAGGCTGTACCGAGAAATATCCGCTTCTAAAACCAAAACGGAGCTTTCTAACTGAATGGTTGTCAATGTGTGCATTCAACTGACAGAGTTAAACTCACATTTGGATTCAGCGGTTTGCAAAGCCTTTCGGTGCAGAATCCCAAAACCGGCATTTCCAGCCCAATGCTGACATCCGTACTAAACAGCAGGAAATTTCGTCTAAAACTCAGGAGAAACGTTTCCTTGAAACTGCTCTGCTGTGCGTTCGTTCACCTAAGAGAGTTGAATCTATGTTGAGATTCAGCGAGTCAGAAACAAGTTTCTTCTAGGAGCTGTGCTGGGATATTCCCGAGTGAATGGGACCATAGGCTGTACAGAGAAATATCTGCTTCTAAAACCAAAACGGAGCTATCTAACTGGATGGTTGTCAATGTGTGCATTCAACTGACAGAGTTAAACTCACGTGTGGATTCAGCGGTTTGCAAACCCTTTCTGTGCAGAATCCGAAAACCGGTATTTCCAGCCCAATGCCGGCATCCGTACTAAACAGCAGGAAATTTCGTCTAAAACTCAGGAGAAACGTTTCCTTGAAACTGCTCTGCTGTACGTTCGTTCACCTAAGAGAGGTGAATCTATGTTGAGGTTCAGCGAGTCAGAAACACGTTTCTTCTAGGAGCTGCGTTGGGATATTCCCGAGTGAATGGGACCATAGGCTGTACAGAGAAATCTCTGCTCCTAAAACCAAAAGGGTGCTATCTAACTGAATGGTTGTCAAAGTGTGCATTCAACTGACAGAGTTAAACTCACGTGTGGATTCAGCGGTTTGCAAACCCTTTCTGTGCAGAATCCCAAAACCGGTATTTCCAGCCAAATGCCAGCATCCGTCCTAAACAGCAGGAAACTTCGTCTAAAACTCAGGAGAAACGTTTCCTTGAAACTGCTCTGCTGTGCGTTCGTTCACCTAAGAGAGTTGAATCTATGTTGAGATTCAGCGAGTCAGAAACACGTTTCTTCTAGGAGCTGCGTTGGGATATTCCCGAGTGAATGTGACCGTAGGCTGTACAGAGAAATATCTGCTTCTAAAACCAAAACGGAGCTATCAAACTGAATTTTTGTCAATGTGTGCATTCAACTGACAGAGTTAAACTCACGTGTGGATTCAGCGGTGTGCAAACCCTTTCTGTGCAGAATCCCAAAACCGTTATTTCCAGCCCAATGCCGGCATACGTACTAAACAGCAGGAGACTTCGTCTAAAACTCAGGAGAAACGTTTCCTTGAAACTGCTCTGCTGTGCGTTCGTTCACCTAAGAGAGTTGAATCTATGTTGAGATTCAGCGAGTCAGAAACACGTGTCTTCTAGGAGCTGCGTTGGGATATTCGCGAGTGAATGGGACCATAGGCTGTACAGAGAAATATCTGCTCCTAAAACCAAAAGGGTGCTATCTAACTGAATGGTTGTCAATGTGTGCATTCAACTGACAGAGTTAAACTCACATTTGGATTCAGCGGTTTGCAAAGCCTTTCGGTGCAGAATCCCAAAACCGGTATTTCCAGCCCAATGCTGGCATCCGTACTAAACAGCAGGAAATTTCGTCTAAAACTCAGGAGAAACGTTTCCTTGAAACTACTCTGCTGTGCGTTCGTTCACCTAAGAGAGTTGAATCTATGTTGAGATTCAGCGAGTCAGAAACACGTTTCTTCTAGGAGCTGCGTTGGGATATTCCCGAGTGAATGGGACCATAGGCTGTACAGAGAAATATCTGCTTCTAAAACCAAAACGGAGCTATCTAACTGGATGGTTGTCAATGTGTGCATTCAACTGACAGAGTTAAACTCACGTGTGGATTCAGCGGTTTGCAAACCCTTTCTGTGCAGAATCCGAAAACCGGTATTTCCAGCCCAAAGCCGGCATCCGTACTAAACAGCAGGAAATTTCGTCTAAAACTCAGGAGAAACGTTTCCTTGAAACTGCTCTGCTGTACGTTCGTTCACCTAAGAGAGGTGAATCTATGTTGAGGTTCAGCGAGTCAGAAAAACGTTTCTTCTAGGAGCTGCGTTGGGATATTCCCGAGTGAATGGGACCATAGGCTGTACAGAGAAATATCTGCTCCTAAAACCAAAAGGGTGCTATCTAACTGAATGGTTGTCAATGTGTGCATTCAACTGACAGAGTTAAACTCACGTGTCGATTCAGCGGTTTGCAAACCCTTTCTGTGCAGAATCCCAAAACCGGTATTTCCAGCCAAATGCCAGCATCCGTCCTAAACAGCAGGAAACTTCGTCTAAAACTCAGGAGAAACGTTTCCTTGAAACTGCTCTGCTGTGCGTTCGTTCACCTAAGAGAGTTGAATCTATGTTGAGATTCAGCGAGTCGTTTCTTCTAGGAGCTGCGTTGGGATATTCCCGAGTGAATGTGACCATAGGCTGTACAGAGAAATATCTGCTTCTAAAACCAAAACGGAGCTATCAAACTGAATTTTTGTCAATGTGTGCATTCAACTGACAGAGTTAAACTCACGTGTGGATTCAGCGGTGTGCAAACCCTTTCTGTGCAGAATCCCAAAACCGTTATTTCCAGCCCAATGCTGGCATACGTACTAAACAGCAGGAGACTTCGTCTAAAACTCAGGAGAAACGTTTCCTTGAAACTGCTCTGCTGTGCGTTCGTTCACCTAAGAGAGTTGAATCTATGTTGAGATTCAGCGAGTCAGAAACACGTGTCTTCTAGGAGCTGCGTTGGGATATTCGCGAGTGAATGGGACCATAGGCTGTACAGAGAAATATCTGCTCCTAAAACCAAAAGGGTGCTATCTAACTGAATGGTTGTCAATGTGTGCATTCAACTGACAGAGTTAAACTCACATTTGGATTCAGCGGTTTGCAAAGCCTTTCGGTGCAGAATCCCAAAACCAGTATTTCCAGCCCAATGCTGGCATCCGTACTAAACAGCAGGAAATTTCGTCTAAAACTCAGGAGAAACGTTTCCTTGAAACTACTCTGCTGTGCGTTCGTTCACATAAGAGAGTTGAATCTATGTTGAGATTCAGCGAGTCAGAAACACGTTTCTTCTAGGAGCTGCGTTGGGATATTCCCGAGTGAATGGGACCATAGGCTGTACAGAGAAATATCTGCTTCTAAAACCAAAACGGAGCTATCTAACTGGATGGTTGTCAATGTGTGCATTCAACTGACAGAGTTAAACTCACGTGTGGATTCAGCGGTTTGCAAACCCTTTCTGTGCAGAATCCGAAAACCGGTATTTCCAGCCCAAAGCCGGCATCCGTACTAAACAGCAGGAAATTTCGTCTAAAACTCAGGAGAAACGTTTCCTTGAAACTGCTCTGCTGTACGTTCGTTCACCTAAGAGAGGTGAATCTATTTTGAGGTTCAGCGAGTCAGAAAAACGTTTCTTCTAGGAGCTGCGTTGGGATATTCCCGAGTGAATGGGACCATAGGCTGTACAGAGAAATATCTGCTCCTAAAACCAAAAGGGTGCTATCTAACTGAATGGTTGTCAATGTGTGCATTCAACTGACAGAGTTAAACTCACGTGTCGATTCAGCGGTTTGCAAACCCTTTCTGTGCAGAATCACAAAACCGGTATTTCCAGCCCAATGCCGGCATCCGTCCTAAACAGCAGGAGACTTCGTCTAAAACTCAGGAGAAACGTTTCCTTGAAACTGCTCTGCTGTGCGTTCGTTCACCTAAGAGAGTTGAATCTATGTTGAGATTCAGCGAGTCAGAAACACGTTTCTTCTAGGAGCTGCGTTGGGATATTCCCGAGTGAATGGGACCATAGGCTGTACAGAGAAATATCTGTTTCTAAAACCAAAACGGAGCTATCAAACTGAATTTTTGTCAATGTGTGCATTCAACTGACAGAGTTAAACTCACGTGTGGATACAGCGGTTTGCAAACCCTTTCTGTGCAGAATCCCAAAACCGTTATTTCCAGCCCAATGCCGGCATACGTACTAAACAGCAGGAAACTTCGTCTAAAACTCAGGAGAAACGTTTCCTTGAAACTGCTCTGCTGTGCGTTCGTTCACCTAAGAGAGTTGAATCTATGTTGAGATTCAGCGAGTCAGAAACACGTGTCTTCTAGGAGCTGCGTTGGGATATTCGCGAGTGAATGGGACCATAGGCTGTACAGAGAAATATCTGCTACTAAAACCAAAAGGGTGCTATCTAACTGAATGGTTGTCAATGTGTGCATTCAACTGACAGAGTTAAACTCACATTTGGATTCAGCGGTTTGCAAAGCCTTTCGGTGCAGAATCCCAAAACCGGTATTTCCAGCCCAATGCTGTCATCCGAACTAAACAGCAGGAAATTTCGTCTAAAACTCAGGAGAAACGTTTCCTTGAAACTGCTCTGCTGTGCGTTCGTTCACCTAAGAGAGTTGAATCTATGTTGAGATTCAGCGAGTCAGAAACACGTTTCTTCTAGGAGCTGCGTTGGGATATTCCCGAGTGAATGGGACCATAGGCTGTACAGAGAAATATCTGCTCCTAAAACCAAAAGGGTGCTATCTAACTGAATGGTTGTCAATGTGTGCATTCAACTGACAGAGTTAAACTCACGTTTGGATTCAGCGGTTTACAAACCCTTTTTGTGCAGAATCCCAAAACCGGTAATTCCAGCTCACTGCCGGCATACGTACTAAACAGCAGGAAACTTCGTCTAAAACTCAGGAGAAACGTTTCCTTGAAACTGCTCTGCTGTGCGTTCGTTCACCTAAGAGAGTTGAATCTATGTTGAGATTCAGCGAGTCAGAAACACGTTTCTTCTAGGAGCTGCGTTGGGATATTCCCGAGTGAATGGGACCATAGGCTGTACAGAGAAATATCCGCTTCTAAAACCAAAGCGGAGCTTTCTAACTGAATGGTTGTCAATATGTGCATTCAACTGACAGAGTTAAACTCACGTGTGGTTTCAGCGGTTTGCAGACCGTTTCTGTGCAGAATCCCAAAACCGGTATTTCCAGCCCAATGCCGGCATACGTACTAAACAGCAGGAAACTTCGTCTAAAACTCAGGAGAAACGTTTCCTTGAAACTGCTCTGCTGTGCGTTCATTCACCTACGAGAGTTGAATCTATGTTGAGATTCAGAGAGTCAGAAACACGTTTCTTCTAGGAGCTGCGTTGGGATATTCCCGAGTGAATGTGACCATAGGCTGTACAGAGAAATATCTGCTTCTAAAACCAAAACGGAGCTATCAAACTGAATTTTTGTCAATGTGTGCATTCAACTGACAGAGTTAAACTCACGTGTGGATTCAGTGGTGTGCAAACCCTTTCTGTGCAGAATGCCAAAACCGTTATTTCCAGCCCAATGCCGGCATACGTACTAAACAGCAGGAAACTTCGTCTAAAACTCAGGAGAAACGTTTCCTTGAAACTGCTCTGCTGTGCGTTCGTTCACCTAAGAGAGTTGAATCTATGTTGAGATTCAGCGAGTCAGAAACACGTGTCTTCTAGGAGCTGCGTTGGGATATTCGCGAGTGAATGGGACCATAGGCTGTACAGAGAAATATCTGCTCCTAAAACCAAAAGGGTGCTATCTAACTGAATGGTTGTCAATGTGTGCATTCAACTGACAGAGTTAAACTCACGTTTGGATTCAGCGGTTTGCAAAGCCTTTCGGTGCAGAATCCCAAAACTGGTATTTCCAGCCCAATGCTGGCGTCCGTACTAAACAGCAGGAAATTTCGTCTAAAACTCAGGAGAAACGTTTCCTTGAAACTGCTCTGCTGTGCGTTCGTTCACCTAAGAGAGTTGAATCTATGTTGAGATTCAGCGAGTCAGAAACACGTGTCTTCTAGGAGCTGCGTTGGGATATTCGCGAGTGAATGGGACCATAGGATGTACAGAGAAATATCTGCTTCTAAAACCAAAAGGGTGCTATCAAACTGAATGGTTGTCAATGTGTGCATTCAACTGACAGAGTTAAACTCACGTGTGGATTCAGCGGTTTGCAAACGCTTTCTGTGCAGAATCCCAAATCCGGTATTTCCAGCCCAATGCCGGCATCCGTACTAAACAGCAGGAAACTTCGTCTAAAACTCAGGAGAAACGTTTCCATGAAACTGCTCTGCTGTGCGTTCGTTCACCTAAGAGAGTTGAATCTATGTTGAGATTCAGCGAGTCAGAAACACGTTTCTTCTAGGAGCTGCGTTGGGATATTCCCGAGTGAATGGGACCATAGGCTGTACAGAGAAATATCTGCTTCTAAAACCAAAACGGAGCTATCTAACTGGATGGTTGTCAATGTGTGCATTCAACTGACAAAGTTAAACTCACGTGTGGATTCAGCGGTTTGCAAACCCTTTCTTTGCAGAATCCCAAAACCGGTATTTCCAGCCCAATGCCGGCATCCGTACTAAACAGCAGGAAACTTCGTCTAAAACTCAGGAGAAACGTTTCCTTAAAACTGCTCTGCTGTGCGTTCGTTCACCTAAGAGAGTTGAATCTATGTTGAGATTCAGCGAGTCAGAAACACGTTTCTTCTAGGAGCTGCGTTGGGATATTCCCGAGTGAATGGGACCATAGGCTGTACAGAGAAATATCCGCTTCTAAAACCAAAACGGAGCTTTCTAACTGAATGGTTGTCAATGTGTGCATTCAACTGACAGAGTTAAACTCACGTGTGGTTTCAGCGGTTTGCAGACCGTTTCTGTGCAGAATCCCAAAACCGGTATTTCCAGCCCAATGCCGGCATACGTACTAAACAGCAGGAAACTTCGTCTAAAACTCAGGAGAAAAGTTTCCTTGAAACTGCTCTGCTGTGCGTTCATTCACCTACGAGAGTTGAATCTATGTTGAGATTCAGCGAGTCAGAAACACGTTTCTTCTAGGAGCTGCGTTGGGATATTCCCGAGTGAATGTGACCACAGGCTGTACAGAGAAATATCTGCTTCTAAAACCAAAACGGAGCTATCAAACTGAATTTTTGTCAATGTGTGCATTCAACTGACAGAGTTAAACTCACGTGTGGATTCAGCGGTGTGCAAACCCTTTCTGTGCAGAATCCCAAAACCGTTATTTCCAGCCCAATGCCGGCATACGTACTAAACAGCAGGAAACTTCGTCTAAAACTCAGGAGAAACGTTTCCTTGAAACTGCTCTGCTGTGCGTTCGTTCACCTAAGAGAGTTGAATCTATGTTGAGATTCAGCGGGTCAGAAACACGTGTCTTCTAGGAGCTGCGTTGGGATATTCGCGAGTGAATGGGACCATAGGCTGTACAGAGAAATATCTGCTACTAAAACCAAAAGGGTGCTATCTAACTGAATGGTTGTCAATGTGTGCATTCAACTGACAGAGTTAAACTCACATTTGGATTCAGCGGTTTGCAAAGCCTTTCGGTGCAGAATCCCAAAACCGGTATTTCCAGCCCAATGCTGTCATCCGAACTAAACAGCAGGAAATTTCGTCTAAAACTCAGGAGAAACGTTTCCTTGAAACTGCTCTGCTGTGCGTTCGTTCACCTAAGAGAGTTGAATCTATGTTGAGATTCAGCGAGTCAGAAACACGTTTCTTCTAGGAGCTGCGTTGGGATATTCCCGAGTGAATGGGACCATAGGCTGTACAGAGAAATATCTGCTCCTAAAACCAAAAGGGTGCTATCTAACTGAATGGTTGTCAATGTGTGCATTCAACTGACAGAGTTAAACTCACGTTTGGATTCAGCGGTTTACAAACCCTTTTTGTGCAGAATCCCAAAACCGGTAATTCCAGCTCACTGCCGGCATACGTACTAAACAGCAGGAAACTTCGTCTAAAACTCAGGAGAAACGTTTCCTTGAAACTGCTCTGCTGTGCATTCGTTCACCTAAGAGAGTTGAATCTATGTTGAGATTCAGCGAGTCAGAAACACGTTTCTTCTAGGAGCTGCGTTGGGATATTCCCGAGTGAATGGGACCATAGGCTGTACAGAGAAATATCCGCTTCTAAAACCAAAGCGGAGCTTTCTAACTGAATGGTTGTCAATATGTGCATTCAACTGACAGAGTTAAACTCACGTGTGGTTTCAGCGGTTTGCAGACCGTTTCTGTGCAGAATCCCAAAACCGGTATTTCCAGCCCAATGCCGGCATACGTACTAAACAGCAGGAAACTTCGTCTAAAACTCAGGAGAAACGTTTCCTTGAAACTGCTCTGCTGTGCGTTCATTCACCTACGAGAGTTGAATCTATGTTGAGATTCAGAGAGTCAGAAACACGTTTCTTCTAGGAGCTGCGTTGGGATATTCCCGAGTGAATGTGACCATAGGCTGTACAGAGAAATATCTGCTTCTAAAACCAAAACGGAGCTATCAAACTGAATTTTTGTCAATGTGTGCATTCAACTGACAGAGTTAAACTCACGTGTGGATTCAGTGGTGTGCAAACCCTTTCTGTGCAGAATCCCAAAACCGTTATTTCCAGCCCAATGCCGGCATACGTACTAAACAGCAGGAAACTTCGTCTAAAACTCAGGAGAAACGTTTCCTTGAAACTGCTCTGCTGTGCGTTCGTTCACCTAAGAGAGTTGAATCTATGTTGAGATTCAGCGAGTCAGAAACACGTGTCTTCTAGGAGCTGCGTTGGGATATTCGCGAGTGAATGGGACCATAGGCTGTACAGAGAAATATCTGCTCCTAAAACCAAAAGGGTGCTATCTAACTGAATGGTTGTCAATGTGTGCATTCAACTGACAGAGTTAAACTCACGTTTGGATTCAGCGGTTTGCAAAGCCTTTCGGTGCAGAATCCCAAAACTGGTATTTCCAGCCCAATGCTGGCATCCGTACTAAACAGCAGGAAATTTCGTCTAAAACTCAGGAGAAACGTTTCCTTGAAACTGCTCTGCTGTGCGTTCGTTCACCTAAGAGAGTTGAATCTATGTTGAGATTCAGCGAGTCAGAAACACGTGTCTTCTAGGAGCTGCGTTGGGATATTCGCGAGTGAATGGGACCATAGGATGTACAGAGAAATATCTGCTTCTAAAACCAAAAGGGTGCTATCAAACTGAATGGTTGTCAATGTGTGCATTCAACTGACAGAGTTAAACTCACGTGTGGATTCAGCGGTTTGCAAACGCTTTCTGTGCAGAATCCCAAAACCGGTATTTCCAGCCCAATGCCGGCATCCGTACTAAACAGCAGGAAACTTCGTCTAAAACTCAGGAGAAACGTTTCCATGAAACTGCTCTGCTGTGCGTTCGTTCACCTAAGAGAGTTGAATCTATGTTGAGATTCAGCGAGTCAGAAACACGTTTCTTCTAGGAGCTGCGTTGGGATATTCCCGAGTGAATGGGACCATAGGCTGTACAGAGAAATATCTGCTTCTAAAACCAAAACGGAGCTATCTAACTGGATGGTTGTCAATGTGTGCATTCAACTGACAAAGTTAAACTCACGTGTGGATTCAGCGGTTTGCAAACCCTTTCTTTGCAGAATCCCAAAACCGGGATTTCCAGCCCAATGCCGGCATCCGTACTAAACAGCAGGAAACTTCGTCTAAAACTCAGGAGAAACGTTTCCTTAAAACTGCTCTGCTGTGCGTTCGTTCACCTAAGAGAGTTGAATCTATGTTGAGATTCAGCGAGTCAGAAACACGTTTCTTCTAGGAGCTGCGTTGGAATATTCCCGAGTGAATGGGACCATAGGCTGTACAGAGAAATATCCGCTTCTAAAACCAAAACGGAGCTTTCTAACTGAATGGTTGTCAATGTGTGCATTCAACTGACAGAGTTAAACTCACGTGTGGTTTCAGCGGTTTGCAGACCGTTTCTGTGCAGAATCCCAAAACCGGTATTTCCAGCCCAATGCCGGCATACGTACTAAACAGCAGGAAACTTCGTCTAAAACTCAGGAGAAAAGTTTCCTTGAAACTGCTCTGCTGTGCGTTCATTCACCTACGAGAGTTGAATCTATGTTGAGATTCAGCGAGTCAGAAACACGTTTCTTCTAGGAGCTGCGTTGGGATATTCCCGAGTGAATGTGACCACAGGCTGTACAGAGAAATATCTGCTTCTAAAACCAAAACGGAGCTATCAAACTGAATTTTTGTCAATGTGTGCATTCAACTGACAGAGTTAAACTCACGTGTGGATTCAGCGGTGTGCAAACCCTTTCTGTGCAGAATCCCAAAACCGTTATTTCCAGCCCAATGCCGGCATACGTACTAAACAGCAGGAAACTTCGTCTAAAACTCAGGAGAAACGTTTCCTTGAAACTGCTCTGCTGTGCGTTCGTTCACCTAAGAGAGTTGAATCTATGTTGAGATTCAGCGAGTCAGAAACACGTGTCTTCTAGGAGCTGCGTTGGGATATTCGCGAGTGAATGGGACCATAGGCTGTACAGAGAAATATCTGCTACTAAAACCAAAAGGGTGCTATCTAACTGAATGGTTGTCAATGTGTGCATTCAACTGACAGAGTTAAACTCACATTTGGATTCAGCGGTTTGCAAAGCCTTTCGGTGCAGAATCCCAAAACCGGTATTTCCAGCCCAATGCTGTCATCCGAACTAAACAGCAGGAAATTTCGTCTAAAACTCAGGAGAAACGTTTCCTTGAAACTGCTCTGCTGTGCGTTCGTTCACCTAAGAGAGTTGAATCTATGTTGAGATTCAGCGAGTCAGAAACACGTTTCTTCTAGGAGCTGCGTTGGGATATTCCCGAGTGAATGGGACCATAGGCTGTACAGAGAAATATCTGCTCCTAAAACCAAAAGGGTGCTATCTAACTGAATGGTTGTCAATGTGTGCATTCAACTGACAGAGTTAAACTCACGTTTGGATTCAGCGGTTTACAAACCCTTTTTGTGCAGAATCCCAAAACCGGTAATTCCAGCTCACTGCCGGCATACGTACTAAACAGCAGGAAACTTCGTCTAAAACTCAGGAGAAACGTTTCCTTGAAACTGCTCTGCTGTGCGTTCGTTCACCTAAGAGAGTTGAATCTATGTTGAGATTCAGCGAGTCAGAAACACGTTTCTTCTAGGAGCTGCGTTGGGATATTCCCGAGTGAATGGGACCATAGGCTGTACAGAGAAATATCCGCTTCTAAAACCAAAGCGGAGCTTTCTAACTGAATGGTTGTCAATATGTGCATTCAACTGACAGAGTTAAACTCACGTGTGGTTTCAGCGGTTTGCAGACCGTTTCTGTGCAGAATCCCAAAACCGGTATTTCCAGCCCAATGCCGGCATACGTACTAAACAGCAGGAAACTTCGTCTAAAACTCAGGAGAAACGTTTCCTTGAAACTGCTCTGCTGTGCGTTCATTCACCTACGAGAGTTGAATCTATGTTGAGATTCAGAGAGTCAGAAACACGTTTCTTCTAGGAGCTGCGTTGGGATATTCCCGAGTGAATGTGACCATAGGCTGTACAGAGAAATATCTGCTTCTAAAACCAAAACGGAGCTATCAAACTGAATTTTTGTCAATGTGTGCATTCAACTGACAGAGTTAAACTCACGTGTGGATTCAGTGGTGTGCAAACCCTTTCTGTGCAGAATCCCAAAACCGTTATTTCCAGCCCAATGCCGGCATACGTACTAAACAGCAGGAAACTTCGTCTAAAACTCAGGAGAAACGTTTCCTTGAAACTGCTCTGCTGTGCGTTCGTTCACCTAAGAGAGTTGAATCTATGTTGAGATTCAGCGAGTCAGAAACACGTGTCTTCTAGGAGCTGCGTTGGGATATTCGCGAGTGAATGGGACCATAGGCTGTACAGAGAAATATCTGCTCCTAAAACCAAAAGGGTGCTATCTAACTGAATGGTTGTCAATGTTTGCATTCAACTGACAGAGTTAAACTCACGTTTGGATTCAGCGGTTTGCAAAGCCTTTCGGTGCAGAATCCCAAAACTGGTATTTCCAGCCCAATGCTGGCATCCGTACTAAACAGCAGGAAATTTCGTCTAAAACTCAGGAGAAACGTTTCCTTGAAACTGCTCTGCTGTGCGTTCGTTCACCTAAGAGAGTTGAATCTATGTTGAGATTCAGCGAGTCAGAAACACGTGTCTTCTAGGAGCTGCGTTGGGATATTCGCGAGTGAATGGGACCATAGGATGTACAGAGAAATATCTGCTTCTAAAACCAAAAGGGTGCTATCAAACTGAATGGTTGTCAATGTGTGCATTCAACTGACAGAGTTAAACTCACGTGTGGATTCAGCGGTTTGCAAACGCTTTCTGTGCAGAATCCCAAAACCGGTATTTCCAGCCCAATGCCGGCATCCGTACTAAACAGCAGGAAACTTCGTCTAAAACTCAGGAGAAACGTTTCCATGAAACTGCTCTGCTGTGCGTTCGTTCACCTAAGAGAGTTGAATCTATGTTGAGATTCAGCGAGTCAGAAACACGTTTCTTCTAGGAGCTGCGTTGGGATATTCCCGAGTGAATGGGACCATAGGCTGTACAGAGAAATATCTGCTTCTAAAACCAAAACGGAGCTATCTAACTGGATGGTTGTCAATGTGTGCATTCAACTGACAAAGTTAAACTCACGTGTGGATTCAGCGGTTTGCAAACCCTTTCTTTGCAGAATCCCAAAACCGGTATTTCCAGCCCAATGCCGGCATCCGTACTAAACAGCAGGAAACTTCGTCTAAAACTCAGGAGAAACGTTTCCTTAAAACTGCTCTGCTGTGCGTTCGTTCACCTAAGAGAGTTGAATCTATGTTGAGATTCAGCGAGTCAGAAACACGTTTCTTCTAGGAGCTGCGTTGGGATATTCCCGAGTGAATGGGACCATAGGCTGTACAGAGAAATATCCGCTTCTAAAACCAAAGCGGAGCTTTCTAACTGAATGGTTGTCAATGTGTGCATTCAACTGACAGAGTTAAACTCACGTGTGGTTTCAGCGGTTTGCAGACCGTTTCTGTGCAGAATCCCAAAACCGGTATTTCCAGCCCAATGCCGGCATACGTACTAAACAGCAGGAAACTTCGTCTAAAACTCAGGAGAAAAGTTTCCTTGAAACTGCTCTGCTGTGCGTTCATTCACCTACGAGAGTTGAATCTATGTTGAGATTCAGCGAGTCAGAAACACGTTTCTTCTAGGAGCTGCGTTGGGATATTCCCGAGTGAATGTGACCACAGGCTGTACAGAGAAATATCTGCTTCTAAAACCAAAACGGAGCTATCAAACTGAATTTTTGTCAATGTGTGCATTCAACTGACAGAGTTAAACTCACGTGTGGATTCAGCGGTGTGCAAACCCTTTCTGTGCAGAATCCCAAAACCGTTATTTCCAGCCCAATGCCGGCATACGTACTAAACAGCAGGAAACTTCGTCTAAAACTCAGGAGAAACGTTTCCTTGAAACTGCTCTGCTGTGCGTTCGTTCACCTAAGAGAGTTGAATCTATGTTGAGATTCAGCGAGTCAGAAACACGTGTCTTCTAGGAGCTGCGTTGGGATATTCGCGAGTGAATGGGACCATAGGCTGTACAGAGAAATATCTGCTCCTAAAACCAAAAGGGTGCTATCTAACTGAATGGTTGTCAATGTGTGCATTCAACTGACAGAGTTAAACTCACGTTTGGATTCAGCGGTTTGCAAAGCCTTTCGGTGCAGAATCCCAAAACCGGTATTTCCAGCCCAATGCTGGCATCCGTACTAAACAGCAGGAAGTTTCGTCTAAAACTCAGGAGAAACGTTTCCTTGAAACTGCTCTGCTGTGCGTTCGTTCACCTAAGAGAGTTCAATCTATGTTGAGATTCAGCGAGTCCGAAACACGTTTCTTCTAGGAGCTGCGTTGGGATATTCCCGAGTGAATGGGACCATAGGCTGTACAGAGAAATATCTGCTCCTAAAACCAAAAGGGTGCTATCTAACTGAATGGTTGTCAATGTGTGCTTTCAACTGACAGAGTTAAACTCACGTTTGGATTCAGCGGTTTACAAACCCTTTTTGTGCAGAATCCCAAAACCGGTAATTCCAGCTCAATGCCGGCATACGTACTAAACAGCAGGAAACTTCGTCTAAAACTCAGGAGAAACGTTTCCTTGAAACTGCTCTGCTGTGCGTTCGTTCACCTAAGAGAGTTGAATCTATGTTGAGATTCAGCGAGTCAGAAACACGTTTCTTCTAGGAGCTGCGTTGGGATATTCCCGAGTGAATGGGACCATAGGCTGTACAGAGAAATATCTGCTTCTAAAAGCAAAACGGAGCTATCTAACTGGATGGTTGTCAATGTGTACATTCAACTGACAGAGTTAAACTCACGTGTGGATTCAGCGGTTTGCAAACCCTTTCTTTGTAGAATCCCAAAACCGGTATTTCCAGCCCAATGCCGGCATCCGTACTAAACAGCAGGAAACTTCGTCTAAAACTCAGGAGAAACGTTTCCTTGAAACTGCTCTGCTGTGCGTTCGTTCACCTAAGAGAGTTGAATCTATGTTGAGATTCAGCGAGTCAGAAACACGTTTCTTCTAGGAGCTGCGTTGGGATATTCCCGAGTGAATGGGACCATAGGCTGTACAGAGAAATATCCGCTTCTAAAACCAAAACGGAGCTTTCTAACTGAATGGTTGTCAATGTGTGCATTCAACTGACAGAGTTAAACTCACGTGTGCTTTCAGCGGTTTGCAGACCGTTTCTGTGCAGAATCCCAAAACCGGTATTTCCAGCCCAATGCCGGCATACGTACTAAACAGCAGGAAACTTCGTCTAAAACTCAGGAGAAAAGTTTCCTTGAAACTGCTCTGCTGTGCGTTCATTCACCTACGAGAGTTGAATCTATGTTGAGATTCAGCGAGTCAGAAACACGTTTCTTCTAGGAGCTGCGTTGGGATATTCCCGAGTGAATGTGACCACAGGCTGTACAGAGAAATATCTGCTTCTAAAACCAAAACGGAGCTATCAAACTGAATTTTTGTCAATGTGTGCATTCAACTGACAGAGTTAAACTCACGTGTGGATTCAGCGGTGTGCAAACCCTTTCTGTGCAGAATCCCAAAACCGTTATTTCCAGCCCAATGCCGGCATACGTACTAAACAGCAGGAAACTTCGTCTAAAACTCAGGAGAAACGTTTCCTTGAAACTGCTCTGCTGTGCGTTCGTTCACCTAAGAGAGTTGAATCTATATTGAGATTCAGCGAGTCAGAAACACCTGTCTTCTAGGAGCTGCGTTGGGATATTCGCGAGTGAATGGGACCATAGGCTGTACAGAGAAATATCTGCTCCTAAAACCAAAAGGGTGCTATCTAACTGAATGGTTGTCAATGTGTGCATTCAACTGACAGAGTTAAACTCACGTTTGGATTCAGCGGTTTACAAACCCTTTTTGTGCAGAATCCCAAAACCGGTAATTCCAGCTCACTGCCGGCATACGTACTAAACAGCAGGAAACTTCGTCTAAAACTCAGGAGAAACGCTTCTTTGAAACTGCTCTGCTGTGCGTTCGTTCACCTAAGAGAGTTGAATCTATGTTGAGATTCAGCGAGTCAGAAACACGTTTCTTCTAGGAGCTGCGTTGGGATATTCCCGAGTGAATGGGACCATAGGCTGTACAGAGAAATATCTGCTTCTAAAACCAAAAGGGTGCTATCAAACTGAATGGTTGTCAATGTGTGCATTCAACTGACAGAGTTAAACTCACGTGAGGATTCAGCGGTTTGCAAACGCTTTCTGTGCAGAATCCCAAAACCGGTATTTCCAGCCCAATGCCGGCATACGTACTAAACAGCAGGAAACTTCGTCTAAAACTCAGGAGAAAAGTTTCCTTGAAACTGCTCTGCTGTGCGTTCATTCACCTACGAGAGTTGAATCTATGTTGAGATTCAGCGAGTCAGAAACACGTTTCTTCTAGGAGCTGCGTTGGGATATTCCCGAGTGAATGTGACCACAGGCTGTACAGAGAAATATCTGCTTCTAAAACCAAAACGGAGCTATCAAACTGAATTTTTGTCAATGTGTGCATTCAACTGACAGAGTTAAACTCACGTGTGGATTCAGCGGTGTGCAAACCCTTTCTGTGCAGAATCCCAAAACCGTTATTTCCAGCCCAATGCCGGCATACGTACTAAACAGCAGGAAACTTCGTCTAAAACTCAGGAGAAACGTTTCCTTGAAACTGCTCTGCTGTGCGTTCGTTCACCTAAGAGAGTTGAATCTATGTTGAGATTCAGCGAGTCAGAAACACGTGTCTTCTAGGAGCTGCGTTGGGATATTCGCGAGTGAATGGGACCATAGGCTGTACAGAGAAATATCTGCTACTAAAACCAAAAGGGTGCTATCTAACTGAATGGTTGTCAATGTGTGCATTCAACTGACAGAGTTAAACTCACATTTGGATTCAGCGGTTTGCAAAGCCTTTCGGTGAAGAATCCCAAAACCGGTATTTCCAGCCCAATGCTGTCATCCGAACTAAACAGCAGGAAATTTCGTCTAAAACTCAGGAGAAACGTTTCCTTGAAACTGCTCTGCTGTGCGTTCGTTCACCTAAGAGAGTTGAATCTATGTTGAGATTCAGCGAGTCAGAAACACGTTTCTTCTAGGAGCTGCGTTGGGATATTCCCGAGTGAATGGGACCATAGGCTGTACAGAGAAATATCTGCTCCTAAAACCAAAAGGGTGCTATCTAACTGAATGGTTGTCAATGTGTGCATTCAACTGACAGAGTTAAACTCACGTTTGGATTCAGCGGTTTACAAACCCTTTTTGTGCAGAATCCCAAAACCGGTAATTCCAGCTCACTGCCGGCATACGTACTAAACAGCAGGAAACTTCGTCTAAAACTCAGGAGAAACGTTTCCTTGAAACTGCTCTGCTGTGCGTTCGTTCACCTAAGAGAGTTGAATCTATGTTGAGATTCAGCGAGTCAGAAACACGTTTCTTCTAGGAGCTGCGTTGGGATATTCCCGAGTGAATGGGACCATAGGCTGTACAGAGAAATATCCGCTTCTAAAACCAAAGCGGAGCTTTCTAACTGAATGGTTGTCAATATGTGCATTCAACTGACAGAGTTAAACTCACGTGTGGTTTCAGCGGTTTGCAGACCGTTTCTGTGCAGAATCCCAAAACCGGTATTTCCAGCCCAATGCCGGCATACGTACTAAACAGCAGGAAACTTCGTCTAAAACTCAGGAGAAACGTTTCCTTGAAACTGCTCTGCTGTGCGTTCATTCACCTACGAGAGTTGAATCTATGTTGAGATTCAGAGAGTCAGAAACACGTTTCTTCTAGGAGCTGCGTTGGGATATTCCCGAGTGAATGTGACCATAGGCTGTACAGAGAAATATCTGCTTCTAAAACCAAAACGGAGCTATCAAACTGAATTTTTGTCAATGTGTGCATTCAACTGACAGAGTTAAACTCACGTGTGGATTCAGTGGTGTGCAAACCCTTTCTGTGCAGAATCCCAAAACCGTTATTTCCAGCCCAATGCCGGCATACGTACTAAACAGCAGGAAACTTCGTCTAAAACTCAGGAGAAACGTTTCCTTGAAACTGCTCTGCTGTGCGTTCGTTCACCTAAGAGAGTTGAATCTATGTTGAGATTCAGCGAGTCAGAAACACGTGTCTTCTAGGAGCTGCGTTGGGATATTCGCGAGTGAATGGGACCATAGGCTGTACAGAGAAATATCTGCTCCTAAAACCAAAAGGGTGCTATCTAACTGAATGGTTGTCAATGTGTGCATTCAACTGACAGAGTTAAACTCACGTTTGGATTCAGCGGTTTGCAAAGCCTTTCGGTGCAGAATCCCAAAACTGGTATTTCCAGCCCAATGCTGGCATCCGTACTAAACAGCAGGAAATTTCGTCTAAAACTCAGGAGAAACGTTTCCTTGAAACTGCTCTGCTGTGCGTTCGTTCACCTAAGAGAGTTGAATCTATGTTGAGATTCAGCGAGTCAGAAACACGTGTCTTCTAGGAGCTGCGTTGGGATATTCGCGAGTGAATGGGACCATAGGATGTACAGAGAAATATCTGCTTCTAAAACCAAAAGGGTGCTATCAAACTGAATGGTTGTCAATGTGTGCATTCAACTGACAGAGTTAAACTCACGTGTGGATTCAGCGGTTTGCAAACGCTTTCTGTGCAGAATCCCAAAACCGGTATTTCCAGCCCAATGCCGGCATCCGTACTAAACAGCAGGAAACTTCGTCTAAAACTCAGGAGAAACGTTTCCATGAAACTGCTCTGCTGTGCGTTCGTTCACCTAAGAGAGTTGAATCTATGTTGAGATTCAGCGAGTAAGAAACACGTTTCTTCTAGGAGCTGCGTTGGGATATTCCCGAGTGAATGGGACCATAGGCTGTACAGAGAAATATCTGCTTCTAAAACCAAAACGGAGCTATCTAACTGGATGGTTGTCAATGTGTGCATTCAACTGACAAAGTTAAACTCACGTGTGGATTCAGCGGTTTGCAAACCCTTTCTTTGCAGAATCCCAAAACCGGTATTTCCAGTCCAATGCCGGCATCCGTACTAAACAGCAGGAAACTTCGTCTAAAACTCAGGAGAAACGTTTCCTTAAAACTGCTCTGCTGTGCGTTCGTTCACCTAAGAGAGTTGAATCTATGTTGAGATTCAGCGAGTCAGAAACACGTTTCTTCTAGGAGCTGCGTTGGGATATTCCCGAGTGAATGGGACCATAGGCTGTACAGAGAAATATCCGCTTCTAAAACCAAAGCGGAGCTTTCTAACTGAATGGTTGTCAATGTGTGCATTCAACTGACAGAGTTAAACTCACGTGTGGTTTCAGCGGTTTGCAGACCGTTTCTGTGCAGAATCCCAAAACCGGTATTTCCAGCCCAATGCCGGCATACGTACTAAACAGCAGGAAACTTCGTCTAAAACTCAGGAGAAACGTTTCCTTGAAACTGCTCTGCTGTGCGTTCATTCACCTACGAGAGTTGAATCTATGTTGAGATTCAGCGAGTCAGAAACACGTTTCTTCTAGGAGCTGCGTTGGGATATTCCCGAGTGAATGTGACCACAGGCTGTACAGAGAAATATCTGCTTCTAAAACCAAAACGGAGCTATCAAACTGAATTTTTGTCAATGTGTGCATTCAACTGACAGAGTTAAACTCACGTGTGGATTCAGCGGTGTGCAAACCCTTTCTGTGCAGAATCCCAAAACCGTTATTTCCAGCCCAATGCCGGCATACGTACTAAACAGCAGGAAACTTCGTCTAAAACTCAGGAGAAACGTTTCCTTGAAACTGCTCTGCTGTGCGTTCGTTCACCTAAGAGAGTTGAATCTATGTTGAGATTCAGCGAGTCAGAAACACGTGTCTTCTAGGAGCTGCGTTGGGATATTCGCGAGTGAATGGGACCATAGGCTGTACAGAGAAATATCTGCTCCTAAAACCAAAAGGGTGCTATCTAACTGAATGGTTGTCAATGTGTGCATTCAACTGACAGAGTTAAACTCACGTTTGGATTCAGCGGTTTGCAAAGCCTTTCGGTGCAGAATCCCAAAACCGGTATTTCCAGCCCAATGCTGGCATCCGTACTAAACAGCAGGAAGTTTCGTCTAAAACTCAGGAGAAACGTTTCCTTGAAACTGCTCTGCTGTGCGTTCGTTCACCTAAGAGAGTTCAATCTATGTTGAGATTCAGCGAGTCCGAAACACGTTTCTTCTAGGAGCTGCGTTGGGATATTCCCGAGTGAATGGGACCATAGGCTGTACAGAGAAATATCTGCTCCTAAAACCAAAAGGGTGCTATCTAACTGAATGGTTGTCAATGTGTGCTTTCAACTGACAGAGTTAAACTCACGTTTGGATTCAGCGGTTTACAAACCCTTTTTGTGCAGAATCCCAAAACCTGTAATTCCAGCTCAATGCCGGCATACGTACTAAACAGCAGGAAACTTCGTCTAAAACTCAGGAGAAACGTTTCCTTGAAACTGCTCTGCTGTGCGTTCGTTCACCTAAGAGAGTTGAATCTATGTTGAGATTCAGCGAGTCAGAAACACGTGTCTTCTAGGAGCTGCGTTGGGATATTCGCGAGTGAATGGGACCATAGGCTGTACAGAGAAATATCTGCTCCTAAAACCAAAAGGGTGCTATCTAACTGAATGGTTGTCAATGTGTGCATTCAACTGACAGAGTTAAACTCACGTTTGGATTCAGCGGTTTGCAAAGCCTTTCGGTGCAGAATCCCAAAACCGGTATTTCCAGCCCAATGCCGGCATCCGTACTAAACAGCAGGAAACTTCGTCTAAAACTCAGGAGAAACGTTTCCTTAAAACTGCTCTGCTGTGCGTTCGTTCACCTAAGAGAGTTGAATCTATGTTGAGATTCACCGAGTCAGAAACACGTTTCTTCTAGGAGCTGCGTTGGGATATTCCCGAGTGAATGGGACCATAGGCTGTACAGAGAAATATCCGCTTCTAAAACCAAAGCGGAGCTTTCTAACTGAATGGTTGTCAATGTGTGCATTCAACTGACAGAGTTAAACTCACGTGTGGTTTCAGCGGTTTGCAGACCGTTTCTGTGCAGAATCCCAAAACCGGTATTTCCAGCCCAATGCCGGCATACGTACTAAACAGCAGGAAACTTCGTCTAAAACTCAGGAGAAAAGTTTCCTTGAAACTGCTCTGCTGTGCGTTCATTCACCTACGAGAGTTGAATCTATGTTGAGATTCAGCGAGTCAGAAACACGTTTCTTCTAGGAGCTGCGTTGGGATATTCCCGAGTGAATGTGACCACAGGCTGTACAGAGAAATATCTGCTTCTAAAACCAAAACGGAGCTATCAAACTGAATTTTTGTCAATGTGTGCATTCAACTGACAGAGTTAAACTCACGTGTGGATTCAGCGGTGTGCAAACCCTTTCTGTGCAGAATCCCAAAACCGTTATTTCCAGCCCAATGCCGGCATACGTACTAAACAGCAGGAAACTTCGTCTAAAACTCAGGAGAAACGTTTCCTTGAAACTGCTCTGCTGTGCGTTCGTTCACCTAAGAGAGTTGAATCTATGTTGAGATTCAGCGAGTCAGAAACACGTGTCTTCTAGGAGCTGCGTTGGGATATTCGCGAGTGAATGGGACCATAGGCTGTACAGAGAAATATCTGCTCCTAAAACCAAAAGGGTGCTATCTAACTGAATGGTTGTCAATGTGTGCATTCAACTGACAGAGTTAAACTCACGTTTGGATTCAGCGGTTTGCAAAGCCTTTCGGTGCAGAATCCCAAAACCGGTATTTCCAGCCCAATGCTGGCATCCGTACTAAACAGCAGGAAGTTTCGTCTAAAACTCAGGAGAAACGTTTCCTTGAAACTGCTCTGCTGTGCGTTCGTTCACCTAAGAGAGTTCAATCTATGTTGAGATTCAGCGAGTCCGAAACACGTTTCTTCTAGGAGCTGCGTTGGGATATTCCCGAGTGAATGGGACCATAGGCTGTACAGAGAAATATCTGCTCCTAAAACCAAAAGGGTGCTATCTAACTGAATGGTTGTCAATGTGTGCTTTCAACTGACAGAGTTAAACTCACGTTTGGATTCAGCGGTTTACAAACCCTTTTTGTGCAGAATCCCAAAACCGGTAATTCCAGCTCAATGCCGGCATACGTACTAAACAGCAGGAAACTTCGTCTAAAACTCAGGAGAAACGTTTCCTTGAAACTGCTCTGCTGTGCGTTCGTTCACCTAAGAGAGTTGAATCTATGTTGAGATTCAGCGAGTCAGAAACACGTGTCTTCTAGGAGCTGCGTTGGGATATTCGCGAGTGAATGGGACCATAGGCTGTACAGAGAAATATCTGCTCCTAAAACCAAAAGGGTGCTATCTAACTGAATGGTTGTCAATGTGTGCATTCAACTGACAGAGTTAAACTCACGTTTGGATTCAGCGGTTTGCAAAGCCTTTCGGTGCAGAATCCCAAAACTGGTATTTCCAGCCCAATGCTGGCATCCGTACTAAACAGCAGGAAATTTCGTCTAAAACTCAGGAGAAACGTTTCCTTGAAACTGCTCTGCTGTGCGTTCGTTCACCTAAGAGAGTTGAATCTATGTTGAGATTCAGCGAGTCAGAAACACGTGTCTTCTAGGAGCTGCGTTGGGATATTCGCGAGTGAATGGGACCATAGGATGTACAGAGAAATATCTGCTTCTAAAACCAAAAGGGTGCTATCAAACTGAATGGTTGTCAATGTGTGCATTCAACTGACAGAGTTAAACTCACGTGTGGATTCAGCGGTGTGCAAACGCTTTCTGTGCAGAATCCCAAAACCGGTATTTCCAGCCCAATGCCGGCATCCGTACTAAACAGCAGGAAACTTCGTCTAAAACTCAGGAGAAACGTTTCCATGAAACTGCTCTGCTGTGCGTTCGTTCACCTAAGAGAGTTGAATCTATGTTGAGATTCAGCGAGTCAGAAACACGTTTCTTCTAGGAGCTGCGTTGGGATATTCCCGAGTGAATGGGACCATAGGCTGTACAGAGAAATATCTGCTTCTAAAACCAAAACGGAGCTATCTAACTGGATAGTTGTCAATGTGTGCATTCAACTGACAAAGTTAAACTCACGTGTGGATTCAGCGGTTTGCAAACCCTTTCTTTGCAGAATCCCAAAACCGGTATTTCCAGCCCAATGCCGGCATCCGTACTAAACAGCAGGAAACTTCGTCTAAAACTCAGGAGAAACGTTTCCTTAAAACTGCTCTGCTGTGCGTTCGTTCACCTAAGAGAGTTGAATCTATGTTGAGATTCAGCGAGTCAGAAACACGTTTCTTCTAGGAGCTGCGTTGGGATATTCCCGAGTGAATGGGACCATAGGCTGTACAGAGAAATATCCGCTTCTAAAACCAAAGCGGAGCTTTCTAACTGAATGGTTGTCAATGTGTGCATTCAACTGACAGAGTTAAACTCACGTGTGGTTTCAGCGGTTTGCAGACCGTTTCTGTGCAGAATCCCAAAACCGGTATTTCCAGCCCAATGCCGGCATACGTACTAAACAGCAGGAAACTTCGTCTAAAACTCAGGAGAAAAGTTTCCTTGAAACTGCTCTGCTGTGCGTTCATTCACCTACGAGAGTTGAATCTATGTTGAGATTCAGCGAGTCAGAAACACGTTTCTTCTAGGAGCTGCGTTGGGATATTCCCGAGTGAATGTGACCACAGGCTGTACAGAGAAATATCTGCTTCTAAAACCAAAACGGAGCTATCAAACTGAATTTTTGTCAATGTGTGCATTCAACTGACAGAGTTAAACTCACGTGTGGATTCAGCGGTGTGCAAACCCTTTCTGTGCAGAATCCCAAAACCGTTATTTCCAGCCCAATGCCGGCATACGTACTAAACAGCAGGAAACTTCGTCTAAAACTCAGGAGAAACGTTTCCTTGAAACTGCTCTGCTGTGCGTTCGTTCACCTAAGAGAGTTGAATCTATGTTGAGATTCAGCGAGTCAGAAACACGTGTCTTCTAGGAGCTGCGTTGGGATATTCGCGAGTGAATGGGACCATAGGCTGTACAGAGAAATATCTGCTCCTAAAACCAAAAGGGTGCTATCTAACTGAATGGTTGTCAATGTGTGCATTCAACTGACAGAGTTAAACTCACGTTTGGATTCAGCGGTTTGCAAAGCCTTTCGGTGCAGAATCCCAAAACCGGTATTTCCAGCCCAATGCTGGCATCCGTACTAAACAGCAGGAAGTTTCGTCTAAAACTCAGGAGAAACGTTTCCTTGAAACTGCTCTGCTGTGCGTTCGTTCACCTAAGAGAGTTCAATCTATGTTGAGATTCAGCGAGTCCGAAACACGTTTCTTCTAGGAGCTGCGTTGGGATATTCCCGAGTGAATGGGACCATAGGCTGTACAGAGAAATATCTGCTCCTAAAACCAAAAGGGTGCTATCTAACTGAATGGTTGTCAATGTGTGCTTTCAACTGACAGAGTTAAACTCACGTTTGGATTCAGCGGTTTACAAACCCTTTTTGTGCAGAATCCCAAAACCGGTAATTCCAGCTCAATGCCGGCATACGTACTAAACAGCAGGAAACTTCGTCTAAAACTCAGGAGAAACGTTTCCTTGAAACTGCTCTGCTGTGCGTTCGTTCACCTAAGAGAGTTGAATCTATGTTGAGATTCAGCGAGTCAGAAACACGTTTCTTCTAGGAGCTGCGTTGGGATATTCCCGAGTGAATGGGACCATAGGCTGTACAGAGAAATATCTGCTTCTAAAACCAAAAGGGTGCTATCAAACTGAATGGTTGTCAATGTGTGCATTCAACTGACAGAGTTAAACTCACGTGAGGATTCAGCGGTTTGCAAACGCTTTCTGTGCAGAATCCCAAAACCGGTATTTCCAGCCCAATGCCGGCATACGTACTAAACAGCAGGAAACTTCGTCTAAAACTCAGGAGAAAAGTTTCCTTGAAACTGCTCTGCTGTGCGTTCATTCACCTACGAGAGTTGAATCTATGTTGAGATTCAGCGAGTCAGAAACACGTTTCTTCTAGGAGCTGCGTTGGGATATTCCCGAGTGAATGTGACCACAGGCTGTACAGAGAAATATCTGCTTCTAAAACCAAAACGGAGCTATCAAACTGAATTTTTGTCAATGTGTGCATTCAACTGACAGAGTTAAACTCACGTGTGGATTCAGCGGTGTGCAAACCCTTTCTGTGCAGAATCCCAAAACCGTTATTTCCAGCCCAATGCCGGCATACGTACTAAACAGCAGGAAACTTCGTCTAAAACTCAGGAGAAACGTTTCCTTGAAACTGCTCTGCTGTGCGTTCGTTCACCTAAGAGAGTTGAATCTATATTGAGATTCAGCGAGTCAGAAACACCTGTCTTCTAGGAGCTGCGTTGGGATATTCGCGAGTGAATGGGACCATAGGCTGTACAGAGAAATATCTGCTCCTAAAACCAAAAGGGTGCTATCTAACTGAATGGTTGTCAATGTGTGCATTCAACTGACAGAGTTAAACTCACATTTGGATTCAGCGGTTTGCAAAGCCTTTCGGTGCAGAATCCCAAAACCGGTATTTCCAGCCCAATGCTGGCATCCGTACTAAACAGCAGGAAATTTCGTCTAAAACTCAGGAGAAACGTTTCCTTGAAACTGCTCTGCTGTGCGTTCGTTCACCTAAGAGAGTTGAATCTATGTTGAGATTCAGCGAGTCAGAAACACGTTTCTTCTAGGAGCTGCGTTGGGATATTCCTGAGTGAATGGGACCATAGGCTGTACAGAGAAATATCTGCTCCTAAAACCAAAAGGGTGCTATCTAACTGAATGGTTGTCAATGTGTGCATTCAACTGACAGAGTTAAACTCACGTTTGGATTCAGCGGTTTACAAACCATTTTTGTGCAGAATCCCAAAACCGGTAATTCCAGCTCACTGCCGGCATACGTACTAAACAGCAGGAAACTTCGTCTAAAACTCAGGAGAAACGTTTCCTTGAAACTGCTCTGCTGTGCGTTCGTTCACCTAAGAGAGTTGAATCTATGTTGAGATTCAGCGAGTCAGAAACACGTTTCTTCTAGGAGCTGCGTTGGGATATTCCCGAGTGAATGGGACCATAGGCTGTACAGAGAAATATCTGCTTCTAAAACCAAAAGGGTGCTATCAAACTGAATTTTTGTCAATGTGTGCATTCAACTGACAGAGTTAAACTCACGTGTGGATTCATTGGTGTGCAAACCCTTTCTGTGCAGAATCCCAAAACCGTTATTTCCAGCCCAATGCCGGCATACGTACTAAACAGCAGGAAACTTCGTCTAAAACTCAGGAGAAACGTTTCCTTGAAACTGCTCTGCTGTGCGTTCGTTCACCTAAGAGAGTTGAATCTATGTTGAGATTCAGCGAGTCAGAAACACGTGTCTTCTAGGAGCTGCGTTGGGATATTCGTGAGTGATTGGGACCATAGGCTGTACAGAGAAATATCTGCTCCTAAAACCAAAAGGGTGCTATCTAACTGAATGGTTGTCAATGTGTGCATTCAACTGACAGAGTTAAACTCACATTTGGATTCAGCGGTTTGCAAAGCCTTTCGGTGCAGAATCCCAAAACCGGTATTTCCAGCCCAATGCTGACATCCGTACTAAACAGCAGGAAATTTCGTCTAAAACTCAGGAGAAACGTTTCCTTGAAACTGCTCTGCTGTGCGTTCGTTCACCTAAGAGAGTTGAATCTATGTTGAGATTCAGCGAGTCAGAAACACGTTTCTTCTAGGAGCTGCGTTGGGATATTCCCGAGTGAATGGGACCATAGGCTGTACAGAGAAATATCTGCTCCTAAAACCAAAAGGGTGCTATCTAACTGAATGGTTGTCAATGTGTGCATTCAACTGACAGAGTTAAACTCACGTTTGGATTCAGCGGTTTACAAACCCTTTTTGTGCAGAATCCCAAAACCGGTAATTCCAGCTCACTGCCGGCATACGTACTAAACAGCAGGAAACTTCGTCTAAAACTCAGGAGAAACGCTTCTTTGAAACTGCTCTGCTGTGCGTTCGTTCACCTAAGAGAGTTGAATCTATGTTGAGATTCAGCGAGTCAGAAACACGTTTCTTCTAGGAGCTGCGTTGGGATATTCCCGAGTGAATGGGACCATAGGCTGTACAGAGAAATATCTGCTTCTAAAACCAAAAGGGTGCTATCAAACTGAATGGTTGTCAATGTGTGCATTCAACTGACAGAGTTAAACTCACGTGATGATTCAGCGGTTTGCAAACGCTTTCTGTGCAGAATCCCAAAACCGGTATTTCCAGCCCAATGCCCCCATACGTACTAAACAGCAGGAAACTTCGTCAAAAACTCAGGAGAAACGTTTCCATGAAACTGCTCTGCTGTGCGTTCGTTCACCTAAGAGAGTTGAATCTATGTTGAGATTCAGCGAGTCAGAAACACGTTTCTTCTAGGAGCTGCGTTGGGATATTCCCGAGTGAATGGGACCATAGGCTGTACAGAGAAATATCTGCTTCTAAAACCAAAACGGAGCTATCTAACTGGATGGTTGTCAATGTGTGCATTCAACTGACAGAGTTAAACTCACGTGTGGATTCAGCGGTTTGCAAACCCTTTCTGTGCAGAATCCGAAAACCGGTATTTCCAGCCCAATGCCGGCATCCGTACTAAACAGCAGGAAATTTCGTCTAAAACTCAGGAGAAACGTTTCCTTGAAATTGCTCTGCTGTACGTTCGTTCACCTAAGAGAGGTGAATCTTTGTTGAGGTTCAGCGAGTCAGAAACACGTTTCTTCTAGGAGCTGCGTTGGGATATTCCCGAGTGAATGGGACCATAGGCTGTACAGAGAAATATCTGCTCCTAAAACCAAAAGGGTGCTATCTAACTGAATGGTTGTCAATGTGTGCATTCAACTGACAGAGTTAAACTCACGTGTGGATTCAGCGGTTTGCAAACCCTTTCTGTGCAGAATCCCAAAACCGGTATTTCCAGCCCAATGCCGGCATCCGTCCTAAACAGCAGGAAACTTCGTCTAAAACTCAGGAGAAACGTTTCCTTGAAACTGCTCTGCTGTGCGTTCGTTCACCTAAGAGAGTTGAATCTATGTTGAGATTCAGCGAGTCAGAAACACGTTTCTTCTAGGAGCTGCGTTGGGATATTCCCGAGTGAATGGGACCATAGGCTGTACAGAGAAATATCCGCTTCTAAAACCAAAGCGGAGCTTTATAACTGAATGGTTGTCAATGTGTGCATTCAACTGACAGAGTTAAACTCACGTGTGGTTTCAGCGGTTTGCAGACCGTTTCTGTGCAGAATCCCAAAACCGGTATTTCCAGCCCAATGCCGGCATACGTACTAAACAGCAGGAAACTTCGTCTAAAACTCAGGAGAAAAGTTTCCTTGAAACTGCTCTGCTGTGCGTTCATTCACCTACGAGAGTTGAATCTATGTTGAGATTCAGAGAGTCAGAAACACGTTTCTTCTAGGAGCTGCGTTGGGATATTCCCGAGTGAATGTGACCATAGGCTGTACAGAGAAATATCTGCTTCTAAAACCAAAACGGAGCTATCAAACTGAATTTTTGTCAATGTGTGCATTCAACTGACAGAGTTAAACTCACGTGTGGATTCAGTGGTGTGCAAACCCTTTCTGTGCAGAATCCCAAAACCGTTATTTCCAGCCCAATGCCGGCATACGTACTAAACAGCAGGAAACTTCGTCTAAAACTCAGGAGAAACGTTTCCTTGAAACTGCTCTGCTGTGCGCTCGTTCACCTAAGAGAGTTGAATCTATGTTGAGATTCAGCGAGTCAGAAACACGTTTCTTCTAGGAGCTGCGTTGGGATATTCCTGAGTGAATGGGACCATAGGCTGTACAGAGAAATATCTGCTCCTAAAACCAAAAGGGTGCTATCTAACTGGATGGATGTCAATGTGTGCATTCAACTGACAGAGTTAAACTCACGTTTGGATTCAGCGGTTTACAAACCCTTTTTGTGCAGAATCCCAAAACCGGTAATTCCAGCTCACTGCCGGCATACGTACTAAACAGCAGGAAACTTCGTCTAAAACTCAGGAGAAACGTTTCCTTGAAACTGCTCTGCTGTGCGTTCGTTCACCTAAGAGAGTTGAATCTATGTTGAGATTCAGCGAGTCAGAAACACGTTTCTTCTAGGAGCTGCGTTGGGATATTCCCGAGTGAATGGGACCATAGGCTGTACAGAGAAATATCTGCTTCTAAAACCAAAAGGGTGCTATCAAACTGAATTTTTGTCAATGTGTGCATTCAACTGACAGAGTTAAACTCACGTGTGGATTCAGCGGTGTGCAAACCCTTTCTGTGCAGAATCCCAAAACCGTTATTTCCAGCCCAATGCCGGCATACGTACTAAACAGCAGGAAACTTCGTCTAAAACTCAGGAGAAACGTTTCCTTGAAACTGCTCTGCTGTGCGTTCGTTCACCTAAGAGAGTTGAATCTATGTTGAGATTCAGCGAGTCAGAAACACGTGTCTTCTAGGAGCTGCGTTGGGATATTCGCGAGTGAATGGGACCATAGGCTGTACAGAGAAATATCTGCTCCTAAAACCAAAAGGGTGCTATCTAACTGAATGGTTGTCAATGTGTGCATTCAACTGACAGAGTTAAACTCACATTTGGATTCAGCGGTTTGCAAAGCCTTTCGGTGCAGAATCCCAAAACCGGTATTTCCAGCCCAATGCTGGCATCCGTACTAAACAGCAGGAAATTTCGTCTAAAACTCAGGAGAAACGTTTCCTTGAAACTGCTCTGCTGTGCGTTCGTTCACCTAAGAGAGTTGAATCTATGTTGAGATTCAGCGAGTCAGAAACACGTTTCTTCTAGGAGCGGCATTGGGATATTCCCGAGTGAATGGGACCATAGGCTGTACAGAGAAATATCTGCTCCTAAAACCAAAAGGGTGCTATCTAACTGAATGGTTGTCAATGTGTGCATTCAACTGACAGAGTTAAACTCACGTTTGGATTCAGCGGTTTACAAACCCTTTTTGTGCAGAATCCCAAAACCGGTAATTCCAGCTCACTGCCGGCATACGTACTAAACAGCAGGAAACTTCGTCTAAAACTCAGGAGAAACGCTTCTTTGAAACTGCTTTGCTGTGCGTTCGTTCACCTAAGAGAGTTGAATCTATGTTGAGATTCAGCGAGTCAGAAACACGTTTCTTCTAGGAGCTGCGTTGGGATATTCCCGAGTGAATGGGACCATAGGCTGTACAGAGAAATATCTGCTTCTAAAACCAAAACGGAGCTATCTAACTGGATGGTTGTCAATGTGTGCATTCAACTGACAGAGTTAAACTCACGTGTGGATTCAGAGGTTTGCAAACCCTTTCTGTGCAGAATCCGAAAACCGGTATTTCCAGCCCAATGCCGGCATCCGTACTAAACAGCAGGAAATTTCGTCTAAAACTCAGGAGAAACTTTTCCTTGAAACTGCTCTGCTGTACGTTCGTTCACCTAAGAGAGGTGAATCTATGTTGAGGTTCAGCGAGTCAGAAACACTTTTCTTCTAGGAGCTGCGTTGGGATATTCCCGAGTGAATGGGACCATAGGCTGTACAGAGAAATATCTGCTCCTAAAACCAAAAGGGTGCTATCTAACTGAATGGTTGTCAATGTGTGCATTCAACTGACAGAGTTAAACTCACGTGTGGATTCAGCGGTTTGCAAACCCTTTCTGTGCAGAATCCCAAAACCGGTATTTCCAGCCCAATGCCGGCATCCGTCCTAAACAGCAGGAAACTTCGTCTAAAACTCAGGAGAAACGTTTCCTTGAAACTGCTCTGCTGTGCGTTCGTTCACCTAAGAGAGTTGAATCTATGTTGAGATTCAGCGAATCAGAAACACGTTTCTTCTAGGAGCTGCGTTGGGATATTCCCGAGTGAATGGGACCATAGGCTGTACAGAGAAATATCTGCTTCTAAAACCAAAACGGAGCTGTCAAACTGAATTTTTGTCAATGTGTGCATTCAACTGACAGAGTTAAACTCACGTGTGGATTCAGCGGTGTGCAAACCCTTTCTGTGCAGAATCCCAAAACCGTTATTTCCAGCCCAATGCCGGCATACGTACTAAACAGCAGGAAACTTCGTCTAAAACTCAGGAGAAACGTTTCCTTGAAACTGCTCTGCTGTGCGTTCGTTCACCTAAGAGAGTTGAATCTATGTTGAGGTTCAGCGAGTCAGAAACACGTGTCTTCTAGGAGCTGCGTTGGGATATTCGCGAGTGAATGGGACCATAGGCTGTACAGAGAAATATCTGCTACTAAAACCAAAAGGGTGCTATCTAACTGAATGGTTGTCAATGTGTGCATTCAACTGACAGAGTTAAACTCACATTTGGATTCAGCGGTTTGCAAAGCCTTTCGGTGAAGAATCCCAAAACCGGTATTTCCAGCCCAATGCTGTCATCCGAACTAAACAGCAGGAAATTTCGTCTAAAACTCAGGAGAAACGTTTCCTTGAAACTGCTCTGCTGTGCGTTCGTTCACCTAAGAGAGTTGAATCTATGTTGAGATTCAGCGAGTCAGAAACACGTTTCTTCTAGGAGCTGCGTTGGGATATTCCCGAGTGAATGGGACCATAGGCTGTACAGAGAAATATCTGCTCCTAAAACCAAAAGGGTGCTATCTAACTGAATGGTTGTCAATGTGTGCATTCAACTGACAGAGTTAAACTCACGTTTGGATTCAGCGGTTTACAAACCCTTTTTGTGCAGAATCCCAAAACCGGTAATTCCAGCTCACTGCCGGCATACGTACTAAACAGCAGGAAACTTCGTCTAAAACTCAGGAGAAACGTTTCCTTGAAACTGCTCTGCTGTGCGTTCGTTCACCTAAGAGAGTTGAATCTATGTTGAGATTCAGCGAGTCAGAAACACGTTTCTTCTAGGAGCTGCGTTGGGATATTCCCGAGTGAATGGGACCATAGGCTGTACAGAGAAATATCCGCTTCTAAAACCAAAGCGGAGCTTTATAACTGAATGGTTGTCAATGTGTGCATTCAACTGACAGAGTTAAACTCACGTGTGGTTTCAGCGGTTTGCAGACCGTTTCTGTGCAGAATCCCAAAACCGGTATTTCCAGCCCAATGCCGGCATACGTACTAAACAGCAGGAAACTTCGTCTAAAACTCAGGAGAAAAGTTTCCTTGAAACTGCTCTGCTGTGCGTTCATTCACCTACGAGAGTTGAATCTATGTTGAGATTCAGAGAGTCAGAAACACGTTTCTTCTAGGAGCTGCGTTGGGATATTCCCGAGTGAATGTGACCATAGGCTGTACAGAGAAATATCTGCTTCTAAAACCAAAACGGAGCTATCAAACTGAATTTTTGTCAATGTGTGCATTCAACTGACAGAGTTAAACTCACGTGTGGATTCAGTGGTGTGCAAACCCTTTCTGTGCAGAATCCCAAAACCGTTATTTCCAGCCCAATGCCGGCATACGTACTAAACAGCAGGAAACTTCGTCTAAAACTCAGGAGAAACGTTTCCTTGAAACTGCTCTGCTGTGCGCTCGTTCACCTAAGAGAGTTGAATCTATGTTGAGATTCAGCGAGTCAGAAACACGTTTCTTCTAGGAGCTGCGTTGGGATATTCCTGAGTGAATGGGACCATAGGCTGTACAGAGAAATATCTGCTCCTAAAACCAAAAGGGTGCTATCTAACTGGATGGATGTCAATGTGTGCATTCAACTGACAGAGTTAAACTCACGTTTGGATTCAGCGGTTTACAAACCCTTTTTGTGCAGAATCCCAAAACCGGTAATTCCAGCTCACTGCCGGCATACGTACTAAACAGCAGGAAACTTCGTCTAAAACTCAGGAGAAACGTTTCCTTGAAACTGCTCTGCTGTGCGTTCGTTCACCTAAGAGAGTTGAATCTATGTTGAGATTCAGCGAGTCAGAAACACGTTTCTTCTAGGAGCTGCGTTGGGATATTCCCGAGTGAATGGGACCATAGGCTGTACAGAGAAATATCTGCTTCTAAAACCAAAAGGGTGCTATCAAACTGAATTTTTGTCAATGTGTGCATTCAACTGACAGAGTTAAACTCACGTGTGGATTCAGCGGTGTGCAAACCCTTTCTGTGCAGAATCCCAAAACCGTTATTTCCAGCCCAATGCCGGCATACGTACTAAACAGCAGGAAACTTCGTCTAAAACTCAGGAGAAACGTTTCCTTGAAACTGCTCTGCTGTGCGTTCGTTCACCTAAGAGAGTTGAATCTATGTTGAGATTCAGCGAGTCAGAAACACGTGTCTTCTAGGAGCTGCGTTGGGATATTCGCGAGTGAATGGGACCATAGGCTGTACAGAGAAATATCTGCTCCTAAAACCAAAAGGGTGCTATCTAACTGAATGGTTGTCAATGTGTGCATTCAACTGACAGAGTTAAACTCACATTTGGATTCAGCGGTTTGCAAAGCCTTTCGGTGCAGAATCCCAAAACCGGTATTTCCAGCCCAATGCTGGCATCCGTACTAAACAGCAGGAAATTTCGTCTAAAACTCAGGAGAAACGTTTCCTTGAAACTGCTCTGCTGTGCGTTCGTTCACCTAAGAGAGTTGAATCTATGTTGAGATTCAGCGAGTCAGAAACACGTTTCTTCTAGGAGCGGCATTGGGATATTCCCGAGTGAATGGGACCATAGGCTGTACAGAGAAATATCTGCTCCTAAAACCAAAAGGGTGCTATCTAACTGAATGGTTGTCAATGTGTGCATTCAACTGACAGAGTTAAACTCACGTTTGGATTCAGCGGTTTACAAACCCTTTTTGTGCAGAATCCCAAAACCGGTAATTCCAGCTCACTGCCGGCATACGTACTAAACAGCAGGAAACTTCGTCTAAAACTCAGGAGAAACGCTTCTTTGAAACTGCTTTGCTGTGCGTTCGTTCACCTAAGAGAGTTGAATCTATGTTGAGATTCAGCGAGTCAGAAACACGTTTCTTCTAGGAGCTGCGTTGGGATATTCCCGAGTGAATGGGACCATAGGCTGTACAGAGAAATATCTGCTTCTAAAACCAAAAGGGTGCTATCAAACTGAATGGTTGTCAATGTGTGCATTCAACTGACAGAGTTAAACTCACGTGAGGATTCAGCGGTTTGCAAACGCTTTCTGTGCAGAATCCCAAAACCGGTATTTCCAGCCCAATGCCGGCATCCGTACTAAACAGCAGGAAACTTCGTCTAAAACTCAGGAGAAACGTTTCCATGAAACTGCTCTGCTGTGCGTTCGTTCACCTAAGAGAGTTGAATCTATGTTGAGATTCAGCGAGTCAGAAACACGTTTCTTCTAGGAGCTGCGTTGGGATATTCCCGAGTGAATGGGACCATAGGCTGTACAGAGAAATATCCGCTTCTAAAACCAAAACGGAGCTTTCTAACTGAATGGTTGTCAATGTGTGCATTCAACTGACAGAGTTAAACTCACGTGTGCTTTCAGCGGTTTGCAGACCGTTTCTGTGCAGAATCCCAAAACCGGTATTTCCAGCCCAATGCCGGCATACGTACTAAACAGCAGGAAACTTCGTCTAAAACTCAGGAGAAAAGTTTCCTTGAAACTGCTCTGCTGTGCGTTCATTCACCTACGAGAGTTGAATCTATGTTGAGATTCAGCGAGTCAGAAACACGTTTCTTCTAGGAGCTGCGTTGGGATATTCCCGAGTGAATGTGACCACAGGCTGTACAGAGAAATATCTGCTTCTAAAACCAAAACGGAGCTATCAAACTGAATTTTTGTCAATGTGTGCATTCAACTGACAGAGTTAAACTCACGTGTGGATTCAGCGGTGTGCAAACCCTTTCTGTGCAGAATCCCAAAACCGTTATTTCCAGCCCAATGCCGGCATACGTACTAAACAGCAGGAAACTTCGTCTAAAACTCAGGAGAAACGTTTCCTTGAAACTGCTCTGCTGTGCGTTCGTTCACCTAAGAGAGTTGAATCTATATTGAGATTCAGCGAGTCAGAAACACCTGTCTTCTAGGAGCTGCGTTGGGATATTCGCGAGTGAATGGGACCATAGGCTGTACAGAGAAATGTCTGCTCCTAAAACCAAAAGGGTGCTATCTAACTGAATGGTTGTCAATGTGTGCATTCAACTGACAGAGTTAAACTCACGTTTGGATTCAGCGGTTTACAAACCCTTTTTGTGCAGAATCCCAAAACCGGTAATTCCAGCTCACTGCCGGCATACGTACTAAACAGCAGGAAACTTCGTCTAAAACTCAGGAGAAACGCTTCTTTGAAACTGCTCTGCTGTGCGTTCGTTCACCTAAGAGAGTTGAATCTATGTTGAGATTCAGCGAGTCAGAAACACGTTTCTTCTAGGAGCTGCGTTGGGATATTCCCGAGTGAATGGGACCATAGGCTGTACAGAGAAATATCTGCTTCTAAAACCAAAAGGGTGCTATCAAACTGAATGGTTGTCAATGTGTGCATTCAACTGACAGAGTTAAACTCACGTGAGGATTCAGCGGTTTGCAAACGCTTTCTGTGCAGAATCCCAAAACCGGTATTTCCAGCCCAATGCCGGCATACGTACTAAACAGCAGGAAACTTCGTCTAAAACTCAGGAGAAAAGTTTCCTTGAAACTGCTCTGCTGTGCGTTCATTCACCTACGAGAGTTGAATCTATGTTGAGATTCAGCGAGTCAGAAACACGTTTCTTCTAGGAGCTGCGTTGGGATATTCCCGAGTGAATGTGACCACAGGCTGTACAGAGAAATATCTGCTTCTAAAACCAAAACGGAGCTATCAAACTGAATTTTTGTCAATGTGTGCATTCAACTGACAGAGTTAAACTCACGTGTGGATTCAGCGGTGTGCAAACCCTTTCTGTGCAGAATCCCAAAACCGTTATTTCCAGCCCAATGCCGGCATACGTACTAAACAGCAGGAAACTTCGTCTAAAACTCAGGAGAAACGTTTCCTTGAAACTGCTCTGCTGTGCGTTCGTTCACCTAAGAGAGTTGAATCTATATTGAGATTCAGCGAGTCAGAAACACCTGTCTTCTAGGAGCTGCGTTGGGATATTCGCGAGTGAATGGGACCATAGGCTGTACAGAGAAATATCTGCTCCTAAAACCAAAAGGGTGCTATCTAACTGAATGGTTGTCAATGTGTGCATTCAACTGACAGAGTTAAACTCACATTTGGATTCAGCGGTTTGCAAAGCCTTTCGGTGCAGAATCCCAAAACCGGTATTTCCAGCCCAATGCTGGCATCCGTACTAAACAGCAGGAAATTTCGTCTAAAACTCAGGAGAAACGTTTCCTTGAAACTGCTCTGCTGTGCGTTCGTTCACCTAAGAGAGTTGAATCTATGTTGAGATTCAGCGAGTCAGAAACACGTTTCTTCTAGGAGCTGCGTTGGGATATTCCTGAGTGAATGGGACCATAGGCTGTACAGAGAAATATCTGCTCCTAAAACCAAAAGGGTGCGATCTAACTGAATGGTTGTCAATGTGTGCATTCAACTGACAGAGTTAAACTCACGTTTGGATTCAGCGGTTTACAAACCATTTTTGTGCAGAATCCCAAAACCGGTAATTCCAGCTCACTGCCGGCATACGTACTAAACAGCAGGAAACTTCGTCTAAAACTCAGGAGAAACGTTTCCTTGAAACTGCTCTGCTGTGCGTTCGTTCACCTAAGAGAGTTGAATCTATGTTGAGATTCAGCGAGTCAGAAACACGTTTCTTCTAGGAGCTGCGTTGGGATATTCCCGAGTGAATGGGACCATAGGCTGTACAGAGAAATATCTGCTTCTAAAACCAAAAGGGTGCTATCAAACTGAATTTTTGTCAATGTGTGCATTCAACTGACAGAGTTAAACTCACGTGTGGATTCATTGGTGTGCAAACCCTTTCTGTGCAGAATCCCAAAACCGTTATTTCCAGCCCAATGCCGGCATACGTACTAAACAGCAGGAAACTTCGTCTAAAACTCAGGAGAAACGTTTCCTTGAAACTGCTCTGCTGTGCGTTCGTTCACCTAAGAGAGTTGAATCTATGTTGAGATTCAGCGAGTCAGAAACACGTGTCTTCTAGGAGCTGCGTTGGGATATTCGCGAGTGATTGGGACCATAGGCTGTACAGAGAAATATCTGCTCCTAAAACCAAAAGGGTGCTATCTAACTGAATGGTTGTCAATGTGTGCATTCAACTGACAGAGTTAAACTCACATTTGGATTCAGCGGTTTGCAAAGCCTTTCGGTGCAGAATCCCAAAACCGGTATTTCCAGCCCAATGCTGGCATCCGTACTAAACAGCAGGAAATTTCGTCTAAAACTCAGGAGAAACGTTTCCTTGAAACTGCTCTGCTGTGCGTTCGTTCACCTAAGAGAGTTGAATCTATGTTGAGATTCAGCGAGTCAGAAACACGTTTCTTCTAGGAGCTGCGTTGGGATATTCCCGAGTGAATGGGACCATAGGCTGTACAGAGAAATATCTGCTCCTAAAACCAAAAGGGTGCTATCTAACTGAATGGTTGTCAATGTGTGCATTCAACTGACAGAGTTAAACTCACGTTTGGATTCAGCGGTTTACAAACCCTTTTTGTGCAGAATCCCAAAACCGGTAATTCCAGCTCACTGCCGGCATACGTACTAAACAGCAGGAAACTTCGTCTAAAACTCAGGAGAAACGCTTCTTTGAAACTGCTCTGCTGTGCGTTCGTTCACCTAAGAGAGTTGAATCTATGTTGAGATTCAGCGAGTCAGAAACACGTTTCTTCTAGGAGCTGCGTTGGGATATTCCCGAGTGAATGGGACCATAGGCTGTACAGAGAAATATCTGCTTCTAAAACCAAAAGGGTGCTATCAAACTGAATGGTTGTCAATGTGTGCATTCAACTGACAGAGTTAAACTCACGTGATGATTCAGCAGTTTGCAAACGCTTTCTGTGCAGAATCCCAAAACCGGTATTTCCAGCCCAATGCCGGCATACGTACTAAACAGCAGGAAACTTCGTCTAAAACTCAGGAGAAACGTTTCCATGAAACTGCTCTGCTGTGCGTTCGTTCACCTAAGAGAGTTGAATCTATGTTGAGATTCAGCGAGTCAGAAACACGTTTCTTCTAGGAGCTGCGTTGGGATATTCCCGAGTGAATGGGACCATAGGCTGTACAGAGAAATATCTGCTTCTAAAACCAAAACGGAGCTATCTAACTGGATGGTTGTCAATGTGTGCATTCAACTGACAGAGTTAAACTCACGTGTGGATTCAGCGGTTTGCAAACCCTTTCTGTGCAGAATCCGAAAACCGGTATTTCCAGCCCAATGCCGGCATCCGTACTAAACAGCAGGAAATTTCGTCTAAAACTCAGGAGAAACGTTTCCTTGAAATTGCTCTGCTGTACGTTCGTTCACCTAAGAGAGGTGAATCTTTGTTGAGGTTCAGCGAGTCAGAAACACGTTTCTTCTAGGAGCTGCGTTGGGATATTCCCGAGTGAATGGGACCATAGGCTGTACAGAGAAATATCTGCTCCTAAAACCAAAAGGGTGCTATCTAACTGAATGGTTGTCAATGTGTGCATTCAACTGACAGAGTTAAACTCACGTGTGGATTCAGCGGTTTGCAAACCCTTTCTGTGCAGAATCCCAAAACCGGTATTTCCAGCCCAATGCCGGCATCCGTCCTAAACAGCAGGAAACTTCGTCTAAAACTCAGGAGAAACGTTTCCTTGAAACTGCTCTGCTGTGCGTTCGTTCACCTAAGAGAGTTGAATCTATGTTGAGATTCAGCGAGTCAGAAACACGTTTCTTCTAGGAGCTGCGTTGGGATATTCCCGAGTGAATGGGACCATAGGCTGTACAGAGAAATATCCGCTTCTAAAACCAAAACGGAGCTTTCTAAGTGAATGGTTGTCAATGTGTGCATTCAACTGACAGAGTTAAACTCACGTGTGGTTTCAGCGGTTTGCAGACCGTTTCTGTGCAGAATCCCAAAACCGGTATTTCCAGCCCAATGCCGGCATACGTACTAAACAGCAGGAAACTTCGTCTAAAACTCAGGAGAAAAGTTTCCTTGAAACTGCTCTGCTGTGCGTTCATTCACCTTCGAGAGTTGAATCTATGTTGAGATTCAGCGAGTCAGAAACACGTTTCTTCTAGGAGCTGCGTTGGGATATTCCCGAGTGAATGTGACCACAGGCTGTACAGAGAAATATCTGCTTCTAAAACCAAAACGGAGCTATCAAACTGAATTTTTGTCAATGTGTGCATTCAACTGACAGAGTTAAACTCACGTGTGGATTCAGCGGTGTGCAAACCCTTTCTGTGCAGAATCCCAAAACCGTTATTTCCAGCCCAATGCCGGCATACGTACTAAACAGCAGGAAACTTCGTCTAAAACTCAGGAGAAACGTTTCCTTGAAACTGCTCTGCTGTGCGTTCGTTCACCTAAGAGAGTTGAATCTATGTTGAGATTCAGCGAGTCAGAAATACGTGTCTTCTAGGAGCTGCGTTGGGATATTCGCGAGTGAATGGGACCATAGGCTGTACAGAGAAATATCTGCTCCTAAAACCAAAAGGGTGCTATCTAACTGAATGGTTGTCAATGTGTGCATTCAACTGACAGAGTTAAACTCACGTGTGGATTCAGCGGTTTGCAAAGCCTTTCGGTGCAGAATCCCAAAACCGGTATTTCCAGCCCAATGCTGGCATCCGTACTAAACAGCAGGAAGTTTCGTCTAAAACTCAGGAGAAACGTTTCCTTGAAACTGCTCTGCTGTGCGTTCGTTCACCTAAGAGAGTTCAATCTATGTTGAGATTCAGCGAGTCCGAAACACGTTTCTTCTAGGAGCTGCGTTGGGATATTCCCGAGTGAATGGGACCATAGGCTGTACAGAGAAATATCCGCTTCTAAAACCAAAACGGAGCTTTCTAACTGAATGGTTGTCAATGTGTGCATTCAACTGACAGAGTTAAACTCACGTGTGGTTTCAGCGGTTTGCAGACCGTTTCTGTGCAGAATCCCAAAACCGGTATTTCCAACCCAATGCCGGCATACGTACTAAACAGCAGGAAACTTCGTCTAAAACTCAGGAGAAAAGTTTCCTTGAAACTGCTCTGCTGTGCGTTCATTCACCTACGAGAGTTGAATCTATGTTGAGATTCAGCGAGTCAGAAACACGTTTCTTCTAGGAGCTGCGTTGGGATATTCTCGAGTGAATGTGACCACAGGCTGTACAGAGAAATATCTGCTTCTAAAACCAAAACGGAGCTATCAAACTGAATTTTTGTCAATGTGTGCATTCAACTGACAGAGTTAAACTCACGTGTGGATTCAGCGGTTTACAAACCCTTTTTGTGCAGAATCCCAAAACCGGTAATTCCAGCTCACTGCCGGCATACGTACTAAACAGCAGGAAACTTCGTCTAAAACTCAGGAGAAACGCTTCTTTGAAACTGCTTTGCTGTGCGTTCGTTCACCTAAGAGAGTTGAATCTATGTTGAGATTCAGCGAGTCAGAAACACGTTTCTTCTAGGAGCTGCGTTGGGATATTCCCGAGTGAATGGGACCATAGGCTGTACAGAGAAATATCTGCTTCTAAAACCAAAAGGGTGCTATCAAACTGAATGGTTGTCAATGTGTGCATTCAACTGACAGAGTTAAACTCACGTGAGGATTCAGCGGTTTGCAAACGCTTTCTGTGCAGAATCCCAAAACCGGTATTTCCAGCCCAATGCCGGCATCCGTACTAAACAGCAGGAAACTTCGTCTAAAACTCAGGAGAAACGTTTCCATGAAACTGCTCTGCTGTGCGTTCGTTCACCTAAGAGAGTTGAATCTATGTTGAGATTCAGCGAGTCAGAAACACGTTTCTTCTAGGAGCTGCGTTGGGATATTCCCGAGTGAATGGGACCATAGGCTGTACAGAGAAATATCTGCTTCTAAAACCAAAACGGAGCTATCTAACTGGATGGTTGTCAATGTGTGCATTCAACTGACAGAGTTAAACTCACGTGTGGATTCAGAGGTTTGCAAACCCTTTCTGTGCAGAATCCGAAAACCGGTATTTCCAGCCCAATGCCGGCATCCGTACTAAACAGCAGGAAATTTCGTCTAAAACTCAGGAGAAACTTTTCCTTGAAACTGCTCTGCTGTACGTTCGTTCACCTAAGAGAGGTGAATCTATGTTGAGGTTCAGCGAGTCAGAAACACTTTTCTTCTAGGAGCTGCGTTGGGATATTCCCGAGTGAATGGGACCATAGGCTGTACAGAGAAATATCTGCTCCTAAAACCAAAAGGGTGCTACCTAACTGAATGGTTGTCAATGTGTGCATTCAACTGACAGAGTTAAACTCACGTGTGGATTCAGCGGTTTGCAAACCCTTTCTGTGCTGAATCCCAAAACCGGTATTTCCAGCCCAATGCCGGCATCCGTCCTAAACAGCAGGAAACTTCGTCTAAAACTCAGGAGAAACGTTTCCTTGAAACTGCTCTGCTGTGCGTTCGTTCACCTAAGAGAGTTGAATCTATGTTGAGATTCAGCGAGTCAGAAATACGTGTCTTCTAGGAGCTGCGTTGGGATATTCGCGAGTGAATGGGACCATAGGCTGTACAGAGAAATATCTGCTCCTAAAACCAAAAGGGTGCTATCTAACTGAATGGTTGTCAATGTGTGCATTCAACTGACAGAGTTAAACTCACGTGTGGATTCAGCGGTTTGCAAAGCCTTTCGGTGCAGAATCCCAAAACCGGTATTTCCAGCCCAATGCTGGCATCCGTACTAAACAGCAGGAAGTTTCGTCTAAAACTCAGGAGAAACGTTTCCTTGAAACTGCTCTGCTGTGCGTTCGTTCACCTAAGAGAGTTCAATCTATGTTGAGATTCAGCGAGTCCGAAACACGTTTCTTCTAGGAGCTGCGTTGGGATATTCCCGAGTGAATGGGACCATAGGCTGTACAGAGAAATATCCGCTTCTAAAACCAAAACGGAGCTTTCTAACTGAATGGTTGTCAATGTGTGCATTCAACTGACAGAGTTAAACTCACGTGTGGTTTCAGCGGTTTGCAGACCGTTTCTGTGCAGAATCCCAAAACCGGTATTTCCAACCCAATGCCGGCATACGTACTAAACAGCAGGAAACTTCGTCTAAAACTCAGGAGAAAAGTTTCCTTGAAACTGCTCTGCTGTGCGTTCATTCACCTACGAGAGTTGAATCTATGTTGAGATTCAGCGAGTCAGAAACACGTTTCTTCTAGGAGCTGCGTTGGGATATTCTCGAGTGAATGTGACCACAGGCTGTACAGAGAAATATCTGCTTCTAAAACCAAAACGGAGCTATCAAACTGAATTTTTGTCAATGTGTGCATTCAACTGACAGAGTTAAACTCACGTGTGGATTCAGCGGTTTACAAACCCTTTTTGTGCAGAATCCCAAAACCGGTAATTCCAGCTCACTGCCGGCATACGTACTAAACAGCAGGAAACTTCGTCTAAAACTCAGGAGAAACGCTTCTTTGAAACTGCTTTGCTGTGCGTTCGTTCACCTAAGAGAGTTGAATCTATGTTGAGATTCAGCGAGTCAGAAACACGTTTCTTCTAGGAGCTGCGTTGGGATATTCCCGAGTGAATGGGACCATAGGCTGTACAGAGAAATATCTGCTTCTAAAACCAAAAGGGTGCTATCAAACTGAATGGTTGTCAATGTGTGCATTCAACTGACAGAGTTAAACTCACGTGAGGATTCAGCGGTTTGCAAACGCTTTCTGTGCAGAATCCCAAAACCGGTATTTCCAGCCCAATGCCGGCATCCGTACTAAACAGCAGGAAACTTCGTCTAAAACTCAGGAGAAACGTTTCCATGAAACTGCTCTGCTGTGCGTTCGTTCACCTAAGAGAGTTGAATCTATGTTGAGATTCAGCGAGTCAGAAACACGTTTCTTCTAGGAGCTGCGTTGGGATATTCCCGAGTGAATGGGACCATAGGCTGTACAGAGAAATATCTGCTTCTAAAACCAAAACGGAGCTATCTAACTGGATGGTTGTCAATGTGTGCATTCAACTGACAGAGTTAAACTCACGTGTGGATTCAGAGGTTTGCAAACCCTTTCTGTGCAGAATCCGAAAACCGGTATTTCCAGCCCAATGCCGGCATCCGTACTAAACAGCAGGAAATTTCGTCTAAAACTCAGGAGAAACTTTTCTTTGAAACTGCTCTGCTGTACGTTCGTTCACCTAAGAGAGGTGAATCTATGTTGAGGTTCAGCGAGTCAGAAACACTTTTCTTCTAGGAGCTGCGTTGGGATATTCCCGAGTGAATGGGACCATAGGCTGTACAGAGAAATATCTGCTCCTAAAACCAAAAGGGTGCTATCTAACTGAATGGTTGTCAATGTGTGCATTCAACTGACAGAGTTAAACTCACGTGTGGATTCAGCGGTTTGCAAACCCTTTCTGTGCAGAATCCCAAAACCGGTATTTCCAGCCCAATGCCGGCATCCGTCCTAAACAGCAGGAAACTTCGTCTAAAACTCAGGAGAAACGTTTCCTTGAAACTGCTCTGCTGTGCGTTCGTTCACCTAAGAGAGTTGAATCTATGTTGAGATTCAGCGAGTCAGAAACACGTTTCTTCTAGGAGCTGCGTTGGGATATTCCCGAGTGAATGGGACCATAGGCTGTACAGAGAAATATCTGCTTCTAAAACCAAAACGGAGCTATCAAACTGAATTTTTGTCAATGTGTGCATTCAACTGACAGAGTTAAACTCACGTGTGGATTCAGCGGTGTGCAAACCCTTTCTGTGCAGAATCCCAAAACCGTTATTTCCAGCCCAATGCCGGCATACGTACTAAACAGCAGGAAACTTCGTCTAAAACTCAGGAGAAACGTTTCCTTGAAACTGCTCTGCTGTGCGTTCGTTCACCTAAGAGAGTTGAATCTATGTTGAGATTCAGCGAGTCAGAAACACGTGTCTTCTAGGAGCTGCGTTGGGATATTCGCGAGTGAATGGGACCATAGGCTGTACAGAAAAATATCTGCTACTAAAACCAAAAGGGTGCTATCTAACTGAATGGTTGTCAATGTGTGCATTCAACTGACAGAGTTAAACTCACATTTGGATTCAGCGGTTTGCAAAGCCTTTCGGTGAAGAATCCCAAAACCGGTATTTCCAGCCCAATGCTGTCATCCGAACTAAACAGCAGGAAATTTCGTCTAAAACTCAGGAGAAACGTTTCCTTGAAACTGCTCTGCTGTGCGTTCGTTCACCTAAGAGAGTTGAATCTATGTTGAGATTCAGCGAGTCAGAAACACGTTTCTTCTAGGAGCTGCGTTGGGATATTCCCGAGTGAATGGGACCATAGGCTGTACAGAGAAATATCTGCTCCTAAAACCAAAAGGGTGCTATCTAACTGAATGGTTGTCAATGTGTGCATTCAACTGACAGAGTTAAACTCACGTTTGGATTCAGCGGTTTACAAACCCTTTTTGTGCAGAATCCCAAAACCGGTAATTCCAGCTCACTGCCGGCATACGTACTAAACAGCAGGAAACTTCGTCTAAAACTCAGGAGAAACGTTTCCTTGAAACTGCTCTGCTGTGCGTTCGTTCACCTAAGAGAGTTGAATCTATGTTGAGATTCAGCGAGTCAGAAACACGTTTCTTCTAGGAGCTGCGTTGGGATATTCCCGAGTGAATGGGACCATAGGCTGTACAGAGAAATATCCGCTTCTAAAACCAAAGCGGAGCTTTATAACTGAATGGTTGTCAATGTGTGCATTCAACTGACAGAGTTAAACTCACGTGTGGTTTCAGCGGTTTGCAGACCGATTCTGTGCAGAATCCCAAAACCGGTATTTCCAGCCCAATGCCGGCATACGTACTAAACAGCAGGAAACTTCGTCTAAAACTCAGGAGAAAAGTTTCCTTGAAACTGCTCTGCTGTGCGTTCATTCACCTACGAGAGTTGAATCTATGTTGAGATTCAGAGAGTCAGAAACACGTTTCTTCTAGGAGCTGCGTTGGGATATTCCCGAGTGAATGTGACCATAGGCTGTACAGAGAAATATCTGCTTCTAAAACCAAAACGGAGCTATCAAACTGAATTTTTGTCAATGTGTGCATTCAACTGACAGAGTTAAACTCACGTGTGGATTCAGTGGTGTGCAAACCCTTTCTGTGCAGAATCCCAAAACCGTTATTTCCAGCCCAATGCCGGCATACGTACTAAACAGCAGGAAACTTCGTCTAAAACTCAGGAGAAACGTTTCCTTGAAACTGCTCTGCTGTGCGCTCGTTCACCTAAGAGAGTTGAATCTATGTTGAGATTCAGCGAGTCAGAAACACGTTTCTTCTAGGAGCTGCGTTGGGATATTCCTGAGTGAATGGGACCATAGGCTGTACAGAGAAATATCTGCTCCTAAAACCAAAAGGGTGCTATCTAACTGGATGGATGTCAATGTGTGCATTCAACTGACAGAGTTAAACTCACGTTTGGATTCAGCGGTTTACAAACCCTTTTTGTGCAGAATCCCAAAACCGGTAATTCCAGCTCACTGCCGGCATACGTACTAAACAGCAGGAAACTTCGTCTAAAACTCAGGAGAAACGTTTCCTTGAAACTGCTCTGCTGTGCGTTCGTTCACCTAAGAGAGTTGAATCTATGTTGAGATTCAGCGAGTCAGAAACACGTTTCTTCTAGGAGCTGCGTTGGGATATTCCCGAGTGAATGGGACCATAGGCTGTACAGAGAAATATCTGCTTCTAAAACCAAAAGGGTGCTATCAAACTGAATTTTTGTCAATGTGTGCATTCAACTGACAGAGTTAAACTCACGTGTGGATTCAGCGGTGTGCAAACCCTTTCTGTGCAGAATCCCAAAACCGTTATTTCCAGCCCAATGCCGGCATACGTACTAAACAGCAGGAAACTTCGTCTAAAACTCAGGAGAAACGTTTCCTTGAAACTGCTCTGCTGTGCGTTCGTTCACCTAAGAGAGTTGAATCTATGTTGAGATTCAGCGAGTCAGAAACACGTGTCTTCTAGGAGCTGCGTTGGGATATTCGCGAGTGAATGGGACCATAGGCTGTACAGAGAAATATCTGCTCCTAAAACCAAAAGGGTGCTATCTAACTGAATGGTTGTCAATGTGTGCATTCAACTGACAGAGTTAAACTCACGTGTGGATTCAGCGGTTTGCAAACCCTTTCTGTGCAGAATCCCAAAACCGGTATTTCCAGCCCAATGCCGGCATCCGTCCTAAACAGCAGGAAACTTCGTCTAAAACTCAGGAGAAACGTTTCCTTGAAACTGCTCTGCTGTGCGTTCGTTCACCTAAGAGAGTTGAATCTATGTTGAGATTCAGCGAGTCAGAAACACGTTTCTTCTAGGAGCTGCGTTGGGATATTCCCGAGTGAATGGGACCATAGGCTGTACAGAGAAATATCTGCTTCTAAAACCAAAACGGAGCTATCAAACTGAATTTTTGTCAATGTGTGCATTCAACTGACAGAGTTAAACTCACGTGTGGATTCAGCGGTGTGCAAACCCTTTCTGTGAAGAATCCCAAAACCGTTATTTCCAGCCCAATGCCGGCATACGTACTAAACAGCAGGAAACTTCGTCTAAAACTCAGGAGAAACGTTTCCTTGAAACTGCTCTGCTGTGCGTTCGTTCACCTAAGAGAGTTGAATCTATGTTGAGATTCAGCGAGTCAGAAACACGTGTCTTCTAGGAGCTGCGTTGGGATATTCGCGAGTGAATGGGACCATAGGCTGTACAGAGAAATATCTGCTACTAAAACCAAAAGGGTGCTATCTAACTGAATGGTTGTCAATGTGTGCATTCAACTGACAGAGTTAAACTCACATTTGGATTCAGCGGTTTGCAAAGCCTTTCGGTGAAGAATCCCAAAACCGGTATTTCCAGCCCAATGCTGTCATCCGAACTAAACAGCAGGAAATTTCGTCTAAAACTCAGGAGAAACGTTTCCTTGAAACTGCTCTGCTGTGCGTTCGTTCACCTAAGAGAGTTGAATCTATGTTGAGATTCAGCGAGTCAGAAACACGTTTCTTCTAGGAGCTGCGTTGGGATATTCCCGAGTGAATGGGACCATAGGCTGTACAGAGAAATATCCGCTTCTAAAACCAAAGCGGAGCTTTATAACTGAATGGTTGTCAATGTGTGCATTCAACTGACAGAGTTAAACTCACGTGTGGTTTCAGCGGTTTGCAGACCGTTTCTGTGCAGAATCCCAAAACCGGTATTTCCAGCCCAATGCCGGCATACGTACTAAACAGCAGGAAACTTCGTCTAAAACTCAGGAGAAAAGTTTCCTTGAAACTGCTCTGCTGTGCGTTCATTCACCTACGAGAGTTGAATCTATGTTGAGATTCAGAGAGTCAGAAACACGTTTCTTCTAGGAGCTGCGTTGGGATATTCCCGAGTGAATGTGACCATAGGCTGTACAGAGAAATATCTGCTTCTAAAACCAAAACGGAGCTATCAAACTGAATTTTTGTCAATGTGTGCATTCAACTGACAGAGTTAAACTCACGTGTGGATTCAGTGGTGTGCAAACCCTTTCTGTGCAGAATCCCAAAACCGTTATTTCCAGCCCAATGCCGGCATACGTACTAAACAGTAGGAAACTTCGTCTAAAACTCAGGAGAAACGTTTCCTTGAAACTGCTCTGCTGTGCGTTCGTTCACCTAAGAGAGTTGAATCTATGTTGAGATTCAGCGAGTCAGAAACACGTGTCTTCTAGGAGCTGCGTTGGGATATTCGCGAGTGAATGGGACCATAGGCTGTACAGAGAAATATCTGCTCCTAAAACCAAAAGGGTGCTATCTAACTGAATGGTTGTCAATGTGTGCATTCAACTGACAGAGTTAAACTCACGTTTGGATTCAGCGGTTTGCAAAGCCTTTCGGTGCAGAATCCCAAAACTGGTATTTCCAGCCCAATGCTGGCATCCGTACTAAACAGCAGGAAATTTCGTCTAAAACTCAGGAGAAACGTTTCCTTGAAACTGCTCTGCTGTGCGTTCGTTCACCTAAGAGAGTTGAATCTATGTTGAGATTCAGAGAGTCCGAAAGACGTTTCTTCTAGGAGCTGCGTTGGGATATTCCCGAGTGAATGGGACCATAGGCTGTACAGAGAAATATCTGCTCCTAAAACCAAAAGGGTGCTATCTAACTGAATGGTTGTCAATGTGTGCTTTCAACTGACAGAGTTAAACTCACGTTTGGATTCAGCGGTTTACAAACCCTTTTTGTGCAGAATCCCAAAACCGGTAATTCCAGCTCAATGCCGGCATACGTACTAAACAGCAGGAAACTTCGTCTAAAACTCAGGAGAAACGTTTCCTTGAAACTGCTCTGCTGTGCGTTCGTTCACCTAAGAGAGTTGAATCTATGTTGAGATTCAGCGAGTCAGAAACACGTTTCTTCTAGGAGCTGCGTTGGGATATTCCCGAGTGAATGGGACCATAGGCTGTACAGAGAAATATCTGCTTCTAAAACCAAAAGGGTGCTATCAAACTGAATGGTTGTCAATGTGTGCATTCAACTGACAGAGTTAAACTCACGTGTGGATTCAGCGGTTTGCAAACGCTTTCTGTGCAGAATCCCAAAACCGGTATTTCCAGCCCAATGCCGGCATCCGTACTAAACAGCAGGAAACTTCGTCTAAAACTCAGGAGAAACGTTTCCATGAAACTGCTCTGCTGTGCGTTCGTTCACCTAAGAGAGTTGAATCTATGTTGAGATTCAGCGAGTCAGAAACACGTTTCTTCTAGGAGCTGCGTTGGGATATTCCCGAGTGAATGGGACCATAGGCTGTACAGAGAAATATCTGCTTCTAAAACCAAAACGGAGCTATCTAACTGGATGGTTGTCAATGTGTGCATTCAACTGACAAAGTTAAACTCACGTGTGGATTCAGCGGTTTGCAAACCCTTTCTGTGCAGAATCCCAAAACCGGTATTTCCAGCCCAATGCCGGCATCCGTACTAAACAGCAGGAAACTTCGTCTAAAACTCAGGAGAAACGTTTCCTTAAAACTGCTCTGCTGTGCGTTCGTTCACCTAAGAGAGTTGAATCTATGTTGAGATTCAGCGAGTCAGAAACACGTTTCTTCTAGGAGCTGCGTTGGGATATTCCCGAGTGAATGGGACCATAGGCTGTACAGAGAAATATCCGCTTCTAAAACCAAAACGGAGCTTTTTAACTGAATGGTTGTCAATGTGTGCATTCAACTGACAGAGTTAAACTCACGTGTGGTTTCAGCGGTTTGCAGACCGTTTCTGTGCAGAATCCCAAAACCGGTATTTCCAGCCCAATGCCGGCATACGTACTAAACAGCAGGAAACTTCGTCTAAAACTCAGGAGAAAAGTTTCCTTCAAACTGCTCTGCTGTGCGTTCATTCACCTACGAGAGTTGAATGTATGTTGAGATTCAGCGAGTCAGAAACACGTTTCTTCTAGGAGCTGCGTTGGGATATTCCCGAGTGAATGTGACCACAGGCTGTACAGAGAAATATCTGCTTCTAAAACCAAAACGGAGCTATCAAACTGAATTTTTGTCAATGTGTGCATTCAACTGACAGAGTTAAACTCACGTGTGGATTCAGCGGTGTGCAAACCCTTTCTGTGCAGAATCCCAAAACCGTTATTTCCAGCCCAATGCCGGCATACGTACTAAACAGCAGGAAACTTCGTCTAAAACTCAGGAGAAACGTTTCCTTGAAACTGCTCTGCTGTGCGTTCGTTCACCTAAGAGAGTTGAATCTATGTTGAGATTCAGCGAGTCAGAAACACGTGTCTTCTAGGAGCTGCGTTGGGATATTCGCGAGTGAATGGGACCATAGGCTGTACAGAGAAATATCTGCTCCTAAAACCAAAAGGGTGCTATCTAACTGAATGGTTGTCAATGTGTGCATTCAACTGACAGAGTTAAACTCACGTTTGGATTCAGCGGTTTGCAAAGCCTTTCGGTGCAGAATCCCAAAACCGGTATTTCCAGCCCAATGCTGGCATCCGTACTAAACAGCAGGAGGTTTCGTCTAAAACTCAGGAGAAACGTTTCCTTGAAACTGCTCTGCTGTGCGTTCGTTCACCTAAGAGAGTTCAATCTATGTTGAGATTCAGCGAGTCCGAAACACGTTTCTTCTAGGAGCTGCGTTGGGATATTCCCGAGTGAATGGGACCATAGGCTGTACAGAGAAATATCTGCTCCTAAAACCAAAAGGGTGCTATCTAACTGAATGGTTGTCAATGTGTGCTTTCAACTGACAGAGTTAAACTCACGTTTGGATTCAGCGGTTTACAAACCCTTTTTGTGCAGAATCCCAAAACCGGTAATTCCAGCTCAATGCCGGCATACGTACTAAACAGCAGGAAACTTCGTCTAAAACTCAGGAGAAACGTTTCCTTGAAACTGCTCTGCTGTGCGTTCGTTCACCTAAGAGAGTTGAATCTATGTTGAGATTCAGCGAGTCAGAAACACGTTTCTTCTAGGAGCTGCGTTGGGATATTCCCGAGTGAATGGGACCATAGGCTGTACAGAGAAATATCTGCTTCTAAAACCAAAACGGAGCTATCTAACTGGATGGTTGTCAATGTGTGCATTCAACTGACAGAGTTAAACTCACGTGTGGATTCAGCGGTTTGCAAACCCTTTCTTTGTAGAATCCCAAAACCGGTATTTCCAGCCCAATGCCGGCATCCTTACTAAACAGCAGGAAACTTCGTCTAAAACTCAGGAGAAACGTTTCCTTGAAACTGCTCTGCTGTGCGTTCGTTCAACTAAGAGAGTTGAATCTATGGTGAGATTCAGCGAGTCAGAAACACGTTTCTTCCAGGAGCTGCGTTGGGATATTCCCGAGTGAATGGGACCATAGGCTGTACAGAGAAATATCCGCTTCTAAAACCAAAACGGAGCTTTCTAACTGAATGGTTGTCAATGTGTGCATTCAACTGACAGAGTTAAACTCACGTGTGGTTTCAGCGGTTTGCAGACCGTTTCTGTGCAGAATCCCAAAACCGGTATTTCCAGCCCAATGCCGGCATACGTACTAAACAGCAGGAAACTTCGTCTAAAACTCAGGAGAAAAGTTTCCTTGAAACTGCTCTGCTGTGCGTTCATTCACCTACGAGAGTTGAATCTATGTTGATATTCAGCGAGTCAGAAACACGTTTCTTCTAGGAGCTGCGTTGGGATATTCCCGAGTGAATGTGACCACAGGCTGTACAGAGAAATATCTGCTTCTAAAACCAAAACGGAGCTATCAAACTGAATTTTTGTCAATGTGTGCATTCAACAGACAGAGTTAAACTCACGTGTGGATTCAGCGGTGTGCAAACCCTTTCTGTGCAGAATCCCAAAACCGTTATTTCCAGCCCAATGCCGGCATACGTACTAAACAGCAGGAAACTTCGTCTAAAACTCAGGAGAAACGTTTCCTTGAAACTGCTCTGCTGTGCGTTCGTTCACCTAAGAGAGTTGAATCTATGTTGAGATTCAGCGAGTCAGAAACACGTGTCTTCTAGGAGCTGCGTTGGGATATTCGCGAGTGAATGGGACCATAGGCTGTACAGAGAAATATCTGCTCCTAAAACCAAAAGGGTGCTATCTAACTGAATGGTTGTCAATGTGTGCATTCAACTGACAGAGTTAAACTCACATTTGGATTCAGCGGTTTGCAAAGCCTTTCGGTGCAGAATCCCAAAACCGATATTTCCAGCCCAATGCTGGCATCCGTACTAAACAGCAGGAAATTTCGTCTAAAACTCAGGAGAAACGTTTCGTTGAAACTGCTCTGCTGTGCGCTCGTTCACCTAAGAGAGTTGAAACTATGTTGAGATTCAGCGAGTCAGAAACACGTTTCTTCTAGGAGCTGCTTTGGGATATTCCTGAGTGAATGGGACCATAGGCTGTACAGAGAAATATCTGCTCCTAAAACCAAAAGGGTGCTATCTAACTGAATGGTTGTCAATGTGTGCATTCAACTGACAGAGTTAAACTCACGTTTGGATTCAGCGGTTTACAAACCCTTTTTGTGCAGAATCCCAAAACCGGTAATTCCAGCTCACTGCCGGCATACGTACTAAACAGCAGGAAACTTCGTCTAAAACTCAGGAGAAACGTTTCCTTGAAACTGCTCTGCTCTGCGTTCGTTCACCTAAGAGAGTTGAATCTATGTTGAGATTCAGCGAGTCAGAAACACGTTTCTTCTAGGAGCTGCGTTGGGATATTCCCGAGTGAATGGGACCATAGGCTGTACAGAGAAATATCTGCTTCTAAAACCAAAAGGGTGCTATCAAACTGAATTTTTGTCAATGTGTGCATTCAACTGACAGAGTTAAACTCACGTGTGGATTCAGCGGTGTGCAAACCCTTTCTGTGCAGAATCCCAAAACCGTTATTTCCAGCCCAATGCCGGCATACGTACTAAACAGCAGGAAACTTCGTCTAAAACTCAGGAGAAACGTTTCCTTGAAACTGCTCTGCTGTGCGTTCGTTCACCTAAGAGAGTTGAATCTATGTTGAGATTCAGCGAGTCAGAAACACCTGTCTTCTAGGAGCTGCGTTGGGATATTCGCGAGTGAATGGGACCATAGGCTGTACAGAGAAATATCTGCTCCTAAAACCAAAAGGGTGCTATCTAACTGAATGGTTGTCAATGTGTGCATTCAACTGACAGAGTTAAACTCACATTTGGATTCAGCGGTTTGCAAAGTCTTTCGGTGCAGAATCCCAAAACCGGTATTTCCAGCCCAATGCTGTCATCCGTACTAAACAGCAGGAAATTTCGTCTAAAACTCAGGAGAAACGTTTCCTTGAAACTGCTCTGCTGTGCGTTCGTTCACCTAAGAGAGTTGAATCTATATTGAGATTCAGCGAGTCAGAAACACGTTTCTTCTAGGAGCTGCGTTGGGATATTCCCGAGTGAATGGGACCATAGGCTGTACAGAGAAATATCTGCTCCTAAAACCAAAAGGGTGCTATCTAACTGAATGGTTGTCAATGTGTGCATTCAACTGACAGAGTTAAACTCACGTTTGGATTCAGCGGTTTACAAACCCTTTTTGTGCAGAATCCCAAAACCGGTAATTCCAGCTCACTGCCGGCATACGTACTAAACAGCAGGAAACTTCGTCTAAAACTCAGGAGAAATGCTTCTTTGAAACTGCTCTGCTGTGCGTTCGTTCACCTAAGAGAGTTGAATCTATGTTGAGATTCAGCGAGTCAGAAACACGTTTCTTCTAGGAGCTGCGTTGGGATATTCCCGAGTGAATGGGACCATAGGCTGTATAGAGAAATATCTGCTCCTAAAACCAAAACGGAGCTATCTAACTGGATGGATGTCAATGTGTGCATTCAACTGACAAAGTTAAACTCACGTGTGGATTCAGCGGTTTGCAAACCCTTTCTGTGCAGAATCCCAAAACCGGTATTTCCAGCACAATGCCGGCATCCGTACTAAACAGCAGGAAACTTCGTCTAAAACTCAGGAGAAACGCTTCCTTGAAACTGCTCTGCTGTGCGTTCGTTCACCTAAGAGACTTGAATCTATGTTGAGATTCAGCGAGTCAGAAACACGTTTCTTCTAGGAGCTGCGTTGGGATATTCCCGAGTGAATGGGACCATAGGCTGTACAGAGAAATATCTGCTTCTAAAACCAAAATGGTGCTATCAAACTGAATGGTTGTCAATGTGTGCATTCAACTGACAGAGTTAAACTCACGTGTGGATTCAGCGGTTTGCAAACCCTTTCTGTGCAGAATCCCAAAACCGGTATTTCCAGCCCAATGCCGGCATACGTACTAAACAGCAGGAAACTTCGTCTAAAACTCAGGAGAAACGTTTCCTTGAAACTGCTCTGCTGTGCGTTCGTTCACCTAAGAGAGTTGAATCTATGTTGAGATTCAGCGAGTCAGAAACACGTTTCTTCTAGGAGCTGCGTTGGGATATTCCCGAGTGAATGGGACCATATGCTGTACAGAGAAATATCTGCTTCTAAAATTAAAACGGAGCTATCTAACTGAATGGTTGTCAATGTGTGCATTCAACTGACAGAGTTAAACTCACGTGTGGATTCAGCGGTTTGCAAACCCTTTCTGTGCAGAATCCCAAAACCGGTATTTCCAGCTCAATGCCGGCATACGTACTAAACAACAGGAAACTTCGTCTAAAACTCAGGAGAAACGTTTCCTTGAAACTGCTCTGCTGTGCATTCGTTCACCTAAGAGAGTTGAATCTATGTTGAGATTCAGCGAGTCAGAAACACGTTTCTTCTAGGAACTGCGTTGGGATATTCCCGAGTGAATGGGACCATATGCTGTACAGAGAAATGTCTGCTTCTACAACCAAAATGGTGCTATCAAACTGAATGGTTGTCAATGTGTGCATTCAACTGACAGAGTTAAACTCACGTGTGGATTCAGCGGTTTGCAAACCCTTTCTGTGCAGAATCCCAAAACCGGTATTTCCAGACCAATGCCGGCATACGTACTAAACAGCAGGAAACTTCGTCTAAAACTCAGGAGAAACGTTTCCATGAAACTGCTCTGCTGTGCGTTCGTTCACCTAAGAGAGTTGAATCTATGTTGAGCATCAGCGAGTCAGAAACACGTTTCTTCTAGGAGCTGCGTTGGGATATTCCCGAGTGAATGGGACCATATGCTGTACAGAGAAATATCTGCTTCTAAAACCAAAACGGAGCTATCTAACTGAATGGTTGTCAATGTGTGCATTCAACTGACAGAGTTAAACTCACGTGTGGATACAGCGGTTTGCAAACCGTTTCTGTGCAGAATCCCAAAACCGGTATTTCCAGCCCAATGCCGGCATACGTACTAAACAGCAGGAAACTTCGTCTAAAATTCAGGAGAAACGTTTCCTTGAAACTGCTCTGCTGTGCGTTCGTTCACCTAAGAGAGTTGAATCTATGTTGAGATTCAGCGAGTCAGAAACACGTTTCTTCTAGGAGCTGCGTTGGGATATTCCCGAGTGAATGGGACCATAGGCTGTACAGAGAAATATCCGCTTCTAAAACCAAAACGGAGCTTTCTAACTGAATGGTTGTCAATGTGTGCATTCAACTGACAGAGTTAAACTCACGTGTGGTTTCAGCGGTTTGCAGACCGTTTCTGTGCAGAATCCCAAAACCGGTATTTCCAGCCCAATGCCGGCATACGTACTAAACAGCAGGAAACTTCGTCTAAAACTCAGGAAAAAAGTTTCCTTGAAACTGCTCTGCTGTGCGTTCATTCACCTACGAGAGTTGAATCTATGTTGAGATTCAGCGAGTCAGAAACACGTTTCTTCTAGGAGCTGCGTTGGGATATTCCCGAGTGAATGTGACCATAGGCTGTACAGAGAAATATCTGCTTCTAAAACCAAAACGGAGCTATCAAACTGAATTTTTGTCAATGTGTGCATTCAACTGACAGAGTTAAACTCACGTGTGGATTCAGCGGTGTGCAAACCCTTTCTGTGCAGAATCCCAAAACCGTTATTTCCAGCCCAATGCCCGCATACGTACTAAACAGCAGGAAACTTCGTCTAAAACTCAGGAGAAACGTTTCCTTGAAACTGCTCTGCTGTGCGTTCGTTCACCTAAGAGAGTTGAATCTATGTTGAGATTCAGCGAGTCAGAAACACGTTTCTTCTAGGAGCTGCATTGGGATATTCCCGAGTGAATGGGACCATAGGCTGTACAGAGAAATATCTGCTCCTAAAACCAAAAGGGTGCTATCTAACTGAATGGTTGTCAATGTGTGCATTCAACTGACAGAGTTAAACTCACGTTTGGATTCAGCGGTTTACAAACCCTTTTTGTGCAGAATCCCAAAACCGGTAATTCCAGCTCACTGCCGGCATACGTACTAAACAGCAGGAAACTTCGTCTAAAACTCAGGAGAAACGTTTCCTTGAAACTGCTCTGCTGTGCGTTCGTTCACCTAAGAGAGTTGAATCTATGTTGAGATTCAGCGAGTCAGAAACACGTTTCTTCTAGGAGCTGCGTTGGGATATTCCCGAGTGAATGGGACCATAGGCTGTACAGAGAAATATCTGCTTCTAAAACCAAAAGGGTGCTATCAAACTGAATGGTTGTCAATGTGTGCATTCAACTGACAGAGTTAAACTCACGTGAGGATTCAGCGGTTTGCAAACGCTTTCTGTGCAGAATCCCAAAACCGGTATTTCCAGCCCAATGCCGGCATCCGTACTAAACAGCAGGAAACTTCGTCTAAAACTCAGGAGAAACGTTTCCTTGAAACTGCTCTGCTGTGCGTTCGTTCACCTAAGAGAGTTGAATCTATGTTGAGATTCAGCGAGTCAGAAACACGTTTCTTCTAGGAGCTGCGTTGTGATATTCCCGAGTGAATGGGACCATAGGCTGTACAGAGAAATATCTGCTTCTAAAACCAAAATGGTGCTATCAAACTGAATGGTTGTCAATGTGTGCATTCAACTGACAGAGTTAAACTCACGTGTGGATTCAGCGGTTTGCAAACCCTTTCTGTGCAGAATCCCAAAACCGGTAATTCCAGCCCAATGCCGGCATACGTACTAAACAGCAGGAAACTTCGTCTAAAACTCAGGAGAAACGTTTCCTTGAAACTGCTCTGCTGTGCGTTCGTTCACCTAAGAGAGTTGAATCTATGTTGAGATTCAGCGAGTCAGAAACACGTTTCTTCTAGGAGCTGCGTTGGGATATTCCCGAGTGAATGGTACCATATGCTGTACAGAGAAATATCTGCTTCTAAAATTAAAACGGAGCTATCTAACTGAATGGTTGTCAATGTGTGCATTCAACTGACAGAGTTAAACTCACGTGTGGATTCAGCGGTTTGCAAACCCTTTCTGTGCAGAATCCCAAAACCGGTATTTCCAGCCCAATGCCGGCATCCGTACTAAACAGCAGGAACCTTCGTCTAAAACTCAGGAGAAACGTTTCCTTAAAACTGCTCTGCTGTGCGTTCGTTCACCTAAGAGAGTTGAATCTATGTTGAGATTCAGCGAGTCAGAAACACGTTTCTTCTAGGAGCTGCGTTGGGATATTCCCGAGTGAATGGGACCATAGGCTGTACAGAGAAATATCCGCTTCTAAAACCAAAACGGAGCTTTTTAACTGAATGGTTGTCAATGTGTGCATTCAACTGACAGAGTTAAACTCACGTGTGGTTTCAGCGGTTTGCAGACCGTTTCTGTGCAGAATCCCAAAACCGGTATTTCCAGCCCAATGCCGGCATACGTACTAAACAGCAGGAAACTTCGTCTAAAACTCAGGAGAAAAGTTTCCTTCAAACTGCTCTGCTGTGCGTTCATTCACCTACGAGAGTTGAATCTATGTTGAGATTCAGCGAGTCAGAAACACGTTTCTTCTAGGAGCTGCGTTGGGATATTCCCGAGTGAATGTGACCACAGGCTGTACAGAGAAATATCTGCTTCTAAAACCAAAACGGAGCTATCAAACTGAATTTTTGTCAATGTGTGCATTCAACTGACAGAGTTAAACTCACGTGTGGATTCAGCGGTGTGCAAACCCTTTCTGTGCAGAATCCCAAAACCGTTATTTCCAGCCCAATGCCGGCATACGTACTAAACAGCAGGTAACTTCGTCTAAAACTCAGGAGAAACGTTTCCTTGAAACTGCTCTGCTGTGCGTTCGTTCACCTAAGAGAGTTGAATCTATGTTGAGATTCAGCGAGTCAGAAACACGTGTCTTCTAGGAGCTGCGTTGGGATATTCGCGAGTGAATGGGACCATAGGCTGTACAGAGAAATATCTGCTCCTAAAACCAAAAGGGTGCTATCTAACTGAATGGTTGTCAATGTGTGCATTCAACTGACAGAGTTAAACTCACGTTTGGATTCAGCGGTTTGCAAAGCCTTTCGGTGCAGAATCCCAAAACCGGTATTTCCAGCCCAATGCCGGCATGCGTACTAAATAGCAGGAAACTTCGTCTAAAACTCAGGAGAAACGTTTTCTTGAAACTGCGCTGCTGTGCGTTCGTTCACCTAAGAGAGTTAAATCTATGTTGAGATTCAGCGAGTCAGAAACACGTTTCTTCTAGGAGGTGCGTTGGGTTATTCCCGAGTGAATGGGACCAAAGGCTGTACAGAGAAATATCTGCTTCTAAAACCAAAACGGAGCTATCTAACTGGATGGTTGTCAATGTGTGCATTCAACTGACAGAGTTAAACTCACGTGTGGATTCAGCGGTTTGCAAACCCTTTCTGTGCAGAATCCCAAAACCGGTATTTCCAGCCCAATGCCGGCATACGTACTAAACAGCAGGAAACTTCGTCTAAAACTCAGGAGAAAAGTTTCCTTGAAACTGCTCTGCTGTGCGTTCATTCACCTAAGAGAGTTGAATCTATGTTGAGATTCAGCGAGTCAGAAACACGTTTCTTCTAGGAGCTGCGTTGGGATATTCCCGAGTGAATGGGACCATAGGCTGTACAGAGAAATATCTGCTTCTAAAACCAAAACGGAGCTATCTAACTGGATGGTTGTCAATGTGTGCATTCAAGTCACAGAGTTAAACTCACGTGTGGATTCAGCGGTTTGCAAACCCTTTCTGTGCAGAATCCCAAAACCGGTATTTCCAGCCCAATGCCGGCATCCGTACTAAACAGCAGGAAACTTCGTCTAAAACTCAGGAGAAACGTTTCCTTGAAACTGCTCTGATGTGCGTTCGTTCAGCTAAGAGAGTTGAATCTATGTTGAGATTCAGCGAGTCAGAAACACGTTTCTTCTAGGAGCTGCGTTGGGATATTCCCGAGTGAATGGGACCATAGGCTGTACAGAGAAATATCTGCTTCTAAAACCAAAACGGAGCTATCTAACTGGATGATTGTCAATGTGTGCATTCAACTGACAGAGGTAAACTCACGTGTGGATTCAGCGGTTTGCAAACCCTTTCTGTACAGAATCCCAAAACCGGTACTTCCAGCCCAATGACGGCATCCGTACTAAACAGCAGGAAACTTCGTTTAAAACTCAGGAGAAACGTTTCCTTGAAACTTCTCTGCTGTGCGTTCGATCACCTAAGAGAGTTGAATCTATGTTGAGATTCAGGGAGTCAGAAACACGTTTCTTCTAGGAGCTGCATTGGAATATTCCCGAATGAATGGGACCATAGGCTGTACAGAGAAATATCTGCTCCTAAAACCAAAAGGGTGCTATCTAACTGAATGGTTGTCAATGTGTGCATTCAACAGACAGAGTTAAACTCACGTTTGGATTCAGCGGTTTACAAACCCTTTCTGTGCAGAATCCCAGAACCGGTAAATCCAGTTCAATGTCGGCATTCGTACTAAACTGCAGGAACCTTCGCCTAAAACTCAGGAGAAACGTTTCCTTGAAACTGCTCTGCTGTGCGTTCGTTCACCTAAGAGAGTTGAATCTATGTTGAGATTCAGCGAGTCAGAAACACGTTTCTTCTAGGAGCTGCATTGGGATATTCCCGAGTGAATGGGACCATAGTCCGTACAGAGAAATATCTGTTTCTAAAACCAAAACGGAGCTATCTATCTGAATGGTTGTCAATGTGTGCATTCAACTGATAGAGTTAAACTCACGTGTGGATTCAGCGGTTTGCAAACCCTTTCTGTGCAGAATCCCAAAACCGGTATTTCCAGCCCAATGCCGGCATCCGTACTAAACAGCAGGAAACTTCGTCTAAAACTCAGGAGAAACGTTTCCTTGAAACTGCTCTGCTGTGCGTTCGTTCACCTAAGAGAGTTGAAGCTATGTTGAGATTCAGCGAGTCAGAAAAACGTTTCTTCTAGGAGCTGCGTCGGGATATTCCCGAGTGAATGGGACCATAGGCTGTACAGAGAAATATCTGCTCCTAAAACCAAAAGGGTGCTATCTAACTGAATGGTTGTCAATGTGTGCATTCAACAGACAGTGTTAAACTCACGTTTGGATTCAGCGGTTTAAAAACCCTTTCTGTGCAGAATCCCAAAACCGGTAATTCCAGCTCAATGCCGGCATTCGTACTAAACTGCAGGAACCTTCGCCTAAAACTCAGGAGAAACGTTTCCTTGAAACTGCTCTGCTGTGCATTCGTTCACCTAAGAGAGTTGAATCTACGTTGAGATTCAGCGAGTCAGAAACACGTTTCTTCTAGGAGCTGCATTGGGATATTCCCGAGTGAATGGGACCATAGGCTGTACAGAGAAATATCTGCTTCTAAAACCAAAACGGAGCTATCTAACTGGATGATTGTCAATGTGTGCATTCAACTGACAGAGGTAAACTCACGTGTGGATTCAGCGGTTTGCAAACCCTTTCTGTACAGAATCCCAAAACCGGTACTTCCAGCCCAATGACGGCATCCGTACTAAACAGCAGGAAACTTCGTTTAAAACTCAGGAGAAACGTTTCCTTGAAACTTCTCTGCTGTGCGTTCGATCACCTAAGAGAGTTGAATCTATGTTGAGATTCAGGGAGTCAGAAACACGTTTCTTCTAGGAGCTGCATTGGAATATTCCCGAATGAATGGGACCATAGGCTGTACAGAGAAATATCTGCTCCTAAAACCAAAAGGGTGCTATCTAACTGAATGGTTGTCAATGTGTGCATTCAACAGACAGAGTTAAACTCACGTTTGGATTCAGCGGTTTACAAACCCTTTCTGTGCAGAATCCCAGAACCGGTAAATCCAGTTCAATGTCGGCATTCGTACTAAACTGCAGGAACCTTCGCCTAAAACTCAGGAGAAACGTTTCCTTGAAACTGCTCTGCTGTGCGTTCGTTCACCTAAGAGAGTTGAATCTATGTTGAGATTCAGCGAGTCAGAAACACGTTTCTTCTAGGAGCTGCATTGGGATATTCCCGAGTGAATGGGACCATAGTCCGTACAGAGAAATATCTGTTTCTAAAACCAAAACGGAGCTATCTATCTGAATGGTTGTCAATGTGTGCATTCAACTGATAGAGTTAAACTCACGTGTGGATTCAGCGGTTTGCAAACCCTTTCTGTGCAGAATCCCAAAACCGGTATTTCCAGCCCAATGCCGGCATCCGTACTAAACAGCAGGAAACTTCGTCTAAAACTCAGGAGAAACGTTTCCTTGAAACTGCTCTGCTGTGCGTTCGTTCACCTAAGAGAGTTGAAGCTATGTTGAGATTCAGCGAGTCAGAAAAACGTTTCTTCTAGGAGCTGCGTCGGGATATTCCCGAGTGAATGGGACCATAGGCTGTACAGAGAAATATCTGCTCCTAAAACCAAAAGGGTGCTATCTAACTGAATGGTTGTCAATGTGTGCATTCAACAGACAGTGTTAAACTCACGTTTGGATTCAGCGGTTTAAAAACCCTTTCTGTGCAGAATCCCAAAACCGGTAATTCCAGCTCAATGCCGGCATTCGTACTAAACTGCAGGAACCTTCGCCTAAAACTCAGGAGAAAAGTTTCCTTGAAACTGCTCTGCTGTGCATTCGTTCACCTAAGAGAGTTGAATCTACGTTGAGATTCAGCGAGTCAGAAACACGTTTCTTCTAGGAGCTGCATTGGGATATTCCCGAGTGAATGGGACCATAGGCTGTACAGAGAAATATCTGCTTCTAAAACCCAAACGGAGCTATCTAACTGGATGATTGTCAATGTGTGCATTCAACTGACAGAGTTAAACTCACGTGTGGATTCAGCGGTTTGCAATCCCTTTCTGTGCAGAATCCCAAAACCGGTACTTCCAGCCCAATGCCGGCATCCGTACTAAAAACAGGAAACTTCGTCAAAAACTCAGGAGAAACGTTTCCTTGAAACTGCTCTGCTGTGCGTTCGATCACCTAAGAGAGTTGAATCTATGTTGAGATTCAGCGAGTCAGAAACACGTTTCATCTAGGAGCTGCCTTAGGATATTCCCGAGTGAATGGGACCATAGGCTGTACAGAGAAATATCTGCTCCTAAAACCAAAAGGGTGCTATCTAACTGAATGGTTGTCAATGTGTGCATTCAACAGACAGAGTTAAACTCACGTTTGGATTCAGTGGTTTACAAACCCTTTCTGTGCAGAATCCCAAAACCGGTACTTCCAGCCCAATGCCGGCATCCGTACTAAACAACAGGAAACTTCGTCTAAAACTCAGGAGAAACGTTTCCTTGAAACTGCTCTGCTGTGCGTTCGTTCACCTAAGAGAGTTGAATCTATGTTGAGATTCAGCGAGTCAGAACGACGTTTCTTCTAGGAGCTGCGTCGGGATATTCCCGAGTGAATGGGACCATAGGCTGTACAGAGAAATATCTGCTTCTAAAACCAAAACGGAGCTATCTAACTGGATGATTGTCAATGTATGCATTCAACTGACAGAGTTAAACTCACGTGTGGATTCAGCGGTTTGGAAACCCTTTCTGTGCAGAATCCCAAAACCGGTATTTCCAGCCCAATGCCGGCATCCGTACTAAAAACAGGAAACTTCGTCAAAAACTCAGGAGAAACGTTTCCTTGAAACTGCTCTGCTGTGCGTTCGATCACCTAAGAGAGTTGAATCTATGTTGAGATTCAGCGAGTCAGAAACACGTTTCATCTAGGAGCTGCCTTAGGATATTCCCGAGTGAATGGGACCATAGGCTGTACAGAGAAATATCTGCTCCTAAAACCAAAAGGGTGCTATCTAACTGAATGGTTGTCAATGTGTGCATTCAACAGACAGAGTTAAACTCACGTTTGGATTCAGTGGTTTACAAACCCTTTCTGTGCAGAATCCCAAAACCGGTAATTCCAGCTCAATGCCGGCATTCGTACAAAACTGCAGGAACCTTCGCTTAAAACTCAGGAGAAACGTTTCCTTGAAACTGCTCTGCTGTGTGTTCGTTCACCTAAGAGAGTTGAATCTATGTTGAGATTCAGCGAGTCAGAAACACGTTTCTTCCAGGAGCTGCGCTGGGATATTCCCGAGTGAATGGGACCATAGGTTGTACAGAGAAATATCTGCTTCTAAAACCAAAACGGAGCTATCTAACTGAATGGTTGTCAATGTGTGCATTCAACTGACAGAGTTAAACTCACGTGTGGATTCAGCGGTTTGCAAACCCTTTCTGTGCAGAATCCCAAAACCGGTATTTCCAGCCCAATGCCGGCATCCGTACTAAACAGCAGGAAACTTCGTCTAAAACTAAGGAGAAACGTTTCCTTGAAACTGCTCTGCTGTGTGTTCGTTCAACTAAGAGAGTTGAATCTATGTTGAGATTCAGCGAGTCAGAAACACGTTTCTTCCAGGAGCTGCGCTGGGATATTCCCGAGTGAATGGGACCATAGGCTGTACAGAGAAATATCTGCTTCTAAAACCAAAACGGAGCTATCTAACTGAATGGTTGTCAATGTGTGCATTCAACTGACAGAGTTAAACTCACGTGTGGATTCAGCGGTTTGCAAACCCGTTCTGTGCAGAATCCCAAAACCGGTATTTCCAGCCCAATGCCGGCATCCGTACTAAACAGCAGGAAACTTCGTCTAAAACTCAGGAGAAACGTTTCCTTGAAACTGCTCTGCTGTGCGTTCGTTCACCTAAGAGAGTTGATTCTACGTTGAGATTCAGCGAGTCAGAAACACGTTTCTTCTAGGAGCTGCATTGGGATATTCCCGAGTGAATGGGACCATAGGCTGTACAGAGAAATATCTGCTTCTAAAACCCAAACGGAGCTATCTAACTGAATTTTTGTCAATGTATGCATTCAACTGACAGAGTTAAACTCACGTGTGGATTCAGCGGTTTGCAAACCCTTTCTGTGCAGAATCCCAAAACCGGTATTTCCAGCCCAATGCCGGCATGCGTACTAAATAGCAGGAAACTTCGTCTAAAACTCAGGAGAAACGTTTTCTTGAAACTGCGCTGCTGTGCGTTCGTTCACCTAAGAGAGTTGAATCTATGTTGAGATTCAGCGAGTCAGAAACACGTTTCTTCTAGGAGGTGCGTTGGGTTATTCCCGAGTGAATGGGACCAAAGGCTGTACAGAGAAATATCTGCTTCTAAAACCAAAACGGAGCTATCTAACTGGATGGTTGTCAATGTGTGCATTCAACTGACAGAGTTAAACTCACGTGTGGATTCAGCGGTTTGCAAACCCTTTCTGTGCAGAATCCCAAAACCGGTATTTCCAGCCCAATGCCGGCATACGTACTAAACAGCAGGAAACTTCGTCTAAAACTCAGGAGAAAAGTTTCCTTGAAACTGCGCTGCTGTGCGTTCATTCACCTAAGAGAGTTGAATCTATGTTGAGATTCAGCGAGTCAGAAACACGTTTCTTCTAGGAGCTGCGTTGGGATATTCCCGAGTGAATGGGACCATAGGCTGTACAGAGAAATATCTGCTTCTAAAACCAAAACGGAGCTATCTAACTGGATGGTTGTCAATGTGTGCATTCAAGTGACAGAGTTAAACTCACGTGTGGATTCAGCGGTTTGCAAACCCTTTCTGTGCAGAATCCCAAAACCGGTATTTCCAGCCCAATGCCGGCATCCGTACTAAACAGCAGGAAACTTCGTTTAAAACTCAGGAGAAACGTTTCCTTGAAACTGCTCTGCTGTGCGTTCGTTCAGCTAAGAGAGTTGAATCTATGTTGAGATTCAGCGAGTCAGAAACACGTTTCTTCTAGGAGCTGCGTTGGGATATTCCCGAGTGAATGGGACCATAGGCTGTACAGAGAAATATCTGCTTCTAAAACCAAAACGGAGCTATCTAACTGGATGATTGTCAATGTGTGCATTCAACTGACAGAGGTAAACTCACGTGTGGATTCAGCGGTTTGCAAACCCTTTCTGTACAGAATCCCAAAACCGGTACTTCCAGCCCAATGACGGCATCCGTACTAAACAGCAGGAAACTTCGTTTAAAACTCAGGAGAAACGTTTCCTTGAAACTTCTCTGCTGTGCGTTCGATCACCTAAGAGAGTTGAATCTATGTTGAGATTCAGGGAGTCAGAAACACGTTTCTTCTAGGAGCTGCATTGGAATATTCCCGAATGAATGGGACCATAGGCTGTACAGAGAAATAACTGCTCCTAAAACCAAAAGGGTGCTATCTAACTGAATGGTTGTCAATGTGTGCATTCAACAGACAGAGTTAAACTCACGTTTGGATTCAGCGGTTTACAAACCCTTTCTGTGCAGAATCCCAGAACCGGTAAATCCAGTTCAATGTCGGCATTCGTACTAAACTGCAGGAACCTTCGCCTAAAACTCAGGAGAAACGTTTCCTTGAAACTGCTCTGCTGTGCGTTCGTTCACCTAAGAGAGTTGAATCTATGTTGAGATTCAGCGAGTCAGAAACACGTTTCTTCTAGGAGCTGCATTGGGATATTCCCGAGTGAATGGGACCATAGTCCGTACAGAGAAGTATCTGTTTCTAAAACCAAAACGGAGATATCTATCTGAATGGTTGTCAATGTGTGCATTTAACTGATAGAATTAAACTCACGTGTGGATTCAGCGGTTTGCAAACCCTTTCTGTGCAGAATCCCAAAACCGGTATTTCCAGCCCAATGCCGGCATCCGTACTAAACAGCAGGAAACTTCGTCTAAAACTCAGGAGAAACGTTTCCTTGAAACTGCTCTGCTGTGCGTTCGTTCACCTAAGAGAGTTGATTCTACGTTGAGATTCAGCGAGTCAGAAACACGTTTCTTCTAGGAGCTGCATTGGGATATTCCCGAGTGAATGGGACCATAGGCTGTACAGAGAAATATCTGCTTCTAAAACCCAAACGGAGCTATCTAACTGAATTTTTGTCAATGTGTGCATTCAACTGACAGAGTTAAACTCACGTGTGGATTCAGCGGTTTGCAAACCCTTTCTGTGCAGAATCCCAAAACCGGTATTTCCAGCCCAATGCCGGCATGCGTACTAAATAGCAGGAAACTTCGTCTAAAACTCAGGAGAAACGTTTTCTTGAAACTGCGCTGCTGTGCGTTCGTTCACCTAAGAGAGTTGAATCTATGTTGAGATTCAGCGAGTCAGAAACACGTTTCTTCTAGGAGGTGCGTTGGGTTATTCCCGAGTGAATGGGACCAAAGGCTGTACAGAGAAATATCTGCTTCTAAAACCAAAACGGAGCTATCTAACTGGATGGTTGTCAATGTGTGCATTCAAGTGACAGAGTTAAACTCACGTGTGGATTCAGCGGTTTGCAAACCCTTTCTGTGCAGAATCCCAAAACCGGTATTTCCAGCCCAATGCCGGCATACGTACTAAACAGCAGGAAACTTCGTCTAAAACTCAGGAGAAAAGTTTCCTTGAAACTGCTCTGCTGTGCGTTCATTCACCTAAGAGAGTTGAATCTATGTTGAGATTCAGCGAGTCAGAAACACGTTTCTTCTAGGAGCTGCGTTGGGATATTCCCGAGTGAATGGGACCATAGGCTGTACAGAGAAATATCTGCTTCTAAAACCAAAACGGAGCTATCTAACTGGATGTTTGTCAATGTGTGCATTCAAGTGACAGAGTTAAACTCACGTGTGGATTCAGCGGTTTGCAAACCCTTTCTGTGCAGAATCCCAAAACCGGTATTTCCAGCCCAATGCCGGCATCCGTACTAAACAGCAGGAAACTTCGTTTAAAACTCAGGAGAAACGTTTCCTTGAAACTGCTCTGATGTGCGTTCGTTCACCTAAGAGAGTTGAATCTATGTTGAGATTCAGCGAGTCAGAAACACGTTTCTTCTAGGAGCTGCGTTGGGATATTCCCGAGTGAATGGGACCATAGGCTGTACAGAGAAATATCAGCTTCTAAAACCAAAACGGAGCTATCTAACTGGATGATTGTCAATGTGTGCATTCAACTGACAGAGGTAAACTCACGTGTGGATTCAGCGGTTTGCAAACCCTTTCTGTACAGAATCCCAAAACCGGTACTTCCAGCCCAATGACGGCATCCGTACTAAACAGCAGGAAACTTCGTTTAAAACTCAGGAGAAACGTTTCCTTGAAACTTCTCTGCTGTGCGTTCGATCACCTAAGAGAGTTGAATCTATGTTGAGATTCAGGGAGTCAGAAACACGTTTCTTCTAGGAGCTGCATTGGAATATTCCCGAATGAATGGGACCATAGGCTGTACAGAGAAATATCTGCTCCTAAAACCAAAAGGGTGCTATCTAACTGAATGGTTGTCAATGTGTGCATTCCACAGACAGAGTTAAACTCACATTTGGATTCAGCGGTTTACAAACCCTTTCTGTGCAGAATCCCAGAACCGGTAAATCCAGTTCAATGTCGGCATTCGTACTAAACTGCAGGAACCTTCGCCTAAAACTCAGGAGAAACGTTTCCTTGAAACTGCTCTGCTGTGCGTTCGTTCACCTAAGAGAGTTGAATCTATGTTGAGATTCAGCGAGTCAGAAACACGTTTCTTCTAGGAGCTGCATTGGGATATTCCCGAGTGAATGGGACCATAGTCCGTACAGAGAAATATCTGTTTCTAAAACCAAAACGGAGCTATCTATCTGAATGGTTGGCAATGTGTGCATTCAACTGATAGAGTTAAACTCACGTGTGGATTCAGCGGTTTGCAAACCCTTTCTGTGCAGAATCCCAAAACCGGTATTTCCAGCCCAATGCCGGCATCCGTACTAAACAGCAGGAAACTTCGTCTAAAACTCAGGAGAAACGTTTCCTTGAAACTGCTCTGCTGTGCGTTCGTTCACCTAAGAGAGTTGAAGCTATGTTGAGATTCAGCGAGTCAGAAAAACGTTTCTTCTAGGAGCTGCGTCGGGATATTCCCGAGTGAATGGGACCATAGGCTGTACAGAGAAATATCTGCTCCTAAAACCAAAAGGGTGCTATCTAACTGAATGGTTGTCAATGTGTGCATTCAACAGACAGTGTTAAACTCACGTTTGGATTCAGCGGTTTAAAAACCCTTTCTGTGCAGAATCCCAAAACCGGTAATTCCAGCTCAATGCCGGCATTCGTACTAAACTGCAGGAACCTTCGCCTAAAAGTCAGGAGAAACGTTTCCTTGAAACTGCTCTGCTGTGCGTTCGTTCACCTAAGAGAGTTGAAGCTATGTTGAGATTCAGCGAGTCAGAAACACGTTTCTTCTAGGAGCTGCATTGGGATATTCCCGAGTGAATGGGACCATAGGCTGTACAGAGAAATATCTGCTTCTAAAACCCAAACGGAGCTATCTAACTGGATGATTGTCAATGTGTGCATTCAACTGACAGTGTTAAACTCACGTGTGGATTCAGCGGTTTGCAATCCCTTTCTGTGCAGAATCCCAAAACCGGTACTTCCAGCCCAATGCCGGCATCCGTACTAAAAACAGGAAACTTCGTCAAAAACTCAGGAGAAACGTTTCCTTGAAACTGCTCTGCTGTGCGTTCGATCACCTAAGAGAGTTGAATCTATGTTGAGATTCAGCGAGTCAGAAACACGTTTCTTCTAGGAGCTGCCTTAGGATATTCCCGAGTGAATGGGACCATAGGCTGTACAGAGAAATATCTGCTCCTAAAACCAAAAGGGTGCTATCTAATTGAATGGTTGTCAATGTGTGAATTCAACAGACAGAGTTAAACTCACGTTTGGATTCAGCGGTTTACAAACCCTTTCTGTGCAGAATCCCAAAACCGGTAATTCCAGCTCAATGCCGACATTCGTAAAAAATTGCAGGAACCTTCGCTTAAAACTCAGGAGAAACGTTTCCTTGAAACTGCTCTGCTGTGCGTTCGTTCACCTAAGAGAGTTGAATCTATGTTGAGATTCAGCGAGTCAGAAACACGTTTCTTCCAGGAGCTGCGTTGGGATATTCCCGAGTGAATGGGACCATAGGCTGTACAGAGAAATATCTGCTTCTAAAACCCACACGGAGCTATCTAACTGGATGATTGTCAATGTGTGCATTCAACTGACAGAGTTAAACTCACGTGTGGATTCAACGGTTTACAAACCCTTTCTGTGCAGAATCCCAAAACCGGTATTTCCAGCCCAATGCCGGCATCCGTACTAAACAGCAGGAAACTTCGTCTAAAACTCAGGAGAAACGTTTCCTTGAAACTGCTCTGCTGTGCGTTCGTTCACCTAAGAGAGTTGAAGCTATGTTGAGATTCAGCGAGTCAGAAAAACGTTTATTCTAGGAGCTGCGTCGGGATATTCCCGAGTGAATGGGACCATAGGCTGTACAGAGAAATATCTGCTCCTAAAACCAAAAGGGTGCTATCTAACTGAATGGTTGTCAATGTGTGCATTCAACAGACAGTGTTAAACTCACGTTTGGATTCAGCGGTTTAAAAACCCTTTCTGTGCAGAATCCCAAAACCGGTAATTCCAGCTCAATGCCGGCATCCGTACTAAACAGCAGGAAATTTCGTCTAAAACTGAGGAGAAACGTTTCCTCGAAACTGCTCTGCTGTGCGTTCGATCACCTAAGAGAGTAGAATCTATGTTGAGATTCAGCGAGTCAGAAACACGTTTCTTCTAGGAGCTGCCTTAGGATATTCCCGAGTGAATGGGACCATAGGATGTACAGATAAATATCTGCTCCTAAAACCAAAAGGGTGCTATCTAACTGAATTGTTGTCAATGTGTGCATTCAACAGACAGTGTTAAACTCACGTTTGGATTCAGCGGTTTGCAAACCCTTTCTGTGCAGAATCCCAAAACCGATAATTCCAGCTCAATGCCGGCATTCGTACTAAACTGCAGGAACCTTCGCCTAAAACTCAGTAGAAACGTTTCCTTGAACCTGCTCTACTGTGCGTTCGTTCACCTAAGAGAGTTGAATCTATGTTGAGATTCAGCGAGTCTGAAACACGTTTCTTCCAGGAGCTGCGTTGGGATATTCCCGAGTGAATGGGACCACAGGCTGTACAGAGAAATATCTGCTTCTAAAACCAAAACGGAGCTATCTATCTGAATGGTTGTCAATGTGTGCATTCAACTGACAGAGTTAAACTCACGTGTGGATTCAGCGGTTTGCAAACCCTTTTTGTGCAGAATCCCAAAACCGGTATTTCCAGCCCAATGCCGGCATCCGTACTAAACAGCAGGAAACTTCGTCTAAAACTCAGGAGAAACGTTTCCTTGAAACTGCTCTGCTGTGCCTTCGTTCACCTAAGAGAGTTGAATCTACGTTGAGATTCAGCGAGTCAGAAACACGTTTCTTCTAGGAGCTGCATTAGGATATTCGCGAGTGAATGGGACCATAGGCTGTACAGAGAAATATCTGCTTCTAAAACCCAAACGGAGCTATCTAACTGGATGATTGTCAATGTGTGCATTCAACTGACAAAGTTAAACTCACGTGTGGATTCAGCGGTTTGCAAACCATTTCTGTGCAGAATCCCAAAACCGCTACTTCCAGCCCAATGCCGGCATCCGTACTAAACAACAGGAAACTTCGTCTAAAACTCAGGAGAAACGTTTCCTTGAAACTGCTCTGCTGTGCGTTCGATCACCTTAGAGAGTTGAATCTATGTTGAGATTCAGCGAGTCAGAAACACGTTTCTTCTAGGAGCTGCCTTAGGATATTCCCGAGTGAATGGGACCATAGGCTGTACAGACAAATATCTTCTCCTAAAACCAAAAGGGTGCTATCTAACTGAATGGTTGTCAATGTGTGCATTCAACAGACTGAGTTAAACTCACGTTTAGATTCAGCGGTTTACAAACTCTTTCTGTGCAGAATCCCAAAACCGGTAATTCCAGGTCAATGCCGGCATTCGTCCTAAACTGCAGGAACCTTCGCCTAAAACTCAGTAGAAACGTTTCCTTGAAACTGCTCTGCTGTGCGTTCGTTCACCTAAGAGAGTTGAATCTATGTTGAGATTCAGCGAGTCAGAAACACGTTTGTTCCAGGAGCTGCATTGGGATATTCCCGAGTGAATGGGACCATAGGCTGTACAGAGAAATATCTGCTTCTAAAACCAAAACGGAGCTATCTATCTGAATGGTTGTCAATGTGTGCATTCAACTGACAGAGTTAAACTCACGTGTGGATTCAGCGGTTTGCAAACCCTTTTTGTGCAGAATCCCAAAACCGGTATTTCCAGCCCAATGCCGGCATCCGTACTAAACAGCAGGAAACTTCGTCTAAAACTCAGGAGAAACGTTTCCTTGAAACTGCTCTGCTGTGCGTTCGTTCACCTAAGAGAGTTGAATCTATGTTGAGATTCAGCGAGTCAGAAAGACGTTTCTTCTAGGAGCTCCGTCGGGATATTCCCTAGTGAATGGGACCATAGGCTGTACAGAGAAATATCTGCTTCTAAAACCCAAACGGAGCTATCTAACTGGATGATTGTCAATGTATGCATTCAACTGACAGAGTTAAACTCACGTGTGGATTCAGCGGTTTCCAAACCCTTTCTGTGCAGAATCCCAAAACCGGTATTTCCAGCCCAATGCCGGCATACGTACTAAACAGCAGGAAACTTCGTCTAAAACTCAGGAGAAACGTTTCCTTGAAACTGCTCTGCTGTGCGTTCGTTCAACTAAGAGAGTTGAATCTACGTTGAGATTCAGCGAGTCAGAAACACGTTTCTTCTAGGAGCTGCATTGGGATATTCCCGAGTGAATGGGACCATAGGCTGTACAGAGAAATATTTGCTTCTAAAACCCAAACGGAGCTATCTTACTGGATGATTGTCAATTTGTGCATTCAACTGACAGAGTTAAACTCACGTGTGGATTCAGCGGTTTGCAAACCCTTTCTGTGCAGAATCCCAAAACCGGTACTTCCAGCGCAATGCCGGCATCCGTACTAAACAGCAGGAAACTTCGTCTAAAACTCAGGAGAAACGTTTCCTTGAAACTGCTCTGCTGTGCCTTCGTTCACCTAAGAGAGTTGAATCTACGTTGAGATTCAGCGAGTCAGAAACACGTTTCTTCTAGGAGCTGCATTAGGATATTCCCGAGTGAATGGGACCTTAGGTTGTACAGAGAAATATCTGCTTCTAAAACCCAAACGGAGCTATCTAACTGGATGATTGTCAATGTGTGCATTCAACTGAGAAAGTTAAACTCAAGTGTGGATTCAGCGGTTTGCAAACCATTTCTGTGCAGAATCCCAAAACCGCTACTTCCAGCCCAATGCCGGCATCCGTACTAAACAACAGGAAACTTCGTCTAAAACTCAGGAGAAACGTTTCCTTGAAACTGCTCTGCTGTGCGTTCGATCACCTTAGAGAGTTGAATCTATGTTGAGATTCAGCGAGTCAGAAACACGTTTCTTCTAGGAGCTGCCTTAGGATATTCCCGAGTGAATGGGACCATAGGCTGTACAGACAAATATCTTCTCCTAAAACCAAAAGGGTGCTATCTAACTGAATGGTTGTCAATGTGTGCATTCAACAGACTGAGTTAATCTCACGTTTGGATTCAGCGGTTTACAAACCCTTTCTGTGCAGAATCCCAAAACCGGTAATTCCAGCTCAATGCCGGCATTCGTCCTAAACTGCAGGAACCTTCGCCTAAAACTCAGTAGAAACGTTTCCTTGAAACTGCTCTGCTGTGCGTTCGTTCACCTAAGAGAGTTGAATCTATGTTGAGATTCAGCGAGTCAGAAACACGTTTGTTCCAGGAGCTGCATTGGGATATTCCCGAGTGAATGGGACCATAGGCTGTACAGAGAAATATCTGCTTCTAAAACCAAAACGGAGCTATCTATCTGAATGGTTGTCAATGTGTGCATTCAACTGACAGAGTTAAACTCACGTGTGGATTCAGCGGATTGCAAACCCTTTTTGTGCAGAATCCCAAAACCGGTATTTCCAGCCCAAAGCCGGCATCCGTACTAAACAGCAGGAAACTTCGTCTAAAACTCAGGAGAAACGTTTCCTTGAAACTGCTCTGCTGTGCGTTCGTTCACCTAAGATAGTTGAATCTATGTTGAGATTCATCGAGTCAGAAAGACGTTTCTTCTAGGAGCTGCATTGGGATATTCCCGAGTGAATGGGACCATAGGCTGTACAGAGAAATATCTGCTTCTAAAACCCACACGGAGCTATCTAACTGGATGATTGTCAATGTGTGCATTCAACTGACAGAGTTAAACTCACGTGTGGATTCAACGGTTTGCAAACCCTTTCTGTGCAGAATCCCAAAACCGGTATTTCCAGCCCAATGCCGGCATCCGTACTAAACAGCAGGAAACTTCGTCTAAAACTCAGGAGAAACGTTTCCTTGAAACTGCTCTGCTGTGCGTTCGTTCACCTAAGAGAGTTGAAGCTATGTTGAGATTCAGCGAGTCAGAAAAACGTTTATTCTAGGAGCTGCGTCGGGATATTCCCGAGTGAATGGGACCATAGGCTGTACAGAGAAATATCTGCTCCTAAAACCAAAAGGGTGCTATCTAACTGAATGGTTGTCAATGTGTGCATTCAACAGACAGTGTTAAACTCACGTTTGGATTCAGCGGTTTAAAAACCCTTTCTGTGCAGAATCCCAAAACCGGTAATTCCAGCTCAATGCCGGCATCCGTACTAAACAGCAGGAAATTTCGTCTAAAACTGAGCAGAAACGTTTCCTCGAAACTGCTCTGCTGTGCGTTCGATCACCTAAGAGAGTAGAATCTATGTTGAGATTCAGCGAGTCAGAAACACGTTTCTTCTAGGAGCTGCCTTAGGATATTCCCGAGTGAATGGGACCATAGGATGTACAGATAAATATCTGCTCCTAAAACCAAAAGGGTGCTATCTAACTGAATTGTTGTCAATGTGTGCATTCAACAGACAGTGTTAAACTCACGTTTGGATTCAGCGGTTTGCAAACCCTTTCTGTGCAGAATCCCAAAACCGATAATTCCAGCTCAATGCCGGCATTCGTACTAAACTGCAGGAACCTTCGCCTAAAACTCAGTAGAAACGTTTCCTTGAACCTGCTCTACTGTGCGTTCGTTCACCTAAGAGAGTTGAATCTATGTTGAGATTCAGCGAGTCTGAAACACGTTTCTTCCAGGAGCTGCGTTGGGATATTCCCGAGTGAATGGGACCACAGGCTGTACAGAGAAATATCTGCTTCTAAAACCAAAACGGAGCTATCTATCTGAATGGTTGTCAATGTGTGCATTCAACTGACAGAGTTAAACTCACGTGTGGATTCAGCGGTTTGCAAACCCTTTTTGTGCAGAATCCCAAAACCGGTATTTCCAGCCCAATGCCGGCATCCGTACTAAACAGCAGGAAACTTCGTCTAAAACTCAGGAGAAACGTTTCCTTGAAACTGCTCTGCTGTGCCTTCGTTCACCTAAGAGAGTTGAATCTACGTTGAGATTCAGCGAGTCAGAAACACGTTTCTTCTAGGAGCTGCATTAGGATATTCCCGAGTGAATGGGACCATAGGCTGTACAGAGAAATATCTGCTTCTAAAACCCAAACGGAGCTATCTAACTGGATGATTGTCAATGTGTGCATTCAACTGACAAAGTTAAACTCACGTGTGGATTCAGCGGTTTGCAAACCATTTCTGTGCAGAATCCCAAAACCGCTACTTCCAGCCCAATGCCGGCATCCGTACTAAACAACAGGAAACTTCGTCTAAAACTCAGGAGAAACGTTTCCTTGAAACTGCTCTGCTGTGCGTTCGATCACCTTAGAGAGTTGAATCTATGTTGAGATTCAGCGAGTCAGAAACACGTTTCTTCTAGGAGCTGCCTTAGGATATTCCCGAGTGAATGGGACCATAGGCTGTACAGACAAATATCTTCTCCTAAAACCAAAAGGGTGCTATCTAACTGAATGGTTGTCAATGTGTGCATTCAACAGACTGAGTTAAACTCACGTTTAGATTCAGCGGTTTACAAACTCTTTCTGTGCAGAATCCCAAAACCGGTAATTCCAGGTCAATGCCGGCATTCGTCCTAAACTGCAGGAACCTTCGCCTAAAACTCAGTAGAAACGTTTCCTTGAAACTGCTCTGCTGTGCGTTCGTTCACCTAAGAGAGTTGAATCTATGTTGAGATTCAGCGAGTCAGAAACACGTTTGTTCCAGGAGCTGCATTGGGATATTCCCGAGTGAATGGGACCATAGGCTGTACAGAGAAATATCTGCTTCTAAAACCAAAACGGAGCTATCTATCTGAATGGTTGTCAATGTGTGCATTCAACTGACAGAGTTAAACTCACGTGTGGATTCAGCGGTTTGCAAACCCTTTTTGTGCAGAATCCCAAAACCGGTATTTCCAGCCCAATGCCGGCATCCGTACTAAACAGCAGGAAACTTCGTCTAAAACTCAGGAGAAACGTTTCCTTGAAACTGCTCTGCTGTGCGTTCGTTCACCTAAGAGAGTTGAATCTATGTTGAGATTCAGCGAGTCAGAAAGACGTTTCTTCTAGGAGCTCCGTCGGGATATTCCCTAGTGAATGGGACCATAGGCTGTACAGAGAAATATCTGCTTCTAAAACCCAAACGGAGCTATCTAACTGGATGATTGTCAATGTATGCATTCAACTGACAGAGTTAAACTCACGTGTGGATTCAGCGGTTTCCAAACCCTTTCTGTGCAGAATCCCAAAACCGGTATTTCCAGCCCAATGCCGGCATACGTACTAAACAGCAGGAAACTTCGTCTAAAACTCAGGAGAAACGTTTCCTTGAAACTGCTCTGCTGTGCGTTCGTTCAACTAAGAGAGTTGAATCTACGTTGAGATTCAGCGAGTCAGAAACACGTTTCTTCTAGGAGCTGCATTGGGATATTCCCGAGTGAATGGGACCATAGGCTGTACAGAGAAATATTTGCTTCTAAAACCCAAACGGAGCTATCTTACTGGATGATTGTCAATTTGTGCATTCAACTGACAGAGTTAAACTCACGTGTGGATTCAGCGGTTTGCAAACCCTTTCTGTGCAGAATCCCAAAACCGGTACTTCCAGCCCAATGCCGGCATCCGTACTAAACAGCAGGAAACTTCGTCTAAAACTCAGGAGAAACGTTTCCTTGAAACTGCTCTGCTGTGCCTTCGTTCACCTAAGAGAGTTGAATCTACGTTGAGATTCAGCGAGTCAGAAACACGTTTCTTCTAGGAGCTGCATTAGGATATTCCCGAGTGAATGGGACCTTAGGTTGTACAGAGAAATATCTGCTTCTAAAACCCAAACGGAGCTATCTAACTGGATGATTGTCAATGTGTGCATTCAACTGAGAAAGTTAAACTCAAGTGTGGATTCAGCGGTTTGCAAACCATTTCTGTGCAGAATCCCAAAACCGCTACTTCCAGCCCAATGCCGGCATCCGTACTAAACAACAGGAAACTTCGTCTAAAACTCAGGAGAAACGTTTCCTTGAAACTGCTCTGCTGTGCGTTCGATCACCTTAGAGAGTTGAATCTATGTTGAGATTCAGCGAGTCAGAAACACGTTTCTTCTAGGAGCTGCCTTAGGATATTCCCGAGTGAATGGGACCATAGGCTGTACAGACAAATATCTTCTCCTAAAACCAAAAGGGTGCTATCTAACTGAATGGTTGTCAATGTGTGCATTCAACAGACTGAGTTAATCTCACGTTTGGATTCAGCGGTTTACAAACCCTTTCTGTGCAGAATCCCAAAACCGGTAATTCCAGGTCAATGCCGGCATTCGTCCTAAACTGCAGGAACCTTCGCCTAAAACTCAGTAGAAACGTTTCCTTGAAACTGCTCTGCTGTGCGTTCGTTCACCTAAGAGAGTTGAATCTATGTTGAGATTCAGCGAGTCAGAAACACGTTTGTTCCAGGAGCTGCATTGGGATATTCCCGAGTGAATGGGACCATAGGCTGTACAGAGAAATATCTGCTTCTAAAACCAAAACGGAGCTATCTATCTGAATGGTTGTCAATGTGTGCATTCAACTGACAGAGTTAAACTCACGTGTGGATTCAGCGGTTTGCAAACCCTTTCTGTGCAGAATCCCAAAACCGGTATTTCCAGCCCAATGCCGGCATCCGTACTAAACAGCAGGAAACTTCGTCTAAAACTCAGGAGAAACGACTCCTTGAAACTGCTCTGCTGTGCGTTCGTTCACCTAAGAGAGTTGAAGCTATGTTGAGATTCAGCGAGTCAGAAAGACGTTTCTTCTAGGAGCTGCGTCGGGATATTCCCGAGTGAATGGGACCATAGGATGTACAGAGAAATATCTGCTACTAAAACCCAAACGGAGCTATCTAACTGGATGATTGTCAATGTGTGCATTCAAGTGACAGAGTTAAACTCACGTGTGGATTCAGCGGTTTGCAAACCCTTTCTGTGCAGAATCCCAAAACCGGTACTTCCAGCCCAATGCCGGCATCCGTACTAAACAACAGGAAGCTTCGTCTAAAACTCAGGAGAAACGTTTCCTTGAAACTGCTCTGCTGTGCGTTCGATCACCTAAGAGAGTTGAATCTATGTTGAGATTCAGCGAGTCAGAAATACGTTTCTTCTAGGAGCTGCCTTAGGATATTCCCGAGTGAATGGGACCATAGGCTGTACAGAGAAATATCTGCTCCTAAAACCAAAAGGGTGCTATCTAACTGAATGGTTGTCAATGTGTGCATTCAACAGACAGAGTTAAACTCACGTTTGGATTCAGCGGTTTACAAACCCTTTCTGTGCAGAATCCCAAAACCGGTAATTCCAGCTCAATGCCGGCATTCGTACAAAACTGCAGGAACCTTGGCTTAAAACTCAGGAGAAACGTTTACTTGAAACTGCTCTGCTGTGTGTGCGTTCACCTAAGAGAGTTGAATCTATGTTGAGATTCAGCGAGTCAGAAACACGTTTCTTCCAGGAGCTGCGTTGGGATATTCCCGAGTGAATGGGACCATAGGCTGTACAGAGAAATATCTGCTTCTAAAACGAAAACGGAGCTATCTAACTGAATGGTTGTCAATGTGTGCATTCAACTGACAGAGTTAAACTCACGTGTGGATTCAGCGGTTTGCAAACCCTTTCTGTGCAGAATCCCAAAACCGGTATTTCCAGCCCAATGCCGGCATCCGTACTAAACAGCAGGAAACTTCGTCTAAAACTCAGGAGAAACGTTTCCTTGAAACTTCTCTGCTGTGCGTTCGTTCACCTAAGAGAGTTGAATCTACGTTGAGATTCAGCGAGTCAGAAACACGTTTCTTCTAGGAGCTGCGTTGGGATATTCCTGAGTGAATGGGACCATAGGCTGTACAGAGAAATATCTGTTTCTAAAACCAAAACGGAGCTATCTTTCTGAATGGTTGTCAATTTGTGCATTCAACTGACAGAGTTAAACTCACGTGTGGATTCAGCCGTTTGCAAACCCTTTCTGTGCAGAAGCCAAAAACCGGTATTTCCAGACCAATGCCGGCATCCGTACTAAACAGCAGGAAACTTCGTCTAAAACTCAGGAGAAACGTTTCCTTGAAACTGCTCTGCTGTGCGTTCGTTCAACTAAGAGAGTTGAATCTACGTTGAGATTCAGCGAGTCAGAAACACGTTTCTTCTAGGAGCTGCATTGGGATATTCCCGAGTGAATGGGACCATAGGCTGTACAGAGAAATATTTGCTTCTAAAACCCAAACGGAGCTATCTTACTGGATGATTGTCAATTTGTGCATTCAACTGACAGAGTTAAACTCACGTGTGGATTCAGCGGTTTGCAAACCCTTTCTGTGCAGAATCCCAAAACCGGTACTTCCAGCCCAATGCCGGCATCCGTACTAAACAGCAGGAAACTTCGTCTAAAACTCAGGAGAAACGTTTCCTCGAAACTGCTCTGCTGTGCGTTCGATCACCTAAGAGAGTAGAATCTATGTTGAGATTCAGCGAGTCAGAAACACGTTTCTTCTAGGAGCTGCCTTAGGATATTCCCGAGTGAATGGGACCATAGGATGTACAGATAAATATCTGCTCCTAAAACCAAAAGGGTGCTATCTAACTGAATTGTTGTCAATGTGTGCATTCAACAGACAGTGTTAAACTAACGTTTGGATTCAGCGGTTTGCAAACCCTTTCTGTGCAGAATCCCAAAACCGATAATTCCAGCTCAATGCCGGCATTCGTACTAAACTGCAGGAACCTTCGCCTAAAACTCAGTAGAAACGTTTCCTTGAAACTGCTCTGCTGTGCATTCGTTCACCTAAGAGAGTTGAATCTACGTTGAGATTCAGCGAGTCAGAAACACGTTTCTTCTAGGAGCTGCATTGGGATATTCCCGAGTGAATGGGACCATAGCCTGTACAGAGAAATATCTGCTTCTAAAACCCAAACGGAGCTATCTAACTGGATGATTGTCAATGTGTGCATTCAACTGACAGAGTTAAACTCACGTGTGGATTCAGCGGTTTGCAAACCCTTTCTGTGCAGAATCCCAAAACCGGTACTTCCAGCCCAATGCCGGCATCCGTACTAAACAGCAGGAAACTTCGTCTAAAACTCAGGAGAAACGTTTCCTCGAAATTGCTCTGCTGAGCATTCGATCACCTAAGAGAGTTGAATCTATGTTGAGATTCAGCGAGTCAGAAACACGTTTCTTCTAGGAGCTGCCTTAGGATATTCCCGAGTGAATGGGACTATAGGCTGTACAGAGAAATATCTGCTCCTAAAACCAAAAGGGTGCTATCTAACTGAATGGTTGTCAATGTGTGCATTCAACAGACAGAGTTAAACTCACGTTTGGATTCAGCGGTTTACAAACCCTTTCTGTGCAGAATCCCAAAACCGGTAATTCCAGTTCAATGTCGGCATTCGTACTAAACTGCAGGAACCTTCGCCTAAAACTCAGGAGAAACGTTTCCTTGAAACTGCTCTGCTGTGCGTTCGTTCACCTAAGAGAGTTGAATCTATGTTGAGATTCAGCGAGTCAGAAACACGTTTGATCCAGGAGCTGCATTGGGATATTCCCGAGTGAATGGGACCATAGGCTGTACAGAGAAATATCTGCTTCTAAAACCAAAACGGAGCTATCTATCTGAATGGTTGTCAATGTGTGCATTCAACTGACAGAGTTAAACTCACGTGTGGATTCAGCGGTTTGCAAACCCTTTTTGTGCAGAATCCCAAAACCGGTATTTCCAGCCCAAAGCCGGCATCCGTACTAAACAGCAGGAAACTTCGTCTAAAACTCAGGAGAAACGTTTCCTTGAAACTGCTCTGCTGTGCGTTCGTTCACCTAAGATAGTTGAATCTATGTTGAGATTCATCGAGTCAGAAAGACGTTTCTTCTAGGAGCTGCATTGGGATATTCCCGAGTGAATGGGACCATAGGCTGTACAGAGAAATATCTGCTTCTAAAACCCACACGGAGCTATCTAACTGGATGATTGTCAATGTGTGCATTCAACTGACAGAGTTAAACTCACGTGTGGATTCAACGGTTTGCAAACCCTTTCTGTGCAGAATCCCAAAACCGGTATTTCCAGCCCAATGCCGGCATCCGTACTAAACAGCAGGAAACTTCGTCTAAAACTCAGGAGAAACGTTTCCTTGAAACTGCTCTGCTGTGCGTTCGTTCACCTAAGAGAGTTGAAGCTATGTTGAGATTCAGCGAGTCAGAAAAACGTTTATTCTAGGAGCTGCGTCGGGATATTCCCGAGTGAATGGGACCATAGGCTGTACAGAGAAATATCTGCTCCTAAAACCAAAAGGGTGCTATCTAACTGAATGGTTGTCAATGTGTGCATTCAACAGACAGTGTTAAACTCACGTTTGGATTCAGCGGTTTAAAAACCCTTTCTGTGCAGAATCCCAAAACCGGTAATTCCAGCTCAATGCCGGCATCCGTACTAAACAGCAGGAAATTTCGTCTAAAACTGAGGAGAAACGTTTCCTCGAAACTGCTCTGCTGTGCGTTCGATCACCTAAGAGAGTAGAATCTATGTTGAGATTCAGCGAGTCAGAAACACGTTTCTTCTAGGAGCTGCCTTAGGATATTCCCGAGTGAATGGGACCATAGGATGTACAGATAAATATCTGCTCCTAAAACCAAAAGGGTGCTATCTAACTGAATTGTTGTCAATGTGTGCATTCAACAGACAGTGTTAAACTCACGTTTGGATTCAGCGGTTTGCAAACCCTTTCTGTGCAGAATCCCAAAACCGATAATTCCAGCTCAATGCCGGCATTCGTACTAAACTGCAGGAACCTTCGCCTAAAACTCAGTATAAACGTTTCCTTGAACCTGCTCTACTGTGCGTTCGTTCACCTAAGAGAGTTGAATCTATGTTGAGATTCAGCGAGTCTGAAACACGTTTCTTCCAGGAGCTGCGTTGGGATATTCCCGAGTGAATGGGACCACAGGCTGTACAGAGAAATATCTGCTTCTAAAACCAAAACGGAGCTATCTATCTGAATGGTTGTCAATGTGTGCATTCAACTGACAGAGTTAAACTCACGTGTGGATTCAGCGGTTTGCAAACCCTTTTTGTGCAGAATCCCAAAACCGGTATTTCCAGCCCAATGCCGGCATCCGTACTAAACAGCAGGAAACTTCGTCTAAAACTCAGGAGAAACGTTTCCTTGAAACTGCTCTGCTGTGCCTTCGTTCACCTAAGAGAGTTGAATCTACGTTGAGATTCAGCGAGTCAGAAACACGTTTCTTCTAGGAGCTGCATTAGGATATTCCCGAGTGAATGGGACCATAGGCTGTACAGAGAAATATCTGCTTCTAAAACCCAAACGGAGCTATCTAACTGGATGATTGTCAATGTGTGCATTCAACTGACAAAGTTAAACTCACGTGTGGATTCAGCGGTTTGCAAACCATTTCTGTGCAGAATCCCAAAACCGCTACTTCCAGCCCAATGCCGGCATCCGTACTAAACAACAGGAAACTTCGTCTAAAACTCAGGAGAAACGTTTCCTTGAAACTGCTCTGCTGTGCGTTCGATCACCTTAGAGAGTTGAATCTATGTTGAGATTCAGCGAGTCAGAAACACGTTTCTTCTAGGAGCTGCCTTAGGATATTCCCGAGTGAATGGGACCATAGGCTGTACAGACAAATATCTTCTCCTAAAACCAAAAGGGTGCTATCTAACTGAATGGTTGTCAATGTGTGCATTCAACAGACTGAGTTAAACTCACGTTTAGATTCAGCGGTTTACAAACTCTTTCTGTGCAGAATCCCAAAACCGGTAATTCCAGGTCAATGCCGGCATTCGTCCTAAACTGCAGGAACCTTCGCCTAAAACTCAGTAGAAACGTTTCCTTGAAACTGCTCTGCTGTGCGTTCGTTCACCTAAGAGAGTTGAATCTATGTTGAGATTCAGCGAGTCAGAAACACGTTTGTTCCAGGAGCTGCATTGGGATATTCCCGAGTGAATGGGACCATAGGCTGTACAGAGAAATATCTGCTTCTAAAACCAAAACGGAGCTATCTATCTGAATGGTTGTCAATGTGTGCATTCAACTGACAGAGTTAAACTCACGTGTGGATTCAGCGGTTTGCAAACCCTTTTTGTGCAGAATCCCAAAACCGGTATTTCCAGCCCAATGCCGGCATCCGTACTAAACAGCAGGAAACTTCGTCTAAAACTCAGGAGAAACGTTTCCTTGAAACTGCTCTGCTGTGCGTTCGTTCACCTAAGAGAGTTGAATCTATGTTGAGATTCAGCGAGTCAGAAAGACGTTTCTTCTAGGAGCTCCGTCGGGATATTCCCTAGTGAATGGGACCATAGGCTGTACAGAGAAATATCTGCTTCTAAAACCCAAACGGAGCTATCTAACTGGATGATTGTCAATGTATGCATTCAACTGACAGAGTTAAACTCACGTGTGGATTCAGCGGTTTCCAAACCCTTTCTGTGCAGAATCCCAAAACCGGTATTTCCAGCCCAATGCCGGCATACGTACTAAACAGCAGGAAACTTCGTCTAAAACTCAGGAGAAACGTTTCCTTGAAACTGCTCTGCTGTGCGTTCGTTCAACTAAGAGAGTTGAATCTACGTTGAGATTCAGCGAGTCAGAAACACGTTTCTTCTAGGAGCTGCATTGGGATATTCCCGAGTGAATGGGACCATAGGCTGTACAGAGAAATATTTGCTTCTAAAACCCAAACGGAGCTATCTTACTGGATGATTGTCAATTTGTGCATTCAACTGACAGAGTTAAACTCACGTGTGGATTCAGCGGTTTGCAAACCCTTTCTGTGCAGAATCCCAAAACCGGTACTTCCAGCCCAATGCCGGCATCCGTACTAAACAGCAGGAAACTTCGTCTAAAACTCAGGAGAAACGTTTCCTTGAAACTGCTCTGCTGTGCCTTCGTTCACCTAAGAGAGTTGAATCTACGTTGAGATTCAGCGAGTCAGAAACACGTTTCTTCTAGGAGCTGCATTAGGATATTCCCGAGTGAATGGGACCTTAGGTTGTACAGAGAAATATCTGCTTCTAAAACCCAAACGGAGCTATCTAACTGGATGATTGTCAATGTGTGCATTCAACTGAGAAAGTTAAACTCAAGTGTGGATTCAGCGGTTTGCAAACCATTTCTGTGCAGAATCCCAAAACCGCTACTTCCAGCCCAATGCCGGCATCCGTACTAAACAACAGGAAACTTCGTCTAAAACTCAGGAGAAACGTTTCCTTGAAACTGCTCTGCTGTGCGTTCGATTACCTTAGAGAGTTGAATCTATGTTGAGATTCAGCGAGTCAGAAACACGTTTCTTCTAGGAGCTGCCTTAGGATATTCCCGAGTGAATGGGACCATAGGCTGTACAGACAAATATCTTCTCCTAAAACCAAAAGGGTGCTATCTAACTGAATGGTTGTCAATGTGTGCATTCAACAGACTGAGTTAATCTCACGTTTGGATTCAGCGGTTTACAAACCCTTTCTGTGCAGAATCCCAAAACCGGTAATTCCAGGTCAATGCCGGCATTCGTCCTAAACTGCAGGAACCTTCGCCTAAAACTCAGTAGAAACGTTTCCTTGAAACTGCTCTGCTGTGCGTTCGTTCACCTAAGAGAGTTGAATCTATGTTGAGATTCAGCGAGTCAGAAACACGTTTGTTCCAGGAGCTGCATTGGGATATTCCCGAGTGAATGGGACCATAGGCTGTACAGAGAAATATCTGCTTCTAAAACCAAAACGGAGCTATCTATCTGAATGGTTGTCAATGTGTGCATTCAACTGACAGAGTTAAACTCACGTGTGGATTCAGCGGTTTGCAAACCCTTTCTGTGCAGAATCCCAAAACCGGTATTTCCAGCCCAATGCCGGCATCCGTACTAAACAGCAGGAAACTTCGTCTAAAACTCAGGAGAAACGACTCCTTGAAACTGCTCTGCTGTGCGTTCGTTCACCTAAGAGAGTTGAAGCTATGTTGAGATTCAGCGAGTCAGAAAGACGTTTCTTCTAGGAGCTGCGTCGGGATATTCCCGAGTGAATGGGACCATAGGATGTACAGAGAAATATCTGCTACTAAAACCCAAACGGAGCTATCTAACTGGATGATTGTCAATGTGTGCATTCAAGTGACAGAGTTAAACTCACGTGTGGATTCAGCGGTTTGCAAACCCTTTCTGTGCAGAATCCCAAAACCGGTACTTCCAGCCCAATGCCGGCATCCGTACTAAACAACAGGAAGCTTCGTCTAAAACTCAGGAGAAACGTTTCCTTGAAACTGCTCTGCTGTGCGTTCGATCACCTAAGAGAGTTGAATCTATGTTGAGATTCAGCGAGTTAGAAATACGTTTCTTCTAGGAGCTGCCTTAGGATATTCCCGAGTGAATGGGACCATAGGCTGTACAGAGAAATATCTGCTCCTAAAACCAAAAGGGTGCTATCTAACTGAATGGTTGTCAATGTGTGCATTCAACAGACAGAGTTAAACTCACGTTTGGATTCAGCGGTTTACAAACCCTTTCTGTGCAGAATCCCAAAACCGGTAATTCCAGCTCAATGCCGGCATTCGTACAAAACTGCAGGAACCTTGGCTTAAAACTCAGGAGAAACGTTTACTTGAAACTGCTCTGCTGTGTGTGCGTTCACCTAAGAGAGTTGAATCTATGTTGAGATTCAGCGAGTCAGAAACACGTTTCTTCCAGGAGCTGCGTTGGGATATTCCCGAGTGAATGGGACCATAGGCTGTACAGAGAAATATCTGCTTCTAAAACGAAAACGGAGCTATCTAACTGAATGGTTGTCAATGTGTGCATTCAGCTGACAGAGTTAAACTCACGTGTGGATTCAGCGGTTTGCAAACCCTTTCTGTGCAGAATCCCAAAACCGGTATTTCCAGCCCAATGCCGGCATCCGTACTAAACAGCAGGAAACTTCGTCTAAAACTCAGGAGAAACGTTTCCTTGAAACTTCTCTGCTGTGCGTTCGTTCACCTAAGAGAGTTGAATCTACGTTGAGATTCAGCGAGTCAGAAACACGTTTCTTCTAGGAGCTGCGTTGGGATATTCCTGAGTGAATGGGACCATAGGCTGTACAGAGAAATATCTGTTTCTAAAACCAAAACGGAGCTATCTTTCTGAATGGTTGTCAATTTGTGCATTCAACTGACAGAGTTAAACTCACGTGTGGATTCAGCCGTTTGCAAACCCTTTCTGTGCAGAAGCCAAAAACCGGTATTTCCAGACCAATGCCGGCATCCGTACTAAACAGCAGGAAACTTCGTCTAAAACTCAGGAGAAACGTTTCCTTGAAACTGCTCTGCTGTGCGTTCGTTCAACTAAGAGAGTTGAATCTACGTTGAGATTCAGCGAGTCAGAAACACGTTTCTTCTAGGAGCTGCATTGGGATATTCCCGAGTGAATGGGACCATAGGCTGTACAGAGAAATATTTGCTTCTAAAACCCAAACGGAGCTATCTTACTGGATGATTGTCAATTTGTGCATTCAACTGACAGAGTTAAACTCACGTGTGGATTCAGCGGTTTGCAAACCCTTTCTGTGCAGAATCCCAAAACCGGTACTTCCAGCCCAATGCCGGCATCCGTACTAAACAGCAGGAAACTTCGTCTAAAACTCAGGAGAAACGTTTCCTCGAAACTGCTCTGCTGTGCGTTCGATCACCTAAGAGAGTAGAATCTATGTTGAGATTCAGCGAGTCAGAAACACGTTTCTTCTAGGAGCTGCCTTAGGATATTCCCGAGTGAATGGGACCATAGGATGTACAGATAAATATCTGCTCCTAAAACCAAAAGGGTGCTATCTAACTGAATTGTTGTCAATGTGTGCATTCAACAGACAGTGTTAAACTAACGTTTGGATTCAGCGGTTTGCAAACCCTTTCTGTGCAGAATCCCAAAACCGATAATTCCAGCTCAATGCCGGCATTCGTACTAAACTGCAGGAACCTTCGCCTAAAACTCAGTAGAAACGTTTCCTTGAAACTGCTCTGCTGTGCATTCGTTCACCTAAGAGAGTTGAATCTACGTTGAGATTCAGCGAGTCAGAAACACGTTTCTTCTAGGAGCTGCATTGGGATATTCCCGAGTGAATGGGACCATAGCCTGTACAGAGAAATATCTGCTTCTAAAACCCAAACGGAGCTATCTAACTGGATGATTGTCAATGTGTGCATTCAACTGACAGAGTTAAACTCACGTGTGGATTCAGCGGTTTGCAAACCCTTTCTGTGCAGAATCCCAAAACCGGTACTTCCAGCCCAATGCCGGCATCCGTACTAAACAGCAGGAAACTTCGTCTAAAACTCAGGAGAAACGTTTCCTCGAAACTGCTCTGCTGAGCATTCGATCACCTAAGAGAGTTGAATCTATGTTGAGATTCAGCGAGTCAGAAACACGTTTCTTCTAGGAGCTGCCTTAGGATATTCCCGAGTGAATGGGACTATAGGCTGTACAGAGAAATATCTGCTCCTAAAACCAAAAGGGTGCTATCTAACTGAATGGTTGTCAATGTGTGCATTCAACAGACAGAGTTAAACTCACGTTTGGATTCAGCGGTTTACAAACCCTTTCTGTGCAGAATCCCAAAACCGGTAATTCCAGTTCAATGTCGGCATTCGTACTAAACTGCAGGAACCTTCGCCTAAAACTCAGGAGAAACGTTTCCTTGAAACTGCTCTGCTGTGCGTTCGTTCACCTAAGAGAGTTGAATCTATGTTGAGATTCAGCGACTCAGAAACACGTTTCTTCCAGGAGCTGCATTGGAATATTCCAGAGTGAATGGGACCATAGCCCGTACAGAGAAATATCTGTTTCTAAAACCAAAATGGAGCTATCTGTCTGAATGGTTGTCAATGTGTGCATTCAACTGACAGAGTTAAACTCACGTGTGGATTCAGCGGTTTGCAAACCCTTTCTGTGCAGAATCCCAAAACCGGTATTTCCAGCCCAATGCCGGCATCCGTACTAAACAGCAGGAAACTTCGTCTAAAACTCAGGAGAAACGACTCCTTGAAACTGCTCTGCTGTGCGTTCGTTCACCTAAGAGAGTTGAAGCTATGTTGAGATTCAGCGAGTCAGAAAGACGTTTCTTCTAGGGGCTGCGTCGGGATATTCCCGAGTGAATGGGACCATAGGATGTACAGAGAAATATCTGCTACTAAAACCCAAACGGAGCTATCTAACTGGATGATTGTCAATGTGTGCATTCAAGTGACAGAGTTAAACTCACGTGTGGATTCAGCGGTTTGCAAACCCTTTCTGTGCAGAATCCCAAAACCGGTACTTCCAGCCCAATGCCGGCATCCGTACTAAACAACAGGAAGCTTCGTCTAAAACTCAGGAGAAACGTTTCCTTGAAACTGCTCTGCTGTGCGTTCGATCACCTAAGAGAGTTGAATCTATGTTGAGATTCAGCGAGTCAGAAATACTTTTCTTCTAGGAGCTGCCTTAGGATATTCCCGAGTGAATGGGACCATAGGCTGTACAGAGAAATATCTGCTCCTAAAACCAAAAGGGTGCTATCTAACTGAATGGTTGTCAATGTGTGCATTCAACAGACAGAGTTAAACTCACGTTTGGATTCAGCGGTTTACAAACCCTTTCTGTGCAGAATCCCAAAACCGGTAATTCCAGCTCAATGCCGGCATTCGTACAAAACTGCAGGAACCTTGGCTTAAAACTCAGGAGAAACGTTTACTTGAAACGGCTCTGCTGTGTGTGCGTTCACCTAAGAGAGTTGAATCTATGTTGAGATTCAGCGAGTCAGAAACACGTTTCTTCCAGGAGCTGCGTTGGGATATTCCCGAGTGAATGGGACCATAGGCTGTACAGAGAAATATCTGCTTCTAAAACGAAAACGGAGCTATCTAACTGAATGGTTGTCAATGTGTGCATTCAACTGACAGAGTTAAACTCACGTGTGGATTCAGCGGTTTGCAAACCCTTTCTGTGCAGAATCCCAAAACCGGTATTTCCAGCCCAATGCCGGCAAATGTACTAAACAGCAGGAAGCTTCGTCTAAAACTCAGGAGAAACGTTTCCTTGAAACTGCTCTGCTGTTCATTCGTTCACCTAAGAGAGTTGAATCTATGTTGAGATTCAGCGAGTCAGAAACACGTTTCTTCTAGGAGATGCGTTGGGATATTCCCGAGTGAATGGAACCATAGGCTGTACAGAGAAATATCTGCTTCTAAAACCAAAACGGAGCTATCTAACTGAATGGTTGTCAATGTGTGCATTCAACTGACAGAGTTAAACTCACGTGTGGATTCAGCGGTTTGCAAACCCTTTCTGTGCAGAATCCCAAAACCGGTATTTCCAGCCCAATGCCGGGATACGTACTAAACAGCAGGAAACTTCGTCTAAAACTCAGGAGAAACGTTTCCTTGAAACTGCTCTGCTGTGCGTTCGTTCACCTAAGAGAGTTGAATCTATGTTGAGATTCAGCGAGTCAGAAACACGTTTCTTCTAGGAGCTGCGTTGGGATATTCCAGAGTCAATGGGACCATAGTCTGTACAGAGAAATATCTGCTTCTAAAAACAAAACGGAGCTATCTAACTGGATGGTTGTCAATGTGTGCATTCAACTGACAAAGTTAAACTCACGTGTGGATTCAGCGGTTTGCAACCCCTTTCTGTGCAGAATCCCAAAACCGGTATTTCCAGCCCAATGCCGGCATACGTACTAAACTGCAGGAAACTTCGTCTAAAACTCAGGAGAAACGTTTCCTTGAAACTGCTCTGCTGTGCGTTCGTTCACCTAAGAGAGTTGAATCTACGTTGAGATTCAGCGAGTCAGAAACACGTTTCTTCCAGGAGCTGCGTTGGGATATTCCTGAGTGAATGGGACCATAGGCTGTACAGAGAAATATCTGCTTCTAAAACCAAAACGGAGCTATCTAACTGAATGGTTGTCAATGTGTGCATTCAACTGACAGAGTTAAACTCATGTTTGTATTCAGCGGTTTGCAAACCCTTTCTGTGCAGAATCCCAAAATCGGTATTTGCAGCCCAATGCCGGCATACGTACTAAACAGCAGGAAACTTCGTCTAAAACTCAGGAGAAACGTTTCCTTGAAACTGCTCTGCTGTGCGTTCGTTCACCTAAGAGAGTTGAATGTATGTTGATATTCAGCGAGTCAGAAACACGTTTCTTCTAGGAGCTGCGTTGGGATATTCCCTTGTGAATGGGACCACAGGGTGTACAGAGAAATATCTGCTCCTAAAACCAAAAGGGTGCTATCTAACTGAATGGTTGTCAATGCGTGCATTCAACTGACAGAGTTAAACTCACGTTTGGATTCAGCGGTTTACAAACCCTTTCTGTGCAGAATCCCAAAACCGGTAATTCCAGCTCAATGCCGGCATACGTACTAAACTGCAGGAAACTTCGTCTAAAACTCAGGAGAAACGTTTCCTTGAAACTGCTCTGCTGTGCGTTCGTTCAACTAAGAGAGTTGAATCTATGTTGAGAGTCAGCGAGTCAGAAACACGTTTCTTCTAGGAGCTGCGTTGGGATATTCCCGAGTGAATCAGACCATAGGCTGTACAGAGAAATATCTGCTTCTAAAACCAAAACGGAGCTATCTAACTGGATGGTTGTCAATGTGTGCATTCAACTGACAAAGTTAAACTCACGTGTGTATTCAGCGGTTTGCAAACCCTTTCTGTGCAGAATCCCAAAACCGGTATTTCCAGCCCAATGCCGGCATCCGTACTAAACAGCAGGAAACTTCGTCTAAAACTCAGGAGAAACGTTTCTTTGAAACTGCTCTGCTGTGCGTTCGTTCACCTAAGAGAGTTGAATCTATGTTGAGATTCAGCGAGTCAGAAACACGTTTCTTCTAGGAGCTGCGTTGGGATATTCCCTTGTGAATGGGACCATAGTCTGTACAGAGAAATATCTGCTCCTAAAACCAAAACGGTACTATCTAACTGAATGGTTGTCAATGTGTGCATTCAACTGACAGAGTTAAACTCACGTTTGGATTCAGCGGTTTACAAACCCTTTCTGTGCAGAATCCCAAAACCGGTAATTCCAACTCAATGCCGGCATATGTACTAAACTGCAGGAAACTTCGTCTAAAACTCAGGAGAAACGTTTCCTTGAAACTGCTCTGCTGTGCGTTCGTTCACCTAAGAGAGTTGAATCTATGTTGAGATTCAACGAGTCAGAAACACGTTTCTTCTAGGAGCTGCGTTGGGATATTCCCGAGTGAATGGGACCATAGGCTGTACAGAGAAATATCTGCTTCTAAAACCAAAACGGAGCTATCTAACTGGATGGTTGTCAATGTGTGCATTCAACTGACAAAGTTAAACTCACCTGTGGATTCAGCGGTTTGCAAACCCTTTCTGTGCAGAATCCCAAAACCGGTATTTCCAGCCCAATGCCGGCATCCGTACTAAACAGCAGGAAACTTCGTCTAAAACTCAGGAGAAACGTTTCCTTGAAACTGCTCTGCTGTGCGTTCGTTCACCTAAGAGAGTTGAATCTATGTTGAGATTCAGCGAGTCAGAAGCACGTTTCTTCTAAGAGCTGCGATGGGATATTCCCGAGTGAATGGGACCATAGGCTGTACAGAGAAATATCTGCTTCTAAAACCAAAAGGGTGCTATCAAACTGAATGGTTGTCAATGTGTGCATTCAACTGACAGAGTTAAACTCACGTGTGGATTCAGCGGTTTGCAAATCCTTTCTGTGCAGAATCCCAAAACCGGTATTTCCAGCCCAATGCCGGCATCCGTACTAAACAGCAGGAAACTTCGTCTAAAACTCAGGAGAAACGTTTCTTTGAAACTGCTCTGCTGTGCGTTCGTTCACCTAAGAGAGTTGAATCTATGTTGAGATTCAGCGAGTCAGAAACACGTTTCTTCTAGGAGCTGCGTTGGGATATTCCCGAGTGAATGGGACCATAGGCTGTACAGAGAAATATCTGCTTCTAAAACCAAAACGGAGCTATCTAACTGAATGGTTGTCAATGTGTGTATTCAACTGACAGAGTTAATCTCACGTGTGGATTCAGCGGTTTGCAAACCCTCTCTGTGCAGAATCCCAAAACCGTTATTTCCAGCCCAATGCCGGCATACGTACTAAACAGCAGGAAACTTCGTCTAAAACTCAGGAGAAACGTTTCCTTGAAACTGCTCTGCTGTGCGTTTGTTCACCTAAGAGACTTGAATCTATGTTGAGATTCAGCGAGTCAGAAACACGTTTCTTCCAGGAGCTGCGTGAGGATATTCCCCAGTGAATGGGACCATAGGCTGTACAGAGAAATATCTGCTTCTAAAACCAAAACGGAGCTATCTAACTGAATGGTTGTCAATGTGTGCATTCAACTGACAGAGTTAAACTCACGTGTGGATTCAGTGGTTTGCAAACCCTTTCTGTGCAGAATCCCAAAACCGGTATTTCCAGCCCAATGCCGGCATACGTACTAAACAGCAGGAAACTTCGTCTAAAACTCAGGAGAAACGTTTCCTTGAAACTGCTCTGCTGTGCGTTCGTTCACTTAAGAGAGTTGAATCTATGTTGAGATTCAGCGAGTCAGAAACACGTTTCTTCTAGGAGCTGCGTTGGGATATTCCCGAGTGAATGGGACCATAGGCTGTACAGAGAAATATCTGTTTCTAAAACCAAAACGGAGCTATCTCACTGAATGGTTGTCAATGTGTGCATTCAACTGACAGAGTTAAACTCACGTGTGGATTCAGCGGTTTGCAAACCCTTTCTGTGCAGAATCCCAAAACCGGTATTTCCAGCCCAATGCCGGCATACGTACTAAACAGCAGGAAACTTCGTCTAAAACTCAGGAGAAACGTTTCCTTGAAACTGCTCTGCTGTGCCTTCGTTCACCTAAGAGAGTTGAATCTATGTTGAGATTCAGCGAGTCAGAAACACGTTTCTTCCAGGAGCTGCGTTGGGATATTCCCGAGTGAATGGGACCATAGGCTGTACAGAGAAATATCTGCTTCTAAAACCAAAAGGGTGCTATCAAACTGAATGGTTGTCAATGTGTGCATTCAACTGACAGAGTTAAACTCACGTGTGGATTCAGCGGTTTGCAACCCCTTTCTGTGCAGAATCCCAAAACCGGTATTTCCAGCCCAATGCCGGCATACGTACTAAACAGCAGGAGACTTCGTCTAAAACTCAGGAGAAAAGTTTCCTTGAAACTGCTCTGCTGTGCGTTCGTTCACCTAAGAGAGTTGAATCTATGTTGAGATTCAGCGAGTCAGAAACACGTTTCTTCTAGGAGCTGCGTTGGGATATTCCCGAGTGAATGGGACCATAGGCTGTACAGAGAAATATCTGCTTCTAAAACCAAAACGGAGCTACCTCACTGAATGGTTGTCAGTGTGTGCATTCAACTGACAGAGTTAAACTCACGTGTGGATTCAGTGGTTTGCAAACCATTTCTGTGCGGAATCCCAAAACCGGAATTTCCAGCCCAATGCCGGCATACGTACTAAACAGGAGGAAACTTCGTCTAAAACTCAGCAGAAACGTTTCCTTGAAACTGCTCTGCTGTGCGTTCGTTCACCTAAGAGAGTTGAATCTATGTTGAGATTCAGCGAGTCAGAAACACGTTTCTTCTAGGAGCTGCGTTGGGATATTCCAGAGTGAATGGGACCATAGTCTGTACAGAGAAATATCTGCTTCTAAAAACAAAACGGAGCTATCTAACTGGATGGTTGTCAATGTGTGCATTCAACTGACAAAGTTAAACTCACGTGAGGATTCAGCGGTTTGCAAACCCTTTCTGTGCAGAATCCCAAAACCGGTATTTGCAGCCCAATGCCGGCATACGTACTAAACTGCAGGAAACTTCGTCTAAAACTCAGGAGAAACGTTTCCTTGAAACTGCTCTGCTGTGCGTTCGTTCACCTAAGAGAGTTGAATCTATGTTGAGATTCAGCGAGTCAGAAACACGTTTCTTCCAGGAGCTGCGTTGGGATATTCCCGAGTGAATGGGACCATAGGCTGTGCAGAGAAATATCTGCTTCTAAAACCAAAACGGAGCTATCTAACTGGATGGTTGTCAATGTGTGCATTCAACTGACAGAGTTAAACTCACGTGTGGATTCAGCGGTTTGCAAACCCTTTCTGTGCAGAATCCCAAAACCGGTATTTCCAGGCCAATGCCGGCATACGTACTAAACAGCAGGAGACTTCGTCTAAAACTCAGGAGAAACGTTTCCTTGAAACTGCTCTGCTGTGCGTTCGTTCACCTAAGAGAGTTGAATCTATGTTGAGATTCAGCGAGTCAGAAACACGTTTCTTCTAGGAGCTGCGTTGGGATATTCCAGAGTCAATGGGACCATAGTCTGTACAGAGAAATATCTGCTTCTAAAAACAAAACGGAGCTATCTAACTGGATGGTTGTCAATGTGTGCATTCAACTGACAAAGTTAAACTCACGTGTGGATTCAGCGGTTTGCAAACCCTTTCTGTGCAGAATCCCAAAACCGGTATTTCCAGCCCAATGCCGGCATACGTACTAAACTGCAGGAAACTTCGTCTAAAACTCTGGAGAAACGTTTCCTTGAAAGTGCTCTGCTGTGCGTTCGTTCACCTAAGAGAGTTGAATCTACGTTGAGATTCAGCGAGTCAGAAACACGTTTCTTCCAGGAGCTGCGTTGGGATATTCCTGAGTGAATGGGACCATAGGCTGTACAGAGAAATATCTGCTTCTAAAACCAAAACGGAGCTATCTAACTGAATGGTTGTCAATGTGTGCATTCAACTGACAGAGTTAAACTCATGTTTGTATTCAGCGGTTTGCAAACCCTTTCTGTGCAGAATCCCAAAATCGGTATTTGCAGCCCAATGCCGGCATACGTACTAAACAGCAGGAAACTTCGTCTAAAACTCAGGAGAAACGTTTCCTTGAAACTGCTCTGCTGTGCGTTCGTTCACCTAAGAGAGTTGAATGTATGTTGATATTCAGCGAGTCAGAAACACGTTTCTTCTAGGAGCTGCGTTGGGATATTCCCTTGTGAATGGGACCACAGGGTGTACAGAGAAATATCTGCTCCTAAAACCAAAAGGGTGCTATCTAACTGAATGGTTGTCAATGCGTGCATTCAACTGACAGAGTTAAACTCACGTTTGGATTCAGCGGTTTACAAACCCTTTCTGTGCAGAATCCCAAAACCGGTAATTCCAGCTCAATGCCGGCATACGTACTAAACAGCAGGAAACTTCGTCTAAAACTCAGGAGAAACGTTTCCTTGAAACTGCTCTGCTGTGCGTTCGTTCAACTAAGAGAGTTGAATCTATGTTGAGAGTCAGCGAGTCAGAAACACGTTTCTTCTAGGAGCTGCGTTGGGATATTCCCGAGTGAATCAGACCATAGGCTGTACAGAGAAATATCTGCTTCTAAAACCAAAACGGAGCTATCTAACTGGATGGTTGTCAATGTGTGCATTCAACTGACAAAGTTAAACTCACGTGTGTATTCAGCGGTTTGCAAACCCTTTCTGTGCAGAATCACAAAACCGGTATTTCCAGCCCAATGCCGGCATCCGTACTAAACAGCAGGAAACTTCGTCTAAAACTCAGGAGAAACGTTTCTTTGAAACTGCTCTGCTGTGCGTTCGTTCACCTAAGAGAGTTGAATCTATGTTGAGATTCAGCGAGTCAGAAACACGTTTCTTCTAGGAGCTGCGTTGGGATATTCCCTTGTGAATGGGACCATAGTCTGTACAGAGAAATATCTGCTCCTAAAACCAAAAGGGTACTATCTAACTGAATGGTTGTCAATGTGTGCATTCAACTGACAGAGTTAAACTCACGTTTGGATTCAGCGGTTTACAAACCCTTTCTGTGCAGAATCCCAAAACCGGTAATTCCAACTCAATGCCGGCATATGTACTAAACTGCAGGAAACTTCGTCTAAAACTCAGGAGAAACGTTTCCTTGAAACTGCTCTGCTGTGCGTTCGTTCACCTAAGAGAGTTGAATCTATGTTGAGATTCAACGAGTCAGAGACACGTTTCTTCTAGGAGCTGCGTTGGGATATTCCCGAGTGAATGGGACCATAGGCTGTACAGAGAAATATCTGCTTCTAAAACCAAAACGGAGCTATCTAACTGGATGGTTGTCAATGTGTGCATTCAACTGACAAAGTTAAACTCACCTGTGGATTCAGCGGTTTGCAAACCCTTTCTGTGCAGAATCCCAAAACCGGTATTTCCAGCCCAATGCCGGCATCCGTACTAAACAGCAGGAAACTTCGTCTAAAACTCAGGAGAAACGTTTCCTTGAAACTGCTCTGCTGTGCGTTCGTTCACCTAAGAGAGTTGAATCTATGTTGAGATTCAGCGAGTCAGAAGCACGTTTCTTCTAAGAGCTGCGATGGGATATTCCCGAGTGAATGGGACCATAGGCTGTACAGAGAAATATCTGCTTCTAAAACCAAAAGGGTGCTATCAAACTGAATGGTTGTCAATGTGTGCATTCAACTGACAGAGTTAAACTCACGTGTGGATTCAGCGGTTTGCAAATCCTTTCTGTGCAGAATCCCAAAACCGGTATTTCCAGCCCAATGCCGGCATCCGTACTAAACAGCAGGAAACTTCGTCTAAAACTCAGGAGAAACGTTTCTTTGAAACTGCTCTGCTGTGCGTTCGTTCACCTAAGAGAGTTGAATCTATGTTGAGATTCAGCGAGTCAGAAACACGTTTCTTCTAGGAGCTGCGTTGGGATATTCCCGAGTGAATGGGACCATAGGCTGTACAGAGAAATATCTGCTTCTAAAACCAAAACGGAGCTATCTAACTGAATGGTTGTCAATGTGTGTATTCAACTGACAGAGTTAATCTCACGTGTGGATTCAGCGGTTTGCAAACCCTCTCTGTGCAGAATCCCAAAACCGTTATTTCCAGCCCAATGCCGGCATACGTACTAAACAGCAGGAAACTTCGTCTAAAACTCAGGAGAAACGTTTCCTTGAAACTGCTCTGCTGTGCGTTTGTTCACCTAAGAGACTTGAATCTATGTTGAGATTCAGCGAGTCAGAAACACGTTTCTTCCAGGAGCTGCGTGAGGATATTCCCCAGTGAATGGGACCATAGGCTGTACAGAGAAATATCTGCTTCTAAAACCAAAACGGAGCTATCTAACTGAATGGTTGTCAATGTGTGCATTCAACTGACAGAGTTAAACTCACGTGTGGATTCAGTGGTTTGCAAACCCTTTCTGTGCAGAATCCCAAAACCGGTATTTCCAGCCCAATGCCGGCATACGTACTAAACAGCAGGAAACTTCGTCTAAAACTCAGGAGAAACGTTTCCTTGAAACTGCTCTGCTGTGCGTTCGTTCACTTAAGAGAGTTGAATCTATGTTGAGATTCAGCGAGTCAGAAACACGTTTCTTCTAGGAGCTGCGTTGGGATATTCCCGAGTGAATGGGACCATAGGCTGTACAGAGAAATATCTGTTTCTAAAACCAAAACGGAGCTATCTCACTGAATGGTTGTCAATGTGTGCATTCAACTGACAGAGTTAAACTCACGTGTGGATTCAGCGGTTTGCAAACCCTTTCTGTGCAGAATCCCAAAACCGGTATTTCCAGCCCAATGCCGGCATACGTACTAAACAGCAGGAAACTTCGTCTAAAACTCAGGAGAAACGTTTCCTTGAAACTGCTCTGCTGTGCCTTCGTTCACCTAAGAGAGTTGAATCTATGTTGAGATTCAGCGAGTCAGAAACACGTTTCTTCCAGGAGCTGCGTTGGGATATTCCCGAGTGAATGGGACCATAGGCTGTACAGAGAAATATCTGCTTCTAAAACCAAAAGGGTGCTATCAAACTGAATGGTTGTCAATGTGTGCATTCAACTGACAGAGTTAAACTCACGTGTGGATTCAGCGGTTTGCAACCCCTTTCTGTGCAGAATCCCAAAACCGGTATTTCCAGCCCAATGCCGGCATACGTACTAAACAGCAGGAGACTTCGTCTAAAACTCAGGAGAAAAGTTTCCTTGAAACTGCTCTGCTGTGCGTTCGTTCACCTAAGAGAGTTGAATCTATGTTGAGATTCAGCGAGTCAGAAACACGTTTCTTCTAGGAGCTGCGTTGGGATATTCCCGAGTGAATGGGACCATAGGCTGTACAGAGAAATATCTGCTTCTAAAACCAAAACGGAGCTACCTCACTGAATGGTTGTCAGTGTGTGCATTCAACTGACAGAGTTAAACTCACGTGTGGATTCAGTGGTTTGCAAACCATTTCTGTGCGGAATCCCAAAACCGGAATTTCCAGCCCAATGCCGGCATACGTACTAAACAGCAGGAAACTTCGTCTAAAACTCAGCAGAAACGTTTCCTTGAAACTGCTCTGCTGTGCGTTCGTTCACCTAAGAGAGTTGAATCTATGTTGAGATTCAGCGAGTCAGAAACACGTTTCTTCTAGGAGCTGCGTTGGGATATTCCAGAGTGAATGGGACCATAGTCTGTACAGAGAAATATCTGCTTCTAAAAACAAAACGGAGCTATCTAACTGGATGGTTGTCAATGTGTGCATTCAACTGACAAAGTTAAACTCACGTGAGGATTCAGCGGTTTGCAAACCCTTTCTGTGCAGAATCCCAAAACCGGTATTTGCAGCCCAATGCCGGCATACGTACTAAACTGCAGGAAACTTCGTCTAAAACTCAGGAGAAACGTTTCCTTGAAACTGCTCTGCTGTGCGTTCGTTCACCTAAGAGAGTTGAATCTATGTTGAGATTCAGCGAGTCAGAAACACGTTTCTTCCAGGAGCTGCGTTGGGATATTCCCGAGTGAATGGGACCATAGGCTGTGCAGAGAAATATCTGCTTCTAAAACCAAAACGGAGCTATCTAACTGGATGGTTGTCAATGTGTGCATTCAACTGACAGAGTTAAACTCACGTGTGGATTCAGCGGTTTGCAAACCCTTTCTGTGCAGAATCCCAAAACCGGTATTTCCAGGCCAATGCCGGCATACGTACTAAACAGCAGGAGACTTCGTCTAAAACTCAGGAGAAACGTTTCCTTGAAACTGCTCTGCTGTGCGTTCGTTCACCTAAGAGAGTTGAATCTATGTTGAGATTCAGCGAGTCAGAAACACGTTTCTTCTAGGAGCTGCGTTGGGATATTCCAGAGTCAATGGGACCATAGTCTGTACAGAGAAATATCTGCTTCTAAAAACAAAACGGAGCTATCTAACTGGATGGTTGTCAATGTGTGCATTCAACTGACAAAGTTAAACTCACGTGTGGATTCAGCGGTTTGCAAACCCTTTCTGTGCAGAATCCCAAAACCGGTATTTCCAGCCCAATGCCGGCATACGTACTAAACTGCAGGAAACTTCGTCTAAAACTCTGGAGAAACGTTTCCTTGAAAGTGCTCTGCTGTGCGTTCGTTCACCTAAGAGAGTTGAATCTACGTTGAGATTCAGCGAGTCAGAAACACGTTTCTTCCAGGAGCTGCGTTGGGATATTCCTGAGTGAATGGGACCATAGGCTGTACAGAGAAATATCTGCTTCTAAAACCAAAACGGAGCTATCTAACTGAATGGTTGTCAATGTGTGCATTCAACTGACAGAGTTAAACTCATGTTTGTATTCAGCGGTTTGCAAACCCTTTCTGTGCAGAATCCCAAAATCGGTATTTGCAGCCCAATGCCGGCATACGTACTAAACAGCAGGAAACTTCGTCTAAAACTCAGGAGAAACGTTTCCTTGAAACTGCTCTGCTGTGCGTTCGTTCACCTAAGAGAGTTGAATGTATGTTGATATTCAGCGAGTCAGAAACACGTTTCTTCTAGGAGCTGCGTTGGGATATTCCCTTGTGAATGGGACCACAGGGTGTACAGAGAAATATCTGCTCCTAAAACCAAAAGGGTGCTATCTAACTGAATGGTTGTCAATGCGTGCATTCAACTGACAGAGTTAAACTCACGTTTGGATTCAGCGGTTTACAAACCCTTTCTGTGCAGAATCCCAAAACCGGTAATTCCAGCTCAATGCCGGCATACGTACTAAACTGCAGGAAACTTCGTCTAAAACTCAGGAGAAACGTTTCCTTGAAACTGCTCTGCTGTGCGTTCGTTCAACTAAGAGAGTTGAATCTATGTTGAGAGTCAGCGAGTCAGAAACACGTTTCTTCTAGGAGCTGCGTTGGGATATTCCCGAGTGAATGGGACCATAGGCTGTACAGAGAAATATCTGCTTCTAAAACCAAAACGGAGCTATCTAACTGGATGGTTGTCAATGTGTGCATTCAACTGACAAAGTTAAACTCACGTGTGTATTCAGCGGTTTGCAAACCCTTTCTGTGCAGAATCACAAAACCGGTATTTCCAGCCCAATGCCGGCATCCGTACTAAACAGCAGGAAACTTCGTCTAAAACTCAGGAGAAACGTTTCTTTGAAACTGCTCTGCTGTGCGTTCGTTCACCTAAGAGAGTTGAATCTATGTTGAGATTCAGCGAGTCAGAAACACGTTTCTTCTAGGAGCTGCGTTGGGATATTCCCTTGTGAATGGGACCATAGTCTGTACAGAGAAATATCTGCTCCTAAAACCAAAAGGGTACTATCTAACTGAATGGTTGTCAATGTGTGCATTCAACTGACAGAGTTAAACTCACGTTTGGATTCAGCGGTTTACAAACCCTTTCTGTGCAGAATCCCAAAACCGGTAATTCCAACTCAATGCCGGCATATGTACTAAACTGCAGGAAACTTCGTCTAAAACTCAGGAGAAACGTTTCCTTGAAACTGCTCTGCTGTGCGTTCGTTCACCTAAGAGAGTTGAATCTATGTTGAGATTCAACGAGTCAGAGACACGTTTCTTCTAGGAGCTGCGTTGGGATATTCCCGAGTGAATGGGACCATAGGCTGTACAGAGAAATATCTGCTTCTAAAACCAAAACGGAGCTATCTAACTGGATGGTTGTCAATGTGTGCATTCAACTGACAAAGTTAAACTCACCTGTGGATTCAGCGGTTTGCAAACCCTTTCTGTGCAGAATCCCAAAACCGGTATTTCCAGCCCAATGCCGGCATCCGTACTAAACAGCAGGAAACTTCGTCTAAAACTCAGGAGAAACGTTTCCTTGAAACTGCTCTGCTGTGCGTTCGTTCACCTAAGAGAGTTGAATCTATGTTGAGATTCAGCGAGTCAGAAGCACGTTTCTTCTAAGAGCTGCGATGGGATATTCCCGAGTGAATGGGACCATAGGCTGTACAGAGAAATATCTGCTTCTAAAACCAAAAGGGTGCTATCAAACTGAATGGTTGTCAATGTGTGCATTCAACTGACAGAGTTAAACTCACGTGTGGATTCAGCGGTTTGCAAATCCTTTCTGTGCAGAATCCCAAAACCGGTATTTCCAGCCCAATGCCGGCATCCGTACTAAACAGCAGGAAACTTCGTCTAAAACTCAGGAGAAACGTTTCTTTGAAACTGCTCTGCTGTGCGTTCGTTCACCTAAGAGAGTTGAATCTATGTTGAGATTCAGCGAGTCAGAAACACGTTTCTTCTAGGAGCTGCGTTGGGATATTCCCGAGTGAATGGGACCATAGGCTGTACAGAGAAATATCTGCTTCTAAAACCAAAACGGAGCTATCTAACTGAATGGTTGTCAATGTGTGTATTCAACTGACAGAGTTAATCTCACGTGTGGATTCAGCGGTTTGCAAACCCTCTCTGTGCAGAATCCCAAAACCGTTATTTCCAGCCCAATGCCGGCATACGTACTAAACAGCAGGAAACTTCGTCTAAAACTCAGGAGAAACGTTTCCTTGAAACTGCTCTGCTGTGCGTTTGTTCACCTAAGAGACTTGAATCTATGTTGAGATTCAGCGAGTCAGAAACACGTTTCTTCCAGGAGCTGCGTGAGGATATTCCCCAGTGAATGGGACCATAGGCTGTACAGAGAAATATCTGCTTCTAAAACCAAAACGGAGCTATCTAACTGAATGGTTGTCAATGTGTGCATTCAACTGACAGAGTTAAACTCACGTGTGGATTCAGTGGTTTGCAAACCCTTTCTGTGCAGAATCCCAAAACCGGTATTTCCAGCCCAATGCCGGCATACGTACTAAACAGCAGGAAACTTCGTCTAAAACTCAGGAGAAACGTTTCCTTGAAACTGCTCTGCTGTGCGTTCGTTCACTTAAGAGAGTTGAATCTATGTTGAGATTCAGCGAGTCAGAAACACGTTTCTTCTAGGAGCTGCGTTGGGATATTCCCGAGTGAATGGGACCATAGGCTGTACAGAGAAATATCTGTTTCTAAAACCAAAACGGAGCTATCTCACTGAATGGTTGTCAATGTGTGCATTCAACTGACAGAGTTAAACTCACGTGTGGATTCAGCGGTTTGCAAACCCTTTCTGTGCAGAATCCCAAAACCGGTATTTCCAGCCCAATGCCGGCATACGTACTAAACAGCAGGAAACTTCGTCTAAAACTCAGGAGAAACGTTTCCTTGAAACTGCTCTGCTGTGCCTTCGTTCACCTAAGAGAGTTGAATCTATGTTGAGATTCAGCGAGTCAGAAACACGTTTCTTCCAGGAGCTGCGTTGGGATATTCCCGAGTGAATGGGACCATAGGCTGTACAGAGAAATATCTGCTTCTAAAACCAAAAGGGTGCTATCAAACTGAATGGTTGTCAATGTGTGCATTCAACTGACAGAGTTAAACTCACGTGTGGATTCAGCGGTTTGCAACCCCTTTCTGTGCAGAATCCCAAAACCGGTATTTCCAGCCCAATGCCGGCATACGTACTAAACAGCAGGAGACTTCGTCTAAAACTCAGGAGAAAAGTTTCCTTGAAACTGCTCTGCTGTGCGTTCGTTCACCTAAGAGAGTTGAATCTATGTTGAGATTCAGCGAGTCAGAAACACGTTTCTTCTAGGAGCTGCGTTGGGATATTCCCGAGTGAATGGGACCATAGGCTGTACAGAGAAATATCTGCTTCTAAAACCAAAACGGAGCTACCTCACTGAATGGTTGTCAGTGTGTGCATTCAACTGACAGAGTTAAACTCACGTGTGGATTCAGTGGTTTGCAAACCATTTCTGTGCGGAATCCCAAAACCGGAATTTCCAGCCCAATGCCGGCATATGTACTAAACAGCAGGAAACTTCGTCTAAAACTCAGCAGAAACGTTTCCTTGAAACTGCTCTGCTGTGCGTTCGTTCACCTAAGAGAGTTGAATCTATGTTGAGATTCAGCGAGTCAGAAACACGTTTCTTCTAGGAGCTGCGTTGGGATATTCCAGAGTGAATGGGACCATAGTCTGTACAGAGAAATATCTGCTTCTAAAAACAAAACGGAGCTATCTAACTGGATGGTTGTCAATGTGTGCATTCAACTGACAAAGTTAAACTCACGTGAGGATTCAGCGGTTTGCAAACCCTTTCTGTGCAGAATCCCAAAACCGGTATTTGCAGCCCAATGCCGGCATACGTACTAAACTGCAGGAAACTTCGTCTAAAACTCAGGAGAAACGTTTCCTTGAAACTGCTCTGCTGTGCGTTCGTTCACCTAAGAGAGTTGAATCTATGTTGAGATTCAGCGAGTCAGAAACACGTTTCTTCCAGGAGCTGCGTTGGGATATTCCCGAGTGAATGGGACCATAGGCTGTGCAGAGAAATATCTGCTTCTAAAACCAAAACGGAGCTATCTAACTGGATGGTTGTCAATGTGTGCATTCAACTGACAGAGTTAAACTCACGTGTGGATTCAGCGGTTTGCAAACCCTTTCTGTGCAGAATCCCAAAACCGGTATTTCCAGGCCAATGCCGGCATACGTACTAAACAGCAGGAGACTTCGTCTAAAACTCAGGAGAAACGTTTCCTTGAAACTGCTCTGCTGTGCGTTCGTTCACCTAAGAGAGTTGAATCTATGTTGAGATTCAGCGAGTCAGAAACACGTTTCTTCTAGGAGCTGCGTTGGGATATTCCAGAGTCAATGGGACCATAGTCTGTACAGAGAAATATCTGCTTCTAAAAACAAAACGGAGCTATCTAACTGGATGGTTGTCAATGTGTGCATTCAACTGACAAAGTTAAACTCACGTGTGGATTCAGCGGTTTGCAAACCCTTTCTGTGCAGAATCCCAAAACCGGTATTTCCAGCCCAATGCCGGCATACGTACTAAACTGCAGGAAACTTCGTCTAAAACTCTGGAGAAACGTTTCCTTGAAAGTGCTCTGCTGTGCGTTCGTTCACCTAAGAGAGTTGAATCTACGTTGAGATTCAGCGAGTCAGAAACACGTTTCTTCCAGGAGCTGCGTTGGGATATTCCTGAGTGAATGGGACCATAGGCTGTACAGAGAAATATCTGCTTCTAAAACCAAAACGGAGCTCTCTAACTGAATGGTTGTCAATGTGTGCATTCAACTGACAGAGTTAAACTCATGTTTGTATTCAGCGGTTTGCAAACCCTTTCTGTGCAGTATCCCAAAATCGGTATTTGCAGCCCAATGCCGGCATACGTACTAAACAGCAGGAAACTTCGTCTAAAACTCAGGAGAAACGTTTCCTTGAAACTGCTCTGCTGTGCGTTCGTTCACCTAAGAGAGTTGAATCTATGTTGATATTCAGCGAGTCAGAAACACGTTTCTTCTAGGAGCTGCGTTGGGATATTCCCTTGTGAATGGGACCACAGGGTGTACAGAGAAATATCTGCTCCTAAAACCAAAAGGGTGCTATCTAACTGAATGGTTGTCAATGTGTGCATTCAACTGACAGAGTTAAACTCACGTTTGGATTCAGCGGTTTACAAACCCTTTCTGCGCAGAATCCCAAAACCGGTAATTCCAGCTCAATGCCGGCATACGTACTAAACTGCAGGAAACTTCGTCTAAAACTCAGGAGAAACGTTTCCTTGAAACTGCTCTGCTGTGCGTTCGTTCAACTAAGAGAGTTGAATCTATGTTGAGAGTCAGCGAGTCAGAAACACGTTTCTTCTAGGAGCTGCGTTGGGATATTCCCGAGTGAATCAGACCATAGGCTGTACAGAGAAATATCTGCTTCTAAAACCAAAACGGAGCTATCTAACTGGATGGTTGTCAATGTGTGCATTCAACTGACAAAGTTAAACTCACGTGTGTATTCAGCGGTTTGCAAACCCTTTCTGTGCAGAATCCCAAAACCGGTATTTCCAGCCCAATGCCGGCATCCGTACAAAACAGCAGGAAACTTCGTCTAAAACTCAGGAGAAACGTTTCTTTGAAACTGCTCTGCTGTGCGTTCGTTCACCTAAGAGAGTTGAATCTATGTTGAGATTCAGCGAGTCAGAAACACGTTTCTTCTAGGAGCTGCGTTGGGATATTCCCTTGTGAATGGGACCATAGTCTGTACAGAGAAATATCTGCTCCTAAAACCAAAAGGGTACTATCTAACTGAATGGTTGTCAATGTGTGTATTCAACTGACAGAGTTAATCTCACGTGTGGATTCAGCGGTTTGCAAACCCTCTCTGAGCAGAATCCCAAAACCGTTATTTCCAGCCCAATGCCGGCATACGTACTAAACAACAGGAAACTTCGTCTAAAACTCAGGAGAAACGTTTCCTTGAAACTGCTCTGCTGTGCGTTTGTTCACCTAAGAGACTTGAATCTATGTTGAGATTCTGCGAGTCAGAAACACGTTTCTTCCAGGAGCTGCGTGAGGATATTCCCGAGTGAATGGGACCATAGGCTGTACAGAGAAATATCTGCTTCTAAAACCAAAACGGAGCTATCTAACTGAATGGTTGTCAATGTGTGCATTCAACTGACAGAGTTAAACTCACGTGTGGATTCAGTGGTTTGCAAACCCTTTCTGTGCAGAATCCCAAAACCGTTATTTCCAGCCCAATGCCGGCATACGTACTAAACAGCAGGAAACTTCGTCTAAAACTCAGGAGAAACGTTTCCTTGAAACTGCTCTGCTGTGCGTTCGTTCACTTAAGAGAGTTGAATCTATGTTGAGATTCAGCGAGTCAGAAATACGTTTCTTCTAGGAGCTGCGTTGGGATATTCCCGAGTGAATGGGACCATAGGCTGTACAGAGAAATATCTGCTTCTAAAACCAAAACGGAGCTATCTAACGGAATGGTTGTCAATGTGTGCATTCAACTGACAGAGTTAAACTCACGTGTGGATTCAGCGGTTTGCAAACCCTTTCTGTGCAGAAGCCAAAAACCGGTATTTCCAGCCCAATGCCGGCATCCGTACTAAACAGCAGGAGACTTCGTCTAAAACTCAGGAGAAAAGTTTCCTTGAAACTGCTCTGCTGTGCTTTCGTTCACCTAAGAGAGTTGAATCTATGTTGAGATTCAGCGAGTCAGAAACACGTTTCTTCTAGGAGCTGCGTTGGGATATTCCCGAGTGAATGGGACCATAGGCTGTACAGAGAAATATCTGCTTCTAAAACAAAAACGGAACTATCTAACTGAATGGTTGTCAATGTGTGCATTCAACTGACAGAGTTAAACTCACATGTGGATTCAGCGGTTTGCAAACCCTTTCTGTGCAGAATCCCAAAACCGGTATTTCCAGCCCAATGCCGGCATACGTACTAAACAGCAGGAAACTTCGTCTAAAACTCAGGAGAAACGTTTCCTTGAAACTGCTCTGCTGTGCGTTCGTTCACTTAAGAGAGTTGAATCTATGTTGAGATTCAGCGAGTCAGAAACACGTTTCTTCTAGGAGCTGCGTTGGGATATTCCCGAGTGAATGGGACCATAGGCTGTACAGAGAAATATCTGTTTCTAAAACCAAAACGGAGCTATCTCACTGAATGGTTGTCAATGTGTGCATTAAACTGACAGAGTTAAACTCACGTGTGGATTCAGCGGTTTGCAAACCCTTTCTGTGCAGAAGCCAAAAACCGGTATTTCCAGCCCAATGCCGGCATACGTACTAAAGAGCAGGAGACTTCGTCTAAAACTCAGGAGAAAAGTTTCCTTGAAACTGCTCTGCTGTGCGTTCGTTCACCTAAGAGAGTTGAATCTATGTTGAGATTCAGCGAGTCAGAAACACGTTTCTTCTAGGAGCTGCGTTGGGATATTCCCGAGTGAATGGGACCATAGGCTGTACAGAGAAATATCTGCTTCTAAAACCAAAACGGAGCTATCTCACTGAATGGTTGTCAGTGTGTGCATTCAACTGACAGAGTTAAACTCACGTGTGTATTCAGTGGTTTGCAAACCATTTCTGTGCAGAATCCCAAAACCGGTATTTCCAGCCCAATGCCGGCATACGTACTAAACAGCAGGAAACTTCGTCTAAAACTCAGCAGAAACGTTTCCTTGAAACTGCTCTTCTGTGCGTTCGTTCACCTAAGAGAGTTGAATCTATGTTGAGATTCAGCGAGTCAGAAACACGTTTCTTCTAGGAGCTGCGTTGGGATATTCCAGAGTGAATGGGACCATAGTCTGTACAGAGAAATATCTGCTTCTAAAAACAAAACGGAGCTATCTAACTGGATGGTTGTCAATGTGTGCATTCAACTGACAAAGTTAAACTCACGTGTGGATTCAGCGGTTTGCAAACCCTTTCTGTGCAGAATCCCAAAACCGGTATTTCCAGCCCAATGCCGGCATACGTACTAAACTGCAGGAAACTTCGTCTAAAACTCAGGAGAAAGGCTTCCTTGAAACTGCTCTGCTGTGCGTTCGTTCACCTAAGAGAGTTGAATCTATGTTGAGATTCAGCGAGTCAGAAACACGTTTCTTCCAGGAGCTGCGTTGGGATATTCCTGAGTGAATGGGACCATAGGCTGTACAGAGAAATATCTGCTTCTAAAACCAAAACGGAGCTATCTAACTGAATGGTTGTCAATGTGTGCATTCAACTGACAGAGTTAAACTCACGTGTGTATTCAGTGGTTTGCAAACCCTTTCTGTGCAGAATCCCAAAACCGGTATTTCCAGCCCAATGCCGGCATACGTACTAAACAGCAGGAAACTTCGTCTAAAACTCAGGAGAAACGTTTCCTTGAAACTGCTCTGCTGTGCGTTCGTTCACCTAAGAGAGTTGAATCTATGTTGATATTCAGCGAGTCAGAAACACGTTTCTTCCAGGAGCTGCGTGAGGATATTCCCGAGTGAATGGGACCATAGGCTGTACAGAGAAATATCTGCTTCTAAAACCAAAACGGAGCTATCTAACTGAATGGTTGTCAATGTGTGCATTCAACTGACAGAGTTAAACTCACGTGTGGATTCAGTGGTTTGCAAACCCTTTCTGTGCAGAATCCCAAAACCGGAATTTCCAGCCCAATGCCGGCATACGTACTAAACAGCAGGAAACTTCGTCTAAAACTCAGGAGAAACGTTTCCTTGAAACTGCTCTGCTGTGCGTTCGTTCACTTAAGAGAGTTGAATCTATGTTGAGATTCAGCGAGTCAGAAACACGTTTCTTCTAGGAGCTGCGTTGGGATATTCCCGAGTGAATGGGACCATAGGCTGTACAGAGAAATATCTGTTTCCAAAACCAAAACGGAGCTATCTAACGGAATGGTTGTCAATGTGTGCATTCAACTGACAGAGTTAAACTCACGTGTGGATTCAGCGGTTTGCAAACCCTTTCTGTGCAGAAGCCAAAAACCGGTATTTCCAGCCCAATGCCGGCATCCGTACTAAACAGCAGGAGACTTCGTCTAAAACTCAGGAGAAACGTTTCCTTGAAACTGCTCTGCTGTGCGTTCGTTCACCTAAGAGAGTTGAATCTATGTTGATATTCAGCGAGTCAGAAACACGTTTCTTCTAGGAGCTGCGTTGGGATATTCCCTTGTGAATGGGACCATAGGCTGTTCAGAGAAATATCTGCTCCTAAAACCAAAAGGGTGCTATCTAACTGAATGGTTGTCAATGTGTGCATTCAACTGACAGAGTTAAACTCACGTTTGGATTCAACGGTTTACAAACCCTTTCTGTGCAGAATTCCAAAACCGGTAATTCCAGCTCAATGCCGGCATACGTACTAAACTGCAGGAAACTTCGTCTAAAACTCAGGAGAAACGTTTCCTTGAAACTGCTCTGCTGTGCGTTCGTTCAACTAAGAGAGTTGAATCTATGTTGAGATTCAGCCAGTCAGAAACACGTTTCTTTTAGGAGCTGCGTTGGGATATTCCCGAGTGAATCAGACCATAGGCTGTACAGAGAACTATCTGCTTCTAAAACCAAAACGGAGCTATTTAACTGGATGGTTGTCAATGTGTGCATTCAACTGACAAAGTTAAACTCACGTGTGGATTCAGCGGTTTGCAAACCCTTTCTTTGCAGAATCCCAAAACCGGTATTTCCAGCCCAATGCCGGCATCCGTACTAAACAGCAGGAAACTTCGTCTAAAACTCAGGAGAAACGTTTCTTTGAAACTGCTCTGCTGTGCGTTCGTTCACCTAAGAGAGTTGAATCTATGTTGAGATTCAGCGAGTCAGAAACACGTTTCTTCTAGGAGCTGCGTTGGGATATTCCCTTGTGAATGGGACCATAGGCTGTACAGAGAAATATCTGCTCCTAAAACCTAAAGGGTGCTATCTAACTGAATGGTTGTCAATGTGTGCATTCAACTGACAGAGTTAAACTCACGTTTGGATTCAGCGGTTTACAAACCCTTTCTGTGCAGAATCCCAAAATGGGTAATTCCAGCTCAATGCCGGCATATGTACTAAACTGCAGGAAACTTCGTCTAAAACTCAGGAGAAACGTTTCCTTGAAACTGCTCTGCTGTGCGTTCGTTCACTTAAGAGAGTTGAATCTATGTTGAGATTCAGCGAGTCAGAAACATATTTCTTCTAGGAGCTCGTTGGGATATTCCCGAGTGAATCAGACCATAGGCTGCACAGAGAAATATCTGCTTCTAAAACCAAAACGGAGCTAACTAACTGGATTTTTGTCAATGTGTGCATTCAACTGACAAAGTTAAACTCACGTGTGGATTCAGCGGTTTGCAAACCCTTTCTGTGCAGAATCCCAAAACCGGTATTTCCAGCCCAATGCCGGCATACGTACTAAACAGCAGGAAACTTCGTCTAAAACTCAGGAGAAACGTTTCCTTGAAACTGCTCTGCTGTGCGTTCGTTCACTTAAGAGAGTTGAATCTATGTTGAGATTCAGCGAGTCAGAAACACGTTTCTTCCAGGAGCTGCGTTGGGATATTCCCGAGTGAATGGGACCATAGGCTGTACAGAGAAATATCTGTTTCTAAAACAAAAACGGAACTATCTAACTGAATGGTTGTCAATGTGTGCATTCAACTGACAGAGTTAAACTCACATGTGGATTCAGCGGTTTGCAAACCCTTTCTGTGCAGAATCCCAAAACCGGTATTTCCAGCCCAATGCCGGCATACGTACTAAACAGCAGGAAACTTCGTCTAAAACTCAGGAGAAACGTTTCCTTGAAACTGCTCTGCTGTGCGTTCGTTCACTTAAGAGAGTTGAATCTATGTTGAGATTCAGCGAGTCAGAAACACGTTTCTTCTAGGAGCTGCGTTGGGATATTCCCGAGTGAATGGGACCATAGGCTGTACAGAGAAATATCTGTTTCTAAAACCAAAACGGAGCTATCTCACTGAATGGTTGTCAATGTGTGCATTCAACTGACAGAGTTAAACTCACGTGTGGATTCAGCGGTTTGCAAACCCTTTCTGTGCAGAATCCCAAAACCGGTATTTCCAGCCCAATGCCGGCATACGTACTAAAGAGCAGGAGACTTCGTCTAAAACTCAGGAGAAAAGTTTCCTTGAAACTGCTCTGCTGTGCGTTCGTTCACCTAAGAGAGTTGAATCTATGTTGAGATTCAGCGAGTCAGAAACACGTTTCTTCTAGGAGCTGCGTTGGGATATTCCCGAGTGAATGGGACCATAGGCTGTACAGAGAAATATCTGCTTCTAAAACCAAAACAGAGCTATCTCACTGAATGGTTGTCAGTGTGTGCATTCAACTGACAGAGTTAAACTCACGTGTGTATTCAGTGGTTTGCAAACCATTTCTGTGCAGAATCCCAAAACCGGTATTTCCAGCCCAATGCCGGCATACGTACTAAACAGCAGGAAACTTCGTCTAAAACTCAGCAGAAACGTTTCCTTGAAACTGCTCTGCTGTGCGTTCGTTCACCTAAGAGAGTTGAATCTATGTTGAGATTCAGCGAGTCAGAAACACGTTTCTTCTAGGAGCTGCGTTGGGATATTCCAGAGTGAATGGGACCATAGTCTGTACAGAGAAATATCTGCTTCTAAAAACAAAACGGAGCTATCTAACTGGATGGTTGTCAATGTGTGCATTCAACTGAAAAAGTTAAACTCACGTGTGGATTCAGCGGTTTGCAAACCCTTTCTGTGCAGAATCCCAAAACCGGTATTTCCAGCCCAATGCCGGCATACGTACTAAACTGCAGGAAACTTCGTCTAAAACTCAGGAGAAAGGCTTCCTTGAAACTGCTCTGCTGTGCGTTCGTTCACCTAAGAGAGTTGAATCTATGTTGAGATTCAGCGAGTCAGAAACACGTTTCTTCCAGGAGCTGCGTTGGGATATTCCTGAGTGAATGGGACCATAGGCTGTACAGAGAAATATCTGCTTCTAAAACCAAAACGGAGCTATCTAACTGAATGGTTGTCAATGTGTGCATTCAACTGACAGAGTTAAACTCACGTGTGTATTCAGTGGTTTGCAAACCCTTTCTGTGCAGAATCCCAAAACCGGTATTTCCAGCCCAATGCCGGCATACGTACTAAACAGCAGGAAACTTCGTCTAAAACTCAGGAGAAACGTTTCCTTGAAACTGCTCTGCTGTGCGTTCGTTCACCTAAGAGAGTTGAATCTATGTTGAGATTCAGCGAGTCAGAAACACGTTTCTTCCAGGAGCTGCGTGAGGATATTCCCGAGTGAATGGGACCATAGGCTGTACAGAGAAATATCTGCTTCTAAAACCAAAACGGAGCTATCTAACTGAATGGTTGTCAATGTGTGCATTCAACTGACAGAGTTAAACTCACGTGTGGATTCAGTGGTTTGCAAACCCTTTCTGTGCAGAATCCCAAAACCGGAATTTCCAGCCCAATGCCGGCATACGTACTAAACAGCAGGAAACTTCGTCTAAAACTCAGGAGAAACGTTTCCTTGAAACTGCTCTGCTGTGCGTTCGTTCACTTAAGAGAGTTGAATCTATGTTGAGATTCAGCGAGTCAGAAACACGTTTCTTCTAGGAGCTGCGTTGGGATATTCCCGAGTGAATGGGACCATAGGCTGTACAGAGAAATATCTGTTTCTAAAACCAAAACGGAGCTATCTAACGGAATGGTTGTCAATGTGTGCATTCAACTGACAGAGTTAAACTCACGTGTGGATTCAGCGGTTTGCAAACCCTTTCTGTGCAGAAGCCAAAAACCGGTATTTCCAGCCCAATGCCGGCATCCGTACTAAACAGCAGGAGACTTCGTCTAAAACTCAGGAGAAACGTTTCCTTGAAACTGCTCTGCTGTGCGTTCGTTCACCTAAGAGAGTTGAATCTATGTTGATATTCAGCGAGTCAGAAACACGTTTCTTCTAGGAGCTGCGTTGGGATATTCCCTTGTGAATGGGACCATAGGCTGTTCAGAGAAATATCTGCTCCTAAAACCAAAAGGGTGCTATCTAACTGAATGGTTGTCAATGTGTGCATTCAACTGACAGAGTTAAACTCACGTTTGGATTCAACGGTTTACAAACCCTTTCTGTGCAGAATTCCAAAACCGGTAATTCCAGCTCAATGCCGGCATACGTACTAAACTGCAGGAAACTTCGTCTAAAACTCAGGAGAAACGTTTCCTTGAAACTGCTCTGCTGTGCGTTCGTTCAACTAAGAGAGTTGAATCTATGTTGAGATTCAGCCAGTCAGAAACACGTTTCTTTTAGGAGCTGCGTTGGGATATTCCCGAGTGAATCAGACCATAGGCTGTACAGAGAACTATCTGCTTCTAAAACCAAAACGGAGCTATTTAACTGGATGGTTGTCAATGTGTGCATTCAACTGACAAAGTTAAACTCACGTGTGGATTCAGCGGTTTGCAAACCCTTTCTTTGCAGAATCCCAAAACCGGTATTTCCAGCCCAATGCCGGCATCCATACTAAACAGCAGGAAACTTCGTCTAAAACTCAGGAGAAACGTTTCTTTGAAACTGCTCTGCTGTGCGTTCGTTCACCTAAGAGAGTTGAATCTATGTTGAGATTCAGCGAGTCAGAAACACGTTTCTTCTAGGAGCTGCGTTGGGATATTCCCTTGTGAATGGGACCATAGGCTGTACAGAGAAATATCTGCTCCTAAAACCTAAAGGGTGCTATCTAACTGAATGGTTGTCAATGTGTGCATTAAACTGACAGAGTTAAACTCACGTTTGGATTCAGCGGTTTACAAACCCTTTCTGTGCAGAATCCCAAAATGGGTAATTCCAGCTCAATGCCGGCATATGTACTAAACTGCAGGAAACTTCGTCTAAAACTCAGGAGAAACGTTTCCTTGAAACTGCTCTGCTGTGCGTTCGTTCACTTAAGAGAGTTGAATCTATGTTGAGATTCAGCGAGTCAGAAACATATTTCTTCTAGGAGCTCGTTGGGATATTCCCGAGTGAATCAGACCATAGGCTGCACAGAGAAATATCTGCTTCTAAAACCAAAACGGAGCTAACTAACTGGATTTTTGTCAATGTGTGCATTCAACTGACAAAGTTAAACTCACGTGTGTATTCAGCGGTTTGCAAACCCTTTCTGTGCAGAATCCCAAAACCGGTATTTCCAGCCCAATGCCGGCATACGTACTAAACAGCAGGAAACTTCGTCTAAAACTCAGGAGAAACGTTTCCTTGAAACTGCTCTGCTGTGCGTTCGTTCACTTAAGAGAGTTGAATCTATGTTGAGATTCAGCGAGTCAGAAACACGTTTCTTCTAGGAGCTGCGTTGGGATATTCCCGAGTGAATGGGACCATAGGCTGTACAGAGAAATATCTGTTTCTAAAACAAAAACGGAACTATCTAACTGAATGGTTGTCAATGTGTGCATTCAACTGACAGAGTTAAACTCACATGTGGATTCAGCGGTTTGCAAACCCTTTCTGTGCAGAATCCCAAAACCGGTATTTCCAGCCCAATGCCGGCATACGTACTAAACAGCAGGAAACTTCGTCTAAAACTCAGGAGAAACGTTTCCTTGAAACTGCTCTCCTGTGCGTTCGTTCACTTAAGAGAGTTGAATCTATGTTGAGATTCAGCGAGTCAGAAACACGTTTCTTCTAGGAGCTGCGTTGGGATATTCCCGAGTGAATGGGACCATAGGCTGTACAGAGAAATATCTGCTTCGAAAACAAAAACGGAACTATCTAACTGAATGTTTGTCAATGTGTGCATTCAACTGACAGAGTTAAACTCACATGTGGATTCAGCGGTTTGCAAACCCTTTCTGTGCAGAATCCCAAAACCGGTATTTCCAGCCCAATGCCGGCATACGTACTAAACAGCAGGAAACTTCGTCTAAAACTCAGGAGAAACGTTTCCTTGAAACTGCTCTGCTGTGCGTTCGTTCACCTAAGAGAGTTGAATCTATGTTGATATTCAGCGAGTCAGAAACACGTTTCTTCTAGGAGCTGCGTTGGGATATTCCCTTGTGAATGGGACCATAGGCTGTTCAGAGAAATATCTGCTCCTAAAACCAAAAGGGTGCTATCTAACTGAATGGTTGTCAATGTGTGCATTCAACTGACAGAGTTAAACTCACGTTTGGATTCAACGGTTTACAAACCCTTTCTGTGCAGAATTCCAAAACCGGTAATTCCAGCTCAATGCCGGCATACGTACTAAACTGCAGGAAACTTCGTCTAAAACTCAGGAGAAACGTTTCCTTGAAACTGCTCTGCTGTGCGTTCGTTCAACTAAGAGAGTTGAATCTATGTTGAGATTCAGCCAGTCAGAAACACGTTTCTTTTAGGAGCTGCGTTGGGATATTCCCGAGTGAATCAGACCATAGGCTGTACAGAGAACTATCTGCTTCTAAAACCAAAACGGAGCTATTTAACTGGATGGTTGTCAATGTGTGCATTCAACTGACAAAGTTAAACTCACGTGTGGATTCAGCGGTTTGCAAACCCTTTCTTTGCAGAATCCCAAAACCGGTATTTCCAGCCCAATGCCGGCATCCGTACTAAACAGCAGGAAACTTCGTCTAAAACTCAGGAGAAACGTTTCTTTGAAACTGCTCTGCTGTGCGTTCGTTCACCTAAGAGAGTTGAATCTATGTTGAGATTCAGCGAGTCAGAAACACGTTTCTTCTAGGAGCTGCGTTGGGATATTCCCTTGTGAATGGGACCATAGGCTGTACAGAGAAATATCTGCTCCTAAAACCTAAAGGGTGCTATCTAACTGAATGGTTGTCAATGTGTGCATTCAACTGACAGAGTTAAACTCACGTTTGGATTCAGCGGTTTACAAACCCTTTCTGTGCAGAATCCCAAAATGGGTAATTCCAGCTCAATCCCGGCATATGTACTAAACTGCAGGAAACTTCGTCTAAAACTCAGGAGAAACGTTTCCTTGAAACTGCTCTGCTGTGCGTTCGTTCACTTAAGAGAGTTGAATCTATGTTGAGATTCAGCGAGTCAGAAACATATTTCTTCTAGGAGCTCGTTGGGATATTCCCGAGTGAATCAGACCATAGGCTGCACAGAGAAATATCTGCTTCTAAAACCAAAACGGAGCTAACTAACTGGATTTTTGTCAATGTGTGCATTCAACTGACAAAGTTAAACTCACGTGTGGATTCAGCGGTTTGCAAACCCTTTCTGTGCAGAATCCCAAAACCGGTATTTCCAGCCCAATGCCGGCATACGTACTAAACAGCAGGAAACTTCGTCTAAAACTCAGGAGAAACGTTTCCTTGAAACTGCTCTGCTGTGCGTTCGTTCACTTAAGAGAGTTGAATCTATGTTGAGATTCAGCGAGTCAGAAACACGTTTCTTCTAGGAGCTGCGTTGGGATATTCCCGAGTGAATGGGACCATAGGCTGTACAGAGAAATATCTGTTTCTAAAACAAAAACGGAACTATCTAACTGAATGGTTGTCAATGTGTGCATTCAACTGACAGAGTTAAACTCACATGTGGATTCAGCGGTTTGCAAACCCTTTCTGTGCAGAATCCCAAAACCGGTATTTCCAGCCCAATGCCGGCATACGTACTAAACAGCAGGAAACTTCGTCTAAAACTCAGGAGAAACGTTTCCTTGAAACTGCTCTGCTGTGCGTTCGTTCACTTAAGAGAGTTGAATCTATGTTGAGATTCAGCGAGTCAGAAACACGTTTCTTCTAGGAGCTGCGTTGGGATATTCCCGAGTGAATGGGACCATAGGCTGTACAGAGAAATATCTGTTTCTAAAACCAAAACGGAGCTATCTCACTGAATGGTTGTCAATGTGTGCATTCAACTGACAGAGTTAAACTCACGTGTGGATTCAGCGGTTTGCAAACCCTTTCTGTGCAGAATCCCAAAACCGGTATTTCCAGCCCAATGCCGGCATACGTACTAAAGAGCAGGAGACTTCGTCTAAAACTCAGGAGAAAAGTTTCCTTGAAACTGCTCTGCTGTGCGTTCGTTCACCTAAGAGAGTTGAATCTATGTTGAGATTCAGCGAGTCAGAAACACGTTTCTTCTAGGAGCTGCGTTGGGATATTCCCGAGTGAATGGGACCATAGGCTGTACAGAGAAATATCTGCTTCTAAAACCAAAACGGAGCTATCTCACTGAATGGTTGTCAGTGTGTGCATTCAACTGACAGAGTTAAACTCACGTGTGTATTCAGTGGTTTGCAAACCATTTCTGTGCAGAATCCCAAAACCGGTATTTCCAGCCCAATGCCGGCATACGTACTAAACAGCAGGAAACTTCGTCTAAAACTCAGCAGAAACGTTTCCTTGAAACTGCTCTGCTGTGCGTTCGTTCACCTAAGAGAGTTGAATCTATGTTGAGATTCAGCGAGTCAGAAACACGTTTCTTCTAGGAGCTGCGTTGGGATATTCCAGAGTGAATGGGACCATAGTCTGTACAGAGAAATATCTGCTTCTAAAAACAAAACGGAGCTATCTAACTGGATGGTTGTCAATGTGTGCATTCAACTGACAAAGTTAAACTCACGTGTGGATTCAGCGGTTTGCAAACCCTTTCTGTGCAGAATCCCAAAACCGGTATTTCCAGCCCAATGCCGGCATACGTACTAAACTGCAGGAAACTTCGTCTAAAACTCAGGAGAAAGGCTTCCTTGAAACTGCTCTGCTGTGCGTTCGTTCACCTAAGAGAGTTGAATCTATGTTGAGATTCAGCGAGTCAGAAACACGTTTCTTCCAGGAGCTGCGTTGGGATATTCCTGAGTGAATGGGACCATAGGCTGTACAGAGAAATATCTGCTTCTAAAACCAAAACGGAGCTATCTAACTGAATGGTTGTCAATGTGTGCATTCAACTGACAGAGTTAAACTCACGTGTGTATTCAGTGGTTTGCAAACCCTTTCTGTGCAGAATCCCAAAACCGGTATTTCCAGCCCAATGCCGGCATACGTACTAAACAGCAGGAAACTTCGTCTAAAACTCAGGAGAAACGTTTCCTTGAAACTGCTCTGCTGTGCGTTCGTTCACCTAAGAGAGTTGAATCTATGTTGATATTCAGCGAGTCAGAAACACGTTTCTTCCAGGAGCTGCGTGAGGATATTCCCGAGTGAATGGGACCATAGGCTGTACAGAGAAATATCTGCTTCTAAAACCAAAACGGAGCTATCTAACTGAATGGTTGTCAATGTGTGCATTCAACTGACAGAGTTAAACTCACGTGTGGATTCAGCGGTTTGCAAACCCTTTCTGTGCAGAAGCCAAAAACCGGTATTTCCAGCCCAATGCCGGCATCCGTACTAAACAGCAGGAGACTTCGTCTAAAACTCAGGAGAAACGTTTCCTTGAAACTGCTCTGCTGTGCGTTCGTTCACCTAAGAGAGTTGAATCTATGTTGATATTCAGCGAGTCAGAAACACGTTTCTTCTAGGAGCTGCGTTGGGATATTCCCTTGTGAATGGGACCATAGGCTGTTCAGAGAAATATCTGCTCCTAAAACCAAAAGGGTGCTATCTAACTGAATGGTTGTCAATGTGTGCATTCAACTGACAGAGTTAAACTCACGTTTGGATTCAACGGTTTACAAACCCTTTCTGTGCAGAATTCCAAAACCGGTAATTCCAGCTCAATGCCGGCATACGTACTAAACTGCAGGAAACTTCGTCTAAAACTCAGGAGAAACGTTTCCTTGAAACTGCTCTGCTGTGCGTTCGTTCAACTAAGAGAGTTGAATCTATGTTGAGATTCAGCCAGTCTGAAACACGTTTCTTTTAGGAGCTGCGTTGGGATATTCCCGAGTGAATCAGACCTTAGGCTGTACAGAGAACTATCTGCTTCTAAAACCAAAACGGAGCTATTTAACTGGATGGTTGTCAATGTGTGCATTCAACTGACAAAGTTAAACTCACGTGTGGATTCAGCGGTTTGCAAACCCTTTCTTTGCAGAATCCCAAAACCGGCATTTCCAGCCCAATGCCGGCATCCGTACTAAACAGCAGGAAACTTCGTCTAAAACTCAGGAGAAACGTTTCTTTGAAACTGCTCTGCTGTGCGTTCGTTCACCTAAGAGAGTTGAATCTATGTTGAGATTCAGCGAGTCAGAAACACGTTTCTTCTAGGAGCTGCGTTGGGATATTCCCTTGTGAATGGGACCATAGGCTGTACAGAGAAATATCTGCTCCTAAAACCTAAAGGGTGCTATCTAACTGAATGGTTGTCAATGTGTGCATTCAACTGACAGAGTTAAACTCACGTTTGGATTCAGCGGTTTACAAACCCTTTCTGTGCAGAATCCCAAAATGGGTAATTCCAGCTCAATGCCGGCATATGTACTAAACTGCAGGAAACTTCGTCTAAAACTCAGGAGAAACGTTTCCTTGAAACTGCTCTGCTGTGCGTTCGTTCACTTAAGAGAGTTGAATCTATGTTGAGATTCAGCGAGTCAGAAACATATTTCTTCTAGGAGCTCGTTGGGATATTCCCGAGTGAATCAGACCATAGGCTGCACAGAGAAATATCTGCTTCTAAAACCAAAACGGAGCTAACTAACTGGATTTTTGTCAATGTGTGCATTCAACTGACAAAGTTAAACTCACGTGTGGATTCAGCGGTTTGCAAACCCTTTCTGTGCAGAATCCCAAAACCGGTATTTCCAGCCCAATGCCGGCATACGTACTAAACAGCAGGAAACTTCGTCTAAAACTCAGGAGAAACGTTTCCTTGAAACTGCTCTGCTGTGCGTTCGTTCACTTAAGAGAGTTGAATCTATGTTGAGATTCAGCGAGTCAGAAACACGTTTCTTCTAGGAGCTGCGTTGGGATATTCCCGAGTGAATGGGACCATAGGCTGTACAGAGAAATATCTGTTTCTAAAACAAAAACGGAACTATCTAACTGAATGGTTGTCAATGTGTGCATTCAACTGACAGAGTTAAACTCACATGTGGATTCAGCGGTTTGCAAACCCTTTCTGTGCAGAATCCCAAAACCGGTATTTCCAGCCCAATGCCGGCATACGTACTAAACAGCAGGAAACTTCGTCTAAAACTCAGGAGAAACGTTTCCTTGAAACTGCTCTGCTGTGCGTTCGTTCACTTAAGAGAGTTGAATCTATGTTGAGATTCAGCGAGTCAGAAACACGTTTCTTCTAGGAGCTGCGTTGGGATATTCCCGAGTGAATGGGACCATAGGCTGTACAGAGAAATATCTGTTTCTAAAACCAAAACGGAGCTATCTCACTGAATGGTTGTCAATGTGTGCATTCAACTGACAGAGTTAAACTCACGTGTGGATTCAGCGGTTTGCAAACCCTTTCTGTGCAGAATCCCAAAACCGGTATTTCCAGCCCAATGCCGGCATACGTACTAAAGAGCAGGAGACTTCGTCTAAAACTCAGGAGAAAAGTTTCCTTGAAACTGCTCTGCTGTGCGTTCGTTCACCTAAGAGAGTTGAATCTATGTTGAGATTCAGCGAGTCAGAAACACGTTTCTTCTAGGAGCTGCGTTGGGATATTCCCGAGTGAATGGGACCATAGGCTGTACAGAGAAATATCTGCTTCTAAAACCAAAACGGAGCTATCTCACTGAATGGTTGTCAGTGTGTGCATTCAACTGACAGAGTTAAACTCACGTGTGTATTCAGTGGTTTGCAAACCATTTCTGTGCAGAATCCCAAAACCGGTATTTCCAGCCCAATGCCGGCATACGTACTAAACAGCAGGAAACTTCGTCTAAAACTCAGCAGAAACGTTTCCTTGAAACTGCTCTGCTGTGCGTTCGTTCACCTAAGAGAGTTGAATCTATGTTGAGATTCAGCGAGTCAGAAACACGTTTCTTCTAGGAGCTGCGTTGGGATATTCCAGAGTGAATGGGACCATAGTCTGTACAGAGAAATATCTGCTGCTAAAAACAAAACGGAGCTATCTAACTGGATGGTTGTCAATGTGTGCATTCAACTGACAAAGTTAAACTCACGTGTGGATTCAGCGGTTTGCAAACCCTTTCTGTGCAGAATCCCAAAACCGGTATTTCCAGCCCAATGCCGGCATACGTACTAAACTGCAGGAAACTTCGTCTAAAACTCAGGAGAAAGGCTTCCTTGAAACTGCTCTGCTGTGCGTTCGTTCACCTAAGAGAGTTGAATCTATGTTGAGATTCAGCGAGTCAGAAACACGTTTCTTCCAGGAGCTGCGTTGGGATATTCCTGAGTGAATGGGACCATAGGCTGTACAGAGAAATATCTGCTTCTAAAACCAAAACGGAGCTATCTAACTGAATGGTTGTCAATGTGTGCATTCAACTGACAGAGTTAAACTCACGTGTGTATTCAGTGGTTTGCAAACCCTTTCTGTGCAGAATCCCAAAACCGGTATTTCCAGCCCAATGCCGGCATACGTACTAAACAGCAGGAAACTTCGTCTAAAACTCAGGAGAAACGTTTCCTTGAAACTGCTCTGCTGTGCGTTCGTTCACCTAAGAGAGTTGAATCTATGTTGATATTCAGCGAGTCAGAAACACGTTTCTTCCAGGAGCTGCGTGAGGATATTCCCGAGTGAATGGGACCATAGGCTGTACAGAGAAATATCTGCTTCTAAAACCAAAACGGAGCTATCTAACTGAATGGTTGTCAATGTGTGCATTCAACTGACAGAGTTAAACTCACGTGTGGATTCAGCGGTTTGCAAACCCTTTCTGTGCAGAAGCCAAAAACCGGTATTTCCAGCCCAATGCCGGCATCCGTACTAAACAGCAGGAGACTTCGTCTAAAACTCAGGAGAAACGTTTCCTTGAAACTGCTCTGCTGTGCGTTCGTTCACCTAAGAGAGTTGAATCTATGTTGATATTCAGCGAGTCAGAAACACGTTTCTTCTAGGAGCTGCGTTGGGATATTCCCTTGTGAATGGGACCATAGGCTGTTCAGAGAAATATCTGCTCCTAAAACCAAAAGGGTGCTATCTAACTGAATGGTTGTCAAAGTGTGCATTCAACTGACAGAGTTAAACTCACGTTTGGATTCAACGGTTTACAAACCCTTTCTGTGCAGAATTCCAAAACCGGTAATTCCAGCTCAATGCCGGCATACGTACTAAACTGCAGGAAACTTCGTCTAAAACTCAGGAGAAACGTTTCCTTGAAACTGCTCTGCTGTGCGTTCGTTCAACTAAGAGAGTTGAATCTATGTTGAGATTCAGCCAGTCTGAAACACGTTTCTTTTAGGAGCTGCGTTGGGATATTCCCGAGTGAATCAGACCATAGGCTGTACAGAGAACTATCTGCTTCTAAAACCAAAACGGAGCTATTTAACTGGATGGTTGTCAATGTGTGCATTCAACTGACAAAGTTAAACTCACGTGTGGATTCAGCGGTTTGCAAACCCTTTCTTTGCAGAATCCCAAAACCGGCATTTCCAGCCCAATGCCGGCATCCGTACTAAACAGCAGGAAACTTCGTCTAAAACTCAGGAGAAACGTTTCTTTGAAACTGCTCTGCTGTGCGTTCGTTCACCTAAGAGAGTTGAATCTATGTTGAGATTCAGCGAGTCAGAAACACGTTTCTTCTAGGAGCTGCGTTGGGATATTCCCTTGTGAATGGGACCATAGGCTGTACAGAGAAATATCTGCTCCTAAAACCTAAAGGGTGCTATCTAACTGAATGGTTGTCAATGTGTGCATTAAACTGACAGAGTTAAACTCACGTTTGGATTCAGCGGTTTACAAACCCTTTCTGTGCAGAATCCCAAAATGGGTAATTCCAGCTCAATGCCGGCATATGTACTAAACTGCAGGAAACTTCGTCTAAAACTCAGGAGAAACGTTTCCTTGAAACTGCTCTGCTGTGCGTTCGTTCACTTAAGAGAGTTGAATCTATGTTGAGATTCAGCGAGTCAGAAACATATTTCTTCTAGGAGCTCGTTGGGATATTCCCGAGTGAATCAGACCATAGGCTGCACAGAGAAATATCTGCTTCTAAAACCAAAACGGAGCTAACTAACTGGATTTTTGTCAATGTGTGCATTCAACTGACAAAGTTAAACTCACGTGTGGATTCAGCGGTTTGCAAACCCTTTCTGTGCAGAATCCCAAAACCGGTATTTCCAGCCCAATGCCGGCATACGTACTAAACAGCAGGAAACTTCGTCTAAAACTCAGGAGAAACGTTTCCTTGAAACTGCTCTGCTGTGCGTTCGTTCACTTAAGAGAGTTGAATCTATGTTGAGATTCAGCGAGTCAGAAACACGTTTCTTCTAGGAGCTGCGTTGGGATATTCCCGAGTGAATGGGACCATAGGCTGTACAGAGAAATATCTGTTTCTAAAACAAAAACGGAACTATCTAACTGAATGGTTGTCAATGTGTGCATTCAACTGACAGAGTTAAACTCACATGTGGATTCAGCGGTTTGCAAACCCTTTCTGTGCAGAATCCCAAAACCGGTATTTCCAGCCCAATGCCGGCATACGTACTAAACAGCAGGAAACTTCGTCTAAAACTCAGGAGAAACGTTTCCTTGAAACTGCTCTGCTGTGCGTTCGTTCACTTAAGAGAGTTGAATCTATGTTGAGATTCAGCGAGTCAGAAACACGTTTCTTCTAGGAGCTGCGTTGGGATATTCCCGAGTGAATGGGACCATAGGCTGTACAGAGAAATATCTGTTTCTAAAACCAAAACGGAGCTATCTCACTGAATGGTTGTCAATGTGTGCATTCAACTGACAGAGTTAAACTCACGTGTGGATTCAGCGGTTTGCAAACCCTTTCTGTGCAGAATCCCAAAACCGGTATTTCCAGCCCAATGCCGGCATCCGTACTAAACAGCAGGAAACTTCGTCTAAAACTCAGGAGAAACGTTTCCTTGAAACTGCTCTGCTGTGCGTTCGTTCACCTAAGAGACTTGAATCTATGTTGAGGTTCAGCGAGTCAGAAACACGTTTCTTCTAAGAGCTGCGTTGGGATATTCCCGAGTGAATGGGACCATAGGCTGTACAGAGAAATATCTGCTTCTAAAACCAAAAGGGTGCTATCAAACTGAATGGTTGTCAATGTGTGCATTCAACTGACAGAGTTAAACTCACGTGTGGATTCAGCGGTTTGCAAACCCTTTCTGTGCAGAATCCCAAAACCGGTATTTCCAGCCCAATGCCGGCATACGTACTAAACAGCAGGAGACTTCGTCTAAAACTCAGCAGAAACGTTTCCTTGAAACTGCTCTGCTGTGCGTTCGTTCACCTAAGAGAGATGAATCTATGTTGAGATTCAGCGAGTCAGAAACACGTTTCTTCTAGGAGCTGCGTTGGGATATTCTAGAGTGAATGGGACCATAGTCTGTACAGAGAAATATCTGCTTCTAAAAACAAGACGGAGCTATCTAACTGGATGGTTGTCAATGTGTGCATTCAACTGACAAAGTTAAACTCACGTGTGGATTCAGCGGTTTGCAAACCCTTTCTGTGCAGAATCCCAAAACCGGTATTTCCAGCCCAATGCCGGCATACGTACTAAACTGCAGGAAACTTCGTCTAAAACTCAGGAGAAACGCTTCCTTGAAACTGCTCTGCTGTGCGTTCGTTCACCTAAGAGAGTTGAATCTATGTTGAGATTCAGCGAGTCAGAAACACGTTTCTTCCAGGAGCTGCGTTGGGATATTCCTGAGTGAATGGGACCATAGGCTGTACAGAGAAATATCTGCTTCTAAAACCAAAACGGAGCTATCTAACTGAATGGTTGTCAATGTGTGCATTCAACTGACAGAGTTAAACTCACGTGTGTATTCAGTGGTTTGCAAACACTTTCTGTGCAGAATCCCAAAACCGGTATTTCAAGCCCAATGCCGGCATACGTACTAAACAGCAGGAAACTTCGTCTAAAACTCAGGAGAAACGTTTCCTTGAAACTGCTCTGCTGTGCGTTCGTTCACCTAAGAGAGTTGAATCTATGTTGATATTCAGCGAGTCAGAAACACGTTTCTTCTAGGAGCTGCGTTGGGATATTCCCTTGTGAATGGGACCATAGGCTGTACAGAGAAATATCTGCTCCTAAAACCAAAAGGGTGCTATCTAACTGAATGGTTGTCAATGTGTGCATTCAACTGACAGAGTTAAACTCACGTTTGGATTCAGCGGTTTACAAACCCTTTCTGTGCAGAATTCCAAAACCGGTAATTCCAGCTCAATGCCGGCATCCGAACTAAACAGCAGGAAACTTCGTCTAAAACTCAGGAGAAACGTTTCCTTGAAACTGCTCTGCTGTGCGTTCGTTCAACTAAGAGAGTTGAATCTATGTTGAGATTCAGCCAGTCAGAATCACGTTTCTTCTAGGAGCTGCGTTGGGATATTCCCGAGTGAATCAGACCATAGGATGTACAGAGAAATATCTGCTTCTAAAACCAAAACGGAGCTATTTAACTGGATGGTTGTCAATGTGTGCATTCAACCGACAAAGTTAAACTCACGTGTGGATTCAGCGATTTGCAAACCCTTTCTTTGCAGAATCCCAAAACCGGTATTTCCAGCCCAATGCCGTCATCCGTACTAAACAGCAGGAAACTTCGTCTAAAACTCAGGAGAAACGTTTCCTTGAAACTGCTCTGCTGTGCCTTCGTTCACCTAAGAGAGTTGAATCTATGTTGAGATTCAGCGAGTCAGAAACACGTTTCTTCTAGGAGCTGCGTTGGGATATTCCCTTGTGAATGGGACCATAGGCTGTACAGAGAAATATCTGCTCCTAAAACCAAAAGGGTGGTATCTAACTGAATGGTTGTCAATGTGTGCATTCAACTGACAGAGTTAAACTCACGTTTGGATTCAGCGGTTTACAAACCCTTTCTGTGCAGAATCCCAAAACGGGTAATTCCAGCTCAATGCCGGCATATGTACTAAACTGCAGGAAACTTCGTCTAAAACTCAGGAGAAACGTTTCCTTGAAACTGCTCTGCTGTGCGTTCGTTCAACTAAGAGAGTTGAATCTATGTTGAGAATCAGCGAGTCAGAAACACGTTTCTTCTAGGAGCTGCGTTGGGATATTCCCGAGTGAATGGGACCATAGGCTGTACAGAGAAATATCTGTTTCTAAAACCAAAACGGAGCTATCTAACGGAATGGCTGTCAATGTGTGCATTCAACTGACAGAGTTAAACTCACGTGTGGATTCAGCGGTTTGCAAACCCTTTCTGTGCAGAAGCCAAAAACCGGTATTTCCAGCCCAATGCCGGCATCCGTACTAAACAGCAGGAGACTTCGTCTAAAACTCAGGAGAAAAGTTTCCTTGAAACTGCTCTGCTGTGCTTTCGTTCACCTAAGAGAGTTGAATCTATGTTGAGATTCAGCGAGTCAGAAACACGTTTCTTCTAGGAGCTGCGTTGGGATATTCCCGAGTGAATGGGACCATAGGCTGTACAGAGAAATATCTGCTTCTAAAACAAAAACGGAACTATCTAACTGAATGTTTGTCAATGTGTGCATTCAACTGACAGAGTTAAACTCACATGTGGATTCAGCGGTTTGCAAACCCTTTCTGTGCAGAATCCCAAAACCGGTATTTCCAGCCCAATGCCGGCATACGTACTAAACAGCAGGAAACTTCGTCTAAAACTCAGGAGAAACGTTTCCTTGAAACTGCTCTGCTGTGCGTTCGTTCACCTAAGAGAGTTGAATCTATGTTGATATTCAGCGAGTCAGAAACACGTTTCTTCTAGGAGCTGCGTTGGGATATTCCCTTGTGAATGGGACCATAGGCTGTTCAGAGAAATATCTGCTCCTAAAACCAAAAGGGTGCTATCTAACTGAATGGTTGTCAATGTGTGCATTCAACTGACAGAGTTAAACTCACGTTTGGATTCAACGGTTTACAAACCCTTTCTGTGCAGAATTCCAAAACCGGTAATTCCAGCTCAATGCCGGCATACGTACTAAACTGCAGGAAACTTCGTCTAAAACTCAGGAGAAACGTTTCCTTGAAACTGCTCTGCTGTGCGTTCGTTCAACTAAGAGAGTTGAATCTATGTTGAGATTCAGCCAGTCAGAAACACGTTTCTTTTAGGAGCTGCGTTGGGATATTCCCGAGTGAATCAGACCATAGGCTGTACAGAGAACTATCTGCTTCTAAAACCAAAACGGAGCTATTTAACTGGATGGTTGTCAATGTGTGCATTCAACTGACAAAGTTAAACTCACGTGTGGATTCAGCGGTTTGCAAACCCTTTCTTTGCAGAATCCCAAAACCGGTATTTCCAGCCCAATGCCGGCATCCGTACTAAACAGCAGGAAACTTCGTCTAAAACTCAGGAGAAACGTTTCTTTGAAACTGCTCTGCTGTGCGTTCGTTCACCTAAGAGAGTTGAATCTATGTTGAGATTCAGCGAGTCAGAAACACGTTTCTTCTAGGAGCTGCGTTGGGATATTCCCTTGTGAATGGGACCATAGGCTGTACAGAGAAATATCTGCTCCTAAAACCAAAAGGGTGCTATCTAACTGAATGGTTGTCAATGTGTGCATTCAACTGACAGAGTTAAACTCACGTTTGGATTCAGCGGTTTACAAACCCTTTCTGTGCAGAATACCAAAATGGGTAATTCCAGCTCAATGCCGGCATATGTACTAAACTGCAGGAAACTTCGTCTAAAACTCAGGAGAAACGTTTCCTTGAAACTGCTCTGCTGTGCGTTCGTTCAACTAAGAGAGTTGAATCTATGTTGAGATTCAGCGAGTCAGAAACATATTTCTTCTAGGAGCTCGTTGGGATATTCCCGAGTGAATCAGACCATAGGCTGTACAGAGAAATATCTGCTTCTAAAACCAAAACGGAGCTAACTAACTGGATTTTTGTCAATGTGTGCATTCAACTGACAAAGTTAAACTCACGTGTGGATTCAGCGGTTTGCAAACCCTTTCTGTGCAGAATCCCAAAACCGGTATTTCCAGCCCAATGCCGGCATCCGTACTAAACAGCAGGAAACTTCGTCTAAAACTCTGGAGAAACGTTTCTTTGAAACTGCTCTGCTGTGCGTTCGTTCACCTAAGAGAGTTGAATCTATGTTGAGATTCAGCGAGTCAGAAACACGTTTCTTCTAGGAGCTGCGTTGGGATATTCCCGAGTGAATGGGACCATAGGCTGTACAGAGAAATATCTGCTTCTAAAACCAAAACGGAGCTATCTAACTGAATGGTTGTCAATGTGTGCCTTCAACTGACCGAGTTAATCTCACGTGTGGACTCAGCGGTTTGCAAACCGTTTCTGTGCAGAATCCCAAAACCGGTATTTCCAGCCCAATGCCGGCATATGTACTAAACAGCAGGAAGCTTCGTCTAAAACTCAGGAGAAACGTTTTCTTGAAACTGCTCTGCTGTTCGTTCGTTCACCTAAGAGAGTTGAATCTATGTTGAGATTCAGCGAGTCAGAAACACGTTTCTTCTAGAAGATGCGTTGGGATATTCCCGAGTGAGTGGGACCATAGGCTGTACAGAGAAATATCTGCTTCTAAAACCAAAAGGGTGCTATCTAACTGAATGGTTGTCAATGTGTGCATTAAACTGACAAAGTTAAACTCACGTGTGGATTCAGCGGTTTGCAAACCCTTTCTGTGCAGAATCCCAAAACCGGTATTTCCAGCCCAATGCCGGCATACGTACTAAACAGCAGGAAACTTCGTCTAAAACTCAGGAGAAACGTTTCCTTGAAACTGCTCTGCTGTGCGTTCGTTCACTTAAGAGAGTTGAATCTATGTTGAGATTCAGCGAGTCAGAAACACGTTTCTTCTAGGAGCTGCGTTGGGATATTCCCGAGTGAATGGGACCATAGGCTGTACAGAGAAATATCTGTTTCTAAAACAAAAACGGAACTATCTAACTGAATGGTTGTCAATGTGTGCATTCAACTGACAGAGTTAAACTCACATGTGGATTCAGCGGTTTGCAAACCCTTTCTGTGCAGAATCCCAAAACCGGTATTTCCAGCCCAATGCCGGCATACGTACTAAACAGCAGGAAACTTCGTCTAAAACTCAGGAGAAACGTTTCCTTGAAACTGCTCTGCTGTGCGTTCGTTCACTTAAGAGAGTTGAATCTATGTTGAGATTCAGCGAGTCAGAAACACGTTTCTTCTAGGAGCTGCGTTGGGATATTCCCGAGTGAATGGGACCATAGGCTGTACAGAGAAATATCTGTTTCTAAAACCAAAACGGAGCTATCTCACTGAATGGTTGTCAATGTGTGCATTCAACTGACAGAGTTAAACTCACGTGTGGATTCAGCGGTTTGCAAACCCTTTCTGTGCAGAATCCCAAAACCGGTATTTCCAGCCCAATGCCGGCATCCGTACTAAACAGCAGGAAACTTCGTCTAAAACTCAGGAGAAACGTTTCCTTGAAACTGCTCTGCTGTGCGTTCGTTCACCTAAGAGACTTGAATCTATGTTGAGGTTCAGCGAGTCAGAAACACGTTTCTTCTAAGAGCTGCGTTGGGATATTCCCGAGTGAATGGGACCATAGGCTGTACAGAGAAATATCTGCTTCTAAAACCAAAAGGGTGCTATCAAACTGAATGGTTGTCAATGTGTGCATTCAACTGACAGAGTTAAACTCACGTGTGGATTCAGCGGTTTGCAAACCCTTTCTGTGCAGAATCCCAAAACCGGTATTTCCAGCCCAATGCCGGCATACGTACTAAACAGCAGGAGACTTCGTCTAAAACTCAGCAGAAACGTTTCCTTGAAACTGCTCTGCTGTGCGTTCGTTCACCTAAGAGAGATGAATCTATGTTGAGATTCAGCGAGTCAGAAACATGTTTCTTCTAGGAGCTGCGTTGGGATATTCTAGAGTGAATGGGACCATAGTCTGTACAGAGAAATATCTGCTTCTAAAAACAAGACGGAGCTATCTAACTGGATGGTTGTCAATGTGTGCATTCAACTGACAAAGTTAAACTCACGTGTGGATTCAGCGGTTTGCAAACCCTTTCTGTGCAGAATCCCAAAACCGGTATTTCCAGCCGAATGCCGGCATACGTACTAAACTGCAGGAAACTTCGTCTAAAACTCAGGAGAAACGCTTCCTTGAAACTGCTCTGCTGTGCGTTCGTTCACCTAAGAGAGTTGAATCTATGTTGAGATTCAGCGAGTCAGAAACACGTTTCTTCCAGGAGCTGCGTTGGGATATTCCTGAGTGAATGGGACCATAGGCTGTACAGAGAAATATCTGCTTCTAAAACCAAAACGGAGCTATCTAACTGAATGGTTGTCAATGTGTGCATTCAACTGACAGAGTTAAACTCACGTGTGTATTCAGTGGTTTGCAAACCCTTTCTGTGCAGAATCCCAAAACCGGTATTTCAAGCCCAATGCCGGCATACGTACTAAACAGCAGGAAACTTCGTCTAAAACTCAGGAGAAACGTTTCCTTGAAACTGCTCTGCTGTGCGTTCGTTCACCTAAGAGAGTTGAATCTATGTTGATATTCAGCGAGTCAGAAACACGTTTCTTCTAGGAGCTGCGTTGGGATATTCCCTTGTGAATGGGACCATAGGCTGTACAGAGAAATATCTGCTCCTAAAACCAAAAGGGTGCTATCTAACTGAATGGTTGTCAATGTGTGCATTCAACTGACAGAGTTAAACTCACGTTTGGATTCAGCGGTTTACAAACCCTTTCTGTGCAGAATTCCAAAACCGGTAATTCCAGCTCAATGCCGGCATCCGAACTAAACAGCAGGAAACTTCGTCTAAAACTCAGGAGAAACGTTTCCTTGAAACTGCTCTGCTGTGCGTTCGTTCAACTAAGAGAGTTGAATCTATGTTGAGATTCAGCCAGTCAGAATCACGTTTCTTCTAGGAGCTGCGTTGGGATATTCCCGAGTGAATCAGACCATAGGCTGTACAGAGAAATATCTGCTTCTAAAACCAAAACGGAGCTATTTAACTGGATGGTTGTCAATGTGTGCATTCAACCGACAAAGTTAAACTCACGTGTGGATTCAGCGATTTGCAAACCCTTTCTTTGCAGAATCCCAAAACCGGTATTTCCAGCCCAATGCCGTCATCCGTACTAAACAGCAGGAAACTTCGTCTAAAACTCAGGAGAAACGTTTCCTTGAAACTGCTCTGCTGTGCCTTCGTTCACCTAAGAGAGTTGAATCTATGTTGAGATTCAGCGAGTCAGAAACACGTTTCTTCTAGGAGCTGCGTTGGGATATTCCCTTGTGAATGGGACCATAGGCTGTACAGAGAAATATCTGCTCCTAAAACCAAAAGGGTGGTATCTAACTGAATGGTTGTCAATGTGTGCATTCAACTGACAGAGTTAAACTCACGTTTGGATTCAGCGGTTTACAAACCCTTTCTGTGCAGAATCCCAAAACGGGTAATTCCAGCTCAATGCCGGCATATGTACTAAACTGCAGGAAACTTCGTCTAAAACTCAGGAGAAACGTTTCCTTGAAACTGCTCTGCTGTGCGTTCGTTCAACTAAGAGAGTTGAATCTATGTTGAGAATCAGCGAGTCAGAAACACGTTTCTTCTAGGAGCTGCGTTGGGATATTCCCGAGTGAATGGGACCATAGGCTGTACAGAGAAATATCTGTTTCTAAAACCAAAACGGAGCTATCTAACGGAATGGCTGTCAATGTGTGCATTCAACTGACAGAGTTAAACTCACGTGTGGATTCAGCGGTTTGCAAACCCTTTCTGTGCAGAAGCCAAAAACCGGTATTTCCAGCCCAATGCCGGCATCCGTACTAAACAGCAGGAGACTTCGTCTAAAACTCAGGAGAAAAGTTTCCTTGAAACTGCTCTGCTGTGCTTTCGTTCACCTAAGAGAGTTGAATCTATGTTGAGATTCAGCGAGTCAGAAACACGTTTCTTCTAGGAGCTGCGTTGGGATATTCCCGAGTGAATGGGACCATAGGCTGTACAGAGAAATATCTGCTTCTAAAACAAAAACGGAACTATCTAACTGAATGTTTGTCAATGTGTGCATTCAACTGACAGAGTTAAACTCACATGTGGATTCAGCGGTTTGCAAACCCTTTCTGTGCAGAATCCCAAAACCGGTATTTCCAGCCCAATGCCGGCATACGTACTAAACAGCAGGAAACTTCGTCTAAAACTCAGGAGAAACGTTTCCTTGAAACTGCTCTGCTGTGCGTTCGTTCACCTAAGAGAGTTGAATCTATGTTGATATTCAGCGAGTCAGAAACACGTTTCTTCTAGGAGCTGCGTTGGGATATTCCCTTGTGAATGGGACCATAGGCTGTTCAGAGAAATATCTGCTCCTAAAACCAAAAGGGTGCTATCTAACTGAATGGTTGTCAATGTGTGCATTCAACTGACAGAGTTAAACTCACGTTTGGATTCAACGGTTTACAAACCCTTTCTGTGCAGAATTCCAAAACCGGTAATTCCAGCTCAATGCCGGCATACGTACTAAACTGCAGGAAACTTCGTCTAAAACTCAGGAGAAACGTTTCCTTGAAACTGCTCTGCTGTGCGTTCGTTCAACTAAGAGAGTTGAATCTATGTTGAGATTCAGCCAGTCAGAAACACGTTTCTTTTAGGAGCTGCGTTGGGATATTCCCGAGTGAATCAGACCATAGGCTGTACAGAGAACTATCTGCTTCTAAAACCAAAACGGAGCTATTTAACTGGATGGTTGTCAATGTGTGCATTCAACTGACAAAGTTAAACTCACGTGTGGATTCAGCGGTTTGCAAACCCTTTCTTTGCAGAATCCCAAAACCGGTATTTCCAGCCCAATGCCGGCATCCGTACTAAACAGCAGGAAACTTCGTCTAAAACTCAGGAGAAACGTTTCTTTGAAACTGCTCTGCTGTGCGTTCGTTCACCTAAGAGAGTTGAATCTATGTTGAGATTCAGCGAGTCAGAAACACGTTTCTTCTAGGAGCTGCGTTGGGATATTCCCTTGTGAATGGGACCATAGGCTGTACAGAGAAATATCTGCTCCTAAAACCAAAAGGGTGCTATCTAACTGAATGGTTGTCAATGTGTGCATTCAACTGACAGAGTTAAACTCACGTTTGGATTCAGCGGTTTACAAACCCTTTCTGTGCAGAATCCCAAAATGGGTAATTCCAGCTCAATGCCGGCATATGTACTAAACTGCAGGAAACTTCGTCTAAAACTCAGGAGAAACGTTTCCTTGAAACTGCTCTGCTGTGCGTTCGTTCAACTAAGAGAGTTGAATCTATGTTGAGATTCAGCGAGTCAGAAACATATTTCTTCTAGGAGCTCGTTGGGATATTCCCGAGTGAATCAGACCATAGGCTGTACAGAGAAATATCTGCTTCTAAAACCAAAACGGAGCTAACTAACTGGATTTTTGTCAATGTGTGCATTCAACTGACAAAGTTAAACTCACGTGTGGATTCAGCGGTTTGCAAACCCTTTCTGTGCAGAATCCCAAAACCGGTATTTCCAGCCCAATGCCGGCATCCGTACTAAACAGCAGGAAACTTCGTCTAAAACTCTGGAGAAACGTTTCTTTGAAACTGCTCTGCTGTGCGTTCGTTCACCTAAGAGAGTTGAATCTATGTTGAGATTCAGCGAGTCAGAAACACGTTTCTTCTAGGAGCTGCGTTGGGATATTCCCGAGTGAATGGGACCATAGGCTGTACAGAGAGATATCTGCTTCTAAAACCTAAACGGAGCTATCTAACTGAATGGTTGTCAATGTGTGCCTTCAACTGACCGAGTTAATCTCACGTGTGGACTCAGCGGTTTGCAAACCGTTTCTGTGCAGAATCCCAAAACCGGTATTTCCAGCCCAATGCCGGCATATGTACTAAACAGCAGGAAGCTTCGTCTAAAACTCAGGAGAAACGTTTTCTTGAAACTGCTCTGCTATTCGTTCGTTCACCTAAGAGAGTTGAATCTATGTTGAGATTCAGCGAGTCAGAAACACGTTTCTTCTAGAAGATGCGTTGGGATATTCCCGAGTGAATGGGACCATAGGCTGTACAGAGAAATATCTGCTTCTAAAACCAAAACGGAGCTATCTAACTGAATGGTTGTCAATGTGTGCATTCAACTGACAGAGTTAAACTCACGTGTGGATTCAGCGGTTTGCAAACCCTCTCTGTGCAGAATCCCAAAACCGGTATTTCCAGCCCAATGCCGGCATACGTACTAAACAGCAGGAAACTTCGTCTAAAACTCAGGAGAAACGTTTCCTTGAAACTGCTCTGCTGTGCGTTTGTTCACCTAAGAGACTTGAATCTATGTTGAGATTCAGCGAGTCAGAAACACGTTTCTTCCAGGAGCTGCGTGAGGATATTCCCGAGTGAATGGGACCATAGGCTGTACAGAGAAATATCTGCTTCTAAAACCAAAACGGAGCTATCTAACTGAATGGTTGTCAATGTGTGCATTCAACTGACAGAGTTAAACTCACGTGTGGATTCAGCGGTTTGCAAACCCTTTCTGTGCAGAAGCCAAAAACCGGTATTTCCAGTCCAATGACGGCATCCGTACTAAACAGCAGGAGACTTCGTCTAAAACTCAGGAGAAAAGTTTCCTTGAAACTGCTCTGCTGTGCTTTCGTTCACCTAAGAGAGTTGAATCTATGTTGAGATTCAGCGAGTCAGAAACACGTTTCTTCTAGGAGCTGAGTTGGGATATTCCCGAGTGAATGGGACCATAGGCTGTACAGAGAAATATCTGCTTCTAAAACCAAAACGGAGCTATCTAACTGAATGGTTGTCAATGTGTGCATTCAACTGACAGAGTTAAACTCACATGTGGATTCAGCGGTTTGCAAAACCTTTCTGTGCAGAATCCCAAAACCGGTATTTCCAGCCCAATGCCGGCATACGTACTAAACAGCAGGAAACTTCGTCTAAAACTCAGGAGAAACGTTTCCTTGAAACTGCTCTGCTGTGCGTTCGTTCACTTAAGAGAGTTGAATCTATGTTGAGATTCAACGAGTCAGAAACACGTTTCTTCTAGGAGCTGCGTTGGGATATTCCCGAGTGAATGGGACCATAGGCTGTACAGAGAAATATCTGTTTCTAAAACCAAAACGGAGCTATCTCACTGAATGGTTGTCAATATGTGCATTCAACTGACAGAGTTAAACTCACGTGTGGATTCAGCGGTTTGCAAACCCTTTCTGTGCAGAATCCCAAAACCGGTATTTCCAGCCCAATGCCGGCATCCGTACTAAACAGCAGGAAACTTCGTCTAAAACTCAGGAGAAACGTTTCCTTGAAACTGCTCTGCTGTGCGTTCGTTCACCTAAGAGAGTTGAATCTATGTTGAGGTTCAGCGAGTCAGAAACACGTTTCTTCTAAGAGCTGCGTTGGGATATTCCCGAGTGAATGGGACCATAGGCTGTACAGAGAAATATGTGCTTCTAAAACCAAAAGGGTGCTATCAAACTGAATGGTTGTCAATGTGTGCATTCAACTGACAGAGTTAAACTCACGTGTGGATTCAGCGGTTTGCAAACCCTTTCCGTGCAGAATCTCAAAACCGGTATTTCCAGACCAATGCCGGCATACGTACTAAAGAGAAGGAGACTTCGTCTAAAACTCAGGAGAAAAGTTTCCTTGAAACTGCTCTGCTGTGCGTTCGGTCACCTAAGAGAGTTGAATCTATGTTGAGATTCAGCGAGTCAGAAACACGTTTCTTCTAGGAGCTGCGTTGGGATATTCCCGAGTGAATGGGACCATAGGCTGTACAGAGAAATATCTGCTTCTAAAACCAAAACGGAGCTATCTCACTGAATGGTTGTCAGTGTGTGCATTCAACTGACAGAGTTAAACTCACGTGTGGATTCAGTGGTTTGCAAACCATTTCTGTGCAGAATCCCAAAACCGGTATTTCCAGTCCAATGCCGGCATACGTACTAAACAGCAGGAAACTTCGTCTAAAACTCAGCAGAAACGTTTCCTTGAAACTGCTCTGCTGTGCGTTCGTTCACCTAAGAGAGTTGAATCTATGTTGAGATTCAGCGAGTCAGAAACAAGTTTCTTCTAGGAGCTGCGTTGGGATATTCCAGAGTGAATGGGACCATAGTCTGTACAGAGAAATATCTGCTTCTAAAAACAAAACGGAGCTATCTAACTGGATGGTTGTGAATCTGTGCATTCAACTGACAAAGTTAAACTCACGTGTGGATTCAGCGGTTTGCAAACCCTTACTGTGCAGAATCCCAAAACCGGTATTTCCAGCCCAATGCCGGCATACGTACTAAACTGCAGGAAACTTCGTCTAAAACTCAGGAGAAACGCTTCCTTGAAACTGCTCTGCTGTGCGTTCGTTCACCTAAGAGAGTTGAATCTATGTTGAGATTCAGCGAGTCAGAAACACGTTTCTTCCAGGAGCTGCGTTGGGATATTCCTGAGTGAATGGGACCATAGGCTGTACAGAGAAATATCTGCTTCTAAAACCAAAACGGAGCTATCTAACTGAATGGTTGTCAATGTGTGCATTCAACTGACAGAGTTGATCTCACGTGTGGACTCAGCGGTTTGCAAACCGTTTCTGTGCAGAATCCCAAAACCGGTATTTCCAGCCCAATGCCGGCATATGTACTAAACAGCAGGAAGCTTCGTCTAAAACTCAGGAGAAACGTTTCCTTGAAACTGCTCTGCTGTTCGTTCATTCACCTAAGAGAGTTGAATCTATGTTGAGATTCAGCGAGTCAGAAACACGTTTCTTCTAGGAGATGCGTTGGGATATTCCCGAGTGAATGGGACCATAGGCTGTACAGAGAAATATCTGCTTCTAAAACCAAAACGGAGCTATCTAACTGAATGGTTGTCAATGTGCGCATTCAACTGACAGAGTTAAACTCACGTGTGGATTCAGCGGTTTGCAAACCCTCTCTGTGCAGAATCCCAAAACCGGTATTTCCAGCCCAATGCCGGCATACGTACTAAACAGCAGGAAACTTCGTCTAAAACTCAGGAGAAACGTTTCCTTGAAACTGCTGTGCTGTGCGTTTGTTCACCTAAGAGACTTGAATCTATGTTGAGATTCAGCGAGTCAGAAACACGTTTCTTCCAGGAGCTGCGTGAGTATATTCCCGAGTGAATGGGACCATAGGCTGTACAGAGAAATATCTGCTTCTAAAACCAAAACGGAGCTATCTAACTGAATGGTTGTCAATGTGTGCATTCAACTGACAGAGTTAAGCTCACGTGTGGATTCAGTGGTTTGCAAACCCTTTCTGTGCAGAATCCCAAAACCGGTATTTCCAGCCCAATGCCGGCATAAGTACTAAACAGCAGGAAACTTCGTCTAAAACTCAGGAGAAACGTTTCCTTGAAACTGCTCTGCTGTGCGTTCGTTCACTTAAGAGAGTTGAGTCTATGTTGAGATTCAGCGAGTCAGAAACACGTTTCTTCTAGGAGCTGCGATGGGATATTCCCGAGTGAATGGGACCATATGCTGTACAGAGAAATATCTGCTTCTAAAACCAAAACGGAGCTATCTCACTGAATGGTTGTCAGTGTGTGCATTCAACTGACAGAGTTAAACTCACGTGTGGATTCAGTGGTTTGCAAACCATTTCTGTGCAGAATCCCAAAACCGGAATTTCCAGCCCAATGCCGGCATACGTACTAAACAGCAGGAAACTTCGTCTAAAACTCAGCAGAAACGTTTCCTTGAAACTGCTCTGCTGTGCGTTCGTTCACCTAAGAGAGTTGAATCTATGTTGAGATTCAGCGAGTCAGAAACACGTTTCTTCTAGGAGCTGCGTTGGGATATTCCAGAGTGAATGGGACCATAGTCTGTACAGAGAAATATCTGCTTCTAAAAACAAAACGGAGCTATCTAACTGGATGGTTGTCAATGTGTGCATTCAACTGACAAAGTTAAACTCACGTGTGGATTCAGCGGTTTGCAAACCCTTTCTTTGCAGAATCCCAAAACCGGTGTTTCCAGCCCAATGCCGTCATCCGTACTAAACAGCAGGAAACTTCGTCTAAAACTCAGGAGAAACGTTTCTTTGAAACTGCTCTGCTGTGCGTTCGTTCACCTAAGAGAGTTGAATCTATGTTGAGATTCAGCGAGTCAGAAACACGTTTCTTCTAGGAGCTGCGTTGGGATATTCCCTTGTGAATGGGACCATAGGCTGTACAGAGAAATATCTGCTCCTAAAACCAAAAGGGTGGTATCTAACTGAATGGTTGTCAATGTGTGCATTCAATTGACAGAGTTAAACTCACGTTTGGATTCAGCGGTTTACAAACCCTTTCTGTGCAGAATCCCAAAACGTGTAATTCCAGCTCAATGCCGGCATATGTACTAAACTGCAGGAAACTTCGTCTAAAACTCAGGAGAAACGTTTCCTTGAAACTGCTCTGCTGTGCCTTCGTTCAACTAAGAGAGTTGAATCTATGTTGAGATTCAGCGAGTCAGAAACACGTTTCTTCTAGGAGCTGCGTTGGGATATTCCCGAGTGAATCAGACCATAGGCTGTACAGAGAAATATCTGTTTCTAAAACCAAAACGGAGATAACTAACTGGATGGTTGTCAATGTGTGCATTCAACTGACAAAGTTAAACTCACGTGTGGATTCAGCGGTTTGCAAACCCTTTCTGTGCAGAATCCCAAAACCGGTATTTCCAGCCCAATGCCGGCATCCGTACTAAACAGCAGGAAACTTCGTCTAAAACTCTGGAGAAACGTTTCTTTGAAACTGCTCTGCTGTGCGTTCGTTCACCTAAGAGAGTTAAATCTATGTTGAGATTCAGCGAGTCAGAAACACGTTTATTCTAGGAGCTGCGTTGGGATATTCCCGAGTGAATGGGACCATAGGCTGTACAGAGAAATATCTGCTTCTAAAACCAAAACGGAGCTATCTAACTGAATGGTTGTCAATGTGCGCATTCAACTGACAGAGTTAAACTCACGTGTGGATTCAGCGGTTTGCAAACCCTCTCTGTGCAGAATCCCAAAACCGGTATTTCCAGCCCAATGCCGGCATACGTACTAAACAGCAGGAAACTTCGTCTAAAACTCAGGAGAAACGTTTCCTTGAAACTGCTCTGCTGTGCGTTTGTTCACCTAAGAGACTTGAATCTATGTTGAGATTCAGCGAGTCAGAAACACGTTTCTTCCAGGAGCTCCGTGAGGATATTCCCGAGTGAATGGGACCATAGGCTGTACAGAGAAATATCTGCTTCTAAAACCAAAACGGAGCTATCTAACTGAATGGTTGTCAATGTGTGCATTCAACTGACAGAGTTAAACTCACGTGTGGATTCAGCGGTTTGCAAACCCTTTCTGTGCAGAATCCCAAAACCGGTATTTCCAGCCAAATGCCGGCATCCGTACTAAACAGCAGGAAACTTCGTCTAAAACTCAGGAGAAACGTTTCCTTGAAACTGCTCTGCTGTGCGTTCGTTCAACTAAGAGAGTTGAATCTATGTTGATATTCAGCGAGTCAGAAACACGTTTCTTCTAGGAGCTGCGTTGGGATATTCCCTTGTGAATGGGACCATAGGCTGTTCAGAGAAATATCTGCTCCTAAAACAAAAAGGGTACTATCTAACTGAATGGTTGTCAATTTGTGCATTCAACTGACAGAGTTAAACTCACGTTTGGATTCAACGGTTTACAAACCCTTTCTGTGCAGAATTCCAAAACCGGTAATTCCAGCTCAATGCCGGCATACGTACTAAACTGCAGGAAACTTCGTCTAAAACTCAGGAGAAACGTTTCCTTGAAACTGCTCTGCTGTGCGTTCGTTCAACTAAGAGAGTTGAATCTATGTTGAGATTCAGCCAGTCAGAAACACGTTTCTTCTAGGAGCTGCGTTGGGATATTCCCGAGTGAATCAGACCATAGGCTGTACAGAGAAATATCTGCTTCTAAAACCAAAACGGAGCTATTTAACTGGATGGTTGTCAATGTGTGCATTCAACTGACAAAGTTAAACTCACGTGTGGATTCAGCGGTTTGCAAACCCTTTCTTTGCAGAATCCCAAAACCGGTATTTCCAGCCCAATGCCGGCATCCATACTAAACAGCAGGAAACTTCGTCTAAAACTCAGGAGAAACGTTTCTTTGAAACTGCTCTGCTGTTCGTTCGTTCACCTAAGAGAGTTGAAACTATGTTGAGATTCAGCGAGTCAGAAACACGTTTCTTCTAGGAGCTGCGTTGGGATATTCCCTTGTGAATGGGACCATAGGCTGTACAGAGAAATATCTGCTCCTAAAACCAAAAGGGTGCTATCTAACTGAATGGTTGTCAATGTGTGCATTCAACTGACAGAGTTAAACTCACGTTTGGATTCAGCGGTTTACAAACCCTTTCTGTGCAGAATCCCAAAACGGGTAATTCCAGCTCAATGCCGGCATATGTACTAAACTGCAGGAAACTTCGTCTAAAACTCAGGAGAAACGTTTCCTTGAAACTGTTCTGCTGTGCGTTCGTTCAACTAAGAGAGTTGAATCTATGTTGAGATTCAGCGAGTCAGAAACACGTTTCTTCTAGGAGCTGCGTTGGGATATTCCCGAGTGAATCAGACCATAGGCTGTACAGAGAAATATCTGCTTCTAAAACCAAAACGGAGCTAACTAACTGGATTTTTGTCAATGTGTGCATTCAACTGACAAAGTTAAACTCACGTGTGGATTCAGCGGTTTGCAAACCCTTTCTGTGCAGAATCCCAAAACCGGTATTTCCAGCCCAATGCCGGCATCCGTAGTAAACAGCAGGAAACTTCGTCTAAAACTCTGGAGAAACGTTTCCTTGAAGCTGCTCTGCTGTGCGTTCGTTCACCTAAGAGAGTTGAATCTATGTTGAGATTCAGCGAGTCAGAAACACGTTTCTTCTAGGAGCTGCGTTGGGATATTCCCGAGTGAATGGGACCATAGGCTGTACAGAGAAATATCTGCTTCTAAAACCAAAACGGAGCTATCTAACTGAATGGTTGTCAATGTGTGCATTCAACTGACAGAGTTAATCTCACGTGTGGACTCACCGGTTTGCAAACCGTTTCTGTGCAGAATCCCAAAACCGGTATTTCCAGCCCAATGCCGGCATGTGTACTAAACAGCAGGAAGCTTCGTCTAAAACTCAGGAGAAACGTTTCCTTGAAACTGCTCTGCTGTTCGTTCGTTCACCTAAGAGAGTTGAATCTATGTTGAGATTCAGCGAGTCAGAAACACGTTTCTTCTAGGAGATGCGTTGGGATATTCCCGAGTGAATGGGACCATAGGCTGTACATAGAAATATCTGCTTCTAAAACCAAAACGGAGCTATCTAACTGAATGGTTGTCAATGTGCGCATTCAACTGACAGAGTTAAACTCACGTGTGGATTCAGCGGTTTGCAAACCCTCTCTGTGCAGAATCCCAAAACCGGTATTTCCAGCCCAATGCCGGCATCCGTACTAAACAGCAGGAAACTTCGTCTAAAACTCAGCAGAAACGTTTCCTTGAAACTGCTCTGCTGTGCGTTTGTTCACCTAAGAGACTTGAATCTATGTTGAGATTCAGCGAGTCAGAAACACGTTTCTTCCAGGAGCTGCGTGAGGATATTCCCGAGTGAATGGGACCATAGGCTGTACAGAGAAATATCTGCTTCTAAAACCAAAACGGAGCTATCTAACTGAATGCTTGTCAATGTGTGCATTCAACTGATAGAGTTAAACTCACGTGTGGATTCAGCGGTTTGCAAACCCTTTCTTTGCAGAATCCCAAAACCGGTATTTCCAGCCCAATGCCGGCATCCGTACTAAACAGCAGGAAACTTCGTCTAAAACTCAGGAGAAACGTTTCTTTGAAACTGCTCTGCTGTTCGTTCGTTCACCTAAGAGAGTTGAATCTATGTTGAGATTCAGCGAGTCAGAAACACGTTTCTTCTAGGAGCTGCGTTGGGATATTCCCTTGTGAATGGGACCATAGGCTGTACAGAGAAATATCTGCACCTAAAACCAAAAGGGTGCTATCTAACTGAATGGTTGTCAATGTGTGCATTCAACTGACAGAGTTAAACTCACGTTTGGATTCAGCGGTTTACAAACCCTTTCTGTGCAGAATCCCAAAACGGGTAATTCCAGCTCAATGCCGGCATATGTACTAAACTGCAGGAAACTTCGTCTAAAACTCAGGAGAAACGTTTCCTTGAAACTGTTCTGCTGTGTGTTCGTTCAACTAAGAGAGTTGAATCTATGTTGAGATTCAGCGAGTCAGAAACACGTTTCTTCTAGGAGCTGCGTTGGGATATTCCCGAGTGAATCAGACCATAGGCTGTACAGAGAAATATCTGCTTCTAAAACCAAAACGGAGCTAACTAACTGGATTTTTGTCAATGTGTGCATTCAACTGACAAAGTTAAACTCACGTGTGGATTCAGCGGTTTGCAAACCCTTTCTGTGCAGAATCCCAAAACCGGTATTTCCAGCCCAATGCCGGCATCCGTAGTAAACAGCAGGAAACTTCGTCTAAAACTCTGGAGAAACGTTTCCTTGAAGCTGCTCTGCTGTGCGTTCGTTCACCTAAGAGAGTTGAATCTATGTTGAGATTCAGCGAGTCAGAAACACGTTTCTTCTAGGAGCTGCGTTGGGATATTCCCGAGTGAATGGGACCATAGGCTGTACAGAGAAATATCTGCTTCTAAAACCAAAACGGAGCTATCTAACTGAATGGTTGTCAATGTGTGCATTCAACTGACAGAGTTAAACTCACGTGTGGATTCAGTGGTTTGCAAACCCTTTCTGTGCAGAATCCCAAAACCGGTATTTCCAGCCCAATGCCGGCATACGTACTAAACAGCAGGAAACTTCGTCTAAAACTCAGGAGAAACGTTTCCTTGAAACTGCTCTGCTGTGCGTTCGTTCACTTAAGAGAGTTGAATCTATGTTGAGATTCAGCGAGTCAGAAACACGTTTCTTCTAGGAGCTGCGTTGGGATATTCCCGAGTGAATGGGACCATAGGCTGTACAGAGAAATCTCTGTTTCTAAAACCAAAACGGAGCTATCTCACTGAATGGTTGTCAATGTGTGCATTCAACTGACAGAGTTAAACTCACGTGTGGATTCAGCGGTTTGCAAACCCTTTCTGTGCAGAATCCCAAAACCGGTATTTCCAGCCCAATGCCGGCATCCGTACTAAACAGCAGGAAACTTCGTCTAAAACTCAGGAGAAACGTTTCCTTGAAACGGCTCTGCTGTGCGTTCGTTCACCTAAGAGACTTGAATCTATGTTGAGGTTCAGCGAGTCAGAAACACGTTTCTTCTAAGAGCTGCGTTGGGATATTCCCGAGTGAATGGGACCATAGGCTGTACAGAGAAATATGTGCTTCTAAAACCAAAAGGGTGCTATCAAACTGAATGGTTGTCAATGTGTGCATTCAACTGACAGAGTTAAACTCACGTGTGGATTCAGCGGTTTGCAAACCCTTTCTGTGCAGAATCTCAAAACCGGTATTTCCAGACCAATGCCGGCATACGTACTAAAGAGAAGGAGACTTCGTCTAAAACTCAGGAGAAAAGTTTCCTTGAAACTGCTCTGCTGTGCGTTCGTTCACCTAAGAGAGTTGAATCTATGTTGAGATTCAGCGAGTCAGAAACACGTTTCTTCTAGGAGCTGCGTTGGGATATTCCCGAGTGAATGGGACCATAGGCTGTACAGAGAAATATCTGCTTCTAAAACCAAAACGGAGCTATCTCACTGAATGGTTGTCAGTGTGTGCATTCAACTGACAGAGTTAAACTCACGTGTGGATTCAGTGGTTTGCAAACCATTTCTGTGCAGAATCCCAAAACCGGTATTTCCAGCCCAATGCCGGCATACGTACTAAACAGCAGGAAACTTCGTCTAAAACTCAGCAGAAACGTTTCCTTGAAACTGCTCTGCTGTGCGTTCGTTCACCTAAGAGAGTTGAATCTATGTTGAGATTCAGCGAGTCAGAAACACGTTTCTTCTAGGAGCTGCGTTGGGATATTCCAGAGTGAATGGGACCATAGTCTGTACAGAGAAATATCTGCTTCTAAAAACAAAACGGAGCTATCTAACTGGATGGTTGTGAATCTGTGCATTCAACTGACAAAGCTAAACTCACGTGTGGATTCAGCGGTTTGCAAACCCTTACTGTGCAGAATCCCAAAACCGGTAATTCCAGTCCAATGCCGGCATACGTACTAAACTGCAGGAAACTTCGTCTAAAACTCAGGAGAAACGCTTCCTTGAAACTGCTCTGCTGTGCGTTCGTTCACCTAAGAGAGTTGAATCTATGTTGAGATTCAGCGAGTCAGAAACACGTTTCTTCCAGGAGCTGCGTTGGGATATTCCTGAGTGAATGGGACCATAGGCTGTACAGAGAAATATCTGCTTCTAAAACCAAAACGGAGCTATCTAACTGAATGGTTGTCAATGTGTGCATTCAACTGACAGAGTTAATCTCACGTGTGGACTCAGCGGTTTGCAAACCGTTTCTGTGCAGAATCCCAAAACCGGTATTTCCAGCCCAATGCCGGCATATGTACTAAACAGCAGGAAGCTTCGTCTAAAACTCAGGAGAAACGTTTCCTTGAAACTGCTCTGCTGTTCGTTCATTCACCTAAGAGAGTTGAATCTATGTTGAGTTTCAGCGAGTCAGAAACACGTTTCTTCTAGGAGATGCGTTGGGATATTCCCGAGTGAATGGGACCATAGGCTGTACATAGAAATATCTGCTTCTAAAACCAAAACGGAGCTATCTAACTGAATGGTTGTCAATGTGCGCATTCAACTGACAGAGTTAAACTCACGTGTGGATTCAGCGGTTTGCAAACCCTCTCTGTGCAGAATCCCAAAACCGGTATTTCCAGCCCAATGCCGGCATCCGTACTAAACAGCAGGAAACTTCGTCTAAAACTCAGGAGAAACGTTTCCTTGAAACTGCTCTGCTGTGCGTTTGTTCACCTAAGAGACTTGAATCTATGTTGAGATTCAGCGAGTCAGAAACACGTTTCTTCCAGGAGCTGCGTGAGGATATTCCCGAGTGAATGGGACCATAGGCTGTACAGAGAAATATCTGCTTCTAAAACCAAAACGGAGCTATCTAACTGAATGGTTGTCAATGTGTGCATTCAACTGACAGAGTTAAACTCACGTGTGGATTCAGTGGTTTGCAAACCCTTTCTGTGCAGAATCCCAAAACCGGTATTTCCAGCCCAATGCCGGCATACGTACTAAACAGCAGGAAACTTCGTCTAAAACTCAGGAGAAACGTTTCCTTGAAACTGCTCTGCTGTGCGTTCGTTCACTTAAGAGAGTTGAATCTATGTTGAGATTCAGCGAGTCAGAAACACGTTTCTTCTAGGAGCTGCGTTGGGATATTCCCGAGTGAATGGGACCATAGGCTGTACAGAGAAATCTCTGTTTCTAAAACCAAAACGGAGCTATCTAACGGAATGGTTGTCAATGTGTGCATTCAACTGACAGAGTTAAACTCACGTGTGGATTCAGCGGTTTGCAAACCCTTTCTGTGCAGAATCCCAAAACCGGTATTTCCAGCCCAATGCCGGCATCCGTACTAAACAGCAGGAAACTTCGTCTAAAACTCAGGAGAAACGTTTCCTTGAAACTGCTCTGCTGTGCGTTCGTTCACCTAAGAGACTTGAATCTATGTTGAGGTTCAGCGAGTCAGAAACACGTTTCTTCTAAGAGCTGCGTTGGGATATTCCCGAGTGAATGGTACCATAGGCTGTACAGAGAAATATGTGCTTCTAAAACCAAAAGGGTGCTATCAAACTGAATGGTTGTCAATGTGTGCATTCAACTGACAGAGTTAAACTCACGTGTGGATTCAGCGGTTTGCAAACCCTTTCTGTGCAGAATCTCAAAACCGGTATTTCCAGACCAATGCCGGCATACGTACTAAAGAGAAGGAGACTTCGTCTAAAACTCAGGAGAAAAGTTTCCTTGAAACTGCTCTGCTGTGCGTTCGTTCACCTAAGAGAGTTGAATCTATGTTGAGATTCAGCGAGTCAGAAACACGTTTCTTCTAGGAGCTGCGTTGGGATATTCCCGAGTGAATGGGACCATAGGCTGTACAGAGAAATATCTGCTTCTAAAACCAAAACGGAGCTATCTCACTGAATGGTTGTCAGTGTGTGCATTCAACTGACAGAGTTAAACTCACGTGTGGATTCAGTGGTTTGCAAACCATTTCTGTGCAGAATCCCAAAACCGGTATTTCCAGCCCAATGCCGGCATACGTACTAAACAGCAGGAAACTTCGTCTAAAACTCAGCAGAAACGTTTCCTTGAAACTGCTCTGCTGTGCGTTTGTTCACCTAAGAGAGTTGAATCTATGTTGAGATTCAGCGAGTCAGAAACACGTTTCTTCTAGGAGCTGCGTTGGGATATTCCAGAGTGAATGGGACCATAGTCTGTACAGAGAAATATCTGCTTCTAAAAACAAAACGGAGCTATCTAACTGGATGGTTGTGAATCTGTGCATTCAACTGACAAAGTTAAACTCACGTGTGGATTCAGCGGTTTGCAAACCCTTACTGTGCAGAATCCCAAAACCGGTAATTCCAGCCCAATGCCGGCATACGTACTAAACTGCAGGAAACTTCGTCTAAAACTCAGGAGAAACGCTTCCTTGAAACTGCTCTGCTGTGCGTTCGTTCACCTAAGAGAGTTGAATCTATGTTGAGATTCAGCGAGTCAGAAACACGTTTCTTCCAGGAGCTGCGTTGGGATATTCCTGAGTGAATGGGACCATAGGCTGTACAGAGAAATATCTGCTTCTAAAACCAAAACGGAGCTATCTAACTGAATGGTTGTCAATGTGTGCATTCAACTGACAGAGTTAATCTCACGTGTGGACTCAGCGGTTTGCAAACCGTTTCTGTGCAGAATCCCAAAACCGGTATTTCCAGCCCAACGCCGGCATATGTACTACACAGCAGGAAGCTTCGTCTAAAACTCAGGAGAAACGTTTCCTTGAAACTGCTCTGCTGTTCGTTCATTCACCTAAGAGAGTTGAATCTATGTTGAGATTCAGCGAGTCAGAAACACGTTTCTTCTAGGAGATGCGTTGGGATATTCCCGAGTGAATGGTACCATAGGCTGTACAGAGAAATATCTGCTTCTAAAACCAAAACGGAGCTATCTAACTGAATGGTTGTCAATGTGCGCATTCAACTGACAGAGTTAAACTCACGTGTGGATTCAGCGGTTTGAAAACCCTCTCTGTGCAGAATCCCAAAACCGGTATTTCCAGCCAATGCCGGCATACGTACTAAACAGCAGGAAACTTCGTCTAAAACTCAGGAGAAACGTTTCCTTGAAACTGCTCTGCTGTGCGTTTGTTCACCTAAGAGACTTGAATCTATGTTGAGATTCAGCGAGTCAGAAACACGTTTCTTCCAGGAGCTGCGTGAGGATATTCCCGAGTGAATGGGACCATAGGCTCTACAGAGAAATATCTGCTTCTAAAACCAAAAGGGTGGTATCTAACTGAATGGTTGTCAATGTGTGCATTCAACTGACAGAGTTAAACTCACGTTTGGATTCAGCGGTTTACAAACCCTTTCTGTGCAGAATCCCAAAACGGGTAATTCCAGCTCAATGCCGGCATATGTACTAAACTGCAGGAAACTTCGTCTAAAACTCAGGAGAAACGTTTCCTTGAAACTGCTCTGCTGTGCGATCGTTCAACTAAGAGAGTTGAATCTATGTTGAGATTCAGCGAGTCAGAAACACGTTTCTTCTAGGAGATGCGTTGGGATATTCCCGAGTGAATCAGACCATAGGCTGTACAGAGAAATATCTGCTTCTAAAACCAAAACGGAGCTATCTAACTGAATGGTTGTCAATGTGCGCATTCAACTGACAGAGTTAAACTCACGTGTGGATTCAGCGGTTTGCAAACCCTCTCTGTGCAGAATCCCAAAACCGGTATTTCCAGCCCAATGCCGGCATACGTACTAAACAGCAGGAAACTTCGTCTAAAACTCAGGAGAAACGTTTCCCTGAAACTGCTCTGCTGTGCGTTTGTTCACCTAAGAGACTTGAATCTATGTTGAGATTCAGCGAGTCAGAAACACGTTTCTTCCAGGAGCTGCGTGAGGATATTCCCGAGTGAATGGGACCATAGGCCGTACAGAGAAATATCTGCTTCTAAAACCAAAACGGAACTATCTAACTGAATGGTTGTCAATGTGTGCATTCAACTGACAGAGTTAAACTCACGTGTGGATTCAGCGGTTTGCAAACCCTTTCTGTGCAGAAGCCAAAAACCGGTATTTCCAGCCCAATGCCGGCATCCGTACTAAACAGCAGGAGACTTCGTCTAAAACTCCGGAGAAAAGTTTCCTTGAAACTGCTCTGCTGTGCTTTCGTTCACCTAAGAGAGTTGAATCTATGTTGAGATTCAGCGAGTCAGAAACACGTTTCTTCTAGGAGCTGCGTTGGGATATTCCCGAGTGAATGGGACCATAGGCTGTACAGAGAAATATCTGCTTCGAAAACAAAAACGGAACTATCTAACTGAATGTTTGTCAATGTGTGCATTCAACTGACAGAGTTAAACTCACATGTGGATTCAGCGGTTTGCAAACCCTTTCTGTGCAGAATCCCAAAACCGGTATTTCCAGCCAAATGCCGGCATCCGTACTAAACAGCAGAAAACTTCGTCTAAAACTCAGGAGAAACGTTTCCTTGAAACTGCTCTGCTGTGCGTTCGTTCAACTAAGAGAGTTGAATCTATGTTGATATTCAGCGAGTCAGAAACACGTTTCTTCTAGGAGCTGCGTTGGGATATTCCCTTGTGAATGGGACCATAGGCTGTTCAGAGAAATATCTGCTCCTAAAACAAAAAGGGTGCTATCTAACTGAATGGTTGTCAATTTGTGCATTCAACTGACAGAGTTAAGCTCACGTGTGGATTCAGTGGTTTGCAAACCCTTTCTGTGCAGAATCCCAAAACCGGTATTTCCAGCCCAATGCCGGCATAAGTACTAAACAGCAGGAAACTTCGTCTAAAACTCAGGAGAAACGTTTCCTTGAAACTGCTCTGCTGTGCGTTCGTTCACTTAAGAGAGTTGAATCTATGTTGAGATTCAGCGAGTCAGAAACACGTTTCTTCTAGGAGCTGCGATGGGATATTCCCGAGTGAATGGGACCATAGGCTGTACAGAGAAATATCTGCTTCTAAAACCAAAACGGAGCTATCTCACTGAATGGTTGTCAGTGTGTGCATTCAACTGACAGAGTTAAACTCACGTGTGGATTCAGTGGTTTGCAAACCATTTCTGTGCAGAATCCCAAAACCGGAATTTCCAGCCCAATGCCGGCATACGTACTAAACAGCAGGAAACTTCGTCTAAAACTCAGCAGAAACGTTTCCTTGAAACTGCTCTGCTGTGCGTTCGTTCACCTAAGAGAGTTGAATCTATGTTGAGATTCAGCGAGTCAGAAACACGTTTCTTCTAGGAGCTGCGTTGGGATATTCCAGAGTGAATGGGACCATAGTCTGTACAGAGAAATATCTGCTTCTAAAAACAAAACGGAGCTATCTAACTGGATGGTTGTCAATGTGTGCATTCAACTGACAAAGTTAAACTCACTTACGGATTCAGCGGTTTGCAAACCCTTTCTTTGCAGAATCCCAAAACCGGTGTTTCCAGCCCAATGCCGTCATCCGTACTAAACAGCAGGAAACTTCGTCTAAAACTCAGGAGAAACGTTTCTTTGAAACTGCTCTGCTGTGCGTTCGTTCACCTAAGAGAGTTGAATCTATGTTGAGATTCAGCGAGTCAGAAACACGTTTCTTCTAGGAGCTGCGTTGGGATATTCCGTTGTGAATGGGACCATAGGCTGTACAGAGAAATATCTGCTCCTAAAACCAAAAGGGTGGTATCTAACTGAATGGTTGTCAATGTGTGCATTCAAATGACAGAGTTAAACTCATGTTTGTATTCAGCGGTTTACAAACCCTTTCTGTGCAGAATCCCAAAATGGGTAATTCCAGCTCAATGCCGGCATATGTACTAAACTGCAGGAAACTTCGTCTAAAACTCAGGAGAAACGTTTCCTTGAAACTGCTCTGCTGTGCGTTCGTTCAACTAAGAGAGTTGAATCTATGTTGAGATTCAGCGAGTCAGAAACACGTTTCTTCTAGGAGCTGCGTTGGGATATTCCCGAGTGAATCAGACCATAGGCTGTACAGAGAAATATCTGTTTCTAAAACCAAAACGGAGCTAACTAACTGGATGGTTGTCAATGTGTGCATTCAACTGACAAAGTTAAACTCACGTGTGGATTCAGCGGTTTGCAAACCCTTTCTGTGCAGAATCCCAAAACCGGTATTTCCAGCCCAATGCCGGCATCCGTACTAAACAGCAGGAAACTTCGTCTAAAACTCTGGAGAAACGTTTCTTTGAAACTGCTCTGCTGTGCGTTCGTTCACCTAAGAGAGTTAAATCTATGTTGAGATTCAGCGAGTCAGAAACACGTTTCTTCTAGGAGCTGCGTTGGGATATTCCCGAGTGAATGGGACCATAGGCTGTACAGAGAAATATCTGCTTCTAAAACCAAAACGGAGCTATCTAACTGAATGGTTGTCAATGTGCGCATTCAACTGACAGAGTTAAACTCACGTGTGGATTCAGCGGTTTGCAAACCCTCTCTGTGCAGAATCCCAAAACCGGTATTTCCAGCCCAATGCCGGCATACGTACTAAACAGCAGGAAACTTCGTCTAAAACTCAGGAGAAACGTTTCCTTGAAACTGCTCTGCTGTGCCTTTGTTCAACTAAGAGACTTGAATCTATGTTGAGATTCAGCGAGTCAGAAACACGTTTCTTCCAGGAGCTGCGTGAGGATATTCCCGAGTGAATGGGACCATAGGCTGTACAGAGAAATATCTGCTTCTAAAACCAAAACGGAGCTATCTAACTGAATGGTTGTCAATGTGTGCATTCAACTGACACAGTTAAACTCACGTGTGGATTCAGCGGTTTGCAAACCCTTTCTGTGCAGAAGCCAAAAACCGGTATTTCCAGTCCAATGCCGGCATCCGTACTAAACAGCAGGAGACTTCGTCTAAAACTCCGGAGAAAAGTTTCCTTGAAACTGCTCTGCTGTGCTTTCGTTCACCTAAGAGAGTTGAATCTATGTTGAGATTCAGCGAGTCAGAAACACGTTTCTTCTAGGAGCTGCGTTGGGATATTCCCGAGTGAATGGGACCATAGGCTGTACAGAGAAATATCTGCTTCTAAAACAAAAACGGAACTATCTAACTGAATGTTTGTCAATGTGTGCATTCAACTGACAGATTTAAACTCACATGTGGATTCAGCGGTTTGCAAACCCTTTCTGTGCAGAATCCCAAAACCGGTATTTCCAGCCAAATGCCGGCATCCGTACTAAACAGCAGGAAACTTCGTCTAAAACTCAGGAGAAACGTTTCCTTGAAACTGCTCTGCTGTGCGTTCGTTCAACTAAGAGAGTTGAATCTATGTTGATATTCAGCGAGTCAGAAACACGTTTCTTCTAGGAGCTGCGTTGGGATATTCCCTTGTGAATGGGACCATAGGCTGTTCAGAGAAATATCTGCTCCTAAAACAAAAAGGGTGCTATCTAACTGAATGGTTGTCAATTTGTGCATTCAACTGACAGAGTTAAACTCACGTTTGGATTCAACGGTTTACAAACCCTTTCTGTGCAGAATTCCAAAACCGGTAATTCCAGCTCAATGCCGGCATACGTACTAAACTGCAGGAAACTTCGTCTAAAACTCAGGAGAAACGTTTCCTTGAAACTGCTCTGCTGTGCGTTCGTTCAACTAAGAGAGTTGAATCTATGTTGAGATTCAGCCAGTCAGAAACACGTTTCTTCTAGGAGCTGCGTTGGGATATTCCCGAGTGAATCAGACCATAGGATGTACAGAGAGATATCTGCTTCTAAAACCAAAACGGAGCTATTTAACTGGATGGTTGTCAATGTGTGCATTCAACTGACAAAGTTAAACTCACGTGTGGATTCAGCGGTTTGCAAACCCTTTCTTTGCAGAATCCCAAAACCGGTATTTCCAGCCCAATGCCGGCATCCGTACTAAACAGCAGGAAACTTCGTCTAAAACTCAGGAGAAACGTTTCTTTGAAACTGCTCTGCTGTTCGTTCGTTCACCTAAGAGAGTTGAATCTATGTTGAGATTCAGCGAGTCAGAAACACGTTTCTTCTAGGAGCTGCGTTGGGATATTCCCTTGTGAATGGGACCATAGGCTGTACAGAGAAATATCTGCTCCTAAAACCAAAAGGGTGCTATCTAACTGAATGGTTGTCAATGTGTGCATTCAACTGACAGAGTTAAACTCACGTTTGGATTCAGCGGTTTACAAACCCTTTCTGTGCAGAATCCCAAAACCGGTAATTCCAGCTCAATGCCGGCATATGTACTAAACTGCAGGAAACTTCGTCTAAAACTCAGGAGAAACGTTTCCTTGAAACTGTTCTGCTGTGCGTTCGTTCAACTAAGAGAGTTGAATCTATGTTGAGATTCAGCGAGTCAGAAACACGTTTCTTCTAGGAGCTGCGTTGGGATATTCCCGAGTGAATCAGACCATAGGCTGTACAGAGAAATATCTGCTTCTAAAACCAAAACGGAGCTAACTAACTGGATTTTTGTCAATGTGTGCATTCAACTGACAAAGTTAAACTCACGTGTGGATTCAGCGGTTTGCAAACCCTTTCTGTGCAGAATCCCAAAACCGGTATTTCCAGGCCAATGCCGGCATCCGTAGTAAACAGAAGGAAACTTCGTCTAAAACTCTGGAGAAACGTTTCCTTGAAGCTGCTCTGCTGTGCGTTCGTTCACCTAAGAGAGTTGAATCTATGTTGAGATTCAGCGAGTCAGAAACACGTTTCTTCTAGGAGCTGCGTTGGGATATTCCCGAGTGAATGGGACAATAGGCTGTACAGAGAAATATCTGCTTCTAAAACCAAAACGGAGCTATCTAACTGAATGGTTGTCAATGTGTGCATTCAACTGACAGAGTTAATCTCACGTGTGGACTCAGCGGTTTGCAAACCGTTTCTGTGCAGAATCCCAAAACCGGTATTTCCAGCCCAATGCCGGCATATGTACTAAACAGCAGGAAGATTCGTCTAAAACTCAGGAGAAACGTTTCCTTGAAACTGCTCTGCTGTTCGTTCGTTCACCTATGAGAGTTGAATCTATGTTGAGATTCAGCGAGTCAGAAACACGTTTCTTCCAGGAGCTGCGTGAGGATATTCCCGAGTGAATGGGACCATAGGCTGTACAGAGAAATATCTGCTTCTAAAACCAAAACGGAACTATCTAACTGAATGGTTGTCAATGTGTGCATTCAACTGACAGAGTTAAACTCACGTGTGGATTCAGCGGTTTGCAAACCCTTTCTGTGCAGAAGCCAAAAACCGGTATTTCCAGCCCAATGCCGGCATCCGTACTAAACAGCAGGAGACTTCGTCTAAAACTCCGGAGAAAAGTTTCCTTGAAACTGCTCTGCTGTGCTTTCGTTCACCTAAGAGAGTTGAATCTATGTTGAGATTCAGCGAGTCAGAAACACGTTTCTTCTAGGAGCTGCGTTGGGATATTCCCGAGTGAATGGGACCATAGGCTGTACAGAGAAATATCTGCTTCGAAAACAAAAACGGAACTATCTAACTGAATGTTTGTCAATGTGTGCATTCAACTGACAGAGTTAAACTCACATGTGGATTCAGCGGTTTGCAAACCCTTTCTGTGCAGAATCCCAAAACCGGTATTTCCAGCCAAATGCCGGCATCCGTACTAAACAGCAGAAAATTTCGTCTAAAACTCAGGAGAAACGTTTCCTTGAAACTGCTCTGCTGTGCGTTCGTTCAACTAAGAGAGTTGAATCTATGTTGATATTCAGCGAGTCAGAAACACGTTTCTTCTAGGAGCTGCGTTGGGATATTCCCTTGTGAATGGGACCATAGGCTGTTCAGAGAAATATCTGCTCCTAAAACAAAAAGGGTGCTATCTAACTGAATGGTTGTCAATTTGTGCATTCAACTGACAGAGTTAAGCTCACGTGTGGATTCAGTGGTTTGCAAACCCTTTCTGTGCAGAATCCCAAAACCGGTATTTCCAGCCCAATGCCGGCATAAGTACTAAACAGCAGGAAACTTCGTCTAAAACTCAGGAGAAACGTTTCCTTGAAACTGCTCTGCTGTGCGTTCGTTCACTTAAGAGAGTTGAATCTATGTTGAGATTCAGCGAGTCAGAAACACGTTTCTTCTAGGAGCTGCGATGGGATATTCCCGAGTGAATGGGACCATAGGCTGTACAGAGAAATATCTGCTTCTAAAACCAAAACGGAGCTATCTCACTGAATGGTTGTCAGTGTGTGCATTCAACTGACAGAGTTAAACTCACGTGTGGATTCAGTGGTTTGCAAACCATTTCTGTGCAGAATCCCAAAACCGGAATTTCCAGCCCAATGCCGGCATACGTACTAAACAGCAGGAAACTTCGTCTAAAACTCAGCAGAAACGTTTCCTTGAAACTGCTCTGCTGTGCGTTCGTTCACCTAAGAGAGTTGAATCTATGTTGAGATTCAGCGAGTCAGAAACACGTTTCTTCTAGGAGCTGCGTTGGGATATTCCAGAGTGAATGGGACCATAGTCTGTACAGAGAAATATCTGCTTCTAAAAACAAAACGGAGCTATCTAACTGGATGGTTGTCAATGTGTGCATTCAACTGACAAAGTTAAACTCACTTGCGGATTCAGCGGTTTGCAAACCCTTTCTTTGCAGAATCCCAAAACCGGTGTTTCCAGCCCAATGCCGTCATCCGTACTAAACAGCAGGAAACTTCGTCTAAAACTCAGGAGAAACGTTTCTTTGAAACTGCTCTGCTGTGCGTTCGTTCACCTAAGAGAGTTGAATCTATGTTGAGATTCAGCGAGTCAGAAACACGTTTCTTCTAGGAGCTGCGTTGGGATATTCCGTTGTGAATGGGACCATAGGCTGTACAGAGAAATATCTGCTCCTAAAACCAAAAGGGTGGTATCTAACTGAATGGTTGTCAATGTGTGCATTCAAATGACAGAGTTAAACTCATGTTTGTATTCAGCGGTTTACAAACCCTTTCTGTGCAGAATCCCAAAATGGGTAATTCCAGCTCAATGCCGGCATATGTACTAAACTGCAGGAAACTTCGTCTAAAACTCAGGAGAAACGTTTCCTTGAAACTGCTCTGCTGTGCGTTCGTTCAACTAAGAGAGTTGAATCTATGTTGAGATTCAGCGAGTCAGAAACACGTTTCTTCTAGGAGCTGCGTTGGGATATTCCCGAGTGAATCAGACCATAGGCTGTACAGAGAAATATCTGTTTCTAAAACCAAAACGGAGCTAACTAACTGGATGGTTGTCAATGTGTGCATTCAACTGACAAAGTTAAACTCACGTGTGGATTCAGCGGTTTGCAAACCCTTTCTGTGCAGAATCCCAAAACCGGTATTTCCAGCCCAATGCCGGCATCCGTACTAAACAGCAGGAAACTTCGTCTAAAACTCTGGAGAAACGTTTCTTTGAAACTGCTCTGCTGTGCGTTCGTTCACCTAAGAGAGTTAAATCTATGTTGAGATTCAGCGAGTCAGAAACACGTTTCTTCTAGGAGCTGCGTTGGGATATTCCCGAGTGAATGGGACCATAGGCTGTACAGAGAAATATCTGCTTCTAAAACCAAAACGGAGCTATCTAACTGAATGGTTGTCAATGTGCGCATTCAACTGACAGAGTTAAACTCACGTGTGGATTCAGCGGTTTGCAAACCCTCTCTGTGCAGAATCCCAAAACCGGTATTTCCAGCCCAATGCCGGCATACGTACTAAACAGCAGGAAACTTCGTCTAAAACTCAGGAGAAACGTTTCCTTGAAACTGCTCTGCTGTGCCTTTGTTCAACTAAGAGACTTGAATCTATGTTGAGATTCAGCGAGTCAGAAACACGTTTCTTCCAGGAGCTGCGTGAGGATATTCCCGAGTGAATGGGACCATAGGCTGTTCAGAGAAATATCTGCTCCTAAAACAAAAAGGGTGCTATCTAACTGAATGGTTGTCAATTTGTGCATTCAACTGACAGAGTTAAACTCACGTTTGGATTCAACGGTTTACAAACCCTTTCTGTGCAGAATTCCAAAACCGGTAATTCCAGCTCAATGCCGGCATACGTACTAAACTGCAGGAAACTTCGTCTAAAACTCAGGAGAAACGTTTCCTTGAAACTGCTCTGCTGTGCGTTCGTTCAACTAAGAGAGTTGAATCTATGTTGAGATTCAGCCAGTCAGAAACACGTTTCTTCTAGGAGCTGCGTTGGGATATTCCCGAGTGAATCAGACCATAGGCTGTACAGAGAGATATCTGCTTCTAAAACCAAAACGGAGCTATTTAACTGGATGGTTGTCAATGTGTGCATTCAACTGACAAAGTTAAACTCACGTGTGGATTCAGCGGTTTGCAAACCCTTTCTTTGCAGAATCCCAAAACCGGTATTTCCAGCCCAATGCCGGCATCCGTACTAAACAGCAGGAAACTTCGTCTAAAACTCAGGAGAAACGTTTCTTTGAAACTGCTCTGCTGTTCGTTCGTTCACCTAAGAGAGTTGAATCTATGTTGAGATTCAGCGAGTCAGAAACACGTTTCTTCTAGGAGCTGCGTTGGGATATTCCCTTGTGAATGGGACCATAGGCTGTACAGAGAAATATCTGCTCCTAAAACCAAAAGGGTGCTATCTAACTGAATGGTTGTCAATGTGTGCATTCAACTGACAGAGTTAAACTCACGTTTGGATTCAGCGGTTTACAAACCCTTTCTGTGCAGAATCCCAAAACCGGTAATTCCAGCTCAATGCCGGCATATGTACTAAACTGCAGGAAACTTCGTCTAAAACTCAGGAGAAACGTTTCCTTGAAACTGTTCTGCTGTGCGTTCGTTCAACTAAGAGAGTTGAATCTATGTTGAGATTCAGCGAGTCAGAAACACGTTTCTTCTAGGAGCTGCGTTGGGATATTCCCGAGTGAATCAGACCATAGGCTGTACAGAGAAATATCTGCTTCTAAAACCAAAACGGAGCTAACTAACTGGATTTTTGTCAATGTGTGCATTCAACTGACAAAGTTAAACTCACGTGTGGATTCAGCGGTTTGCAAACCCTTTCTGTGCAGAATCCCAAAACCGGTATTTCCAGGCCAATGCCGGCATCCGTAGTAAACAGAAGGAAACTTCGTCTAAAACTCTGGAGAAACGTTTCCTTGAAGCTGCTCTGCTGTGCGTTCGTTCACCTAAGAGAGTTGAATCTATGTTGAGATTCAGCGAGTCAGAAACACGTTTCTTCTAGGAGCTGCGTTGGGATATTCCCGAGTGAATGGGACAATAGGCTGTACAGAGAAATATCTGCTTCTAAAACCAAAACGGAGCTATCTAACTGAATGGTTGTCAATGTGTGCATTCAACTGACAGAGTTAATCTCACGTGTGGACTCAGCGGTTTGCAAACCGTTTCTGTGCAGAATCCCAAAACCGGTATTTCCAGCCCAATGCCGGCATATGTACTAAACAGCAGGAAGCTTCGTCTAAAACTCAGGAGAAACGTTTCCTTGAAACTGCTCTGCTGTGCGTTCGTTCACCTATGAGAGTTGAATCTATGTTGAGATTCAGCGAGTCAGAAACACGTTTCTTCTAGGAGATGCGTTGGGATATTCCCGAGTGAATGGGACCATAGGCTGTACATAGAAATATCTGCTTCTAAAACCAAAACGGAGCTATCTAACTGAATGGTTGTCAATGTGCGCATTCAACTGACAGAGTTAAACTCACGTGTGGATTCAGCGGTTTGCAAACCCTCTCTGTGCAGAATCCCAAAACCCGTATTTCCAGCCAAATGCCGGCATCCGTACTAAACAGCAGGAAACTTCGTCTAAAACTCAGGAGAAACGTTTCCTTGAAACTGCTCTGCTGTGCGTTTGTTCACCTAAGAGACTTGAATCTATGTTGAGATTCAGCGAGTCAGAAACACGTTTTTTCCAGGAGCTGCGTGAGGATATTCCCGAGTGAATGGGACCATAGGCTGTACAGAGAAATATCTGCTTCTAAAACCAAAACGGAGCTATCTAACTGAATGGTTGTCAATGTGTGCATTCAACTGACAGAGTTAAACTCACGTGTGGATTCAGTGGTTTGCAAACCCTTTCTGTGCAGAATCCCAAAACCGGTATTTCCAGCCCAATGCCGGCATACGTACTAAACAGCAGGAAACTTCGTCTAAAACTCAGGAGAAACGTTTCCTTGAAACTGCTCTGCTGTGCGTTCGTTCACTTAAGAGAGTTGAATCTATGTTGAGATTCAGCGAGTCAGAAACACGTTTCTTCTAGGAGCTGCGTTGGGATATTCCCGAGTGAATGGGACCATAGGCTGTACAGAGAAATCTCTGTTTCTAAAACCAAAACGGAGCTATCTAACGGAATGGTTTTCAATGTGTGCATTCAACTGACAGAGTTAAACTCACGTGTGGATTCAGCGGTTTGCAAACCCTTTCTGTGCAGAAGCCAAAAACCGGTATTTCCAGCCCAATGCCGGCATCCGTACTAAACAGCAGGAGACTTCGTCTAAAACTCAGGAGAAACGTTTCCTTGAAACTGCTCTGCTGTGCGTTCGTTCACCTAAGAGAGTTGAATCTATGTTGAGATTCAGCGAGTCAGAAACACGTTTCTTCTAGGAGCTGCGTTGGGATATTCCCGAGTGAATGGGACCATAGGCTGTACAGAGAAATATCTGCTTCTAAAACCAAAACGGAGCTATCTAACTGACTGGTTGTCAATGTGTGCATTCAACTGACAGAGTTAAACTCACGTTTGGATTCAGCGGTTTACAAACCCTTTTTGTGCAGAATCCCAAAACCGGTAATTCCAGCTCACTGCCGGCATACGTACTAAACAGCAGGAAACTTCGTCTAAAACTCAGGAGAAACCTTTCCTTGAAACTGCTCTGCTGTGCGTTCGTTCACCTAAGAGAGTTGAATCTATGTTGAGATTCAGCGAATCAGAAACACGTTTCTTCTAGGAGCTGCGTTGGGATATTCCCGAGTGAATGGGACCATAGGCTGTACAGAGAAATATCTGCTCCTAAAACCAAAAGGGTGCTATCTAACTGAATGGTTGTCAATGTGTGCATTCAACTGACAGAGTTAAACTCACGTTTGGATTCAGCGGTTTACAAACCCTTTCTGTGCAGAATCCCAAAACGGGTAATTCCAGCTCAATGCCGGCAAATGTACTAAACTGCAGGAAACTTCGTCTAAAACTCAGGAGAAACGTTTCCTTGAAACTGCTCTGCTGTGCGTTCGTTCAACTAAGAGAGTTGAATCTATGTTGAGATTCAGCGAGTCAGAAACACGTTTCTTCTAGGAGCTGCGTTGGGATATTCCCGAGTGAATCAGACCATAGGCTGTACAGAGAAATATCTGTTTCTAAAACGAAAACGGAGCTAACTAACTGGATGGTTGTCAATGTGTGCATTCAACTGACAAAGTTAAACTCCCGTGTGGATTCAGCGGTTTGCAAACCCTTTCTGTGCAGAATCCCAAAACCGGTATTTCCAGCCCAATGCCGGCATCCGTACTAAACAGCAGGAAACTTCGTCTAAAACTCTGGAGAAACGTTTCTTTGAAACTGCTCTGCTGTGCGTTCGTTCACCTAAGAGAGTTAAATCTATGTTGAGATTCAGCGAGTCAGAAACACGTTTCTTCTAGGAGCTGCGTTGGGATATTCCCGAGTGAATGGGACCATAGGCTGTACAGAGAAATATCTGCTTCTAATACCAAAACGGAGCTATCTAACTGAATGGTTGTCAATGTGCGCATTCAACTGACAGAGTTAAACTCACGTGTGGATTCAGCGGTTTGCAAACCCTCTCTGTGCAGAGTCCCAAAACCGGTATTTCCAGCCCAATGCCGGCATACGTACTAAACAGCAGGAAACTTCGTCTAAAACTCAGGAGAAACGTTTCCTTGAAACTGCTCTGCTGTGCCTTTGTTCACCTAAGAGACTTGAATCTATGTTGAGATTCAGCGAGTCAGAAACACGTTTCTTCCAGGAGCTGCGTGAGGATATTCCCGAGTGAATGGGACCATAGGCTGTACAGAGAAATATCTGCTTCTAAAACCAAAACGGAGCTATCTAACTGAATGGTTGTCAATGTGTGCATTCAACTGACAGAGTTAAACTCACGTGTGGATTCAGCGGTTTGCAAACCCTTTCTGTGCAGAAGCCAAAAACCGGTATTTCCAGCCCAATGCCGGCATCCGTACTAAACAGCAGGAGACTTCGTCTAAAACTCTGGAGAAACGTTTACTTGAAGCTGCTCTGCTGTGCGTTCGTTCACCTAAGAGAGTTGAATCTATGTTGAGATTCAGCGAGTCAGAAACACGTTTCTTCTAGGAGCTGCGTTGGGATATTCCCGAGTGAATGGGACAATAGGCTGTACAGAGAAATATCTGCTTCTAAAACCAAAACGGAGCTATCTAACTGAATGGTTGTCAATGTGTGCATTCAACTGACAGAGTTAATCTCACGTGTGGACTCAGCGGTTTGCAAACCGTTTCTGTGCAGAATCCCAAAACCGGTATTTCCAGCCCAATGCCGGCATATGTACTAAACAGCAGGAAGCTTCGTCTAAAACTCAGGAGAAACGTTTCCTTGAAACTGCTCTGCTGTTCGTTCGTTCACCTAAGAGAGTTGAATCTATGTTGAGATTCAGCGAGTCAGAAACACGTTTCTTCTAGGAGATGCGTTGGGATATTCCCGAGTGAATGGGACCATAGGCTGTACATAGAAATATCTGCTTCTAAAACCAAAACGGAGCTATCTAACTGAATGGTTGTCAATGTGCGCATTCAACTGACAGAGTTAAACTCACGTGTGGATTCAGCGGTTTGCAAACCCTCTCTGTGCAGAATCCCAAAACCGGTATTTCCAGCCCAATGCCGGCATCCGTACTAAACAGCAGGAAACTTCGTCTAAAACTCAGGAGAAACGTTTCCTTGAAACTGCTCTGCTGTGCGTTTGTTCACCTAAGAGACTTGAATCTATGTTGAGATTCAGCGAGTCAGAAACACGTTTCTTCCAGGAGCTGCGTGAGGATATTCCCGAGTGAATGGGACCATAGGCTGTACAGAGAAATATCTGCTTCTAAAACCAAAACGGAGCTATCTAACTGAATGGTTGTCAATGTGTGCATTCAACTGACAGAGTTAAACTCACGTGTGGATTCAGTGGTTTGCAAACCCTTTTTGTGCAGAATCCCAAAACCGGTATTTCCAGCCCAATGCCGGCATACGTACTAAACAGCAGGAAACTTCGTCTAAAACTCAGGAGAAACGTTTCCTTGAAACTGCTCTGCTGTGTGTTCGTTCACTTAAGAGAGTTGAATCTATGTTGAGATTCAGCGAGTCAGAAACACGTTTCTTCTAGGAGCTGCGTTGGGATATTCCCGAGTGAATGGGACCATAGGCTGTACAGAGAAATCTCTGTTTCTAAAACCAAAACGGAGCTATCTAACGGAATGGTTGTCAATGTGTGCATTCAACTGACAGAGTTAAACTCACGTGTGGATTCAGCGGTTTGCAAACCCTTTCTGTGCAGAAGCCAAAAACCGGTATTTCCAGCCCAATGCCGGCATCCGTACTAAACAGCAGGAGACTTCGTCTAAAACTCAGGAGAAACGTTTCCTTGAAACTGCTCTGCTGTGCGTTCGTTCACCTAAGAGAGTTGAATCTATGTTGAGATTCAGCGAGTCAGAAACACGTTTCTTCTAGGAGCTGCGTTGGGATATTCCCGAGTGAATGGGACCATAGGCTGTACAGAGAAATATCTGCTTCTAAAACCAAAACGGAGCTATCTAACTGAATGGTTGTCAATGTGTGCATTCAACTGACAGAGTTAAACTCACGTTTGGATTCAGCGGTTTACAAACCCTTTTTGTGCAGAATCCCAAAACCGGTAATTCCAGCTCACTGCCGGCATACGTACTAAACAGCAGGAAACTTCGTCTAAAACTCAGGAGAAACGTTTCCTTGAAACTGCTCTGCTGTGCGTTCGTTCACCTAAGAGAGTTGAATCTATGTTGAGATTCAGCGAGTCAGAAACACGTGTCTTCTAGGAGCTGCGTTGGGATATTCCCGAGTGAATGGGACCATAGGCTGTACAGAGAAATATCTGCTTCTAAAACCAAAAGGGTGCTATCAAACTGAATGGTTGTCAATGTGTGCATTCAACTGACAGAGTTAAACTCACGTGAGAATTCAGCGGTTTGCAAACGCTTTCTGTGCAGAATCCCAAAACCGGTATTTCCAGCCCAATGCCGGCATCCGTACTAAACAGCAGGAAACTTCGTCTAAAACTGAGGGGAAACGTTTCCATGAAACTGCTCTGCTGTGCGTTCGTTCACCCAAGAGAGTTGAATCTATGTTGAGATTCAGCGAGTCAGAAACACGTTTCTTCTACGAGCTGCGTTGGGATATTCCCGAGTGAATGGGACCATAGGCTGTACAGAGAAATATCTGCTTCTAAAACCAAAACGGAGCTATCTAACTGGATGGTTGTCAATGTGTGCATTCAACTGACAGAGTTAAACTCACGTGTGGATTCAGCGGTTTGCAAACCCTTTCTGTGCAGAATCCGAAAACCGGTATTTCCAGCCCAATGCCGGCATCCGTACTAAACAGCAGGAAATTTCGTCTAAAACTCAGGAGAAACGTTTCCTTGAAACTGCTCTGCTGTACGTTCGTTCACCTAAGAGAGTTGAATCTATGTTGAGGTTCAGCGAGTCAGAAACACGTTTCTTCTAGGAGCTGCGTTGGGATATTCCCGAGTGAATGGGACCATAGGCTGTACAGAGAAATATCTGCTCCTAAAACCAAAAGGGTGCTATCTAACTGAATGGTTGTCAATGTGTGCATTCAACTGACAGAGTTAAACTCACGTTTGGATTCAGCGGTTTACAAACCCTTTCTGTGCAGAATCCCAAAACGGGTAATTCCAGCTCAATGCCGGCATATGTACTAAACTGCAGGAAACTTCGTCTAAAACTCAGGAGAAACGTTTCCTTGAAACTGCTCTGCTGTGCGTTCGTTCAACTAAGAGAGTTGAATCTATGTTGAGATTCAGCGAGTCAGAAACACGTTTCTTCTAGGAGCTGCGTTGGGATATTCCCGAGTGAATCAGACCTAAGGCTGTACAGAGAAATATCTGTTTCTAAAACGAAAACGGAGCTAACAAACTGGATGGTTGTCAATGTGTGCATTCAACTGACAAAGTTAAACTCCCGTGTGGATTCAGCGGTTTGCAAACCCTTTCTGTGCAGAATCCCAAAACCGGTATTTCCAGCCCAATGCCGGCATCCGTACTAAACAGCAGGAAACTTCGTCTAAAACTCTGGAGAAACGTTTCTTTGAAACTGCTCTGCTGTGCGTTCGTTCACCTAAGAGAGTTAAATCTATGTTGAGATTCAGCGAGTCAGAAACACGTTTCTTCTAGGAGCTGCGTTGGGATATTCCCGAGTGAATGGGACCATAGGCTGTACAGAGAAATATCTGCTTCTAAAACCAAAACGGAGCTATCTAACTGAATGGTTGTCAATGTGCGCATTCAACTGACAGAGTTAAACTCACGTGTGGATTCAGCGGTTTGCAAACCCTCTCTGTGCAGAATCCCAAAACCGGTATTTCCAGCCCAATGCCGGCATACGTACTAAACAGCAGGAAACTTCGTCTAAAACTCAGGAGAAACGTTTCCTTGAAACTGCTCTGCTGTGCCTTTGTTCACCTAAGAGACTTGAATCTATGTTGAGATTCAGCGAGTCAGAAACACGTTTCTTCCAGGAGCTGCGTGAGGATATTCCCGAGTGAATGGGACCATAGGCTGTACAGAGAAATATCTGCTTCTAAAACCAAAACGGAGCTATCTAACTGAATGGTTGTCAATGTGTGCATTCAACTGACAGAGTTAAACTCACGTGTGGATTCAGCGGTTTGCAAACCCTTTCTGTGCAGAAGCCAAAAACCGGTATTTCCAGCCCAATGCCGGCATCCGTACTAAACAGCAGGAGACTTCGTCTAAAACTCCGGAGAAAAGTTTCCTTGAAACTGCTCTGCTGTGCTTTCGTTCACCTAAGAGAGTTGAATCTATGTTGAGATTCAGCGAGTCAGAAACACGTTTCTTCTAGGAGCTGCGTTGGGATATTCCCGAGTGAATGGGACCATAGGCTGTACAGAGAAATGTCTGCTTCTAAAACAAAAACGGAACTATCTAACTGAATGTTTGTCAATGTGTGCATTCAACTGACAGATTTAAACTCACATGTGGATTCAGCGGTTTGCAAACCCTTTCTGTGCAGAATCCCAAAACCGGTATTTCCAGCCAAATGCCGGCATCCGTACTAAACTGCAGGAAACTTCGTCTAAAACTCAGGAGAAACGTTTCCTTGAAACTGCTCTGCTGTGCGTTCGTTCAACTAAGAGAGTTGAATCTATGTTGAGATTCAGCCAGTCAGAAACACGTTTCTTCTAGGAGCTGCGTTGGGATATTCCCGAGTGAATCAGACCATAGGCTGTACAGAGAAATATCTGCTTCTAAAACCAAAACGGAGCTATTTAACTGGATGGTTGTCAATGTGTGCATTCAACTGACAAAGTTAAACTCACGTGTGGATTCAGCGGTTTGCAAACCCTTTCTTTGCAGAATCCCAAAACCGGTATTTCCAGCCCAATGCCGGCATCCGTACTAAACAGCAGGAAACTTCGTCTAAAACTCAGGAGAAACGTTTCTTTGAAACTGCTCTGCTGTTCGTTCGTTCACCTAAGAGAGTTGAATCTATGTTGAGATTCAGCGAGTCAGAAACACGTTTCTTCCAGGAGCTGCGTTGGGATATTCCCTTGTGAATGGGACCATAGGCTGTACAGAGAAATATCTGCTCCTAAAACCAAAAGGGTGCTATCTAACTGAATGGTTGTCAATGTGTGCATTCAACTGACAGAGTTAAACTCACGTTTGGATTCAGCGGTTTACAAACCCTTTCTGTGCAGAATCCCAAAACCGGTAATTCCAGCTCAATGCCGGCATATGTACTAAACTGCAGGAAACTTCGTCTAAAACTCAGGAGAAACGTTTCCTTGAAACTGTTCTGCTGTGCGTTCGTTCAACTAAGAGAGTTGAATCTATGTTGAGATTCAGCGAGTCAGAAACACGTTTCTTCTAGGAGCTGCGTTGGGATATTCCCGAGTGAATCAGACCATAGGCTGTACAGAGAAATATCTGCTTCTAAAACCAAAACGGAGCTAACTAACTGGATTTTTGTCAATGTGTGCATTCAACTGACAAAGTTAAACTCACGTGTGGATTCAGCGGTTTGCAAACCCTTTCTGTGCAGAATCCCAAAACCGGTATTTCCAGGCCAATGCCGGCATCCGTAGTAAACAGAAGGAAACTTCGTCTAAAACTCTGGAGAAACGTTTCCTTGAAGCTGCTCTGCTGTGCGTTCGTTCACCTAAGAGAGTTGAATCTATGTTGAGATTCAGCGAGTCAGAAACACGTTTCTTCTAGGAGCTGCGTTGGGATATTCCCGAGTGAATGGGACAATAGGCTGTACAGAGAAATATCTGCTTCTAAAACCAAAACGGAGCTATCTAACTGAATGGTTGTCAATGTGTGCATTCAACTGACAGAGTTAATCTCACGTGTGGACTCAGCGGTTTGCAAACCGTTTCTGTGCAGAATCCCAAAACCGGTATTTCCAGCCCAATGCCGGCATATGTACTAAACAGCAGGAAGCTTCGTCTAAAACTCAGGAGAAACGTTTCCTTGAAACTGCTCTGCTGTGCGTTCGTTCACCTATGAGAGTTGAATCTATGTTGAGATTCAGCGAGTCAGAAACACGTTTCTTCTAGGAGATGCGTTGGGATATTCCCGAGTGAATGGGACCATAGGCTGTACATAGAAATATCTGCTTCTAAAACCAAAACGGAGCTATCTAACTGAATGGTTGTCAATGTGCGCATTCAACTGACAGAGTTAAACTCACGTGTGGATTCAGCGGTTTGCAAACCCTCTCTGTGCAGAATCCCAAAACCCGTATTTCCAGCCCAATGCCGGCATCCGTACTAAACAGCAGGAAACTTCGTCTAAAACTCAGGAGAAACGTTTCCTTGAAACTGCTCTGCTGTGCGTTTGTTCACCTAAGAGACTTGAATCTATGTTGAGATTCAGCGAGTCAGAAACACGTTTCTTCCAGGAGCTGCGTGAGGATATTCCCGAGTGAATGGGACCATAGGCTGTACAGAGAAATATCTGCTTCTAAAACCAAAACGGAGCTATCTAACTGAATGGTTGTCAATGTGTGCATTCAACTGACAGAGTTAAACTCACGTGTGGATTCAGTGGTTTGCAAACCCTTTCTGTGCAGAATCCCAAAACCGGTATTTCCAGCCCAATGCCGGCATACGTACTAAACAGCAGGAAACTTCGTCTAAAACTCAGGAGAAACGTTTCCTTGAAACTGCTCTGCTGTGCGTTCGTTCACTTAAGAGAGTTGAATCTATGTTGAGATTCAGCGAGTCAGAAACACGTTTCTTCTAGGAGCTGCGTTGGGATATTCCCGAGTGAATGGGACCATAGGCTGTACAGAGAAATCTCTGTTTCTAAAACCAAAACGGAGCTATCTAACGGAATGGTTGTCAATGTGTGCATTCAACTGACAGAGTTAAACTCACGTGTGGATTCAGCGGTTTGCAAACCCTTTCTGTGCAGAAGCCAAAAACCGGTATTTCCAGCCCAATGCCGGCATCCGTACTAAACAGCAGGAGACTTCGTCTAAAACTCAGGAGAAACGTTTCCTTGAAACTGCTCTGCTGTGCGTTCGTTCACCTAAGAGAGTTGAATCTATGTTGAGATTCAGCGAGTCAGAAACACGTTTCTTCTAGGAGCTGCGTTGGGATATTCCCGAGTGAATGGGACCATAGGCTGTACAGAGAAATATCTGCTTCTAAAACCAAAACGGAGCTATCTAACTGAATGGTTGTCAATGTGTGCATTCAACTGACAGAGTTAAACTCACGTTTGGATTCAGCGGTTTACAAACCCTTTTTGTGCAGAATCCCAAAACCGGTAATTCCAGCTCACTGCCGGCATACGTACTAAACAGCAGGAAACTTCGTCTAAAACTCAGGAGAAACGTTTCCTTGAAACTGCTCTGCTGTGCGTTCGTTCACCTAAGAGAGTTGAATCTATGTTGAGATTCAGCGAGTCAGAAACACGTGTCTTCTAGGAGCTGCGTTGGGATATTCCCGAGTGAATGGGACCATAGGCTGTACAGAGAAATATCTGCTTCTAAAACCAAAAGGGTGCTATCAAACTGAATGGTTGTCAATGTGTGCATTCAACTGACAGAGTTAAACTCACGTGAGAATTCAGCGGTTTGCAAACGCTTTCTGTGCAGAATCCCAAAACCGGTATTTCCAGCCCAATGCCGGCATCCGTACTAAACAGCAGGAAACTTCGTCTAAAACTGAGGGGAAACGTTTCCATGAAACTGCTCTGCTGTGCGTTCGTTCACCCAAGAGAGTTGAATCTATGTTGAGATTCAGCGAGTCAGAAACACGTTTCTTCTACGAGCTGCGTTGGGATATTCCCGAGTGAATGGGACCATAGGCTGTACAGAGAAATATCTGCTTCTAAAACCAAAACGGAGCTATCTAACTGGATGGTTGTCAATGTGTGCATTCAACTGACAGAGTTAAACTCACGTGTGGATTCAGCGGTTTGCAAACCCTTTCTGTGCAGAATCCGAAAACCGGTATTTCCAGCCCAATGCCGGCATCCGTACTAAACAGCAGGAAATTTCGTCTAAAACTCAGGAGAAACGTTTCCTTGAAACTGCTCTGCTGTACGTTCGTTCACCTAAGAGAGTTGAATCTATGTTGAGGTTCAGCGAGTCAGAAACACGTTTCTTCTAGGAGCTGCGTTGGGATATTCCCGAGTGAATGGGACCATAGGCTGTACAGAGAAATATCTGCTCCTAAAACCAAAAGGGTGCTATCTAACTGAATGGTTGTCAATGTGTGCATTCAACTGACAGAGTTAAACTCACGTTTGGATTCAGCGGTTTACAAACCCTTTCTGTGCAGAATCCCAAAACGGGTAATTCCAGCTCAATGCCGGCATATGTACTAAACTGCAGGAAACTTCGTCTAAAACTCAGGAGAAACGTTTCCTTGAAACTGCTCTGCTGTGCGTTCGTTCAACTAAGAGAGTTGAATCTATGTTGAGATTCAGCGAGTCAGAAACACGTTTCTTCTAGGAGCTGCGTTGGGATATTCCCGAGTGAATCAGACCTAAGGCTGTACAGAGAAATATCTGTTTCTAAAACGAAAACGGAGCTAACAAACTGGATGGTTGTCAATGTGTGCATTCAACTGACAAAGTTAAACTCCCGTGTGGATTCAGCGGTTTGCAAACCCTTTCTGTGCAGAATCCCAAAACCGGTATTTCCAGCCCAATGCCGGCATCCGTACTAAACAGCAGGAAACTTCGTCTAAAACTCTGGAGAAACGTTTCTTTGAAACTGCTCTGCTGTGCGTTCGTTCACCTAAGAGAGTTAAATCTATGTTGAGATTCAGCGAGTCAGAAACACGTTTCTTCTAGGAGCTGCGTTGGGATATTCCCGAGTGAATGGGACCATAGGCTGTACAGAGAAATATCTGCTTCTAAAACCAAAACGGAGCTATCTAACTGAATGGTTGTCAATGTGCGCATTCAACTGACAGAGTTAAACTCACGTGTGGATTCAGCGGTTTGCAAACCCTCTCTGTGCAGAATCCCAAAACCGGTATTTCCAGCCCAATGCCGGCATACGTACTAAACAGCAGGAAACTTCGTCTAAAACTCAGGAGAAACGTTTCCTTGAAACTGCTCTGCTGTGCCTTTGTTCACCTAAGAGACTTGAATCTATGTTGAGATTCAGCGAGTCAGAAACACGTTTCTTCCAGGAGCTGCGTGAGGATATTCCCGAGTGAATGGGACCATAGGCTGTACAGAGAAATATCTGCTTCTAAAACCGAAAGGGTGCTATCAAACTGAATGGTTGTCAATGTGTGCATTCAACTGACAGAGTTAAACTCACGTGAGGATTCAGCGGTTTGCAAACGCTTTCTGTGCAGAATCCCAAAACCGGTATTTCCAGCCCAATGCCGGCATCCGTACTAAACAGCAGGAAACTTCGTCTAAAACTCAGGGGAAACGTTTCCATGAAACTGCTCTGCTGTGCGTTCGTTCACCTAAGAGAGTTGAATCTATGTTGAGATTCAGCGAGTCAGAAACACGTTTCTTCTAGGAGCTGCGTTGGGATATTCCCGAGTGAATGGGACCATAGGCTGTACAGAGAAATATCTGCTTCTAAAACCAAAACGGAGCTATCTAACTGGATGGTTGTCAATGTGTGCATTCAACTGACAGAGTTAAACTCACGTGTGGATTCAGCGGTTTGCAAACCCTTTCTGTGCAGAATCCGAAAACCGGTATTTCCAGCCCAATGCCGGCATCCGTACTAAACAGCAGGAAATTTCGTCTAAAACTCAGGAGAAACGTTTCCTTGAAACTGCTCTGCTGTACGTTCGTTCACCTAAGACAGTTGAATCTATGTTGAGGTTCAGCGAGTCAGAAACACGTTTCTTCTAGGAGCTGCGTTGGGATATTCCCGAGTGAATGGGACCATAGGCTGTACAGAGAAATCTCTGTTTCTAAAACCAAAACGGAGCTATCTAACGGAATGGTTGTCAATGTGTGCATTCAACTGACAGAGTTAAACTCACGTGTGGATTCAGCGGTTTGCAAACCCTTTCTGTGCAGAAGCCAAAAACCGGTATTTCCAGCCCAATGCCGGCATCCGTACTAAACAGCAGGAGACTTCGTCTAAAACTCAGGAGAAACGTTTCCTTGAAACTGCTCTGCTGTGCGTTCGTTCACCTAAGAGAGTTGAATCTATGTTGAGATTCAGCGAGTCAGAAACACGTTTCTTCTAGGAGCTGCGTTGGGATATTCCCGAGTGAATGGGACCATAGGCTGTACAGAGAAATATCTGCTTCTAAAACCAAAACGGAGCTATCTAACTGAATGGTTGTCAATGTGTGCATTCAACTGACAGAGTTAAACTCACGTTTGGATTCAGCGGTTTACAAACCCTTTTTGTGCAGAATCCCAAAACCGGTAATTCCAGCTCACTGCCGGCATACGTACTAAACAGCAGGAAACTTCGTCTAAAACTCAGGAGAAACGTTTCCTTGAAACTGCTCTGCTGTGCGTTCGTTCACCTAAGAGAGTTGAATCTATGTTGAGATTCAGCGAGTCAGAAACACGTTTCTTCTAGGAGCTGCGTTGGGATATTCCCGAGTGAATGGGACCATAGGCTGTACAGAGAAATATCTGCTTCTAAAACCAAAAGGGTGCTATCAAACTGAATGGTTGTCAATGTGTGCATTCAACTGACAGAGTTAAACTCACGTGAGGATTCAGCGGTTTGCAAACGCTTTCTGTGCAGAATCCCAAAACCGGTATTTCCAGCCCAATGCCGGCATACGTACTAAACAGCAGGAAACTTCGTCTAAAACTCAGGGGAAACGTTTCCATGAAACTGCTCTGCTGTGCGTTCGTTCACCTAAGAGAGTTGAATCTATGTTGAGATTCAGCGAGTCAGAAACACGATTCTTCTAGGAGCTGCGTTGGGATATTCCCGAGTGAATGGGACCATAGGCTGTACAGAGAAATATCTGCTTCTAAAACCAAAACGGAGCTATCTAACTGGATGGTTGTCAATGTGTGCATTCAACTGACAGAGTTAAACTCACGTGTGGATTCAGCGGTTTGCAAACCCTTTCTGTGCAGAATCCGAAAACCGGTATTTCCAGCCCAATGCCGGCATCCGTACTAAACAGCAGGAAATTTCGTCTAAAACTCAGGAGAAACGTTTCCTTGAAACTGCTCTGCTGTACGTTCGTTCACCTAAGAGAGGTGAATCTATGTTGAGGTTCAGCGAGTCAGAAACACGTTTCTTCTAGGAGCTGCGTTGGGATATTCCCGAGTGAATGGGACCATAGGCTGTACAGAGAAATATCTGCTCCTAAAACCAAAAGGGTGCTATCTAACTGAATGGTTGTCAATGTGTGCATTCAACTGACAGAGTTAAACTCACGTGTGGATTCAGCGGTTTGCAAACCCTTTCTGTGCAGAATCCCAAAACCGGTATTTCCAGCCCAATGCCGGCATCCGTCCTAAACAGCAGGAAACTTCTTCTAAAACTCAGGAGAAACGTTTCCTTGAAACTGCTCTGCTGTGCGTTCGTTCACCTAAGAGAGTTGAATCTATGTTGAGATTCAGCGAGTCAGAAACACGTTTCTTCTAGGAGCTGCGTTGGGATATTCCCGAGTGAATGGGACCATTGGGCTGTACAGAGAAATATCCGCTTCTAAAACCAAAACGGAGCTTTCTAACTGAATGGTTGTCAATGTGTGCATTCAACTGACAGAGTTAAACTCACGTGTGGTTTCAGCGGTTTGCAGACCGTTTCTGTGCAGAATCCCAAAACCGGTATTTCCAGCCCAATGCCGGCATACGTACTAAACAGCAGGAAACTTCGTCTAAAACTCAGGAGAAAAGTTTCCTTGAAACTGCTCTGCTGTGCTTTCATTCACCTACGAGAGTTGAATCTATGTTGAGATTCAGCGAGTCAGAAACACGTTTCTTCTAGGAGCTGCGTTGGGATATTCCCGAGTGAATGTGACCATAGGCTGTACAGAGAAATATCTGCTTCTAAAACCAAAACGGAGCTATCAAACTGAATTTTTGTCAATGTGTGCATTCAACTGACAGAGTTAAACTCACGTGTGGATTCAGCGGTGTGCAAACCCTTTCTGTGCAGAATCCCAAAACCGTTATTTCCAGCCCAATGCCGGCATACGTACTAAACAGCAGGAAACTTCGTCTAAAACTCAGGAGAAACGTTTCCTTGAAACAGCTCTGCTGTGCGTTCGTTCACCTAAGAGAGTTGAATCTATGTTGAGATTCAGTGAGTCAGAAACACGTGTCTTCTAGGAGCTGCGTTGGGATATTCGCGAGTGAATGGGACCATAGGCTGTACAGAGAAATATCTGCTCCTAAAACCAAAAGGGTGCTATCTAACTGAATGGTTGTCAATGTGTGCATTCAACTGACAGAGTTAAACTCACATTTGGATTCAGCGGTTTGCAAAGCCTTTCGGTGCAGAATCCCAAAACCGGTATTTCCAGCCCAATGCTGGCATCCGTACTAAACAGCAGGAAATTTCGTCTAAAACTCAGGAGAAACGTTTCCTTGAAACTGCTCTGCTGTGCGTTCGTTCACCTAAGAGAGTTGAATCTATGTTGAGATTCAGCGAGTCAGAAACACGTTTCTTCTAGGAGCTGCGTTGGGATATTCCCGAGTGAATGGGACCATAGGCTGTACAGAGAAATATCTGCTTCTAAAACCAAAACGGAGCTATCTAACTGGATGGTTGTCAATGTGTGCATTCAACTGAGAGAGTTAAACTCACGTGTGGATTCAGCGGTTTGCAAACCCTTTCTGTGCAGAATCCGAAAACCGGTATTTCCAGCCCAATGCCGGCATCCGTACTAAACAGCAGGAAATTTCGTCTAAAACTCAGGAGAAACGTTTCCTTGAAACTGCTCTGCTGTACGTTCGTTCACCTAAGAGAGGTGAATCTATGTTGAGGTTCAGCGAGTCAGAAACACGTTTCTTCTAGGAGCTGCGTTGGGATATTCCCGAGTGAATGGGACCATAGGCTGTACAGAGAAATATCTGCTCCTAAAACCAAAAGGGTGCTATCTAACTGAATGGTTGTCAATGTGTGCATTCAACTGACAGAGTTAAACTCACGTGTGGATTCAGCGGTTTGCAAACCCTTTCTGTGCAGAATCCCAAAACCGGTATTTCCAGCCCAATGCCGGCATCCGTCCTAAACAGCAGGAAACTTCGTCTAAAACTCAGGAGAAACGTTTCCTTGAAACTGCTCTGCTGTGCGTTCGTTCACCTAAGAGAGTTGAATCTATGTTGAGATTCAGCGAGTCAGAAACACGTTTCTTCTAGGAGCTTCGTTGGGATATTCCCGAGTGAATGGGACCATAGGCTGTACAGAGAAATATCTGCTTCTAAAACCAAAACGGAGCTATCAAACTGAATTTTTGTCAATGTGTGCATTCAACTGACAGAGTTAAACTCACGTGTGGCTACAGCGGTGTGCAAACCCTTTCTGTGCAGAATCCCAAAACCGTTATTTCCAGCCCAATGCCGGCATACGTACTAAACAGCAGGAAACTTCGTCTAAAACTCAGGAGAAACGTTTCCTTGAAACTGCTCTGCTGTGCGTTCGTTCACCTAAGAGAGTTGAATCTATGTTGAGATTCAGCGAGTCAGAAACACGTGTCTTCTAGGAGCTGCGTTGGGATATTCGCGAGTGAATGGGACCATAGGCTGTACAGAGAAATATCTGCTACTAAAACCAAAAGGGTGCTATCTAACTGAATGGTTGTCAATGTGTGCATTCAACTGACAGAGTTAAACTCAGATTTGGATTCAGCGGTTTGCAAAGCCTTTCGGTGCAGAATCCCAAAACCGGTATTTCCAGCCCAATGCTGTCATCCGAACTAAACAGCAGGAAATTTCGTCTAAAACTCAGGAGAAACGTTTCCTTGAAACTGCTCTGCTGTGCGTTCGTTCACCTAAGAGAGTTGAATCTATGTTGAGATTCAGCGAGTCAGAAACACGTTTCTTCTAGGAGCTGCGTTGGGATATTCCCGAGTGCATGGGACCATAGGCTGTACAGAGAAATATCTGCTCCTAAAACCAAAAGGGTGCTATCTAACTGAATGGTTGTCAATGTGTGCATTCAACTGACAGAGTTAAACTCACGTTTGGATTCAGCGGTTTACAAACCCTTTTTGTGCAGAATCCCAAAACCGGTAATTCCAGCTCACTGCCGGCAAACGTACTAAACAGCAGGAAACTTCGTCTAAAACTCAGGAGAAACGTTTCCGTGAAACTGCTCTGCTGTGCGTTCGTTCACCTAAGAGAGTTGAATCTATGTTGAGATTCAGCGAGTCAGAAACACGTTTCTTCTAGGAGCTGCGTTGGGATATTCCCGAGTGAATGGGACCATAGGCTGTACAGAGAAATATCCGCTTCTAAAACCAAAGCGGAGCTTTCTAACTGAATGGTTGTCAATGTGTGCATTCAACTGACAGAGTTAAACTCACGTGTGGTTTCAGCGGTTTGCAGACCGTTTCTGTGCAGAATCCCAAAACCGGTATTTCCAGCCCAATGCCGGCATACGTACTAAACAGCAGGAAACTTCGTCTAAAACTCAGGAGAAAAGTTTCCTTGAAACTGCTCTGCTGTGCGTTCATTCACCTACGAGAGTTGAATCTATGTTGAGATTCAGAGAGTCAGAAACACGTTTCTTCTAGGAGCTGCGTTGGGATATTCCCGAGTGAATGTGACCATAGGCTGTACAGAGAAATATCTGCTTCTAAAACCAAAACGGAGCTATCTAACTGGATGGTTGTCAATGTGTGCATTCAGCTGACAGAGTTAAACTCACGTGTGGATTCAGTGGTGTGCAAACCCTTTCTGTGCAGAATCCCAAAACCGTTATTTCCAGCCCAATGCCGGCATACGTACTAAACAGCAGGAAACTTCGTCTAAAACTCAGGAGAAACGTTTCCTTGAAACTGCTCTGCTGTGCGTTCGTTCACCTAAGAGAGTTGAATCTATGTTGAGATTCAGCGAGTCAGAAACACGTGTCTTCTAGGAGCTGCGTTGGGATATTCGCGAGTGAATGGGACCATAGGCTGTACAGAGAAATATCTGCTCCTAAAACCAAAAGGGTGCTATCTAACTGAATGGTTGTCAATGTGTGCATTCAACTGACAGAGTTAAACTCAAGTTTGGATTCAGCGGTTTGCAAAGCCTTTCGGTGCAGAATCCCAAAACCGGTATTTCCAGCCCAATGCTGGCATCCGTACTAAACAGCAGGAAATTTCGTCTAAAACTCAGGAGAAAAGTTTCCTTGAAACTGCTCTGCTGTGCGTTCGTTCACCTAAGAGAGTTGAATCTATGTTGAGATTCAGCGAGTCCGAAACACGTTTCTTCTAGGAGCTGCGTTGGGATATTCCCGAGTGAATGGGACCATAGGCTGTACAGAGAAATATCTGCTCCTAAAACCAAAAGGGTGCTATCTAACTGAATGGTTGTCAATGTGTGCTTTCAACTGACAGAGTTAAACTCACGTTTGGATTCAGCGGTTTACAAACCCTTTTTGTGCAGAATCCCAAAACCGGTAATTCCAGCTCAATGCCGGCATACGTACTAAACAGCAGGAAACTTCGTCTAAAACTCAGGAGAAACGTTTCCTTGAAACTGCTCTGCTGTGCGTTCGTTCACCTAAGAGAGTTGAATCTATGTTGAGATTCAGCGAGTCAGAAACACGTTTCTTCTAGGAGCTGCGTTGGGATATTCCCGAGTGAATGGGACCATAGGCTGTACAGAGAAATATCTGCTTCTAAAACCAAAAGGGTGCTATCAAACTGAATGGTTGTCAATGTGTGCATTCAACTGACAGAGTTAAACTCACGTGTGGATTCAGCGGTTTGCAAACGCTTTCTGTGCAGAATCCCAAAACCGGTATTTCCAGCCCAATGCCGGCATCCGTACTAAACAGCAGGAAACTTCGTCTAAAACTCAGGAGAAACGTTTCCATGAAACTGCTCTGCTGTGCGTTCGTTCACCTAAGAGAGTTGAATCTATGTTGAGATTCAGCGAGTCAGAAACACGTTTCTTCTAGGAGCTGCGTTGGGATATTCCCGAGTGAATGGGACCATAGGCTGTACAGAGAAATATCTGCTTCTAAAACCAAAACGGAGCTATCTAACAGGATGGTTGTCAATGTGTGCATTCAACTGACAGAGTTAAACTCACGTGTGGATTCAGCGGTTTGCAAACCCTTTCTTTGCAGAATCCCAAAACCGGTATTTCCAGCCCAATGCCGGCATCCGTACTCAGCAGCAGGAAACTTTGTCTAAAACTCAGGAGAAACGTTTCCTTCAAACTGCTCTGCTGTGCGTTCGTTCACCTAAGAGAGTTGAATCTATGTTGAGATTCAGCGAGTCAGAAACACGTTTCTTCTAGGAGCTGCGTTGGGATATTCCCGAGTGAATGGGACCATAGGCTGTACAGAGAAATATCTGCTTCTAAAACCAAAACGGAGCTATCTAACTGAATGGTTGTCAATGTGCGCATTCAACTGACAGAGTTAAACTCACGTGTGGATTCAGCGGTTTGCAAACCCTCTCTGTGCAGAATCCCAAAACCGGTATTTCCAGCCCAATGCCGGCATACGTACTAAACAGCAGGAAACTTCGTCTAAAACTCAGGAGAAACGTTTCCTTGAAACTGCTCTGCTGTGCCTTTGTTCACCTAAGAGACTTGAATCTATGTTGAGATTCAGCGAGTCAGAAACACGTTTCTTCCAGGAGCTGCGTGAGGATATTCCCGAGTGAATGGGACCATAGGCTGTACAGAGAAATATCTGCTTCTAAAACCAAAACGGAGCTATCTAACTGAATGGTTGTCAATGTGTGCATTCAACTGACAGAGTTAAACTCACGTGTGGATTCAGCGGTTTGCAAACCCTTTCTGTGCAGAAGCCAAAAACCGGTATTTCCAGCCCAATGCCGGCATCCGTACTAAACAGCAGGAGACTTCGTCTAAAACTCCGGAGAAAAGTTTCCTTGAAACTGCTCTGCTGTGCTTTCGTTCACCTAAGAGAGTTGAATCTATGTTGAGATTCAGCGAGTCAGAAACACGTTTCTTCTAGGAGCTGCGTTGGGATATTCCCGAGTGAATGGGACCATAGGCTGTACAGAGAAATATCTGCTTCTAAAACAAAAACGGAACTATCTAACTGAATGTTTGTCAATGTGTGCATTCAACTGACAGATTTAAACTCACATGTGGATTCAGCGGTTTGCAAACCCTTTCTGTGCAGAATCCCAAAACCGGTATTTCCAGCCAAATGCCGGCATCCGTACTAAACTGCAGGAAACTTCGTCTAAAACTCAGGAGAAACGTTTCCTTGAAACTGCTCTGCTGTGCGTTCGTTCAACTAAGAGAGTTGAATCTATGTTGAGATTCAGCCAGTCAGAAACACGTTTCTTCTAGGAGCTGCGTTGGGATATTCCCGAGTGAATCAGACCATAGGCTGTACAGAGAAATATCTGCTTCTAAAACCAAAACGGAGCTATTTAACTGGATGGTTGTCAATGTGTGCATTCAACTGACAAAGTTAAACTCACGTGTGGATTCAGCGGTTTGCAAACCCTTTCTTTGCAGAATCCCAAAACCGGTATTTCCAGCCCAATGCCGGCATCCGTACTAAACAGCAGGAAACTTCGTCTAAAACTCAGGAGAAACGTTTCTTTGAAACTGCTCTGCTGTTCGTTCGTTCACCTAAGAGAGTTGAATCTATGTTGAGATTCAGCGAGTCAGAAACACGTTTCTTCCAGGAGCTGCGTTGGGATATTCCCTTGTGAATGGGACCATAGGCTGTACAGAGAAATATCTGCTCCTAAAACCAAAAGGGTGCTATCTAACTGAATGGTTGTCAATGTGTGCATTCAACTGACAGAGTTAAACTCACGTTTGGATTCAGCGGTTTACAAACCCTTTCTGTGCAGAATCCCAAAACGGGTAATTGCAGCTCAATGCCGGCATATGTACTAAACTGCAGGAAACTTCGTCTAAAACTCAGGAGAAACGTTTCCTTGAAACTGTTCTGCTGTGCGTTCGTTCAACTAAGAGAGTTGAATCTATGTTGAGATTCAGCGAGTCAGAAACACGTTTCTTCTAGGAGCTGCGTTGGGATATTCCCGAGTGAATCAGACCATAGGCTGTACAGAGAAATATCTGCTTCTAAAACCAAAACGGAGCTAACTAACTGGATTTTTGTCAATGTGTGCATTCAACTGACAAAGTTAAACTCACGTATGGATTCAGCGGTTTGCAAACCCTTTCTGTGCAGAATCCCAAAACCGGTATTTCCAGCCCAATGCCGGCATCCGTAGTAAACAGCAGGAAACTTCGTCTAAAACTCTGGAGAAACGTTTCCTTGAAGCTGCTCTGCTGTGCGTTCGTTCACCTAAGAGAGTTGAATCTATGTTGAGATTCAGCGAGTCAGAAACACGTTTCTTCTAGGAGCTGCGTTGGGATATTCCCGAGTGAATGGGACCATAGGCTGTACAGAGAAATATCTGCTTCTAAAACCAAAACGGAGCTATCTAACTGAATGGTTGTCAATGTGTGCATTCAACTGACAGAGTTAATGTCACGTGTGGACTCAGCGGTTTACAAACCGTTTCTGTGCAGAATCCCAAAACCGGTATTTCCAGCCCAATGCCGGCATATGTACTAAACAGCAGGAAGCTTCGTCTAAAACTCAGGAGAAACGTTTCCTTGAAACTGCTCTGCTGTTCGTTCGTTCACCTAAGAGAGTTGAATCTATGTTGAGATTCAGCGAGTCAGAAACACGTTTCTTCTAGGAGATGCGTTGGGATATTCCCGAGTGAATGGGACCATAGGCTGTACATAGAAATATCTGCTTCTAAAACCAAAACGGAGCTAACTAACTGAATGGTTGTCAATGTGCGCATTCAACTGACAGAGTTAAACTCACGTGTGGATTCAGCGGTTTGCAAACCCTCTCTGTGCAGAATCCCAAAACCGGTATTTCCAGCCCAATGCCGGCATCCGTACTAAACAGCAGGAAACTTCGTCTAAAACTCAGGAGAAACGTTTCCTTGAAACTGCTCTGCTGTGCGTTCGTTCACCTAAGAGAGTTGAATCTATGTTGAGATTCAGCGAGTCAGAAACACGTTTCTTCTAGGAGCTGCGTTGGGATATTCCCGAGTGAATGGGACCATAGGCTGTACAGAGAAATATCTGCTTCTAAAACCGAAAGGGTGCTATCAAACTGAATGGTTGTCAATGTGTGCATTCAACTGACAGAGTTAAACTCACGTGAGGATTCAGCGGTTTGCAAACGCTTTCTGTGCAGAATCCCAAAACCGGTATTTCCAGCCCAATGCCGGCATCCGTACTAAACAGCAGGAAACTTCGTCTAAAACTCAGGGGAAACGTTTCCATGAAACTGCTCTGCTGTGCGTTCGTTCACCTAAGAGAGTTGAATCTATGTTGAGATTCAGCGAGTCAGAAACACGTTTCTTCTAGGAGCTGCGTTGGGATATTCCCGAGTGAATGGGACCATAGGCTGTACAGAGAAATATCTGCTTCTAAAACCAAAACGGAGCTATCTAACTGGATGGTTGTCAATGTGTGCATTCAACTGACAGAGTTAAACTCACGTGTGGATTCAGCGGTTTGCAAACCCTTTCTGTGCAGAATCCGAAAACCGGTATTTCCAGCCCAATGCCGGCATCCGTACTAAACAGCAGGAAATTTCGTCTAAAACTCAGGAGAAACGTTTCCTTGAAACTGCTCTGCTGTACGTTCGTTCACCTAAGACAGTTGAATCTATGTTGAGGTTCAGCGAGTCAGAAACACGTTTCTTCTAGGAGCTGCGTTGGGATATTCCCGAGTGAATGGGACCATAGGCTGTACAGAGAAATCTCTGTTTCTAAAACCAAAACGGAGCTATCTAACGGAATGGTTGTCAATGTGTGCATTCAACTGACAGAGTTAAACTCACGTGTGGATTCAGCGGTTTGCAAACCCTTTCTGTGCAGAAGCCAAAAACCGGTATTTCCAGCCCAATGCCGGCATCCGTACTAAACAGCAGGAGACTTCGTCTAAAACTCAGGAGAAACGTTTCCTTGAAACTGCTCTGCTGTGCGTTCGTTCACCTAAGAGAGTTGAATCTATGTTGAGATTCAGCGAGTCAGAAACACGTTTCTTCTAGGAGCTGCGTTGGGATATTCCCGAGTGAATGGGACCATAGGCTGTACAGAGAAATATCTGCTTCTAAAACCAAAACGGAGCTATCTAACTGAATGGTTGTCAATGTGTGCATTCAACTGACAGAGTTAAACTCACGTTTGGATTCAGCGGTTTACAAACCCTTTTTGTGCAGAATCCCAAAACCGGTAATTCCAGCTCACTGCCGGCATACGTACTAAACAGCAGGAAACTTCGTCTAAAACTCAGGAGAAACGTTTCCTTGAAACTGCTCTGCTGTGCGTTCGTTCACCTAAGAGAGTTGAATCTATGTTGAGATTCAGCGAGTCAGAAACACGTTTCTTCTAGGAGCTGCGTTGGGATATTCCCGAGTGAATGGGACCATAGGCTGTACAGAGAAATATCTGCTTCTAAAACCAAAAGGGTGCTATCAAACTGAATGGTTGTCAATGTGTGCATTCAACTGACAGAGTTAAACTCACGTGAGGATTCAGCGGTTTGCAAACGCTTTCTGTGCAGAATACCAAAACCGGTATTTCCAGCCCAATGCCGGCATACGTACTAAACAGCAGGAAACTTCGTCTAAAACTCAGGGGAAACGTTTCCATGAAACTGCTCTGCTGTGCGTTCGTTCACCTAAGAGAGTTGAATCTATGTTGAGATTCAGCGAGTCAGAAACACGATTCTTCTAGGAGCTGCGTTGGGATATTCCCGAGTGAATGGGACCATAGGCTGTACAGAGAAATATCTGCTTCTAAAACCAAAACGGAGCTATCTAACTGGATGGTTGTCAATGTGTGCATTCAACTGACAGAGTTAAACTCACGTGTGGATTCAGCGGTTTGCAAACCCTTTCTGTGCAGAATCCGAAAACCGGTATTTCCAGCCCAATGCCGGCATCCGTACTAAACAGCAGGAAATTTCGTCTAAAACTCAGGAGAAACGTTTCCTTGAAACTGCTCTGCTGTACGTTCGTTCACCTAAGAGAGTTGAATCTATGTTGAGGTTCAGCGAGTCAGAAACACGTTTCTTCTAGGAGCTGCGTTGGGATATTCCCGAGTGAATGGGACCATAGGCTGTACAGAGAAATATCTGCTCCTAAAACCAAAAGGGTGCTATCTAACTGAATGGTTGTCAATGTGTGCATTCAACTGACAGAGTTAAACTCACGTGTGGATTCAGCGGTTTGCAAACCCTTTCTGTGCAGAATCCCAAAACCGGTATTTCCAGCCCAATGCCGGCATCCGTCCTAAACAGCAGGAAACTTCTTCTAAAACTCAGGAGAAACGTTTCCTTGAAACTGCTCTGCTGTGCGTTCGTTCACCTAAGAGAGTTGAATCTATGTTGAGATTCAGCGAGTCAGAAACACGTTTCTTCTAGGAGCTGCGTTGGGATATTCCCGAGTGAATGGGACCATTGGGCTGTACAGAGAAATATCCGCTTCTAAAACCAAAACGGAGCTTTCTAACTGAATGGTTGTCAATGTGTGCATTCAACTGACAGAGTTAAACTCACGTGTGGTTTCAGCGGTTTGCAGACCGTTTCTGTGCAGAATCCCAAAACCGGTATTTCCAGCCCAATGCCGGCATACGTACTAAACAGCAGGAAACTTCGTCTAAAACTCAGGAGAAAAGTTTCCTTGAAACTGCTCTGCTGTGCTTTCATTCACCTACGAGAGTTGAATCTATGTTGAGATTCAGCGAGTCAGAAACACGTTTCTTCTAGGAGCTGCGTTGGGATATTCCCGAGTGAATGTGACCATAGGCTGTACAGAGAAATATCTGCTTCTAAAACCAAAACGGAGCTATCAAACTGAATTTTTGTCAATGTGTGCATTCAACTGACAGAGTTAAACTCACGTGTGGATTCAGCGGTGTGCAAACCCTTTCTGTGCAGAATCCCAAAACCGTTATTTCCAGCCCAATGCCGGCATACGTACTAAACAGCAGGAAACTTCGTCTAAAACTCAGGAGAAACGTTTCCTTGAAACAGCTCTGCTGTGCGTTCGTTCACCTAAGAGAGTTGAATCTATGTTGAGATTCAGTGAGTCAGAAACACGTGTCTTCTAGGAGCTGCGTTGGGATATTCGCGAGTGAATGGGACCATAGGCTGTACAGAGAAATATCTGCTTCTAAAACCAAAACGGAGCTATCTAACTGGATGGTTGTCAATGTGTGCATTCAACTGAGAGAGTTAAACTCACGTGTGGATTCAGCGGTTTGCAAACCCTTTCTGTGCAGAATCCGAAAACCGGTATTTCCAGCCCAATGCCGGCATCCGTACTAAACAGCAGGAAATTTCGTCTAAAACTCAGGAGAAACGTTTCCTTGAAACTGCTCTGCTGTACGTTCGTTCACCTAAGAGAGGTGAATCTATGTTGAGGTTCAGCGAGTCAGAAACACGTTTCTTCTAGGAGCTGCGTTGGGATATTCCCGAGTGAATGGGACCATAGGCTGTACAGAGAAATATCTGCTCCTAAAACCAAAAGGGTGCTATCTAACTGAATGGTTGTCAATGTGTGCATTCAACTGACAGAGTTAAACTCACGTGTGGATTCAGCGGTTTGCAAACCCTTTCTGTGCAGAATCCCAAAACCGGTATTTCCAGCCCAATGCCGGCATCCGTCCTAAACAGCAGGAAACTTCTTCTAAAACTCAGGAGAAACGTTTCCTTGAAACTGCTCTGCTGTGCGTTCGTTCACCTAAGAGAGTTGAATCTATGTTGAGATTCAGCGAGTCAGAAACACGTTTCTTCTAGGAGCTGCGTTGGGATATTCCCGAGTGAATGGGACCATTGGGCTGTACAGAGAAATATCCGCTTCTAAAACCAAAACGGAGCTTTCTAACTGAATGGTTGTCAATGTGTGCATTCAACTGACAGAGTTAAACTCACGTGTGGTTTCAGCGGTTTGCAGACCGTTTCTGTGCAGAATCCCAAAACCGGTATTTCCAGCCCAATGCCGGCATACGTACTAAACAGCAGGAAACTTCGTCTAAAACTCAGGAGAAAAGTTTCCTTGAAACTGCTCTGCTGTGCTTTCATTCACCTACGAGAGTTGAATCTATGTTGAGATTCAGCGAGTCAGAAACACGTTTCTTCTAGGAGCTGCGTTGGGATATTCCCGAGTGAATGTGACCATAGGCTGTACAGAGAAATATCTGCTTCTAAAACCAAAACGGAGCTATCAAACTGAATTTTTGTCAATGTGTGCATTCAACTGACAGAGTTAAACTCACGTGTGGATTCAGCGGTGTGCAAACCCTTTCTGTGCAGAATCCCAAAACCGTTATTTCCAGCCCAATGCCGGCATACGTACTAAACAGCAGGAAACTTCGTCTAAAACTCAGGAGAAACGTTTCCTTGAAACAGCTCTGCTGTGCGTTCGTTCACCTAAGAGAGTTGAATCTATGTTGAGATTCAGTGAGTCAGAAACACGTGTCTTCTAGGAGCTGCGTTGGGATATTCGCGAGTGAATGGGACCATAGGCTGTACAGAGAAATATCTGCTTCTAAAACCAAAACGGAGCTATCTAACTGGATGGTTGTCAATGTGTGCATTCAACTGAGAGAGTTAAACTCACGTGTGGATTCAGCGGTTTGCAAACCCTTTCTGTGCAGAATCCGAAAACCGGTATTTCCAGCCCAATGCCGGCATCCGTACTAAACAGCAGGAAATTTCGTCTAAAACTCAGGAGAAACGTTTCCTTGAAACTGCTCTGCTGTACGTTCGTTCACCTAAGAGAGGTGAATCTATGTTGAGGTTCAGCGAGTCAGAAACACGTTTCTTCTAGGAGCTGCGTTGGGATATTCCCGAGTGAATGGGACCATAGGCTGTACAGAGAAATATCTGCTCCTAAAACCAAAAGGGTGCTATCTAACTGAATGGTTGTCAATGTGTGCATTCAACTGACAGAGTTAAACTCACGTGTGGATTCAGCGGTTTGCAAACCCTTTCTGTGCAGAATCCCAAAACCGGTATTTCCAGCCCAATGCCGGCATCCGTCCTAAACAGCAGGAAACTTCGTCTAAAACTCAGGAGAAACGTTTCCTTGAAACTGCTCTGCTGTGCGTTCGTTCACCTAAGAGAGTTGAATCTATGTTGAGATTCAGCGAGTCAGAAACACGTTTCTTCTAGGAGCTTCGTTGGGATATTCCCGAGTGAATGGGACCATAGGCTGTACAGAGAAATATCTGCTTCTAAAACCAAAACGGAGCTATCAAACTGAATTTTTGTCAATGTGTGCATTCAACTGACAGAGTTAAACTCACGTGTGGCTACAGCGGTGTGCAAACCCTTTCTGTGCAGAATCCCAAAACCGTTATTTCCAGCCCAATGCCGGCATACGTACTAAACAGCAGGAAACTTCGTCTAAAACTCAGGAGAAACGTTTCCTTGAAACTGCTCTGCTGTGCGTTCGTTCACCTAAGAGAGTTGAATCTATGTTGAGATTCAGCGAGTCAGAAACACGTGTCTTCTAGGAGCTGCGTTGGGATATTCGCGAGTGAATGGGACCATAGGCTGTACAGAGAAATATCTGCTACTAAAACCAAAAGGGTGCTATCTAACTGAATGGTTGTCAATGTGTGCATTCAACTGACAGAGTTAAACTCAGATTTGGATTCAGCGGTTTGCAAAGCCTTTCGGTGCAGAATCCCAAAACCGGTATTTCCAGCCCAATGCTGTCATCCGAACTAAACAGCAGGAAATTTCGTCTAAAACTCAGGAGAAACGTTTCCTTGAAACTGCTCTGCTGTGCGTTCGTTCACCTAAGAGAGTTGAATCTATGTTGAGATTCAGCGAGTCAGAAACACGTTTCTTCTAGGAGCTGCGTTGGGATATTCCCGAGTGAATGGGACCATAGGCTGTACAGAGAAATATCTGCTCCTAAAACCAAAAGGGTGCTATCTAACTGAATGGTTGTCAATGTGTGCATTCAACTGACAGAGTTAAACTCACGTTTGGATTCAGCGGTTTACAAACCCTTTTTGTGCAGAATCCCAAAACCGGTAATTCCAGCTCACTGCCGGCAAACGTACTAAACAGCAGGAAACTTCGTCTAAAACTCAGGAGAAACGTTTCCGTGAAACTGCTCTGCTGTGCGTTCGTTCACCTAAGAGAGTTGAATCTATGTTGAGATTCAGCGAGTCAGAAACACGTTTCTTCTAGGAGCTGCGTTGGGATATTCCCGAGTGAATGGGACCATAGGCTGTACAGAGAAATATCCGCTTCTAAAACCAAAGCGGAGCTTTCTAACTGAATGGTTGTCAATGTGTGCATTCAACTGACAGAGTTAAACTCACGTGTGGTTTCAGCGGTTTGCAGACCGTTTCTGTGCAGAATCCCAAAACCGGTATTTCCAGCCCAATGCCGGCATACGTACTAAACAGCAGGAAACTTCGTCTAAAACTCAGGAGAAAAGTTTCCTTGAAACTGCTCTGCTGTGCGTTCATTCACCTACGAGAGTTGAATCTATGTTGAGATTCAGAGAGTCAGAAACACGTTTCTTCTAGGAGCTGCGTTGGGATATTCCCGAGTGAATGTGACCATAGGCTGTACAGAGAAATATCTGCTTCTAAAACCAAAACGGAGCTATCAAACTGAATTTTTGTCAATGTGTGCATTCAACTGACAGAGTTAAACTCACGTGTGGATTCAGTGGTGTGCAAACCCTTTCTGTGCAGAATCCCAAAACCGTTATTTCCAGCCCAATGCCGGCATACGTACTAAACAGCAGGAAACTTCGTCTAAAACTCAGGAGAAACGTTTCCTTGAAACTGCTCTGCTGTGCGTTCGTTCACCTAAGAGAGTTGAATCTATGTTGAGATTCAGCGAGTCAGAAACACGTGTCTTCTAGGAGCTGCGTTGGGATATTCGCGAGTGAATGGGACCATAGGCTGTACAGAGAAATATCTGCTCCTAAAACCAAAAGGGTGCTATCTAACTGAATGGTTGTCAATGTGTGCATTCAACTGACAGAGTTAAACTCAAGTTTGGATTCAGCGGTTTGCAAAGCCTTTCGGTGCAGAATCCCAAAACCGGTATTTCCAGCCCAATGCTGGCATCCGTACTAAACAGCAGGAAATTTCGTCTAAAACTCAGGAGAAACGTTTCCTTGAAACTGCTCTGCTGTGCGTTCGTTCACCTAAGAGAGTTGAATCTATGTTGAGATTCAGCGAGTCCGAAACACGTTTCTTCTAGGAGCTGCGTTGGGATATTCCCGAGTGAATGGGACCATAGGCTGTACAGAGAAATATCTGCTCCTAAAACCAAAAGGGTGCTATCTAACTGAATGGTTGTCAATGTGTGCATTCAACTGACAGAGTTAAACTCACGTGTGGATTCAGCGGTTTGCAAACCCTTTCTGTGCAGAATCCCAAAACCGGTATTTCCAGCCCAATGCCGGCATCCGTCCTAAACAGCAGGAAACTTCGTCTAAAACTCAGGAGAAACGTTTCCTTGAAACTGCTCTGCTGTGCGTTCGTTCACCTAAGAGAGTTGAATCTATGTTGAGATTCAGCGAGTCAGAAACACGTTTCTTCTAGGAGCTTCGTTGGGATATTCCCGAGTGAATGGGACCATAGGCTGTACAGAGAAATATCTGCTTCTAAAACCAAAACGGAGCTATCAAACTGAATTTTTGTCAATGTGTGCATTCAACTGACAGAGTTAAACTCACGTGTGGCTACAGCGGTGTGCAAACCCTTTCTGTGCAGAATCCCAAAACCGTTATTTCCAGCCCAATGCCGGCATACGTACTAAACAGCAGGAAACTTCGTCTAAAACTCAGGAGAAACGTTTCCTTGAAACTGCTCTGCTGTGCGTTCGTTCACCTAAGAGAGTTGAATCTATGTTGAGATTCAGCGAGTCAGAAACACGTGTCTTCTAGGAGCTGCGTTGGGATATTCGCGAGTGAATGGGACCATAGGCTGTACAGAGAAATATCTGCTACTAAAACCAAAAGGGTGCTATCTAACTGAATGGTTGTCAATGTGTGCATTCAACTGACAGAGTTAAACTCAGATTTGGATTCAGCGGTTTGCAAAGCCTTTCGGTGCAGAATCCCAAAACCGGTATTTCCAGCCCAATGCTGTCATCCGAACTAAACAGCAGGAAATTTCGTCTAAAACTCAGGAGAAACGTTTCCTTGAAACTGCTCTGCTGTGCGTTCGTTCACCTAAGAGAGTTGAATCTATGTTGAGATTCAGCGAGTCAGAAACACGTTTCTTCTAGGAGCTGCGTTGGGATATTCCCGAGTGAATGGGACCATAGGCTGTACAGAGAAATATCTGCTCCTAAAACCAAAAGGGTGCTATCTAACTGAATGGTTGTCAATGTGTGCATTCAACTGACAGAGTTAAACTCACGTTTGGATTCAGCGGTTTACAAACCCTTTTTGTGCAGAATCCCAAAACCGGTAATTCCAGCTCACTGCCGGCAAACGTACTAAACAGCAGGAAACTTCATCTAAAACTCAGGAGAAACGTTTCCGTGAAACTGCTCTGCTGTGCGTTCGTTCACCTAAGAGAGTTGAATCTATGTTGAGATTCAGCGAGTCAGAAACACGTTTCTTCTAGGAGCTGCGTTGGGATATTCCCGAGTGAATGGGACCATAGGCTGTACAGAGAAATATCCGCTTCTAAAACCAAAGCGGAGCTTTCTAACTGAATGGTTGTCAATGTGTGCATTCAACTGACAGAGTTAAACTCACGTGTGGTTTCAGCGGTTTGCAGACCGTTTCTGTGCAGAATCCCAAAACCGGTATTTCCAGCCCAATGCCGGCATACGTACTAAACAGCAGGAAACTTCGTCTAAAACTCAGGAGAAAAGTTTCCTTGAAACTGCTCTGCTGTGCGTTCATTCACCTACGAGAGTTGAATCTATGTTGAGATTCAGAGAGTCAGAAACACGTTTCTTCTAGGAGCTGCGTTGGGATATTCCCGAGTGAATGTGACCATAGGCTGTACAGAGAAATATCTGCTTCTAAAACCAAAACGGAGCTATCAAACTGAATTTTTGTCAATGTGTGCATTCAACTGACAGAGTTAAACTCACGTGTGGATTCAGTGGTGTGCAAACCCTTTCTGTGCAGAATCCCAAAACCGTTATTTCCAGCCCAATGCCGGCATACGTACTAAACAGCAGGAAACTTCGTCTAAAACTCAGGAGAAACGTTTCCTTGAAACTGCTCTGCTGTGCGTTCGTTCACCTAAGAGAGTTGAATCTATGTTGAGATTCAGCGAGTCAGAAACACGTGTCTTCTAGGAGCTGCGTTGGGATATTCGCGAGTGAATGGGACCATAGGCTGTACAGAGAAATATCTGCTCCTAAAACCAAAAGGGTGCTATCTAACTGAATGGTTGTCAATGTGTGCATTCAACTGACAGAGTTAAACTCAAGTTTGGATTCAGCGGTTTGCAAAGCCTTTCGGTGCAGAATCCCAAAACCGGTATTTCCAGCCCAATGCTGGCATCCGTACTAAACAGCAGGAAATTTCGTCTAAAACTCAGGAGAAACGTTTCCTTGAAACTGCTCTGCTGTGCGTTCGTTCACCTAAGAGAGTTGAATCTATGTTGAGATTCAGCGAGTCCGAAACACGTTTCTTCTAGGAGCTGCGTTGGGATATTCCCGAGTGAATGGGACCATAGGCTGTACAGAGAAATATCTGCTCCTAAAACCAAAAGGGTGCTATCTAACTGAATGGTTGTCAATGTGTGCATTCAACTGACAGAGTTAAACTCACGTGTGGATTCAGCGGTTTGCAAACCCTTTCTGTGCAGAATCCCAAAACCGGTATTTCCAGCCCAATGCCGGCATCCGTCCTAAACAGCAGGAAACTTCGTCTAAAACTCAGGAGAAACGTTTCCTTGAAACTGCTCTGCTGTGCGTTCGTTCACCTAAGAGAGTTGAATCTATGTTGAGATTCAGCGAGTCAGAAACACGTTTCTTCTAGGAGCTTCGTTGGGATATTCCCGAGTGAATGGGACCATAGGCTGTACAGAGAAATATCTGCTTCTAAAACCAAAACGGAGCTATCAAACTGAATTTTTGTCAATGTGTGCATTCAACTGACAGAGTTAAACTCACGTGTGGCTACAGCGGTGTGCAAACCCTTTCTGTGCAGAATCCCAAAACCGTTATTTCCAGCCCAATGCCGGCATACGTACTAAACAGCAGGAAACTTCGTCTAAAACTCAGGAGAAACGTTTCCTTGAAACTGCTCTGCTGTGCGTTCGTTCACCTAAGAGAGTTGAATCTATGTTGAGATTCAGCGAGTCAGAAACACGTGTCTTCTAGGAGCTGCGTTGGGATATTCGCGAGTGAATGGGACCATAGGCTGTACAGAGAAATATCTGCTACTAAAACCAAAAGGGTGCTATCTAACTGAATGGTTGTCAATGTGTGCATTCAACTGACAGAGTTAAACTCAGATTTGGATTCAGCGGTTTGCAAAGCCTTTCGGTGCAGAATCCCAAAACCGGTATTTCCAGCCCAATGCTGTCATCCGAACTAAACAGCAGGAAATTTCGTCTAAAACTCAGGAGAAACGTTTCCTTGAAACTGCTCTGCTGTGCGTTCGTTCACCTAAGAGAGTTGAATCTATGTTGAGATTCAGCGAGTCAGAAACACGTTTCTTCTAGGAGCTGCGTTGGGATATTCCCGAGTGAATGGGACCATAGGCTGTACAGAGAAATATCTGCTCCTAAAACCAAAAGGGTGCTATCTAACTGAATGGTTGTCAATGTGTGCATTCAACTGACAGAGTTAAACTCACGTTTGGATTCAGCGGTTTACAAACCCTTTTTGTGCAGAATCCCAAAACCGGTAATTCCAGCTCACTGCCGGCAAACGTACTAAACAGCAGGAAACTTCATCTAAAACTCAGGAGAAACGTTTCCGTGAAACTGCTCTGCTGTGCGTTCGTTCACCTAAGAGAGTTGAATCTATGTTGAGATTCAGCGAGTCAGAAACACGTTTCTTCTAGGAGCTGCGTTGGGATATTCCCGAGTGAATGGGACCATAGGCTGTACAGAGAAATATCCGCTTCTAAAACCAAAGCGGAGCTTTCTAACTGAATGGTTGTCAATGTGTGCATTCAACTGACAGAGTTAAACTCACGTGTGGTTTCAGCGGTTTGCAGACCGTTTCTGTGCAGAATCCCAAAACCGGTATTTCCAGCCCAATGCCGGCATACGTACTAAACAGCAGGAAACTTCGTCTAAAACTCAGGAGAAAAGTTTCCTTGAAACTGCTCTGCTGTGCGTTCATTCACCTACGAGAGTTGAATCTATGTTGAGATTCAGAGAGTCAGAAACACGTTTCTTCTAGGAGCTGCGTTGGGATATTCCCGAGTGAATGTGACCATAGGCTGTACAGAGAAATATCTGCTTCTAAAACCAAAACGGAGCTATCAAACTGAATTTTTGTCAATGTGTGCATTCAACTGACAGAGTTAAACTCACGTGTGGATTCAGTGGTGTGCAAACCCTTTCTGTGCAGAATCCCAAAACCGTTATTTCCAGCCCAATGCCGGCATACGTACTAAACAGCAGGAAACTTCGTCTAAAACTCAGGAGAAACGTTTCCTTGAAACTGCTCTGCTGTGCGTTCGTTCACCTAAGAGAGTTGAATCTATGTTGAGATTCAGCGAGTCAGAAACACGTGTCTTCTAGGAGCTGCGTTGGGATATTCGCGAGTGAATGGGACCATAGGCTGTACAGAGAAATATCTGCTCCTAAAACCAAAAGGGTGCTATCTAACTGAATGGTTGTCAATGTGTGCATTCAACTGACAGAGTTAAACTCAAGTTTGGATTCAGCGGTTTGCAAAGCCTTTCGGTGCAGAATCCCAAAACCGGTATTTCCAGCCCAATGCTGGCATCCGTACTAAACAGCAGGAAATTTCGTCTAAAACTCAGGAGAAACGTTTCCTTGAAACTGCTCTGCTGTGCGTTCGTTCACCTAAGAGAGTTGAATCTATGTTGAGATTCAGCGAGTCCGAAACACGTTTCTTCTAGGAGCTGCGTTGGGATATTCCCGAGTGAATGGGACCATAGGCTGTACAGAGAAATATCTGCTCCTAAAACCAAAAGGGTGCTATCTAACTGAATGGTTGTCAATGTGTGCATTCAACTGACAGAGTTAAACTCACGTGTGGATTCAGCGGTTTGCAAACCCTTTCTGTGCAGAATCCCAAAACCGGTATTTCCAGCCCAATGCCGGCATCCGTCCTAAACAGCAGGAAACTTCGTCTAAAACTCAGGAGAAACGTTTCCTTGAAACTGCTCTGCTGTGCGTTCGTTCACCTAAGAGAGTTGAATCTATGTTGAGATTCAGCGAGTCAGAAACACGTTTCTTCTAGGAGCTTCGTTGGGATATTCCCGAGTGAATGGGACCATAGGCTGTACAGAGAAATATCTGCTTCTAAAACCAAAACGGAGCTATCAAACTGAATTTTTGTCAATGTGTGCATTCAACTGACAGAGTTAAACTCACGTGTGGCTACAGCGGTGTGCAAACCCTTTCTGTGCAGAATCCCAAAACCGTTATTTCCAGCCCAATGCCGGCATACGTACTAAACAGCAGGAAACTTCGTCTAAAACTCAGGAGAAACGTTTCCTTGAAACTGCTCTGCTGTGCGTTCGTTCACCTAAGAGAGTTGAATCTATGTTGAGATTCAGCGAGTCAGAAACACGTGTCTTCTAGGAGCTGCGTTGGGATATTCGCGAGTGAATGGGACCATAGGCTGTACAGAGAAATATCTGCTACTAAAACCAAAAGGGTGCTATCTAACTGAATGGTTGTCAATGTGTGCATTCAACTGACAGAGTTAAACTCAGATTTGGATTCAGCGGTTTGCAAAGCCTTTCGGTGCAGAATCCCAAAACCGGTATTTCCAGCCCAATGCTGTCATCCGAACTAAACAGCAGGAAATTTCGTCTAAAACTCAGGAGAAACGTTTCCTTGAAACTGCTCTGCTGTGCGTTCGTTCACCTAAGAGAGTTGAATCTATGTTGAGATTCAGCGAGTCAGAAACACGTTTCTTCTAGGAGCTGCGTTGGGATATTCCCGAGTGAATGGGACCATAGGCTGTACAGAGAAATATCTGCTCCTAAAACCAAAAGGGTGCTATCTAACTGAATGGTTGTCAATGTGTGCATTCAACTGACAGAGTTAAACTCACGTTTGGATTCAGCGGTTTACAAACCCTTTTTGTGCAGAATCCCAAAACCGGTAATTCCAGCTCACTGCCGGCAAACGTACTAAACAGCAGGAAACTTCGTCTAAAACTCAGGAGAAACGTTTCCGTGAAACTGCTCTGCTGTGCGTTCGTTCACCTAAGAGAGTTGAATCTATGTTGAGATTCAGCGAGTCAGAAACACGTTTCTTCTAGGAGCTGCGTTGGGATATTCCCGAGTGAATGGGACCATAGGCTGTACAGAGAAATATCCGCTTCTAAAACCAAAGCGGAGCTTTCTAACTGAATGGTTGTCAATGTGTGCATTCAACTGACAGAGTTAAACTCACGTGTGGTTTCAGCGGTTTGCAGACCGTTTCTGTGCAGAATCCCAAAACCGGTATTTCCAGCCCAATGCCGGCATACGTACTAAACAGCAGGAAACTTCGTCTAAAACTCAGGAGAAAAGTTTCCTTGAAACTGCTCTGCTGTGCGTTCATTCACCTACGAGAGTTGAATCTATGTTGAGATTCAGAGAGTCAGAAACACGTTTCTTCTAGGAGCTGCGTTGGGATATTCCCGAGTGAATGTGACCATAGGCTGTACAGAGAAATATCTGCTTCTAAAACCAAAACGGAGCTATCAAACTGAATTTTTGTCAATGTGTGCATTCAACTGACAGAGTTAAACTCACGTGTGGATTCAGTGGTGTGCAAACCCTTTCTGTGCAGAATCCCAAAACCGTTATTTCCAGCCCAATGCCGGCATACGTACTAAACAGCAGGAAACTTCGTCTAAAACTCAGGAGAAACGTTTCCTTGAAACTGCTCTGCTGTGCGTTCGTTCACCTAAGAGAGTTGAATCTATGTTGAGATTCAGCGAGTCAGAAACACGTGTCTTCTAGGAGCTGCGTTGGGATATTCGCGAGTGAATGGGACCATAGGCTGTACAGAGAAATATCTGCTCCTAAAACCAAAAGGGTGCTATCTAACTGAATGGTTGTCAATGTGTGCATTCAACTGACAGAGTTAAACTCAAGTTTGGATTCAGCGGTTTGCAAAGCCTTTCGGTGCAGAATCCCAAAACCGGTATTTCCAGCCCAATGCTGGCATCCGTACTAAACAGCAGGAAATTTCGTCTAAAACTCAGGAGAAACGTTTCCTTGAAACTGCTCTGCTGTGCGTTCGTTCACCTAAGAGAGTTGAATCTATGTTGAGATTCAGCGAGTCCGAAACACGTTTCTTCTAGGAGCTGCGTTGGGATATTCCCGAGTGAATGGGACCATAGGCTGTACAGAGAAATATCTGCTCCTAAAACCAAAAGGGTGCTATCTAACTGAATGGTTGTCAATGTGTGCTTTCAACTGACAGAGTTAAACTCACGTTTGGATTCAGCGGTTTACAAACCCTTTTTGTGCAGAATCCCAAAACCGGTAATTACAGCTCAATGCCGGCATACGTACTAAACAGCAGGAAACTTCGTCTAAAACTCAGGAGAAACGTTTCCTTGAAACTGCTCTGCTGTGCGTTCGTTCACCTAAGAGAGTTGAATCTATGTTGAGATTCAGCGAGTCAGAAACACGTTTCTTCTAGGAGCTGCGTTGGGATATTCCCGAGTGAATGGGACCATAGGCTGTACAGAGAAATATCTGCTTCTAAAACCAAAAGGGTGCTATCAACCTGAATGGTTGTCAATGTGTGCATTCAACTGACAGAGTTAAACTCACGTGTGGATTCAGCGGTTTGCAAACGCTTTCTGTGCAGAATCCCAAAACCGGTATTTCCAGCCCAATGCCGGCATCCGTACTAAACAGCAGGAAACTTCGTCTAAAACTCAGGAGAAACGTTTCCATGAAACTGCTCTGCTGTGCGTTCGTTCACCTAAGAGAGTTGAATCTATGTTGAGATTCAGCGAGTCAGAAACACGTTTCTTCTAGGAGCTGCGTTGGGATATTCCCGAGTGAATGGGACCATAGGCTGTACAGAGAAATATCTGCTTCTAAAACCAAAACGGAGCTATCTAACAGGATGGTTGTCAATGTGTGCATTCAACTGACAGAGTTAAACTCACGTGTGGATTCAGCGGTTTGCAAACCCTTTCTTTGCAGAATCCCAAAACCGGTATTTCCAGCCCAATGCCGGCATCCGTACTCAGCAGCAGGAAACTTTGTCTAAAACTCAGGAGAAACGTTTCCTTCAAACTGCTCTGCTGTGCGTTCGTTCACCTAAGAGAGTTGAATCTATGTTGAGATTCAGCGAGTCAGAAACACGTTTCTTCTAGGAGCTGCGTTGGGATATTCCCGAGTGAATGGGACCATAGGCTGTACAGAGAAATATCCGCTTCTAAAACCAAAACGGAGCTTTCTAACTGAATGGTTGTCAATGTGTGCATTCAACTGACAGAGTTAAACTCACATGTGGATTCAGCGGTTTTCAAACCCTTTCTGTGCAGAATCCCAAAACCGGTATTTCCAGCCCAATGCCGGCATACGTACTAAACTGCAGGAAACTTCGTCTAAAACTCAGGGGAAACGTTTCCTTGAAACTGCTCTGCTGTGCCTTCGTTCACCTTAGAGACTTGAATCTATGTTGAGATTCAGCGAGTCAGAAACACGTTTCTTCCAGGAGCTGCGTGAGGATATTCCCGAGTGAATGGGACCATAGGCTGTACAGAAAAATATCTGCTTCTAAAACCAAAACGGAGCTATCTAACTGAATGGTTGTCAATGTGTGCATTCAACTGACAGAGTTAAACTCACGTGTGGATTCAGTGGTTTGCAAACCCTTTCTGTGCAGAATCCCAAAACCGGTATTTCCAGCCCAATGCCGGCATACGTACTAAACAGCAGGAAACTTCGTCTAAAACTCAGGAGAAACGTTTCCTTGAAACTGCTCTGCTGTGCGTTCGTTCACTTAAGAGAGTTGAATCTATGTTGAGATTCAGCGAGTCAGAAACACGTTTCTTCTAGGAGCTGCGTTGGGATATTTCCGAGTGAATGGGACCGTAGTCTGTACAGAGAAATATCTGCTTCTAAAACCAAAACGGAGCTATGTAACTGCATGGTTGTCAATGTGTGCATTCAACTGACAAAGTTAAACTCACGTGTGGATTCAGCGGTTTGCAAACCCTTTCTGTGCAGAATCCCAAAACCGGTATTTCCAGCCCAATGCCGGCATCCGTACTAAACAGCAGGAAACTTCGTCTAAAACTCAGGAGAAACGTTTCCTTGAAACTGCTCTGCTGTGCGTTCGTTCACCTAAGAGAGTTGAATATATGTTGAGATTCAGCGAGTCAGAAACACGTTTCTTCTAGGTGCTGCGTTGGGATATTCCCGAGTGAATGGGACCATAGGCTGTACAGAGAAATATCTGTTTCTAAAAACAAAACGGAGCCATGTAACTGAATGGTTGTCAATTTGTGCATTCAACTGACAGAGATAAAGTCACGTGTGGATTCAGCGGTTTGCAAACCCTTTCTGTGCAGAATCCCAAAACCGGTATTTCCAGCCCAATGCCGACATACGTACTAAACAGCAGGAAACTTCGTCTAAAACTCAGGAGAAACGTTTCCTTGAAACTGCTCTGCTGTGCGTTCGTTCACCTAAGAGAGTTGAATCTATGTTGAGATTCAGCGAGTCAGAAACACGTTTCTTCCAGGAGCTGCGTTGGGATATTCCCGAGTGAATGGGACCATAGGCTGTACAGAGAAATATCTGCTTCTAAAACCAAAAGGGTGCTATCAAACTGAATGGTTGTCAATGTGTGCATTCAACTGACAGAGTTAAACTCACGTGTGGATTCAGCGGTTTGCAGCCCCTTTCTGTGCAGAATCCCAAAACCGGTATTTCCAGCCCAATGCCGGCATACGTACTAAACAGCAGGAGACTTCGTCTAAAACTCAGGAGAAAAGTTTCCTTGAAACTGCTCTGCTGTGCGTTCGTTCACCTAAGAGAATTGAATCTATGTTGAGATTCAGCGAGTCAGAAACACGTTTCTTCTAGGAGCTGCGTTGGGATATTCCCGAGTGAATGGGACCATAGGCTGTACAGAGAAATATCTGCTTCTAAAACCAAAACGGAGCTACCTCACTGAATGGTTGTCAGTGTGTGCATTCAACTGACAGACTTAAACTCACGTGTGGATTCAGTGGTTTGCAAACCATTTCTGTGCGGAATCCCAAAACCGGAATTTCCAGCCCAATGCTGGCATACGTACTAAACAGCAGGAAACTTCGTCTAAAACTCAGCAGAAACGTTTATTTGAAACTGCTCTGCTGTGCGTTCGTTCACCTAAGAGAGTTGAATCTATGTTGAGATTCAGCGAGTCAGAAACACGTTTCTTCTAGGAGCTGCGTTGGGATATTCCAGAGTGAATGGGACCATAGTCTGTACAGAGAAATATCTGCTTCTAAAAACAAAACGGAGGTATCTAACTGGATGGTTGTCAATGTGTGCATTCAACTGACAAAGTTAAACTCACGTGTGGATTCAGCGGTTTGCAAACCCTTTCTGTGCAGAATCCCAAAACCGGTATTTGCAGCCCAATGCCGGCATACGTACTAAACTGCAGGAAACTTCGTCTAAAACTCAGGAGAAACGTTTCCTTGAAACTGCTCTGCTGTGCGTTCGTTCACCTAAGAGAGTTGAATCTATGTTGAGATTCAGCGAGTCAGAAACACGTTTCTTCCAGGAGCTGCGTTGGGATATTCCCGAGTGAATGGGACCATAGGCTGTACAGAGAAATATCTGCTTCTAAAACCAAAACGGAGCTATCTAACTGGATGGTTGTCAATGTGTGCATTCAACTGACAGAGTTAAACTCACGTGTGGATTCAGCGGTTTGCAAAACCTTTCTGTGCAGAATCCCAAAACCGGTATTTCCAGGCCAATGCCGGCATACGTACTAAACAGCAGGAAACTTCGTCTAAAACTCAGGAGAAACGTTTCTTTGAAACTGTTCTGCTGTGCGTTCGTTCACCTAAGAGAGTTGAATCTATGTTGAGATTCAGCGAGTCAGAAACACGTTTCTTCTAGGAGCTGCGTTGGGATATTCCCTTGTGAATGGGACCATAGGCTGTACAGAGAAATATCTGCTCCTAAAACCAAAAGGGTACTATCTAACTGAATGGTTGTCAATGTGTGCATTCAACTGACAGAGTTAAACTCACGTTTGGATTCAGCGGTTTACAAACCCTTTCTGTGCAGAATCCCAAAACCGGTAATTCCAACTCAATGCCTTCATATGTACTAAACTGCAGGAAACTTCGTCTAAAACTCAGGAGAAACGTTTCCTTGAAACTGCTCTGCTGTGCGTTCGTTCACCTAAGAGAGTTGAATCTATGTTGAGATTCAACGAGTCAGAAACACGTTTCTTCTAGGAGCTGCGTTGGGATATTCCCGAGTGAATGGGACCATAGGCTGTACAGAGAAATATCTGCTTCTAAAACCAAAACGGAGCTATCTAACTGGATGGTTGTCAATGTGTGCATTCAACTGACAAAGTTAAACTCACCTGTGGATTCAGCGGTTTGCAAACCCTTTCTGTGCAGAATCCCAAAACCGTTATTTCCAGCCCAATGCCGGCATCCGTACTAAACAGCAGGAAACTTCGTCTAAAACTCAGGAGAAACGTTTACTTGAAACTGCTCTGCTGTGCGTTCGTTCACCTAAGAGAGTTGAATCTATGTTGAGATTCAGCGAGTCAGAAGCACGTTTCTTCTAAGAGCTGCGATGGGATATTCCCGAGTGAATGGGACCATAGGCTGTACAGAGAAATATCTGCTTCTAAAACCAAAAGGGTGCTATCAAACTGAATGGTTGTCAATGTGTGCATTCAACTGACAGAGTTAAACTCACGTGTGGATTCAGCGGTTTGCAAACCCTTTCTGTGCAGAATCCCAAAACCGGTATTTCCAGCCCAATGCCGGCATCCGTACTAAACAGCAGGAAACTTCGTCTAAAACTCTGGAGAAACGTTTCTTTGAAACTGCTCTGCTGTGCGTTCGTTCACCTAAGAGAGTTGAATCTATGTTGAGATTCAGCGAGTCAGAAGCACGTTTCTTCTAAGAGCTGCGATGGGATATTCCCGAGTGAATGGGACCATAGGCTGTACAGAGAAATATCTGCTTCTAAAACCAAAAGGGTGCTATCAAACTGAATGGTTGTCAATGTGTGCATTCAACTGACAGAGTTAAACTCACGTGTGGATTCAGCGGTTTGCAAATCCTTTCTGTGCAGAATCCCAAAACCGGTATTTCCAGCCCAATGCCGGCATCCGTACTAAACAGCAGGAAACTTCGTCTAAAACTCTGGAGAAACGTTTCTTTGAAACTGCTCTGCTGTGCGTTCGTTCACCTAAGAGAGTTGAATCTATGTTGAGATTCAGCGAGTCAGAAACACGTTTCTTCTAGGAGCTGCGTTGGGATATTCCCGAGTGAATGGGACCATAGGCTGTACAGAGAAATATCTGCTTCTAAAACCAAAACGGAGCTATCTAACTGAATGGTTGTCAATGTGTGCATTCAACTGACAGAGTTAATCTCACGTGTGGATTCAGCGGTTTGCAAACCCTTTCTTTGCAGAATCCCAAAACCGGTATTTCCAGCCCAATGCCGGCATCCGTACTAAACAGCAGGAAACTTCGTCTAAAACTCAGGAGAAACGTTTCCTTAAAACTGCTCTGCTGTGCGTTCGTTCACCTAAGAGAGTTGAATCTATGTTGAGATTCAGCGAGTCAGAAACACGTTTCTTCTAGGAGCTGCGTTGGGATATTCCCGAGTGAATGGGACCATAGGCTGTACAGAGAAATATCCGCTTCTAAAACCAAAACGGAGCTTTCTAACTGAATGGTTGTCAATGTGTGCATTCAACTGACAGAGTTAAACTCACATGTGGATTCAGGGGTTTCCAAACCCTTTCTGTGCAGAATCCCAAAACCGGTATTTCCAGCCCAATGCCGGCATACGTACTAAACTGCAGGAAACTTCGTCTAAAACTCAGGGGAAACGTTTCCCTGAAACTGCTCTGCTGTGCCTTCGTTCACCTTAGAGACTTGAATCTATGTTGAGATTCAGCGAGTCAGAAACACGTTTCTTCCAGGAGCTGCGTGAGGATATTCCCGAGTGAATGGGACCATAGGCTGTACAGAAAAATATCTGCTTCTAAAACCAAAACGGAGCTATCTAACTGAATGGTTGTCAATGTGTGCATTCAACTGACAGAGTTAAACTCACGTGTGGATTCAGTGGTTTGCAAACCCTTTCTGTGCAGAATCCCAAAACCGGTATTTCCAGCCCAATGCCGGCATACGTACTAAACAGCAGGAAACTTCGTCTAAAACTCAGGAGAAACGTTTCCTTGAAACTGCTCTGCTGTGCGTTCGTTCACTTAAGAGAGTTGAATCTATGTTGAGATTCAGCGAGTCAGAAACACGTTTCTTCTAGGAGCTGCGTTGGGATATTCCCGAGTGAATGGGACCGTAGTCTGTACAGAGAAATATCTGCTTCTAAAACCAAAACGGAGCTATGTAACTGCATGGTTGTCAATGTGTGCATTCAACTGACAAAGTTAAACTCACGTGTGGATTCAGCGGTTTGCAAACCCTTTCTGTGCAGAATCCCAAAACCGGTATTTCCAGCCCAATGCCGGCATCCGTACTAAACAGCAGGAAACTTCGTCTAAAACTCAGGAGAAACGTTTCCTTGAAACTGCTCTGCTGTACGTTCGTTCACCTAAGAGAGTTGAATATATGTTGAGATTCAGCGAGTCAGAAACACGTTTCTTCTAGGTCCTGCGTTGGGATATTCCCGAGTGAATGGGACCATAGGCTGTACAGAGAAATATCTGTTTCTAAAAACAAAACGGAGCCATGTAACTGAATGGTTGTCAATGTGTGCATTCAACTGACAGAGATAAAGTCACGTGTGGATTCAGCGGTTTGCAAACCCTTTCTGTGCAGAATCCCAAAACCGGTATTTCCAGCCCAATGCCGGCATACGTACTAAACAGCAGGAAACTTCGTCTAAAACTCAGGAGAAACGTTTCCTTGAAACTGCTCTGCTGTGCGTTCGTTCACCTAAGAGAGTTGAATCTATGTTGAGATTCAGCGAGTCAGAAACACGTTTCTTCCAGGAGCTGCGTTGGGATATTCAAGAGTGAATGGGACCATAGGCTGTACAGAGAAATATCTGCTTCTAAAACCAAAAGGGTGCTATCAAACTGAATGGTTGTCAATGTGTGCATTCAACTGACAGAGTTAAACTCACGTGTGGATTCAGCGGTTTGCAACCCCTTTCTGTGCAGAATCCCAAAACCGCTATTTCCAGCCCAATGCCGGCATACGTACTAAACAGCAGGAAACTTCGTCTAAAACTCAGGAGAAAAGTTTCCTTGAAACTGCTCTGCTGTGCGTTCGTTCACCTAAGAGAGTTGAATCTATGTTGAGATTCAGCGAGTCAGAAACACGTTTCTTCTAGGAGCTGCGTTGGGATATTCCCGAGTGAATGGGACCATAGGCTGTACAGAGAAATATCTGCTTCTAAAACCAAAACGGAGCTACCTCACTGAATGGTTGTCAGTGTGTGCATTCAACTGACAGAGTTAAACTCACGTGTGGATTCAGTGGTTTGCAAACCATTTCTGTGCGGAATCCCAAAACCGGAATTTCCAGCCCAATGCCGGCATACGTACTAAACAGCAGGAAACTTCGTCTAAAACTCAGCAGAAACGTTTCCTTGAAACTGCTCTGCTGTGCGTTCGTTCACCTAAGATAGTTGAATCTATGTTGAGATTCAGCGAGTCAGAAACACGTTTCTTCTAGGAGCTGCGTTGGGATATTCCAGAGTGAATGGGACCATAGTCTGTACAGAGAAATATCTGCTTCTAAAAACAAAACGGAGCTATCTAACTGGATGGTTGTCAATGTGTGCATTCAACTGACAAAGTTAAACTCACGTGTGGATTCAGCGGTTTGCAAACCCTTTCTGTGCAGAATCCCAAAACCGGTATTTGCAGCCCAATGCCGGCATACGTACTAAACTGCAGGAAACTTCGTCTAAAACTCAGGAGAAACGTTTCCTTGAAACTGCTCTGCTGTGCGTTCGTTCACCTAAGAGAGTTGAATCTATGTTGAGATTCAGCGAGTCAGAAACACGTTTCTTCCAGGAGCTGCGTTGGGATATTCCCGAGTGAATGGGACCATAGGCTGTACAGAGAAATATCTGCTTCTAAAAACAAAACGGAGCTATCTAACTGGATAGTTGTCAATGTGTGCATTCAACTGACAAAGTTAAACTCACGTGTGTATTCAGTGGTTTGCAAACCCTTTCTGTGCAGAATCCCAAAACCGGTATTTCCAGCCCAATGCCGGCATACGTACTAAACTGCAGGAAACTTCGTCTAAAACTCTGGAGAAACGTTTCCTTGAAACTGCTCTGCTGTGCGTTCGTTCACCTAAGAGAGTTGAATCTACGTTGAGATTCAGCGAGTCAGAAACACGTTTCTTCCAGGAGCTGCGTTGGGATATTCCTGAGTGAATGGGACCGTAGTCTGTACAGAGAAATATCTGCTTCTAAAACCAAAACGGAGCTATGTAACTGCATGGTTGTCAATGTGTGCATTCAACTGACAAAGTTAAACTCACGTGTGGATTCAGCGGTTTGCAAACCCTTTCTGTGCAGAATCCCAAAACCGGTATTTCCAGCCCAATGCCGGCATCCGTACTAAACAGCAGGAAACTTCGTCTAAAACTCAGGAGAAACGTTTCCTTGAAACTGCTCTGCTGTGCGTTCGTTCACCTAAGAGAGTTGAATATATGTTGAGATTCAGCGAGTCAGAAACACGTTTCTTCTAGGTCCTGCGTTGGGATATTCCCGAGTGAATGGGACCATAGGCTGTACAGAGAAATATCTGTTTCTAAAAACAAAACGGAGCCATGTAACTGAATGGTTGTCAATGTGTGCATTCAACTGACAGAGATAAAGTCACGTGTGGATTCAGCGGTTTGCAAACCCTTTCTGTGCAGAATCCCAAAACCGGTATTTCCAGCCCAATGCCGGCATACGTACTAAACAGCAGGAAACTTCGTCTAAAACTCAGGAGAAACGTTTCCTTGAAACTGCTCTGCTGTGCGTTCGTTCACCTAAGAGAGTTGAATCTATGTTGAGATTCAGCGAGTCAGAAACACGTTTCTTCCAGGAGCTGCGTTGGGATATTCCCGAGTGAATGGGACCATAGGCTGTACAGAGAAATATCTGCTTCTAAAACCAAAAGGGTGCTATCAAACTGAATGGTTGTCAATGTGTGCATTCAACTGACAGAGTTAAACTCACGTGTGGATTCAGCGGTTTGCAAATCCTTTCTGTGCAGAATCCCAAAACCGGTATTTCCAGCCCAATGCCGGCATCCGTACTAAACAGCAGGAAACTTCGTCTAAAACTCTGGAGAAACGTTTCTTTGAAACTGCTCTGCTGTGCGTTCGTTCACCTAAGAGAGTTGAATCTATGTTGAGATTCAGCGAGTCAGAAACACGTTTCTTCTAGGAGCTGCGTTGGGATATTCCCGAGTGAATGGGACCATAGGCTGTACAGAGAAATATCTGCTTCTAAAACCAAAACGGAGCTATCTAACTGAATGGTTGTCAATGTGTGCATTCAACTGACAGAGTTAATCTCACGTGTGGATTCAGCGGTTTGCAAACCCTTTCTTTGCAGAATCCCAAAACCGGTATTTCCAGCCCAATGCCGGCATCCGTACTAAACAGCAGGAAACTTCGTCTAAAACTCAGGAGAAACGTTTCCTTAAAACTGCTCTGCTGTGCGTTCGTTCACCTAAGAGAGTTGAATCTATGTTGAGATTCAGCGAGTCAGAAACACGTTTCTTCTAGGAGCTGCGTTGGGATATTCCCGAGTGAATGGGACCATAGGCTGTACAGAGAAATATCCGCTTCTAAAACCAAAACGGAGCTTTCTAACTGAATGGTTGTCAATGTGTGCATTCAACTGACAGAGTTAAACTCACATGTGGATTCAGGGGTTTCCAAACCCTTTCTGTGCAGAATCCCAAAACCGGTATTTCCAGCCCAATGCCGGCATACGTACTAAACTGCAGGAAACTTCGTCTAAAACTCAGGGGAAACGTTTCCCTGAAACTGCTCTGCTGTGCCTTCGTTCACCTTAGAGACTTGAATCTATGTTGAGATTCAGCGAGTCAGAAACACGTTTCTTCCAGGAGCTGCGTGAGGATATTCCCGAGTGAATGGGACCATAGGCTGTACAGAAAAATATCTGCTTCTAAAACCAAAACGGAGCTATCTAACTGAATGGTTGTCAATGTGTGCATTCAACTGACAGAGTTAAACTCACGTGTGGATTCAGTGGTTTGCAAACCCTTTCTGTGCAGAATCCCAAAACCGGTATTTCCAGCCCAATGCCGGCATACGTACTAAACAGCAGGAAACTTCGTCTAAAACTCAGGAGAAACGTTTCCTTGAAACTGCTCTGCTGTGCGTTCGTTCACTTAAGAGAGTTGAATCTATGTTGAGATTCAGCGAGTCAGAAACACGTTTCTTCTAGGAGCTGCGTTGGGATATTCCCGAGTGAATGGGACCGTAGTCTGTACAGAGAAATATCTGCTTCTAAAACCAAAACGGAGCTATGTAACTGCATGGTTGTCAATGTGTGCATTCAACTGACAAAGTTAAACTCACGTGTGGATTCAGCGGTTTGCAAACCCTTTCTGTGCAGAATCCCAAAACCGGTATTTCCAGCCCAATGCCGGCATCCGTACTAAACAGCAGGAAACTTCGTCTAAAACTCAGGAGAAACGTTTCCTTGAAACTGCTCTGCTGTGCGTTCGTTCACCTAAGAGAGTTGAATATATGTTGAGATTCAGCGAGTCAGAAACACGTTTCTTCTAGGTCCTGCGTTGGGATATTCCCGAGTGAATGGGACCATAGGCTGTACAGAGAAATATCTGTTTCTAAAAACAAAACGGAGCCATGTAACTGAATGGTTGTCAATGTGTGCATTCAACTGACAGAGATAAAGTCACGTGTGGATTCAGCGGTTTGCAAACCCTTTCTGTGCAGAATCCCAAAACCGGTATTTCCAGCCCAATGCCGGCATACGTACTAAACAGCAGGAAACTTCGTCTAAAACTCAGGAGAAACGTTTCCTTGAAACTGCTCTGCTGTGCGTTCGTTCACCTAAGAGAGTTGAATCTATGTTGAGATTCAGCGAGTCAGAAACACGTTTCTTCCAGGAGCTGCGTTGGGATATTCAAGAGTGAATGGGACCATAGGCTGTACAGAGAAATATCTGCTTCTAAAACCAAAAGGGTGCTATCAAACTGAATGGTTGTCAATGTGTGCATTCAACTGACAGAGTTAAACTCACGTGTGGATTCAGCGGTTTGCAACCCCTTTCTGTGCAGAATCCCAAAACCGCTATTTCCAGCCCAATGCCGGCATACGTACTAAACAGCAGGAAACTTCGTCTAAAACTCAGGAGAAAAGTTTCCTTGAAACTGCTCTGCTGTGCGTTCGTTCACCTAAGAGAGTTGAATCTATGTTGAGATTCAGCGAGTCAGAAACACGTTTCTTCTAGGAGCTGCGTTGGGATATTCCCGAGTGAATGGGACCATAGGCTGTACAGAGAAATATCTGCTTCTAAAACCAAAACGGAGCTACCTCACTGAATGGTTGTCAGTGTGTGCATTCAACTGACAGAGTTAAACTCACGTGTGGATTCAGTGGTTTGCAAACCATTTCTGTGCGGAATCCCAAAACCGGAATTTCCAGCCCAATGCCGGCATACGTACTAAACAGCAGGAAACTTCGTCTAAAACTCAGCAGAAACGTTTCCTTGAAACTGCTCTGCTGTGCGTTCGTTCACCTAAGATAGTTGAATCTATGTTGAGATTCAGCGAGTCAGAAACACGTTTCTTCTAGGAGCTGCGTTGGGATATTCCAGAGTGAATGGGACCATAGTCTGTACAGAGAAATATCTGCTTCTAAAAACAAAACGGAGCTATCTAACTGGATGGTTGTCAATGTGTGCATTCAACTGACAAAGTTAAACTCACGTGTGGATTCAGCGGTTTGCAAACCCTTTCTGTGCAGAATCCCAAAACCGGTATTTGCAGCCCAATGCCGGCATACGTACTAAACTGCAGGAAACTTCGTCTAAAACTCAGGAGAAACGTTTCCTTGAAACTGCTCTGCTGTGCGTTCGTTCACCTAAGAGAGTTGAATCTATGTTGAGATTCAGCGAGTCAGAAACACGTTTCTTCCAGGAGCTGCGTTGGGATATTCCCGAGTGAATGGGACCATAGGCTGTACAGAGAAATATCTGCTTCTAAAAACAAAACGGAGCTATCTAACTGGATAGTTGTCAATGTGTGCATTCAACTGACAAAGTTAAACTCACGTGTGGATTCAGCGGTTTGCAAACCCTTTCTGTGCAGAATCCCAAAACCGGTATTTCCAGCCCAATGCCGGCATACGTACTAAACTGCAGGAAACTTCGTCTAAAACTCTGGAGAAACGTTTCCTTGAAACTGCTCTGCTGTGCGTTCGTTCACCTAAGAGAGTTGAATCTACGTTGAGATTCAGCGAGTCAGAAACACGTTTCTTCCAGGAGCTGCGTTGGGATATTCCTGAGTGAATGGGACCGTAGTCTGTACAGAGAAATATCTGCTTCTAAAACCAAAACGGAGCTATGTAACTGCATGGTTGTCAATGTGTGCATTCAACTGACAAAGTTAAACTCACGTGTGGATTCAGCGGTTTGCAAACCCTTTCTGTGCAGAATCCCAAAACCGGTATTTCCAGCCCAATGCCGGCATCCGTACTAAACAGCAGGAAACTTCGTCTAAAACTCAGGAGAAACGTTTCCTTGAAACTGCTCTGCTGTGCGTTCGTTCACCTAAGAGAGTTGAATATATGTTGAGATTCAGCGAGTCAGAAACACGTTTCTTCTAGGTCCTGCGTTGGGATATTCCCGAGTGAATGGGACCATAGGCTGTACAGAGAAATATCTGTTTCTAAAAACAAAACGGAGCCATGTAACTGAATGGTTGTCAATGTGTGCATTCAACTGACAGAGATAAAGTCACGTGTGGATTCAGCGGTTTGCAAACCCTTTCTGTGCAGAATCCCAAAACCGGTATTTCCAGCCCAATGCCGGCATACGTACTAAACAGCAGGAAACTTCGTCTAAAACTCAGGAGAAACGTTTCCTTGAAACTGCTCTGCTGTGCGTTCGTTCACCTAAGAGAGTTGAATCTATGTTGAGATTCAGCGAGTCAGAAACACGTTTCTTCCAGGAGCTGCGTTGGGATATTCCCGAGTGAATGGGACCATAGGCTGTACAGAGAAATATCTGCTTCTAAAACCAAAAGGGTGCTATCAAACTGAATGGTTGTCAATGTGTGCATTCAACTGACAGAGTTAAACTCACGTGTGGATTCAGCGGTTTGCAACCCCTTTCTGTGCAGAATCCCAAAACCGGTATTTCCAGCCCAATGCCGGCATACGTACTAAACAGCAGGAGACTTCGTCTAAAACTCAGGAGAAAAGTTTCCTTGAAACTGCTCTGCTGTGCGTTCGTTCACCTAAGAGAGTTGAATCTATGTTGAGATTCAGCGAGTCAGAAACACGTTTCTTCTAGGAGCTGCGTTGGGATATTCCCGAGTGAATGGGACCATAGGCTGTACAGAGAAATATCTGCTTCTAAAACCAAAACGGAGCTACCTCACTGAATGGTTGTCAGTGTGTGCATTCAACTGACAGAGTTAAACTCACGTGTGGATTCAGTGGTTTGCAAACCATTTCTGTGCGGAATCCCAAAACCGGTATTTGCAGCCCAATGCCGGCATACGTACTAAACTGCAGGAAACTTCGTCTAAAACTCAGGAGAAACGTTTCCTTGAAACTGCTCTGCTGTGCTTTCGTTCACCTAAGAGAGTTGAATCTATGTTGAGATTCAGCGAGTCAGAAACACGTTTCTTCCAGGAGCTGCGTTGGGATATTCCCGAGTGAATGGGACCATAGGCTGTACAGAGAAATATCTGCTTCTAAAACCAAAACGGAGCTATCTAACTGGATGGTTGTCAATGTGTGCATTCAACTGACAGAGTTAAACTCACTTGTGGATTCAGCGGTTTGCAAACCCTTTCTGTGCAGAATCCCAAAACCGGTATTTCCAGGCCAATGCCGGCATACGTACTAAACAGCAGGAGACTTCGTCTAAAACTCAGGAGAAAAGTTTCCTTGAAACTGCTCTGCTGTGCGTTCGTTCACCTAAGAGAGTTGAATCTATGTTGAGATTCAGCGAGTCAGAAACACGTTTCTTCTAGGAGCTGCGTTGGGATATTCCAGAGTCAATGGGACCATAGTCTGTACAGAGAAATATCTGATTCTAAAAACAAAACGGAGCTATCTAACTGGATGGTTGTCAATGTGTGCATTCAACTGACAAAGTTAAACTCACGTGTGGATTCAGCGGTTTGCAAACCCTTTCTGTGCAGAATCCCAAAACCGGTATTTCCAGCCCAATGCCGGCATACGTACTAAACTGCAGGAAACTTCGTCTAAAACTCTGGAGAAACGTTTCCTTGAAACTGCTCTGCTGTGCGTTCGTTCACCTAAGAGAGTTGAATCTACGTTGAGATTCAGCGAGTCAGAAACACGTTTCTTCCAGGAGCTGCGTTGGGATATTCCTGAGTGAATGGGACCATAGGCTGTACAGAGAAATATCTGCTTCTAAAACCAAAACGGAGCTATCTAACTGAATGGTTGTCAATGTGTGCATTCAACTGACAGAGTTAAACTCATGTTTGTATTCAGTGGTTTGCAAACCCTTTCTGTGCAGAATCCCAAAATCGGTATTTGCAGCCCAATGCCGGCATACGTACTAAACAGCAGGAAACTTCGTCTAAAACTCAGGAGAAACGTTTCCTTGAAACTGCTCTGCTGTGCGTTCGTTCACCTAAGAGAGTTGAATCTATGTTGATATTCAGCGAGTCAGAAACACGTTTCTTCTCGGAGCTGCGTTGGGATATTCCCTTGTGAATGGGACCACAGGGTGTATAGAGAAATATCCGCTCCTAAAACCAAAAGGGTGCTATCTAACTGAATGGTTGTCAATGTGTGCATTCAACTGACAGAGTTAAACTCACGTTTGGATTCAGCGGTTTACAAACCCTTTCTGTGCAGAATCCCAAAACCGGTAATTCCAGCTCAATGCCGGCATACGTACTAAACTGCAGGAAACTTCGTCTAAAACTCAGGAGAAACGTTTCCTTGAAACTGCTCTGCTGTGCGTTCGTTCAACTAAGAGAGTTGAATCTATGTTGAGATTCAGCGAGTCAGAAACACGTTTCTTCTAGGAGCTGCGTTGGGATATTCCCGAGTGAATCAGACCATAGGCTGTACAGAGAAATATCTGCTTCTAAAACCAAAACGGAGCTATCTAACTGGATGGTTGTCAATGTGTGCATTCAACTGACAAAGTTAAACTCACGTGTGTATTCAGCGGTTTGCAAACCCTTTCTGTGCAGAATCCCAAAACCGGTATTTCCAGCCCAATGCCGGCATCCGTACTAAACAGCAGGAAACTTCGTCTAAAACTCAGGAGAAACGTTTCTTTGAAACTGCTCTGCTGTGCGTTCGTTCACCTAAGAGAGTTGAATCTATGTTGAGATTCAGCGAGTCAGAAACACGTTTCTTCTAGGAGCTGCGTTGGGATATTCCCTTGTGAATGGGACCATAGGCTGTACAGAGAAATATCTGCTCCTAAAACCAAAAGGGTACTATCTAACTGAATGGTTGTCAATGTGTGCATTCAACTGACAGAGTTAAACTCACGTTTGGATTCAGCGGTTTACAAACCCTTTCTATGCAGAATCCCAAAACCGTTAATTCCAACTCAATGCCGGCATATGTACTAAACTGCAGGAAACTTCGTCTAAAACTCAGGAGAAACGTTTCCTTGAAACTGCTCTGCTGTGCGTTCGTTCACCTAAGAGAGTTGAATCTATGTTGAGATTCAACGAGTCAGAAACACGTTTCTTCTAGGAGCTGCGTTGGGATATTCCCGAGTGAATGGGACCATAGGCTGTACAGAGAAATATCTGCTTCTAAAACCAAAACGGAGCTATCTAACTGGATGGTTGTCAATGTGTGCATTCAACTGACAAAGTTAAACTCACGTTTGGATTCAGCGGTTTGCAAACCCTTTCTGTGCAGAATCCCAAAACCGGTATTTCCAGCCCAATGCCGGCATCCGTACTAAACAGCAGGAAACTTCGTCTAAAACTCAGGAGAAACGTTTCCTTGAAACTGCTCTGCTGTGCGTTCGTTCACCTAAGAGAGTTGAATCTATGTTGAGATTCAGCGAGTCAGAAGCACGTTTCTTCTACGAGCTGCGATGGGATATTCCCGAGTGAATGGGACCATAGGCTGTACAGAGAAATATCTGCTTCTAAAACCAAAAGGGTGCTATCAAACTGAATGGTTGTCAATGTGTGCATTCAACTGACAGAGTTAAACTCACGTGTGGATTCAGCGGTTTGCAAATCCTTTCTGTGCAGAATCCCAAAACCGGTATTTCCAGCCCAATGCCGGCATCCGTACTAAACAGCAGGAAACTTCGTCTAAAACTCTGGAGAAACGTTTCTTTGAAACTGCTCTGCTGTGCGTTCGTTCACCTAAGAGAGTTGAATCTATGTTGAGATTCAGCGAGTCAGAAACACGTTTCTTCTAGGAGCTGCGTTGGGATATTCCCTTGTGAATGGGACCATAGGCTGTACAGAGAAATATCTGCTCCTAAAACCAAAAGGGTACTATCTAACTGAATGGTTGTCAATGTGTGCATTCAACTGACAGAGTTAAACTCACGTTTGGATTCAGCGGTTTACAAACCCTTTCTGTGCAGAATCCCAAAACCGGTAATTCCAACTCAATGCCGGCATATGTACTAAACTGCAGGAAACTTCGTCTAAAACTCAGGAGAAACGTTTCCTTGAAACTGCTCTGCTGTGCGTTCGTTCACCTAAGAGAGTTGAATCTATGTTGAGATTCAACGAGTCAGAAACACGTTTCTTCTAGGAGCTGCGTTGGGATATTCCCGAGTGAATGGGACCATAGGCTGTACAGAGAAATATCTGCTTCTAAAACCAAAACGGAGCTATCTAACTGGATGGTTGTCAATGTGTGCATTCAACTGACAAAGTTAAACTCACGTTTGGATTCAGCGGTTTGCAAACCCTTTCTGTGCAGAATCCCAAAACCGGTATTTCCAGCCCAATGCCGGCATCCGTACTAAACAGCAGGAAACTTCGTCTAAAACTCAGGAGAAACGTTTCCTTGAAACTGCTCTGCTGTGCGTTCGTTCACCTAAGAGAGTTGAATCTATGTTGAGATTCAGCGAGTCAGAAGCACGTTTCTTCTAAGAGCTGCGATGGGATATTCCCGAGTGAATGGGACCATAGGCTGTACAGAGAAATATCTGCTTCTAAAACCAAAAGGGTGCTATCAAACTGAATGGTTGTCAATGTGTGCATTCAACTGACAGAGTTAAACTCACGTGTGGATTCAGCGGTTTGCAAATCCTTTCTGTGCAGAATCCCAAAACCGGTATTTCCAGCCCAATGCCGGCATCCGTACTAAACAGCAGGAAACTTCGTCTAAAACTCTGGAGAAACGTTTCTTTGAAACTGCTCTGCTGTGCGTTCGTTCACCTAAGAGAGTTGAATCTATGTTGAGATTCAGCGAGTCAGAAACACGTTTCTTCTAGGAGCTGCGTTGGGATATTCCCGAGTGAATGGGACCATAGGCTGTACAGAGAAATATCTGCTTCTAAAACCAAAACGGAGCTATCTAACTGAATGGTTGTCAATGTGTGCATTCAACTGACAGAGTTAAACTCACGTGTGGATTCAGCGGTTTGCAAACCCTCTCTGTGCAGAATCCCAAAACCGTTATTCCCAGCCCAATGCCGGCATACGTACTAAACAGCAGGAAACTTCGTCTAAAACTCAGGAGAAACGTTTCCTTGAAACTGCTCTGCTGTGCGTTTGTTCACCTAAGAGACTTGAATCTATGTTGAGATTCAGCGAGTCAGAAACACGTTTCTTCCAGGAGCTGCGTGAGGATATTCCCGAGTGAATGGGACCATAGGCTGTACAGAGAAATATCTGCTTCTAAAACCAAAACGGAGCTATCTAACTGAATGGTTGTCAATGTGTGCATTCAACTGACAGAGTTAAACTCACGTGTGGATTCAGTGGTTTGCAAACCCTTTCTGTGCAGAATCCCAAAACCGGTATTTCCAGCCCAATGCCGGCATACGTACTAAACAGCAGGAAACTTCGTCTAAAACTCAGGAGAAACGTTTCCTTGAAACTGCTCTGCTGTGCGTTCGTTCACTTAAGAGAGTTGAATCTATGTTGAGATTCAGCGAGTCAGAAACACGTTTCTTCTAGGAGCTGCGTTGGGATATTCCCGAGTGAATTGGACCATAGGCTGTACAGAGAAATATCTGTTTCTAAAACCAAAACGGAGCTATCTAACGGAATGGTTGTCAATGTGTGCATTCAACTGACAGAGTTAAACTCACGTGTGGATTCAGCGGTTTGCAAACCCTTTCTGTGCAGAAGCCAAAAACCGGTATTTCCAGCCCAATGCCGGCATACGTACTAAACAGCAGGAAACTTCGTCTAAAACTCAGGAGAAACGTTTCCTTGAAACTGCTCTGCTGTGCGTTCGTTCACCTAAGAGACTTGAATCTATGTTGAGGTTCAGCGAGTCAAAAACACGTTTCTTCTAAGAGCTGCGTTGGGATATTCCCGAGTGAATGGGACCATAGGCTGTACAGAGAAATATCTGCTTCTAAAACCAAAACTGAGCTATCTAACGGAATGGTTGTCAATGTGTGCATTCAACTGACAGAGTTAAACTCACGTGTGGATTCAGCGGTTTGCAAACCCTTTCTGTGCAGAAGCCAAAAACCGGTATTCCCAGCCCAATGTCGGCATCCGTACTAAACAGCAGGAGACTTCGTCTAAAACTCAGGAGAAAAGTTTCCTTGAAACTGCTCTGCTGTGCTTTCGTTCACCTAAGAGAGTTGAATCTATGTTGAGATTCAGCGAGTCAGAAACACGTTTCTTCTAGGAGCTGCGTTGGGATATTCCCGAGTGAATGGGACCATAGGCTGTACAGAGAAATATCTGCTTCTAACACAAAAACGGAACTATCTAACTGAATGGTTGTCAATGTGTGCATTCAACTGACAGAGTTAAACTCACATGTGGATTCAGCGGTTTGCAAACCCTTTCTGTGCAGAATCCCAAAACCGGTATTTCCAGCCCAATGCCGGCATCCGTACTAAACAGCAGGAAACTTCGTCTAAAACTCAGGAGAAACGTTTCCTTGAAACTGCTCTGCTGTGCGTTCGTTCACTTAAGAGTGTTGAATCTATGTTGAGATTCAGCGAGTCAGAAACACGTTTCTTCTAGGAGCTGCGTTGGGATATTCCCGAGTGAATGGGACCATAGACTGTACAGAGAAATATCTGCTTCTAAAACCAAAACGGAGCTATCTCACTGAATGGTTGTCAGTGTGTGCATTCAACTGACAGAGTTAAACTCACGTGTGTATTCAGTGGTTTGCAAACCATTTCTGTGCAGAATCCCAAAACCGGTATTTCCAGCCCAATGCCGGCATACGTACTAAACAGCAGGAAACTTCGTCTAAAACTCAGCAGAAACGTTTCCTTGAAACTGCTCTGCTGTGCGTTCGTTCACCTAAGAGAGTTGAATCTATGTTGAGATTCAGCGAGTCAGAAACGCGTTTCTTCTAGGAGCTGCGTTGGGATATTCCAGAGTGAATGGGACCATAGTCTGTACAGAGAAATATCTGCTTCTAAAAACAAAACGGAGCTATCTAACTGGATGGTTGTCAATGTGTGCATTCAACTGACAAAGTTAAACTCACGTGTGGATTCAGCGGTTTGCAAACCCTTTCTGTGCAGAATCCCAAAACCGGTATTTCCAGCCCAATGCCGGCATACGTACTAAACTGCAGGAAACTTCGTCTAAAACTCAGGAGAAACGCTTCCTTGAAACTGCTCTGCTGTGCGTTCGTTCACCTAAGAGAGTTGAATCTATGTTGAGGTTCAGCGAGTCAGAAACACGTTTCTTCCAGGAGCTGCGTTGGGATATTCCTGAGTGAATGGGACCATAGGCTGTACAGAGAAATATCTGCTTCTAAAACCAAAACGGAGCTATCTAACTGAATGGTTGTCAATGTGTGCATTCAACTGACAGAGTTAAACTCACGTGTGTATTCAGTGGTTTGCAAACCCTTTCTGTGCAGAATCCCAAAACCGGTATTTCCAGCCAAATGCCGGCATCAGTACTAAACAGCAGGAAACTTCGTCTAAAACTCAGGAGAAACGTTTCCTTGAAACTGCTCTGCTGTGCGTTCGTTCACCTAAGAGAGTTGAATCTATGTTGATATTCAGCGAGTCAGAAACACGTTTCTTCTAGGAGCTGCGTTGGGATATTCCCGAGTGAATGGGACCATAGGCTGTACAGAGAAATATCTGCTTCTAAAACCAAAACGGAGCTATCTAACTGAATGGTTGTCAATGTGTGCTTTCAACTGACAGAGTTAATCTCACGTGTGGATTCAGCGGTTTGCAAACCCTCTCTGTGCAGAAACCCAAAACCGTTATTTCCAGCCCAATGTCGGCATACGTACTAAACAGCAGGAAACTTCGTCTAAAACTCAGGAGAAACGTTTCCTTGAAACTGCTCTGCTGTGCGTTTGTTCACCTAAGAGACTTGAATCTATGTTGAGATTCAGCGAGTCAGAAACACGTTTCTTCCAGGAGCTGCGTGAGGATATTCCCGAGTGAATGGGACCATAGGCTGTACAGAGAAATATCTGCTTCTAAAACCAAAACGGAGCTATCTAACTGAATGGTTGTCAATGTGTGCATTCAACTGACAGAGTTAAACTCACGTGTGGATTCAGCGGTTTGCAAACCCTTTCTGTGCAGAATCCCAAAACCGGTATTTCCAGCCCAATGCCGGCATACGTACTAAACTGCAGGAAACTTCGTCTAAAACTCAGGAGAAACGCTTCCTTGAAACTGCTCTGCTGTGCGTTCGTTCACCTAAGAGAGTTGAATCTATGTTGAGATTCAGCGAGTCAGAAACACGTTTCTTCTAGGAGCTGCGTTGGGATATTCCTGAGTGAATGGGACCATAGGCTGTACAGAGAAATATCTGCTTCTAAAACCAAAACGGAGCTATCTAACTGAATGGTTGTCAATGTGTGCATTCAACTGACAGAGTTAAACTCACGTGTGTATTCAGTGGTTTGCAAACCCTTTCTCTGCAGAATCCCAAAACCGGTATTTCCAGCCCAATGCCGGCATACGTACTAAACAGCAGGAAACTTCGTCTAAAACTCAGGAGAAACGTTTCCTTGAAACTGCTCTGCTGTGCGTTCGTTCAACTAAGAGAGTTGAATCTATGTTGAGATTCAGCCAGTCAGAAACACGTTTCTTCTAGGAGCTGCGTTGGGATATTCCCGAGTGAATCAGACCATAGGCTGTACAGAGAAATATCTGCTTCTAAAACCAAAACGGAGCTATTTAACTGGATGGTTGTCAATGTGTGCATTCAACTGACAAAGTTAAACTCACGTGTGGATTCAGCGGTTTGCAAACCCTTTCTTTGCAGAATCCCAAAACCGGTATTTCCAGCCCAATGCCGTCATCCGTACTAAACAGCAGGAAACTTCGTCTAAAACTCAGGAGAAACGTTTCTTTGAAACTGCTCTGCTGTGCGTTCGTTCACCTAAGAGAGTTGAATCTATGTTGAGATTCAGCGAGTCAGAAACACGTTTCTTCTAGGAGATGCGTTGGGATATTCCCGAGTGAATGGGACCATAGGCTGTACAGAGAAATATCTGCTTCTAAAACCAAAACGGAGCTATCTAACTGAATGGTTGTCAATGTGCGCATTCAACTGACAGAGTTAAACTCACGTGTGGATTCAGCGGTTTGCTAACCCTCTCTGTGCAGAATCCCAAAACCCGTATTTCCAGCCAAATGCCGGCATACCTACTAAACAGCAGGAAACTTCGTCTAAAACTCAGGAGAAACGTTTCCTTGAAACTGCTCTGCTGTGCGTTTGTTCACCTAAGAGACTTGAATCTATGTTGAGATTCAGCGAGTCAGAAACACGTTTCTTCCAGGAGCTCCGTGAGGATATTCCCGAGTGAATGGGACCATAGGCTGTACAGAGAAATATCTGCTTCTAAAACCAAAACGGAGCTATCTAACTGAATGGTTGTCAATGTGTGCATTCAACTGACAGAGTTAAACTCACGTGTGGATTCAGTGGTTTGCAAACCCTTTCTGTGCAGAATCCCAAAACCGGAATTTCCAGCCCAATGCCGCCATACGTACTAAACAGCAGGAAACTTCGTCTAAAACTCAGGAGAAACGTTTCCTTGAAACTGCTCTGCTGTGCGTTCGTTCACTTAAGAGAGTTGAATCTATGTTGAGATTCAGCGAGTCAGAAACACGTTTCTTCTAGGAGCTGCGTTGGGATATTCCCGAGTGAATGGGACCATAGGCTGTACAGAGAAATATCTGTTTCTAAAACCAAAACGGAGCTATCTAACGGAATGGTTTTCAATGTGTGCATTCAACTGACAGAGTTAAACTCACGTGTGGATTCAGCGGTTTGCAAACCCTTTCTGTGCAGAAGCCAAAAACCGGTATTTCCAGCCCAATGCCGGCATCCGTACTAAACAGCAGGAAACTTCGTCTAAAACTCTGGAGAAACGTTTCTTTGAAACTGCTCTGCTGTGCGTTCGTTCACCTAAGAGAGTTGAATCTATGTTGAGATTCAGCGAGTCAGAAACACGTTTCTTCTAGGAGCTGCGTTGGGATATTCCCGAGTGAATGGGACCATAGGCTGTACAGAGAAATATCTGCTTCTAAAACCAAAACGGAGTTATCTAACTGAATGGTTGTCAATGTGTGCATTCAACTGACAGAGTTAATATCACGTGTGGACTCAGCGGTTTGCAAACCGTTTCTGTGCAGAATCCCAACACCGGTATTTCCAGCCCAATGCCGGCATATGTACTAAACAGCAGGAAGCTTCGTCTAAAACTCAGGAGAAACGTTTCCTTGAAACTGCTCTGCTGTTCGTTCGTTCACCGAAGAGAGTTGAATCTATGTTGAGATTCAGCGAGTCAGAAACACGTTTCTTCTAGGAGATGCGTTGGGATATTCCCGAGTGAATGGGACCATAGGCTGTACAGAGAAATATCTGCTTCTAAAACCAAAACGGAGCTATCTAACTGAATGGTTGTCAATGTGCGCATTCAACTGGCAGAGTTAAACTCACGTGTGGATTCAGCGGTTTGCAAACCCTCTCTGTGCAGAATCCCAAAACCGGTATTTCCAGCCCAATGCCGGCATACGTACTAAACAGCAGGAAACTTCGTCTAAAACTCAGGAGAAACGTTTCCTTGAAACTGCTCTGCTGTGCGTTTGTTCACCTAAGAGACTTGAATCTATGTTGAGATTCAGCGAGTCAGAAACACGTTTCCTCCAGGAGCTGCGTGAGGATATTCCCGAGTGAATGGGACCATAGGCTGTACAGAGAAATATCTGCTTCTAAAACCAAAACGGAGCTATCTAACTGAATGGTAGTCAATGTGTGCATTCAACTGACAGAGTTAAACTCACGTGTGGATTCAGTGGTTTGCAAACCCTTTCTGTGCAGAATCCCAAAACCGGTATTTCCAGCCCAATGCCGGCATACGTACTAAACAGCAGGAAACTTCGTCGAAAACTCAGGAGAAAGGTTTCCTTGAAACTGCTCTGCTGTGCGTTCGTTCACTTAAGAGAGTTGAATCTATGTTGAGATTCAGCGAGTCAGAAACACGTTTCTTCTAGGAGCTGCGTTGGGATATTCCCGAGTGAATGGGACCATAGGCTGTACAGAGAAATATCTGCTTCTAAAACCAAAACGGAGCTATCTAACTGAATGGTTGTCAATGTGCGCATTCAACTGACAGAGTTAAACTCACGTGTGGATTCAGCGGTTTGCAAACCCTCTCTGTGCAGAATCCCAAAACCCGTATTTCCAGCGAAATGCCGGCATACCTACTAAACAGCAGGAAACTTCGTCTAAAACTCAGGAGAAACGTTTCCTTGAAACTGCTCTGCTGTGCGTTTGTTCACCTAAGAGACTTGAATCTATGTTGAGATTCAGCGAGTCAGAAACACGTTTCTTCCAGGAGCTGCGTGAGGATATTCCCGAGTGAATGGGACCATAGGCTGTACAGAGAAATATCTGCTTCTAAAACCAAAACGGAGCTATCTAACTGAATGGTTGTCAATGTGTGCATTCAACTGACAGAGTTAAACTCACGTGTGGATTCAGTGGTTTGCAAACCCTTTCTGTGCAGAATCCCAAAACCGGAATTTCCAGACCAATGCCGGCATACGTACTAAACAGCAGGAAACTTCGTCTAAAACTCAGGAGAAACGTTTCCTTGAAACTGCTCTGCTGTGCGTTCGTTCACTTAAGAGAGTTGAATCTATGTTGAGATTCAGCGAGTCAGAAACACGTTTCTTCTAGGAGCTGCGTTGAGATATTCCCGAGTGAATGGGACCATAGGCTGTACAGAGAAATATCTGTTTCTAAAACCAAAACGGAGCTATCTAACGGAATGGTTGTCAATGTGTGCATTCAACTGACAGAGTTAAACTCACGTGTGGATTCAGCGGTTTGCAAACCCTTTCTGTGCAGAAGCCAAAAACCGGTATTTCCAGCCCAATGCCGGCATCCGTACTAAACAGCAGGAGACTTCGTCTAAAACTCAGGAGAAAAGTTTCCTTGAAACTGCTCTGCTGTGCTTTCGTTCACCTAAGAGAGTTGAATCTATGTTGAGATTCAGCGAGTCAGAAACACGTTTCTTCTAGGAGCTGCGTTGGGATATTCCCGAGTGAATGGGACCATAGGCTGTACAGAGAAATATCTGCTTCTAAAACAAAAACGGAACTATCTAACTGAATGTTTGTCAATGTGTGCATTCAACTGACAGAGTTAAACTCACATGTGGATTCAGCGGTTTGCAAACCCTTTCTGTGCAGAATCCCAAAACCGGTATTTCCAGCCCAATGCCGGCATACGTACTAAACAGCAGGAAACTTCGTCTAAAACTCAGGAGAAACGTTTCCTTGAAACTGCTCTGCTGTGCGTTCGTTCACCTAAGAGAGTTGAATCTATGTTGATATTCAGCGAGTCAGAAACACGTTTCTTCTAGGAGCTGCGTTGGGATATTCCCTTGTGAATGGGACCATAGGCTGTTCAGAGAAATATCTGCTCCTAAAACCAAAAGGGTGCTATCTAACTGAATGGTTGTCAATGTGTGCATTCAACTGACAGAGTTAAACTCACGTTTGGATTCAACGGTTTACAAACCCTTTCTGTGCAGAATTCCAAAACCGGTAATTCCAGCTCAATGCCGGCATACGTACTAAACTGCAGGAAACTTCGTCTAAAACTCAGGAGAAACGTTTCCTTGAAACTGCTCTGCTGTGCGTTCGTTCAACTAAGAGAGTTGAATCTATGTTGAGATTCAGCGAGTCAGAAACACGTTTCTTCCAGGAGCTGCGTGAGGATATTCCCGAGTGAATGGGACCATAGGCTGTACAGAGAAATATCTGCTTCTAAAACCATAACGGAGCTATCTAACTGAATGGTAGTCAATGTGTGCATTCAACTGACAGAGTTAAACTCACGTGTGGATTCAGTGGTTTGCAAACCCTTTCTGTGCAGAATCCCAAAACCGGTATTTCCAGCCCAATGCCGGCATACGTACTAAACAGCAGGAAACTTCGTCGAAAACTCAGGAGAAAGGTTTCCTTGAAACTGCTCTGCTGTGCGTTCGTTCACTTAAGAGAGTTGAATCTATGTTGAGATTCAGCGAGTCAGAAACACGTTTCTTCTAGGAGCTGCGTTGGGATATTCCCGAGTGAATGGGACCATAGGCTGTACAGAGAAATATCTGTTTCTAAAACCAAAACTGAGCTATCTAACGGAATGGTTGTCAATGTGTGCATTCAACTGACAGAGTTAAACTCACGTGTGGATTCAGCGGTTTGCAAACCCTTTCTGTGCAGAAGCCAAAAACCGGTATTTCCAGCCCAATGCCGGCATACGTACTAAACAGCAGGAGACTTCGTCTAAAACTCAGGAGAAAAGTTTCCTTGAAACTGCTCTGCTGTGCTTTCGTTCACCTAAGAGAGTTGAATCTATGTTGAGATTCAGCGAGTCAGAAACACGTTTCTTCTAGGAGCTGAGTTGGGATATTCCCGAGTGAATGGGACCATAGGCTGTACAGAGAAATATCTGCTTCTAAAACCAAAACGGAGCTATCTAACTGAATGGTTGTCAATGTGTGCATTCAACTGACAGAGTTAAACTCACATGTGGATTCAGCGGTTTGCAAAACCTTTCTGTGCAGAATCCCAAAACCGGTATTTCCAGCCCAATGCCGGCATACGTACTAAACAGCAGGAAACTTCGTCTAAAACTCAGGAGAAACGTTTCCTTGAAACTGCTCTGCTGTGCGTTCGATCACTTAAGAGAGTTGAATCTATGTTGAGATTCAACGAGTCAGAAACACGTTTCTTCTAGGAGCTGCGTTGGGATATTCCCGAGTGAATGGGACCATAGTCTGTACAGAGAAATATCTGTTTCTAAAACCAAAACGGAGCTATCTCACTGAATGGTTGTCAATGTGTGCATTCAACTGACAGAGTTAAACTCACTTGTGGATTCAGCGGTTTACAAACCCTTTCTGTGCAGAATCCCAAAACCGGTATTTCCAGCCCAATGCCGGCATCCGTACTAAACAGCAGGAAACTTCGTCTAAAACTCAGGAGAAACGTTTCCTTGAAACTGCTCTGCTGTGCGTTCGTTCACCTAAGAGACTTGAATCTATGTTGAGGTTCAGCGAGTCAGAAACACGTTTCTTCTAAGAGCTGCGTTGGGATATTCCCGAGTGAATGGGACCATAGGCTGTACAGAGAAATATGTGCTTCTAAAACCAAAAGGGTGCTATCAAACTGAATGGTTGTCAATGTGTGCATTCAACTGACAGAGTTAAACTCACGTGTGGATTCAGCGGTTTGCAAACCCTTTCTGTGCAGAATCTCAAAACCGGTATTTCCAGACCAATGCCGGCATACGTACTAAAGAGAAGGAGACTTCGTCTAAAACTCAGGAGAAAAGTTTCCTTGAAACTGCTCTGCTGTGGGTTCGTTCACCTAAGAGAGTTGAATCTATGTTGAGATTCAGCGAGTCAGAAACACGTTTCTTCTAGGAGCTGCGTTGGGATATTCCCGAGTGAATGGGACCATAGGCTGTACAGAGAAATATCTGCTTCTAAAACCAAAACGGAGCTATCTCACTGAATGGTTGTCATTGTGTGCATTCAACTGACAGAGTTAAACTCACGTGTGGATTCAGTGGTTTGCAAACCATTTCTGTGCAGAATCCCAAAACCGGTATTTCCAGCCCAATGCCGGCATACGTACTAAACAGCAGGAAACTTCGTCTAAAACTCAGCAGAAACGTTTCCTTGAAACTGCTCTGCTGTGCGTTCGCTCACCTAAGAGAGTTGAATCTATGTTGAGATTCAGCGAGTCAGAAACACGTTTCTTCTAGGAGCTGCGTTGGGATATTCCAGAGTGAATGGGACCATAGTCTGTACAGAGAAATATCTGCTTCTAAAAACAAAACGGAGCTATCTAACTGGATGGTTGTCAATCTGTGCATTCAACTGACAAAGTTAAACTCACGTGTGGATTCAGCGGTTTGCAAACCCTTACTGTGCAGAATCCCAAAACCGGTATTTCCAGCCCAATGCCGGCATACGTACTAAACTGCAGGAAACTTCGTCTAAAACTCAGGAGAAACGTTTCCTTGAAACTGCTCTGCTGTGCGTTCGTTCACCTAAGAGAGTTGAATCTATGTTGAGATTCAGCGAGTCAGAAACACGTTTCTTCCAGGAGCTGCGTTGGAATATTCCTGAGTGAATGGGACCATAGGCTGTACAGAGAAATATCTGCTTCTAAAACCAAAACGGAGCTATCTAACTGAATGGTTGTCAATGTGTGCATTCAACTGACAAAGTTAAACTCACGTGTGTATTCAGTGGTTTGCAAACCCTTTCTGTGCAGAATCCCAAAACCGGTATTTCCAGCCCAATGCCGGCATACGTACTAAACAGCAGGAAACTTCGTCTAAAACTCAGGAGAAACGTTTCCTTGAAACTGCTCTGCTGTGCGTTCGTTCACCTAAGAGAGTTGAATCTATGTTGATATTCAGCGAGTCAGAAACACGTTTCTTCTAGGAGCTGCGTTGGGATATTCCCTTGTGAATGGGACCATAGGCTGTACAGAGAAATATCTGCTCCTAAAACCAAAAGGGTGCTATCTAACTGAATGGTTGTCAATGTGTGCATTCAACTGACAGAGTTAAACTCACGTTTGGATTCAGCGGTTTACAAACCCTTTCTGTGCAGAATTCCAAAACCGGTAATTCCAGCTCAATGCCGGCATACGTACTAAACTGCAGGAAACTTCGTCTAAAACTCAGGAGAAACGTTTCCTTGAAACTGCTCTGCTGTGCGTTCGTTCAACTAAGAGAGTTGAATCTATGTTGAGATTCAGCCAGTCAGAAACACGTTTCTTCTAGGAGCTTCGTTGGGATATTCCCGAGTGAATCAGACCATAGGCTGTACAGAGAAATATCTGCTTCTAAAACCAAAACGGAGCTATTTAACTGGATGGTTGTCAATGTGTGCATTCAACTGACAAAGTTAAACTCACGTGTGGATTCAGCGGTTTGCAAACCCTTTCTTTGCAGAATCCCAAAACCGGTATTTCCAGCCCAATGCCGTCATCCGTACTAAACAGCAGGAAACTTCGTCTAAAACTCAGGAGAAACGTTTCTTTGAAACTGCTCTGCTGTGCGTTCGTTCACCTAAGAGAGTTGAATCTATGTTGAGATTCAGCGAGTCAGAAACACGTTTCTTCTAGGAGCTGCGTTGGGATATTCCCGAGTGAATGGGACCATAGGCTGTACAGAGAAATATCTGCTTCTAAAACCAAAACGGAGCTATCTAACTGAATGGTTGTCAATGTGCGCATTCAACTGACAGAGTTAAACTCACGTGTGGATTCAGCGGTTTGCAAACCCTCTCTGTGCAGAATCCCAAAACCCGTATTTCCAGCGAAATGCCGGCATACCTACTAAACAGCAGGAAACTTCGTCTAAAACTCAGGAGAAACGTTTCCTTGAAACTGCTCTGCTGTGCGTTTGTTCACCTAAGAGACTTGAATCTATGTTGAGATTCAGCGAGTCAGAAACACGTTTCTTCCAGGAGCTGCGTGAGGATATTCCCGAGTGAATGGGACCATAGGCTGTACAGAGAAATATCTGCTTCTAAAACCAAAACGGAGCTATCTAACTGAATGGTTGTCAATGTGTGCATTCAACTGACAGAGTTAAACTCACGTGTGGATTCAGTGGTTTGCAAACCCTTTCTGTGCAGAATCCCAAAACCGGAATTTCCAGACCAATGCCGGCATACGTACTAAACAGCAGGAAACTTCGTCTAAAACTCAGGAGAAACGTTTCCTTGAAACTGCTCTGCTGTGCGTTCGTTCACTTAAGAGAGTTGAATCTATGTTGAGATTCAGCGAGTCAGAAACACGTTTCTTCTAGGAGCTGCGTTGGGATATTCCCGAGTGAATGGGACCATAGGCTGTACAGAGAAATATCTGCTTCTAAAACAAAAACGGAACTATCTAACTGAATGTTTGTCAATGTGTGCATTCAACTGACAGAGTTAAACTCACATGTGGATTCAGCGGTTTGCAAACCCTTTCTGTGCAGAATCCCAAAACCGGTATTTCCAGCCCAATGCCGGCATACGTACTAAACAGCAAGAAACTTCGTCTAAAACTCAGGAGAAACGTTTCCTTGAAACTGCTCTGCTGTGCGTTTGTTCACCTAAGAGAGTTGAATCTATGTTGATATTCAGCGAGTCAGAAACACGTTTCTTCTAGGAGCTGAGTTGGGATATTCCCTTGTGAATGGGACCATAGGCTGTTCAGAGAAATATCTGCTCCTAAAACCAAAAGGGTGCTATCTAACTGAATGGTTGTCAATGTGTGCATTCAACTGACAGAGTTAAACTCACGTTTGGATTCAACGGTTTACAAACCCTTTCTGTGCAGAATTCCAAAACCGGTAATTCCAGCTCAATGCCGGCATACGTACTAAACTGCAGGAAACTTCGTCTAAAACTCAGGAGAAACGTTTCCTTGAAACTGCTCTGCTGTGCGTTCGTTCAACTAAGAGAGTTGAATCTATGTTGAGATTCAGCCAGTCAGAAACACGTTTCTTTTAGGAGCTGCGTTGGGATATTCCCGAGTGAATCAGACCATAGGCTGTACAGAGAACTATCTGCTTCTAAAACCAAAACGGAGCTATTTAACTGGATGGTTGTCAATGTGTGCATTCAACTGACAAAGTTAAACTCACGTGTGGATTCAGCGGTTTGGAAACCCTTTCTTTGCAGAATCCCAAAACCGGTATTTCCAGCCCAATGCCGGCATCCGTACTAAACAGCAGGAAACTTCGTCTAAAACTCAGGAGAAACGTTTCTTTGAAACTGCTCTGCTGTGCGTTCGTTCAACTAAGAGAGTTGAATCTATGTTGAGATTCAGCGAGTCAGAAACACGTTTCTTCTAGGAGCTGCGTTGGGATATTCCCTTGTGAATGGGACCATAGGCTGTACAGAGAAATATCTGCTCCTAAAACCAAAAGGGTGCTATCTAACTGAATGGTTGTCAATGTGTGCATTCAACTGACAGAGTTAAACTCACGTTTGGATTCAGCGGTTTACAAACCCTTTCTGTGCAGAATCCCAAAACGGGTAATTCCAGCTCAATGCCGGCATATGTTCTAAACTGCAGGAAACTTCGTCTAAAACTCAGGAGAAACGTTTCCTTGAAACTGCTCTGCTGTGCGTTCGTTCAACTAAGAGAGTTGAATCTATGTTGAGATTCAGCGAGTCAGAAACACGTTTCTTCTAGGAGATGCGTTGGGATATTCCCGAGTGAATGGGACCATAGGCTGTACAGAGAAATATCTGCTTCTAAAACCAAAACGGAGCTATCTAACTGAATGGTTGTCAATGTGCGCATTCAACTGGCAGAGTTAAACTCACGTGTGGATTCAGCGGTTTGCAAACCCTCTCTGTGCAGAATCCCAAAACCGGTATTTCCAGCCCAATGCCGGCATACGTACTAAACAGCAGCAAACTTCGTCTAAAACTCAGGAGAAACGTTTCCTTGAAACTGCTCTGCTGTGCGTTTGTTCACCTAAGAGACTTGAATCTATGTTGAGATTCAGCGAGTCAGAAACACGTTTCTTCCAGGAGCTGCGTGAGGATATTCCCGAGTGAATGGGACCATAGGCTGTACAGAGAAATATCTGCTTCTAAAACCATAACGGAGCTATCTAACTGAATGGTAGTCAATGTGTGCATTCAACTGACAGAGTTAAACTCACGTGTGGATTCAGTGGTTTGCAAACCCTTTCTGTGCAGAATCCCAAAACCGGTATTTCCAGCCCAATGCCGGCATACGTACTAAACAGCAGGAAACTTCGTCGAAAACTCAGGAGAAAGGTTTCCTTGAAACTGCTCTGCTGTGCGTTCGTTCACTTAAGAGAGTTGAATCTATGTTGAGATTCAGCGAGTCAGAAACACGTTTCTTCTAGGAGCTGCGTTGGGATATTCCCGAGTGAATGGGACCATAGGCTGTACAGAGAAATATCTGTTTCTAAAACCAAAACTGAGCTATCTAACGGAATGGTTGTCAATGTGTGCATTCAACTGACAGAGTTAAACTCACGTGTGGATTCAGCGGTTTGCAAACCCTTTCTGTGCAGAAGCCAAAAACCGGTATTTCCAGCCCAATGCCGGCATACGTACTAAACAGCAGGAGACTTCGTCTAAAACTCAGGAGAAAAGTTTCCTTGAAACTGCTCTGCTGTGCTTTCGTTCACCTAAGAGAGTTGAATCTATGTTGAGATTCAGCGAGTCAGAAACACGTTTCTTCTAGGAGCTGAGTTGGGATATTCCCGAGTGAATGGGACCATAGGCTGTACAGAGAAATATCTGCTTCTAAAACCAAAACGGAGCTATCTAACTGAATGGTTGTCAATGTGTGCATTCAACTGACAGAGTTAAACTCACATGTGGATTCAGCGGTTTGCAAAACCTTTCTGTGCAGAATCCCAAAACCGGTATTTCCAGCCCAATGCCGGCATACGTACTAAACAGCAGGAAACTTCGTCTAAAACTCAGGAGAAACGTTTCCTTGAAACTGCTCTGCTGTGCGTTCGTTCACTTAAGAGAGTTGAATCTATGTTGAGATTCAACGAGTCAGAAACACGTTTCTTCTAGGAGCTGCGTTGGGATATTCCCGAGTGAATGGGACCATAGTCTGTACAGAGAAATATCTGTTTCTAAAACCAAAACGGAGCTATCTCACTGAATGGTTGTCAATGTGTGCATTCAACTGACAGAGTTAAACTCACGTGTGGATTCAGCGGTTTGCAAACCCTTTCTGTGCAGAATCCCAAAACCGGTATTTCCAGCACAATGCCGGCATCCGTACTAAACAGCAGGAAACTTCGTCTAAAACTCAGGAGAAACGTTTCCTTGAAACTGCTCTGCTGTGCGTTCGTTCACCTAAGAGACTTGAATCTATGTTGAGGTTCAGCGAGTCAGAAACACGTTTCTTCTAAGAGCTGCGTTGGGATATTCCCGAGTGAATGGGACCATAGGCTGTACAGAGAAATATGTGCTTCTAAAACCAAAAGGGTGCTATCAAACTGAATGGTTGTCAATGTGTGCATTCAACTGACAGAGTTAAACTCACGTGTGGATTCAGCGGTTTGCAAACCCTTTCTGTGCAGAATCTCAAAACCGGTATTTCCAGACCAATGCCGGCATACGTACTAAAGAGAAGGAGACTTCGTCTAAAACTCAGGAGAAAAGTTTCCTTGAAACTGCTCTGCTGTGGGTTCGTTCACCTAAGAGAGTTGAATCTATGTTGAGATTCAGCGAGTCAGAAACACGTTTCTTCTAGGAGCTGCGTTGGGATATTCCCGAGTGAATGGGACCATAGGCTGTACAGAGAAATATCTGCTTCTAAAACCAAAACGGAGCTATCTCACTGAATGGTTGTCATTGTGTGCATTCAACTGACAGAGTTAAACTCACGTGTGGATTCAGTGGTTTGCAAACCATTTCTGTGCAGAATCCCAAAACCGGTATTTCCAGCCCAATGCCGGCATACGTACTAAACAGCAGGAAACTTCGTCTAAAACTCAGGAGAAACGTTTCTTTGAAACTGCTCTGCTGTGCGTTCGTTCACCTAAGAGAGTTGAATCTATGTTGAGATTCAGCGAGTCAGAAACACGTTTCTTCTAGGAGCTGCGTTGGGATATTCCCTTGTGAATGGGACCATAGGCTGTACAGAGAAATATCTGCTCCTAAAACCAAAAGGGTGCTATCTAACTGAATGGTTGTCAATGTGTGCATTCAACTGACAGAGTTAAACTCACGTTTGGATTCAGCGGTTTAGAAACCCTTTCTGTGCAGAATCCCAAAACGGGTAATTCCAGCTCAATGCCGTCATATGTACTAAACTGCAGGAAACTTCGTCTAAAACTCAGGAGAAACGTTTCCTTGAAACTGCTCTGCTGTGCGTTCGTTCAACTAAGAGAGTTGAATCTATGTTGAGATTCAGCGAGTCAGAAACACGTTTCTTCTAGGAGCTGCGTTGGGATATTCCCGAGTGAATCAGACCATAGGCTGTACAGAGAAATATCTGCTTCTAAAACCAAAACGGAGCTAACTAACTGGATGGTTGTCAATGTGTGCATTCAACTGACAAAGTTAAACTCACGTGTGGATTCAGCGGTTTGCAAACCCTTTCTGTGCAGAATCCCAAAACCGGTATTTCCAGCCCAATGCCGGCATCCGTACTAAACAGCAGGAAACTTCGTCTAAAACTCTGGAGAAACGTTTCTTTTAAACTGCTCTGCTCTGCGTTCGTTCACCTAAGAGAGTTGAATCTATGTTGAGATTCAGCGAGTCAGAAACACGTTTCTTCTAAGAGCTGCGTTGGGATATTCCCGAGTGAATGGGACCATAGGCTGTACAGAGAAATATCTGCTTCTAAAACCAAAACGGAGCTATCTAACTGAATGGTTGTCAATGTGTGCATTCAACTGACAGAGTTAATCTCACGTGTGGACTCAGCGGTTTGCAAACCCTTTCTGTGCAGAATCCCAAAACCGGTATTTCCAGCCCAATGCCGGCATATGTACTAAACAGCAGGAAGCTTCGTCTAAAACTCAGGAGAAACGTTTCCTTGAAACTGCTCTGCTGTTCGTTCATTCACCTAAGAGAGTTGAATCTATGTTGAGATTCAGCGAGTCAGAAACACGTTTCTTCTAGGAGATGCGTTGGGATATTCCCGAGTGAATGGGACCATAGGCTGTACAGAGAAATATCTGGTTCTAAAACCAAAACGGAGCTATCTAACTGAATGGTTGTCAATGTGCGCATTCAACTGACAGAGTTAAACTCACGTGTGGATTCAGCGGTTTGCAAACCCTCTCTGTGCAGAATCCCAAAACCGGTATTTCCAGCCCAATGCCGGCATACGTACTAAACAGCAGGAAACTTCGTCTAAAACTCAGGAGAAACGTTTCCCTGAAACTGCTCTGCTGTGCGTTTGTTCACCTAAGAGACTTGAATCTATGTTGAGATTCAGCGAGTCAGAAACACGTTTCTTCCAGGAGCTGCGTGAGGATATTCCCGAGTGAATGGGACCATAGGCTGTACAGAGAAATATCTGCTTCTAAAACCAAAACGGAGCTATCTAACTGAATGGTTGTCAATGTGTGCATTTAACTGACAGAGTTAAGCTCACGTGTGGATTCAGTGGTTTGCAAACCCTTTCTGTGCAGAATCCCAAAACCGGTATTTCCAGCCCAATGCCGGCATAAGTACTAAACAGCAGGAAACTTCGTCTAAAACTCAGGAGAAACGTTTCCTTGAAACTGCTCTGCTGTGCGTTCGTTCACCTAAGAGACTTGAATCTATGTTGAGGTTCAGCGAGTCAAAAACACGTTTCTTCTAAGAGCTGCGTTGGGATATTCCCGAGTGAATGGGACCATAGGCTGTACAGAGAAATATCTGCTTCTAAAACCAAAACTGAGCTATCTAACGGAATGGTTGTCAATGTGTGCATTCAACTGACAGAGTTAAACTCACGTGTGGATTCAGCGGTTTGCAAACCCTTTCTGTGCAGAAGCCAAAAACCGGTATTCCCAGCCCAATGTCGGCATCCGTACTAAACAGCAGGAGACTTCGTCTAAAACTCAGGAGAAAAGTTTCCTTGAAACTGCTCTGCTGTGCTTTCGTTCACCTAAGAGAGTTGAATCTATGTTGAGATTCAGCGAGTCAGAAACACGTTTCTTCTAGGAGCTGCGTTGGGATATTCCCGAGTGAATGGGACCATAGGCTGTACAGAGAAATATCTGCTTCTAACACAAAAACGGAACTATTTAACTGAATGGTTGTCAATGTGTGCATTCAACTGACAGAGTTAAACTCACATGTGGATTCAGCGGTTTGCAAACCCTTTCTGTGCAGAATCCCAAAACCGGTATTTCCAGCCCAATGCCGGCATCCGTACTAAACAGCAGGAAACTTCGTCTAAAACTCAGGAGAAACGTTTCCTTGAAACTGCTCTGCTGTGCGTTCGTTCACTTAAGAGTGTTGAATCTATGTTGAGATTCAGCGAGTCAGAAACACGTTTCTTCTAGGAGCTGCGTTGGGATATTCCCGAGTGAATGGGACCATAGACTGTACAGAGAAATATCTGCTTCTAAAACCAAAACGGAGCTATCTCACTGAATGGTTGTCAGTGTGTGCATTCAACTGACAGAGTTAAACTCACGTGTGTATTCAGTGGTTTGCAAACCATTTCTGTGCAGAATCCCAAAACCGGTATTTCCAGCCCAATGCCGGCATACGTACTAAACAGCAGGAAACTTCGTCTAAAACTCAGCAGAAACGTTTCCTTGAAACTGCTCTGCTGTGCGTTCGTTCACCTAAGAGAGTTGAATCTATGTTGAGATTCAGCGAGTCAGAAACGCGTTTCTTCTAGGAGCTGCGTTGGGATATTCCAGAGTGAATGGGACCATAGTCTGTACAGAGAAATATCTGCTTCTAAAAACAAAACGGAGCTATCTAACTGGATGGTTGTCAATGTGTGCATTCAACTGACAAAGTTAAACTCACGTGTGGATTCAGCGGTTTGCAAACCCTTTCTGTGCAGAATCCCAAAACCGGTATTTCCAGCCCAATGCCGGCATACGTACTAAACTGCAGGAAACTTCGTCTAAAACTCAGGAGAAACGCTTCCTTGAAACTGCTCTGCTGTGCGTTCGTTCACCTAAGAGAGTTGAATCTATGTTGAGGTTCAGCGAGTCAGAAACACGTTTCTTCCAGGAGCTGCGTTGGGATATTCCTGAGTGAATGGGACCATAGGCTGTACAGAGAAATATCTGCTTCTAAAACCAAAACGGAGCTATCTAACTGAATGGTTGTCAATGTGTGCATTCAACTGACAGAGTTAAACTCACGTGTGTATTCAGTGGTTTGCAAACCCTTTCTGTGCAGAATCCCAAAACCGGTATTTCCAGCCAAATGCCGGCATCAGTACTAAACAGCAGGAAACTTCGTCTAAAACTCAGGAGAAACGTTTCCTTGAAACTGCTCTGCTGTGCGTTCGTTCACCTAAGAGAGTTGAATCTATGTTGATATTCAGCGAGTCAGAAACACGTTTCTTCTAGGAGCTGCGTTGGGATATTCCCGAGTGAATGGGACCATAGGCTGTACAGAGAAATATCTGCTTCTAAAACCAAAACGGAGCTATCTAACTGAATGGTTGTCAATGTGTGCTTTCAACTGACAGAGTTAATCTCACGTGTGGATTCAGCGGTTTGCAAACCCTCTCTGTGCAGAAACCCAAAACCGTTATTTCCAGCCCAATGTCGGCATACGTACTAAACAGCAGGAAACTTCGTCTAAAACTCAGGAGAAACGTTTCCTTGAAACTGCTCTGCTGTGCGTTTGTTCACCTAAGAGACTTGAATCTATGTTGAGATTCAGCGAGTCAGAAACACGTTTCTTCCAGGAGCTGCGTGAGGATATTCCCGAGTGAATGGGACCATAGGCTGTACAGAGAAATATCTGCTTCTAAAACCAAAACGGAGCTATCTAACTGAATGGTTGTCAATGTGTGCATTCAACTGACAGAGTTAAACTCACGTGTGGATTCAGCGGTTTGCAAACCCTTTCTGTGCAGAATCCCAAAACCGGTATTTCCAGCCCAATGCCGGCATACGTACTAAACTGCAGGAAACTTCGTCTAAAACTCAGGAGAAACGCTTCCTTGAAACTGCTCTGCTGTGCGTTCGTTCACCTAAGAGAGTTGAATCTATGTTGAGATTCAGCGAGTCAGAAACACGTTTCTTCTAGGAGCTGCGTTGGGATATTCCTGAGTGAATGGGACCATAGGCTGTACAGAGAAATATCTGCTTCTAAAACCAAAACGGAGCTATCTAACTGAATGGTTGTCAATGTGTGCATTCAACTGACAGAGTTAAACTCACGTGTGTATTCAGTGGTTTGCAAACCCTTTCTCTGCAGAATCCCAAAACCGGTATTTCCAGCCCAATGCCGGCATACGTACTAAACAGCAGGAAACTTCGTCTAAAACTCAGGAGAAACGTTTCCTTGAAACTGCTCTGCTGTGCGTTCGTTCAACTAAGAGAGTTGAATCTATGTTGAGATTCAGCCAGTCAGAAACACGTTTCTTCTAGGAGCTGCGTTGGGATATTCCCGAGTGAATCAGACCATAGGCTGTACAGAGAAATATCTGCTTCTAAAACCAAAACGGAGCTATTTAACTGGATGGTTGTCAATGTGTGCATTCAACTGACAAAGTTAAACTCACGTGTGGATTCAGCGGTTTGCAAACCCTTTCTTTGCAGAATCCCAAAACCGGTATTTCCAGCCCAATGCCGTCATCCGTACTAAACAGCAGGAAACTTCGTCTAAAACTCAGGAGAAACGTTTCTTTGAAACTGCTCTGCTGTGCGTTCGTTCACCTAAGAGAGTTGAATCTATGTTGAGATTCAGCGAGTCAGAAACACGTTTCTTCTAGGAGATGCGTTGGGATATTCCCGAGTGAATGGGACCATAGGCTGTACAGAGAAATATCTGCTTCTAAAACCAAAACGGAGCTATCTAACTGAATGGTTGTCAATGTGCGCATTCAACTGACAGAGTTAAACTCACGTGTGGATTCAGCGGTTTGCTAACCCTCTCTGTGCAGAATCCCAAAACCCGTATTTCCAGCCAAATGCCGGCATACCTACTAAACAGCAGGAAACTTCGTCTAAAACTCAGGAGAAACGTTTCCTTGAAACTGCTCTGCTGTGCGTTTGTTCACCTAAGAGACTTGAATCTATGTTGAGATTCAGCGAGTCAGAAACACGTTTCTTCCAGGAGCTCCGTGAGGATATTCCCGAGTGAATGGGACCATAGGCTGTACAGAGAAATATCTGCTTCTAAAACCAAAACGGAGCTATCTAACTGAATGGTTGTCAATGTGTGCATTCAACTGACAGAGTTAAACTCACGTGTGGATTCAGTGGTTTGCAAACCCTTTCTGTGCAGAATCCCAAAACCGGAATTTCCAGCCCAATGCCGCCATACGTACTAAACAGCAGGAAACTTCGTCTAAAACTCAGGAGAAACGTTTCCTTGAAACTGCTCTGCTGTGCGTTCGTTCACTTAAGAGAGTTGAATCTATGTTGAGATTCAGCGAGTCAGAAACACGTTTCTTCTAGGAGCTGCGTTGGGATATTCCCGAGTGAATGGGACCATAGGCTGTACAGAGAAATATCTGTTTCTAAAACCAAAACGGAGCTATCTAACGGAATGGTTTTCAATGTGTGCATTCAACTGACAGAGTTAAACTCACGTGTGGATTCAGCGGTTTGCAAACCCTTTCTGTGCAGAAGCCAAAAACCGGTATTTCCAGCCCAATGCCGGCATCCGTACTAAACAGCAGGAAACTTCGTCTAAAACTCTGGAGAAACGTTTCTTTGAAACTGCTCTGCTGTGCGTTCGTTCACCTAAGAGAGTTGAATCTATGTTGAGATTCAGCGAGTCAGAAACACGTTTCTTCTAGGAGCTGCGTTGGGATATTCCCGAGTGAATGGGACCATAGGCTGTACAGAGAAATATCTGCTTCTAAAACCAAAACGGAGTTATCTAACTGAATGGTTGTCAATGTGTGCATTCAACTGACAGAGTTAATATCACGTGTGGACTCAGCGGTTTGCAAACCGTTTCTGTGCAGAATCCCAACACCGGTATTTCCAGCCCAATGCCGGCATATGTACTAAACAGCAGGAAGCTTCGTCTAAAACTCAGGAGAAACGTTTCCTTGAAACTGCTCTGCTGTTCGTTCGTTCACCGAAGAGAGTTGAATCTATGTTGAGATTCAGCGAGTCAGAAACACGTTTCTTCTAGGAGATGCGTTGGGATATTCCCGAGTGAATGGGACCATAGGCTGTACAGAGAAATATCTGCTTCTAAAACCAAAACGGAGCTATCTAACTGAATGGTTGTCAATGTGCGCATTCAACTGGCAGAGTTAAACTCACGTGTGGATTCAGCGGTTTGCAAACCCTCTCTGTGCAGAATCCCAAAACCGGTATTTCCAGCCCAATGCCGGCATACGTACTAAACAGCAGGAAACTTCGTCTAAAACTCAGGAGAAACGTTTCCTTGAAACTGCTCTGCTGTGCGTTTGTTCACCTAAGAGACTTGAATCTATGTTGAGATTCAGCGAGTCAGAAACAAGTTTCCTCCAGGAGCTGCGTGAGGATATTCCCGAGTGAATGGGACCATAGGCTGTACAGAGAAATATCTGCTTCTAAAACCAAAACGGAGCTATCTAACTGAATGGTAGTCAATGTGTGCATTCAACTGACAGAGTTAAACTCACGTGTGGATTCAGTGGTTTGCAAACCCTTTCTGTGCAGAATCCCAAAACCGGTATTTCCAGCCCAATGCCGGCATACGTACTAAACAGCAGGAAACTTCGTCGAAAACTCAGGAGAAAGGTTTCCTTGAAACTGCTCTGCTGTGCGTTCGTTCACTTAAGAGAGTTGAATCTATGTTGAGATTCAGCGAGTCAGAAACACGTTTCTTCTAGGAGCTGCGTTGGGATATTCCCGAGTGAATGGGACCATAGGCTGTACAGAGAAATATCTGCTTCTAAAACCAAAACGGAGCTATCTAACTGAATGGTTGTCAATGTGCGCATTCAACTGACAGAGTTAAACTCACGTGTGGATTCAGCGGTTTGCAAACCCTCTCTGTGCAGAATCCCAAAACCCGTATTTCCAGCGAAATGCCGGCATACCTACTAAACAGCAGGAAACTTCGTCTAAAACTCAGGAGAAACGTTTCCTTGAAACTGCTCTGCTGTGCGTTTGTTCACCTAAGAGACTTGAATCTATGTTGAGATTCAGCGAGTCAGAAACACGTTTCTTCCAGGAGCTGCGTGAGGATATTCCCGAGTGAATGGGACCATAGGCTGTACAGAGAAATATCTGCTTCTAAAACCAAAACGGAGCTATCTAACTGAATGGTTGTCAATGTGTGCATTCAACTGACAGAGTTAAACTCACGTGTGGATTCAGTGGTTTGCAAACCCTTTCTGTGCAGAATCCCAAAACCGGAATTTCCAGACCAATGCCGGCATACGTACTAAACAGCAGGAAACTTCGTCTAAAACTCAGGAGAAACGTTTCCTTGAAACTGCTCTGCTGTGCGTTCGTTCACTTAAGAGAGTTGAATCTATGTTGAGATTCAGCGAGTCAGAAACACGTTTCTTCTAGGAGCTGCGTTGAGATATTCCCGAGTGAATGGGACCATAGGCTGTACAGAGAAATATCTGTTTCTAAAACCAAAACGGAGCTATCTAACGGAATGGTTGTCAATGTGTGCATTCAACTGACAGAGTTAAACTCACGTGTGGATTCAGCGGTTTGCAAACCCTTTCTGTGCAGAAGCCAAAAACCGGTATTTCCAGCCCAATGCCGGCATCCGTACTAAACAGCAGGAGACTTCGTCTAAAACTCAGGAGAAAAGTTTCCTTGAAACTGCTCTGCTGTGCTTTCGTTCACCTAAGAGAGTTGAATCTATGTTGAGATTCAGCGAGTCAGAAACACGTTTCTTCTAGGAGCTGCGTTGGGATATTCCCGAGTGAATGGGACCATAGGCTGTACAGAGAAATATCTGCTTCTAAAACAAAAACGGAACTATCTAACTGAATGTTTGTCAATGTGTGCATTCAACTGACAGAGTTAAACTCACATGTGGATTCAGCGGTTTGCAAACCCTTTCTGTGCAGAATCCCAAAACCGGTATTTCCAGCCCAATGCCGGCATACGTACTAAACAGCAGGAAACTTCGTCTAAAACTCAGGAGAAACGTTTCCTTGAAACTGCTCTGCTGTGCGTTCGTTCACCTAAGAGAGTTGAATCTATGTTGATATTCAGCGAGTCAGAAACACGTTTCTTCTAGGAGCTGCGTTGGGATATTCCCTTGTGAATGGGACCATAGGCTGTTCAGAGAAATATCTGCTCCTAAAACCAAAAGGGTGCTATCTAACTGAATGGTTGTCAATGTGTGCATTCAACTGACAGAGTTAAACTCACGTTTGGATTCAACGGTTTACAAACCCTTTCTGTGCAGAATTCCAAAACCGGTAATTCCAGCTCAATGCCGGCATACGTACTAAACTGCAGGAAACTTCGTCTAAAACTCAGGAGAAACGTTTCCTTGAAACTGCTCTGCTGTGCGTTCGTTCAACTAAGAGAGTTGAATCTATGTTGAGATTCAGCGAGTCAGAAACACGTTTCTTCCAGGAGCTGCGTGAGGATATTCCCGAGTGAATGGGACCATAGGCTGTACAGAGAAATATCTGCTTCTAAAACCATAACGGAGCTATCTAACTGAATGGTAGTCAATGTGTGCATTCAACTGACAGAGTTAAACTCACGTGTGGATTCAGTGGTTTGCAAACCCTTTCTGTGCAGAATCCCAAAACCGGTATTTCCAGCCCAATGCCGGCATACGTACTAAACAGCAGGAAACTTCGTCGAAAACTCAGGAGAAAGGTTTCCTTGAAACTGCTCTGCTGTGCGTTCGTTCACTTAAGAGAGTTGAATCTATGTTGAGATTCAGCGAGTCAGAAACACGTTTCTTCTAGGAGCTGCGTTGGGATATTCCCGAGTGAATGGGACCATAGGCTGTACAGAGAAATATCTGTTTCTAAAACCAAAACTGAGCTATCTAACGGAATGGTTGTCAATGTGTGCATTCAACTGACAGAGTTAAACTCACGTGTGGATTCAGCGGTTTGCAAACCCTTTCTGTGCAGAAGCCAAAAACCGGTATTTCCAGCCCAATGCCGGCATACGTACTAAACAGCAGGAGACTTCGTCTAAAACTCAGGAGAAAAGTTTCCTTGAAACTGCTCTGCTGTGCTTTCGTTCACCTAAGAGAGTTGAATCTATGTTGAGATTCAGCGAGTCAGAAACACGTTTCTTCTAGGAGCTGAGTTGGGATATTCCCGAGTGAATGGGACCATAGGCTGTACAGAGAAATATCTGCTTCTAAAACCAAAACGGAGCTATCTAACTGAATGGTTGTCAATGTGTGCATTCAACTGACAGAGTTAAACTCACATGTGGATTCAGCGGTTTGCAAAACCTTTCTGTGCAGAATCCCAAAACCGGTATTTCCAGCCCAATGCCGGCATACGTACTAAACAGCAGGAAACTTCGTCTAAAACTCAGGAGAAACGTTTCCTTGAAACTGCTCTGCTGTGCGTTCGATCACTTAAGAGAGTTGAATCTATGTTGAGATTCAACGAGTCAGAAACACGTTTCTTCTAGGAGCTGCGTTGGGATATTCCCGAGTGAATGGGACCATAGTCTGTACAGAGAAATATCTGTTTCTAAAACCAAAACGGAGCTATCTCACTGAATGGTTGTCAATGTGTGCATTCAACTGACAGAGTTAAACTCACTTGTGGATTCAGCGGTTTACAAACCCTTTCTGTGCAGAATCCCAAAACCGGTATTTCCAGCCCAATGCCGGCATCCGTACTAAACAGCAGGAAACTTCGTCTAAAACTCAGGAGAAACGTTTCCTTGAAACTGCTCTGCTGTGCGTTCGTTCACCTAAGAGACTTGAATCTATGTTGAGGTTCAGCGAGTCAGAAACACGTTTCTTCTAAGAGCTGCGTTGGGATATTCCCGAGTGAATGGGACCATAGGCTGTACAGAGAAATATGTGCTTCTAAAACCAAAAGGGTGCTATCAAACTGAATGGTTGTCAATGTGTGCATTCAACTGACAGAGTTAAACTCACGTGTGGATTCAGCGGTTTGCAAACCCTTTCTGTGCAGAATCTCAAAACCGGTATTTCCAGACCAATGCCGGCATACGTACTAAAGAGAAGGAGACTTCGTCTAAAACTCAGGAGAAAAGTTTCCTTGAAACTGCTCTGCTGTGGGTTCGTTCACCTAAGAGAGTTGAATCTATGTTGAGATTCAGCGAGTCAGAAACACGTTTCTTCTAGGAGCTGCGTTGGGATATTCCCGAGTGAATGGGACCATAGGCTGTACAGAGAAATATCTGCTTCTAAAACCAAAACGGAGCTATCTCACTGAATGGTTGTCATTGTGTGCATTCAACTGACAGAGTTAAACTCACGTGTGGATTCAGTGGTTTGCAAACCATTTCTGTGCAGAATCCCAAAACCGGTATTTCCAGCCCAATGCCGGCATACGTACTAAACAGCAGGAAACTTCGTCTAAAACTCAGCAGAAACGTTTCCTTGAAACTGCTCTGCTGTGCGTTCGCTCACCTAAGAGAGTTGAATCTATGTTGAGATTCAGCGAGTCAGAAACACGTTTCTTCTAGGAGCTGCGTTGGGATATTCCAGAGTGAATGGGACCATAGTCTGTACAGAGAAATATCTGCTTCTAAAAACAAAACGGAGCTATCTAACTGGATGGTTGTCAATCTGTGCATTCAACTGACAAAGTTAAACTCACGTGTGGATTCAGCGGTTTGCAAACCCTTACTGTGCAGAATCCCAAAACCGGTATTTCCAGCCCAATGCCGGCATACGTACTAAACTGCAGGAAACTTCGTCTAAAACTCAGGAGAAACGTTTCCTTGAAACTGCTCTGCTGTGCGTTCGTTCACCTAAGAGAGTTGAATCTATGTTGAGATTCAGCGAGTCAGAAACACGTTTCTTCCAGGAGCTGCGTTGGAATATTCCTGAGTGAATGGGACCATAGGCTGTACAGAGAAATATCTGCTTCTAAAACCAAAACGGAGCTATCTAACTGAATGGTTGTCAATGTGTGCATTCAACTGACAAAGTTAAACTCACGTGTGTATTCAGTGGTTTGCAAACCCTTTCTGTGCAGAATCCCAAAACCGGTATTTCCAGCCCAATGCCGGCATACGTACTAAACAGCAGGAAACTTCGTCTAAAACTCAGGAGAAACGTTTCCTTGAAACTGCTCTGCTGTGCGTTCGTTCACCTAAGAGAGTTGAATCTATGTTGATATTCAGCGAGTCAGAAACACGTTTCTTCTAGGAGCTGCGTTGGGATATTCCCTTGTGAATGGGACCATAGGCTGTACAGAGAAATATCTGCTCCTAAAACCAAAAGGGTGCTATCTAACTGAATGGTTGTCAATGTGTGCATTCAACTGACAGAGTTAAACTCACGTTTGGATTCAGCGGTTTACAAACCCTTTCTGTGCAGAATTCCAAAACCGGTAATTCCAGCTCAATGCCGGCATACGTACTAAACTGCAGGAAACTTCGTCTAAAACTCAGGAGAAACGTTTCCTTGAAACTGCTCTGCTGTGCGTTCGTTCAACTAAGAGAGTTGAATCTATGTTGAGATTCAGCCAGTCAGAAACACGTTTCTTCTAGGAGCTTCGTTGGGATATTCCCGAGTGAATCAGACCATAGGCTGTACAGAGAAATATCTGCTTCTAAAACCAAAACGGAGCTATTTAACTGGATGGTTGTCAATGTGTGCATTCAACTGACAAAGTTAAACTCACGTGTGGATTCAGCGGTTTGCAAACCCTTTCTTTGCAGAATCCCAAAACCGGTATTTCCAGCCCAATGCCGTCATCCGTACTAAACAGCAGGAAACTTCGTCTAAAACTCAGGAGAAACGTTTCTTTGAAACTGCTCTGCTGTGCGTTCGTTCACCTAAGAGAGTTGAATCTATGTTGAGATTCAGCGAGTCAGAAACACGTTTCTTCTAGGAGCTGCGTTGGGATATTCCCGAGTGAATGGGACCATAGGCTGTACAGAGAAATATCTGCTTCTAAAACCAAAACGGAGCTATCTAACTGAATGGTTGTCAATGTGCGCATTCAACTGACAGAGTTAAACTCACGTGTGGATTCAGCGGTTTGCAAACCCTCTCTGTGCAGAATCCCAAAACCCGTATTTCCAGCGAAATGCCGGCATACCTACTAAACAGCAGGAAACTTCGTCTAAAACTCAGGAGAAACGTTTCCTTGAAACTGCTCTGCTGTGCGTTTGTTCACCTAAGAGACTTGAATCTATGTTGAGATTCAGCGAGTCAGAAACACGTTTCTTCCAGGAGCTGCGTGAGGATATTCCCGAGTGAATGGGACCATAGGCTGTACAGAGAAATATCTGCTTCTAAAACCAAAACGGAGCTATCTAACTGAATGGTTGTCAATGTGTGCATTCAACTGACAGAGTTAAACTCACGTGTGGATTCAGTGGTTTGCAAACCCTTTCTGTGCAGAATCCCAAAACCGGAATTTCCAGACCAATGCCGGCATACGTACTAAACAGCAGGAAACTTCGTCTAAAACTCAGGAGAAACGTTTCCTTGAAACTGCTCTGCTGTGCGTTCGTTCACTTAAGAGAGTTGAATCTATGTTGAGATTCAGCGAGTCAGAAACACGTTTCTTCTAGGAGCTGCGTTGGGATATTCCCGAGTGAATGGGACCATAGGCTGTACAGAGAAATATCTGCTTCTAAAACAAAAACGGAACTATCTAACTGAATGTTTGTCAATGTGTGCATTCAACTGACAGAGTTAAACTCACATGTGGATTCAGCGGTTTGCAAACCCTTTCTGTGCAGAATCCCAAAACCGGTATTTCCAGCCCAATGCCGGCATACGTACTAAACAGCAAGAAACTTCGTCTAAAACTCAGGAGAAACGTTTCCTTGAAACTGCTCTGCTGTGCGTTTGTTCACCTAAGAGAGTTGAATCTATGTTGATATTCAGCGAGTCAGAAACACGTTTCTTCTAGGAGCTGAGTTGGGATATTCCCTTGTGAATGGGACCATAGGCTGTTCAGAGAAATATCTGCTCCTAAAACCAAAAGGGTGCTATCTAACTGAATGGTTGTCAATGTGTGCATTCAACTGACAGAGTTAAACTCACGTTTGGATTCAACGGTTTACAAACCCTTTCTGTGCAGAATTCCAAAACCGGTAATTCCAGCTCAATGCCGGCATACGTACTAAACTGCAGGAAACTTCGTCTAAAACTCAGGAGAAACGTTTCCTTGAAACTGCTCTGCTGTGCGTTCGTTCAACTAAGAGAGTTGAATCTATGTTGAGATTCAGCCAGTCAGAAACACGTTTCTTTTAGGAGCTGCGTTGGGATATTCCCGAGTGAATCAGACCATAGGCTGTACAGAGAACTATCTGCTTCTAAAACCAAAACGGAGCTATTTAACTGGATGGTTGTCAATGTGTGCATTCAACTGACAAAGTTAAACTCACGTGTGGATTCAGCGGTTTGGAAACCCTTTCTTTGCAGAATCCCAAAACCGGTATTTCCAGCCCAATGCCGGCATCCGTACTAAACAGCAGGAAACTTCGTCTAAAACTCAGGAGAAACGTTTCTTTGAAACTGCTCTGCTGTGCGTTCGTTCAACTAAGAGAGTTGAATCTATGTTGAGATTCAGCGAGTCAGAAACACGTTTCTTCTAGGAGCTGCGTTGGGATATTCCCTTGTGAATGGGACCATAGGCTGTACAGAGAAATATCTGCTCCTAAAACCAAAAGGGTGCTATCTAACTGAATGGTTGTCAATGTGTGCATTCAACTGACAGAGTTAAACTCACGTTTGGATTCAGCGGTTTACAAACCCTTTCTGTGCAGAATCCCAAAACGGGTAATTCCAGCTCAATGCCGGCATATGTTCTAAACTGCAGGAAACTTCGTCTAAAACTCAGGAGAAAGGTTTCCTTGAAACTGCTCTGCTGTGCGTTCGTTCACTTAAGAGAGTTGAATCTATGTTGAGATTCAGCGAGTCAGAAACACGTTTCTTCTAGGAGCTGCGTTGGGATATTCCCGAGTGAATGGGACCATAGGCTGTACAGAGAAATATCTGTTTCTAAAACCAAAACTGAGCTATCTAACGGAATGGTTGTCAATGTGTGCATTCAACTGACAGAGTTAAACTCACGTGTGGATTCAGCGGTTTGCAAACCCTTTCTGTGCAGAAGCCAAAAACCGGTATTTCCAGCCCAATGCCGGCATACGTACTAAACAGCAGGAGACTTCGTCTAAAACTCAGGAGAAAAGTTTCCTTGAAACTGCTCTGCTGTGCTTTCGTTCACCTAAGAGAGTTGAATCTATGTTGAGATTCAGCGAGTCAGAAACACGTTTCTTCTAGGAGCTGAGTTGGGATATTCCCGAGTGAATGGGACCATAGGCTGTACAGAGAAATATCTGCTTCTAAAACCAAAACGGAGCTATCTAACTGAATGGTTGTCAATGTGTGCATTCAACTGACAGAGTTAAACTCACATGTGGATTCAGCGGTTTGCAAAACCTTTCTGTGCAGAATCCCAAAACCGGTATTTCCAGCCCAATGCCGGCATACGTACTAAACAGCAGGAAACTTCGTCTAAAACTCAGGAGAAACGTTTCCTTGAAACTGCTCTGCTGTGCGTTCGTTCACTTAAGAGAGTTGAATCTATGTTGAGATTCAACGAGTCAGAAACACGTTTCTTCTAGGAGCTGCGTTGGGATATTCCCGAGTGAATGGGACCATAGTCTGTACAGAGAAATATCTGTTTCTAAAACCAAAACGGAGCTATCTCACTGAATGGTTGTCAATGTGTGCATTCAACTGACAGAGTTAAACTCACGTGTGGATTCAGCGGTTTGCAAACCCTTTCTGTGCAGAATCCCAAAACCGGTATTTCCAGCACAATGCCGGCATCCGTACTAAACAGCAGGAAACTTCGTCTAAAACTCAGGAGAAACGTTTCCTTGAAACTGCTCTGCTGTGCGTTCGTTCACCTAAGAGACTTGAATCTATGTTGAGGTTCAGCGAGTCAGAAACACGTTTCTTCTAAGAGCTGCGTTGGGATATTCCCGAGTGAATGGGACCATAGGCTGTACAGAGAAATATGTGCTTCTAAAACCAAAAGGGTGCTATCAAACTGAATGGTTGTCAATGTGTGCATTCAACTGACAGAGTTAAACTCACGTGTGGATTCAGCGGTTTGCAAACCCTTTCTGTGCAGAATCTCAAAACCGGTATTTCCAGACCAATGCCGGCATACGTACTAAAGAGAAGGAGACTTCGTCTAAAACTCAGGAGAAAAGTTTCCTTGAAACTGCTCTGCTGTGGGTTCGTTCACCTAAGAGAGTTGAATCTATGTTGAGATTCAGCGAGTCAGAAACACGTTTCTTCTAGGAGCTGCGTTGGGATATTCCCGAGTGAATGGGACCATAGGCTGTACAGAGAAATATCTGCTTCTAAAACCAAAACGGAGCTATCTCACTGAATGGTTGTCATTGTGTGCATTCAACTGACAGAGTTAAACTCACGTGTGGATTCAGTGGTTTGCAAACCATTTCTGTGCAGAATCCCAAAACCGGTATTTCCAGCCCAATGCCGGCATACGTACTAAACAGCAGGAAACTTCGTCTAAAACTCAGGAGAAACGTTTCTTTGAAACTGCTCTGCTGTGCGTTCGTTCACCTAAGAGAGTTGAATCTATGTTGAGATTCAGCGAGTCAGAAACACGTTTCTTCTAGGAGCTGCGTTGGGATATTCCCTTGTGAATGGGACCATAGGCTGTACAGAGAAATATCTGCTCCTAAAACCAAAAGGGTGCTATCTAACTGAATGGTTGTCAATGTGTGCATTCAACTGACAGAGTTAAACTCACGTTTGGATTCAGCGGTTTAGAAACCCTTTCTGTGCAGAATCCCAAAACGGGTAATTCCAGCTCAATGCCGTCATATGTACTAAACTGCAGGAAACTTCGTCTAAAACTCAGGAGAAACGTTTCCTTGAAACTGCTCTGCTGTGCGTTCGTTCAACTAAGAGAGTTGAATCTATGTTGAGATTCAGCGAGTCAGAAACACGTTTCTTCTAGGAGCTGCGTTGGGATATTCCCGAGTGAATCAGACCATAGGCTGTACAGAGAAATATCTGCTTCTAAAACCAAAACGGAGCTAACTAACTGGATGGTTGTCAATGTGTGCATTCAACTGACAAAGTTAAACTCACGTGTGGATTCAGCGGTTTGCAAACCCTTTCTGTGCAGAATCCCAAAACCGGTATTTCCAGCCCAATGCCGGCATCCGTACTAAACAGCAGGAAACTTCGTCTAAAACTCTGGAGAAACGTTTCTTTTAAACTGCTCTGCTCTGCGTTCGTTCACCTAAGAGAGTTGAATCTATGTTGAGATTCAGCGAGTCAGAAACACGTTTCTTCTAAGAGCTGCGTTGGGATATTCCCGAGTGAATGGGACCATAGGCTGTACAGAGAAATATCTGCTTCTAAAACCAAAACGGAGCTATCTAACTGAATGGTTGTCAATGTGTGCATTCAACTGACAGAGTTAATCTCACGTGTGGACTCAGCGGTTTGCAAACCCTTTCTGTGCAGAATCCCAAAACCGGTATTTCCAGCCCAATGCCGGCATATGTACTAAACAGCAGGAAGCTTCGTCTAAAACTCAGGAGAAACGTTTCCTTGAAACTGCTCTGCTGTTCGTTCATTCACCTAAGAGAGTTGAATCTATGTTGAGATTCAGCGAGTCAGAAACACGTTTCTTCTAGGAGATGCGTTGGGATATTCCCGAGTGAATGGGACCATAGGCTGTACAGAGAAATATCTGGTTCTAAAACCAAAACGGAGCTATCTAACTGAATGGTTGTCAATGTGCGCATTCAACTGACAGAGTTAAACTCACGTGTGGATTCAGCGGTTTGCAAACCCTCTCTGTGCAGAATCCCAAAACCGGTATTTCCAGCCCAATGCCGGCATACGTACTAAACAGCAGGAAACTTCGTCTAAAACTCAGGAGAAACGTTTCCCTGAAACTGCTCTGCTGTGCGTTTGTTCACCTAAGAGACTTGAATCTATGTTGAGATTCAGCGAGTCAGAAACACGTTTCTTCCAGGAGCTGCGTGAGGATATTCCCGAGTGAATGGGACCATAGGCTGTACAGAGAAATATCTGCTTCTAAAACCAAAACGGAGCTATCTAACTGAATGGTTGTCAATGTGTGCATTTAACTGACAGAGTTAAGCTCACGTGTGGATTCAGTGGTTTGCAAACCCTTTCTGTGCAGAATCCCAAAACCGGTATTTCCAGCCCAATGCCGGCATAAGTACTAAACAGCAGGAAACTTCGTCTAAAACTCAGGAGAAACGTTTCCTTGAAACTGCTCTGCTGTGCGTTCGTTCACTTAAGAGAGTTGAATCTATGTTGAGATTCAGCGAGTCAGAAACACGTTTCTTCTAGGAGCTGCGATGGGATATTCCCGCGTGAAAGGGACCATAGGCTGTACAGAGAAATATCTGTTTCTAAAACCAAAACGGAGCTATCTCACTGAATGGTTGTAAGTGTGTGCATTCAACTGACAGAGTTAAACTCACGTGTGGATTCAGTGGTTTCCAAACCATTTCTGTGCAGAATCCCAAAACCGGAATTTCCAGCCCAATGCCGGCATACGTACTAAACAGCAGGTAACTTCGTCTAAAACTCAGCAGAAACGTTTCCTTGAAACTGCTCTGCTGTGCGTTCGTTCACCTAAGAGAGTTGAATCTATGTTGAGATTCAGCGAGTCAGAAACACGTTTCTTCTAGGAGCTGCGTTGGGATATTCCAGAGTGAATGGGACCATAGTCTGTACAGAGAAATATCTGCTTCTAAAAACAAAACGGAGCTATCTAACTGGATAGTTGTCAATGTGTGCATTCAACTGACAGAGTTAAACTCATGTTTGGATTCAGCGGTTTACAAACCCTTTCTGTGCAGAATCCCAAAACGGGTAATTCCAGCTCAATGCCGGCATATGTTCTAAACTGCAGGAAACTTCGTCTAAAACTCAGGAGAAACGTTTCCTTGAAACTGCTCTGCTGTGCGTTCGTTCAACTAAGAGAGTTGAATCTATGTTGAGATTCAGCGAGTCAGAAACACGTTTCTTCTAGGAGCTGCGTTGGGATATTCCCGAGTGAATCAGACCATAGGCTGTACAGAGAAATATCTGTTTCTAAAACCAAAACGGAGCTAACTAACTGGATGGTTGTCAATGTGTGCATTCAACTGACAAAGTTAAACTCACGTGTGGATTCAGCGGTTTGCAAACCCTTTCTGTGCAGAATCCCAAAACCGGTATTTCCAGCCCAATGCCGGCATCCGTACTAAACAGCAGGAAACTTCGTCTAAAACTCTGGAGAAACGTTTCTTTGAAACTGCTCTGCTGTGCGTTCGTTCACCTAAGAGAGTTGAATCTATGTTGAGATTCAGCGAGTCAGAAACACGTTTCTTCTAGGAGCTGCGTTGGGATATTCCCGAGTGAATGGGACCATAGGCTGTACAGAGAAATATCTGCTTCTAAAACCAAAACGGAGCTATCTAACTGAATGGTTGTCAATGTGCGCATTCAACTGACAGAGTTAAACTCACGTGTGGATTCAGCGGTTTGCAAACCCTCTCTGTGCAGAATCCCAAAACCGGTATTTCCAGCCCAATGCCGGCATACGTACTAAACAGCAGGAAACTTCGTCTAAAACTCAGGAGAAACGTTTCCTTGAAACTGCTCTGCTGTGCGTTTGTTCACCTAAGAGACTTGAATCTATGTTGAGATTCAGCGAGTCAGAAACACGTTTCTTCCAGGAGCTGCGTGAGGATATTCCCGAGTGAATGGGACCATAGGCTGTACAGAGAAATATCTGCTTCTAAAACCAAAACGGAGCTATCTAACTGAATGGTTGTCAATGTGTGCATTCAACTGACAGAGTTAAACTCACGTGTGGATTCAGCGGTTTGCAAACCCTTTCTGTGCAGAAGCCAAAAACCGGTATTTCCAGCCCAATGCCGGCATCCGTACTAAACAGTAGGAGACTTCGTCTAAAACTCAGGAGAAAAGTTTCCTTGAAACTGCTCTGCTGTGCTTTCGTTCACCTAAGAGAGTTGAATCTATGTTGAGATTCAGCGAGTCAGAAACACGTTTCTTCTAGGAGCTGCGTTGGGATATTCCCGAGTGAATGGGACCATAGGCTGTACAGAGAAATATCTGCTTCTAAAACAAAAACGGAACTATCTAACTGAATGTTTGTCAATGTGTGCATTCAACTGACAGAGTTAAACTCACATGTGGATTCAGCGGTTTGCAAACCCTTTCTGTGCAGAATCCCAAAACCGGTATTTCCAGCCAAATGCCGGCATACGTACTAAACAGCAGGAAACTTCGTCTAAAACTCAGGAGAAACGTTTCCTTGAAACTGCTCTGCTGTGCGTTCGTTCAACTAAGAGAGTTGAATCTATGTTGATATTCAGCGAGTCAGAAACACGTTTATTCTAGGAGCTGCGTTGGGATATTCCCTTGTGAATGGGACCATAGGCTGTTCAGAGAAATATCTGCTCCTAAAACCAAAAGGGTGCTATCTAACTGAATGGTTGTCAATTTGTGCATTCAACTGACAGAGTTAAACTCACGTTTGGATTCAACGGTTTACAAACCCTTTCTGTGCAGGATTCCAAAACCGGTAATTCCAGCTCAATGCCGGCATACGTACTAAACTGCAGGAAACTTCGTCTAAAACTCAGGAGAAACGTTTCCTTGAAACTGTTCTGCTGTGCGTTCGTTCAACTAAGAGAGTTGAATCTATGTTGAGATTCAGCCAGTCAGAAACACGTTTCTTCTAGGAGCTGCGTTGGGATATTCCCGAGTGAATCAGATCATAGGCTGTACAGAGAAATATCTGCTTCTAAAACCAAAACGGAGCTAACTAACTGTATTTTTGTCAATGTGTGCATTCAACTGACAAAGTTAAACTCACGTGTGGATTCAGCGGTTTGCAAACCCTTTCTGTGCAGAATCCCAAAACCGGTATTTCCAGCCCAATGCCGGCATCCGTAGTAAACAGCAGGAAACTTCGTCTAAAACTCTGGAGAAACGTTTCCTTGAAGCTGCTCTGCTGTGCGTTCGTTCACCTAAGAGAGTTGAATCTATGTTGAGATTCAGCGAGTCAGAAACACGTTTCTTCTAGGAGCTGCGTTGGGACATTCCCGAGTGAATGGGACCATAGGCTGTACAGAGAAATATCTGCTCCTAAAACCAAAACGGAGCTATCTAACTGAATGGTTGTCAATGTGTGCATTCAACTGACAGAGTTAATGTCACGTGTGGACTCAGCGGTTTGCAAACCGTTTCTGTGCAGAATCCCAAAACCGGTATTTCCAGCCCAATGCCGGCATATGTACTAAACAGCAGGAAGCTTCGTCTAAAACTCAGGAGAAACGTTTCCTTGAAACTGCTCTGCTGTTCGTTCGTTCACCTAAGAGAGTTGAATCTATGTTGAGATTCAGCGAGTCAGAAACACGTTTCTTCTAGGAGATGCGTTGGGATATTCCCGAGTGAATGGGACCATAGGCTGTACATAGAAATATCTGCTTCTAAAACCAAAACGGAGCTATCTAACTGAATGGTTGTCAATGTGCGCATTCAACTGACAGAGTTAAACTCACGTGTGGATTCAGCGGTTTGCAAACCCTCTCTGTGCAGAATCCCAAAACCGGTATTTCCAGCCCAATGCCGGCATCCGTACTAAACAGCAGGAAACTTCGTCTAAAACTCAGGAGAAACGTTTCCTTGAAACTGCTCTGCTGTGCGTTTGTTCACCTAAGAGACTTGAATCTATGTTGAGATTCAGCGAGTCAGAAACACGTTTCTTCCAGGAGCTGCGTGAGGATATTCCCGAGTGAATGGGACCATAGGCTGTACAGAGAAATATCTGCTTCTAAAACCAAAACGGAGCTATCTAACTGAATGGTTGTCAATGTGTGCATTCAACTGACAGAGTTAAACTCACGTGTGGATTCAGTGGTTTGCAAACCCTTTCTGTGCAGAATCCCAAAACCGGTATTTCCAGCCCAATGCCGGCATACGTACTAAACAGCAGGAAACTTCGTCTAAAACTCAGGAGAAACGTTTCCTTGAAACTGCTCTGCTGTGCGTTCGTTCACTTAAGAGAGTTGAATCTATGTTGAGATTCAGCGAGTCAGAAACACGTTTTTTCTAGGAGCTGCGTTGGGATATTCCCGAGTGAATGGGACCATAGGCTGTACAGAGAAATCTCTGTTTCTAAAACCAAAACGGAGCTATCTAACGGAATGGTTGTCAATGTGTGCATTCAACTGACAGAGTTAAACTCACGTGTGGATTCAGCGGTTTGCAAACCCTTTCTGTGCAGAAGCCAAAAACCGGTATTTCCAGCCCAATGCCGGCATCCGTACTAAACAGCAGGAAACTTCGTCTAAAACTCAGGAGAAACGTTTCCTTGAAACTGCTCTGCTGTGCGTTCGTTCACCTAAGAGAGTTGAATCTATGTTGAGATTCAGCGAGTCAGAAACACGTTTCTTCTAGGAGCTGCGTTGGGATATTCCCGAGTGAATGGGACCATAGGCTGTACAGAGAAATATCTGCTTCTAAAACCAAAACGGAGCTATCTAACTGAATGGTTGTCAATGTGTGCATTCAACTGACAGAGTTAAACTCACGTTTGGATTCAGCGGTTTACAAACCCTTTTTGTGCAGAATCCCAAAACCGGTAATTCCAGCTCACTGCCGGCATACGTACTAAACAGCAGGAAACTTCGTCTAAAACTCAGGAGAAACGTTTCCGTGAAACTGCTCTGCTGTGCGTTCGTTCACCTAAGAGAGTTGAATCTATGTTGAGATTCAGCGAGTCAGAAACACGTTTCTTCTAGGAGCTGCGTTGGGATATTCCCGAGTGAATGGGACCATAGGCTGTACAGAGAAATATCTGCTTCTAAAACCAAAAGGGTGCTATCAAACTGAATGGTTGTCAATGTGTGCATTCAACTGACAGAGTTAAACTCACGTGTGGATTCAGCGGTTTGCAAACGCTTTCTGTGCAGAATCCCAAAACCGGTATTTCCAGCCCAATGCCGGCATCCGTACTAAACAGCAGGAAACTTCGTCTAAAACTCAGGGGAAACGTTTCCATGAAACTGCTCTGCTGTGCGTTCGTTCACCTAAGAGAGTTGAATCTATGTTGAGATTCAGCGAGTCAGAAACACGTTTCTTCTAGGTCCTGCGTTGGGATATTCCCGAGTGAATGGGACCATAGGCTGTACAGAGAAATATCTGCTTCTAAAACCAAAACGGAGCTATCTAACTGGATGGTTGTCAATGTGTGCATTCAACTGACAGAGTTAAACTCACGTGTGGATTCAGCGGTTTGCAAACCCTTTCTGTGCAGAATCCGAAAACCGGTATTTCCAGCCCAATGCCGGCATCCGTACTAAACAGCAGGAAATTTCGTCTAAAACTCAGGAGAAACGTTTCCTTGAAACTGCTCTGCTGTACGTTCGTTCACCTAAGAGAGTTGAATCTATGTTGAGGTTCAGCGAGTCAGAAACACGTTTCTTCTAGGAGCTGCGTTGGGATATTCCCGAGTGAATGGGACCATAGGCTGTACAGAGAAATATCTGCTCCTAAAACCAAAAGGGTGCTATCTAACTGAATGGTTGTCAATGTGTGCATTCAACTGACAGAGTTAAACTCACGTGTGGATTCAGCGGTTTGCAAACCCTTTCTGTGCAGAATCCCAAAACCGGTATTTCCAGCCCAATGCCGGCATCCGTCCTAAACAGCAGGAAACTTCGTCTAAAACTCAGGAGAAACGTTTCCTTGAAACTGCTCTGCTGTGCGTTCGTTCACCTAAGAGAGTTGAATCTATGTTGAGATTCAGCGAGTCAGAAACACGTTTCTTCTAGGAGCTGCGTTGGGATATTCCCGAGTGAATGGGACCATTGGGCTGTACAGAGAAATATCCGCTTCTAAAACCAAAACGGAGCTATCTAACTGAATGGTTGTCAATGTGTGCATTCAACTGACAGAGTTAAACTCACGTGTGGTTTCAGCGGTTTGCAGACCGTTTCTGTGCAGAATCCCAAAACCGGTATTTCCAGCCCAATGCCGGCATACGTACTAAACAGCAGGAAACTTCGTCTAAAACTCAGGAGAAAAGTTTCCTTGAAACTGCTCTGCTGTGCTTTCATTCACCTAGGAGAGTTGAATCTATGTTGAGATTCAGCGAGTCAGAAACACGTTTCTTCTAGGAGCTCCGTTGGGATATTCCCGAGTGAATGTGACCATAGGCTGTACAGAGAAATATCTGCTTCTAAAACCAAAACGGAGCTATCAAACTGAATTTTTGTCAATGTGTGCATTCAACTGACAGAGTTAAACTCACGTGTGGATTCAGCGGTGTGCAAACCCTTTCTGTGCAGAATCCCAAAACCGTTATTTCCAGCCCAATGCCGGCATACGTACTAAACAGCAGGAAACTTCGTCTAAAACTCAGGAGAAACGTTTCCTTGAAACTGCTCTGCTGTGCGTTCGTTCACCTAAGAGAGTTGAATCTATGTTGAGATTCAGCGAGTCAGAAACACGTGTCTTCTAGGAGCTGCGTTGGGATATTCGCGAGTGAATGGGACCATAGGCTATACAGAGAAATATCTGCTCCTAAAACCAAAAGGGTGCTATCTAACTGAATGGTTGTCAATGTGTGCATTCAACTGACAGAGTTAAACTCACATTTGGATTCAGCGGTTTGCAAAGCCTTTCGGTGCAGAATCCCAAAACCGGTATTTCCAGCCCAATGCTGGCATCCGTACTAAACAGCAGGAAATTTCGTCTAAAACTCAGGAGAAACGTTTCCTTGAAACTGCTCTGCTGTGCGTTCGTTCACCTAAGAGAGTTGAATCTATGTTGAGATTCAGCGAGTCAGAAACACGTTTCTTCTAGGAGCTGCGTTGGGATATTCCCGAGTGAATGGGACCATAGGCTGTACAGAGAAATATCTGCTTCTAAAACCAAAACGGAGCTATCTAACTGGATGGTTGTCAATGTGTGCATTCAACTGACAGAGTTAAACTCACGTGTGGATTCAGCGGTTTGCAAACCCTTTCTGTGCAGAATCCGAAAACCGGTATTTCCAGCCCAATGCCGGCATCCGTACTAAACAGCAGGAAATTTCGTCTAAAACTCAGGAGAAACGTTTCCTTGAAACTGCTCTGCTGTACGTTCGTTCACCTAAGAGAAGTGAATCTATGTTGAGGTTCAGCGAGTCAGAAACACGTTTCTTCTAGGAGCTGCGTTGGGATATTCCCGAGTGAATGGGACCATAGGCTGTACAGAGAAATATCTGCTCCTAAAACCAAAAGGGTGCTATCTAACTGAATGGTTGTCAATGTGTGCATTCAACTGACAGAGTTAAACTCACGTGTGGATTCAGCGGTTTGCAAACCCTTTCTGTGCAGAATCCCAAAACCGGTATTTCCAGCCCAATGCCGGCATCCGTCCTAAACAGCAGGAAACTTCGTCTAAAACTCAGGAGAAACGTTTCCTTGAAACTGCTCTGCTGTGCGTTCGTTCACCTAAGAGAGTTGAATCTATGTTGAGATTCAGCGAGTCAGAAACACGTTTCTTCTAGGAGCTTCGTTGGGATATTCCCGAGTGAATGGGACCATAGGCTGTACAGAGAAATATCTGCTTCTAAAACCAAAACGGAGCTATCAAACTGAATTTTTGTCAATGTGTGCATTCAACTGACAGAGTTAAACTCACGTGTGGCTACAGCGGTGTGCAAACCCTTTCTGTGCAGAATCCCAAAACCGTTATTTCCAGCCCAATGCCGGCATACGTACTAAACAGCAGGAAACTTCGTCTAAAACTCAGGAGAAACGTTTCCTTGAAACTGCTCTGCTGTGCGTTCGTTCACCTAAGAGAGTTGAATCTATGTTGAGATTCAGCGAGACAGAAACACGTGTCTTCTAGGAGCTGCGTTGGGATATTCGCGAGTGAATGGGACCATAGGCTGTACAGAGAAATATCTGCTACTAAAACCAAAAGGGTGCTATCTAACTGAATGGTTGTCAATGTGTGCATTCAACTGACAGAGTTAAACTCAGATTTGGATTCAGCGGTTTGCAAAGCCTTTCGGTGCAGAATCCCAAAACCGGTATTTCCAGCCCAATGCTGTCATCCGAACAAAACAGCAGGAAATTTCGTCTAAAACTCAGGAGAAACGTTTCCTTGAAACTGCTCTGCTGTGCGTTCGTTCACCTAAGAGAGTTGAATCTATGTTGAGATTCAGCGAGTCAGAAACACGTTTCTTCTAGGAGCTGCGTTGGGATATTCCCGAGTGAATGGGACCATAGGCTGTACAGAGAAATATCTGCTCCTAAAACCAAAAGGGTGCTATCTAACTGAATGGTTGTCAATGTGTGCATTCAACTGACAGAGTTAAACTCACGTGTGGATTCAGCGGTTTGCAGCCCCTTTCTGTGCAGAATCCCAAAACCGGTATTTCCAGCCCAATGCCGGCATACGTACTAAACAGCAGGAGACTTCGTCTAAAACTCAGGAGAAAAGTTTCCTTGAAACTGCTCTGCTGTGCGTTCGTTCACCTAAGAGAATTGAATCTATGTTGAGATTCAGCGAGTCAGAAACACGTTTCTTCTAGGAGCTGCGTTGGGATATTCCCGAGTGAATGGGACCATAGGCTGTACAGAGAAATATCTGCTTCTAAAACCAAAACGGAGCTACCTCACTGAATGGTTGTCAGTGTGTGCATTCAACTGACAGACTTAACCTCACGTGTGGATTCAGTGGTTTGCAAACCATTTCTGTGCGGAATCCCAAAACCGGAATTTCCAGCCCAATGCCGGCATACGTACTAAACAGCAGGAAACTTCGTCTAAAACTCAGCAGAAACGTTTACTTGAAACTGCTCTGCTGTGCGTTCGTTCACCTAAGAGAGTTGAATCTATGTTGAGATTCAGCGAGTCAGAAACACGTTTCTTCTAGGAGCTGCGTTGGGATATTCCAGAGTGAATGGGACCATAGTCTGTACAGAGAAATATCTGCTTCTAAAAACAAAACGGAGCTATCTAACTGGATGGTTGTCAATGTGTGCATTCAACTGACAAAGTTAAACTCACGTGTGGATTCAGCGGTTTGCAAACCCTTTCTGTGCAGAATCCCAAAACCGATATTTGCAGCCCAATGCCGGCATACGTACTAAACTGCAGGAAACTTCGTCTAAAACTCAGGAGAAACGTTTCCTTGAAACTGCTCTGCTGTGCGTTCGTTCACCTAAGAGAGTTGAATCTATGTTGAGATTCAGCGAGTCAGAAACACGTTTCTTCCAGGAGCTGCGTTGGGATATTCCCGAGTGAATGGGACCATAGGCTGTACAGAGAAATATCTGCTTCTAAAACCAAAACGGAGCTATCTAACTGGATGGTTGTCAATGTGTGCATTCAACTGACAGAGTTAAACTCACGTGTGGATTCAGCGGTTTGCAAACCCTTTCTGTGCAGAATCCCAAAACCGGTATTTCCAGGCCAATGCCGGCATACGTACTAAACAGCAGGAGACTTCGTCTAAAACTCAGGAGAAAAGTTTCCTTGAAACTGCTCTGCTGTGCGTTCGTTCACCTAAGAGAGTTGAATCTATGTTGAGATTCAGCGAGTGAGAAACACGTTTCTTCTAGGAGCTGCGTTGGGATATTCCCGAGTGAATGGGACCATAGGCTGTACAGAGAAATATCTGCTTCTAAAACCAAAACGGAGGTATCAAACTGAATTTTTGTCAATGTGCGCATTCAACTGACAGAGGTAAACTCACGTGTGGATTCAGCGGTTTGCAAACCCTTTCTGTGCAGAATCCCAAAACCGGTAATTCCCCTCAATGCCGGCATACGTACTAAACAGCAGGAAACTTCGCCTAAAACTCAGGAGAAACGTTTCCTTGAAACTGCTCTGCTGTGCGTTCGTTCACCTAAGAGAGTTGAATCTATGTTGAGATTCAGCGAGTCAGAAACACGTTTCTTCCAGGAGCTGCGTTGGGATATTCCCGAGTGAATGGGACCATAGGCTGTACAGAGAAATATCTGCTTCTAAAACCAAAACGGAGCTATCTAACTGGATGGTTGTCAATGTGTGCATTCAACTGACAGAGTTAAACTCACGTGTGGATTCAGCGGTTTGCAAACCCTTTCTGTGCAGAATCCCAAAACCGGTATTTCCAGGCCAATGCCGGCATACGTACTAAACAGCAGGAGACTTCGTCTAAAACTCAGGAGAAAAGTTTCCTTGAAACTGCTCTGCTGTGCGTTCGTTCACCTAAGAGAGTTGAATCTATGTTGAGATTCAGCGAGTCAGAAACACGTTTCTTCTAGGAGCTGCGTTGGGATATTCCAGAGTCAATGGGACCATAGTCTGTACAGAGAAATATCTGCTTCTAAAACCAAAACGGAGCTATCTAACTGGATGGTTGTCAATGTGTGCATTCAACTGACAAAGTTAAACTCACGTGTGGATTCAGCGGTTTGCAAACCCTTTCTGTGCAGAATCCCAAAACCGGTATTTCCAGCCCAATGCCGGCATACGTACTAAACTGCAGGAAACTTCGTCTAAAACTCTGGAGAAACGTTTCCTTGAAACTGCTCTGCTGTGCGTTCGTTCACATAAGAGAGTTGAATCTACGTTGAGATTCAGCGAGTCAGAAACACGTTTCTTCCAGGAGCTGCGTTGGGATATTCCTGAGTGAATGGGACCGTAGTCTGTACAGAGAAATATCTGCTTCTAAAACCAAAACGGAGATATGTAACTGCATGGTTGTCAATGTGTGCATTCAACTGACAAAGTTAAACTCACGTGTGGATTCAGCGGTTTGCAAACCCTTTCTGTGCAGAATCCCAAAACCGGTATTTCCAGCCCAATGCCGGCATCCGTACTAAACAGCAGGAAACTTCGTCTAAAACTCAGGAGAAACGTTTCCTTGAAACTGCTCTGCTGTGCGTTCGTTCACCTAAGAGACTTGAATATATGTTGAGATTCAGCGAGTCAGAAACACGTTTCTTCTAGGTCCTGCGTTGGGATATTCCCGAGTGAATGGGACCATAGGCTGTACAGAGAAATATCTGCTTCTAAAACCAAAGCGGAGCCATGTAACTGAATGGTTGTCAATGTGTGCATTCAACTGACAGAGATAAAGTCACGTGTGGATTCAGCGGTTTGCAAACCCTTTCTGTGCAGAATCCCAAAACCGGTATTTCCAGCCCAATGCCGGCATCCGTACTAAACAGCAGGAAACTTCGTCTAAAACTCAGGAAAACGTTTCCTTGAAACTGCTCTGCTGTGCGTTCGTTCACCTAAGAGAGTTGAATCTATGTTGAGATTCAGCGAGTCAGAAACACGTTTCTTCCAGGAGCTGCGTTGGGATATTCCCGAGTGAATGGGACCATAGGCTGTACAGAGAAATATCTGCTTCTAAAACCAAAAGGGTGCTATCAAACTGAATGGTTGTCAATGTGTGCATTCAACGGACAGAGTTAAACTCACGTGTGGATTCAGCGGTTTGCAACCCCTTTCTGTGCAGAATCCCAAAACCGGTATTTCCAGCCCAATGCCGGCATACGTACTAAACAGCAGGAGACTTCGTCTAAAACTCAGGAGAAAAGTTTCCTTGAAACTGCTCTGCTGTGCGTTCGTTCACCTAAGAGAGTTGAATCTATGTTGAGATTCAGCGAGTCAGAAACACGTTTCTTCTAGGAGCTGCGTTGGGATATTCCCGAGTGAATGGGACCATAGGCTGTACAGAGAAATATCTGCTTCTAAAACCAAAACGGAGCTATCTAACTGGATGGTTGTCAGTGTGTGCATTCAACTGACAGAGTTAAACTCACGTGTGGATTCAGCGGATTGCAAACCCTTTCTCTGCAGAATCCCAAAACCGGTATTTCCAGCCCAATGCCGGCATACGTACTAAACAGCAGGAAACTTCGTCTAAAACTCAGGAGAAACGTTTCCTTGAAACTGCTCTGCTGTGCGTTCGTTCACCTAAGAGAGTTGAAACTATGTTGAGATTCAGCGAGTCAGAAAGACGTTTCTTCTAGGAGCTGCGTTGGGATATTCTCGAGTGAATGGGACCATACGCTGTACAGAGAAATACGTGCTTCTAAAACCAAAACTGTGCTATCTAACTGAATGGTTGTCAATGCGTGCATTCAACTGACAGAGTTAAACTCACGTGTGGATTCAGCGGTTTGCAAACCCTTTCTGTGCAGAATCCCAAAACCGGTATTTCCAGCTCAATGGCGGCATCCGTACTAAACAGCAGGAAACTTCGTCTAAAACTCAGGAGAAACGTTTCCTTGAAACTGCTCTGCTGTGCGTTCGTTCACCTAAGAGAGTTGAATCTATGTTGAGATTCAGCGAGTCAGAAACACGTTTCTTCTAGCAGCTGCATTGGGATATTCCCGAGTGAATGGGACCATAGGCTGTACACAGAAATATCTGCTTCTAAAACCAAAAGGGTGCTATAAAACTGAATGGTTGTCAATGTGTGCATTCAACTGACAGAGTTAAACTCACGTGTGGATTCAGCGGTTTGCAAACCCTTTCTGTGCAGAATCCCAATACCGGTATTTCCCGCCCAATGCCGGCATACGTACTAAACAGCAGGAAACTTCGTCTAAAACTCAGGAGAAACGTTTCCTTGAAACTGCTCTGCAGTGCGTTCGTTCACCTAAGAGAGTTGAATTTATGTTGAGATTCAGCGAGTCAGAAACACGATTCTTCTAGGAGTTGCGTTGGGATATTCCCGAGTGAATGGGACCATAGTCTGTACAGAGAAATATCTGCTTCTAAAACCAAAAGGGTGCTATCAAACTGAATGGTTGTCAATGTGTGTATTCAACTGACAGAGTTAAACTCACGTGTGGATTCAGCGGTTTGCAAACCCTTTCTGTGCAGATTCCCAAAACCGGTATTTCCAGCCCAATGCCGGCATCCGTACTAAACAGCAGGAAACTTCGTCTAAAACTCAGGAGGAACGTTTCCTTGGAACTGCTCTGCTGTGCGTTCGTTCACCTAAGAGAGTTGAATCTATGTTGAGATTCAGCGAGTCAGAAACACGTTTCTTCTAGGAGCTGCGTTGGGATATTCCCGAGTGAATGGGACCATAGGCTGTACAGAGAAATATCTGCTCCTAAAACCAAAAGGGTGCTCTCTAAGTGAATGGTTGTCAATGTGTGCATTCAACTGACACAGTTAAACTCACGTTTGGATTCAGCGGTTTGCAAACCCTTTCTGTGCAGAATCCCAAATCCGGTATTTCCAGCTCAATGCCGGCATCCGTACTAAACAGCAGGAAACTTCGTCTAAAACTCAGGAGAAACGTTTCCTTGAAACTGCTCTGCTGTGCGTTCGTTCACCTAAGAGAGTTGAATCTATGTTGAGATTCAGCGAGTCAGAAACACGTTTCTTCTAGGACCTGCGTTGGGATATTCCCGAGTGAATGGGACCATAGGCTGTACAGAGAAATATCTGCTTCTAAAACCAAAACGGAGCTATCTAACTGGATGGATGTCAATGTGTGCATTCAACTGACAAAGTTAAACTCACGTGTGGATTCAGCGGTTTGCAAACCCTTTCTGTGCGGAATCCCAAAACCGGTATTTCCAGCCCAATGCCGGCATCCGTACTGAACAGCAGGAAACTTCGTCTAAAACTCAGGAAAACGTTTCCTTAATACTGCTCTGCTGTGCGTTCGTTCACCTAAGAGAGTTGAATCTATGTTGAGATTCAGCGAGTCAGAAACACGTTTCTTCTAGGAGCTGCGTTGGGATATTCCCGAGTGAATTGGACCATAGGCTGTAAAGAGAAATATCTGCTTCTAAAACCAAAAGGGTGCTATCAAACTGAATGGTTGTCAATGTGTGCATTCAACGGACAGAGTTAAACTCACGTGTGGATTCAGCGGTTTGCAAACGCTTTCTGTGCAGAATCCCAAAACCGCTATTTCCAGCCCAATGCCGGCATACGTACTAAACAGCAGGAAACTTCGTCTAAAACTCAGGAGAAAGGTTTCCATGAAACTGCTCTGCTGTGCGTTCGTTCACCTAAGAGAGTTGAATCTATGTTGAGATTCAGCGAGTCAGAAACACGTTTCTTCTAGGAGCTGCGCTGGGATATTCCCGAGTGAAATGGACCATACGCTGTACAGAGAAATATCTGCTTCTAAAACCAAAACGGAGCTATCTAACTGGATGGTTGTCAATGTGTGCATTCAACTGACAGAGTTAAACTCACGTGTGGATTCAGCGGATTGCAAACCCTTTCTCTGCAGAATCCCAAAACCGGTATTTCCAGCCCAATGCCGGCATCCGTACTAAACAGCAGGAAACTTCGTCTAAAACTCAATAGAAAAGTTTCCTTGAAACTGCTCTGCTGTGCATTCGTTCACCTAAGAGAGTTGAATCTATGTTGAGATTCAGCGAGTCAGAAACACGTTTCTTCTAGGAGCTGCGTTGGGATATTCCCGAGTGAATGGGACCATAGGCTGTACAGAGAAATATCTGCTCCTAAAACCAAAAGGGTGCTATCTAACTGAATGGTTGTCAATGTGTGCATTCAACTGACAGAGTGAAACTCACGTTTGGATTCAGCGGTTAGCAAACCCTTTCTGTGCAGAATCCGAAAACCGGTATTTCCAGCCCAATGCCGGCATCCGTACTAAACAGCAGGAAATTTCGTCTAAAACTCAGGAGAAACGTTTCCTTGAAAGTGCTCTGCTGTACGTTCGTTCACCTAAGAGAGGTGAATCTATGTTGAGATTCAGCGAGTCAGAAACACGTTTCTTCTAGGAGCTGCGTTGGGACATTCCCGAGTGAATGGGACCATAGGCTGTACAGAGAAATATCTGCTCCTAAAACCAAAAGGGTGCTATCTAACTGAATGGTTGTCAATGTGTGCATTCAACTGACAGAGTTAAACTCACGTGTGGATTCAGCGGATTGCAAACCCTTTCTGTGCAGAATCCCAAAACCGGTAATTCCAGCTCAATGCCGGCATACGTACTAAACAACAGGAAACTTCGTCTAAAACTCAGGAGAAACGTTTCCTTGAAACTGCTCTGCGGTGCGTTCGTTCACCTAAGAGAGTTGAATCTATGTTGAGATTCAGCGAGTCAGAAACACGTTTCTTCTAGGACCTGCGTTGGGATATTCCCGAGTGAATGGGACCATAGGCTGTACAGAGAAATATCTGCTTCTAAAACCAAAACGGAGCTATCTAACTGGATGGATGTCAATGTGTGCATTCAACTGACAAAGTTAAACTCACGTGTGGATTCAGCGGTTTGCAAACCCTTTCTGTGCGGAATACCAAAACCGGTATTTCCAGCCCAATGCCGGCATCCGTACTAAACAGCAGGAAACTTCGTCTAAAACTCAGGAGAAACGTTTCCTTGAAACTGCTCTGCGGTGCGTTCGTTCACCTAAGAGAGTTGAATCTATGTTGAGATTCAGCGAGTCAGAAACACGTTTCTTCTAGGAGCTGCGTTGGGATATTCCCGAGTGAATGGGACCATAGGCTGTACAGAGAAATATCTGCTCCTAAAACCAAAAGGTTGCTCTCTAAGTGAATGGTTGTCAATGTGTGCATTCAACTGACACAGTTAAACTCACGTTTGGATTCAGCGGTTTGCAAACCCTTTCTGTGCAGAATCCCAAAACCGGTATTTCCAGCCCAATGCCGGCATCCGTACTAAACAGCAGGAAACTTCGTCTAAAACTCAGGAGAAACGTTTCCTTGAAACTGCTCTGCGGTGCGTTCGTTCACCTAAGAGAGTTGAATCTATGTTGAGATTCAGCGAGTCAGAAACACGTTTCTTCTAGGACCTGCGTTGGGATATTCCCGAGTGAATGGGACCATAGGCTGTACAGAGAAATATCTGCTTCTAAAACCAAAACGGAGCTATCTAACTGGATGGATGTCAATGTGTGCATTCAACTGACAAAGTTAAACTCACGTGTGGATTCAGCGGTTTGCAAACCCTTTCTGTGCGGAATCCCAAAACCGGTATTTCCAGCCCAATGCCGGCATCCGTACTAAACAGCAGGAAACTTCGTCTAAAACTCAGGAAAACGTTTCCTTAATACTGCTCTGCTGTGCGTTCGTTCACCTAAGAGAGTTGAATCTATGTTGAGATTCAGCGAGTCACAAACACGTTTCTTCTAGGAGCTGCGTTGGGATATTCCCGAGTGAATTGGACCATAGGCTGTAAAGAGAAATATCTGCTTCTAAAACCAAAAGGGTGCTATCAAACTGAATGGTTGTCAATGTGTGCATTCAACGGACAGAGTTAAACTCACGTGTGGATTCAGCGGTTTGCAAACGCTTTCTGTGCAGAATCCCAAAACCGCTATTTCCAGCCCAATGCCGGCATACGTACTAAACAGCAGGAAACTTCGTCTAAAACTCAGGAGAAACGTTTCCATGAAACTGCTCTGCTGTGCGTTCGTTCACCTAAGAGAGTTGAATCTATGTTGAGATTCAGCGAGTCAGAAACACGTTTCTTCTAGGAGCTGCGTTGGGATATTCCCGAGTGAATGGGACCATAGGCTGTACAGAGAAATATCTGCTCCTAAAACCAAAAGGGTGCTATCTAACTGAATGGTTGTCAATGTGTGCATTCAACTGACAGAGTGAAACTCACGTTTGGATTCAGCGGTTAGCAAACCCTTTCTGTGCAGAATCCGAAAACCGGTATTTCCAGCCCAATGCCGGCATCCGTACTAAACAGCAGGAAATTTCGTCTAAAACTCAGGAGAAACGTTTCCTTGAAACTGCTCTGCTGTGCGTTCGTTCACCTAAGAGAGTTGAATCTATGTTGAGATTCAGCGAGTCAGAAACACGTTTCTTCTAGGAGCTGCGTTGGGATATTCCCGAGTGAATGGGACCATAGGCTGTACAGAGAAATATCTGCTTCTAAAGCCAAAACGGAGTTATCTAACTGGATGGTTGTCAGTGTGTGCATTCAACTGACAGAGTTAAACTCACGTGTGGATTCAGCGGATTGCAAACCCTTTCTCTGCAGAATCCCAAAACCGGTATTTCCAGCCCAATGCCGGCATACGTACTAAACAGCAGGAAACTTCGTCTAAAACTCAGGAGAAACGTTTCCTTGAAACTGCTCTGCTGTGCGTTCGTTCACCTAAGAGAGTTGAAACTATGTTGAGATTCAGCGAGTCAGAAAGACGTTTCTTCTAGGAGCTGCGTTGGGATATTCTCGAGTGAATGGGACCATACGCTGTACAGAGAAATACGTGCTTCTAAAACCAAAACTGTGCTATCTAACTGAATGGTTGTCAATGCGTGCATTCAACTGACAGAGTTAAACTCACGTGTGGATTCAGCGGTTTGCAAACCCTTTCTGTGCAGAATCCCAAAACCGGTATTTCCAGATCAATGGCGGCATCCGTACTAAACAGCAGGAAACTTCGTCTAAAACTCAGGAGAAACGTTTCCTTGAAACTGCTCTGCTGTGCGTTCGTTCACCTAAGAGAGTTGAATCTATGTTGAGATTCAGCGAGTCAGAAACACGTTTCTTCTAGCAGCTGCATTGGGATATTCCCGAGTGAATGGGACCATAGGCTGTACACAGAAATATCTGCTTCTAAAACCAAAAGGGTGCTATAAAACTGAATGGTTGTCAATGTGTGCATTCAACTGACAGAGTTAAACTCACGTGTGGATTCAGCGGTTTGCAAACCCTTTCTGTGCAGAATCCCAAAACCGGTATTTCCCGCCCAATGCCGGCATACGTACTAAACAGCAGGAAACTTCGTCTAAAACTCAGGAGAAACGTTTCCTTGAAACTGCTCTGCAGTGCGTTCGTTCACCTAAGAGAGTTGAATTTATGTTGAGATTCAGCGAGTCAGAAACACGATTCTTCTAGGAGTTGCGTTGGGATATTCCCGAGTGAATGGGACCATAGTCTGTACAGAGAAATATCTGCTTCTAAAACCAAAAGGGTGCTATCAAACTGAATGGTTGTCAATGTGTGTATTCAACTGACAGAGTTAAACTCACGTGTGGATTCAGCGGTTTGCAAACCCTTTCTGTGCAGATTCCCAAAACCGGTATTTCCAGCCCAATGCCGGCATCCGTACTAAACAGCAGGAAACTTCGTCTAAAACTCAGGAGGAACGTTTCCTTGGAACTGCTCTGCTGTGCGTTCGTTCACCTAAGAGAGTTGAATCTATGTTGAGATTCAGCGAGTCAGAAACACGTTTCTTCTAGGAGCTGCGTTGGGATATTCCCGAGTGAATGGGACCATAGGCTGTACAGAGAAATATCTGCTCCTAAAACCAAAAGGGTGCTCTCTAAGTGAATGGTTGTCAATGTGTGCATTCAACTGACACAGTTAAACTCACGTTTGGATTCAGCGGTTTGGAAACCCTTTCTGTGCAGAATCCCAAAACCGGTATTTCCAGCTCAATGCCGGCATCCGTACTAAACAGCAGGAAACTTCGTCTAAAACTCAGGAGAAACGTTTCCTTGAAACTGCTCTGCTGTGCGTTCGTTCACCTAAGAGAGTTGAATCTATGTTGAGATTCAGCGAGTCAGAAACACGTTTCTTCTAGGACCTGCGTTGGGATATTCCCGAGTGAATGGGACCATAGGCTGTACAGAGAAATATCTGCTTCTAAAACCAAAACGGAGCTATCTAACTGGATGGATGTCAATGTGTGCATTCAACTGACAAAGTTAAACTCACGTGTGGATTCAGCGGTTTGGAAACCCTTTCTGTGCGGAATCCCAAAACCGGTATTTCCAGCCCAATGCCGGCATCCGTACTAAACAGCAGGAAACTTCGTCTAAAACTCAGGAAAACGTTTACTTAATACTGCTCTGCTGTGCGTTCGTTCACCTAAGAGAGTTGAATCTATGTTGAGATTCAGCGAGTCAGAAACACGTTTCTTCTAGGAGCTGCGTTGGGATATTCCCGAGTGAATTGGACCATAGGCTGTAAAGAGAAATATCTGCTTCTAAAACCAAAAGGGTGCTATCAAACTGAATGGTTGTCAATGTGTGCATTCAACGGACAGAGTTAAACTCACGTGTGGATTCAGCGGTTTGCAAACGCTTTCTGTGCAGAATCCCAAAACCGCTATTTCCAGCCCAATGCCGGCATACGTACTAAACAGCAGGAAACTTCGTCTAAAACTCAGGAGAAACGTTTCCATGAAACTGCTCTGCTGTGCGTTCGTTCACCTAAGATAGTTGAATCTATGTTGAGATTCAGCGAGTCAGAAACACGTTTCTTCTAGGAGCTGCGCTGGGATATTCCCGAGTGAAATGGACCATACGCTGTACAGAGAAATATCTGCTTCTAAAACCAAAACGGAGCTATCTAACTGGATGGTTGTCAATGTGTGCATTCAACTGACAGAGTTAAACTCACGTGTGGATTCAGCGGATTGCAAACCCTTTCTCTGCAGAATCCCAAAACCGGTATTTCCAGCCCAATGCCGGCATCCGTACTAAACAGCAGGAAACTTCGTCTAAAACTCAATAGAAAAGTTTCCTTGAAACTGCTCTGCTGTGCATTCGTTCACCTAAGAGAGTTGAATCTATGTTGAGATTCAGCGAGTCAGAAACACGTTTCTTCTAGGAGCTGCGTTGGGATATTCCCGAGTGAATGGGACCATAGGCTGTACAGAGAAATATCTGCTCCTAAAACCAAAAGGGTGCTATCTAACTGAATGGTTGTCAATGTGTGCATTCAACTGACAGAGTGAAACTCACGTTTGGATTCAGCGGTTAGCAAACCCTTTCTGTGCAGAATCCGAAAACCGGTATTTCCAGCCCAATGCCGGCATCCGTACTAAACAGGAGGAAATTTCGTCTAAAACTCAGGAGAAACGTTTCCTTGAAAGTGCTCTGCTGTACGTTCGTTCACCTAAGAGAGGTGAATCTATGTTGAGATTCAGCGAGTCAGAAACACGTTTCTTCTAGGAGCTGCGTTGGGACATTCCCGAGTGAATGGGACCATAGGCTGTACAGAGAAATATCTGCTCCTAAAACCAAAAGGGTGCTATCTAACTGAATGGTTGTCAATGTGTGCATTCAACTGACAGAGTTAAACTCACGTGTGGATTCAGCGGTTTGCAAACCCTTTCTGTGCAGAATCCCAATACCGGTAATTCCAGCTCAATGCCGGCATACGTACTAAACAACAGGAAACTTCGTCTAAAACTCAGGAGAAACGTTTCTTTGAAACTGCTCTGCTGTGCGTTCGTTCACCTAAGAGACTTGAATCTATGTTGAGATTCAGCGAGTCAGAAACACGTTTCTTCTAGGAGCTGCGTTGGGATATTCCCGAGTGAATGGGACCATAGGCTGTACAGAGAAATATCTGCTTTTAAAACTAAAACGGAGCTATCTAACTGGATGGATGTCAATGTGTGCATTCAACTGACAAAGTTAAACTCACGTGTGGATTCAGCGGTTTGCAAACCCTTTCTGTGCAGAATCCCAAAACCGGTATTTCCAGCCCAATGCCGGCATCCGTACTAAACAGCAGGAAACTTCGTCTAAAACTCAGGAGAAACGTTTCCTTGAAACTGCTCTGCTGTGCGTTCGTTCACCTAAGAGAGTTGAATCTATGTTGAGATTCAGCGAGTCAGAAAGACGTTTCTTCTAGGAGCTGCGTTGGGATATTCCCGAGTGAATGGGACCATAGGCTGTACAGAGAAATATCTGCTTCTAAAACCAAAATGGTGCTATCAAACTGAATGGTTGTCAATGTGTGCATTCAACTGACAGAGTTAAACTCACGTGTGGATTCAGCGGTTTGCAAACCCTTTCTGTGCAGAATCCCAAAACCGGTATTTCCAGCCCAATGCCGGCATACGTACTAAACAGCAGGAAACTTCGTCTAAAACTCAGGAGAAACGTTTCCATGAAACTGCTCCGCTGTGCGTTCGTTCACCTAAGAGAGTTGAATCTATGTTGAGATTCAGCGAGTCAGAAACACGTTTCTTCTAGGAGCTGCGTTGGGATATTCCCGAGTGAATGGGACCATATGCTGTACAGAGAAATATCTGCTTCTAAAATTAAAACGGAGCTATTTAACTGAATGGTTGTCAATGTGTGCATTCAACTGACAGAGTTAAACTCACGTGTGGATTCAGCGGTTTGCAAACCCTTTCTGTGCAGAATCCCAAAACCGGTAATTCCAGCTCAATGCCGGCATACGTACTAAACAACAGGAAACTTCGTCTAAAACTCAGGAGAAACGTTTCCTTGAAACTGCTCTGCTGTGCGTTCGTTCACCTAAGAGACTTGAATCTATGTTGAGATTCAGCGAGTCAGAAACACGTTTCTTCTAGGACCTGCGTTGGGATATTCCCGAGTGAATGGGACCATAGGCTGTACAGAGAAATATCTGCTTCTAAAACCAAAACGGAGCTATCTAACTGGATGGATGTCAATGTGTGCATTCAACTGACAAAGTTAAACTCACGTGTGGATTCAGCGGTTTGCAAACCCTTTCTGTGCGGAATCCCAAAACCGGTATTTCCAGCCCAATGCCGGCATCCGTACTAAACAGCAGGAAACTTCGTCTAAAACTCAGGAGAAACGTTTCCTTGAAACTGCTCTGCGGTGCGTTCGTTCACCTAAGAGAGTAGAATCTATGTTGAGATTCAGCGAGTCAGAAACACGTTTCTTCTAGGACCTGCGTTGGGATATTCCCGAGTGAATGGGACCATAGGCTGTACAGAGAAATATCTGCTTCTAAAACCAAAACGGAGCTATCTAACTGGATGGATGTCAATGTGTGCATTCAACTGACAAAGTTAAACTCACGTGTGGATTCAGCGGTTTGCAAACCCTTTCTGTGCGGAATCCCAAAACCGGTATTTCCAGCCCAATGCCGGCATCCGTACTAAACAGCAGGAAACTTCGTCTAAAACTCAGGAAAACGTTTCCTTAATACTGCTCTGCTGTGCGTTCGTTCACCTAAGAGAGTTGAATCTATGTTGAGATTCAGCGAGTCAGAAACACGTTTCTTCTAGGAGCTGCGTTGGGATATTCCCGAGTGAATTGGACCATAGGCTGTAAAGAGAAATATCTGCTTCTAAAACCAAAAGGGTGCTATCAAACTGAATGGTTGTCAATGTGTGCATTCAACGGACAGAGTTAAACTCACGTGTGGATTCAGCGGTTTGCAAACGCTTTCTGTGCAGAATCCCAAAACCGCTATTTCCAGCCCAATGCCGGCATACGTACTAAACAGCAGGAAACTTCGTCTAAAACTCAGGAGAAACGTTTCCATGAAACTGCTCTGCTGTGCGTTCGTTCACCTAAGAGAGTTGAATCTATGTTGAGATTCAGCGAGTCAGAAACACGTTTCTTCTAGGAGCTGCGCTGGGATATTCCCGAGTGAAATGGACCATACGCTGTACAGAGAAATATCTGCTTCTAAAACCAAAACGGAGCTATCTAACTGGATGGTTGTCAATGTGTGCATTCAACTGACAGAGTTAAACTCACGTGTGGATTCAGCGGATTGCAAACCCTTTCTGTGCAGAATCCCAAAACCGGTATTTCCAGCCCAATGCCGGCATCCGTACTAAACAGCAGGAAACTTCGTCTAAAACTCAATAGAAAAGTTTCCTTGAAACTGCTCTGCTGTGCATTCGTTCACCTAAGAGAGTTGAATCTATGTTGAGATTCAGCGAGTCAGAAACACGTTTCTTCTAGGAGCTGCGTTGGGATATTCCCGAGTGAATGGGACCATAGGCTGTACAGAGAAATATCTGCTCCTAAAACCAAAAGGGTGCTATCTAACTGAATGGTTGTCAATGTGTGCATTCAACTGACAGAGTGAAACTCACGTTTGGATTCAGCGGTTAGCAAACCCTTTCTGTGCAGAATCCGAAAACCGGTATTTCCAGCCCAATGCCGGCATCCGTACTAAACAGCAGGAAATTTCGTCTAAAACTCAGGAGAAACGTTTCCTTGAAACTGCTCTGCTGTACGTTCGTTCACCTAAGAGAGGTGAATCTATGTTGAGATTCAGCGAGTCAGAAACACGTTTCTTCTAGGAGCTGCGTTGGGACATTCCCGAGTGAATGGGACCATAGGCTGTACAGAGAAATATCTGCTCCTAAAACCAAAAGGGTGCTATCTAACTGAATGGTTGTCAATGTGTGCATTCAACTGACAGAGTTAAACTCACGTGTGGATTCAGCGGTTTGCAAACCCTTTCTGTGCAGAATCCCAAAACCGGTAATTCCAGCTCAATGCCGGCATACGTACTAAACAACAGGAAACTTCGTCTAAAACTCAGGAGAAACGTTTCTTTGAAACTGCTCTGCTGTGCGTTCGTTCACCTAAGAGACTTGAATCTATGTTGAGATTCAGCGAGTCAGAAACACGTTTCTTCTAGGAGCTGCGTTGGGATATTCCCGAGTGAATGGGACCATAGGCTGTACAGAGAAATATCTGCTTCTAAAACTAAAACGGAGCTATCTAACTGGATGGATGTCAATGTGTGCATTCAACTGACAAAGTTAAACTCACGTGTGGATTCAGCGGTTTGCAAACCCTTTCTGTGCAGAATCCCAAAACCGGTATTTCCAGCCCAATGCCGGCATCCGTCCTAAACAGCAGGAAACTTCGTCTAAAACTCAGGAGAAACGATTCCTTGAAACTGCTCTGCTGTGCGTTCGTTCACCGAAGAGAGTTGAATCTATGTTGAGATTCAGCGAGTCAGAAACACGTTTCTTCTAGGAGCTGCGTTGGGATATTCCCGAGTGAATGGGACCATAGGCTGTACAGAGAAATATCTGCTTCTAAAACCAAAATGGTGCTATCAAACTGAATGGTTGTCAATGTGTGCATTCAACTGACAGAGTTAAACTCACGTGTGGATTCAGCGGTTTGCAAACACTTTCTGTGCAGAATCCCAAAACCGGTATTTCCAGCCCAATGCCGGCATACGTACTAAACAGCAGGAAACTTCGTCTAAAACTCAGGAGAAACGTTTCCATGAAACTGCTCCGCTGTGCGTTCGTTCACCTAAGAGAGTTGAATCTATGTTGAGATTCAGCGAGTCAGAAACACGTTTCTTCTAGGAGCTGCGTTGGGATATTCCCGAGTGAATGGGACCATATGCTGTACAGAGAAATATCTGCTTCTAAAATTAAAACGGAGCTATTTAACTGAATGGTTGTCAATGTGTGCATTCAACTGACAGAGTTAAACTCACGTGTGGATTCAGCGGTTTGCAAACCCTTTCTGTGCAGAATCCCAAAAACGGTAATTCCAGCTCAATGCCGGCATACGTACTAAACAACAGGAAACTTCGTCTAAAACTCAGGAGAAACGTTTCCTTGAAACTGCTCTGCTGTGCGTTCGTTCACCTAAGAGACTTGAATCTATGTTGAGATTCAGCGAGTCAGAAACACGTTTCTTCTAGGAGCTGCGTTGGGATATTCCCGAGTGAATGGGACCATAGGCTGTACAGAGAAATATCTGCTTCTAAAACCAAAACGGAGCTATCTAACTGGATGGATGTCAATGTGTGCATTCAACTGACAATGTTAAACTCACGTGTGGATTCAGCGGTTTGCAAACCCTTTCTGTGCAGAATCCCAAAACCGGTATTTCCAGCCCAATGCCGGCATCCGTCCTAAACAGCAGGAAACTTCGTCTAAAACTCAGGAGAAACGTTTCCCTGAAACTGCTCTGCTGTGCGTTCGTTCACATAAGAGAGTTGAATCTATGTTGAGATTCAGCGAGTCAGAAACACGTTTCTTCTAGGAGCTGCGTTGGGATATTCCCGAGTGAATGGGACCATAGGATGTACAGAGAAATATCTGCTTCTAAAATCAAAATGGTGCTATCAAGCTGAATGGTTGTCAATGTGTGCATTCAACTGACAGAGTTAAACTCACGTGTGGATTCAGCGGTTTGCAAACCGTTTCTGTGCAGAATCCCAAAACCGGTATTTCCAGCCCAATGCCGGCATACGTACTAAACAGCAGGAAACTTCGTCTAAAACTCAGGAGAAACGTTTCCTTGAAACTGCTCTGCTGTGCGTTCGTTCACCTAAGAGAGTTGAAACTATGTTGAGATTCAGCGAGTCAGAAACACGTTTCTTCAAGGAGCTGCGTTGGGATATTCTCGAGTGAATGGGACCATACGCTGTACAGAGAAATACGTGCTTCTAAAACCAAAACTGTGCTATCTAACTGAATGGTTGTCAATGCGTGCATTCAACTGACAGAGTTAAACTCACGTGTGGATTCAGCGGTTTGCAAAACCTTTCTGTGCAGAATCCCAAAACCGGTATTTCCAGCTCAATGCCGGCTTCCGTACTAAACAGCAGGAAACTTCGTCTAAAACTCAGGAGAAACGTTTCCTTGAAACTGCTCTGCTGTGCGTTCGTTCACCTAAGAGAGTTGAATCTATGTTGAGATTCAGCGAGTCAGAAACACGTTTCTTCTAGCAGCTGCATTGGGATATTCCCGAGTGAATGGGACCATAGGCTGTACACAGAAATATCTGCTTCTTAAACCAAAAGGGTGCTATAAAACTGAATGGTTGTCAATGTGTGCATTCAACTGACAGAGTTAAACTCACGTGTGGATTCAGCGGTTTGCAAACCCTTTCTGTGCAGAATCCCAAAACCGGTATTTCCCGCCCAATGCCGGCATACGTACTAAACAGCAGGAAATTTCGTCTAAAGCTCAGGAGAAACGTTTCCTTGAAACTGCTCTGCTGTGCGTTCGTTCACCTAAGAGAGTTGAATTTATGTTGAGATTCAGCGAGTCAGAAACACGATTCTTCTAGGAGTTGCGTTGGGATATTCCCGAGTGAATGGGCCCATAGGCTGTACAGAGAAATATCTGCTTCTAAAACCAAAAGGGTGCTATCAAACTGAATGGTTGTCAATGTGTGCATTCAACTGACAGAGTTAAACTCACGTGTGGATTCAGCGGTTTGCAAACCCTTTCTGTGCAGATTCCCAAAACCGGTATTTCCAGCCCAATGCCTGCATCCGTACTAAACAGCAGGAAACTTCGTCTAAAACTCAGGAGAAACGTTTCCTTGAAACTGCTCTGCAGTGCGTTCGTTCACCTAAGAGAGTTGAATCTATGTTGAGATTCAGCGAGTCAGAAACACGTTTCTTCTAGGACCTGCGTTGGGATATTCCCGAGTGAATGGGACCATAGGCTGTACAGAGAAATATCTGCTTCTAAAACCAAAACGGAGCTATCTAACTGGATGGATGTCAATGTGTGCATTCAACTGACAACGTTAAACTCACGTTTGGATTCAGCGGTTTGCAAACCCTTTCTGTGCAGAATCCCAAAACCGGTATTTCCAGCCCAATGCCGGCATCCGTACTAAACAGCAGGAAACTTCGTCTAAAACTCAGGAGAAACGTTTCCTTGAAACTGCTCTGCGGTGCGTTCGTTCACCTAAGAGAGTTGAATCTATGTTGAGATTCAGCGAGTCAGAAACACGTTTCTTCTAGGACCTGCGTTGGGATATTCCCGAGTGAATGGGACCACAGGCTGTACAGAGAAATATCTGCTTCTAAAACCAAAACGGAGCTATCTAACTGGATGGATGTCAATGTGTGCATTCAACTGAAAAAGTTAAACTCACGTGTGGATTCAGCGGTTTGCAAACCCTTTCTGTGCGGAATCCCAAAACCGGTATTTCCAGCCCAATGCCGGCATCCGTACTAAACAGCAGGAAACTTCGTCTAAAACTCAGGAGAAACGTTTCCTTAATACTGCTCTGCTGTGCGTTCGCTCACCTAAGAGAGTTGAATCTATGTTGAGATTCAGCGAGTCAGAAACACGTTTCTTCTAGGAGCTGCGTTGGGATATTCCCGAGTGAATTGGACCATAGGCTGTAAAGAGAAATATCTGCTTCTAAAACCAAAACGGAGCTATCTAACTGGATGGTTGTCAATGTGTGCATTCAACTGACAGAGTTAAACTCACGTGTGGATTCAGCGGATTGCAAACCCTTTCTGTGCAGAATCCCAAAACCGGTATTTCCAGCCCAATGCCGGCATCCGTACTAAACAGCAGGAAACTTCGTCTAAAAGTCAATAGAAAAGTTTCCTTGAAACTGCTCTGCTGTGCATTCGTTCACCTAAGAGAGTTGAATCTATGTTGAGATTCAGCGAGTCAGAAACACGTTTCTTCTAGGAGCTGCGTTGGGATATTCCCGAGTGAATGGGACCATAGGCTGTACAGAGAAATATCTGCTCCTAAAACCAAAAGGGTGCTATCTAACTGAATGGTTGTCAATGTGTGCATTCAACTGACAGAGTGAAACTCACGTTTGGATTCAGCGGTTAGCAAACCCTTTCTGTGCAGAATCCGAAAACCGGTATTTCCAGCCCAATGCCGGCATCCGTACTAAACAGCAGGAAACTTCGTCTAAAACTCAGGAGAAACGTTTCCTTGAAACTGCTCTGCTGTACGTTCGTTCACCTAAGAGAGGTGAATCTATGTTGAGATTCAGCGAGTCAGAAACACGTTTCTTCTAGGAGCTGCGTTGGGACATTCCCGAGTGAATGGGACCATAGGCTGTACAGAGAAATATCTGCTCCTAAAACCAAAAGGGTGCTATCTAACTGAATGGTTGTCAATGTGTGCATTCAACTGACAGAGTTAAACTCACGTGTGGATTCAGCGGTTTGCAAACCCTTTCTGTGCAGAATCCCAAAACCGGTAATTCCAGCTCAATGCCGGCATACGTACTAAACAACAGGAAACTTCGTCTAAAACTCAGGAGAAACGTTTCCTTGAAACTGCTCTGCTGTGCGTTCGTTCACCTAAGAGACTTGAATCTATGTTGAGATTCAGCGAGTCAGAAACACGTTTCTTCTAGGAGCTGCGTTGGGATATTCCCGAGTGAATGGGACCATAGGCTGTACAGAGAAATATCTGCTTCTAAAACCAAAACGGAGCTATCTAACTGGATGGATGTCAATGTGTGCATTCAACTGACAATGTTAAACTCACGTGTGGATTCAGCGGTTTGCAAACCCTTTCTGTGCAGAATCCCAAAACCGGTATTTCCAGCCCAATGCCGGCATCCGTCCTAAACAGCAGGAAACTTCGTCTAAAACTCAGGAGAAACGTTTCCCTGAAACTGCTCTGCTGTGCGTTCGTTCACCTAAGAGAGTTGAATCTATGTTGAGATTCAGCGAGTCAGAAACACGTTTCTTCTAGGAGCTGCGTTGGGATATTCCCGAGTGAATGGGACCATAGGATGTACAGAGAAATATCTGCTTCTAAAACCAAAATGGTGCTATCAAACTGAATGGTTGTCAATGTGTGCATTCAACTGACAGAGTTAAACTCACGTGTGGATTCAGCGGTTTGCAAACCGTTTCGGTGCAGAATCCCAAAACCGGTATTTCCAGCCCAATGCCGGCATACGTACTAAACAGCAGGAAACTTCGTCTAAAACTCAGGAGAAACGTTTCCTTGAAACTGCTCTGCTGTGCGTTCGTTCACCTAAGAGAGTTGAATCTATGTTGAGATTCAGCGAGTCAGAAACACGTTTCTTCTAGGACCTGCGTTGGGATATTCCCGAGTGAATGGGACCATAGGCTGTACAGAGAAATATCTGCTTCTAAAACCAAAACGGAGCTATCTAACTGGATGGATGTCAATGTGTGCATTCAACTGACAAAGTTAAACTCACGTGTGGATTCAGCGGTTTGCAAACCCTTTCTGTGCAGAATCCCAAAACCGGTATTTCCAGCCCAATGCCGGCATCCGTACTAAACAGCAGGAAACTTCGTCTAAAACTCAGGAGAAACGTTTCCTTAATACTGCTCTGCTGTGCGTTCGTTCACCTAAGAGAGTTGAATCTATGTTGAGATTCAGCGAGTCAGAAACACGTTTCTTCTAGGAGCTGCGTTGGGATATTCCCGAGTGAATTGGACCATAGGCTGTAAAGAGAAATATCTGCTTCTAAAACCAAAAGGGTGCTATCAAACTGAATGATTGTCAATGTGTGCATTCAACTGACAGAGTTAAACTCACGTGTGGATTCAGCGGTTGGCAAACCCTTTCTGTGCAGAATCCAAAAATCGGTATTTCCAGCCCAATGCCGGCATCCGTACTAAACAGCAGGAAACTTCGTCTAAAACTCAGGAGAAACGTTTCCTTGAAACTGCTCTGCTGTACGTTCGTTCACCTAAGAGAGGTGAATCTATGTTGAGATTCAGCGAGTCAGAAACACGTTTCTTCTAGGAGCTGCGTTGGGACATTCCCGAGTGAATGGGACCATAGGCTGTACAGAGAAATATCTGCTCCTAAAACCAAAAGGGTGCTATCTAACTGAATGGTTGTCAATGTGTGCATTCAACTGACAGAGTTAAACTCACGTGTGGATTCAGCGGTTTGCAAACCCTTTCTGTGCAGAATCCCAAAACCGGTAATTCCAGCTCAATGCCGGCATACGTACTAAACAACAGGAAACTTCGTCTAAAACTCAGGAGAAACGTTTCTTTGAAACTGCTCTGCTGTGCGTTCGTTCACCTAAGAGACTTGAATCTATGTTGAGATTCAGCGAGTCAGAAACACGTTTCTTCTAGGAGCTGCGTTGGGATATTCCCGAGTGAATGGGACCATAGGCTGTACAGAGAAATATCTGCTTCTAAAACTAAAACGGAGCTATCTAACTGGATGGATGTCAATGTGTGCATTCAACTGACAAAGTTAAACTCACGTGTGGATTCAGCGGTTTGCAAACCCTTTCTGTGCAGAATCCCAAAACCGGTATTTCCAGCCCAATGCCGGCATCCGTACTAAACAGCAGGAAACTTCGTCTAAAACTCAGGAGAAACGTTTCCTTGAAACTGCTCTGCTGTGCGTTCGTTCACCTAAGAGAGTTGAATCTATGTTGAGATTCAGCGAGTCAGAAACACGTTTCTTCTAGGACCTGCGTTGGGATATTCCCGAGTGAATGGGACCATAGGCTGTACAGAGAAATATCTGCTTCTAAAACCAAAACGGAGCTATCTAACTGGATGGATGTCAATGTGTGCATTCAACTGACAAAGTTAAACTCACGTGTGGATTCAGCGGTTTGCAAACCCTTTCTGTGCGGAATCCCAAAACCGGTATTTCCAGCCCAATGCCGGCATCCGTACTAAACAGCAGGAAACTTCGTCTAAAACTCAGGAGAAACGTTTCCTTAATACTGCTCTGCTGTGCGTTCGCTCACCTAAGAGAGTTGAATCTATGTTGAGATTCAGCGAGTCAGAAACACGTTTCTTCTAGGAGCTGCATTGGGATATTCCCGAGTGAATTGGACCATAGGCTGTAAAGAGAAATATCTGCTTCTAAAACCAAAAGGGTGCTATCAAACTGAATGGTTGTCAAAGTGTGCATTCAACGGACAGAGTTAAACTCACGTGTGGATTCAGCGGTTTGCAAACGCTTTCTGTGCAGAATCCCAAAACCGCTATTTCCAGCCCAATGCCGGCATACGTACTAAACAGCAGTAAACTTCGTCTAAAACTCAGGAGAAACGTTTCCATGAAACTGCTCTGCTGTGCGTTCGTTCACCTAAGAGAGTTGAATCTATGTTGAGATTCAGCGAGTCAGAAACACGTTTCTTCTAGGAGCTGCGCTGGGATATTCCCGAGTGAAATGGACCATACGCTGTACAGAGAAATATCTGCTTCTAAAACCAAAACGGAGCTATCTAACTGGATGGTTGTCAATGTGTGCATTCAACTGACAGAGTTAAACTCACGTGTGGATTCAGCGGATTGCAAACCCTTTCTGTGCAGAATCCCAAAACCGGTATTTCCAGCCCAATGCCGGCATCCGTACTAAACAGCAGGAAACTTCGTCTAAAAGTCAATAGAAAAGTTTCCTTGAAACTGCTCTGCTGTGCATTCGTTCACCTAAGAGAGTTGAATCTATGTTGAGATTCAGCGAGTCAGAAACACGTTTCTTCTAGGAGCTGCGTTGGGATATTCCCGAGTGAATGGGACCATAGGCTGTACAGAGAAATATCTGCTCCTAAAACCAAAAGGGTGCTATCTAACTGAATGGTTGTCAATGTGTGCATTCAACTGACAGAGTGAAACTCACGTTTGGATTCAGCGGTTAGCAAACCCTTTCTGTGCAGAATCCGAAAACCGGTATTTCCAGCCCAATGCCGGCATCCGTACTAAACAGCAGGAAATTTCGTCTAAAACTCAGGAGAAACGTTTCCTTGAAACTGCTCTGCTGTACGTTCGTTCACCTAAGAGAGGTGAATCTATGTTGAGATTCAGCGAGTCAGAAACACGTTTCTTCTAGGAGCTGCGTTGGGACATTCCCGAGTGAATGGGACCATAGGCTGTACAGAGAAATATCTGCTCCTAAAACCAAAAGGGTGCTATCTAACTGAATGGTTGTCAATGTGTGCATTCAACTGACAGAGTTAAACTCACGTGTGGATTCAGCGGTTTGCAAACCCTTTCTGTGCAGAATCCCAAAACCGGTAATTCCAGCTCAATGCCGGCATACGTACTAAACAACAGGAAACTTCGTCTAAAACTCAGGAGAAACGTTTCCTTGAAACTGCTCTGCTGTGCGTTCGTTCACCTAAGAGACTTGAATCTATGTTGAGATTCAGCGAGTCAGAAACACGTTTCTTCTAGGAGCTGCGTTGGGATATTCCCGAGTGAATGGGACCATAGGCTGTACAGAGAAATATCTGCTTCTAAAACCAAAACGGAGCTATCTAACTGGATGGATGTCAATGTGTGCATTCAACTGACAATGTTAAACTCACGTGTGGATTCAGCGGTTTGCAAACCCTTTCTGTGCAGAATCCCAAAACCGGTATTTCCAGCCCAATGCCGGCATCCGTCCTAAACAGCAGGAAACTTCGTCTAAAACTCAGGAGAAACGTTTCCCTGAAACTGCTCTGCTGTGCGTTCGTTCACCTAAGAGAGTTGAATCTATGTTGAGATTCAGCGAGTCAGAAACACGTTTCTTCTAGGAGCTGCGTTGGGATATTCCCGAGTGAATGGGACCATAGGATGTACAGAGAAATATCTGCTTCTAAAACCAAAATGGTGCTATCAAACTGAATGGTTGTCAATGTGTGCATTCAACTGACAGAGTTAAACTCACGTGTGGATTCAGCGGTTTGCAAACCGTTTCGGTGCAGAATCCCAAAACCGGTATTTCCAGCCCAATGCCGGCATACGTACTAAACAGCAGGAAACTTCGTCTAAAACTCAGGAGAAACGTTTCCTTGAAACTGCTCTGCTGTGCGTTCGTTCACCTAAGAGAGTTGAATCTATGTTGAGATTCAGCGAGTCAGAAACACGTTTCTTCTAGGACCTGCGTTGGGATATTCCCGAGTGAATGGGACCATAGGCTGTACAGAGAAATATCTGCTTCTAAAACCAAAACGGAGCTATCTAACTGGATGGATGTCAATGTGTGCATTCAACTGACAAAGTTAAACTCACGTGTGGATTCAGCGGTTTGCAAACCCTTTCTGTGCAGAATCCCAAAACCGGTATTTCCAGCCCAATGCCGGCATCCGTACTAAACAGCAGGAAACTTCGTCTAAAACTCAGGAGAAACGTTTCCTTAATACTGCTCTGCTGTGCGTTCGTTCACCTAAGAGAGTTGAATCTATGTTGAGATTCAGCGAGTCAGAAACACGTTTCTTCTAGGAGCTGCGTTGGGATATTCCCGAGTGAATTGGACCATAGGCTGTAAAGAGAAATATCTGCTTCTAAAACCAAAAGGGTGCTATCAAACTGAATGATTGTCAATGTGTGCATTCAACTGACAGAGTTAAACTCACGTGTGGATTCAGCGGTTGGCAAACCCTTTCTGTGCAGAATCCAAAAATCGGTATTTCCAGCCCAATGCCGGCATCCGTACTAAACAGCAGGAAACTTCGTCTAAAACTCAGGAGAAACGTTTCCTTGAAACTGCTCTGCTGTACGTTCGTTCACCTAAGAGAGGTGAATCTATGTTGAGATTCAGCGAGTCAGAAACACGTTTCTTCTAGGAGCTGCGTTGGGACATTCCCGAGTGAATGGGACCATAGGCTGTACAGAGAAATATCTGCTCCTAAAACCAAAAGGGTGCTATCTAACTGAATGGTTGTCAATGTGTGCATTCAACTGACAGAGTTAAACTCACGTGTGGATTCAGCGGTTTGCAAACCCTTTCTGTGCAGAATCCCAAAACCGGTAATTCCAGCTCAATGCCGGCATACGTACTAAACAACAGGAAACTTCGTCTAAAACTCAGGAGAAACGTTTCTTTGAAACTGCTCTGCTGTGCGTTCGTTCACCTAAGAGACTTGAATCTATGTTGAGATTCAGCGAGTCAGAAACACGTTTCTTCTAGGAGCTGCGTTGGGATATTCCCGAGTGAATGGGACCATAGGCTGTACAGAGAAATATCTGCTTCTAAAACTAAAACGGAGCTATCTAACTGGATGGATGTCAATGTGTGCATTCAACTGACAAAGTTAAACTCACGTGTGGATTCAGCGGTTTGCAAACCCTTTCTGTGCAGAATCCCAAAACCGGTATTTCCAGCCCAATGCCGGCATCCGTACTAAACAGCAGGAAACTTCGTCTAAAACTCAGGAGAAACGTTTCCTTGAAACTGCTCTGCTGTGCGTTCGTTCACCTAAGAGAGTTGAATCTATGTTGAGATTCAGCGAGTCAGAAACACGTTTCTTCTAGGAGCTGCGTTGGGATATTCCCGAGTGAATGGGACCATAGGCTGTACAGAGAAATATCTGCTTCTAAAACCAAAATGGTGCTATCAAACTGAATGGTTGTCAATGTGTGCATTCAACTGACAGAGTTAAACTCACGTGTGGATTCAGCGGTTTGCAAACACTTTCTGTGCAGAATCCCAAAACCGGTATTTCCAGCCCAATGCCGGCATACGTACTAAACAGCAGGAAACTTCGTCTAAAACTCAGGAGAAACGTTTCCATGAAACTGCTCCGCTGTGCGTTCGTTCACCTAAGAGAGTTGAATCTATGTTGAGATTCAGCGAGTCAGAAACACGTTTCTTCTAGGAGCTGCGTTGGGATATTCCCGAGTGAATGGGACCATATGCTGTACAGAGAAATATCTGCTTCTAAAATTAAAACGGAGCTATTTAACTGAATGGTTGTCAATGTGTGCATTCAACTGACAGAGTTAAACTCACGTGTGGATTCAGCGGTTTGCAAACCCTTTCTGTGCAGAATCCCAAAACCGGTAATTCCAGCTCAATGCCGGCATACGTACTAAACAACAGGAAACTTCGTCTAAAACTCAGGAGAAACGTTTCCTTGAAACTGCTCTGCTGTGCGTTCGTTCACCTAAGAGACTTGAATCTATGTTGAGATTCAGCGAGTCAGAAACACGTTTCTTCTAGGAGCTGCGTTGGGATATTCCCGAGTGAATGGGACCATAGGCTGTACAGAGAAATATCTGCTTCTAAAACCAAAACGGAGCTATCTAACTGGATGGATGTCAATGTGTGCATTCAACTGACAATGTTAAACTCACGTGTGGATTCAGCGGTGTGCAAACCCTTTCTGTGCAGAATCCCAAACCCGGTATTTCCAGCCCAATGCCGGCATCCGTCCTAAACAGCAGGAAACTTCGTCTAAAACTCAGGAGAAACGTTTCCCTGAAACTGCTCTGCTGTGCGTTCGTTCACCTAAGAGAGTTGAATCTATGTTGAGATTCAGCGAGTCAGAAACACGTTTCTTCTAGGAGCTGCGTTGGGATATTCCCGAGTGAATGGGACCATAGGATGTACAGAGAAATATCTGCTTCTAAAACCAAAATGGTGCTATCAAACTGAATGGTTGTCAATGTGTGCATTCAACTGACAGAGATAAACTCACGTGTGGATTCAGCGGTTTGCAAACCGTTTCGGTGCAGAATCCCAAAACCGGTATTTCCAGCCCAATGCTGTCATCCGTACTAAACAGCAGGAAACTTCGTCTAAAACTCAGGAGAAACGTTTCCTTGAAACTGCTCTGCTGTGCGTTCGTTCACCTAAGAGAGTTGAATCTATGTTGAGATTCAGCGAGTCAGAAACACGTTTCTTCTAGGACCTGCGTTGGGATATTCCCGAGTGAATGGGACCATAGGCTGTACAGAGAAATATCTGCTTCTAAAACCAAAACGGAGCTATCTAACTGGATGGATGTCAATGTGTGCATTCAACTGACAAAGTTAAACTCACGTGTGGATTCAGCGGTTTGCAAACCCTTTCTGTGCAGAATCCCAAAACCGGTATTTCCAGCCCAATGCCGGCATCCGTACTAAACAGCAGGAAACTTCGTCTAAAACTCAGGAGAAACGTTTCCTTAATACTGCTCTGCTGTGCGTTCGTTCACCTAAGAGAGTTGAATCTATGTTGAGATTCAGCGAGTCAGAAAAACGTTTCTTCTAGGAGCTGCGTTGGGATATTCCCGAGTGAATTGGACCATAGGCTGTAAAGAGAAATATCTGCTTCTAAAACCAAAAGGGTGCTATCAAACTGAATGATTGTCAATGTGTGCATTCAACTGACAGAGTTAAACTCACGTGTGGATTCAGCGGTTGGCAAACCCTTTCTGTGCAGAATCCAAAAATCGGTATTTCCAGCCCAATGCCGGCATACGTACTAAACAGCAGGAAACTTCGTCTAAAACTCAGGAGAAACGTTTCCTTGAAACTGCTCTGCTGTGCGTTCGTTCACCTAAGAGAGTTGAATCTATGTTGAGATTCAGCGAGTCAGAAACACGTTTCTTCTAGGAGCTGCGTTGGGATATTCCCGAGTGAATGGGACCATAGGCTGTACAGAGAAATATCCGCTTCTAAAACCAAAACGGAGCTTTCTAACAGAATGGTTGTCAATGTGTGCATTCAACTGACAGAGTTAAACTCACGTGTGGTTTCAGCGGTTTGCAAACCGTTTCTGTGCAGAATCCCAAAACCGGTATTTCCAGCCCAATGCTGGCATACGTACTAAACAGCAGGAAACTTCGTCTAAAACTCAGGAGAAACGTTTCCTTGAAACTGCTCTGCTGTGCATTCGTTCACCTAAGAGAGTTGAATCTATGTTGAGATTCAGCGAGACAGAAACACGTTTCTTCTAGGAGCTGCGTTGGGATATTCCCGAGTGAATGTGACCATAGGCTGTACAGAGAAATATCTGCTTCTAAAACCAAAACGGAGCTATCAAACTGAATGTTTGTCAATGTGTGAATTCAACTGACAGAGTTAAACTCACGTGTGGATACAGCGGTTTGCAAACCCTTTCTGTGCAGAATCCCAAAACCGGTATTTCCAGCCCAATGCCGGCATACGTACTAAACAGCAGGAAACTTCGTCTAAAACTCAGGAGAAACGTTTCCTTGAAACTGCTCTGCTGTGCGTTCGTTCACCTAAGAGAGTTGAATCTATGTTGAGATTCAGCGAGTCAGAAACACGTGTCTTCTAGGAGCTGCGTTGGGATATTCGCGAGTGAATGGGACCATAGGCTGTACAGAGAAATATCTGCTCCTAAAACCAAAAGGGTGCTATCTAACTGAATGGTTGTCAATGTGTGCATTCAACTGACACAGATAAACTCACGTCTGGATTCAGCGGTTTGCAAAGCCTTTCGGTGCAGAATCCCAAAACCGGTATTTCCAGCCCAATGCTGGCATCCGTACTAAACAGCAGGAAATTTCGTCTAAAACTCAGGAGAAACGTTTCCTTGAAACTGCTCTGCTGTGCGTTCGTTCACCTAAGAGAGTTGAATCTATGTTGAGATTCAGCGAGTCAGAAACACGTTTCTTCTAGGAGCTGCGTTGGGATATTCCCGAGTGAATGGGACCATAGGCTGTACAGAGAAATATCTGCTTCTAAAACCAAAACGGAGCTATCTAACTGGATGGATGTCAATGTGTGCATTCAACTGACAAAGTTAAACTCACGTGTGGATTCAGCGGTTTGCAAACCCTTTATGTGCAGAATCCCAAAACCGGTATTTCCAGCCCAATGCAGGCATCCGTACTAAACAGCAGGAAACTTCGTCGAAAACTCAGGAGAAACGTTTCCTTGAAACTTCTCTGCTGTGCGTTCGTTCACCTAAGAGAGTTGAATCTATGTTGAGATTCAGCGAGTCAGAAACACGTTTCTTCTAGGAGTTGCGTTGGGATATTCCCGAGTGAATGGGACCATAGGCTGTACAGAGAAATATCTGCTTCTAAAACCAAAAGGGTGCTATCAAACTGAATGGTTGTCAATGTGTGCATTCAACTGACAGAGTTAAACTCACGTGTGGATTCAGCGGTTTGCAAACGCTTTCTGTGCAGAATCCCAAAACCGGTATTTCCAGCCCAATGCCGGCATACGTACTAAACAGCAGGAAACTTCGTCTAAAACTCAGGAGAAACGTTTCCATGAAACTGCTCTGCTGTGCGTTCGTTCACCTAAGAGAGTTGAAACTATGTTGAGATTCAGCGAGTCAGAAACACGTTTCTTCTAGGAGCTGCGTTGGGATATTCCCGAGTGAATTGGACCATACGCTGTACAGAGAAATATCTGCTTCTAAAACCAAAACGGAGCTATCTAACTGGATGGTTGTCAATGTGTGCATTCAACTCACAGAGTTAAACTCACGTGTGGATTCAGCGGTTTGCAAACCCTTTCTGTGCAGAATCCCAAAACCGGTATTTCCAGCCCAATGCCGGCATCCGTACTAAACAGCAGGAAACTTCGTCTAAAACTCAATAGAAAAGTTTCCTTGAAACTGCTCTGCTGTGCATTCGTTCACCTAAGAGAGTTGAATCTATGTTGAGATTCAGCGAGTCAGAAACACGTTTCTTCTAGGAGCTGCGTTGGGATATTCCCGAGTGAATGGGACCATAGGCTGTACAGAGAAATATCTGCTCCTAAAACCAAAAGGGTGCTATCTAACTGAATGGTTGTCAATGTGTGCATTCAACTGACAGAGTGAAACTCACGTTTGGATTCAGCGGTTTGCAAACCCTTTCTGTGCAGAATCCGAAAACCGGTATTTCCAGCCCAATGCCGGCATCCGTACTAAACAGCAGGAAACTTCGTCTAAAACTCAGGAGAAACGTTTCCTTGAAACTGCTCTGCTGTACGTTCGTTCACCTAAGAGACGTGAATCTATGTTGAGATTCAGCGAGTCAGAAACACGTTTCTTCTAGGAGCTGCGTTGGGACATTCCCGAGTGAATGGGACCATAGGCTGTACAGAGAAATATCTGCTCCTAAAACCAAAAGGGTGCTATCTAACTGAATGGTTGTCAATGTGTGCATTCAACTGACAGAGTTAAACTCACGTGTGGATTCAGCGGTTTGCAAACCCTTTCTGTGCAGAATCCCAAAACCGGTAATTCCATCTCAATGCCGGCATACGTACTAAACAACAGGAAACTTCTTCTAAAACTCAGGAGAAACGTTTCCTTCAAACTGCTCTGCTGTGTGTTCGTTCACCTAAGAGACTTGAATCTATGTTGAGATTCAGCGAGTCAGAAACACGTTTCTTCTAGGAGCTGCGTTGGGATATTCCCGAGTGAATGGGACCATAGGCTGTATAGAGAAATATCTGCTCCTAAAACCAAAACGGAGCTATCTAACTGGATGGATGTCAATGTGTGCATTCAACTGACAAAGTTAAACTCACGTGTGGATTCAGCGGTTTGCAAACCCTTTCTGTGCAGAATCCCAAAACCGGTATTTCCAGCCCAATGCCGGCATCCGTACTAAACAGCAGGAAACTTCGTCTAAAACTCAGGGGAAACGTTTCCTTGAAACTGCTCTGCTGTGCGTTCGTTCACCTAAGAGACTTGAATCTATGTTGAGATTCAGCGAGTCAGAAACACGTTTCTTCTAGGAGCTGCGTTGGGATATTCCCGAGTGAATGTTACCATAGGCTGTACAGAGAAATATCTGCTTCTAAAACCAAAAGGAACGATCTAACTCAATGGTTGTCAATGTGTGCATTCAACTGACAGAGTTAAACTCACTTGTGGATTCAGCGGTTGGCAAACCCTTTCTGTGCAGAATCCAAAAACCGGTATTTCCAGCCCAATGCCGGCATACGTACTAAACAGCAGGAAACATCGTCTAAAACTCAGGAGACACGTTTCCTTGAAACTGCTCTGCTGTGCGTTCGTTCACCTAAGAGAGTTGAATCTATGTTGAGATTCAGCGAGTCAGAAACACGTTTCTTCTAGGAGCTGCGTTGGGATATTCCCGAGTGAATGGGACCATAGGCTGTACAGAGAAATATCTGCTTCTAAAACCAAAACGGAGCTTTCTAACAGAATGGTTGTCAATGTGTGCATTCAACTGACAGAGTTAAACTCACGTGTGGTTTCAGCGGTTTGCAAACCGTTTCTGTGCAGAATCCCAAAACCGGTATTTCCAGCCCAATGCCGGCATACGTACTAAACAGCAGGAAACTTCGTCTAAAACTCAGGAGAAAAGTTTCCTTGAAACTGCTCTGCTGTGCGTTCATTCACCTAAGAGAGTTGAATCTATGTTGAGATTCAGCGAGACAGAAACACGTTTCTTCTAGGAGCTGCGTTGGGATATTCCCGAGTGAATGTGACCATAGGCTGTACAGAGAAATATCTGCTTCTAAAACCAAAACGGAGCTATCAAACTGAATGTTTGTCAATGTGTGAATTCAACTGACAGAGTTAAACTCACGTGTGGATACAGCGGTTTGCAAACCCTTTCTGTGCAGAATCCCAAAACCGGTATTTCCAGCCCAATGCCGGCATACGTACTAAACAGCAGGAAACTTCGTCTAAAACTCAGGAGAAACGTTTCCTTGAAACTGCTCTGCTGTGCGTTCGTTCACCTAAGAGAGTTGAATCTATGTTGAGATTCAGCGAGTCAGAAACACGTGTCTTCTAGGAGCTGCGTTGGGATATTCGCGAGTGAATGGGACCATAGGCTGTACAGAGAAATATCTGCTCCTAAAACCAAAAGGGTGCTATCTAACTGAATGGTTGTCAATGTGTGCATTCAACTGACACAGATAAACTCACGTCTGGATTCAGCGGTTTGCAAAGCCTTTCGGTGCAGAATCCCAAAACCGGTATTTCCAGCCCAATGCTGGCATCCGTACTAAACAGCAGGAAATTTCGTCTAAAACTCAGGAGAAACGTTTCCTTGAAACTGCTCTGCTGTGCGTTCGTTCACCTAAGAGAGTTGAATCTATGTTGAGATTCAGCGAGTCAGAAACACGTTTCTTCTAGGAGCTGCGTTGGGATATTCCCGAGTGAATGGGACCATAGGCTGTACAGAGAAATATCTGCTTCTAAAACCAAAACGGAGCTATCTAACTGGATGGATGTCAATGTGTGCATTCAACTGACAAAGTTAAACTGACGTGTGGATTCAGCGGTTTGCAAACCCTTTATGTGCAGAATCCCAAAACCGGTATTTCCAGCCCAATGCAGGCATCCGTACTAAACAGCAGGAAACTTCGTCGAAAACTCAGGAGAAACGTTTCCTTGAAACTTCTCTGCTGTGCGTTCGTTCACCTAAGAGAGTTGAATCTATGTTGAGATTCAGCGAGTCAGAAACACGTTTCTTCTAGGAGTTGCGTTGGGATATTCCCGAGTGAATGGGACCATAGTCTGTACAGAGAAATATCTGCTTCTAAAACCAAAAGGGTGCTATCAAACTGAATGGTTGTCAATGTGTGCATTCAACTGACAGAGTTAAACTCACGTGTGGATTCAGCGGTTTGCAAACGCTTTCTGTGCAGAATCCCAAAACCGGTATTTCCAGCCCAATGCCGGCATACGTACTAAACAGCAGGAAACTTCGTCTAAAACTCAGGAGAAACGTTTCCATGAAACTGCTCTGCTGTGCGCTCGTTCACCTAAGAGAGTTGAAACTATGTTGAGATTCAGCGAGTCAGAAACACGTTTCTTCTAGGAGCTGCGTTGGGATATTCCCGAGTGAATTGGACCATACGCTGTACAGAGAAATATCTGCTTCTAAAACCAAAACGGAGCTATCTAACTGGATGGTTGTCAATGTGTGCATTCAACTCACAGAGTTAAACTCACGTGTGGATTCAGCGGTTTGCAAACCCTTTCTGTGCAGAATCCCAAAACCGGTATTTCCAGCCCAATGCCGGCATCCGTACTAAACAGCAGGAAACTTCGTCTAAAACTCAATAGAAAAGTTTCCTTGAGACTGCTCTGCTGTGCATTCGTTCACCTAAGAGAGTTGAATCTATGTTGAGATTCAGCGAGTCAGAAACACGTTTCTTCTAGGAGCTGCGTTGGGATATTCCCGAGTGAATGGGACCATAGGCTGTATAGAGAAATATCTGCTCCTAAAACCAAAACGGAGCTATCTAACTGGATGGATGTCAATGTGTGCATTCAACTGACAAAGTTAAACTCACGTGTGGATTCAGCGGTTTGCAAACCCTTTCTGTGCAGAATCCCAAAACCGGTATTTCCAGCCCAATGCCGGCATCCGTACTAAACAGCAGGAAACTTCGTCTAAAACTCAGGAGAAACGCTTCCTTGAAACTGCTCTGCTGTGCGTTCGTTCACCTAAGAGACTTGAATCTATGTTGAGATTCAGCGAGTCAGAAACACGTTTCTTCTAGGAGCTGCGTTGGGATATTCCCGAGTGAATGGGACCATAGGCTGTACAGAGAAATATCTGCTTCTAAAACCAAAATGGTGCTATCAAACTGAATGGTTGTCAATGTGTGCATTCAACTGACAGAGTTAAACTCACGTGTGGATTCAGCGGTTTGCAAACCCTTTCTGTGCAGCATCCCAAAACCGGTATTTCCAGCCCAATGCCGGCATACGTACTAAACAGCAGGAAACTTCGTCTAAAACTCAGGAGAAACGTTTCCTTGAAACTGCTCTGCTGTGCGTTCGTTCACCTAAGAGAGTTGAATCTATGTTGAGATTCAGCGAGTCAGAAACACGTTTCTTCTAGGAGCTGCGTTGGGATATTCCCGAGTGAATGGGACCATATGCTGTACAGAGAAATATCTGCTTCTAAAATTAAAACGGAGCTATCTAACTGAATGGTTGTCAATGTGTGCATTCAACTGACAGAGTTAAACTCACGTGTGGATTCAGCGGTTTGCAAACCCTTTCTGTGCAGAATCCCAAAACCGGTATTTCCAGCTCAATGCCGGCATACGTACTAAACAACAGGAAACTTCGTCTAAAACTCAGTAGAAACGTTTCCTTGAAACTGCTCTGCTGTGCATTCGTTCACCTAAGAGAGTTGAATCTATGTTGAGATTCAGCGAGTCAGAAACACGTTTCTTCTAGGAACTGCGTTGGGATATTCCCGAGTGAATGGGACCATATGCTGTACAGAGAAATATCTGCTTCTACAACCAAAATGGTGCTATCAAACTGAATGGTTGTCAATGTGTGCATTCAACTGACAGAGTTAAACTCACGTGTGGATTCAGCGGTTTGCAAACCCTTTCTGTGCAGAATCCCAAAACCGGTATTTCCAGCCCAATGCCGGCATACGTACTAAACAGCAGGAAACTTCGTCTAAAATTCAGGAGAAACGTTTCCATGAAACTGCTCTGCTGTGCGTTCGTTCACCTAAGAGAGTTGAATCTATGTTGAGTATCAGCGAGTCAGAAACACGTTTCTTCTAGGAGCTGCGTTGGGATATTCCCGAGTGAATGGGACCATATGCTGTACAGAGAAATATCTGCTTCTAAAACCAAAACGGAGCTATCTAACTGAATGGTTGTCAATGTGTGCATTCAACTGACAGAGTTAAACTCACGTGTGGATATAGCGGTTTGCAAACCGTTTCTGTGCAGAATCCCAAAACCGGTATTTCCAGCCCAATGCCGGCATACGTACTAAACAGCAGGAAACTTCGTCTAAAATTCAGGAGAAACGTTTCCTTGAAACTGCTCTGCTGTGCCTTCGTTCACCTAAGAGAGTTGAATCTATGTTGAGATTCAGCGAGTCAGAAACACGTTTCTTCTAGGAGCTGCGTTGGGATATTCCCGAGTGAATGGGACCATAGGCTGTACAGAGAAATATCCGCTTCTAAAACCAAAACGGAGCTTTCTAACTGAATGGTTGTCAATGTGTGCATTCAACTGACAGAGTTAAACTCACGTGTGGTTTCAGCGGTTTGCAGACCGTTTCTGTGCAGAATCCCAAAACCGGTATTTCCAGCCCAATGCCGGCATACGTACTAAACAGCAGGAAACTTCGTCTAAAACTCAGGAGAAAAGTTTCCTTGAAACTGCTCTGCTGTGTGTTCATTCACCTACGAGAGTTGAATCTATGTTGAGATTCAGCGAGTCAGAAACACGTTTCTTCTAGGAGCTGCGTTGGGATATTCCCGAGTGAATGTGACCATAGGCTGTACAGAGAAATATCTGCTTCTAAAACCAAAACGGAGCTATCAAACTGAATTTTTGTCAATGTGTGCATTCAACTGACAGAGTTAAACTCACGTGTGGATTCAGCGGTGTGCAAACCCTTTCTGTGCAGAATCCCAAAACCGTTATTTCCAGCCCAATGCCAGCATGCGTACTAAACAGCAGGAAACTTCGTCTAAAACTCAGGAGAAACGTTTCCTTGAAACTGCTCTGCTGTGCGTTCGTTCACCTAAGAGAGTTGAAACTATGTTGAGATTCAGCGAGTCAGAAACACGTTTCTTCTAGGAGCTGCGTTGGGATATTCCCGAGTGAATGGGACCATAGGCTGTACAGAGAAATATCCGCTTCTAAAACCAAAACGGAGCTTTCTAACTGAATGGTTGTCAATGTGTGCATTCAACTGACAGAGTTAAACTCACGTGTGGTTTCAGCGGTTTGCAGACCGTTTCTGTGCAGAATCCCAAAACCGGTATTTCCAGCCCAATGCCGGCATACGTACTAAACAGCAGGAAACTTCGTCTAAAACTCAGGAGAAAAGTTTCCTTGAAACTGCTCTGCTGTGCGTTCATTCACCTACGAGAATTGAATCTATGTTGAGATTCAGCGAGTCAGAAACACGTTTCTTCTAGGAGCTGCGTTGGGATATTCCCGAGTGAATGTGACCATAGGCTGTACAGAGAAATATCTGCTTCTAAAACCAAAACGGAGCTATCAAACTGAATTTTTGTCAATGTGTGCATTCAACTGACAGAGTTAAACTCACGTGTGGATTCAGCGGTGTGCAAACCCTTTCTGTGCAGAATCCCAAAACCGTTATTTCCAGCCCAATGCCCGCATACGTACTAAACAGCAGGAAACTTCGTCTAAAACTCAGGAGAAACGTTTCCTTGAAACTGCTCTGCTGTGCGTTCGTTCACCTAAGAGAGTTGAATCTATGTTGAGATTCAGCGAGTCAGAAACACGTTTCTTCTAGGAGCTGCATTGGGATATTCCCGAGTGAATGGGACCATAGGCTGTACAGAGAAATATCTGCTCCTAAAACCAAAAGGGTGCTATCTAACTGAATGGTTGTCAATGTGTGCATTCAACTGACAGAGTTAAACTCACGTTTGGATTCAGCGGTTTACAAACCCTTTTTGTGCAGAATCCCAAAACCGGTAATTCCAGCTCACTGCCGGCATACGTACTAAACAGCAGGAAACTTCGTCTAAAACTCAGGAGAAACGTTTCCTTGAAACTGCTCTGCTGTGCGTTCGTTCACCTAAGAGAGTTGAATCTATGTTGAGATTCAGCGAGTCAGAAACACGTTTCTTCTAGGAGCTGCGTTGGGATATTCCCGAGTGAATGGGACCATAGGCTGTACAGAGAAATATCTGCTTCTAAAACCAAAAGGGTGCTATCAAACTGAACGGTTGTCAATGTGTGCATTCAACTGACAGAGTTAAACTCACGTGAGGATTCAGCGGTTTGCAAACGCTTTCTGTGCAGAATCCCAAAACCGGTATTTCCAGCCCAATGCCGGCATCCGTACTAAACAGCAGGAAACTTCGTCTAAAACTCAGGAGAAACGTTTCCTTGAAACTGCTCTGCTGTGCGTTCGTTCACCTAAGAGAGTTGAATCTATGTTGAGATTCAGCGAGTCAGAAACACGTTTCTTCTAGGAGCTGCGTTGTGATATTCCCGAGTGAATGGGACCATAGGCTGTACAGAGAAATATCTGCTTCTAAAACCAAAATGGTGCTATCAAACTGAATGGTTGTCAATGTGTGCATTCAACTGACAGAGTTAAACTCACGTGTGGATTCAGCGGTTTGCAAACCCTTTCTGTGCAGAATCCCAAAACCGGTAATTCCAGCCCAATGCCGGCATACGTACTAAACAGCAGGAAACTTCGTCTAAAACTCAGGAGAAACGTTTGCTTGAAACTGCTCTGCTGTGCGTTCGTTCACCTAAGAGAGTTGAATCTATGTTGAGATTCAGCGAGTCAGAAACACGTTTCTTCTAGGAGCTGCGTTGGGATATTCCCGAGTGAATGGGACCATATGCTGTACAGAGAAATATCTGCTTCTAAAATTAAAACGGAGCTATCTAACTGAATGGTTGTCAATGTGTGCATTCAACTGACAGAGTTAAACTCACGTGTGGATTCAGCGGTTTGCAAACCCTTTCTGTGCAGAATCCCAAAACCGGTAATTCCAGCCCAATGCCGGCATACGTACTAAACAGCAGGAAACTTCGTCTAAAACTCAGGAGAAACGTTTGCTTGAAACTGCTCTGCTGTGCGTTCGTTCACCTAAGAGAGTTGAATCTATGTTGAGATTCAGCGAGTCAGAAACACGTTTCTTCTAGGAGCTGCGTTGGGATATTCCCGAGTGAATGTGACCATAGGCTGTACAGAGAAATATCTGCTTCTAAAACCAAAACGGAGCTATCAAACTGAATTTTTGTCAATGTGTGCATTCAACTGACAGAGTTAAACTCACGTGTGGATTCAGCGGTGTGCAAACCCTTTCTGTGCAGAATCCCAAAACCGTTATTTCCAGCCCAATGCCAGCATGCGTACTAAACAGCAGGAAACTTCGTCTAAAACTCAGGAGAAACGTTTCCTTGAAACTGCTCTGCTGTGCGTTCGTTCACCTAAGAGAGTTGAATCTATGTTGAGATTCAGCGAGTCAGAAACACGTTTCTTCTAGGAGCTGCGTTGGGATATTCCCGAGTGAATGGGACCATAGGCTGTACAGAGAAATATCCGCTTCTAAAACCAAAACGGAGCTTTCTAACTGAATGGTTGTCAATGTGTGCATTCAACTGACAGAGTTAAACTCACGTGTGGATACAGTGGTTTGCAAACCGTTTCTGTGCAGAATCCCAAAACCGGTATTTCCAGCCCAATGCCGGCATACGTACTAAACAGCAGGAAACTTCGTCTAAAACTCAGGAGAAAAGTTTCCTTGAAACTGCTCTGCTGTGCGTTCATTCACCTAAGAGAGTTGAATCTATGTTGAGATTCAGCGAGACAGAAACACGTTTCTTCTAGGAGCTGCGTTGGGATATTCCCGAGTGAATGGGACCATAGGCTGTACAGAGAAATATCTGCTGCTAAAACCAAAACGGAGCTATCAAACTGAATTTTTGTCAATGTGTGCATTCAACTGACAGAGTTAAACTCACGTGTGGATTCAGCGGTGTGCAAACCCTTTTTGTGCAGAATCCCAAAACCGTTATTTCCAGCCCAATGCCAGCATGCGTACTAAACAGCAGGAAACTTCGTCTAAAACTCAGGAGAAACGTTTCCTTGAAACTGCTCTGCTGTGCGTTCATTCACCTACGAGAGTTGAATCTATGTTGAGATTCAGCGAGTCAGAAACACGTTTCTTCTAGGAGCTGCGTTGGGATATTCCCGAGTGAATGTGACCATAGGCTGTACAGAGAAATATCTGCTTCTAAAACCAAAACGGAGCTATCAAACTGAATTTTTGTCAATGTGTGCATTCAACTGACAGAGTTAAACTCACGTGTGGATTCAGCGGTGTGCAATCCCTTTCTGTGCAGAATCCCAAAACCGTTATTTCCAGCCCAATGCCAGCATGCGTACTAAACAGCAGGAAACTTCGTCTAAAACTCAGGAGAAACGTTTCCTTGAAACTGCTCTGCTGTGCGTTCGTTCACCTAAGAGAGTTGAATCTATGTTGAGATTCAGCGAGTCAGAAACACGTTTCTTCTAGGAGCTGCGTTGGGATATTCCCGAGTGAATGGGACCATAGGCTGTACAGAGAAATATCCGCTTCTAAAACCAAAACGGAGCTTTCTAACTGAATGGTTGTCAATGTGTTCATTCAACTGACAGAGTTAAACTCACGTGTGGTTTCAGCGGTTTGCAGACCGTTTCTGTGCAGAATCCCAAAACCGGTATTTCCAGCCCAATGCCGGCATACGTACTAAACAGCAGGAAACTTCGTCTAAAACTCAGGAGAAAAGTTTCCTTGAAACTGCTCTGCTGTGCGTTCATTCACCTACGAGAGTTGAATCTATGTTGAGATTCAGCGAGTCAGAAACACGTTTCTTCTAGGAGCTGCGTTGGGATATTCCCGAGTGAATGTGACCATAGGCTGTACAGAGAAATATCTGCTTCTAAAACCAAAACGGAGCTATCAAACTGAATTTTTGTCAATGTGTGCATTCAACTGACAGAGTTAAACTCACGTGTGGATTCAGCGGTGTGCAAACCCTTTCTGTGCAGAATCCCAAAACCGTTATTTCCAGCCCAATGCCCGCATACGTACTAAACAGCAGGAAACTTCGTCTAAAACTCAGGAGAAACGTTTCCTTGAAACTGCTCTGCTGTGCGTTCGTTCACCTAAGAGAGTTGAATCTATGTTGAGATTCAGCGAGTCAGAAACACGTGTCTTCTAGGAGCTGCGTTGGGATATTCGCGAGTGAATGGGACCATAGGCTGTACAGAGAAATATCTGCTACTAAAACCAAAAGGGTGCTATCTAACTGAATGGTTGTCAATGTGTGCATTCAACTGACAGAGTTAAACTCACATTATGATTCAGCGGTTTGCAAAGCCTTTCGGTGCAGAATCCCAAAACCGGTATTTCCAGCCCAATGCTGTCATCCGAACTAAACAGCAGGAAATTTCGTCTAAAACTCAGGAGAAACGTTTCCTTGAAACTGCTCTGCTGTGCGTTCGTTCACCTAAGAGAGTTGAATCTATGTTGAGATTCAGCGAGTCAGAAACACGTTTCTTCTAGGAGCTGCGTTGGGATATTCCCGAGTGAATGGGACCATAGGCTGTACAGAGAAATATCTGCTCCTAAAACCAAAAGGGTGCTATCTAACTGAATGGTTGTCAATGTGTGCATTCAACTGACAGAGTTAAACTCACGTTTGGATTCAGCGGTTTACAAACCCTTTTTGTGCAGAATCCCAAAACCGGTAATTCCAGCTCACTGCCGGCATACGTACTAAACAGCAGGAAACTTCGTCTAAAACTCAGGAGAAACGTTTCCTTGAAACTGCTCTGCTGTGCGTTCGTTCACCTAAGAGAGTTGAATCTATGTTGAGATTCAGCGAGTCAGAAACACGTTTCTTCTAGGAGCTGCGTTGGGATATTCCCGAGTGAATGGGACCATAGGCTGTACAGAGAAATATCTGCTTCTAAAACCAAAAGGGTGCTATCAAACTGAATGGTTGTCAATGTGTGCATTCAACTGACAGAGTTAAGCTCACGTGAGGATTCAGCGGTTTGCAAACGCTTTCTGTGCAGAATCCCAAAACCGGTATTTCCAGCCCAATGCCGGCATCCGTACTAAACAGCAGGAAACTTCGTCTAAAACTCAGGAGAAACGTTTCCTTGAAACTGCTCTGCTGTGCGTTCGTTCACCTAAGAGAGTTGAATCTATGTTGAGATTCAGCGAGTCAGAAACACGTTTCTTCTAGGAGCTGCGTTGTGATATTCCCGAGTGAATGGGACCATAGGCTGTACAGAGAAATATCTGCTTCTAAAACCAAAATGGTGCTATCAAACTGAATGGTTGTCAATGTGTGCATTCAACTGACAGAGTTAAACTCACGTGTGGATTCAGCGGTTTGCAAACCCTTTCTGTGCAGAATCCCAAAACCGGTATTTCCAGCCCAATGCCGGCATACGTACTAAACAGCAGGAAACTTCGTCTAAAACTCAGGAGAAACGTTTCCTTGAAACTGCTCTGCTGTGCGTTCGTTCACCTAAGAGAGTTGAATCTATGTTGAGCATCAGCGAGTCAGAAACACGTTTCTTCTAGGAGCTGCGTTGGGATATTCCCGAGTGAATGGGACCATATGCTGTACAGAGAAATATCTGCTTCTAAAATTAAAACGGAGCTATCTAACTGAATGGTTGTCAATGTGTGCATTCAACTGACAGAGTTAAACTCACGTGTGGATTCAGCGGTTTGCAAACCCTTTCTGTGCAGAATCCCAAAACCGGTATTTCCAGCTCAATGCCGGCATACGTACTAAACAACAGGAAACTTCGTCTAAAACTCAGGAGAAACGTTTCCTTGAAACTGCTCTGCTGTGCATTCGTTCACCTAAGAGAGTTGAATCTATGTTGAGATTCAGCGAGTCAGAAACACGTTTCTTCTAGGACCTGCGTTGGGATATTCCCGAGTGAATGGGACCATATGCTGTACAGAGAAATATCTGCTTCTAAAACCAAAATAGTCCTATCAAACTGAATGGTTGTCAATGTGTGCATTCAACTGACAGAGTTAAACTCACGTGTGGATTCAGCGGTTTGCAAACCCTTTCTGTGCAGAATCCCAAAACCGGTATTTCCAGCCCAATGCCGGCATACGTACTAAACAGCAGGAAACTTCGTCTAAAACTCAGGAGAAACGTTTCCATGAAACTGCTCTGCTGTGCGTTCGTTCACCTAAGAGAATTGAATCTATGTTGAGTATCAGCGAGTCAGAAACACGTTTCTTCTAGGAGCTGCGTTGGGATATTCCCGAGTGAATGGGACCATATGCTGTACAGAGAAATATCTGCTTCTAAAACCAAAACGGAGCTATCTAACTGAATGGTTGTCAATGTGTGCATTCAACTGACAGAGTTAAACTCACGTGTGGATACAGTGGTTTGCAAACCGTTTCTGTGCAGAATCCCAAAACCGGTATTTCCAGCCCAATGCCGGCATACGTACTAAACAGCAGGAAACTTCGTCTAAAACTCAGGAGAAAAGTTTCCTTGAAACTGCTCTGCTGTGCGTTCATTCACCTAAGAGAGTTGAATCTATGTTGAGATTCAGCGAGACAGAAACACGTTTCTTCTAGGAGCTGCGTTGGGATATTCCCGAGTGAATGGGACCATAGGCTGTACAGAGAAATATCTGCTGCTAAAACCAAAACGGAGCTATCAAACTGAATTTTTGTCAATGTGTGCATTCAACTGACAGAGTTAAACTCACGTGTGGATTCAGCGGTGTGCAAACCCTTTCTGTGCAGAATCCCAAAACCGTTATTTCCAGCCCAATGCCAGCATGCGTACTAAACAGCAGGAAACTTCGTCTAAAACTCAGGAGAAACGTTTCCTTGAAACTGCTCTGCTGTGCGTTCATTCACCTACGAGAGTTGAATCTATGTTGAGATTCAGCGAGTCAGAAACACGTTTCTTCTAGGAGCTGCGTTGGGATATTCCCGAGTTAATGTGACCATAGGCTGTACAGAGAAATATCTGCTTCTAAAACCAAAACGGAGCTATCAAACTGAATTTTTGTCGATGTGTGCATTCAACTGACAGAGTTAAACTCACGTGTGGATTCAGCGGTGTGCAAAACCTTTCTGTGCAGAATCCCAAAACCGTTATTTCCAGCCCAATGCCGGCATACGTACTAAACAGCAGGAAACTTCGTCTAAAACTCAGGAGAAACGTTTCCTTGAAACTGCTCTGCTGTGCGTTCGTTCAGCTAAGAGAGTTGAATCTATGTTGAGATTCAGCGAGTCAGAAACACGTGTCTTCTAGGAGCTGCGTTGGGATATTCGCGAGTGAATGGGACCATAGGCTGTACAGAGAAATATCTGCTCCTAAAACCAAAAGGGTGCTATCTAACTGAATGGTTGTCAATGTGTGCATTCAACTGACAGAGTTAAACTCACGTTTGGATTCAGCGGTTTACAAACCCTTTTTGTGCAGAATCCCAAAACCGGAAATTCCAGCTCACTGCCGGCATACGTACTAAACAGCAGGAAACTTCGTCTAAAACTCAGGAGAAACGTTTCCTTGAAACTGCTCTGCTGTGCTTTCGTTCACCTAAGAGAGTTGAATCTATGTTGAGATTCAGCGAGTCAGAAACACGTTTCTTCTAGGAGCTGCGTTGGGATATTCCCGAGTGAATGGGACCATAGGCTGTACAGAGAAATATCTGCTTCTAAAACCAAAAGGGTGCTATCAAACTGAATGGTGGTCAATGTGTGCATTCAACTGACAGAGTTAAACTCACGTGAGGATTCAGCGGTTTGCAAACGCTTTCTGTGCAGAATCCCAAAACCGGTATTTCCAGCCCAATGCCGGCATCCGTACTAAACAGCAGGAAACTTCGTCTAAAACTCAGGAGAAACGTTTCCTTGAAACTGCTCTGCTGTGCGTTCGTTCACCTAAGAGAGTTGAATCTATGTTGAGATTCAGCGAGTCAGAAACACGTTTCTTCTAGGAGCTGCGTTGTGATATTCCCGAGTGAATGGGACCATAGGCTGTACAGAGAAATATCTGCTTCTAAAACCAAAATGGTGCTATCAAACTGAATGGTTGTCAATGTGTGCATTCAACTGACAGAGTTAAACTCACGTGTGGATTCAGCGGTTTGCAAACCCTTTCTGTGCAGAATCCCAAAACCGGTATTTCCAGCCCAATGCCGGCATACGTACTAAACAGCAGGAAACTTCGTCTAAAACTCAGGAGAAACGTTTCCTAGAAACTGCTCTGCTGTGCGTTCGTTCACCTAAGAGAGTTGAATCTATGTTGAGCATCAGCGAGTCAGAAACACGTTTCTTCTAGGAGCTGCGTTGGGATATTCCCGAGTGAATGGGACCATATGCTGTACAGAGAAATATCTGCTTCTAAAACCAAAATGGTGCTATCAAACTGAATGGTTGTCAATGTGTGCATTCAACTGATAGAGTTAAACTCACGTGTGGATTCAGCGGTTTGCAAACCCTTTCTGTGCAGAATCCCAAAACCGGTATTTCCAGCCCAATGCCGGCATACGTACTAAACAGCAGGAAACTTCGTCTAAAACTCAGGAGAAACGTTTCCATGAAACTGCTCTGCTGTGCGTTCGTTCACCTAAGAGAATTGAATCTATGTTGAGTATCAGCGAGTCAGAAACACGTTTCTTCTAGGAGCTGCGTTGGGATATTCCCGAGTGAATGGGACCATATGCTGTACAGAGAAATATCTGCTTCTAAAACCAAAACGGAGCTATCTAACTGAATGGTTGTCAATGTGTGCATTCAACTGACAGAGTTAAACTCACGTGTGGATACAGTGGTTTGCAAACCGTTTCTGTGCAGAATCCCAAAACCGGTATTTCCAGCCCAATGCCGGCATACGTACTAAACAGCAGGAAACTTCGTCTAAAACTCAGGAGAAAAGTTTCCTTGAAACTGCTCTGCTGTGCGTTCATTCACCTAAGAGAGTTGAATCTATGTTGAGATTCAGCGAGACAGAAACACGTTTCTTCTAGGAGCTGCGTTGGGATATTCCCGAGTGAATGGGACCATAGGCTGTACAGAGAAATATCTGCTGCTAAAACCAAAACGGAGCTATCAAACTGAATTTTTGTCAATGTGTGCATTCAACTGACAGAGTTAAACTCACGTGTGGATTCAGCGGTGTGCAAACCCTTTCTGTGCAGAATCCCAAAACCGTTATTTCCAGCCCAATGCCAGCATGCGTACTAAACAGCAGGAAACTTCGTCTAAAACTCAGGAGAAACGTTTCCTTGAAACTGCTCTGCTGTGCGTTCATTCACCTACGAGAGTTGAATCTATGTTGAGATTCAGCGAGTCAGAAACACGTTTCTTCTAGGAGCTGCGTTGGGATATTCCCGAGTTAATGTGACCATAGGCTGTACAGAGAAATATCTGCTTCTAAAACCAAAACGGAGCTATCAAACTGAATTTTTGTCAATGTGTGCATTCAACTGACAGAGTTAAACTCACGTGTGGATTCAGCGGTGTGCAAACCCTTTCTGTGCAGAATCCCAAAACCGTTATTTCCAGCCCAATGCCGGCATACGTACTAAACAGCAGGAAACTTCGTCTAAAACTCAGGAGAAACGTTTCCTTGAAACTGCTCTGCTGTGCGTTCGTTCAGCTAAGAGAGTTGAATCTATGTTGAGATTCAGCGAGTCAGAAACACGTGTCTTCTAGGAGCTGCGTTGGGATATTCGCGAGTGAATGGGACCATAGGCTGTACAGAGAAATATCTGCTACTAAAACCAAAAGGGTGCTATCTAACTGAATGGTTGTCAATGTGTGCATTCAACTGACAGAGTTAAACTCACATTTGGATTCAGCGGTTTGCAAAGCCTTTCGGTGCAGAATCCCAAAACCGGTATTTCCAGCCCAATGCTGGCATCCGTACTAAACAGCAGGAAATTTCGTCTAAAACTCAGGAGAAACGTTTCCTTGAAACTGCTCTCCTGTGCGTTCGTTCACCTAAGAGAGTTGAATCTATGTTGAGATTCAGCGAGTCAGAAACACGTTTCTTCTAGGAGCTGCGTTGGGATATTCCGGAGTGAATGGGACCATAGGCTGTACAGAGAAATATCTGCTCCTAAAACCAAAAGGGTGCTATCTAACTGAATGGTTGTCAATGTGTGCATTCAACTGACAGAGTTAAACTCACGTTTGGATTCAGCGGTTTACAAACCCTTTTTGTGCAGAATCCCAAAACCGGTAATTCCAGCTCACTGCCGGCATACGTACTAAACAGCAGGAAACTTCGTCTAAAACTCAGGAGAAACGTTTCCATGAAACTGCTCTGCTGTGCGTTCGTTCACCTAAGAGAGTTGAATCTATGTTGAGATTCAGCGAGTCAGAAACACGTTTCTTCTAGGAGCGGTGTTGGGATATTCCCGAGTGAATGGGACCATAGGCTGTACAGAGAAATATCTGCTTCTAAAACCAAAAGGGTGCTATCAAACTGAATGGTTGTCAATGTGTGCATTCAACTGACAGAGTTAAACTCACGTGAGGATTCAGCGGTTTGCAAACGCTTTCTGTGCAGAATCCCAAAACCGGTATTTCCAGCCCAATGCCGGCATCCGTACTAAACAGCAGGAAACTTCGTCTAAAACTCAGGAGAAACGTTTCCATGAAACTGCTCTGCTGTGCGTTCGTTCACCTAAGAGAGTTGAATCTATGTTGAGATTCAGCGAGTCAGAAACACGTTTCTTCTAGGAGCTGCGTTGGGATATTCCCGAGTGAATGGGACCATAGGCTGTACAGAGAAATATCTGCTTCTAAAACCAAAACGGAGCTATCTAACTGAATGGTTGTCAATGTGTGCATTCAACTGACAGAGTTAAACTCAGGTGTGGATTCAGCGGTTTGCAAACCCTTTCTGTGCAGAATCCGAAAACCGGTATTTACAGCCCAATGCCGGCATCCGTACTAAACAGCAGGAAATTTCGTCTAAAACTCAGGAGAAACGTTTCCTTGAAACTGCTCTGCTGTACGTTCGTTCACCTAAGAGAGTTGAATCTATGTTGAGGTTCAGCGAGTCAGAAACACGTTTCTTCAAGGAGCTGCGTTGGGATATTCCCGAGTGAATGGGACCATAGGCTGTACAGAGAAATATCCGCTTCTAAAACCAAAACGGAGCTTTCTAACTGAATGGTTGTCAATGTGTGCATTCAACTGACAGAGTTAAACTCACGTGTGGTTTCAGCGGTTTGCAGACCGTTTCTGTGCAGAATCCCAAAACCGGTATTTCCAGCCCAATGCCGGCATACGTACTAAACAGCAGGAAACTTCGTCTAAAACTCAGGAGAAAAGTTTCCTTGAAACTGCTCTGCTGTGTGTTCATTCACCTACGAGAGTTGAATCTATGTTGAGATTCAGCGAGTCAGAAACACGTTTCTTCTAGGAGCTGCGTTGGGATATTCCCGAGTGAATGTGACCATAGGCTGTACAGAGAAATATCTGCTTCTAAAACCAAAACGGAGCTATCAAACTGAATTTTTGTCAATGTGTGCATTCAACTGACAGAGTTAAACTCACGTGTGGATTCAGCGGTGTGCAAACCCTTTCTGTGCAGAATCCCAAAACCGTTATTTCCAGCCCAATGCCAGCATGCGTACTAAACAGCAGGAAACTTCGTCTAAAACTCAGGAGAAACGTTTCCTTGAAACTGCTCTGCTGTGCGTTCGTTCACCTAAGAGAGTTGAAACTATGTTGAGATTCAGCGAGTCAGAAACACGTTTCTTCTAGGAGCTGCGTTGGGATATTCCCGAGTGAATGGGACCATAGGCTGTACAGAGAAATATCCGCTTCTAAAACCAAAACGGAGCTTTCTAACTGAATGGTTGTCAATGTGTGCATTCAACTGACAGAGTTAAACTCACGTGTGGTTTCAGCGGTTTGCAGACCGTTTCTGTGCAGAATCCCAAAACCGGTATTTCCAGCCCAATGCCGGCATACGTACTAAACAGCAGGAAACTTCGTCTAAAACTCAGGAGAAAAGTTTCCTTGAAACTGCTCTGCTGTGCGTTCATTCACCTACGAGAGTTGAATCTATGTTGAGATTCAGCGAGTCAGAAACACGTTTCTTCTAGGAGCTGCGTTGGGATATTCCCGAGTGAATGTGACCATAGGCTGTACAGAGAAATATCTGCTTCTAAAACCAAAACGGAGCTATCAAACTGAATTTTTGTCAATGTGTGCATTCAACTGACAGAGTTAAACTCACGTGTGGATTCAGCGGTGTGCAAACCCTTTCTGTGCAGAATCCCAAAACCGTTATTTCCAGCCCAATGCCCGCATACGTACTAAACAGCAGGAAACTTCGTCTAAAACTCAGGAGAAAGGTTTCCTTGAAACTGCTCTGCTGTGCGTTCGTTCACCTAAGAGAGTTGAATCTATGTTGAGATTCAGCGAGTCAGAAACACGTTTCTTCTAGGAGCTGCATTGGGATATTCCCGAGTGAATGGGACCATAGGCTGTACAGAGAAATATCTGCTCCTAAAACCAAAAGGGTGCTATCTAACTGAATGGTTGTCAATGTGTGCATTCAACTGACAGAGTTAAACTCACGTTTGGATTCAGCGGTTTACAAACCCTTTTTGTGCAGAATCCCAAAACCGGTAATTCCAGCTCACTGCCGGCATACGTACTAAACAGCAGGAAACTTCGTCTAAAACTCAGGAGAAACGTTTCCTTGAAACTGCTCTGCTGTGCGTTCGTTCACCTAAGAGAGTTGAATCTATGTTGAGATTCAGCGAGTCAGAAACACGTTTCTTCTAGGAGCTGCGTTGGGATATTCCCGAGTGAATGGAACCATAGGCTGTACAGAGAAATATCTGCTTCTAAAACCAAAAGGGTGCTATCAAACTGAATGGTTGTCAATGTGTGCATTCAACTGACAGAGTTAAACTCACGTGAGGATTCAGCGGTTTGCAAACGCTTTCTGTGCAGAATCCCAAAACCGGTATTTCCAGCCCAATGCCGGCATCCGTACTAAACAGCAGGAAACTTCGTCTAAAACTCAGGAGAAACGTTTCCTTGAAACTGCTCTGCTGTGCGTTCGTTCACCTAAGAGAGTTGAATCTATGTTGAGATTCAGCGAGTCAGAAACACGTTTCTTCTAGGAGCTGCGTTGTGATATTCCCGAGTGAATGGGACCATAGGCTGTACAGAGAAATATCTGCTTCTAAAACCAAAATGGTGCTATCAAACTGAATGGTTGTCAATGTGTGCATTCAACTGACAGAGTTAAACTCACGTGTGGATTCAGCGGTTTGCAAACCCTTTCTGTGCAGAATCCCAAAACCGGTAATTCCAGCCCAATGCCGGCATACGTACTAAACAGCAGGAAACTTCGTCTAAAACTCAGGAGAAACGTTTGCTTGAAACTGCTCTGCTGTGCGTTCGTTCACCTAAGAGAGTTGAATCTATGTTGAGATTCAGCGAGTCAGAAACACGTTTCTTCTAGGAGCTGCGTTGGGATATTCCCGAGTGAATGGGACCATATGCTGTACAGAGAAATATCTGCTTCTAAAATTAAAACGGAGCTATCTAACTGAATGGTTGTCAATGTGTGCATTCAACTGACAGAGTTAAACTCACGTGTGGATTCAGCGGTTTGCAAACCCTTTCTGTGCAGAATCCCAAAACCGGTATTTCCAGCTCAATGCCGGCATACGTACTAAACAACAGGAAACTTCGTCTAAAACTCAGGAGAAACGTTTCCTTGAAACTGCTCTGCTGTGCATTCGTTCACCTAAGAGAGTTGAATCTATGTTGAGATTCAGCGAGTCAGAAACACGTTTCTTCTAGGACCTGCGTTGGGATATTCCCGAGTGAATGGGACCATATGCTGTACAGAGAAATATCTGCTTCTAAAACCAAAATGGTGCTATCAAACTGAATGGTTGTCAATGTGTGCATTCAACTGACAGAGTTAAACTCACGTGTGGATTCAGCGGTTTGCAAACCCTTTCTGTGCAGAATCCCAAAACCGGTATTTCCAGCCCAATGCCGGCATACGTACTAAACAGCAGGAAACTTCGTCTAAAACTCAGGAGAAACGTTTCCATGAAACTGCTCTGCTGTGCGTTCGTTCACCTAAGAGAGTTGAATCTATGTTGAGTATCAGCGAGTCAGAAACACGTTTCTTCTAGGAGCTGCGTTGGGATATTCCCGAGTGAATGGGACCATATGCTGTACAGAGAAATATCTGCTTCTAAAACCAAAACGGAGCTATCTAACTGAATGGTTGTCAATGTGTGCATTCAACTGACAGAGTTAAACTCACGTGTGGATACAGTGGTTTGCAAACCGTTTCTGTGCAGAATCCCAAAACCGGTATTTCCAGCCCAATGCCGGCATACGTACTAAACAGCAGGAAACTTCGTCTAAAACTCAGGAGAAAAGTTTCCTTGAAACTGCTCTGCTGTGCGTTCATTCACCTAAGAGAGTTGAATCTATGTTGAGATTCAGCGAGACAGAAACACGTTTCTTCTAGGAGCTGCGTTGGGATATTCCCGAGTGAATGGGACCATAGGCTGTACAGAGAAATATCTGCTGCTAAAACCAAAACGGAGCTATCAAACTGAATTTTTGTCAATGTGTGCATTCAACTGACAGAGTTAAACTCACGTGTGGATTCAGCGGTGTGCAAACCCTTTTTGTGCAGAATCCCAAAACCGTTATTTCCAGCCCAATGCCAGCATGCGTACTAAACAGCAGGAAACTTCGTCTAAAACTCAGGAGAAACGTTTCCTTGAAACTGCTCTGCTGTGCGTTCATTCACCTACGAGAGTTGAATCTATGTTGAGATTCAGCGAGTCAGAAACACGTTTCTTCTAGGAGCTGCGTTGGGATATTCCCGAGTGAATGTGACCATAGGCTGTACAGAGAAATATCTGCTTCTAAAATCAAAACGGAGCTATCAAACTGAATTTTTGTCAATGTGTGCATTCAACTGACAGAGTTAAACTCACGTGTGGATTCAGCGGTGTGCAAACCCTTTCTGTGCAGAATCCCAAAACCGTTATTTCCAGCCCAATGCCGGCATACGTACTAAACAGCAGGAAACTTCGTCTAAAACTCAGGAGAAACGTTTCCTTGAAACTGCTCTGCTGTGCGTTCGTTCACCTAAGAGAGTTGAATCTATGTTGAGATTCAGCGAGTCAGAAACACGTGTCTTCTAGGAGCTGCGTTGGGATATTCGCGAGTGAATGGGACCATAGGCTGTACAGAGAAATATCTGCTACTAAAACCAAAAGGGTGCTATCTAACTGAATGGTTCTCAATGTGTGCATTCAACTGACAGAGTTAAACTCACATTTGGATTCAGCGGTTTGCAAAGCCTTTCGGTGCAGAATCCCAAAACCGGTATTTCCAGCCCAATGCTGGCATCCGTACTAAACAGCAGGAAATTTCGTCTAAAACTCAGGAGAAACGTTTCCTTGAAACTGCTCTCCTGTGCGTTCGTTCACCTAAGAGAGTTGAATCTATGTTGAGATTCAGCGAGTCAGAAACACGTTTCTTCTAGGAGCTGCGTTGGGATATTCCCGAGTGAATGGGACCATAGGCTGTACAGAGAAATATCTGCTCCTAAAACCAAAAGGGTGCTATCTAACTGAATGGTTGTCAATGTGTGCATTCAACTGACAGAGTTAAACTCACGTTTGGAATCAGCGGTTTACAAACCCTTTTTGTGCAGAATCCCAAAACCGGTAATTCCAGCTCACTGCTGGCATACGTACTAAACAGCAGGAAACTTCGTCTAAAACTCAGGAGAAACGTTTCCTTGAAACTGCTCTGCTGTGCGTTCGTTCACCTAAGAGAGTTGAATCTATGTTGAGATTCAGCGAGTCAGAAACACGTTTCTTCTAGGAGCTGCGTTGGGATATTCCCGAGTGAATGGGACCATAGGTTGTACAGAGAAATATCTGCTTCTAAAACCAAAATGGTGCTATCAAACTGAATGGTTGTCAATGTGTGCATTCAACTGACAGAGTTAAACTCACGTGTGGATTCAGCGGTTTGCAAACCCTTTCTGTGCAGAATCCCAAAACCGGTATTTCCAGCCCAATGCCGGCATACGTACTAAACAGCAGGAAACTTCGTCTAAAACTCAGGAGAAACGTTTCCTTGAAACTGCTCTGCTGTGCGTTCGTTCACCTAAGAGAGTTGAATCTATGTTGAGATTCAGCGAGTCAGAAACACGTTTCTTCTAGGAGCTGCGTTGGGATATTCCCGAGTGAATGGGACCATATGCTGTACAGAGAAATATCTGCTTCTAAAATTAAAACGGAGCTATCTAACTGAATGGTTGTCAATGTGTGCATTCAACTGACAGAGTTAAACTCACGTGTGGATTCAGCGGTTTGCAAACCCTTTCTGTGCAGAATCCCAAAACCGGTATTTCCAGCTCAATGCCGGCATACGTACTAAACAACAGGAAACTTCGTCTAAAACTCAGGAGAAACGTTTCCTTGAAACTGCTCTGCTGTGCATTCGTTCACCTAAGAGAGTTGAATCTATGTTGAGATTCAGCGAGTCAGAAACACGTTTCTTCTAGGACCTGCGTTGGGATATTCCCGAGTGAATGGGACCATATGCTGTACAGAGAAATATCTGCTTCTAAAACCAAAATGGTGCTATCAAACTGAATGGTTGTCAATGTGTGCATTCAACTGACAGAGTTAAACTCACGTGTGGATTCAGCGGTTTGCAAACCCTTTCTGTGCAGAATCCCAAAACCGGTATTTCCAGCCCAATGCCGGCATACGTACTAAACAGCAGGAAACTTCGTCTAAAACTCAGGAGAAACGTTTCCATGAAACTGCTCTGCTGTGCGTTCGTTCACCTAAGAGAGTTGAATCTATGTTGAGTATCAGCGAGTCAGAAACACGTTTCTTCTAGGAGCTGCGTTGGGATATTCCCGAGTGAATGGGACCATATGCTGTACAGAGAAATATCTGCTTCTAAAACCAAAACGGAGCTATCTAACTGAATGGTTGTCAATGTGTGCATTCAACTGACAGAGTTAAACTCACGTGTGGATACAGCGGTTTGCAAACCGTTTCTGTGCAGAATCCCAAAACCGGTATTTCCAGCCCAATGCCGGCATACGTACTAAACAGCAGGAAACTTCGTCTAAAATTCAGGAGAAACGTTTCCTTGAAACTGCTCTGCTGTGCCTTCGTTCACCTAAGAGAGTTGAATCTATGTTGAGATTCAGCGAGTCAGAAACACGTTTCTTCTAGGAGCTGCGTTGGGATATTCCCGAGTGAATGGGACCATAGGCTGTACAGAGAAATATCCGCTTCTAAAACCAAAACGGAGCTTTCTAACTGAATGGTTGTCAATGTGTGCATTCAACTGACAGAGTCAAACTCACGTGTGGTTTCAGCGGTTTGCAGACCGTTTCTGTGCAGAATCCAAAAACCGGTATTTCCAGCCCAATGCCGGCATACGTACTAAACAGCAGGAAACTTCGTCTAAAACTCAGGAGAAAAGTTTCCTTGAAACTGCTCTGCTGTGTGTTCATTCACCTACGAGAGTTGAATCTATGTTGAGATTCAGCGAGTCAGAAACACGTTTCTTCTAGGAGCTGCGTTGGGATATTCCCGAGTGAATGTGACCATAGGCTGTACAGAGAAATATCTGCTTCTAAAACCAAAACGGAGCTATCAAACTGAATTTTTGTCAATGTGTGCATTCAACTGACAGAGTTAAACTCACGTGTGGATTCAGCGGTGTGCAAACCCTTTCTGTGCAGAATCCCAAAACCGTTATTTCCAGCCCAATGCCAGCATGCGTACTAAACAGCAGGAAACTTCGTCTAAAACTCAGGAGAAACGTTTCCTTGAAACTGCTCTGCTGTGCGTTCGTTCACCTAAGAGAGTTGAATCTATGTTGAGATTCAGCGAGTCAGAAACACGTTTCTTCTAGGAGCTGCGTTGGGATATTCCCGAGTGAATGGGACCATAGGCTGTACAGAGAAATATCCGCTTCTAAAACCAAAACGGAGCTTTCTAACTGAATGGTTGTCAATGTGTGCATTCAACTGACAGAGTTAAACTCACGTGTGGTTTCAGCGGTTTGCAGACCGTTTCTGTGCAGAATCCCAAAACCGGTATTTCCAGCCCAATGCCGGCATACGTACTAAACAGCAGGAAACTTCGTCTAAAACTCAGGAGAAAAGTTTCCTTGAAACTGCTCTGCTGTGCGTTCATTCACCTACGAGAGTTGAATCTATGTTGAGATTCAGCGAGTCAGAAACACGTTTCTTCTAGGAGCTGCGTTGGGATATTCCCGAGTGAATGTGACCATAGGCTGTACAGAGAAATATCTGCTTCTAAAACCAAAACGGAGCTATCAAACTGAATTTTTGTCAATGTGTGCATTCAACTGACAGAGTTAAACTCACGTGTGGATTCAGCGGTGTGCAAACCCTTTCTGTGCAGAATCCCAAAACCGTTATTTCCAGCCCAATGCCCGCATACGTACTAAACAGCAGGAAACTTCGTCTAAAACTCAGGAGAAACGTTTCCATGAAACTGCTCTGCTGTGCGTTCGTTCACCTAAGAGAGTTGAATCTATGTTGAGTATCAGCGAGTCAGAAACACGTTTCTTCTAGGAGCTGCGTTGGGATATTCCCGAGTGAATGGGACCATATGCTGTACAGAGAAATATCTGCTTCTAAAACCAAAACGGAGCTATCTAACTGAATGGTTGTCAATGTGTGCATTCAACTGACAGAGTTAAACTCACGTGTGGATACAGTGGTTTGCAAACCGTTTCTGTGCAGAATCCCAAAACCGGTATTTCCAGCCCAATGCCGGCATACGTACTAAACAGCAGGAAACTTCGTCTAAAACTCAGGAGAAAAGTTTCCTTGAAACTGCTCTGCTGTGCGTTCATTCACCTAAGAGAGTTGAATCTATGTTGAGATTCAGCGAGACAGAAACACGTTTCTTCTAGGAGCTGCGTTGGGATATTCCCGAGTGAATGGGACCATAGGCTGTACAGAGAAATATCTGCTGCTAAAACCAAAACGGAGCTATCAAACTGAATTTTTGTCAATGTGTGCATTCAACTGACAGAGTTAAACTCACGTGTGGATTCAGCGGTGTGCAAACCCTTTTTGTGCAGAATCCCAAAACCGTTATTTCCAGCCCAATGCCAGCATGCGTACTAAACAGCAGGAAACTTCGTCTAAAACTCAGGAGAAACGTTTCCTTGAAACTGCTCTGCTGTGCGTTCATTCACCTACGAGAGTTGAATCTATGTTGAGATTCAGCGAGTCAGAAACACGTTTCTTCTAGGAGCTGCGTTGGGATATTCCCGAGTGAATGTGACCATAGGCTGTACAGAGAAATATCTGCTTCTAAAATCAAAACGGAGCTATCAAACTGAATTTTTGTCAATGTGTGCATTCAACTGACAGAGTTAAACTCACGTGTGGATTCAGCGGTGTGCAAACCCTTTCTGTGCAGAATCCCAAAACCGTTATTTCCAGCCCAATGCCGGCATACGTACTAAACAGCAGGAAACTTCGTCTAAAACTCAGGAGAAACGTTTCCTTGAAACTGCTCTGCTGTGCGTTCGTTCACCTAAGAGAGTTGAATCTATGTTGAGATTCAGCGAGTCAGAAACACGTGTCTTCTAGGAGCTGCGTTGGGATATTCGCGAGTGAATGGGACCATAGGCTGTACAGAGAAATATCTGCTACTAAAACCAAAAGGGTGCTATCTAACTGAATGGTTCTCAATGTGTGCATTCAACTGACAGAGTTAAACTCACATTTGGATTCAGCGGTTTGCAAAGCCTTTCGGTGCAGAATCCCAAAACCGGTATTTCCAGCCCAATGCTGGCATCCGTACTAAACAGCAGGAAATTTCGTCTAAAACTCAGGAGAAACGTTTCCTTGAAACTGCTCTCCTGTGCGTTCGTTCACCTAAGAGAGTTGAATCTATGTTGAGATTCAGCGAGTCAGAAACACGTTTCTTCTAGGAGCTGCGTTGGGATATTCCCGAGTGAATGGGACCATAGGCTGTACAGAGAAATATCTGCTCCTAAAACCAAAAGGGTGCTATCTAACTGAATGGTTGTCAATGTGTGCATTCAACTGACAGAGTTAAACTCACGTTTGGAATCAGCGGTTTACAAACCCTTTTTGTGCAGAATCCCAAAACCGGTAATTCCAGCTCACTGCTGGCATACGTACTAAACAGCAGGAAACTTCGTCTAAAACTCAGGAGAAACGTTTCCTTGAAACTGCTCTGCTGTGCGTTCGTTCACCTAAGAGAGTTGAATCTATGTTGAGATTCAGCGAGTCAGAAACACGTTTCTTCTAGGAGCTGCGTTGGGATATTCCCGAGTGAATGGGACCATAGGTTGTACAGAGAAATATCTGCTTCTAAAACCAAAATGGTGCTATCAAACTGAATGGTTGTCAATGTGTGCATTCAACTGACAGAGTTAAACTCACGTGTGGATTCAGCGGTTTGCAAACCCTTTCTGTGCAGAATCCCAAAACCGGTATTTCCAGCTCAATGCCGGCATACGTACTAAACAACAGGAAACTTCGTCTAAAACTCAGGAGAAACGTTTCCTTGAAACTGCTCTGCTGTGCATTCGTTCACCTAAGAGAGTTGAATCTATGTTGAGATTCAGCGAGTCAGAAACACGTTTCTTCTAGGAACTGCGTTGGGATATTCCCGAGTGAATGGGACCATATGCTGTACAGAGAAATATCTGCTTCTAAAACCAAAATGGTGCTATCAAACTGATTGGTTGTCAATGTGTGCATTCAACTGACAGAGTTAAACTCACGTGTGGATTCAGCGGTTTGCAAACCCTTTCTGTGCAGAATCCCAAAACCGGTATTTCCAGCCCAATGCCGGCATACGTACTAAACAGCAGGAAACTTCGTCTAAAACTCAGGAGAAACGTTTCCATGAAACTGCTCTGCTGTGCGTTCGTTCACCTAAGAGAGTTGAATCTATGTTGAGTATCAGCGAGTCAGAAACACGTTTCTTCTAGGAGCTGCGTTGGGATATTCCCGAGTGAATGGGACCATATGCTGTACAGAGAAATATCTGCTTCTAAAACCAAAACGGAGCTATCTAACTGAATGGTTGTCAATGTGTGCATTCAACTGACAGAGTTAAACTCACGTGTGGATACAGCGGTTTGCAAACCGTTTCTGTGCAGAATCCCAAAACCGGTATTTCCAGCCCAATGCCGGCATACGTACTAAACAGCAGGAAACTTCGTCTAAAATTCAGGAGAAACGTTTCCTTGAAACTGCTCTGCTGTGCCTTCGTTCACCTAAGAGAGTTGAATCTATGTTGAGATTCAGCGAGTCAGAAACACGTTTCTTCTAAGAGCTGCGTTGGGATATTCCCGAGTGAATGGGACCATAGGCTGTACAGAGAAATATCCGCTTCTAAAACCAAAACGGAGCTTTCTAACTGAATGGTTGTCAATGTGTGCATTCAACTGACAGAGTTAAACTCACGTGTGGTTTCAGCGGTTTGCAGACCGTTTCTGTGCAGAATCCCAAAACCGGTATTTCCAGCCCAATGCCGGCATACGTACTAAACAGCAGGAAACTTCGTCTAAAACTCAGGAGAAAAGTTTCCTTGAAACTGCTCTGCTGTGTGTTCATTCACCTACGAGAGTTGAATCTATGTTGAGATTCAGCGAGTCAGAAACACGTTTCTTCTAGGAGCTGCGTTGGGATATTCCCGAGTGAATGTGACCATAGGCTGTACAGAGAAATATCTGCTTCTAAAACCAAAACGGAGCTATCAAACTGAATTTTTGTCAATGTGTGCATTCAACTGACAGAGTTAAACTCACGTGTGGATTCAGCGGTGTGCAATCCCTTTCTGTGCAGAATCCCAAAACCGTTATTTCCAGCCCAATGCCAGCATGCGTACTAAACAGCAGGAAACTTCGTCTAAAACTCAGGAGAAACGTTTCCTTGAAACTGCTCTGCTGTGCGTTCGTTCACCTAAGAGAGTTGAATCTATGTTGAGATTCAGCGAGTCAGAAACACGTTTCTTCTAGGAGCTGCGTTGGGATATTCCCGAGTGAATGGGACCATAGGCTGTACAGAGAAATATCCGCTTCTAAAACCAAAACGGAGCTTTCTAACTGAATGGTTGTCAATGTGTGCATTCAACTGACAGAGTTAAACTCACGTGTGGTTTCAGCGGTTTGCAGACCGTTTCTGTGCAGAATCCCAAAACCGGTATTTCCAGCCCAATGCCGGCATACGTACTAAACAGCAGGAAACTTCGTCTAAAACTCAGGAGAAAAGTTTCCCTGAAACTGCTCTGCTGTGCGTTCATTCACCTACGAGAGTTGAATCTATGTTGAGATTCAGCGAGTCAGAAACACGTTTCTTCTAGGAGCTGCGTTGGGATATTCCCGAGTGAATGTGACCATAGGCTGTACAGAGAAATATCTGCTTCTAAAACCAAAACGGAGCTATCAAACTGAATTTTTGTCAATGTGTGCATTCAACTGACAGAGTTAAACTCACGTGTGGATTCAGCGGTGTGCAAACCCTTTCTGTGCAGAATCCCAAAACCGTTATTTCCAGCCCAATGCCCGCATACGTACTAAACAGCAGGAAACTTCGTCTAAAACTCAGGAGAAACGTTTCCTTGAAACTGCTCTGCTGTGCGTTCGTTCACCTAAGAGAGTTGAATCTATGTTGAGATTCAGCGAGTCAGAAACACGTGTCTTCTAGGAGCTGCGTTGGGATATTCGCGAGTGAATGGGACCATAGGCTGTACAGAGAAATATCTGCTACTAAAACCAAAAGGGTGCTATCTAACTGAATGCTTGTCAATGTGTGCATTCAACTGACAGAGTTAAACTCACATTTGGATTCAGCGGTTTGCAAAGCCTTTCGGTGCAGAATCCCAAAACCGGTATTTCCAGCCCAATGCTGTCATCCGAACTAAACAGCAGGAAATTTCGTCTAAAACTCAGGAGAAACGTTTCCTTGAAACTGCTCTGCTGTGCGTTCGTTCACCTAAGAGAGTTGAATCTATGTTGAGATTCAGCGAGTCAGAAACACGTTTCTTCTAGGAGCTGCGTTGGGATATTCCCGAGTGAATGGGACCATAGGCTGTACAGAGAAATATCTGCTCCTAAAACCAAAAGGGTGCTATCTAACTGAATGGTTGTCAATGTGTGCATTCAACTGACAGAGTTAAACTCACGATTGGATTCAGCGGTTTACAAACCCTTTTTGTGCAGAATCCCAAAACCGGTAATTCCAGCTCACTGCCGGCATACGTACTAAACAGCAGGAAACTTCGTCTAAAACTCAGGAGAAACGTTTCCATGAAACTGCTCTGCTGTGCGTTCGTTCACCTAAGAGAGTTGAATCTATGTTGAGTATCAGCGAGTCAGAAACACGTTTCTTCTAGGAGCTGCGTTGGGATATTCCCGAGTGAATGGGACCATATGCTGTACAGAGAAATATCTGCTTCTAAAACCAAAACGGAGCTATCTAACTGAATGGTTGTCAATGTGTGCATTCAACTGACAGAGTTAAACTCACGTGTGGATACAGTGGTTTGCAAACCGTTTCTGTGCAGAATCCCAAAACCGGTATTTCCAGCCCAATGCCGGCATACGTACTAAACAGCAGGAAACTTCGTCTAAAACTCAGGAGAAAAGTTTCCTTGAAACTGCTCTGCTGTGCGTTCATTCACCTAAGAGAGTTGAATCTATGTTGAGATTCAGCGAGACAGAAACACGTTTCTTCTAGGAGCTGCGTTGGGATATTCCCGAGTGAATGGGACCATAGGCTGTACAGAGAAATATCTGCTGCTAAAACCAAAACGGAGCTATCAAACTGAATTTTTGTCAATGTGTGCATTCAACTGACAGAGTTAAACTCACGTGTGGAATCAGCGGTGTGCAAACCCTTTCTGTGCAGAATCCCAAAACCGTTATTTCCAGCCCAATGCCAGCATGCGTACTAAACAGCAGGAAACTTCGTCTAAAACTCAGGAGAAACGTTTCCTTGAAACTGCTCTGCTGTGCGTTCATTCACCTACGAGAGTTGAATCTATGTTGAGATTCAGCGAGTCAGAAACACGTTTCTTCTAGGAGCTGCGTTGGGATATTCCCGAGTGAATGTGACCATAGGCTGTACAGAGAAATATCTGCTTCTAAAACCAAAACGGAGCTATCAAACTGAATTTTTGTCAATGTGTGCATTCAACTGACAGAGTTAAACTCACGTGTGGATTCAGCGGTGTGCAAACCCTTTCTGTGCAGAATCCCAAAACCGTTATTTCCAGCCCAATGCCGTCATACGTACTAAACAGCAGGAAACTTCGTCTAAAACTCAGGAGAAACGTTTCCTTGAAACTGCTCTGCTGTGCGTTCGTTCACCTAAGAGAGTTGAATCTATGTTGAGATTCAGCGAGTCAGAAACACGTGTCTTCTAGGAGCTGCGTTGGGATATTCGCGAGTGAATGGGACCATAGGCTGTACAGAGAAATATCTGCTACTAAAACCAAAAGGGTGCTATCTAACTGAATGGTTGTCAATGTGTGCATTCAACTGACAGAGTTAAACTCACATTTGGATTCAGCGGTTTGCAAAGCCTTTCGGTGCAGAATCCCAAAACCGGTATTTCCAGCCCAATGCTGGCATCCGTAATAAACAGCAGGAAATTTCGTCTAAAACTCAGGAGAAACGTTTCCTTGAAACTGCTCTCCTGTGCGTTCGTTCACCTAAGAGAGTTGAATCTACGTTGAGATTCAGCGAGTCAGAAATTCGTTTCTTCTAGGAGCTGCGTTGGGATATTCCCGAGTGAATGGGACCATAGGCTGTACAGAGAAATATCTGCTCCTAAAACCAAAAGGGTGCTATCTAACTGAATGGTTGTCAATGTGTGCATTCAACTGACAGAGTTAAACTCACGTTTGGATTCAGCGGTTTACAAACCCTTTTTGTGCAGAATCCCAAAACCGGTAATTCCAGCTCACTGCCGGCATACGTACTAAACAGCAGGAAACTTCGTCTAAAACTCAGGAGAAACGTTTCCTTGAAACTGCTCTGCTGTGCGTTCGTTCACCTAAGAGAGTTGAATCTATGTTGAGATTCAGCGAGTCAGAAACACGTTTCTTCTAGGAGCTGCGTTGGGATATTCCCGAGTGAATGGGACCATAGGCTGTACAGAGAAATATCTGCTTCTAAAACCAAAATGGTGCTATCAAACTGAATGGTTGTCAATGTGTGCATTCAACTGACAGAGTTAAACTCACGTGTGGATTCAGCGGTTTGCAAACCCTTTCTGTGCAGAATCCCAAAACCGGTATTTCCAGCCCAATGCCGGCATACGTACTAAACAGCAGGAAACTTCGTCTAAAACTCAGGAGAAACGTTTCCTTGAAACTGCTCTGCTGTGCGTTCGTTCACCTAAGAGAGTTGAATCTATGTTGAGATTCAGCGAGTCAGAAACACGTTTCTTCTAGGAGCTGCGTTGGGATATTCCCGAGTGAATGGGACCATATGCTGTACAGAGAAATATCTGCTTCTAAAATTAAAACGGAGCTATCTAACTGAATGGTTGTCAATGTGTGCATTCAACTGACAGAGTTAAACTCACGTGTGGATTCAGCGGTTTGCAAACCCTTTCTGTGCAGAATCCCAAAACCGGTATTTCCAGCTCAATGCCGGCATACGTACTAAACAACAGGAAACTTCGTCTAAAACTCAGGAGAAACGTTTCCTTGAAACTGCTCTGCTGTGCATTCGTTCACCTAAGAGAGTTGAATCTATGTTGAGATTCAGCGAGTCAGAAACACGTTTCTTCTAGGAACTGCGTTGGGATATTCCCGAGTGAATGGGACCATATGCTGTACAGAGAAATATCTGCTTCTAAAACCAAAATGGTGCTATCAAACTGAATGGTTGTCAACGTGTGCATTCAACTGACAGAGTAAAACTCACGTGTGGATTCAGCGGTTTGCAAACCCTTTCTGTGCAGAATCCCAAAACCGGTATTTCCAGCCCAATGCCGGCATACGTACTAAACAGCAGGAAACTTCGTCTAAAACTCAGGAGAAACGTTTCCATGAAACTGCTCTGCTGTGCGTTCGTTCACCTAAGAGAGTTGAATCTATGTTGAGTATCAGCGAGTCAGAAACACGTTTCTTCTAGGAGCTGCGTTGGGATATTCCCGAGTGAATGGGACCATATGCTGTACAGAGAAATATCTGCTTCTAAAACCAAAACGGAGCTATCTAACTGAATGGTTGTCAATGTGTGCATTCAACTGACAGAGTTAAACTCACGTGTGAATACAGCGGTTTGCAAACCGTTTCTGTGCAGAATCCCAAAACCGGTATTTCCAGCCCAATGCCGGCATACGTACTAAACAGCAGGAAACTTCGTCTAAAATTCAGGAGAAACGTTTCCTTGAAACTGCTCTGCTGTGCCTTCGTTCACCTAAGAGAGTTGAATCTATGTTGAGATTCAGCGAGTCAGAAACACGTTTCTTCTAGGAGCTGCGTTGGGATATTCCCGAGTGAATGGGACCATAGGCTGTACAGAGAAATATCCGCTTCTAAAACCAAAACGGAGCTTTCTAACTGAATGGTTGTCAATGTGTGCATTCAACTGACAGAGTTAAACTCACGTGTGGTTTCAGCGGTTTGCAGACCGTTTCTGTGCAGAATCCCAAAACCGGTATTTCCAGCCCAATGCCGGCATACGTACTAAACAGCAGGAAACTTCGTCTAAAACTCAGGAGAAAAGTTTCCTTGAAACTGCTCTGCTGTGTGTTCATTCACCTACGAGAGTTGAATCTATGTTGAGATTCAGCGAGTCAGAAACACGTTTCTTCTAGGAGCTGCGTTGGGATATTCCCGAGTGAATGTGACCATAGGCTGTACAGAGAAATATCTGCTTCTAAAACCAAAACGGAGCTATCAAACTGAATTTTTGTCAATGTGTGCATTCAACTGACAGAGTTAAACTCACGTGTGGATTCAGCGGTGTGCAAACCCTTTCTGTGCAGAATCCCAAAACCGTTATTTCCAGCCCAATGCCAGCATGCGTACTAAACAGCAGGAAACTTCGTCTAAAACTCAGGAGAAACGTTTCCTTGAAACTGCTCTGCTGTGCGTTCGTTCACCTAAGAGAGTTGAACCTATGTTGAGATTCAGCGAGTCAGAAACACGTTTCTTCTAGGAGCTGCGTTGGGATATTCCCGAGTGAATGGGACCATAGGCTGTACAGAGAAATATCCGCTTCTAAAACCAAAACGGAGCTTTCTAACTGAATGGTTGTCAATGTGTGCATTCAACTGACAGAGTTAAACTCACGTGTGGTTTCAGCGGTTTGCAGACCGTTTCTGTGCAGAATCCCAAAACCGGTATTTCCAGCCCAATGCCGGCATACGTACTAAACAGCAGGAAACTTCGTCTAAAACTCAGGAGAAAAGTTTCCTTGAAACTGCTCTGCTGTGCGTTCATTCACCTACGAGAGTTGAATCTATGTTGAGATTCAGCGAGTCAGAAACACGTTTCTTCTAGGAGCTGCGTTGGGATATTCCCGAGTGAATGTGACCATAGGCTGTACAGAGAAATATCTGCTTCTAAAACCAAAACGGAGCTATCAAACTGAATTTTTGTCAATGTGTGCATTCAACTGACAGAGTTAAACTCACGTGTGGATTCAGCGGTGTGCAAACCCTTTCTGTGCAGAATCCCAAAACCGTTATTTCCAGCCCAATGCCCGCATACGTACTAAACAGCAGGAAACTTCGTCTAAAACTCAGGAGAAACGTTTCCTTGAAACTGCTCTGCTGTGCGTTCGTTCACCTAAGAGAGTTGAATCTATGTTGAGATTCAGCGAGTCAGAAACACGTGTCTTCTAGGAGCTGCGTTGGGATATTCGCGAGTGAATGGGACCATAGGCTGTACAGAGAAATATCTGCTACTAAAACCAAAAGGGTGCTATCTAACTGAATGGTTGTCAATGTGTGCATTCAACTGACAGAGTTAAACTCACATTATGATTCAGCGGTTTGCAAAGCCTTTCGGTGCAGAATCCCAAAACCGGTATTTCCAGCCCAATGCTGTCATCCGAACTAAACAGCAGGAAATTTCGTCTAAAACTCAGGAGAAACGTTTCCTTGAAACTGCTCTGCTGTGCGTTCGTTCACCTAAGAGAGTTGAATCTATGTTGAGATTCAGCGAGTCAGAAACACGTTTCTTCTAGGAGCTGCGTTGGGATATTCCCGAGTGAATGGGACCATAGGCTGTACAGAGAAATATCTGCTCCTAAAACCAAAAGGGTGCTATCTAACTGAATGGTTGTCAATGTGTGCATTCAACTGACAGAGTTAAACTCACGTTTGGATTCAGCGGTTTACAAACCCTTTTTGTGCAGAATCCCAAAACCGGTAATTCCAGCTCACTGCCGGCATACGTACTAAACAGCAGGAAACTTCGTCTAAAACTCAGGAGAAACGTTTCCTTGAAACTGCTCTGCTGTGCGTTCGTTCACCTAAGAGAGTTGAATCTATGTTGAGATTCAGCGAGTCAGAAACACGTTTCTTCTAGGAGCTGCGTTGGGATATTCCCGAGTGAATGGGACCATAGGCTGTACAGAGAAATATCTGCTTCTAAAACCAAAAGGGTGCTATCAAACTGAATGGTTGTCAATGTGTGCATTCAACTGACAGAGTTAAGCTCACGTGAGGATTCAGCGGTTTGCAAACGCTTTCTGTGCAGAATCCCAAAACCGGTATTTCCAGCCCAATGCCGGCATCCGTACTAAACAGCAGGAAACTTCGTCTAAAACTCAGGAGAAACGTTTCCTTGAAACTGCTCTGCTGTGCGTTCGTTCACCTAAGAGAGTTGAATCTATGTTGAGATTCAGCGAGTCAGAAACACGTTTCTTCTAGGAGCTGCGTTGTGATATTCCCGAGTGAATGGGACCATAGGCTGTACAGAGAAATATCTGCTTCTAAAACCAAAATGGTGCTATCAAACTGAATGGTTGTCAATGTGTGCATTCAACTGACAGAGTTAAACTCACGTGTGGATTCAGCGGTTTGCAAACCCTTTCTGTGCAGAATCCCAAAACCGGTATTTCCAGCCCAATGCCGGCATACGTACTAAACAGCAGGAAACTTCGTCTAAAACTCAGGAGAAACGTTTCCTTGAAACTGCTCTGCTGTGCGTTCGTTCACCTAAGAGAGTTGAATCTATGTTGAGATTCAGCGAGTCAGAAACACGTTTCTTCTAGGAGCTGCGTTGGGATATTCCCGAGTGAATGGGACCATATGCTGTACAGAGAAATATCTGCTTCTAAAATTAAAACGGAGCTATCTAACTGAATGGTTGTCAATGTGTGCATTCAACTGACAGAGTTAAACTCACGTGTGGATTCAGCGGTTTGCAAACCCTTTCTGTGCAGAATCCCAAAACCGGTATTTCCAGCTCAATGCCGGCATACGTACTAAACAACAGGAAACTTCGTCTAAAACTCAGGAGAAACGTTTCCTTGAAACTGCTCTGCTGTGCATTCGTTCACCTAAGAGAGTTGAATCTATGTTGAGATTCAGCGAGTCAGAAACACGTTTCTTCTAGGACCTGCGTTGGGATATTCCCGAGTGAATGGGACCATATGCTGTACAGAGAAATATCTGCTTCTAAAACCAAAATAGTCCTATCAAACTGAATGGTTGTCAATGTGTGCATTCAACTGACAGAGTTAAACTCACGTGTGGATTCAGCGGTTTGCAAACCCTTTCTGTGCAGAATCCCAAAACCGGTATTTCCAGCCCAATGCCGGCATACGTACTAAACAGCAGGAAACTTCGTCTAAAACTCAGGAGAAACGTTTCCATGAAACTGCTCTGCTGTGCGTTCGTTCACCTAAGAGAATTGAATCTATGTTGAGTATCAGCGAGTCAGAAACACGTTTCTTCTAGGAGCTGCGTTGGGATATTCCCGAGTGAATGGGACCATATGCTGTACAGAGAAATATCTGCTTCTAAAACCAAAACGGAGCTATCTAACTGAATGGTTGTCAATGTGTGCATTCAACTGACAGAGTTAAACTCACGTGTGGATACAGTGGTTTGCAAACCGTTTCTGTGCAGAATCCCAAAACCGGTATTTCCAGCCCAATGCCGGCATACGTACTAAACAGCAGGAAACTTCGTCTAAAACTCAGGAGAAAAGTTTCCTTGAAACTGCTCTGCTGTGCGTTCATTCACCTAAGAGAGTTGAATCTATGTTGAGATTCAGCGAGACAGAAACACGTTTCTTCTAGGAGCTGCGTTGGGATATTCCCGAGTGAATGGGACCATAGGCTGTACAGAGAAATATCTGCTGCTAAAACCAAAACGGAGCTATCAAACTGAATTTTTGTCAATGTGTGCATTCAACTGACAGAGTTAAACTCACGTGTGGATTCAGCGGTGTGCAAACCCTTTCTGTGCAGAATCCCAAAACCGTTATTTCCAGCCCAATGCCAGCATGCGTACTAAACAGCAGGAAACTTCGTCTAAAACTCAGGAGAAACGTTTCCTTGAAACTGCTCTGCTGTGCGTTCATTCACCTACGAGAGTTGAATCTATGTTGAGATTCAGCGAGTCAGAAACACGTTTCTTCTAGGAGCTGCGTTGGGATATTCCCGAGTTAATGTGACCATAGGCTGTACAGAGAAATATCTGCTTCTAAAACCAAAACGGAGCTATCAAACTGAATTTTTGTCGATGTGTGCATTCAACTGACAGAGTTAAACTCACGTGTGGATTCAGCGGTGTGCAAAACCTTTCTGTGCAGAATCCCAAAACCGTTATTTCCAGCCCAATGCCGGCATACGTACTAAACAGCAGGAAACTTCGTCTAAAACTCAGGAGAAACGTTTCCTTGAAACTGCTCTGCTGTGCGTTCGTTCAGCTAAGAGAGTTGAATCTATGTTGAGATTCAGCGAGTCAGAAACACGTGTCTTCTAGGAGCTGCGTTGGGATATTCGCGAGTGAATGGGACCATAGGCTGTACAGAGAAATATCTGCTCCTAAAACCAAAAGGGTGCTATCTAACTGAATGGTTGTCAATGTGTGCATTCAACTGACAGAGTTAAACTCACGTTTGGATTCAGCGGTTTACAAACCCTTTTTGTGCAGAATCCCAAAACCGGTAATTCCAGCTCACTGCCGGCATACGTACTAAACAGCAGGAAACTTCGTCTAAAACTCAGGAGAAACGTTTCCTTGAAACTGCTCTGCTGTGCTTTCGTTCACCTAAGAGAGTTGAATCTATGTTGAGATTCAGCGAGTCAGAAACACGTTTCTTCTAGGAGCTGCGTTGGGATATTCCCGAGTGAATGGGACCATAGGCTGTACAGAGAAATATCTGCTTCTAAAACCAAAAGGGTGCTATCAAACTGAATGGTGGTCAATGTGTGCATTCAACTGACAGAGTTAAACTCACGTGAGGATTCAGCGGTTTGCAAACGCTTTCTGTGCAGAATCCCAAAACCGGTATTTCCAGCCCAATGCCGGCATCCGTACTAAACAGCAGGAAACTTCGTCTAAAACTCAGGAGAAACGTTTCCTTGAAACTGCTCTGCTGTGCGTTCGTTCACCTAAGAGAGTTGAATCTATGTTGAGATTCAGCGAGTCAGAAACACGTTTCTTCTAGGAGCTGCGTTGTGATATTCCCGAGTGAATGGGACCATAGGCTGTACAGAGAAATATCTGCTTCTAAAACCAAAATGGTGCTATCAAACTGAATGGTTGTCAATGTGTGCATTCAACTGACAGAGTTAAACTCACGTGTGGATTCAGCGGTTTGCAAACCCTTTCTGTGCAGAATCCCAAAACCGGTATTTCCAGCCCAATGCCGGCATACGTACTAAACAGCAGGAAACTTCGTCTAAAACTCAGGAGAAACGTTTCCTAGAAACTGCTCTGCTGTGCGTTCGTTCACCTAAGAGAGTTGAATCTATGTTGAGCATCAGCGAGTCAGAAACACGTTTCTTCTAGGAGCTGCGTTGGGATATTCCCGAGTGAATGGGACCATATGCTGTACAGAGAAATATCTGCTTCTAAAATTAAAACGGAGCTATCTAACTGAATGGTTGTCAATGTGTGCATTCAACTGACAGAGTTAAACTCACGTGTGGATTCAGCGGTTTGCAAACCCTTTCTGTGCAGAATCCCAAAACCGGTATTTCCAGCTCAATGCCGGCATACGTACTAAACAACAGGAAACTTCGTCTAAAACTCAGGAGAAACGTTTCCTTGAAACTGCTCTGCTGTGCATTCGTTCACCTAAGAGAGTTGAATCTATGTTGAGATTCAGCGAGTCAGAAACACGTTTCTTCTAGGACCTGCGTTGGGATATTCCCGAGTGAATGGGACCATATGCTGTACAGAGAAATATCTGCTTCTAAAACCAAAATGGTGCTATCAAACTGAATGGTTGTCAATGTGTGCATTCAACTGACAGAGTTAAACTCACGTGTGGATTCAGCGGTTTGCAAACCCTTTCTGTGCAGAATCCCAAAACCGGTATTTCCAGCCCAATGCCGGCATACGTACTAAACAGCAGGAAACTTCGTCTAAAACTCAGGAGAAACGTTTCCATGAAACTGCTCTGCTGTGCGTTCGTTCACCTAAGAGAGTTGAATCTATGTTGAGTATCAGCGAGTCAGAAACACGTTTCTTCTAGGAGCTGCGTTGGGATATTCCCGAGTGAATGGGACCATATGCTGTACAGAGAAATATCTGCTTCTAAAACCAAAACGGAGCTATCTAACTGAATGGTTGTCAATGTGTGCATTCAACTGACAGAGTTAAACTCACGTGTGGATACAGTGGTTTGCAAACCGTTTCTGTGCAGAATCCCAAAACCGGTATTTCCAGCCCAATGCCGGCATACGTACTAAACAGCAGGAAACTTCGTCTAAAACTCAGGAGAAAAGTTTCCTTGAAACTGCTCTGCTGTGCGTTCATTCACCTAAGAGAGTTGAATCTATGTTGAGATTCAGCGAGACAGAAACACGTTTCTTCTAGGAGCTGCGTTGGGATATTCCCGAGTGAATGGGACCATAGGCTGTACAGAGAAATATCTGCTGCTAAAACCAAAACGGAGCTATCAAACTGAATTTTTGTCAATGTGTGCATTCAACTGACAGAGTTAAACTCACGTGTGGAATCAGCGGTGTGCAAACCCTTTCTGTGCAGAATCCCAAAACCGTTATTTCCAGCCCAATGCCAGCATGCGTACTAAACAGCAGGAAACTTCGTCTAAAACTCAGGAGAAACGTTTCCTTGAAACTGCTCTGCTGTGCGTTCATTCACCTACGAGAGTTGAATCTATGTTGAGATTCAGCGAGTCAGAAACACGTTTCTTCTAGGAGCTGCGTTGGGATATTCCCGAGTGAATGTGACCATAGGCTGTACAGAGAAATATCTGCTTCTAAAACCAAAACGGAGCTATCAAACTGAATTTTTGTCAATGTGTGCATTCAACTGACAGAGTTAAACTCACGTGTGGATTCAGCGGTGTGCAAACCCTTTCTGTGCAGAATCCCAAAACCGTTATTTCCAGCCCAATGCCGTCATACGTACTAAACAGCAGGAAACTTCGTCTAAAACTCAGGAGAAACGTTTCCTTGAAACTGCTCTGCTGTGCGTTCGTTCACCTAAGAGAGTTGAATCTATGTTGAGATTCAGCGAGTCAGAAACACGTGTCTTCTAGGAGCTGCGTTGGGATATTCGCGAGTGAATGGGACCATAGGCTGTACAGAGAAATATCTGCTACTAAAACCAAAAGGGTGCTATCTAACTGAATGGTTGTCAATGTGTGCATTCAACTGACAGAGTTAAACTCACATTTGGATTCAGCGGTTTGCAAAGCCTTTCGGTGCAGAATCCCAAAACCGGTATTTCCAGCCCAATGCTGGCATCCGTAATAAACAGCAGGAAATTTCGTCTAAAACTCAGGAGAAACGTTTCCTTGAAACTGCTCTCCTGTGCGTTCGTTCACCTAAGAGAGTTGAATCTACGTTGAGATTCAGCGAGTCAGAAATTCGTTTCTTCTAGGAGCTGCGTTGGGATATTCCCGAGTGAATGGGACCATAGGCTGTACAGAGAAATATCTGCTCCTAAAACCAAAAGGGTGCTATCTAACTGAATGGTTGTCAATGTGTGCATTCAACTGACAGAGTTAAACTCACGTTTGGATTCAGCGGTTTACAAACCCTTTTTGTGCAGAATCCCAAAACCGGTAATTCCAGCTCACTGCCGGCATACGTACTAAACAGCAGGAAACTTCGTCTAAAACTCAGGAGAAACGTTTCCTTGAAACTGCTCTGCTGTGCGTTCGTTCACCTAAGAGAGTTGAATCTATGTTGAGATTCAGCGAGTCAGAAACACGTTTCTTCTAGGAGCTGCGTTGGGATATTCCCGAGTGAATGGGACCATAGGCTGTACAGAGAAATATCTGCTTCTAAAACCAAAATGGTGCTATCAAACTGAATGGTTGTCAATGTGTGCATTCAACTGACAGAGTTAAACTCACGTGTGGATTCAGCGGTTTGCAAACCCTTTCTGTGCAGAATCCCAAAACCGGTATTTCCAGCCCAATGCCGGCATACGTACTAAACAGCAGGAAACTTCGTCTAAAACTCAGGAGAAACGTTTCCTTGAAACTGCTCTGCTGTGCGTTCGTTCACCTAAGAGAGTTGAATCTATGTTGAGATTCAGCGAGTCAGAAACACGTTTCTTCTAGGAGCTGCGTTGGGATATTCCCGAGTGAATGGGACCATATGCTGTACAGAGAAATATCTGCTTCTAAAATTAAAACGGAGCTATCTAACTGAATGGTTGTCAATGTGTGCATTCAACTGACAGAGTTAAACTCACGTGTGGATTCAGCGGTTTGCAAACCCTTTCTGTGCAGAATCCCAAAACCGGTATTTCCAGCTCAATGCCGGCATACGTACTAAACAACAGGAAACTTCGTCTAAAACTCAGGAGAAACGTTTCCTTGAAACTGCTCTGCTGTGCATTCGTTCACCTAAGAGAGTTGAATCTATGTTGAGATTCAGCGAGTCAGAAACACGTTTCTTCTAGGAACTGCGTTGGGATATTCCCGAGTGAATGGGACCATATGCTGTACAGAGAAATATCTGCTTCTAAAACCAAAATGGTGCTATCAAACTGAATGGTTGTCAACGTGTGCATTCAACTGACAGAGTAAAACTCACGTGTGGATTCAGCGGGATGCAAACCCTTTCTGTGCAGAATCCCAAAACCGGTATTTCCAGCCCAATGCCGGCATACGTACTAAACAGCAGGAAACTTCGTCTAAAACTCAGGAGAAACGTTTCCATGAAACTGCTCTGCTGTGCGTTCGTTCACCTAAGAGAGTTGAATCTATGTTGAGTATCAGCGAGTCAGAAACACGTTTCTTCTAGGAGCTGCGTTGGGATATTCCCGAGTGAATGGGACCATATGCTGTACAGAGAAATATCTGCTTCTAAAACCAAAACGGAGCTATCTAACTGAATGGTTGTCAATGTGTGCATTCAACTGACAGAGTTAAACTCACGTGTGAATACAGCGGTTTGCAAACCGTTTCTGTGCAGAATCCCAAAACCGGTATTTCCAGCCCAATGCCGGCATACGTACTAAACAGCAGGAAACTTCGTCTAAAACTCAGGAGAAAAGTTTCCTTGAAACTGCTCTGCTGTGTGTTCATTCACCTACGAGAGTTGAATCTATGTTGAGATTCAGCGAGTCAGAAACACGTTTCTTCTAGGAGCTGCGTTGGGATATTCCCGAGTGAATGTGACCATAGGCTGTACAGAGAAATATCTGCTTCTAAAACCAAAACGGAGCTATCAAACTGAATTTTTGTCAATGTGTGCATTCAACTGACAGAGTTAAACTCACGTGTGGATTCAGCGGTGTGCAAACCCTTTCTGTGCAGAATCCCAAAACCGTTATTTCCAGCCCAATGCCAGCATGCGTACTAAACAGCAGGAAACTTCGTCTAAAACTCAGGAGAAACGTTTCCTTGAAACTGCTCTGCTGTGCGTTCGTTCACCTAAGAGAGTTGAACCTATGTTGAGATTCAGCGAGTCAGAAACACGTTTCTTCTAGGAGCTGCGTTGGGATATTCCCGAGTGAATGGGACCATAGGCTGTACAGAGAAATATCCGCTTCTAAAACCAAAACGGAGCTTTCTAACTGAATGGTTGTCAATGTGTGCATTCAACTGACAGAGTTAAACTCACGTGTGGTTTCAGCGGTTTGCAGACCGTTTCTGTGCAGAATCCCAAAACCGGTATTTCCAGCCCAATGCCGGCATACGTACTAAACAGCAGGAAACTTCGTCTAAAACTCAGGAGAAAAGTTTCCTTGAAACTGCTCTGCTGTGCGTTCATTCACCTACGAGAGTTGAATCTATGTTGAGATTCAGCGAGTCAGAAACACGTTTCTTCTAGGAGCTGCGTTGGGATATTCCCGAGTGAATGTGACCATAGGCTGTACAGAGAAATATCTGCTTCTAAAACCAAAACGGAGCTATCAAACTGAATTTTTGTCAATGTGTGCATTCAACTGACAGAGTTAAACTCACGTGTGGATTCAGCGGTGTGCAAACCCTTTCTGTGCAGAATCCCAAAACCGTTATTTCCAGCCCAATGCCCGCATACGTACTAAACAGCAGGAAACTTCGTCTAAAACTCAGGAGAAACGTTTCCTTGAAACTGCTCTGCTGTGCGTTCGTTCACCTAAGAGAGTTGAATCTATGTTGAGATTCAGCGAGTCAGAAACACGTGTCTTCTAGGAGCTGCGTTGGGATATTCGCGAGTGAATGGGACCATAGGCTGTACAGAGAAATATCTGCTACTAAAACCAAAAGGGTGCTATCTAACTGAATGGTTGTCAATGTGTGCATTCAACTGACAGAGTTAAACTCACATTATGATTCAGCGGTTTGCAAAGCCTTTCGGTGCAGAATCCCAAAACCGGTATTTCCAGCCCAATGCTGTCATCCGAACTAAACAGCAGGAAATTTCGTCTAAAACTCAGGAGAAACGTTTCCTTGAAACTGCTCTGCTGTGCGTTCGTTCACCTAAGAGAGTTGAATCTATGTTGAGATTCAGCGAGTCAGAAACACGTTTCTTCTAGGAGCTGCGTTGGGATATTCCCGAGTGAATGGGACCATAGGCTGTACAGAGAAATATCTGCTCCTAAAACCAAAAGGGTGCTATCTAACTGAATGGTTGTCAATGTGTGCATTCAACTGACAGAGTTAAACTCACGTTTGGATTCAGCGGTTTACAAACCCTTTTTGTGCAGAATCCCAAAACCGGTAATTCCAGCTCACTGCCGGCATACGTACTAAACAGCAGGAAACTTCGTCTAAAACTCAGGAGAAACGTTTCCTTGAAACTGCTCTGCTGTGCGTTCGTTCACCTAAGAGAGTTGAATCTATGTTGAGATTCAGCGAGTCAGAAACACGTTTCTTCTAGGAGCTGCGTTGGGATATTCCCGAGTGAATGGGACCATAGGCTGTACAGAGAAATATCTGCTTCTAAAACCAAAAGGGTGCTATCAAACTGAATGGTTGTCAATGTGTGCATTCAACTGACAGAGTTAAGCTCACGTGAGGATTCAGCGGTTTGCAAACGCTTTCTGTGCAGAATCCCAAAACCGGTATTTCCAGCCCAATGCCGGCATCCGTACTAAACAGCAGGAAACTTCGTCTAAAACTCAGGAGAAACGTTTCCTTGAAACTGCTCTGCTGTGCGTTCGTTCACCTAAGAGAGTTGAATCTATGTTGAGATTCAGCGAGTCAGAAACACGTTTCTTCTAGGAGCTGCGTTGTGATATTCCCGAGTGAATGGGACCATAGGCTGTACAGAGAAATATCTGCTTCTAAAACCAAAATGGTGCTATCAAACTGAATGGTTGTCAATGTGTGCATTCAACTGACAGAGTTAAACTCACGTGTGGATTCAGCGGTTTGCAAACCCTTTCTGTGCAGAATCCCAAAACCGGTATTTCCAGCCCAATGCCGGCATACGTACTAAACAGCAGGAAACTTCGTCTAAAACTCAGGAGAAACGTTTCCTTGAAACTGCTCTGCTGTGCGTTCGTTCACCTAAGAGAGTTGAATCTATGTTGAGATTCAGCGAGTCAGAAACACGTTTCTTCTAGGAGCTGCGTTGGGATATTCCCGAGTGAATGGGACCATATGCTGTACAGAGAAATATCTGCTTCTAAAATTAAAACGGAGCTATCTAACTGAATGGTTGTCAATGTGTGCATTCAACTGACAGAGTTAAACTCACGTGTGGATTCAGCGGTTTGCAAACCCTTTCTGTGCAGAATCCCAAAACCGGTATTTCCAGCTCAATGCCGGCATACGTACTAAACAACAGGAAACTTCGTCTAAAACTCAGGAGAAACGTTTCCTTGAAACTGCTCTGCTGTGCATTCGTTCACCTAAGAGAGTTGAATCTATGTTGAGATTCAGCGAGTCAGAAACACGTTTCTTCTAGGACCTGCGTTGGGATATTCCCGAGTGAATGGGACCATATGCTGTACAGAGAAATATCTGCTTCTAAAACCAAAATAGTCCTATCAAACTGAATGGTTGTCAATGTGTGCATTCAACTGACAGAGTTAAACTCACGTGTGGATTCAGCGGTTTGCAAACCCTTTCTGTGCAGAATCCCAAAACCGGTATTTCCAGCCCAATGCCGGCATACGTACTAAACAGCAGGAAACTTCGTCTAAAACTCAGGAGAAACGTTTCCATGAAACTGCTCTGCTGTGCGTTCGTTCACCTAAGAGAATTGAATCTATGTTGAGTATCAGCGAGTCAGAAACACGTTTCTTCTAGGAGCTGCGTTGGGATATTCCCGAGTGAATGGGACCATATGCTGTACAGAGAAATATCTGCTTCTAAAACCAAAACGGAGCTATCTAACTGAATGGTTGTCAATGTGTGCATTCAACTGACAGAGTTAAACTCACGTGTGGATACAGTGGTTTGCAAACCGTTTCTGTGCAGAATCCCAAAACCGGTATTTCCAGCCCAATGCCGGCATACGTACTAAACAGCAGGAAACTTCGTCTAAAACTCAGGAGAAAAGTTTCCTTGAAACTGCTCTGCTGTGCGTTCATTCACCTAAGAGAGTTGAATCTATGTTGAGATTCAGCGAGACAGAAACACGTTTCTTCTAGGAGCTGCGTTGGGATATTCCCGAGTGAATGGGACCATAGGCTGTACAGAGAAATATCTGCTGCTAAAACCAAAACGGAGCTTTCTAACTGAATGGTTGTCAATGTGTGCATTCAACTGACAGAGTTAAACTCACGTGTGGATTCAGCGGTGTGCAAACCCTTTCTGTGCAGAATCCCAAAACCGTTATTTCCAGCCCAATGCCAGCATGCGTACTAAACAGCAGGAAACTTCGTCTAAAACTCAGGAGAAACGTTTCCTTGAAACTGCTCTGCTGTGCGTTCATTCACCTACGAGAGTTGAATCTATGTTGAGATTCAGCGAGTCAGAAACACGTTTCTTCTAGGAGCTGCGTTGGGATATTCCCGAGTTAATGTGACCATAGGCTGTACAGAGAAATATCTGCTTCTAAAACCAAAACGGAGCTATCAAACTGAATTTTTGTCGATGTGTGCATTCAACTGACAGAGTTAAACTCACGTGTGGATTCAGCGGTGTGCAAAACCTTTCTGTGCAGAATCCCAAAACCGTTATTTCCAGCCCAATGCCGGCATACGTACTAAACAGCAGGAAACTTCGTCTAAAACTCAGGAGAAACGTTTCCTTGAAACTGCTCTGCTGTGCGTTCGTTCAGCTAAGAGAGTTGAATCTATGTTGAGATTCAGCGAGTCAGAAACACGTGTCTTCTAGGAGCTGCGTTGGGATATTCGCGAGTGAATGGGACCATAGGCTGTACAGAGAAATATCTGCTCCTAAAACCAAAAGGGTGCTATCTAACTGAATGGTTGTCAATGTGTGCATTCAACTGACAGAGTTAAACTCACGTTTGGATTCAGCGGTTTACAAACCCTTTTTGTGCAGAATCCCAAAACCGGTAATTCCAGCTCACTGCCGGCATACGTACTAAACAGCAGGAAACTTCGTCTAAAACTCAGGAGAAACGTTTCCTTGAAACTGCTCTGCTGTGCTTTCGTTCACCTAAGAGAGTTGAATCTATGTTGAGATTCAGCGAGTCAGAAACACGTTTCTTCTAGGAGCTGCGTTGGGATATTCCCGAGTGAATGGGACCATAGGCTGTACAGAGAAATATCTGCTTCTAAAACCAAAAGGGTGCTATCAAACTGAATGGTGGTCAATGTGTGCATTCAACTGACAGAGTTAAACTCACGTGAGGATTCAGCGGTTTGCAAACGCTTTCTGTGCAGAATCCCAAAACCGGTATTTCCAGCCCAATGCCGGCATCCGTACTAAACAGCAGGAAACTTCGTCTAAAACTCAGGAGAAACGTTTCCTTGAAACTGCTCTGCTGTGCGTTCGTTCACCTAAGAGAGTTGAATCTATGTTGAGATTCAGCGAGTCAGAAACACGTTTCTTCTAGGAGCTGCGTTGTGATATTCCCGAGTGAATGGGACCATAGGCTGTACAGAGAAATATCTGCTTCTAAAACCAAAATGGTGCTATCAAACTGAATGGTTGTCAATGTGTGCATTCAACTGACAGAGTTAAACTCACGTGTGGATTCAGCGGTTTGCAAACCCTTTCTGTGCAGAATCCCAAAACCGGTATTTCCAGCCCAATGCCGGCATACGTACTAAACAGCAGGAAACTTCGTCTAAAACTCAGGAGAAACGTTTCCTAGAAACTGCTCTGCTGTGCGTTCGTTCACCTAAGAGAGTTGAATCTATGTTGAGCATCAGCGAGTCAGAAACACGTTTCTTCTAGGAGCTGCGTTGGGATATTCCCGAGTGAATGGGACCATATGCTGTACAGAGAAATATCTGCTTCTAAAATTAAAACGGAGCTATCTAACTGAATGGTTGTCAATGTGTGCATTCAACTGACAGAGTTAAACTCACGTGTGGATTCAGCGGTTTGCAAACCCTTTCTGTGCAGAATCCCAAAACCGGTATTTCCAGCTCAATGCCGGCATACGTACTAAACAACAGGAAACTTCGTCTAAAACTCAGGAGAAACGTTTCCTTGAAACTGCTCTGCTGTGCATTCGTTCACCTAAGAGAGTTGAATCTATGTTGAGATTCAGCGAGTCAGAAACACGTTTCTTCTAGGACCTGCGTTGGGATATTCCCGAGTGAATGGGACCATATGCTGTACAGAGAAATATCTGCTTCTAAAACCAAAATGGTGCTATCAAACTGAATGGTTGTCAATGTGTGCATTCAACTGATAGAGTTAAACTCACGTGTGGATTCAGCGGTTTGCAAACCCTTTCTGTGCAGAATCCCAAAACCGGTATTTCCAGCCCAATGCCGGCATACGTACTAAACAGCAGGAAACTTCGTCTAAAACTCAGGAGAAACGTTTCCATGAAACTGCTCTGCTGTGCGTTCGTTCACCTAAGAGAATTGAATCTATGTTGAGTATCAGCGAGTCAGAAACACGTTTCTTCTAGGAGCTGCGTTGGGATATTCCCGAGTGAATGGGACCATATGCTGTACAGAGAAATATCTGCTTCTAAAACCAAAACGGAGCTATCTAACTGAATGGTTGTCAATGTGTGCATTCAACTGACAGAGTTAAACTCACGTGTGGATACAGTGGTTTGCAAACCGTTTCTGTGCAGAATCCCAAAACCGGTATTTCCAGCCCAATGCCGGCATACGTACTAAACAGCAGGAAACTTCGTCTAAAACTCAGGAGAAAAGTTTCCTTGAAACTGCTCTGCTGTGCGTTCATTCACCTAAGAGAGTTGAATCTATGTTGAGATTCAGCGAGACAGAAACACGTTTCTTCTAGGAGCTGCGTTGGGATATTCCCGAGTGAATGGGACCATAGGCTGTACAGAGAAATATCTGCTGCTAAAACCAAAACGGAGCTATCAAACTGAATTTTTGTCAATGTGTGCATTCAACTGACAGAGTTAAACTCACGTGTGGATTCAGCGGTGTGCAAACCCTTTCTGTGCAGAATCCCAAAACCGTTATTTCCAGCCCAATGCCAGCATGCGTACTAAACAGCAGGAAACTTCGTCTAAAACTCAGGAGAAACGTTTCCTTGAAACTGCTCTGCTGTGCGTTCATTCACCTACGAGAGTTGAATCTATGTTGAGATTCAGCGAGTCAGAAACACGTTTCTTCTAGGAGCTGCGTTGGGATATTCCCGAGTTAATGTGACCATAGGCTGTACAGAGAAATATCTGCTTCTAAAACCAAAACGGAGCTATCAAACTGAATTTTTGTCAATGTGTGCATTCAACTGACAGAGTTAAACTCACGTGTGGATTCAGCGGTGTGCAAACCCTTTCTGTGCAGAATCCCAAAACCGTTATTTCCAGCCCAATGCCGGCATACGTACTAAACAGCAGGAAACTTCGTCTAAAACTCAGGAGAAACGTTTCCTTGAAACTGCTCTGCTGTGCGTTCGTTCAGCTAAGAGAGTTGAATCTATGTTGAGATTCAGCGAGTCAGAAACACGTGTCTTCTAGGAGCTGCGTTGGGATATTCGCGAGTGAATGGGACCATAGGCTGTACAGAGAAATATCTGCTACTAAAACCAAAAGGGTGCTATCTAACTGAATGGTTGTCAATGTGTGCATTCAACTGACAGAGTTAAACTCACATTTGGATTCAGCGGTTTGCAAAGCCTTTCGGTGCAGAATCCCAAAACCGGTATTTCCAGCCCAATGCTGGCATCCGTACTAAACAGCAGGAAATTTCGTCTAAAACTCAGGAGAAACGTTTCCTTGAAACTGCTCTCCTGTGCGTTCGTTCACCTAAGAGAGTTGAATCTATGTTGAGATTCAGCGAGTCAGAAACACGTTTCTTCTAGGAGCTGCGTTGGGATATTCCCGAGTGAATGGGACCATAGGCTGTACAGAGAAATATCTGCTCCTAAAACCAAAAGGGTGCTATCTAACTGAATGGTTGTCAATGTGTGCATTCAACTGACAGAGTTAAACTCACGTGAGGATTCAGCGGTTTGCAAACGCTTTCTGTGCAGAATCCCAAAACCGGTATTTCCAGCCCAATGCTGGCATCCGTACTAAACAGCAGGAAACTTCGTCTAAAACTCAGGAGAAACGTTTCCATGAAACTGCTCTGCTGTGCGTTCGTTCACCTAAGAGAGTTGAATCTATGTTGAGATTCAGCGAGTCAGAAACACGTTTCTTCTAGGAGCTGCGTTGGGATATTCCCGAGTGAATGGGACCATAGGCTGTACAGAGAAATATCTGCTTCTAAAACCAAAACGGAGCTATCTAACTGGATGGTTGTCAATGTGTGCATTCAACTGACAGAGTTAAACTCAGGTGTGGATTCAGCGGTTTGCAAACCCTTTCTGTGCAGAATCCGAAAACCGGTATTTACAGCCCAATGCCGGCATCCGTACTAAACAGCAGGAAATTTCGTCTAAAACTCAGGAGAAACGTTTCCTTGAAACTGCTCTGCTGTACGTTCGTTCACCTAAGAGAGTTGAATCTATGTTGAGGTTCAGCGAGTCAGAAACACGTTTCTTCAAGGAGCTGCGTTGGGATATTCCCGAGTGAATGGGACCATAGGCTGTACAGAGAAATATCTGCTCCTAAAACCAAAAGGGTGCTATCTAACTGAATGGCTGTCAATGTGTGCATTCAACTGACAGAGTTAAACTCACGTGTGGATTCAGCGGTTTGCAAACCCTTTCTGTGCAGAATCCCAAAACCGGTATTTCCAGCTCAATGCCGGCATACGTACTAAACAACAGGAAACTTCGTCTAAAACTCAGGAGAAACGTTTCCTTGAAACTGCTCTGCTGTGCATTCGTTCACCTAAGAGAGTTGAATCTATTTTGAGATTCAGCGAGTCAGAAACACGTTTCTTCTAGGACCTGCGTTGGGATATTCCCGAGTGAATGGGACCATAGGCTGTACAGAGAAATATCTGCTTCTAAAACCAAAATGGTGCTATCAAACTGAATGGTTGTCAATGTGTGCATTCAACTGACAGAGTTAAACTCACGTGTGGATTCAGCGGTTTGCAAACCCTTTCTGTGCAGAATCCCAAAACCGGTATTTCCAGCCCAATGCCGGCATACGTACTAAACAGCAGGAAACTTCGTCTAAAACTCAGGAGAAACGTTTCCTTGAAACTGCTCTGCTGTGCGTTCGTTCACCTAAGAGAGTTGAATCTATGTTGAGCATCAGCGAGTCAGAAACACGTTTCTTCTAGGAGCTGCGTTGGGATATTCCCGAGTGAATGGGACCATATGCTGTACAGAGAAATATCTGCTTCTAAAACCAAAACGGAGCTATCTAACTGAATGGTTGTCAATGTGTGCATTCAACTGACAGAGTTAAACTCACGTGTGGATACAGTGGTTTGCAAACCGTTTCTGTGCAGAATCCCAAAACCGGTATTTCCAGCCCAATGCCGGCATACGTACTAAACAGCAGGAAACTTCGTCTAAAACTCAGGAGAAACGTTTCCTTGAAACTGCTCTGCTGTGCGTTCATTCACCTAAGAGAGTTGAATCTATGTTGAGATTCAGCGAGACAGAAACACGTTTCTTCTAGGAGCTGCGTTGGGATATTCCCGAGTGAATGGGACCATAGGCTGTACAGAGAAATATCTGCTGCTAAAACCAAAACGGAGCTATCAAACTGAATTTTTGTCAATGTGTGCATTCAACTGACAGAGTTAAACTCACGTGTGGATTCAGCGGTGTGCAAACCCTTTCTGTGCAGAATCCCAAAACCGTTATTTCCAGCCCAATGCCAGCATGCGTACTAAACAGCAGGAAACTTCGTCTAAAACTCAGGAGAAACGTTTCCTTGAAACTGCTCTGCTGTGCGTTCGTTCACCTAAGAGAGTTGAATCTATGTTGAGATTCAGCGAGTCAGAAACACGTTTCTTCTAGGAGCTGCGTTGGGATATTCCCGAGTGAATGGGACCATAGGCTGTACAGAGAAATATCCGCTTCTAAAACCAAAACGGAGCTTTCTAACTGAATGGTTGTCAATGTGTGCATTCAACTGACAGAGTTAAACTCACGTGTGGTTTCAGCGGTTTGCAGACCGTTTCTGTGCAGAATCCCAAAACCGGTATTTCCAGCCCAATGCCGGCATACGTACTAAACAGCAGGAAACTTCGTCTAAACTCAGGAGAAACGTTTCCTTGAAACTGCTCTGCTGTGCGTTCATTCACCTACGAGAGTTGAATCTATGTTGAGATTCAGCGAGTCAGAATCACGTTTCTTCTAGGAGATGCGTTGGGATGTTCCCGAGTGAATGTGACCATAGGCTGTACAGAGAAATATCTGCTTCTAAAACCAAAACGGAGCTATCAAACTTTATTTTTGTCAATGTGTGCATTCAACTGACAGAGTTAAACTCACGTGTGGATTCAGCGGTGTGCAAACCATTTCTGTGCAGAATCCCAAAACCGTTATTTCCAGCCCAATGCCGGCATACGTACTAAACAGCAGGAAACTTCGTCTAAAACTCAGGAGAAACGTTTCCTTGAAACTGCTCTGCTGTGCGTTCGTTCACCTAAGAGAGTTGAATCTATGTTGAGATTCAGCGAGTCAGAAACACGTGTCTTCTAGGAGCTGCGTTGGGATATTCGCGAGTGAATGGGACCATAGGCTGTACAGAGAAATATCTGCTCCTAAAACCAAAAGGGTGCTATCTAACTGAATGGTTGTCAATGTGTGCATTCAACTGACAGAGTTAAACTCACATTTGGATTCAGCGGTTTGCAAAGCCTTTCGGTGCAGAATCCCAAAACCGGTATTTCCAGCCCAATGCTGGCATCCGTACTAAACAGCAGGAAATTTCGTCTAAAACTCAGGAGAAACGTTTCCTTGAAACTGCTCTCCTGTGCGTTCGTTCACCTAAGAGAGTTGAATCTATGTTGAGATTCAGCGAGTCAGAAACACGTTTCTTCTAGGAGCTGCGTTGGGATATTCCCGAGTGAATGGGACCATAGGCTGTACAGAGAAATATCTGCTCCTAAAACCAAAAGGGTGCTATCTAACTGAATGGTTGTCAATGTGTGCATTCAACTGACAGAGTTAAACTCACGTTTGGATTCAGCGGTTTACAAACCCTTTTTGTGCAGAATCCCAAAACCGGTAATTCCAGCTCACTGCCGGCATACGTACTAAACAGCAGGAAACTTCGTCTAAAACTCAGGAGAAACGTTTCCTTGAAACTGCTCTGCTGTGCGTTCGTTCACCTAAGAGAGTTGAATCTATGTTGAGATTCAGCGAGTCAGAAACACGTTTCTTCTAGGAGCGGCGTTGGGATATTCCCGAGTGAATGGGACCATAGGCTGTACAGAGAAATATCTGCTTCTAAAACCAAAAGGGTGCTATCAAACTGAATGGTTGTCAATGTGTGCATTCAACTGACAGAGTTAAACTCACGTGAGGATTCAGCGGTTTGCAAACGCTTTCTGTGCAGAATCCCAAAACCGGTATTTCCAGCCCAATGCCGGCATCCGTACTAAACAGCAGGAAACTTCGTCTAAAGCTCAGGAGAAACGTTTCCATGAAACTGCTCTGCTGTGCGTTCGTTCACCTAAGAGAGTTGAATCTATGTTGAGATTCAGCGAGTCAGAAACACGTTTCTTCTAGGAGCTGCGTTGGGATATTCCCGAGTGAATGGGACCATAGGCTGTACAGAGAAATATCTGCTTCTAAAACCAAAACGGAGCTATCTAACTGGATGGTTGTCAATGTGTGCATTCAACTGACAGAGTTAAACTCAGGTGTGGATTCAGCGGTTTGCAAACCCTTTCTGTGCAGAATCCGAAAACCGGTATTTCCAGCCCAATGCCGGCATCCGTACTAAACAGCAGGAAATTTCGTCTAAAACTCAGGAGAAACGTTTCCTTGAAACTGCTCTGCTGTACGTTCGTTCACCTAAGAGAGTTGAATCTATGTTGAGGTTCAGCGAGTCAGAAACACGTTTCTTCTAGGAGCTGCGTTGGGATATTCCCGAGTGAATGGGACCATAGGCTGTACAGAGAAATATCTGCTCCTAAAACCAAAAGGGTGCTATCTAACTGAATGGTTGTCAATGTGTGCATTCAACTGACAGAGTTAAACTCACGTGTGGATTCAGCGGTTTGCAAACGATTTCTGTGCAGAATCCCAAAACCGGTATTTCCAGCCCAATGCCGGCATCCGTCCTAAACAGCAGGAAACTTCGTCTAAAACTCAGGAGAAACGTTTCCTTGAAACTGCTCTGCTGTGCGTTCGTTCACCTAAGAGAGTTGAATCTATGTTGAGATTCAGCGAGTCAGAAACACGTTTCTTCTAGGAGCTGCGTTGGGATATTCCCGAGTGAATGTGACCATAGGCTGTACAGAGAAATATCTGCTTCTAAAACCAAAACGGAGCTATCAAACTGAATTTTTGTCAATGTGTGCATTCAACTGACAGAGTTAAACTCACGTGTGGATTCAGCGGTGTGCAAACCCTTTCTGTGCAGAATCCCAAAACCGTTATTTCCAGCCCAATGCCGGCATACGTACTAAACAGCAGGAAACTTCGTCTGAAACTCAGGAGAAACGTTTCCTTGAAACTGCTCTGCTGTGCGTTCGTTCACCTAAGAGAGTTGAATCTATGTTGAGATTCAGCGAGTCAGAAACACGTGTCTTCTAGGAGCTGCGTTGGGATATTCGCGAGTGAATGGGACCATAGGCTGTACAGAGAAATATCTGCTCCTAAAACCAAAAGGGTGCTATCTAACTGAATGGTTGTCAATGTGTGCATTCAACTGACAGAGTTAAACTCACATTTGGATTCAGCGGTTTGCAAAGCCTTTCGGTGCAGAATCCCAAAACCGGTATTTCCAGCCCAATGCTGGCATCCGTACTAAACAGCAGGAAATTTCGTCTAAAACTCAGGAGAAACGTTTCCTTGAAACTGCTCTGCTGTGCGTTCGTTCACCTAAGAGAGTTGAATCTATGTTGAGATTCAGCGAGTCAGAAACACGTTTCTTCTAGGAGCTGCGTTGGGATATTCCCGAGTGAATGGGACCATAGGCTGTACAGAGAAATATCTGCTCCTAAAACCAAAAGGGTGCTATCTAACTGAATGGTTGTCAATGTGTGCATTCAACTGACAGAGTTAAACTCACGTTTGGATTCAGCGGTTTACAAACCCTTTTTGTGCAGAATCCCAAAACCGGTAATTCCAGCTCACTGCCGGCATACGTACTAAACAGCAGGAAACTTCGTCTAAAACTCAGGAGAAACGTTTCCTTGAAACTGCTCTGCTGTGCGTTCGTTCACCTAAGAGAGTTGAAGCTATGTTGAGATTCAGCGAGTCAGAAACACGTTTCTTCTAGGAGCTGCGTTGGGATATTCCCGAGTGAATGGGACCATAGGCTGTACAGAGAAATATCTGCTTCTAAAACCAAAAGGGTGCTATCAGACTGAATGGTTGTGAATGTGTGCATTCAACTGACAGAGTTAAACTCACGTGTGGATTCAGCGGTTTGCAAACCCTTTCTGTGCAGAATCCGAAAACCGGTATTTCCAGCCCAATGCCGGCATCCGTACTAAACAGCAGGAAATTTCGTCTAAAACTCAGGAGAAACGTTTCCTTGAAACTGCTCTGCTGTACGTTCGTTCACCTAAGAGAGTTGAATCTATGTTGAGGTTCAGCGAGTCAGAAACACGTTTCTTCTAGGAGCTGCGTTGGGATATTCCCGAGTGAATGGGACCATAGGCTGTACAGAGAAATATCTGCTCCTAAAACCAAAAGGGTGCTATCTAACTGAATGGTTGTCAATGTGTGCATTCAACTGACAGAGTTAAACTCACGTGTGGATTCAGCGGTTTGCAAACCCTTTCTGTGCAGAATCCCAAAACCGGTATTTCCAGCCCAATGCCGGCATCCGTCCTAAACAGCAGGAAACTTCGTCTAAAACTCAGGAGAAACGTTTCCTTGAAACTGCTCTGCTGTGCGTTCGTTCACCTAAGAGAGTTGAATCTATGTTGAGATTCAGCGAGTCAGAAACACGTTTCTTCTAGGAGCTGCGTTGGGATATTCCCGAGTGAATGGGACCATAGGCTGTACCGAGAAATATCCGCTTCTAAAACCAAAACGGAGCTTTCTAACTGAATGGTTGTCAATGTGTGCATTCAACTGACAGAGTTAAACTCACGTGTGGTTTCAGCGGTTTGCAGACCGTTTCTGTGCAGAATCCCAAAACCGGTATTTCCAGCCCAATGCCGGCATACGTACTAAACAGCAGGAAACTTCGTCTAAAACTCAGGAGAAAAGTTTCCTTGAAACTGCTCTGCTGTGCTTTCATTCACCTACGAGAGTTGAATCTATGTTGAGATGCAGCGAGTCAGAAACACGTTTCTTCTAGGAGCTGCGTTGGGATATTCCCGAGTGAATGTGACCATAGGCTGTACAGAGAAATATCTGCTTCTAAAACCAAAACTGAGCTATCAAACTGAATTTTTGTCAATGTGTGCATTCAACTGACAGAGTTAAACTCACGTGTAGATTCAGCGGTGTGCAAACCCTTTCTGTGCAGAATCCCAAAACCGTTATTTCCAGCCCAATGCCGGCATACGTACTAAACAGCAGGAAACTTCGTCTAAAACTCAGGAGAAACGTTTCCTTGAAACTGCTCTGCTGTGCGTTCGTTCAGCTAAGAGAGTTGAATCTATGTTGAGATTCAGCGAGTCAGAAACACGTGTCTTCTAGGAGCTGCGTTGGGATATTCGCGAGTGAATGGGACCATAGGCTGTACAGAGAAATATCTGCTCCTAAAACCAAAAGGGTGCTATCTAACTGAATGGTTGTCAATGTGTGCATTCAACTGACAGAGTTAAACTCACATTTGGATTCAGCGGTTTGCAAAGCCTTTCGGTGCAGAATCCCAAAACCGGCATTTCCAGCCCAATGCTGGCATCCGTACTAAACAGCAGGAAATTTCGTCTAAAACTCAGGAGAAACGTTTCCTTGAAACTGCTCTGCTGTGCGTTCGTTCACCTAAGAGAGTTGAATCTATGTTGAGATTCAGCGAGTCAGAAACAAGTTTCTTCTAGGAGCTGCGCTGGGATATTCCCGAGTGAATGGGACCATAGGCTGTACAGAGAAATATCTGCTTCTAAAACCAAAACGGAGCTATCTAACTGGATGGTTGTCAATGTGTGCATTCAACTGACAGAGTTAAACTCACGTGTGGATTCAGCGGTTTGCAAACCCTTTCTGTGCAGAATCCGAAAACCGGTATTTCCAGCCCAATGCCGGCATCCGTACTAAACAGCAGGAAATTTCGTCTAAAACTCAGGAGAAACGTTTCCTTGAAACTGCTCTGCTGTACGTTCGTTCACCTAAGAGAGGTGAATCTATGTTGAGGTTCAGCGAGTCAGAAACACGTTTCTTCTAGGAGCTGCGTTGGGATATTCCCGAGTGAATGGGACCATAGGCTGTACAGAGAAATCTCTGCTCCTAAAACCAAAAGGGTGCTATCTAACTGAATGGTTGTCAAAGTGTGCATTCAACTGACAGAGTTAAACTCACGTGTGGATTCAGCGGTTTGCAAACCCTTTCTGTGCAGAATCCCAAAACCGGTATTTCCAGCCAAATGCCAGCATCCGTCCTAAACAGCAGGAAACTTCGTCTAAAACTCAGGAGAAACGTTTCCTTGAAACTGCTCTGCTGTGCGTTCGTTCACCTAAGAGAGTTGAATCTATGTTGAGATTCAGCGAGTCAGAAACACGTTTCTTCTAGGAGCTGCGTTGGGATATTCCCGAGTGAATGTGACCATAGGCTGTACAGAGAAATATCTGCTTCTAAAACCAAAACGGAGCTATCAAACTGAATTTTTGTCAATGTGTGCATTCAACTGACAGAGTTAAACTCACGTGTGGATTCAGCGGTGTGCAAACCCTTTCTGTGCAGAATCCCAAAACCGTTATTTCCAGCCCAATGCCGGCATACGTACTAAACAGCAGGAGACTTCGTCTAAAACTCAGGAGAAACGTTTCCTTGAAACTGCTCTGCTGTGCGTTCGTTCACCTAAGAGAGTTGAATCTATGTTGAGATTCAGCGAGTCAGAAACACGTGTCTTCTAGGAGCTGCGTTGGGATATTCGCGAGTGAATGGGACCATAGGCTGTACAGAGAAATATCTGCTCCTAAAACCAAAAGGGTGCTATCTAACTGAATGGTTGTCAATGTGTGCATTCAACTGACAGAGTTAAACTCACATTTGGATTCAGCGGTTTGCAAAGCCTTTCGGTGCAGAATCCCAAAACCGGTATTTCCAGCCCAATGCTGGCATCCGTACTAAACAGCAGGAAATTTCGTCTAAAACTCAGGAGAAACGTTTCCTTGAAACTACTCTGCTGTGCGTTCGTTCACCTAAGAGAGTTGAATCTATGTTGAGATTCAGCGAGTCAGAAACACGTTTCTTCTAGGAGCTGCGTTGGGATATTCCCGAGTGAATGGGACCATAGGCTGTACAGAGAAATATCTGCTTCTAAAACCAAAACGGAGCTATCTAACTGGATGGTTGTCAATGTGTGCATTCAACTGACAGAGTTAAACTCACGTGTGGATTCAGCGGTTTGCAAACCCTTTCTGTGCAGAATCCGAAAACCGGTATTTCCAGTCCAAAGCCGGCATCCGTACTAAACAGCAGGAAATTTCGTCTAAAACTCAGGAGAAACGTTTCCTTGAAACTGCTCTGCTGTACGTTCGTTCACCTAAGAGAGGTGAATCTATGTTGAGGTTCAGCGAGTCAGAAAAACGTTTCTTCTAGGAGCTGCGTTGGGATATTCCCGAGTGAATGGGACCATAGGCTGTACAGAGAAATATCTGCTCCTAAAACCAAAAGGGTGCTATCTAACTGAATGGTTGTCAATGTGTGCATTCAACTGACAGAGTTAAACTCACGTGTCGATTCAGCGGTTTGCAAACCCTTTCTGTGCAGAATCCCAAAACCGGTATTTCCAGCCAAATGCCAGCATCCGTCCTAAACAGCAGGAAACTTCGTCTAAAACTCAGGAGAAACGTTTCCTTGAAACTGCTCTGCTGTGCGTTCGTTCACCTAAGAGAGTTGAATCTATGTTGAGATTCAGCGAGTCGTTTCTTCTAGGAGCTGCGTTGGGATATTCCCGAGTGAATGTGACCATAGGCTGTACAGAGAAATATCTGCTTCTAAAACCAAAACGGAGCTATCAAACTGAATTTTTGTCAATGTGTGCATTCAACTGACAGAGTTAAACTCACGTGTGGATTCAGCGGTGTGCAAACCCTTTCTGTGCAGAATCCCAAAACCGTTATTTCCAGCCCAATGCTGGCATACGTACTAAACAGCAGGAGACTTCGTCTAAAACTCAGGAGAAACGTTTCCTTGAAACTGCTCTGCTGTGCGTTCGTTCACCTAAGAGAGTTGAATCTATGTTGAGATTCAGCGAGTCAGAAACACGTGTCTTCTAGGAGCTGCGTTGGGATATTCGCGAGTGAATGGGACCATAGGCTGTACAGAGAAATATCTGCTCCTAAAACCAAAAGGGTGCTATCTAACTGAATGGTTGTCAATGTGTGCATTCAACTGACAGAGTTAAACTCACATTTGGATTCAGCGGTTTGCAAAGCCTTTCGGTGCAGAATCCCAAAACCGGTATTTCCAGCCCAATGCTGGCATCCGTACTAAACAGCAGGAAATTTCGTCTAAAACTCAGGAGAAACGTTTCCTTGAAACTACTCTGCTGTGCGTTCGTTCACATAAGAGAGTTGAATCTATGTTGAGATTCAGCGAGTCAGAAACACGTTTCTTCTAGGAGCTGCGTTGGGATATTCCCGAGTGAATGGGACCATAGGCTGTACAGAGAAATATCTGCTTCTAAAACCAAAACGGAGCTATCTAACTGGATGGTTGTCAATGTGTGCATTCAACTGACAGAGTTAAACTCACGTGTGGATTCAGCGGTTTGCAAACCCTTTCTGTGCAGAATCCGAAAACCGGTATTTCCAGCCCAAAGCCGGCATCCGTACTAAACAGCAGGAAATTTCGTCTAAAACTCAGGAGAAACGTTTCCTTGAAACTGCTCTGCTGTACGTTCGTTCACCTAAGAGAGGTGAATCTATTTTGAGGTTCAGCGAGTCAGAAAAACGTTTCTTCTAGGAGCTGCGTTGGGATATTCCCGAGTGAATGGGACCATAGGCTGTACAGAGAAATATCTGCTCCTAAAACCAAAAGGGTGCTATCTAACTGAATGGTTGTCAATGTGTGCATTCAACTGACAGAGTTAAACTCACGTGTCGATTCAGCGGTTTGCAAACCCTTTCTGTGCAGAATCACAAAACCGGTATTTCCAGCCCAATGCCGGCATCCGTCCTAAACAGCAGGAGACTTCGTCTAAAACTCAGGAGAAACGTTTCCTTGAAACTGCTCTGCTGTGCGTTCGTTCACCTAAGAGAGTTGAATCTATGTTGAGATTCAGCGAGTCAGAAACACGTTTCTTCTAGGAGCTGCGTTGGGATATTCCCGAGTGAATGGGACCATAGGCTGTACAGAGAAATATCTGCTTCTAAAACCAAAACGGAGCTATCAAACTGAATTTTTGTCAATGTGTGCATTCAACTGACAGAGTTAAACTCACGTGTGGATACAGCGGTGTGCAAACCCTTTCTGTGCAGAATCCCAAAACCGTTATTTCCAGCCCAATGCCGGCATACGTACTAAACAGCAGGAAACTTCGTCTAAAACTCAGGAGAAACGTTTCCTTGAAACTGCTCTGCTGTGCGTTCGTTCACCTAAGAGAGTTGAATCTATGTTGAGATTCAGCGAGTCAGAAACACGTGTCTTCTAGGAGCTGCGTTGGGATATTCGCGAGTGAATGGGACCATAGGCTGTACAGAGAAATATCTGCTCCTAAAACCAAAAGGGTGCTATCTAACTGAATGGTTGTCAATGTGTGCATTCAACTGACAGAGTTAAACTCACATTTGGATTCAGCGGTTTGCAAAGCCTTTCGGTGCAGAATCCCAAAACCGGTATTTCCAGCCCAATGCTGGCATCCGTACTAAACAGCAGGAAATTTCGTCTAAAACTCAGGAGAAACGTTTCCTTGAAACTGCTCTGCTGTGCGTTCGTTCACCTAAGAGAGTTGAATCTATGTTGAGATTCAGCGAGTCAGAAACACGTTTCTTCTAGGAGCTGCGTTGGGATATTCCCGAGTGAATGGGACCATAGGCTGTACAGAGAAATATCTGCTTCTAAAACCAAAACGGAGCTATCTAACTGGATGGTTGTCAATGTGTGCATTCAACTGACAGAGTTAAACTCACGTGTGGATTCAGCGGTTTGCAAACCCTTTCTGTGCAGAATCCGAAAACCGGTATTTCCAGCCCAATGCCGGCATCCGTACTAAACAGCAGGAAATTTCGTCTAAAACTCAGGAGAAACGTTTCCTTGAAACTGCTCTGCTGTACGTTCGTTCACCTAAGAGAGGTGAATCTATGTTGAGGTTCAGCGAGTCAGAAACACGTTTCTTCTAGGAGGTGCGTTGGGATATTCCCGAGTGAATGGGACCATAGGCTGTACAGAGAAATATCTGCTCCTAAAACCAAAAGGGTGCTATCTAACTGAATGGTTGTCAATGTGTGCATTCAACTGACAGAGTTAAACTCACGTGTGGATTCAGCGGTTTGCAAACCCTTTCTGTGCAGAATCCCAAAACCGGTATTTCCAGCCCAATGCCGGCATCCGTCCTAAACAGCAGGAAACTTCGTCTAAAACTCAGGAGAAACGTTTCCTTGAAACTGCTCTGCTGTGCGTTCGTTCACCTAAGAGAGTTGAATCTATGTTGAGATTCAGCGAGTCAGAAACACGTTTCTTCTAGGAGCTGCGTTGGGATATTCCCGAGTGAATGGGACCATAGGCTGTACAGAGAAATATCTGTTTCTAAAACCAAAACGGAGCTATCAAACTGAATTTTTGTCAATGTGTGCATTCAACTGACAGAGTTAAACTCACGTGTGGATACAGCGGTTTGCAAACCCTTTCTGTGCAGAATCCCAAAACCGTTATTTCCAGCCCAATGCCGGCATACGTACTAAACAGCAGGAAACTTCGTCTAAAACTCAGGAGAAACGTTTCCTTGAAACTGCTCTGCTGTGCGTTCGTTCACCTAAGAGAGTTGAATCTATGTTGAGATTCAGCGAGTCAGAAACACGTGTCTTCTAGGAGCTGCGTTGGGATATTCGCGAGTGAATGGGACCATAGGCTGTACAGAGAAATATCTGCTACTAAAACCAAAAGGGTGCTATCTAACTGAATGGTTGTCAATGTGTGCATTCAACTGACAGAGTTAAACTCACATTTGGATTCAGCGGTTTGCAAAGCCTTTCGGTGCAGAATCCCAAAACCGGTATTTCCAGCCCAATGCTGTCATCCGAACTAAACAGCAGGAAATTTCGTCTAAAACTCAGGAGAAACGTTTCCTTGAAACTGCTCTGCTGTGCGTTCGTTCACCTAAGAGAGTTGAATCTATGTTGAGATTCAGCGAGTCAGAAACACGTTTCTTCTAGGAGCTGCGTTGGGATATTCCCGAGTGAATGGGACCATAGGCTGTACAGAGAAATATCTGCTCCTAAAACCAAAAGGGTGCTATCTAACTGAATGGTTGTCAATGTGTGCATTCAACTGACAGAGTTAAACTCACGTTTGGATTCAGCGGTTTACAAACCCTTTTTGTGCAGAATCCCAAAACCGGTAATTCCAGCTCACTGCCGGCATACGTACTAAACAGCAGGAAACTTCGTCTAAAACTCAGGAGAAACGTTTCCTTGAAACTGCTCTGCTGTGCGTTCGTTCACCTAAGAGAGTTGAATCTATGTTGAGATTCAGCGAGTCAGAAACACGTTTCTTCTAGGAGCTGCGTTGGGATATTCCCGAGTGAATGGGACCATAGGCTGTACAGAGAAATATCCGCTTCTAAAACCAAAGCGGAGCTTTCTAACTGAATGGTTGTCAATATGTGCATTCAACTGACAGAGTTAAACTCACGTGTGGTTTCAGCGGTTTGCAGACCGTTTCTGTGCAGAATCCCAAAACCGGTATTTCCAGCCCAATGCCGGCATACGTACTAAACAGCAGGAAACTTCGTCTAAAACTCAGGAGAAACGTTTCCTTGAAACTGCTCTGCTGTGCGTTCATTCACCTACGAGAGTTGAATCTATGTTGAGATTCAGAGAGTCAGAAACACGTTTCTTCTAGGAGCTGCGTTGGGATATTCCCGAGTGAATGTGACCATAGGCTGTACAGAGAAATATCTGCTTCTAAAACCAAAACGGAGCTATCAAACTGAATTTTTGTCAATGTGTGCATTCAACTGACAGAGTTAAACTCACGTGTGGATTCAGTGGTGTGCAAACCCTTTCTGTGCAGAATCCCAAAACCGTTATTTCCAGCCCAATGCCGGCATACGTACTAAACAGCAGGAAACTTCGTCTAAAACTCAGGAGAAACGTTTCCTTGAAACTGCTCTGCTGTGCGTTCGTTCACCTAAGAGAGTTGAATCTATGTTGAGATTCAGCGAGTCAGAAACACGTTTCTTCTAGGAGCTGCGTTGGGATATTCGCGAGTGAATGGGACCATAGGCTGTACAGAGAAATATCTGCTCCTAAAACCAAAAGGGTGCTATCTAACTGAATGGTTGTCAATGTGTGCATTCAACTGACAGAGTTAAACTCACGTTTGGATTCAGCGGTTTGCAAAGCCTTTCGGTGCAGAATCCCAAAACTGGTATTTCCAGCCCAATGCTGGCGTCCGTACTAAACAGCAGGAAATTTCGTCTAAAACTCAGGAGAAACGTTTCCTTGAAACTGCTCTGCTGTGCGTTCGTTCACCTAAGAGAGTTGAATCTATGTTGAGATTCAGCGAGTCAGAAACACGTGTCTTCTAGGAGCTGCGTTGGGATATTCGCGAGTGAATGGGACCATAGGATGTACAGAGAAATATCTGCTTCTAAAACCAAAAGGGTGCTATCAAACTGAATGGTTGTCAATGTGTGCATTCAACTGACAGAGTTAAACTCACGTGTGGATTCAGCGGTTTGCAAACGCTTTCTGTGCAGAATCCCAAAACCGGTATTTCCAGCCCAATGCCGACATCCGTACTAAACAGCAGGAAACTTCGTCTAAAACTCAGGAGAAACGTTTCCATGAAACTGCTCTGCTGTGCGTTCGTTCACCTAAGAGAGTTGAATCTATGTTGAGATTCAGCGAGTCAGAAACACGTTTCTTCTAGGAGCTGCGTTGGGATATTCCCGAGTGAATGGGACCATAGGCTGTACAGAGAAATATCTGCTTCTAAAACCAAAACGGAGCTATCTAACTGGATGGTTGTCAATGTGTGCATTCAACTGACAAAGTTAAACTCACGTGTGGATTCAGCGGTTTGCAAACCCTTTCTTTGCAGAATCCCAAAACCGGTATTTCCAGCCCAATGCCGGCATCCGTACTAAACAGCAGGAAACTTCGTCTAAAACTCAGGAGAAACGTTTCCTTAAAACTGCTCTGCTGTGCGTTCGTTCACCTAAGAGAGTTGAATCTATGTTGAGATTCAGCGAGTCAGAAACACGTTTCTTCTAGGAGCTGCGTTGGGATATTCCCGAGTGAATGGGACCATAGGCTGTACAGAGAAATATCCGCTTCTAAAACCAAAACGGAGCTTTCTAACTGAATGGTTGTCAATGTGTGCATTCAACTGACAGAGTTAAACTCACGTGTGGTTTCAGCGGTTTGCAGACCGTTTCTGTGCAGAATCCCAAAACCGGTATTTCCAGCCCAATGCCGGCATACGTACTAAACAGCAGGAAACTTCGTCTAAAACTCAGGAGAAAAGTTTCCTTGAAACTGCTCTGCTGTGCGTTCATTCACCTACGAGAGTTGAATCTATGTTGAGATTCAGCGAGTCAGAAACACGTTTCTTCTAGGAGCTGCGTTGGGATATTCCCGAGTGAATGTGACCACAGGCTGTACAGAGAAATATCTGCTTCTAAAACCAAAACGGAGCTATCAAACTGAATTTTTGTCAATGTGTGCATTCAACTGACAGAGTTAAACTCACGTGTGGATTCAGCGGTGTGCAAACCCTTTCTGTGCAGAATCCCAAAACCGTTATTTCCAGCCCAATGCCGGCATACGTACTAAACAGCAGGAAACTTCGTCTAAAACTCAGGAGAAACGTTTCCTTGAAACTGCTCTGCTGTGCGTTCGTTCACCTAAGAGAGTTGAATCTATGTTGAGATTCAGCGGGTCAGAAACACGTGTCTTCTAGGAGCTGCGTTGGGATATTCGCGAGTGAATGGGACCATAGGCTGTACAGAGAAATATCTGCTACTAAAACCAAAAGGGTGCTATCTAACTGAATGGTTGTCAATGTGTGCATTCAACTGACAGAGTTAAACTCACATTTGGATTCAGCGGTTTGCAAAGCCTTTCGGTGCAGAATCCCAAAACCGGTATTTCCAGCCCAATGCTGTCATCCGAACTAAACAGCAGGAAATTTCGTCTAAAACTCAGGAGAAACGTTTCCTTGAAACTGCTCTGCTGTGCGCTCGTTCACCTAAGAGAGTTGAATCTATGTTGAGATTCAGCGAGTCAGAAACACGTTTCTTCTAGGAGCTGCGTTGGGATATTCCCGAGTGAATGGGACCATAGGCTGTACAGAGAAATATCTGCTCCTAAAACCAAAAGGGTGCTATCTAACTGAATGGTTGTCAATGTGTGCATTCAACTGACAGAGTTAAACTCACGTTTGGATTCAGCGGTTTACAAACCCTTTTTGTGCAGAATCCCAAAACCGGTAATTCCAGCTCACTGCCGGCATACGTACTAAACAGCAGGAAACTTCGTCTAAAACTCAGGAGAAACGTTTCCTTGAAACTGCTCTGCTGTGCATTCGTTCACCTAAGAGAGTTGAATCTATGTTGAGATTCAGCGAGTCAGAAACACGTTTCTTCTAGGAGCTGCGTTGGGATATTCCCGAGTGAATGGGACCATAGGCTGTACAGAGAAATATCCGCTTCTAAAACCAAAGCGGAGCTTTCTAACTGAATGGTTGTCAATATGTGCATTCAACTGACAGAGTTAAACTCACGTGTGGTTTCAGCGGTTTGCAGACCGTTTCTGTGCAGAATCCCAAAACCGGTATTTCCAGCCCAATGCCGGCATACGTACTAAACAGCAGGAAACTTCGTCTAAAACTCAGGAGAAACGTTTCCTTGAAACTGCTCTGCTGTGCGTTCATTCACCTACGAGAGTTGAATCTATGTTGAGATTCAGAGAGTCAGAAACACGTTTCTTCTAGGAGCTGCGTTGGGATATTCCCGAGTGAATGTGACCATAGGCTGTACAGAGAAATATCTGCTTCTAAAACCAAAACGGAGCTATCAAACTGAATTTTTGTCAATGTGTGCATTCAACTGACAGAGTTAAACTCACGTGTGGATTCAGTGGTGTGCAAACCCTTTCTGTGCAGAATTCCAAAACCGTTATTTCCAGCCCAATGCCGGCATACGTACTAAACAGCAGGAAACTTCGTCTAAAACTCAGGAGAAACGTTTCCTTGAAACTGCTCTGCTGTGCGTTCGTTCACCTAAGAGAGTTGAATCTATGTTGAGATTCAGCGAGTCAGAAACACGTGTCTTCTAGGAGCTGCGTTGGGATATTCGCGAGTGAATGGGACCATAGGCTGTACAGAGAAATATCTGCTCCTAAAACCAAAAGGGTGCTATCTAACTGAATGGTTGTCAATGTGTGCATTCAACTGACAGAGTTAAACTCACGTTTGGATTCAGCGGTTTGCAAAGCCTTTCGGTGCAGAATCCCAAAACTGGTATTTCCAGCCCAATGCTGGCATCCGTACTAAACAGCAGGAAATTTCGTCTAAAACTCAGGAGAAACGTTTCCTTGAAACTGCTCTGCTGTGCGTTCGTTCACCTAAGAGAGTTGAATCTATGTTGAGATTCAGCGAGTCAGAAACACGTGTCTTCTAGGAGCTGCGTTGGGATATTCGCGAGTGAATGGGACCATAGGATGTACAGAGAAATATCTGCTTCTAAAACCAAAAGGGTGCTATCAAACTGAATGGTTGTCAATGTGTGCATTCAACTGACAGAGTTAAACTCACGTGTGGATTCAGCGGTTTGCAAACGCTTTCTGTGCAGAATCCCAAAACCGGTATTTCCAGCCCAATGCCGGCATCCGTACTAAACAGCAGGAAACTTCGTCTAAAACTCAGGAGAAACGTTTCCATGAAACTGCTCTGCTGTGCGTTCGTTCACCTAAGAGAGTTGAATCTATGTTGAGATTCAGCGAGTCAGAAACACGTTTCTTCTAGGAGCTGCGTTGGGATATTCCCGAGTGAATGGGACCATAGGCTGTACAGAGAAATATCTGCTTCTAAAACCAAAACGGAGCTATCTAACTGGATGGTTGTCAATGTGTGCATTCAACTGACAAAGTTAAACTCACGTGTGGATTCAGCGGTTTGCAAACCCTTTCTTTGCAGAATCCCAAAACCGGTATTTCCAGCCCAATGCTGGCATCCGTACTAAACAGCAGGAAACTTCGTCTAAAACTCAGGAGAAACGTTTCCTTAAAACTGCTCTGCTGTGCGTTCGTTCACCTAAGAGAGTTGAATCTATGTTGAGATTCAGCGAGTCAGAAACACGTTTCTTCTAGGAGCTGCGTTGGAATATTCCCGAGTGAATGGGACCATAGGCTGTACAGAGAAATATCCGCTTCTAAAACCAAAACGGAGCTTTCTAACTGAATGGTTGTCAATGTGTGCATTCAACTGACAGAGTTAAACTCACGTGTGGTTTCAGCGGTTTGCAGACCGTTTCTGTGCAGAATCCCAAAACCGGTATTTCCAGCCCAATGCCGGCATACGTACTAAACAGCAGGAAACTTCGTCTAAAACTCAGGAGAAAAGTTTCCTTGAAACTGCTCTGCTGTGCGTTCATTCACCTACGAGAGTTGAATCTATGTTGAGATTCAGCGAGTCAGAAACACGTTTCTTCTAGGAGCTGCGTTGGGATATTCCCGAGTGAATGTGACCACAGGCTGTACAGAGAAATATCTGCTTCTAAAACCAAAACGGAGCTATCAAACTGAATTTTTGTCAATGTGTGCATTCAACTGACAGAGTTAAACTCACGTGTGGATTCAGCGGTGTGCAAACCCTTTCTGTGCAGAATCCCAAAACCGTTATTTCCAGCCCAATGCCGGCATACGTACTAAACAGCAGGAAACTTCGTCTAAAACTCAGGAGAAACGTTTCCTTGAAACTGCTCTGCTGTGCGTTCGTTCACCTAAGAGAGTTGAATCTATGTTGAGATTCAGCGAGTCAGAAACACGTGTCTTCTAGGAGCTGCGTTGGGATATTCGCGAGTGAATGGGACCATAGGCTGTACAGAGAAATATCTGCTACTAAAACCAAAAGGGTGCTATCTAACTGAATGGTTGTCAATGTGTGCATTCAACTGACAGAGTTAAACTCACATTTGGATTCAGCGGTTTGCAAAGCCTTTCGGTGCAGAATCCCAAAACCGGTATTTCCAGCCCAATGCTGTCATCCGAACTAAACAGCAGGAAATTTCGTCTAAAACTCAGGAGAAACGTTTCCTTGAAACTGCTCTGCTGTGCGTTCGTTCACCTAAGAGAGTTGAATCTATGTTGAGATTCAGCGAGTCAGAAACACGTTTCTTCTAGGAGCTGCGTTGGGATATTCCCGAGTGAATGGGACCATAGGCTGTACAGAGAAATATCTGCTCCTAAAACCAAAAGGGTGCTATCTAACTGAATGGTTGTCAATGTGTGCATTCAACTGACAGAGTTAAACTCACGTTTGGATTCAGCGGTTTACAAACCCTTTTTGTGCAGAATCCCAAAACCGGTAATTCCAGCTCACTGCCGGCATACGTACTAAACAGCAGGAAACTTCGTCTAAAACTCAGGAGAAACGTTTCCTTGAAACTGCTCTGCTGTGCGTTCGTTCACCTAAGAGAGTTGAATCTATGTTGAGATTCAGCGAGTCAGAAACACGTTTCTTCTAGGAGCTGCGTTGGGATATTCCCGAGTGAATGGGACCATAGGCTGTACAGAGAAATATCCGCTTCTAAAACCAAAGCGGAGCTTTCTAACTGAATGGTTGTCAATATGTGCATTCAACTGACAGAGTTAAACTCACGTGTGGTTTCAGCGGTTTGCAGACCGTTTCTGTGCAGAATCCCAAAACCGGTATTTCCAGCCCAATGCCGGCATACGTACTAAACAGCAGGAAACTTCGTCTAAAACTCAGGAGAAACGTTTCCTTGAAACTGCTCTGCTGTGCGTTCATTCACCTACGAGAGTTGAATCTATGTTGAGATTCAGCGAGTCAGAAACACGTTTCTTCTAGGAGCTGCGTTGGGATATTCCCGAGTGAATGTGACCATAGGCTGTACAGAGAAATATCTGCTTCTAAAACCAAAACGGAGCTATCAAACTGAATTTTTGTCAATGTGTGCATTCAACTGACAGAGTTAAACTCACGTGTGGATTCAGTGGTGTGCAAACCCTTTCTGTGCAGAATCCCAAAACCGTTATTTCCAGCCCAATGCCGGCATACGTACTAAACAGCAGGAAACTTCGTCTAAAACTCAGGAGAAACGTTTCCTTGAAACTGCTCTGCTGTGCGTTCGTTCACCTAAGAGAGTTGAATCTATGTTGAGATTCAGCGAGTCAGAAACACGTGTCTTCTAGGAGCTGCGTTGGGATATTCGCGAGTGAATGGGACCATAGGCTGTACAGAGAAATATCTGCTCCTAAAACCAAAAGGGTGCTATCTAACTGAATGGTTGTCAATGTGTGCATTCAACTGACAGAGTTAAACTCACGTTTGGATTCAGCGGTTTGCAAAGCCTTTCGGTGCAGAATCCCAAAACTGGTATTTCCAGCCCAATGCTGGCATCCGTACTAAACAGCAGGAAATTTCGTCTAAAACTCAGGAGAAACGTTTCCTTGAAACTGCTCTGCTGTGCGTTCGTTCACCTAAGAGAGTTGAATCTATGTTGAGATTCAGCGAGTCAGAAACACGTGTCTTCTAGGAGCTGCGTTGGGATATTCGCGAGTGAATGGGACCATAGGATGTACAGAGAAATATCTGCTTCTAAAACCAAAAGGGTGCTATCAAACTGAATGGTTGTCAATGTGTGCATTCAACTGACAGAGTTAAACTCACGTGTGGATTCAGCGGTTTGCAAACGCTTTCTGTGCAGAATCCCAAAACCGGTATTTCCAGCCCAATGCCGGCATCCGTACTAAACAGCAGGAAACTTCGTCTAAAACTCAGGAGAAACGTTTCCATGAAACTGCTCTGCTGTGCGTTCGTTCACCTAAGAGAGTTGAATCTATGTTGAGATTCAGCGAGTCAGAAACACGTTTCTTCTAGGAGCTGCGTTGGGATATTCCCGAGTGAATGGGACCATAGGCTGTACAGAGAAATATCTGCTTCTAAAACCAAAACGGAGCTATCTAACTGGATGGTTGTCAATGTGTGCATTCAACTGACAAAGTTAAACTCACGTGTGGATTCAGCGGTTTGCAAACCCTTTCTTTGCAGAATCCCAAAACCGGTATTTCCAGCCCAATGCCGGCATCCGTACTAAACAGCAGGAAACTTCGTCTAAAACTCAGGAGAAACGTTTCCTTAAAACTGCTCTGCTGTGCGTTCGTTCACCTAAGAGAGTTGAATCTATGTTGAGATTCAGCGAGTCAGAAACACGTTTCTTCTAGGAGCTGCGTTGGGATATTCCCGAGTGAATGGGACCATAGGCTGTACAGAGAAATATCCGCTTCTAAAACCAAAGCGGAGCTTTCTAACTGAATGGTTGTCAATGTGTGCATTCAACTGACAGAGTTAAACTCACGTGTGGTTTCAGCGGTTTGCAGACCGTTTCTGTGCAGAATCCCAAAACCGGTATTTCCAGCCCAATGCCGGCATACGTACTAAACAGCAGGAAACTTCGTCTAAAACTCAGGAGAAAAGTTTCCTTGAAACTGCTCTGCTGTGCGTTCATTCACCTACGAGAGTTGAATCTATGTTGAGATTCAGCGAGTCAGAAACACGTTTCTTCTAGGAGCTGCGTTGGGATATTCCCGAGTGAATGTGACCACAGGCTGTACAGAGAAATATCTGCTTCTAAAACCAAAACGGAGCTATCAAACTGAATTTTTGTCAATGTGTGCATTCAAATGACAGAGTTAAACTCACGTGTGGATTCAGCGGTGTGCAAACCCTTTCTGTGCAGAATCCCAAAACCGTTATTTCCAGCCCAATGCCGGCATACGTACTAAACAGCAGGAAACTTCGTCTAAAACTCAGGAGAAACGTTTCCTTGAAACTGCTCTGCTGTGCGTTCGTTCACCTAAGAGAGTTGAATCTATGTTGAGATTCAGCGAGTCAGAAACACGTGTCTTCTAGGAGCTGCGTTGGGATATTCGCGAGTGAATGGGACCATAGGCTGTACAGAGAAATATCTGCTCCTAAAACCAAAAGGGTGCTATCTAACTGAATGGTTGTCAATGTGTGCATTCAACTGACAGAGTTAAACTCACGTTTGGATTCAGCGGTTTGCAAAGCCTTTCGGTGCAGAATCCCAAAACCGGTATTTCCAGCCCAATGCTGGCATCCGTACTAAACAGCAGGAAGTTTCGTCTAAAACTCAGGAGAAACGTTTCCTTGAAACTGCTCTGCTGTGCGTTCGTTCACCTAAGAGAGTTCAATCTATGTTGAGATTCAGCGAGTCCGAAACACGTTTCTTCTAGGAGCTGCGTTGGGATATTCCCGAGTGAATGGGACCATAGGCTGTACAGAGAAATATCTGCTCCTAAAACCAAAAGGGTGCTATCTAACTGAATGGTTGTCAATGTGTGCTTTCAACTGACAGAGTTAAACTCACGTTTGGATTCAGCGGTTTACAAACCCTTTTTGTGCAGAATCCCAAAACCGGTAATTCCAGCTCAATGCCGGCATACGTACTAAACAGCAGGAAACTTCGTCTAAAACTCAGGAGAAACGTTTCCTTGAAACTGCTCTGCTGTGCGTTCGTTCACCTAAGAGAGTTGAATCTATGTTGAGATTCAGCGAGTCAGAAACACGTTTCTTCTAGGAGCTGCGTTGGGATATTCCCGAGTGAATGGGACCATAGGCTGTACAGAGAAATATCTGCTTCTAAAACCAAAACGGAGCTATCTAACTGGATGGTTGTCAATGTGTACATTCAACTGACAGAGTTAAACTCACGTGTGGATTCAGCGGTTTGCAAACCCTTTCTTTGTAGAATCCCAAAACCGGTATTTCCAGCCCAATGCCGGCATCCGTACTAAACAGCAGGAAACTTCGTCTAAAACTCAGGAGAAACGTTTCCTTGAAACTGCTCTGCTGTGCGTTCGTTCACCTAAGAGAGTTGAATCTATGTTGAGATTCAGCGAGTCAGAAACACGTTTCTTCTAGGAGCTGCGTTGGGATATTCCCGAGTGAATGGGACCATAGGCTGTACAGAGAAATATCCGCTTCTAAAACCAAAACGGAGCTTTCTAACTGAATGGTTGTCAATGTGTGCATTCAACTGACAGAGTTAAACTCACGTGTGCTTTCAGCGGTTTGCAGACCGTTTCTGTGCAGAATCCCAAAACCGGTATTTCCAGCCCAATGCCGGCATACGTACTAAACAGCAGGAAACTTCGTCTAAAACTCAGGAGAAAAGTTTCCTTGAAACTGCTCTGCTGTGCGTTCATTCACCTACGAGAGTTGAATCTATGTTGAGATTCAGCGAGTCAGAAACACGTTTCTTCTAGGAGCTGCGTTGGGATATTCCCGAGTGAATGTGACCACAGGCTGTACAGAGAAATATCTGCTTCTAAAACCAAAACGGAGCTATCAAACTGAATTTTTGTCAATGTGTGCATTCAACTGACAGAGTTAAACTCACGTGTGGATTCAGCGGTGTGCAAACCCTTTCTGTGCAGAATCCCAAAACCGTTATTTCCAGCCCAATGCCGGCATACGTACTAAACAGCAGGAAACTTCGTCTAAAACTCAGGAGAAACGTTTCCTTGAAACTGCTCTGCTGTGCGTTCGTTCACCTAAGAGAGTTGAATCTATATTGAGATTCAGCGAGTCAGAAACACCTGTCTTCTAGGAGCTGCGTTGGGATATTCGCGAGTGAATGGGACCATAGGCTGTACAGAGAAATATCTGCTCCTAAAACCAAAAGGGTGCTATCTAACTGAATGGTTGTCAATGTGTGCATTCAACTGACAGAGTTAAACTCACGTTTGGATTCAGCGGTTTACAAACCCTTTTTGTGCAGAATCCCAAAACCGGTAATTCCAGCTCACTGCCGGCATACGTACTAAACAGCAGGAAACTTCGTCTAAAACTCAGGAGAAACGCTTCTTTGAAACTGCTCTGCTGTGCGTTCGTTCACCTAAGAGAGTTGAATCTATGTTGAGATTCAGCGAGTCAGAAACACGTTTCTTCTAGGAGCTGCGTTGGGATATTCCCGAGTGAATGGGACCATAGGCTGTACAGAGAAATATCTGCTTCTAAAACCAAAAGGGTGCTATCAAACTGAATTTTTGTCAATGTGTGCATTCAACTGACAGAGTTAAACTCACGTGTGGATTCAGCGGTTTGCAAACCCTTTCTGTGCGGATCCCAAAACCGGTATTTCCAGCCCAATGCCGGCATACGTACTAAACAGCAGGAAACTTCGTCTAAAACTCAGGAGAAACGTTTCCTTGAAACTGCTCTGCTGTGCGTTCGTTCACCTAAGAGAGTTGAATCTATGTTGAGATTCAGCGAGTCAGAAACACGTTTCTTCTAGGAGCTGCGTTGGGATATTCCCGAGTGAATGGGACCATAGGCTGTACAGAGAAATATCTGTTTCTAAAACCAAAACGGAGCTATCAAACTGAATTTTTGTCAATGTGTGCATTCAACTGACAGAGTTAAACTCACGTGTGGATACAGCGGTTTGCAAACCCTTTCTGTGCAGAATCCCAAAACCGTTATTTCCAGCCCAATGCCGGCATACGTACTAAACAGCAGGAAACTTCGTCTAAAACTCAGGAGAAACGTTTCCTTGAAACTGCTCTGCTGTGCGTTCGTTCACCTAAGAGAGTTGAATCTATGTTGAGATTCAGCGAGTCAGAAACACGTGTCTTCTAGGAGCTGCGTTGGGATATTCGCGAGTGAATGGGACCATAGGCTGTACAGAGAAATATCTGCTACTAAAACCAAAAGGGTGCTATCTAACTGAATGGTTGTCAATGTGTGCATTCAACTGACAGAGTTAAACTCACATTTGGATTCAGCGGTTTGCAAAGCCTTTCGGTGCAGAATCCCAAAACCGGTATTTCCAGCCCAATGCTGTCATCCGAACTAAACAGCAGGAAATTTCGTCTAAAACTCAGGAGAAACGTTTCCTTGAAACTGCTCTGCTGTGCGTTCGTTCACCTAAGAGAGTTGAATCTATGTTGAGATTCAGCGAGTCAGAAACACGTTTCTTCTAGGAGCTGCGTTGGGATATTCCCGAGTGAATGGGACCATAGGCTGTACAGAGAAATATCTGCTCCTAAAACCAAAAGGGTGCTATCTAACTGAATGGTTGTCAATGTGTGCATTCAACTGACAGAGTTAAACTCACGTTTGGATTCAGCGGTTTACAAACCCTTTTTGTGCAGAATCCCAAAACCGGTAATTCCAGCTCACTGCCGGCATACGTACTAAACAGCAGGAAACTTCGTCTAAAACTCAGGAGAAACGTTTCCTTGAAACTGCTCTGCTGTGCGTTCGTTCACCTAAGAGAGTTGAATCTATGTTGAGATTCAGCGAGTCAGAAACACGTTTCTTCTAGGAGCTGCGTTGGGATATTCCCGAGTGAATGGGACCATAGGCTGTACAGAGAAATATCCGCTTCTAAAACCAAAGCGGAGCTTTCTAACTGAATGGTTGTCAATATGTGCATTCAACTGACAGAGTTAAACTCACGTGTGGTTTCAGCGGTTTGCAGACCGTTTCTGTGCAGAATCCCAAAACCGGTATTTCCAGCCCAATGCCGGCATACGTACTAAACAGCAGGAAACTTCGTCTAAAACTCAGGAGAAACGTTTCCTTGAAACTGCTCTGCTGTGCGTTCATTCACCTACGAGAGTTGAATCTATGTTGAGATTCAGAGAGTCAGAAACACGTTTCTTCTAGGAGCTGCGTTGGGATATTCCCGAGTGAATGTGACCATAGGCTGTACAGAGAAATATCTGCTTCTAAAACCAAAACGGAGCTATCAAACTGAATTTTTGTCAATGTGTGCATTCAACTGACAGAGTTAAACTCACGTGTGGATTCAGTGGTGTGCAAACCCTTTCTGTGCAGAATCCCAAAACCGTTATTTCCAGCCCAATGCCGGCATACGTACTAAACAGCAGGAAACTTCGTCTAAAACTCAGGAGAAACGTTTCCTTGAAACTGCTCTGCTGTGCGTTCGTTCACCTAAGAGAGTTGAATCTATGTTGAGATTCAGCGAGTCAGAAACACGTTTCTTCTAGGAGCTGCGTTGGGATATTCGCGAGTGAATGGGACCATAGGCTGTACAGAGAAATATCTGCTCCTAAAACCAAAAGGGTGCTATCTAACTGAATGGTTGTCAATGTGTGCATTCAACTGACAGAGTTAAACTCACGTTTGGATTCAGCGGTTTGCAAAGCCTTTCGGTGCAGAATCCCAAAACTGGTATTTCCAGCCCAATGCTGGCGTCCGTACTAAACAGCAGGAAATTTCGTCTAAAACTCAGGAGAAACGTTTCCTTGAAACTGCTCTGCTGTGCGTTCGTTCACCTAAGAGAGTTGAATCTATGTTGAGATTCAGCGAGTCAGAAACACGTGTCTTCTAGGAGCTGCGTTGGGATATTCGCGAGTGAATGGGACCATAGGATGTACAGAGAAATATCTGCTTCTAAAACCAAAAGGGTGCTATCAAACTGAATGGTTGTCAATGTGTGCATTCAACTGACAGAGTTAAACTCACGTGTGGATTCAGCGGTTTGCAAACGCTTTCTGTGCAGAATCCCAAAACCGGTATTTCCAGCCCAATGCCGACATCCGTACTAAACAGCAGGAAACTTCGTCTAAAACTCAGGAGAAACGTTTCCATGAAACTGCTCTGCTGTGCGTTCGTTCACCTAAGAGAGTTGAATCTATGTTGAGATTCAGCGAGTCAGAAACACGTTTCTTCTAGGAGCTGCGTTGGGATATTCCCGAGTGAATGGGACCATAGGCTGTACAGAGAAATATCTGCTTCTAAAACCAAAACGGAGCTATCTAACTGGATGGTTGTCAATGTGTGCATTCAACTGACAAAGTTAAACTCACGTGTGGATTCAGCGGTTTGCAAACCCTTTCTTTGCAGAATCCCAAAACCGGTATTTCCAGCCCAATGCCGGCATCCGTACTAAACAGCAGGAAACTTCGTCTAAAACTCAGGAGAAACGTTTCCTTAAAACTGCTCTGCTGTGCGTTCGTTCACCTAAGAGAGTTGAATCTATGTTGAGATTCAGCGAGTCAGAAACACGTTTCTTCTAGGAGCTGCGTTGGGATATTCCCGAGTGAATGGGACCATAGGCTGTACAGAGAAATATCCGCTTCTAAAACCAAAACGGAGCTTTCTAACTGAATGGTTGTCAATGTGTGCATTCAACTGACAGAGTTAAACTCACGTGTGGTTTCAGCGGTTTGCAGACCGTTTCTGTGCAGAATCCCAAAACCGGTATTTCCAGCCCAATGCCGGCATACGTACTAAACAGCAGGAAACTTCGTCTAAAACTCAGGAGAAAAGTTTCCTTGAAACTGCTCTGCTGTGCGTTCATTCACCTACGAGAGTTGAATCTATGTTGAGATTCAGCGAGTCAGAAACACGTTTCTTCTAGGAGCTGCGTTGGGATATTCCCGAGTGAATGTGACCACAGGCTGTACAGAGAAATATCTGCTTCTAAAACCAAAACGGAGCTATCAAACTGAATTTTTGTCAATGTGTGCATTCAACTGACAGAGTTAAACTCACGTGTGGATTCAGCGGTGTGCAAACCCTTTCTGTGCAGAATCCCAAAACCGTTATTTCCAGCCCAATGCCGGCATACGTACTAAACAGCAGGAAACTTCGTCTAAAACTCAGGAGAAACGTTTCCTTGAAACTGCTCTGCTGTGCGTTCGTTCACCTAAGAGAGTTGAATCTATGTTGAGATTCAGCGGGTCAGAAACACGTGTCTTCTAGGAGCTGCGTTGGGATATTCGCGAGTGAATGGGACCATAGGCTGTACAGAGAAATATCTGCTACTAAAACCAAAAGGGTGCTATCTAACTGAATGGTTGTCAATGTGTGCATTCAACTGACAGAGTTAAACTCACATTTGGATTCAGCGGTTTGCAAAGCCTTTCGGTGCAGAATCCCAAAACCGGTATTTCCAGCCCAATGCTGTCATCCGAACTAAACAGCAGGAAATTTCGTCTAAAACTCAGGAGAAACGTTTCCTTGAAACTGCTCTGCTGTGCGTTCGTTCACCTAAGAGAGTTGAATCTATGTTGAGATTCAGCGAGTCAGAAACACGTTTCTTCTAGGAGCTGCGTTGGGATATTCCCGAGTGAATGGGACCATAGGCTGTACAGAGAAATATCTGCTCCTAAAACCAAAAGGGTGCTATCTAACTGAATGGTTGTCAATGTGTGCATTCAACTGACAGAGTTAAACTCACGTTTGGATTCAGCGGTTTACAAACCCTTTTTGTGCAGAATCCCAAAACCGGTAATTCCAGCTCACTGCCGGCATACGTACTAAACAGCAGGAAACTTCGTCTAAAACTCAGGAGAAACGTTTCCTTGAAACTGCTCTGCTGTGCATTCGTTCACCTAAGAGAGTTGAATCTATGTTGAGATTCAGCGAGTCAGAAACACGTTTCTTCTAGGAGCTGCGTTGGGATATTCCCGAGTGAATGGGACCATAGGCTGTACAGAGAAATATCCGCTTCTAAAACCAAAGCGGAGCTTTCTAACTGAATGGTTGTCAATATGTGCATTCAACTGACAGAGTTAAACTCACGTGTGGTTTCAGCGGTTTGCAGACCGTTTCTGTGCAGAATCCCAAAACCGGTATTTCCAGCCCAATGCCGGCATACGTACTAAACAGCAGGAAACTTCGTCTAAAACTCAGGAGAAACGTTTCCTTGAAACTGCTCTGCTGTGCGTTCATTCACCTACGAGAGTTGAATCTATGTTGAGATTCAGAGAGTCAGAAACACGTTTCTTCTAGGAGCTGCGTTGGGATATTCCCGAGTGAATGTGACCATAGGCTGTACAGAGAAATATCTGCTTCTAAAACCAAAACGGAGCTATCAAACTGAATTTTTGTCAATGTGTGCATTCAACTGACAGAGTTAAACTCACGTGTGGATTCAGTGGTGTGCAAACCCTTTCTGTGCAGAATCCCAAAACCGTTATTTCCAGCCCAATGCCGGCATACGTACTAAACAGCAGGAAACTTCGTCTAAAACTCAGGAGAAACGTTTCCTTGAAACTGCTCTGCTGTGCGTTCGTTCACCTAAGAGAGTTGAATCTATGTTGAGATTCAGCGAGTCAGAAACACGTGTCTTCTAGGAGCTGCGTTGGGATATTCGCGAGTGAATGGGACCATAGGCTGTACAGAGAAATATCTGCTCCTAAAACCAAAAGGGTGCTATCTAACTGAATGGTTGTCAATGTGTGCATTCAACTGACAGAGTTAAACTCACGTTTGGATTCAGCGGTTTGCAAAGCCTTTCGGTGCAGAATCCCAAAACTGGTATTTCCAGCCCAATGCTGGCATCCGTACTAAACAGCAGGAAATTTCGTCTAAAACTCAGGAGAAACGTTTCCTTGAAACTGCTCTGATGTGCGTTCGTTCACCTAAGAGAGTTGAATCTATGTTGAGATTCAGCGAGTCAGAAACACGTGTCTTCTAGGAGCTGCGTTGGGATATTCGCGAGTGAATGGGACCATAGGATGTACAGAGAAATATCTGCTTCTAAAACCAAAAGGGTGCTATCAAACTGAATGGTTGTCAATGTGTGCATTCAACTGACAGAGTTAAACTCACGTGTGGATTCAGCGGTTTGCAAACGCTTTCTGTGCAGAATCCCAAAACCGGTATTTCCAGCCCAATGCCGGCATCCGTACTAAACAGCAGGAAACTTCGTCTAAAACTCAGGAGAAACGTTTCCATGAAACTGCTCTGCTGTGCGTTCGTTCACCTAAGAGAGTTGAATCTATGTTGAGATTCAGCGAGTCAGAAACACGTTTCTTCTAGGAGCTGCGTTGGGATATTCCCGAGTGAATGGGACCATAGGCTGTACAGAGAAATATCTGCTTCTAAAACCAAAACGGAGCTATCTAACTGGATGGTTGTCAATGTGTGCATTCAACTGACAAAGTTAAACTCACGTGTGGATTCAGCGGTTTGCAAACCCTTTCTTTGCAGAATCCCAAAACCGGTATTTCCAGCCCAATGCTGGCATCCGTACTAAACAGCAGGAAACTTCGTCTAAAACTCAGGAGAAACGTTTCCTTAAAACTGCTCTGCTGTGCGTTCGTTCACCTAAGAGAGTTGAATCTATGTTGAGATTCAGCGAGTCAGAAACACGTTTCTTCTAGGAGCTGCGTTGGAATATTCCCGAGTGAATGGGACCATAGGCTGTACAGAGAAATATCCGCTTCTAAAACCAAAACGGAGCTTTCTAACTGAATGGTTGTCAATGTGTGCATTCAACTGACAGAGTTAAACTCACGTGTGGTTTCAGCGGTTTGCAGACCGTTTCTGTGCAGAATCCCAAAACCGGTATTTCCAGCCCAATGCCGGCATACGTACTAAACAGCAGGAAACTTCGTCTAAAACTCAGGAGAAAAGTTTCCTTGAAACTGCTCTGCTGTGCGTTCATTCACCTACGAGAGTTGAATCTATGTTGAGATTCAGCGAGTCAGAAACACGTTTCTTCTAGGAGCTGCGTTGGGATATTCCCGAGTGAATGTGACCACAGGCTGTACAGAGAAATATCTGCTTCTAAAACCAAAACGGAGCTATCAAACTGAATTTTTGTCAATGTGTGCATTCAACTGACAGAGTTAAACTCACGTGTGGATTCAGCGGTGTGCAAACCCTTTCTGTGCAGAATCCCAAAACCGTTATTTCCAGCCCAATGCCGGCATACGTACTAAACAGCAGGAAACTTCGTCTAAAACTCAGGAGAAACGTTTCCTTGAAACTGCTCTGCTGTGCGTTCGTTCACCTAAGAGAGTTGAATCTATGTTGAGATTCAGCGAGTCAGAAACACGTGTCTTCTAGGAGCTGCGTTGGGATATTCGCGAGTGAATGGGACCATAGGCTGTACAGAGAAATATCTGCTACTAAAACCAAAAGGGTGCTATCTAACTGAATGGTTGTCAATGTGTGCATTCAACTGACAGAGTTAAACTCACATTTGGATTCAGCGGTTTGCAAAGCCTTTCGGTGCAGAATCCCAAAACCGGTATTTCCAGCCCAATGCTGTCATCCGAACTAAACAGCAGGAAATTTCGTCTAAAACTCAGGAGAAACGTTTCCTTGAAACTGCTCTGCTGTGCGTTCGTTCACCTAAGAGAGTTGAATCTATGTTGAGATTCAGCGAGTCAGAAACACGTTTCTTCTAGGAGCTGCGTTGGGATATTCCCGAGTGAATGGGACCATAGGCTGTACAGAGAAATATCTGCTCCTAAAACCAAAAGGGTGCTATCTAACTGAATGGTTGTCAATGTGTGCATTCAACTGACAGAGTTAAACTCACGTTTGGATTCAGCGGTTTACAAACCCTTTTTGTGCAGAATCCCAAAACCGGTAATTCCAGCTCACTGCCGGCATACGTACTAAACAGCAGGAAACTTCGTCTAAAACTCAGGAGAAACGTTTCCTTGAAACTGCTCTGCTGTGCGTTCGTTCACCTAAGAGAGTTGAATCTATGTTGAGATTCAGCGAGTCAGAAACACGTTTCTTCTAGGATCTGCGTTGGGATATTCCCGAGTGAATGGGACCATAGGCTGTACAGAGAAATATCCGCTTCTAAAACCAAAGCGGAGCTTTCTAACTGAATGGTTGTCAATATGTGCATTCAACTGACAGAGTTAAACTCACGTGTGGTTTCAGCGGTTTGCAGACCGTTTCTGTGCAGAATCCCAAAACCGGTATTTCCAGCCCAATGCCGGCATACGTACTAAACAGCAGGAAACTTCGTCTAAAACTCAGGAGAAACGTTTCCTTGAAACTGCTCTGCTGTGCGTTCATTCACCTACGAGAGTTGAATCTATGTTGAGATTCAGAGAGTCAGAAACACGTTTCTTCTAGGAGCTGCGTTGGGATATTCCCGAGTGAATGTGACCATAGGCTGTACAGAGAAATATCTGCTTCTAAAACCAAAACGGAGCTATCAAACTGAATTTTTGTCAATGTGTGCATTCAACTGACAGAGTTAAACTCACGTGTGGATTCAGTGGTGTGCAAACCCTTTCTGTGCAGAATCCCAAAACCGTTATTTCCAGCCCAATGCCGGCATACGTACTAAACAGCAGGAAACTTCGTCTAAAACTCAGGAGAAACGTTTCCTTGAAACTGCTCTGCTGTGCGTTCGTTCACCTAAGAGAGTTGAATCTATGTTGAGATTCAGCGAGTCAGAAACACGTGTCTTCTAGGAGCTGCGTTGGGATATTCGCGAGTGAATGGGACCATAGGCTGTACAGAGAAATATCTGCTCCTAAAACCAAAAGGGTGCTATCTAACTGAATGGTTGTCAATGTGTGCATTCAACTGACAGAGTTAAACTCACGTTTGGATTCAGCGGTTTGCAAAGCCTTTCGGTGCAGAATCCCAAAACTGGTATTTCCAGCCCAATGCTGGCATCCGTACTAAACAGCAGGAAATTTCGTCTAAAACTCAGGAGAAACGTTTCCTTGAAACTGCTCTGCTGTGCGTTCGTTCACCTAAGAGAGTTGAATCTATGTTGAGATTCAGCGAGTCAGAAACACGTGTCTTCTAGGAGCTGCGTTGGGATATTCGCGAGTGAATGGGACCATAGGATGTACAGAGAAATATCTGCTTCTAAAACCAAAAGGGTGCTATCAAACTGAATGGTTGTCAATGTGTGCATTCAACTGACAGAGTTAAACTCACGTGTGGATTCAGCGGTTTGCAAACGCTTTCTGTGCAGAATCCCAAAACCGGTATTTCCAGCCCAATGCCGGCATCCGTACTAAACAGCAGGAAACTTCGTCTAAAACTCAGGAGAAACGTTTCCATGAAACTGCTCTGCTGTGCGTTCGTTCACCTAAGAGAGTTGAATCTATGTTGAGATTCAGCGAGTAAGAAACACGTTTCTTCTAGGAGCTGCGTTGGGATATTCCCGAGTGAATGGGACCATAGGCTGTACAGAGAAATATCTGCTTCTAAAACCAAAACGGAGCTATCTAACTGGATGGTTGTCAATGTGTGCATTCAACTGACAAAGTTAAACTCACGTGTGGATTCAGCGGTTTGCAAACCCTTTCTTTGCAGAATCCCAAAACCGGTATTTCCAGCCCAATGCCGGCATCCGTACTAAACAGCAGGAAACTTCGTCTAAAACTCAGGAGAAACGTTTCCTTAAAACTGCTCTGCTGTGCGTTCGTTCACCTAAGAGAGTTGAATCTATGTTGAGATTCAGCGAGTCAGAAACACGTTTCTTCTAGGAGCTGCGTTGGGATATTCCCGAGTGAATGGGACCATAGGCTGTACAGAGAAATATCCGCTTCTAAAACCAAAGCGGAGCTTTCTAACTGAATGGTTGTCAATGTGTGCATTCAACTGACAGAGTTAAACTCACGTGTGGTTTCAGCGGTTTGCAGACCGTTTCTGTGCAGAATCCCAAAACCGGTATTTCCAGCCCAATGCCGGCATACGTACTAAACAGCAGGAAACTTCGTCTAAAACTCAGGAGAAACGTTTCCTTGAAACTGCTCTGCTGTGCGTTCATTCACCTACGAGAGTTGAATCTATGTTGAGATTCAGCGAGTCAGAAACACGTTTCTTCTAGGAGCTGCGTTGGGATATTCCCGAGTGAATGTGACCACAGGCTGTACAGAGAAATATCTGCTTCTAAAACCAAAACGGAGCTATCAAACTGAATTTTTGTCAATGTGTGCATTCAACTGACAGAGTTAAACTCACGTGTGGATTCAGCGGTGTGCAAACCCTTTCTGTGCAGAATCCCAAAACCGTTATTTCCAGCCCAATGCCGGCATACGTACTAAACAGCAGGAAACTTCGTCTAAAACTCAGGAGAAACGTTTCCTTGAAACTGCTCTGCTGTGCGTTCGTTCACCTAAGAGAGTTGAATCTATGTTGAGATTCAGCGAGTCAGAAACACGTGTCTTCTAGGAGCTGCGTTGGGATATTCGCGAGTGAATGGGACCATAGGCTGTACAGAGAAATATCTGCTCCTAAAACCAAAAGGGTGCTATCTAACTGAATGGTTGTCAATGTGTGCATTCAACTGACAGAGTTAAACTCACGTTTGGATTCAGCGGTTTGCAAAGCCTTTCGGTGCAGAATCCCAAAACCGGTATTTCCAGCCCAATGCTGGCATCCGTACTAAACAGCAGGAAGTTTCGTCTAAAACTCAGGAGAAACGTTTCCTTGAAACTGCTCTGCTGTGCGTTCGTTCACCTAAGAGAGTTCAATCTATGTTGAGATTCAGCGAGTCCGAAACACGTTTCTTCTAGGAGCTGCGTTGGGATATTCCCGAGTGAATGGGACCATAGGCTGTACAGAGAAATATCTGCTCCTAAAACCAAAAGGGTGCTATCTAACTGAATGGTTGTCAATGTGTGCTTTCAACTGACAGAGTTAAACTCACGTTTGGATTCAGCGGTTTACAAACCCTTTTTGTGCAGAATCCCAAAACCGGTAATTCCAGCTCAATGCCGGCATACGTACTAAACAGCAGGAAACTTCGTCTAAAACTCAGGAGAAACGTTTCCTTGAAACTGCTCTGCTGTGCGTTCGTTCACCTAAGAGAGTTGAATCTATGTTGAGATTCAGCGAGTCAGAAACACGTGTCTTCTAGGAGCTGCGTTGGGATATTCGCGAGTGAATGGGACCATAGGCTGTACAGAGAAATATCTGCTCCTAAAACCAAAAGGGTGCTATCTAACTGAATGGTTGTCAATGTGTGCATTCAACTGACAGAGTTAAACTCACGTTTGGATTCAGCGGTTTGCAAAGCCTTTCGGTGCAGAATCCCAAAACCGGTATTTCCAGCCCAATGCCGGCATCCGTACTAAACAGCAGGAAACTTCGTCTAAAACTCAGGAGAAACGTTTCCTTAAAACTGCTCTGCTGTGCGTTCGTTCACCTAAGAGAGTTGAATCTATGTTGAGATTCAGCGAGTCAGAAACACGTTTCTTCTAGGAGCTGCGTTGGGATATTCCCGAGTGAATGGGACCATAGGCTGTACAGAGAAATATCCGCTTCTAAAACCAAAGCGGAGCTTTCTAACTGAATGGTTGTCAATGTGTGCATTCAACTGACAGAGTTAAACTCACGTGTGGTTTCAGCGGTTTGCAGACCGTTTCTGTGCAGAATCCCAAAACCGGTATTTCCAGCCCAATGCCGGCATACGTACTAAACAGCAGGAAACTTCGTCTAAAACTCAGGAGAAAAGTTTCCTTGAAACTGCTCTGCTGTGCGTTCATTCACCTACGAGAGTTGAATCTATGTTGAGATTCAGCGAGTCAGAAACACGTTTCTTCTAGGAGCTGCGTTGGGATATTCCCGAGTGAATGTGACCACAGGCTGTACAGAGAAATATCTGCTTCTAAAACCAAAACGGAGCTATCAAACTGAATTTTTGTCAATGTGTGCATTCAACTGACAGAGTTAAACTCACGTGTGGATTCAGCGGTGTGCAAACCCTTTCTGTGCAGAATCCCAAAACCGTTATTTCCAGCCCAATGCCGGCATACGTACTAAACAGCAGGAAACTTCGTCTAAAACTCAGGAGAAACGTTTCCTTGAAACTGCTCTGCTGTGCGTTCGTTCACCTAAGAGAGTTGAATCTATGTTGAGATTCAGCGAGTCAGAAACACGTGTCTTCTAGGAGCTGCGTTGGGATATTCGCGAGTGAATGGGACCATAGGCTGTACAGAGAAATATCTGCTCCTAAAACCAAAAGGGTGCTATCTAACTGAATGGTTGTCAATGTGTGCATTCAACTGACAGAGTTAAACTCACGTTTGGATTCAGCGGTTTGCAAAGCCTTTCGGTGCAGAATCCCAAAACCGGTATTTCCAGCCCAATGCTGGCATCCGTACTAAACAGCAGGAAGTTTCGTCTAAAACTCAGGAGAAACGTTTCCTTGAAACTGCTCTGCTGTGCGTTCGTTCACCTAAGAGAGTTCAATCTATGTTGAGATTCAGCGAGTCCGAAACACGTTTCTTCTAGGAGCTGCGTTGGGATATTCCCGAGTGAATGGGACCATAGGCTGTACAGAGAAATATCTGCTCCTAAAACCAAAAGGGTGCTATCTAACTGAATGGTTGTCAATGTGTGCTTTCAACTGACAGAGTTAAACTCACGTTTGGATTCAGCGGTTTACAAACCCTTTTTGTGCAGAATCCCAAAACCGGTAATTCCAGCTCAATGCCGGCATACGTACTAAACAGCAGGAAACTTCGTCTAAAACTCAGGAGAAACGTTTCCTTGAAACTGCTCTGCTGTGCGTTCGTTCACCTAAGAGAGTTGAATCTATGTTGAGATTCAGCGAGTCAGAAACACGTGTCTTCTAGGAGCTGCGTTGGGATATTCGCGAGTGAATGGGACCATAGGCTGTACAGAGAAATATCTGCTCCTAAAACCAAAAGGGTGCTATCTAACTGAATGGTTGTCAATGTGTGCATTCAACTGACAGAGTTAAACTCACGTTTGGATTCAGCGGTTTGCAAAGCCTTTCGGTGCAGAATCCCAAAACTGGTATTTCCAGCCCAATGCTGGCATCCGTACTAAACAGCAGGAAATTTCGTCTAAAACTCAGGAGAAACGTTTCCTTGAAACTGCTCTGCTGTGCGTTCGTTCACCTAAGAGAGTTGAATCTATGTTGAGATTCAGCGAGTCAGAAACACGTGTCTTCTAGGAGCTGCGTTGGGATATTCGCGAGTGAATGGGACCATAGGATGTACAGAGAAATATCTGCTTCTAAAACCAAAAGGGTGCTATCAAACTGAATGGTTGTCAATGTGTGCATTCAACTGACAGAGTTAAACTCACGTGTGGATTCAGCGGTTTGCAAACGCTTTCTGTGCAGAATCCCAAAACCGGTATTTCCAGCCCAATGCCGGCATCCGTACTAAACAGCAGGAAACTTCGTCTAAAACTCAGGAGAAACGTTTCCATGAAACTGCTCTGCTGTGCGTTCGTTCACCTAAGAGAGTTGAATCTATGTTGAGATTCAGCGAGTCAGAAACACGTTTCTTCTAGGAGCTGCGTTGGGATATTCCCGAGTGAATGGGACCATAGGCTGTACAGAGAAATATCTGCTTCTAAAACCAAAACGGAGCTATCTAACTGGATGGTTGTCAATGTGTGCATTCAACTGACAAAGTTAAACTCACGTGTGGATTCAGCGGTTTGCAAACCCTTTCTTTGCAGAATCCCAAAACCGGTATTTCCAGCCCAATGCCGGCATCCGTACTAAACAGCAGGAAACTTCGTCTAAAACTCAGGAGAAACGTTTCCTTAAAACTGCTCTGCTGTGCGTTCGTTCACCTAAGAGAGTTGAATCTATGTTGAGATTCAGCGAGTCAGAAACACGTTTCTTCTAGGAGCTGCGTTGGAATATTCCCGAGTGAATGGGACCATAGGCTGTACAGAGAAATATCCGCTTCTAAAACCAAAACGGAGCTTTCTAACTGAATGGTTGTCAATGTGTGCATTCAACTGACAGAGTTAAACTCACGTGTGGTTTCAGCGGTTTGCAGACCGTTTCTGTGCAGAATCCCAAAACCGGTATTTCCAGCCCAATGCCGGCATACGTACTAAACAGCAGGAAACTTCGTCTAAAACTCAGGAGAAAAGTTTCCTTGAAACTGCTCTGCTGTGCGTTCATTCACCTACGAGAGTTGAATCTATGTTGAGATTCAGCGAGTCAGAAACACGTTTCTTCTAGGAGCTGCGTTGGGATATTCCCGAGTGAATGTGACCACAGGCTGTACAGAGAAATATCTGCTTCTAAAACCAAAACGGAGCTATCAAACTGAATTTTTGTCAATGTGTGCATTCAACTGACAGAGTTAAACTCACGTGTGGATTCAGCGGTGTGCAAACCCTTTCTGTGCAGAATCCCAAAACCGTTATTTCCAGCCCAATGCCGGCATACGTACTAAACAGCAGGAAACTTCGTCTAAAACTCAGGAGAAACGTTTCCTTGAAACTGCTCTGCTGTGCGTTCGTTCACCTAAGAGAGTTGAATCTATGTTGAGATTCAGCGAGTCAGAAACACGTGTCTTCTAGGAGCTGCGTTGGGATATTCGCGAGTGAATGGGACCATAGGCTGTACAGAGAAATATCTGCTACTAAAACCAAAAGGGTGCTATCTAACTGAATGGTTGTCAATGTGTGCATTCAACTGACAGAGTTAAACTCACATTTGGATTCAGCGGTTTGCAAAGCCTTTCGGTGCAGAATCCCAAAACCGGTATTTCCAGCCCAATGCTGTCATCCGAACTAAACAGCAGGAAATTTCGTCTAAAACTCAGGAGAAACGTTTCCTTGAAACTGCTCTGCTGTGCGTTCGTTCACCTAAGAGAGTTGAATCTATGTTGAGATTCAGCGAGTCAGAAACACGTTTCTTCTAGGAGCTGCGTTGGGATATTCCCGAGTGAATGGGACCATAGGCTGTACAGAGAAATATCTGCTCCTAAAACCAAAAGGGTGCTATCTAACTGAATGGTTGTCAATGTGTGCATTCAACTGACAGAGTTAAACTCACGTTTGGATTCAGCGGTTTACAAACCCTTTTTGTGCAGAATCCCAAAACCGGTAATTCCAGCTCACTGCCGGCATACGTACTAAACAGCAGGAAACTTCGTCTAAAACTCAGGAGAAACGTTTCCTTGAAACTGCTCTGCTGTGCGTTCGTTCACCTAAGAGAGTTGAATCTATGTTGAGATTCAGCGAGTCAGAAACACGTTTCTTCTAGGAGCTGCGTTGGGATATTCCCGAGTGAATGGGACCATAGGCTGTACAGAGAAATATCCGCTTCTAAAACCAAAGCGGAGCTTTCTAACTGAATGGTTGTCAATGTGTGCATTCAACTGACAGAGTTAAACTCACGTGTGGTTTCAGCGGTTTGCAGACCGTTTCTGTGCAGAATCCCAAAACCGGTATTTCCAGCCCAATGCCGGCATACGTACTAAACAGCAGGAAACTTCGTCTAAAACTCAGGAGAAACGTTTCCTTGAAACTGCTCTGCTGTGCGTTCATTCACCTACGAGAGTTGAATCTATGTTGAGATTCAGAGAGTCAGAAACACGTTTCTTCTAGGAGCTGCGTTGGGATATTCCCGAGTGAATGTGACCATAGGCTGTACAGAGAAATATCTGCTTCTAAAACCAAAACGGAGCTATCAAACTGAATTTTTGTCAATGTGTGCATTCAACTGACAGAGTTAAACTCACGTGTGGATTCAGTGGTGTGCAAACCCTTTCTGTGCAGAATCCCAAAACCGTTATTTCCAGCCCAATGCCGGCATACGTACTAAACAGCAGGAAACTTCGTCTAAAACTCAGGAGAAACGTTTCCTTGAAACTGCTCTGCTGTGCCTTCGTTCACCTAAGAGAGTTGAATCTATGTTGAGATTCAGCGAGTCAGAAACACGTGTCTTCTAGGAGCTGCGTTGGGATATTCGCGAGTGAATGGGACCATAGGCTGTACAGAGAAATATCTGCTCCTAAAACCAAAAGGGTGCTATCTAACTGAATGGTTGTCAATGTGTGCATTCAACTGACAGAGTTAAACTCACGTTTGGATTCAGCGGTTTGCAAAGCCTTTCGGTGCAGAATCCCAAAACTGGTATTTCCAGCCCAATGCTGGCATCCGTACTAAACAGCAGGAAATTTCGTCTAAAACTCAGGAGAAACGTTTCCTTGAAACTGCTCTGCTGTGCGTTCGTTCACCTAAGAGAGTTGAATCTATGTTGAGATTCAGCGAGTCAGAAACACGTGTCTTCTAGGAGCTGCGTTGGGATATTCGCGAGTGAATGGGACCATAGGATGTACAGAGAAATATCTGCTTCTAAAACCAAAAGGGTGCTATCAAACTGAATGGTTGTCAATGTGTGCATTCAACTGACAGAGTTAAACTCACGTGTGGATTCAGCGGTTTGCAAACGCTTTCTGTGCAGAATCCCAAAACCGGTATTTCCAGCCCAATGCCGGCATCCGTACTAAACAGCAGGAAACTTCGTCTAAAACTCAGGAGAAACGTTTCCATGAAACTGCTCTGCTGTGCGTTCGTTCACCTAAGAGAGTTGAATCTATGTTGAGATTCAGCGAGTCAGAAACACGTTTCTTCTAGGAGCTGCGTTGGGATATTCCCGAGTGAATGGGACCATAGGCTGTACAGAGAAATATCTGCTTCTAAAACCAAAACGGAGCTATCTAACTGGATGGTTGTCAATGTGTGCATTCAACTGACAAAGTTAAACTCACGTGTGGATTCAGCGGTTTGCAAACCCTTTCTTTGCAGAATCCCAAAACCGGTATTTCCAGCCCAATGCCGGCATCCGTACTAAACAGCAGGAAACTTCGTCTAAAACTCAGGAGAAACGTTTCCTTAAAACTGCTCTGCTGTGCGTTCGTTCACCTAAGAGAGTTGAATCTATGTTGAGATTCAGCGAGTCAGAAACACGTTTCTTCTAGGAGCTGCGTTGGGATATTCCCGAGTGAATGGGACCATAGGCTGTACAGAGAAATATCCGCTTCTAAAACCAAAGCGGAGCTTTCTAACTGAATGGTTGTCAATGTGTGCATTCAACTGACAGAGTTAAACTCACGTGTGGTTTCAGCGGTTTGCAGACCGTTTCTGTGCAGAATCCCAAAACCGGTATTTCCAGCCCAATGCCGGCATACGTACTAAACAGCAGGAAACTTCGTCTAAAACTCAGGAGAAAAGTTTCCTTGAAACTGCTCTGCTGTGCGTTCATTCACCTACGAGAGTTGAATCTATGTTGAGATTCAGCGAGTCAGAAACACGTTTCTTCTAGGAGCTGCGTTGGGATATTCCCGAGTGAATGTGACCACAGGCTGTACAGAGAAATATCTGCTTCTAAAACCAAAACGGAGCTATCAAACTGAATTTTTGTCAATGTGTGCATTCAACTGACAGAGTTAAACTCACGTGTGGATTCAGCGGTGTGCAAACCCTTTCTGTGCAGAATCCCAAAACCGTTATTTCCAGCCCAATGCCGGCATACGTACTAAACAGCAGGAAACTTCGTCTAAAACTCAGGAGAAACGTTTCCTTGAAACTGCTCTGCTGTGCGTTCGTTCACCTAAGAGAGTTGAATCTATGTTGAGATTCAGCGAGTCAGAAACACGTGTCTTCTAGGAGCTGCGTTGGGATATTCGCGAGTGAATGGGACCATAGGCTGTACAGAGAAATATCTGCTCCTAAAACCAAAAGGGTGCTATCTAACTGAATGGTTGTCAATGTGTGCATTCAACTGACAGAGTTAAACTCACGTTTGGATTCAGCGGTTTGCAAAGCCTTTCGGTGCAGAATCCCAAAACCGGTATTTCCAGCCCAATGCTGGCATCCGTACTAAACAGCAGGAAGTTTCGTCTAAAACTCAGGAGAAACGTTTCCTTGAAACTGCTCTGCTGTGCGTTCGTTCACCTAAGAGAGTTCAATCTATGTTGAGATTCAGCGAGTCCGAAACACGTTTCTTCTAGGAGCTGCGTTGGGATATTCCCGAGTGAATGGGACCATAGGCTGTACAGAGAAATATCTGCTCCTAAAACCAAAAGGGTGCTATCTAACTGAATGGTTGTCAATGTGTGCTTTCAACTGACAGAGTTAAACTCACGTTTGGATTCAGCGGTTTACAAACCCTTTTTGTGCAGAATCCCAAAACCGGTAATTCCAGCTCAATGCCGGCATACGTACTAAACAGCAGGAAACTTCGTCTAAAACTCAGGAGAAACGTTTCCTTGAAACTGCTCTGCTGTGCGTTCGTTCACCTAAGAGAGTTGAATCTATGTTGAGATTCAGCGAGTCAGAAACACGTTTCTTCTAGGAGCTGCGTTGGGATATTCCCGAGTGAATGGGACCATAGGCTGTACAGAGAAATATCTGCTTCTAAAACCAAAAGGGTGCTATCAAACTGAATGGTTGTCAATGTGTGCATTCAACTGACAGAGTTAAACTCACGTGAGGATTCAGCGGTTTGCAAACGCTTTCTGTGCAGAATCCCAAAACCGGTATTTCCAGCCCAATGCCGGCATACGTACTAAACAGCAGGAAACTTCGTCTAAAACTCAGGAGAAAAGTTTCCTTGAAACTGCTCTGCTGTGCGTTCATTCACCTACGAGTGTTGAATCTATGTTGAGATTCAGCGAGTCAGAAACACGTTTCTTCTAGGAGCTGCGTTGGGATATTCCCGAGTGAATGTGACCACAGGCTGTACAGAGAAATATCTGCTTCTAAAACCAAAACGGAGCTATCAAACTGAATTTTTGTCAATGTGTGCATTCAACTGACAGAGTTAAACTCACGTGTGGATTCAGCGGTGTGCAAACCCTTTCTGTGCAGAATCCCAAAACCGTTATTTCCAGCCCAATGCCGGCATACGTACTAAACAGCAGGAAACTTCGTCTAAAACTCAGGAGAAACGTTTCCTTGAAACTGCTCTGCTGTGCGTTCGTTCACCTAAGAGAGTTGAATCTATATTGAGATTCAGCGAGTCAGAAACACCTGTCTTCTAGGAGCTGCGTTGGGATATTCGCGAGTGAATGGGACCATAGGCTGTACAGAGAAATATCTGCTCCTAAAACCAAAAGGGTGCTATCTAACTGAATGGTTGTCAATGTGTGCATTCAACTGACAGAGTTAAACTCACATTTGGATTCAGCGGTTTGCAAAGCCTTTCGTTGCAGAATCCCAAAACCGGTATTTCCAGCCCAATGCTGGCATCCGTACTAAACAGCAGGAAATTTCGTCTAAAACTCAGGAGAAACGTTTCCTTGAAACTGCTCTGCTGTGCGTTCGTTCACCTAAGAGAGTTGAATCTATGTTGAGATTCAGCGAGTCAGAAACACGTTTCTTCTAGGAGCTGCGTTGGGATATTCCTGAGTGAATGGGACCATAGGCTGTACAGAGAAATATCTGCTCCTAAAACCAAAAGGGTGCTATCTAACTGAATGGTTGTCAATGTGTGCATTCAACTGACAGAGTTAAACTCACGTTTGGATTCAGCGGTTTACAAACCATTTTTGTGCAGAATCCCAAAACCGGTAATTCCAGCTCACTGCCGGCATACGTACTAAACAGCAGGAAACTTCGTCTAAAACTCAGGAGAAACGTTTCCTTGAAACTGCTCTGCTGTGCGTTCGTTCACCTAAGAGAGTTGAATCTATGTTGAGATTCAGCGAGTCAGAAACACGTTTCTTCTAGGAGCTGCGTTGGGATATTCCCGAGTGAATGGGACCATAGGCTGTACAGAGAAATATCTGCTTCTAAAACCAAATGGGTGCTATCAAACTGAATTTTTGTCAATGTGTGCATTCAACTGACAGAGTTAAACTCACGTGTGGATTCATTGGTGTGCAAACCCTTTCTGTGCAGAATCCCAAAACCGTTATTTCCAGCCCAATGCCGGCATACGTACTAAACAGCAGGAAACTTCGTCTAAAACTCAGGAGAAACGTTTCCTTGAAACTGCTCTGCTGTGCGTTCGTTCACCTAAGAGAGTTGAATCTATGTTGAGATTCAGCGAGTCAGAAACACGTGTCTTCTAGGAGCTGCGTTGGGATATTCGTGAGTGATTGGGACCATAGGCTGTACAGAGAAATATCTGCTCCTAAAACCAAAAGGGTGCTATCTAACTGAATGGTTGTCAATGTGTGCATTCAACTGACAGAGTTAAACTCACATTTGGATTCAGCGGTTTGCAAAGCCTTTCGGTGCAGAATCCCAAAACCGGTATTTCCAGCCCAATGCTGACATCCGTACTAAACAGCAGGAAATTTCGTCTAAAACTCAGGAGAAACGTTTCCTTGAAACTGCTCTGCTGTGCGTTCGTTCACCTAAGAGAGTTGAATCTATGTTGAGATTCAGCGAGTCAGAAACACGTTTCTTCTAGGAGCTGCGTTGGGATATTCCCGAGTGAATGGGACCATAGGCTGTACAGAGAAATATCTGCTCCTAAAACCAAAAGGGTGCTATCTAACTGAATGGTTGTCAATGTGTGCATTCAACTGACAGAGTTAAACTCACGTTTGGATTCAGCGGTTTACAAACCCTTTTTGTGCAGAATCCCAAAACCGGTAATTCCAGCTCACTGCCGGCATACGTACTAAACAGCAGGAAACTTCGTCTAAAACTCAGGAGAAACGCTTCTTTGAAACTGCTCTGCTGTGCGTTCGTTCACCTAAGAGAGTTGAATCTATGTTGAGATTCAGCGAGTCAGAAACACGTTTCTTCTAGGAGCTGCGTTGGGATATTCCCGAGTGAATGGGACCATAGGCTGTACAGAGAAATATCTGCTTCTAAAACCAAAAGGGTGCTATCAAACTGAATGGTTGTCAATGTGTGCATTCAACTGACAGAGTTAAACTCACGTGATGATTCAGCGGTTTGCAAACGCTTTCTGTGCAGAATCCCAAAACCGGTATTTCCAGCCCAATGCCGGCATACGTACTAAACAGCAGGAAACTTCGTCTAAAACTCAGGAGAAACGTTTCCATGAAACTGCTCTGCTGTGCGTTCGTTCACCTAAGAGAGTTGAATCTATGTTGAGATTCAGCGAGTCAGAAACACGTTTCTTCTAGGAGCTGCGTTGGGATATTCCCGAGTGAATGGGACCATAGGCTGTACAGAGAAATATCTGCTTCTAAAACCAAAACGGAGCTATCTAACTGGATGGTTGTCAATGTGTGCATTCAACTGACAGAGTTAAACTCACGTGTGGATTCAGCGGTTTGCAAACCCTTTCTGTGCAGAATCCGAAAACCGGTATTTCCAGCCCAATGCCGGCATCCGTACTAAACAGCAGGAAATTTCGTCTAAAACTCAGGAGAAACGTTTCCTTGAAATTGCTCTGCTGTACGTTCGTTCACCTAAGAGAGGTGAATCTTTGTTGAGGTTCAGCGAGTCAGAAACACGTTTCTTCTAGGAGCTGCGTTGGGATATTCCCGAGTGAATGGGACCATAGGCTGTACAGAGAAATATCTGCTCCTAAAACCAAAAGGGTGCTATCTAACTGAATGGTTGTCAATGTGTGCATTCAACTGACAGAGTTAAACTCACGTGTGGATTCAGCGGTTTGCAAACCCTTTCTGTGCAGAATCCCAAAACCGGTATTTCCAGCCCAATGCCGGCATCCGTCCTAAACAGCAGGAAACTTCGTCTAAAACTCAGGAGAAACGTTTCCTTGAAACTGCTCTGCTGTGCGTTCGTTCACCTAAGAGAGTTGAATCTATGTTGAGATTCAGCGAGTCAGAAACACGTTTCTTCTAGGAGCTGCGTTGGGATATTCCCGAGTGAATGGGACCATAGGCTGTACAGAGAAATATCCGCTTCTAAAACCAAAACGGAGCTTTCTAAGTGAATGGTTGTCAATGTGTGCATTCAACTGACAGAGTTAAACTCACGTGTGGTTTCAGCGGTTTGCAGACCGTTTCTGTGCAGAATCCCAAAACCGGTATTTCCAGCCCAATGCCGGCATACGTACTAAACAGCAGGAAACTTCGTCTAAAACTCAGGAGAAAAGTTTCCTTGAAACTGCTCTGCTGTGCGTTCATTCACCTTCGAGAGTTGAATCTATGTTGAGATTCAGCGAGTCAGAAACACGTTTCTTCTAGGAGCTGCGTTGGGATATTCCCGAGTGAATGTGACCACAGGCTGTACAGAGAAATATCTGCTTCTAAAACCAAAACGGAGCTATCAAACTGAATTTTTGTCAATGTGTGCATTCAACTGACAGAGATAAACTCACGTGTGGATTCAGCGGTGTGCAAACCCTTTCTGTGCAGAATCCCAAAACCGTTATTTCCAGCCCAATGCCGGCATACGTACTAAACAGCAGGAAACTTCGTCTAAAACTCAGGAGAAACGTTTCCTTGAAACTGCTCTGCTGTGCGTTCGTTCACCTAAGAGAGTTGAATCTATGTTGAGATTCAGCGAGTCAGAAATACGTGTCTTCTAGGAGCTGCGTTGGGATATTCGCGAGTGAATGGGACCATAGGCTGTACAGAGAAATATCTGCTCCTAAAACCAAAAGGGTGCTATCTAACTGAATGGTTGTCAATGTGTGCATTCAACTGACAGAGTTAAACTCACGTGTGGATTCAGCGGTTTGCAAAGCCTTTCGGTGCAGAATCCCAAAACCGGTATTTCCAGCCCAATGCTGGCATCCGTACTAAACAGCAGGAAGTTTCGTCTAAAACTCAGGAGAAACGTTTCCTTGAAACTGCTCTGCTGTGCGTTCGTTCACCTAAGAGAGTTCAATCTATGTTGAGATTCAGCGAGTCCGAAACACGTTTCTTCTAGGAGCTGCGTTGGGATATTCCCGAGTGAATGGGACCATAGGCTGTACAGAGAAATATCCGCTTCTAAAACCAAAACGGAGCTTTCTAACTGAATGGTTGTCAATGTGTGCATTCAACTGACAGAGTTAAACTCACGTGTGGTTTCAGCGGTTTGCAGACCGTTTCTGTGCAGAATCCCAAAACCGGTATTTCCAACCCAATGCCGGCATACGTACTAAACAGCAGGAAACTTCGTCTAAAACTCAGGAGAAAAGTTTCCTTGAAACTGCTCTGCTGTGCGTTCATTCACCTACGAGAGTTGAATCTATGTTGAGATTCAGCGAGTCAGAAACACGTTTCTTCTAGGAGCTGCGTTGGGATATTCTCGAGTGAATGTGACCACAGGCTGTACAGAGAAATATCTGCTTCTAAAACCAAAACGGAGCTATCAAACTGAATTTTTGTCAATGTGTGCATTCAACTGACAGAGTTAAACTCACGTGTGGATTCAGCGGTTTACAAACCCTTTTTGTGCAGAATCCCAAAACCGGTAATTCCAGCTCACTGCCGGCATACGTACTAAACAGCAGGAAACTTCGTCTAAAACTCAGGAGAAACGCTTCTTTGAAACTGCTTTGCTGTGCGTTCGTTCACCTAAGAGAGTTGAATCTATGTTGAGATTCAGCGAGTCAGAAACACGTTTCTTCTAGGAGCTGCGTTGGGATATTCCCGAGTGAATGGGACCATAGGCTGTACAGAGAAATATCTGCTTCTAAAACCAAAAGGGTGCTATCAAACTGAATGGTTGTCAATGTGTGCATTCAACTGACAGAGTTAAACTCACGTGAGGATTCAGCGGTTTGCAAACGCTTTCTGTGCAGAATCCCAAAACCGGTATTTCCAGCCCAATGCCGGCATCCGTACTAAACAGCAGGAAACTTCGTCTAAAACTCAGGAGAAACGTTTCCATGAAACTGCTCTGCTGTGCGTTCGTTCACCTAAGAGAGTTGAATCTATGTTGAGATTCAGCGAGTCAGAAACACGTTTCTTCTAGGAGCTGCGTTGGGATATTCCCGAGTGAATGGGACCATAGGCTGTACAGAGAAATATCTGCTTCTAAAACCAAAACGGAGCTATCTAACTGGATGGTTGTCAATGTGTGCATTCAACTGACAGAGTTAAACTCACGTGTGGATTCAGAGGTTTGCAAACCCTTTCTGTGCAGAATCCGAAAACCGGTATTTCCAGCCCAATGCCGGCATCCGTACTAAACAGCAGGAAATTTCGTCTAAAACTCAGGAGAAACTTTTCCTTGAAACTGCTCTGCTGTACGTTCGTTCACCTAAGAGAGGTGAATCTATGTTGAGGTTCAGCGAGTCAGAAACACTTTTCTTCTAGGAGCTGCGTTGGGATATTCCCGAGTGAATGGGACCATAGGCTGTACAGAGAAATATCTGCTCCTAAAACCAAAAGGGTGCTATCTAACTGAATGGTTGTCAATGTGTGCATTCAACTGACAGAGTTAAACTCACGTGTGGATTCAGCGGTTTGCAAACCCTTTCTGTGCAGAATCCCAAAACCGGTATTTCCAGCCCAATGCCGGCATCCGTCCTAAACAGCAGGAAACTTCGTCTAAAACTCAGGAGAAACGTTTCCTTGAAACTGCTCTGCTGTGCGTTCGTTCACCTAAGAGAGTTGAATCTATGTTGAGATTCAGCGAATCAGAAACACGTTTCTTCTAGGAGCTGCGTTGGGATATTCCCGAGTGAATGGGACCATAGGCTGTACAGAGAAATATCTGCTTCTAAAACCAAAACGGAGCTATCAAACTGAATTTTTGTCAATGTGTGCATTCAACTGACAGAGTTAAACTCACGTGTGGATTCAGCGGTGTGCAAACCCTTTCTGTGCAGAATCCCAAAACCGTTATTTCCAGCCCAATGCCGGCATACGTACTAAACAGCAGGAAACTTCGTCTAAAACTCAGGAGAAACGTTTCCTTGAAACTGCTCTGCTGTGCGTTCGTTCACCTAAGAGAGTTGAATCTATGTTGAGGTTCAGCGAGTCAGAAACACGTGTCTTCTAGGAGCTGCGTTGGGATATTCGCGAGTGAATGGGACCATAGGCTGTACAGAGAAATATCTGCTACTAAAACCAAAAGGGTGCTATCTAACTGAATGGTTGTCAATGTGTGCATTCAACTGACAGAGTTAAACTCACATTTGGATTCAGCGGTTTGCAAAGCCTTTCGGTGAAGAATCCCAAAACCGGTATTTCCAGCCCAATGCTGTCATCCGAACTAAACAGCAGGAAATTTCGTCTAAAACTCAGGAGAAACGTTTCCTTGAAACTGCTCTGCTGTGCGTTCGTTCAGCTAAGAGAGTTGAATCTATGTTGAGATTCAGCGAGTCAGAAACACGTTTCTTCTAGGAGCTGCGTTGGGATATTCCCGAGTGAATGGGACCATAGGCTGTACAGAGAAATATCTGCTCCTAAAACCAAAAGGGTGCTATCTAACTGAATGGTTGTCAATGTGTGCATTCAACTGACAGAGTTAAACTCACGTTTGGATTCAGCGGTTTACAAACCCTTTTTGTGCAGAATCCCAAAACCGGTAATTCCAGCTCACTGCCGGCATACGTACTAAACAGCAGGAAACTTCGTCTAAAACTCAGGAGAAACGTTTCCTTGAAACTGCTCTGCTGTGCGTTCGTTCACCTAAGAGAGTTGAATCTATGTTGAGATTCAGCGAGTCAGAAACACGTTTCTTCTAGGAGCTGCGTTGGGATATTCCCGAGTGAATGGGACCATAGGCTGTACAGAGAAATATCCGCTTCTAAAACCAAAGCGGAGCTTTATAACTGAATGGTTGTCAATGTGTGCATTCAACTGACAGAGTTAAACTCACGTGTGGTTTCAGCGGTTTGCAGACCGTTTCTGTGCAGAATCCCAAAACCGGTATTTCCAGCCCAATGCCGGCATACGTACTAAACAGCAGGAAACTTCGTCTAAAACTCAGGAGAAAAGTTTCCTTGAAACTGCTCTGCTGTGCGTTCATTCACCTACGAGAGTTGAATCTATGTTGAGATTCAGAGAGTCAGAAACACGTTTCTTCTAGGAGCTGCGTTGGGATATTCCCGAGTGAATGTGACCATAGGCTGTACAGAGAAATATCTGCTTCTAAAACCAAAACGGAGCTATCAAACTGAATTTTTGTCAATGTGTGCATTCAACTGACAGAGTTAAACTCACGTGTGGATTCAGTGGTGTGCAAACCCTTTCTGTGCAGAATCCCAAAACCGTTATTTCCAGCCCAATGCCGGCATACGTACTAAACAGCAGGAAACTTCGTCTAAAACTCAGGAGAAACGTTTCCTTGAAACTGCTCTGCTGTGCGCTCGTTCACCTAAGAGAGTTGAATCTATGTTGAGATTCAGCGAGTCAGAAACACGTTTCTTCTAGGAGCTGCGTTGGGATATTCCTGAGTGAATGGGACAATAGGCTGTACAGAGAAATATCTGCTCCTAAAACCAAAAGGGTGCTATCTAACTGGATGGATGTCAATGTGTGCATTCAACTGACAGAGTTAAACTCACGTTTGGATTCAGCGGTTTACAAACCCTTTTTGTGCAGAATCCCAAAACCGGTAATTCCAGCTCACTGCCGGCATACGTACTAAACAGCAGGAAACTTCGTCTAAAACTCAGGAGAAACGTTTCCTTGAAACTGCTCTGCTGTGCGTTCGTTCACCTAAGAGAGTTGAATCTATGTTGAGATTCAGCGAGTCAGAAACACGTTTCTTCTAGGAGCTGCGTTGGGATATTCCCGAGTGAATGGGACCATAGGCTGTACAGAGAAATATCTGCTTCTAAAACCAAAAGGGTGCTATCAAACTGAATTTTTGTCAATGTGTGCATTCAACTGACAGAGTTAAACTCACGTGTGGATTCAGCGGTGTGCAAACCCTTTCTGTGCAGAATCCCAAAACCGTTATTTCCAGCCCAATGCCGGCATACGTACTAAACAGCAGGAAACTTCGTCTAAAACTCAGGAGAAACGTTTCCTTGAAACTGCTCTGCTGTGCGTTCGTTCACCTAAGAGAGTTGAATCTATGTTGAGATTCAGCGAGTCAGAAACACGTGTCTTCTAGGAGCTGCGTTGGGATATTCGCGAGTGAATGGGACCATAGGCTGTACAGAGAAATATCTGCTCCTAAAACCAAAAGGGTGCTATCTAACTGAATGGTTGTCAATGTGTGCATTCAACTGACAGAGTTAAACTCACATTTGGATTCAGCGGTTTGCAAAGCCTTTCGGTGCAGAATCCCAAAACCGGTATTTCCAGCCCAATGCTGGCATCCGTACTAAACAGCAGGAAATTTCGTCTAAAACTCAGGAGAAACGTTTCCTTGAAACTGCTCTGCTGTGCGTTCGTTCACCTAAGAGAGTTGAATCTATGTTGAGATTCAGCGAGTCAGAAACACGTTTCTTCTAGGAGCTGCGTTGGGATATTCCCGAGTGAATGGGACCATAGGCTGTACAGAGAAATATCCGCTTCTAAAACCAAAACGGAGCTTTCTAACTGAATGGTTGTCAATGTGTGCATTCAACTGACAGAGTTAAACTCACGTGTGCTTTCAGCGGTTTGCAGACCGTTTCTGTGCAGAATCCCAAAACCGGTATTTCCAGCCCAATGCCGGCATACGTACTAAACAGCAGGAAACTTCGTCTAAAACTCAGGAGAAAAGTTTCCTTGAAACTGCTCTGCTGTGCGTTCATTCACCTACGAGAGTTGAATCTATGTTGAGATTCAGCGAGTCAGAAACACGTTTCTTCTAGGAGCTGCGTTGGGATATTCCCGAGTGAATGTGACCACAGGCTGTACAGAGAAATATCTGCTTCTAAAACCAAAACGGAGCTATCAAACTGAATTTTTGTAAATGTGTGCATTCAACTGACAGAGTTAAACTCACGTGTGGATTCAGCGGTGTGCAAACCCTTTCTGTGCAGAATCCCAAAACCGTTATTTCCAGCCCAATGCCGGCATACGTACTAAACAGCAGGAAACTTCGTCTAAAACTCAGGAGAAACGTTTCCTTGAAACTGCTCTGCTGTGCGTTCGTTCACCTAAGAGAGTTGAATCTATATTGAGATTCAGCGAGTCAGAAACACCTGTCTTCTAGGAGCTGCGTTGGGATATTCGCGAGTGAATGGGACCATAGGCTGTACAGAGAAATGTCTGCTCCTAAAACCAAAAGGGTGCTATCTAACTGAATGGTTGTCAATGTGTGCATTCAACTGACAGAGTTAAACTCACGTTTGGATTCAGCGGTTTACAAACCCTTTTTGTGCAGAATCCCAAAACCGGTATTTCCAGCCCAATGCCGGCATACGTACTAAACAGCAGGAAACTTCGTCTAAAACTCAGGAGAAAAGTTTCCTTGAAACTGCTCTGCTGTGCGTTCATTCACCTACGAGAGTTGAATCTATGTTGAGATTCAGCGAGTCAGAAACACGTTTCTTCTAGGAGCTGCGTTGGGATATTCCCGAGTGAATGTGACCACAGGCTGTACAGAGAAATATCTGCTTCTAAAACCAAAACGGAGCTATCAAACTGAATTTTTGTCAATGTGTGCATTCAACTGACAGAGTTAAACTCACGTGTGGATTCAGCGGTGTGCAAACCCTTTCTGTGCAGAATCCCAAAACCGTTATTTCCAGCCCAATGCCGGCATACGTACTAAACAGCAGGAAACTTCGTCTAAAACTCAGGAGAAACGTTTCCTTGAAACTGCTCTGCTGTGCGTTCGTTCACCTAAGAGAGTTGAATCTATATTGAGATTCAGCGAGTCAGAAACACCTGTCTTCTAGGAGCTGCGTTGGGATATTCGCGAGTGAATGGGACCATAGGCTGTACAGAGAAATATCTGCTCCTAAAACCAAAAGGGTGCTATCTAACTGAATGGTTGTCAATGTGTGCATTCAACTGACAGAGTTAAACTCACATTTGGATTCAGCGGTTTGCAAAGCCTTTCGGTGCAGAATCCCAAAACCGGTATTTCCAGCCCAATGCTGGCATCCGTACTAAACAGCAGGAAATTTCGTCTAAAACTCAGGAGAAACGTTTCCTTGAAACTGCTCTGCTGTGCGTTCGTTCACCTAAGAGAGTTGAATCTATGTTGAGATTCAGCGAGTCAGAAACACGTTTCTTCTAGGAGCTGCGTTGGGATATTCCTGAGTGAATGGGACCATAGGCTGTACAGAGAAATATCTGCTCCTAAAACCAAAAGGGTGCGATCTAACTGAATGGTTGTCAATGTGTGCATTCAACTGACAGAGTTAAACTCACGTTTGGATTCAGCGGTTTACAAACCATTTTTGTGCAGAATCCCAAAACCGGTAATTCCAGCTCACTGCCGGCATACGTACTAAACAGCAGGAAACTTCGTCTAAAACTCAGGAGAAACGTTTCCTTGAAACTGCTCTGCTGTGCGTTCGTTCACCTAAGAGAGTTGAATCTATGTTGAGATTCAGCGAGTCAGAAACACGTTTCTTCTAGGAGCTGCGTTGGGATATTCCCGAGTGAATGGGACCATAGGCTGTACAGAGAAATATCTGCTTCTAAAACCAAAAGGGTGCTATCAAACTGAATTTTTGTCAATGTGTGCATTCAACTGACAGAGTTAAACTCACGTGTGGATTCATTGGTGTGCAAACCCTTTCTGTGCAGAATCCCAAAACCGTTATTTCCAGCCCAATGCCGGCATACGTACTAAACAGCAGGAAACTTCGTCTAAAACTCAGGAGAAACGTTTCCTTGAAACTGCTCTGCTGTGCGTTCGTTCACCTAAGAGAGTTGAATCTATGTTGAGATTCAGCGAGTCAGAAACACGTGTCTTCTAGGAGCTGCGTTGGGATATTCGCGAGTGATTGGGACCATAGGCTGTACAGAGAAATATCTGCTCCTAAAACCAAAAGGGTGCTATCTAACTGAATGGTTGTCAATGTGTGCATTCAACTGACAGAGTTAAACTCACATTTGGATTCAGCGGTTTGCAAAGCCTTTCGGTGCAGAATCCCAAAACCGGTATTTCCAGCCCAATGCTGGCATCCGTACTAAACAGCAGGAAATTTCGTCTAAAACTCAGGAGAAACGTTTCCTTGAAACTGCTCTGCTGTGCGTTCGTTCACCTAAGAGAGTTGAATCTATGTTGAGATTCAGCGAGTCAGAAACACGTTTCTTCTAGGAGCTGCGTTGGGATATTCCCGAGTGAATGGGACCATAGGCTGTACAGAGAAATATCTGCTCCTAAAACCAAAAGGGTGCTATCTAACTGAATGGTTGTCAATGTGTGCATTCAACTGACAGAGTTAAACTCACGTTTGGATTCAGCGGTTTACAAACCCTTTTTGTGCAGAATCCCAAAACCGGTAATTCCAGCTCACTGCCGGCATACGTACTAAACAGCAGGAAACTTCGTCTAAAACTCAGGAGAAACGCTTCTTTGAAACTGCTCTGCTGTGCGTTCGTTCACCTAAGAGAGTTGAATCTATGTTGAGATTCAGCGAGTCAGAAACACGTTTCTTCTAGGAGCTGCGTTGGGATATTCCCGAGTGAATGGGACCATAGGCTGTACAGAGAAATATCTGCTTCTAAAACCAAAAGGGTGCTATCAAACTGAATGGTTGTCAATGTGTGCATTCAACTGACAGAGTTAAACTCACGTGATGATTCAGCGGTTTGCAAACGCTTTCTGTGCAGAATCCCAAAACCGGTATTTCCAGCCCAATGCCGGCATACGTACTAAACAGCAGGAAACTTCGTCTAAAACTCAGGAGAAAAGTTTCCTTGAAACTGCTCTGCTGTGCGTTCATTCACCTTCGAGAGTTGAATCTATGTTGAGATTCAGCGAGTCAGAAACACGTTTCTTCTAGGAGCTGCGTTGGGATATTCCCGAGTGAATGTGACCACAGGCTGTACAGAGAAATATCTGCTTCTAAAACCAAAACGGAGCTATCAAACTGAATTTTTGTCAATGTGTGCATTCAACTGACAGAGTTAAACTCACGTGTGGATTCAGCGGTGTGCAAACCCTTTCTGTGCAGAATCCCAAAACCGTTATTTCCAGCCCAATGCCGGCATACGTACTAAACAGCAGGAAACTTCGTCTAAAACTCAGGAGAAACGTTTCCTTGAAACTGCTCTGCTGTGCGTTCGTTCACCTAAGAGAGTTGAATCTATGTTGAGATTCAGCGAGTCAGAAACACGTGTCTTCTAGGAGCTGCGTTGGGATATTCGCGAGTGAATGGGACCATAGGCTGTACAGAGAAATATCTGCTCCTAAAACCAAAAGGGTGCTATCTAACTGAATGGTTGTCAATGTGTGCATTCAACTGACAGAGTTAAACTCACGTGTGGATTCAGCGGTTTGCAAAGCCTTTCGGTGCAGAATCCCAAAACCGGTATTTCCAGCCCAATGCTGGCATCCGTACTAAACAGCAGGAAGTTTCGTCTAAAACTCAGGAGAAACGTTTCCTTGAAACTGCTCTGCTGTGCGTTCGTTCACCTAAGAGAGTTCAATCTATGTTGAGATTCAGCGAGTCCGAAACACGTTTCTTCTAGGAGCTGCGTTGGGATATTCCCGAGTGAATGGGACCATAGGCTGTACAGAGAAATATCCGCTTCTAAAACCAAAACGGAGCTTTCTAACTGAATGGTTGTCAATGTGTGCATTCAACTGACAGAGTTAAACTCACGTGTGGTTTCAGCGGTTTGCAGACCGTTTCTGTGCAGAATCCCAAAACCGGTATTTCCAACCCAATGCCGGCATACGTACTAAACAGCAGGAAACTTCGTCTAAAACTCAGGAGAAAAGTTTCCTTGAAACTGCTCTGCTGTGCGTTCATTCACCTACGAGAGTTGAATCTATGTTGAGATTCAGCGAGTCAGAAACACGTTTCTTCTAGGAGCTGCGTTGGGATATTCTCGAGTGAATGTGACCACAGGCTGTACAGAGAAATATCTGCTTCTAAAACCAAAACGGAGCTATCAAACTGAATTTTTGTCAATGTGTGCATTCAACTGACAGAGTTAAACTCACGTGTGGATTCAGCGGTTTACAAACCCTTTTTGTGCAGAATCCCAAAACCGGTAATTCCAGCTCACTGCCGGCATACGTACTAAACAGCAGGAAACTTCGTCTAAAACTCAGGAGAAACGCTTCTTTGAAACTGCTTTGCTGTGCGTTCGTTCACCTAAGAGAGTTGAATCTATGTTGAGATTCAGCGAGTCAGAAACACGTTTCTTCTAGGAGCTGCGTTGGGATATTCCCGAGTGAATGGGACCATAGGCTGTACAGAGAAATATCTGCTTCTAAAACCAAAAGGGTGCTATCAAACTGAATGGTTGTCAATGTGTGCATTCAACTGACAGAGTTAAACTCACGTGAGGATTCAGCGGTTTGCAAACGCTTTCTGTGCAGAATCCCAAAACCGGTATTTCCAGCCCAATGCCGGCATCCGTACTAAACAGCAGGAAACTTCGTCTAAAACTCAGGAGAAACGTTTCCATGAAACTGCTCTGCTGTGCGTTCGTTCACCTAAGAGAGTTGAATCTATGTTGAGATTCAGCGAGTCAGAAACACGTTTCTTCTAGGAGCTGCGTTGGGATATTCCCGAGTGAATGGGACCATAGGCTGTACAGAGAAATATCTGCTTCTAAAACCAAAACGGAGCTATCTAACTGGATGGTTGTCAATGTGTGCATTCAACTGACAGAGTTAAACTCACGTGTGGATTCAGAGGTTTGCAAACCCTTTCTGTGCAGAATCCGAAAACCGGTATTTCCAGCCCAATGCCGGCATCCGTACTAAACAGCAGGAAATTTCGTCTAAAACTCAGGAGAAACTTTTCCTTGAAACTGCTCTGCTGTACGTTCGTTCACCTAAGAGAGGTGAATCTATGTTGAGGTTCAGCGAGTCAGAAACACTTTTCTTCTAGGAGCTGCGTTGGGATATTCCCGAGTGAATGGGACCATAGGCTGTACAGAGAAATATCTGCTCCTAAAACCAAAAGGGTGCTATCTAACTGAATGGTTGTCAATGTGTGCATTCAACTGACAGAGTTAAACTCACGTGTGGATTCAGCGGTTTGCAAACCCTTTCTGTGCAGAATCCCAAAACCGGTATTTCCAGACCAATGCCGGCATCCGTCCTAAACAGCAGGAAACTTCGTCTAAAACTCAGGAGAAACGTTTCCTTGAAACTGCTCTGCTGTGCGTTCGTTCACCTAAGAGAGTTCAATCTATGTTGAGATTCAGCGAGTCAGAAATACGTGTCTTCTAGGAGCTGCGTTGGGATATTCGCGAGTGAATGGGACCATAGGCTGTACAGAGAAATATCTGCTCCTAAAACCAAAAGGGTGCTATCTAACTGAATGGTTGTCAATGTGTGCATTCAACTGACAGAGTTAAACTCACGTGTGGATTCAGCGGTTTGCAAAGCCTTTCGGTGCAGAATCCCAAAACCGGTATTTCCAGCCCAATGCTGGCATCCGTACTAAACAGCAGGAAGTTTCGTCTAAAACTCAGGAGAAACGTTTCCTTGAAACTGCTCTGCTGTGCGTTCGTTCACCTAAGAGAGTTCAATCTATGTTGAGATTCAGCGAGTCCGAAACACGTTTCTTCTAGGAGCTGCGTTGGGATATTCCCGAGTGAATGGGACCATAGGCTGTACAGAGAAATATCCGCTTCTAAAACCAAAACAAAGCTTTCTAACTGAATGGTTGTCAATGTGTGCATTCAACTGACAGAGTTAAACTCACGTGTGGTTTCAGCGGTTTGCAGACCGTTTCTGTGCAGAATCCCAAAACCGGTATTTCCAACCCAATGCCGGCATACGTACTAAACAGCAGGAAACTTCGTCTAAAACTCAGGAGAAAAGTTTCCTTGAAACTGCTCTGCTGTGCGTTCATTCACCTACGAGAGTTGAATCTATGTTGAGATTCAGCGAGTCAGAAACACGTTTCTTCTAGGAGCTGCGTTGGGATATTCTCGAGTGAATGTGACCACAGGCTGTACAGAGAAATATCTGCTTCTAAAACCAAAACGGAGCTATCAAACTGAATTTTTGTCAATGTGTGCATTCAACTGACAGAGTTAAACTCACGTGTGGATTCAGCGGTTTACAAACCCTTTTTGTGCAGAATCCCAAAACCGGTAATTCCAGCTCACTGCCGGCATACGTACTAAACAGCAGGAAACTTCGTCTAAAACTCAGGAGAAACGCTTCTTTGAAACTGCTTTGCTGTGCGTTCGTTCACCTAAGAGAGTTGAATCTATGTTGAGATTCAGCGAGTCAGAAACACGTTTCTTCTAGGAGCTGCGTTGGGATATTCCCGAGTGAATGGGACCATAGGCTGTACAGAGAAATATCTGCTTCTAAAACCAAAAGGGTGCTATCAAACTGAATGGTTGTCAATGTGTGCATTCAACTGACAGAGTTAAACTCACGTGAGGATTCAGCGGTTTGCAAACGCTTTCTGTGCAGAATCCCAAAACCGGTATTTCCAGCCCAATGCCGGCATCCGTACTAAACAGGAGGAAACTTCGCCTAAAACTCAGGAGAAACGTTTCCATGAAACTGCTCTGCTGTGCGTTCGTTCACCTAAGAGAGTTGAATCTATGTTGAGATTCAGCGAGTCAGAAACACGTTTCTTCTAGGAGCTGCGTTGGGATATTCCCGAGTGAATGGGACCATAGGCTGTACAGAGAAATATCTGCTTCTAAAACCAAAACGGAGCTATCTAACTGGATGGTTGTCAATGTGTGCATTCAACTGACAGAGTTAAACTCACGTGTGGATTCAGAGGTTTGCAAACCCTTTCTGTGCAGAATCCGAAAACCGGTATTTCCAGCCCAATGCCGGCATCCGTACTAAACAGCAGGAAATTTCGTCTAAAACTCAGGAGAAACTTTTCCTTGAAACTGCTCTGCTGTACGTTCGTTCACCTAAGAGAGGTGAATCTATGTTGAGGTTCAGCGAGTCAGAAACACGTTTCTTCTAGGAGCTGCGTTGGGATATTCCCGAGTGAATGGGACCATAGGCTGTACAGAGAAATATCTGCTTCTAAAACCAAAACGGAGCTATCAAACTGAATTTTTGTCAATGTGTGCATTCAACTGACAGAGTTAAACTCACGTGTGGATTCAGCGGTGTGCAAACCCTTTCTGTGCAGAATCCCAAAACCGTTATTTCCAGCCCAATGCCGGCATACGTACTAAACAGCAGGAAACTTCGTCTAAAACTCAGGAGAAACGTTTCCTTGAAACTGCTCTGCTGTGCGTTCGTTCACCTAAGAGAGTTGAATCTATGTTGAGATTCAGCGAGTCAGAAACACGTGTCTTCTAGGAGCTGCGTTGGGATATTCGCGAGTGAATGGGACCATAGGCTGTACAGAAAAATATCTGCTACTAAAACCAAAAGGGTGCTATCTAACTGAATGGTTGTCAATGTGTGCATTCAACTGACAGAGTTAAACTCACATTTGGATTCAGCGGTTTGCAAAGCCTTTCGGTGAAGAATCCCAAAACCGGTATTTCCAGCCCAATGCTGTCATCCGAACTAAACAGCAGGAAATTTCGTCTAAAACTCAGGAGAAACGTTTCCTTGAAACTGCTCTGCTGTGCGTTCGTTCACCTAAGAGAGTTGAATCTATGTTGAGATTCAGCGAGTCAGAAACACGTTTCTTCTAGGAGCTGCGTTGGGATATTCCCGAGTGAATGGGACCATAGGCTGTACAGAGAAATATCTGCTCCTAAAACCAAAAGGGTGCTATCTAACTGAATGGTTGTCAATGTGTGCATTCAACTGACAGAGTTAAACTCACGTTTGGATTCAGCGGTTTACAAACCCTTTTTGTGCAGAATCCCAAAACCGGTAATTCCAGCTCACTGCCGGCATACGTACTAAACAGCAGGAAACTTCGTCTAAAACTCAGGAGAAACGTTTCCTTGAAACTGCTCTGCTGTGCGTTCGTTCACCTAAGAGAGTTGAATCTATGTTGAGATTCAGCGAGTCAGAAACACGTTTCTTCTAGGAGCTGCGTTGGGATATTCCCGAGTGAATGGGACCATAGGCTGTACAGAGAAATATCCGCTTCTAAAACCAAAGCGGAGCTTTATAACTGAATGGTTGTCAATGTGTGCATTCAACTGACAGAGTTAAACTCACGTGTGGTTTCAGCGGTTTGCAGACCGATTCTGTGCAGAATCCCAAAACCGGTATTTCCAGCCCAATGCCGGCATACGTACTAAACAGCAGGAAACTTCGTCTAAAACTCAGGAGAAAAGTTTCCTTGAAACTGCTCTGCTGTGCGTTCATTCACCTACGAGAGTTGAATCTATGTTGAGATTCAGAGAGTCAGAAACACGTTTCTTCTAGGAGCTGCGTTGGGATATTCCCGAGTGAATGTGACCATAGGCTGTACAGAGAAATATCTGCTTCTAAAACCAAAACGGAGCTATCAAACTGAATTTTTGTCAATGTGTGCATTCAACTGACAGAGTTAAACTCACGTGTGGATTCAGTGGTGTGCAAACCCTTTCTGTGCAGAATCCCAAAACCGTTATTTCCAGCCCAATGCCGGCATACGTACTAAACAGCAGGAAACTTCGTCTAAAACTCAGGAGAAACGTTTCCTTGAAACTGCTCTGCTGTGCGCTCGTTCACCTAAGAGAGTTGAATCTATGTTGAGATTCAGCGAGTCAGAAACACGTTTCTTCTAGGAGCTGCGTTGGGATATTCCTGAGTGAATGGGACCATAGGCTGTACAGAGAAATATCTGCTCCTAAAACCAAAAGGGTGCTATCTAACTGGATGGATGTCAATGTGTGCATTCAACTGACAGAGTTAAACTCACGTTTGGATTCAGCGGTTTACAAACCCTTTTTGTGCAGAATCCCAAAACCGGTAATTCCAGCTCACTGCCGGCATACGTACTAAACAGCAGGAAACTTCGTCTAAAACTCAGGAGAAACGTTTCCTTGAAACTGCTCTGCTGTGCGTTCGTTCACCTAAGAGAGTTGAATCTATGTTGAGATTCAGCGAGTCAGAAACACGTTTCTTCTAGGAGCTGCGTTGGGATATTCCCGAGTGAATGGGACCATAGGCTGTACAGAGAAATATCTGCTTCTAAAACCAAAAGGGTGCTATCAAACTGAATTTTTGTCAATGTGTGCATTCAACTGACAGAGTTAAACTCACGTGTGGATTCAGCGGTGTGCAAACCCTTTCTGTGCAGAATCCCAAAACCGTTATTTCCAGCCCAATGCCGGCATACGTACTAAACAGCAGGAAACTTCGTCTAAAACTCAGGAGAAACGTTTCCTTGAAACTGCTCTGCTGTGCGTTCGTTCACCTAAGAGAGTTGAATCTATGTTGAGATTCAGCGAGTCAGAAACACGTGTCTTCTAGGAGCTGCGTTGGGATATTCGCGAGTGAATGGGACCATAGGCTGTACAGAGAAATATCTGCTCCTAAAACCAAAAGGGTGCTATCTAACTGAATGGTTGTCAATGTGTGCATTCAACTGACAGAGTTAAACTCACGTGTGGATTCAGCGGTTTGCAAACCCTTTCTGTGCAGAATCCCAAAACCGGTATTTCCAGCCCAATGCCGGCATCCGTCCTAAACAGCAGGAAACTTCGTCTAAAACTCAGGAGAAACGTTTCCTTGAAACTGCTCTGCTGTGCGTTCGTTCACCTAAGAGAGTTGAATCTATGTTGAGATTCAGCGAGTCAGAAACACGTTTCTTCTAGGAGCTGCGTTGGGATATTCCCGAGTGAATGGGACCATAGGCTGTACAGAGAAATATCTGCTTCTAAAACCAAAACGGAGCTATCAAACTGAATTTTTGTCAATGTGTGCATTCAACTGACAGAGTTAAACTCACGTGTGGATTCAGCGGTGTGCAAACCCTTTCTGTGAAGAATCCCAAAACCGTTATTTCCAGCCCAATGCCGGCATACGTACTAAACAGCAGGAAACTTCGTCTAAAACTCAGGAGAAACGTTTCCTTGAAACTGCTCTGCTGTGCGTTCGTTCACCTAAGAGAGTTGAATCTATGTTGAGATTCAGCGAGTCAGAAACACGTGTCTTCTAGGAGCTGCGTTGGGATATTCGCGAGTGAATGGGACCATAGGCTGTACAGAGAAATATCTGCTACTAAAACCAAAAGGGTGCTATCTAACTGAATGGTTGTCAATGTGTGCATTCAACTGACAGAGTTAAACTCACATTTGGATTCAGCGGTTTGCAAAGCCTTTCGGTGAAGAATCCCAAAACCGGTATTTCCAGCCCAATGCTGTCATCCGAACTAAACAGCAGGAAATTTCGTCTAAAACTCAGGAGAAACGTTTCCTTGAAACTGCTCTGCTGTGCGTTCGTTCACCTAAGAGAGTTGAATCTATGTTGAGATTCAGCGAGTCAGAAACACGTTTCTTCTAGGAGCTGCGTTGGGATATTCCCGAGTGAATGGGACCATAGGCTGTACAGAGAAATATCCGCTTCTAAAACCAAAGCGGAGCTTTATAACTGAATGGTTGTCAATGTGTGCATTCAACTGACAGAGTTAAACTCACGTGTGGTTTCAGCGGTTTGCAGACCGTTTCTGTGCAGAATCCCAAAACCGGTATTTCCAGCCCAATGCCGGCATACGTACTAAACAGCAGGAAACTTCGTCTAAAACTCAGGAGAAAAGTTTCCTTGAAACTGCTCTGCTGTGCGTTCATTCACCTACGAGAGTTGAATCTATGTTGAGATTCAGAGAGTCAGAAACACGTTTCTTCTAGGAGCTGCGTTGGGATATTCCCGAGTGAATGTGACCATAGGCTGTACAGAGAAATATCTGCTTCTAAAACCAAAACGGAGCTATCAAACTGAATTTTTGTCAATGTGTGCATTCAACTGACAGAGTTAAACTCACGTGTGGATTCAGTGGTGTGCAAACCCTTTCTGTGCAGAATCCCAAAACCGTTATTTCCAGCCCAATGCCGGCATACGTACTAAACAGCAGGAAACTTCGTCTAAAACTCAGGAGAAACGTTTCCTTGAAACTGCTCTGCTGTGCGTTCGTTCACCTAAGAGAGTTGAATCTATGTTGAGATTCAGCGAGTCAGAAACACGTGTCTTCTAGGAGCTGCGTTGGGATATTCGCGAGTGAATGGGACCATAGGCTGTACAGAGAAATATCTGCTCCTAAAACCAAAAGGGTGCTATCTAACTGAATGGTTGTCAATGTGTGCATTCAACTGACAGAGTTAAACTCACGTTTGGATTCAGCGGTTTGCAAAGCCTTTCGGTGCAGAATCCCAAAACTGGTATTTCCAGCCCAATGCTGGCATCCGTACTAAACAGCAGGAAATTTCGTCTAAAACTCAGGAGAAACGTTTCCTTGAAACTGCTCTGCTGTGCGTTCGTTCACCTAAGAGAGTTGAATCTATGTTGAGATTCAGCGAGTCCGAAAGACGTTTCTTCTAGTAGCTGCGTTGGGATATTCCCGAGTGAATGGGACCATAGGCTGTACAGAGAAATATCTGCTCCTAAAACCAAAAGGGTGCTATCTAACTGAATGGTTGTCAATGTGTGCTTTCAGCTGACAGAGTTATACTCACGTTTGGATTCAGCGGTTTACAAACCCTTTTTGTGCAGAATCCCAAAACCGGTAATTCCAGCTCAATGCCGGCATACGTACTAAACAGCAGGAAACTTCGTCTAAAACTCAGGAGAAACGTTTCCTTGAAACTGCTCTGCTGTGCGTTCGTTCACCTAAGAGAGTTGAATCTATGTTGAGATTCAGCGAGTCAGAAACACGTTTCTTCTAGGAGCTGCGTTGGGATATTCCCGAGTGAATGGGACCATAGGCTGTACAGAGAAATATCTGCTTCTAAAACCAAAAGGGTGCTATCAAACTGAATGGTTGTCAATGTGTGCATTCAACTGACAGAGTTAAACTCACGTGTGGATTCAGCGGTTTGCAAACGCTTTCTGTGCAGAATCCCAAAACCGGTATTTCCAGCCCAATGCCGGCATCCGTACTAAACAGCAGGAAACTTCGTCTAAAACTCAGGAGAAACGTTTCCATGAAACTGCTCTGCTGTGCGTTCGTTCACCTAAGAGAGTTGAATCTATGTTGAGATTCAGCGAGTCAGAAACACGTTTCTTCTAGGAGCTGCGTTGGGATATTCCCGAGTGAATGGGACCATAGGCTGTACAGAGAAATATCTGCTTCTAAAACCAAAACGGAGCTATCTAACTGGATGATTGTCAATGTGTGCATTCAACTGACAAAGTTAAACTCACGTGTGGATTCAGCGGTTTGCAAACCCTTTCTTTGCAGAATCCCAAAACCGGTATTTCCAGCCCAATGCCGGCATCCGTACTAAACAGCAGGAAACTTCGTCTAAAACTCAGGAGAAACGTTTCCTTAAAACTGCTCTGCTGTGCGTTCGTTCACCTAAGAGAGTTGAATCTATGTTGAGATTCAGCGAGTCAGAAACACGTTTCTTCTAGGAGCTGCGTTGGGATATTCCCGAGTGAATGGGACCATAGGCTGTACAGAGAAATATCCGCTTCTAAAACCAAAACGGAGCTTTTTAACTGAATGGTTGTCAATGTGTGCATTCAACTGACAGAGTTAAACTCACGTGTGGTTTCAGCGGTTTGCAGACCGTTTCTGTGCAGAATCCCAAAACCGGTATTTCCAGCCCAATGCCGGCATACGTACTAAACAGCAGGAAACTTCGTCTAAAACTCAGGAGAAAAGTTTCCTTCAAACTGCTCTGCTGTGCGTTCATTCACCTACGAGAGTTGAATGTATGTTGAGATTCAGCGAGTCAGAAACACGTTTCTTCTAGGAGCTGCGTTGGGATATTCCCGAGTGAATGTGACCACAGGCTGTACAGAGAAATATCTGCTTCTAAAACCAAAACGGAGCTATCAAACTGAATTTTTGTCAATGTGTGCATTCAACTGACAGAGTTAAACTCACGTGTGGATTCAGCGGTGTGCAAACCCTTTCTGTGCAGAATCCCAAAACCGTTATTTCCAGCCCAATGCCGGCATACATACTAAACAGCAGGAAACTTCGTCTAAAACTCAGGAGAAACGTTTCCTTGAAACTGCTCTGCTGTGCGTTCGTTCACCTAAGAGAGTTGAATCTATGTTGAGATTCAGCGAGTCAGAAACACGTTTCTTCTAGGAGCTGCGTTGGGATATTCCTGAGTGAATGGGACCATAGGCTGTACAGAGAAATATCTGCTCCTAAAACCAAAAGGGTGCTATCTAACTGAATGGTTGTCAATGTGTGCATTCAACTGACAGAGTTAAACTCACGTTTGGATTCAGCGGTTTGCAAAGCCTTTCGGTGCAGAATCCCAAAACCGGTATTTCCAGCCCAATGCTGGCATCCGTACTAAACAGCAGGAGGTTTCGTCTAAAACTCAGGAGAAACGTTTCCTTGAAACTGCTCTGCTGTGCGTTCGTTCACCTAAGAGAGTTCAATCTATGTTGAGATTCAGCGAGTCCGAAACACGTTTCTTCTAGGAGCTGCGTTGGGATATTCCCGAGTGAATGGGACCATAGGCTGTACAGAGAAATATCTGCTCCTAAAACCAAAAGGGTGCTATCTAACTGAATGGTTGTCAATGTGTGCTTTCAACTGACAGAGTTAAACTCACGTTTGGATTCAGCGGTTTACAAACTCTTTTTGTGCAGAATCCCAAAACCGGTAATTCCAGCTCAATGCCGGCATACGTACTAAACAGCAGGAAACTTCGTCTAAAACTCAGGAGAAACGTTTCCTTGAAACTGCTCTGCTGTGCGTTCGTTCACCTAAGAGAGTTGAATCTATGTTGAGATTCAGCGAGTCAGAAACACGTTTCTTCTAGGAGCTGCGTTGGGATATTCCCGAGTGAATGGGACCATAGGCTGTACAGAGAAATATCTGCTTCTAAAACCAAAACGGAGCTATCTAACTGGATGGTTGTCAATGTGTACATTCAATTGACAGAGTTAAACTCACGTGTGGATTCAGCGGTTTGCAAACCCTTTCTTTGTAGAATCCCAAAACCGGTATTTCCAGCCCAATGCCGGCATCCGTACTAAAAAGCAGGAAACTTCGTCTAAAACTCAGGAGAAACGTTTCCTTGAAACTGCTCTGCTGTGCGTTCGTTCACCTAAGAGAGTTGAATCTATGTTGAGATTCAGCGAGTCAGAAACACGTTTCTTCTAGGAGCTGCGTTGGGATATTCCCGAGTGAATGGGACCATAGGCTGTACAGAGAAATATCCGCTTCTAAAACCAAAACGGAGCTTTCTAAGTGAATGGTTGTCAATGTGTGCATTCAACTGACAGAGTTAAACTCACGTGTGGTTTCAGCGGTTTGCAGACCGTTTCTGTGCAGAATCCCAAAACCGGTATTTCCAGCCCAATGCCGGCATACGTACTAAACAGCAGGAAACTTCGTCTAAAACTCAGGAGAAAAGTTTCCTTGAAACTGCTCTGCTGTGCGTTCATTCACCTACGAGAGTTGAATCTATGTTGAGATTCAGCGAGTCAGAAACACGTTTCTTCTAGGAGCTGCGTTGGGATATTCCCGAGTGAATGTGACCACAGGCTGTACAGAGAAATATCTGCTTCTAAAACCAAAACGGAGCTATCAAACTGAATTTTTGTCAATGTGTGCATTCAACTGACAGAGTTAAACTCACGTGTGGATTCAGCGGTGTGCAAACCCTTTCTTTGCAGAATCCCAAAACCGTTATTTCCAGCCCAATGCCGGCATACGTACTAAACAGCAGGAAACTTCGTCTAAAACTCAGGAGAAACGTTTCCTTGAAACTGCTCTGCTGTGCGTTCGTTCACCTAAGAGAGTTGAATCTATGTTGAGATTCAGCGAGTCAGAAACACGTGTCTTCTAGGAGCTGCGTTGGGATATTCGCGAGTGAATGGGACCATAGGCTGTACAGAGAAATATCTGCTCCTAAAACCAAAAGGGTGCTATCTAACTGAATGGTTGTCAATGTGTGCATTCAACTGACAGAGTTAAACTCACGTTTGGATTCAGCGGTTTGCAAAGCCTTTCGGTGCAGAATCCCAAAACCGGTATTTCCAGCCCAATGCTGGCATCCGTACTAAACAGCAGGAAGTTTCGTCTAAAACTCAGGAGAAACGTTTCCTTGAAACTGCTCTGCTGTGCGTTCGTTCACCTAAGAGATTTCAATCTATGTTGAGATTCAGCGAGTCCGAAACACGTTTCTTCTAGGAGCTGCGTTGGGATATTCCCGAGTGAATGGGACCATAGGCTGTACAGAGAAATATCTGCTCCTAAAACCAAAAGGGTGCTATCTAACTGAATGGTTGTCAATGTGTGCTTTCAACTGACAGAGTTAAACTCACGTTTGGATTCAGCGGTTTACAAACCCTTTTTTGCAGAATCTCAAAACCGGTAATTCCAGCTCAATGCCGGCATACGTACTAAACAGCAGGAAACTTCGTCTAAAACTCAGGAGAAACGTTTCCTTGAAACTGCTCTGCTGTGCGTTCGTTCACCTAAGAGAGTTGAATCTATGTTGAGATTCAGCGAGTCAGAAACACGTTTCTTCTAGGAGCTGCGTTGGGATATTCCCGAGTGAATGGGACCATAGGCTGTACAGAGAAATATCTGCTTCTAAAACCAAAACGGAGCTATCTAACTGGATGGTTGTCAATGTGTGCATTCAACTGACAGAGTTAAACTCACGTGTGGATTCAGCGGTTTGCAAACCCTTTCTTTGTAGAATCCCAAAACCGGTATTTCCAGCCCAATGCCGGCATCCTTACTAAACAGCAGGAAACTTCGTCTAAAACTCAGGAGAAACGTTTCCTTGAAACTGCTCTGCTGTGCGTTCGTTCAACTAAGAGAGTTGAATCTATGGTGAGATTCAGCGAGTCAGAAACACGTTTCTTCCAGGAGCTGCGTTGGGATATTCCCGAGTGAATGGGACCATAGGCTGTACAGAGAAATATCCGCTTCTAAAACCAAAACGGAGCTTTCTAACTGAATGGTTGTCAATGTGTGCATTCAACTGACAGAGTTAAACTCACGTGTGGTTTCAGCGGTTTGCAGACCGTTTCTGTGCAGAATCCCAAAACCGGTATTTCCAGCCCAATGCCGGCATACGTACTAAACAGCAGGAAACTTCGTCTAAAACTCAGGAGAAAAGTTTCCTTGAAACTGCTCTGCTGTGCGTTCATTCACCTACGAGAGTTGAATCTATGTTGATATTCAGCGAGTCAGAAACACGTTTCTTCTAGGAGCTGCGTTGGGATATTCCCGAGTGAATGTGACCACAGGCTGTACAGAGAAATATCTGCTTCTAAAACCAAAACGGAGCTATCAAACTGAATTTTTGTCAATGTGTGCATTCAACTGACAGAGTTAAACTCACGTGTGGATTCAGCGGTGTGCAAACCCTTTCTGTGCAGAATCCCAAAACCGTTATTTCCAGCCCAATGCCGGCATACGTACTAAACAGCAGGAAACTTCGTCTAAAACTCAGGAGAAACGTTTCCTTGAAACTGCTCTGCTGTGCGTTCGTTCACCTAAGAGAGTTGAATCTATGTTGAGATTCAGCGAGTCAGAAACACGTGTCTTCTAGGAGCTGCGTTGGGATATTCGCGAGTGAATGGGACCATAGGCTGTACAGAGAAATATCTGCTCCTAAAACCAAAAGGGTGCTATCTAACTGAATGGTTGTCAATGTGTGCATTCAACTGACAGAGTTAAACTCACATTTGGATTCAGCGGTTTGCAAAGCCTTTCGGTGCAGAATCCCAAAACCGATATTTCCAGCCCAATGCTGGCATCCGTACTAAACAGCAGGAAATTTCGTCTAAAACTCAGGAGAAACGTTTCGTTGAAACTGCTCTGCTGTGCGCTCGTTCACCTAAGAGAGTTGAAACTATGTTGAGATTCAGCGAGTCAGAAACACGTTTCTTCTAGGAGCTGCGTTGGGATATTCCTGAGTGAATGGGACCATAGGCTGTACAGAGAAATATCTGCTCCTAAAACCAAAAGGGTGCTATCTAACTGAATGGTTGTCAATGTGTGCATTCAACTGACAGAGTTAAACTCACGTTTGGATTCAGCGGTTTACAAACCCTTTTTGTGCAGAATCCCAAAACCGGTAATTCCAGCTCACTGCCGGCATACGTACTAAACAGCAGGAAACTTCGTCTAAAACTCAGGAGAAACGTTTCCTTGAAACTGCTCTGCTCTGCGTTCGTTCACCTAAGAGAGTTGAATCTATGTTGAGATTCAGCGAGTCAGAAACACGTTTCTTCTAGGAGCTGCGTTGGGATATTCCCGAGTGAATGGGACCATAGGCTGTACAGAGAAATATCTGCTTCTAAAACCAAAAGGGTGCTATCAAACTGAATTTTTGTCAATGTGTGCATTCAACTGACAGAGTTAAACTCACGTGTGGATTCAGCGGTGTGCAAACCCTTTCTGTGCAGAATCCCAAAACCGTTATTTCCAGCCCAATGCCGGCATACGTACTAAACAGCAGGAAACTTCGTCTAAAACTCAGGAGAAACGTTTCCTTGAAACTGCTCTGCTGTGCGTTCGTTCACCTAAGAGAGTTGAATCTATGTTGAGATTCAGCGAGTCAGAAACACCTGTCTTCTAGGAGCTGCGTTGGGATATTCGCGAGTGAATGGGACCATAGGCTGTACAGAGAAATATCTGCTCCTAAAACCAAAAGGGTGCTATCTAACTGAATGGTTGTCAATGTGTGCATTCAACTGACAGAGTTAAACTCACATTTGGATTCAGCGGTTTGCAAAGTCTTTCGGTGCAGAATCCCAAAACCGGTATTTCCAGCCCAATGCTGTCATCCGTACTAAACAGCAGGAAATTTCGTCTAAAACTCAGGAGAAACGTTTCCTTGAAACTGCTCTGCTGTGCGTTCGTTCACCTAAGAGAGTTGAATCTATATTGAGATTCAGCGAGTCAGAAACACGTTTCTTCTAGGAGCTGCGTTGGGATATTCCCGAGTGAATGGGACCATAGGCTGTACAGAGAAATATCTGCTCCTAAAACCAAAAGGGTGCTATCTAACTGAATGGTTGTCAATGTGTGCATTCAACTGACAGAGTTAAACTCACGTTTGGATTCAGCGGTTTACAAACCCTTTTTGTGCAGAATCCCAAAACCGGTAATTCCAGCTCACTGCCGGCATACGTACTAAACAGCAGGAAACTTCGTCTAAAACTCAGGAGAAACGCTTCTTTGAAACTGCTCTGCTGTGCGTTCGTTCACCTAAGAGACTTGAATCTATGTTGAGATTCAGCGAGTCAGAAACACGTTTCTTCTAGGAGCTGCGTTGGGATATTCCCGAGTGAATGGGACCATAGGCTGTATAGAGAAATATCTGCTCCTAAAACCAAAACGGAGCTATCTAACTGGATGGATGTCAATGTGTGCATTCAACTGACAAAGTTAAACTCACGTGTGGATTCAGCGGTTTGCAAACCCTTTCTGTGCAGAATCCCAAAACCGGTATTTCCAGCACAATGCCGGCATCCGTACTAAACAGCAGGAAACTTCGTCTAAAACTCAGGAGAAACGCTTCCTTGAAACTGCTCTGCTGTGCGTTCGTTCACCTAAGAGAGTTGAATCTATGTTGAGATTCAGCGAGTCAGAAACACGTTTCTTCTAGGAGCTGCGTTGGGATATTCCCGAGTGAATGGGACCATAGGCTGTACAGAGAAATATCTGCTTCTAAAACCAAAATGGTGCTATCAAACTGAATGGTTGTCAATGTGTGCATTCAACTGACAGAGTTAAACTCACGTGTGGATTCAGCGGTTTGCAAACCCTTTCTGTGCAGAATCCCAAAACCGGTATTTCCAGCCCAATGCCGGCATACGTACTAAACAGCAGGAAACTTCGTCTAAAACTCAGGAGAAACGTTTCCTTGAAACTGCTCTGCTGTGCGTTCGTTCACCTAAGAGAGTTGAATCTATGTTGAGATTCAGCGAGTCAGAAACACGTTTCTTCTAGGAGCTGCGTTGGGATATTCCCGAGTGAATGGGACCATATGCTGTACAGAGAAATATCTGCTTCTAAAATTAAAACGGAGCTATCTAACTGAATGGTTGTCAATGTGTGCATTCAACTGACAGAGTTAAACTCACGTGTGGATTCAGCGGTTTGCAAACCCTTTCTGTGCAGAATCCCAAAACCGGTATTTCCAGCTCAATGCCGGCATACGTACTAAACAACAGGAAACTTCGTCTAAAACTCAGGAGAAACGTTTCCTTGAAACTGCTCTGCTGTGCATTCGTTCACCTAAGAGAGTTGAATCTATGTTGAGATTCAGCGAGTCAGAAACACGTTTCTTCTAGGAACTGCGTTGGGATATTCCCGAGTGAATGGGACCATATGCTGTACAGAGAAATATCTGCTTCTACAACCAAAATGGTGCTATCAAACTGAATGGTTGTCAATGTGTGCATTCAACTGACAGAGTTAAACTCACGTGTGGATTCAGCGGTTTGCAAACCCTTTCTGTGCAGAATCCCAAAACCGGTATTTCCAGCCCAATGCCGGCATACGTACTAAACAGCAGGAAACTTCGTCTAAAACTCAGGAGAAACGTTTCCATGAAACTGCTCTGCTGTGCGTTCGTTCACCTAAGAGAGTTGAATCTATGTTGAGCATCAGCGAGTCAGAAACACGTTTCTTCTAGGAGCTGCGTTGGGATATTCCCGAGTGAATGGGACCATATGCTGTACAGAGAAATATCTGCTTCTAAAACCAAAACGGAGCTATCTAACTGAATGGTTGTCAATGTGTGCATTCAACTGACAGAGTTAAACTCACGTGTGGATTCAGCGGTTTGCAAACCCTTTCTGTGCAGAATCCCAAAACCGGTATTTCCAGCCCAATGCCGGCATCCGTACTAAACAGCAGGAACCTTCGTCTAAAACTCAGGAGAAACGTTTCCTTAAAACTGCTCTGCTGTGCGTTCGTTCACCTAAGAGAGTTGAATCTATGTTGAGATTCAGCGAGTCAGAAACACGTTTCTTCTAGGAGCTGCGTTGGGATATTCCCGAGTGAATGGGACCATAGGCTGTACAGAGAAATATCCGCTTCTAAAACCAAAACGGAGCTTTTTAACTGAATGGTTGTCAATGTGTGCATTCAACTGACAGAGTTAAACTCACGTGTGGTTTCAGCGGTTTGCAGACCGTTTCTGTGCAGAATCCCAAAACCGGTATTTCCAGCCCAATGCCGGCATACGTACTAAACAGCAGGAAACTTCGTCTAAAACTCAGGAGAAAAGTTTCCTTCAAACTGCTCTGCTGTGCGTTCATTCACCTACGAGAGTTGAATCTATGTTGAGATTCAGCGAGTCAGAAACACGTTTCTTCTAGGAGCTGCGTTGGGATATTCCCGAGTGAATGTGACCACAGGCTGTACAGAGAAATATCTGCTTCTAAAACCAAAACGGAGCTATCAAACTGAATTTTTGTCAATGTGTGCATTCAACTGACAGAGTTAAACTCACGTGTGGATTCAGCGGTGTGCAAACCCTTTCTGTGCAGAATCCCAAAACCGTTATTTCCAGCCCAATGCCGGCATACGTACTAAACAGCAGGAAACTTCGTCTAAAACTCAGGAGAAACGTTTCCTTGAAACTGCTCTGCTGTGCGTTCGTTCACCTAAGAGAGTTGAATCTATGTTGAGATTCAGCGAGTCAGAAACACGTGTCTTCTAGGAGCTGCGTTGGGATATTCGCGAGTGAATGGGACCATAGGCTGTACAGAGAAATATCTGCTCCTAAAACCAAAAGGGTGCTATCTAACTGAATGGTTGTCAATGTGTGCATTCAACTGACAGAGTTAAACTCACGTTTGGATTCAGCGGTTTGCAAAGCCTTTCGGTGCAGAATCCCAAAACCGGTATTTCCAGCCCAATGCTGGCATCCGTACTAAACAGCAGGAAGTTTCGTCTAAAACTCAGGAGAAACGTTTCCTTGAAACTGCTCTGCTGTGCGTTCGTTCACCTAAGAGATTTCAATCTATGTTGAGATTCAGCGAGTCCGAAACACGTTTCTTCTAGGAGCTGCGTTGGGATATTCCCGAGTGAATGGGACCATAGGCTGTACAGAGAAATATCTGCTCCTAAAACCAAAAGGGTGCTATCTAACTGAATGGTTGTCAATGTGTGCTTTCAACTGACAGAGTTAAACTCACGTTTGGATTCAGCGGTTTACAAACCCTTTTTGTGCAGAATCTCAAAACCGGTAATTCCAGCTCAATGCCGGCATACGTACTAAACAGCAGGAAACTTCGTCTAAAACTCAGGAGAAACGTTTCCTTGAAACTGCTCTGCTGTGCGTTCGTTCACCTAAGAGATTTGAATCTATGTTGAGATTCAGCGAGTCAGAAACACGTTTCTTCTAGGAGCTGCGTTGGGATATTCCCGAGTGAATGGGACCATAGGCTGTACAGAGAAATATCTGCTTCTAAAACCAAAACGGAGCTATCTAACTGGATGGTTGTCAATGTGTGCATTCAACTGACAGAGTTAAACTCACGTGTGGATTCAGCGGTTTGCAAACCCTTTCTTTGTAGAATCCCAAAACCGGTATTTCCAGCCCAATGCCGGCATCCTTACTAAACAGCAGGAAACTTCGTCTAAAACTCAGGAGAAACGTTTCCTTGAAACTGCTCTGCTGTGCGTTCGTTCAACTAAGAGAGTTGAATCTATGGTGAGATTCAGCGAGTCAGAAACACGTTTCTTCCAGGAGCTGCGTTGGGATATTCCCGAGTGAATGGGACCATAGGCTGTACAGAGAAATATCCGCTTCTAAAACCAAAACGGAGCTTTCTAACTGAATGGTTGTCAATGTGTGCATTCAACTGACAGAGTTAAACTCACGTGTGGTTTCAGCGGTTTGCAGACCGTTTCTGTGCAGAATCCCAAAACCGGTATTTCCAGCCCAATGCCGGCATACGTACTAAACAGCAGGAAACTTCGTCTAAAACTCAGGAGAAAAGTTTCCTTGAAACTGCTCTGCTGTGCGTTCATTCACCTACGAGAGTTGAATCTATGTTGATATTCAGCGAGTCAGAAACACGTTTCTTCTAGGAGCTGCGTTGGGATATTCCCGAGTGAATGTGACCACAGGCTGTACAGAGAAATATCTGCTTCTAAAACCAAAACGGAGCTATCAAACTGAATTTTTGTCAATGTGTGCATTCAACTGACAGAGTTAAACTCACGTGTGGATTCAGCGGTGTGCAAACCCTTTCTGTGCAGAATCCCAAAACCGTTATTTCCAGCCCAATGCCGGCATACGTACTAAACAGCAGGAAACTTCGTCTAAAACTCAGGAGAAACGTTTCCTTGAAACTGCTCTGCTGTGCGTTCGTTCACCTAAGAGAGTTGAATCTATGTTGAGATTCAGCGAGTCAGAAACACGTGTCTTCTAGGAGCTGCGTTGGGATATTCGCGAGTGAATGGGACCATAGGCTGTACAGAGAAATATCTGCTCCTAAAACCAAAAGGGTGCTATCTAACTGAATGGTTGTCAATGTGTGCATTCAACTGACAGAGTTAAACTCACATTTGGATTCAGCGGTTTGCAAAGCCTTTCGGTGCAGAATCCCAAAACCGATATTTCCAGCCCAATGCTGGCATCCGTACTAAACAGCAGGAAATTTCGTCTAAAACTCAGGAGAAACGTTTCGTTGAAACTGCTCTGCTGTGCGCTCGTTCACCTAAGAGAGTTGAAACTATGTTGAGATTCAGCGAGTCAGAAACACGTTTCTTCTAGGAGCTGCGTTGGGATATTCCTGAGTGAATGGGACCATAGGCTGTACAGAGAAATATCTGCTCCTAAAACCAAAAGGGTGCTATCTAACTGAATGGTTGTCAATGTGTGCATTCAACTGACAGAGTTAAACTCACGTTTGGATTCAGCGGTTTACAAACCCTTTTTGTGCAGAATCCCAAAACCGGTAATTCCAGCTCACTGCCGGCATACGTACTAAACAGCAGGAAACTTCGTCTAAAACTCAGGAGAAACGTTTCCTTGAAACTGCTCTGCTCTGCGTTCGTTCACCTAAGAGAGTTGAATCTATGTTGAGATTCAGCGAGTCAGAAACACGTTTCTTCTAGGAGCTGCGTTGGGATATTCCCGAGTGAATGGGACCATAGGCTGTACAGAGAAATATCTGCTTCTAAAACCAAAAGGGTGCTATCAAACTGAATTTTTGTCAATGTGTGCATTCAACTGACAGAGTTAAACTCACGTTTGGATTCAGCGGTTTGCAAAGCCTTTCGGTGCAGAATCCCAAAACCGGTATTTCCAGCCCAATGCTGGCATCCGTACTAAACAGCAGGAAGTTTCGTCTAAAACTCAGGAGAAACGTTTCCTTGAAACTGCTCTGCTGTGCGTTCGTTCACCTAAGAGAGTTCAATCTATGTTGAGATTCAGCGAGTCCGAAACACGTTTCTTCTAGGAGCTGCGTTGGGATATTCCCGAGTGAATGGGACCATAGGCTGTACAGAGAAATATCTGCTCCTAAAACCAAAAGGGTGCTATCTAACTGAATGGTTGTCAATGTGTGCTTTCAACTGACAGAGTTAAACTCACGTTTGGATTCAGCGGTTTACAAACCCTTTTTGTGCAGAATCCCAAAACCGGTAATTCCAGCTCAATGCCGGCATACGTACTAAACAGCAGGAAACTTCGTCTAAAACTCAGGAGAAACGTTTCCTTGAAACTGCTCTGCTGTGCGTTCGTTCACCTAAGAGAGTTGAATCTATGTTGAGATTCAGCGAGTCAGAAACACGTTTCTTCTAGGAGCTGCGTTGGGATATTCCCGAGTGAATGGGACCATAGGCTGTACAGAGAAATATCTGCTTCTAAAACCAAAACGGAGCTATCTAACTGGATGGTTGTCAATGTGTACATTCAACTGACAGAGTTAAACTCACGTGTGGATTCAGCGGTTTGCAAACCCTTTCTTTGTAGAATCCCAAAACCGGTATTTCCAGCCCAATGCCGGCATCCGTACTAAAAAGCAGGAAACTTCGTCTAAAACTCAGGAGAAACGTTTCCTTGAAACTGCTCTGCTGTGCGTTCGTTCACCTAAGAGAGTTGAATCTATGTTGAGATTCAGCGAGTCAGAAACACGTTTCTTCTAGGAGCTGCGTTGGGATATTCCCGAGTGAATGGGACCATAGGCTGTACAGAGAAATATCCGCTTCTAAAACCAAAACGGAGCTTTCTAAGTGAATGGTTGTCAATGTGTGCATTCAACTGACAGAGTTAAACTCACGTGTGGTTTCAGCGGTTTGCAGACCGTTTCTGTGCAGAATCCCAAAACCGGTATTTCCAGCCCAATGCCGGCATACGTACTAAACAGCAGGAAACTTCGTCTAAAACTCAGGAGAAAAGTTTCCTTGAAACTGCTCTGCTGTGCGTTCATTCACCTACGAGAGTTGAATCTATGTTGAGATTCAGCGAGTCAGAAACACGTTTCTTCTAGGAGCTGCGTTGGGATATTCCCGAGTGAATGTGACCACAGGCTGTACAGAGAAATATCTGCTTCTAAAACCAAAACGGAGCTATCAAACTGAATTTTTGTCAATGTGTGCATTCAACTGACAGAGTTAAACTCACGTGTGGATTCAGCGGTGTGCAAACCCTTTCTGTGCAGAATCCCAAAACCGTTATTTCCAGCCCAATGCCGGCATACGTACTAAACAGCAGGAAACTTCGTCTAAAACTCAGGAGAAACGTTTCCTTGAAACTGCTCTGCTGTGCGTTCGTTCACCTAAGAGAGTTGAATCTATGTTGAGATTCAGCGAGTCAGAAACACGTGTCTTCTAGGAGCTGCGTTGGGATATTCGCGAGTGAATGGGACCATAGGCTGTACAGAGAAATATCTGCTCCTAAAACCAAAAGGGTGCTATCTAACTGAATGGTTGTCAATGTGTGCATTCAACTGACAGAGTTAAACTCACGTTTGGATTCAGCGGTTTGCAAAGCCTTTCGGTGCAGAATCCCAAAACCGGTATTTCCAGCCCAATGCTGGCATCCGTACTAAACAGCAGGAAGTTTCGTCTAAAACTCAGGAGAAACGTTTCCTTGAAACTGCTCTGCTGTGCGTTCGTTCACCTAAGAGATTTCAATCTATGTTGAGATTCAGCGAGTCCGAAACACGTTTCTTCTAGGAGCTGCGTTGGGATATTCCCGAGTGAATGGGACCATAGGCTGTACAGAGAAATATCTGCTCCTAAAACCAAAAGGGTGCTATCTAACTGAATGGTTGTCAATGTGTGCTTTCAACTGACAGAGTTAAACTCACGTTTGGATTCAGCGGTTTACAAACCCTTTTTGTGCAGAATCTCAAAACCGGTAATTCCAGCTCAATGCCGGCATACGTACTAAACAGCAGGAAACTTCGTCTAAAACTCAGGAGAAACGTTTCCTTGAAACTGCTCTGCTGTGCGTTCGTTCACCTAAGAGAGTTGAATCTATGTTGAGATTCAGCGAGTCAGAAACACGTTTCTTCTAGGAGCTGCGTTGGGATATTCCCGAGTGAATGGGACCATAGGCTGTACAGAGAAATATCTGCTTCTAAAACCAAAACGGAGCTATCTAACTGGATGGTTGTCAATGTGTGCATTCAACTGACAGAGTTAAACTCACGTGTGGATTCAGCGGTTTGCAAACCCTTTCTTTGTAGAATCCCAAAACAGGTATTTCCAGCCCAATGCCGGCATCCGTACTAAACAGCAGGAAACTTCGTCTAAAACTCAGGAGAAACGTTTCCTTGAAACTGCTCTGCTGTGCGTTCGTTCAACTAAGAGAGTTGAATCTATGGTGAGATTCAGCGAGTCAGAAACACGTTTCTTCCAGGAGCTGCGTTGGGATATTCCCGAGTGAATGGGACCATAGGCTGTACAGAGAAATATCCGCTTCTAAAACCAAAACGGAGCTTTCTAACTGAATGGTTGTCAATGTGTGCATTCAACTGACAGAGTTAAACTCACGTGTGGTTTCAGCGGTTTGCAGACCGTTTCTGTGCAGAATCCCAAAACCGGTATTTCCAGCCCAATGCCGGCATACGTACTAAACAGCAGGAAACTTCGTCTAAAACTCAGGAGAAAAGTTTCCTTGGAACTGCTCTGCTGTGCGTTCATTCACCTACGAGAGTTGAATCTATGTTGATATTCAGCGAGTCAGAAACACGTTTCTTCTAGGAGCTGCGTTGGGATATTCCCGAGTGAATGTGACCACAGGCTGTACAGAGAAATATCTGCTTCTAAAACCAAAACGGAGCTATCAAACTGAATTTTTGTCAATGTGTGCATTCAACTGACAGAGTTAAACTCACGTGTGGATTCAGCGGTGTGCAAACCCTTTCTGTGCAGAATCCCAAAACCGTTATTTCCAGCCCAATGCCGGCATACGTACTAAACAGCAGGAAACTTCGTCTAAAACTCAGGAGAAACGTTTCCTTGAAACTGCTCTGCTGTGCGTTCGTTCACCTAAGAGAGTTGAATCTATGTTGAGATTCAGCGAGTCAGAAACACGTGTCTTCCAGGAGCTGCGTTGGGATATTCGCGAGTGAATGGGACCATAGGCTGTACAGAGAAATATCTGCTCCTAAAACCAAAAGGGTGCTATCTAACTGAATGGTTGTCAATGTGTGCATTCAACTGACAGAGTTAAACTCACATTTGGATTCAGCGGTTTGCAAAGCCTTTCGGTGCAGAATCCCAAAACCGATATTTCCAGCCCAATGCTGGCATCCGTACTAAACAGCAGGAAATTTCGTCTAAAACTCAGGAGAAACGTTTCGTTGAAACTGCTCTGCTGTGCGCTCGTTCACCTAAGAGAGTTGAAACTATGTTGAGATTCAGCGAGTCAGAAACACGTTTCTTCTAGGAGCTGCGTTGGGATATTCCTGAGTGAATGGGACCATAGGCTGTACAGAGAAATATCTGCTCCTAAAACCAAAAGGGTGCTATCTAACTGAATGGTTGTCAATGTGTGCATTCAACTGACAGAGTTAAACTCACGTTTGGATTCAGCGGTTTACAAACCCTTTTTGTGCAGAATCCCAAAACCGGTAATTCCAGTTCACTGCCGGCATACGTACTAAACAGCAGGAAACTTCGTCTAAAACTCAGGAGAAACGTTTCCTTGAAACTGCTCTGCTCTGCGTTCGTTCACCTAAGAGAGTTGAATCTATGTTGAGATTCAGCGAGTCAGAAACACGTTTCTTCTAGGAGCTGCGTTGGGATATTCCCGAGTGAATGGGACCATAGGCTGTACAGAGAAATATCTGCTTCTAAAACCAAAAGGGTGCTATCAAACTGAATTTTTGTCAATGTGTGCATTCAACTGACAGAGTTAAACTCACGTGTGGATTCAGCGGTGTGCAAACCCTTTCTGTGCAGAATCCCAAAACCGTTATTTCCAGCCCAATGCCGGCATACGTACTAAACAGCAGGAAACTTCGTCTAAAACTCAGGAGAAACGTTTCCTTGAAACTGCTCTGCTGTGCGTTCGTTCACCTAAGAGAGTTGAATCTATGTTGAGATTCAGCGAGTCAGAAACACCTGTCTTCTAGGAGCTGCGTTGGGATATTCGCGAGTGAATGGGACCATAGGCTGTACAGAGAAATATCTGCTCCTAAAACCAAAAGGGTGCTATCTAACTGAATGGTTGTCAATGTGTGCATTCAACTGACAGAGTTAAACTCACATTTGGATTCAGCGGTTTGCAAAGTCTTTCGGTGCAGAATCCCAAAACCGGTATTTCCAGCCCAATGCTGTCATCCGTACTAAACAGCAGGAAATTTCGTCTAAAACTCAGGAGAAACGTTTCCTTGAAACTGCTCTGCTGTGCGTTCGTTCACCTAAGAGAGTTGAATCTATATTGAGATTCAGCGAGTCAGAAACACGTTTCTTCTAGGAGCTGCGTTGGGATATTCCCGAGTGAATGGGACCATAGGCTGTACAGAGAAATATCTGCTCCTAAAACCAAAAGGGTGCTATCTAACTGAATGGTTGTCAATGTGTGCATTCAACTGACAGAGTTAAACTCACGTTTGGATTCAGCGGTTTACAAACCCTTTTTGTGCAGAATCCCAAAACCGGTAATTCCAGCTCACTGCCGGCATACGTACTAAACAGCAGGAAACTTCGTCTAAAACTCAGGAGAAACGCTTCTTTGAAACTGCTCTGCTGTGCGTTCGTTCACCTAAGAGAGTTGAATCTATGTTGAGATTCAGCGAGTCAGAAACACGTTTCTTCTAGGAGCTGCGTTGGGATATTCCCGAGTGAATGGGACCATAGGCTGTACAGAGAAATATCTGCTTCTAAAACCAAAATGGTGCTATCAAACTGAATGGTTGTCAATGTGTGCATTCAACTGACAGAGTTAAACTCACGTGTGGATTCAGCGGTTTGCAAACCCTTTCTGTGCAGAATCCCAAAACCGGTATTTCCAGCCCAATGCCGGCATACGTACTAAACAGCAGGAAACTTCGTCTAAAACTCAGGAGAAACGTTTCCTTGAAACTGCTCTGCTGTGCGTTCGTTCACCTAAGAGAGTTGAATCTATGTTGAGCATCAGCGAGTCAGAAACACGTTTCTTCTAGGAGCTGCGTTGGGATATTCCCGAGTGAATGGGACCATATGCTGTACAGAGAAATATCTGCTTCTAAAATTAAAACGGAGCTATCTAACTGAATGGTTGTCAATGTGTGCATTCAACTGACAGAGTTAAACTCACGTGTGGATTCAGCGGTTTGCAAACCCTTTCTGTGCAGAATCCCAAAACCGGTATTTCCAGCTCAATGCCGGCATACGTACTAAACAACAGGAAACTTCGTCTAAAACTCAGGAGAAACGTTTCCTTGAAACTGCTCTGCTGTGCATTCGTTCACCTAAGAGAGTTGAATCTATGTTGAGATTCAGCGAGTCAGAAACACGTTTCTTCTAGGAACTGCGTTGGGATATTCCCGAGTGAATGGGACCATATGCTGTACAGAGAAATATCTGCTTCTACAACCAAAATGGTGCTATCAAACTGAATGGTTGTCAATGTGTGCATTCAACTGACAGAGTTAAACTCACGTGTGGATTCAGCGGTTTGCAAACCCTTTCTGTGCAGAATCCCAAAACCGGTATTTCCAGCCCAATGCCGGCATACGTACTAAACAGCAGGAAACTTCGTCTAAAACTCAGGAGAAACGTTTCCATGAAACTGCTCTGCTGTGCGTTCGTTCACCTAAGAGAGTTGAATCTATGTTGAGCATCAGTGAGTCAGAAACACGTTTCTTCTAGGAGCTGCGTTGGGATATTCCCGAGTGAATGGGACCATATGCTGTACAGAGAAATATCTGCTTCTAAAACCAAAACGGAGCTATCTAACTGAATGGTTGTCAATGTGTGCATTCAACTGACAGAGTTAAACTCACGTGTGGATACAGCGGTTTGCAAACCGTTTCTGTGCAGAATCCCAAAACCGGTATTTCCAGCCCAATGCCGGCATACGTACTAAACAGCAGGAAACTTCGTCTAAAATTCAGGAGAAACGTTTCCTTGAAACTGCTCTGCTGTGCCTTCGTTCACCTAAGAGAGTTGAATCTATGTTGAGATTCAGCGAGTCAGAAACACGTTTCTTCTAGGAGCTGCGTTGGGATATTCCCGAGTGAATGGGACCATAGGCTGTACAGAGAAATATCCGCTTCTAAAACCAAAACGGAGCTTTCTAACTGAATGGTTGTCAATGTGTGCATTCAACTGACAGAGTTAAACTCACGTGTGGTTTCAGCGGTTTGCAGACCGTTTCTGTGCAGAATCCCAAAACCGGTATTTCCAGCCCAATGCCGGCATACGTACTAAACAGCAGGAAACTTCGTCTAAACTCAGGAGAAAAGTTTCCTTGAAACTGCTCTGCTGTGTGTTCATTCACCTACGAGAGTTGAATCTATGTTGAGATTCAGCGAGTCAGAAACACGTTTCTTCTAGGAGCTGCGTTGGGATATTCCCGAGTGAATGTGACCATAGGCTGTACAGAGAAATATCTGCTTCTAAAACCAAAACGGAGCTATCAAACTGAATTTTTGTCAATGTGTGCATTCAACTGACAGAGTTAAACTCACGTGTGGATTCAGCGGTGTGCAAACCCTTTCTGTGCAGAATCCCAAAACCGTTATTTCCAGCCCAATGCCAGCATGCGTACTAAACAGCAGGAAACTTCGTCTAAAACTCAGGAGAAACGTTTCCTTGAAACTGCTCTGCTGTGCGTTCGTTCACCTAAGAGAGTTGAATCTATGTTGAGATTCAGCGAGTCAGAAACACGTTTCTTCTAGGAGCTGCGTTGGGATATTCCCGAGTGAATGGGACCATAGGCTGTACAGAGAAATATCCGCTTCTAAAACCAAAACGGAGCTTTCTAACTGAATGGTTGTCAATGTGTGCATTCAACTGACAGAGTTAAACTCACGTGTGGTTTCAGCGGTTTGCAGACCGTTTCTGTGCAGAATCCCAAAACCGGTATTTCCAGCCCAATGCTGGCATCCGTAATAAACAGCAGGAAACTTCGTCTAAAACTCAGGAGAAAAGTTTCCTTGAAACTGCTCTGCTGTGCGTTCATTCACCTACGAGAGTTGAATCTATGTTGAGATTCAGCGAGTCAGAAACACGTTTCTTCTAGGAGCTGCGTTGGGATATTCCCGAGTGAATATGACCATAGGCTGTACAGAGAAATATCTGCTTCTAAAACCAAAACGGAGCTATCAAACTGAATTTTTGTCAATGTGTGCATTCAACTGACAGAGTTAAACTCACGTGTGGATTCAGCGGTGTGCAAACCCTTTCTGTGCAGAATCCCAAAACCGTTATTTCCAGCCCAATGCCCGCATACGTACTAAACAGCAGGAAACTTCGTCTAAAACTCAGGAGAAACGTTTCCTTGAAACTGCTCTGCTGTGCGTTCGTTCACCTAAGAGAGTTGAATCTATGTTGAGATTCAGCGAGTCAGAAACACGTTTCTTCTAGGAGCTGCATTGGGATATTCCCGAGTGAATGGGACCATAGGCTGTACAGAGAAATATCTGCTCCTAAAACCAAAAGGGTGCTATCTAACTGAATGGTTGTTAATGTGTGCATTCAACTGACAGAGTTAAACTCACGTTTGGATTCAGCGGTTTACAAACCCTTTTTGTGCAGAATCCCAAAACCGGTAATTCCAGCTCACTGCCGGCATACGTACTAAACAGCAGGAAACTTCGTCTAAAACTCAGGAGAAACGTTTCCTTGAAACTGCTCTGCTGTGCGTTCGTTCACCTAAGAGAGTTGAATCTATGTTGAGATTCAGCGAGTCAGAAACACGTTTCTTCTAGGAGCTGCGTTGGGATATTCCCGAGTGAATGGGACCATAGGCTGTACAGAGAAATATCTGCTTCTAAAACCAAAAGGGTGCTATCAAACTGAATGGTTGTCAATGTGTGCATTCAACTGACAGAGTTAAACTCACGTGAGGATTCAGCGGTTTGCAAACGCTTTCTGTGCAGAATCCCAAAACCGGTATTTCCAGCCCAATGCCGGCATCCGTACTAAACAGCAGGAAACTTCGTCTAAAACTCAGGAGAAACGTTTCCTTGAAACTGCTCTGCTGTGCGTTCGTTCACCTAAGAGAGTTGAATCTATGTTGAGATTCAGCGAGTCAGAAACACGTTTCTTCTAGGAGCTGCGTTGTGATATTCCCGAGTGAATGGGACCATAGGCTGTACAGAGAAATATCTGCTTCTAAAACCAAAATGGTGCTATCAAACTGAATGGTTGTCAATGTGTGCATTCAACTGACAGAGTTAAACTCACGTGTGGATTCAGCGGTTTGCAAACCCTTTCTGTGCAGAATCCCAAAACCGGTAATTCCAGCCCAATGCCGGCATACGTACTAAACAGCAGGAAACTTCGTCTAAAACTCAGGAGAAACGTTTCCTTGAAACTGCTCTGCTGTGCGTTCGTTCACCTAAGAGAGTTGAATCTATGTTGAGATTCAGCGAGTCAGAAACACGTTTCTTCTAGGAGCTGCGTTGGGATATTCCCGAGTGAATGGTACCATATGCTGTACAGAGAAATATCTGCTTCTAAAATTAAAACGGAGCTATCTAACTGAATGGTTGTCAATGTGTGCATTCAACTGACAGAGTTAAACTCACGTGTGGATTCAGCGGTTTGCAAACCCTTTCTGTGCAGAATCCCAAAACCGGTATTTCCAGCTCAATGCCGGCATACGTACTAAACAACAGGAAACTTCGTCTAAAACTCAGGAGAAACGTTTCCTTGAAACTGCTCTGCTGTGCATTCGTTCACCTAAGAGAGTTGAATCTATGTTGAGATTCAGCGAGTCAGAAACACGTTTCTTCTAGGACCTGCGTTGGGATATTCCCGAGTGAATGGGACCATATGCTGTACAGAGAAATATCTGCTTCTAAAACCAAAATGGTGCTATCAAACTGAATGGTTGTCAATGTGTGCATTCAACTGACAGAGTTAAACTCACGTGTGGATTCAGCGGTTTGCAAACCCTTTCTGTGCAGAATCCCAAAACCAGTATTTCCAGCCCAATGCCGGCATACGTACTAAACAGCAGGAAACTTCGTCTAAAACTCAGGAGAAACGTTTCCATGAAACTGCTCTGCTGTGCGTTCGTTCACCTAAGAGAGTTGAATCTATGTTGAGTATCAGCGAGTCAGAAACACGTTTCTTCTAGGAGCTGCGTTGGGATATTCCCGAGTGAATGGGACCATATGCTGTACAGAGAAATATCTGCTTCTAAAACCAAAACGGAGCTATCTAACTGAATGGTTGTCAATGTGTGCATTCAACTGACAGAGTTAAACTCACGTGTGGATACAGTGGTTTGCAAACCGTTTCTGTGCAGAATCCCAAAACCGGTATTTCCAGCCCAATGCCGGCATACGTACTAAACAGCAGGAAACTTCGTCTAAAACTCAGGAGAAAAGTTTCCTTGAAACTGCTCTGCTGTGCGTTCATTCACCTAAGAGAGTTGAATCTATGTTGAGATTCAGCGAGACAGAAACACGTTTCTTCTAGGAGCTGCGTTGGGATATTCCCGAGTGAATGGGACCATAGGCTGTACAGAGAAATATCTGCTGCTAAAACCAAAACGGAGCTATCAAACTGAATTTTTGTCAATGTGTGCATTCAACTGACAGAGTTAAACTCACGTGTGGATTCAGCGGTGTGCAAACCCTTTCTGTGCAGAATCCCAAAACCGTTATTTCCAGCCCAATGCCAGCATGCGTACTAAACAGCAGGAAACTTCGTCTAAAACTCAGGAGAAACGTTTCCTTGAAACTGCTCTGCTGTGCGTTCATTCACCTACGAGAGTTGAATCTATGTTGAGATTCAGCGAGTCAGAAACACGTTTCTTCTAGGAGCTGCGTTGGGATATTCCCGAGTGAATGTGACCATAGGCTGTACAGAGAAATATCTGCTTCTAAAATCAAAACGGAGCTATCAAACTGAATTTTTGTCAATGTGTGCATTCAACTGACAGAGTTAAACTCACGTGTGGATTCAGCGGTTTGCAAACCCTTTCTGTGCAGAATCCCAAAACCGTTATTTCCAGCCCAATGCCGGCATACGTACTAAACAGCAGGAAACTTCGTCTAAAACTCAGGAGAAACGTTTCCTTGAAACTGCTCTGCTGTGCGTTCGTTCACCTAAGAGAGTTGAATCTATGTTGAGATTCAGCGAGTCAGAAACACGTGTCTTCTAGGAGCTGCGTTGGGATATTCGCGAGTGAATGGGACCATAGGCTGTACAGTGAAATATCTGCTACTAAAACCAAAAGGGTGCTATCTAACTGAATGGTTCTCAATGTGTGCATTCAACTGACAGAGTTAAACTCACATTTGGATTCAGCGGTTTGCAAAGCCTTTCGGTGCAGAATCCCAAAACCGGTATTTCCAGCCCAATGCTGGCATCCGTACTAAACAGCAGGAAATTTCGTCTAAAACTCAGGAGAAACGTTTCCTTGAAACTGCTCTCCTGTGCGTTCGTTCACCTAAGAGAGTTGAATCTATGTTGAGATTCAGCGAGTCAGAAACACGTTTCTTCTAGGAGCTGCGTTGGGATATTCCCGAGTGAATGGGACCATAGGCTGTACAGAGAAATATCTGCTCCTAAAACCAAAAGGGTGCTATCTAACTGAATGGTTGTCAATGTGTGCATTCAACTGACAGAGTTAAACTCACGTTTGGAATCAGCGGTTTACAAACCCTTTTTGTGCAGAATCCCAAAACCGGTAATTCCAGCTCACTGCTGGCATACGTACTAAACAGCAGGAAACTTCGTCTAAAACTCAGGAGAAACGTTGCCTTGAAACTGCTCTGCTGTGCGTTCGTTCACCTAAGAGAGTTGAATCTATGTTGAGATTCAGCGAGTCAGAAACACGTTTCTTCTAGGAGCTGCGTTGGGATATTCCCGAGTGAATGGGACCATAGGTTGTACAGAGAAATATCTGCTTCTAAAACCAAAATGGTGCTATCAAACTGAATGGTTGTCAATGTGTGCATTCAACTGACAGAGTTAAACTCACGTGTGGATTCAGCGGTTTGCAAACCCTTTCTGTGCAGAATCCCAAAACCGGTATTTCCAGCCCAATGCCGGCATACGTACTAAACAGCAGGAAACTTCGTCTAAAACTCAGGAGAAACGTTTCCTTGAAACTGCTCTGCTGTGCGTTCGTTCACCTAAGAGAGTTGAATCTATGTTGAGATTCAGCGAGTCAGAAACACGTTTCTTCTAGGAGCTGCGTTGGGATATTCCCGAGTGAATGGGACCATATGCTGTACAGAGAAATATCTGCTTCTAAAATTAAAACGGAGCTATCTAACTGAATGGTTGTCAATGTGTGCATTCAACTGACAGAGTTAAACTCACGTGTGGATTCAGCGGTTTGCAAACCCTTTCTGTGCAGAATCCCAAAACCGGTATTTCCAGCTCAATGCCGGCATACGTACTAAACAACAGGAAACTTCGTCTAAAACTCAGGAGAAACGTTTCCTTGAAACTGCTCTGCTGTGCATTCGTTCACCTAAGAGAGTTGAATCTATGTTGAGATTCAGCGAGTCAGAAACACGTTTCTTCTAGGAACTGCGTTGGGATATTCCCGAGTGAATGGGACCATATGCTGTACAGAGAAATATCTGCTTCTAAAACCAAAATGGTGCTATCAAACTGATTGGTTGTCAATGTGTGCATTCAACTGACAGAGTTAAACTCACGTGTGGATTCAGCGGTTTGCAAACCCTTTCTGTGCAGAATCCCAAAACCGGTATTTCCAGCCCAATGCCGGCATACGTACTAAACAGCAGGAAACTTCGTCTAAAACTCAGGAGAAACGTTTCCATGAAACTGCTCTGCTGTGCGTTCGTTCACCTAAGAGAGTTGAATCTATGTTGAGTATCAGCGAGTCAGAAACACGTTTCTTCTAGGAGCTGCGTTGGGATATTCCCGAGTGAATGGGACCATATGCTGTACAGAGAAATATCTGCTTCTAAAACCAAAACGGAGCTATCTAACTGAATGGTTGTCAATGTGTGCATTCAACTGACAGAGTTAAACTCACGTGTGGATACAGCGGTTTGCAAACCGTTTCTGTGCAGAATCCCAAAACCGGTATTTCCAGCCCAATGCCGGCATACGTACTAAACAGCAGGAAACTTCGTCTAAAATTCAGGAGAAACGTTTCCTTGAAACTGCTCTGCTGTGCCTTCGTTCACCTAAGAGAGTTGAATCTATGTTGAGATTCAGCGAGTCAGAAACACGTTTCTTCTAGGAGCTGCGTTGGGATATTCCCGAGTGAATGGGACCATAGGCTGTACAGAGAAATATCCGCTTCTAAAACCAAAACGGAGCTTTCTAACTGAATGGTTGTCAATGTGTGCATTCAACTGACAGAGTTAAACTCACGTGTGGTTTCAGCGGTTTGCAGACCGTTTCTGTGCAGAATCCCAAAACCGGTATTTCCAGCCCAATGCCGGCATACGTACTAAACAGCAGGAAACTTCGTCTAAAACTCAGGAGAAAGGTTTCCTTGAAACTGCTCTGCTGTGTGTTCATTCACCTACGAGAGTTGAATCTATGTTGAGATTCAGCGAGTCAGAAACACGTTTCTTCTAGGAGCTGCGTTGGGATATTCCCGAGAGAATGTGACCATAGGCTGTACAGAGAAATATCTGCTTCTAAAACCAAAACGGAGCTATCAAACTGAATTTTTGTCAATGTGTGCATTCAACTGACAGAGTTAAACTCACGTGTGGATTCAGCGGTGTGCAAACCCTTTCTGTGCAGAATCCCAAAACCGTTATTTCCAGCCCAATGCCAGCATGCGTACTAAACAGCAGGAAACTTCGTCTAAAACTCAGGAGAAACGTTTCCTTGAAACTGCTCTGCTGTGCGTTCGTTCACCTAAGAGAGTTGAATCTATGTTGAGATTCAGCGAGTCAGAAACACGTTTCTTCTAGGAGCTGCGTTGGGATATTCCCGAGTGAATGGGACCATAGGCTGTACAGAGAAATATCCGCTTCTAAAACCAAAACGGAGCTTTCTAACTGAATGGTTGTCAATGTGTGCATTCAACTGACAGAGTTAAACTCACGTGTGGTTTCAGCGGTTTGCAGACCGTTTCTGTGCAGAATCCCAAAACCGGTATTTCCAGCCCAATGCCGGCATACGTACTAAACAGCAGGAAACTTCGTCTAAAACTCAGGAGAAAAGTTTCCTTGAAACTGCTCTGCTGTGCGTTCATTCACCTACGAGAGTTGAATCTATGTTGAGATTCAGCGAGTCAGAAACACGTTTCTTCTAGGAGCTGCGTTGGGATATTCCCGAGTGAATGTGACCATAGGCTGTACAGAGAAATATCTGCTTCTAAAACCAAAACGGAGCTATCAAACTGAATTTTTGTCAATGTGTGCATTCAACTGACAGAGTTAAACTCACGTGTGGATTCAGCGGTGTGCAAACCCTTTCTGTGCAGAATCCCAAAACCGTTATTTCCAGCCCAATGCCCGCATACGTACTAAACAGCAGGAAACTTCGTCTAAAACTCAGGAGAAACGTTTCCTTGAAACTGCTCTGCTGTGCGTTCGTTCACCTAAGAGAGTTGAATCTATGTTGAGATTCAGCGAGTCAGAAACACGTGTCTTCTAGGAGCTGCGTTGGGATATTCGCGAGTGAATGGGACCATAGGCTGTACAGAGAAATATCTGCTACTAAAACCAAAAGGGTGCTATCTAACTGAATGGTTGTCAATGTGTGCATTCAACTGACAGAGTTAAACTCACATTTGGATTCAGCGGTTTGCAAAGCCTTTCGGTGCAGAATCCCAAAACCGGTATTTCCAGCCCAATGCTGTCATCCGAACTAAACAGCAGGAAATTTCGTCTAAAACTCAGGAGAAACGTTTCCTTGAAACTGCTCTGCTGTGCGTTCGTTCACCTAAGAGAGTTGAATCTATGTTGAGATTCAGCGAGTCAGAAACACGTTTCTTCTAGGAGCTGCGTTGGGATATTCCCGAGTGAATGGGACCATAGGCTGTACAGAGAAATATCTGCTCCTAAAACCAAAAGGGTGCTATCTAACTGAATGGTTGTCAATGTGTGCATTCAACTGACAGAGTTAAACTCACGTTTGGATTCAGCGGTTTACAAACCCTTTTTGTGCAGAATCCCAAAACCGGTAATTCCAGCTCACTGCCGGCATACGTACTAAACAGCAGGAAACTTCGTCTAAAACTCAGGAGAAACGTTTCCTTGAAACTGCTCTGCTGTGCGTTCGTTCACCTAAGAGAGTTGAATCTATGTTGAGATTCAGCGAGTCAGAAACACGTTTCTTCTAGGAGCTGCGTTGGGATATTCCCGAGTGAATGGGACCATAGGCTGTACAGAGAAATATCTGCTTCTAAAACCAAAAGGGTGCTATCAAACTGAATGGTTGTCAATGTGTGCATTCAACTGACAGAGTTAAACTCACGTGAGGATTCAGCGGTTTGCAAACGCTTTCTGTGCAGAATCCCAAAACCGGTATTTCCAGCCCAATGGCGGCATCCGTACTAAACAGCAGGAAACTTCGTCTAAAACTCAGGAGAAACGTTTCCTTGAAACTGCTCTGCTGTGCGTTCGTTCACCTAAGAGAGTTGAATCTATGTTGAGATTCAGCGAGTCAGAAACACGTTTCTTCTAGGAGCTGCGTTGTGATATTCCCGAGTGAATGGGACCATAGGCTGTACAGAGAAATATCTGCTTCTAAAACCAAAAGGGTGCTATCAAACTGAATGGTTGTCAATGTGTGCATTCAACTGACAGAGTTAAACTCACGTGTGGATTCAGCGGTTTGCAAACCCTTTCTGTGCAGAATCCCAAAACCGGTATTTCCAGCCCAATGCCGGCATACGTACTAAACAGCAGGAAACTTCGTCTAAAACTCAGGAGAAACGTTTCCTTGAAACTGCTCTGCTGTGCGTTCGTTCACCTAAGAGAGTTGAATCTATGTTGAGATTCAGCGAGTCAGAAACACGTTTCTTCTAGGAGCTGCGTTGGGATATTCCCGAGTGAATGGGACCATATGCTGTACAGAGAAATATCTGCTTCTAAAATTAAAACGGAGCTATCTAACTGAATGGTTGTCAATGTGTGCATTCAACTGACAGAGTTAAACTCACGTGTGGATTCAGCGGTTTGCAAACCCTTTCTGTGCAGAATCCCAAAACCGGTATTTCCAGCTCAATGCCGGCATACGTACTAAACAACAGGAAACTTCGTCTAAAACTCAGGAGAAACGTTTCCTTGAAACTGCTCTGCTGTGCATTCGTTCACCTAAGAGAGTTGAATCTATGTTGAGATTCAGCGAGTCAGAAACACGTTTCTTCTAGGACCTGCGTTGGGATATTCCCGAGTGAATGGGACCATATGCTGTACAGAGAAATATCTGCTTCTAAAACCAAAATGGTGCTATCAAACTGAATGGTTGTCAATGTGTGCATTCAACTGACAGAGTTAAACTCACGTGTGGATTCAGCGGTTTGCAAACCCTTTCTGTGCAGAATCCCAAAACCGGTATTTCCAGCCCAATGCCGGCATACGTACTAAACAGCAGGAAACTTCGTCTAAAACTCAGGAGAAACGTTTCCATGAAACTGCTCTGCTGTGCGTTCGTTCACCTAAGAGAGTTGAATCTATGTTGAGTATCAGCGAGTCAGAAACTCGTTTCTTCTAGGAGCTGCGTTGGGATATTCCCGAGTGAATGGGACCATATGCTGTACAGAGAAATATCCGCTTCTAAAACCAAAACGGAGCTTTCTAACTGAATGGTTGTCAATGTGTGCATTCAACTGACAGAGTTAAACTCACGTGTGGTTTCAGCGGTTTGCAGACCGTTTCTGTGCAGAATCCCAAAACCGGTATTTCCAGCCCAATGCCGGCATACGTACTAAACAGCAGGAAACTTCGTCTAAAACTCAGGAGAAAAGTTTCCTTGAAACTGCTCTGCTGTGTGTTCATTCACCTACGAGAGTTGAATCTATGTTGAGATTCAGCGAGTCAGAAACACGTTTCTTCTAGGAGCTGCGTTGGGATATTCCCGAGTGAATGTGACCATAGGCTGTACAGAGAAATATCTGCTTCTAAAACCAAAACGGAGCTATCAAACTGAATTTTTGTCAATGTGTGCATTCAACTGACAGAGTTAAACTCACGTGTGGATTCAGCGGTGTGCAAACCCTTTCTGTGCAGAATCCCAAAACCGTTATTTCCAGCCCAATGCCAGCATGCGTACTAAACAGCAGGAAACTTCGTCTAAAACTCAGGAGAAACGTTTCCTTGAAACTGCTCTGCTGTGCGTTCGTTCACCTAAGAGAGTTGAATCTATGTTGAGATTCAGCGAGTCAGAAACACGTTTCTTCTAGGAGCTGCGTTGGGATATTCCCGAGTGAATGGGACCATAGGCTGTACAGAGAAATATCCGCTTCTAAAACCAAAACGGAGCTTTCTAACTGAATGGTTGTCAATGTGTGCATTCAACTGACAGAGTTAAACTCACGTGTGGTTTCAGCGGTTTGCAGACCGTTTCTGTGCAGAATCCCAAAACCGGTATTTCCAGCCCAATGCCGGCATACGTACTAAACAGCAGGAAACTTCGTCTAAAACTCAGGAGAAAAGTTTCCTTGAAACTGCTCTGCTGTGCGTTCATTCACCTACGAGAGTTGAATCTATGTTGAGATTCAGCGAGTCAGAAACACGTTTCTTCTAGGAGCTGCGTTGGGATATTCCCGAGTGAATGTGACCATAGGCTGTACAGAGAAATATCTGCTTCTAAAACCAAAACGGAGCTATCAAACTGAATTTTTGTCAATGTGTGCATTCAACTGACAGAGTTAAACTCACGTGTGGATTCAGCGGTGTGCAAACCCTTTCTGTGCAGAATCCCAAAACCGTTATTTCCAGCCCAATGCCCGCATACGTACTAAACAGCAGGAAACTTCGTCTAAAACTCAGGAGAAACGTTTCCTTGAAACTGCTCTGCTGTGCGTTCGTTCACCTAAGAGAGTTGAATCTATGTTGAGATTCAGCGAGTCAGAAACACGTGTCTTCTAGGAGCTGCGTTGGGATATTCGCGAGTGAATGGGACCATAGGCTGTACAGAGAAATATCTGCTACTAAAACCAAAATGGTGCTATCTAACTGAATGCTTGTCAATGTGTGCATTCAACTGACAGAGTTAAACTCACATTTGGATTCAGCGGTTTGCAAAGCCTTTCGGTGCAGAATCCCAAAACCGGTATTTCCAGCCCAATGCTGTCATCCGAACTAAACAGCAGGAAATTTCGTCTAAAACTCAGGAGAAACGTTTCCTTGAAACTGCTCTGCTGTGCGTTCGTTCACCTAAGAGAGTTGAATCTATGTTGAGATTCAGCGAGTCAGAAACACGTTTCTTCTAGGAGCTGCGTTGGGATATTCCCGAGTGAATGGGACCATAGGCTGTACAGAGAAATATCTGCTTCTAAAACCAAAAGGGTGCTATCAAACTGAATGGTTGTCAATGTGTGCATTCAACTGACAGAGTTAAACTCACGTGAGGATTCAGCGGTTTGCAAACGCTTTCTGTGCAGAATCCCAAAACCGGTATTTCCAGCCCAATGCCGGCATCCGTACTAAACAGCAGGAAACTTCGTCTAAAACTCAGGAGAAACGTTTCCTTGAAACTGCTCTGCTGTGCGTTCGTTCACCTAAGAGAGTTGAATCTATGTTGAGATTCAGCGAGTCAGAAACACGTTTCTTCTAGGAGCTGCGTTGTGATATTCCCGAGTGAATGGGACCATAGGCTGTACAGAGAAATATCTGCTTCTAAAACCAAAAGGGTGCTATCAAACTGAATGGTTGTCAATGTGTGCATTCAACTGACAGAGTTAAACTCACGTGTGGATTCAGCGGTTTGCAAACCCTTTCTGTGCAGAATCCCAAAACCGGTATTTCCAGCCCAATGCCGGCATACGTACTAAACAGCAGGAAACTTCGTCTAAAACTCAGGAGAAACGTTTCCTTGAAACTGCTCTGCTGTGCGTTCGTTCACCTAAGAGAGTTGAATCTATGTTGAGATTCAGCGAGTCAGAAACACGTTTCTTCTAGGAGCTGCGTTGGGATATTCCCGAGTGAATGGGACCATATGCTGTACAGAGAAATATCTGCTTCTAAAATTAAAACGGAGCTATCTAACTGAATGGTTGTCAATGTGTGCATTCAACTGACAGAGTTAAACTCACGTGTGGATTCAGCGGTTTGCAAACCCTTTCTGTGCAGAATCCCAAAACCGGTATTTCCAGCTCAATGCCGGCATACGTACTAAACAACAGGAAACTTCGTCTAAAACTCAGGAGAAACGTTTCCTTGAAACTGCTCTGCTGTGCATTCGTTCACCTAAGAGAGTTGAATCTATGTTGAGATTCAGCGAGTCAGAAACACGTTTCTTCTAGGACCTGCGTTGGGATATTCCCGAGTGAATGGGACCATATGCTGTACAGAGAAATATCTGCTTCTAAAACCAAAATGGTGCTATCAAACTGAATGGTTGTCAATGTGTGCATTCAACTGACAGAGTTAAACTCACGTGTGGATTCAGCGGTTTGCAAACCCTTTCTGTGCAGAATCCCAAAACCGGTATTTCCAGCCCAATGCCGGCATACGTACTAAACAGCAGGAAACTTCGTCTAAAACTCAGGAGAAACGTTTCCATGAAACTGCTCTGCTGTGCGTTCGTTCACCTAAGAGAGTTGAATCTATGTTGAGTATCAGCGAGTCAGAAACACGTTTCTTCTAGGAGCTGCGTTGGGATATTCCCGAGTGAATGGGACCATATGCTGTACAGAGAAATATCTGCTTCTAAAACCAAAACGGAGCTATCTAACTGAATGGTTGTCAATCTGTGCATTCAACTGACAGAGTTAAACTCACGTGTGGATACAGTGGTTTGCAAACCGTTTCTGTGCAGAATCCCAAAACCGGTATTTCCAGCCCAATGCCGGCATACGTACTAAACAGCAGGAAACTTCGTCTAAAACTCAGGAGAAAAGTTTCCTTGAAACTGCTCTGCTGTGCGTTCATTCACCTAAGAGAGTTGAATCTATGTTGAGATTCAGCGAGACAGAAACACGTTTCTTCTAGGAGCTGCGTTGGGATATTCCCGAGTGAATGGGACCATAGGCTGTACAGAGAAATATCTGCTGCTAAAACCAAAACGGAGCTATCAAACTGAATTTTTGTCAATGTGTGCATTCAACTGACAGAGTTAAACTCACGTGTGGATTCAGCGGTGTGCAAACCCTTTCTGTGCAGAATCCCAAAACCGTTATTTCCAGCCCAATGCCAGCATGCGTACTAAACAGCAGGAAACTTCGTCTAAAACTCAGGAGAAACGTTTCCTTGAAACTGCTCTGCTGTGCGTTCATTCACCTACGAGAGTTGAATCTATGTTGAGATTCAGCGAGTCAGAAACACGTTTCTTCTAGGAGCTGCGTTGGGATATTCCCGAGTGAATGTGACCATAGGCTGTACAGAGAAATATCTGCTTCTAAAACCAAAACGGAGCTATCAAACTGAATTTTTGTCAATGTGTGCATTCAACTGACAGAGTTAAACTCACGTGTGGATTCAGCGGTGTGCAAACCCTTTCTGTGAAGAATCCCAAAACCGTTATTTCCAGCCCAATGCCGGCATACGTACTAAACAGCAGGAAACTTCGTCTAAAACTCAGGAGAAACGTTTCCTTGAAACTGCTCTGCTGTGCGTTCGTTCACCTAAGAGAGTTGAATCTATGTTGAGATTCAGCGAGTCAGAAACACGTGTCTTCTAGGAGCTGCGCTGGGATATTCGCGAGTGAATGGGACCATAGGCTGTACAGAGAAATATCTGCTACTAAAACCAAAAGGGTGCTATCTAACTGAATGGTTGTCAATGTGTGCATTCAACTGACAGAGTTAAACTCACATTTGGATTCAGCGGTTTGCAAAGCCTTTCGGTGCAGAATCCCAAAACCGGTATTTCCAGCCCAATGCTGGCATCCGTAATAAACAGCAGGAAATTTCGTCTAAAACTCAGGAGAAACGTTTCCTTGAAACTGCTCTCCTGTGCGTTCGTTCACCTAAGAGAGTTGAATCTATGTTGAGATTCAGCGAGTCAGAAATTCGTTTCTTCTAGGAGCTGCGTTGGGATATTCCCGAGTGAATGGGACCATAGGCTGTACAGAGAAATATATGCTCCTAAAACCAAAAGGGTGCTATCTAACTGAATGGTTGTCAATGTGTGCATTCAACTGACAGAGTTAAACTCACGTTTGGATTCAGCGGTTTACAAACCCTTTTTGTGCAGAATCCCAAAACCGGTAATTCCAGCTCACTGCCGGCATACGTACTAAACAGCAGGAAACTTCGTCTAAAACTCAGGAGAAACGTTTCCTTGAAACTGCTCTGCTGTGCGTTCGTTCACCTAAGAGAGTTGAATCTATGTTGAGATTCAGCGAGTCAGAAACACGTTTCTTCTAGGAGCTGCGTTGGGATATTCCCGAGTGAATGGGACCATAGGCTGTACAGAGAAATATCTGCTTCTAAAACCAAAATGGTGCTATCAAACTGAATGGTTGTCAATGTGTGCATTCAACTGACAGAGTTAAACTCACGTGTGGATTCAGCGGTTTGCAAACCCTTTCTGTGCAGAATCCCAAAACCGGTATTTCCAGCCCAATGCCGGCATACGTACTAAACAGCAGGAAACTTCGTCTAAAACTCAGGAGAAACGTTTCCTTGAAACTGCTCTGCTGTGCGTTCGTTCACCTAAGAGAGTTGAATCTATGTTGAGATTCAGCGAGTCAGAAACACGTTTCTTCTAGGAGCTGCGTTGGGATATTCCCGAGTGAATGGGACCATATGCTGTACAGAGAAATATCTGCTTCTAAAATTAAAACGGAGCTATCTAACTGAATGGTTGTCAATGTGTGCATTCAACTGACAGAGTTAAACTCACGTGTGGATTCAGCGGTTTGCAAACCCTTTCTGTGCAGAATCCCAAAACCGGTATTTCCAGCTCAATGCCGGCATACGTACTAAACAACAGGAAACTTCGTCTAAAACTCAGGAGAAACGTTTCCTTGAAACTGCTCTGCTGTGCATTCGTTCACCTAAGAGAGTTGAATCTATGTTGAGATTCAGCGAGTCAGAAACACGTTTCTTCTAGGAACTGCGTTGGGATATTCCCGAGTGAATGGGACCATATGCTGTACAGAGAAATATCTGCTTCTAAAACCAAAATGGTGCTATCAAACTGAATGGTTGTCAATGTGTGCATTCAACTGACAGAGTAAAACTCACGTGTGGATTCAGCGGTTTGCAAACCCTTTCTGTGCAGAATCCCAAAACCGGTATTTCCAGCCCAATGCCGGCATACGTACTAAACAGCAGGAAACTTCGTCTAAAACTCAGGAGAAACGTTTCCATGAAACTGCTCTGCTGTGCGTTCGTTCACCTAAGAGAGTTGAATCTATGTTGAGTATCAGCGAGTCAGAAACACGTTTCTTCTAGGAGCTGCGTTGGGATATTCCCGAGTGAATGGGACCATATGCTGTACAGAGAAATATCTGCTTCTAAAACCAAAACGGAGCTATCTAACTGAATGGTTGTCAATGTGTGCATTCAACTGACAGAGTTAAACTCACGTGTGGATACAGCGGTTTGCAAACCGTTTCTGTGCAGAATCCCAAAACCGGTATTTCCAGCCCAATGCCGGCATACGTACTAAACAGCAGGAAACTTCGTCTAAAATTCAGGAGAAACGTTTCCTTGAAACTGCTCTGCTGTGCCTTCGTTCACCTAAGAGAGTTGAATCTATGTTGAGATTCAGCGAGTCAGAAACACGTTTCTTCTAGGAGCTGCGTTGGGATATTCCCGAGTGAATGGGACCATAGGCTGTACAGAGAAATATCCGCTTCTAAAACCAAAACGGAGCTTTCTAACTGAATGGTTGTCAATGTGTGCATTCAACTGACAGAGTTAAACTCACGTGTGGTTTCAGCGGTTTGCAGACCGTTTCTGTGCAGAATCCCAAAACCGGTATTTCCAGCCCAATGCCGGCATACGTACTAAACAGCAGGAAACTTCGTCTAAAACTCAGGAGAAAAGTTTCCTTGAAACTGCTCTGCTGTGTGTTCATTCACCTACGAGAGTTGAATCTATGTTGAGATTCAGCGAGTCAGAAACACGTTTCTTCTAGGAGCTGCGTTGGGATATTCCCGAGTGAATGTGACCATAGGCTGTACAGAGAAATATCTGCTTCTAAAACCAAAACGGAGCTATCAAACTGAATTTTTGTCAATGTGTGCATTCAACTGACAGAGTTAAACTCACGTGTGGATTCAGCGGTGTGCAAACCCTTTCTGTGCAGAATCCCAAAACCGTTATTTCCAGCCCAATGCCAGCATGCGTACTAAACAGCAGGAAACTTCGTCTAAAACTCAGGAGAAACGTTTCCTTGAAACTGCTCTGCTGTGCGTTCGTTCACCTAAGAGAGTTGAATCTATGTTGAGATTCAGCGAGTCAGAAACACGTTTCTTCTAGGAGCTGCGTTGGGATATTCCCGAGTGAATGGGACCATAGGCTGTACAGAGAAATATCCGCTTCTAAAACCAAAACGGAGCTTTCTAACTGAATGGTTGTCAATGTGTGCATTCAACTGACAGAGTTAAACTCACGTGTGGTTTCAGCGGTTTGCAGACCGTTTCTGTGCAGAATCCCAAAACCGGTATTTCCAGCCCAATGCCGGCATACGTACTAAACAGCAGGAAACTTCGTCTAAAACTCAGGAGAAAAGTTTCCTTGAAACTGCTCTGCTGTGTGTTCATTCACCTACGAGAGTTGAATCTATGTTGAGATTCAGCGAGTCAGAAACACGTTTCTTCTAGGAGCTGCGTTGGGATATTCCCGAGTGAATGTGACCATAGGCTGTACAGAGAAATATCTGCTTCTAAAACCAAAACGGAGCTATCAAACTGAATTTTTGTCAATGTGTGCATTCAACTGACAGAGTTAAACTCACGTGTGGATTCAGCGGTGTGCAAACCCTTTCTGTGCAGAATCCCAAAACCGTTATTTCCAGCCCAATGCCCGCATACGTACTAAACAGCAGGAAACTTCGTCTAAAACTCAGGAGAAACGTTTCCTTGAAACTGCTCTGCTGTGCGTTCGTTCACCTAAGAGAGTTGAATCTATGTTGAGATTCAGCGAGTCAGAAACACGTGTCTTCTAGGAGCTGCGTTGGGATATTCGCGAGTGAATGGGACCATAGGCTGTACAGAGAAATATCTGCTACTAAAACCAAAAGGGTGCTATCTAACTGAATGGTTGTCAATGTGTGCATTCAACTGACAGAGTTAAACTCACATTTGGATTCAGCGGTTTGCAAAGCCTTTCGGTGCAGAATCCCAAAACCGGTATTTCCAGCCCAATGCTGTCATCCGAACTAAACAGCAGGAAATTTCGTCTAAAACTCAGGAGAAACGTTTCCTTGAAACTGCTCTGCTGTGCGTTCGTTCACCTAAGAGAGTTGAATCTATGTTGAGATTCAGCGAGTCAGAAACACGTTTCTTCTAGGAGCTGCGTTGGGATATTCCTGAGTGAATGGGACCATAGGCTGTACAGAGAAATATCTGCTCCTAAAACCAAAAGGGTGCTATCTAACTGAATGGTTGTCAATGTGTGCATTCAACTGACAGAGTTAAACTCACGTTTGGATTCAGCGGTTTACAAACCCTTTTTGTGCAGAATCCCAAAACCGGTAATTCCAGCTCACTGCCGGCATACGTACTAAACAGCAGGAAACTTCGTCTAAAACTCAGGAGAAACGTTTCCTTGAAACTGCTCTGCTGTGCGTTCGTTCACCTAAGAGAGTTGAATCTATGTTGAGATTCAGCGAGTCAGAAACACGTTTCTTCTAGGAGCTGCGTTGGGATATTCCCGAGTGAATGGGACCATAGGCTGTACAGAGAAATATCTGCTTCTAAAACCAAAAGGGTGCTATCAAACTGAATTTTTGTCAATGTGTGCATTCAACTGACAGAGTTAAACTCACGTGTGGATTCAGCGGTGTGCAAACCCTTTCTGTGAAGAATCCCAAAACCGTTATTTCCAGCCCAATGCCGGCATACGTACTAAACAGCAGGAAACTTCGTCTAAAACTCAGGAGAAACGTTTCCTTGAAACTGCTCTGCTGTGCGTTCGTTCACCTAAGAGAGTTGAATCTATGTTGAGATTCAGCGAGTCAGAAACACGTGTCTTCTAGGAGCTGCGCTGGGATATTCGCGAGTGAATGGGACCATAGGCTGTACAGAGAAATATCTGCTACTAAAACCAAAAGGGTGCTATCTAACTGAATGGTTGTCAATGTGTGCATTCAACTGACAGAGTTAAACTCACATTTGGATTCAGCGGTTTGCAAAGCCTTTCGGTGCAGAATCCCAAAACCGGTATTTCCAGCCCAATGCTGGCATCCGTAATAAACAGCAGGAAATTTCGTCTAAAACTCAGGAGAAACGTTTCCTTGAAACTGCTCTCCTGTGCGTTCGTTCACCTAAGAGAGTTGAATCTATGTTGAGATTCAGCGAGTCAGAAATTCGTTTCTTCTAGGAGCTGCGTTGGGATATTCCCGAGTGAATGGGACCATAGGCTGTACAGAGAAATATCTGCTCCTAAAACCAAAAGGGTGCTATCTAACTGAATGGTTGTCAATGTGTGCATTCAACTGACAGAGTTAAACTCACGTTTGGATTCAGCGGTTTACAAACCCTTTTTGTGCAGAATCCCAAAACCGGTAATTCCAGCTCACTGCCGGCATACGTACTAAACAGCAGGAAACTTCGTCTAAAACTCAGGAGAAACGTTTCCTTGAAACTGCTCTGCTGTGCGTTCGTTCACCTAAGAGAGTTGAATCTATGTTGAGATTCAGCGAGTCAGAAACACGTTTCTTCTAGGAGCTGCGTTGGGATATTCCCGAGTGAATGGGACCATAGGCTGTACAGAGAAATATCTGCTTCTAAAACCAAAATGGTGCTATCAAACTGAATGGTTGTCAATGTGTGCATTCAACTGACAGAGTTAAACTCACGTGTGGATTCAGCGGTTTGCAAACCCTTTCTGTGCAGAATCCCAAAACCGGTATTTCCAGCCCAATGCCGGCATACGTACTAAACAGCAGGAAACTTCGTCTAAAACTCAGGAGAAACGTTTCCTTGAAACTGCTCTGCTGTGCGTTCGTTCACCTAAGAGAGTTGAATCTATGTTGAGATTCAGCGAGTCAGAAACACGTTTCTTCTAGGAGCTGCGTTGGGATATTCCCGAGTGAATGGGACCATATGCTGTACAGAGAAATATCTGCTTCTAAAATTAAAACGGAGCTATCTAACTGAATGGTTGTCAATGTGTGCATTCAACTGACAGAGTTAAACTCACGTGTGGATTCAGCGGTTTGCAAACCCTTTCTGTGCAGAATCCCAAAACCGGTATTTCCAGCTCAATGCCGGCATACGTACTAAACAACAGGAAACTTCGTCTAAAACTCAGGAGAAACGTTTCCTTGAAACTGCTCTGCTGTGCATTCGTTCACCTAAGAGAGTTGAATCTATGTTGAGATTCAGCGAGTCAGAAACACGTTTCTTCTAGGAACTGCGTTGGGATATTCCCGAGTGAATGGGACCATATGCTGTACAGAGAAATATCTGCTTCTAAAACCAAAATGGTGCTATCAAACTGAATGGTTGTCAATGTGTGCATTCAACTGACAGAGTAAAACTCACGTGTGGATTCAGCGGTTTGCAAACCCTTTCTGTGCAGAATCCCAAAACCGGTATTTCCAGCCCAATGCCGGCATACGTACTAAACAGCAGGAAACTTCGTCTAAAACTCAGGAGAAACGTTTCCATGAAACTGCTCTGCTGTGCGTTCGTTCACCTAAGAGAGTTGAATCTATGTTGAGTATCAGCGAGTCAGAAACACGTTTCTTCTAGGAGCTGCGTTGGGATATTCCCGAGTGAATGGGACCATATGCTGTACAGAGAAATATCTGCTTCTAAAACCAAAACGGAGCTATCTAACTGAATGGTTGTCAATGTGTGCATTCAACTGACAGAGTTAAACTCACGTGTGGATACAGCGGTTTGCAAACCGTTTCTGTGCAGAATCCCAAAACCGGTATTTCCAGCCCAATGCCGGCATACGTACTAAACAGCAGGAAACTTCGTCTAAAATTCAGGAGAAACGTTTCCTTGAAACTGCTCTGCTGTGCCTTCGTTCACCTAAGAGAGTTGAATCTATGTTGAGATTCAGCGAGTCAGAAACACGTTTCTTCTAGGAGCTGCGTTGGGATATTCCCGAGTGAATGGGACCATAGGCTGTACAGAGAAATATCCGCTTCTAAAACCAAAACGGAGCTTTCTAACTGAATGGTTGTCAATGTGTGCATTCAACTGACAGAGTTAAACTCACGTGTGGTTTCAGCGGTTTGCAGACCGTTTCTGTGCAGAATCCCAAAACCGGTATTTCCAGCCCAATGCCGGCATACGTACTAAACAGCAGGAAACTTCGTCTAAAACTCAGGAGAAAAGTTTCCTTGAAACTGCTCTGCTGTGTGTTCATTCACCTACGAGAGTTGAATCTATGTTGAGATTCAGCGAGTCAGAAACACGTTTCTTCTAGGAGCTGCGTTGGGATATTCCCGAGTGAATGTGACCATAGGCTGTACAGAGAAATATCTGCTTCTAAAACCAAAACGGAGCTATCAAACTGAATTTTTGTCAATGTGTGCATTCAACTGACAGAGTTAAACTCACGTGTGGATTCAGCGGTGTGCAAACCCTTTCTGTGCAGAATCCCAAAACCGTTATTTCCAGCCCAATGCCAGCATGCGTACTAAACAGCAGGAAACTTCGTCTAAAACTCAGGAGAAACGTTTCCTTGAAACTGCTCTGCTGTGCGTTCGTTCACCTAAGAGAGTTGAATCTATGTTGAGATTCAGCGAGTCAGAAACACGTTTCTTCTAGGAGCTGCGTTGGGATATTCCCGAGTGAATGGGACCATAGGCTGTACAGAGAAATATCCGCTTCTAAAACCAAAACGGAGCTTTCTAACTGAATGGTTGTCAATGTGTGCATTCAACTGACAGAGTTAAACTCACGTGTGGTTTCAGCGGTTTGCAGACCGTTTCTGTGCAGAATCCCAAAACCGGTATTTCCAGCCCAATGCCGGCATACGTACTAAACAGCAGGAAACTTCGTCTAAAACTCAAGAGAAAAGTTTCCTTGAAACTGCTCTGCTGTGTGTTCATTCACCTACGAGAGTTGAATCTATGTTGAGATTCAGCGAGTCAGAAACACGTTTCTTCTAGGAGCTGCGTTGGGATATTCCCGAGTGAATGTGACCATAGGCTGTACAGAGAAATATCTGCTTCTAAAACCAAAACGGAGCTATCAAACTGAATTTTTGTCAATGTGTGCATTCAACTGACAGAGTTAAACTCACGTGTGGATTCAGCGGTGTGCAAACCCTTTCTGTGCAGAATCCCAAAACCGTTATTTCCAGCCCAATGCCCGCATACGTACTAAACAGCAGGAAACTTCGTCTAAAACTCAGGAGAAACGTTTCCTTGAAACTGCTCTGCTGTGCGTTCGTTCACCTAAGAGAGTTGAATCTATGTTGAGATTCAGCGAGTCAGAAACACGTGTCTTCTAGGAGCTGCGTTGGGATATTCGCGAGTGAATGGGACCATAGGCTGTACAGAGAAATATCTGCTACTAAAACCAAAAGGGTGCTATCTAACTGAATGGTTGTCAATGTGTGCATTCAACTGACAGAGTTAAACTCACATTTGGATTCAGCGGTTTGCAAAGCCTTTCGGTGCAGAATCCCAAAACCGGTATTTCCAGCCCAATGCTGTCATCCGAACTAAACAGCAGGAAATTTCGTCTAAAACTCAGGAGAAACGTTTCCTTGAAACTGCTCTGCTGTGCGTTCGTTCACCTAAGAGAGTTGAATCTATGTTGAGATTCAGCGAGTCAGAAACACGTTTCTTCTAGGAGCTGCGTTGGGATATTCCTGAGTGAATGGGACCATAGGCTGTACAGAGAAATATCTGCTCCTAAAACCAAAAGGGTGCTATCTAACTGAATGGTTGTCAATGTGTGCATTCAACTGACAGAGTTAAACTCACGTTTGGATTCAGCGGTTTACAAACCCTTTTTGTGCAGAATCCCAAAACCGGTAATTCCAGCTCACTGCCGGCATACGTACTAAGCAGCAGGAAACTTCGTCTAAAACTCAGGAGAAACGTTTCCTTGAAACTGCTCTGCTGTGCGTTCGTTCACCTAAGAGAGTTGAATCTATGTTGAGATTCAGCGAGTCAGAAACACGTTTCTTCTAGGAGCTGCGTTGGGATATTCCCGAGTGAATGGGACCATAGGCTGTACAGAGAAATATCTGCTTCTAAAACCAAAAGGGTGCTATCAAACTGAATTTTTGTCAATGTGTGCATTCAACTGACAGAGTTAAGCTCACGTGAGGATTCAGCGGTTTGCAAACGCTTTCTGTGCAGAATCCCAAAACCGGTATTTCCAGCCCAATGCCGGCATCCGTACTAAACAGCAGGAAACTTCGTCTAAAACTCAGGAGAAACGTTTCCTTGAAACTGCTCTGCTGTGCGTTCGTTCACCTAAGAGAGTTGAATCTATGTTGAGATTCAGCGAGTCAGAAACACGTTTCTTCTAGGAGCTGCGTTGTGATATTCCCGAGTGAATGGGACCATAGGCTGTACAGAGAAATATCTGCTTCTAAAACCAAAATGGTGCTATCAAACTGAATGGTTGTCAATGTGTGCATTCAACTGACAGAGTTAAACTCACGTGTGGATTCAGCGGTTTGCAAACCCTTTCTGTGCAGAATCCCAAAACCGGTATTTCCAGCCCAATGCCGGCATACGTACTAAACAGCAGGAAACTTCGTCTAAAACTCAGGAGAAACGTTTCCTTGAAACTGCTCTGCTGTGCGTTCGTTCACCTAAGAGAGTTGAATCTATGTTGAGCATCAGCGAGTCAGAAACACGTTTCTTCTAGGAGCTGCGTTGGGATATTCCCGAGTGAATGGGACCATATGCTGTACAGAGAAATATCTGCTTCTAAAATTAAAACGGAGCTATCTAACTGAATGGTTGTCAATGTGTGCATTCAACTGACAGAGTTAAACTCACGTGTGGATTCAGCGGTTTGCAAACCCTTTCTGTGCAGAATCCCAAAACCGGTATTTCCAGCTCAATGCCGGCATACGTACTAAACAACAGGAAACTTCGTCTAAAACTCAGGAGAAACGTTTCCTTGAAACTGCTCTGCTGTGCATTCGTTCACCTAAGAGAGTTGAATCTATGTTGAGATTCAGCGAGTCAGAAACACGTTTCTTCTAGGAGCTGCGTTGGGATATTCCCGAGTGAATGGGACCATAGGCTGTACAGAGAAATATCTGCTCCTAAAACCAAAAGGGTGCTATCTAACTGAATGGTTGTCAATGTGTGCATTCAACTGACAGAGTTAAACTCACGTGTGGATACAGTGGTTTGCAAACCGTTTCTGTGCAGAATCCCAAAACCGGTATTTCCAGCCCAATGCCGGCATACGTACTAAACAGCAGGAAACTTCGTCTAAAACTCAGGAGAAAAGTTTCCTTGAAACTGCTCTGCTGTGCGTTCATTCACCTAAGAGAGTTGAATCTATGTTGAGATTCAGCGAGACAGAAACACGTTTCTTCTAGGAGCTGCGTTGGGATATTCCCGAGTGAATGGGACCATAGGCTGTACAGAGAAATATCTGCTGCTAAAACCAAAACGGAGCTATCAAACTGAATTTTTGTCAATGTGTGCATTCAACTGACAGAGTTAAACTCACGTGTGGATTCAGCGGTGTGCAAACCCTTTCTGTGCAGAATCCCAAAACCGTTATTTCCAGCCCAATGCCAGCATGCGTACTAAACAGCAGGAAACTTCGTCTAAAACTCAGGAGAAACGTTTCCTTGAAACTGCTCTGCTGTGCGTTCATTCACCTACGAGAGTTGAATCTATGTTGAGATTCAGCGAGTCAGAAACACGTTTCTTCTAGGAGCTGCGTTGGGATATTCCCGAGTTAATGTGACCATAGGCTGTACAGAGAAATATCTGCTTCTAAAACCAAAACGGAGCTATCAAACTGAATTTTTGTCAATGTGTGCATTCAACTGACAGAGTTAAACTCACGTGTGGATTCAGCGGTGTGCAAACCCTTTCTGGCAGAATCCCAAAACCGTTATTTCCAGCCCAATGCCGGCATACGTACTAAACAGCAGGAAACTTCGTCTAAAACTCAGGAGAAACGTTTCCTTGAAACTGCTCTGCTGTGCGTTCGTTCAGCTAAGAGAGTTGAATCTATGTTGAGATTCAGCGAGTCAGAAACACGTGTCTTCTAGGAGCTGCGTTGGGATATTCGCGAGTGAATGGGACCATAGGCTGTACAGAGAAATATCTGCTCCTAAAACCAAAAGGGTGCTATCTAACTGAATGGTTGTCAATGTGTGCATTCAACTGACAGAGTTAAACTCACGTTTGGATTCAGCGGTTTACAAACCCTTTTTGTGCAGAATCCCAAAACCGGTAATTCCAGCTCACTGCCGGCATACGTACTAAAGAGCAGGAAACTTCGTCTAAAACTCAGGAGAAACGTTTCCTTGAAACTGCTCTGCTGTGCTTTCGTTCACCTAAGAGAGTTGAATCTATGTTGAGATTCAGCGAGTCAGAAACACGTTTCTTCTAGGAGCTGCGTTGGGATATTCCCGAGTGAATGGGACCATAGGCTGTACAGAGAAATATCTGCTTCTAAAACCAAAAGGGTGCTATCAAACTGAATGGTTGTCAATGTGTGCATTCAACTGACAGAGTTAAACTCACGTGAGGATTCAGCGGTTTGCAAACGCTTTCTGTGCAGAATCCCAAAACCGGTATTTCCAGCCCAATGCCGGCATCCGTACTAAACAGCAGGAAACTTCGTCTAAAACTCAGGAGAAACGTTTCCTTGAAACTGCTCTGCTGTGCGTTCGTTCACCTAAGAGAGTTGAATCTATGTTGAGATTCAGCGAGTCAGAAACACGTTTCTTCTAGGAGCTGCGTTGTGATATTCCCGAGTGAATGGGACCATAGGCTGTACAGAGAAATATCTGCTTCTAAAACCAAAATGGTGCTATCAAACTGAATGGTTGTCAATGTGTGCATTCAACTGACAGAGTTAAACTCACGTGTGGATTCAGCGGTTTGCAAACCCTTTCTGTGCAGAATCCCAAAACCGGTATTTCCAGCCCAATGCCGGCATACGTACTAAACAGCAGGAAACTTCGTCTAAAACTCAGGAGAAACGTTTCCTTGAAACTGCTCTGCTGTGCGTTCGTTCACCTAAGAGAGTTGAATCTATGTTGAGCATCAGCGAGTCAGAAACACGTTTCTTCTAGGAGCTGCGTTGGGATATTCCCGAGTGAATGGGACCATATGCTGTACAGAGAAATATCTGCTTCTAAAATTAAAACGGAGCTATCTAACTGAATGGTTGTCAATGTGTGCATTCAACTGACAGAGTTAAACTCACGTGTGGATTCAGCGGTTTGCAAACCCTTTCTGTGCAGAATCCCAAAACCGGTATTTCCAGCTCAATGCCGGCATACGTACTAAACAACAGGAAACTTCGTCTAAAACTCAGGAGAAACGTTTCCTTGAAACTGCTCTGCTGTGCATTCGTTCACCTAAGAGAGTTGAATCTATGTTGAGATTCAGCGAGTCAAAAACACGTTTCTTCTAGGACCTGCGTTGGGATATTCCCGAGTGAATGGGACCATATGCTGTACAGAGAAATATCTGCTTCTAAAACCAAAATGGTGCTATCAAACTGAATGGTTGTCAATGTGTGCATTCAACTGACAGAGTTAAACTCACGTGTGGATTCAGCGGTTTGCAAACCCTTTCTGTGCAGAATCCCAAAACCGGTATTTCCAGCCCAATGCCGGCATACGTACTAAACAGCAGGAAACTTCGTCTAAAACTCAGGAGAAACGTTTCCATGAAACTGCTCTGCTGTGCGTTCGTTCACCTAAGAGAATTGAATCTATGTTGAGTATCAGCGAGTCAGAAACACGTTTCTTCTAGGAGCTGCGTTGGGATATTCCCGAGTGAATGGGACCATATGCTGTACAGAGAAATATCTGCTTCTAAAACCAAAACGGAGCTATCTAACTGAATGGTTGTCAATGTGTGCATTCAACTGACAGAGTTAAACTCACGTGTGGATTCAGCGGTTTGCAAACCCTTTCTGTGCAGAATCCCAAAACCGGTATTTCCAGCCCAATGCCGGCATACGTACTAAACAGCAGGAAACTTCGTCTAAAACTCAGGAGAAAAGTTTCCTTGAAACTGCTCTGCTGTGCGTTCATTCACCTAAGAGAGTTGAATCTATGTTGAGATTCAGCGAGACAGAAACACGTTTCTTCTAGGAGCTGCGTTGGGATATTCCCGAGTGAATGGGACCATAGGCTGTACAGAGAAATATCTGCTGCTAAAACCAAAACGGAGCTATCAAACTGAATTTTTGTCAATGTGTGCATTCAACTGACAGAGTTAAACTCACGTGTGGATTCAGCGGTGTGCAAACCCTTTCTGTGCAGAATCCCAAAACCGTTATTTCCAGCCCAATGCCAGCATGCGTACTAAACAGCAGGAAACTTCGTCTAAAACTCAGGAGAAACGTTTCCTTGAAACTGCTCTGCTGTGCGTTCATTCACCTACGAGAGTTGAATCTATGTTGAGATTCAGCGAGTCAGAAACACGTTTCTTCTAGGAGCTGCGTTGGGATATTCCCGAGTTAATGTGACCATAGGCTGTACAGAGAAATATCTGCTTCTAAAACCAAAACGGAGCTATCAAACTGAATTTTTGTCAATGTGTGCATTCAACTGACAGAGTTAAACTCACGTGTGGATTCAGCGGTGTGCAAACCCTTTCTGTGCAGAATCCCAAAACCGTTATTTCCAGCCCAATGCCGGCATACGTACTAAACAGCAGGAAACTTCGTCTAAAACTCAGGAGAAACGTTTCCTTGAAACTGCTCTGCTGTGCGTTCGTTCAGCTAAGAGAGTTGAATCTATGTTGAGATTCAGCGAGTCAGAAACACGTGTCTTCTAGGAGCTGCGTTGGGATATTCGCGAGTGAATGGGACCATAGGCTGTACAGAGAAATATCTGCTACTAAAACCAAAAGGGTGCTATCTAACTGAATGGTTGTCAATGTGTGCATTCAACTGACAGAGTTAAACTCACATTTGGATTCAGCGGTTTGCAAAGCCTTTCGGTGCAGAATCCCAAAACCGGTATTTCCAGCCCAATGCTGGCATCCGTACTAAACAGCAGGAAATTTCGTCTAAAACTCAGGAGAAACGTTTCCTTGAAACTGCTCTCCTGTGCGTTCGTTCACCTAAGAGAGTTGAATCTATGTTGAGATTCAGCGAGTCAGAAACACGTTTCTTCTAGGAGCTGCGTTGGGATATTCCCGAGTGAATGGGACCATAGGCTGTACAGAGAAATATCTGCTCCTAAAACCAAAAGGGTGCTATCTAACTGAATGGTTGTCAATGTGTGCATTCAACTGACAGAGTTAAACTCACGTTTGGATTCAGCGGTTTACAAACCCTTTTCGTGCAGAATCCCAAAACCGGTAATTCCAGCTCACTGCCGGCATACGTACTAAACAGCAGGAAACTTCGTCTAAAACTCAGGAGAAACGTTTCCATGAAACTGCTCTGCTGTGTGTTCGTTCACCTAAGAGAGTTGAATCTATGTTGAGATTCAGCGAGTCAGAAACACGTTTCTTCTAGGAGCGTCGTTGGGATATTCCCGAATGAATGGGACCATAGGCTGTACAGAGAAATATCTGCTTCTAAAACCAAAAGGGTGCTATCAAACTGAATGGTTGTCAATGTGTGCATTCAACTGACAGAGTTAAACTCACGTGTGGATTCAGCGGTTTGCAAACGCTTTCTGTGCAGAATCCCAAAACCGGTATTTCCAGCCCAATGCCGGCATCCGTACTAAACAGCAGGAAACTTCGTCTAAAACTCAGGAGAAACGTTTCCATGAAACTGCTCTGCTGTGCGTTCGTTCACCTAAGAGAGTTGAATCTATGTTGAGATTCAGCGAGTCAGAAACACGTTTCTTCTAGGAGCTGCGTTGGGATATTCCCGAGTGAATGGGACCATAGGCTGTACAGAGAAATATCTGCTTCTAAAACCAAAACGAAGCTATCTAACTGGATGGTTGTCAATGTGTGCATTCAACTGACAGAGTTAAACTCAGGTGTGGATTCAGCGGTTTGCAAACCCTTTCTGTGCAGAATCCGAAAACCGGTATTTACAGCCCAATGCCGGCATCCGTACTAAACAGCAGGAAATTTCGTCTAAAACTCAGGAGAAACGTTTCCTTGAAACTGCTCTGCTGTACGTTCGTTCACCTAAGAGAGTTGAATCTATGTTGAGGTTCAGCGAGTCAGAAACACGTTTCTTCAAGGAGCTGCATTGGGATATTCCCGAGTGAATGGGACCATAGGCTGTACAGAGAAATATCTGCTCCTAAAACCAAAAGGGTGCTATCTAACTGAATGGTTGTCAATGTGTGCATTCAACTGACAGAGTTAAACTCACGTGTGGATTCAGCGGTTTGCAAACCCTTTCTGTGCAGAATCCCAAAACCGGTATTTCCAGCTCAATGCCGGCATACGTACTAAACAACAGGAAACTTCGTCTAAAACTCAGGAGAAACGTTTCCTTGAAACTGCTCTGCTGTGCATTCGTTCACCTAAGAGAGTTGAATCTATGTTGAGATTCAGCGAGTCAGAAACACGTTTCTTCTAGGACCTGCGTTGGGATATTCCCGAGTGAATGGGACCATAGGCTGTACAGAGAAATATCTGCTTCTAAAACCAAAATGGTGCTATCAAACTGAATGGTTGTCAATGTGTGCATTCAACTGACAGAGTTAAACTCACGTGTGGATTCAGCGGTTTGCAAACCCTTTCTGTGCAGAATCCCAAAACCGGTATTTCCAGCCCAATGCCGGCATACGTACTAAACAGCAGGAAACTTCGTCTAAAACTCAGGAGAAACGTTTCCTTGAAACTGCTCTGCTGTGCGTTCGTTCACCTAAGAGAGTTGAATCTATGTTGAGCATCAGCGAGTCAGAAACACGTTTCTTCTAGGAGCTGCGTTGGGATATTCCCGAGTGAATGGGACCATATGCTGTACAGAGAAATATCTGCTTCTAAAACCAAAACGGAGCTATCTAACTGAATGGTTGTCAATGTGTGCATTCAACTGACAGAGTTAAACTCACGTGTGGATACAGTGGTTTGCAAATCGTTTCTGTGCAGAATCCCAAAACCGGTATTTCCAGCCCAATGCCGGCATACGTACTAAACAGCAGGAAACTTCGTCTAAAACTCAGGAGAAACGTTTCCTTGAAACTGCTCTGCTGTGCGTTCATTCACCTAAGAGAGTTGAATCTATGTTGAGATTCAGCGAGACAGAAACACGTTTCTTCTAGGAGCTGCGTTGGGATATTCCCGAGTGAATGGGACCATAGGCTGTACAGAGAAATATCTGCTGCTAAAACCAAAACGGAGCTATCAAACTGAATTTTTGTCAATGTGTGCATTCAACTGACAGAGTTAAACTCACGTGTGGATTCAGCGGTGTGCAAACCCTTTCTGTGCAGAATCCCAAAACCGTTATTTCCAGCCCAATGCCAGCATGCGTACTAAACAGCAGGAAACTTCGTCTAAAACTCAGGAGAAACGTTTCCTTGAAACTGCTCTGCTGTGCGTTCGTTCACCTAAGAGAGTTGAATCTATGTTGAGATTCAGCGAGTCAGAAACACGTTTCTTCTAGGAGCTGCGTTGGGATATTCCCGAGTGAATGGGACCATAGGCTGTACAGAGAAATATCCGCTTCTAAAACCAAAACGGAGCTTTCTAACTGAATGGTTGTCAATGTGTGCATTCAACTGACAGAGTTAAACTCACGTGTGGTTTCAGCGGTTTGCAGACCGTTTCTGTGCAGAATCCCAAAACCGGTATTTCCAGCCCAATGCCGACATACGTACTAAACAGCAGGAAACTTCGTCTAAACTCAGGAGAAAAGTTTCCTTGAAACTGCTCTGCTGTGCGTTCATTCACCTACGAGAGTTGAATCTATGTTGAGATTCAGCGAGTCAGAATCACGTTTCTTCTAGGAGATGCGTTGGGATATTCCCGAGTGAATGTGACCATAGGCTGTACAGAGAAATATCTGCTTCTAAAACCAAAACGGAGCTATCAAACTGAATTTTTGTCAATGTGTGCATTCAACTGACAGAGTTAAACTCACGTGTGGATTCAGCGGTGTGCAAACCATTTCTGTGCAGAATCCCAAAACCGTTATTTCCAGCCCAATGCCGGCATACGTACTAAACAGCAGGAAACTTCGTCTAAAACTCAGGAGAAACGTTTCCTTGAAACTGCTCTGCTGTGCGTTCGTTCACCTAAGAGAGTTGAATCTATGTTGAGATTCAGCGAGTCAGAAACACGTGTCTTCTAGGAGCTGCGTTGGGATATTCGCGAGTGAATGGGACCATAGGCTGTACAGAGAAATATCTGCTCCTAAAACCAAAAGGGTGCTATCTAACTGAATGGTTGTCAATGTGTGCATTCAACTGACAGAGTTAAACTCACATTTGGATTCAGCGGTTTGCAAAGCCTTTCGGTGCAGAATCCCAAAACCGGTATTTCCAGCCCAATGCTGGCATCCGTACTAAACAGCAGGAAATTTCGTCTAAAACTCAGGAGAAACGTTTCCTTGAAACTGCTCTGCTGTGCGTTCGTTCACCTAAGAGAGTTGAATCTATGTTGAGATTCAGCGAGTCAGAAACACGTTTCTTCTAGGAGCTGCGTTGGGATATTCCCGAGTGAATGGGACCATAGGCTGTACAGAGAAATATCTGCTCCTAAAACCAAAAGGGTGCTATCTAACTGAATGGTTGTCAATGTGTGCATTCAACTGACAGAGTTAAACTCACGTTTGGATTCAGCGGTTTACAAACCCTTTTTGTGCAGAATCCCAAAACCGGTAATTCCAGCTCACTGCCGGCATACGTACTAAACAGCAGGAAACTTCGTCTAAAACTCAGGAGAAACGTTTCCTTGAAACTGCTCTGCTGTGCATTCGTTCACCTAAGAGAGTTGAATCTATGTTGAGATTCAGCGAGTCAGAAACACGTTTCTTCTAGGAGCGGCGTTGGGATATTCCCGAGTGAATGGGACCATAGGCTGTACAGAGAAATATCTGCTTCTAAAACCAAAAGGGTGCTATCTAACTGAATGGTTGTCAATGTGTGCATTCAACTGACAGAGTTAAACTCACGTTTGGATTCAGCGGTTTACAAACCCTTTTTGTGCAGAATCCCAAAACCGGTAATTCCAGCTCACTGCCGGCATACGTACTAAACAGCAGGAAACTTCGTCTAAAACTCAGGAGAAACGTTTCCTTGAAACTGCTCTGCTGTGCGTTCGTTCACCTAAGAGAGTTGAATCTATGTTGAGATTCAGCGAGTCAGAAACACGTTTCTTCTAGGAGCTGCGTTGGGATATTCCCGAGTGAATGGGACCATAGGCTGTACAGAGAAATATCTGCTTCTAAAACCAAAATGGTGCTATCAAACTGAATGGTTGTCAATGTGTGCATTCAACTGACAGAGTTAAACTCACGTGTGGATTCAGCGGTTTGCAAACCCTTTCTGTGCAGAATCCCAAAACCGGTATTTCCAGCCCAATGCCGGCATACGTACTAAACAGCAGGAAACTTCGTCTAAAACTCAGGAGAAACGTTTCCTTGAAACTGCTCTGCTGTGCGTTCGTTCACCTAAGAGAGTTGAATCTATGTTGAGATTCAGCGAGTCAGAAACACGTTTCTTCTAGGAGCTGCGTTGGGATATTCCCGAGTGAATGGGACCATATGCTGTACAGAGAAATATCTGCTTCTAAAATTAAAACGGAGCTATCTAACTGAATGGTTGTCAATGTGTGCATTCAACTGACAGAGTTAAACTCACGTGTGGATTCAGCGGTTTGCAAACCCTTTCTGTGCAGAATCCCAAAACCGGTATTTCCAGCTCAATGCCGGCATACGTACTAAACAACAGGAAACTTCGTCTAAAACTCAGGAGAAACGTTTCCTTGAAACTGCTCTGCTGTGCATTCGTTCACCTAAGAGAGTTGAATCTATGTTGAGATTCAGCGAGTCAGAAACACGTTTCTTCTAGGAACTGCGTTGGGATATTCCCGAGTGAATGGGACCATATGCTGTACAGAGAAATATCTGCTTCTAAAACCAAAATGGTGCTATCAAACTGAATGGTTGTCAATGTGTGCATTCAACTGACAGAGTAAAACTCACGTGTGGATTCAGCGGTTTGCAAACCCTTTCTGTGCAGAATCCCAAAACCGGTATTTCCAGCCCAATGCCGGCATACGTACTAAACAGCAGGAAACTTCGTCTAAAACTCAGGAGAAACGTTTCCATGAAACTGCTCTGCTGTGCGTTCGTTCACCTAAGAGAGTTGAATCTATGTTGAGTATCAGCGAGTCAGAAACACGTTTCTTCTAGGAGCTGCGTTGGGATATTCCCGAGTGAATGGGACCATATGCTGTACAGAGAAATATCTGCTTCTAAAACCAAAACGGAGCTATCTAACTGAATGGTTGTCAATGTGTGCATTCAACTGACAGAGTTAAACTCACGTGTGGATACAGCGGTTTGCAAACCGTTTCTGTGCAGAATCCCAAAACCGGTATTTCCAGCCCAATGCCGGCATACGTACTAAACAGCAGGAAACTTCGTCTAAAATTCAGGAGAAACGTTTCCTTGAAACTGCTCTGCTGTGCCTTCGTTCACCTAAGAGAGTTGAATCTATGTTGAGATTCAGCGAGTCAGAAACACGTTTCTTCTAGGAGCTGCGTTGGGATATTCCCGAGTGAATGGGACCATAGGCTGTACAGAGAAATATCCGCTTCTAAAACCAAAACGGAGCTTTCTAACTGAATGGTTGTCAATGTGTGCATTCAACTGACAGAGTTAAACTCACGTGTGGTTTCAGCGGTTTGCAGACCGTTTCTGTGCAGAATCCCAAAACCGGTATTTCCAGCCCAATGCCGGCATACGTACTAAACAGCAGGAAACTTCGTCTAAAACTCAGGAGAAAAGTTTCCTTGAAACTGCTCTGCTGTGTGTTCATTCACCTACGAGAGTTGAATCTATGTTGAGATTCAGCGAGTCAGAAACACGTTTCTTCTAGGAGCTGCGTTGGGATATTCCCGAGTGAATGTGACCATAGGCTGTACAGAGAAATATCTGCTTCTAAAACCAAAACGGAGCTATCAAACTGAATTTTTGTCAATGTGTGCATTCAACTGACAGAGTTAAACTCACGTGTGGATTCAGCGGTGTGCAAACCCTTTCTGTGCAGAATCCCAAAACCGTTATTTCCAGCCCAATGCCAGCATGCGTACTAAACAGCAGGAAACTTCGTCTAAAACTCAGGAGAAACGTTTCCTTGAAACTGCTCTGCTGTGCGTTCGTTCACCTAAGAGAGTTGAATCTATGTTGAGATTCAGCGAGTCAGAAACACGTTTCTTCTAGGAGCTGCGTTGGGATATTCCCGAGTGAATGGGACCATAGGCTGTACAGAGAAATATCCGCTTCTAAAACCAAAACGGAGCTTTCTAACTGAATGGTTGTCAATGTGTGCATTCAACTGACAGAGTTAAACTCACGTGTGGTTTCAGCGGTTTGCAGACCGTTTCTGTGCAGAATCCCAAAACCGGTATTTCCAGCCCAATGCCGGCATACGTACTAAACAGCAGGAAACTTCGTCTAAAACTCAGGAGAAAAGTTTCCTTGAAACTGCTCTGCTGTGTGTTCATTCACCTACGAGAGTTGAATCTATGTTGAGATTCAGCGAGTCAGAAACACGTTTCTTCTAGGAGCTGCGTTGGGATATTCCCGAGTGAATGTGACCATAGGCTGTACAGAGAAATATCTGCTTCTAAAACCAAAACGGAGCTATCAAACTGAATTTTTGTCAATGTGTGCATTCAACTGACAGAGTTAAACTCACGTGTGGATTCAGCGGTGTGCAAACCCTTTCTGTGCAGAATCCCAAAACCGTTATTTCCAGCCCAATGCCCGCATACGTACTAAACAGCAGGAAACTTCGTCTAAAACTCAGGAGAAACGTTTCCTTGAAACTGCTCTGCTGTGCGTTCGTTCACCTAAGAGAGTTGAATCTATGTTGAGATTCAGCGAGTCAGAAACACGTGTCTTCTAGGAGCTGCGTTGGGATATTCGCGAGTGAATGGGACCATAGGCTGTACAGAGAAATATCTGCTACTAAAACCAAAAGGGTGCTATCTAACTGAATGGTTGTCAATGTGTGCATTCAACTGACAGAGTTAAACTCACATTTGGATTCAGCGGTTTGCAAAGCCTTTCGGTGCAGAATCCCAAAACCGGTATTTCCAGCCCAATGCTGTCATCCGAACTAAACAGCAGGAAATTTCGTCTAAAACTCAGGAGAAACGTTTCCTTGAAACTGCTCTGCTGTGCGTTCGTTCACCTAAGAGAGTTGAATCTATGTTGAGATTCAGCGAGTCAGAAACACGTTTCTTCTAGGAGCTGCGTTGGGATATTCCTGAGTGAATGGGACCATAGGCTGTACAGAGAAATATCTGCTCCTAAAACCAAAAGGGTGCTATCTAACTGAATGGTTGTCAATGTGTGCATTCAACTGACAGAGTTAAACTCACGTTTGGATTCAGCGGTTTACAAACCCTTTTTGTGCAGAATCCCAAAACCGGTAATTCCAGCTCACTGCCGGCATACGTACTAAACAGCAGGAAACTTCGTCTAAAACTCAGGAGAAACGTTTCCTTGAAACTGCTCTGCTGTGCGTTCGTTCACCTAAGAGAGTTGAATCTATGTTGAGATTCAGCGAGTCAGAAACACGTTTCTTCTAGGAGCTGCGTTGGGATATTCCCGAGTGAATGGGACCATAGGCTGTACAGAGAAATATCTGCTTCTAAAACCAAAAGGGTGCTATCAAACTGAATTTTTGTCAATGTGTGCATTCAACTGACAGAGTTAAACTCACGTGTGGATTCAGCGGTGTGCAAACCCTTTCTGTGAAGAATCCCAAAACCGTTATTTCCAGCCCAATGCCGGCATACGTACTAAACAGCAGGAAACTTCGTCTAAAACTCAGGAGAAACGTTTCCTTGAACCTGCTCTGCTGTGCGTTCGTTCACCTAAGAGAGTTGAATCTATGTTGAGATTCAGCGAGTCAGAAACACGTGTCTTCTAGGAGCTGCGCTGGGATATTCGCGAGTGAATGGGACCATAGGCTGTACAGAGAAATATCTGCTACTAAAACCAAAAGGGTGCTATCTAACTGAATGGTTGTCAATGTGTGCATTCAACTGACAGAGTTAAACTCACATTTGGATTCAGCGGTTTGCAAAGCCTTTCGGTGCAGAATCCCAAAACCGGTATTTCCAGCCCAATGCTGGCATCCGTAATAAACAGCAGGAAATTTCGTCTAAAACTCAGGAGAAACGTTTCCTTGAAACTGCTCTCCTGTGCGTTCGTTCACCTAAGAGAGTTGAATCTATGTTGAGATTCAGCGAGTCAGAAATTCGTTTCTTCTAGGAGCTGCGTTGGGATATTCCCGAGTGAATGGGACCATAGGCTGTACAGAGAAATATCTGCTCCTAAAACCAAAAGGGTGCTATCTAACTGAATGGTTGTCAATGTGTGCATTCAACTGACAGAGTTAAACTCACGTTTGGATTCAGCGGTTTACAAACCCTTTTTGTGCAGAATCCCAAAACCGGTAATTCCAGCTCACTGCCGGCATACGTACTAAACAGCAGGAAACTTCGTCTAAAACTCAGGAGAAACGTTTCCTTGAAACTGCTCTGCTGTGCGTTCGTTCACCTAAGAGAGTTGAATCTATGTTGAGATTCAGCGAGTCAGAAACACGTTTCTTCTAGGAGCTGCGTTGGGATATTCCCGAGTGAATGGGACCATAGGCTGTACAGAGAAATATCTGCTTCTAAAACCAAAATGGTGCTATCAAACTGAATGGTTGTCAATGTGTGCATTCAACTGACAGAGTTAAACTCACGTGTGGATTCAGCGGTTTGCAAACCCTTTCTGTGCAGAATCCCAAAACCGGTATTTCCAGCCCAATGCCGGCATACGTACTAAACAGCAGGAAACTTCGTCTAAAACTCAGGAGAAACGTTTCCTTGAAACTGCTCTGCTGTGCGTTCGTTCACCTAAGAGAGTTGAATCTATGTTGAGATTCAGCGAGTCAGAAACACGTTTCTTCTAGGAGCTGCGTTGGGATATTCCCGAGTGAATGGGACCATATGCTGTACAGAGAAATATCTGCTTCTAAAATTAAAACGGAGCTATCTAACTGAATGGTTGTCAATGTGTGCATTCAACTGACAGAGTTAAACTCACGTGTGGATTCAGCGGTTTGCAAACCCTTTCTGTGCAGAATCCCAAAACCGGTATTTCCAGCTCAATGCCGGCATACGTACTAAACAACAGGAAACTTCGTCTAAAACTCAGGAGAAACGTTTCCTTGAAACTGCTCTGCTGTGCATTCGTTCACCTAAGAGAGTTGAATCTATGTTGAGATTCAGCGAGTCAGAAACACGTTTCTTCTAGGAACTGCGTTGGGATATTCCCGAGTGAATGGGACCATATGCTGTACAGAGAAATATCTGCTTCTAAAACCAAAATGGTGCTATCAAACTGAATGGTTGTCAATGTGTGCATTCAACTGACAGAGTAAAACTCACGTGTGGATTCAGCGGTTTGCAAACCCTTTCTGTGCAGAATCCCAAAACCGGTATTTCCAGCCCAATGCCGGCATACGTACTAAACAGCAGGAAACTTCGTCTAAAACTCAGGAGAAACGTTTCCATGAAACTGCTCTGCTGTGCGTTCGTTCACCTAAGAGAGTTGAATCTATGTTGAGTATCAGCGAGTCAGAAACACGTTTCTTCTAGGAGCTGCGTTGGGATATTCCCGAGTGAATGGGACCATATGCTGTACAGAGAAATATCTGCTTCTAAAACCAAAATGGTGCTATCAAACTGAATGGTTGTCAATGTGTGCATTCAACTGACAGAGTTAAACTCACGTGTGGATACAGCGGTTTGCAAACCGTTTCTGTGCAGAATCCCAAAACCGGTATTTCCAGCCCAATGCCGGCATACGTACTAAACAGCAGGAAACTTCGTCTAAAATTCAGGAGAAACGTTTCCTTGAAACTGCTCTGCTGTGCCTTCGTTCACCTAAGAGAGTTGAATCTATGTTGAGATTCAGCGAGTCAGAAACACGTTTCTTCTAGGAGCTGCGTTGGGATATTCCCGAGTGAATGGGACCATAGGCTGTACAGAGAAATATCCGCTTCTAAAACCAAAACGGAGCTTTCTAACTGAATGGTTGTCAATGTGTGCATTCAACTGACAGAGTTAAACTCACGTGTGGTTTCAGCGGTTTGCAGACCGTTTCTGTGCAGAATCCCAAAACCGGTATTTCCAGCCCAATGCCGGCATACGTACTAAACAGCAGGAAACTTCGTCTAAAACTCAGGAGAAAAGTTTCCTTGAAACTGCTCTGCTGTGTGTTCATTCACCTACGAGAGTTGAATCTATGTTGAGATTCAGCGAGTCAGAAACACGTTTCTTCTAGGAGCTGCGTTGGGATATTCCCGAGTGAATGTGACCATAGGCTGTACAGAGAAATATCTGCTTCTAAAACCAAAACGGAGCTATCAAACTGAATTTTTGTCAATGTGTGCATTCAACTGACAGAGTTAAACTCACGTGTGGATTCAGCGGTGTGCAAACCCTTTCTGTGCAGAATCCCAAAACCGTTATTTCCAGCCCAATGCCAGCATGCGTACTAAACAGCAGGAAACTTCGTCTAAAACTCAGGAGAAACGTTTCCTTGAAACTGCTCTGCTGTGCGTTCGTTCACCTAAGAGAGTTGAATCTATGTTGAGATTCAGCGAGTCAGAAACACGTTTCTTCTAGGAGCTGCGTTGGGATATTCCCGAGTGAATGGGACCATAGGCTGTACAGAGAAATATCCGCTTCTAAAACCAAAACGGAGCTTTCTAACTGAATGGTTGTCAATGTGTGCATTCAACTGACAGAGTTAAACTCACGTGTGGTTTCAGCGGTTTGCAGACCGTTTCTGTGCAGAATCCCAAAACCGGTATTTCCAGCCCAATGCCGGCATACGTACTAAACAGCAGGAAACTTCGTCTAAAACTCAGGAGAAAAGTTTCCTTGAAACTGCTCTGCTGTGTGTTCATTCACCTACGAGAGTTGAATCTATGTTGAGATTCAGCGAGTCAGAAACACGTTTCTTCTAGGAGCTGCGTTGGGATATTCCCGAGTGAATGTGACCATAGGCTGTACAGAGAAATATCTGCTTCTAAAACCAAAACGGAGCTATCAAACTGAATTTTTGTCAATGTGTGCATTCAACTGACAGAGTTAAACTCACGTGTGGATTCAGCGGTGTGCAAACCCTTTCTGTGCAGAATCCCAAAACCGTTATTTCCAGCCCAATGCCCGCATACGTACTAAACAGCAGGAAACTTCGTCTAAAACTCAGGAGAAACGTTTCCTTGAAACTGCTCTGCTGTGCGTTCGTTCACCTAAGAGAGTTGAATCTATGTTGAGATTCAGCGAGTCAGAAACACGTGTCTTCTAGGAGCTGCGTTGGGATATTCGCGAGTGAATGGGACCATAGGCTGTACAGAGAAATATCTGCTACTAAAACCAAAAGGGTGCTATCTAACTGAATGGTTGTCAATGTGTGCATTCAACTGACAGAGTTAAACTCACATTTGGATTCAGCGGTTTGCAAAGCCTTTCGGTGCAGAATCCCAAAACCGGTATTTCCAGCCCAATGCTGTCATCCGAACTAAACAGCAGGAAATTTCGTCTAAAACTCAGGAGAAACGTTTCCTTGAAACTGCTCTGCTGTGCGTTCGTTCACCTAAGAGAGTTGAATCTATGTTGAGATTCAGCGAGTCAGAAACACGTTTCTTCTAGGAGCTGCGTTGGGATATTCCTGAGTGAATGGGACCATAGGCTGTACAGAGAAATATCTGCTCCTAAAACCAAAAGGGTGCTATCTAACTGAATGGTTGTCAATGTGTGCATTCAACTGACAGAGTTAAACTCACGTTTGGATTCAGCGGTTTACAAACCCTTTTTGTGCAGAATCCCAAAACCGGTAATTCCAGCTCACTGCCGGCATACGTACTAAACAGCAGGAAACTTCGTCTAAAACTCAGGAGAAACGTTTCCTTGAAACTGCTCTGCTGTGCGTTCGTTCACCTAAGAGAGTTGAATCTATGTTGAGATTCAGCGAGTCAGAAACACGTTTCTTCTAGGAGCTGCGTTGGGATATTCCCGAGTGAATGGGACCATAGGCTGTACAGAGAAATATCTGCTTCTAAAACCAAAAGGGTGCTATCAAACTGAATTTTTGTCAATGTGTGCATTCAACTGACAGAGTTAAGCTCACGTGAGGATTCAGCGGTTTGCAAACGCTTTCTGTGCAGAATCCCAAAACCGGTATTTCCAGCCCAATGCCGGCATCCGTACTAAACAGCAGGAAACTTCGTCTAAAACTCAGGAGAAACGTTTCCTTGAAACTGCTCTGCTGTGCGTTCGTTCACCTAAGAGAGTTGAATCTATGTTGAGATTCAGCGAGTCAGAAACACGTTTCTTCTAGGAGCTGCGTTGTGATATTCCCGAGTGAATGGGACCATAGGCTGTACAGAGAAATATCTGCTTCTAAAACCAAAATGGTGCTATCAAACTGAATGGTTGTCAATGTGTGCATTCAACTGACAGAGTTAAACTCACGTGTGGATTCAGCGGTTTGCAAACCCTTTCTGTGCAGAATCCCAAAACCGGTATTTCCAGCCCAATGCCGGCATACGTACTAAACAGCAGGAAACTTCGTCTAAAACTCAGGAGAAACGTTTCCTTGAAACTGCTCTGCTGTGCGTTCGTTCACCTAAGAGAGTTGAATCTATGTTGAGCATCAGCGAGTCAGAAACACGTTTCTTCTAGGAGCTGCGTTGGGATATTCCCGAGTGAATGGGACCATATGCTGTACAGAGAAATATCTGCTTCTAAAATTAAAACGGAGCTATCTAACTGAATGGTTGTCAATGTGTGCATTCAACTGACAGAGTTAAACTCACGTGTGGATTCAGCGGTTTGCAAACCCTTTCTGTGCAGAATCCCAAAACCGGTATTTCCAGCTCAATGCCGGCATACGTACTAAACAACAGGAAACTTCGTCTAAAACTCAGGAGAAACGTTTCCTTGAAACTGCTCTGCTGTGCATTCGTTCACCTAAGAGAGTTGAATCTATGTTGAGATTCAGCGAGTCAGAAACACGTTTCTTCTAGGAGCTGCGTTGGGATATTCCCGAGTGAATGGGACCATAGGCTGTACAGAGAAATATCTGCTCCTAAAACCAAAAGGGTGCTATCTAACTGAATGGTTGTCAATGTGTGCATTCAACTGACAGAGTTAAACTCACGTTTGGATTCAGCGGTTTACAAACCCTTTTTGTGCAGAATCCCAAAACCGGTAATTCCAGCTCACTGCCGGCATACGTACTAAAGAGCAGGAAACTTCGTCTAAAACTCAGGAGAAACGTTTCCTTGAAACTGCTCTGCTGTGCTTTCGTTCACCTAAGAGAGTTGAATCTATGTTGAGATTCAGCGAGTCAGAAACACGTTTCTTCTAGGAGCTGCGTTGGGATATTCCCGAGTGAATGGGACCATAGGCTGTACAGAGAAATATCTGCTTCTAAAACCAAAAGGGTGCTATCAAACTGAATGGTTGTCAATGTGTGCATTCAACTGACAGAGTTAAACTCACGTGAGGATTCAGCGGTTTGCAAACGCTTTCTGTGCAGAATCCCAAAACCGGTATTTCCAGCCCAATGCCGGCATCCGTACTAAACAGCAGGAAACTTCGTCTAAAACTCAGGAGAAACGTTTCCTTGAAACTGCTCTGCTGTGCGTTCGTTCACCTAAGAGAGTTGAATCTATGTTGAGCATCAGCGAGTCAGAAACACGTTTCTTCTAGGAGCTGCGTTGGGATATTCCCGAGTGAATGGGACCATATGCTGTACAGAGAAATATCTGCTTCTAAAATTAAAACGGAGCTATCTAACTGAATGGTTGTCAATGTGTGCATTCAACTGACAGAGTTAAACTCACGTGTGTATTCAGCGGTTTGCAAACCCTTTCTGTGCAGAATCCCAAAACCGGTATTTCCAGCTCAATGCCGGCATACGTACTAAACAACAGGAAACTTCGTCTAAAACTCAGGAGAAACGTTTCCTTGAAACTGCTCTGCTGTGCATTCGTTCACCTAAGAGAGTTGAATCTATGTTGAGATTCAGCGAGTCAGAAACACGTTTCTTCTAGGACCTGCGTTGGGATATTCCCGAGTGAATGGGACCATATGCTGTACAGAGAAATATCTGCTTCTAAAACCAAAATGGTGCTATCAAACTGAATGGTTGTCAATGTGTGCATTCAACTGACAGAGTTAAACTCACGTGTGGATTCAGCGGTTTGCAAACCCTTTCTGTGCAGAATCCCAAAACCGGTATTTCCAGCCCAATGCCGGCATACGTACTAAACAGCAGGAAACTTCGTCTAAAACTCAGGAGAAACGTTTCCATGAAACTGCTCTGCTGTGCGTTCGTTCACCTAAGAGAATTGAATCTATGTTGAGTATCAGCGAGTCAGAAACACGTTTCTTCTAGGAGCTGCGTTGGGATATTCCCGAGTGAATGGGACCATATGCTGTACAGAGAAATATCTGCTTCTAAAACCAAAACGGAGCTATCTAACTGAATGGTTGTCAATGTGTGCATTCAACTGACAGAGTTAAACTCACGTGTGGATACAGTGGTTTGCAAACCGTTTCTGTGCAGAATCCCAAAACCGGTATTTCCAGCCCAATGCCGGCATACGTACTAAACAGCAGGAAACTTCGTCTAAAACTCAGGAGAAAAGTTTCCTTGAAACTGCTCTGCTGTGCGTTCATTCACCTAAGAGAGTTGAATCTATGTTGAGATTCAGCGAGACAGAAACACGTTTCTTCTAGGAGCTGCGTTGGGATATTCCCGAGTGAATGGGACCATAGGCTGTACAGAGAAATATCTGCTGCTAAAACCAAAACGGAGCTATCAAACTGAATTTTTGTCAATGTGTGCATTCAACTGACAGAGTTAAACTCACGTGTGGATTCAGCGGTGTGCAAACCCTTTCTGTGCAGAATCCCAAAACCGTTATTTCCAGCCCAATGCCAGCATCCGTACTAAACAGCAGGAAACTTCGTCTAAAACTCAGGAGAAACGTTTCCTTGAAACTGCTCTGCTGTGCGTTCGTTCACCTAAGAGAGTTGAATATATGTTGAGATTCAGCGAGTCAGAAACACGTTTCTTCTAGGAGCTGCGTTGGGATATTCCCGAGTTAATGTGACCATAGGCTGTACAGAGAAATATCTGCTTCTAAAACCAAAACGGAGCTATCAAACTGAATTTTTGTCAATGTGTGCATTCAACTGACAGAGTTAAACTCACGTGTGGATTCAGCGGTGTGCAAACCCTTTCTGGCAGAATCCCAAAACCGTTATTTCCAGCCCAATGCCGGCATACGTACTAAACAGCAGGAAACTTCGTCTAAAACTCAGGAGAAACGTTTCCTTGAAACTGCTCTGCTGTGCGTTCGTTCAGCTAAGAGAGTTGAATCTATGTTGAGATTCAGCGAGTCAGAAACACGTGTCTTCTAGGAGCTGCGTTGGGATATTCGCGAGTGAATGGGACCATAGGCTGTACAGAGAAATATCTGCTCCTAAAACCAAAAGGGTGCTATCTAACTGAATGGTTGTCAATGTGTGCATTCAACTGACAGAGTTAAACTCACGTTTGGATTCAGCGGTTTACAAACCCTTTTTGTGCAGAATCCCAAAACCGGTAATTCCAGCTCACTGCCGGCATACGTACTAAAGAGCAGGAAACTTCGTCTAAAACTCAGGAGAAACGTTTCCTTGAAACTGCTCTGCTGTGCTTTCGTTCACCTAAGAGAGTTGAATCTATGTTGAGATTCAGCGAGTCAGAAACACGTTTCTTCTAGGAGCTGCGTTGGGATATTCCCGAGTGAATGGGACCATAGGCTGTACAGAGAAATATCTGCTTCTAAAACCAAAAGGGTGCTATCAAACTGAATGGTTGTCAATGTGTGCATTCAACTGACAGAGTTAAACTCACGTGAGGATTCAGCGGTTTGCAAACGCTTTCTGTGCAGAATCCCAAAACCGGTATTTCCAGCCCAATGCCGGCATCCGTACTAAACAGCAGGAAACTTCGTCTAAAACTCAGGAGAAACGTTTCCTTGAAACTGCTCTGCTGTGCGTTCGTTCACCTAAGAGAGTTGAATCTATGTTGAGATTCAGCGAGTCAGAAACACGTTTCTTCTAGGAGCTGCGTTGTGATATTCCCGAGTGAATGGGACCATAGGCTGTACAGAGAAATATCTGCTTCTAAAACCAAAATGGTGCTATCAAACTGAATGGTTGTCAATGTGTGCATTCAACTGACAGAGTTAAACTCACGTGTGGATTCAGCGGTTTGCAAACCCTTTCTGTGCAGAATCCCAAAACCGGTATTTCCAGCCCAATGCCGGCATACGTACTAAACAGCAGGAAACTTCGTCTAAAACTCAGGAGAAACGTTTCCTTGAAACTGCTCTGCTGTGCGTTCGTTCACCTAAGAGAGTTGAATCTATGTTGAGCATCAGCGAGTCAGAAACACGTTTCTTCTAGGAGCTGCGTTGGGATATTCCCGAGTGAATGGGACCATATGCTGTACAGAGAAATATCTGCTTCTAAAATTAAAACGGAGCTATCTAACTGAATGGTTGTCAATGTGTGCATTCAACTGACAGAGTTAAACTCACGTGTGGATTCAGCGGTTTGCAAACCCTTTCTGTGCAGAATCCCAAAACCGGTATTTCCAGCTCAATGCCGGCATACGTACTAAACAACAGGAAACTTCGTCTAAAACTCAGGAGAAACGTTTCCTTGAAACTGCTCTGCTGTGCATTCGTTCACCTAAGAGAGTTGAATCTATGTTGAGATTCAGCGAGTCAAAAACACGTTTCTTCTAGGACCTGCGTTGGGATATTCCCGAGTGAATGGGACCATATGCTGTACAGAGAAATATCTGCTTCTAAAACCAAAATGGTGCTATCAAACTGAATGGTTGTCAATGTGTGCATTCAACTGACAGAGTTAAACTCACGTGTGGATTCAGCGGTTTGCAAACCCTTTCTGTGCAGAATCCCAAAACCGGTATTTCCAGCCCAATGCCGGCATACGTACTAAACAGCAGGAAACTTCGTCTAAAACTCAGGAGAAACGTTTCCATGAAACTGCTCTGCTGTGCGTTCGTTCACCTAAGAGAATTGAATCTATGTTGAGTATCAGCGAGTCAGAAACACGTTTCTTCTAGGAGCTGCGTTGGGATATTCCCGAGTGAATGGGACCATATGCTGTACAGAGAAATATCTGCTTCTAAAACCAAAACGGAGCTATCTAACTGAATGGTTGTCAATGTGTGCATTCAACTGACAGAGTTAAACTCACGTGTGGATTCAGCGGTTTGCAAACCCTTTCTGTGCAGAATCCCAAAACCGGTATTTCCAGCCCAATGCCGGCATACGTACTAAACAGCAGGAAACTTCGTCTAAAACTCAGGAGAAAAGTTTCCTTGAAACTGCTCTGCTGTGCGTTCATTCACCTAAGAGAGTTGAATCTATGTTGAGATTCAGCGAGACAGAAACACGTTTCTTCTAGGAGCTGCGTTGGGATATTCCCGAGTGAATGGGACCATAGGCTGTACAGAGAAATATCTGCTGCTAAAACCAAAACGGAGCTATCAAACTGAATTTTTGTCAATGTGTGCATTCAACTGACAGAGTTAAACTCACGTGTGGATTCAGCGGTGTGCAAACCCTTTCTGTGCAGAATCCCAAAACCGTTATTTCCAGCCCAATGCCAGCATGCGTACTAAACAGCAGGAAACTTCGTCTAAAACTCAGGAGAAACGTTTCCTTGAAACTGCTCTGCTGTGCGTTCATTCACCTACGAGAGTTGAATCTATGTTGAGATTCAGCGAGTCAGAAACACGTTTCTTCTAGGAGCTGCGTTGGGATATTCCCGAGTGAATGGGACCATAGGCTGTACAGAGAAATATCTGCTTCTAAAACCAAAAGGGTGCTATCAAACTGAATGGTTGTCAATGTGTGCATTCAACTGACAGAGTTAAACTCACGTGAGGATTCAGCGGTTTGCAAACGCTTTCTGTGCAGAATCCCAAAACCGGTATTTCCAGCCCAATGCCGGCATCCGTACTAAACAGCAGGAAACTTCGTCTAAAACTCAGGAGAAACGTTTCCTTGAAACTGCTCTGCTGTGCGTTCGTTCACCTAAGAGAGTTGAATCTATGTTGAGCATCAGCGAGTCAGAAACACGTTTCTTCTAGGAGCTGCGTTGGGATATTCCCGAGTGAATGGGACCATATGCTGTACAGAGAAATATCTGCTTCTAAAATTAAAACGGAGCTATCTAACTGAATGGTTGTCAATGTGTGCATTCAACTGACAGAGTTAAACTCACGTGTGTATTCAGCGGTTTGCAAACCCTTTCTGTGCAGAATCCCAAAACCGGTATTTCCAGCTCAATGCCGGCATACGTACTAAACAACAGGAAACTTCGTCTAAAACTCAGGAGAAACGTTTCCTTGAAACTGCTCTGCTGTGCATTCGTTCACCTAAGAGAGTTGAATCTATGTTGAGATTCAGCGAGTCAGAAACACGTTTCTTCTAGGACCTGCGTTGGGATATTCCCGAGTGAATGGGACCATATGCTGTACAGAGAAATATCTGCTTCTAAAACCAAAATGGTGCTATCAAACTGAATGGTTGTCAATGTGTGCATTCAACTGACAGAGTTAAACTCACGTGTGGATTCAGCGGTTTGCAAACCCTTTCTGTGCAGAATCCCAAAACCGGTATTTCCAGCCCAATGCCGGCATACGTACTAAACAGCAGGAAACTTCGTCTAAAACTCAGGAGAAACGTTTCCATGAAACTGCTCTGCTGTGCGTTCGTTCACCTAAGAGAATTGAATCTATGTTGAGTATCAGCGAGTCAGAAACACGTTTCTTCTAGGAGCTGCGTTGGGATATTCCCGAGTGAATGGGACCATATGCTGTACAGAGAAATATCTGCTTCTAAAACCAAAACGGAGCTATCTAACTGAATGGTTGTCAATGTGTGCATTCAACTGACAGAGTTAAACTCACGTGTGGATACAGTGGTTTGCAAACCGTTTCTGTGCAGAATCCCAAAACCGGTATTTCCAGCCCAATGCCGGCATACGTACTAAACAGCAGGAAACTTCGTCTAAAACTCAGGAGAAAAGTTTCCTTGAAACTGCTCTGCTGTGCGTTCATTCACCTAAGAGAGTTGAATCTATGTTGAGATTCAGCGAGACAGAAACACGTTTCTTCTAGGAGCTGCGTTGGGATATTCCCGAGTGAATGGGACCATAGGCTGTACAGAGAAATATCTGCTGCTAAAACCAAAACGGAGCTATCAAACTGAATTTTTGTCAATGTGTGCATTCAACTGACAGAGTTAAACTCACGTGTGGATTCAGCGGTGTGCAAACCCTTTCTGTGCAGAATCCCAAAACCGTTATTTCCAGCCCAATGCCAGCATCCGTACTAAACAGCAGGAAACTTCGTCTAAAACTCAGGAGAAACGTTTCCTTGAAACTGCTCTGCTGTGCGTTCGTTCACCTAAGAGAGTTGAATATATGTTGAGATTCAGCGAGTCAGAAACACGTTTCTTCTAGGAGCTGCGTTGGGATATTCCCGAGTTAATGTGACCATAGGCTGTACAGAGAAATATCTGCTTCTAAAACCAAAACGGAGCTATCAAACTGAATTTTTGTCAATGTGTGCATTCAACTGACAGAGTTAAACTCACGTGTGGATTCAGCGGTGTGCAAACCCTTTCTGGCAGAATCCCAAAACCGTTATTTCCAGCCCAATGCCGGCATACGTACTAAACAGCAGGAAACTTCGTCTAAAACTCAGGAGAAACGTTTCCTTGAAACTGCTCTGCTGTGCGTTCGTTCAGCTAAGAGAGTTGAATCTATGTTGAGATTCAGCGAGTCAGAAACACGTGTCTTCTAGGAGCTGCGTTGGGATATTCGCGAGTGAATGGGACCATAGGCTGTACAGAGAAATATCTGCTCCTAAAACCAAAAGGGTGCTATCTAACTGAATGGTTGTCAATGTGTGCATTCAACTGACAGAGTTAAACTCACGTTTGGATTCAGCGGTTTACAAACCCTTTTTGTGCAGAATCCCAAAACCGGTAATTCCAGCTCACTGCCGGCATACGTACTAAAGAGCAGGAAACTTCGTCTAAAACTCAGGAGAAACGTTTCCTTGAAACTGCTCTGCTGTGCTTTCGTTCACCTAAGAGAGTTGAATCTATGTTGAGATTCAGCGAGTCAGAAACACGTTTCTTCTAGGAGCTGCGTTGGGATATTCCCGAGTGAATGGGACCATAGGCTGTACAGAGAAATATCTGCTTCTAAAACCAAAAGGGTGCTATCAAACTGAATGGTTGTCAATGTGTGCATTCAACTGACAGAGTTAAACTCACGTGAGGATTCAGCGGTTTGCAAACGCTTTCTGTGCAGAATCCCAAAACCGGTATTTCCAGCCCAATGCCGGCATCCGTACTAAACAGCAGGAAACTTCGTCTAAAACTCAGGAGAAACGTTTCCTTGAAACTGCTCTGCTGTGCGTTCGTTCACCTAAGAGAGTTGAATCTATGTTGAGATTCAGCGAGTCAGAAACACGTTTCTTCTAGGAGCTGCGTTGTGATATTCCCGAGTGAATGGGACCATAGGCTGTACAGAGAAATATCTGCTTCTAAAACCAAAATGGTGCTATCAAACTGAATGGTTGTCAATGTGTGCATTCAACTGACAGAGTTAAACTCACGTGTGGATTCAGCGGTTTGCAAACCCTTTCTGTGCAGAATCCCAAAACCGGTATTTCCAGCCCAATGCCGGCATACGTACTAAACAGCAGGAAACTTCGTCTAAAACTCAGGAGAAACGTTTCCTTGAAACTGCTCTGCTGTGCGTTCGTTCACCTAAGAGAGTTGAATCTATGTTGAGCATCAGCGAGTCAGAAACACGTTTCTTCTAGGAGCTGCGTTGGGATATTCCCGAGTGAATGGGACCATATGCTGTACAGAGAAATATCTGCTTCTAAAATTAAAACGGAGCTATCTAACTGAATGGTTGTCAATGTGTGCATTCAACTGACAGAGTTAAACTCACGTGTGGATTCAGCGGTTTGCAAACCCTTTCTGTGCAGAATCCCAAAACCGGTATTTCCAGCTCAATGCCGGCATACGTACTAAACAACAGGAAACTTCGTCTAAAACTCAGGAGAAACGTTTCCTTGAAACTGCTCTGCTGTGCATTCGTTCACCTAAGAGAGTTGAATCTATGTTGAGATTCAGCGAGTCAAAAACACGTTTCTTCTAGGACCTGCGTTGGGATATTCCCGAGTGAATGGGACCATATGCTGTACAGAGAAATATCTGCTTCTAAAACCAAAATGGTGCTATCAAACTGAATGGTTGTCAATGTGTGCATTCAACTGACAGAGTTAAACTCACGTGTGGATTCAGCGGTTTGCAAACCCTTTCTGTGCAGAATCCCAAAACCGGTATTTCCAGCCCAATGCCGGCATACGTACTAAACAGCAGGAAACTTCGTCTAAAACTCAGGAGAAACGTTTCCATGAAACTGCTCTGCTGTGCGTTCGTTCACCTAAGAGAATTGAATCTATGTTGAGTATCAGCGAGTCAGAAACACGTTTCTTCTAGGAGCTGCGTTGGGATATTCCCGAGTGAATGGGACCATATGCTGTACAGAGAAATATCTGCTTCTAAAACCAAAACGGAGCTATCTAACTGAATGGTTGTCAATGTGTGCATTCAACTGACAGAGTTAAACTCACGTGTGGATTCAGCGGTTTGCAAACCCTTTCTGTGCAGAATCCCAAAACCGGTATTTCCAGCCCAATGCCGGCATACGTACTAAACAGCAGGAAACTTCGTCTAAAACTCAGGAGAAAAGTTTCCTTGAAACTGCTCTGCTGTGCGTTCATTCACCTAAGAGAGTTGAATCTATGTTGAGATTCAGCGAGACAGAAACACGTTTCTTCTAGGAGCTGCGTTGGGATATTCCCGAGTGAATGGGACCATAGGCTGTACAGAGAAATATCTGCTGCTAAAACCAAAACGGAGCTATCAAACTGAATTTTTGTCAATGTGTGCATTCAACTGACAGAGTTAAACTCACGTGTGGATTCAGCGGTGTGCAAACCCTTTCTGTGCAGAATCCCAAAACCGTTATTTCCAGCCCAATGCCAGCATGCGTACTAAACAGCAGGAAACTTCGTCTAAAACTCAGGAGAAACGTTTCCTTGAAACTGCTCTGCTGTGCGTTCATTCACCTACGAGAGTTGAATCTATGTTGAGATTCAGCGAGTCAGAAACACGTTTCTTCTAGGAGCTGCGTTGGGATATTCCCGAGTTAATGTGACCATAGGCTGTACAGAGAAATATCTGCTTCTAAAACCAAAACGGAGCTATCAAACTGAATTTTTGTCAATGTGTGCATTCAACTGACAGAGTTAAACTCACGTGTGGATTCAGCGGTGTGCAAACCCTTTCTGTGCAGAATCCCAAAACCGTTATTTCCAGCCCAATGCCGGCATACGTACTAAACAGCAGGAAACTTCGTCTAAAACTCAGGAGAAACGTTTCCTTGAAACTGCTCTGCTGTGCGTTCGTTCAGCTAAGAGAGTTGAATCTATGTTGAGATTCAGCGAGTCAGAAACACGTGTCTTCTAGGAGCTGCGTTGGGATATTCGCGAGTGAATGGGACCATAGGCTGTACAGAGAAATATCTGCTACTAAAACCAAAAGGGTGCTATCTAACTGAATGGTTGTCAATGTGTGCATTCAACTGACAGAGTTAAACTCACATTTGGATTCAGCGGTTTGCAAAGCCTTTCGGTGCAGAATCCCAAAACCGGTATTTCCAGCCCAATGCTGGCATCCGTACTAAACAGCAGGAAATTTCGTCTAAAACTCAGGAGAAACGTTTCCTTGAAACTGCTCTCCTGTGCGTTCGTTCACCTAAGAGAGTTGAATCTATGTTGAGATTCAGCGAGTCAGAAACACGTTTCTTCTAGGAGCTGCGTTGGGATATTCCCGAGTGAATGGGACCATAGGCTGTACAGAGAAATATCTGCTCCTAAAACCAAAAGGGTGCTATCTAACTGAATGGTTGTCAATGTGTGCATTCAACTGACAGAGTTAAACTCACGTTTGGATTCAGCGGTTTACAAACCCTTTTCGTGCAGAATCCCAAAACCGGTAATTCCAGCTCACTGCCGGCATACGTACTAAACAGCAGGAAACTTCGTCTAAAACTCAGGAGAAACGTTTCCATGAAACTGCTCTGCTGTGTGTTCGTTCACCTAAGAGAGTTGAATCTATGTTGAGATTCAGCGAGTCAGAAACACGTTTCTTCTAGGAGCGTCGTTGGGATATTCCCGAATGAATGGGACCATAGGCTGTACAGAGAAATATCTGCTTCTAAAACCAAAAGGGTGCTATCAAACTGAATGGTTGTCAATGTGTGCATTCAACTGACAGAGTTAAACTCACGTGTGGATTCAGCGGTTTGCAAACGCTTTCTGTGCAGAATCCCAAAACCGGTATTTCCAGCCCAATGCCGGCATCCGTACTAAACAGCAGGAAACTTCGTCTAAAACTCAGGAGAAACGTTTCCATGAAACTGCTCTGCTGTGCGTTCGTTCACCTAAGAGAGTTGAATCTATGTTGAGATTCAGCGAGTCAGAAACACGTTTCTTCTAGGAGCTGCGTTGGGATATTCCCGAGTGAATGGGACCATAGGCTGTACAGAGAAATATCTGCTTCTAAAACCAAAACGAAGCTATCTAACTGGATGGTTGTCAATGTGTGCATTCAACTGACAGAGTTAAACTCAGGTGTGGATTCAGCGGTTTGCAAACCCTTTCTGTGCAGAATCCGAAAACCGGTATTTACAGCCCAATGCCGGCATCCGTACTAAACAGCAGGAAATTTCGTCTAAAACTCAGGAGAAACGTTTCCTTGAAACTGCTCTGCTGTACGTTCGTTCACCTAAGAGAGTTGAATCTATGTTGAGGTTCAGCGAGTCAGAAACACGTTTCTTCAAGGAGCTGCGTTGGGATATTCCCGAGTGAATGGGACCATAGGCTGTACAGAGAAATATCTGCTCCTAAAACCAAAAGGGTGCTATCTAACTGAATGGTTGTCAATGTGTGCATTCAACTGACAGAGTTAAACTCACGTGTGGATTCAGCGGTTTGCAAACCCTTTCTGTGCAGAATCCCAAAACCGGTATTTCCAGCTCAATGCCGGCATACGTACTAAACAACAGGAAACTTCGTCTAAAACTCAGGAGAAACGTTTCCTTGAAACTGCTCTGCTGTGCATTCGTTCACCTAAGAGAGTTGAATCTATGTTGAGATTCAGCGAGTCAGAAACACGTTTCTTCTAGGACCTGCGTTGGGATATTCCCGAGTGAATGGGACCATAGGCTGTACAGAGAAATATCTGCTTCTAAAACCAAAATGGTGCTATCAAACTGAATGGTTGTCAATGTGTGCATTCAACTGACAGAGTTAAACTCACGTGTGGATTCAGCGGTTTGCAAACCCTTTCTGTGCAGAATCCCAAAACCGGTATTTCCAGCCCAATGCCGGCATACGTACTAAACAGCAGGAAACTTCGTCTAAAACTCAGGAGAAACGTTTCCTTGAAACTGCTCTGCTGTGCGTTCGTTCACCTAAGAGAGTTGAATCTATGTTGAGCATCAGCGAGTCAGAAACACGTTTCTTCTAGGAGCTGCGTTGGGATATTCCCGAGTGAATGGGACCATATGCTGTACAGAGAAATATCTGCTTCTAAAACCAAAACGGAGCTATCTAACTGAATGGTTGTCAATGTGTGCATTCAACTGACAGAGTTAAACTCACGTGTGGATACAGTGGTTTGCAAATCGTTTCTGTGCAGAATCCCAAAACCGGTATTTCCAGCCCAATGCCGGCATACGTACTAAACAGCAGGAAACTTCGTCTAAAACTCAGGAGAAACGTTTCCTTGAAACTGCTCTGCTGTGCGTTCATTCACCTAAGAGAGTTGAATCTATGTTGAGATTCAGCGAGACAGAAACACGTTTCTTCTAGGAGCTGCGTTGGGATATTCCCGAGTGAATGGGACCATAGGCTGTACAGAGAAATATCTGCTGCTAAAACCAAAACGGAGCTATCAAACTGAATTTTTGTCAATGTGTGCATTCAACTGACAGAGTTAAACTCACGTGTGGATTCAGCGGTGTGCAAACCCTTTCTGTGCAGAATCCCAAAACCGTTATTTCCAGCCCAATGCCAGCATGCGTACTAAACAGCAGGAAACTTCGTCTAAAACTCAGGAGAAACGTTTCCTTGAAACTGCTCTGCTGTGCGTTCGTTCACCTAAGAGAGTTGAATCTATGTTGAGATTCAGCGAGTCAGAAACACGTTTCTTCTAGGAGCTGCGTTGGGATATTCCCGAGTGAATGGGACCATAGGCTGTACAGAGAAATATCCGCTTCTAAAACCAAAACGGAGCTTTCTAACTGAATGGTTGTCAATGTGTGCATTCAACTGACAGAGTTAAACTCACGTGTGGTTTCAGCGGTTTGCAGACCGTTTCTGTGCAGAATCCCAAAACCGGTATTTCCAGCCCAATGCCGGCATACGTACTAAACAGCAGGAAACTTCGTCTAAACTCAGGAGAAAAGTTTCCTTGAAACTGCTCTGCTGTGCGTTCATTCACCTACGAGAGTTGAATCTATGTTGAGATTCAGCGAGTCAGAATCACGTTTCTTCTAGGAGATGCGTTGGGATATTCCCGAGTGAATGTGACCATAGGCTGTACAGAGAAATATCTGCTTCTAAAACCAAAACGGAGCTATCAAACTGAATTTTTGTCAATGTGTGCATTCAACTGACAGAGTTAAACTCACGTGTGGATTCAGCGGTGTGCAAACCATTTCTGTGCAGAATCCCAAAACCGTTATTTCCAGCCCAATGCCGGCATACGTACTAAACAGCAGGAAACTTCGTCTAAAACTCAGGAGAAACGTTTCCTTGAAACTGCTCTGCTGTGCGTTCGTTCACCTAAGAGAGTTGAATCTATGTTGAGATTCAGCGAGTCAGAAACACGTTTCTTCTAGGAGCGGCGTTGGGATATTCCCGAGTGAATGGGACCATAGGCTGTACAGAGAAATATCTGCTTCTAAAACCAAAAGGGTGCTATCAAACTGAATGGTTGTCAATGTGTGCATTCAACTGACAGAGTTAAACTCACGTGAGGATTCAGCGGTTTGCAAACGCTTTCTGTGCAGAATCCCAAAACCGGTATTTCCAGCCCAATGCCGGCATCCGTACTAAACAGCAGGAAACTTCGTCTAAAACTCAGGAGAAACGTTTCCATGAAACTGCTCTGCTGTGCGTTCGTTCACCTAAGAGAGTTGAATCTATGTTGAGATTCAGCGAGTCAGAAACACGTTTCTTCTAGGAGCTGCGTTGGGATATTCCCGAGTGAATGGGACCATAGGCTGTACAGAGAAATATCTGCTTCTAAAACCAAAACGGAGCTATCTAACTGGATGGTTGTCAATGTGTGCATTCAACTGACAGAGTTAAACTCAGGTGTGGATTCAGCGGTTTGCAAACCCTTTCTGTGCAGAATCCGAAAACCGGTATTTCCAGCCCAATGCCGGCATCCGTACTAAACAGCAGGAAATTTCGTCTAAAACTCAGGAGAAACGTTTCCTTGAAACTGCTCTGCTGTACGTTCGTTCACCTAAGAGAGTTGAATCTATGTTGAGGTTCAGCGAGTCAGAAACACGTTTCTTCTAGGAGCTGCGTTGGGATATTCCCGAGTGAATGGGACCATAGGCTGTACAGAGAAATATCTGCTCCTAAAACCAAAAGGGTGCTATCTAACTGAATGGTTGTCAATGTGTGCATTCAACTGACAGAGTTAAACTCACGTGTGGATTCAGCGGTTTGCAAACGCTTTCTGTGCAGAATCCCAAAACCGGTATTTCCAGCCCAATGCCGGCATCCGTCCTAAACAGCAGGAAACTTCGTCTAAAACTCAGGAGAAACGTTTCCTTGAAACTGCTCTGCTGTGCGTTCGTTCACCTAAGAGAGTTGAATCTATGTTGAGATTCAGCGAGTCAGAAACACGTTTCTTCTAGGAGCTGCGTTGGGATATTCCCGAGTGAATGGGACCATAGGCTGTACAGAGAAATATCCGCTTCTAAAACCAAAACGGAGCTTTCTAACTGAATGGTTGTCAATGTGTGCATTCAACTGACAGAGTTAAACTCACGTGTGGTTTCAGCGGTTTGCAGACCGTTTCTGTGCAGAATCCCAAAACCGGTATTTCCAGCCCAATGCCGGCATACGTACTAAACAGCAGGAAACTTCGTCTAAAACTCAGGAGAAAAGTTTCCTTGAAACTGCTCTGCTGTGCTTTCATTCACCTACGAGAGTTGAATCTATGTTGAGATTCAGCGAGTCAGAAACACGTTTCTTCTAGGAGCTGCGTTGGGATATTCCCGAGTGAATGTGACCATAGGCTGTACAGAGAAATATCTGCTTCTAAAACCAAAACGGAGCTATCAAACTGAATTTTTGTCAATGTGTGCATTCAACTGACAGAGTTAAACTCACGTGTGGATTCAGCGGTGTGCAAACCCTTTCTGTGCAGAATCCCAAAACCGTTATTTCCAGCCCAATGCCGGCATACGTACTAAACAGCAGGAAACTTCGTCTAAAACTCAGGAGAAACGTTTCCTTGAAACTGCTCTGCTGTGCGTTCGTTCACCTAAGAGAGTTGAATCTATGTTGAGATTCAGCGAGTCAGAAACACGTGTCTTCTAGGAGCTGCGTTGGGATATTCGCGAGTGAATGGGACCATAGGCTGTACAGAGAAATATCTGCTCCTAAAACCAAAAGGGTGCTATCTAACTGAATGGTTGTCAATGTGTGCATTCAACTGACAGAGTTAAACTCACATTTGGATTCAGCGGTTTGCAAAGCCTTTCGGTGAAGAATCCCAAAACCGGTATTTCCAGCCCAATTCTGGCATCCGTACTAAACAGCAGGAAATTTCGTCTAAAACTCAGGAGAAACGTTTCCTTGAAACTGCTCTGCTGTGCGTTCGTTCACCTAAGAGAGTTGAATCTATGTTGAGATTCAGCGAGTCAGAAACACGTTTCTTCTAGGAGCTGCGTTGGGATATTCCCGAGTGAATGGGACCATAGGCTGTACAGAGAAATATCTGCTCCTAAAACCAAAAGGGTGCTATCTAACTGAATGGTTGTCAATGTGTGCATTCAACTGACAGAGTTAAACTCACGTTTGGATTCAGCGGTTTACAAACCCTTTTTGTGCAGAATCCCAAAACCGGTAATTCCAGCTCACTGCCGGCATACGTACTAAACAGCAGGAAACTTCGTCTAAAACTCAGGAGAAACGTTTCCTTGAAACTGCTCTGCTGTGCGTTCGTTCACCTAAGAGAGTTGAATCTATGTTGAGATTCAGCGAGTCAGAAACACGTTTCTTCTAGGAGCTGCGTTGGGATATTCCCGAGTGAATGGGACCATAGGCTGTACAGAGAAATATCTGCTTCTAAAACCAAAAGGGTGCTATCAGACTGAATGGTTGTGAATGTGTGCATTCAACTGACAGAGTTAAACTCACGTGTGGATTCAGCGGTTTGCAAACCCTTTCTGTGCAGAATCCGAAAACCGGTATTTCCAGCCCAATGCCGGCATCCGTACTAAACAGCAGGAAATTTCGTCTAAAACTCAGGAGAAACGTTTCCTTGAAACTGCTCTGCTGTACGTTCGTTCACCTAAGAGAGTTGAATCTATGTTGAGGTTCAGCGAGTCAGAAACACGTTTCTTCTAGGAGCTGCGTTGGGATATTCCCGAGTGAATGGGACCATAGGCTGTACAGAGAAATATCTGCTCCTAAAACCAAAAGGGTGCTATCTAACTGAATGGTTGTCAATGTGTGCATTCAACTGACAGAGTTAAACTCACGTGTGGATTCAGCGGTTTGCAAACCCTTTCTGTGCAGAATCCCAAAACCGGTATTTCCAGCCCAATGCCGGCATCCGTCCTAAACAGCAGGAAACTTCGTCTAAAACTCAGGAGAAACGTTTCCTTGAAACTGCTCTGCTGTGCGTTCGTTCACCTAAGAGAGTTGAATCTATGTTGAGATTCAGCGAGTCAGAAACACGTTTCTTCTAGGAGCTGCGTTGGGATATTCCCGAGTGAATGGGACCATAGGCTGTACAGAGAAATATCCGCTTCTAAAACCAAAACGGAGCTTTCTAACTGAATGGTTGTCAATGTGTGCATTCAACTGACAGAGTTAAACTCACGTGTGGTTTCAGCGGTTTGCAGACCGTTTCTGTGCAGAATCCCAAAACCGGTATTTCCAGCCCAATGCCGGCATACGTACTAAACAGCAGGAAACTTCGTCTAAAACTCAGGAGAAAAGTTTCCTTGAAACTGCTCTGCTGTGCTTTCATTCACCTACGAGAGTTGAATCTATGTTGAGATGCAGCGAGTCAGAAACACGTTTCTTCTAGGAGCTGCGTTGGGATATTCCCGAGTGAATGTGACCATAGGCTGTACAGAGAAATATCTGCTTCTAAAACCAAAACTGAGCTATCAAACTGAATTTTTGTCAATGTGTGCATTCAACTGACAGAGTTAAACTCACGTGTAGATTCAGCGGTGTGCAAACCCTTTCTGTGCAGAATCCCAAAACCGTTATTTCCAGCCCAATGCCGGCATACGTACTAAACAGCAGGAAACTTCGTCTAAAACTCAGGAGAAACGTTTCCTTGAAACTGCTCTGCTGTGCGTTCGTTCAGCTAAGAGAGTTGAATCTATGTTGAGATTCAGCGAGTCAGAAACACGTGTCTTCTAGGAGCTGCGTTGGGATATTCGCGAGTGAATGGGACCATAGGCTGTACAGAGAAATATCTGCTCCTAAAACCAAAAGGGTGCTATCTAACTGAATGGTTGTCAATGTGTGCATTCAACTGACAGAGTTAAACTCACATTTGGATTCAGCGGTTTGCAAAGCCTTTCGGTGCAGAATCCCAAAACCGGCATTTCCAGCCCAATGCTGGCATCCGTACTAAACAGCAGGAAATTTCGTCTAAAACTCAGGAGAAACGTTTCCTTGAAACTGCTCTGCTGTGCGTTCGTTCACCTAAGAGAGTTGAATCTATGTTAAGATTCAGCGAGTCAGAAACAAGTTTCTTCTAGGAGCTGCGCTGGGATATTCCCGAGTGAATGGGACCATAGGCTGTACAGAGAAATATCTGCTTCTAAAACCAAAACGGAGCTATCTAACTGGATGGTTGTCAATGTGTGCATTCAACTGACAGAGTTAAACTCACGTGTGGATTCAGCGGTTTGCAAACCCTTTCTGTGCAGAATCCGAAAACCGGTATTTCCAGCCCAATGCCGGCATCCGTACTAAACAGCAGGAAATTTCGTCTAAAACTCAGGAGAAACGTTTCCTTGAAACTGCTCTGCTGTACGTTCGTTCACCTAAGAGAGGTGAATCTATGTTGAGGTTCAGCGAGTCAGAAACACGTTTCTTCTAGGAGCTGCGTTGGGATATTCCCGAGTGAATGGGACCATAGGCTGTACAGAGAAATCTCTGCTCCTAAAACCAAAAGGGTGCTATCTAACTGAATGGTTGTCAATGTGTGCATTCAACTGACAGAGTTAAACTCACGTGTGGATTCAGCGGTTTGCAAACCCTTTCTGTGCAGAATCCCAAAACCGGTATTTCCAGCCAAATGCTAGCATCCGTCCTAAACAGCAGGAAACTTCGTCTAAAACTCAGGAGAAACGTTTCCTTGAAACTGCTCTGCTGTGCGTTCGTTCACCTAAGAGAGTTGAATCTATGTTGAGATTCAGCGAGTCAGAAACACGTTTCTTCTAGGAGCTGCGTTGGGATATTCCCGAGTGAATGTGACCATAGGCTGTACAGAGAAATATCTGCTTCTAAAACCAAAACGGAGCTATCAAACTGAATTTTTGTCAATGTGTGCATTCAACTGACAGAGTTAAACTCACGTGTGGATTCAGCGGTGTGCAAACCCTTTCTGTGCAGAATCCCAAAACCGTTATTTCCAGCCCAATGCCGGCATACGTACTAAACAGCAGGAGACTTCGTCTAAAACTCAGGAGAAACGTTTCCTTGAAACTGCTCTGCTGTGCGTTCGTTCACCTAAGAGAGTTGAATCTATGTTGAGATTCAGCGAGTCAGAAACACGTGTCTTCTAGGAGCTGCGTTGGGATATTCGCGAGTGAATGGGACCATAGGCTGTACAGAGAAATATCTGCTCCTAAAACCAAAAGGGTGCTATCTAACTGAATGGTTGTCAATGTGTGCATTCAACTGACAGAGTTAAACTCACATTTGGATTCAGCGGTTTGCAAAGCCTTTCGGTGCAGAATCCCAAAACCGGTATTTCCAGCCCAATGCTGGCATCCGTACTAAACAGCAGGAAATTTCGTCTAAAACTCAGGAGAAACGTTTCCTTGAAACTACTCTGCTGTGCGTTCGTTCACCTAAGAGAGTTGAATCTATGTTGAGATTCAGCGAGTCAGAAACACGTTTCTTCTAGGAGCTGCGTTGGGATATTCCCGAGTGAATGTGACCATAGGCTGTACAGAGAAATATCTGCTTCTAAAACCAAAACGGAGCTATCAAACTGAATTTTTGTCAATGTGTGCATTCAACTGACAGAGTTAAACTCACGTGTGGATTCAGCGGTGTGCAAACCCTTTTTGTGCAGAATCCCAAAACCGTTATTTCCAGCCCAATGCCGGCATACGTACTAAACAGCAGGAGACTTCGTCTAAAACTCAGGAGAAACGTTTCCTTGAAACTGCTCTGCTGTGCGTTCGTTCACCTAAGAGAGTTGAATCTATGTTGAGATTCAGCGAGTCAGAAACACGTGTCTTCTAGGAGCTGCGTTGGGATATTCGCGAGTGAATGGGACCATAGGCTGTACAGAGAAATATCTGCTCCTAAAACCAAAAGGGTGCTATCTAACTGAATGATTGTCAATGTGTGCATTCAACTGACAGAGTTAAACTCACATTTGGATTCAGCGGTTTGCAAAGCCTTTCGGTGCAGAATCCCAAAACCGGTATTTCCAGCCCAATGCTGGCATCCGTACTAAACAGCAGGAAATTTCGTCTAAAACTCAGGAGAAACGTTTCCTTGAAACTACTCTGCTGTGCGTTCGTTCACCTAAGAGAGTTGAATCTATGTTGAGATTCAGCGAGTCAGAAACACGTTTCTTCTAGGAGCTGCGTTGGGATATTCCCGAGTGAATGGGACCATAGGCTGTACAGAGAAATATCTGCTTCTAAAACCAAAACGGAGCTATCTAACTGTATGGTTGTCAATGTGTGCATTCAACTGACAGAGTTAAACTCACGTGTGGATTCAGCGGTTTGCAAACCCTTTCTGTGCAGAATCCGAAAACCGGTATTTCCAGCCCAAAGCTGGCATCCGTACTAAACAGCAGGAAATTTCGTCTAAAACTCAGGAGAAACGTTTCCTTGAAACTGCTCTGCTGTACGTTCGTTCACCTAAGAGAGGTGAATCTATGTTGAGGTTCAGCGAGTCAGAAAAACGTTTCTTCTAGGAGCTGCGTTGGGATATTCCCGAGTGAATGGGACCATAGGCTGTACAGAGAAATATCTGCTCCTAAAACCAAAAGGGTGCTATCTAACTGAATGGTTGTCAATGTGTGCATTCAACTGACAGAGTTAAACTCACGTGTCGATTCAGCGGTTTGCAAACCCTTTCTGTGCAGAATCACAAAACCGGTATTTCAAGCCCAATGCCGGCATCCGTCCTAAACAGCAGGAGACTTCGTCTAAAACTCAGGAGAAACGTTTCCTTGAAACTGCTCTGCTGTGCGTTCGTTCACCTAAGAGAGTTGAATCTATGTTGAGATTCAGCGAGTCAGAAACACGTTTCTTCTAGGAGCTGCGTTGGGATATTCCCGAGTGAATGGGACCATAGGCTGTACAGAGAAATATCTGCTTCTAAAACCAAAACGGAGCTATCAAACTGAATTTTTGTCAATGTGTGCATTCAACTGACAGAGTTAAACTCACGTGTGGATACAGCGGTGTGCAAACCCTTTCTGTGCAGAATCCCAAAACCGTTATTTCCAGCCCAATGCCGGCATACGTACTAAACAGCAGGAAACTTCGTCTAAAACTCAGGAGAAACGTTTCCTTGAAACTGCTCTGCTGTGCGTTCGTTCACCTAAGAGAGTTGAATCTATGTTGAGATTCAGCGAGTCAGAAACACGTGTCTTCTAGGAGCTGCGTTGGGATATTCGCGAGTGAATGGGACCATAGGCTGTACAGAGAAATATCTGCTCCTAAAACCAAAAGGGTGCTATCTAACTGAATGGTTGTCAATGTGTGCATTCAACTGACAGAGTTAAACTCACATTTGGATTCAGCGGTTTGCAAAGCCTTTCGGTGCAGAATCCCAAAACCGGCATTTCCAGCCCAATGCTGGCATCCGTACTAAACAGCAGGAAATTTCGTCTAAAACTCAGGAGAAACGTTTCCTTGAAACTGCTCTGCTGTGCGTTCGTTCACCTAAGAGAGTTGAATCTATGTTGAGATTCAGCGAGTCAGAAACAAGTTTCTTCTAGGAGCTGCGCTGGGATATTCCCGAGTGAATGGGACCATAGGCTGTACAGAGAAATATCTGCTTCTAAAACCAAAACGGAGCTATCTAACTGGATGGTTGTCAATGTGTGCATTCAACTGACAGAGTTAAACTCACGTGTGGATTCAGCGGTTTGCAAACCCTTTCTGTGCAGAATCCGAAAACCGGTATTTCCAGCCCAATGCCGGCATCCGTACTAAACAGCAGGAAATTTCGTCTAAAACTCAGGAGAAACGTTTCCTTGAAACTGCTCTGCTGTACGTTCGTTCACCTAAGAGAGGTGAATCTATGTTGAGGTTCAGCGAGTCAGAAACACGTTTCTTCTAGGAGCTGCGTTGGGATATTCCCGAGTGAATGGGACCATAGGCTGTACAGAGAAATCTCTGCTCCTAAAACCAAAAGGGTGCTATCTAACTGAATGGTTGTCAATGTGTGCATTCAACTGACAGAGTTAAACTCACGTGTGGATTCAGCGGTTTGCAAACCCTTTCTGTGCAGAATCCCAAAACCGGTATTTCCAGCCAAATGCCAGCATCCGTCCTAAACAGCAGGAAACTTCGTCTAAAACTCAGGAGAAACGTTTCCTTGAAACTGCTCTGCTGTGCGTTCGTTCACCTAAGAGAGTTGAATCTATGTTGAGATTCAGCGAGTCAGAAACACGTTTCTTCTAGGAGCTGCGTTGGGATATTCCCGAGTGAATGTGACCATATGCTGTACAGAGAAATATCTGCTTCTAAAACCAAAACGGAGCTATCAAACTGAATTTTTGTCAATGTGTGCATTCAACTGACAGAGTTAAACTCACGTTTGGATTCAGCGGTTTGCAAAGCCTTTCGGTGCAGAATCCCAAAACCGGTATTTCCAGCCCATTGCTGGCATCCGTACTAAACAGCAGGAAATTTCGTCTAAAACTCAGGAGAAACGTTTCCTTGAAACTACTCTGCTGTGCGTTCGTTCACCTAAGAGAGTTGAATCTATGTTGAGATTCAGCGAGTCAGAAACACGTTTCTTCTAGGAGCTGCGTTGGGATATTCCCGAGTGAATGGGACCATAGGCTGTACAGAGAAATATCTGCTTCTAAAACCAAAACGGAGCTATCTAACTGGATGGTTGTCAATGTGTGCATTCAACTGACAGAGTTAAACTCACGTGTGGATTCAGCGGTTTGCAAACGCTTTCTGTGCAGAATCCGAAAACCGGTATTTCCAGCCCAAAGCCGGCATCCGTACTAAACAGCAGGAAATTTCGTCTAAAACTCAGGAGAAACGTTTCCTTGAAACTGCTCTGCTGTACGTTCGTTCACCTAAGAGAGGTGAATCTATGTTGAGGTTCAGCGAGTCAGAAAAACGTTTCTTCTAGGAGCTGCGTTGGGATATTCCCGAGTGAATGGGACCATAGGCTGTACAGAGAAATATCTGCTCCTAAAACCAAAAGGGTGCTATCTAACTGAAAGGTTGTCAATGTGTGCATTCAACTGACAGAGTTAAACTCACGTGTCGATTCAGCGGTTTGCAAACCCTTTCTGTGCAGAATCACAAAACCGGTATTTCCAGCCCAATGCCGGCATCCGTCCTAAACAGCAGGAGACTTCGTCTAAAACTCAGGAGAAACGTTTCCTTGAAACTGCTCTGCTGTGCGTTCGTTCACCTAAGAGAGTTGAATCTATGTTGAGATTCAGCGAGTCAGAAACACGTTTCTTCTAGGAGCTGCGTTGGGATATTCCCGAGTGAATGGGACCATAGGCTGTACAGAGAAATATCTGCTTCTAAAACCAAAACGGAGCTATCAAACTGAATTTTTGTCAATGTGTGCATTCAACTGACAGAGTTAAACTCACGTGTGGATACAGCGGTGTGCAAACCCTTTCTGTGCAGAATCCCAAAACCGTTATTTCCAGCCCAATGCCGGCATACGTACTAAACAGCAGGAAACTTCGTCTAAAACTCAGGAGAAACGTTTCCTTGAAACTGCTCTGCTGTGCGTTCGTTCACCTAAGAGAGTTGAATCTATGTTGAGATTCAGCGAGTCAGAAACACGTGTCTTCTAGGAGCTGCGTTGGGATATTCGCGAGTGAATGGGACCATAGGCTGTACAGAGAAATATCTGCTCCTAAAACCAAAAGGGTGCTATCTAACTGAATGGTTGTCAATGTGTGCATTCAACTGACAGAGTTAAACTCACGTTTGGATTCAGCGGTTTACAAACCCTTTTTGTGCAGAATCCCAAAACCGGTAATTCCAGCTCACTGCCGGCATACGTACTAAAGAGCAGGAAACTTCGTCTAAAACTCAGGAGAAACGTTTCCTTGAAACTGCTCTGCTGTGCTTTCGTTCACCTAAGAGAGTTGAATCTATGTTGAGATTCAGCGAGTCAGAAACACGTTTCTTCTAGGAGCTGCGTTGGGATATTCCCGAGTGAATGGGACCATAGGCTGTACAGAGAAATATCTGCTTCTAAAACCAAAAGGGTGCTATCAAACTGAATGGTTGTCAATGTGTGCATTCAACTGACAGAGTTAAACTCACGTGAGGATTCAGCGGTTTGCAAACGCTTTCTGTGCAGAATCCCAAAACCGGTATTTCCAGCCCAATGCCGGCATCCGTACTAAACAGCAGGAAACTTCGTCTAAAACTCAGGAGAAACGTTTCCTTGAAACTGCTCTGCTGTGCGTTCGTTCACCTAAGAGAGTTGAATCTATGTTGAGCATCAGCGAGTCAGAAACACGTTTCTTCTAGGAGCTGCGTTGGGATATTCCCGAGTGAATGGGACCATATGCTGTACAGAGAAATATCTGCTTCTAAAATTAAAACGGAGCTATCTAACTGAATGGTTGTCAATGTGTGCATTCAACTGACAGAGTTAAACTCACGTGTGTATTCAGCGGTTTGCAAACCCTTTCTGTGCAGAATCCCAAAACCGGTATTTCCAGCTCAATGCCGGCATACGTACTAAACAACAGGAAACTTCGTCTAAAACTCAGGAGAAACGTTTCCTTGAAACTGCTCTGCTGTGCATTCGTTCACCTAAGAGAGTTGAATCTATGTTGAGATTCAGCGAGTCAGAAACACGTTTCTTCTAGGACCTGCGTTGGGATATTCCCGAGTGAATGGGACCATATGCTGTACAGAGAAATATCTGCTTCTAAAACCAAAATGGTGCTATCAAACTGAATGGTTGTCAATGTGTGCATTCAACTGACAGAGTTAAACTCACGTGTGGATTCAGCGGTTTGCAAACCCTTTCTGTGCAGAATCCCAAAACCGGTATTTCCAGCCCAATGCCGGCATACGTACTAAACAGCAGGAAACTTCGTCTAAAACTCAGGAGAAACGTTTCCATGAAACTGCTCTGCTGTGCGTTCGTTCACCTAAGAGAATTGAATCTATGTTGAGTATCAGCGAGTCAGAAACACGTTTCTTCTAGGAGCTGCGTTGGGATATTCCCGAGTGAATGGGACCATATGCTGTACAGAGAAATATCTGCTTCTAAAACCAAAACGGAGCTATCTAACTGAATGGTTGTCAATGTGTGCATTCAACTGACAGAGTTAAACTCACGTGTGGATACAGTGGTTTGCAAACCGTTTCTGTGCAGAATCCCAAAACCGGTATTTCCAGCCCAATGCCGGCATACGTACTAAACAGCAGGAAACTTCGTCTAAAACTCAGGAGAAAAGTTTCCTTGAAACTGCTCTGCTGTGCGTTCATTCACCTAAGAGAGTTGAATCTATGTTGAGATTCAGCGAGACAGAAACACGTTTCTTCTAGGAGCTGCGTTGGGATATTCCCGAGTGAATGGGACCATAGGCTGTACAGAGAAATATCTGCTGCTAAAACCAAAACGGAGCTATCAAACTGAATTTTTGTCAATGTGTGCATTCAACTGACAGAGTTAAACTCACGTGTGGATTCAGCGGTGTGCAAACCCTTTCTGTGCAGAATCCCAAAACCGTTATTTCCAGCCCAATGCCAGCATCCGTACTAAACAGCAGGAAACTTCGTCTAAAACTCAGGAGAAACGTTTCCTTGAAACTGCTCTGCTGTGCGTTCGTTCACCTAAGAGAGTTGAATATATGTTGAGATTCAGCGAGTCAGAAACACGTTTCTTCTAGGAGCTGCGTTGGGATATTCCCGAGTTAATGTGACCATAGGCTGTACAGAGAAATATCTGCTTCTAAAACCAAAACGGAGCTATCAAACTGAATTTTTGTCAATGTGTGCATTCAACTGACAGAGTTAAACTCACGTGTGGATTCAGCGGTGTGCAAACCCTTTCTGGCAGAATCCCAAAACCGTTATTTCCAGCCCAATGCCGGCATACGTACTAAACAGCAGGAAACTTCGTCTAAAACTCAGGAGAAACGTTTCCTTGAAACTGCTCTGCTGTGCGTTCGTTCAGCTAAGAGAGTTGAATCTATGTTGAGATTCAGCGAGTCAGAAACACGTGTCTTCTAGGAGCTGCGTTGGGATATTCGCGAGTGAATGGGACCATAGGCTGTACAGAGAAATATCTGCTCCTAAAACCAAAAGGGTGCTATCTAACTGAATGGTTGTCAATGTGTGCATTCAACTGACAGAGTTAAACTCACGTTTGGATTCAGCGGTTTACAAACCCTTTTTGTGCAGAATCCCAAAACCGGTAATTCCAGCTCACTGCCGGCATACGTACTAAAGAGCAGGAAACTTCGTCTAAAACTCAGGAGAAACGTTTCCTTGAAACTGCTCTGCTGTGCTTTCGTTCACCTAAGAGAGTTGAATCTATGTTGAGATTCAGCGAGTCAGAAACACGTTTCTTCTAGGAGCTGCGTTGGGATATTCCCGAGTGAATGGGACCATAGGCTGTACAGAGAAATATCTGCTTCTAAAACCAAAAGGGTGCTATCAAACTGAATGGTTGTCAATGTGTGCATTCAACTGACAGAGTTAAACTCACGTGAGGATTCAGCGGTTTGCAAACGCTTTCTGTGCAGAATCCCAAAACCGGTATTTCCAGCCCAATGCCGGCATCCGTACTAAACAGCAGGAAACTTCGTCTAAAACTCAGGAGAAACGTTTCCTTGAAACTGCTCTGCTGTGCGTTCGTTCACCTAAGAGAGTTGAATCTATGTTGAGCATCAGCGAGTCAGAAACACGTTTCTTCTAGGAGCTGCGTTGGGATATTCCCGAGTGAATGGGACCATATGCTGTACAGAGAAATATCTGCTTCTAAAATTAAAACGGAGCTATCTAACTGAATGGTTGTCAATGTGTGCATTCAACTGACAGAGTTAAACTCACGTGTGTATTCAGCGGTTTGCAAACCCTTTCTGTGCAGAATCCCAAAACCGGTATTTCCAGCTCAATGCCGGCATACGTACTAAACAACAGGAAACTTCGTCTAAAACTCAGGAGAAACGTTTCCTTGAAACTGCTCTGCTGTGCATTCGTTCACCTAAGAGAGTTGAATCTATGTTGAGATTCAGCGAGTCAGAAACACGTTTCTTCTAGGACCTGCGTTGGGATATTCCCGAGTGAATGGGACCATATGCTGTACAGAGAAATATCTGCTTCTAAAACCAAAATGGTGCTATCAAACTGAATGGTTGTCAATGTGTGCATTCAACTGACAGAGTTAAACTCACGTGTGGATTCAGCGGTTTGCAAACCCTTTCTGTGCAGAATCCCAAAACCGGTATTTCCAGCCCAATGCCGGCATACGTACTAAACAGCAGGAAACTTCGTCTAAAACTCAGGAGAAACGTTTCCATGAAACTGCTCTGCTGTGCGTTCGTTCACCTAAGAGAATTGAATCTATGTTGAGTATCAGCGAGTCAGAAACACGTTTCTTCTAGGAGCTGCGTTGGGATATTCCCGAGTGAATGGGACCATATGCTGTACAGAGAAATATCTGCTTCTAAAACCAAAACGGAGCTATCTAACTGAATGGTTGTCAATGTGTGCATTCAACTGACAGAGTTAAACTCACGTGTGGATACAGTGGTTTGCAAACCGTTTCTGTGCAGAATCCCAAAACCGGTATTTCCAGCCCAATGCCGGCATACGTACTAAACAGCAGGAAACTTCGTCTAAAACTCAGGAGAAAAGTTTCCTTGAAACTGCTCTGCTGTGCGTTCATTCACCTAAGAGAGTTGAATCTATGTTGAGATTCAGCGAGACAGAAACACGTTTCTTCTAGGAGCTGCGTTGGGATATTCCCGAGTGAATGGGACCATAGGCTGTACAGAGAAATATCTGCTGCTAAAACCAAAACGGAGCTATCAAACTGAATTTTTGTCAATGTGTGCATTCAACTGACAGAGTTAAACTCACGTGTGGATTCAGCGGTGTGCAAACCCTTTCTGTGCAGAATCCCAAAACCGTTATTTCCAGCCCAATGCCAGCATCCGTACTAAACAGCAGGAAACTTCGTCTAAAACTCAGGAGAAACGTTTCCTTGAAACTGCTCTGCTGTGCGTTCGTTCACCTAAGAGAGTTGAATATATGTTGAGATTCAGCGAGTCAGAAACACGTTTCTTCTAGGAGCTGCGTTGGGATATTCCCGAGTTAATGTGACCATAGGCTGTACAGAGAAATATCTGCTTCTAAAACCAAAACGGAGCTATCAAACTGAATTTTTGTCAATGTGTGCATTCAACTGACAGAGTTAAACTCACGTGTGGATTCAGCGGTGTGCAAACCCTTTCTGGCAGAATCCCAAAACCGTTATTTCCAGCCCAATGCCGGCATACGTACTAAACAGCAGGAAACTTCGTCTAAAACTCAGGAGAAACGTTTCCTTGAAACTGCTCTGCTGTGCGTTCGTTCAGCTAAGAGAGTTGAATCTATGTTGAGATTCAGCGAGTCAGAAACACGTGTCTTCTAGGAGCTGCGTTGGGATATTCGCGAGTGAATGGGACCATAGGCTGTACAGAGAAATATCTGCTCCTAAAACCAAAAGGGTGCTATCTAACTGAATGGTTGTCAATGTGTGCATTCAACTGACAGAGTTAAACTCACGTTTGGATTCAGCGGTTTACAAACCCTTTTTGTGCAGAATCCCAAAACCGGTAATTCCAGCTCACTGCCGGCATACGTACTAAAGAGCAGGAAACTTCGTCTAAAACTCAGGAGAAACGTTTCCTTGAAACTGCTCTGCTGTGCTTTCGTTCACCTAAGAGAGTTGAATCTATGTTGAGATTCAGCGAGTCAGAAACACGTTTCTTCTAGGAGCTGCGTTGGGATATTCCCGAGTGAATGGGACCATAGGCTGTACAGAGAAATATCTGCTTCTAAAACCAAAAGGGTGCTATCAAACTGAATGGTTGTCAATGTGTGCATTCAACTGACAGAGTTAAACTCACGTGAGGATTCAGCGGTTTGCAAACGCTTTCTGTGCAGAATCCCAAAACCGGTATTTCCAGCCCAATGCCGGCATCCGTACTAAACAGCAGGAAACTTCGTCTAAAACTCAGGAGAAACGTTTCCTTGAAACTGCTCTGCTGTGCGTTCGTTCACCTAAGAGAGTTGAATCTATGTTGAGATTCAGCGAGTCAGAAACACGTTTCTTCTAGGAGCTGCGTTGTGATATTCCCGAGTGAATGGGACCATAGGCTGTACAGAGAAATATCTGCTTCTAAAACCAAAATGGTGCTATCAAACTGAATGGTTGTCAATGTGTGCATTCAACTGACAGAGTTAAACTCACGTGTGGATTCAGCGGTTTGCAAACCCTTTCTGTGCAGAATCCCAAAACCGGTATTTCCAGCCCAATGCCGGCATACGTACTAAACAGCAGGAAACTTCGTCTAAAACTCAGGAGAAACGTTTCCTTGAAACTGCTCTGCTGTGCGTTCGTTCACCTAAGAGAGTTGAATCTATGTTGAGCATCAGCGAGTCAGAAACACGTTTCTTCTAGGAGCTGCGTTGGGATATTCCCGAGTGAATGGGACCATATGCTGTACAGAGAAATATCTGCTTCTAAAATTAAAACGGAGCTATCTAACTGAATGGTTGTCAATGTGTGCATTCAACTGACAGAGTTAAACTCACGTGTGGATTCAGCGGTTTGCAAACCCTTTCTGTGCAGAATCCCAAAACCGGTATTTCCAGCTCAATGCCGGCATACGTACTAAACAACAGGAAACTTCGTCTAAAACTCAGGAGAAACGTTTCCTTGAAACTGCTCTGCTGTGCATTCGTTCACCTAAGAGAGTTGAATCTATGTTGAGATTCAGCGAGTCAAAAACACGTTTCTTCTAGGACCTGCGTTGGGATATTCCCGAGTGAATGGGACCATATGCTGTACAGAGAAATATCTGCTTCTAAAACCAAAATGGTGCTATCAAACTGAATGGTTGTCAATGTGTGCATTCAACTGACAGAGTTAAACTCACGTGTGGATTCAGCGGTTTGCAAACCCTTTCTGTGCAGAATCCCAAAACCGGTATTACCAGCCCAATGCCGGCATACGTAATAAACAGCAGGAAACTTCGTCTAAAACTCAGGAGAAACGTTTCCATGAAACTGCTCTGCTGTGCGTTCGTTCACCTAAGAGAATTGAATCTATGTTGAGTATCAGCGAGTCAGAAACACGTTTCTTCTAGGAGCTGCGTTGGGATATTCCCGAGTGAATGGGACCATATGCTGTACAGAGAAATATCTGCTTCTAAAACCAAAACGGAGCTATCTAACTGAATGGTTGTCAATGTGTGCATTCAACTGACAGAGTTAAACTCACGTGTGGATTCAGCGGTTTGCAAACCCTTTCTGTGCAGAATCCCAAAACCGGTATTTCCAGCCCAATGCCGGCATACGTACTAAACAGCAGGAAACTTCGTCTAAAACTCAGGAGAAAAGTTTCCTTGAAACTGCTCTGCTGTGCGTTCATTCACCTAAGAGAGTTGAATCTATGTTGAGATTCAGCGAGACAGAAACACGTTTCTTCTAGGAGCTGCGTTGGGATATTCCCGAGTGAATGGGACCATAGGCTGTACAGAGAAATATCTGCTGCTAAAACCAAAACGGAGCTATCAAACTGAATTTTTGTCAATGTGTGCATTCAACTGACAGAGTTAAACTCACGTGTGGATTCAGCGGTGTGCAAACCCTTTCTGTGCAGAATCCCAAAACCGTTATTTCCAGCCCAATGCCAGCATGCGTACTAAACAGCAGGAAACTTCGTCTAAAACTCAGGAGAAACGTTTCCTTGAAACTGCTCTGCTGTGCGTTCATTCACCTACGAGAGTTGAATCTATGTTGAGATTCAGCGAGTCAGAAACACGTTTCTTCTAGGAGCTGCGTTGGGATATTCCCGAGTTAATGTGACCATAGGCTGTACAGAGAAATATCTGCTTCTAAAACCAAAACGGAGCTATCAAACTGAATTTTTGTCAATGTGTGCATTCAACTGACAGAGTTAAACTCACGTGTGGATTCAGCGGTGTGCAAACCCTTTCTGTGCAGAATCCCAAAACCGTTATTTCCAGCCCAATGCCGGCATACGTACTAAACAGCAGGAAACTTCGTCTAAAACTCAGGAGAAACGTTTCCTTGAAACTGCTCTGCTGTGCGTTCGTTCAGCTAAGAGAGTTGAATCTATGTTGAGATTCAGCGAGTCAGAAACACGTGTCTTCTAGGAGCTGCGTTGGGATATTCGCGAGTGAATGGGACCATAGGCTGTACAGAGAAATATCTGCTACTAAAACCAAAAGGGTGCTATCTAACTGAATGGTTGTCAATGTGTGCATTCAACTGACAGAGTTAAACTCACATTTGGATTCAGCGGTTTGCAAAGCCTTTCGGTGCAGAATCCCAAAACCGGTATTTCCAGCCCAATGCTGGCATCCGTACTAAACAGCAGGAAATTTCGTCTAAAACTCAGGAGAAACGTTTCCTTGAAACTGCTCTCCTGTGCGTTCGTTCACCTAAGAGAGTTGAATCTATGTTGAGATTCAGCGAGTCAGAAACACGTTTCTTCTAGGAGCTGCGTTGGGATATTCCCGAGTGAATGGGACCATAGGCTGTACAGAGAAATATCTGCTCCTAAAACCAAAAGGGTGCTATCTAACTGAATGGTTGTCAATGTGTGCATTCAACTGACAGAGTTAAACTCACGTTTGGATTCAGCGGTTTACAAACCCTTTTCGTGCAGAATCCCAAAACCGGTAATTCCAGCTCACTGCCGGCATACGTACTAAACAGCAGGAAACTTCGTCTAAAACTCAGGAGAAACGTTTCCATGAAACTGCTCTGCTGTGTGTTCGTTCACCTAAGAGAGTTGAATCTATGTTGAGATTCAGCGAGTCAGAAACACGTTTCTTCTAGGAGCGTCGTTGGGATATTCCCGAATGAATGGGACCATAGGCTGTACAGAGAAATATCTGCTTCTAAAACCAAAAGGGTGCTATCAAACTGAATGGTTGTCAATGTGTGCATTCAACTGACAGAGTTAAACTCACGTGTGGATTCAGCGGTTTGCAAACGCTTTCTGTGCAGAATCCCAAAACCGGTATTTCCAGCCCAATGCCGGCATCCGTACTAAACAGCAGGAAACTTCGTCTAAAACTCAGGAGAAACGTTTCCATGAAACTGCTCTGCTGTGCGTTCGTTCACCTAAGAGAGTTGAATCTATGTTGAGATTCAGCGAGTCAGAAACACGTTTCTTCTAGGAGCTGCGTTGGGATATTCCCGAGTGAATGGGACCATAGGCTGTACAGAGAAATATCTGCTTCTAAAACCAAAACGAAGCTATCTAACTGGATGGTTGTCAATGTGTGCATTCAACTGACAGAGTTAAACTCAGGTGTGGATTCAGCGGTTTGCAAACCCTTTCTGTGCAGAATCCGAAAACCGGTATTTACAGCCCAATGCCGGCATCCGTACTAAACAGCAGGAAATTTCGTCTAAAACTCAGGAGAAACGTTTCCTTGAAACTGCTCTGCTGTACGTTCGTTCACCTAAGAGAGTTGAATCTATGTTGAGGTTCAGCGAGTCAGAAACACGTTTCTTCAAGGAGCTGCGTTGGGATATTCCCGAGTGAATGGGACCATAGGCTGTACAGAGAAATATCTGCTCCTAAAACCAAAAGGGTGCTATCTAACTGAATGGTTGTCAATGTGTGCATTCAACTGACAGAGTTAAACTCACGTGTGGATTCAGCGGTTTGCAAACCCTTTCTGTGCAGAATCCCAAAACCGGTATTTCCAGCTCAATGCCGGCATACGTACTAAACAACAGGAAACTTCGTCTAAAACTCAGGAGAAACGTTTCCTTGAAACTGCTCTGCTGTGCATTCGTTCACCTAAGAGAGTTGAATCTATGTTGAGATTCAGCGAGTCAGAAACACGTTTCTTCTAGGACCTGCGTTGGGATATTCCCGAGTGAATGGGACCATAGGCTGTACAGAGAAATATCTGCTTCTAAAACCAAAATGGTGCTATCAAACTGAATGGTTGTCAATGTGTGCATTCAACTGACAGAGTTAAACTCACGTGTGGATTCAGCGGTTTGCAAACCCTTTCTGTGCAGAATCCCAAAACCGGTATTTCCAGCCCAATGCCGGCATACGTACTAAACAGCAGGAAACTTCGTCTAAAACTCAGGAGAAACGTTTCCTTGAAACTGCTCTGCTGTGCGTTCGTTCACCTAAGAGAGTTGAATCTATGTTGAGCATCAGCGAGTCAGAAACACGTTTCTTCTAGGAGCTGCGTTGGGATATTCCCGAGTGAATGGGACCATATGCTGTACAGAGAAATATCTGCTTCTAAAACCAAAACGGAGCTATCTAACTGAATGGTTGTCAATGTGTGCATTCAACTGACAGAGTTAAACTCACGTGTGGATACAGTGGTTTGCAAATCGTTTCTGTGCAGAATCCCAAAACCGGTATTTCCAGCCCAATGCCGGCATACGTACTAAACAGCAGGAAACTTCGTCTAAAACTCAGGAGAAACGTTTCCTTGAAACTGCTCTGCTGTGCGTTCATTCACCTAAGAGAGTTGAATCTATGTTGAGATTCAGCGAGACAGAAACACGTTTCTTCTAGGAGCTGCGTTGGGATATTCCCGAGTGAATGGGACCATAGGCTGTACAGAGAAATATCTGCTGCTAAAACCAAAACGGAGCTATCAAACTGAATTTTTGTCAATGTGTGCATTCAACTGACAGAGTTAAACTCACGTGTGGATTCAGCGGTGTGCAAACCCTTTCTGTGCAGAATCCCAAAACCGTTATTTCCAGCCCAATGCCAGCATGCGTACTAAACAGCAGGAAACTTCGTCTAAAACTCAGGAGAAACGTTTCCTTGAAACTGCTCTGCTGTGCGTTCGTTCACCTAAGAGAGTTGAATCTATGTTGAGATTCAGCGAGTCAGAAACACGTTTCTTCTAGGAGCTGCGTTGGGATATTCCCGAGTGAATGGGACCATAGGCTGTACAGAGAAATATCCGCTTCTAAAACCAAAACGGAGCTTTCTAACTGAATGGTTGTCAATGTGTGCATTCAACTGACAGAGTTAAACTCACGTGTGGTTTCAGCGGTTTGCAGACCGTTTCTGTGCAGAATCCCAAAACCGGTATTTCCAGCCCAATGCCGGCATACGTACTAAACAGCAGGAAACTTCGTCTAAACTCAGGAGAAAAGTTTCCTTGAAACTGCTCTGCTGTGCGTTCATTCACCTACGAGAGTTGAATCTATGTTGAGATTCAGCGAGTCAGAATCACGTTTCTTCTAGGAGATGCGTTGGGATATTCCCGAGTGAATGTGACCATAGGCTGTACAGAGAAATATCTGCTTCTAAAACCAAAACGGAGCTATCAAACTGAATTTTTGTCAATGTGTGCATTCAACTGACAGAGTTAAACTCACGTGTGGATTCAGCGGTGTGCAAACCATTTCTGTGCAGAATCCCAAAACCGTTATTTCCAGCCCAATGCCGGCATACGTACTAAACAGCAGGAAACTTCGTCTAAAACTCAGGAGAAACGTTTCCTTGAAACTGCTCTGCTGTGCGTTCGTTCACCTAAGAGAGTTGAATCTATGTTGAGATTCAGCGAGTCAGAAACACGTGTCTTCTAGGAGCTGCGTTGGGATATTCGCGAGTGAATGGGACCATAGGCTGTACAGAGAAATATCTGCTCCTAAAACCAAAAGGGTGCTATCTAACTGAATGGTTGTCAATGTGTGCATTCAACTGACAGAGTTAAACTCACATTTGGATTCAGCGGTTTGCAAAGCCTTTCGGTGCAGAATCCCAAAACCGGTATTTCCAGCCCAATGCTGGCATCCGTACTAAACAGCAGGAAATTTCGTCTAAAACTCAGGAGAAACGTTTCCTTGAAACTGCTCTGCTGTGCGTTCGTTCACCTAAGAGAGTTGAATCTATGTTGAGATTCAGCGAGTCAGAAACACGTTTCTTCTAGGAGCTGCGTTGGGATATTCCCGAGTGAATGGGACCATAGGCTGTACAGAGAAATATCTGCTCCTAAAACCAAAAGGGTGCTATCTAACTGAATGGTTGTCAATGTGTGCATTCAACTGACAGAGTTAAACTCACGTTTGGATTCAGCGGTTTACAAACCCTTTTTGTGCAGAATCCCAAAACCGGTAATTCCAGCTCACTGCCGGCATACGTACTAAACAGCAGGAAACTTCGTCTAAAACTCAGGAGAAACGTTTCCTTGAAACTGCTCTGCTGTGCATTCGTTCACCTAAGAGAGTTGAATCTATGTTGAGATTCAGCGAGTCAGAAACACGTTTCTTCTAGGAGCGGCGTTGGGATATTCCCGAGTGAATGGGACCATAGGCTGTACAGAGAAATATCTGCTTCTAAAACCAAAAGGGTGCTATCAAACTGAATGGTTGTCAATGTGTGCATTCAACTGACAGAGTTAAACTCACGTGAGGATTCAGCGGTTTGCAAACGCTTTCTGTGCAGAATCCCAAAACCGGTATTTCCAGCCCAATGCCGGCATCCGTACTAAACAGCAGGAAACTTCGTCTAAAACTCAGGAGAAACGTTTCCATGAAACTGCTCTGCTGTGCGTTCGTTCACCTAAGAGAGTTGAATCTATGTTGAGATTCAGCGAGTCAGAAACACGTTTCTTCTAGGAGCTGCGTTGGGATATTCCCGAGTGAATGGGACCATAGGCTGTACAGAGAAATATCTGCTTCTAAAACCAAAACGGAGCTATCTAACTGGATGGTTGTCAATGTGTGCATTCAACTGACAGAGTTAAACTCAGGTGTGGATTCAGCGGTTTGCAAACCCTTTCTGTGCAGAATCCGAAAACCGGTATTTCCAGCCCAATGCCGGCATCCGTACTAAACAGCAGGAAATTTCGTCTAAAACTCAGGAGAAACGTTTCCTTGAAACTGCTCTGCTGTACGTTCGTTCACCTAAGAGAGTTGAATCTATGTTGAGGTTCAGCGAGTCAGAAACACGTTTCTTCTAGGAGCTGCGTTGGGATATTCCCGAGTGAATGGGACCATAGGCTGTACAGAGAAATATCTGCTCCTAAAACCAAAAGGGTGCTATCTAACTGAATGGTTGTCAATGTGTGCATTCAACTGACAGAGTTAAACTCACGTGTGGATTCAGCGGTTTGCAAACGCTTTCTGTGCAGAATCCCAAAACCGGTATTTCCAGCCCAATGCCGGCATCCGTCCTAAACAGCAGGAAACTTCGTCTAAAACTCAGGAGAAACGTTTCCTTGAAACTGCTCTGCTGTGCGTTCGTTCACCTAAGAGAGTTGAATCTATGTTGAGATTCAGCGAGTCAGAAACACGTTTCTTCTAGGAGCTGCGTTGGGATATTCCCGAGTGAATGGGACCATAGGCTGTACAGAGAAATATCCGCTTCTAAAACCAAAACGGAGCTTTCTAACTGAATGGTTGTCAATGTGTGCATTCAACTGACAGAGTTAAACTCACGTGTGGTTTCAGCGGTTTGCAGACCGTTTCTGTGCAGAATCCCAAAACCGGTATTTCCAGCCCAATGCCGGCATACGTACTAAACAGCAGGAAACTTCGTCTAAAACTCAGGAGAAAAGTTTCCTTGAAACTGCTCTGCTGTGCTTTCATTCACCTACGAGAGTTGAATCTATGTTGAGATTCAGCGAGTCAGAAACACGTTTCTTCTAGGAGCTGCGTTGGGATATTCCCGAGTGAATGTGACCATAGGCTGTACAGAGAAATATCTGCTTCTAAAACCAAAACGGAGCTATCAAACTGAATTTTTGTCAATGTGTGCATTCAACTGACAGAGTTAAACTCACGTGTGGATTCAGCGGTGTGCAAACCCTTTCTGTGCAGAATCCCAAAACCGTTATTTCCAGCCCAATGCCGGCATACGTACTAAACAGCAGGAAACTTCGTCTAAAACTCAGGAGAAACGTTTCCTTGAAACTGCTCTGCTGTGCGTTCGTTCACCTAAGAGAGTTGAATCTATGTTGAGATTCAGCGAGTCAGAAACACGTGTCTTCTAGGAGCTGCGTTGGGATATTCGCGAGTGAATGGGACCATAGGCTGTACAGAGAAATATCTGCTCCTAAAACCAAAAGGGTGCTATCTAACTGAATGGTTGTCAATGTGTGCATTCAACTGACAGAGTTAAACTCACATTTGGATTCAGCGGTTTGCAAAGCCTTTCGGTGAAGAATCCCAAAACCGGTATTTCCAGCCCAATTCTGGCATCCGTACTAAACAGCAGGAAATTTCGTCTAAAACTCAGGAGAAACGTTTCCTTGAAACTGCTCTGCTGTGCGTTCGTTCACCTAAGAGAGTTGAATCTATGTTGAGATTCAGCGAGTCAGAAACACGTTTCTTCTAGGAGCTGCGTTGGGATATTCCCGAGTGAATGGGACCATAGGCTGTACAGAGAAATATCTGCTCCTAAAACCAAAAGGGTGCTATCTAACTGAATGGTTGTCAATGTGTGCATTCAACTGACAGAGTTAAACTCACGTTTGGATTCAGCGGTTTACAAACCCTTTTTGTGCAGAATCCCAAAACCGGTAATTCCAGCTCACTGCCGGCATACGTACTAAACAGCAGGAAACTTCGTCTAAAACTCAGGAGAAACGTTTCCTTGAAACTGCTCTGCTGTGCGTTCGTTCACCTAAGAGAGTTGAATCTATGTTGAGATTCAGCGAGTCAGAAACACGTTTCTTCTAGGAGCTGCGTTGGGATATTCCCGAGTGAATGGGACCATAGGCTGTACAGAGAAATATCTGCTTCTAAAACCAAAAGGGTGCTATCAGACTGAATGGTTGTGAATGTGTGCATTCAACTGACAGAGTTAAACTCACGTGTGGATTCAGCGGTTTGCAAACCCTTTCTGTGCAGAATCCGAAAACCGGTATTTCCAGCCCAATGCCGGCATCCGTACTAAACAGCAGGAAATTTCGTCTAAAACTCAGGAGAAACGTTTCCTTGAAACTGCTCTGCTGTACGTTCGTTCACCTAAGAGAGTTGAATCTATGTTGAGGTTCAGCGAGTCAGAAACACGTTTCTTCTAGGAGCTGCGTTGGGATATTCCCGAGTGAATGGGACCATAGGCTGTACAGAGAAATATCTGCTCCTAAAACCAAAAGGGTGCTATCTAACTGAATGGTTGTCAATGTGTGCATTCAACTGACAGAGTTAAACTCACGTGTGGATTCAGCGGTTTGCAAACCCTTTCTGTGCAGAATCCCAAAACCGGTATTTCCAGCCCAATGCCGGCATCCGTCCTAAACAGCAGGAAACTTCGTCTAAAACTCAGGAGAAACGTTTCCTTGAAACTGCTCTGCTGTGCGTTCGTTCACCTAAGAGAGTTGAATCTATGTTGAGATTCAGCGAGTCAGAAACACGTTTCTTCTAGGAGCTGCGTTGGGATATTCCCGAGTGAATGGGACCATAGGCTGTACAGAGAAATATCCGCTTCTAAAACCAAAACGGAGCTTTCTAACTGAATGGTTGTCAATGTGTGCATTCAACTGACAGAGTTAAACTCACGTGTGGTTTCAGCGGTTTGCAGACCGTTTCTGTGCAGAATCCCAAAACCGGTATTTCCAGCCCAATGCCGGCATACGTACTAAACAGCAGGAAACTTCGTCTAAAACTCAGGAGAAAAGTTTCCTTGAAACTGCTCTGCTGTGCTTTCATTCACCTACGAGAGTTGAATCTATGTTGAGATGCAGCGAGTCAGAAACACGTTTCTTCTAGGAGCTGCGTTGGGATATTCCCGAGTGAATGTGACCATAGGCTGTACAGAGAAATATCTGCTTCTAAAACCAAAACTGAGCTATCAAACTGAATTTTTGTCAATGTGTGCATTCAACTGACAGAGTTAAACTCACGTGTAGATTCAGCGGTGTGCAAACCCTTTCTGTGCAGAATCCCAAAACCGTTATTTCCAGCCCAATGCCGGCATACGTACTAAACAGCAGGAAACTTCGTCTAAAACTCAGGAGAAACGTTTCCTTGAAACTGCTCTGCTGTGCGTTCGTTCAGCTAAGAGAGTTGAATCTATGTTGAGATTCAGCGAGTCAGAAACACGTGTCTTCTAGGAGCTGCGTTGGGATATTCGCGAGTGAATGGGACCATAGGCTGTACAGAGAAATATCTGCTCCTAAAACCAAAAGGGTGCTATCTAACTGAATGGTTGTCAATGTGTGCATTCAACTGACAGAGTTAAACTCACATTTGGATTCAGCGGTTTGCAAAGCCTTTCGGTGCAGAATCCCAAAACCGGCATTTCCAGCCCAATGCTGGCATCCGTACTAAACAGCAGGAAATTTCGTCTAAAACTCAGGAGAAACGTTTCCTTGAAACTGCTCTGCTGTGCGTTCGTTCACCTAAGAGAGTTGAATCTATGTTAAGATTCAGCGAGTCAGAAACAAGTTTCTTCTAGGAGCTGCGCTGGGATATTCCCGAGTGAATGGGACCATAGGCTGTACAGAGAAATATCTGCTTCTAAAACCAAAACGGAGCTATCTAACTGGATGGTTGTCAATGTGTGCATTCAACTGACAGAGTTAAACTCACGTGTGGATTCAGCGGTTTGCAAACCCTTTCTGTGCAGAATCCGAAAACCGGTATTTCCAGCCCAATGCCGGCATCCGTACTAAACAGCAGGAAATTTCGTCTAAAACTCAGGAGAAACGTTTCCTTGAAACTGCTCTGCTGTACGTTCGTTCACCTAAGAGAGGTGAATCTATGTTGAGGTTCAGCGAGTCAGAAACACGTTTCTTCTAGGAGCTGCGTTGGGATATTCCCGAGTGAATGGGACCATAGGCTGTACAGAGAAATCTCTGCTCCTAAAACCAAAAGGGTGCTATCTAACTGAATGGTTGTCAATGTGTGCATTCAACTGACAGAGTTAAACTCACGTGTGGATTCAGCGGTTTGCAAACCCTTTCTGTGCAGAATCCCAAAACCGGTATTTCCAGCCAAATGCTAGCATCCGTCCTAAACAGCAGGAAACTTCGTCTAAAACTCAGGAGAAACGTTTCCTTGAAACTGCTCTGCTGTGCGTTCGTTCACCTAAGAGAGTTGAATCTATGTTGAGATTCAGCGAGTCAGAAACACGTTTCTTCTAGGAGCTGCGTTGGGATATTCCCGAGTGAATGTGACCATAGGCTGTACAGAGAAATATCTGCTTCTAAAACCAAAACGGAGCTATCAAACTGAATTTTTGTCAATGTGTGCATTCAACTGACAGAGTTAAACTCACGTGTGGATTCAGCGGTGTGCAAACCCTTTCTGTGCAGAATCCCAAAACCGTTATTTCCAGCCCAATGCCGGCATACGTACTAAACAGCAGGAGACTTCGTCTAAAACTCAGGAGAAACGTTTCCTTGAAACTGCTCTGCTGTGCGTTCGTTCACCTAAGAGAGTTGAATCTATGTTGAGATTCAGCGAGTCAGAAACACGTGTCTTCTAGGAGCTGCGTTGGGATATTCGCGAGTGAATGGGACCATAGGCTGTACAGAGAAATATCTGCTCCTAAAACCAAAAGGGTGCTATCTAACTGAATGGTTGTCAATGTGTGCATTCAACTGACAGAGTTAAACTCACATTTGGATTCAGCGGTTTGCAAAGCCTTTCGGTGCAGAATCCCAAAACCGGTATTTCCAGCCCAATGCTGGCATCCGTACTAAACAGCAGGAAATTTCGTCTAAAACTCAGGAGAAACGTTTCCTTGAAACTACTCTGCTGTGCGTTCGTTCACCTAAGAGAGTTGAATCTATGTTGAGATTCAGCGAGTCAGAAACACGTTTCTTCTAGGAGCTGCGTTGGGATATTCCCGAGTGAATGTGACCATAGGCTGTACAGAGAAATATCTGCTTCTAAAACCAAAACGGAGCTATCAAACTGAATTTTTGTCAATGTGTGCATTCAACTGACAGAGTTAAACTCACGTGTGGATTCAGCGGTGTGCAAACCCTTTTTGTGCAGAATCCCAAAACCGTTATTTCCAGCCCAATGCCGGCATACGTACTAAACAGCAGGAGACTTCGTCTAAAACTCAGGAGAAACGTTTCCTTGAAACTGCTCTGCTGTGCGTTCGTTCACCTAAGAGAGTTGAATCTATGTTGAGATTCAGCGAGTCAGAAACACGTGTCTTCTAGGAGCTGCGTTGGGATATTCGCGAGTGAATGGGACCATAGGCTGTACAGAGAAATATCTGCTCCTAAAACCAAAAGGGTGCTATCTAACTGAATGATTGTCAATGTGTGCATTCAACTGACAGAGTTAAACTCACATTTGGATTCAGCGGTTTGCAAAGCCTTTCGGTGCAGAATCCCAAAACCGGTATTTCCAGCCCAATGCTGGCATCCGTACTAAACAGCAGGAAATTTCGTCTAAAACTCAGGAGAAACGTTTCCTTGAAACTACTCTGCTGTGCGTTCGTTCACCTAAGAGAGTTGAATCTATGTTGAGATTCAGCGAGTCAGAAACACGTTTCTTCTAGGAGCTGCGTTGGGATATTCCCGAGTGAATGGGACCATAGGCTGTACAGAGAAATATCTGCTTCTAAAACCAAAACGGAGCTATCTAACTGTATGGTTGTCAATGTGTGCATTCAACTGACAGAGTTAAACTCACGTGTGGATTCAGCGGTTTGCAAACCCTTTCTGTGCAGAATCCGAAAACCGGTATTTCCAGCCCAAAGCTGGCATCCGTACTAAACAGCAGGAAATTTCGTCTAAAACTCAGGAGAAACGTTTCCTTGAAACTGCTCTGCTGTACGTTCGTTCACCTAAGAGAGGTGAATCTATGTTGAGGTTCAGCGAGTCAGAAAAACGTTTCTTCTAGGAGCTGCGTTGGGATATTCCCGAGTGAATGGGACCATAGGCTGTACAGAGAAATATCTGCTCCTAAAACCAAAAGGGTGCTATCTAACTGAATGGTTGTCAATGTGTGCATTCAACTGACAGAGTTAAACTCACGTGTCGATTCAGCGGTTTGCAAACCCTTTCTGTGCAGAATCACAAAACCGGTATTTCAAGCCCAATGCCGGCATCCGTCCTAAACAGCAGGAGACTTCGTCTAAAACTCAGGAGAAACGTTTCCTTGAAACTGCTCTGCTGTGCGTTCGTTCACCTAAGAGAGTTGAATCTATGTTGAGATTCAGCGAGTCAGAAACACGTTTCTTCTAGGAGCTGCGTTGGGATATTCCCGAGTGAATGGGACCATAGGCTGTACAGAGAAATATCTGCTTCTAAAACCAAAACGGAGCTATCAAACTGAATTTTTGTCAATGTGTGCATTCAACTGACAGAGTTAAACTCACGTGTGGATACAGCGGTGTGCAAACCCTTTCTGTGCAGAATCCCAAAACCGTTATTTCCAGCCCAATGCCGGCATACGTACTAAACAGCAGGAAACTTCGTCTAAAACTCAGGAGAAACGTTTCCTTGAAACTGCTCTGCTGTGCGTTCGTTCACCTAAGAGAGTTGAATCTATGTTGAGATTCAGCGAGTCAGAAACACGTGTCTTCTAGGAGCTGCGTTGGGATATTCGCGAGTGAATGGGACCATAGGCTGTACAGAGAAATATCTGCTCCTAAAACCAAAAGGGTGCTATCTAACTGAATGGTTGTCAATGTGTGCATTCAACTGACAGAGTTAAACTCACATTTGGATTCAGCGGTTTGCAAAGCCTTTCGGTGCAGAATCCCAAAACCGGCATTTCCAGCCCAATGCTGGCATCCGTACTAAACAGCAGGAAATTTCGTCTAAAACTCAGGAGAAACGTTTCCTTGAAACTGCTCTGCTGTGCGTTCGTTCACCTAAGAGAGTTGAATCTATGTTGAGATTCAGCGAGTCAGAAACAAGTTTCTTCTAGGAGCTGCGCTGGGATATTCCCGAGTGAATGGGACCATAGGCTGTACAGAGAAATATCTGCTTCTAAAACCAAAACGGAGCTATCTAACTGGATGGTTGTCAATGTGTGCATTCAACTGACAGAGTTAAACTCACGTGTGGATTCAGCGGTTTGCAAACCCTTTCTGTGCAGAATCCGAAAACCGGTATTTCCAGCCCAATGCCGGCATCCGTACTAAACAGCAGGAAATTTCGTCTAAAACTCAGGAGAAACGTTTCCTTGAAACTGCTCTGCTGTACGTTCGTTCACCTAAGAGAGGTGAATCTATGTTGAGGTTCAGCGAGTCAGAAACACGTTTCTTCTAGGAGCTGCGTTGGGATATTCCCGAGTGAATGGGACCATAGGCTGTACAGAGAAATCTCTGCTCCTAAAACCAAAAGGGTGCTATCTAACTGAATGGTTGTCAATGTGTGCATTCAACTGACAGAGTTAAACTCACGTGTGGATTCAGCGGTTTGCAAACCCTTTCTGTGCAGAATCCCAAAACCGGTATTTCCAGCCAAATGCCAGCATCCGTCCTAAACAGCAGGAAACTTCGTCTAAAACTCAGGAGAAACGTTTCCTTGAAACTGCTCTGCTGTGCGTTCGTTCACCTAAGAGAGTTGAATCTATGTTGAGATTCAGCGAGTCAGAAACACGTTTCTTCTAGGAGCTGCGTTGGGATATTCCCGAGTGAATGTGACCATATGCTGTACAGAGAAATATCTGCTTCTAAAACCAAAACGGAGCTATCAAACTGAATTTTTGTCAATGTGTGCATTCAACTGACAGAGTTAAACTCACGTTTGGATTCAGCGGTTTGCAAAGCCTTTCGGTGCAGAATCCCAAAACCGGTATTTCCAGCCCATTGCTGGCATCCGTACTAAACAGCAGGAAATTTCGTCTAAAACTCAGGAGAAACGTTTCCTTGAAACTACTCTGCTGTGCGTTCGTTCACCTAAGAGAGTTGAATCTATGTTGAGATTCAGCGAGTCAGAAACACGTTTCTTCTAGGAGCTGCGTTGGGATATTCCCGAGTGAATGGGACCATAGGCTGTACAGAGAAATATCTGCTTCTAAAACCAAAACGGAGCTATCTAACTGGATGGTTGTCAATGTGTGCATTCAACTGACAGAGTTAAACTCACGTGTGGATTCAGCGGTTTGCAAACGCTTTCTGTGCAGAATCCGAAAACCGGTATTTCCAGCCCAAAGCCGGCATCCGTACTAAACAGCAGGAAATTTCGTCTAAAACTCAGGAGAAACGTTTCCTTGAAACTGCTCTGCTGTACGTTCGTTCACCTAAGAGAGGTGAATCTATGTTGAGGTTCAGCGAGTCAGAAAAACGTTTCTTCTAGGAGCTGCGTTGGGATATTCCCGAGTGAATGGGACCATAGGCTGTACAGAGAAATATCTGCTCCTAAAACCAAAAGGGTGCTATCTAACTGAAAGGTTGTCAATGTGTGCATTCAACTGACAGAGTTAAACTCACGTGTCGATTCAGCGGTTTGCAAACCCTTTCTGTGCAGAATCACAAAACCGGTATTTCCAGCCCAATGCCGGCATCCGTCCTAAACAGCAGGAGACTTCGTCTAAAACTCAGGAGAAACGTTTCCTTGAAACTGCTCTGCTGTGCGTTCGTTCACCTAAGAGAGTTGAATCTATGTTGAGATTCAGCGAGTCAGAAACACGTTTCTTCTAGGAGCTGCGTTGGGATATTCCCGAGTGAATGGGACCATAGGCTGTACAGAGAAATATCTGCTTCTAAAACCAAAACGGAGCTATCAAACTGAATTTTTGTCAATGTGTGCATTCAACTGACAGAGTTAAACTCACGTGTGGATACAGCGGTGTGCAAACCCTTTCTGTGCAGAATCCCAAAACCGTTATTTCCAGCCCAATGCCGGCATACGTACTAAACAGCAGGAAACTTCGTCTAAAACTCAGGAGAAACGTTTCCTTGAAACTGCTCTGCTGTGCGTTCGTTCACCTAAGAGAGTTGAATCTATGTTGAGATTCAGCGAGTCAGAAACACGTGTCTTCTAGGAGCTGCGTTGGGATATTCGCGAGTGAATGGGACCATAGGCTGTACAGAGAAATATCTGCTCCTAAAACCAAAAGGGTGCTATCTAACTGAATGGTTGTCAATGTGTGCATTCAACTGACAGAGTTAAACTCACATTTGGATTCAGCGGTTTGCAAAGCCTTTCGGTGCAGAATCCCAAAACCGGTATTTCCAGCCCAATGCTGGCATCCGTACTAAACAGCAGGAAATTTCGTCTAAAACTCAGGAGAAACGTTTCCTTGAAACTGCTCTGCTGTGCGTTCGTTCACCTAAGAGAGTTGAATCTATGTTGAGATTCAGCGAGTCAGAAACACGTTTCTTCTAGGAGCTGCGTTGGGATATTCCCGAGTGAATGGGACCATAGGCTGTACAGAGAAATATCTGCTTCTAAAACCAAAACGGAGCTATCTAACTGGATGGTTGTCAATGTGTGCATTCAACTGACAGAGTTAAACTCACGTGTGGATTCAGCGGTTTGCAAACCCTTTCTGTGCAGAATCCGAAAACCGGTATTTCCAGCCCAATGCCGGCATCCGTACTAAACAGCAGGAAATTTCGTCTAAAACTCAGGAGAAACGTTTCCTTGAAACTGCTCTGCTCTACGTTCGTTCACCTAAGAGAGGTGAATCTATGTTGAGGTTCAGCGATTCAGAAACACGTTTCTTCTAGGAGCTGCGTTGGGATATTCCCCAGTGAATGGGACCATAGGCTGTACAGAGAAATATCTGCTCCTAAAACCAAAAGGGTGCTATCTAACTGAATGGTTGTCAATGTGTGCATTCAACTGACAGAGTTAAACTCACGTGTGGATTCAGCGGTTTGCAAACCCTTTCTGTGCAGAATCCCAAAACCGGTATTTCCAGCCCAATGCCGGCATCCGTCCTAAACAGCAGGAAACTTCGTCTAAAACTCAGGAGAAACGTTTCCTTGAAACTGCTCTGCTGTGCGTTCGTTCACCTAAGAGAGTTGAATCTATGTTGAGATTCAGCGAGTCAGAAACACGTTTCTTCTAGGAGCTGCGTTGGGATATTCCCGAGTGAATGGGACCATAGGCTGTACAGAGAAATATCTGTTTCTAAAACCAAAACGGAGCTATCAAACTGAATTTTTGTCAATGTGTGCATTCAACTGACAGAGTTAAACTCACGTGTGGATACAGCGGTTTGCAAACCCTTTCTGTGCAGAATCCCAAAACCGTTATTTCCAGCCCAATGCCGGCATACGTACTAAACAGCAGGAAACTTCGTCTAAAACTCAGGAGAAACGTTTCCTTGAAACTGCTCTGCTGTGCGTTCGTTCACCTAAGAGAGTTGAATCTATGTTGAGATTCAGCGAGTCAGAAACACGTGTCTTCTAGGAGCTGCGTTGGGATATTCGCGAGTGAATGGGACCATAGGCTGTACAGAGAAATATCTGCTACTAAAACCAAAAGGGTGCTATCTAACTGAATGGTTGTCAATGTGTGCATTCAACTGACAGAGTTAAACTCACATTTGGATTCAGCGGTTTGCAAAGCCTTTCGGTGCAGAATCCCAAAACCGGTATTTCCAGCCCAATGCTGTCATCCGAACTAAACAGCAGGTAATTTCGTCTAAAACTCAGGAGAAACGTTTCCTTGAAACTGCTCTGCTGTGCGTTCGTTCACCTAAGAGAGTTGAATCTATGTTGAGATTCAGCGAGTCAGAAACACGTTTCTTCTAGGAGCTGCGTTAGGATATTCCCGAGTGAATGGGACCATAGGCTGTACAGAGAAATATCTGCTCCTAAAACCAAAAGGGTGCTATCTAACTGAATGGTTGTCAATGTGTGCATTCAACTGACAGAGTTAAACTCACGTTTGGATTCAGCGGTTTACAAACCCTTTTTGTGCAGAATCCCAAAACCGGTAATTCCAGCTCACTGCCGGCATACGTACTAAACAGCAGGAAACTTCGTCTAAAACTCAGGAGAAACGTTTCCTTGAAACTGCTCTGCTGTGCGTTCGTTCACCTAAGAGAGTTGAATCTATGTTGAGATTCAGCGAGTCAGAAACACGTTTCTTCTAGGAGCTGCGTTGGGATATTCCCGAGTGAATGGGACCATAGGCTGTACAGAGAAATATCCGCTTCTAAAACCAAAGCGGAGCTTTCTAACTGAATGGTTGTCAATATGTGCATTCAACTGACAGAGTTAAACTCACGTGTGGTTTCAGCGGTTTGCAGACCGTTTCTGTGCAGAATCCCAAAACCGGTATTTCCAGCCCAATGCCGGCATACGTACTAAACAGCAGGAAACTTCGTCTAAAACTCAGGAGAAACGTTTCCTTGAAACTGCTCTGCTGTGCGTTCATTCACCTACGAGAGTTGAATCTATGTTGAGATTCAGAGAGTCAGAAACACGTTTCTTCTAGGAGCTGCGTTGGGATATTCCCGAGTGAATGTGACCATAGGCTGTACAGAGAAATATCTGCTTCTAAAACCAAAACGGAGCTATCAAACTGAATTTTTGTCAATGTGTGCATTCAACTGACAGAGTTAAACTCACGTGTGGATTCAGTGGTGTGCAAACCCTTTCTGTGCAGAATCCCAAAACCGTTATTTCCAGCCCAATGCCGGCATACGTACTAAACAGCAGGAAACTTCGTCTAAAACTCAGGAGAAACGTTTCCTTGAAACTGCTCTGCTGTGCGTTCGTTCACCTAAGAGAGTTGAATCTATGTTGAGATTCAGCGAGTCAGAAACACGTGTCTTCTAGGAGCTGCGTTGGGATATTCGCGAGTGAATGGGACCATAGGCTGTACAGAGAAATATCTGCTCCTAAAACCAAAAGGGTGCTATCTAACTGAATGGTTGTCAATGTGTGCATTCAACTGACAGAGTTAAACTCACCTTTGGATTCAGCGGTTTGCAAAGCCTTTCGGTGCAGAATCCCAAAACTGGTATTTCCAGCCCAATGCTGGCATCCGTACTAAACAGCAGGAAATTTCGTCTAAAACTCAGGAGAAACGTTTCCTTGAAACTGCTCTGCTGTGCGTTCGTTCACCTAAGAGAGTTGAATCTATGTTGAGATTCAGCGAGTCAGAAACACGTGTCTTCTAGGAGCTGCGTTGGGATATTCGCGAGTGAATGGGACCATAGGATGTACAGAGAAATATCTGCTTCTAAAACCAAAAGGGTGCTATCAAACTGAATGGTTGTCAATGTGTGCATTCAACTGACAGAGTTAAACTCACGTGTGGATTCAGCGGTTTGCAAACGCTTTCTGTGCAGAATCCCAAAACCGGTATTTCCAGCCCAATGCCGGCATCCGTACTAAACAGCAGGAAACTTCGTCTAAAACTCAGGAGAAACGTTTCCATGAAACTGCTCTGCTGTGCGTTCGTTCACCTAAGAGAGTTGAATCTATGTTGAGATTCAGCGAGTCAGAAACACGTTTCTTCTAGGAGCTGCGTTGGGATATTCCCGAGTGAATGGGACCATAGGCTGTACAGAGAAATATCTGCTTCTAAAACCAAAACGGAGCTATCTAACTGGATGGTTGTCAATGTGTGCATTCAACTGACAAAGTTAAACTCACGTGTGGATTCAGCGGTTTGCAAACCCTTTCTTTGCAGAATCCCAAAACCGGTATTTCCAGCCCAATGCCGGCATCCGTACTAAACAGCAGGAAACTTCGTCTAAAACTCAGGAGAAACGTTTCCTTAAAACTGCTCTGCTGTGCGTTCGTTCACCTAAGAGAGTTGAATCTATGTTGAGATTCAGCGAGTCAGAAACACGTTTCTTCTAGGAGCTGCGTTGGGATATTCCCGAGTGAATGGGACCATAGGCTGTACAGAGAAATATCCGCTTCTAAAACCAAAACGGAGCTTTCTAACTGAATGGTTGTCAATGTGTGCATTCAACTGACAGAGTTAAACTCACGTGTGGTTTCAGCGGTTTGCAGACCGTTTCTGTGCAGAATCCCAAAACCGGTATTTCCAGCCCAATGCCGGCATACGTACTAAACAGCAGGAAACTTCGTCTAAAACTCAGGAGAAAAGTTTCCTTGAAACTGCTCTGCTGTGCGTTCATTCACCTACGAGAGTTGAATCTATGTTGAGATTCAGCGAGTCAGAAACACGTTTCTTCTAGGAGCTGCGTTGGGATATTCCCGAGTGAATGTGACCACAGGCTGTACAGAGAAATATCTGCTTCTAAAACCAAAACGGAGCTATCAAACTGAATTTTTGTCAATGTGTGCATTCAACTGACAGAGTTAAACTCACGTGTGGATTCAGCGGTGTGCAAACCCTTTCTGTGCAGAATCCCAAAACCGTTATTTCCAGCCCAATGCCGGCATACGTACTAAACAGCAGGAAACTTCGTCTAAAACTCAGGAGAAACGTTTCCTTGAAACTGCTCTGCTGTGCGTTCGTTCACCTAAGAGAGTTGAATCTATATTGAGATTCAGCGAGTCAGAAACACCTGTCTTCTAGGAGCTGCGTTGGGATATTCGCGAGTGAATGGGACCATAGGCTGTACAGAGAAATATCTGCTCCTAAAACCAAAAGGGTGCTATCTAACTGAATGGTTGTCAATGTGTGCATTCAACTGACAGAGTTAAACTCACATTTGGATTCAGCGGTTTGCAAAGCCTTTCGGTGCAGAATCCCAAAACCGGTATTTCCAGCCCAATGCTGGCATCCGTACTAAACAGCAGGAAATTTCGTCTAAAACTCAGGAGAAACGTTTCCTTGAAACTGCTCTGCTGTGCGTTCGTTCACCTAAGAGAGTTGAATCTATGTTGAGATTCAGCGAGTCAGAAACACGTTTCTTCTAGGAGCTGCGTTGGGATATTCCTGAGTGAATGGGACCATAGGCTGTACAGAGAAATATCTGCTCCTAAAACCAAAAGGGTGCTATCTAACTGAATGGTTGTCAATGTGTGCATTCAACTGACAGAGTTAAACTCACGTTTGGATTCAGCGGTTTACAAACCATTTTTGTGCAGAATCCCAAAACCGGTAATTCCAGCTCACTGCCGGCATACGTACTAAACAGCAGGAAACTTCGTCTAAAACTCAGGAGAAACGTTTCCTTGAAACTGCTCTGCTGTGCGTTCGTTCACCTAAGAGAGTTGAATCTATGTTGAGATTCAGCGAGTCAGAAACACGTTTCTTCTAGGAGCTGCGTTGGGATATTCCCGAGTGAATGGGACCATAGGCTGTACAGAGAAATATCTGCTTCTAAAACCAAAAGGGTGCTATCAAACTGAATTTTTGTCAATGTGTGCATTCAACTGACAGAGTTAAACTCACGTGTGGATTCATCGGTGTGCAAACCCTTTCTGTGCAGAATCCCAAAACCGTTATTTCCAGCCCAATGCCGGCATACGTACTAAACAGCAGGAAACTTCGTCTAAAACTCAGGAGAAACGTTTCCTTGAAACTGCTCTGCTGTGCGTTCGTTCACCTAAGAGAGTTGAATCTATGTTGAGATTCAGCGAGTCAGAAACACGTGTCTTCTAGGAGCTGCGTTGGGATATTCGCGAGTGATTGGGACCATAGGCTGTACAGAGAAATATCTGCTCCTAAAACCAAAAGGGTGCTATCTAACTGAATGGTTGTCAATGTGTGCATTCAACTGACAGAGTTAAACTCACATTTGGATTCAGCGGTTTGCAAAGCCTTTCGGTGCAGAATCCCAAAACCGGTATTTCCAGCCCAATGCTGGCATCCGTACTAAACAGCAGGAAATTTCGTCTAAAACTCAGGAGAAACGTTTCCTTGAAACTGCTCTGCTGTGCGTTCGTTCACCTAAGAGAGTTGAATCTATGTTGAGATTCAGCGAGTCAGAAACACGTTTCTTCTAGGAGCTGCGTTGGGATATTCCCGAGTGAATGGGACCATAGGCTGTACAGAGAAATATCTGCTCCTAAAACCAAAAGGGTGCTATCTAACTGAATGGTTGTCAATGTGTGCATTCAACTGACAGAGTTAAACTCACGTGAGGATTCAGCGGTTTGCAAACGCTTTCTGTGCAGAATCCCAAAACCGGTATTTCCAGCCCAATGCCGGCATACGTACTAAACAGCAGGAAACTTCGTCTAAAACTCAGGAGAAACGTTTCCATGAAACTGCTCTGCTGTGCGTTCGTTCACCTAAGAGAGTTGAATCTATGTTGAGATTCAGCGAGTCAGAAACACGTTTCTTCTAGGAGCTGCGTTGGGATATTCCCGAGTGAATGGGACCATAGGCTGTACAGAGAAATATCTGCTTCTAAAACCAAAACGGAGCTATCTAACTGGATGGTTGTCAATGTGTGCATTCAACTGACAGAGTTAAACTCACGTGTGGATTCAGCGGTTTGCAAACCCTTTCTGTGCAGAATCCGAAAACCGGTATTTCCAGCCCAATGCCGGCATCCGTACTAAACAGCAGGAAATTTCGTCTAAAACTCAGGAGAAACGTTTCCTTGAAACTGCTCTGCTGTACGTTCGTTCACCTAAGAGAGGTGAATCTTTGTTGAGGTTCAGCGAGTCAGAAACACGTTTCTTCTAGGAGCTGCGTTGGGATATTCCCGAGTGAATGGGACCATAGGCTGTACAGAGAAATATCTGCTCCTAAAACCAAAAGGGTGCTATCTAACTGAATGGTTGTCAATGTGTGCATTCAACTGACAGAGTTAAACTCACGTGTGGATTCAGCGGTTTGCAAACCCTTTCTGTGCAGAATCCCAAAACCGGTATTTCCAGCCCAATGCCGGCATCCGTCCTAAACAGCAGGAAACTTCGTCTAAAACTCAGGAGAAACGTTTCCTTGAAACTGCTCTGCTGTGCGTTCGTTCACCTAAGAGAGTTGAATCTATGTTGAGATTCAGCGAGTCAGAAACACGTTTCTTCTAGGAGCTGCGTTGGGATATTCCCGAGTGAATGGGACCATAGGCTGTACAGAGAAATATCCGCTTCTAAAACCAAAACGGAGCTTTCTAAGTGAATGGTTGTCAATGTGTGCATTCAACTGACAGAGTTAAACTCACGTGTGGTTTCAGCGGTTTGCAGACCGTTTCTGTGCAGAATCCCAAAACCGGTATTTCCAGCCCAATGCCGGCATACGTACTAAACAGCAGGAAACTTCGTCTAAAACTCAGGAGAAAAGTTTCCTTGAAACTGCTCTGCTGTGCGTTCATTCACCTTCGAGAGTTGAATCTATGTTGAGATTCAGCGAGTCAGAAACACGTTTCTTCTAGGAGCTGCGTTGGGATATTCCCGAGTGAATGTGACCACAGGCTGTACAGAGAAATATCTGCTTCTAAAACCAAAACGGAGCTATCAAACTGAATTTTTGTCAATGTGTGCATTCAACTGACAGAGTTAAACTCACGTGTGGATTCAGCGGTGTGCAAACCCTTTCTGTGCAGAATCCCAAAACCGTTATTTCCAGCCCAATGCCGGCATACGTACTAAACAGCAGGAAACTTCGTCTAAAACTCAGGAGAAACGTTTCCTTGAAACTGCTCTGCTGTGCGTTCGTTCACCTAAGAGAGTTGAATCTATGTTGAGATTCAGCGAGTCAGAAACACGTGTCTTCTAGGAGCTGCGTTGGGATATTCGCGAGTGAATGGGACCATAGGCTGTACAGAGAAATATCTGCTCCTAAAACCAAAAGGGTGCTATCTAACTGAATGGTTGTCAATGTGTGCATTCAACTGACAGAGTTAAACTCACGTTTGGATTCAGCGGTTTGCAAAGCCTTTCGGTGCAGAATCCCAAAACCGGTATTTCCAGCCCAATGCTGGCATCCGTACTAAACAGCAGGAAGTTTCGTCTAAAACTCAGGAGAAACGTTTCCTTGAAACTGCTCTGCTGTGCGTTCGTTCACCTAAGAGAGTTCAATCTATGTTGAGATTCAGCGAGTCCGAAACACGTTTCTTCTAGGAGCTGCGTTGGGATATTCCCGAGTGAATGGGACCATAGGCTGTACAGAGAAATATCCGCTTCTAAAACCAAAACGGAGCTTTCTAACTGAATGGTTGTCAATGTGTGCATTCAACTGACAGAGTTAAACTCACGTGTGGTTTCAGCGGTTTGCAGACCGTTTCTGTGCAGAATCCCAAAACCGGTATTTCCAACCCAATGCCGGCATACGTACTAAACAGCAGGAAACTTCGTCTAAAACTCAGGAGAAAAGTTTCCTTGAAACTGCTCTGCTGTGCGTTCATTCACCTACGAGAGTTGAATCTATGTTGAGATTCAGCGAGTCAGAAACACGTTTCTTCTAGGAGCTGCGTTGGGATATTCTCGAGTGAATGTGACCACAGGCTGTACAGAGAAATATCTGCTTCTAAAACCAAAACGGAGCTATCAAACTGAATTTTTGTCAATGTGTGCATTCAACTGACAGAGTTAAACTCACGTGTGGATTCAGCGGTGTGCAAACCCTTTCTGTGCAGAATCCCAAAACCGTTATTTCCAGCCCAATGCCGGCATACGTACTAAACAGCAGGAAACTTCGTCTAAAACTCAGGAGAAACGTTTCCTTGAAACTGCTCTGCTGTGCGCTCGTTCACCTAAGAGAGTTGAATCTATGTTGAGATTCAGCGAGTCAGAAACACGTTTCTTCTAGGAGCTGCGTTGGGATATTCCTGAGTGAATGGGACCATAGGCTGTACAGAGAAATATCTGCTCCTAAAACCAAAAGGGTGCTATCTAACTGAATGGTTGTCAATGTGTGCATTCAACTGACAGAGTTAAACTCACGTTTGGATTCAGCGGTTTACAAACCCTTTTTGTGCAGAATCCCAAAACCGGTAATTCCAGCTCACTGCCGGCATACGTACTAAACAGCAGGAAACTTCGTCTAAAACTCAGGAGAAACGTTTCCTTGAAACTGCTCTGCTGTGCGTTCGTTCACCTAAGAGAGTTGAATCTATGTTGAGATTCAGCGAGTCAGAAACACGTTTCTTCTAGGAGCTGCGTTGGGATATTCCCGAGTGAATGGGACCATAGGCTGTACAGAGAAATATCTGCTTCTAAAACCAAAAGGGTGCTATCAAACTGAATTTTTGTCAATGTGTGCATTCAACTGACAGAGTTAAACTCACGTGTGGATTCAGCGGTGTGCAAACCCTTTCTGTGCAGAATCCCAAAACCGTTATTTCCAGCCCAATGCCGGCATACGTACTAAACAGCAGGAAACTTCGTCTAAAACTCAGGAGAAACGTTTCCTTGAAACTGCTCTGCTGTGCGTTCGTTCACCTAAGAGAGTTGAATCTATGTTGAGATTCAGCGAGTCAGAAACACGTGTCTTCTAGGAGCTGCGTTGGGATATTCGCGAGTGATTGGGACCATAGGCTGTACAGAGAAATATCTGCTCCTAAAACCAAAAGGGTGCTATCTAACTGAATGGTTGTCAATGTGTGCATTCAACTGACAGAGTTAAACTCACATTTGGATTCAGCGGTTTGCAAAGCCTTTCGGTGCAGAATCCCAAAACCGGTATTTCCAGCCCAATGCTGGCATCCGTACTAAACAGCAGGAAATTTCGTCTAAAACTCAGGAGAAACGTTTCCTTGAAACTGCTCTGCTGTGCGTTCGTTCACCTAAGAGAGTTGAATCTATGTTGAGATTCAGCGAGTCAGAAACACGTTTCTTCTAGGAGCTGCGTTGGGATATTCCCGAGTGAATGGGACCATAGGCTGTACAGAGAAATATCTGCTCCTAAAACCAAAAGGGTGCTATCTAACTGAATGGTTGTCAATGTGTGCATTCAACTGACAGAGTTAAACTCACGTGAGGATTCAGCGGTTTGCAAACGCTTTCTGTGCAGAATCCCAAAACCGGTATTTCCAGCCCAATGCCGGCATACGTACTAAACAGCAGGAAACTTCGTCTAAAACTCAGGAGAAACGTTTCCATGAAACTGCTCTGCTGTGCGTTCGTTCACCTAAGAGAGTTGAATCTATGTTGAGATTCAGCGAGTCAGAAACACGTTTCTTCTAGGAGCTGCGTTGGGATATTCCCGAGTGAATGGGACCATAGGCTGTACAGAGAAATATCTGCTTCTAAAACCAAAACGGAGCTATCTAACTGGATGGTTGTCAATGTGTGCATTCAACTGACAGAGTTAAACTCACGTGTGGATTCAGCGGTTTGCAAACCCTTTCTGTGCAGAATCCGAAAACCGGTATTTCCAGCCCAATGCCGGCATCCGTACTAAACAGCAGGAAATTTCGTCTAAAACTCAGGAGAAACGTTTCCTTGAAACTGCTCTGCTGTACGTTCGTTCACCTAAGAGAGGTGAATCTTTGTTGAGGTTCAGCGAGTCAGAAACACGTTTCTTCTAGGAGCTGCGTTGGGATATTCCCGAGTGAATGGGACCATAGGCTGTACAGAGAAATATCTGCTCCTAAAACCAAAAGGGTGCTATCTAACTGAATGGTTGTCAATGTGTGCATTCAACTGACAGAGTTAAACTCACGTGTGGATTCAGCGGTTTGCAAACCCTTTCTGTGCAGAATCCCAAAACCGGTATTTCCAGCCCAATGCCGGCATCCGTCCTAAACAGCAGGAAACTTCGTCTAAAACTCAGGAGAAACGTTTCCTTGAAACTGCTCTGCTGTGCGTTCGTTCACCTAAGAGAGTTGAATCTATGTTGAGATTCAGCGAGTCAGAAACACGTTTCTTCTAGGAGCTGCGTTGGGATATTCCCGAGTGAATGGGACCATAGGCTGTACAGAGAAATATCCGCTTCTAAAACCAAAACGGAGCTTTCTAAGTGAATGGTTGTCAATGTGTGCATTCAACTGACAGAGTTAAACTCACGTGTGGTTTCAGCGGTTTGCAGACCGTTTCTGTGCAGAATCCCAAAACCGGTATTTCCAGCCCAATGCCGGCATACGTACTAAACAGCAGGAAACTTCGTCTAAAACTCAGGAGAAAAGTTTCCTTGAAACTGCTCTGCTGTGCGTTCATTCACCTTCGAGAGTTGAATCTATGTTGAGATTCAGCGAGTCAGAAACACGTTTCTTCTAGGAGCTGCGTTGGGATATTCCCGAGTGAATGTGACCACAGGCTGTACAGAGAAATATCTGCTTCTAAAACCAAAACGGAGCTATCAAACTGAATTTTTGTCAATGTGTGCATTCAACTGACAGAGTTAAACTCACGTGTGGATTCAGCGGTGTGCAAACCCTTTCTGTGCAGAATCCCAAAACCGTTATTTCCAGCCCAATGCCGGCATACGTACTAAACAGCAGGAAACTTCGTCTAAAACTCAGGAGAAACGTTTCCTTGAAACTGCTCTGCTGTGCGTTCGTTCACCTAAGAGAGTTGAATCTATGTTGAGATTCAGCGAGTCAGAAACACGTGTCTTCTAGGAGCTGCGTTGGGATATTCGCGAGTGAATGGGACCATAGGCTGTACAGAGAAATATCTGCTCCTAAAACCAAAAGGGTGCTATCTAACTGAATGGTTGTCAATGTGTGCATTCAACTGACAGAGTTAAACTCACGTTTGGATTCAGCGGTTTGCAAAGCCTTTCGGTGCAGAATCCCAAAACCGGTATTTCCAGCCCAATGCTGGCATCCGTACTAAACAGCAGGAAGTTTCGTCTAAAACTCAGGAGAAACGTTTCCTTGAAACTGCTCTGCTGTGCGTTCGTTCACCTAAGAGAGTTCAATCTATGTTGAGATTCAGCGAGTCCGAAACACGTTTCTTCTAGGAGCTGCGTTGGGATATTCCCGAGTGAATGGGACCATAGGCTGTACAGAGAAATATCCGCTTCTAAAACCAAAACGGAGCTTTCTAACTGAATGGTTGTCAATGTGTGCATTCAACTGACAGAGTTAAACTCACGTGTGGTTTCAGCGGTTTGCAGACCGTTTCTGTGCAGAATCCCAAAACCGGTATTTCCAACCCAATGCCGGCATACGTACTAAACAGCAGGAAACTTCGTCTAAAACTCAGGAGAAAAGTTTCCTTGAAACTGCTCTGCTGTGCGTTCATTCACCTACGAGAGTTGAATCTATGTTGAGATTCAGCGAGTCAGAAACACGTTTCTTCTAGGAGCTGCGTTGGGATATTCTCGAGTGAATGTGACCACAGGCTGTACAGAGAAATATCTGCTTCTAAAACCAAAACGGAGCTATCAAACTGAATTTTTGTCAATGTGTGCATTCAACTGACAGAGTTAAACTCACGTGTGGATTCAGCGGTGTGCAAACCCTTTCTGTGCAGAATCCCAAAACCGTTATTTCCAGCCCAATGCCGGCATACGTACTAAACAGCAGGAAACTTCGTCTAAAACTCAGGAGAAACGTTTCCTTGAAACTGCTCTGCTGTGCGCTCGTTCACCTAAGAGAGTTGAATCTATGTTGAGATTCAGCGAGTCAGAAACACGTTTCTTCTAGGAGCTGCGTTGGGATATTCCTGAGTGAATGGGACCATAGGCTGTACAGAGAAATATCTGCTCCTAAAACCAAAAGGGTGCTATCTAACTGAATGGTTGTCAATGTGTGCATTCAACTGACAGAGTTAAACTCACGTTTGGATTCAGCGGTTTACAAACCCTTTTTGTGCAGAATCCCAAAACCGGTAATTCCAGCTCACTGCCGGCATACGTACTAAACAGCAGGAAACTTCGTCTAAAACTCAGGAGAAACGTTTCCTTGAAACTGCTCTGCTGTGCGTTCGTTCACCTAAGAGAGTTGAATCTATGTTGAGATTCAGCGAGTCAGAAACACGTTTCTTCTAGGAGCTGCGTTGGGATATTCCCGAGTGAATGGGACCATAGGCTGTACAGAGAAATATCTGCTTCTAAAACCAAAAGGGTGCTATCAAACTGAATTTTTGTCAATGTGTGCATTCAACTGACAGAGTTAAACTCACGTGTGGATTCAGCGGTGTGCAAACCCTTTCTGTGCAGAATCCCAAAACCGTTATTTCCAGCCCAATGCCGGCATACGTACTAAACAGCAGGAAACTTCGTCTAAAACTCAGGAGAAACGTTTCCTTGAAACTGCTCTGCTGTGCGTTCGTTCACCTAAGAGAGTTGAATCTATGTTGAGATTCAGCGAGTCAGAAACACGTGTCTTCTAGGAGCTGCGTTGGGATATTCGCGAGTGATTGGGACCATAGGCTGTACAGAGAAATATCTGCTCCTAAAACCAAAAGGGTGCTATCTAACTGAATGGTTGTCAATGTGTGCATTCAACTGACAGAGTTAAACTCACATTTGGATTCAGCGGTTTGCAAAGCCTTTCGGTGCAGAATCCCAAAACCGGTATTTCCAGCCCAATGCTGGCATCCGTACTAAACAGCAGGAAATTTCGTCTAAAACTCAGGAGAAACGTTTCCTTGAAACTGCTCTGCTGTGCGTTCGTTCACCTAAGAGAGTTGAATCTATGTTGAGATTCAGCGAGTCAGAAACACGTTTCTTCTAGGAGCTGCGTTGGGATATTCCCGAGTGAATGGGACCATAGGCTGTACAGAGAAATATCTGCTCCTAAAACCAAAAGGGTGCTATCTAACTGAATGGTTGTCAATGTGTGCATTCAACTGACAGAGTTAAACTCACGTGAGGATTCAGCGGTTTGCAAACGCTTTCTGTGCAGAATCCCAAAACCGGTATTTCCAGCCCAATGCCGGCATACGTACTAAACAGCAGGAAACTTCGTCTAAAACTCAGGAGAAACGTTTCCATGAAACTGCTCTGCTGTGCGTTCGTTCACCTAAGAGAGTTGAATCTATGTTGAGATTCAGCGAGTCAGAAACACGTTTCTTCTAGGAGCTGCGTTGGGATATTCCCGAGTGAATGGGACCATAGGCTGTACAGAGAAATATCTGCTTCTAAAACCAAAACGGAGCTATCTAACTGGATGGTTGTCAATGTGTGCATTCAACTGACAGAGTTAAACTCACGTGTGGATTCAGCGGTTTGCAAACCCTTTCTGTGCAGAATCCGAAAACCGGTATTTCCAGCCCAATGCCGGCATCCGTACTAAACAGCAGGAAATTTCGTCTAAAACTCAGGAGAAACGTTTCCTTGAAACTGCTCTGCTGTACGTTCGTTCACCTAAGAGAGGTGAATCTTTGTTGAGGTTCAGCGAGTCAGAAACACGTTTCTTCTAGGAGCTGCGTTGGGATATTCCCGAGTGAATGGGACCATAGGCTGTACAGAGAAATATCTGCTCCTAAAACCAAAAGGGTGCTATCTAACTGAATGGTTGTCAATGTGTGCATTCAACTGACAGAGTTAAACTCACGTGTGGATTCAGCGGTTTGCAAACCCTTTCTGTGCAGAATCCCAAAACCGGTATTTCCAGCCCAATGCCGGCATCCGTCCTAAACAGCAGGAAACTTCGTCTAAAACTCAGGAGAAACGTTTCCTTGAAACTGCTCTGCTGTGCGTTCGTTCACCTAAGAGAGTTGAATCTATGTTGAGATTCAGCGAGTCAGAAACACGTTTCTTCTAGGAGCTGCGTTGGGATATTCCCGAGTGAATGGGACCATAGGCTGTACAGAGAAATATCCGCTTCTAAAACCAAAACGGAGCTTTCTAAGTGAATGGTTGTCAATGTGTGCATTCAACTGACAGAGTTAAACTCACGTGTGGTTTCAGCGGTTTGCAGACCGTTTCTGTGCAGAATCCCAAAACCGGTATTTCCAGCCCAATGCCGGCATACGTACTAAACAGCAGGAAACTTCGTCTAAAACTCAGGAGAAAAGTTTCCTTGAAACTGCTCTGCTGTGCGTTCATTCACCTTCGAGAGTTGAATCTATGTTGAGATTCAGCGAGTCAGAAACACGTTTCTTCTAGGAGCTGCGTTGGGATATTCCCGAGTGAATGTGACCACAGGCTGTACAGAGAAATATCTGCTTCTAAAACCAAAACGGAGCTATCAAACTGAATTTTTGTCAATGTGTGCATTCAACTGACAGAGTTAAACTCACGTGTGGATTCAGCGGTGTGCAAACCCTTTCTGTGCAGAATCCCAAAACCGTTATTTCCAGCCCAATGCCGGCATACGTACTAAACAGCAGGAAACTTCGTCTAAAACTCAGGAGAAACGTTTCCTTGAAACTGCTCTGCTGTGCGTTCGTTCACCTAAGAGAGTTGAATCTATGTTGAGATTCAGCGAGTCAGAAACACGTGTCTTCTAGGAGCTGCGTTGGGATATTCGCGAGTGAATGGGACCATAGGCTGTACAGAGAAATATCTGCTCCTAAAACCAAAAGGGTGCTATCTAACTGAATGGTTGTCAATGTGTGCATTCAACTGACAGAGTTAAACTCACGTTTGGATTCAGCGGTTTGCAAAGCCTTTCGGTGCAGAATCCCAAAACCGGTATTTCCAGCCCAATGCTGGCATCCGTACTAAACAGCAGGAAGTTTCGTCTAAAACTCAGGAGAAACGTTTCCTTGAAACTGCTCTGCTGTGCGTTCGTTCACCTAAGAGAGTTCAATCTATGTTGAGATTCAGCGAGTCCGAAACACGTTTCTTCTAGGAGCTGCGTTGGGATATTCCCGAGTGAATGGGACCATAGGCTGTACAGAGAAATATCCGCTTCTAAAACCAAAACGGAGCTTTCTAACTGAATGGTTGTCAATGTGTGCATTCAACTGACAGAGTTAAACTCACGTGTGGTTTCAGCGGTTTGCAGACCGTTTCTGTGCAGAATCCCAAAACCGGTATTTCCAACCCAATGCCGGCATACGTACTAAACAGCAGGAAACTTCGTCTAAAACTCAGGAGAAAAGTTTCCTTGAAACTGCTCTGCTGTGCGTTCATTCACCTACGAGAGTTGAATCTATGTTGAGATTCAGCGAGTCAGAAACACGTTTCTTCTAGGAGCTGCGTTGGGATATTCTCGAGTGAATGTGACCACAGGCTGTACAGAGAAATATCTGCTTCTAAAACCAAAACGGAGCTATCAAACTGAATTTTTGTCAATGTGTGCATTCAACTGACAGAGTTAAACTCACGTGTGGATTCAGCGGTGTGCAAACCCTTTCTGTGCAGAATCCCAAAACCGTTATTTCCAGCCCAATGCCGGCATACGTACTAAACAGCAGGAAACTTCGTCTAAAACTCAGGAGAAACGTTTCCTTGAAACTGCTCTGCTGTGCGCTCGTTCACCTAAGAGAGTTGAATCTATGTTGAGATTCAGCGAGTCAGAAACACGTTTCTTCTAGGAGCTGCGTTGGGATATTCCTGAGTGAATGGGACCATAGGCTGTACAGAGAAATATCTGCTCCTAAAACCAAAAGGGTGCTATCTAACTGAATGGTTGTCAATGTGTGCATTCAACTGACAGAGTTAAACTCACGTTTGGATTCAGCGGTTTACAAACCCTTTTTGTGCAGAATCCCAAAACCGGTAATTCCAGCTCACTGCCGGCATACGTACTAAACAGCAGGAAACTTCGTCTAAAACTCAGGAGAAACGTTTCCTTGAAACTGCTCTGCTGTGCGTTCGTTCACCTAAGAGAGTTGAATCTATGTTGAGATTCAGCGAGTCAGAAACACGTTTCTTCTAGGAGCTGCGTTGGGATATTCCCGAGTGAATGGGACCATAGGCTGTACAGAGAAATATCTGCTTCTAAAACCAAAAGGGTGCTATCAAACTGAATTTTTGTCAATGTGTGCATTCAACTGACAGAGTTAAACTCACGTGTGGATTCAGCGGTGTGCAAACCCTTTCTGTGCAGAATCCCAAAACCGTTATTTCCAGCCCAATGCCGGCATACGTACTAAACAGCAGGAAACTTCGTCTAAAACTCAGGAGAAACGTTTCCTTGAAACTGCTCTGCTGTGCGTTCGTTCAACTAAGAGAGTTGAATCTATGTTGAGATTCAGCGAGTCAGAAACACGTGTCTTCTAGGAGCTGCGTTGGGATATTCGCGAGTGAATGGGACCGTAGGCTGTACAGAGAAATATCTGCTCCTAAAACCAAAAGGGTGCTATCTAACTGAATGGTTGTCAATGTGTGCATTCAACTGACAGAGTTAAACTCACATTTGGATTCAGCGGTTTGCAAAGCCTTTCGGTGCAGAATCCCAAAACCGGTATTTCCAGCCCAATGCTGGCATCCGTACTAAACAGCAGGAAATTTCGTCTAAAACTCAGGAGAAACGTTTCCTTGAAACTGCTCTGCTGTGCGTTCGTTCACCTAAGAGAGTTGAATCTATGTTGAGATTCAGCGAGTCAGAAACACGTTTCTTCTAGGAGCTGCGTTGGGATATTCCCGAGTGAATGGGACCATAGGCTGTACAGAGAAATATCTGCTCCTAAAACCAAAAGGGTGCTATCTAACTGAATGGTTGTCAATGTGTGCATTCAACTGACAGAGTTAAACTCACGTTTGGATTCAGCGGTTTACAAACCCTTTTTGTGCAGAATCCCAAAACCGGTAATTCCAGCTCACTGCCGGCATACGTACTAAACAGCAGGAAACTTCGTCTAAAACTCAGGAGAAACGCTTCTTTGAAACTGCTTTGCTGTGCGTTCGTTCACCTAAGAGAGTTGAATCTATGTTGAGATTCAGCGAGTCAGAAACACGTTTCTTCTAGGAGCTGCGTTGGGATATTCCCGAGTGAATGGGACCATAGGCTGTACAGAGAAATATCTGCTTCTAAAACCAAAAGGGTGCTATCAAACTGAATGGTTGTCAATGTGTGCATTCAACTGACAGAGTTAAACTCACGTGAGGATTCAGCGGTTTGCAAACCCTTTCTGTGCAGAATCCGAAAACCGGTATTTCCAGCCCAATGCCGGCATCCGTACTAAACAGCAGGAAATTTCGTCTAAAACACAGGAGAAACTTTTCCTTGAAACTGCTCTGCTGTACGTTCGTTCACCTAAGAGAGGTGAATCTATGTTGAGGTTCAGCGAGTCAGAAACACTTTTCTTCTAGGAGCTGCGTTGGGATATTCCCGAGTGAATGGGACCATAGGCTGTACAGAGAAATATCTGCTCCTAAAACCAAAAGGGTGCTATCTAACTGAATGGTTGTCAATGTGTGCATTCAACTGACAGAGTTAAACTCACGTGTGGATTCAGCGGTTTGCAAACCCTTTCTGTGCAGAATCCCAAAACCGGTATTTCCAGCCCAATGCCGGCATCCGTCCTAAACAGCAGGAAACTTCGTCTAAAACTCAGGAGAAAAGTTTCCTTGAAACTGCTCTGCTGTGCGTTCGTTCACCTAAGAGAGTTGAATCTATGTTGAGATTCAGCGAGTCAGAAACACGTTTCTTCTAGGAGCTGCGTTGGGATATTCCCGAGTGAATGGGACCATAGGCTGTACAGAGAAATATCTGCTTCTAAAACCAAAACGGAGCTATCAAACTGAATTTTTGTCAATGTGTGCATTCAACTGACAGAGTTAAACTCACGTGTGGATTCAGCGGTGTGCAAACCCTTTCTGTGCAGAATCCCAAAACCGTTATTTCCAGCCCAATGCCGGCATACGTACTAAACAGCAGGAAACTTCGTCTAAAACTCAGGAGAAACGTTTCCTTGAAACTGCTCTGCTGTGCGTTCGTTCACCTAAGAGAGTTGAATCTATGTTGAGATTCAGCGAGTCAGAAACACGTGTCTTCTAGGAGCTGCGTTGGGATATTCGCGAGTGAATGGGACCATAGGCTGTACAGAGAAATATCTGCTACTAAAACCAAAAGGGTGCTATCTAACTGAATGGTTGTCAATGTGTGCATTCAACTGACAGAGTTAAACTCACATTTGGATTCAGCGGTTTGCAAAGCCTTTCGGTGAAGAATCCCAAAACCGGTATTTCCAGCCCAATGCTGTCATCCGAACTAAACAGCAGGAAATTTCGTCTAAAACTCAGGAGAAACGTTTCCTTGAAACTGCTCTGCTGTGCGTTCGTTCACCTAAGAGAGTTGAATCTATGTTGAGATTCAGCGAGTCAGAAACACGTTTCTTCTAGGAGCTGCGTTGGGATATTCCCGAGTGAATGGGACCATAGGCTGTACAGAGAAATATCTGCTCCTAAAACCAAAAGGGTGCTATCTAACTGAATGGTTGTCAATGTGTGCATTCAACTGACAGAGTTAAACTCACGTTTGGATTCAGCGGTTTACAAACCCTTTTTGTGCAGAATCCCAAAACCGGTAATTCCAGCTCACTGCCGGCATACGTACTAAACAGCAGGAAACTTCGTCTAAAACTCAGGAGAAACGTTTCCTTGAAACTGCTCTGCTGTGCGTTCGTTCACCTAAGAGAGTTGAATCTATGTTGAGATTCAGCGAGTCAGAAACACGTTTCTTCTAGGAGCTGCGTTGGGATATTCCCGAGTGAATGGGACCATAGGCTGTACAGAGAAATATCCGCTTCTAAAACCAAAGCGGAGCTTTATAACTGAATGGTTGTCAATGTGTGCATTCAACTGACAGAGTTAAACTCACGTGTGGTTTCAGCGGTTTGCAGACCGTTTCTGTGCAGAATCCCAAAACCGGTATTTCCAGCCCAATGCCGGCATACGTACTAAACAGCAGTAAACTTCGTCTAAAACTCAGGAGAAAAGTTTCCTTGAAACTGCTCTGCTGTGCGTTCATTCACCTACGAGAGTTGAATCTATGTTGAGATTCAGAGAGTCAGAAACACGTTTCTTCTAGGAGCTGCGTTGGGATATTCCCGAGTGAATGTGACCATAGGCTGTACAGAGAAATATCTGCTTCTAAAACCAAAACGGAGCTATCAAACTGAATTTTTGTCAATGTGTGCATTCAACTGACAGAGTTAAACTCACGTGTGGATTCAGTGGTGTGCAAACCCTTTCTGTGCAGAATCCCAAAACCGTTATTTCCAGCCCAATGCCGGCATACGTACTAAACAGCAGGAAACTTCGTCTAAAACTCAGGAGAAACGTTTCCTTGAAACTGCTCTGCTGTGCGTTCGTTCACCTAAGAGAGTTGAATCTATGTTGAGATTCAGCGAGTCAGAAACACGTGTCTTCTAGGAGCTGCGTTGGGATATTCCCGAGTGAATGGGACCATAGGCTGTACAGAGAAATATCTGCTCCTAAAACCAAAAGGGTGCTATCTAACTGAATGGTTGTCAATGTGTGCTTTCAACTGACAGAGTTAAACTCACGTTTGGATTCAGCGGTTTACAAACACTTTTTGTGCAGAATCCCAAAACCGGTAATTCCAGCTCAATGCCGGCATACGTACTAAACAGCAGGAAACTTCGTCTAAAACTCAGGAGAAACGTTTCCTTGAAACTGCTCTGCTGTGCGTTCGTTCACCTAAGAGAGTTGAATCTATGTTGAGATTCAGCGAGTCAGAAACACGTTTCTTCTAGGAGCTGCGTTGGGATATTCCCGAGTGAATGGGACCATAGGCTGTACAGAGAAATATCTGCTTCTAAAACCAAAAGGGTGCTATCAAACTGAATGGTTGTCAATGTGTGCATTCAACTGACAGAGTTAAACTCACGTTTGGATTCAGCGGTTTACAAACCCTTTTTGTGCAGAATCCCAAAACCGGTAATTCCAGCTCACTGCCGGCATACGTACTAAACAGCAGGAAACTTCGTCTAAAACTCAGGAGAAACGTTTCCTTGAAACTGCTCTGCTGTGCGTTCGTTCACCTAAGAGAGTTGAATCTATGTTGAGATTCAGCGAGTCAGAAACACGTTTCTTCTAGGAGCTGCGTTGGGATATTCCCGAGTGAATGGGACCATAGGCTGTACAGAGAAATATCCGCTTCTAAAACCAAAGCGGAGCTTTATAACTGAATGGTTGTCAATGTGTGCATTCAACTGACAGAGTTAAACTCACGTGTGGTTTCAGCGGTTTGCAGACCGTTTCTGTGCAGAATCCCAAAACCGGTATTTCCAGCCCAATGCCGGCATACGTACTAAACAGCAGTAAACTTCGTCTAAAACTCAGGAGAAAAGTTTCCTTGAAACTGCTCTGCTGTGCGTTCATTCACCTACGAGAGTTGAATCTATGTTGAGATTCAGAGAGTCAGAAACACGTTTCTTCTAGGAGCTGCGTTGGGATATTCCCGAGTGAATGTGACCATAGGCTGTACAGAGAAATATCTGCTTCTAAAACCAAAACGGAGCTATCAAACTGAATTTTTGTCAATGTGTGCATTCAACTGACAGAGTTAAACTCACGTGTGGATTCAGTGGTGTGCAAACCCTTTCTGTGCAGAATCCCAAAACCGTTATTTCCAGCCCAATGCCGGCATACGTACTAAACAGCAGGAAACTTCGTCTAAAACTCAGGAGAAACGTTTCCTTGAAACTGCTCTGCTGTGCGTTCGTTCACCTAAGAGAGTTGAATCTATGTTGAGATTCAGCGAGTCAGAAACACGTGTCTTCTAGGAGCTGCGTTGGGATATTCCCGAGTGAATGGGACCATAGGCTGTACAGAGAAATATCTGCTCCTAAAACCAAAAGGGTGCTATCTAACTGAATGGTTGTCAATGTGTGCTTTCAACTGACAGAGTTAAACTCACGTTTGGATTCAGCGGTTTACAAACACTTTTTGTGCAGAATCCCAAAACCGGTAATTCCAGCTCAATGCCGGCATACGTACTAAACAGCAGGAAACTTCGTCTAAAACTCAGGAGAAACGTTTCCTTGAAACTGCTCTGCTGTGCGTTCGTTCACCTAAGAGAGTTGAATCTATGTTGAGATTCAGCGAGTCAGAAACACGTTTCTTCTAGGAGCTGCGTTGGGATATTCCCGAGTGAATGGGACCATAGGCTGTACAGAGAAATATCTGCTTCTAAAACCAAAAGGGTGCTATCAAACTGAATGGTTGTCAATGTGTGCATTCAACTGACAGAGTTAAACTCACGTGTGGATTCAGCGGTTTGCAAACGCTTTCTGTGCAGAATCCCAAAACCGGTATTTCCAGCCCAATGCCGGCATCCGTACTAAACAGCAGGAAACTTCGTCTAAAACTCAGGAGAAACGTTTCCATGAAACTGCTCTGCTGTGCGTTCGTTCACCTAAGAGAGTTGAATCTATGTTGAGATTCAGCGAGTCAGAAACACGTTTCTTCTAGGAGCTGCGTTGGGATATTCCCGAGTGAATGGGACCATAGGCTGTACAGAGAAATATCTGCTTCTAAAACCAAAACGGAGCTATCTAACTGGATGGTTGTCAAAGTGTGCATTCAACTGACAAAGTTAACCTCACGTGTGGATTCAGCGGTTTGCAAACCCTTTCTTTGCAGAATCCCAAAACCGGTATTTCCAGCCCAATGCCGGCATCCGTACTAAACAGCAGGAAACTTCGTCTAAAACTCAGGAGAAACGTTTCCTTAAAACTGCTCTGCTGTGCGTTCGTTCACCTAAGAGAGTTGAATCTATGTTGAGATTCAGCGAGTCAGAAACACGTTTCTTCTAGGAGCTGCGTTGGGATATTCCCGAGTGAATGGGACCATAGGCTGTACAGAGAAGTATCCGCTTCTAAAACCAAAACGGAGCTTTTTAACTGAATGGTTGTCAATGTGTGCATTCAACTGACAGAGTTAAACTCACGTGTGGTTTCAGCGGTTTGCAGACCGTTTCTGTGCAGAATCCCAAAACCGGTATTTCCAGCCCAATGCCGGCATACGTACTAAACAGCAGGAAACTTCGTCTAAAACTCAGGAGAAAAGTTTCCTTCAAACTGCTCTGCTGTGCGTTCATTCACCTACGAGAGTTGAATCTATGTTGAGATTCAGCGAGTCAGAAACACGTTTCTTCTAGGAGCTGCGTTGGGATATTCCCGAGTGAATGTGACCACAGGCTGTACAGAGAAATATCTGCTTCTAAAACCAAAACGGAGCTATCAAACTGAATTTTTGTCAATGTGTGCATTCAACTGACAGAGTTAAACTCACGTGTGGATTCAGCGGTGTGCAAACCCTTTCTGTGCAGAATCCCAAAACCGTTATTTCCAGCCCAATGCCGGCATACATACTAAACAGCAGGAAACTTCGTCTAAAACTCAGGAGAAACGTTTCCTTGAAACTGCTCTGCTGTGCGTTCGTTCACCTAAGAGAGTTGAATCTATGTTGAGATTCAGCGAGTCAGAAACACGTGTCTTCTAGGAGCTGCGTTGGGATATTCACTAGTGAATGGGACCATAGGCTGTACAGAGAAATATCTGCTCCTAAAACCAAAAGGGTGCTATCTAACTGAATGGTTGTCAATGTGTGCATTCATCTGACAGAGTTAAACTCACGTTTGGATTCAGCGGTTTGCAAAGCCTTTCGGTGCAGAATCCCAAAACCGGTATTTCCAGCCCAATGCTGGCATCCGTACTAAACAGCAGGAAGTTTCGTCTAAAACTCAGGAGAAACGTTTCCTTGAAACTGCTCTGCTGTGCGTTCGTTCACCTAAGAGAGTTGAATCTATGTTGAGATTCAGCGAGTCAGAAACACGTTTCTTCTAGGAGCTGCGTTGGGATATTCCCGAGTGAATGGGACCATAGGCTGTACAGAGAAATATCTGCTCCTAAAACCAAAAGGGTGCTATCTAACTGAATGGTTGTCAATGTGTGCATTCAACAGACAGAGTGAAACTCACGTTTGGATTCAGCGGTTTACAAACCCTTTTTGTGCAGAATCCCAAAACCGGTAATTCCAGCTCACTGCCGGCATACGTACTAAACAGCAGGAAACTTCGTCTAAAACTCAGGAGAAACGCTTCTTTGAAACTGCTCTGCTGTGCGTTCGTTCACCTAAGAGAGTTGAATCTATGTTGAGATTCAGCGAGTCAGAAACACGTTTCTTCTAGGAGCTGCGTTGGGATATTCCCGAGTGAAAGGGGCCATAGGCTGTACAGAGAAATATCTGCTTCTAAAACCAAAAGGGTGCTATCAAACTGAATGGTTGTCAATGTGTGCATTGAACTGACAGAGTTAAACTCACGTGAGGATTCAGCGGTTTGCAAACGCTTTCTGTGCAGAATCCCAAAACCGGTATTTCCAGCCCAATGCCGGCATCCGTACTAAACAGCAGGAAACTTCGTCTAAAACTCAGGAGAAACGTTTCCATGAAACTGCTCTGCTGTGCGTTCGTTCACCTAAGAGAGTTGAATCTATGTTGAGATTCAGCGAGTCAGAAACACGTTTCTTCTAGGAGCTGCGTTGGGATATTCCCGAGTGAATGGGACCATAGGCTGTACAGAGAAATATCTGCTTCTAAAACCAAAACGGAGCTATCTAACTGGATGGTTGTCAATGTGTGCATTCAACTGACAGAGTTAAACTCACGTGTGGATTCAGCGGTTTGCAAACCCTTTCTGTGCAGAATCCGAAAACCGGTATTTCAAGCCCAATGCCGGCATCCGTACTAAACAGCAGGAAATTTCGTCTAAAACTCAGGAGAAACGTTTCCTTGAAACTGCTCTGCTGTACGTTCGTTCACCTAAGAGAGGTGAATCTATGTTGAGGTTCAGCGAGTCAGAAACACTTTTCTTCTAGGAGCTGCGTTGGGATATTCCCGAGTGAATGGGACCATAGGCTGTACAGAGAAATATCTGCTCCTAAAACCAAAAGGGTGCTATCTAACTGAATGGTTGTCAATGTGTGCATTCAACTGACAGAGTTAAACTCACGTGTGGATTCAGCGGTTTGCAAACCCTTTCTGTGCAGAATCCCAAAACCGGTATTTCCAGCCCAATGCCGGCATCCGTCCTAAACAGCAGGAAACTTCGTCTAAAACTCAGGAGAAACGTTTCCTTGAAACTGCTCTGCTGTGCGTTCGTTCACCTAAGAGAGTTGAATCTATGTTGAGATTCAGCGAGTCAGAAACACGTTTCTTCTAGGAGCTGCGTTGGGATATTCCCGAGTGAATGGGACCATAGGCTGTACAGAGAAATATCCGCTTCTAAAACCAAAACGGAGCTTTCTAACTGAATGGTTGTCAATGTGTGCATTCAACTGACAGAGTTAAACTCACGTGTGGTTTCAGCGGTTTGCAGACCGTTTCTGTGCAGAATCCCAAAACCGGTATTTCCAGCCCAATGCCGGCATACGTACTAAACAGCAGGAAACTTCGTCTAAAACTCAGGAGAAAAGTTTCCTTGAAACTGCTCTGCTGTGCGTTCATTCACCTACGAGAGTTGAATCTATGTTGAGATTCAGCGAGTCAGAAACACGTTTCTTCTAGGAGCTGCGTTGGGATATTCCCGAGTGAATGTGACCACAGGCTGTACAGAGAAATATCTGCTTCTAAAACCAAAACGGAGCTATCAAACTGAATTTTTGTCAATGTGTGCATTCAACTGACAGAGTTAAACTCACGTGTGGATTCAGCGGTGTGCAAACCCTTTCTGTGCAGAATCCCAAAACCGTTATTTCCAGCCCAATGCCGGCATACGTACTAAACAGCAGGAAACTTCGTCTAAAACTCAGGAGAAACGTTTCCTTGAAACTGCTCTGCTGTGCGTTCGTTCACCTAAGAGAGTTGAATCTATGTTGAGATTCAGCGAGTCAGAAACACGTGTCTTCTCGGAGCTGCGTTGGGATATTCGCGAGTGAATGGGACCATAGGCTGTACAGAGAAATATCTGCTACTAAAACCGAAAGGGTGCTATCTAACTGAATGGTTGTCAATGTGTGCATTCAACTGACAGAGTTAAACTCACATTTGGATTCAGCGGTTTGCAAAGCCTTTCGGTGCAGAATCCCAAAACCGGTATTTCCAGCCCAATGCTGTCATCCGAACTAAACAGCAGGAAATTTCGTCTAAAACTCAGGAGAAACGTTTCCTTGAAACTGCTCTGCTGTGCGTTCGTTCACCTAAGAGAGTTGAATCTATGTTGAGATTCAGCGAGTCAGAAACACGTTTCTTCTAGGAGCTGCGTTGGGATATTCCCGAGTGAATGGGACCATAGGCTGTACAGAGAAATATCTGCTCCTAAAACCAAAAGGGTGCTATCTAACTGAATGGTTGTCAATGTGTGCATTCAACTGACAGAGTTAAACTCACGTTTGGATTCAGCGGTTTACAAACCCTTTTTGTGCAGAATCCCAAAACCGGTAATTCCAGCTCACTGCCGGCATACGTACTAAACAGCAGGAAACTTCGTCTAAAACTCAGGAGAAACGCTTCTTTGAAACTGCTCTGCTGTGCGTTCGTTCACCTAAGAGAGTTGAATCTATGTTGAGATTCAGCGAGTCAGAAACACGTTTCTTCTCGGAGCTGCGTTGGGATATTCCCGAGTGAATGGGACCATAGGCTGTACAGAGAAATATCTGCTTCTAAAACCAAAAGGGTGCTATCAAACTGAATGGTTGTCAATGTGTGCATTCAACTGACAGAGTTAAACTCACGTGAGGATTCAGCGGTTTGCAAACGCTTTCTGTGCAGAATCCCAAAACCGGTATTTCCAGCCCAATGCCGGCATCCGTACTAAACAGCAGGAAACTTCGTCTAAAACTCAGGAGAAACGTTTCCATGAAACTGCTCTGCTGTGCGTTCGTTCACCTAAGAGAGTTGAATCTATGTTGAGATTCAGCGAGTCAGAAACACGTTTCTTCTAGGAGCTGCGTTGGGATATTCCCGAGTGAATGGGACCATAGGCTGTACAGAGAAATATCTGCTTCTAAAACCAAAACGGAGCTATCTAACTGGATGGTTGTCAATGTGTGCATTCAACTGACAGAGTTAAACTCACGTGTGGATTCAGCGGTTTGCAAACCCTTTCTATGCAGAATCCGAAAACCGTTATTTCCAGCCCAATGCCGGCATACGTACTAAACAGCAGGAAACTTCGTCTAAAACTCAGGAGAAAAGTTTCCTTGAAACTGCTCTGCTCTGCGTTCATTCACCTACGAGAGTTGAATCTATGTTGAGATTCAGAGAGTCAGAAACACGTTTCTTCTAGGAGCTGCGTTGGGATATTCCCGAGTGAATGTGACCATAGGCTGTACAGAGAAATATCTGCTTCTAAAACCAAAACGGAGCTATCAAACTGAATTTTTGTCAATGTGTGCATTCAACTGACAGAGTTAAACTCACGTGTGGTTTCAGCGGTTTGCAGACCGTTTCTGTGCAGAATCCCAAAACCGGTATTTCCAGCCCAATGCCGGCATACGTACTAAACAGCAGGAAACTTCGTCTAAAACTCAGGAGAAAAGTTTCCTTGAAACTGCTCTGCTGTGCGTTCATTCACCTACGAGAGTTGAATCTATGTTGAGATTCAGCGAGTCAGAAACACGTTTCTTCTAGGAGCTGCGTTGGGATATTCCCGAGTGAATGTGACCACAGGCTGTACAGAGAAATATCTGCTTCTAAAACCAAAACGGAGCTATCAAACTGAATTTTTGTCAATGTGTGCATTCAACTGACAGAGTTAAACTCACGTGTGGATTCAGCGGTGTGCAAACCCTTTCTGTGCAGAATCCCAAAACCGTTATTTCCAGCCCAATGCCGGCATACGTACTAAACAGCAGGAAACTTCGTCTAAAACTCAGGAGAAACGTTTCCTTGAAACTGCTCTGCTGTGCGTTCGTTCACCTAAGAGAGTTGAATCTATGTTGAGATTCAGCGAGTCAGAAACACGTGTCTTCTCGGAGCTGCGTTGGGATATTCGCGAGTGAATGGGACCATAGGCTGTACGGAGAAATATCTGCTACTAAAACCAAAAGGGTGCTATCTAACTGAATGGTTGTCAATGTGTGCATTCAACTGACAGAGTTAAACTCACATTTGGATTCAGCGGTTTGCAAAGCCTTTCGGTGCAGAATCCCAAAACCGGTATTTCCAGCCCAATGCTGTCATCCGAACTAAACAGCAGGAAATTTCGTCTAAAACTCAGGAGAAACGTTTCCTTGAAACTGCTCTGCTGTGCGTTCGTTCACCTAAGAGAGTTGAATCTATGTTGAGATTCAGCGAGTCAGAAACACGTTTCTTCTAGGAGCTGCGTTGGGATATTCCCGAGTGAATGGGACCATAGGCTGTACAGAGAAATATCTGCTCCTAAAACCAAAAGGGTGCTATCTAACTGAATGGTTGTCAATGTGTGCATTCAACTGACAGAGTTAAACTCACGTTTGGATTCAGCGGTTTACAAACCCTTTTTGTGCAGAATCCCAAAACCGGTAATTCCAGCTCACTGCCGGCATACGTACTAAACAGCAGGAAACTTCGTCTAAAACTCAGGAGAAACGCTTCTTTGAAACTGCTCTGCTGTGCGTTCGTTCACCTAAGAGAGTTGAATCTATGTTGAGATTCAGCGAGTCAGAAACACGTTTCTTCTCGGAGCTGCGTTGGGATATTCCCGAGTGAATGGGACCATAGGCTGTACAGAGAAATATCTGCTTCTAAAACCAAAAGGGTGCTATCAAACTGAATGGTTGTCAATGTGTGCATTCAACTGACAGAGTTAAACTCACGTGAGGATTCATCGGTTTGCAAACGCTTTCTGTGCAGAATCCCAAAACCGGTATTTCCAGCCCAATGCCGGCATCCGTACTAAACAGCAGGAAACTTCGTCTAAAACTCAGGAGAAACGTTTCCATGAAACTGCTCTGCTGTGCGTTCGTTCACCTAAGAGAGTTGAATCTATGTTGAGATTCAGCGAGTCAGAAACACGTTTCTTCTAGGAGCTGCGTTGGGATATTCCCGAGTGAATGGGACCATAGGCTGTACAGAGAAATATCTGCTTCTAAAACCAAAACGGAGCTATCTAACTGGATGGTTGTCAATGTGTGCATTCAACTGACAGAGTTAAACTCACGTGTGGATTCAGCGGTTTGCAAACCCTTTCTGTGCAGAATCCCAAAACCGTTATTTCCAGCCCAATGCCGGCATACGTACTAAACAGCAGGAAACTTCGTCTAAAACTCAGGAGAAAAGTTTCCTTGAAACTGCTCTGCTCTGCGTTCATTCACCTACGAGAGTTGAAACTATGTTGAGATTCAGAGAGTCAGAAACACGTTTCTTCTAGGAGCTGCGTTGGGATATTCCCGAGTGAATGTGACCATAGGCTGTACAGAGAAATATCTGCTTCTAAAACCAAAACGGAGCTATCAAACTGAATTTTTGTCAATGTGTGCATTCAACTGACAGAGTTAAACTCACGTGTGGATTCAGTGGTGTGCAAACCCTTTCTGTGCAGAATCCCAAAACCGATATTTCCAGCCCAATGCCGGCATACGTACTAAACAGCAGGAAACTTCGTCTAAAACTCAGGAGAAACGTTTCCTTGAAACTGCTCTGCTGTGCGTTCGTTCACCTAAGAGAGTTGAATCTATGTTGAGATTCAGCGAGTCAGAAACACGTGTCTTCTAGGAGCTGCGTTGGGATATTCGCGAGTGAATGGGACCATAGGCTGTACAGAGAAATATCTGCTCCTAAAACCAAAAGGGTGCTATCTAACTGAATGGTTGTCAATGTGTGCATTCAACTGACAGAGTTAAACTCACGTTTGGATTCAGCGGTTTGCAAAGCCTTTCGGTGCAGAATCCCAAAACCGGTATTTCCAGCCCAATGCTGGCATCCGTACTAAACAGCAGGAAATTTCGTCTAAAACTCAGGAGAAACGTTTCCTTGAAACTGCTCTGCTGTGCGTTCGTTCACCTAAGAGAGTTGAATCTATGTTGAGATTCAGCGAGTCCGAAACACGTTTCTTCTAGGAACTGCGTTGGGATATTCCCGAGTGAATGGGACCATAGGCTGTACAGAGAAATATCTGCTCCTAAAACCAAAAGGGTGCTATCTAACTGAATGGTTGTCAATGTGTGCTTTCAACTGACAGAGTTAAACTCACGTTTGGATTCAGCGGTTTACAAACCCTTTTTGTGCAGAATCCCAAAACCGGTAATTCCAGCTCACTGCCGGCATACGTACTAAACAGCAGGAAACTTCGTCTAAAACTCAGGAGAAACGTTTCCTTGAAACTGCTCTGCTGTGCGTTCGTTCACCTAAGAGAGTTGAATCTATGTTGAGATTCAGCGAGTCAGAAACACGTTTCTTCTAGGAGCTGCGTTGGGATATTCCCGAGTGAATGGGACCATAGGCTGTACAGAGAAATATCTGCTTCTAAAACCAAAAGGGTGCTATCAAACTGAATGGTTGTCAATGTGTGCATTCAACTGACAGAGTTAAACTCACGTGTGGATTCAGCGGTTTGCAAACGCTTTCTGTGCAGAATCCCAAAACCGGTATTTCCAGCCCAATGCCGGCATCCGTACTAAACAGCAGGAAACTTCGTCTAAAACTCAGGAGAAACGTTTCCATGAAACTGCTCTGCTGTGCGTTCGTTCACCTAAGAGAGTTGAATCTATGTTGAGATTCAGCGAGTCAGAAACACGTTTCTTCTAGGAGCTGCGTTGGGATATTCCCGAGTGAATGGGACCATAGGCTGTACAGAGAAATATCTGCTTCTAAAACCAAAACGGAGCTATCTAACTGGATGGTTGTCAATGTGTGCATTCAACTGACAGAGTTAAACTCACGTGTGGATTCAGCGGTTTGCAAACCCTTTCTGTGCAGAATCCGAAAACCGGTATTTCCAGCCCAATGCCGGCATCCGTACTAAACAGCAGGAAATTTCGTCTAAAACTCAGGAGAAACGTTTCCTTGAAACTGCTCTGCTGTACGTTCGTTCACCTAAGAGAGGTGAATCTATGTTGAGGTTCAGCGAGTCAGAAACACGTTTCTTCTAGGACCTGCGTTGGGATATTCCCGAGTGAATGGGACCATAGGCTGTACAGAGAAATATCTGCTCCTAAAACCAAAAGGGTGCTATCTAACTGAATGGTTGTCAATGTGTGCATTCAACTGACAGAGTTAAACTCACGTGTGGATTCAGCGGTTTGCAAACCCTTTCTGTGCAGAATCCCAAAACCGGTATTTCCAGCCCAATGCCGGCATCCGTCCTAAACAGCAGGAAACTTCGTCTAAAACTCAGTAGAAACGTTTCCTTGAAACTGCTCTGCTGTGCGTTCGTTCACCTAAGAGAGTTGAATCTATGTTGAGATTCAGCGAGTCAGAAACACGTTTCTTCTAGGAGCTGCGTTGGGATATTCCCGAGTGAATGGGACCATAGCCTGTACAGAGAAATATCCGCTTCTAAAACCAAAACGGAGCTTTCTAACTGAATGGCTGTCAATGTGTGCATTCAACTGACAGAGTTAAACTCACGTGTGCTTTCAGCGGTTTGCAGACCGTTTCTGTGCAGAATCCCAAAACCGGTATTTCCAGCCCAATGCCGGCATACGTACTAAACAGCAGGAAACTTCGTCTAAAACTCAGGAGAAACGTTTCCTTGAAACTGCTCTGCTGTGCGTTCGTTCACCTAAGAGAGTTGAATCTATGTTGAGATTCAGCGAGTCAGAAACACGTGTCTTCTAGGAGCTGCGTTGGGATATTCGCGAGTGAATGGGACCATAGGCTGTACAGAGAAATATCTGCTCCTAAAACCAAAAGGGTGCTATCTAACTGAATGGTTGTCAATGTGTGCATTCAACTGACAGAGTTAAACTCACGTTTGGATTCAGCGGTTTGCAAAACCTTTCGGTGCAGAATCCCAAAACCGGTATTTCCTGCCCAATGCTGGCATCCGTACTAAACATCAGGAAATTTCTTCTAAAACTCAGGAGAAACGTTTCCTTGAAACTGCTCTGCTGTGCGTTCGTTCACCTAAGAGAGTTGAATCTATGTTGAGATTCAGCGAGTCCGAAACACGTTTCTTCTAGGAGCTGCGTTGGGATATTCCCGAGTGAATGGGACCATAGGCTGTACAGAGAAATATCTGCTCCTAAAACCAAAAGGGTGCTATCTAACTGAATGGTTGTCAATGTTTGCTTTCAACTGACAGAGTTAAACTCACGTTTGGATTCAGCGGTTTACAAACCCTTTTTGTGCAGAATCCCAAAACCGGTAATGCCAGCTCAATGCCGGCATACGTACTAAACAGCAGGAAACTTCGTCTAAAACTCAGGAGAAACGTTTCCTTGAAACTGCTCTGCTGTGCGTTCGTTCACCTAAGAGAGTTGAATCTATGTTGAGATTCAGCGAGTCAGAAACACGTTTCTTCTAGGAGCTGCGTTGGGATATTCCCGAGTGAATGGGACCATGGGCTGTACAGAGAAATATCTGCTTCTAAAACCAAAAGGGTGCTATCAAACTGAATGGTTGTCAATGTGTGCATTCAACTGACAGAGTTAAACTCACGTGTGGATTCAGCGGTTTGCAAACGCTTTCTGTGCAGAATCCCAAAACCAGTATTTCCAGCCCAATGCCGGCATCCGTACTAAACAGCAGGAAACTTCGTCTAAAACTCAATAGAAAAGTTTCCTTGAAACTGCTCTGCTGTGCATTCGTTCACCTAAGAGAGTTGAATCTATGTTGAGATTCAGCGAGTCCGAAACACGTTTCTTCTAGGAGCTGCGTTGGGATATTCCCGAGTGAATGGGACCATAGGCTGTACAGAGAAATATCTGCTTCTAAAACCAAAACGGAGCTATCAAACTGAATTTTTGTCAATGTGTGCATTCAACTGACAGAGTTAAACTCACGTGTGGATTCAGCGGTGTGCAAACCCTTTCTGTGCAGAATCCCAAAACCGTTATTTCCAGCCCAATGCCGGCATACGTACTAAACAGCAGGAAACTTCGTCTAAAACTCAGGAGAAACGTTTCCTTGAAACTGCTCTGCTGTGCGTTCGTTCACCTAAGAGAGTTGAATCTATGTTGAGATTCAGCGAGTCAGAAACACGTGTCTTCTAGGAGCTGCGTTGGGATATTCGCGAGTGAATGGGACCATAGGCTGTACAGAGAAATATCTGCTCCTAAAACCAAAAGGGTGCTATCTAACTGAATGGTTGTCAATGTGTGCATTCAACTGACAGAGTTAAACTCACGTTTGGATTCAGCGGTTTGCAAAGCCTTTCGGTGCAGAATCCCAAAACCGGTATTTCCTGCCCAATGCTGGCATCCGTACTAAACATCAGGAAATTTCTTCTAAAACTCAGGAGAAACGTTTCCTTGAAACTGCTCTGCTGTGCGTTCGTTCACCTAAGAGAGTTGAATCTATGTTGAGATTCAGCGAGTCCGAAACACGTTTCTTCTAGGAGCTGCGTTGGGATATTCCCGAGTGAATGGGACCATAGGCTGTACAGAGAAATATCTGCTCCTAAAACCAAAAGGGTGCTATCTAACTGAATGGTTGTCAATGTGTGCTTTCAACTGACAGAGTTAAACTCACGTTTGGATTCAGCGGTTTACAAACCCTTTTTGTGCAGAATCCCAAAACCGGTAATGCCAGCTCAATGCCGGCATACGTACTAAACAGCAGGAAACTTCGTCTAAAACTCAGGAGAAACGTTTCCTTGAAACTGCTCTGCTGTGCGTTCGTTCACCTAAGAGAGTTGAATCTATGTTGAGATTCAGCGAGTCAGAAACACGTTTCTTCTAGGAGCTGCGTTGGGATATTCCCGAGTGAATGGGACCATAGGCTGTACAGAGAAATATCTGCTTCTAAAACCAAAAGGGTGCTATCAAACTGAATGGTTGTCAATGTGTGCATTCAACTGACAGAGTTAAACTCACGTGTGGATTCAGCGGTTTGCAAACGCTTTCTGTGCAGAATCCCAAAACCGGTATTTCCAGCCCAATGCCGGCATCCGTACTAAACAGCAGGAAACTTCGTCTAAAACTCAGGAGAAACGTTTCCATGAAACTGCTCTGCTGTGCGTTCGTTCACCTAAGAGAGTTGAATCTATGTTGAGATTCAGCGAGTCAGAAACACGTTTCTTCTAGGAGCTGCGTTGGGATATTCCCGAGTGAATGGGACCATAGGCTGTACAGAGAAATATCTGCTTCTAAAACCAAAACGGAGCTATCTAACTGGATGGTTGTCAATGTGTGCATTCAACTGACAGAGTTAAACTCACGTGTGGATTCAGCGGTTTGCAAACCCTTTCTTTGCAGAATGCCAAAACCAGTATTTCCAGCCCAATGCCGGCATCCGTACTAAACAGCAGGAAACTTCGTCTAAAACTCAATAGAAAAGTTTCCTTGAAACTGCTCTGCTGTGCATTCGTTCACCTAAGAGAGTTGAATCTATGTTGAGATTCAGCGAGTCAGAAACACGTTTCTTCTAGGAGCTGCGTTGGGATATTCCCGAGTGAATGGGACCATAGGCTGTACAGAGAAATATCTGCTCCTAAAACCAAAAGGGTGCTATCTAACTGAATGGTTGTCAATGTGTGCATTCAACTGACAGAGTTAAACTCACGTGTGGATTCAGCGGTGTGCAAACCCTTTCTGTGCAGAATCCCAAAACCGTTATTTCCAGCCCAATGCCGGCATAGGTACTAAACAGCAGGAAACTTCGTCTAAAACTCAGGAGAAACGTTTCCTTGAAACTGCTCTGCTGTGCGTTCGTTCACCTAAGAGAGTTGAATCTATGTTGAGATTCAGCGAGTCAGAAACACGTGTCTTCTAGGAGCTGCGTTGGGATATTCGCGAGTGAATGGGACCATAGGCTGTACAGAGAAATATCTGCTCCTAAAACCAAAAGGGTGCTATCTAACTGAATGGTTGTCAATGTGTGCATTCAACTGACAGAGTTAAACTCACATTTGGATTCAGCGGTTTGCAAAGCCTTTCGGTGCAGAATCCCAAAACCGGTATTTCCAGCCCAATGCTGGCATCCGTACTAAACAGCAGGAAATTTCGTCTAAAACTCAGGAGAAACGTTTCCTTGAAACTGCTCTGCTGTGCGTTCGTTCACCTAAGAGAGTTGAATCTATGTTGAGATTCAGCGAGTCAGAAACACGTTTCTTCTAGGAGCTGCGTTGGGATATTCCCGAGTGAATGGGACCATAGGCTGTACAGAGAAATATCTGCTCCTAAAACCAAAAGGGTGCTATCTAACTGAATGGTTGTCAATGTGTGCATTCAACTGACAGAGTTAAACTCACGTTTGGATTCAGCGGTTTACAAACCCTTTTTGTGCAGAATCCCAAAACCGGTAATTCCAGCTCACTGCCGGCATACGTACTAAACAGCAGGAAACTTCGTCTAAAACTCAGGAGAAACGTTTCCTTGAAACTGCTCTGCTGTGCGTTCGTTCACCTAAGAGAGTTGAATCTATGTTGAGATTCAGCGAGTCAGAAACACCTGTCTTCTAGGAGCTGCGTTGGGATATTCCCGAGTGAATGGGACCATAGGCTGTACAGAGAAATATCTGCTTCTAAAACCAAAAGGGTGCTATCAAACTGAAAGGTTGTCAATGTGTGCATTCAACTGACAGAGTTAAACGCACGTGAGGATTCAGCGGTTTGCAAACGCTTTCTGTGCAGAATCCCAAAACCGGTATTTCCAGCCCAATGCCGGCATACGTACTAAACAGCAGGAAACTTCGTCTAAAACTCAGGAGAAACGTTTCCATGAAACTGCTCTGCTGTGCGTTCGTTCACCTAAGAGAGTTGAATCTATGTTGAGATTCAGCGAGTCAGAAACACGTTTCTTCTAGGAGCTGCGTTGGGATATTCCCGAGTGAATGGGACCATAGGCTGTACAGAGAAATATCTGCTTCTAAAACCAAAACGGAGCTATCTAACTGGATGGTTGTCAATGTGTGCATTCAACTGACAGAGTTAAACTCACGAGTGGATTCAGCGGTTTGCAAACCCTTTCTGTGCAGAATCCCAAAACCGGTATTTCCAGCCCAATGCCGGCATCCGTACTAAACAGCAGGAAATTTCGTCTAAAGCTCAGGAGAAACGTTTCCTTGAAACTGCTCTGCTGTACGTTCGTTCACCTAAGAGAGGTGAATCTATGTTGAGTTTCAGCGAGTCAGAAACACGTTTCTTCTAGGAGCTGCGTTGGGATATTCCCGAGTGAATGGGACCATAGGCTGTACAGAGAAATATCTGCTCCTAAAACCAAAAGGGTGCTTTCTAACTGAATGGTTGTCAATGTGTGCATTCAACTGACAGAGTTAAACTCACGTGTGGATTCAGCGGTTTGCAAACCCTTTCTGTGCAGAATCCCAAAACCGGTATTTCCAGCCCAATGCCGGCATCCGTCCTAAACAGCAGGAAACTTCGTCTAAAACTCAGGAGAAACGTTTCCTTGAAACTGCTCTGCTGTGCGTTCGTTCACCTAAGAGAGTTGAATCTATGTTGAGATTCAGCGAGTCAGAAAAACGTTTCTTCTAGGAGCTGCGTTGGGATATTCCCGAGTGAATGGGACCATAGGCTGTACAGAGAAATATGTGCTTCTAAAACCAAAACGGAGCTATCAAACTGAATTTTTGTCAATGTGTGCATTCAACTGACAGAGTTAAACTCACGTGTGGATTCAGCGGTGTGCAAACCCTTTCTGTGCAGAATCCCAAAACCGTTATTCCAGCCCAATGCCGACATACGTACTAAACAGCAGGAAACTTCGTCTAAAACTCAGGAGAAACGTTTCCTTGAAACTGCTCTGCTGTGCGTTCGTTCACCTAAGAGAGTTGAATCTATGTTGAGATTCAGCGAGTCAGAAACACGTTTCTTCTAGGAGCTGCGTTGGGATATTCGCGAGTGAATGGGACCATAGGCTGTACAGAGAAATATCTGCTCCTAAAACCAAAAGGGTGCTATCTAACTGAATGGTTGTCAATGTGTGCATTCAACTGACAGAGTTAAACTCACATTTGGATTCAGCGGTTTGCAAAGCCTTTCGGTGCAGAATCCCAAAACCGGTATTTCCAGCCCAATGCTGGCATCCGTACTAAACAGCAGGAAATTTCGTCTAAAACTCAGGAGAAACGTTTCCTTGAAACTGCTCTGCTGTGCGTTCGTTCACCTAAGAGAGTTGAATCTATGTTGAGATTCAGCGAGTCAGAAACACGTTTCTTCTAGGAGCTGCGTTGGGATATTCCCGAGTGAATGGGACCATAGGCTGTACAGAGAAATATCTGCTCCTAAAACCAAAAGGGTGCTATCTAACTGAATGGTTGTCAATGTGTGCATTCAACTGACAGAGTTAAACTCACGTTTGGATTCAGCGGTTTACAAACCCTTTTTGTGCAGAATCCCAAAACCGGTAATTCCAGCTCACTGCCGGCATACGTACTAAACAGCAGGAAACTTCGTCTAAAACTCAGGAGAAACGTTTCCTTGAAACTGCTCTGCTGTGCGTTCGTTCACCTAAGAGAGTTGAATCTATGTTGAGATTCAGCGAGTCAGAAACACCTGTCTTCTAGGAGCTGCGTTGGGATATTCCCGAGTGAATGGGACCATAGGCTGTACAGAGAAATATCTGCTTCTAAAACCAAAAGGGTGCTATCAAACTGAAAGGTTGTCAATGTGTGCATTCAACTGACAGAGTTAAACGCACGTGAGGATTCAGCGGTTTGCAAACGCTTTCTGTGCAGAATCCCAAAACCGGTATTTCCAGCCCAATGCCGGCATACGTACTAAACAGCAGGAAACTTCGTCTAAAACTCAGGAGAAACGTTTCCTTGAAACTGCTCTGCTGTGCGTTCGTTCACCTAAGAGAGTTGAATCTATGTTGAGATTCAGCGAGTCAGAAACACGTTTCTTCTAGGAGCTGCGTTGGGATATTCCCGAGTGAATGGGACCATAGGCTGTACAGAGAAATATCTGCTTCTAAAACCAAAACGGAGCTATCTAACTGGATGGTTGTCAATGTGTGCATTCAACTGACAGAGTTAAACTCACGAGTGGATTCAGCGGTTTGCAAACCCTTTCTGTGCAGAATCCCAAAACCGGTATTTCCAGCCCAATGCCGGCATCCGTACTAAACAGCAGGAAATTTCGTCTAAAGCTCAGGAGAAACGTTTCCTTGAAACTGCTCTGCTGTACGTTCGTTCACCTAAGAGAGGTGAATCTATGTTGAGTTTCAGCGAGTCAGAAACACGTTTCTTCTAGGAGCTGCGTTGGGATATTCCCGAGTGAATGGGACCATAGGCTGTACAGAGAAATATCTGCTCCTAAAACCAAAAGGGTGCTTTCTAACTGAATGGTTGTCAATGTGTGCATTCAACTGACAGAGTTAAACTCACGTGTGGATTCAGCGGTTTGCAAACCCTTTCTGTGCAGAATCCCAAAACCGGTATTTCCAGCCCAATGCCGGCATCCGTCCTAAACAGCAGGAAACTTCGTCTAAAACTCAGGAGAAACGTTTCCTTGAAACTGCTCTGCTGTGCGTTCGTTCACCTAAGAGAGTTGAATCTATGTTGAGATTCAGCGAGTCAGAAACACGTTTCTTCTAGGAGCTGCGTTGGGATATTCCCGAGTGAATGGGACCATAGGCTGTACAGAGAAATATGTGCTTCTAAAACCAAAACGGAGCTATCAAACTGAATTTTTGTCAATGTGTGCATTCAACTGACAGAGTTAAACTCACGTGTGGATTCAGCGGTGTGCAAACCCTTTCTGTGCAGAATCCCAAAACCGTTATTCCAGCCCAATGCCGACATACGTACTAAACAGCAGGAAACTTCGTCTAAAACTCAGGAGAAACGTTTCCTTGAAACTGCTCTGCTGTGCGTTCGTTCACCTAAGAGAGTTGAATCTATGTTGAGATTCAGCGAGTCAGAAACACGTTTCTTCTAGGAGCTGCGTTGGGATATTCGCGAGTGAATGGGACCATAGGCTGTACAGAGAAATATCTGCTCCTAAAACCAAAAGGGTGCTATCAAACTGAATGGTTGTCAATGTGTGCATTCAACTGACAGAGTTAAACTCACATTTGGATTCAGCGGTTTGCAAAACCTTTCGGTGCAGAATCCCAAAACCGGTATTTCCAGCCCAATGCTGGCATCCGTACTAAACAGCAGGAAATTTCGTCTAAAACTCAGGAGAAACGTTTCCTTGAAACTGCTCTGCTGTGCGTTCGTTCACCTAAGAGAGTTGAATCTATGTTGAGATTCAGCGAGTCAGAAACACGTTTCTTCTAGGAGCTGCGTTGGGATATTCCCGAGTGAATGGGACCATAGGCTGTACAGAGAAATATCTGCTCCTAAAACCAAAAGGGTGCTATCTAACTGAATGGTTGTCAATGTGTGCATTCAACTGACAGAGTTAAACTCACGTTTGGATTCAGCGGTTTACAAACCCTTTTTGTGCAGAATCCCAAAACCGGTAATTCCAGCTCACTGCCGGAATACGTACTAAACAGGAGGAAACTTCGTCTAAAACTCAGGAGAAACGTTTCCTTGAAACTGCTCTGCTGTGCGTTCGTTCACCTAAGAGAGTGGAATCTATGTTGAGATTCAGCGAGTCAGAAACACGTTTCTTCTAGGAGCTGCGTTGGGATATTCCCGAGTGAATGGGACCATAGGCTGTACAGAGAAATATCTGCTTCTAAAACCAAAAGGGTGCTATCAAACTGAATGGTTGTCAATGTGTGCATTCAACTGACAGAGTTAAACTCACGTGAGGATTCAGCGGTTTGCAAACGCTTTCTGTGCAGAATCCCAAAACCGGTATTTCCAGCCCAATCCCGGCATCCGTACTAAACAGCAGGAAACTTCGTCTAAAACTCAGGAGAAACGTTTCCATGAAACTGCTCTGCTGTGCGTTCGTTCACCTAAGAGAGTTGAATCTATGTTGAGATTCAGCGAGTCAGAAACACGTTTCTTCTAGGAGCTGCGTTGGGATATTCAGGAGTGAATGGGACCATAGGCTGTACAGAGAAATATCTGCTTCTAAAACCAAAACGGAGCTATCTAACTGGATGGCTGTCAATGTGTGCATTCAACTGACAGAGTTAAACTCACGTGTGGATTCAGCGGTTTGCAAACCCTTTCTGTGCAGAATCCCAAAACCGGTATTTCCAGCCCAATGCCGGCATCCGTACTAAACAGCAGGAAATTTCGTCTAAAACTCAGGAGAAACGTTTCCTTGAAACTGCTCTGCTGTACGTTCGTTCACCTAAGAGAGGTGAATCTATGTTGAGGTTCAGCGAGTCAGAAACACGTTTCTTCTAGGAGCTGCGTTGGGATATTCCCGAGTGAATGGGACCATAGGCTGTACAGAGAAATATCTGCTCCTAAAACCAAAAGGGTGCTATCTAACTGAATGGTTGTCAATGTGTGCATTCAACTGACAGAGTTAAACTCACGTGTGGATTCAGCGGTTTGCAAACCCTTTCTGTGCAGAATCCCAAAACCGGTATTTCCAGCCCAATGCCGGCATCCGTCCTAAACAGCAGGAAACTTCGTCTAAAACTCAGGAGAAACGTTTCCTTGAAACTGCTCTGCTGTGCGTTCGTTCACCTAAGAGAGTTGAATCTATGTTGAGATTCAGCGAGTCAGAAACACGTTTCTTCTAGGAGCTGCGTTGGGATATTCCCGAGTGAATGTGACCATAGGCTGTACAGAGAAATATCTGCTTCTAAAACCAAAACGGAGCTATCAAACTGAATTTTTGTCAATGTGTGCATTCAACTGACAGAGTTAAACTCACTTGTGGATTCAGCGGTTTGCAAACCCTTTCTGTGCAGAATCCCAAAACCGTTATTTCCAGCCCAATGCCGGCATAGGTACTAAACAGCAGGAAACTTCGTCTAAAACTCAGGAGAAACGTTTCCTTGAAACTGCTCTGCTGTGCGTTCGTTCACCTAAGAGAGTTGAATCTATGTTGAGATTCAGCGAGTCAGAAACACGTGTCTTCTAGGAGCTGCGTTGGGATATTCGCGAGTGAATGGGACCATAGGCTGTACAGAGAAATATCTGCTCCTAAAACCAAAAGGGTGCTATCTAACTGAATGGTTGTCAATGTGTGCATTCAACTGACAGAGTTAAACTCACATTTGGATTCAGCGGTTTGCAAAGCCTTTCGGTGCAGAATCCCAAAACCGGTATTTCCAGCCCAATGCTGGCATCCGTACTAAACAGCAGGAAATTTCGTCTAAAACTCAGGAGAAACGTTTCCTTGAAACTGCTCTGCTGTGCGTTCGTTCACCTAAGAGAGTTGAATCTATGTTGAGATTCAGCGAGTCAGAAACACGTTTCTTCTAGGAGCTGCGTTGGGATATTCCCGAGTGAATGGGACCATAGGCTGTACAGAGAAATATCTGCTCCTAAAACCAAAAGGGTGCTATCTAACTGAATGGTTGTCAATGTGTGCATTCAACTGACAGAGTTAAACTCACGTTTGGATTCAGCGGTTTACAAACCCTTTTTGTGCAGAATCCCAAAACCGGTAATTCCAGCTCACTGCCGGCATACGTACTAAACAGCAGGAAACTTCGTCTAAAACTCAGGAGAAACGTTTCCTTGAAACTGCTCTGCTGTGCGTTCGTTCACCTAAGAGAGTTGAATCTATGTTGAGATTCAGCGAGTGAGAAACACGTTTCTTCTAGGAGCTGCGTTGGGATATTCCCGAGTGAATGGGACCATAGGCTGTACAGAGAAATATCTGCTTCTAAAACCAAAAGGGTGCTATCAAACTGAAAGGTTGTCAATGTGTGCATTCAACTGACAGAGTTAAACGCACGTGAGGATTCAGCGGTTTGCAAACGCTTTCTGTGCAGAATCCCAAAACCGGTATTTCCAGCCCAATGCCGGCATACGTACTAAACAGCAGGAAACTTCGTCTAAAACTCAGGAGAAACGTTTCCATGAAACTGCTCTGCTGTGCGTTCGTTCACCTAAGAGAGTTGAATCTATGTTGAGATTCAGCGAGTCAGAAACACGTTTCTTCTAGGAGCTGCGTTGGGATATTCCCGAGTGAATGGGACCATAGGCTGTACAGAGAAATATCTGCTTCTAAAACCAAAACGGAGCTATCTAACTGGATGGTTGTCAATGTGTGCATTCAACTGACAGAGTTAAACTCACGAGTGGATTCAGCGGTTTGCAAACCCTTTCTGTGCAGAATCCCAAAACCGGTATTTCCAGCCCAATGCCGGCATCCGTACTAAACAGCAGGAAATTTCGTCTAAAGCTCAGGAGAAACGTTTCCTTGAAACTGCTCTGCTGTACGTTCGTTCACCTAAGAGAGGTGAATCTATGTTGAGTTTCAGCGAGTCAGAAACACGTTTCTTCTAGGAGCTGCGTTGGGATATTCCCGAGTGAATGGGACCATAGGCTGTACAGAGAAATATCTGCTCCTAAAACCAAAAGGGTGCTTTCTAACTGAATGGTTGTCAATGTGTGCATTCAACTGACAGAGTTAAACTCACGTGTGGATTCAGCGGTTTGCAAACCCTTTCTGTGCAGAATCCCAAAACCGGTATTTCCAGCCCAATGCCGGCATCCGTCCTAAACAGCAGGAAACTTCGTCTAAAACTCAGGAGAAACGTTTCCTTGAAACTGCTCTGCTGTGCGTTCGTTCACCTAAGAGAGTTGAATCTATGTTGAGATTCAGCGAGTCAGAAACACGTTTCTTCTAGGAGCTGCGTTGGGATATTCCCGAGTGAATGGGACCATAGGCTGTACAGAGAAATATGTGCTTCTTAAACCAAAACGGAGCTATCAAACTGAATTTTTCTCAATGTGTGCATTCAACTGACAGAGTTAAACTCACGTGTGGATTCAGCGGTGTGCAAACCCTTTCTGTGCAGAATCCCAAAACCGTTATTCCAGCCCAATGCCGGCATACGTACTAAACAGCAGGAAACTTCGTCTAAAACTCAGGAGAAACGTTTCCTTGAAACTGCTCTGCTGTGCGTTCGTTCACCTAAGAGAGTTGAATCTATGTTGAGATTCAGCGAGTCAGAAACACGTTTCTTCTAGGAGCTGCGTTGGGATATTCGCGAGTGAATGGGACCATAGGCTGTACAGAGAAATATCTGCTCCTAAAACCAAAAGGGTGCTATCTAACTGAATGGTTGTCAATGTGTGCATTCAACTGACAGAGTTAAACTCACATTTGGATTCAGCGGTTTGCAAAGCCTTTCGGTGCAGAATCCCAAAACCGGTATTTCCAGCCCAATGCTGGCATCCGTACTAAACAGCAGGAAATTTCTTCTAAAACTCAGGAGAAACGTTTCCTTGAAACTGCTCTGCTGTGCGTTCGTTCACCTAAGAGAGTTGAATCTATGTTGAGATTCAGCGAGTCAGAAACACGTTTCTTCTAGGAGCTGCGTTGGGATATTCCCGAGTGAATGGGACCATAGGCTGTACAGAGAAATATCTGCTCCTAAAACCAAAAGGGTGCTATCTAACTGAATGGTTGTCAATGTGTGCATTCAACTGACAGAGTTAAACTCACGTTTGGATTCAGCGGTTTACAAACCCTTTTTGTGCAGAATCCCAAAACCGGTAATTCCAGCTCACTGCCGGAATACGTACTAAACAGCAGGAAACTTCGTCTAAAACTCAGGAGAAACGTTTCCTTGAAACTGCTCTGCTGTGCGTTCGTTCACCTAAGAGAGTGGAATCTATGTTGAGATTCAGCGAGTCAGAAACACGTTTCTTCTAGGAGCTGCGTTGGGATATTCCCGAGTGAATGGGACCATAGGCTGTACAGAGAAATATCTGCTTCTAAAACCAAAAGGGTGCTATCAAACTGAATGGTTGTCAATGTGTGCATTCAACTGACAGAGTTAAACTCACGTGAGGATTCAGCGGTTTGCAAACGCTTTCTGTGCAGAATCCCAAAACCGGTATTTCCAGCCCAATCCCGGCATCCGTACTAAACAGCAGGAAACTTCGTCTAAAACTCAGGAGAAACGTTTCCATGAAACTGCTCTGCTGTGCGTTCGTTCACCTAAGAGAGTTGAATCTATGTTGAGATTCAGCGAGTCAGAAACACGTTTCTTCTAGGAGCTGCGTTGGGATATTCAGCAGTGAATGGGACCATAGGCTGTACAGAGAAATATCTGCTTCTAAAACCAAAACGGAGCTATCTAACTGGATGGTTGTCAATGTGTGCATTCAACTGACAGAGTTAAACTCACGTGTGGATTCAGCGGTTTGCAAACCCTTTCTGTGCAGAATCCGAAAACCGGTATTTCCAGCCCAATGCCGGCATCCGTACTAAACAGCAGGAAATTTCGTCTAAAGCTCAGGAGAAACGTTTCCTTGAAACTGCTCTGCTGTACGTTCGTTCACCTAAGAGAGGTGAATCTATGTTGAGGTTCAGCGAGTCAGAAACACGTTTCTTCTAGGAGCTGCGTTGGGATATTCCCGAGTGAATTGGACCATAGGCTGTACAGAGAAATATCTGCTCCTAAAACCAAAAGGGTGCTATCTAACTGAATGGTTGTCAATGTGTGCATTCAACTGACAGAGTTAAACTCACGTGTGGATTCAGCGGTTTGCAAACCCTTTCTGTGCAGAATCCCAAAACCGGTATTTCCAGCCCAATGCCGGCATCCGTCCTAAACAGCAGGAAACTTCGTCTAAAACTCAGGAGAAACGTTTCCTTGAAACTGCTCTGCTGTGCGTTCGTTCACCTAAGAGAGTTGAATCTATGTTGAGATTCAGCGAGTCAGAAACACGTTTCTTCTAGGAGCTGCGTTGGGATATTCCCGAGTGAATGTGACCATAGGCTGTACAGAGAAATATCTGCTTCTAAAACCAAAACGGAGCTATCAAACTGAATTTTTGTCAATGTGTGCATTCAACTGACAGAGTTAAACTCACGTGTGGATTCAGCGGTGTGCAAACCCTTTCTGTGCAGAATCCCAAAACCGTTATTTCCAGCCCAATGCCGGCATACGTACTAAACAGCAGGAAACTTCGTCTAAAACTCAATAGAAAAGTTTCCTTGAAACTGCTCTGCTGTGCGTTCGTTCACCTAAGAGAGTTGAATCTATGTTGAGATTCAGCGAGTCAGAAACACGTGTCTTCTAGGAGCTGCGTTGGGATATTCGCGAGTGAATGGGACCATAGGCTGTACAGAGAAATATCTGCTCCTAAAACCAAAAGGGTGCTATCTAACTGAATGGTTGTCAATGTGTGCATTCAACTGACAGAGTTCAACTCACGTTTGGATTCAGCGGTTTGCAAAGCCTTTCGGTGCAGAATCCCAAAACCGGTATTTCCTGCCCAATGCTGGCATCCGTACTAAACATCAGGAAATTTCTTCTAAAACTCAGGAGAAACGTTTCCTTGAAACTGCTCTGCTGTGCGTTCGTTCACCTAAGAGAGTTGAATCTATGTTGAGATTCAGCGAGTCCGAAACACGTTTCTTCTAGGAGCTGCGTTGGGATATTCCCGAGTGAATGGGACCATAGGCTGTACAGAGAAATATCTGCTCCTAAAAGCAAAAGGGTGCTTTCTAACTGAATGGTTGTCAATGTGTGCATTCAACTGACAGAGTTAAACTCACGTGTGGATTCAGCGGTTTGCAAACCCTTTCTGTGCAGAATCCCAAAACCGGTATTTCCAGCCCAATGCCGGCATCCGTCCTAAACAGCAGGAAACTTCGTCTAAAACTCAGGAGAAACGTTTCCTTGAAACTGCTCTGCTGTGCGTTCGTTCACCTAAGAGAATTGAATCTATGTTGAGATTCAGCGAGTCAGAAACACGTTTCTTCTAGGAGCTGCGTTGGGATATTCCCGAGTGAATGGGACCATAGGCTGTACAGAGAAATATGTGCTTCTAAAACCAAAACGGAGCTATCAAACTGAATTTTTGTCAATGTGTGCATTCAACTGACAGAGTTAAACTCACGTGTGGATTCAGCGGTGTGCAAACCCTTTCTGTGCAGAATCCCAAAACCGTTATTCCAGCCCAATGCCGGCATAAGTACTAAACAGCAGGAAACTTCGTCTAAAACTCAGGAGAAACGTTTCCTTGAAACTGCTCTGCTGTGCGTTCGTTCACCTAAGAGAGTTGAATCTATGTTGAGATTCAGCGAGTCAGAAACACGTTTCTTCTAGGAGCTGCGTTGGGATATTCGCGAGTGAATGGGACCATAGGCTGTACAGAGAAATATCTGCTCCTAAAACCAAAAGGGTGCTATCTAACTGAATGGTTGTCAATGTGTGCATTCAACTGACAGAGTTAAACTCACATTTGGATTCAGCGGTTTGCAAAGCCTTTCGGTGCAGAATCCCAAAACCGGTATTTCCAGCCCAATGCTGGCATCCGTACTAAACAGCAGGAAATTTCGTCTAAAACTCAGGAGAAACGTTTCCTTGAAACTGCTCTGCTGTGCGTTCGTTCACCTAAGAGAGTTGAATCTATGTTGAGATTCAGCGAGTCAGAAACACGTTTCTTCTAGGAGCTGCGTTGGGATATTCCCGAGTGAATGGGACCATAGGCTGTACAGAGAAATATCTGCTCCTAAAACCAAAAGGGTGCTATCTAACTGAATGGTTGTCAATGTGTGCATTCAACTGACAGAGTTAAACTCACGTTTGGATTCAGCGGTTTACAAACCCTTTTTGTGCAGAATCCCAAAACCGGTAATTCCAGCTCACTGCCGGAATACGTACTAAACAGCAGGAAACTTCGTCTAAAACTCAGGAGAAACGTTTCCTTGAAACTGCTCTGCTGTGCGTTCGTTCACCTAAGAGAGTTGAATCTATGTTGAGATTCAGCGAGTCCGAAACACGTTTCTTCTAGGAGCTGCGTTGGGATATTCCCGAGTGAATGGGACCATAGGCTGTACAGAGAAATATCTGCTCCTAAAACCAAAAGGGTGCTATCTAACTGAATGGTTGTCAATGTGTGCTTTCAACTGACAGAGTTAAACTCACGTTTGGATTCAGCGGTTTACAAACCCTTTTTGTGCAGAATCCCAAAACCGGTAATGCCAGCTCAATGCCGGCATCCGTACTAAACAGCAGGAAACTTCGTCTAAAACTCAGGAGAAACGTTTCCATGAAACTGCTCTGCTGTGCGTTCGTTCACCTAAGAGAGTTGAATCTATGTTGAGATTCAGCGAGTCAGAAACACGTTTCTTCTAGGAGCTGCGTTGGGATATTCCCGAGTGAATGGGACCATAGGCTGTACAGAGAAATATCTGCTTCTAAAACCAAAAGGGTGCTATCAAACTGGATGGTTGTCAATGTGTGCATTCAACTGACAGAGTTAAACTCACGTGTGGATTCAGCGGTTTGCAAACGCTTTCTGTGCAGACTCCCAAAACCGGTATTTCCAGCCCAATGCCGGCATCCGTACTAAACAGCAGGAAACTTCGTCTAAAACTCAGGAGAAACGTTTCCATGAAACTGCTCTGCTGTGCGTTCGTTCACCTAAGAGAGTTGAATCTATGTTGAGATTCAGCGAGTCAGAAACACGTTTCTTCTAGGAGCTGCGTTGGGATATTCCCGAGTGAATGGGACCATGGGCTGTACAGAGAAATATCTGCTTCTAAAACCAAAACGGAGCTATCTAACTGGATGGTTGTCAATGTGTGCATTCAACTGACAGAGTTAAACTCACGTGTGGATTCAGCGGTTTGCAAACCCTTTCTTTGCAGAATCCCAAAACCAGTATTTCCAGCCCAATGCCGGCATCCGTACTAAACAGCAGGAAACTTCGTCTAAAACTCAATAGAAAAGTTTCCTTGAAACTGCTCTGCTGTGCATTCGTTCACCTAAGAGAGTTGAATCTATGTTGAGATTCAGCGAGTCAGAAACACGTTTCTTCTAGGAGCTGCGTTGGGATATTCCCGAGTGAATTGGACCATAGGCTGTACAGAGAAATATCTGCTCCTAAAACCAAAAGGGTGCTATCTAACTGAATGGTTGTCAATGTGTGCATTCAACTGACAGAGTTAAACTCACGTGTGGATTCAGCGGTGTGCAAACCCTTTCTGTGCAGAATCCCAAAACCGTTATTTCCAGCCCAATGCCGGCATAGGTACTAAACAGCAGGAAACTTCGTCTAAAACTCAGGAGAAACGTTTCCTTGAAACTGCTCTGCTGTGCGTTCGTTCACCTAAGAGAGTTGAATCTATGTTGAGATTCAGCGAGTCAGAAACACGTGTCTTCTAGGAGCTGCGTTGGGATATTCGCGAGTGAATGGGACCATAGGCTGTACAGAGAAATATCTGCTCCTAAAACCAAAAGGGTGCTATCTAACTGAATGGTTGTCAATGTGTGCATTCAACTGACAGAGTTAAACTCACATTTGGATTCAGCGGTTTGCAAAGCCTTTCGGTGCAGAATCCCAAAACCGGTATTTCCAGCCCAATGCTGGCATCCGTACTAAACAGCAGGAAATTTCGTCTAAAACTCAGGAGAAACGTTTCCTTGAAACTGCTCTGCTGTGCGTTCGTTCACCTAAGAGAGTTGAATCTATGTTGAGATTCAGCGAGTCAGAAACACGTTTCTTCTAGGAGCTGCGTTGGGATAATCCCGAGTGAATGGGACCATAGGCTGTACAGAGAAATATCTGCTCCTAAAACCAAAAGGGTGCTATCTAACTGAATGGTTGTCAATGTGTGCATTCAACTGACAGAGTTAAACTCACGTTTGGATTCAGCGGTTTACAAACCCTTTTTGTGCAGAATCCCAAAACCGGTAATTCCAGCTCACTGCCGGAATACGTACTAAACAGCAGGAAACTTCGTCTAAAACTCAGGAGAAACGTTTCCTTGAAACTGCTCTGCTGTGCGTTCGTTCACCTAAGAGAGTTGAATCTATGTTGAGATTCAGCGAGTCAGAAACACGTTTCTTCTAGGAGCTGCGTTGGGATATTCCCGAGTGAATGGGACCATAGGCTGTACAGAGAAATATCTGCTTCTAAAACCAAAAGGGTGCTATCAAACTGAATGGTTGTCAATGTGTGCATTCAACTGACAGAGTTAAACTCACGTGAGGATTCAGCGGTTTGCAAACGCTTTCTGTGCAGAATCCCAAAACCGGTATTTCCAGCCCAATCCCGGCATCCGTACTAAACAGCAGGAAACTTCGTCTAAAACTCAGGAGAAACGTTTCCATGAAACTGCTCTGCTGTGCGTTCGTTCACCTAAGAGAGTTGAATCTATGTTGAGATTCAGCGAGTCAGAAACACGTTTCTTCTAGGAGCTGCGTTGGGATATTCAGGAGTGAATGGGACCATAGGCTGTACAGAGAAATATCTGCTTCTAAAACCAAAACGGAGCTATCTAACTGGATGGTTGTCAATGTGTGCATTCAACTGACAGAGTTAAACTCACGTGTGGATTCAGCGGTTTGCAAACCCTTTCTGTGCAGAATCCGAAAACCGGTATTTCCAGCCCAATGCCGGCATCCGTACTAAACAGCAGGAAATTTCGTCTAAAACTCAGGAGAAACGTTTCCTTGAAACTGCTCTGCTGTACGTTCGTTCACCTAAGAGAGGTGAATCTATGTTGAGGTTCAGCGAGTCAGAAACACGTTTCTTCTAGGAGCTGCGTTGGGATATTCCCGAGTGAATGGGACCATAGGCTGTACAGAGAAATATCTGCTCCTAAAACCAAAAGGGTGCTATCTAACTGAATGGTTGTCAATGTGTGCATTCAACTGACAGAGTTAAACTCACGTGTGGATTCAGCGGTTTGCAAACCCTTTCTGTGCAGAATCCAAAAACCGATATTTCCAGCCCAATGCCGGCATCCGTCCTAAACAGCAGGAAACTTCGTCTAAAACTCAGGAGAAACGTTTCCTTGAAACTGCTCTGCTGTGCGTTCGTTCACCTAAGAGAGTTGAATCTATGTTGAGATTCAGCGAGTCAGAAACACGTTTCTTCTAGGAGCTGCGTTGGGATATTCCCGAGTGAATGGGACCATAGGCTGTACAGAGAAATATGTGCTTCTAAAACCAAAACGGAGCTATCAAACTGAATTTTTGTCAATGTGTGCATTCAACTGACAGAGTTAAACTCACGTGTGGATTCAGCGGTGTGCAAACCCTTTCTGTGCAGAATCCCAAAACCGTTATTCCAGCCCAATGCCGGCATACGTACTAAACAGCAGGAAACTTCGTCTAAAACTCAGGAGAAACGTTTCCTTGAAACTGCTCTGCTGTGCGTTCGTTCACCTAAGAGAGTTGAATCTATATTGAGATTCAGCGAGTCAGAAACACGTGTCTTCTAGGAGCTGCGTTGGGATATTCGCGAGTGAATGGGAGCATAGGCTGTACAGAGAAATATCTGCTCCTAAAACCAAAAGGGTGCTATCTAACTGAATGGTTGTCAATGTGTGCATTCAACTGACAGAGTTAAACTCACATTTGGATTCAGCGGTTTGCAAAGCCTTTCGGTGCAGAATCCCAAAACCGGTATTTCCAGCCCAATGCTGGCATCCGTACTAAACAGCAGGAAATTTCGTCTAAAACTCAGGAGAAACGTTTCCTTGAAACTGCTCTGCTGTGCGTTCGTTCACCTAAGAGAGTTGAATCTATGTTGAGATTCAGCGAGTGAGAAACACGTTTCTTCTAGGAGCTGCGTTGGGATATTCCCGAGTGAATGGGACCATAGGCTGTACAGAGAAATATCTGCTTCTAAAACCAAAAGGGTGCTATCAAACTGAAAGGTTGTCAATGTGTGCATTCAACTGACAGAGTTAAACGCACGTGAGGATTCAGCGGTTTGCAAACGCTTTCTGTGCAGAATCCCAAAACCGGTATTTCCAGCCCAATGCCGGCATACGTACTAAACAGCAGGAAACTTCGTCTAAAACTCAGGAGAAACGTTTCCATGAAACTGCTCTGCTGTGCGTTCGTTCACCTAAGAGAGTTGAATCTATGTTGAGATTCAGCGAGTCAGAAACACGTTTCTTCTAGGAGCTGCGTTGGGATATTCCCGAGTGAATGGGACCATAGGCTGTACAGAGAAATATCTGCTTCTAAAACCAAAACGGAGCTATCTAACTGGATGGTTGTCAATGTGTGCATTCAACTGACAGAGTTAAACTCACGAGTGGATTCAGCGGTTTGCAAACCCTTTCTGTGCAGAATCCCAAAACCGGTATTTCCAGCCCAATGCCGGCATCCGTACTAAACAGCAGGAAATTTCGTCTAAAGCTCAGGAGAAACGTTTCCTTGAAACTGCTCTGCTGTACGTTCGTTCACCTAAGAGAGGTGAATCTATGTTGAGTTTCAGCGAGTCAGAAACACGTTTCTTCTAGGAGCTGCGTTGGGATATTCCCGAGTGAATGGGACCATAGGCTGTACAGAGAAATATCTGCTCCTAAAACCAAAAGGGTGCTTTCTAACTGAATGGTTGTCAATGTGTGCATTCAACTGACAGAGTTAAAATCACGTGTGGATTCAGCGGTTTGCAAACCCTTTCTGTGCAGAATCCCAAAACCGGTATTTCCAGCCCAATGCCGGCATCCGTCCTAAACAGCAGGAAACTTCGTCTAAAACTCAGGAGAAACGTTTCCTTGAAACTGCTCTGCTGTGCGTTCGTTCACCTAAGAGAGTTGAATCTATGTTGAGATTCAGCGAGTCAGAAACACGTTTCTTCTAGGAGCTGCGTTGGGATATTCCCGAGTGAATGGGACCATAGGCTGTACAGAGAAATATGTGCTTCTTAAACCAAAACGGAGCTATCAAACTGAATTTTTCTCAATGTGTGCATTCAACTGACAGAGTTAAACTCACGTGTGGATTCAGCGGTGTGCAAACCCTTTCTGTGCAGAATCCCAAAACCGTTATTCCAGCCCAATGCCGGCATACGTACTAAACAGCAGGAAACTTCGTCTAAAACTCAGGAGAAACGTTTCCTTGAAACTGCTCTGCTGTGCGTTCGTTCACCTAAGAGAGTTGAATCTATGTTGAGATTCAGCGAGTCAGAAACACGTTTCTTCTAGGAGCTGCGTTGGGATATTCGCGAGTGAATGGGACCATAGGCTGTACAGAGAAATATCTGCTCCTAAAACCAAAAGGGTGCTATCTAACTGAATGGTTGTCAATGTGTGCATTCAACTGACAGAGTTAAACTCACATTTGGATTCAGCGGTTTGCAAAGCCTTTCGGTGCAGAATCCCAAAACCGGTATTTCCAGCCCAATGCTGGCATCCGTACTAAACAGCAGGAAATTTCTTCTAAAACTCAGGAGAAACGTTTCCTTGAAACTGCTCTGCTGTGCGTTCGTTCACCTAAGAGAGTTGAATCTATGTTGAGATTCAGCGAGTCAGAAACACGTTTCTTCTAGGAGCTGCGTTGGGATATTCAGGAGTGAATGGGACCATAGGCTGTACAGAGAAATATCTGCTCCTAAAACCAAAAGGGTGCTATCAAACTGAATGGTTGTCAATGTGTGCATTCAACTGACAGAGTTAAACTCACGTGAGGATTCAGCGGTTTGCAAACGCTTTCTGTGCAGAATCCCAAAACCGGTATTTCCAGCCCAATCCCGGCATCCGTACTAAACAGCAGGAAACTTCGTCTAAAACTCAGGAGAAACGTTTCCATGAAACTGCTCTGCTGTGCGTTCGTTCACCTAAGAGAGTTGAATCTATGTTGAGATTCAGCGAGTCAGAAACACGTTTCTTCTAGGAGCTGCGTTGGGATATTCAGGAGTGAATGGGACCATAGGCTGTACAGAGAAATATCTGCTTCTAAAACCAAAACGGAGCTATCTAACTGGATGGTTGTCAATGTGTGCATTCAACTGACAGAGTTAAACTCACGTGTGGATTCAGCGGTTTGCAAACCCTTTCTGTGCAGAATCCGAAAACCGGTATTTCCAGCCCAATGCCGGCATCCGTACTAAACAGCAGGAAATTTCGTCTAAAACTCAGGAGAAACGTTTCCTTGAAACTGCTCTGCTGTACGTTCGTTCACCTAAGAGAGGTGAATCTATGTTGAGGTTCAGCGAGTCAGAAACACGTTTCTTCTAGGAGCTGCGTTGGGATATTCCCGAGTGAATGGGACCATAGGCTGTACAGAGAAATATCTGCTCCTAAAACCAAAAGGGTGCTATCTAACTGAATGGTTGTCAATGTGTGCATTCAACTGACAGAGTTAAACTCACGTGTGGATTCAGCGGTTTGCAAACCCTTTCTGTGCAGAATCCCAAAACCGGTATTTCCAGCCAAATGCCAGCATCCGTCCTAAACAGCAGGAAACTTCGTCTAAAACTCAGGAGAAACGTTTCCTTGAAACTGCTCTGCTGTGCGTTCGTTCACCTAAGAGAGTTGAATCTATGTTGAGATTCAGCGAGTCAGAAACACGTTTCTTCTAGGAGCTGCGTTGGGATATTCCCGAGTGAATGTGACCATAGGCTGTACAGAGAAATATCTGCTTCTAAAACCAAAACGGAGCTATCAAACTGAATTTTTGTCAATGTGTGCATTCAACTGACAGAGTTAAACTCACGTGTGGATTCAGCGGTGTGCAAACCCTTTCTGTGCAGAATCCCAAAACCGTTATTTCCAGCCCAATGCCGGCATACGTACTAAACAGCAGGAAACTTCGTCTAAAACTCAATAGAAAAGTTTCCTTGAAACTGCTCTGCTGTGCGTTCGTTCACCTAAGAGAGTTGAATCTATGTTGAGATTCAGCGAGTCAGAAACACGTGTCTTCTAGGAGCTGCGTTGGGATATTCGCGAGTGAATGGGACCATAGGCTGTACAGAGAAATATCTGCTCCTAAAACCAAAAGGGTGCTATCTAACTGAATGGTTGTCAATGTGTGCATTCAACTGACAGAGTTCAACTCACGTTTGGATTCAGCGGTTTGCAAAGCCTTTCGGTGCAGAATCCCAAAACCGGTATTTCCTGCCCAATGCTGGCATCCGTACTAAACATCAGGAAATTTCTTCTAAAACTCAGGAGAAACGTTTCCTTGAAACTGCTCTGCTGTGCGTTCGTTCACCTAAGAGAGTTGAATCTATGTTGAGATTCAGCGAGTCCGAAACACGTTTCTTCTAGGAGCTGCGTTGGGATATTCCCGAGTGAATGGGACCATAGGCTGTACAGAGAAATATCTGCTCCTAAAACCAAAAGGGTGCTATCTAACTGAATGGTTGTCAATGTGTGCTTTCAACTGACAGAGTTAAACTCACGTTTGGATTCAGCGGTTTACAAACCCTTTTTGTGCAGAATCCCAAAACCGGTAATGCCAGCTCAATGCCGGCATACGTACTAAACAGCAGGAAACTTCGTCTAAAACTCAGGAGAAACGTTTCCTTGAAACTGCTCTGCTGTGCGTTCGTTCACCTAAGAGAGTTGAATCTATGTTGAGATTCAGCGAGTCAGAAACACGTTTCTTCTAGGAGCTGCGTTGGGATATTCCCGAGTGAATGGGACCATAGGCTGTACAGAGAAATATCTGCTTCTAAAACCAAAAGGGTGCTATCAAACTGAATGGTTGTCAATGTGTGCATTCAACTGACAGAGTTAAACTCACGTGTGGATTCAGCGGTTTGCAAACGCTTTCTGTGCAGACTCCCAAAACCGGTATTTCCAGCCCAATGCCGGCATCCGTACTAAACAGCAGGAAACTTCGTCTAAAACTCAGGAGAAACGTTTCCATGAAACTGCTCTGCTGTGCGTTCGTTCACCTAAGAGAGTTGAATCTATGTTGAGATTCAGCGAGTCAGAAACACGTTTCTTCTAGGAGCTGCGTTGGGATATTCCCGAGTGAATGGGACCATGGGCTGTACAGAGAAATATCTGCTTCTAAAACCAAAACGGAGCTATCTAACTGGATGGTTGTCAATGTGTGCATTCAACTGACAGAGTTAAACTCACGTGTGGATTCAGCGGTTTGCAAACCCTTTCTTTGCAGAATCCCAAAACCAGTATTTCCAGCCCAATGCCGGCATCCGTACTAAACAGCAGGAAACTTCGTCTAAAACTCAATAGAAAAGTTTCCTTGAAACTGCTCTGCTGTGCATTCGTTCACCTAAGAGAGTTGAATCTATGTTGAGATTCAGCGAGTCAGAAACACGTTTCTTCTAGGAGCTGCGTTGGGATATTCCCGAGTGAATTGGACCATAGGCTGTACAGAGAAATATCTGCTCCTAAAACCAAAAGGGTGCTATCTAACTGAATGGTTGTCAATGTGTGCATTCAACTGACAGAGTTAAACTCACGTGTGGATTCAGCGGTGTGCAAACCCTTTCTGTGCAGAATCCCAAAACCGTTATTTCCAGCCCAATGCCGGCATAGGTACTAAACAGCAGGAAACTTCGTCTAAAACTCAGGAGAAACGTTTCCTTGAAACTGCTCTGCTGTGCGTTCGTTCACCTAAGAGAGTTGAATCTATGTTGAGATTCAGCGAGTCAGAAACACGTGTCTTCTAGGAGCTGCGTTGGGATATTCGCGAGTGAATGGGACCATAGGCTGTACAGAGAAATATCTGCTCCTAAAACCAAAAGGGTGCTATCTAACTGAATGGTTGTCAATGTGTGCATTCAACTGACAGAGTTAAACTCATGTTTGGATTCAGCGGTTTACAAACCCTTTTTGTGCAGAATCCCAAAACCGGTAATTCCAGCTCACTGCCGGAATACGTACTAAACAGCAGGAAACTTCGTCTAAAACTCAGGAGAAACGTTTCCTTGAAACTGCTCTGCTGTGCGTTCGTTCACCTAAGAGAGTTGAATCTATGTTGAGATTCAGCGAGTCAGAAACACGTTTCTTCTAGGAGCTGCGTTGGGATATTCCCGAGTGAATGGGACCATAGGCTGTACAGAGAAATATCTGCTTCTAAAACCAAAAGGGTGCTATCAAACTGAATGGTTGTCAATGTGTGCATTCAACTGACAGAGTTAAACTCACGTGAGGATTCAGCGGTTTGCAAACGCTTTCTGTGCAGAATCCCAAAACCGGTATTTCCAGCCCAATCCCGGCATCCGTACTAAACAGCAGGAAACTTCGTCTAAAACTCAGGAGAAACGTTTCCATGAAACTGCTCTGCTGTGCGTTCGTTCACCTAAGAGAGTTGAATCTATGTTGAGATTCAGCGAGTCAGAAACACGTTTCTTCTAGGAGCTGCGTTGGGATATTCAGGAGTGAATGGGACCATAGGCTGTACAGAGAAATATCTGCTTCTAAAACCAAAACGGAGCTATCTAACTGGATGGTTGTCAATGTGTGCATTCAACTGACAGAGTTAAACTCACGTGTGGATTCAGCGGTTTGCAAACCCTTTCTGTGCAGAATCCGAAAACCGGTATTTCCAGCCCAATGCCGGCATCCGTACTAAACAGCAGGAAATTTCGTCTAAAACTCAGGAGAAACGTTTCCTTGAAACTGCTCTGCTGTACGTTCGTTCACCTAAGAGAGGTGAATCTATGTTGAGGTTCAGCGAGTCAGAAACACGTTTCTTCTAGGAGCTGCGTTGGGATATTCCCGAGTGAATGGGACCATAGGCTGTACAGAGAAATATCTGCTCCTAAAACCAAAAGGGTGCTATCTAACTGAATGGTTGTCAATGTGTGCATTCAACTGACAGAGTTAAACTCACGTGTGGATTCAGCGGTTTGCAAACCCTTTCTGTGCAGAATCCAAAAACCGATATTTCCAGCCCAATGCCGGCATCCGTCCTAAACAGCAGGAAACTTCGTCTAAAACTCAGGAGAAACGTTTCCTTGAAACTGCTCTGCTGTGCGTTCGTTCACCTAAGAGAGTTGAATCTATGTTGAGATTCAGCGAGTCAGAAACACGTTTCTTCTAGGAGCTGCGTTGGGATATTCCCGAGTGAATGGGACCATAGGCTGTACAGAGAAATATGTGCTTCTAAAACCAAAACGGAGCTATCAAACTGAATTTTTGTCAATGTGTGCATTCAACTGACAGAGTTAAACTCACGTGTGGATTCAGCGGTGTGCAAACCCTTTCTGTGCAGAATCCCAAAACCGTTATTCCAGCCCAATGCCGGCATACGTACTAAACAGCAGGAAACTTCGTCTAAAACTCAGGAGAAACGTTTCCTTGAAACTGCTCTGCTGTGCGTTCGTTCACCTAAGAGAGTTGAATCTATATTGAGATTCAGCGAGTCAGAAACACGTGTCTTCTAGGAGCTGCGTTGGGATATTCGCGAGTGAATGGGAGCATAGGCTGTACAGAGAAATATCTGCTCCTAAAACCAAAAGGGTGCTATCTAACTGAATGGTTGTCAATGTGTGCATTCAACTGACAGAGTTAAACTCACATTTGGATTCAGCGGTTTGCAAAGCCTTTCGGTGCAGAATCCCAAAACCGGTATTTCCAGCCCAATGCTGGCATCCGTACTAAACAGCAGGAAATTTCGTCTAAAACTCAGGAGAAACGTTTCCTTGAAACTGCTCTGCTGTGCGTTCGTTCACCTAAGAGAGTTGAATCTATGTTGAGATTCAGCGAGTCAGAAACACGTTTCTTCTAGGAGCTGCGTTGGGATATTCCCGAGTGAATGGGACCATAGGCTGTACAGAGAAATATCTGCTCCTAAAACCAAAAGGGTGCTATCTAACTGAATGGTTGTCAATGTGTGCATTCAACTGACAGAGTTAAACTCACGTTTGGATTCAGCGGTTTACAAACCCTTTTTGTGCAGAATCCCAAAACCGGTAATTCCAGCTCACTGCCGGAATACGTACTAAACAGCAGGAAACTTCGTCTAAAACTCAGGAGAAACGTTTCCTTGAAACTGCTCTGCTGTGCGTTCGTTCACCTAAGAGAGTTGAATCTATGTTGAGATTCAGCGAGTCAGAAACACGTTTCTTCTAGGAGCTGCGTTGGGATATTCCCGAGTGTATGGGACCATAGGCTGTACAGAGAAATATCTGCTTCTAAAACCAAAAGGGTGCTATCAAACTGAATGGTTGTCAATGTGTGCATTCAACTGACAGAGTTAAACTCACGTGAGGATTCAGCGGTTTGCAAACGCTTTCTGTGCAGAATCCCAAAACCGGTATTTCCAGCCCAATCCCGGCATCCGTACTAAACAGCAGGAAACTTCGTCTAAAACTCAGGAGAAACGTTTCCATGAAACTGCTCTGCTGTGCGTTCGTTCACCTAAGAGAGTTGAATCTATGTTGAGATTCAGCGAGTCAGAAACACGTTTCTTCTAGGAGCTGCGTTGGGATATTCAGGAGTGAATGGGACCATAGGCTGTACAGAGAAATATCTGCTTCTAAAACCAAAACGGAGCTATCTAACTGGATGGTTGTCAATGTGTGCATTCAACTGACAGAGTTAAACTCACGTGTGGATTCAGCGGTTTGCAAACCCTTTCTGTGCAGAATCCGAAAACCGGTATTTCCAGCCCAATGCCGGCATCCGTACTAAACAGCAGGAAATTTCGTCTAAAACTCAGGAGAAACGTTTCCTTGAAACTGCTCTGCTGTACGTTCGTTCACCTAAGAGAGGTGAATCTATGTTGAGGTTCAGCGAGTCAGAAACACGTTTCTTCTAGGAGCTGCGTTGGGATATTCCCGAGTGAATGGGACCATAGGCTGTACAGAGAAATATCTGCTCCTAAAACCAAAAGGGTGCTATCTAACTGAATGGTTGTCCATGTGTGCATTCAACTGACAGAGTTAAACTCACGTGTGGATTCAGCGGTTTGCAAACCCTTTCTGTGCAGAATCCCGAAACCGGTATTTCCAGCCCAATGCCGGCATCCATCCTAAACAGCAGGAAACTTCGTCTAAAACTCAGGAGAAACGTTTCCTTGAAACTGCTCTGCTGTGCGTTCGTTCACCTAAGAGAGTTGAATCTATGTTGAGATTCAGCGAGTCAGAAACACGTTTCTTCTAGGAGCTGCGTTGGGATATTCCCGAGTGAATGTGACCATAGGCTGTACAGAGAAATATCTGCTTCTAAAACCAAAACGGAGCTATCAAACTGAATTTTTGTCAACGTGTGCATTCAACTGACAGAGTTGAACTCACGTGTGGATTCAGCGGTGTGCAAACGCTTTCTGTGCAGAATCCCAAAACCGGTATTTCCAGCCCAATGCCGGCATACGTACTAAACAGCAGGAAACTTCGTGTAAAACTCAGGAGAAACGTTTCCATGAAACTGCTCTGCTGTGCGTTCGTTCACCTAAGAGAGTTGAATCTATGATGAGATTCAGCGAGTCAGAAACACGTTTCTTCGAGGAGCTGCGTTGGGATATTCCCGAGTGAATGGGACCATAGGCTGTACAGAGAAATATCTGCTTCTAAAACCAAAACGGAGCTATCTAACTGGATGGTTGTCAATGTGTGCATTCAACTGACAGAGTTAAACTCACGTGTGGATTCAGCGGTTTGCAAACCCTTTCTGTGCAGAATCCCAACACCGGTATTTCCAGCCCAATGCCGGCATCCGTACTAAACAGCAGGAAACTTCGTCTAAAACTCAGGAGAAACGTTTCCTTGAAACTGCTCTGCTGTGCATTCGTTCACCTAAGAGAGTTGAATCTATGTTGAGATTCAGCGAGTCAGAAACACGTTTCTTCTAGGAGCTGCATTGGGATATTCGCGAGTGAATGGGACCATAGGCTGTACAGAGAAATATCTGCTCCTAAAACCAAAAGGGTGCTATCTAACTGAATGGTTATCAATGTGTGCATTCAACTGACAGAGTTAAACTCACGTTTGGATTCAGCGGTTTGCAAAGCCTTTCGGTGCAGAATCCCAAAACCGGTATTTCCAGCCCAATGCTGGCATCCGTACTAAACATCAGGAAATTTCGTCTAAAACTCAGGAGAAACGTTTCCTTGAAACTGCTCTGCTGTGCGTTCGTTCACCTAAGAGACTTGAATCTATGTTGAGATTCAGCGAGTCAGAAACACGTTTCTTCTAGGAGCTGCGTTGGGATATTCCCGAGAGAATGGGACCATAGGCTGTACAGAGAAATATCTGCTCCTAAAACCAAAAGGGTGCTTTCTAACTGAATGGTTGTCAATGTGTGCATTCAACGGACAGAGTTAAACTCACGTGTGGATTCAGCGGTTTGCAAACCCTTTTTGTGCAGAATCCCAAAACCGGTAATTCCAGCTCAATGCCGGCATACGTACTAAACAGCAGGAAACTTCGTCTAAAACTCAGGAGAATCGTTTCCTTGAAACTGCTCTGCTGTGCGTTCGTTCACCTAAGAGAGTTGAATCTATGTTGAGATTCAGCGAGTCAGAAACACGTTTCTTCTAGGAGCTGCGTTGGGATATTCCCGAGTGAATGGGACCATAGGCTGTACAGAGAAATATCTGCTTCTAAAACCAAAACGGAGCTATCTAACTGGATGGATGTCAATGTGTGTATTCAACTGACAACGTTAAACTCACGTGTGGATTCAGCGGTTTGCAAACCCATTCTGTGCAGAATCCCAAAACCGGTATTTCCAGCCCAATGCAGGCATCCGTACTAAACAGCAGGAAACTTCGTCTAAAACTCAGGAGAAACGTTTCCTTGAAACTGCTCTGCTGTTCGTTCGTTCACCTAAGAGAGGTGAATCTATGTTGAGATTCAGCGAGTCAGAAACACGTTTCTTCTAGGAGCTGCGTTGGGATATTCCCGAGTGAATGGGACCATAGGCTGTACAGAGAAATATCTGCTCCTAAAACCAAAAGGGTGCTATCTAACTGAATGGTTGTCAATGTGTGCATTCAACTGACAGAGTTAAACTCACGTGTGGATTCAGCGGTTTGCAAACCCTTTCTGTGCAGAATCCCAAAACCGGTAATTCCAGCTCAATGCCGGCATATGTACTAAACAACAGGAAACTTCGTATAAAACTCAGGAGAAACGTTTCCTTGAAACTGCTCTGCTGTGCGTTCGTTCACCTAAGAGACTTGAATCTATGTTGAGATTCAGCGAGTCAGAAACACGTTTCTTCTAGGAGCTGCGTTGGGATATTCCCGAGTGAATGGGACCAAAGGCTGTACAGAGAAATATCTGCTTCTAAAACCAAAAGGGTGCTATCAAACTGAATGGTTGTCAATGTGTGCATTCAACTGACAGAGTTAAATTCACGTGTGGATTCAGCGGTTTGCAAACGCTTTCTGTGCAGAATCCCAAAACCGGTATTTCCAGCCCAATGCCGGCATCCGTACTAAACAGCAGGAAACTTCGTCTGAAACTCAGGAGAAACGTTTCCTTGAAACTGCTCTGCTGTGCGTTCGTTCACCTAAGAGAGTTGAATCTATGTTGAGATTCAGCGAGTCAGAAACACGTGTCTTCTAGGAGCTGCGTTGGGATATTCGCGAGTGAATGGGACCATAGGCTGTACAGAGAAATATCTGCTCCTAAAACCAAAAGGGTGCTATCTAACTGAATGGTTGTCAATGTGTGCATTCAACTGACAGAGTTAAACTCACGTGTGGATTCAGCGGTTTGCAAACCCTTTCTGTGCAGAATCCCAAAACCGGTAATTCCAGCTCAATGCCGGCATACGTACTAAACAACAGGAAACTTCGTCTAAAACTCAGGAGAAACGTTTCCTTGAAACTGCTCTGCTGTGCGTTCGTTCACCTAAGGGACTTGAATCTATGTTGAGATTCAGCGAGTCAGAAACACGTTTCTTCTAGGAGCTGCGTTGGGATATTCCCGAGTGAATGGGACCATAGGCTGTACAGAGAAATATCTGCTTCTAAAACCAAAAGGGTGCTATCAAACTGAATGGTTGTCAATGTTTGCATTCAACTGACAGAGTTAAACTCACGTGTGGATTCAGCGGTTTGCAAACCCTTTCTGTGCAGAATCCCAAAACCGGTATTTCCAGCCCAATGCCGGCATCCGTACTAAACAGCAGGAAACTTCGTCTAAAACTCAGGAGAAACGTTTCCATGAAACTGCTCTGCTGTGCGTTCGTTCACCTAAGAGAGTTGAATCTATGTTGAGATTCAGCGAGTCAGAAACACGGTTCTTCTAGGAGCTGCGTTGGGATATTCCCGAGTGAATGGGACCATAGGCTGTACAGAGAAATATCTGCTTCTAAAACCAAAACGGAGCTATCTAACTGGATGGTTGTCAATGTGTGCATTCAACTGACAGAGTTACACTCACGTGTGGATTCAGCGGCTTGCAAACCGTTTCTGTGCAGAATCCCAAAACCGGTATTTCCAGCCCAATGCCGGCATCCGTACTAAACAGCAGGAAACTTCGTCTAAAACTCAATAGAAAAGTTTCCTTTAAACTGCTCTGCTGTGCATTCGTTCACCTAAGAGACTTGAATCTATATTGAGATTCAGCGAGTCAGAAACACGTTTCTTCTAGGAGCTGCGTTGGGATATTCCCGAGTGAATGGGACCATAGGCTGTACAGAGAAATATCTGCTCCTAAAACCAAAAGGGTGCTATCTAACTGAATGGTTGTCAATGTGTGCATTCAACTGACAGAGTGAAACTCACGTTTGGATTCAGCGGTTTGCAAACCCTTTCTGTGCATAATCCGAAAACCGGTATTTCCAGCCCAATGCCGGCATCCGTACAATACAGCAGGAAATTTCGTCTAAAACTCAGGAGAAACGTTTCCTTGAAACTGCTCTGCTGTACGTTCGTTCACCTAAGAGAGGTGAACCTATGTTGAGATTCAGCGAGTCAGAAACACGTTTCTTCTAGGAGCTGCGTTGGGATATTCCCGAGTGAATGGGACCATAGGCTGTACAGAGAAATATCTGCTCCTAAAACCAAAAGGGTGCTATCTAACTGAATGGTTGTCAATGTGTGCATTCAACTGACAGAGTTAAACTCACGTGTGGATTCAGCGGTTTGCAAACCCTTTCTGTGCAGAATCCCAAAACCGGTAATTCCAGCTCAATGCCGGCATACGTACTAAACAACAGGAAACTTCGTCTAAAACTCAGGAGAAACGTTTCCTTGAAACTGCTCTGCTGTGCGTTCGTTCACCTAAGAGACTTGAATCTATGTTGAGATTCAGAGAGTCAGAAACAAGTTTCTTCTAGGAGCTGCGTTGGGATATTCCCGAGTGAATGGGACCATAGGCTGTACAGAGAAATATCTGCTTCTAAAACCAAAACGGAGCTATCTAACTGGATGGATGTCAATGTGTGCATTCAACTGACAGAGTTAAACTCACGTGTGGATTCAGCGGTTTGCAAACCCTTTCTGTGCAGAATCCCAAAACCGGTATTTCCAGCCCAATGCCGGCATCCGTACTAAACAGCAGGAAATTTCGTCTAAAACTCAGGAGAAACGTTTCCTTGAAACTGCTCTGCTGTGCGTTCGTTCACCTAAGAGAGTTGAATCTATGTTGAGATTCAGCGAGTCCGAAACACGTTTCTTCTAGGAGCTGCGTTGGGATATTCCCGAGTGAATGGGACCATAGGCTGTACAGAGAAATATCTGCTCCTAAAACCAAAAGGTTGCTATCTAACTGAATGGTTGTCAATGTGTGCATTCAACTGACAGAGTTAAACTCACGTTTGGATTCAGCGGTTTACAAACACTTTTTGTGCAGAATCCCAAAACCGGTAATTCCAGCTCAATGCCGGCATACGTACTAAACAGCAGGAAACTTCGTCTAAAACTCAGGAGAAACGTTTCCTTGAAACTGCTCTGCTGTGCGTTCGTTCACCTAAGAGAGTTGAATCTATGTTGAGATTCAGCGAGTCAGAAACACGTTTCTTCGAGGAGCTGCGTTGGGATATTCCCGAGTGAATGGGACCATAGGCTGTACAGAGAAATATCTGCTTCTAAAACCAAAACGGAGCTATCTAACTGGATGGATGTCAATGTGTGCATTCAACTGACAAAGTTAAACTCACGTGTGGATTCAGCGGTTTGCAAACCCTTTCTGTGCAGAATCCCAAAACCGGTATTTCCAGCCCAATGCAGGCATCCGTATTAAACAGCAGGAAACTTCGTCTAAAACTCAGGAGAAACGTTTCCATGAACCTGCTCTGCTGTGCGTTCGTTCACCTAAGAGAGTTGAAACTATGTTGAGATTCAGCGAGTCAGAATCACGTTTCTTCTAGGAGCTGCGTTGGGATATTCCCGAGTGAATGGGACCATAGGCTGTACAGAGAAATATCTGCTTGTAAAACCAAAACGGAGCTATCTAACTGGATGGTTGTCAATGTGTGCATTCAACTGACAGAGTTAAACTCACGTGTGGATTCAGCGGTTTGCAAACCCTTTCTGTGCAGAATCCCAAAACCGGTATTTCCAGCCCAATGCCGGCATCCGTACTAAACAGCAGGAAACTTCGTCGAAAACTCAATAGAAAAGTTTCCTTGAAACTGCTCTGCTGTGCATTCGTTCACCTAAGAGAGTTGATCTATGTTGAGATTCAGCGAGTCAGAAACACGTTTCTTCTAGGAGCTGCGTTGGGATATTCCCGAGTGAATGGGACCATAGGCTGTACAGAGAAATATCTGCTCCTAAAACCAAAAGGGTGCTATCTAACAGAATGGTTGTCAATGTGTGCATTCAACTGGCAGAGTGAAACTCACGTTTGGAATCAGCGGTTTGCAAACCCTTTCTGTGCAGAATCCGAAAACCGGTATTTCCAGCCCAATGCCGACATCCGTACTAAACAGCAGGAAATTTCGTCTGAAACTCAGGAGAAACGTTTCCTTGAAACTGCTCTGCTGTACGTTCGTTCACCTAAGAGAGGTGAATCTATGTTGAGATTCAGCGAGTCAGAAACACGTTTCTTCTAGGAGCTGCGTTGGGATATTCCCGAGTGAATGGGACCATAGGCTGTACAGAGAAATATCTGCTCCTAAAACCAAAAGGGTGCGATCTAACTGAATGGTTGTCAATGTGTGCATTCAACTGACAGAGTTAAACTCACGTGTGGATTCAGCGGTTTGCAAACCCTTTCTGTGCAGAATCCCAAAACCGGTAATTCCAGCTCAATGCCGGCATACGAACTAAACAACAGGAAACTTCGTCTAAAACTCAGGAGAAACGTTTCCTTGAAACTGCTCTGCTGTGCGTTCGTTCACCAAGAGACTTGAATCTATGTTGAGATTCAGCGAGTCAGAAACACGTTTCTTCTAGGAGCTGCGTTGGGATATTCCCGAGTGAATGGGACCATAGGCTGTACAGAGAAATATCTGCTTCTAAAACCAAAACGGAGCTATCTAACTGGATGGATGTCAATGTGTGCATTCAACTGACAGAGTTAAACTCACGTGTGGATTCAGCGGTTTGCAAACCCTTTCTGTGCAGAATCCCAAATCCGGTATTTCCAGCCCAATGCCGGCATCCGTACTAAACAGCAGGAAACTTCGTCTAAAACTCAGGAGAAACGTTTCCTTGAAGCTGCTCTGCTGTGCGTTCGTTCACCTAAGAGAGTTGAATCTATGTTGAGATTCAGCGAGTCAGAAACACGTTTCTTCTAGGAGCTGCATTGGGATATTCCCGAGTGAATGGGACCATAGGCTGTACAGAGAAATATCTGCTTCTAAAACCAAAAGGGTGCTATCAAACTGAATGGTTATCAATGTGTGCATTCAACTGAGAGAGTTAAACTCACGTGTGGATTCAGCGGTTTGCAAACCCTTTCTGTGCAGAATCCCAAAACCGGTATTTCCAGCCCAATGCCGGCATACGTACTAAACAGCAGGAAACTTCGTCTAAAACTCAGGAGAAACGTTTCCATGAAACTGCTCTGCTGTGCGTTCGTTCACCTAAGAGAGTTGAATCTATGTTGAGATTCAGCGAGTCAGAAACACGTTTCTTCTAGGAGCTGCGTTGGGATATTCCCGAGTGAATGGGACCATAGGCTGTACAGAGAAATATCTGCTCCTAAAACCAAAAGGGTGCTATCTAACTGAATGGTTGTCAATGTGTGCATTCAACTGACAGAGTTAAACTCACGTGTGGATTCAGCGGTTTGCAAACCCTTTCTGTGCAGAATCCCAAAACCGGTAATTCCAGCTCAATGCCGGCATACGTACTAAACAACAGGAAACTTCGTCTAAAACTCAGGAGAAACGTTTCCTTGAAACTGCTCTGCTGTGCGTTCGTTCACCTAAGAGACTTGAATCTATGTTGAGATTCAGCGAGTCAGAAACACGTTTCTTCTAGGAGCTGCGTTGGGATATTCCCGAGTGAATGGGACCATAGTCTGTACAGAGAAATATCAGCTTCTAAAACCAAAAGGGTGCTGTCAAACTGAATGGTTGTCAATGTGTGCATTCAACTGACAGAGTTAAACTCACGTGTGGATTCAGCGGTTTGCAAACGCTTTCTGTGCAGAATCCCAAAACCGGTATTTCCAGCCCAATGCCGGCATCCGTACTAAACAGCAGGAAACTTCGTCTAAAACTCAGGAGAAACGTTTCCTTGAAACTGCTCTGCTGTGCGTTCGTTCACCTAAGAGAGTTGAATCTATGTTGAGATTCAGCGAGTCAGAAACACGTTTCTTCTAGGAGCTGCGTTGGGATATTCCCGAGTGAATGGGACCATAGGCTGTACAGAGAAATATCTGCTTCTAAAACCAAAAGGGTGCTATCTAACTGGATGGTTGTCAATGTGTGCATTCAACTGACAGAGTTACAATCACGTGTGGATTCAGCGGCTTGCAAACCCTTTCTGTGCAGAATCCCAAAACCGGAATTTCCAGCCCAATGCCGGCATCCGTACTAAACAGCAGGAAACTTCGTCTAAAACTCAATAGAAAAGTTTCCTTGAAACTGCTCTGCTGTGCATTCGTTCAACTAAGAGAGTTGAATCTATGTTGAGATTCAGCGAGTCAGAAACACGTTTCTTCTAGGAGCTGCGTTGGGATATTCCCGAGTGAATGTGACCATAGGCTGTACAGAGAAATATCTGCTCCTAAAACCAAAAGGGTGCTATCTAACTGAATGGTTGTCAATGTGTGCATTCAACTGACAGAGTTAAACTCACGTGTGGATTCAGCGGTTTGCAAACTCTTTCTGTGCAGAATCCCAAAACCGGTAATTCCAGCTCAATGCCGGCATATGTACTAAACAACAGGAAACTTCGTCTAAAACTCAGGAGAAACGTTTCCTTGAAACTGCTCTGCTGTTCGTTCGTTCACCTAAGAGAGTTGAATCTATGTTGAGATTCAGCGAGTCAGAAACACGTTTCTTCTAGGAGCTGCGTTGGGATATTCCCGAGTGAATGGGACCATAGGCTGTACAGAGAAATATCTGCTCCTAAAACCAAAAGGGTGCTATCAAACTGAATGGTTGTCAATGTGTGCATTCAACTGACAGAGTTAAACTCACGTGTGGATTCAGCGGTTTGCAAACGCTTTCTGTGCAGAATCCCAAAACCGGTATTTCCAGCCCAATGCCGGCATCCGTACTAAACAGCAGGAAACTTCGTCTAAAACTCAGGAGAAACGTTTCCTTGAAACTGCTCTGCTGTGCGTTCGTTCACCTAAGAGAGTTGAATCTATGTTGAGATTCAGCGAGTCAGAAACACGTTTCTTCTAGGAGCTGCGTTGGGATATTCCCGAGTGAATGGGACCATAGGCTGTACAGAGAAATATCTGCTTCTAAAACCAAAAGGGTGCTTTCTAACTGAATGGTTGTCAATGTGTGCATTCAACTGACAGAGTTAAACTCACGTGTGGATTCAGCGGTTTGCAAACGCTTTCTGTGCAGAATCCCAAAACCGGTATTTCCAGCCCAATGCCGGCATACGTACTAAACAGCAGGAAACTTCGTCTAAAACTCAGGAGAAACGTTTCCATGAAACTGCCCTGCTGTGCGTTCGTTCACCTAAGAGAGTTGAATCTATGTTGAGATTCAGCGAGTCAGAAACACGTTTCTTCTAGGAGCTGCGTTGGGATATTCCCGAGTGAATGGGACCATAGGCTGTACAGAGAAATATCTGCTTCTAAAACCAAAACGGAGCTATCTAACTGGATGGTTGTCAATGTGTGCATTCAACTGACAGAGTTACACTCACGTGTGGATTCAGCGGCTTGCAAACCCTTTCTGTGCAGAATCCCAAAACCGGAATTACCAGCCCAATGCCGGCATCCGTACTAAACAGCAGGAAACTTCGTCTAAAACTCAATAGAAAAGTTTCCTTGAAACTGCTCTGCTGTGCATTCGTTCACCTAAGAGAGTTGAATCTATGTTGAGATTCAGCGAGTCAGAAACACGTTTCTTCTAGGAGCTGCGTTGGGATATTCCCGAGTGAATGGGACCATAGGCTGTACAGAGAAATATCTGCTCCTAAAACCAAAAGGGTGCTATCTAACTGAATGGTTGTCAATGTGTGCATTCAACTGACAGAGTGAAACTCACGTTTGGATTCAGCGGTTTGCAAACCCTTTCTGTGCAGAATCCCAAAACCGGTATTTCCAGCCCAATGCCGGCATCCGTACTAAACAGCAGGAAACTTCGTCTAAAACTCAGGAGAAACGTTTCCTTGAAACTGCTCTGCTGTGCGTTCGTTCACCTAAGAGAGTTGAATCTATGTTGAGATTCAGCGAGTCAGAAACACGTTTCTTCTAGGAGCTGCGTTGGGATATTCCCGAGTGAATTGGACCATAGGCTGTACAGAGAAATATCTGCTCCTAAAACCAAAAGGGTGCTATCTAACTGAATGGTTGTCAATGTGTGCATTCAACTGACAGAGTTAAACTCACGTGTGGATTCAGCGGTGTGCAAACCCTTTCTGTGCAGAATCCCAAAACCGTTATTTCCAGCCCAATGCCGGCATAGGTACTAAACAGCAGGAAACTTCGTCTAAAACTCAGGAGAAACGTTTCCTTGAAACTGCTCTGCTGTGCGTTCGTTCACCTAAGAGAGTTGAATCTATGTTGAGATTCAGCGAGTCAGAAACACGTGTCTTCTAGGAGCTGCGTTGGGATATTCGCGAGTGAATGGGACCATAGGCTGTACAGAGAAATATCTGCTCCTAAAACCAAAAGGGTGCTATCTAACTGAATGGTTGTCAATGTGTGCATTCAACTGACAGAGTTAAACTCACATTTGGATTCAGCGGTTTGCAAAGCCTTTCGGTGCAGAATCCCAAAACCGGTATTTCCAGCCCAATGCTGGCATCCGTACTAAACAGCAGGAAATTTCGTCTAAAACTCAGGAGAAACGTTTCCTTGAAACTGCTCTGCTGTGCGTTCGTTCACCTAAGAGAGTTGAATCTATGTTGAGATTCAGCGAGTCAGAAACACGTTTCTTCTAGGAGCTGCGTTGGGATAATCCCGAGTGAATGGGACCATAGGCTGTACAGAGAAATATCTGCTCCTAAAACCAAAAGGGTGCTATCTAACTGAATGGTTGTCAATGTGTGCATTCAACTGACAGAGTTAAACTCACGTTTGGATTCAGCGGTTTACAAACCCTTTTTGTGCAGAATCCCAAAACCGGTAATTCCAGCTCACTGCCGGAATACGTACTAAACAGCAGGAAACTTCGTCTAAAACTCAGGAGAAACGTTTCCTTGAAACTGCTCTGCTGTGCGTTCGTTCACCTAAGAGAGTTGAATCTATGTTGAGATTCAGCGAGTCAGAAACACGTTTCTTCTAGGAGCTGCGTTGGGATATTCCCGAGTGAATGGGACCATAGGCTGTACAGAGAAATATCTGCTTCTAAAACCAAAAGGGTGCTATCAAACTGAATGGTTGTCAATGTGTGCATTCAACTGACAGAGTTAAACTCACGTGAGGATTCAGCGGTTTGCAAACGCTTTCTGTGCAGAATCCCAAAACCGGTATTTCCAGCCCAATCCCGGCATCCGTACTAAACAGCAGGAAACTTCGTCTAAAACTCAGGAGAAACGTTTCCATGAAACTGCTCTGCTGTGCGTTCGTTCACCTAAGAGAGTTGAATCTATGTTGAGATTCAGCGAGTCAGAAACACGTTTCTTCTAGGAGCTGCGTTGGGATATTCAGGAGTGAATGGGACCATAGGCTGTACAGAGAAATATCTGCTTCTAAAACCAAAACGGAGCTATCTAACTGGATGGTTGTCAATGTGTGCATTCAACTGACAGAGTTAAACTCACGTGTGGATTCAGCGGTTTGCAAACCCTTTCTGTGCAGAATCCGAAAACCGGTATTTCCAGCCCAATGCCGGCATCCGTACTAAACAGCAGGAAATTTCGTCTAAATCTCAGGAGAAACGTTTCCTTGAAACTGCTCTGCTGTACGTTCGTTCACCTAAGAGAGGTGAATCTATGTTGAGGTTCAGCGAGTCAGAAACACGTTTCTTCTAGGAGCTGCGTTGGGATATTCCCGAGTGAATGGGACCATAGGCTGTACAGAGAAATATCTGCTCCTAAAACCAAAAGGGTGCTATCTAACTGAATGGTTGTCAATGTGTGCATTCAACTGACAGAGTTAAACTCACGTGTGGATTCAGCGGTTTGCAAACCCTTTCTGTGCAGAATCCAAAAACCGATATTTCCAGCCCAATGCCGGCATCCGTCCTAAACAGCAGGAAACTTCGTCTAAAACTCAGGAGAAACGTTTCCTTGAAACTGCTCTGCTGTGCGTTCGTTCACCTAAGAGAGTTGAATCTATGTTGAGATTCAGCGAGTCAGAAACACGTTTCTTCTAGGAGCTGCGTTGGGATATTCCCGAGTGAATGGGACCATAGGCTGTACAGAGAAATATGTGCTTCTAAAACCAAAACGGAGCTATCAAACTGAATTTTTGTCAATGTGTGCATTCAACTGACAGAGTTAAACTCACGTGTGGATTCAGCGGTGTGCAAACCCTTTCTGTGCAGAATCCCAAAACCGTTATTCCAGCCCAATGCCGGCATACGTACTAAACAGCAGGAAACTTCGTCTAAAACTCAGGAGAAACGTTTCCTTGAAACTGCTCTGCTGTGCGTTCGTTCACCTAAGAGAGTTGAATCTATATTGAGATTCAGCGAGTCAGAAACACGTGTCTTCTAGGAGCTGCGTTGGGATATTCGCGAGTGAATGGGAGCATAGGCTGTACAGAGAAATATCTGCTCCTAAAACCAAAAGGGTGCTATCTAACTGAATGGTTGTCAATGTGTGCATTCAACTGACAGAGTTAAACTCACATTTGGATTCAGCGGTTTGCAAAGCCTTTCGGTGCAGAATCCCAAAACCGGTATTTCCAGCCCAATGCTGGCATCCGTACTAAACAGCAGGAAATTTCGTCTAAAACTCAGGAGAAACGTTTCCTTGAAACTGCTCTGCTGTGCGTTCGTTCACCTAAGAGAGTTGAATCTATGTTGAGATTCAGCGAGTCAGAAACACGTTTCTTCTAGGAGCTGCGTTGGGATATTCCCGAGTGAATGTGACCATAGGCTGTACAGAGAAATATCTGCTTCTAAAACCAAAACGGAGCTATCAAACTGAATTTTTGTCAACGTGTGCATTCAACTGACAGAGTTGAACTCACGTGTGGATTCAGCGGTGTGCAAACGCTTTCTGTGCAGAATCCCAAAACCGGTATTTCCAGCCCAATGCCGGCATACGTACTAAACAGCAGGAAACTTCGTGTAAAACTCAGGAGAAACGTTTCCATGAAACTGCTCTGCTGTGCGTTCGTTCACCTAAGAGAGTTGAATCTATGATGAGATTCAGCGAGTCAGAAACACGTTTCTTCGAGGAGCTGCGTTGGGATATTCCCGAGTGAATGGGACCATAGGCTGTACAGAGAAATATCTGCTTCTAAAACCAAAACGGAGCTATCTAACTGGATGGTTGTCAATGTGTGCATTCAACTGACAGAGTTAAACTCACGTGTGGATTCAGCGGTTTGCAAACCCTTTCTGTGCAGAATCCCAACACCGGTATTTCCAGCCCAATGCCGGCATCCGTACTAAACAGCAGGAAACTTCGTCTAAAACTCAGGAGAAACGTTTCCTTGAAACTGCTCTGCTGTGCATTCGTTCACCTAAGAGAGTTGAATCTATGTTGAGATTCAGCGAGTCAGAAACACGTTTCTTCTAGGAGCTGCATTGGGATATTCGCGAGTGAATGGGACCATAGGCTGTACAGAGAAATATCTGCTCCTAAAACCAAAAGGGTGCTATCTAACTGAATGGTTATCAATGTGTGCATTCAACTGACAGAGTTAAACTCACGTTTGGATTCAGCGGTTTGCAAAGCCTTTCGGTGCAGAATCCCAAAACCGGTATTTCCAGCCCAATGCTGGCATCCGTACTAAACATCAGGAAATTTCGTCTAAAACTCAGGAGAAACGTTTCCTTGAAACTGCTCTGCTGTGCGTTCGTTCACCTAAGAGACTTGAATCTATGTTGAGATTCAGCGAGTCAGAAACACGTTTCTTCTAGGAGCTGCGTTGGGATATTCCCGAGAGAATGGGACCATAGGCTGTACAGAGAAATATCTGCTCCTAAAACCAAAAGGGTGCTTTCTAACTGAATGGTTGTCAATGTGTGCATTCAACGGACAGAGTTAAACTCACGTGTGGATTCAGCGGTTTGCAAACCCTTTTTGTGCAGAATCCCAAAACCGGTAATTCCAGCTCAATGCCGGCATACGTACTAAACAGCAGGAAACTTCGTCTAAAACTCAGGAGAATCGTTTCCTTGAAACTGCTCTGCTGTGCGTTCGTTCACCTAAGAGAGTTGAATCTATGTTGAGATTCAGCGAGTCAGAAACACGTTTCTTCTAGGAGCTGCGTTGGGATATTCCCGAGTGAATGGGACCATAGGCTGTACAGAGAAATATCTGCTTCTAAAACCAAAACGGAGCTATCTAACTGGATGGATGTCAATGTGTGTATTCAACTGACAACGTTAAACTCACGTGTGGATTCAGCGGTTTGCAAACCCATTCTGTGCAGAATCCCAAAACCGGTATTTCCAGCCCAATGCAGGCATCCGTACTAAACAGCAGGAAACTTCGTCTAAAACTCAGGAGAAACGTTTCCTTGAAACTGCTCTGCTGTTCGTTCGTTCACCTAAGAGAGGTGAATCTATGTTGAGATTCAGCGAGTCAGAAACACGTTTCTTCTAGGAGCTGCGTTGGGATATTCCCGAGTGAATGGGACCATAGGCTGTACAGAGAAATATCTGCTCCTAAAACCAAAAGGGTGCTATCTAACTGAATGGTTGTCAATGTGTGCATTCAACTGACAGAGTTAAACTCACGTGTGGATTCAGCGGTTTGCAAACCCTTTCTGTGCAGAATCCCAAAACCGGTAATTCCAGCTCAATGCCGGCATATGTACTAAACAACAGGAAACTTCGTATAAAACTCAGGAGAAACGTTTCCTTGAAACTGCTCTGCTGTGCGTTCGTTCACCTAAGAGACTTGAATCTATGTTGAGATTCAGCGAGTCAGAAACACGTTTCTTCTAGGAGCTGCGTTGGGATATTCCCGAGTGAATGGGACCAAAGGCTGTACAGAGAAATATCTGCTTCTAAAACCAAAAGGGTGCTATCAAACTGAATGGTTGTCAATGTGTGCATTCAACTGACAGAGTTAAATTCACGTGTGGATTCAGCGGTTTGCAAACGCTTTCTGTGCAGAATCCCAAAACCGGTATTTCCAGCCCAATGCCGGCATCCGTACTAAACAGCAGGAAACTTCGTCTGAAACTCAGGAGAAACGTTTCCTTGAAACTGCTCTGCTGTGCGTTCGTTCACCTAAGAGAGTTGAATCTATGTTGAGATTCAGCGAGTCAGAAACACGTGTCTTCTAGGAGCTGCGTTGGGATATTCGCGAGTGAATGGGACCATAGGCTGTACAGAGAAATATCTGCTCCTAAAACCAAAAGGGTGCTATCTAACTGAATGGTTGTCAATGTGTGCATTCAACTGACAGAGTTAAACTCACGTGTGGATTCAGCGGTTTGCAAACCCTTTCTGTGCAGAATCCCAAAACCGGTAATTCCAGCTCAATGCCGGCATACGTACTAAACAACAGGAAACTTCGTCTAAAACTCAGGAGAAACGTTTCCTTGAAACTGCTCTGCTGTGCGTTCGTTCACCTAAGGGACTTGAATCTATGTTGAGATTCAGCGAGTCAGAAACACGTTTCTTCTAGGAGCTGCGTTGGGATATTCCCGAGTGAATGGGACCATAGGCTGTACAGAGAAATATCTGCTTCTAAAACCAAAAGGGTGCTATCAAACTGAATGGTTGTCAATGTTTGCATTCAACTGACAGAGTTAAACTCACGTGTGGATTCAGCGGTTTGCAAACCCTTTCTGTGCAGAATCCCAAAACCGGTATTTCCAGCCCAATGCCGGCATCCGTACTAAACAGCAGGAAACTTCGTCTAAAACTCAGGAGAAACGTTTCCATGAAACTGCTCTGCTGTGCGTTCGTTCACCTAAGAGAGTTGAATCTATGTTGAGATTCAGCGAGTCAGAAACACGGTTCTTCTAGGAGCTGCGTTGGGATATTCCCGAGTGAATGGGACCATAGGCTGTACAGAGAAATATCTGCTTCTAAAACCAAAACGGAGCTATCTAACTGGATGGTTGTCAATGTGTGCATTCAACTGACAGAGTTACACTCACGTGTGGATTCAGCGGCTTGCAAACCGTTTCTGTGCAGAATCCCAAAACCGGTATTTCCAGCCCAATGCCGGCATCCGTACTAAACAGCAGGAAACTTCGTCTAAAACTCAATAGAAAAGTTTCCTTTAAACTGCTCTGCTGTGCATTCGTTCACCTAAGAGACTTGAATCTATATTGAGATTCAGCGAGTCAGAAACACGTTTCTTCTAGGAGCTGCGTTGGGATATTCCCGAGTGAATGGGACCATAGGCTGTACAGAGAAATATCTGCTCCTAAAACCAAAAGGGTGCTATCTAACTGAATGGTTGTCAATGTGTGCATTCAACTGACAGAGTGAAACTCACGTTTGGATTCAGCGGTTTGCAAACCCTTTCTGTGCATAATCCGAAAACCGGTATTTCCAGCCCAATGCCGGCATCCGTACAATACAGCAGGAAATTTCGTCTAAAACTCAGGAGAAACGTTTCCTTGAAACTGCTCTGCTGTACGTTCGTTCACCTAAGAGAGGTGAACCTATGTTGAGATTCAGCGAGTCAGAAACACGTTTCTTCTAGGAGCTGCGTTGGGATATTCCCGAGTGAATGGGACCATAGGCTGTACAGAGAAATATCTGCTCCTAAAACCAAAAGGGTGCTATCTAACTGAATGGTTGTCAATGTGTGCATTCAACTGACAGAGTTAAACTCACGTGTGGATTCAGCGGTTTGCAAACCCTTTCTGTGCAGAATCCCAAAACCGGTAATTCCAGCTCAATGCCGGCATACGTACTAAACAACAGGAAACTTCGTCTAAAACTCAGGAGAAACGTTTCCTTGAAACTGCTCTGCTGTGCGTTCGTTCACCTAAGAGACTTGAATCTATGTTGAGATTCAGAGAGTCAGAAACAAGTTTCTTCTAGGAGCTGCGTTGGGATATTCCCGAGTGAATGGGACCATAGGCTGTACAGAGAAATATCTGCTTCTAAAACCAAAACGGAGCTATCTAACTGGATGGATGTCAATGTGTGCATTCAACTGACAGAGTTAAACTCACGTGTGGATTCAGCGGTTTGCAAACCCTTTCTGTGCAGAATCCCAAAACCGGTATTTCCAGCCCAATGCCGGCATCCGTACTAAACAGCAGGAAATTTCGTCTAAAACTCAGGAGAAACGTTTCCTTGAAACTGCTCTGCTGTGCGTTCGTTCACCTAAGAGAGTTGAATCTATGTTGAGATTCAGCGAGTCCGAAACACGTTTCTTCTAGGAGCTGCGTTGGGATATTCCCGAGTGAATGGGACCATAGGCTGTACAGAGAAATATCTGCTCCTAAAACCAAAAGGTTGCTATCTAACTGAATGGTTGTCAATGTGTGCATTCAACTGACAGAGTTAAACTCACGTTTGGATTCAGCGGTTTACAAACACTTTTTGTGCAGAATCCCAAAACCGGTAATTCCAGCTCAATGCCGGCATACGTACTAAACAGCAGGAAACTTCGTCTAAAACTCAGGAGAAACGTTTCCTTGAAACTGCTCTGCTGTGCGTTCGTTCACCTAAGAGAGTTGAATCTATGTTGAGATTCAGCGAGTCAGAAACACGTTTCTTCGAGGAGCTGCGTTGGGATATTCCCGAGTGAATGGGACCATAGGCTGTACAGAGAAATATCTGCTTCTAAAACCAAAACGGAGCTATCTAACTGGATGGATGTCAATGTGTGCATTCAACTGACAAAGTTAAACTCACGTGTGGATTCAGCGGTTTGCAAACCCTTTCTGTGCAGAATCCCAAAACCGGTATTTCCAGCCCAATGCAGGCATCCGTATTAAACAGCAGGAAACTTCGTCTAAAACTCAGGAGAAACGTTTCCATGAACCTGCTCTGCTGTGCGTTCGTTCACCTAAGAGAGTTGAAACTATGTTGAGATTCAGCGAGTCAGAATCACGTTTCTTCTAGGAGCTGCGTTGGGATATTCCCGAGTGAATGGGACCATAGGCTGTACAGAGAAATATCTGCTTGTAAAACCAAAACGGAGCTATCTAACTGGATGGTTGTCAATGTGTGCATTCAACTGACAGAGTTAAACTCACGTGTGGATTCAGCGGTTTGCAAACCCTTTCTGTGCAGAATCCCAAAACCGGTATTTCCAGCCCAATGCCGGCATCCGTACTAAACAGCAGGAAACTTCGTCGAAAACTCAATAGAAAAGTTTCCTTGAAACTGCTCTGCTGTGCATTCGTTCACCTAAGAGAGTTGATCTATGTTGAGATTCAGCGAGTCAGAAACACGTTTCTTCTAGGAGCTGCGTTGGGATATTCCCGAGTGAATGGGACCATAGGCTGTACAGAGAAATATCTGCTCCTAAAACCAAAAGGGTGCTATCTAACAGAATGGTTGTCAATGTGTGCATTCAACTGGCAGAGTGAAACTCACGTTTGGAATCAGCGGTTTGCAAACCCTTTCTGTGCAGAATCCGAAAACCGGTATTTCCAGCCCAATGCCGGCATCCGTACTAAACAGCAGGAAATTTCGTCTGAAACTCAGGAGAAACGTTTCCTTGAAACTGCTCTGCTGTACGTTCGTTCACCTAAGAGAGGTGAATCTATGTTGAGATTCAGCGAGTCAGAAACACGTTTCTTCTAGGAGCTGCGTTGGGATATTCCCGAGTGAATGGGACCATAGGCTGTACAGAGAAATATCTGCTCCTAAAACCAAAAGGGTGCGATCTAACTGAATGGTTGTCAATGTGTGCATTCAACTGACAGAGTTAAACTCACGTGTGGATTCAGCGGTTTGCAAACCCTTTCTGTGCAGAATCCCAAAACCGGTAATTCCAGCTCAATGCCGGCATACGAACTAAACAACAGGAAACTTCGTCTAAAACTCAGGAGAAACGTTTCCTTGAAACTGCTCTGCTGTGCGTTCGTTCACCAAGAGACTTGAATCTATGTTGAGATTCAGCGAGTCAGAAACACGTTTCTTCTAGGAGCTGCGTTGGGATATTCCCGAGTGAATGGGACCATAGGCTGTACAGAGAAATATCTGCTTCTAAAACCAAAACGGAGCTATCTAACTGGATGGATGTCAATGTGTGCATTCAACTGACAGAGTTAAACTCACGTGTGGATTCAGCGGTTTGCAAACCCTTTCTGTGCAGAATCCCAAATCCGGTATTTCCAGCCCAATGCCGGCATCCGTACTAAACAGCAGGAAACTTCGTCTAAAACTCAGGAGAAACGTTTCCTTGAAGCTGCTCTGCTGTGCGTTCGTTCACCTAAGAGAGTTGAATCTATGTTGAGATTCAGCGAGTCAGAAACACGTTTCTTCTAGGAGCTGCATTGGGATATTCCCGAGTGAATGGGACCATAGGCTGTACAGAGAAATATCTGCTTCTAAAACCAAAAGGGTGCTATCAAACTGAATGGTTATCAATGTGTGCATTCAACTGAGAGAGTTAAACTCACGTGTGGATTCAGCGGTTTGCAAACCCTTTCTGTGCAGAATCCCAAAACCGGTATTTCCAGCCCAATGCCGGCATACGTACTAAACAGCAGGAAACTTCGTCTAAAACTCAGGAGAAACGTTTCCATGAAACTGCTCTGCTGTGCGTTCGTTCACCTAAGAGAGTTGAATCTATGTTGAGATTCAGCGAGTCAGAAACACGTTTCTTCTAGGAGCTGCGTTGGGATATTCCCGAGTGAATGGGACCATAGGCTGTACAGAGAAATATCTGCTCCTAAAACCAAAAGGGTGCTATCTAACTGAATGGTTGTCAATGTGTGCATTCAACTGACAGAGTTAAACTCACGTGTGGATTCAGCGGTTTGCAAACCCTTTCTGTGCAGAATCCCAAAACCGGTAATTCCAGCTCAATGCCGGCATACGTACTAAACAACAGGAAACTTCGTCTAAAACTCAGGAGAAACGTTTCCTTGAAACTGCTCTGCTGTGCGTTCGTTCACCTAAGAGACTTGAATCTATGTTGAGATTCAGCGAGTCAGAAACACGTTTCTTCTAGGAGCTGCGTTGGGATATTCCCGAGTGAATGGGACCATAGTCTGTACAGAGAAATATCAGCTTCTAAAACCAAAAGGGTGCTGTCAAACTGAATGGTTGTCAATGTGTGCATTCAACTGACAGAGTTAAACTCACGTGTGGATTCAGCGGTTTGCAAACGCTTTCTGTGCAGAATCCCAAAACCGGTATTTCCAGCCCAATGCCGGCATCCGTACTAAACAGCAGGAAACTTCGTCTAAAACTCAGGAGAAACGTTTCCTTGAAACTGCTCTGCTGTGCGTTCGTTCACCTAAGAGAGTTGAATCTATGTTGAGATTCAGCGAGTCAGAAACACGTTTCTTCTAGGAGCTGCGTTGGGATATTCCCGAGTGAATGGGACCATAGGCTGTACAGAGAAATATCTGCTTCTAAAACCAAAAGGGTGCTATCTAACTGGATGGTTGTCAATGTGTGCATTCAACTGACAGAGTTACAATCACGTGTGGATTCAGCGGCTTGCAAACCCTTTCTGTGCAGAATCCCAAAACCGGAATTTCCAGCCCAATGCCGGCATCCGTACTAAACAGCAGGAAACTTCGTCTAAAACTCAATAGAAAAGTTTCCTTGAAACTGCTCTGCTGTGCATTCGTTCAACTAAGAGAGTTGAATCTATGTTGAGATTCAGCGAGTCAGAAACACGTTTCTTCTAGGAGCTGCGTTGGGATATTCCCGAGTGAATGTGACCATAGGCTGTACAGAGAAATATCTGCTCCTAAAACCAAAAGGGTGCTATCTAACTGAATGGTTGTCAATGTGTGCATTCAACTGACAGAGTTAAACTCACGTGTGGATTCAGCGGTTTGCAAACTCTTTCTGTGCAGAATCCCAAAACCGGTAATTCCAGCTCAATGCCGGCATATGTACTAAACAACAGGAAACTTCGTCTAAAACTCAGGAGAAACGTTTCCTTGAAACTGCTCTGCTGTTCGTTCGTTCACCTAAGAGAGTTGAATCTATGTTGAGATTCAGCGAGTCAGAAACACGTTTCTTCTAGGAGCTGCGTTGGGATATTCCCGAGTGAATGGGACCATAGGCTGTACAGAGAAATATCTGCTCCTAAAACCAAAAGGGTGCTATCAAACTGAATGGTTGTCAATGTGTGCATTCAACTGACAGAGTTAAACTCACGTGTGGATTCAGCGGTTTGCAAACGCTTTCTGTGCAGAATCCCAAAACCGGTATTTCCAGCCCAATGCCGGCATCCGTACTAAACAGCAGGAAACTTCGTCTAAAACTCAGGAGAAACGTTTCCTTGAAACTGCTCTGCTGTGCGTTCGTTCACCTAAGAGAGTTGAATCTATGTTGAGATTCAGCGAGTCAGAAACACGTTTCTTCTAGGAGCTGCGTTGGGATATTCCCGAGTGAATGGGACCATAGGCTGTACAGAGAAATATCTGCTTCTAAAACCAAAAGGGTGCTTTCTAACTGAATGGTTGTCAATGTGTGCATTCAACTGACAGAGTTAAACTCACGTGTGGATTCAGCGGTTTGCAAACGCTTTCTGTGCAGAATCCCAAAACCGGTATTTCCAGCCCAATGCCGGCATACGTACTAAACAGCAGGAAACTTCGTCTAAAACTCAGGAGAAACGTTTCCATGAAACTGCCCTGCTGTGCGTTCGTTCACCTAAGAGAGTTGAATCTATGTTGAGATTCAGCGAGTCAGAAACACGTTTCTTCTAGGAGCTGCGTTGGGATATTCCCGAGTGAATGGGACCATAGGCTGTACAGAGAAATATCTGCTTCTAAAACCAAAACGGAGCTATCTAACTGGATGGTTGTCAATGTGTGCATTCAACTGACAGAGTTACACTCACGTGTGGATTCAGCGGCTTGCAAACCCTTTCTGTGCAGAATCCCAAAACCGGAATTACCAGCCCAATGCCGGCATCCGTACTAAACAGCAGGAAACTTCGTCTAAAACTCAATAGAAAAGTTTCCTTGAAACTGCTCTGCTGTGCATTCGTTCACCTAAGAGAGTTGAATCTATGTTGAGATTCAGCGAGTCAGAAACACGTTTCTTCTAGGAGCTGCGTTGGGATATTCCCGAGTGAATGGGACCATAGGCTGTACAGAGAAATATCTGCTCCTAAAACCAAAAGGGTACTATCTAACTGAATGGTTGTCAATGTGTGCATTCAACTGACAGAGTGAAACTCACGTTTGGATTCAGCGGTTTGCAAACCCTTTCTGTGCAGAATCCCAAAACCGGTATTTCCAGCCCAATGCCGGCATCCGTACTAAACAGCAGGAAACTTCGTCTAAAACTCAGGAGAAACGTTTCCTTGAAACTGCTCTGCTGTGCGTTCGTTCACCTAAGAGAGTTGAATCTATGTTGAGATTCAGCGAGTCAGAAACACGTTTCTTCTAGGAGCTGCGTTGGGATATTCCCGAGTGAATGGGACCATAGGCTGTACAGAGAAATATCTGCTTCTAAAACCAAAACGGAGCTATCTAACTGGATGGATGTCAATGTGTGCATTCAACTGACAAAGTTAAACTCACGTGAGTAATCAGCGGTTTGCAAACACATTCTGTGCAGAATCCCAAAACCGGTATTTCCAGCCTAATGCAGGCATCCGTACTAAACAGCAGGAAACTTCGTCTAAAACTCAGGAGAAACGTTTCCTTGAAACTGCTCTGCTGTTCGTTCGTTCACCTAAGAGAGTTGAATCTATGTTGAGATTCAGCGAGTCAGAAACACGTTTCTTCTAGGAGCTGCGTTGGGATATTCCCGAGGAATGGGACCATAGGCTGTACAGAGAAATATCTGCTCCTAAAACCAAAAGGGTGCTATCTAACTGAATGGTTGTCAATGTGTGCATTCAACTGACAGAGTTAAACTCACGTGTGGATTCAGCGGTTTGCAAACCCTTTCTGTGCAGATTCCGAAAACCGGTATTTCCAGCCTAATGCCGGCATCCGTACTAAACAGTAGGAAATTTCGTCTAAAACTCAGGAGAAACGTTTCCTTGAAACTGCTCTGCTGTACGTTCGTTCACCTAAGAGAGGTGAATCTATGTTGAGATTCAGCGAGTCAGAAACACGTTTCTTCTAGGAGCTGCGTTGGGATATTCCCGAGTGAATGGGACCATAGGCTGTACAGAGAAATATCTGCTCCTAAAACCAAAAGGGTGCTATCTAACTGAATGGTTGTCAATGTGTGCATTCAACTGACAGAGTTAAACTCACGTGTGGATTCAGCGGTTTGCAAACCCTTTCTGTGCAGAATCCCAAAACCGGTAATTCCAGCTCAATGCCGGCATACGTACTAAACAACAGGAAACTTCGTCTAAAACTCAGGAGAAACGTTTCCTTGAAACTGCTCTGCTGTGCGTTCGTTCACCTAAGAGACTTGAATCTATGTTGAGATTCAGCGAGTCAGAAACACGTTTCTTCTAGGAGCTGCGTTGGGATATTCCCGAGTGAATGGGACCATAGGCTGTACAGAGAAATATCTGCGTCTAAAACCAAAACGGAGCTATCTAATTGGATGGATGTCAATGTGTGCATTCAACTGACAGAGTTAAACTCACGTGTGGATTCAGCGGTTTGCAAACCCTTTCTGTGCAGAATCCCAAAACCGGTATTTCCAGCCCAATGCCGGCATCCGTACTAAACAGCAGGAAACTTCGTCTAAAACTCAGGAGAAACGTTTCCTTGAAACGGCTCTGCTGTGCGTTCGTTCACGTAAGAGAGTTGAATCTATGTTGAGATTCAGCGAGTCAGAAACACGTTTCTTCTAGGAGCTGCGTTGGGATATTCCCGAGTGAATGGGACCATAGGCTGTACAGAGAAATATCTGCTTCTAAAACCAAAAGGGTGCTATCAAACTGAATGGTTGTCAATGTGTGCATTCAACTGACAGAGTTAAACTCACGTGTGGATTCAGCGGTTTGCAAACCGTTTCTGTGCAGATCCCAAAACCGGTATTTCCAGCCCAATGCCGGCATACGTACTAAACAGCAGGAAACTTCGTCTAAAACTCAGGAGAAACGTTTCCTTGAAACTGCTCTGCTGTGCGTTCGTTCACCTAAGAGAGTTGAATCTATGTTGAGATTCAGCGAGTCAGAAACACGTTTCTTCTAGGAGCTGCGTTGGGATATTCCCGAGTGAATGGGACCATAGGCTGTACAGAGAAATATCTGCTTCTAAAACCAAAACGGAGCTATCTAACTGGATGGTTGTCAATGTGTGCATTCAACTGACAGAGTTAAACTCACGTTTGGATTCAGCGGTTTGCAAACCCTTTCTGTGCAGAATCCCAAAACCGGTATTTCCAGCCCAATGCCGGCATCCGTACTAAACAGCAGGAAACTTCGTCTAAAACTCAATAGAAAAGTTTCCTTGAAACTGCTCTGCTGTGCATTCGTTCACCTAAGAGAGTTGAATCTATGTTGAGATTCAGCGAGTCAGAAACACGTTTCTTCTAGGAGCTGCGTTGGGATATTCCCGAGTGAATGGGACCATAGGCTGTACAGAGAAATATCTGCTCCTAAAACCAAAAGGGTGCTATCTAACTGAATGATTGTCAATGTGTGCATTCAACTGACAGAGTGAAACTCACGTTTGGATTCAGCGGTTTGCAAACCCTTTCTGTGCAGAATCCGAAAACCTGTATTTCCAGCCCAATGCCGGCATCCGTACTAAACAGCAGGAAATTTCGTCTAAAACTCAGGAGAAACGTTTCCTTGAAACTGCTCTGCTGTGCGTTCGTTCACCTAAGAGAGTTGAATCTATGTTGAGATTCAGCGAGTCAGAAACACGTGTCTTCTAGGAGCTGCGTTGGGATATTCCCGAGTGAATGGGACCATAGGCTCTACAGCGAAATATCTGCTCCTAAAACCAAAAGGGTGCTATCTAACTGAATGGTTGTCAATGTGTGCATTCAACTGACAGAGTGAAACTCACGTTTGGATTCAGCGGTTTGCAAACCCTTTCTGTGCAGAATCCCAAAACCGGTATTTCCAGCCCAATGCTGGCATCCGTACTAAACAGCAGGAAATTTCGTCTAAAACTCAGGAGAAACGTTTCCTTGAAACTGCTCTGCTGTGCGTTCGTTCACCTAAGAGACTTGAATCTATATTGAGATTCAGCGAGTCAGAAACACGTTTTTTCTAGGAGCTGCGTTGGGATATTCCCGTGTGAATGGGACCATAGGCTGTACAGAGAAATATCTGCTTCTAAAACCAAAACGGAGCTATCTAACTGGATGGATGTCAATGTGTGCATTCAACTGACACAGTTAAACTCACGTGTGGATTCAGCGGTTTGCAAACCCTTTCTGTGCAGAATCCCAAAACCGGTATTTCCAGCCCAATGCCGGCATCCGTACTAAACAGCAGGAAACTTCGTCTAAAACTCAGGAGAAACGTTTCCTTGAAACTGCTCTGCTGTGCGTTCGTTCACCTAAGAGAGTTGAATCTATGTTGAGATTCAGCGAGTCAGAAACACGTGTCTTCTAGGAGCTGCATTGGGATATTCGCGAGTGAATGGGACCATAGGCTGTACAGAGAAATATCTGCTCCTAAAACCAAAAGGGTGCTATCTAACTGAATGGTTGTCAATGTGTGCATTCAACTGACAGAGTTAAACTCACGTTTGGATTCAGCGTTTGCAAACCCTTTCTGTGCAGAATCCGAAAACCTGTATTTCCAGCCCAATGCCGGCATCCGTACTAAACAGCAGGAAATTTCGTCTAAAACTCAGGAGAAACGTTTCCTTGAAACTGCTCTGCTGTACGTTCGTTCACCTAAGAGAGGTGAATCTATGTTGAGATTCAGCGAGTCAGAAACACGTTTCTTCTAGGAGCTGCGTTGGGATATTCCCGAGTGAATGGGACCATAGGCTGTACAGAGAAATATCTGCTCCTAAAACCAAAAGGGTGCTATCTAACTGAATGGTTGTCAATGTGTGCATTCAACTGACAGAGTTAAACTCACGTGTGGATTCAGCGGTTTGCAAACCCTTTCTGTGCAGAATCCCAAAACCGGTAATTCCAGCTCAATGCCGGCATACGTACTAAACAACAGGAAACTTCGTCTAAAACTCAGGAGAAACGTTTCCTTGAAACTGCTCTGCTGTGCGTTCGTTCACCTAAGAGACTTGAATCTATGTTGAGATTCAGCGAGTCAGAAACACGTTTCTTCTAGGAGCTGCGTTGGGATATTCCCGAGTGAATGGGACCATAGGCTGTACAGAGAAATATCTGCTTCTAAAACCAAAACGGAGCTATCTAACTGGATGGATATCAATGTGTGCATTCAACTGACAGAGTTAAACTCACGTGTGGATTCAGCGGTTTGCAAACCCTTTCTGTGCAGAATCCCAAAACCGGTATTTCCAGCCCAATGCCGGCATCCGTACTAAACAGCAGGAAACTTCGTCTAAAACTCAGGAGAAACGTTTCCTTGAAACTGCTCTGCTGTGCGTTCGTTCACCTAAGAGAGTTGAATCTATGTTGAGATTCAGCGAGTCAGAAACACGTTTCTTCTAGGAGCTGCGGTGGGATATTCCCGAGTGAATGGGACCATAGGCTGTACAGAGAAATATCTGCTCCTAAAACCAAAAGGGTGCTATCTAACTGAATGGTTGTCAATGTGTGCATTCAACTGACAGAGTGAAACTCACGTTTGGATGCAGCGGTTTGCAAACCCTTTCTGTGCAGAATCCGAAAACCGGTATTTCCAGCCCAATGCCGGCATCCGTACTAAACAGCAGGAAATTTCGTCTAAAACTCAGGAGAAACGTTTCCTTGAAACTGCTCTGCTGTACGTTCGTTCACCTAAGAGAGGTGAATCTATGTTGAGATTCAGCGAGTCAGAAACACGTTTCTTCTAGGAGCTGCGTTGGGATATTCCCGAGTGAATGGGACCATAGGCTGTACAGAGAAATATCTGCTCCTAAAACCAAAAGGGTGCTATCTAACTGAATGGTTGTCAATGTGTGCATTCAACTGACAGAGTTAAACTCACGTGTGGATTCAGCGGTTTGCAAACCCTTTCTGTGCAGAATCCCAAAACCGGTAATTCCAGCTCAAAGCCGTCATACGTACTAAACAACAGGAAACTTCGTCTAAAACTCAGGAGAAACGTTTCCTTGAAACTGCTCTGCTGTGCGTTCGTTCACCTAAGAGACTTGAATCTATGTTGAGATTCAGCGAGTCAGAAACACGTTTCTTCTAGGAGCTGCGTTGGGATATTCCCGAGTGAATGGGACCATAGGCTGTACAGAGAAATATCTGCTTCTAAAACCAAAACGGAGCTATCTAACTGGATGGATGTCAATGTGTGCATTCAACTGACAGAGTTAAACTCACGTGTGGATTCAGCGGTTTGCAAACCCTTTCTGTGCAGAATCCCAAAACCGGTATTTCCAGCCCAATGCCGGCATCCGTACTAAACAGCAGGAAACTTCGTATAAAACTCAGGAGAAACGTTTCCTTGAAACTGCTCTGCTGTGCGTTCGTTCACCTAAGAGAGTTGAATCTATGTTGAGATTCAGCGAGTCAGAAACACGTGTCTTCTAGGAGCTGCGTTGGGATATTCCCGAGTGAATGGGACCATAGGCTGTACAGAGAAATATCTGCTCCTAAAACCAAAAGGGTGCTATCTAACAGAATGGTTGTCAATGTGTGCATTCAACTGACAGAGTTAAACTCACGTTTGGATTCAGCGGTTTGCAAACCCTTTCTGTGCAGAATCCCAAAACCGGTATTTCCAGCCCAATGCTGGCATCCGTACTAAACAGCAGGAAATTTCGTCTAAAACTCAGGAGAAACGTTTCCTTGAAACTGCTCTGCTGTGCGTTCGTTCACCTAAGAGACTTGAATCTATGTTGAGATTCAGCGAGTCAGAAACACGTTTTTTCTAGGAGCTGCGTTGGGATATTCCCGTGTGAATGGGACCATAGGCTGTACAGAGAAATATCTGCTTCTAAAACCAAAACGGAGCTATCTAACTGGATGGATGTCAATGTGTGCATTCAACTGACAGAGTTAAACTCACGTGTGGATTCAGCGGTTTGCAAACCCTTTCTGTGCAGAATCCCAAAACCGGTATTTCCAGCCCAATGCCGGCATCCGTACTAAACAGCAGGAAACTTCGTCTAAAACTCAGGAGAAACGTTTCCTTGAAACTGCTCTGCTGTGCGTTCGTTCACCTAAGAGAGTTGAATCTATGTTGAGATTCAGCGAGTCAGAAACACGTGTCTTCTAGGAGCTGCATTGGGATATTCGCGAGTGAATGGGACCATAGGCTGTACAGAGAAATATCTGCTCCTAAAACCAAAAGGGTGCTATCTAACTGAATGGTTGTCAATGTGTGCATTCAACTGACAGAGTTAAACTCACGTTTGGATTCAGCGTTTGCAAAGCCTTTCGGTGCAGAATCCCAAAACCGGTATTTCCAGCCCAATGCTGGCATCCGTACTAAACATCAGGAAATTTCGTCTAAAACTCAGGAGAAACGTTTCCTTGAAACTGCTCTGCTGTGCGTTCGTTCACCTAAGAGACTTGAATCTATGTTGAGATTCAGCGAGTCAGAAACACGTTTCTTCTAGGAGCTGCGTTGGGATATTCCCGAGTGAATGGGACCATAGGCTGTACAGAGAAATATCTGCTCCTAAAATCAAAAGGGTGCTATCTAACTGAATGGTTCTCAATGTGTGCATTCAACTGACAGAGTTAAACTCACGTTTGGATTCAGCGGTTTACAAACCCTTTTTGTGCAGAATCCCAAAACCGGTAATTCCAGCTCAATGCCGGCATACGTACTAAACAGCAGGAAACTTCGTCTAAAACTCAGGAGAAACGTTTCCTTGAAACTGCTCTGCTGTGCGTTCGTTCACCTAAGAGAGTTGAATCTATGTTGAGATTCAGCGAGTCAGAAACACGTTTCTTGTAGGAGCTGCGTTGGGATATTTCCGAGTGAATGGGACCATAGGCTGTACAGAGAAATATCTGCTTCTAAAACCAAAACGGAGCTATCTAACTGGATGGATGTCAATGTGTGCATTCAACTGACAAAGTTAAACTCACGTGAGTATTCAGCGGTTTGCAAACCCATTCTGTGCAGAATCCCAAAACCGGTATTTCCAGCCTAATGCAGGCATCCGTACTAAACAGCAGGAAACTTCGTCTAAAACTCAGGAGAAACGTTTCCTTGAAACTGCTCTGCTGTTCCTTCGTTCACCTAAGAGAGGTGAATCTATGTTGAGATTCAGCGAGTCAGAAACACGTTTCTTCTAGGAGCTGCGTTGGGATATTCCCGAGTGAATGGGACCATAGGCTGTACAGAGAAATATCTGCTCCTAAAACCAAAAGGGTGCTATGTAACTGAATGGTTGTCAATGTGTGCATTCAACTGACAGAGTTAAACTCACGTGTGGATTCAGCGGTTTGCAAACGCTTTCTGTGCAGAATCCCAAAACCGGTATTTCCAGCCCAATGCCGGCATACGTACTAAACAGCAGGAAACTTCGTCTAAAACTCAGGAGAAACGTTTCCATGAAACTGCTCTGCTGTGCGTTCGTTCACCTAAGAGAGTTGAATCTATGTTGAGATTCAGCGAGTCAGAAACACGTTTCTTCTAGGAGCTGCGTTGGGATATTCCCGAGTGAATGGGACCATAGGCTGTACAGAGAAATATCTGCTTCTAAAACCAAAACGGAGCTATCTAACTGGATGGTTGTCAATGTGTGCATTCAACTGACAGAGTTAAACTCACGTGTGGATTCAGCGGCTTGCAAACCCTTTCTGTGCAGAATCCCAAAACCGGTATTTCCAGCCCAATGCCGGCATCCGTACTAAACAGCAGGAAACTTCGTCTAAAACTCAATAGAAAAGTTTCCTTGAAACTGCTCTGCTGTACATTCGTTCACCTAAGAGAGTTGAATCTATGTTGAGATTCAGCGAGTCAGAAACACGTTTCTTCTAGGAGCTGCGTTGGGATATTCCCGAGTGAATGGGACCATAGGCTGTACAGAGAATTATCTGCTCCTAAAACCAAAAGGGTGCTATCTAACTGAATGGTTGTCAATGTGTGCATTCAACTGACAGAGTGAAACTCACGTTTGGATTCAGCGGTTTGCAAACGCTTTCTGTGCAGAATCCCAAAACCGGTAATTCCAGCTCAATGCCGGCATACGTACTAAACAACAGGAAACTTCGTCTAAAACTCAGGAGAAACGTTTCCATTAAACTGCTCTGCTGTGCGTTCGTTCACCTAAGAGACTTGAATCTATGTTGAGATTCAGCGAGTCAGAAACACGTGTCTTCTAGGAGCTGCGTTGGGATATTCGCGAGTGAATGGGACCATAGGCTGTACAGAGAAATATCTGCTCCTAAAACCAAAAGGGTGCTATCTAACAGAATGGTTGTCAATGTGTGCATTCAACTGACAGAGTTAAACTCACGTTTGGATTCAGCGGTTTGCAAAGCCTTTCGGAGCAGAATCCCAAAACCGGTATTTCCAGCACAATGCTGGCATCCGTACTAAACAGCAGGAAATTTCGTCTAAAACTCAGGAGAAACGTTTCCTTGAAACTGCTCTGCTGTGCGTTCGTTCACCTAAGAGAGTTCAATCTATGTTGAGATTCAGCGAGTCAGAAACACGTGTCTTCTAGGAGCTGCGTTGGGATATTCGCGAGTGAATGAGACCATAGGCTGTACAGAGAAATATCTGCTCCTAAAACCAAAAGGGTGCTATCTAACTGAATGGTTGTCAATGTATGCATTCAACTGACAGAGTTAAACTCACGTTAGGATTCAGCGGTATACAAACCCTTTTTGTGCAGAATCCCAAAACCGGTAATTCCAGCTCAATGCCGGCATACGTACTAAACAGCAGGAAACTTCGTCTAAAACTCAGGAGAAACGTTTCCTTGAAACTGCTCTGCTGTGCGTTCGTTCACCTAAGAGAGTTGAATCTATGTTGAGATTCAGCGAGTCAGAAACACGTTTCTTCTAGGAGCTGCGTTGGGATATTCCCGAGTGAATGGGACCATAGGCTGTACAGAGAAATATCTGCTTCTAAAACCAAAACGGAGCTATCTAACTGGATGGTTGTCAATGTGTGCATTCAACTGACAGAGTTAAACTCACGTGTGGATTCCGCGGTTTGCAAACCCTTTCTGTGCAGAATCCCAAAACCGGTATTTCCAGCCCAATGCCGGCATCCGTACTTAACAGCAGGAAACTTCGTCTAAATCTCAATAGAAAAGTTTCCTTGAAACTGCTCTGCTGTGCATTCGTTCACCTAAGAGAATTGAATCTATGTTGAGATTCAGCGAGTCTGAAAAACGTTTCTTCTAGAAGCTGCGTTGGGATATTCCTGAGTGAATGGGACCATAGGCTGTACCGAGAAATATCTGCTCCTAAAACCAAAAGGGTGCTATCTAACTGAATGGTTGTCAATGTGTGCATTCAACTGACAGAGTGAAACTCACGTTTGGATTCAGCGGGTTGCAAACCCTTTCTGTGCAGAATACGAAAACCGGTATTTCCAGCCCAATGCCGGCATCCGTACTATACAGCAGGAAATTTCGTCTAAAACTCAGGAGAAACGTTTCCTTGAAACTGCTCTGCTGTACGTTCGTTCACCTAAGAGAGGTGAATCTATGTTGAGATTCAGCGAGTCAGAAACACGTTTCTTCTAGGAGCTGCGTTGGGATATTCCCGAGTGAATGGGACCATAGGCTGTACAGAGAAATATCTGCTCCTAAAACCAAAAGGGTGCTATCTAACTGAATGGTTGTCAATGTGTGCATTCAACTGACAGAGTTAAACTCTCGTGTGGATTCAGCGGTTTGCAAACCCTTTCTGTGCAGAATCCCAAAACCGGTAATTCCAGCTCAATGCCGGCATACGTACTAAACAACAGGAAACTTCGTCTAAAACTCAGGAGAAACGTTTCCTTGAAACTGCTCTGCTGTGCGTTCGTTCACCTAAGAGACTTGAATCTATGTTGAGATTCAGCGAGTCAGAATCACGTTTTTTCTAGGAGCTGCGTTGGGATATTCCCGAGTGAATGGGACCATATGCTGTACAGAGAAATATCTGCTTCTAAAACCAAAACGGAGCTATTTAACTGAATGGTTGTCAATGTGTGCATTCAATTGACAGAGTTAAACTCACGTGTGGATTCAGCGGTTTTCAAACGCTTTCTGTGCAGAATCCCAAAACCGGTATTTCCAGCCCAATGCCGTCATACGTACTAAACAGCAGGAAACTTCGTCTAAAACTCAGGAGAAACGTTTCCATGAAACTGCTCTGCTGTGCGTTCGTTCACCTAAGAGAGTTGAATCTATGTTGAGATTCAGCGAGTCAGAAACACGTTTCTTCTAGGAGCTGCGTTGGGATATTCCCGAGTGAATGGGACCATAGGCTGTACAGAGAAATATCTGCTTCTAAAACCAAAACGGAGCTATCTAACTGGATGGTTGTCAATGTGTGCATTCAACTGACAGAGTTAAACTCACGTGTGGATTCAGCGGTTTGCAAACCCTTTCTGTGCAGAATCCGAAAACCGGTATTTCCAGCCCAATGCCGGCATCCGTACTAAACAGCAGGAAATTTCGTCTAAAACTCAGGAGAAACGTTTCCTTGAAACTGCTCTGCTGTACGTTCGTTCACCTAAGAGAGGTGAATCTATGTTGAGATTCAGCGAGTCAGAAACACGTTTCTTCTAGGAGCTGCGTTGGGATATTCCCGAGTGAATGGGACCATAGGCTGTACAGAGAAATATCTGCTCCTAAAACCAGAAGGGTGCTATCTAACTGAATGGTTGTCAATGTGTGCATTCAACTGACAGAGTGAAACTCACGTTTGGATTCAGCGGTTTGCAAACCGTTTCTGTGCAGAATCCGAAAACCGGTATTTCCAGCCCAATGCCGGCATCCGTACTAAACAGCAGGAAATTTCGTCTAAAACTCAGGAGAAACGTTTCCTTGAAACTGCTCTGCTGTACGTTCGTTCACCTAAGAGAGGTGAATCTATGTTGAGCTTCAGCGAGTCAGAAACACGTTTCTTCTAGGAGCTGCGTTGGGATATTCCCGAGTGAATGGGACCATAGGCTGTACAGAGAAATATCTGCTCCTAAAACCAGAAGGGTGCTATCTAACTGAATGGTTGTCAATGTGTGCATTCAACTGACAGAGTGAAACTCACGTTTGGATTCAGCGGTTTGCAAAACATTTCTGTGCAGAATCCGAAAACCGGTATTTCCAGCCCAATGCCGGCATCCGTACTAAACAGCAGGAAATTTCGTCTAAAACTCAGGAGAAACGTTTCCTTGAAACTGCTCTGCTGTACGTTCGTTCACCTAAGAGAGGTGAATCTATGTTGAGATTCAGCGAGTCAGAAACACGTTTCTTCTAGGAGCTGCGTTGGGATATTCCCGAGTGAATGGGACCATAGGCTGTACAGAGAAATATCTGCTTCTAAAACCAAAACGGAGCTATCTAACTGGATGGATGTCAATGTGTGCATTCAACTGACAAAGTTAACCTCACGTGTGGATTCAGCGGTTTGCAAACCCTTTCTGTGCAGAATCCCAAAACCGGTATTTCCAGCCCAATGCCGGCATCCGTACTAAACAGCAGGAAACTTCGTCTAAAACTCAGGAGAAACGTTTCCTTGAAACTGCTCTGCTGTGCGTTCGTTCACCTAAGAGAGTTGAATGTATGTTGAGATTCAGCGTGTCAGAAACACGTTTCTTCTAGGAGCTGCGTTGGGACATTCCCGAGTGAATGGGACCATAGGCTGTACAGAGAAATATCTGCTCCTAAAACCAAAAGGGTGCTATCTAACTGAATGGTTGTCAATGTGTGCATTCAACTGACGGAGTTAAACTGACGTGTGGATTTAGCGGTTTGCAAACCCTTTCTGTGCAGAATCCCAAAACCGGAATTTCCAGCCCAATGCCGGCATACGTACTAAACAGCAGGAAACTTCGTCTAAAACTCAGGAGAAACGTTTCCATGAAACTGCTCTGCTGTGCGTTCGTTCACCTAAGAGAGTTGAATCTATGTTGAGATTCAGCGAGTCAGAAACACGTTTCTTCTAGGAGCTGCGTTGGGATATTCCCGAGTGAATGGGACCATATGCTGTACAGAGAAATATCTGCTTCTAAAACCAAAACGGAGCTATCTAACTGAATGGTTGTCAATGTGTGCATTCAACTGACAGAGTTAAACTCACGTGTGGATTCAGCGGTTTGCAAACCGTTTCTGTGCAGAATCCCAAAACCGGTATTTCCAGCCCAATGCCGGCATACGTACTAAACAGCAGGAAACTTCGTCTAAAACTCAGGAGAAACGTTTCCTTGAAACTGTTCTGCTGTGCGTTCATTCACCTAAGAGAGTTGAATCTATGTTGAGATTCAGCGAGACAGAAACACGTTTCTTCTAGGAGCTGCGTTGGGATATTCCCGAGTGAATGGGACCATAGGCTGTACAGAGAAATATCTGCTTCTAAAACCAAAACGGAGCTATCAAACTGAATTTTTGTCAATGTGCGCATTCAACTGACAGAGGTAAACTCACGTGTGGATTCAGCGGTTTGCAAACCCTTTCTGTGCAGAATCCCAAAACCGGTATTTCCAGCCCAATGCCGGCATCCGTACTAAACAGCAGGAAACTTCGTCTAAATCTCAATAGAAAAGTTTCCTTGAAACTGCTCTGCTGTGCATTCGTTCACCTAAGAGAGTTGAATCTATGTTGAGATTCAGCGAGTCAGAAACACGTTACTTCTAGGAGCTGCGTTGGGATATTCCCGAGTGAATGGGACCATAGGCTGTACAGAGAAATATCTGCTCCTAAAACCAAAAGGGTGCTATCTAACTGAATGGTTGTCAATGTGTGCATTCAACTGACAGAGTTAAACTCACGTGTGGATTCAGCGGTTTTCAAACCCTTTCTGTGCAGAATCCCAAAACCGGTAATTCCAGCTCAATGCCGGCATACGTACTAAACAACAGGAAACTTCGTCCAAAACTCAGGAGAAACGTTTCCTTGAAACTGCTCTGCTGTGCGTTCGTTCACCTAAGAGAGTTGAATCTATGTTGAGATTCAGCGAGTCAGAAACACGTTTCTTCTAGGAGCTGCGTTGGGATATTCCCGAGTGAATGGGACCATAGGCTGTACAGAGAAATATCTGCTCCTAAAACCAAAAGGGTGCTATCTAATTGAATGGTTGTCAATGTTTGCATTCAACTGACAGAGTTAAACTCACGTGTGGATTCAGCGGTTTGCAAACCCTTTCTGTGCAGAATCCCAAAACCGGTAATTCCAGCTCAATGCCGGCATACGTACTAAACAACAGGAAACTTCGTCTAAAACTCAGGAGAAACGTTTCCTTGAAACTGCTCTGCTGTGCGTTCGTTCACCTAAGAGAGTTGAATCTATGTTGAGATTCAGCGAGTCAGAAACACCTTTCTTCTAGGAGCTGCGTTGGGATATTCCCGAGTGAATGGGACCATAGGCTGTACAGAGAAATATCTGCTTCTAAAACCAAATCGGAGCTATCTAACTGGATGGATGTCAATGTGTGCATTCAACTGACAAAGTTAAACTCACGTGTGGATTCAGCGGTTTGCAAACCCTTTCTGTGCAGAATCCCAAAACCGGTAATTCCAGCTGAATGCCGGCATACGTACTAAACAACAGGAAACTTCGTCTAAAACTCAGGAGAAACGTTTCCTTGAAACTGCTCTGCTGTGCGTTCGTTCACCTAAGAGAGTTGAATCTATGTTGAGATTCAGCGAGTGAGAAACACGTTTCTTCTAGGAGCTGCGTTGGGATATTCCCGAGTGAATGGGACCATAGGCTGTACAGAGAAATATTTGCTTCTAAAACCAAAACGGAGCTATCTAACTGAATGGTTGTCAATGTGTGCATTCAATGACAGAGTTGAACTCACGTGTGGATTCAGCGGTTTGGAAACCCTTTCTGTGCAGAATCCCAAAACCGGTATTTCCAGCCCAATGCCGGCATACGTACTAAACAGCAGGAAACTTCGTCTAAAACTCAGGAGAAACATTTCCTTGAAATTCCTCTGCTGTGCGGTCGTTCACCTAAGAGAGTTGAATCTATGTTGAGATTCAGCGAGTCAGAAACACGTTTCTTCTAGGAGCTGCGTTGGGATATTCCCGAGTGAATGGGACCATAGGCTGTACAGAGAAATATCTGCTTCTAAAACCAAAACGGAGCTATCTAACTGGATGGTTGTCAATGTGTGCATTCAACTGACAGAGTTAAACTCACGTGTGGATTCAGCGGCTTGCAAACCCTTTCTGTGCAGAATCCCAAAACCGGTATTTCCAGCCCAATGCCGGCATCCGTACTAAACAGCAGGAAACTTCGTCTAAAACTCAATAGAAAAGTTTCCTTGAAACTGCTCTGCTGTACATTCGTTCACCTAAGAGAGTTGAATCTATGTTGAGATTCAGCGAGTCAGAAACACGTTTCTTCTAGGAGCTGCGTTGGGATATTCCCGAGTGAATGGGACCATAGGCTGTACAGAGAATTATCTGCTCCTAAAACCAAAAGGGTGCTATCTAACTGAATGGTTGTCAATGTGTGCATTCAACTGACAGAGTGAAACTCACGTTTGGATTCAGCGGTTTGCAAACGCTTTCTGTGCAGAATCCCAAAACCGGTAATTCCAGCTCAATGCCGGCATACGTACTAAACAACAGGAAACTTCGTCTAAAACTCAGGAGAAACGTTTCCATGAAACTGCTCTGCTGTGCGTTCGTTCACCTAAGAGACTTGAATCTATGTTGAGATTCAGCGAGTCAGAAACACGTGTCTTCTAGGAGCTGCGTTGGGATATTCGCGAGTGAATGGGACCATAGGCTGTACAGAGAAATATCTGCTCCTAAAACCAAAAGGGTGCTATCTAACAGAATGGTTGTCAATGTGTGCATTCAACTGACAGAGTTAAACTCACGTTTGGATTCAGCGGTTTGCAAAGCCTTTCGGTGCAGAATCCCAAAACCGGTATTTCCAGCCCAATGCTGGCATCCGTACTAAACAGCAGGAAATTTCGTCTAAAACTCAGGAGAAACGTTTCCTTGAAACTGCTCTGCTGTGGGTTCGTTCACCTAAGAGAGTTCAATCTATGTTGAGATTCAGCGAGTCAGAAACACGTGTCTTCTAGGAGCTGCGTTGGGATATTCGCGAGTGAATGAGACCATAGGCTGTACAGAGAAATATCTGCTCCTAAAACCAAAAGGGTGCTATCTAACTGAATGGTTGTCAATGTATGCATTCAACTGACAGAGTTAAACTCACGTTAGGATTCAGCGGTTTACAAACCCTTTTTGTGCAGAATCCCAAAACCGGTAATTCCAGCTCAATGCCGGCATACGTACTAAACAGCAGGAAACTTCGTCTAAAACTCAGGAGAAACGTTTCCTTGAAACTGCTCTGCTGTGCGTTCGTTCACCTAAGAGAGTTGAATCTATGTTGAGATTCAGCGAGTCAGAAACACGTTTCTTCTAGGAGCTGCGTTGGGATATTCCCGAGTGAATGGGACCATAGGCTGTACAGAGAAATATCTGCTTCTAAAACCAAAACGGAGCTATCTAACTGGATGGTTGTCAATGTGTGCATTCAACTGACAGAGTTAAACTCACGTGTGGATTCCGCGGTTTGCAAACCCTTTCTGTGCAGAATCCCAAAACCGGTATTTCCAGCCCAATGCCGGCATCCGTACTTAACAGCAGGAAACTTCGTCTAAATCTCAATAGAAAAGTTTCCTTGAAACTGCTCTGCTGTGCATTCGTTCACCTAAGAGAATTGAATCTATGTTGAGATTCAGCGAGTCTGAAAAACGTTTCTTCTAGAAGCTGCGTTGGGATATTCCTGAGTGAATGGGACCATAGGCTGTACCGAGAAATATCTGCTCCTAAAACCAAAAGGGTGCTATCTAACTGAATGGTTGTCAATGTGTGCATTCAACTGACAGAGTGAAACTCACGTTTGGATTCAGCGGGTTGCAAACCCTTTCTGTGCAGAATACGAAAACCGGTATTTCCAGCCCAATGCCGGCATCCGTACTATACAGCAGGAAATTTCGTCTAAAACTCAGGAGAAACGTTTCCTTGAAACTGCTCTGCTGTACGTTCGTTCACCTAAGAGAGGTGAATCTATGTTGAGATTCAGCGAGTCAGAAACACGTTTCTTCTAGGAGCTGCGTTGGGATATTCCCGAGTGAATGGGACCATAGGCTGTACAGAGAAATATCTGCTCCTAAAACCAAAAGGGTGCTATCTAACTGAATGGTTGTCAATGTGTGCATTCAACTGACAGAGTTAAACTCTCGTGTGGATTCAGCGGTTTGCAAACCCTTTCTGTGCAGAATCCCAAAACCGGTAATTCCAGCTCAATGCCGGCATACGTACTAAACAACAGGAAACTTCGTCTAAAACTCAGGAGAAACGTTTCCTTGAAACTGCTCTGCTGTGCGTTCGTTCACCTAAGAGACTTGAATCTATGTTGAGATTCAGCGAGTCAGAATCACGTTTCTTCTAGGAGCTGCGTTGGGATATTCCCGAGTGAATGGGACCATATGCTGTACAGAGAAATATCTGCTTCTAAAACCAAAACGGAGCTATTTAACTGAATGGTTGTCAATGTGTGCATTCAATTGACAGAGTTAAACTCACGTGTGGATTCAGCGGTTTTCAAACGCTTTCTGTGCAGAATCCCAAAACCGGTATTTCCAGCCCAATGCCGTCATACGTACTAAACAGCAGGAAACTTCGTCTAAAACTCAGGAGAAACGTTTCCATGAAACTGCTCTGCTGTGCGTTCGTTCACCTAAGAGAGTTGAATCTATGTTGAGATTCAGCGAGTCAGAAACACGTTTCTTCTAGGAGCTGCGTTGGGATATTCCCGAGTGAATGGGACCATAGGCTGTACAGAGAAATATCTGCTTCTAAAACCAAAACGGAGCTATCTAACTGGATGGTTGTCAATGTGTGCATTCAACTGACAGAGTTAAACTCACGTGTGGATTCAGCGGTTTGCAAACCCTTTCTGTGCAGAATCCGAAAACCGGTATTTCCAGCCCAATGCCGGCATCCGTACTAAACAGCAGGAAATTTCGTCTAAAACTCAGGAGAAACGTTTCCTTGAAACTGCTCTGCTGTACGTTCGTTCACCTAAGAGAGGTGAATCTATGTTGAGATTCAGCGAGTCAGAAACACGTTTCTTCTAGGAGCTGCGTTGGGATATTCCCGAGTGAATGGGACCATAGGCTGTACAGAGAAATATCTGCTCCTAAAACCAGAAGGGTGCTATCTAACTGAATGGTTGTCAATGTGTGCATTCAACTGACAGAGTGAAACTCACGTTTGGATTCAGCGGTTTGCAAACCGTTTCTGTGCAGAATCCGAAAACCGGTATTTCCAGCCCAATGCCGGCATCCGTACTAAACAGCAGGAAATTTCGTCTAAAACTCAGGAAAAACGTTTCCTTGAAACTGCTCTGCTGTACGTTCGTTCACCTAAGAGAGTTGAATCTATGTTGAGCTTCAGCGAGTCAGAAACACGTTTCTTCTAGGAGCTGCGTTGGGATATTCCCGAGTGAATGGGACCATAGGCTGTACAGAGAAATATCTGCTCCTAAAACCAGAAGGGTGCTATCTAACTGAATGGTTGTCAATGTGTGCATTCAACTGACAGAGTGAAACTCACGTTTGGATTCAGCGGTTTGCAAACCGTTTCTGTGCAGAATCCGAAAACCGGTATTTCCAGCCCAATGCCGGCATCCGTACTAAACAGCAGGAAATTTCGTCTAAAACTCAGGAGAAACGTTTCCTTGAAACTGCTCTGCTGTACGTTCGTTCACCTAAGAGAGGTGAATCTATGTTGAGATTCAGCGAGTCAGAAACACGTTTCTTCTAGGAGCTGCGTTGGGATATTCCCGAGTGAATGGGACCATAGGCTGTACAGAGAAATATCTGCTCCTAAAACCAAAAGGGTGCTATCTAACTGAATGGTTGTCAATGTGTGCATTCAACTGACAGAGTTAAACTGACGTGTGGATTCAGCGGTTTGCAAACCCCTTCTGTGCAGAATCCCAAAACCGGTAATTCCAGCTCAATGCCGGCATACGTACTAAACAACAGGAAACTTCGTCTAAAACTCAGGAGAAACGTTTCCTTGAAACTGCTCTGCTGTGCGTTCGTTCACCTAAGAGAGTTGAATCTATGTTGAGATTCAGCGAGTCAGAAACACGTTTCTTCTAGGAGCTGCGTTGGGATATTCCCGAGTGAATGGGACCATAGGCTGTACAGAGAAATACCTGCTTCTAAAACCAAAACGGAGCTATCTAACTGGATGGATGTCAATGTGTGCATTCAACTGACAAAGTTAAACTCACGTGTGGATTCAGCGGTTTGCAAACCCTTTCTGTGCAGAATCCCAAAACCGGTATTTCCAGCCCAATGCCGGCATCCGTACTAAACAGCAGGAAACTTCGTCTAAAACTCAGGAGAAACGTTTCCTTGAAACTGCTCTGCTGTGCGTTCGTTCACCTAAGAGAGTTGAATGTATGTTGAGATTCAGCGTGTCAGAAACACGTTTCTTCTAGGAGCTGCGTTGGGACATTCCCGAGTGAATGGGACCATAGGCTGTACAGAGAAATATCTGCTCCTAAAACCAAAAGGGTGCTATCTAACTGAATGGTTGTCAATGTGTGCATTCAACTGACGGAGTTAAACTGACGTGTGGATTTAGCGGTTTGCAAACCCTTTCTGTGCAGAATCCCAAAACCGGAATTTCCAGCCCAATGCCGGCATACGTACTAAACAGCAGGAAACTTCGTCTAAAACTCAGGAGAAACGTTTCCATGAAACTGCTCTGCTGTGCGTTCGTTCACCTAAGAGAGTTGAATCTATGTTGAGATTCAGCGAGTCAGAAACACGTTTCTTCTAGGAGCTGCGTTGGGATATTCCCGAGTGAATGGGACCATATGCTGTACAGAGAAATATCTGCTTCTAAAACCAAAACGGAGCTATCTAACTGAATGGTTGTCAATGTGTGCATTCAACTGACAGAGTTAAACTCACGTGTGGATTCAGCGGTTTGCAAACCGTTTCTGTGCAGAATCCCAAAACCGGTATTTCCAGCCCAATGCCGGCATACGTACTAAACAGCAGGAAACTTCGTCTAAAACTCAGGAGAAACGTTTCCTTGAAACTGCTCTGCTGTGCGTTCATTCACCTAAGAGAGTTGAATCTATGTTGAGATTCAGCGAGACAGAAACACGTTTCTTCTAGGAGCTGCGTTGGGATATTCCCGAGTGAATGGGACCATAGGCTGTACAGAGAAATATCTGCTTCTAAAACCAAAACGGAGCTATCAAACTGAATTTTTGTCAATGTGCGCATTCAACTGACAGAGGTAAACTCACGTGTGGATTCAGCGGTTTGCAAACCCTTTCTGTGCAGAATCCCAAAACCGGTATTTCCAGCCCAATGCCGGCATCCGTACTAAACAGCAGGAAACTTCGTCTAAATCTCAATAGAAAAGTTTCCTTGAAACTGCTCTGCTGTGCATTCGTTCACCTAAGAGAGTTGAATCTATGTTGAGATTCAGCGAGTCAGAAACACGTTACTTCTAGGAGCTGCGTTGGGATATTCCCGAGTGAATGGGACCATAGGCTGTACAGAGAAATATCTGCTCCTAAAACCAAAAGGGTGCTATCTAACTGAATGGTTGTCAATGTGTGCATTCAACTGACAGAGTTAAACTCACGTGTGGATTCAGCGGTTTTCAAACCCTTTCTGTGCAGAATCCCAAAACCGGTAATTCCAGCTCAATGCCGGCATACGTACTAAACAACAGGAAACTTCGTCCAAAACTCAGGAGAAACGTTTCCTTGAAACTGCTCTGCTGTGCGTTCGTTCACCTAAGAGAGTTGAATCTATGTTGAGATTCAGCGAGTCAGAAACACGTTTCTTCTAGGAGCTGCGTTGGGATATTCCCGAGTGAATGGGACCATAGGCTGTACAGAGAAATATCTGCTCCTAAAACCAAAAGGGTGCTATCTAATTGAATGGTTGTCAATGTTTGCATTCAACTGACAGAGTTAAACTCACGTGTGGATTCAGCGGTTTGCAAACCCTTTCTGTGCAGAATCCCAAAACCGGTAATTCCAGCTCAATGCCGGCATACGTACTAAACAACAGGAAACTTCGTCTAAAACTCAGGAGAAACGTTTCCTTGAAACTGCTCTGCTGTGCGTTCGTTCACCTAAGAGAGTTGAATCTATGTTGAGATTCAGCGAGTCAGAAACACCTTTCTTCTAGGAGCTGCGTTGGGATATTCCCGAGTGAATGGGACCATAGGCTGTACAGAGAAATATCTGCTTCTAAAACCAAATCGGAGCTATCTAACTGGATGGATGTCAATGTGTGCATTCAACTGACAAAGTTAAACTCACGTGTGGATTCAGCGGTTTGCAAACCCTTTCTGTGCAGAATCCCAAAACCGGTAATTCCAGCTGAATGCCGGCATACGTACTAAACAACAGGAAACTTCGTCTAAAACTCAGGAGAAACGTTTCCTTGAAACTGCTCTGCTGTGCGTTCGTTCACCTAAGAGAGTTGAATCTATGTTGAGATTCAGCGAGTGAGAAACACGTTTCTTCTAGGAGCTGCGTTGGGATATTCCCGAGTGAATGGGACCATAGGCTGTACAGAGAAATATTTGCTTCTAAAACCAAAACGGAGCTATCTAACTGAATGGTTGTCAATGTGTGCATTCAATGACAGAGTTGAACTCACGTGTGGATTCAGCGGTTTGGAAACCCTTTCTGTGCAGAATCCCAAAACCGGTATTTCCAGCCCAATGCCGGCATACGTACTAAACAGCAGGAAACTTCGTCTAAAACTCAGGAGAAACATTTCCTTGAAATTCCTCTGCTGTGCGGTCGTTCACCTAAGAGAGTTGAATCTATGTTGAGATTCAGCGAGTCAGAAACACGTTTCTTCTAGGAGCTGCGTTGGGATATTCCCGAGTGATTGGGACCATAGGCTGTACAGAGAAATATCTGCTTCTAAAACCAAAAGGGTGCTATCAAACTGAATGGTTGTCAATGCGTGCATTCAACTGACAGAGTTAAACTCACGTGTGGATTCAGCGGTTTGCAAACCGTTTCTGTGCAGAATCCCAAAACCGGTATTTCCAGCCCAATGCCGGCATACGTACTAAACAGCAGGAAACTTCGTCGAAAACTCAGGAGAAACGTTTCCTTGAAACTGCTCTGCTGTGCGTTCATTCACCTAAGAGAGTTGAATCTATGTTGAGATTCAGCGAGACAGAAACACGTTTCTTCTAGGAGCTGCGTTGGGATATTCCCGAGTGAATGGGACCATAGGCTGTACAGAGAAATATCTGCTTCTAAAACCAAAACGGAGCTATCAAACTGAATTTTTGTCAATGTGCGCATTCAACTGACAGAGGTAAACTCACGTGTGGATTCAGCGGTTTGCAAACCCTTTCTGTGCAGAATCCCAAAACCGGTATTTCCAGCCCAATGCCGGCATCCGTACTAAACAGCAGGAAACTTCGTCTAAATCTCAATAGAAAAGTTTCCTTGAAACTGCTCTGCTGTGCATTCGTTCACCTAAGAGAGTTGAATCTATGTTGAGATTCAGCGAGTCAGAAACACGTTACTTCTAGGAGCTGCGTTGGGATATTCCCGAGTGAATGGGACCATAGGCTGTACAGAGAAATATCTGCTCCTAAAACCAAAAGGGTGCTATCTAACTGAATGGTTGTCAATGTGTGCATTCAACTGACAGAGTTAAACTCACGTGTGGATTCAGCGGTTTTCAAACCCTTTCTGTGCAGAATCCCAAAACCGGTAATTCCAGCTCAATGCCGGCATACGTACTAAACAACAGGAAACTTCGTCCAAAACTCAGGAGAAACGTTTCCTTGAAACTGCTCTGCTGTGCGTTCGTTCACCTAAGAGAGTTGAATCTATGTTGAGATTCAGCGAGTCAGAAACACGTTTCTTCTAGGAGCTGCGTTGGGATATTCCCGAGTGAATGGGACCATAGGCTGTACAGAGAAATATCTGCTCCTAAAACCAAAAGGGTGCTATCTAATTGAATGGTTGTCAATGTTTGCATTCAACTGACAGAGTTAAACTCACGTGTGGATTCAGCGGTTTGCAAACCCTTTCTGTGCAGAATCCCAAAACCGGTAATTCCAGCTCAATGCCGGCATACGTACTAAACAACAGGAAACTTCGTCTAAAACTCAGGAGAAACGTTTCCTTGAAACTGCTCTGCTGTGCGTTCGTTCACCTAAGAGAGTTGAATCTATGTTGAGATTCAGCGAGTCAGAAACACCTTTCTTCTAGGAGCTGCGTTGGGATATTCCCGAGTGAATGGGACCATAGGCTGTACAGAGAAATATCTGCTTCTAAAACCAAATCGGAGCTATCTAACTGGATGGATGTCAATGTGTGCATTCAACTGACAAAGTTAAACTCACGTGTGGATTCAGCGGTTTGCAAACCCTTTCTGTGCAGAATCCCAAAACCGGTAATTCCAGCTGAATGCCGGCATACGTACTAAACAACAGGAAACTTCGTCTAAAACTCAGGAGAAACGTTTCCTTGAAACTGCTCTGCTGTGCGTTCGTTCACCTAAGAGAGTTGAATCTATGTTGAGATTCAGCGAGTGAGAAACACGTTTCTTCTAGGAGCTGCGTTGGGATATTCCCGAGTGAATGGGACCATAGGCTGTACAGAGAAATATTTGCTTCTAAAACCAAAACGGAGCTATCTAACTGAATGGTTGTCAATGTGTGCATTCAATGACAGAGTTGAACTCACGTGTGGATTCAGCGGTTTGGAAACCCTTTCTGTGCAGAATCCCAAAACCGGTATTTCCAGCCCAATGCCGGCATACGTACTAAACAGCAGGAAACTTCGTCTAAAACTCAGGAGAAACATTTCCTTGAAATTCCTCTGCTGTGCGGTCGTTCACCTAAGAGAGTTGAATCTATGTTGAGATTCAGCGAGTCAGAAACACGTTTCTTCTAGGAGCTGCGTTGGGATATTCCCGAGTGATTGGGACCATAGGCTGTACAGAGAAATATCTGCTTCTAAAACCAAAAGGGTGCTATCAAACTGAATGGTTGTCAATGTGTGCATTCAACTGACAGAGTTAAACTCACGTGTGGATTCAGCGGTTTGGAAACCCTTTCTGTGCAGAATCCCAAAACCGGTATTTCCAGCCCAATGCCGGCATCCGTACTAAACAGCAGGAAACTTGGTCTAAAACTCAGGAGAAACGTTTCCATGAAACTGCTCTGCTGTGCGTTCGTTCACCTAAGAGAGTTGAATCTATGTTGAGATTCAGCGAGTCAGAAACACGTTTCTTCTAGGAGCTGCGTTGGGATATTCTCGAGTGAATGGGACCATAGGCTGTACAGAGAAATATCTGCTCCTAAAACCAAAAGGGTGCTATCTAACTGAATTGTTGTCAATGTGTGCATTCAACTGACAGAGTGAAACTCACGTTTGGATTCAGCGATTTGCAAACCCTTTCTGTGCAGAATCCGAAAACCGGTGTTTCCAGCCCAATGCCGGCATCAGTACTAAACAGCAGGAAATTTCGTCTAAAACTCATTAGAAACGTTTCCGTGAAACTGCTCTGCTGTGCGTTCGTTCACCTAAGAGAGGTGAATGTATGTTGAGATTCAGCGAGTCAGAAACACGTTTCTTCTAGGAGCTGCGTTGGGACATTCCCGAGTGAATGGGACCATAGGCTGTACAGAGAAATATCTGCTCCTAAAACCAAAAGGGTGCTATCTAACTGAATGGTTGTCAATGTGTGCATTCAACTGACGGAGTTAAACTCACGTGTGGATTCAGCGGTTTGCAAACCCTTTTTGTGCAGAATCCCAAAACCGGTAATTCCAGCTCAATGCCGGCATACGTACTAAACAACAGGAAACTTCGTCTAAAACTCAGGAGAAACGTTTCCTTGAAACTGCTCTGCTGTGCGTTCGTTCACCTAAGAGACTTGAATCTATGTTGAGATTCAGCGAGTCAGAAACACGTTTCTTCTAGGAGCTGCGTTGGGATATTCCCGAGTGAATGGGACCATAGGCTGTACAGAGAAATATCTGCTTCTAAATCCAAAACGGAGTTATCTAACTGGATGGATGTCAATGTGTGCATTCAACTGACAAAGTTAAACTCACGTGTGGATTCAGCGGTTTGCAAACCCTTTCTGTGCAGAATCCCAAAACCGGTATTTCCAGCCCAATGCCGGCATCCGTGCTAAACAGCAGGAAACTTCGTCTAAAACTCAGGAGAAACGTTTCCTTGAAACTGCTCTGCTGTGCGTTCGTTCACCTAAGAGAGTTGAATCTATGTTGAGATTCACCGAGTCAGAAACACGTTTCTTCTAGGAGCTGCGTTGGGATATTCCCGAGTGAATGGGACCATAGGCTGTACAGAGAAATATCTGCTTCTAAAAGGAAAACGGAGCTATCTAACTGGATGGTTGTCAATGTGTGCATTCAACTGACAGAGTTAAACTCACGTGTGGATTCAGCGGTTTGCAAACCCTTTCTGTGCAGAATCCCAAAACCGGTATTTCCAGCCCAATGCCGGCATCCGTACTAAACAGCAGTAAACTTCGTCTAAATCTCAATAGAAAAGTTTCCTTGAAACTGCTCTGCTGTGCATTCGTTCACCTAAGAGAGTTGAACCTATGTTGAGATTCAGCGAGTCAGAAACACGTTTCTTCTAGGAGCTGCGTTGGGATATTCCCGAGTGAATGGGACCATAGGCTGTACAGAGAAATATCTGCTCCTAAAACCAAAAGGGTGCTATCTAACTGAATGGTTGTCAATGTGTGCATTCAACTGACAGAGTTAAACTCACGTGTGGATTCAGCGGTTTTCAAACCGTTTCTGTGCAGAATCCCAAAACCGGTAATTCCAGCTCAATGCCGGCATACGTACTAAACAAATGGAAACTTCGTCTAAAACTCAGGAGAAACGTTTCCTTGAAACTGCTCTGCTGTGCGTTCGTTCACCTAAGAGAGTTGAATCTATGTTGAGATTCAGCAAGTCAGAAACACGTTTCTTCTAGGAGCTGCGTTGGGATATTCCCGAGTGAATGGGACCATAGGCTGTACAGAGAAATATCTGCTTCTAAAACCAAAACGGAGCTATCTAACTGGATGGATGTCAATGTGTGCATTCAACTGACAAAGTTAAACTCACGTGTGGATTCAGCGGTTTGCAAACCCTTTCTGTGCAGAATCCCAAAACCGGTATTTCCAGCCCAATGCCGGCATACGTACTAAACAGCAGCAAACTTCGTCTAAAACTCAGGAGAAACGTTTCCTTGAAACTGCTCTGCTGTGCGTTCGTTCACCTAAGAGACTTGAATCTATGTTGAGATTCAGCGAGTCAGAAACACGTTTATTCTAGGAGCTGCGTTGGGATATTCCTGAGTGAATGGGACCATAGGCTGTACAGAGAAATATCTGCTTCTAAAACCAAAATGGTGCTATCAAACTGAATGGTTGTCAATGTGTGCATTCAACTGACAGAGTTAAACTCACGTGTGGATTCAGCGGTTTGCAAACCCTTTCTGTGCAGAATCCCAAAACCGGTATTTCCAGCCCAATGCCGGCATACGTACTAAACAGCAGGAAACTTCGTCTAAAACTCAGGAGAAACGTTTCCATGAAACTGCTCTGCTGTGCGTTCGTTCACCTAAGAGAGTTGAATCTATGTTGAGATTCAGCGAGTCAGAAACACGTTTCTTCTAGGAGCTGCGTTGGGATATTTCCGAGTGAATGGGACCATATGCTGTACAGAGAAATATCTGCTTCTAAAACCAAAACGGAGCTATCTAACTGAATTGTTGTCAATGTGTGCATTCAACTGACAGAGTTAAACTCACGTGTGGATTCAGCGGTTTGCAAACCGTTTCTCTGCAGAATCCCAAAACCGGTATTTCCAGCCCAATGCCGGCATACGTACTAAACAGCAGGAAACTTCGTCTAAAACTCAGGAGAAAAGCTTCCTTGAAACTGCTCTGCTGTGCGTTCATTCACCTAAGAGAGTTGAATCTATGTTGAGATTCAGCGAGACAGAAACACGTTTCCTCTAGGAGCTGCGTTGGGATATTCCCGAGTGAATGGGACCATAGGCTGTACAGAGAAATACCTGCTTCTAAAACCAAAACGGAGCTATCAAACTGAATTTTTGTCAATTTGCGCATTCAACTGACAGAGGTAAACTCACGTGTGGATTCAGCGGTTTGCAAACCCTTTCTGTGCAGAATCCCAAAACCGGTATTTCCAGCCCAATGCCGGCATACGTACTAAACAGCAGGAAACTTCGTTTAAAACTCAGGAGAAACGTTTACTTGAAACTGCTCTGCTGTGCGTTCGTTCACCTAAGAGAGTTGAATCTATGTTGAGATTCAGCGAGTCAGAAACACGTTTCTTCTAGGAGCTGCGTTGGGATATTCCCGAGTGAATGGAACCATAGGCTGTACAGAGAAATATCTGCTCCTAAAACCAAAAGGGTGCTATCTAACTGAATTGTTGTCAATGTGTGCATTCAACTGACAGAGTGAAACTCACGTTTGGATTCAGCGATTTGCAAACCCTTTCTGTGCAGAATCCGAAAACCGGTGTTTCCAGCCCAATGCCGGCATCAGTACTAAACAGCAGGAAATTTCGTCTAAAACTCATTAGAAACGTTTCCGTGAAACTGCTCTGCTGTGCGTTCGTTCACCTAAGAGAGGTGAATGTATGTTGAGATTCAGCGAGTCAGAAACACGTTTCTTCTAGGAGCTGCGTTGGGACATTCCCGAGTGAATGGGACCATAGGCTGTACAGAGAAATATCTGCTCCTAAAACCAAAAGGGTGCTATCTAACTGAATGGTTGTCAATGTGTGCATTCAACTGACGGAGTTAAACTCACGTGTGGATTCAGCGGTTTGCAAACCCTTTTTGTGCAGAATCCCAAAACCGGTAATTCCAGCTCAATGCCGGCATACGTACTAAACAACAGGAAACTTCGTCTAAAACTCAGGAGAAACGTTTCCTTGAAACTGCTCTGCTGTGCGTTCGTTCACCTAAGAGACTTGAATCTATGTTGAGATTCAGCGAGTCAGAAACACGTTTCTTCTAGGAGCTGCGTTGGGATATTCCCGAGTGAATGGGACCATAGGCTGTACAGAGAAATATCTGCTTCTAAATCCAAAACGGAGTTATCTAACTGGATGGATGTCAATGTGTGCATTCAACTGACAAAGTTAAACTCACGTGTGGATTCAGCGGTTTGCAAACCCTTTCTGTGCAGAATCCCAAAACCGGTATTTCCAGCCCAATGCCGGCATCCGTGCTAAACAGCAGGAAACTTCGTCTAAAACTCAGGAGAAACGTTTCCTTGAAACTGCTCTGCTGTGCGTTCGTTCACCTAAGAGAGTTGAATCTATGTTGAGATTCACCGAGTCAGAAACACGTTTCTTCTAGGAGCTGCGTTGGGATATTCCCGAGTGAATGGGACCATAGGCTGTACAGAGAAATATCTGCTTCTAAAAGCAAAACGGAGCTATCTAACTGGATGGTTGTCAATGTGTGCATTCAACTGACAGAGTTAAACTCACGTGTGGATTCAGCAGTTTGCAAACCCTTTCTGTGCAGAATCCCAAAACCGGTATTTCCAGCCCAATGCCGGCATCCGTACTAAACAGCAGTAAACTTCGTCTAAATCTCAATAGAAAAGTTTCCTTGAAACTGCTCTGCTGTGCATTCGTTCACCTAAGAGAGTTGAACCTATGTTGAGATTCAGCGAGTCAGAAACACGTTTCTTCTAGGAGCTGCGTTGGGATATTCCCGAGTGAATGGGACCATAGGCTGTACAGAGAAATATCTGCTCCTAAAACCAAAAGGGTGCTATCTAACTGAATGGTTGTCAATGTGTGCATTCAACTGACAGAGTTAAACTCACGTGTGGATTCAGCGGTTTTCAAACCGTTTCTGTGCAGAATCCCAAAACCGGTAATTCCAGCTCAATGCCGGCATACGTACTAAACAGCAGGAAACTTCGTCTAAAACTCAGGAGAAACGTTTCCTTGAAACTGCTCTGCTGTGCGTTCGTTCACCTAAGAGAGTTGAATCTATGTTGAGCTTCAGCAAGTCAGAAACACGTTTCTTCTAGGAGCTGCGTTGGGATATTCCCGAGTGAATGGGACCATAGGCTGTACAGAGAAATATCTGCTTCTAAAACCAAAACGGAGCTATCTAACTGGATGGATGTCAATGTGTGCATTCAACTGACAAAGTTAAACTCACGTGTGGATTCAGCGGTTTGCAAACCCTTTCTGTGCAGAATCCCAAAACCGGTATTTCCAGCCCAATGCCGGCATACGTACTAAACAGCAGCAAACTTCGTCTAAAACTCAGGAGAAACGTTTCCTTGAAACTGCTCTGCTGTGCGTTCGTTCACCTAAGAGACTTGAATCTATGTTGAGATTCAGCGAGTCAGAAACACGTTTATTCTAGGAGCTGCGTTGGGATATTCCTGAGTGAATGGGACCATAGGCTGTACAGAGAAATATCTGCTTCTAAAACCAAAATGGTGCTATCAAACTGAATGGTTGTCAATGTGTGCATTCAACTGACAGAGTTAAACTCACGTGTGGATTCAGCGGTTTGCAAACCCTTTCTGTGCAGAATCCCAAAACCGGTATTTCCAGCCCAATGCCGGCATACGTACTAAACAGCAGGAAACTTCGTCTAAAACTCAGGAGAAACGTTTCCATGAAACTGCTCTGCTGTGCGTTCGTTCACCTAAGAGAGTTGAATCTATGTTGAGATTCAGCGAGTCAGAAACACGTTTCTTCTAGGAGCTGCGTTGGGATATTTCCGAGTGAATGGGACCATATGCTGTACAGAGAAATATCTGCTTCTAAAACCAAAACGGAGCTATCTAACTGAATTGTTGTCAATGTGTGCATTCAACTGACAGAGTTAAACTCACGTGTGGATTCAGCGGTTTGCAAACCGTTTCTCTGCAGAATCCCAAAACCGGTATTTCCAGCCCAATGCCGGCATACGTACTAAACAGCAGGAAACTTCGTCTAAAACTCAGGAGAAAAGCTTCCTTGAAACTGCTCTGCTGTGCGTTCATTCACCTAAGAGAGTTGAATCTATGTTGAGATTCAGCGAGACAGAAACACGTTTCCTCTAGGAGCTGCGTTGGGATATTCCCGAGTGAATGGGACCATAGGCTGTACAGAGAAATACCTGCTTCTAAAACCAAAACGGAGCTATCAAACTGAATTTTTGTCAATTTGCGCATTCAACTGACAGAGGTAAACTCACGTGTGGATTCAGCGGTTTGCAAACCCTTTCTGTGCAGAATCCCAAAACCGGTATTTCCAGCCCAATGCCGGCATACGTACTAAACAGCAGGAAACTTCGTTTAAAACTCAGGAGAAACGTTTCCTTGAAACTGCTCTGCTGTGCGTTCGTTCACCTAAGAGAGTTGAATCTATGTTGAGATTCAGCGAGTCAGAAACACGTTTCTTCTAGGAGCTGCGTTGGGATATTCCCGAGTGAATGGAACCATAGGCTGTACAGAGAAATATCTGCTCCTAAAACCAAAAGGGTGCTATCTAACTGAATTGTTGTCAATGTGTGCATTCAACTGACAGAGTGAAACTCACGTTTGGATTCAGCGATTTGCAAACCCTTTCTGTGCAGAATCCGAAAACCGGTGTTTCCAGCCCAATGCCGGCATCAGTACTAAACAGCAGGAAATTTCGTCTAAAACTCATTAGAAACGTTTCCGTGAAACTGCTCTGCTGTGCGTTCGTTCACCTAAGAGAGGTGAATGTATGTTGAGATTCAGCGAGTCAGAAACACGTTTCTTCTAGGAGCTGCGTTGGGACATTCCCGAGTGAATGGGACCATAGGCTGTACAGAGAAATATCTGCTCCTAAAACCAAAAGGGTGCTATCTAACTGAATGGTTGTCAATGTGTGCATTCAACTGACGGAGTTAAACTCACGTGTGGATTCAGCGGTTTGCAAACCCTTTTTGTGCAGAATCCCAAAACCGGTAATTCCAGCTCAATGCCGGCATACGTACTAAACAACAGGAAACTTCGTCTAAAACTCAGGAGAAACGTTTCCTTGAAACTGCTCTGCTGTGCGTTCGTTCACCTAAGAGACTTGAATCTATGTTGAGATTCAGCGAGTCAGAAACACGTTTCTTCTAGGAGCTGCGTTGGGATATTCCCGAGTGAATGGGACCATAGGCTGTACAGAGAAATATCTGCTTCTAAAAGCAAAACGGAGCTATCTAACTGGATGGTTGTCAATGTGTGCATTCAACTGACAGAGTTAAACTCACGTGTGGATTCAGCGGTTTGCAAACCCTTTCTGTGCAGAATCCCAAAACCGGTATTTCCAGCCCAATGCCGGCATCCGTACTAAACAGCAGTAAACTTCGTCTAAATCTCAATAGAAAAGTTTCCTTGAAACTGCTCTGCTGTGCATTCGTTCACCTAAGAGAGTTGAACCTATGTTGAGATTCAGCGAGTCAGAAACACGTTTCTTCTAGGAGCTGCGTTGGGATATTCCCGAGTGAATGGGACCATAGGCTGTACAGAGAAATATCTGCTCCTAAAACCAAAAGGGTGCTATCTAACTGAATGGTTGTCAATGTGTGCATTCAACTGACAGAGTTAAACTCACGTGTGGATTCAGCGGTTTTCAAACCGTTTCTGTGCAGAATCCCAAAACCGGTAATTCCAGCTCAATGCCGGCATACGTACTAAACAAATGGAAACTTCGTCTAAAACTCAGGAGAAACGTTTCCTTGAAACTGCTCTGCTGTGCGTTCGTTCACCTAAGAGAGTTGAATCTATGTTGAGCTTCAGCAAGTCAGAAACACGTTTCTTCTAGGAGCTGCGTTGGGATATTCCCGAGTGAATGGGACCATAGGCTGTACAGAGAAATATCTGCTTCTAAAACCAAAACGGAGCTATCTAACTGGATGGATGTCAATGTGTGCATTCAACTGACAAAGTTAAACTCACGTGTGGATTCAGCGGTTTGCAAACCCTTTCTGTGCAGAATCCCAAAACCGGTATTTCCAGCCCAATGCCGGCATACGTACTAAACAGCAGGAAACTTCGTCTAAAACTCAGGAGAAACGTTTCCTTGAAACTGCTCTGCTGTGCGTTCGTTCACCTAAGAGACTTGAATCTATGTTGAGATTCAGCGAGTCAGAAACACGTTTATTCTAGGAGCTGCGTTGGGATATTCCTGAGTGAATGGGACCATAGGCTGTACAGAGAAATATCTGCTTCTAAAACCAAAATGGTGCTATCAAACTGAATGGTTGTCAATGTGTGCATTCAACTGACAGAGTTAAACTCACGTGTGGATTCAGCGGTTTGCAAACCCTTTCTGTGCAGAATCCCAAAACCGGTATTTCCAGCCCAATGCCGGCATACGTACTAAACAGCAGGAAACTTCGTCTAAAACTCAGGAGAAACGTTTCCATGAAACTGCTCTGCTGTGCGTTCGTTCACCTAAGAGAGTTGAATCTATGTTGAGATTCAGCGAGTCAGAAACACGTTTCTTCTAGGAGCTGCGTTGGGATATTTCCGAGTGAATGGGACCATATGCTGTACAGAGAAATATCTGCTTCTAAAACCAAAACGGAGCTATCTAACTGAATTGTTGTCAATGTGTGCATTCAACTGACAGAGTTAAACTCACGTGTGGATTCAGCGGTTTGCAAACCGTTTCTCTGCAGAATCCCAAAACCGGTATTTCCAGCCCAATGCCGGCATACGTACTAAACAGCAGGAAACTTCGTCTAAAACTCAGGAGAAAAGCTTCCTTGAAACTGCTCTGCTGTGCGTTCATTCACCTAAGAGAGTTGAATCTATGTTGAGATTCAGCGAGGCAGAAACACGTTTCCTCTAGGAGCTGCGTTGGGATATTCCCGAGTGAATGGGACCATAGGCTGTACAGAGAAATACCTGCTTCTAAAACCAAAACGGAGCTATCAAACTGAATTTTTGTCAATTTGCGCATTCAACTGACAGAGGTAAACTCACGTGTGGATTCAGCGGTTTGCAAACCCTTTCTGTGCAGAATCCCAAAACCGGTATTTCCAGCCCAATGCCGGCATACGTACTAAACAGCAGGAAACTTCGTTTAAAACTCAGGAGAAACGTTTCCTTGAAACTGCTCTGCTGTGCGTTCGTTCACCTAAGAGAGTTGAATCTATGTTGAGATTCAGCGAGTCAGAAACACGTTTCTTCCAGGAGCTGCGTTGGGATATTCCCGAGTGAATGGGACCATAGGCTGGACAGAGAGATATCTGCTCCTAAAACCAAAAGGGTGCTATCTAACTGAATGGTTGTCAATGTGTGCATTCAACTGACAGAATTAAACTCACGTTTGGATTCAGCGGTTTACACACCCTTTCTGTGCAGAATCCCAAAACCGGTAATTCCCCTCAATGCCGGCTTACATACTAAATAGCAGGAAACTTCGTCTAAAACTCAGGAGAAACGTTTCCTTGAAACTGCTCTGCTGTGCGTTCGTTCACCTAAGAGAGTTGAATCTATGTTGAGATTCAGCGAGTCAGAAACACGTTTCTTCTAGGAGCTGCGTTGGGATATTCCCTTGTGAATGGGACCATAGGCTGTACAGAGAAATATCTGCTTCTAAAACCAAAACGGAGCTATCTAACTGAATGGTTGTCAATGTGTGCATTCAATGACAGAGTTGAACTCACGTGTGGATTCAGCGGTTGGCAAACCCTTTCTGTGCAGAATCCCAAAACCGGTATTTCCAGCCCAATGCCGGCATACGTACTAAACAGCAGGAAACTTCGTCTAAAACTCAGGAGAAACATTTCCTTGAAATTCCTCTGCTGTGCGGTCGTTCACCTAAGAGAGTTGAATCTATGTTGAGATTCAGCGAGTCAGAAACACGTTACTTCTAGGAGCTGCGTTGGGATATTCCCGAGTGAATGGGACCATAGGCTGTACAGAGAAATATCTGCTCCTAAAACCAAAAGGGTGCTATCTAACTGAATGGTTGTCAATGTGTGCATTCAACTGACAGAGTTAAACTCACGTGTGGATTCAGCGGTTTTCAAACCCTTTCTGTGCAGAATCCCAAAACCGGTAATTCCAGCTCAATGCCGGCATACGTACTAAACAACAGGAAACTTCGTCCAAAACTCAGGAGAAACGTTTCCTTGAAACTGCTCTGCTGTGCGTTCGTTCACCTAAGAGAGTTGAATCTATGTTGAGATTCAGCGAGTCAGAAACACGTTTCTTCTAGGAGCTGCGTTGGGATATTCCCGAGTGAATGGGACCATAGGCTGTACAGAGAAATATCTGCTCCTAAAACCAAAAGGGTGCTATCTAATTGAATGGTTGTCAATGTTTGCATTCAACTGACAGAGTTAAACTCACGTGTGGATTCAGCGGTTTGCAAACCCTTTCTGTGCAGAATCCCAAAACCGGTAATTCCAGCTCAATGCCGGCATACGTACTAAACAACAGGAAACTTCGTCTAAAACTCAGGAGAAACGTTTCCTTGAAACTGCTCTGCTGTGCGTTCGTTCACCTAAGAGAGTTGAATCTATGTTGAGATTCAGCGAGTCAGAAACACCTTTCTTCTAGGAGCTGCGTTGGGATATTCCCGAGTGAATGGGACCATAGGCTGTACAGAGAAATATCTGCTTCTAAAACCAAATCGGAGCTATCTAACTGGATGGATGTCAATGTGTGCATTCAACTGACAAAGTTAAACTCACGTGTGGATTCAGCGGTTTGCAAACCCTTTCTGTGCAGAATCCCAAAACCGGTAATTCCAGCTGAATGCCGGCATACGTACTAAACAACAGGAAACTTCGTCTAAAACTCAGGAGAAACGTTTCCTTGAAACTGCTCTGCTGTGCGTTCGTTCACCTAAGAGAGTTGAATCTATGTTGAGATTCAGCGAGTGAGAAACACGTTTCTTCTAGGAGCTGCGTTGGGATATTCCCGAGTGAATGGGACCATAGGCTGTACAGAGAAATATTTGCTTCTAAAACCAAAACGGAGCTATCTAACTGAATGGTTGTCAATGTGTGCATTCAATGACAGAGTTGAACTCACGTGTGGATTCAGCGGTTTGGAAACCCTTTCTGTGCAGAATCCCAAAACCGGTATTTCCAGCCCAATGCCGGCATACGTACTAAACAGCAGGAAACTTCGTCTAAAACTCAGGAGAAACATTTCCTTGAAATTCCTCTGCTGTGCGGTCGTTCACCTAAGAGAGTTGAATCTATGTTGAGATTCAGCGAGTCAGAAACACGTTTCTTCTAGGAGCTGCGTTGGGATATTCCCGAGTGATTGGGACCATAGGCTGTACAGAGAAATATCTGCTTCTAAAACCAAAAGGGTGCTATCAAACTGAATGGTTGTCAATGCGTGCATTCAACTGACAGAGTTAAACTCACGTGTGGATTCAGCGGTTTGCAAACCGTTTCTGTGCAGAATCCCAAAACCGGTATTTCCAGCCCAATGCCGGCATACGTACTAAACAGCAGGAAACTTCGTCTAAAACTCAGGAGAAACGTTTCCTTGAAACTGCTCTGCTGTGCGTTCATTCACCTAAGAGAGTTGAATCTATGTTGAGATTCAGCGAGACAGAAACACGTTTCTTCTAGGAGCTGCGTTGGGATATTCCCGAGTGAATGGGACCATAGGCTGTACAGAGAAATATCTGCTTCTAAAACCAAAACGGAGCTATCAAACTGAATTTTTGTCAATGTGCGCATTCAACTGACAGAGGTAAACTCACGTGTGGATTCAGCGGTTTGCAAACCCTTTCTGTGCAGAATCCCAAAACCGGTATTTCCAGCCCAATGCCGGCATCCGTACTAAACAGCAGGAAATTTCGTCTAAATCTCAATAGAAAAGTTTCCTTGAAACTGCTCTGCTGTGCATTCGTTCACCTAAGAGAGTTGAATCTATGTTGAGATTCAGCGAGTCAGAAACACGTTACTTCTAGGAGCTGCGTTGGGATATTCCCGAGTGAATGGGACCATAGGCTGTACAGAGAAATATCTGCTCCTAAAACCAAAAGGGTGCTATCTAACTGAATGGTTGTCAATGTGTGCATTCAACTGACAGAGTTAAACTCACGTGTGGATTCAGCGGTTTTCAAACCCTTTCTGTGCAGAATCCCAAAACCGGTAATTCCAGCTCAATGCCGGCATACGTACTAAACAACAGGAAACTTCGTCCAAAACTCAGGAGAAACGTTTCCTTGAAACTGCTCTGCTGTGCGTTCGTTCACCTAAGAGAGTTGAATCTATGTTGAGATTCAGCGAGTCAGAAACACGTTTCTTCTAGGAGCTGCGTTGGGATATTCCCGAGTGAATGGGACCATAGGCTGTACAGAGAAATATCTGCTCCTAAAACCAAAAGGGTGCTATCTAATTGAATGGTTGTCAATGTTTGCATTCAACTGACAGAGTTAAACTCACGTGTGGATTCAGCGGTTTGCAAACCCTTTCTGTGCAGAATCCCAAAACCGGTAATTCCAGCTCAATGCCGGCATACGTACTAAACAACAGGAAACTTCGTCTAAAACTCAGGAGAAACGTTTCCTTGAAACTGCTCTGCTGTGCGTTCGTTCACCTAAGAGAGTTGAATCTATGTTGAGATTCAGCGAGTCAGAAACACCTTTCTTCTAGGAGCTGCGTTGGGATATTCCCGAGTGAATGGGACCATAGGCTGTACAGAGAAATATCTGCTTCTAAAACCAAATCGGAGCTATCTAACTGGATGGATGTCAATGTGTGCATTCAACTGACAAAGTTAAACTCACGTGTGGATTCAGCGGTTTGCAAACCCTTTCTGTGCAGAATCCCAAAACCGGTAATTCCAGCTGAATGCCGGCATACGTACTAAACAACAGGAAACTTCGTCTAAAACTCAGGAGAAACGTTTCCTTGAAACTGCTCTGCTGTGCGTTCGTTCACCTAAGAGAGTTGAATCTATGTTGAGATTCAGCGAGTGAGAAACACGTTTCTTCTAGGAGCTGCGTTGGGATATTCCCGAGTGAATGGGACCATAGGCTGTACAGAGAAATATTTGCTTCTAAAACCAAAACGGAGCTATCTAACTGAATGGTTGTCAATGTGTGCATTCAATGACAGAGTTGAACTCACGTGTGGATTCAGCGGTTTGGAAACCCTTTCTGTGCAGAATCCCAAAACCGGTATTTCCAGCCCAATGCCGGCATACGTACTAAACAGCAGGAAACTTCGTCTAAAACTCAGGAGAAACATTTCCTTGAAATTCCTCTGCTGTGCGGTCGTTCACCTAAGAGAGTTGAATCTATGTTGAGATTCAGCGAGTCAGAAACACGTTTCTTCTAGGAGCTGCGTTGGGATATTCCCGAGTGATTGGGACCATAGGCTGTACAGAGAAATATCTGCTTCTAAAACCAAAAGGGTGCTATCAAACTGAATGGTTGTCAATGTGTGCATTCAACTGACAGAGTTAAACTCACGTGTGGATTCAGCGGTTTGGAAACCCTTTCTGTGCAGAATCCCAAAACCGGTATTTCCAGCCCAATGCCGGCATCCGTACTAAACAGCAGGAAACTTGGTCTAAAACTCAGGAGAAACGTTTCCATGAAACTGCTCTGCTGTGCGTTCGTTCACCTAAGAGAGTTGAATCTATGTTGAGATTCAGCGAGTCAGAAACACGTTTCTTCTAGGAGCTGCGTTGGGATATTCTCGAGTGAATGGGACCATAGGCTGTACAGAGAAATATCTGCTCCTAAAACCAAAAGGGTGCTATCTAACTGAATTGTTGTCAATGTGTGCATTCAACTGACAGAGTGAAACTCACGTTTGGATTCAGCGATTTGCAAACCCTTTCTGTGCAGAATCCGAAAACCGGTGTTTCCAGCCCAATGCCGGCATCAGTACTAAACAGCAGGAAATTTCGTCTAAAACTCATTAGAAACGTTTCCGTGAAACTGCTCTGCTGTGCGTTCGTTCACCTAAGAGAGGTGAATGTATGTTGAGATTCAGCGAGTCAGAAACACGTTTCTTCTAGGAGCTGCGTTGGGACATTCCCGAGTGAATGGGACCATAGGCTGTACAGAGAAATATCTGCTCCTAAAACCAAAAGGGTGCTATCTAACTGAATGGTTGTCAATGTGTGCATTCAACTGACGGAGTTAAACTCACGTGTGGATTCAGCGGTTTGCAAACCCTTTTTGTGCAGAATCCCAAAACCGGTAATTCCAGCTCAATGCCGGCATACGTACTAAACAACAGGAAACTTCGTCTAAAACTCAGGAGAAACGTTTCCTTGAAACTGCTCTGCTGTGCGTTCGTTCACCTAAGAGACTTGAATCTATGTTGAGATTCAGCGAGTCAGAAACACGTTTCTTCTAGGAGCTGCGTTGGGATATTCCCGAGTGAATGGGACCATAGGCTGTACAGAGAAATATCTGCTTCTAAATCCAAAACGGAGTTATCTAACTGGATGGATGTCAATGTGTGCATTCAACTGACAAAGTTAAACTCACGTGTGGATTCAGCGGTTTGCAAACCCTTTCTGTGCAGAATCCCAAAACCGGTATTTCCAGCCCAATGCCGGCATCCGTGCTAAACAGCAGGAAACTTCGTCTAAAACTCAGGAGAAACGTTTCCTTGAAACTGCTCTGCTGTGCGTTCGTTCACCTAAGAGAGTTGAATCTATGTTGAGATTCACCGAGTCAGAAACACGTTTCTTCTAGGAGCTGCGTTGGGATATTCCCGAGTGAATGGGACCATAGGCTGTACAGAGAAATATCTGCTTCTAAAAGGAAAACGGAGCTATCTAACTGGATGGTTGTCAATGTGTGCATTCAACTGACAGAGTTAAACTCACGTGTGGATTCAGCGGTTTGCAAACCCTTTCTGTGCAGAATCCCAAAACCGGTATTTCCAGCCCAATGCCGGCATCCGTACTAAACAGCAGTAAACTTCGTCTAAATCTCAATAGAAAAGTTTCCTTGAAACTGCTCTGCTGTGCATTCGTTCACCTAAGAGAGTTGAACCTATGTTGAGATTCAGCGAGTCAGAAACACGTTTCTTCTAGGAGCTGCGTTGGGATATTCCCGAGTGAATGGGACCATAGGCTGTACAGAGAAATATCTGCTCCTAAAACCAAAAGGGTGCTATCTAACTGAATGGTTGTCAATGTGTGCATTCAACTGACAGAGTTAAACTCACGTGTGGATTCAGCGGTTTTCAAACCGTTTCTGTGCAGAATCCCAAAACCGGTAATTCCAGCTCAATGCCGGCATACGTACTAAACAAATGGAAACTTCGTCTAAAACTCAGGAGAAACGTTTCCTTGAAACTGCTCTGCTGTGCGTTCGTTCACCTAAGAGAGTTGAATCTATGTTGAGATTCAGCAAGTCAGAAACACGTTTCTTCTAGGAGCTGCGTTGGGATATTCCCGAGTGAATGGGACCATAGGCTGTACAGAGAAATATCTGCTTCTAAAACCAAAACGGAGCTATCTAACTGGATGGATGTCAATGTGTGCATTCAACTGACAAAGTTAAACTCACGTGTGGATTCAGCGGTTTGCAAACCCTTTCTGTGCAGAATCCCAAAACCGGTATTTCCAGCCCAATGCCGGCATACGTACTAAACAGCAGCAAACTTCGTCTAAAACTCAGGAGAAACGTTTCCTTGAAACTGCTCTGCTGTGCGTTCGTTCACCTAAGAGACTTGAATCTATGTTGAGATTCAGCGAGTCAGAAACACGTTTATTCTAGGAGCTGCGTTGGGATATTCCTGAGTGAATGGGACCATAGGCTGTACAGAGAAATATCTGCTTCTAAAACCAAAATGGTGCTATCAAACTGAATGGTTGTCAATGTGTGCATTCAACTGACAGAGTTAAACTCACGTGTGGATTCAGCGGTTTGCAAACCCTTTCTGTGCAGAATCCCAAAACCGGTATTTCCAGCCCAATGCCGGCATACGTACTAAACAGCAGGAAACTTCGTCTAAAACTCAGGAGAAACGTTTCCATGAAACTGCTCTGCTGTGCGTTCGTTCACCTAAGAGAGTTGAATCTATGTTGAGATTCAGCGAGTCAGAAACACGTTTCTTCTAGGAGCTGCGTTGGGATATTTCCGAGTGAATGGGACCATATGCTGTACAGAGAAATATCTGCTTCTAAAACCAAAACGGAGCTATCTAACTGAATTGTTGTCAATGTGTGCATTCAACTGACAGAGTTAAACTCACGTGTGGATTCAGCGGTTTGCAAACCGTTTCTCTGCAGAATCCCAAAACCGGTATTTCCAGCCCAATGCCGGCATACGTACTAAACAGCAGGAAACTTCGTCTAAAACTCAGGAGAAAAGCTTCCTTGAAACTGCTCTGCTGTGCGTTCATTCACCTAAGAGAGTTGAATCTATGTTGAGATTCAGCGAGACAGAAACACGTTTCCTCTAGGAGCTGCGTTGGGATATTCCCGAGTGAATGGGACCATAGGCTGTACAGAGAAATACCTGCTTCTAAAACCAAAACGGAGCTATCAAACTGAATTTTTGTCAATTTGCGCATTCAACTGACAGAGGTAAACTCACGTGTGGATTCAGCGGTTTGCAAACCCTTTCTGTGCAGAATCCCAAAACCGGTATTTCCAGCCCAATGCCGGCATACGTACTAAACAGCAGGAAACTTCGTTTAAAACTCAGGAGAAACGTTTCCTTGAAACTGCTCTGCTGTGCGTTCGTTCACCTAAGAGAGTTGAATCTATGTTGAGATTCAGCGAGTCAGAAACACGTTTCTTCTAGGAGCTGCGTTGGGATATTCCCGAGTGAATGGAACCATAGGCTGTACAGAGAAATATCTGCTCCTAAAACCAAAAGGGTGCTATCTAACTGAATTGTTGTCAATGTGTGCATTCAACTGACAGAGTGAAACTCACGTTTGGATTCAGCGATTTGCAAACCCTTTCTGTGCAGAATCCGAAAACCGGTGTTTCCAGCCCAATGCCGGCATCAGTACTAAACAGCAGGAAATTTCGTCTAAAACTCATTAGAAACGTTTCCGTGAAACTGCTCTGCTGTGCGTTCGTTCACCTAAGAGAGGTGAATGTATGTTGAGATTCAGCGAGTCAGAAACACGTTTCTTCTAGGAGCTGCGTTGGGACATTCCCGAGTGAATGGGACCATAGGCTGTACAGAGAAATATCTGCTCCTAAAACCAAAAGGGTGCTATCTAACTGAATGGTTGTCAATGTGTGCATTCAACTGACGGAGTTAAACTCACGTGTGGATTCAGCGGTTTGCAAACCCTTTTTGTGCAGAATCCCAAAACCGGTAATTCCAGCTCAATGCCGGCATACGTACTAAACAACAGGAAACTTCGTCTAAAACTCAGGAGAAACGTTTCCTTGAAACTGCTCTGCTGTGCGTTCGTTCACCTAAGAGACTTGAATCTATGTTGAGATTCAGCGAGTCAGAAACACGTTTCTTCTAGGAGCTGCGTTGGGATATTCCCGAGTGAATGGGACCATAGGCTGTACAGAGAAATATCTGCTTCTAAATCCAAAACGGAGTTATCTAACTGGATGGATGTCAATGTGTGCATTCAACTGACAAAGTTAAACTCACGTGTGGATTCAGCGGTTTGCAAACCCTTTCTGTGCAGAATCCCAAAACCGGTATTTCCAGCCCAATGCCGGCATCCGTGCTAAACAGCAGGAAACTTCGTCTAAAACTCAGGAGAAACGTTTCCTTGAAACTGCTCTGCTGTGCGTTCGTTCACCTAAGAGAGTTGAATCTATGTTGAGATTCACCGAGTCAGAAACACGTTTCTTCTAGGAGCTGCGTTGGGATATTCCCGAGTGAATGGGACCATAGGCTGTACAGAGAAATATCTGCTTCTAAAAGCAAAACGGAGCTATCTAACTGGATGGTTGTCAATGTGTGCATTCAACTGACAGAGTTAAACTCACGTGTGGATTCAGCAGTTTGCAAACCCTTTCTGTGCAGAATCCCAAAACCGGTATTTCCAGCCCAATGCCGGCATCCGTACTAAACAGCAGTAAACTTCGTCTAAATCTCAATAGAAAAGTTTCCTTGAAACTGCTCTGCTGTGCATTCGTTCACCTAAGAGAGTTGAACCTATGTTGAGATTCAGCGAGTCAGAAACACGTTTCTTCTAGGAGCTGCGTTGGGATATTCCCGAGTGAATGGGACCATAGGCTGTACAGAGAAATATCTGCTCCTAAAACCAAAAGGGTGCTATCTAACTGAATGGTTGTCAATGTGTGCATTCAACTGACAGAGTTAAACTCACGTGTGGATTCAGCGGTTTTCAAACCGTTTCTGTGCAGAATCCCAAAACCGGTAATTCCAGCTCAATGCCGGCATACGTACTAAACAAATGGAAACTTCGTCTAAAACTCAGGAGAAACGTTTCCTTGAAACTGCTCTGCTGTGCGTTCGTTCACCTAAGAGAGTTGAATCTATGTTGAGCTTCAGCAAGTCAGAAACACGTTTCTTCTAGGAGCTGCGTTGGGATATTCCCGAGTGAATGGGACCATAGGCTGTACAGAGAAATATCTGCTTCTAAAACCAAAACGGAGCTATCTAACTGGATGGATGTCAATGTGTGCATTCAACTGACAAAGTTAAACTCACGTGTGGATTCAGCGGTTTGCAAACCCTTTCTGTGCAGAATCCCAAAACCGGTATTTCCAGCCCAATGCCGGCATACGTACTAAACAGCAGCAAACTTCGTCTAAAACTCAGGAGAAACGTTTCCTTGAAACTGCTCTGCTGTGCGTTCGTTCACCTAAGAGACTTGAATCTATGTTGAGATTCAGCGAGTCAGAAACACGTTTATTCTAGGAGCTGCGTTGGGATATTCCTGAGTGAATGGGACCATAGGCTGTACAGAGAAATATCTGCTTCTAAAACCAAAATGGTGCTATCAAACTGAATGGTTGTCAATGTGTGCATTCAACTGACAGAGTTAAACTCACGTGTGGATTCAGCGGTTTGCAAACCCTTTCTGTGCAGAATCCCAAAACCGGTATTTCCAGCCCAATGCCGGCATACGTACTAAACAGCAGGAAACTTCGTCTAAAACTCAGGAGAAACGTTTCCATGAAACTGCTCTGCTGTGCGTTCGTTCACCTAAGAGAGTTGAATCTATGTTGAGATTCAGCGAGTCAGAAACACGTTTCTTCTAGGAGCTGCGTTGGGATATTTCCGAGTGAATGGGACCATATGCTGTACAGAGAAATATCTGCTTCTAAAACCAAAACGGAGCTATCTAACTGAATTGTTGTCAATGTGTGCATTCAACTGACAGAGTTAAACTCACGTGTGGATTCAGCGGTTTGCAAACCGTTTCTCTGCAGAATCCCAAAACCGGTATTTCCAGCCCAATGCCGGCATACGTACTAAACAGCAGGAAACTTCGTCTAAAACTCAGGAGAAAAGCTTCCTTGAAACTGCTCTGCTGTGCGTTCATTCACCTAAGAGAGTTGAATCTATGTTGAGATTCAGCGAGACAGAAACACGTTTCCTCTAGGAGCTGCGTTGGGATATTCCCGAGTGAATGGGACCATAGGCTGTACAGAGAAATACCTGCTTCTAAAACCAAAACGGAGCTATCAAACTGAATTTTTGTCAATTTGCGCATTCAACTGACAGAGGTAAACTCACGTGTGGATTCAGCGGTTTGCAAACCCTTTCTGTGCAGAATCCCAAAACCGGTATTTCCAGCCCAATGCCGGCATACGTACTAAACAGCAGGAAACTTCGTTTAAAACTCAGGAGAAACGTTTCCTTGAAACTGCTCTGCTGTGCGTTCGTTCACCTAAGAGAGTTGAATCTATGTTGAGATTCAGCGAGTCAGAAACACGTTTCTTCTAGGAGCTGCGTTGGGATATTCCCGAGTGAATGGAACCATAGGCTGTACAGAGAAATATCTGCTCCTAAAACCAAAAGGGTGCTATCTAACTGAATTGTTGTCAATGTGTGCATTCAACTGACAGAGTGAAACTCACGTTTGGATTCAGCGATTTGCAAACCCTTTCTGTGCAGAATCCGAAAACCGGTGTTTCCAGCCCAATGCCGGCATCAGTACTAAACAGCAGGAAATTTCGTCTAAAACTCATTAGAAACGTTTCCGTGAAACTGCTCTGCTGTGCGTTCGTTCACCTAAGAGAGGTGAATGTATGTTGAGATTCAGCGAGTCAGAAACACGTTTCTTCTAGGAGCTGCGTTGGGACATTCCCGAGTGAATGGGACCATAGGCTGTACAGAGAAATATCTGCTCCTAAAACCAAAAGGGTGCTATCTAACTGAATGGTTGTCAATGTGTGCATTCAACTGACGGAGTTAAACTCACGTGTGGATTCAGCGGTTTGCAAACCCTTTTTGTGCAGAATCCCAAAACCGGTAATTCCAGCTCAATGCCGGCATACGTACTAAACAACAGGAAACTTCGTCTAAAACTCAGGAGAAACGTTTCCTTGAAACTGCTCTGCTGTGCGTTCGTTCACCTAAGAGACTTGAATCTATGTTGAGATTCAGCGAGTCAGAAACACGTTTCTTCTAGGAGCTGCGTTGGGATATTCCCGAGTGAATGGGACCATAGGCTGTACAGAGAAATATCTGCTTCTAAATCCAAAACGGAGTTATCTAACTGGATGGATGTCAATGTGTGCATTCAACTGACAAAGTTAAACTCACGTGTGGATTCAGCGGTTTGCAAACCCTTTCTGTGCAGAATCCCAAAACCGGTATTTCCAGCCCAATGCCGGCATCCGTGCTAAACAGCAGGAAACTTCGTCTAAAACTCAGGAGAAACGTTTCCTTGAAACTGCTCTGCTGTGCGTTCGTTCACCTAAGAGAGTTGAATCTATGTTGAGATTCACCGAGTCAGAAACACGTTTCTTCTAGGAGCTGCGTTGGGATATTCCCGAGTGAATGGGACCATAGGCTGTACAGAGAAATATCTGCTTCTAAAAGCAAAACGGAGCTATCTAACTGGATGGTTGTCAATGTGTGCATTCAACTGACAGAGTTAAACTCACGTGTGGATTCAGCAGTTTGCAAACCCTTTCTGTGCAGAATCCCAAAACCGGTATTTCCAGCCCAATGCCGGCATCCGTACTAAACAGCAGTAAACTTCGTCTAAATCTCAATAGAAAAGTTTCCTTGAAACTGCTCTGCTGTGCATTCGTTCACCTAAGAGAGTTGAACCTATGTTGAGATTCAGCGAGTCAGAAACACGTTTCTTCTAGGAGCTGCGTTGGGATATTCCCGAGTGAATGGGACCATAGGCTGTACAGAGAAATATCTGCTCCTAAAACCAAAAGGGTGCTATCTAACTGAATGGTTGTCAATGTGTGCATTCAACTGACAGAGTTAAACTCACGTGTGGATTCAGCGGTTTTCAAACCGTTTCTGTGCAGAATCCCAAAACCGGTAATTCCAGCTCAATGCCGGCATACGTACTAAACAAATGGAAACTTCGTCTAAAACTCAGGAGAAACGTTTCCTTGAAACTGCTCTGCTGTGCGTTCGTTCACCTAAGAGAGTTGAATCTATGTTGAGCTTCAGCAAGTCAGAAACACGTTTCTTCTAGGAGCTGCGTTGGGATATTCCCGAGTGAATGGGACCATAGGCTGTACAGAGAAATATCTGCTTCTAAAACCAAAACGGAGCTATCTAACTGGATGGATGTCAATGTGTGCATTCAACTGACAAAGTTAAACTCACGTGTGGATTCAGCGGTTTGCAAACCCTTTCTGTGCAGAATCCCAAAACCGGTATTTCCAGCCCAATGCCGGCATACGTACTAAACAGCAGCAAACTTCGTCTAAAACTCAGGAGAAACGTTTCCTTGAAACTGCTCTGCTGTGCGTTCGTTCACCTAAGAGACTTGAATCTATGTTGAGATTCAGCGAGTCAGAAACACGTTTATTCTAGGAGCTGCGTTGGGATATTCCTGAGTGAATGGGACCATAGGCTGTACAGAGAAATATCTGCTTCTAAAACCAAAATGGTGCTATCAAACTGAATGGTTGTCAATGTGTGCATTCAACTGACAGAGTTAAACTCACGTGTGGATTCAGCGGTTTGCAAACCCTTTCTGTGCAGAATCCCAAAACCGGTATTTCCAGCCCAATGCCGGCATACGTACTAAACAGCAGGAAACTTCGTCTAAAACTCAGGAGAAACGTTTCCATGAAACTGCTCTGCTGTGCGTTCGTTCACCTAAGAGAGTTGAATCTATGTTGAGATTCAGCGAGTCAGAAACACGTTTCTTCTAGGAGCTGCGTTGGGATATTTCCGAGTGAATGGGACCATATGCTGTACAGAGAAATATCTGCTTCTAAAACCAAAACGGAGCTATCTAACTGAATTGTTGTCAATGTGTGCATTCAACTGACAGAGTTAAACTCACGTGTGGATTCAGCGGTTTGCAAACCGTTTCTCTGCAGAATCCCAAAACCGGTATTTCCAGCCCAATGCCGGCATACGTACTAAACAGCAGGAAACTTCGTCTAAAACTCAGGAGAAAAGCTTCCTTGAAACTGCTCTGCTGTGCGTTCATTCACCTAAGAGAGTTGAATCTATGTTGAGATTCAGCGAGACAGAAACACGTTTCCTCTAGGAGCTGCGTTGGGATATTCCCGAGTGAATGGGACCATAGGCTGTACAGAGAAATACCTGCTTCTAAAACCAAAACGGAGCTATCAAACTGAATTTTTGTCAATTTGCGCATTCAACTGACAGAGGTAAACTCACGTGTGGATTCAGCGGTTTGCAAACCCTTTCTGTGCAGAATCCCAAAACCGGTATTTCCAGCCCAATGCCGGCATACGTACTAAACAGCAGGAAACTTCGTTTAAAACTCAGGAGAAACGTTTCCTTGAAACTGCTCTGCTGTGCGTTCGTTCACCTAAGAGAGTTGAATCTATGTTGAGATTCAGCGAGTCAGAAACACGTTTCTTCTAGGAGCTGCGTTGGGATATTCCCGAGTGAATGGAACCATAGGCTGTACAGAGAAATATCTGCTCCTAAAACCAAAAGGGTGCTATCTAACTGAATTGTTGTCAATGTGTGCATTCAACTGACAGAGTGAAACTCACGTTTGGATTCAGCGATTTGCAAACCCTTTCTGTGCAGAATCCGAAAACCGGTGTTTCCAGCCCAATGCCGGCATCAGTACTAAACAGCAGGAAATTTCGTCTAAAACTCATTAGAAACGTTTCCGTGAAACTGCTCTGCTGTGCGTTCGTTCACCTAAGAGAGGTGAATGTATGTTGAGATTCAGCGAGTCAGAAACACGTTTCTTCTAGGAGCTGCGTTGGGACATTCCCGAGTGAATGGGACCATAGGCTGTACAGAGAAATATCTGCTCCTAAAACCAAAAGGGTGCTATCTAACTGAATGGTTGTCAATGTGTGCATTCAACTGACGGAGTTAAACTCACGTGTGGATTCAGCGGTTTGCAAACCCTTTTTGTGCAGAATCCCAAAACCGGTAATTCCAGCTCAATGCCGGCATACGTACTAAACAACAGGAAACTTCGTCTAAAACTCAGGAGAAACGTTTCCTTGAAACTGCTCTGCTGTGCGTTCGTTCACCTAAGAGACTTGAATCTATGTTGAGATTCAGCGAGTCAGAAACACGTTTCTTCTAGGAGCTGCGTTGGGATATTCCCGAGTGAATGGGACCATAGGCTGTACAGAGAAATATCTGCTTCTAAATCCAAAACGGAGTTATCTAACTGGATGGATGTCAATGTGTGCATTCAACTGACAAAGTTAAACTCACGTGTGGATTCAGCGGTTTGCAAACCCTTTCTGTGCAGAATCCCAAAACCGGTATTTCCAGCCCAATGCCGGCATCCGTGCTAAACAGCAGGAAACTTCGTCTAAAACTCAGGAGAAACGTTTCCTTGAAACTGCTCTGCTGTGCGTTCGTTCACCTAAGAGAGTTGAATCTATGTTGAGATTCACCGAGTCAGAAACACGTTTCTTCTAGGAGCTGCGTTGGGATATTCCCGAGTGAATGGGACCATAGGCTGTACAGAGAAATATCTGCTTCTAAAAGCAAAACGGAGCTATCTAACTGGATGGTTGTCAATGTGTGCATTCAACTGACAGAGTTAAACTCACGTGTGGATTCAGCGGTTTGCAAACCCTTTCTGTGCAGAATCCCAAAACCGGTATTTCCAGCCCAATGCCGGCATCCGTACTAAACAGCAGTAAACTTCGTCTAAATCTCAATAGAAAAGTTTCCTTGAAACTGCTCTGCTGTGCATTCGTTCACCTAAGAGAGTTGAACCTATGTTGAGATTCAGCGAGTCAGAAACACGTTTCTTCTAGGAGCTGCGTTGGGATATTCCCGAGTGAATGGGACCATAGGCTGTACAGAGAAATATCTGCTCCTAAAACCAAAAGGGTGCTATCTAACTGAATGGTTGTCAATGTGTGCATTCAACTGACAGAGTTAAACTCACGTGTGGATTCAGCGGTTTTCAAACCGTTTCTGTGCAGAATCCCAAAACCGGTAATTCCAGCTCAATGCCGGCATACGTACTAAACAAATGGAAACTTCGTCTAAAACTCAGGAGAAACGTTTCCTTGAAACTGCTCTGCTGTGCGTTCGTTCACCTAAGAGAGTTGAATCTATGTTGAGCTTCAGCAAGTCAGAAACACGTTTCTTCTAGGAGCTGCGTTGGGATATTCCCGAGTGAATGGGACCATAGGCTGTACAGAGAAATATCTGCTTCTAAAACCAAAACGGAGCTATCTAACTGGATGGATGTCAATGTGTGCATTCAACTGACAAAGTTAAACTCACGTGTGGATTCAGCGGTTTGCAAACCCTTTCTGTGCAGAATCCCAAAACCGGTATTTCCAGCCCAATGCCGGCATACGTACTAAACAGCAGCAAACTTCGTCTAAAACTCAGGAGAAACGTTTCCTTGAAACTGCTCTGCTGTGCGTTCGTTCACCTAAGAGACTTGAATCTATGTTGAGATTCAGCGAGTCAGAAACACGTTTATTCTAGGAGCTGCGTTGGGATATTCCTGAGTGAATGGGACCATAGGCTGTACAGAGAAATATCTGCTTCTAAAACCAAAATGGTGCTATCAAACTGAATGGTTGTCAATGTGTGCATTCAACTGACAGAGTTAAACTCACGTGTGGATTCAGCGGTTTGCAAACCCTTTCTGTGCAGAATCCCAAAACCGGTATTTCCAGCCCAATGCCGGCATACGTACTAAACAGCAGGAAACTTCGTCTAAAACTCAGGAGAAACGTTTCCATGAAACTGCTCTGCTGTGCGTTCGTTCACCTAAGAGAGTTGAATCTATGTTGAGATTCAGCGAGTCAGAAACACGTTTCTTCTAGGAGCTGCGTTGGGATATTTCCGAGTGAATGGGACCATATGCTGTACAGAGAAATATCTGCTTCTAAAACCAAAACGGAGCTATCTAACTGAATTGTTGTCAATGTGTGCATTCAACTGACAGAGTTAAACTCACGTGTGGATTCAGCGGTTTGCAAACCGTTTCTCTGCAGAATCCCAAAACCGGTATTTCCAGCCCAATGCCGGCATACGTACTAAACAGCAGGAAACTTCGTCTAAAACTCAGGAGAAAAGCTTCCTTGAAACTGCTCTGCTGTGCGTTCATTCACCTAAGAGAGTTGAATCTATGTTGAGATTCAGCGAGACAGAAACACGTTTCCTCTAGGAGCTGCGTTGGGATATTCCCGAGTGAATGGGACCATAGGCTGTACAGAGAAATACCTGCTTCTAAAACCAAAACGGAGCTATCAAACTGAATTTTTGTCAATTTGCGCATTCAACTGACAGAGGTAAACTCACGTGTGGATTCAGCGGTTTGCAAACCCTTTCTGTGCAGAATCCCAAAACCGGTATTTCCAGCCCAATGCCGGCATACGTACTAAACAGCAGGAAACTTCGTTTAAAACTCAGGAGAAACGTTTCCTTGAAACTGCTCTGCTGTGCGTTCGTTCACCTAAGAGAGTTGAATCTATGTTGAGATTCAGCGAGTCAGAAACACGTTTCTTCCAGGAGCTGCGTTGGGATATTCCCGAGTGAATGGGACCATAGGCTGGACAGAGAGATATCTGCTCCTAAAACCAAAAGGGTGCTATCTAACTGAATGGTTGTCAATGTGTGCATTCAACTGACAGAATTAAACTCACGTTTGGATTCAGCGGTTTACACACCCTTTCTGTGCAGAATCCCAAAACCGGTAATTCCCCTCAATGCCGGCTTACATACTAAATAGCAGGAAACTTCGTCTAAAACTCAGGAGAAACGTTTCCTTGAAACTGCTCTGCTGTGCGTTCGTTCACCTAAGAGAGTTGAATCTATGTTGAGATTCAGCGAGTCAGAAACACGTTTCTTCTAGGAGCTGCGTTGGGATATTCCCTTGTGAATGGGACCATAGGCTGTACAGAGAAATATCTGCTTCTAAAACCAAAACGGAGCTATCTAACTGAATGGTTGTCAATGTGTGCATTCAATGACAGAGTTGAACTCACGTGTGGATTCAGCGGTTGGCAAACCCTTTCTGTGCAGAATCCCAAAACCGGTATTTCCAGCCCAATGCCGGCATACGTACTAAACAGCAGGAAACTTCGTCTAAAACTCAGGAGAAACATTTCCTTGAAATTCCTCTGCTGTGCGGTCGTTCACCTAAGAGAGTTGAATCTATGTTGAGATTCAGCGAGTCAGAAACACGTTTCTTCTAGGAGCTGCGTTGGGATATTCCCGAGTGAATGGGACCATAGGCTGTACAGAGAAATATCTGCTTCTAAAACCAAAAGGGTGCTATCAAACTGAATGGTTGTCAATGTGTGCATTCAACTGACAGAGTTAAACTCACGTGTGGATTCAGCGGTTTGCAAACGCTTTCTGTGCAGAATCCCAAAACCGGTATTTCCAGCCCAATGCCGGCATCCGTACTAAACAGCAGGAAACTTCGTCTAAAACTCAGGAGAAACGTTTCCTTGAAACTGCTCTGCTGTGCGTTCGTTCACCTAAGAGAGTTGAATCTATGTTGAGATTCAGCGAGTCAGAAACACGTTTCTTCTAGGAGCTGCGTTGGGATATTCCCGAGTGAATGGGACCATAGGATGTACAGAGAAATATCTGCTCCTAAAACCAAAAGGGTGCTATCTAACTGAATGGTTGTCAATGTGTGCATTCAACTGACAGAGTTAAACTCACGTGTGGATTCAGCGGTTTGCAAACCCTTTCTGTGCAGAATCCCAAAACCGGTAATTCCAGCTCAATGCCGGCATACGTACTAAACAACAGGAAACTTCGTCTAAAACTCAGGAGAAACGTTTCCTTGAAACTGCTCTGCTGTGCGTTCGTTCACCTAAGAGAGTTGAATCTATGTTGAGATTCAGCGAGTCAGAAACACGTTTCTTCTAGGAGCTGCGTTGGGATATTCCCGAGTGAATGGGACCATAGACTGTACAGAGAAATATCTGCTCCTAAAACCAAAAGGGTGCTATCTAATTGAATGGTTGTCAATGTGTGCATTCAACTGACAGAGTTAAACTCACGTGTGGATTCAGCGGTTTGCAAACCCTTTCTGTGCAGAATCCCAAAACCGGTAATTCCAGCTCAATGCCGGCATACGGACTAAACAACAGGAAACTTCGTCTAAAACTCAGGAGAAACGTTTCCTTGAAACTGCTCTGCTGTGCGTTCGTTCACCTAAGAGAGTTGAATCTATGTTGAGATTCAGCGAGTCAGAAACACGTTTCTTCTAGGAGCTGCGTTGGGATATTCCCGAGTGAATGGGACCATAGGCTGTACAGAGAAATATCTGCTTCTAAAACCAAAACGGAGCTATCTAACTGGATGGATGTCAATGTGTGCATTCAACTGACAAAGTTAAACTTACGTGTGGATTCAGCGGTTTGCAAACCCTTTCTGTGCAGAATCCCAAAACCGGTATTTCCAGCCCAATGCCGGCATCCGTACTAAACAGCAGGAAACTTCGTCTAAAACTCAGGAGAAACGTTTCCTTGAAACTGCTCTGCTGTGCGTTCGTTCACCTAAGAGAGTTGAATCTATGTTGAGATTCAGCGAGTCAGAAACACGTTTCTTCTAGGAGCTGCGTTGGGATATTCCCGAGTGAATGGGACCATAGGCTGTACAGAGAAATATCTGCTTCTAAAACCAAAATGGTGCTATCAAACTGAATGGTTGTCAATGTGTGCATTCAACTGACAGAGTTAAACTCACGTGTGGATTCAGCGGTTTGCAAACCCTTTCTGTGCAGAATCCCAAAACCGGTATTTCCAGCCCAATGCCGGCATACGTACTAAACAGCAGGAAACTTCGTCTAAAACTCAGGAGAAACGTTTCCATGAAACTGCTCTGCTGTGCGTTCGTTCACCTAAGAGAGTTGAATCTATGTTGAGATTCAGCGAGTCAGAAACACGTTTCTTCTAGGAGCTGCGTTGGGATATTCCCGAGTGAATGGGACCATATGCTGTACACAGAAATATCTGCTTCTAAAACCAAAACGGAGCTATCTAACTGAATGGTTGTCAATGTGTGCATTCAACTGACAGAGTTAAACTCACGTGTGGATTCAGCGGTTTGCAAACCGTTTCTCTGCAGAATCCCAAAACCGGTATTTCCAGCCCAATGCCGGCATACGTACTAAACAGCAGGAAACTTCGTCTAAAACTCAGGAGAAACGTTTCCTTGAAACTGCTCTGCTGTGCGTTCGTTCACCTAAGAGAGTTGAATCTATGTTGAGATTCAGCGAGACAGAAACACGTTTCTTCTAGGAGCTGCGTTGGGATATTCCCGAGTGAATGGGACCATAGGCTGTACAGAGAAATACCTGCTTCTAAAACCAAAACGGAGCTATCAAACTGAATTTTTGTCAATGTGCGCATTCAACTGACAGAGATAAACTCACGTGTGGATTCAGCGGTTTGCAAACCCTTTCTGTGCAGAATCCCAAAACGGGTATTTCCAGCCCAATGCCGGCATACGTACTAAACAGCAGGAAACTTCGTCTAAAACTCAGGAGAAACGTTTCCTTGAAACTGCTCTGCTGTGCGTTCGTTCACCTAAGAGAGTTGAATCTATGTTGAGATTCAGCGAGTCAGAAACACGTTTCTTCTAGAAGCTGCGTTGGGATATTCCCGAGTGAATGGGACCATAGGCTGTACCGAGAAATATCTTCTCCTAAAACCAAAAGGGTGCTATCTAACTGAATGGTTGTCAATGTGTGCATTCAACTGACAGAGTGAAACTCACGTTTGGATTCAGCGGTTTGCAAACCCTTTCTGTGCAGAATCCGAAAACCGGTATTTCCAGCCCAATGCCGGCATCCGTACTAAACAGCAGGAAATTTCGTCTAAAACTCAGGAGAAACGTTTCCTTGAAACTGCTCTGCTGTACGTTCGTTCACCTAAGAGAGGTGAATCTATGTTGAGATTCAGCGAGTCAGAAACACGTTTCTTCTAGTAGCTGCGTTGGGATATTCCCGAGTGAATGGGACCATAGGATGTACAGAGAAATATCTGCTCCTAAAACCAAAAGGGTGCTATCTAACTGAATGGTTGTCAATGTGTGCATTCAACTGACAGAGTTAAACTCACGTGTGGATTCAGCGGTTTGCAAACCCTTTCTGTGCAGAATCCCAAAACCGGTAATTCCAGCTCAATGCCGGCATACGTACTAAACAACAGGAAACTTCGTCTAAAACTCAGGAGAAACGTTTCCTTGAAACTGCTCTGCTGTGCGTTCGTTCACCTAAGAGAGTTGAATCTATGTTGAGATTCAGCGAGTCAGAAACACGTTTCTTCTAGGAGCTGCGTTGGGATATTCCCGAGTGAATGGGACCATAGACTGTACAGAGAAATATCTGCTCCTAAAACCAAAAGGGTGCTATCTAATTGAATGGTTGTCAATGTGTGCATTCAACTGACAGAGTTAAACTCACGTGTGGATTCAGCGGTTTGCAAACCCTTTCTGTGCAGAATCCCAAAACCGGTAATTCCAGCTCAATGCCGGCATACGGACTAAACAACAGGAAACTTCGTCTAAAACTCAGGAGAAACGTTTCCTTGAAACTGCTCTGCTGTGCGTTCGTTCACCTAAGAGAGTTGAATCTATGTTGAGATTCAGCGAGTCAGAAACACGTTTCTTCTAGGAGCTGCGTTGGGATATTCCCGAGTGAATGGGACCATAGGCTGTACAGAGAAATATCTGCTTCTAAAACCAAAACGGAGCTATCTAACTGGATGGATGTCAATGTGTGCATTCAACTGACAAAGTTAAACTTACGTGTGGATTCAGCGGTTTGCAAACCCTTTCTGTGCAGAATCCCAAAACCGGTATTTCCAGCCCAATGCCGGCATCCGTACTAAACAGCAGGAAACTTCGTCTAAAACTCAGGAGAAACGTTTCCTTGAAACTGCTCTGCTGTGCGTTCGTTCACCTAAGAGAGTTGAATCTATGTTGAGATTCAGCGAGTCAGAAACACGTTTCTTCTAGGAGCTGCGTTGGGATATTCCCGAGTGAATGGGACCATAGGCTGTACAGAGAAATATCTGCTTCTAAAACCAAAATGGTGCTATCAAACTGAATGGTTGTCAATGTGTGCATTCAACTGACAGAGTTAAACTCACGTGTGGATTCAGCGGTTTGCAAACCCTTTCTGTGCAGAATCCCAAAACCGGTATTTCCAGCCCAATGCCGGCATACGTACTAAACAGCAGGAAACTTCGTCTAAAACTCAGGAGAAACGTTTCCATGAAACTGCTCTGCTGTGCGTTCGTTCACCTAAGAGAGTTGAATCTATGTTGAGATTCAGCGAGTCAGAAACACGTTTCTTCTAGGAGCTGCGTTGGGATATTCCCGAGTGAATGGGACCATATGCTGTACACAGAAATATCTGCTTCTAAAACCAAAACGGAGCTATCTAACTGAATGGTTGTCAATGTGTGCATTCAACTGACAGAGTTAAACTCACGTGTGGATTCAGCGGTTTGCAAACCGTTTCTCTGCAGAATCCCAAAACCGGTATTTCCAGCCCAATGCCGGCATACGTACTAAACAGCAGGAAACTTCGTCTAAAACTCAGGAGAAACGTTTCCTTGAAACTGCTCTGCTGTGCGTTCGTTCACCTAAGAGAGTTGAATCTATGTTGAGATTCAGCGAGACAGAAACACGTTTCTTCTAGGAGCTGCGTTGGGATATTCCCGAGTGAATGGGACCATAGGCTGTACAGAGAAATACCTGCTTCTAAAACCAAAACGGAGCTATCAAACTGAATTTTTGTCAATGTGCGCATTCAACTGACAGAGATAAACTCACGTGTGGATTCAGCGGTTTGCAAACCCTTTCTGTGCAGAATCCCAAAACGGGTATTTCCAGCCCAATGCCGGCATACGTACTAAACAGCAGGAAACTTCGTCTAAAACTCAGGAGAAACGTTTCCTTGAAACTGCTCTGCTGTGCGTTCGTTCACCTAAGAGAGTTGAATCTATGTTGAGATTCAGCGAGTCAGAAACACGTTTCTTCTAGAAGCTGCGTTGGGATATTCCCGAGTGAATGGGACCATAGGCTGTACCGAGAAATATCTTCTCCTAAAACCAAAAGGGTGCTATCTAACTGAATGGTTGTCAATGTGTGCATTCAACTGACAGAGTGAAACTCACGTTTGGATTCAGCGGTTTGCAAACCCTTTCTGTGCAGAATCCGAAAACCGGTATTTCCAGCCCAATGCCGGCATCCGTACTAAACAGCAGGAAATTTCGTCTAAAACTCAGGAGAAACGTTTCCTTGAAACTGCTCTGCTGTACGTTCGTTCACCTAAGAGAGGTGAATCTATGTTGAGATTCAGCGAGTCAGAAACACGTTTCTTCTAGTAGCTGCGTTGGGATATTCCCGAGTGAATGGGACCATAGGATGTACAGAGAAATATCTGCTCCTAAAACCAAAAGGGTGCTATCTAACTGAATGGTTGTCAATGTGTGCATTCAACTGACAGAGTTAAACTCACGTGTGGATTCAGCGGTTTGCAAACCCTTTCTGTGCAGAATCCCAAAACCGGTAATTCCAGCTCAATGCCGGCATACGTACTAAACAACAGGAAACTTCGTCTAAAACTCAGGAGAAACGTTTCCTTGAAACTGCTCTGCTGTGCGTTCGTTCACCTAAGAGAGTTGAATCTATGTTGAGATTCAGCGAGTCAGAAACACGTTTCTTCTAGGAGCTGCGTTGGGATATTCCCGAGTGAATGGGACCATAGACTGTACAGAGAAATATCTGCTCCTAAAACCAAAAGGGTGCTATCTAATTGAATGGTTGTCAATGTGTGCATTCAACTGACAGAGTTAAACTCACGTGTGGATTCAGCGGTTTGCAAACCCTTTCTGTGCAGAATCCCAAAACCGGTAATTCCAGCTCAATGCCGGCATACGGACTAAACAACAGGAAACTTCGTCTAAAACTCAGGAGAAACGTTTCCTTGAAACTGCTCTGCTGTGCGTTCGTTCACCTAAGAGAGTTGAATCTATGTTGAGATTCAGCGAGTCAGAAACACGTTTCTTCTAGGAGCTGCGTTGGGATATTCCCGAGTGAATGGGACCATAGGCTGTACAGAGAAATATCTGCTTCTAAAACCAAAACGGAGCTATCTAACTGGATGGATGTCAATGTGTGCATTCAACTGACAAAGTTAAACTTACGTGTGGATTCAGCGGTTTGCAAACCCTTTCTGTGCAGAATCCCAAAACCGGTATTTCCAGCCCAATGCCGGCATCCGTACTAAACAGCAGGAAACTTCGTCTAAAACTCAGGAGAAACGTTTCCTTGAAACTGCTCTGCTGTGCGTTCGTTCACCTAAGAGAGTTGAATCTATGTTGAGATTCAGCGAGTCAGAAACACGTTTCTTCTAGGAGCTGCGTTGGGATATTCCCGAGTGAATGGGACCATAGGCTGTACAGAGAAATATCTGCTTCTAAAACCAAAATGGTGCTATCAAACTGAATGGTTGTCAATGTGTGCATTCAACTGACAGAGTTAAACTCACGTGTGGATTCAGCGGTTTGCAAACCCTTTCTGTGCAGAATCCCAAAACCGGTATTTCCAGCCCAATGCCGGCATACGTACTAAACAGCAGGAAACTTCGTCTAAAACTCAGGAGAAACGTTTCCATGAAACTGCTCTGCTGTGCGTTCGTTCACCTAAGAGAGTTGAATCTATGTTGAGATTCAGCGAGTCAGAAACACGTTTCTTCTAGGAGCTGCGTTGGGATATTCCCGAGTGAATGGGACCATATGCTGTACACAGAAATATCTGCTTCTAAAACCAAAACGGAGCTATCTAACTGAATGGTTGTCAATGTGTGCATTCAACTGACAGAGTTAAACTCACGTGTGGATTCAGCGGTTTGCAAACCGTTTCTCTGCAGAATCCCAAAACCGGTATTTCCAGCCCAATGCCGGCATACGTACTAAACAGCAGGAAACTTCGTCTAAAACTCAGGAGAAACGTTTCCTTGAAACTGCTCTGCTGTGCGTTCGTTCACCTAAGAGAGTTGAATCTATGTTGAGATTCAGCGAGACAGAAACACGTTTCTTCTAGGAGCTGCGTTGGGATATTCCCGAGTGAATGGGACCATAGGCTGTACAGAGAAATACCTGCTTCTAAAACCAAAACGGAGCTATCAAACTGAATTTTTGTCAATGTGCGCATTCAACTGACAGAGATAAACTCACGTGTGGATTCAGCGGTTTGCAAACCCTTTCTGTGCAGAATCCCAAAACGGGTATTTCCAGCCCAATGCCGGCATACGTACTAAACAGCAGGAAACTTCGTCTAAAACTCAGGAGAAACGTTTCCTTGAAACTGCTCTGCTGTGCGTTCGTTCACCTAAGAGAGTTGAATCTATGTTGAGATTCAGCGAGTCAGAAACACGTTTCTTCTAGAAGCTGCGTTGGGATATTCCCGAGTGAATGGGACCATAGGCTGTACCGAGAAATATCTTCTCCTAAAACCAAAAGGGTGCTATCTAACTGAATGGTTGTCAATGTGTGCATTCAACTGACAGAGTGAAACTCACGTTTGGATTCAGCGGTTTGCAAAGCCTTTCTGTGCAGAATCCGAAAACCGGTATTTCCAGCCCAATGCCGGCATCCGTACTAAACAGCAGGAAATTTCGTCTAAAACTCAGGAGAAACGTTTCCTTGAAACTGCTCTGCTGTACGTTCGTTCACCTAAGAGAGGTGAATCTATGTTGAGATTCAGCGAGTCAGAAACACGTTTCTTCTAGTAGCTGCGTTGGGATATTCCCGAGTGAATGGGACCATAGGATGTACAGAGAAATATCTGCTCCTAAAACCAAAAGGGTGCTATCTAACTGAATGGTTGTCAATGTGTGCATTCAACTGACAGAGTTAAACTCACGTGTGGATTCAGCGGTTTGCAAACCCTTTCTGTGCAGAATCCCAAAACCGGTAATTCCAGCTCAATGCCGGCATACGTACTAAACAACAGGAAACTTCGTCTAAAACTCAGGAGAAACGTTTCCTTGAAACTGCTCTGCTGTGCGTTCGTTCACCTAAGAGAGTTGAATCTATGTTGAGATTCAGCGAGTCAGAAACACGTTTCTTCTAGGAGCTGCGTTGGGATATTCCCGAGTGAATGGGACCATAGGCTGTACAGAGAAATATCTGCTCCTAAAACCAAAAGGGTGCTATCTAATTGAATGGTTGTCAATGTGTGCATTCAACTGACAGAGTTAAACTCACGTGTGGATTCAGCGGTTTGCAAACCCTTTCTGTGCAGAATCCCAAAACCGGTAATTCCAGCTCAATGCCGGCATACGTACTAAACAACAGGAAACTTCGTCTAAAACTCAGGAGAAACGTTTCCTTGAAACTGCTCTGCTGTGCGTTCGTTCACCTAAGAGAGTTGAATCTATGTTGAGATTCAGCGAGTCAGAAACACGTTTCTTCTAGGAGCTGCGTTGGGATATTCCCGAGTGAATGGGACCATAGGCTGTACAGAGAAATATCTGCTTCTAAAACCAAAACGGAGCTATCTAACTGGATGGATGTCAATGTGTGCATTCAACTGACAAAGTTAAACTTACGTGTGGATTCAGCGGTTTGCAAACCCTTTCTGTGCAGAATCCCAAAACCGGTATTTCCAGCCCAATGCCGGCATCCGTACTAAACAGCAGGAAACTTCGTCTAAAACTCAGGAGAAACGTTTCCTTGAAACTGCTCTGCTGTGCGTTCGTTCACCTAAGAGAGTTGAATCTATGTTGAGATTCAGCGAGTCAGAAACACGTTTCTTCTAGGAGCTGCGTTGGGATATTCCCGAGTGAATGGGACCATAGGCTGTACAGAGAAATATCTGCTTCTAAAACCAAAATGGTGCTATCAAACTGAATGGTTGTCAATGTGTGCATTCAACTGACAGAGTTAAACTCACGTGTGGATTCAGCGGTTTGCAAACCCTTTCTGTGCAGAATCCCAAAACCGGTATTTCCAGCCCAATGCCGGCATACGTACTAAACAGCAGGAAACTTCGTCTAAAACTCAGGAGAAACGTTTCCATGAAACTGCTCTGCTGTGCGTTCGTTCACCTAAGAGAGTTGAATCTATGTTGAGATTCAGCGAGTCAGAAACACGTTTCTTCTAGGAGCTGCGTTGGGATATTCCCGAGTGAATGGGACCATATGCTGTACACAGAAATATCTGCTTCTAAAACCAAAACGGAGCTATCTAACTGAATGGTTGTCAATGTGTGCATTCAACTGACAGAGTTAAACTCACGTGTGGATTCAGCGGTTTGCAAACCGTTTCTCTGCAGAATCCCAAAACCGGTATTTCCAGCCCAATGCCGGCATACGTACTAAACAGCAGGAAACTTCGTCTAAAACTCAGGAGAAACGTTTCCTTGAAACTGCTCTGCTGTGCGTTCGTTCACCTAAGAGAGTTGAATCTATGTTGAGATTCAGCGAGACAGAAACACGTTTCTTCTAGGAGCTGCGTTGGGATATTCCCGAGTGAATGGGACCATAGGCTGTACAGAGAAATACCTGCTTCTAAAACCAAAACGGAGCTATCAAACTGAATTTTTGTCAATGTGCGCATTCAACTGACAGAGGTAAACTCACGTGTGGATTCAGCGGTTTGCAAACCCTTTCTGTGCAGAATCCCAAAACCGGTATTTCCAGCCCAATGCCGGCATACGTACTAAACAGCAGGAAACTTCGTCTAAAACTCAGGAGAAACGTTTCCTTGAAACTGCTCTGCTGTGCGTTCGTTCACCTAAGAGAGTTGAATCTATGTTGAGATTCAGCGAGTCAGAAACACGTTTCTTTTAGGAGCTGCGTTGGGATATTCCCGAGTGAATGGAACCATAGGCTGTACAGATAAATATCTGCTCCTAAAACCAAAAGGGTGCTATCTAACTGAATGGTTGTCAATGTGTGCATTCAACTGACAGAGTGAAACTCACGTTTGGATTCAGTGGTTTGCAAACCCTTTCTGTGCAGAATCCCAAAACCGGTATTTCCAGCCCAATGCCGGCACACGTACTAAACAGCAGGAAACTTCGTCTAAAACTCAGGAGAAACATTTCCTTGAAACTGCTCTGCTGTGCGTTCGTTCACCTAAGAGAGTTGAATCTATGTTGAGATTCAGCGAGTCAGAAACACGTTTCTTCCAGGAGCTGCGTTGGGATATTCCCGAGTGAATGGGACCATAGGCTGTACAGAGAGATATCTGCTCCTAAAACCAAAAGGGTGCTATCTAACTGAATGGTTGTCAATGTGTGCATTCAACTGACAGAATTAAACTCACGTTTGGATTCAGCGGTTTACACACCCTTTCTGTGCAGAATCCCAAAACCGGTAATTCCCCTCAATGCCGGCTTACATACTAAACAGCAGGAAACTTCGTCTAAAACTCAGGAAAAACGTTTCCTTTAAACTGCTCTGCTGTGCGTTCGTTCACCTAAGAGAGTTGAATCTATGTTGAGATTCAGCGAGTCAGAAACACGTTTCTTCTAGGAGCTGCGTTGGGATATTCCCGAGTGAATGGGACCATAGGCTGTACAGAGAAATATCTGCTTCTAAAACCAAAACGGAGCTATCTAACAGAATGGTTGTCAATGTGTGCATTCAATGACAGAGTTGAACTCACGTGTGGATTCAGCGGTTGGCAAACCCTTTCTGTGCAGAATCCCAAAACCGGTATTTCCAGCCCAATGCCGGCATACGTACTAAACAGCAGGAAACTTCGTCTAGAACTCCGGAGAAACATTTCCTTGAAGTTCCTCTGCTGTGCGGTCATTCACCTAAGAGAGTTGAATCTATGTTGAGATTCAGCGAGTCAGAAACACGTTTCTTCTAGGAGCTGCGTTGGGATATTCCCGAGTGAATGGGACCATAGGCTGTACAGAGAAATATCTGTTTCTAAAACCAAAAGGGTGCTATCAAACTGAATGGTTGTCAATGTGTGCATTCAACTGACAGAGTTAAACTCACGTGTGGATTCAGCGGTTTTCAAACCCTTTCTGTGCAGAATCCCAAAACCGGTATTTCCAGCCCAATGCCGGCATCCGTACTAAACAGCAGGAAACTTCGTATAAAACTCAGGAGAAACGTTTCCTTGAAACGGCTCTGCTGTGCGTTCGTTCACGTAAGAGAGTTGAATCTATGTTGAGATTCAGCGAGTCAGAAACACGTTTCTTCTAGGAGCTGCGTTGGGATATTCCCGAGTGAATGGGACCATAGGCTGTACAGAGAAATATCTGCTTCTAAAACCAAAAGGGTGCTATCAAACTGAATGGTTGTCAATGTGTGCATTCAACTGACAGAGTTAAACTCACGTGTGGATTCAGCGGTTTGCAAACCGTTTCTGTGCAGAATCCCAAAACCGGTATTTCCAGCCCAATGCCGGCATACGTACTAAACAGCAGGAAACTTCGTCTAAAACTCAGGAGAAACGTTTCCTTGAAACTGCTCTGCTGTGCGTTCGTTCACCTAAGAGAGTTGAATCTATGTTGAGATTCAGCGAGTCCGAAACACGTTTCTTCTAGGAGCTGCGTTGGGATATTCCCGAGTGAATGGGACCATAGGCTGTACAGAGAAATATCTGCTTCTAAAACCAAAACGGAGATATCTAACTGGATGGTTGTCAATGTGTGCATTCAACTGACAGAGTTAAACTCACGTTTGGATTCAGCGGTTTGCAAACCCTTTCTGTGCAGAATCCCAAAACCGGTATTTCCAGCCCAATGCCGGCATCCGTACTAAACAGCAGGAAACTTCGTCTAAAACTCAATAGAAAAGTTTCCTTGAAACTGCTCTGCTGTGCATTCGTTCACCTAAGAGAGTTGAATCTATGTTGAGATTCAGCGAGTCAGAAACACGTTTCTTCTAGGAGCTGCGTTGGGATATTCCCGAGTGAATGGGACCATAGGCTGTACAGAGAAATATCTGCTCCTAAAACCAAAAGGGTGCTATCTAACTGAATGATTGTCAATGTGTGCATTCAACTGACAGAGTGAAACTCACGTTTGGATTCAGCGGTTTGCAAACCCTTTCTGTGCAGAATCCGAAAACCTGTATTTCCAGCCCAATGCCGGCATCCGTACTAAACAGCAGGAAATTTCGTCTAAAACTCAGGAGAAACGTTTCCTTGAAACTGCTCTGCTGTACGTTCGTTCACCTAAGAGAGGTGAATCTATGTTGAGATTCAGCGAGTCAGAAACACGTTTCTTCTAGGAGCTGCGTTGGGATATTCCCGAGTGAATGGGACCATAGGCTGTACAGAGAAATATCTGCTCCTAAAACCAAAAGGGTGTTATCTAACTGAATGGTTGTCAATGTGTGCATTCAACTGACAGAGTTAAACTCACGTGTGGATTCAGCGGTTTGCAAACCCTTTCTGTGCAGAATCCCAAAACCGGTAATTCCAGCTCAATGCCGGCATACGTACTAAACAACAGGAAACTTCGCCTAAAACTCAGGAGAAACGTTTCCTTGAAACTGCTCTGCTGTGCGTTCGTTCACCTAAGAGACTTGAATCTATGTTGAGATTCAGCGAGTCAGAAACACGTTTCTTCTAGGAGCTGCGTTGGGATATTCCCGAGTGAATGGGACCATAGGCTGTACAGAGAAATATCTGCTTCTAAAACCAAAACGGAGCTATCTAACTGGATGGATGTCAATGTGTGCATTCAACTGACAGAGTTAAACTCACGTGTGGTTTCAGCGGTTTGCAAACCCTTTCTGTGCAGAATCCCAAAACCGGTATTTCCAGCCCAATGCCGGCATACGTACTAAACAGCAGGAAACTTCGTCTAAAACTCAGGAGAAACGTTTCCTTGAAACTGCTCTGCTGTGCGTTCGTTCACCTAAGAGAGTTGAATCTATGTTGAGATTCAGCGAGTCAGAAACACGTTTCTTCTAGGAGCTGCGTTGGGATATTCCCGAGTGAATGGGACCATAGGCTCTACAGCGAAATATCTGCTCCTAAAACCAAAAGGGTGCTATCTAACTGAATGGTTGTCAATGTGTGCATTCAACTGACAGAGTGAAACTCACGTTTGGATTCAGCGGTTTGCAAACCCTTTCTGTGCAGAATCCCAAAACCGGTATTTCCAGCCCAATGCTGGCATCCGTACTAAACAGCAGGAAATTTCGTCTAAAACTCAGGAGAAACGTTTCCTTGAAACTGCTCTGCTGTGCGTTCGTTCACCTAAGAGACTTGAATCTATGTTGAGATTCAGCGAGTCAGAAACACGTTTTTTCTAGGACCTGCGTTGGGATATTCCCGTGTGAATGGGACCATAGGCTGTACAGAGAAATATCTGCTTCTAAAACCAAAACGGAGCTATCTAACTGGATGGATGTCAATGTGTGCATTCAACTGACAGAGTTAAACTCACGTGTGGATTCAGCAGTTTGCAAACCCTTTCTGTGCAGAATCCCAAAACCGGTATTTCCAGCCCAATGCCGGCATCCGTACTAAACAGCAGGAAACTTCGTCTAAAACTCAGGAGAAACGTTTCCTTGAAACTGCTCTGCTGTGCGTTCGTTCACCTAAGAGAGTTGAATCTATGTTGAGATTCAGCGAGTCAGAAACACGTGTCTTCTAGGAGCGGCATTGGGATATTCGCGAGTGAATGGGACCATAGGCTGTACAGAGAAATATCTGCTCCTAAAACCAAAAGGGTGCTATCTAACTGAATGGTTGTCAATGTGTGCATTCAACTGACAGAGTTAAACTCACGTGTGGATTCAGCGTTTGCAAACCCTTTCTGTGCAGAATCCCAAAACCGGTATTTCCAGCCCAATGCCGGCATACGTACTAAACAGCAGGAAACTTCGTCTAAAACTCAGGAGAAACGTTTCCATGAAACTGCTCTGCTGTGCGTTCGTTCACCTAAGAGAGTTGAATCTATGTTGAGATTCAGCGAGTCAGAAACACGTTTCTTCTAGGAGCTGCGTTGGGATATTCCCGAGTGAATGGGACCATATGCTGTACAGAGAAATATCTGCTTCTAAAACCAAAACGGAGCTATCTAACTGAATGGTTGTCAATGTGTGCATTCAACTGACAGAGTTAAACTCACGTGTGGATTCAGCGGTTTGCAAACCGTTTCTCTGCAGAATCCCAAAACCGGTATTTCCAGCCCAATGCCGGCATACGTACTAAACAGCAGGAAACTTCGTCTAAAACTCAGGAGAAACGTTTCCTTGAAACTGCTCTGCTGTGCGTTCGTTCACCTAAGAGAGTTGAATCTATGTTGAGATTCAGCGAGACAGAAACACGTTTCTTCTAGGAGCTGCGTTGGGATATTCCCGAGTGAATGGGACCATAGGCTGTACAGAGAAATACCTGCTTCTAAAACCAAAACGGAGCTATCAAACTGAATTTTTGTCAATGTGCGCATTCAACTGACAGAGGTAAACTCACGTGTGGATTCAGCGGTTTTCAAACCCTTTCTGTGCAGAATCCCAAAACCGGTATTTCCAGCCCAATGCCGGCATACGTACTAAACAGCAGGAAACTTCGTCTAAAACTCAGGAGAAACGTTTCCTTGAAACTGCTCTGCTGTGCGTTCGTTCACCTAAGAGAGTTGAATCTATGTTGAGATTCAGCGAGTCAGAAACACGTTTCTTTTAGGAGCTGCGTTGGGATATTCCCGAGTGAATGGAACCATAGGCTGTACAGATAAATATCTGCTCCTAAAACCAAAAGGGTGCTATCTAACTGAATGGTTGTCAATGTGTGCATTCAACTGACAGAGTGAAACTCACGTTTGGATTCAGTGGTTTGCAAACCCTTTCTGTGCAGAATCCCAAAACCGGTATTTCCAGCCCAATGCCTGCACACGTACTAAACAGCAGGAAACTTCGTCTAAAACTCAGGAGAAACATTTCCTTGAAACTGCTCTGCTGTGCGTTCGTTCACCTAAGAGAGTTGAATCTATGTTGAGATTCAGCGAGTCAGAAACACGTTTCTTCCAGGAGCTGCGTTGGGATATTCCCGAGTGAATGGGACCATAGGCTGTACAGAGAGATATCTGCTCCTAAAACCAAAAGGGTGCTATCTAACTGAATGGTTGTCAATGTGTGCATTCAACTGACAGAATTAAACTCACGTTTGGATTCAGCGGTTTACACACCCTTTCTGTGCAGAATCCCAAAACCGGTAATACCCCTCAATGCCGGCTTACATACTAAACAGCCGGAAACTTCGTCTAAAACTCAGGAAAAACGTTTCCTTTAAACTGCTCTGCTGTGCGTTCGTTCACCTAAGAGAGTTGAATCTATGTTGAGATTCAGCGAGTCAGAAACACGTTTCTTCTAGGAGCTGCGTTGGGATATTCCCGAGTGAATGGGACCATAGGCTGTACAGAGAAATATCTGCTTCTAAAACCAAAACGGAGCTATCTAACAGAATGGTTGTCAATGTGTGCATTCAATAACAGAGTTGAACTCACGTGTGGATTCAGCGGTTGGCAAACCCTTTCTGTGCAGAATCCCAAAACCGGTATTTCCAGCCCAATGCCGGCATACGTACTAAACAGCAGGAAACTTCGTCTAAAACTCAGGAGAAACGTTTCCTTGAAACTGCTCTGCTGTGCGTTCGTTCACCTAAGAGAGTTGAATCTATGTTGAGATTCAGCGAGACAGAAACACGTTTCTTCTAGGAGCTGCGTTGGGATATTCCCGAGTGAATGGGACCATAGGCTGTACAGAGAAATACCTGCTTCTAAAACCAAAACGGAGCTATCAAACTGAATTTTTGTCAATGTGCGCATTCAACTGACAGAGGTAAACTCACGTGTGGATTCAGCGGTTTGCAAACCCTTTCTGTGCAGAATCCCAAAACCGGTATTTCCAGCCCAATGCCGGCATACGTACTAAACAGCAGGAAACTTCGTCTAAAACTCAGGAGAAACGTTTCCTTGAAACTGCTCTGCTGTGCGTTCGTTCACCTAAGAGAGTTGAATCTATGTTGAGATTCAGCGAGTCAGAAACACGTTTCTTTTAGGAGCTGCGTTGGGATATTCCCGAGTGAATGGAACCATAGGCTGTACAGATAAATATCTGCTCCTAAAACCAAAAGGGTGCTATCTAACTGAATGGTTGTCAATGTGTGCATTCAACTGACAGAGTGAAACTCACGTTTGGATTCAGTGGTTTGCAAACCCTTTCTGTGCAGAATCCCAAAACCGGTATTTCCAGCCCAATGCCGGCACACGTACTAAACAGCAGGAAACTTCGTCTAAAACTCAGGAGAAACATTTCCTTGAAACTGCTCTGCTGTGCGTTCGTTCACCTAAGAGAGTTGAATCTATGTTGAGATTCAGCGAGTCAGAAACACGTTTCTTCCAGGAGCTGCGTTGGGATATTCCCGAGTGAATGGGACCATAGGCTGTACAGAGAGATATCTGCTCCTAAAACCAAAAGGGTGCTATCTAACTGAATGGTTGTCAATGTGTGCATTCAACTGACAGAATTAAACTCACGTTTGGATTCAGCGGTTTACACACCCTTTCTGTGCAGAATCCCAAAATCGGTAATACCCCTCAATGCCGGCTTACATACTAAACAGCCGGAAACTTCGTCTAAAACTCAGGAAAAACGTTTCCTTTAAACTGCTCTGCTGTGCGTTCGTTCACCTAAGAGAGTTGAATCTATGTTGAGATTCAGCGAGTCAGAAACACGTTTCTTCTAGGAGCTGCGTTGGGATATTCCCGAGTGAATGGGACCATAGGCTGTACAGAGAAATATCTGCTTCTAAAACCAAAACGGAGCTATCTAACAGAATGGTTGTCAATGTGTGCATTCAATGACAGAGTTGAACTCACGTGTGGATTCAGCGGTTGGCAAACCCTTTCTGTGCAGAATCCCAAAACCGGTATTTCCAGCCCAATGCCGGCATACGTACTAAACAGCAGGAAACTTCGTCTAGAACTCCGGAGAAACATTTCCTTGAAGTTCCTCTGCTGTGCGGTCATTCACCTAAGAGAGTTGAATCTATGTTGAGATTCAGCGAGTCAGAAACACGTTTCTTCTAGGAGCTGCGTTGGGATATTCCCGAGTGAATGGGACCATAGGCTGTACAGAGAAATATCTGTTTCTAAAACCAAAAGGGTGCTATCAAACTGAATGGTTGTCAATGTGTGCATTCAACTGACAGAGTTAAACTCACGTGTGGATTCAGCGGTTTGCAAACCCTTTCTGTGCAGAATCCCAAAACCGGTATTTCCAGCCCAATGCCGGCATCCGTACTAAACAGCAGGAAACTTCGTGTAAAACTCAGGAGAAACGTTTCCTTGAAACGGCTCTGCTGTGCGTTCGTTCACGTAAGAGAGTTGAATCTATGTTGAGATTCAGCGAGTCAGAAACACGTTTCTTCTAGGAGCTGCGTTGGGATATTCCCGAGTGAATGGGACCATAGGCTGTACAGAGAAATATCTGCTTCTAAAACCAAAAGGGTGCTATCAAACTGAATGGTTGTCAATGTGTGCATTCAACTGACAGAGTTAAACTCACGTGTGGATTCAGCGGTTTGCAAACCGTTTCTGTGCAGAATCCCAAAACCGGTATTTCCAGCCCAATGCCGGCATACGTACTAAACAGCAGGAAACTTCGTCTAAAACTCAGGAGAAACGTTTCCTTGAAACTGCTCTGCTGTGCGTTCGTTCACCTAAGAGAGTTGAATCTATGTTGAGATTCAGCGAGTCAGAAACACGTTTCTTCTAGGAGCTGCGTTGGGATATTCCCGAGTGAATGGGACCATAGGCTGTACAGAGAAATATCTGCTTCTAAAACCAAAACGGAGCTATCTAACTGGATGGTTGTCAATGTGTGCATTCAACTGACAGAGTTAAACTCACGTTTGGATTCAGCGGTTTGCAAACCCTTTCTGTGCAGAATCCCAAAACCGGTATTTCCAGCCCAATGCCGGCATCCGTACTAAACAGCAGGAAACTTCGTCTAAAACTCAATAGAAAAGTTTCCTTGAAACTGCTCTGCTGTGCATTCGTTCACCTAAGAGAGTTGAATCTATGTTGAGATTCAGCGAGTCAGAAACACGTTTCTTCTAGGAGCTGCGTTGGGATATTCCCGAGTGAATGGGACCATAGGCTGTACAGAGAAATATCTGCTCCTAAAACCAAAAGGGTGCTATCTAACTGAATGATTGTCAATGTGTGCATTCAACTGACAGAGTGAAACTCACGTTTGGATTCAGCGGTTTGCAAACCTTTTCTGTGCAGAATCCGAAAACCTGTATTTCCAGCCCAATGCCGGCATCCGTACTAAACAGCAGGAAATTTCGTCTAAAACTCAGGAGAAACGTTTCCTTGAAACTGCTCTGCTGTACGTTCGTTCACCTAAGAGAGGTGAATCTATGTTGAGATTCAGCGAGTCAGAAACACGTTTCTTCTAGGAGCTGCGTTGGGATATTCCCGAGTGAATGGGACCATAGGCTGTACAGAGAAATATCTGCTCCTAAAACCAAAAGGGTGTTATCTAACTGAATGGTTGTCAATGTGTGCATTCAACTGACAGAGTTAAATTCACGTGTGGATTCAGCGGTTTGCAAACCCTTTCTGTGCAGAATCCCAAAACCGGTAATTCCAGCTCAATGCCGGCATACGTACTAAACAACAGGAAACTTCGCCTAAAACTCAGGAGAAACGTTTCCTTGAAACTGCTCTGCTGTGCGTTCGTTCACCTAAGAGACTTGAATCTATGTTGAGATTCAGCGAGTCAGAAACACGTTTCTTCTAGGAGCTGCGTTGGGATATTCCCGAGTGAATGGGACCATAGGCTGTACAGAGAAATATCTGCTTCTAAAACCAAAACGGAGCTATCTAACTGGATGGATGTCAATGTGTGCATTCAACTGACAGAGTTAAACTCACGTGTGGTTTCAGCGGTTTGCAAACCCTTTCTGTGCAGAATCCCAAAACCGGTATTTCCAGCCCAATGCCGGCATACGTACTAAACAGCAGGAAACTTCGTCTAAAACTCAGGAGAAACGTTTCCTTGAAACTGCTCTGCTGTGCGTTCGTTCACCTAAGAGAGTTGAATCTATGTTGAGATTCAGCGAGTCAGAAACACGTTTCTTCTAGGAGCTGCGTTGGGATATTCCCGAGTGAATGGGACCATAGGCTCTACAGCGAAATATCTGCTCCTAAAACCAAAAGGGTGCTATCTAACTGAATGGTTGTCAATGTGTGCATTCAACTGACAGAGTGAAACTCACGTTTGGATTCAGCGGTTTGCAAACCCTTTCTGTGCAGAATCCCAAAACCGGTATTTCCAGCCCAATGCTGGCATCCGTACTAAACAGCAGGAAATTTCGTCTAAAACTCAGGAGAAACGTTTCCTTGAAACTGCTCTGCTGTGCGTTCGTTCACCTAAGAGACTTGAATCTATGTTGAGATTCAGCGAGTCAGAAACACGTTTTTTCTAGGAGCTGCGTTGGGATATTCCCGTGTGAATGGGACCATAGGCTGTACAGAGAAATATCTGCTTCTAAAACCAAAACGGAGCTATCTAACTGGATGGATGTCAATGTGTGCATTCAACTGACAGAGTTAAACTCACGTGTGGATTCAGCAGTTTGCAAACCCTTTCTGTGCAGAATCCCAAAACCGGTATTTCCAGCCCAATGCCGGCATCCGTACTAAACAGCAGGAAACTTCGTCTAAAACTCAGGAGAAACGTTTCCTTGAAACTGCTCTGCTGTGCGTTCGTTCACCTAAGAGAGTTGAATCTATGTTGAGATTCAGCGAGTCAGAAACACGTGTCTTCTAGGAGCTGCATTGGGATATTCGCGAGTGAATGGGACCATAGGCTGTACAGAGAAATATCTGCTCCTAAAACCAAAAGGGTGCTATCTAACTGAATGGTTGTCAATGTGTGCATTCAACTGACAGAGTTAAACTCACGTGTGGATTCAGCGTTTGCAAACCCTTTCTGTGCAGAATCCGAAAACCTGTATTTCCAGCCCAATGCCGGCATCCGTACTAAACAGCAGGAAATTTCGTCTAAAACTCAGGAGAAACGTTTCCTTGAAACTGCTCTGCTGTACGTTCGTTCACCTAAGAGAGGTGAATCTATGTTGAGATTCAGCGAGTCAGAAACACGTTTCTTCTAGGAGCTGCGTTGGGATATTCCCGAGTGAATGGGACCATAGGCTGTACAGAGAAATATCTGCTCCTAAAACCAAAAGGGTGCTATCTAACTGAATGGTTGTCAATGTGTGCATTCAACTGACAGAGTTAAACTCACGTGTGGATTCAGCGGTTTGCAAACCCTTTCTGTGCAGAATCCCAAAACCGGTAATTCCAGCTCAATGCCGGCATACGTACTAAACAACAGGAAACTTCGTCTAAAACTCAGGAGAAACGTTTCCTTGAAACTGCTCTGCTGTGCGTTCGTTCACCTAAGAGAGTTGAATCTATGTTGAGATTCAGCGAGTCAGAAACACGTTTCTTCTAGGAGCTGCGTTGGGATATTCCCGAGTGAATGGGACCATAGGCTGTACAGAGAAATATCTGCTTCTAAAACCAAAACGGAGCTATCTAACTGGATGGATATCAATGTGTGCATTCAACTGACAGAGTTAAACTCACGTGTGGATTCAGCGGTTTGCAAACCCTTTCTGTGCAGAATCCCAAAACCGGTATTTCCAGCCCAATGCCGGCATCCGTACTAAACAGCAGGAAACTTCGTCTAAAACTCAGGAGAAACGTTTCCTTGAAACTTCTCTGCTGTGCGTTCGTTCACCTAAGAGAGTTGAATCTATGTTGAGATTCAGCGAGTCAGAAACACGTTTCTTCTAGGAGCTGCGTTGGGATATTCCCGAGTGAATGGGACCATAGGCTGTACAGAGAAATATCTGCTCCTAAAACCAAAAGGGTGCTATCTAACTGAATGGTTGTCAATGTGTGCATTCAACTGACGGAGTGAAACTCACGTTTGGATGCAGCGGTTTGCAAACCCTTTCTGTGCAGAATCCGAAAACCGGTATTTCCAGCCCAATGCCGGCATCCATACTAAACAGCAGGAAATTTCGTCTAAAACTCAGGAGAAACGTTTCCTTGAAACTGCTCTGCTGTACGTTCGTTCACCTAAGAGAGGTGAATCTATGTTGAGATTCAGCGAGTCAGAAACACGTTTCTTCTAGGAGCTGCGTTGGGATATTCCCGAGTGAATGGGACCATAGGCTGTACAGAGAAATATCTGCTCCTAAAACCAAAAGGGTGCTATCTAACTGAATGGTTGTCAATGTGTGCATTCAACTGACAGAGTTAAACTCACGTGTGGATTCAGCGGTTTGCAAACCCTTTCTGTGCAGAATCCCAAAACCGGTAATTCCAGCTCAATGCCGGCATACGTACTAAACAACAGGAAACTTCGTCTAAAACTCAGGAGAAACGTTTCCTTGAAACTGCTCTGCTGTGCGTTCGTTCACCTAAGAGACTTGAATCTATGTTGAGATTCAGCGAGTCAGAAACACGTTTCTTCTAGGAGCTGCGTTGGGATATTCCCGAGTGAATGGGACCATAGGCTGTACAGAGAAATATCTGCTTCTAAAACCAAAACGGAGCTATCTAACTGGATGGATGTCAATGTGTGCATTCAACTGACAGAGTTAAACTCACGTGTGGATTCAGCGGTTTGCAAACCCTTTCTGTGCAGAATCCCAAAACCGGTATTTCCAGCCCAATGCCGGCATCCGTACTAAACAGCAGGAAACTTCGTATAAAACTCAGGAGAAACGTTTCCTTGAAACTGCTCTGCTGTGCGTTCGTTCACCTAAGAGAGTTGAATCTATGTTGAGATTCAGCGAGTCAGAAACACGTGTCTTCTAGGAGCTGCGTTGGGATATTCGCGAGTGAATGGGACCATAGGCTGTACAGAGAAATATCTGCTCCTAAAACCAAAAAGGTGCTATCTAACAGAATGGTTGTCAATGTGTGCATTCAACTGACAGAGTTAAACTCACGTTTGGATTCAGCGGTTTGCAAACCCTTTCTGTGCAGAATCCCAAAACCGGTATTTCCAGCCCAATGCTGGCATCCGTACTAAACAGCAGGAAATTTCGTCTAAAACTCAGGAGAAACGTTTCCTTGAAACTGCTCTGCTGTGCGTTCGTTCACCTAAGAGACTTGAATCTATGTTGAGATTCAGCGAGTCAGAAACACGTTTTTTCTAGGAGCTGCGTTGGGATATTCCCGTGTGAATGGGACCATAGGCTGTACAGAGAAATATCTGCTTCTAAAACCAAAACGGAGCTATCTAACTGGATGGATGTCAATGTGTGCATTCAACTGACAGAGTTAAACTCACGTGTGGATTCAGCGGTTTGCAAACCCTTTCTGTGCAGAATCCCAAAACCGGTATTTCCAGCCCAATGCAGGCATCCGTACTAAACAGCAGGAAACTTCGTCTAAAACTCAGGAGAAACGTTTCCTTGAAACTGCTCTGCTGTGCGTTCGTTCACCTAAGAGAGTTGAATCTATGTTGAGATTCAGCGAGTCAGAAACACGTGTCTTCTAGGAGCTGCATTGGGATATTCGCGAGTGAATGGGACCATAGGCTGTACAGAGAAATATCTGCTCCTAAAACCAAAAGGGTGCTATCTAACTGAATGGTTGTCAATGTGTGCATTCAACTGACAGAGTTAAACTCACGTTTGGATTCAGCGTTTGCAAAGCCTTTCGGTGCAGAATCCCAAAACCGGTATTTCCAGCCCAATGCTGGCATCCGTACTAAACATCAGGAAATTTCGTCTAAAACTCAGGAGAAACGTTTCCTTGAAACTGCTCTGCTGTGCGTTCGTTCACCTAAGAGACTTGAATCTATGTTGAGATTCAGCGAGTCAGAAACACGTTTCTTCTAGGAGCTGCGTTGGGATATTCCCGAGTGAATGGGACCATAGGCTGTACAGAGAAATATCTGCTCCTAAAATCAAAAGGGTGCTATCTAACTGAATGGTTCTCAATGTGTGCATTCAACTGACAGAGTTAAACTCACGTTTGGATTCAGCGGTTTACAAACCCTTTTTGTGCAGAATCCCAAAACCGGTAATTCCAGCTCAATGCCGGCATACGTACTAAACAGCAGGAAACTTCGTCTAAAACTCAGGAGAAACGTTTCCTTGAAACTGCTCTGCTGTGCGTTCGTTCACCTAAGAGAGTTGAATCTATGTTGAGATTCAGCGAGTCAGAAACACGTTTCTTGTAGGAGCTGCGTTGGGATATTTCCGAGTGAATGGGACCATAGGCTGTACAGAGAAATATCTGCTTCTAAAACCAAAACGGAGCTATCTAACTGGATGGATGTCAATGTGTGCATTCAACTGACAAAGTTAAACTCACGTGAGTATTCAGCGGTTTGCAAACCCATTCTGTGCAGAATCCCAAAACCGGTATTTCCAGCCTAATGCAGGCATCCGTACTAAACAGCAGGAAACTTCGTCTAAAACTCAGGAGAAACGTTTCCTTGAAACTGCTCTGCTGTTCCTTCGTTCACCTAAGAGAGGTGAATCTATGTTGAGATTCAGCGAGACAGAAACACGTTTCTTCTAGGAGCTGCGTTGGGATATTCCCGAGTGAATGGGACCATAGGCTGTACAGAGAAATATCTGCTCCTAAAACCAAAAGGGTGCTATGTAACTGAATGGTTGTCAATGTGTGCATTCAACTGACAGAGTTAAACTCACGTGTGGATTCAGCGGTTTGCAAACGCTTTCTGTGCAGAATCCCAAAACCGGTATTTCCAGCCCAATGCCGGCATACGTACTAAACAGCAGGAAACTTCGTCTAAAACTCAGGAGAAACGTTTCCATGAAACTGCTCTGCTGTGCGTTCGTTCACCTAAGAGAGTTGAATCTATGTTGAGATTCAGCGAGTCAGAAACACGTTTCTTCTAGGAGCTGCGTTGGGATATTCCCGAGTGAATGGGACCATAGGCTGTACAGAGAAATATCTGCTTCTAAAACCAAAACGGAGCTATCTAACTGGATGGTTGTCAATGTGTGCATTCAACTGACAGAGTTAAACTCACGTGTGGATTCAGCGGCTTGCAAACCCTTTCTGTGCAGAATCCCAAAACCGGTATTTCCAGCCCAATGCCGGCATCCGTACTAAACAGCAGGAAACTTCGTCTAAAACTCAATAGAAAAGTTTCCTTGAAACTGCTCTGCTGTACATTCGTTCACCTAAGAGAGTTGAATCTATGTTGAGATTCAGCGAGTCAGAAACACGTTTCTTCTAGGAGCTGCGTTGGGATATTCCCGAGTGAATGGGACCATAGGCTGTACAGAGAATTATCTGCTCCTAAAACCAAAAGGGTGCTATCTAACTGAATGGTTGTCAATGTGTGCATTCAACTGACAGAGTGAAACTCACGTTTGGATTCAGCGGTTTGCAAACGCTTTCTGTGCAGAATCCCAAAACCGGTAATTCCAGCTCAATGCCGGCATACGTACTAAACAACAGGAAACTTCGTCTAAAACTCAGGAGAAACGTTTCCATGAAACTGCTCTGCTGTGCGTTCGTTCACCTAAGAGACTTGAATCTATGTTGAGATTCAGCGAGTCAGAAACACGTGTCTTCTAGGAGCTGCGTTGGGATATTCGCGAGTGAATGGGACCATAGGCTGTACAGAGAAATATCTGCTCCTAAAACCAAAAGGGTGCTATCTAACAGAATGGTTGTCAATGTGTGCATTCAAATGACAGAGTTAAACTCACGTTTGGATTCAGCGGTTTGCAAAGCCTTTCGGTGCAGAATCCCAAAACCGGTATTTCCAGCCCAATGCTGGCATCCGTACTAAACAGCAGGAAATTTCGTCTAAAACTCAGGAGAAACGTTTCCTTGAAACTGCTCTGCTGTGCGTTCGTTCACCTAAGAGAGTTCAATCTATGTTGAGATTCAGCGAGTCAGAAACACGTGTCTTCTAGGAGCTGCGTTGGGATATTCGCGAGTGAATGAGACCATAGGCTGTACAGAGAAATATCTGCTCCTAAAACCAAAAGGGTGCTATCTAACTGAATGGTTGTCAATGTATGCATTCAACTGACAGAGTTAAACTCACGTTAGGATTCAGCGGTTTACAAACCCTTTTTGTGCAGAATCCCAAAACCGGTAATTCCAGCTCAATGCCGGCATACGTACTAAACAGCAGGAAACTTCGTCTAAAACTCAGGAGAAACGTTTCCTTGAAACTGCTCTGCTGTGCGTTCGTTCACCTAAGAGAGTTGAATCTATGTTGAGATTCAGCGATTCAGAAACACGTTTCTTCTAGGAGCTGCGTTGGGATATTCCCGAGTGAATGGGACCATAGGCTGTACAGAGAAATATCTGCTTCTAAAACCAAAACGGAGCTATCTAACTGGATGGTTGTCAATGTGTGCATTCAACTGACAGAGTTAAACTCACGTGTGGATTCCGCGGTTTGCAAACCCTTTCTGTGCAGAATCCCAAAACCGGTATTTCCAGCCCAATGCCGGCATCCGTACTAAACAGCAGGAAACTTCGTCTAAAACTCAGGAGAAACGTTTCCTTGAAACTTCTCTGCTGTGCGTTCGTTCACCTAAGAGAGTTGAATCTATGTTGAGATTCAGCGAGTCAGAAACACGTTTCTTCTAGGAGCTGCGTTGGGATATTCCCGAGTGAATGGGACCATAGGCTGTACAGAGAAATATCTGCTCCTAAAACCAAAAGGGTGCTATCTAACTGAATGGTTGTCAATGTGTGCATTCAACTGACAGAGTGAAACTCACGTTTGGATGCAGCGGTTTGCAAACCCTTTCTGTGCAGAATCCGAAAACCGGTATTTCCAGCCCAATGCCGGCATCCGTACTAAACAGCAGGAAATTTCGTCTAAAACTCAGGAGAAACGTTTCCTTGAAACTGCTCTGCTGTACGTTCGTTCACCTAAGAGAGGTGAATCTATGTTGAGATTCAGCGAGTCAGAAACACGTTTCTTCTAGGAGCTGCGTTGGGATATTCCCGAGTGAATGGGACCATAGGCTGTACAGAGAAATATCTGCTCCTAAAACCAAAAGGGTGCTATCTAACTGAATGGTTGTCAATGTGTGCATTCAACTGACAGAGTTAAACTCACGTGTGGATTCAGCGGTTTGCAAACCCTTTCTGTGCAGAATCCCAAAACCGGTAATTCCAGCTCAAAGCCGTCATACGTACTAAACAACAGGAAACTTCGTCTAAAACTCAGGAGAAACGTTTCCTTGAAACTGCTCTGCTGTGCGTTCGTTCACCTAAGAGACTTGAATCTATGTTGAGATTCAGCGAGTCAGAAACACGTTTCTTCTAGGAGCTGCGTTGGGATATTCCCGAGTGAATGGGACCATAGGCTGTACAGAGAAATATCTGCTTCTAAAACCAAAACGGAGCTATCTAACTGGATGGATGTCAATGTGTGCATTCAACTGACAGAGTTAAACTCACGTGTGGATTCAGCGGTTTGCAAACCCTTTCTGTGCAGAATCCCAAAACCGGTATTTCCAGCCCAATGCCGGCATCCGTACTAAACAGCAGGAAACTTCGTATAAAACTCAGGAGAAACGTTTCCTTGAAACTGCTCTGCTGTGCGTTCGTTCACCTAAGAGAGTTGAATCTATGTTGAGATTCAGCGAGTCAGAAACACGTGTCTTCTAGGAGCTGCGTTGGGATATTCGCGAGTGAATGGGACCATAGGCTGTACAGAGAAATATCTGCTCCTAAAACCAAAAGGGTGCTATCTAACAGAATGGTTGTCAATGTGTGCATTCAACTGACAGAGTTAAACTCACGTGTGGATACAGCGGTTTGCAAACCCTTTCTGTGCAGAATCCCAAAACCGGTATTTCCAGCCCAATGCCGGCATCCGTACTAAACAGCAGGAAACTTCGTCTAAAACTCAGGAGAAACGTTTCCTTGAAACTGCTCTGCTGTGCGTTCGTTCACCTAAGAGAGTTGAATCTATGTTGAGATTCAGCGAGTCAGAAACACGTGTCTTCTAGGAGCTGCATTGGGATATTCGCGAGTGAATGGGACCATAGGCTGTACAGAGAAATATCTGCTCCTAAAACCAAAAGGGTGCTATCTAACTGAATGGTTGTCAATGTGTGCATTCAACTGACAGAGTTAAACTCACGTTTGGATTCAGCGTTTGCAAAGCCTTTCGGTGCAGAATCCCAAAACCGGTATTTCCAGCCCAATGCTGGCATCCGTACTAAACATCAGGAAATTTCGTCTAAAACTCAGGAGAAACGTTTCCTTGAAACTGCTCTGCTGTGCGTTCGTTCACCTAAGAGACTTGAATCTATGTTGAGATTCAGCGAGTCAGAAACACGTTTCTTCTAGGAGCTGCGTTGGGATATTCCCGAGTGAATGGGACCATAGGCTGTACAGAGAAATATCTGCTCCTAAAATCAAAAGGGTGCTATCTAACTGAATGGTTCTCAATGTGTGCATTCAACTGACAGAGTTAAACTCACGTTTGGATTCAGCGGTTTACAAACCCTTTTTGTGCAGAATCCCAAAACCGGTAATTCCAGCTCAATGCCGGCATACGTACTAAACAGCAGGAAACTTCGTCTAAAACTCAGGAGAAACGTTTCCTTGAAACTGCTCTGCTGTGCGTTCGTTCACCTAAGAGAGTTGAATCTATGTTGAGATTCAGCGAGTCAGAAACACGTTTCTTGTAGGAGCTGCGTTGGGATATTTCCGAGTGAATCGGACCATAGGCTGTACAGAGAAATATCTGCTTCTAAAACCAAAACGGAGCTATCTAACTGGATGGATGTCAATGTGTGCATTCAACTGACAAAGTTAAACTCACGTGAGTATTCAGCGGTTTGCAAACCCATTCTGTGCAGAATCCCAAAACCGGTATTTCCAGCCTAATGCAGGCATCCGTACTAAACAGCAGGAAACTTCGTCTAAAACTCAGGAGAAACGTTTCCTTGAAACTGCTCTGCTGTTCCTTCGTTCACCTAAGAGAGGTGAATCTATGTTGAGATTCAGCGAGTCAGAAACACGTTTCTTCTAGGAGCTGCGTTGGGATATTCCCGAGTGAATGGGACCATAGGCTGTACAGAGAAATATCTGCTCCTAAAACCAAAAGGGTGCTATGTAACTGAATGGTTGTCAATGTGTGCATTCAACTGACAGAGTTAAACTCACGTGTGGATTCAGCGGTTTGCAAACGCTTTCTGTGCAGAATCCCAAAACCGGTATTTCCAGCCCAATGCCGGCATACGTACTAAACAGCAGGAAACTTCGTCTAAAACTCAGGAGAAACGTTTCCATGAAACTGCTCTGCTGTGCGTTCGTTCACCTAAGAGAGTTGAATCTATGTTGAGATTCAGCGAGTCAGAAACACGTTTCTTCTAGGAGCTGCGTTGGGATATTCCCGAGTGAATGGGACCATAGGCTGTACAGAGAAATATCTGCTTCTAAAACCAAAACGGAGCTATCTAACTGGATGGTTGTCAATGTGTGCATTCAACTGACAGAGTTAAACTCACGTGTGGATTCAGCGGCTTGCAAACCCTTTCTGTGCAGAATCCCAAAACCGGTATTTCCAGCCCAATGCCGGCATCCGTACTAAACAGCAGGAAACTTCGTCTAAAACTCAATAGAAAAGTTTCCTTGAAACTGCTCTGCTGTACATTCGTTCACCTAAGAGAGTTGAATCTATGTTGAGATTCAGCGAGTCAGAAACACGTTTCTTCTAGGAGCTGCGTTGGGATATTCCCGAGTGAATGGGACCATAGGCTGTACAGAGAATTATCTGCTCCTAAAACCAAAAGGGTGCTATCTAACTGAATGGTTGTCAATGTGTGCATTCAACTGACAGAGTGAAACTCACGTTTGGATTCAGCGGTTTGCAAACGCTTTCTGTGCAGAATCCCAAAACCGGTAATTACAGCTCAATGCCGGCATACGTACTAAACAACAGGAAACTTCGTCTAAAACTCAGGAGAAACGTTTCCATGAAACTGCTCTGCTGTGCGTTCGTTCACCTAAGAGACTTGAATCTATGTTGAGATTCAGCGAGTCAGAAACACGTGTCTTCTAGGAGCTGCGTTGGGATATTCGCGAGTGAATGGGACCATAGGCTGTACAGAGAAATATCTGCTCCTAAAACCAAAAGGGTGCTATCTAACAGAATGGTTGTCAATGTGTGCATTCAACTGACAGAGTTAAACTCACGTTTGGATTCAGCGGTTTGCAAAGCCTTTCGGTGCAGAATCCCAAAACCGGTATTTCCAGCCCAATGCTGGCATCCGTACTAAACAGCAGGAAATTTCGTCTAAAACTCAGGAGAAACGTTTCCTTGAAACTGCTCTGCTGTGCGTTCGTTCACCTAAGAGAGTTCAATCTATGTTGAGATTCAGCGAGTCAGAAACACGTGTCTTCTAGGAGCTGCGTTGGGATATTCGCGAGTGAATGAGACCATAGGCTGTACAGAGAAATATCTGCTCCTAAAACCAAAAGGGTGCTATCTAACTGAATGGTTGTCAATGTATGCATTCAACTGACAGAGTTAAACTCACGTTAGGATTCAGCGGTTTACAAACCCTTTTTGTGCAGAATCCCAAAACCGGTAATTCCAGCTCAATGCCGGCATACGTACTAAACAGCAGGAAACTTCGTCTAAAACTCAGGAGAAACGTTTCCTTGAAACTGCTCTGCTGTGCGTTCGTTCACCTAAGAGAGTTGAATCTATGTTGAGATTCAGCGATTCAGAAACACGTTTCTTCTAGGAGCTGCGTTGGGATATTCCCGAGTGAATGGGACCATAGGCTGTACAGAGAAATATCTGCTTCTAAAACCAAAACGGAGCTATCTAACTGGATGGTTGTCAATGTGTGCATTCAACTGACAGAGTTAAACTCACGTGTGGATTCCGCGGTTTGCAAACCCTTTCTGTGCAGAATCCCAAAACCGGTATTTCCAGCCCAATGCCGGCATCCGTACTTAACAGCAGGAAACTTCGTCTAAATCTCAATAGAAAAGTTTCCTTGAAACTGCTCTGCTGTGCATTCGTTCACCTAAGAGAATTGAATCTATGTTGAGATTCAGCGAGTCTGAAAAACGTTTCTTCTAGAAGCTGCGTTGGGATATTCCTGAGTGAATGGGACCATAGGCTGTACCGAGAAATATCTGCTCCTAAAACCAAAAGGGTGCTATCTAACTGAATGGTTGTCAATGTGTGCATTCAACTGACAGAGTGAAACTCACGTTTGGATGCAGCGGTTTGCAAACCCTTTCTGTGCAGAATCCGAAAACCGGTATTTCCAGCCCAATGCCGGCATCCGTACTAAACAGCAGGAAATTTCGTCTAAAACTCAGGAGAAACGTTTCCTTGAAACTGCTCTGCTGTACGTTCGTTCACCTAAGAGAGGTGAATCTATGTTGAGATTCAGCGAGTCAGAAACACGTTTCTTCTAGGAGCTGCGTTGGGATATTCCCGAGTGAATGGGACCATAGGCTGTACAGAGAAATATCTGCTCCTAAAACCAAAAGGGTTCTATCTAACTGAATGGTTGTCAATGTGTGCATTCAACTGACAGAGTTAAACTCACGTGTGGATTCAGCGGTTTGCAAACCCTTTCTGTGCAGAATCCCAAAACCGGTAATTCCAGCTCAAAGCCGTCATACGTACTAAACAACAGGAAACTTCGTCTAAAACTCAGGAGAAACGTTTCCTTGAAACTGCTCTGCTGTGCGTTCGTTCACCTAAGAGACTTGAATCTATGTTGAGATTCAGCGAGTCAGAAACACGTTTCTTCTAGGAGCTGCGTTGGGATATTCCCGAGTGAATGGGACCATAGGCTGTACAGAGAAATATCTGCTTCTAAAACCAAAACGGAGCTATCTAACTGGATGGATGTCAATGTGTGCATTCAACTGACAGAGTTAAACTCACGTGTGGATTCAGCGGTTTGCAAACCCTTTCTGTGCAGAATCCCAAAACCGGTATTTCCAGCCCAATGCCGGCATCCGTACTAAACAGCAGGAAACTTCGTATAAAACTCAGGAGAAACGTTTCCTTGAAACTGCTCTGCTGTGCGTTCGTTCACCTAAGAGAGTTGAATCTATGTTGAGATTCAGCGAGTCAGAAACACGTGTCTTCTAGGAGCTGCGTTGGGATATTCGCGAGTGAATGGGACCATAGGCTGTACAGAGAAATATCTGCTCCTAAAACCAAAAGGGTGCTATCTAACAGAATGGTTGTCAATGTGTGCATTCAACTGACAGAGTTAAACTCACGTTTGGATTCAGCGGTTTGCAAACCCTTTCTGTGCAGAATCCCAAAACCGGTATTTCCAGCCCAATGCTGGCATCCGTACTAAACAGCAGGAAATTTCGTCTAAAACTCAGGAGAAACGTTTCCTTGAAACTGCTCTGCTGTGCGTTCGTTCACCTAAGAGACTTGAATCTATGTTGAGATTCAGCGAGTCAGAAACACGTTTTTTCTAGGAGCTGCGTTGGGATATTCCCGTGTGAATGGGACCATAGGCTGTACAGAGAAATATCTGCTTCTAAAACCAAAACGGAGCTATCTAACTGGATGGATGTCAATGTGTGCATTCAACTGACAGAGTTAAACTCACGTGTGGATACAGCGGTTTGCAAACCCTTTCTGTGCAGAATCCCAAAACCGGTATTTCCAGCCCAATGCCGGCATCCGTACTAAACAGCAGGAAACTTCGTCTAAAACTCAGGAGAAACGTTTCCTTGAAACTGCTCTGCTGTGCGTTCGTTCACCTAAGAGAGTTGAATCTATGTTGAGATTCAGCGAGTCAGAAACACGTGTCTTCTAGGAGCTGCATTGGGATATTCGCGAGTGAATGGGACCATAGGCTGTACAGAGAAATATCTGCTCCTAAAACCAAAAGGGTGCTATCTAACTGAATGGTTGTCAATGTGTGCATTCAACTGACAGAGTTAAACTCACGTTTGGATTCAGCGTTTGCAAAGCCTTTCGGTGCAGAATCCCAAAACCGGTATTTCCAGCCCAATGCTGGCATCCGTACTAAACATCAGGAAATTTCGTCTAAAACTCAGGAGAAACGTTTCCTTGAAACTGCTCTGCTGTGCGTTCGTTCACCTAAGAGACTTGAATCTATGTTGAGATTCAGCGAGTCAGAAACACGTTTCTTCTAGGAGCTGCGTTGGGATATTCCCGAGTGAATGGGACCATAGGCTGTACAGAGAAATATCTGCTCCTAAAATCAAAAGGGTGCTATCTAACTGAATGGTTCTCAATGTGTGCATTCAACTGACAGAGTTAAACTCACGTTTGGATTCAGCGGTTTACAAACCCTTTTTGTGCAGAATCCCAAAACCGGTAATTCCAGCTCAATGCCGGCATACGTACTAAACAGCAGGAAACTTCGTCTAAAACTCAGGAGAAACGTTTCCTTGAAACTGCTCTGCTGTGCGTTCGTTCACCTAAGAGAGTTGAATCTATGTTGAGATTCAGCGAGTCAGAAACACGTTTCTTGTAGGAGCTGCGTTGGGATATTTCCGAGTGAATCGGACCATAGGCTGTACAGAGAAATATCTGCTTCTAAAACCAAAACGGAGCTATCTAACTGGATGGATGTCAATGTGTGCATTCAACTGACAAAGTTAAACTCACGTGAGTATTCAGCGGTTTGCAAACCCATTCTGTGCAGAATCCCAAAACCGGTATTTCCAGCCTAATGCAGGCATCCGTACTAAACAGCAGGAAACTTCGTCTAAAACTCAGGAGAAACGTTTCCTTGAAACTGCTCTGCTGTGCGTTCGTTCACCTAAGAGAGGTGAATCTATGTTGAGATTCAGCGAGTCAGAAACACGTTTCTTCTAGGAGCTGCGTTGGGATATTCCCGAGTGAATGGGACCATAGGCTGTACAGAGAAATATCTGCTTCTAAAACCAAAACGGAGCTATCTAACTGGATGGTTGTCAATGTGTGCATTCAACTGACAGAGTTAAACTCACGTGTGGATTCCGCGGTTTGCAAACCCTTTCTGTGCAGAATCCCAAAACCGGTATTTCCAGCCCAATGCCGGCATCCGTACTTAACAGCAGGAAACTTCGTCTAAATCTCAATAGAAAAGTTTCCTTGAAACTGCTCTGCTGTGCATTCGTTCACCTAAGAGAATTGAATCTATGTTGAGATTCAGCGAGTCTGAAAAACGTTTCTTCTAGAAGCTGCGTTGGGATATTCCTGAGTGAATGGGACCATAGGCTGTACCGAGAAATATCTGCTCCTAAAACCAAAAGGGTGCTATCTAACTGAATGGTTGTCAATGTGTGCATTCAACTGACAGAGTGAAACTCACGTTTGGATGCAGCGGTTTGCAAACCCTTTCTGTGCAGAATCCGAAAACCGGTATTTCCAGCCCAATGCCGGCATCCGTACTAAACAGCAGGAAATTTCGTCTAAAACTCAGGAGAAACGTTTCCTTGAAACTGCTCTGCTGTACGTTCGTTCACCTAAGAGAGGTGAATCTATGTTGAGATTCAGCGAGTCAGAAACACGTTTCTTCTAGGAGCTGCGTTGGGATATTCCCGAGTGAATGGGACCATAGGCTGTACAGAGAAATATCTGCTCCTAAAACCAAAAGGGTGCTATCTAACTGAATGGTTGTCAATGTGTGCATTCAACTGACAGAGTTAAACTCACGTGTGGATTCAGCGGTTTGCAAACCCTTTCTGTGCAGAATCCCAAAACCGGTAATTCCAGCTCAAAGCCGTCATACGTACTAAACAACAGGAAACTTCGTCTAAAACTCAGGAGAAACGTTTCCTTGAAACTGCTCTGCTGTGCGTTCGTTCACCTAAGAGACTTGAATCTATGTTGAGATTCAGCGAGTCAGAAACACGTTTCTTCTAGGAGCTGCGTTGGGATATTCCCGAGTGAATGGGACCATAGGCTGTACAGAGAAATATCTGCTTCTAAAACCAAAACGGAGCTATCTAACTGGATGGATGTCAATGTGTGCATTCAACTGACAGAGTTAAACTCACGTGTGGATTCAGCGGTTTGCAAACCCTTTCTGTGCAGAATCCCAAAACCGGTATTTCCAGCCCAATGCCGGCATCCGTACTAAACAGCAGGAAACTTCGTATAAAACTCAGGAGAAACGTTTCCTTGAAACTGCTCTGCTGTGCGTTCGTTCACCTAAGAGAGTTGAATCTATGTTGAGATTCAGCGAGTCAGAAACACGTGTCTTCTAGGAGCTGCGTTGGGATATTCGCGAGTGAATGGGACCATAGGCTGTACAGAGAAATATCTGCTCCTAAAACCAAAAGGGTGCTATCTAACAGAATGGTTGTCAATGTGTGCATTCAACTGACAGAGTTAAACTCACGTTTGGATTCAGCGGTTTGCAAACCCTTTCTGTGCAGAATCCCAAAACCGGTATTTCCAGCCCAATGCTGGCATCCGTACTAAACAGCAGGAAATTTCGTCTAAAACTCAGGAGAAACGTTTCCTTGAAACTGCTCTGCTGTGCGTTCGTTCACCTAAGAGACTTGAATCTATGTTGAGATTCAGCGAGTCAGAAACACGTTTTTTCTAGGAGCTGCGTTGGGATATTCCCGTGTGAATGGGACCATAGGCTGTACAGAGAAATATCTGCTTCTAAAACCAAAACGGAGCTATCTAACTGGATGGATGTCAATGTGTGCATTCAACTGACAGAGTTAAACTCACGTGTGGATACAGCGGTTTGCAAACCCTTTCTGTGCAGAATCCCAAAACCGGTATTTCCAGCCCAATGCCGGCATCCGTACTAAACAGCAGGAAACTTCGTCTAAAACTCAGGAGAAACGTTTCCTTGAAACTGCTCTGCTGTGCGTTCGTTCACCTAAGAGAGTTGAATCTATGTTGAGATTCAGCGAGTCAGAAACACGTGTCTTCTAGGAGCTGCATTGGGATATTCGCGAGTGAATGGGACCATAGGCTGTACAGAGAAATATCTGCTCCTAAAACCAAAAGGGTGCTATCTAACTGAATGGTTCTCAATGTGTGCATTCAACTGACAGAGTTAAACTCACGTTTGGATTCAGCGTTTGCAAAGCCTTTCGGTGCAGAATCCCAAAACCGGTATTTCCAGCCCAATGCTGGCATCCGTACTAAACATCAGGAAATTTCGTCTAAAACTCAGGAGAAACGTTTCCTTGAAACTGCTCTGCTGTGCGTTCGTTCACCTAAGAGACTTGAATCTATGTTGAGATTCAGCGAGTCAGAAACACGTTTCTTCTAGGAGCTGCGTTGGGATATTCCCGAGTGAATGGGACCATAGGCTGTACAGAGAAATATCTGCTCCTAAAATCAAAAGGGTGCTATCTAACTGAATGGTTCTCAATGTGTGCATTCAACTGACAGAGTTAAACTCACGTTTGGATTCAGCGGTTTACAAACCCTTTTTGTGCAGAATCCCAAAACCGGTAATTCCAGCTCAATGCCGGCATACGTACTAAACAGCAGGAAACTTCGTCTAAAACTCAGGAGAAACGTTTCCTTGAAACTGCTCTGCTGTGCGTTCGTTCACCTAAGAGAGTTGAATCTATGTTGAGATTCAGCGAGTCAGAAACACGTTTCTTGTAGGAGCTGCGTTGGGATATTTCCGAGTGAATCGGACCATAGGCTGTACAGAGAAATATCTGCTTCTAAAACCAAAACGGAGCTATCTAACTGGATGGATGTCAATGTGTGCATTCAACTGACAAAGTTAAACTCACGTGAGTATTCAGCGGTTTGCAAACCCATTCTGTGCAGAATCCCAAAACCGGTATTTCCAGCCTAATGCAGGCATCCGTACTAAACAGCAGGAAACTTCGTCTAAAACTCAGGAGAAACGTTTCCTTGAAACTGCTCTGCTGTGCGTTCGTTCACCTAAGAGAGGTGAATCTATGTTGAGATTCAGCGAGTCAGAAACACGTTTCTTCTAGGAGCTGCGTTGGGATATTCCCGAGTGAATGGGACCATAGGCTGTACAGAGAAATATCTGCTTCTAAAACCAAAACGGAGCTATCTAACTGGATGGTTGTCAATGTGTGCATTCAACTGACAGAGTTAAACTCACGTGTGGATTCCGCGGTTTGCAAACCCTTTCTGTGCAGAATCCCAAAACCGGTATTTCCAGCCCAATGCCGGCATCCGTACTTAACAGCAGGAAACTTCGTCTAAATCTCAATAGAAAAGTTTCCTTGAAACTGCTCTGCTGTGCATTCGTTCACCTAAGAGAATTGAATCTATGTTGAGATTCAGCGAGTCTGAAAAACGTTTCTTCTAGAAGCTGCGTTGGGATATTCCTGAGTGAATGGGACCATAGGCTGTACCGAGAAATATCTGCTCCTAAAACCAAAAGGGTGCTATCTAACTGAATGGTTGTCAATGTGTGCATTCAACTGACAGAGTGAAACTCACGTTTGGATGCAGCGGTTTGCAAACCCTTTCTGTGCAGAATCCGAAAACCGGTATTTCCAGCCCAATGCCGGCATCCGTACTAAACAGCAGGAAATTTCGTCTAAAACTCAGGAGAAACGTTTCCTTGAAACTGCTCTGCTGTACGTTCGTTCACCTAAGAGAGGTGAATCTATGTTGAGATTCAGCGAGTCAGAAACACGTTTCTTCTAGGAGCTGCGTTGGGATATTCCCGAGTGAATGGGACCATAGGCTGTACAGAGAAATATCTGCTCCTAAAACCAAAAGGGTGCTATCTAACTGAATGGTTGTCAATGTGTGCATTCAACTGACAGAGTTAAACTCACGTGTGGATTCAGCGGTTTGCAAACCCTTTCTGTGCAGAATCCCAAAACCGGTAATTCCAGCTCAAAGCCGTCATACGTACTAAACAACAGGAAACTTCGTCTAAAACTCAGGAGAAACGTTTCCTTGAAACTGCTCTGCTGTGCGTTCGTTCACCTAAGAGACTTGAATCTATGTTGAGATTCAGCGAGTCAGAAACACGTTTCTTCTAGGAGCTGCGTTGGGATATTCCCGAGTGAATGGGACCATAGGCTGTACAGAGAAATATCTGCTTCTAAAACCAAAACGGAGCTATCTAACTGGATGGATGTCAATGTGTGCATTCAACTGACAGAGTTAAACTCACGTGTGGATTCAGCGGTTTGCAAACCCTTTCTGTGCAGAATCCCAAAACCGGTATTTCCAGCCCAATGCCGGCATCCGTACTAAACAGCAGGAAACTTCGTATAAAACTCAGGAGAAACGTTTCCTTGAAACTGCTCTGCTGTGCGTTCGTTCACCTAAGAGAGTTGAATCTATGTTGAGATTCAGCGAGTCAGAAACACGTGTCTTCTAGGAGCTGCGTTGGGATATTCGCGAGTGAATGGGACCATAGGCTGTACAGAGAAATATCTGCTCCTAAAACCAAAAGGGTGCTATCTAACAGAATGGTTGTCAATGTGTGCATTCAACTGACAGAGTTAAACTCACGTTTGGATTCAGCGGTTTGCAAACCCTTTCTGTGCAGAATCCCAAAACCGGTATTTCCAGCCCAATGCTGGCATCCGTACTAAACAGCAGGAAATTTCGTCTAAAACTCAGGAGAAACGTTTCCTTGAAACTGCTCTGCTGTGCGTTCGTTCACCTAAGAGACTTGAATCTATGTTGAGATTCAGCGAGTCAGAAACACGTTTTTTCTAGGAGCTGCGTTGGGATATTCCCGTGTGAATGGGACCATAGGCTGTACAGAGAAATATCTGCTTCTAAAACCAAAACGGAGCTATCTAACTGGATGGATGTCAATGTGTGCATTCAACTGACAGAGTTAAACTCACGTGTGGATACAGCGGTTTGCAAACCCTTTCTGTGCAGAATCCCAAAACCGGTATTTCCAGCCCAATGCCGGCATCCGTACTAAACAGCAGGAAACTTCGTCTAAAACTCAGGAGAAACGTATCCTTGAAACTGCTCTGCTGTGCGTTCGTTCACCTAAGAGAGTTGAATCTATGTTGAGATTCAGCGAGTCAGAAACACGTGTCTTCTAGGAGCTGCATTGGGATATTCGCGAGTGAATGGGACCATAGGCTGTACAGAGAAATATCTGCTCCTAAAACCAAAAGGGTGCTATCTAACTGAATGGTTGTCAATGTGTGCATTCAACTGACAGAGTTAAACTCACGTTTGGATTCAGCGTTTGCAAAGCCTTTCGGTGCAGAATCCCAAAACCGGTATTTCCAGCCCAATGCTGGCATCCGTACTAAACATCAGGAAATTTCGTCTAAAACTCAGGAGAAACGTTTCCTTGAAACTGCTCTGCTGTGCGTTCGTTCACCTAAGAGACTTGAATCTATGTTGAGATTCAGCGAGTCAGAAACACGTTTCTTCTAGGAGCTGCGTTGGGATATTCCCGAGTGAATGGGACCATAGGCTGTACAGAGAAATATCTGCTCCTAAAATCAAAAGGGTGCTATCTAACTGAATGGTTCTCAATGTGTGCATTCAACTGACAGAGTTAAACTCACGTTTGGATTCAGCGGTTTACAAACCCTTTTTGTGCAGAATCCCAAAACCGGTAATTCCAGCTCAATGCCGGCATACGTACTAAACAGCAGGAAACTTCGTCTAAAACTCAGGAGAAACGTTTCCTTGAAACTGCTCTGCTGTGCGTTCGTTCACCTAAGAGAGTTGAATCTATGTTGAGATTCAGCGAGTCAGAAACACGTTTCTTGTAGGAGCTGCGTTGGGATATTTCCGAGTGAATCGGACCATAGGCTGTACAGAGAAATATCTGCTTCTAAAACCAAAACGGAGCTATCTAACTGGATGGATGTCAATGTGTGCATTCAACTGACAAAGTTAAACTCACGTGAGTATTCAGCGGTTTGCAAACCCATTCTGTGCAGAATCCCAAAACCGGTATTTCCAGCCTAATGCAGGCATCCGTACTAAACAGCAGGAAACTTCGTCTAAAACTCAGGAGAAACGTTTCCTTGAAACTGCTCTGCTGTTCCTTCGTTCACCTAAGAGAGGTGAATCTATGTTGAGATTCAGCGAGTCAGAAACACGTTTCTTCTAGGAGCTGCGTTGGGATATTCCCGAGTGAATGGGACCATAGGCTGTACAGAGAAATATCTGCTCCTAAAACCAAAAGGGTGCTATGTAACTGAATGGTTGTCAATGTGTGCATTAAACTGACAGAGTTAAACTCACGTGTGGATTCAGCGGTTTGCAAACGCTTTCTGTGCAGAATCCCAAAACCGGTATTTCCAGCCCAATGCCGGCATACGTACTAAACAGCAGGAAACTTCGTCTAAAACTCAGGAGAAACGTTTCCATGAAACTGCTCTGCTGTGCGTTCGTTCACCTAAGAGAGTTGAATCTATGTTGAGATTCAGCGAGTCAGAAACACGTTTCTTCTAGGAGCTGCGTTGGGATATTCCCGAGTGAATGGGACCATAGGCTGTACAGAGAAATATCTGCTTCTAAAACCAAAACGGAGCTATCTAACTGGATGGTTGTCAATGTGTGCATTCAACTGACAGAGTTAAACTCACGTGTGGATTCAGCGGCTTGCAAACCCTTTCTGTGCAGAATCCCAAAACCGGTATTTCCAGCCCAATGCCGGCATCCGTACTAAACAGCAGGAAACTTCGTCTAAAACTCAATAGAAAAGTTTCCTTGAAACTGCTCTGCTGTACATTCGTTCACCTAAGAGAGTTGAATCTATGTTGAGATTCAGCGAGTCAGAAACACGTTTCTTCTAGGAGCTGCGTTGGGATATTCCCGAGTGAATGGGACCATAGGCTGTACAGAGAATTATCTGCTCCTAAAACCAAAAGGGTGCTATCTAACTGAATGGTTGTCAATGTGTGCATTCAACTGACAGAGTGAAACTCACGTTTGGATTCAGCGGTTTGCAAACGCTTTCTGTGCAGAATCCCAAAACCGGTAATTCCAGCTCAATGCCGGCATACGTACTAAACAACAGGAAACTTCGTCTAAAACTCAGGAGAAACGTTTCCATGAAACTGCTCTGCTGTGCGTTCGTTCACCTAAGAGACTTGAATCTATGTTGAGATTCAGCGAGTCAGAAACACGTGTCTTCTAGGAGCTGCGTTGGGATATTCGCGAGTGAATGGGACCATAGGCTGTACAGAGAAATATCTGCTCCTAAAACCAAAAGGGTGCTATCTAACAGAATGGTTGTCAATGTGTGCATTCAACTGACAGAGTTAAACTCACGTTTGGATTCAGCGGTTTGCAAAGCCTTTCGGTGCAGAATCCCAAAACCGGTATTTCCAGCCCAATGCTGGCATCCGTACTAAACAGCAGGAAATTTCGTCTAAAACTCAGGAGAAACGTTTCCTTGAAACTGCTCTGCTGTGCGTTCGTTCACCTAAGAGAGTTCAATCTATGTTGAGATTCAGCGAGTCAGAAACACGTGTCTTCTAGGAGCTGCGTTGGGATATTCGCGAGTGAATGAGACCATAGGCTGTACAGAGAAATATCTGCTCCTAAAACCAAAAGGGTGCTATCTAACTGAATGGTTGTCAATGTATGCATTCAACTGACAGAGTTAAACTCACGTTAGGATTCAGCGGTTTACAAACCCTTTTTGTGCAGAATCCCAAAACCGGTAATTCCAGCTCAATGCCGGCATACGTACTAAACAGCAGGAAACTTCGTCTAAAACTCAGGAGAAACGTTTCCTTGAAACTGCTCTGCTGTGCGTTCGTTCACCTAAGAGAGTTGAATCTATGTTGAGATTCAGCGATTCAGAAACACGTTTCTTCTAGGAGCTGCGTTGGGATATTCCCGAGTGAATGGGACCATAGGCTGTACAGAGAAATATCTGCTTCTAAAACCAAAACGGAGCTATCTAACTGGATGGTTGTCAATGTGTGCATTCAACTGACAGAGTTAAACTCACGTGTGGATTCCGCGGTTTGCAAACCCTTTCTGTGCAGAATCCCAAAACCGGTATTTCCAGCCCAATGCCGGCATCCGTACTTAACAGCAGGAAACTTCGTCTAAATCTCAATAGAAAAGTTTCCTTGAAACTGCTCTGCTGTGCATTCGTTCACCTAAGAGAATTGAATCTATGTTGAGATTCAGCGAGTCTGAAAAACGTTTCTTCTAGAAGCTGCGTTGGGATATTCCTGAGTGAATGGGACCATAGGCTGTACCGAGAAATATCTGCTCCTAAAACCAAAAGGGTGCTATCTAACTGAATGGTTGTCAATGTGTGCATTCAACTGACAGAGTGAAACTCACGTTTGGATGCAGCGGTTTGCAAACCCTTTCTGTGCAGAATCCGAAAACCGGTATTTCCAGCCCAATGCCGGCATCCGTACTAAACAGCAGGAAATTTCGTCTAAAACTCAGGAGAAACGTTTCCTTGAAACTGCTCTGCTGTACGTTCGTTCACCTAAGAGAGGTGAATCTATGTTGAGATTCAGCGAGTCAGAAACACGTTTCTTCTAGGAGCTGCGTTGGGATATTCCCGAGTGAATGGGACCATAGGCTGTACAGAGAAATATCTGCTCCTAAAACCAAAAGGGTGCTATCTAACTGAATGGTTGTCAATGTGTGCATTCAACTGACAGAGTTAAACTCACGTGTGGATTCAGCGGTTTGCAAACCCTTTCTGTGCAGAATCCCAAAACCGGTAATTCCAGCTCAAAGCCGTCATACGTACTAAACAACAGGAAACTTCGTCTAAAACTCAGGAGAAACGTTTCCTTGAAACTGCTCTGCTGTGCGTTCGTTCACCTAAGAGACTTGAATCTATGTTGAGATTCAGCGAGTCAGAAACACGTTTCTTCTAGGAGCTGCGTTGGGATATTCCCGAGTGAATGGGACCATAGGCTGTACAGAGAAATATCTGCTTCTAAAACCAAAACGGAGCTATCTAACTGGATGGATGTCAATGTGTGCATTCAACTGACAGAGTTAAACTCACGTGTGGATTCAGCGGTTTGCAAACCCTTTCTGTGCAGAATCCCAAAACCGGTATTTCCAGCCCAATGCCGGCATCCGTACTAAACAGCAGGAAACTTCGTATAAAACTCAGGAGAAACGTTTCCTTGAAACTGCTCTGCTGTGCGTTCGTTCACCTAAGAGAGTTGAATCTATGTTGAGATTCAGCGAGTCAGAAACACGTGTCTTCTAGGAGCTGCGTTGGGATATTCGCGAGTGAATGGGACCATAGGCTGTACAGAGAAATATCTGCTCCTAAAACCAAAAGGGTGCTATCTAACAGAATGGTTGTCAATGTGTGCATTCAACTGACAGAGTTAAACTCACGTTTGGATTCAGCGGTTTGCAAACCCTTTCTGTGCAGAATCCCAAAACCGGTATTTCCAGCCCAATGCTGGCATCCGTACTAAACAGCAGGAAATTTCGTCTAAAACTCAGGAGAAACGTTTCCTTGAAACTGCTCTGCTTTGCGTTCGTTCACCTAAGAGACTTGAATCTATGTTGAGATTCAGCGAGTCAGAAACACGTTTTTTCTAGGAGCTGCGTTGGGATATTCCCGTGTGAATGGGACCATAGGCTGTACAGAGAAATATCTGCTTCTAAAACCAAAACGGAGCTATCTAACTGGATGGATGTCAATGTGTGCATTCAACTGACAGAGTTAAACTCACGTGTGGATACAGCGGTTTGCAAACCCTTTCTGTGCAGAATCCCAAAACCGGTATTTCCAGCCCAATGCCGGCATCCGTACTAAACAGCAGGAAACTTCGTCTAAAACTCAGGAGAAACGTTTCCTTGAAACTGCTCTGCTGTGCGTTCGTTCACCTAAGAGAGTTGAATCTATGTTGAGATTCAGCGAGTCAGAAACACGTGTCTTCTAGGAGCTGCATTGGGATATTCGCGAGTGAATGGGACCATAGGCTGTACAGAGAAATATCTGCTCCTAAAACCAAAAGGGTGCTATCTAACTGAATGGTTGTCAATGTGTGCATTCAACTGACAGAGTTAAACTCACGTTTGGATTCAGCGTTTGCAAAGCCTTTCGGTGCAGAATCCCAAAACCGGTATTTCCAGCCCAATGCTGGCATCCGTACTAAACATCAGGAAATTTCGTCTAAAACTCAGGAGAAACGTTTCCTTGAAACTGCTCTGCTGTGCGTTCGTTCACCTAAGAGACTTGAATCTATGTTGAGATTCAGCGAGTCAGAAACACGTTTCTTCTAGGAGCTGCGTTGGGATATTCCCGAGCGAATGGGACCATAGGCTGTACAGAGAAATATCTGCTCCTAAAATCAAAAGGGTGCTATCTAACTGAATGGTTCTCAATGTGTGCATTCAACTGACAGAGTTAAACTCACGTTTGGATTCAGCGGTTTACAAACCCTTTTTGTGCAGAATCCCAAAACCGGTAATTCCAGCTCAATGCCGGCATACGTACTAAACAGCAGGAAACTTCGTCTAAAACTCAGGAGAAACGTTTCCTTGAAACTGCTCTGCTGTGCGTTCGTTCACCTAAGAGAGTTGAATCTATGTTGAGATTCAGCGAGTCAGAAACACGTTTCTTGTAGGAGCTGCGTTGGGATATTTCCGAGTGAATCGGACCATAGGCTGTACAGAGAAATATCTGCTTCTAAAACCAAAACGGAGCTATCTAACTGGATGGATGTCAATGTGTGCATTCAACTGACAAAGTTAAACTCACGTGAGTATTCAGCGGTTTGCAAACCCATTCTGTGCAGAATCCCAAAACCGGTATTTCCAGCCTAATGCAGGCATCCGTACTAAACAGCAGGAAACTTCGTCTAAAACTCAGGAGAAACGTTTCCTTGAAACTGCTCTGCTGTTCCTTCGTTCACCTAAGAGAGGTGAATCTATGTTGAGATTCAGCGAGTCAGAAACACGTTTCTTCTAGGAGCTGCGTTGGGATATTCCCGAGTGAATGGGACCATAGGCTGTACAGAGAAATATCTGCTCCTAAAACCAAAAGGGTGCTATGTAACTGAATGGTTGTCAATGTGTGCATTAAACTGACAGAGTTAAACTCACGTGTGGATTCAGCGGTTTGCAAACGCATTCTGTGCAGAATCCCAAAACCGGTATTTCCAGCCCAATGCCGGCATACGTACTAAACAGCAGGAAACTTCGTCTAAAACTCAGGAGAAACGTTTCCATGAAACTGCTCTGCTGTGCGTTCGTTCACCTAAGAGAGTTGAATCTATGTTGAGATTCAGCGAGTCAGAAACACGTTTCTTCTAGTAGCTGCGTTGGGATATTCCCGAGTGAATGGGACCATAGGCTGTACAGAGAAATATCTGCTTCTAAAACCAAAACGGAGCTATCTAACTGGATGGTTGTCAATGTGTGCATTCAACTGACAGAGTTAAACTCACGTGTGGATTCAGCGGCTTGCAAACCCTTTCTGTGCAGAATCCCAAAACCGGTATTTCCAGCCCAATGCCGGCATCCGTACTAAACAGCAGGAAACTTCGTCTAAAACTCAATAGAAAAGTTTCCTTGAAACTGCTCTGCTGTACATTCGTTCACCTAAGAGAGTTGAATCTATGTTGAGATTCAGCGAGTCAGAAACACGTTTCTTCTAGGAGCTGCGTTGGGATATTCCCGAGTGAATGGGACCATAGGCTGTACAGAGAATTATCTGCTCCTAAAACCAAAAGGGTGCTATCTAACTGAATGGTTGTCAATGTGTGCATTCAACTGACAGAGTGAAACTCACGTTTGGATTCAGCGGTTTGCAAACGCTTTCTGTGCAGAATCCCAAAACCGGTAATTCCAGCTCAATGCCGGCATACGTACTAAACAACAGGAAACTTCGTCTAAAACTCAGGAGAAACGTTTCCATGAAACTGCTCTGCTGTGCGTTCGTTCACCTAAGAGACTTGAATCTATGTTGAGATTCAGCGAGTCAGAAACACGTGTCTTCTAGGAGCTGCGTTGGGATATTCGCGAGTGAATGGGACCATAGGCTGTACAGAGAAATATCTGCTCCTAAAACCAAAAGGGTGCTATCTAACAGAATGGTTGTCAATGTGTGCATTCAACTGACAGAGTCAAACTCACGTTTGGATTCAGCGGTTTGCAAAGCCTTTCGGTGCAGAATCCCAAAACCGGTATTTCCAGCCCAATGCTGGCATCCGTACTAAACAGCAGGAAATTTCGTCTAAAAATCAGGAGAAACGTTTCCTTGAAACTGCTCTGCTGTGCGTTCGTTCACCTAAGAGAGTTCAATCTATGTTGAGATTCAGCGAGTCAGAAACACGTGTCTTCTAGGAGCTGCGTTGGGATATTCGCGAGTGAATGAGACCATAGGCTGTACAGAGAAATATCTGCTCCTAAAACCAAAAGGGTGCTATCTAACTGAATGGTTGTCAATGTATGCATTCAACTGACAGAGTTAAACTCACGTTAGGATTCAGCGGTTTACAAACCCTTTTTGTGCAGAATCCCAAAACCGGTAATTCCAGCTCAATGCCGGCATACGTACTAAACAGCAGGAAACTTCGTCTAAAACTCAGGAGAAACGTTTCCTTGAAACTGCTCTGCTGTGCGTTCGTTCACCTAAGAGAGTTGAATCTATGTTGAGATTCAGCGATTCAGAAACACGTTTCTTCTAGGAGCTGCGTTGGGATATTCCCGAGTGAATGGGACCATAGGCTGTACAGAGAAATATCTGCTTCTAAAACCAAAACGGAGCTATCTAACTGGATGGTTGTCAATGTGTGCATTCAACTGACAGAGTTAAACTCACGTGTGGATTCCGCGGTTTGCAAACCCTTTCTGTGCAGAATCCCAAAACCGGTATTTCCAGCCCAATGCCGGCATCCGTACTTAACAGCAGGAAACTTCGTCTAAATCTCAATAGAAAAGTTTCCTTGAAACTGCTCTGCTGTGCATACGTTCACCTAAGAGAATTGAATCTATGTTGAGATTCAGCGAGTCTGAAAAACGTTTCTTCTAGAAGCTGCGTTGGGATATTCCTGAGTGAATGGGACCATAGGCTGTACCGAGAAATATCTGCTCCTAAAACCAAAAGGGTGCTATCTAACTGAATGGTTGTCAATGTGTGCATTCAACTGACAGAGTGAAACTCACGTTTGGATTCAGCGGGTTGCAAACCCTTTCTGTGCAGAATACGAAAACCGGTATTTCCAGCCCAATTCCGGCATCCGTACTATACAGCAGGAAATTTCGTCTAAAACTCAGGAGAAACGTTTCCTTGAAACTGCTCTGCTGTACGTTCGTTCACCTAAGAGAGGTGAATCTATGTTGAGATTCAGCGAGTCAGAAACACGTTTCTTCTAGGAGCTGCGTTGGGATATTCCCGAGTGAATGGGACCATAGGCTGTACAGAGAAATATCTGCTCCTAAAACCAAAAGGGTGCTATCTAACTGAATGGTTGTCAATGTGTGCATTCAACTGACAGAGTTAAACTCTCGTGTGGATTCAGCGGTTTGCAAACCCTTTCTGTGCAGAATCCCAAAACCGGTAATTCCAGCTCAATGCCGGCATACGTACTAAACAACAGGAAACTTCGTCTAAAACTCAGGAGAAACGTTTCCTTGAAACTGCTCTGCTGTGCGTTCGTTCACCTAAGAGACTTGAATCTATGTTGAGATTCAGCGAGTCAGAATCACGTTTCTTCTAGGAGCTGCGTTGGGATATTCCCGAGTGAATGGGACCATATGCTGTACAGAGAAATATCTGCTTCTAAAACCAAAACGGAGCTATTTAACTGAATGGTTGTCAATGTGTGCATTCAATTGACAGAGTTAAACTCACGTGTGGATTCAGCGGTTTTCAAACGCTTTCTGTGCAGAATCCCAAAACCGGTATTTCCAGCCCAATGCCGTCATACGTACTAAACAGCAGGAAACTTCGTCTAAAACTCAGGAGAAACGTTTCCATGAAACTGCTCTGCTGTGCGTTCGTTCACCTAAGAGAGTTGAATCTATGTTGAGATTCAGCGAGTCAGAAACACGTTTCTTCTAGGAGCTGCGTTGGGATATTCCCGAGTGAATGGGACCATAGGCTGTACAGAGAAATATCTGCTTCTAAAACCAAAACGGAGCTATCTAACTGGATGGTTGTCAATGTGTGCATTCAACTGACAGAGTTAAACTCACGTGTGGATTCAGCGGTTTGCAAACCCTTTCTGTGCAGAATCCGAAAACCGGTATTTCCAGCCCAATGCCGGCATCCGTACTAAACAGCAGGAAATTTCGTCTAAAACTCAGGAGAAACGTTTCCTTGAAACTGCTCTGCTGTACGTTCGTTCACCTAAGAGAGGTGAATCTATGTTGAGATTCAGCGAGTCAGAAACACGTTTCTTCTAGGAGCTGCGTTGGGATATTCCCGAGTGAATGGGACCATAGGCTGTACAGAGAAATATCTGCTCCTAAAACCAGAAGGGTGCTATCTAACTGAATGGTTGTCAATGTGTGCATTCAACTGACAGAGTGAAACTCACGTTTGGATTCAGCGGTTTGCAAACCGTTTCTGTGCAGAATCCGAAAACCGGTATTTCCAGCCCAATGCCGGCATCCGTACTAAACAGCAGGAAATTTCGTCTAAAACTCAGGAGAAACGTTTCCTTGAAACTGCTCTGCTGTACGTTCGTTCACCTAAGAGAGGTGAATCTATGTTGAGATTCAGCGAGTCAGAAACACGTTTCTTCTAGGAGCTGCGTTGGGATATTCCCGAGTGAATGGGACCATAGGCTGTACAGAGAAATATCTGCTCCTAAAACCAAAAGGGTGCTATCTAACTGAATGGTTGTCAATGTGTGCATTCAACTGACAGAGTTAAACTGACGTGTGGATTCAGCGGTTTGCAAACCCCTTCTGTGCAGAATCCCAAAACCGGTAATTCCAGCTCAATGCCGGCATACGTACTAAACAACAGGAAACTTCGTCTAAAACTCAGGAGAAACGTTTCCTTGAAACTGCTCTGCTGTGCGTTCGTTCACCTAAGAGACTTGAATCTATGTTGAGATTCAGCGAGTCAGAAACACGTTTCTTCTAGGAGCTGCGTTGGGAGATTCCCGAGTGATTGGGACCATAGGCTGTACAGAGAAATATCTGCTTCTAAAACCAAAACGGAGCTATCTAACTGGATGGATGTCAATGTGTGCATTCAACTGACAAAGTTAAACTCACGTGTGGATTCAGCGGTTTGCAAACCCTTTCTGTGCAGAATCCCAAAACCGGTATTTCCAGCCCAATGCCGGCATCCGTACTAAACAGCAGGAAACTTCGTCTAAAACTCAGGAGAAACGTTTCCTTGAAACTGCTCTGCTGTGCGTTCGTTCACCTAAGAGAGGTGAATGTATGTTGAGATTCAGCGTGTCAGAAACACGTTTCTTCTAGGAGCTGCGTTGGGACATTCCCGAGTGAATGGGACCATAGGCTGTACAGAGAAATATCTGCTCCTAAAACCAAAAGGGTGCTATCTAACTGAATGGTTGTCAATGTGTGCATTCAACTGACGGAGTTAAACTGACGTGTGGATTTAGCGGTTTGCAAACCCTTTCTGTGCAGAATCCCAAAACCGGAATTTCCAGCCCAATGCCGGCATACGTACTAAACAGCAGGAAACTTCGTCTAAAACTCAGGAGAAACGTTTCCATGAAACTGCTCTGCTGTGCGTTCGTTCACCTAAGAGAGTTGAATCTATGTTGAGATTCAGCGAGTCAGAAACACGTTTCTTCTAGGAGCTGCGTTGGGATATTCCCGAGTGAATGGGACCATATGCTGTACAGAGAAATATCTGCTTCTAAAACCAAAACGGAGCTATCTAACTGAATGGTTGTCAATGTGTGCATTCAACTGACAGAGTTAAACTCACGTGTGGATTCAGCGGTTTGCAAACCGTTTCTGTGCAGAATCCCAAAACCGGTATTTCCAGCCCAATGCCGGCATACGTACTAAACAGCAGGAAACTTCGTCTAAAACTCAGGAGAAACGTTTCCTTGAAACTGCTCTGCTGTGCGTTCATTCACCTAAGAGAGTTGAATCTATGTTGAGATTCAGCGAGACAGAAACACGTTTCTTCTAGGAGCTGCGTTGGGATATTCCCGAGTGAATGGGACCATAGGCTGTACAGAGAAATATCTGCTTCTAAAACCAAAACGGAGCTATCAAACTGAATTTTTGTCAATGTGCGCATTCAACTGACAGAGGTAAACTCACGTGTGGATTCAGCGGTTTGCAAACCCTTTCTGTGCAGAATCCCAAAACCGGTATTTCCAGCCCAATGCCGGCATCCGTACTAAACAGCAGGAAACTTCGTCTAAATCTCAATAGAAAAGTTTCCTTGAAACTGCTCTGCTGTGCATTCGTTCACCTAAGAGAGTTGAATCTATGTTGAGATTCAGCGAGTCAGAAACACGTTACTTCTAGGAGCTGCGTTGGGATATTCCCGAGTGAATGGGACCATAGGCTGTACAGAGAAATATCTGCTCCTAAAACCAAAAGGGTGCTATCTAACTGAATGGTTGTCAATGTGTGCATTCAACTGACAGAGTTAAACTCACGTGTGGATTCACCGGTTTTCAAACCCTTTCTGTGCAGAATCCCAAAACCGGTAATTCCAGCTCAATGCCGGCATACGTACTAAACAACAGGAAACTTCGTCCAAAACTCAGGAGAAACGTTTCCTTGAAACTGCTCTGCTGTGCGTTCGTTCACCTAAGAGAGTTGAATCTATGTTGAGATTCAGCGAGTCAGAAACACGTTTCTTCTAGGAGCTGCGTTGGGATATTCCCGAGTGAATGGGACCATAGGCTGTACAGAGAAATATCTGCTCCTAAAACCAAAAGGGTGCTATCTAATTGAATGATTGTCAATGTTTGCATTCAACTGACAGAGTTAAACTCACGTGTGGATTCAGCGGTTTGCAAACCCTTTCTGTGCAGAATCCCAAAACCGGTAATTCCAGCTCAATGCCGGCATACGTACTAAACAACAGGAAACTTCGTCTAAAACTCAGGAGAAACGTTTCCTTGAAACTGCTCTGCTGTGCGTTCGTTCACCTAAGAGAGTTGAATCTATGTTGAGATTCAGCGAGTCAGAAACACCTTTCTTCTAGGAGCTGCGTTGGGATATTCCCGAGTGAATGGGACCATAGGCTGTACAGAGAAATATCTGCTTCTAAAACCAAATCGGAGCTATCTAACTGGATGGATGTCAATGTGTGCATTCAACTGACAAAGTTAAACTCACGTGTGGATTCAGCGGTTTGCAAACCCTTTCTGTGCAGAATCCCAAAACCGGTAATTCCAGCTGAATGCCGGCATACGTACTAAACAACAGGAAACTTCGTCTAAAACTCAGGAGAAACGTTTCCTTGAAACTGCTCTGCTGTGCGTTCGTTCACCTAAGAGAGTTGAATCTATGTTGAGATTCAGCGAGTGAGAAACACGTTTCTTCTAGGAGCTGCGTTGGGATATTCCCGAGTGAATGGGACCATAGACTGTACAGAGAAATATTTGCTTCTAAAACCAAAACGGAGCTATCTAACTGAATGGTTGTCAATGTGTGCATTCAATGACAGAGTTGAACTCACGTGTGGATTCAGCGGTTTGGAAACCCTTTCTGTGCAGAATCCCAAAACCGGTATTTCCAGCCCAATGCCGGCATACGTACTAAACAGCAGGAAACTTCGTCTAAAACTCAGGAGAAACATTTCCTTGAAATTCCTCTGCTGTGCGGTCGTTCACCTAAGAGAGTTGAATCTATGTTGAGATTCAGCGAGTCAGAAACACGTTTCTTCTAGGAGCTGCGTTGGGATATTCCCGAGTGATTGGGACCATAGGCTGTACAGAGAAATATCTGCTTCTAAAACCAAAAGGGTGCTATCAAACTGAATGGTTGTCAATGTGTGCATTCAACTGACAGAGTTAAACTCACGTGTGGATTCAGCGGTTTGCAAACGCTTTCTGTGCAGAATCCCAAAACCGGTATTTCCAGCCCAATGCCGGCATCCGTACTAAACAGCAGGAAACTTCGTCTAAAACTCAGGAGAAACGTTTCCATGAAACTGCTCTGCTGTGCGTTCGTTCACCTAAGAGAGTTGAATCTATGTTGAGATTCAGCGAGTCAGAAACACGTTTCTTCTAGGAGCTGCGTTGGGATATTCTCGAGTGAATGGGACCATAGGCTGTACAGAGAAATATCTGCTCCTAAAACCAAAAGGGTGCTATCTAACTGAATTGTTGTCAATGTGTGCATTCAACTGACAGAGTGAAACTCACGTTTGGATTCAGCGATTTGCAAACCCTTTCTGTGCAGAATCCGAGAACCGGTGTTTCCAGCCCAATGCCGGCATCAGTACTAAACAGCAGGAAATTTCGTCTAAAACTCATTAGAAACGTTTCCGTGAAACTGCTCTGCTATGCGTTCGTTCACCTAAGAGAGGTGAATGTATGTTGAGATTCAGCGAGTCAGAAACACGTTTCTTCTAGGAGCTGCGTTGGGACATTCCCGAGTGAATGGGACCATAGGCTGTACAGAGAAATATCTGCTCCTAAAACCAAAAGGGTGCTATCTAACTGAATGGTTGTCAATGTGTGCATTCAACTGACGGAGTTAAACTCACGTGTGGATTCAGCGGTTTGCAAACCCTTTTTGTGCAGAATCCCAAAACCGGTAATTCCAGCTCAATGCCGGCATACGTACTAAACAACAGGAAACTTCGTCTAAAACTCAGGAGAAACGTTTCCTTGAAACTGCTCTGCTGTGCGTTCGTTCACCTAAGAGACTTGAATCTATGTTGAGATTCAGCGAGTCAGAAACACGTTTCTTCTAGGAGCTGCGTTGGGATATTCCCGAGTGAATGGGACCATAGGCTGTACAGAGAAATATCTGCTTCTAAATCCAAAACGGAGTTATCTAACTGGATGGATGTCAATGTGTGCATTCAACTGACAAAGTTAAACTCACGTGTGGATTCAGCGGTTTGCAAACCCTTTCTGTGCAGAATCCCAAAACCGGTATTTCCAGCCCAATGCCGGCATCCGTGCTAAACAGCAGGAAACTTCGTCTAAAACTCAGGAGAAACGTTTCCTTGAAACTGCTCTGCTGTGCGTTCGTTCACCTAAGAGAGTTGAATCTATGTTGAGATTCAGCGAGTCAGAAACACGTTTCTTCTAGGAGCTGCGTTGGGATATTCCCGAGTGAATGGGACCATAGGCTGTACAGAGAAATATCTGCTTCTAAAAGCAAAACGGAGCTATCTAACTGGATGGTTGTCAATGTGTGCATTCAACTGACAGAGTTAAACTCACGTGTGGATTCAGCGGTTTGCAAACCCTTTCTGTGCAGAATCCCAAAACCGGTATTTCCAGCCCAATGCCGGCATCCGTACTAAACAGCAGTAAACTTCGTCTAAATCTCAATAGAAAAGTTTCCTTGAAACTGCTCTGCTGTGCATTCGTTCACCTAAGAGAGTTGAATCTATGTTGAGATTCAGCGAGTCAGAAACACGTTTCTTCTAGGAGCTGCGTTGGGATATTCTCGAGTGAATGGGACCATAGGCTGTACAGAGAAATATCTGCTCCTAAAACCAAAAGGGTGCTATCTAACTGAATTGTTGTCAATGTGTGCATTCAACTGACAGAGTGAAACTCACGTTTGGATTCAGCGATTTGCAAACCCTTTCTGTGCAGAATCCGAGAACCGGTGTTTCCAGCCCAATGCCGGCATCAGTACTAAACAGCAGGAAATTTCGTCTAAAACTCATTAGAAACGTTTCCGTGAAACTGCTCTGCTATGCGTTCGTTCACCTAAGAGAGGTGAATGTATGTTGAGATTCAGCGAGTCAGAAACACGTTTCTTCTAGGAGCTGCGTTGGGACATTCCCGAGTGAATGGGACCATAGGCTGTACAGAGAAATATCTGCTCCTAAAACCAAAAGGGTGCTATCTAACTGAATGGTTGTCAATGTGTGCATTCAACTGACGGAGTTAAACTCACGTGTGGATTCAGCGGTTTGCAAACCCTTTTTGTGCAGAATCCCAAAACCGGTAATTCCAGCTCAATGCCGGCATACGTACTAAACAACAGGAAACTTCGTCTAAAACTCAGGAGAAACGTTTCCTTGAAACTGCTCTGCTGTGCGTTCGTTCACCTAAGAGACTTGAATCTATGTTGAGATTCAGCGAGTCAGAAACACGTTTCTTCTAGGAGCTGCGTTGGGATATTCCCGAGTGAATGGGACCATAGGCTGTACAGAGAAATATCTGCTTCTAAATCCAAAACGGAGTTATCTAACTGGATGGATGTCAATGTGTGCATTCAACTGACAAAGTTAAACTCACGTGTGGATTCAGCGGTTTGCAAACCCTTTCTGTGCAGAATCCCAAAACCGGTATTTCCAGCCCAATGCCGGCATCCGTGCTAAACAGCAGGAAACTTCGTCTAAAACTCAGGAGAAACGTTTCCTTGAAACTGCTCTGCTGTGCGTTCGTTCACCTAAGAGAGTTGAATCTATGTTGAGATTCAGCGAGTCAGAAACACGTTTCTTCTAGGAGCTGCGTTGGGATATTCCCGAGTGAATGGGACCATAGGCTGTACAGAGAAATATCTGCTTCTAAAAGCAAAACGGAGCTATCTAACTGGATGGTTGTCAATGTGTGCATTCAACTGACAGAGTTAAACTCACGTGTGGATTCAGCGGTTTGCAAACCCTTTCTGTGCAGAATCCCAAAACCGGTATTTCCAGCCCAATGCCGGCATCCGTACTAAACAGCAGTAAACTTCGTCTAAATCTCAATAGAAAAGTTTCCTTGAAACTGCTCTGCTGTGCATTCGTTCACCTAAGAGAGTTGAACCTATGTTGAGATTCAGCGAGTCAGAAACACGTTTCTTCTAGGAGCTGCGTTGGGATATTCCCGAGTGAATGGGACCATAGGCTGTACAGAGAAATATCTGCTCCTAAAACCAAAAGGGTGCTATCTAACTGAATGGTTGTCAATGTGTGCATTCAACTGACAGAGTTAAACTTACGTGTGGATTCAGCGGTTTTCAAACCCTTTCTGTGCAGAATCCCAAAACCGGTAATTCCAGCTCAATGCCGGCATACGTACTAAACAAATGGAAACTTCGTCTAAAACTCAGGAGAAACGTTTCCTTGAAACTGCTCTGCTGTGCGTTCGTTCACCTAAGAGAGTTGAATCTATGTTGAGATTCAGCAAGTCAGAAACACGTTTCTTCTAGGAGCTGCGTTGGGATATTCCCGAGTGAATGGGACCATAGGCTGTACAGAGAAATATCTGCTTCTAAAACCAAAACGGAGCTATCTAACTGGATGGATGTCAATGTGTGCATTCAACTGACAAAGTTAAACTCACGTGTGGATTCAGCGGTTTGCAAACCCTTTCTGTGCAGAATCCCAAAACCGGTATTTCCAGCCCAATGCCGGCATACGTACTAAACAGCAGCAAACTTCGTCTAAAACTCAGGAGAAACGTTTCCTTGAAACTGCTCTGCTGTGCGTTCGTTCACCTAAGAGACTTGAATCTATGTTGAGATTCAGCGAGTCAGAAACACGTTTATTCTAGGAGCTGCGTTGGGATATTCCTGAGTGAATGGGACCATAGGCTGTACAGAGAAATATCTGCTTCTAAAACCAAAATGGTGCTATCAAACTGAATGGTTGTCAATGTGTGCATTCAACTGACAGAGTTAAACTCACGTGTGGATTCAGCGGTTTGCAAACCCTTTCTGTGCAGAATCCCAAAACCGGTATTTCCAGCCCAATGCCGGCATACGTACTAAACAGCAGGAAACTTCGTCTAAAACTCAGGAGAAACGTTTCCATGAAACTGCTCTGCTGTGCGTTCGTTCACCTAAGAGAGTTGAATCTATGTTGAGATTCAGCGAGTCAGAAACACGTTTCTTCTAGGAGCTGCGTTGGGATATTTCCGAGTGAATGGGACCATATGCTGTACAGAGAAATATCTGCTTCTAAAACCAAAACGGAGCTATCTAACTGAATTGTTGTCAATGTGTGCATTCAACTGACAGAGTTAAACTCACGTGTGGATTCAGCGGTTTGCAAACCGTTTCTCTGCAGAATCCCAAAACCGGTATTTCCAGCCCAATGCCGGCATACGTACTAAACAGCAGGAAACTTCGTCTAAAACTCAGGAGAAACGTTTCCTTGAAAGTGCTCTGCTGTGCGTTCATTCACCTAAGAGAGTTGAATCTATGTTGAGATTCAGCGAGACAGAAACACGTTTCCTCTAGGAGCTGCGTTGGGATATTCCCGAGTGAATGGGACCATAGGCTGTACAGAGAAATACCTGCTTCTAAAACCAAAACGGAGCTATCAAACTGAATTTTTGTCAATTTGCGCATTCAACTGACAGAGGTAAACTCACGTGTGGATTCAGCGGTTTGCAAACCCTTTCTGTGCAGAATCCCAAAACCGGTATTTCCAGCCCAATGCCGGCATACGTACTAAACAGCAGGAAACTTCGTTTAAAACTCAGGAGAAACGTTTCCTTGAAACTGCTCTGCTGTGCGTTCGTTCACCTAAGAGAGTTGAATCTATGTTGAGATTCAGCGAGTCAGAAACACGTTTCTTCTAGGAGCTGCGTTGGGATATTCCCGAGTGAATGGAACCATAGGCTGTACAGAGAAATATCTGCTCCTAAAACCAAAAGGGTGCTATCTAACTGAATGGTTGTCAATGTGTGCATTCAACTGACAGAGTGAAACTCACGTTTGGATTCAGCGGTTTGCAAACCCTTTCTGTGCAGAATCCCAAAACCGGTATTTCCAGCCCAATGCCGGCACACGTACTAAACAGCAGGAAACTTCGTCTAAAACTCAGGAGAAACATTTCCTTGAAACTGCTCTGCTGTGCGTTCGTTCACCTAAGAGAGTTGAATCTATGTTGAGATTCAGCGAGTCAGAAACACGTTTCTTCCAGGAGCTGCGTTGGGATATTCCCGAGTGAATGGGACCATAGGCTGGACAGAGAGATATCTGCTCCTAAAACCAAAAGGGTGCTATCTAACTGAATGGTTGTCAATGTGTGCATTCAACTGACAGAATTAAACTCACGTTTGGATTCAGCGGTTTACACACCCTTTCTGTGCAGAATCCCAAAACCGGTAATTCCCCTCAATGCCGGCTTACATACTAAATAGCAGGAAACTTCGTCTAAAACTCAGGAGAAACGTTTCCTTGAAACTGCTCTGCTGTGCGTTCGTTCACCTAAGAGAGTTGAATCTATGTTGAGATTCAGCGAGTCAGAAACACGTTTCTTCTAGGAGCTGCGTTGGGATATTCCCTTGTGAATGGGACCATAGGCTGTACAGAGAAATATCTGCTTCTAAAACCAAAACGGAGCTATCTAACTGAATGGTTGTCAATGTGTGCATTCAATGACAGAGTTGAACTCACGTGTGGATTCAGCGGTTGGCAAACCCTTTCTGTGCAGAATCCCAAAACCGGTATTTCCAGCCCAATGCCGGCATACGTACTAAACAGCAGGAAACTTCGTCTAAAACTCAGGAGAAACATTTCCTTGAAATTCCTCTGCTGTGCGGTCGTTCACCTAAGAGAGTTGAATCTATGTTGAGATTCAGCGAGTCAGAAACACGTTTCTTCTAGGAGCTGCGTTGGGATATTCCCGAGTGAATGGGACCATAGGCTGTACAGAGAAATATCTGCTTCTAAAACCAAAAGGGTGCTATCAAACTGAATGGTTGTCAATGTGTGCATTCAACTGACAGAGTTAAACTCACGTGTGGATTCAGCGGTTTGCAAACGCTTTCTGTGCAGAATCCCAAAACCGGTATTTCCAGCCCAATGCCGGCATCCGTACTAAACAGCAGGAAACTTCGTCTAAAACTCAGGAGAAACGTTTCCTTGAAACTGCTCTGCTGTGCGTTCGTTCACCTAAGAGAGTTGAATCTATGTTGAGATTCAGCGAGTCAGAAACACGTTTCTTCTAGGAGCTGCGTTGGGATATTCCCGAGTGAATGGGACCATAGGCTGTACAGAGAAATATCTGCTTCTAAAAGCAAAACGGAGCTATCTAACTGGATGGTTGTCAATGTGTGCATTCAACTGACAGAGTTAAACTCACGTGTGGATTCAGCGGTTTGCAAACCCTTTCTGTGCAGAATCCCAAAACCGGTATTTCCAGCCCAATGCCGGCATCCGTACTAAACAGCAGGAAACTTCGTCTAAATCTCAATAGAAAAGTTTCCTTGAAACTGCTCTGCTGTGCATTCGTTCACCTAAGAGAGTTGAATCTATGTTGAGATTCAGCGAGTCAGAAACACGTTTCTTCTAGAAGCTGCGTTGGGATATTCCCGAGTGAATGGGACCATAGGCTGTACCGAGAAATATCTTCTCCTAAAACCAAAAGGGTGCTATCTAACTGAATGGTTGTCAATGTGTGCATTCAACTGACAGAGTGAAACTCACGTTTGGATTCAGCGGTTTGCAAACCCTTTCTGTGCAGAATCCGAAAACCGGTATTTCCAGCCCAATGCCGGCATCCGTACTAAACAGCAGGAAATTTCGTCTAAAACTCAGGAGAAACGTTTCCTTGAAACTGCTCTGCTGTACGTTCGTTCACCTAAGAGAGGTGAATCTATGTTGAGATTCAGCGAGTCAGAAACACGTTTCTTCTAGTAGCTGCGTTGGGATATTCCCGAGTGAATGGGACCATAGGATGTACAGAGAAATATCTGCTCCTAAAACCAAAAGGGTGCTATCTAACTGAATGGTTGTCAATGTGTGCATTCAACTGACAGAGTTAAACTCACGTGTGGATTCAGCGGTTTGCAAACCCTTTCTGTGCAGAATCCCAAAACCGGTAATTCCAGCTCAATGCCGGCATACGTACTAAACAACAGGAAACTTCGTCTAAAACTCAGGAGAAACGTTTCCTTGAAACTGCTCTGCTGTGCGTTCGTTCACCTAAGAGAGTTGAATCTATGTTGAGATTCAGCGAGTCAGAAACACGTTTCTTCTAGGAGCTGCGTTGGGATATTCCCGAGTGAATGGGACCATAGGCTGTACAGAGAAATATCTGCTCCTAAAACCAAAAGGGTGCTATCTAATTGAATGGTTGTCAATGTGTGCATTCAACTGACAGAGTTAAACTCACGTGTGGATTCAGCGGTTTGCAAACCCTTTCTGTGCAGAATCCCAAAACCGGTAATTCCAGCTCAATGCCGGCATACGGACTAAACAACAGGAAACTTCGTCTAAAACTCAGGAGAAACGTTTCCTTGAAACTGCTCTGCTGTGCGTTCGTTCACCTAAGAGAGTTGAATCTATGTTGAGATTCAGCGAGTCAGAAACACGTTTCTTCTAGGAGCTGCGTTGGGATATTCCCGAGTGAATGGGACCATAGGCTGTACAGAGAAATATCTGCTTCTAAAACCAAAACGGAGCTATCTAACTGGATGGATGTCAATGTGTGCATTCAAGTGACAAAGTTAAACTTACGTGTGGATTCAGCGGTTTGCAAACCCTTTCTGTGCAGAATCCCAAAACCGGTATTTCCAGCCCAATGCCGGCATCCGTACTAAACAGCAGGAAACTTCGTCTAAAACTCAGGAGAAACGTTTCCTTGAAACTGCTCTGCTGTGCGTTCGTTCACCTAAGAGAGTTGAATCTATGTTGAGATTCAGCGAGTCAGAAACACGTTTCTTCTAGGAGCTGCGTTGGGATATTCCCGAGTGAATGGGACCATAGGCTGTACAGAGAAATATCTGCTTCTAAAACCAAAATGGTGCTATCAAACTGAATGGTTGTCAATGTGTGCATTCAACTGACAGAGTTAAACTCACGTGTGGATTCAGCGGTTTGCAAACCCTTTCTGTGCAGAATCCCAAAACCGGTATTTCCAGCCCAATGCCGGCATACGTACTAAACAGCAGGAAACTTCGTCTAAAACTCAGGAGAAACGTTTCCATGAAACTGCTCTGCTGTGCGTTCGTTCACCTAAGAGAGTTGAATCTATGTTGAGATTCAGCGAGTCAGAAAAACGTTTCTTCTAGGAGCTGCGTTGGGATATTCCTGAGTGAATGGGACCATATGCTGTACAGAGAAATATCTGCTTCTAAAACCAAAACGGAGCTATCTAACTGAATGGTTGTCAATGTGTGCATTCAACTGACAGAGTTAAACTCACGTGTGGATTCAGCGGTTTGCAAACCGTTTCTCTGCAGAATCCCAAAACCGGTATTTCCAGCCCAATGCCGGCATACGTACTAAACAGCAGGAAACTTCGTCTAAAACTCAGGAGAAACGTTTCCTTGAAACTGCTCTGCTGTGCGTTCGTTCACCTAAGAGAGTTGAATCTATGTTGAGATTCAGCGAGACAGAAACACGTTTCTTCTAGGAGCTGCGTTGGGATATTCCCGAGTGAATGGGACCATAGGCTGTACAGAGAAATACCTGCTTCTAAAACCAAAACGGAGCTATCAAACTGAATTTTTGTCAATGTGCGCATTCAACTGACAGAGGTAAACTCACGTGTGGATTCAGCGGTTTGCAAACCCTTTCTGTGCAGAATCCCAAAACGGGTATTTCCAGCCCAATGCCGGCATACGTACTAAACAGCAGGAAACTTCGTCTAAAACTCAGGAGAAACGTTTCCTTGAAACTGCTCTGCTGTGCGTTCGTTCACCTAAGAGAGTTGAATCTATGTTGAGATTCAGCGAGTCAGAAACACGTTTCTTTTAGGAGCTGCGTTGGGATATTCCCGAGTGAATGGAACCATAGGCTGTACAGAGAAATATCTGCTCCTAAAACCAAAAGGGTGCTATCTAACTGAATGGTTGTCAATGTGTGCATTCAACTGACAGAGTGAAACTCACGTTTGGATTCAGTGGTTTGCAAACCCTTTCTGTGCAGAATCCCAAAACCGGTATTTCCAGCCCAATGCCGGCACACGTACTAAACAGCAGGAAACTTCGTCTAAAACTCAGGAGAAACATTTCCTTGAAACTGCTCTGCTGTGCGTTCGTTCACCTAAGAGAGTTGAATCTATGTTGAGATTCAGCGAGTCAGAAACACGTTTCTTCCAGGAGCTGCGTTGGGATATTCCCGAGTGAATGGGACCATAGGCTGTACAGAGAGATATCTGCTCCTAAAACCAAAAGGGTGCTATCTAACTGAATGGTTGTCAATGTGTGCATTCAACTGACAGAATTAAACTCACGTTTGGATTCAGCGGTTTACACACCCTTTCTGTGCAGAATCCCAAAACCGGTAATTCCCCTCAATGCCGGCTTACATACTAAACAGCAGGAAACTTCGTCTAAAACTCAGGAAAAACGTTTCCTTTAAACTGCTCTGCTGTGCGTTCGTTCACCTAAGAGAGTTGAATCTATGTTGAGATTCAGCGATTCAGAAACACGTTTCTTCTAGAAGCTGCGTTGGGATATTCCCGAGTGAATGGGACCATAGGCTGTACCGAGAAATATCTTCTCCTAAAACCAAAAGGGTGCTATCTAACTGAATGGTTGTCAATGTGTGCATTCAACTGACAGAGTGAAACTCACGTTTGGATTCAGCGGTTTGCAAACCCTTTCTGTGCAGAATCCGAAAACCGGTATTTCCAGCCCAATGCCGGCATCCGTACTAAACAGCAGGAAATTTCGTCTAAAACTCAGGAGAAACGTTTCCTTGAAACTGCTCTGCTGTACGTTCGTTCACCTAAGAGAGGTGAATCTATGTTGAGATTCAGCGAGTCAGAAACACGTTTCTTCTAGTAGCTGCGTTGGGATATTCCCGAGTGAATGGGACCATAGGATGTACAGAGAAATATCTGCTCCTAAAACCAAAAGGGTGCTATCTAACTGAATGGTTGTCAATGTGTGCATTCAACTGACAGAGTTAAACTCACGTGTGGATTCAGCGGTTTACAAACCCTTTCTGTGCAGAATCCCAAAACCGGTAATTCCAGCTCAATGCCGGCATACATACTAAACAACAGGAAACTTCGTCTAAAACTCAGGAGAAACGTTTCCTTGAAACTGCTCTGCTGTGCGTTCGTTCACCTAAGAGAGGTGAATCTATGTTGAGATTCAGCGAGTCAGAAACACGTTTCTTCTAGGAGCTGCGTTGGGATATTCCCGAGTGAATGGGACCATAGGCTGTACAGAGAAATATCTGCTCCTAAAACCAAAAGGGTGCTATCTAATTGAATGGTTGTCAATGTGTGCATTCAACTGACAGAGTTAAACTCACGTGTGGATTCAGCGGTTTGCAAACCCTTTCTGTGCAGAATCCCAAAACCGGTAATTCCAGCTCAATGCCGGCATACGTACTAAACAACAGGAAACTTCGTCTAAAACTCAGGAGAAACGTTTCCTTGAAACTGCTCTGCTGTGCGTTCGTTCACCTAAGAGAGTTGAATCTATGTTGAGATTCAGCGAGTCAGAAACACGTTTCTTCTAGGAGCTGCGTTGGGATATTCCCGAGTGAATGGGACCATAGGCTGTACAGAGAAATATCTGCTTCTAAAACCAAAACGGAGCTATCTAACTGGATGGATGTCAATGTGTGCATTCAAGTGACAAAGTTAAACTTACGTGTGGATTCAGCGGTTTGCAAACCCTTTCTGTGCAGAATCCCAAAACCGGTATTTCCAGCCCAATGCCGGCATCCGTACTAAACAGCAGGAAACTTCGTCTAAAACTCAGGAGAAACGTTTCCTTGAAACTGCTCTGCTGTGCGTTCGTTCACCTAAGAGACTTGAATCTATGTTGAGATTCAGCGAGTCAGAAACACGTTTCTTCTAGGAGCTGCGTTGGGATATTCCCGAGTGAATGGGACCATAGGCTGTACAGAGAAATATCTGCTTCTAAATCCAAAACGGAGTTATCTAACTGGATGGATGTCAATGTGTGCATTCAACTGACAAAGTTAAACTCACGTGTGGATTCAGCGGTTTGCAAACCCTTTCTGTGCAGAATCCCAAAACCGGTATTTCCAGCCCAATGCCGGCATCCGTGCTAAACAGCAGGAAACTTCGTCTAAAACTCAGGAGAAACGTTTCCTTGAAACTGCTCTGCTGTGCGTTCGTTCACCTAAGAGAGTTGAATCTATGTTTCGATTCACCGAGTCAGAAACACGTTTCTTCTAGGAGCTGCGTTGGGATATTCCCGAGTGAATGGGACCATAGGCTGTACAGAGAAATATCTGCTTCTAAAAGCAAAACGGAGCTATCTAACTGGATGGTTGTCAATGTGTGCATTCAACTGACAGAGTTAAACTCACGTGTGGATTCAGCGGTTTGCAAACCCTTTCTGTGCAGAATCCCAAAACCGGTATTTCCAGCCCAATGCCGGCATCCGTACTAAACAGCAGTAAACTTCGTCTAAATCTCAATAGAAAAGTTTCCTTGAAACTGCTCTGCTGTGCATTCGTTCACCTAAGAGAGTTGAACCTATGTTGAGATTCAGCGAGTCAGAAACACGTTTCTTCTAGGAGCTGCGTTGGGATATTCCCGAGTGAATGGGACCATAGGCTGTACAGAGAAATATCTGCTCCTAAAACCAAAAGGGTGCTATCTAACTGAATGGTTGTCAATGTGTGCATTCAACTGACAGAGTTAAACTCACGTGTGGATTCAGCGGTTTTCAAACCCTTTCTGTGCAGAATCCCAAAACCGGTAATTCCAGCTCAATGCCGGCATACGTACTAAACAAATGGAAACTTCGTCTAAAACTCAGGAGAAACGTTTCCTTGAAACTGCTCTGCTGTGCGTTCGTTCACCTAAGAGAGTTGAATCTATGTTGAGATTCAGCAAGTCAGAAACACGTTTCTTCTAGGAGCTGCGTTGGGATATTCCCGAGTGAATGGGACCATAGGCTGTACAGAGAAATATCTGCTTCTAAAACCAAAACGGAGCTATCTAACTGGATGGATGTCAATGTGTGCATTCAACTGACAAAGTTAAACTCACGTGTGGATTCAGCGGTTTGCAAACCCTTTCTGTGCAGAATCCCAAAACCGGTATTTCCAGCCCAATGCCGGCATACGTACTAAACAGCAGCAAACTTCGTCTAAAACTCAGGAGAAACGTTTCCTTGAAACTGCTCTGCTGTGCGTTCGTTCACCTAAGAGACTTGAATCTATGTTGAGATTCAGCGAGTCAGAAACACGTTTATTCTAGGAGCTGCGTTGGGATATTCCTGAGTGAATGGGACCATAGGCTGTACAGAGAAATATCTGCTTCTAAAACCAAAATGGTGCTATCAAACTGAATGGTTGTCAATGTGTGCATTCAACTGACAGAGTTAAACTCACGTGTGGATTCAGCGGTTTGCAAACCCTTTCTGTGCAGAATCCGAAAACCGGTATTTCCAGCCCAATGCCGGCATACGTACTAAACAGCAGGAAACTTCGTCTAAAACTCAGGAGAAAAGTTTCCATGAAACTGCTCTGCTGTGCGTTCGTTCACCTAAGAGATTTGAATCTATGTTGAGATTCAGCGAGTCAGAAACACGTTTCTTCTAGGAGCTGCGTTGGGATATTTCCGAGTGAATGGGACCATATGCTGTACAGAGAAATATCTGCTTCTAAAACCAAAACGGAGCTATCTAACTGAATTGTTGTCAATGTGTGCATTCAACTGACAGAGTTAAACTCACGTGTGGATTCAGCGGTTTGCAAACCCTTTCTGTGCAGAATCCCAAAACCGGTATTTCCAGCCCAATGCCGGCATACGTACTAAACAGCAGGAAACTTCGTTTAAAACTCAGGAGAAACGTTTCCTTGAAACTGCTCTGCTGTGCGTTCGTTCACCTAAGAGAGTTGAATCTATGTTGAGATTCAGCGAGTCAGAAACACGTTTCTTCTAGGAGCTGCGTTGGGATATTCCCGAGTGAATGGAACCATAGGCTGTACAGAGAAATATCTGCTCCTAAAACCAAAAGGGTGCTATCTAACTGAATGGTTGTCAATGTGTGCATTCAACTGACAGAGTGAAACTCACGTTTGGATTCAGCGGTTTGCAAACCCTTTCTGTGCAGAATCCCAAAACCGGTATTTCCAGCCCAATGCCGGCACACGTACTAAACAGCAGGAAACTTCGTCTAAAACTCAGGAGAAACATTTCCTTGAAACTGCTCTGCTGTGCGTTCGTTCACCTAAGAGAGTTGAATCTATGTTGAGATTCAGCGAGTCAGAAACACGTTTCTTCCAGGAGCTGCGTTGGGATATTCCCGAGTGAATGGGACCATAGGCTGGACAGAGAGATATCTGCTCCTAAAACCAAAAGGGTGCTATCTAACTGAATGGTTGTCAATGTGTGCATTCAACTGACAGAATTAAACTCACGTTTGGATTCAGCGGTTTACACACCCTTTCTGTGCAGAATCCCAAAACCGGTAATTCCCCTCAATGCCGGCTTACATACTAAATAGCAGGAAACTTCGTCTAAAACTCAGGAGAAACGTTTCCTTGAAACTGCTCTGCTGTGCGTTCGTTCACCTAAGAGAGTTGAATCTATGTTGAGATTCAGCGAGTCAGAAACACGTTTCTTCTAGGAGCTGCGTTGGGATATTCCCTTGTGAATGGGACCATAGGCTGTACAGAGAAATATCTGCTTCTAAAACCAAAACGGAGCTATCTAACTGAATGGTTGTCAATGTGTGCATTCAATGACAGAGTTGAACTCACGTGTGGATTCAGCGGTTGGCAAACCCTTTCTGTGCAGAATCCCAAAACCGGTATTTCCAGCCCAATGCCGGCATACGTACTAAACAGCAGGAAACTTCGTCTAAAACTCAGGAGAAACATTTCCTTGAAATTCCTCTGCTGTGCGGTCGTTCACCTAAGAGAGTTGAATCTATGTTGAGATTCAGCGAGTCAGAAACACGTTTCTTCTAGGAGCTGCGTTGGGATATTCCCGAGTGAATGGGACCATAGGCTGTACAGAGAAATATCTGCTTCTAAAACCAAAAGGGTGCTATCAAACTGAATGGTTGTCAATGTGTGCATTCAACTGACAGAGTTAAACTCACGTGTGGATTCAGCGGTTTGCAAACGCTTTCTGTGCAGAATCCCAAAACCGGTATTTCCAGCCCAATGCCGGCATCCGTACTAAACAGCAGGAAACTTCGTCTAAAACTCAGGAGAAACGTTTCCTTGAAACTGCTCTGCTGTGCGTTCGTTCACCTAAGAGAGTTGAATCTATGTTGAGATTCAGCGAGTCAGAAACACGTTTCTTCTAGGAGCTGCGTTGGGATATTCCCGAGTGAATGGGACCATAGGCTGTACAGAGAAATATCTGCTTCTAAAAGCAAAACGGAGCTATCTAACTGGATGGTTGTCAATGTGTGCATTCAACTGACAGAGTTAAACTCACGTGTGGATTCAGCGGTTTGCAAACCCTTTCTGTGCAGAATCCCAAAACCGGTATTTCCAGCCCAATGCCGGCATCCGTACTAAACAGCAGGAAACTTCGTCTAAATCTCAATAGAAAAGTTTCCTTGAAACTGCTCTGCTGTGCATTCGTTCACCTAAGAGAGTTGAATCTATGTTGAGATTCAGCGATTCAGAAACACGTTTCTTCTAGAAGCTGCGTTGGGATATTCCCGAGTGAATGGGACCATAGGCTGTACCGAGAAATATCTTCTCCTAAAACCAAAAGGGTGCTATCTAACTGAATGGTTGTCAATGTGTGCATTCAACTGACAGAGTGAAACTCACGTTTGGATTCAGCGGTTTGCAAACCCTTTCTGTGCAGAATCCGAAAACCGGTATTTCCAGCCCAATGCCGGCATCCGTACTAAACAGCAGGAAATTTCGTCTAAAACTCAGGAGAAACGTTTCCTTGAAACTGCTCTGCTGTACGTTCGTTCACCTAAGAGAGGTGAATCTATGTTGAGATTCAGCGAGTCAGAAACACGTTTCTTCTAGTAGCTGCGTTGGGATATTCCCGAGTGAATGGGACCATAGGATGTACAGAGAAATATCTGCTCCTAAAACCAAAAGGGTGCTATCTAACTGAATGGTTGTCAATGTGTGCATTCAACTGACAGAGTTAAACTCACGTGTGGATTCAGCGGTTTGCAAACCCTTTCTGTGCAGAATCCCAAAACCGGTAATTCCAGCTCAATGCCGGCATACGTACTAAACAACAGGAAACTTCGTCTAAAACTCAGGAGAAACGTTTCCTTGAAACTGCTCTGCTGTGCGTTCGTTCACCTAAGAGAGTTGAATCTATGTTGAGATTCAGCGAGTCAGAAACACGTTTCTTCTAGGAGCTGCGTTGGGATATTCCCGAGTGAATGGGACCATAGGCTGTACAGAGAAATATCTGCTCCTAAAACCAAAAGGGTGCTATCTAATTGAATGGTTCTCAATGTGTGCATTCAACTGACAGAGTTAAACTCACGTGTGGATTCAGCGGTTTGCAAACCCTTTCTGTGCAGAATCCCAAAACCGGTAATTCCAGCTCAATGCCGGCATACGGACTAAACAACAGGAAACTTCGTCTAAAACTCAGGAGAAACGTTTCCTTGAAACTGCTCTGCTGTGCGTTCGTTCACCTAAGAGAGTTGAATCTATGTTGAGATTCAGCGAGTCAGAAACACGTTTCTTCTAGGAGCTGCGTTGGGATATTCCCGAGTGAATGGGACCATAGGCTGTACAGAGAAATATCTGCTTCTAAAACCAAAACGGAGCTATCTAACTGGATGGATGTCAATGTGTGCATTCAAGTGACAAAGTTAAACTTACGTGTGGATTCAGCGGTTTGCAAACCCTTTCTGTGCAGAATCCCAAAACCGGTATTTCCAGCCCAATGCCGGCATCCGTACTAAACAGCAGGAAACTTCGTCTAAAACTCAGGAGAAACGTTTCCTTGAAACTGCTCTGCTGTGCGTTCGTTCACCTAAGAGAGTTGAATCTATGTTGAGATTCAGCGAGTCAGAAACACGTTTCTTCTAGGAGCTGCGTTGGGATATTCCCGAGTGAATGGGACCATAGGCTGTACAGAGAAATATCTGCTTCTAAAACCAAAATGGTGCTATCAAACTGAATGGTTGTCAATGTGTGCATTCAACTGACAGAGTTAAACTCACGTGTGGATTCAGCGGTTTGCAAACCCTTTCTGTGCAGAATCCCAAAACCGGTATTTCCAGCCCAATGCCGGCATACGTACTAAACAGCAGGAAACTTCGTCTAAAACTCAGGAGAAACGTTTCCATGAAACTGCTCTGCTGTGCGTTCGTTCACCTAAGAGAGTTGAATCTATGTTGAGATTCAGCGAGTCAGAAAAACGTTTCTTCTAGGAGCTGCGTTGGGATATTCCCGAGTGAAAGGGACCATATGCTGTACAGAGAAATATCTGCTTCTAAAACCAAAACGGAGCTATCTAACTGAATGGTTGTCAATGTGTGCATTCAACTGACAGAGTTAAACTCACGTGTGGATTCAGCGGTTTGCAAACCGTTTCTCTGCAGAATCCCAAAACCGGTATTTCCAGCCCAATGCCGGCATACGTACTAAACAGCAGGAAACTTCGTCTAAAACTCAGGAGAAACGTTTCCTTGAAACTGCTCTGCTGTGCGTTCGTTCACCTAAGAGAGTTGAATCTATGTTGAGATTCAGCGAGACAGAAACACGTTTCTTCTAGGAGCTGCGTTGGGATATTCCCGAGTGAATGGGACCATAGGCTGTACAGAGAAATACCTGCTTCTAAAACCAAAACGGAGCTATCAAACTGAATTTTTGTCAATGTGCGCATTCAACTGACAGAGGTAAACTCACGTGTGGATTCAGCGGTTTGCAAACCCTTTCTGTGCAGAATCCCAAAACGGGTATTTCCAGCCCAATGCCGGCATACGTACTAAACAGCAGGAAACTTCGTCTAAAACTCAGGAGAAACGTTTCCTTGAAACTGCTCTGCTGTGCGTTCGTTCACCTAAGAGAGTTGAATCTATGTTGAGATTCAGCGAGTCAGAAACACGTTTCTTTTAGGAGCTGCGTTGGGATATTCCCGAGTGAATGGAACCATAGGCTGTACAGAGAAATATCTGCTCCTAAAACCAAAAGGGTGCTATCTAACTGAATGGTTGTCAATGTGTGCATTCAACTGACAGAGTGAAACTCACGTTTGGATTCAGTGGTTTGCAAACCCTTTCTGTGCAGAATCCCAAAACCGGTATTTCCAGCCCAATGCCGGCACACGTACTAAACAGCAGGAAACTTCGTCTAAAACTCAGGAGAAACATTTCCTTGAAACTGCTCTGCTGTGCGTTCGTTCACCTAAGAGAGTTGAATCTATGTTGAGATTCAGCGAGTCAGAAACACGTTTCTTCCAGGAGCTGCGTTGGGATATTCCCGAGTGAATGGGACCATAGGCTGTACAGAGAGATATCTGCTCCTAAAACCAAAAGGGTGCTATCTAACTGAATGGTTGTCAATGTGTGCATTCAACTGACAGAATTAAACTCACGTTTGGATTCAGCGGTTTACACACCCTTTCTGTGCCGAATCCCAAAACCGGTAATTCCCCTCAATGCCGGCTTACATACTAAACAGCAGGAAACTTCGTCTAAAACTCAGGAAAAACGTTTCCTTTAAACTGCTCTGCTGTGCGTTCGTTCACCTAAGAGAGTTGAATCTATGTTGAGATTCAGCGATTCAGAAACACGTTTCTTCTAGAAGCTGCGTTGGGATATTCCCGAGTGAATGGGACCATAGGCTGTACCGAGAAATATCTTCTCCTAAAACCAAAAGGGTGCTATCTAACTGAATGGTTGTCAATGTGTGCATTCAACTGACAGAGTGAAACTCACGTTTGGATTCAGCGGTTTGCAAACCCTTTCTGTGCAGAATCCGAAAACCGGTATTTCCAGCCCAATGCCGGCATCCGTACTAAACAGCAGGAAATTTCGTCTAAAACTCAGGAGAAACGTTTCCTTGAAACTGCTCTGCTGTACGTTCGTTCACCTAAGAGAGGTGAATCTATGTTGAGATTTAGCGAGTCAGAAACACGTTTCTTCTAGTAGCTGCGTTGGGATATTCCCGAGTGAATGGGACCATAGGATGTACAGAGAAATATCTGCTCCTAAAACCAAAAGGGTGCTATCTAACTGAATGGTTGTCAATGTGTGCATTCAACTGACAGAGTTAAACTCACGTGTGGATTCAGCGGTTTGCAAACCCTTTCTGTGCAGAATCCCAAAACCGGTAATTCCAGCTCAATGCCGGCATACGTACTAAACAACAGGAAACTTCGTCTAAAACTCAGGAGAAACGTTTCCTTGAAACTGCTCTGCTGTGCGTTCGTTCACCTAAGAGAGTTGAATCTATGTTGAGATTCAGCGAGTCAGAAACACGTTTCTTCTAGGAGCTGCGTTGGGATATTCCCGAGTGAATGGGACCATAGGCTGTACAGAGAAATATCTGCTCCTAAAACCAAAAGGGTGCTATCTAATTGAATGGTTGTCAATGTGTGCATTCAACTGACAGAGTTAAACTCACGTGTGGATTCAGCGGTTTGCAAACCCTTTCTGTGCAGAATCCCAAAACCGGTAATTCCAGCTCAATGCCGGCATACGTACTAAACAACAGGAAACTTCGTCTAAAACTCAGGAGAAACGTTTCCTTGAAACTGCTCTGCTGTGCGTTCGTTCACCTAAGAGAGTTGAATCTATGTTGAGATTCAGCGAGTCAGAAACACGTTTCTTCTAGGAGCTGCGTTGGGATATTCCCGAGTGAATGGGACCATAGGCTGTACAGAGAAATATCTGCTTCTAAAACCAAAACGGAGCTATCTAACTGGATGGATGTCAATGTGTGCATTCAACTGACAAAGTTAAACTTACGTGTGGATTCAGCGGTTTGCAAACCCTTTCTGTGCAGAATCCCAAAACCGGTATTTCCAGCCCAATGCCGGCATCCGTACTAAACAGCAGGAAACTTCGTCTAAAACTCAGGAGAAACGTTTCCTTGAAACTGCTCTGCTGTGCGTTCGTTCACCTAAGAGAGTTGAATCTATGTTGAGATTCAGCGAGTCAGAAACACGTTTCTTCTAGGAGCTGCGTTGGGATATTCCCGAGTGAATGGGACCATAGGCTGTACAGAGAAATATCTGCTTCTAAAACCAAAATGGTGCTATCAAACTGAATGGTTGTCAATGTGTGCATTCAACTGACAGAGTTAAACTCACGTGTGGATTCAGCGGTTTGCAAACCCTTTCTGTGCAGAATCCCAAAACCGGTATTTCCAGCCCAATGCCGGCATACGTACTAAACAGCAGGAAACTTCGTCTAAAACTCAGGAGAAACGTTTCCATGAAACTGCTCTGCTGTGCGTTCGTTCACCTAAGAGAGTTGAATCTATGTTGAGATTCAGCGAGTCAGAAACACGTTTCTTCTAGGAGCTGCGTTGGGATATTCCCGAGTGAATGGGACCATATGCTGTACAGAGAAATATCTGCTTCTAAAACCAAAACGGAGCTATCTAACTGAATGGTTGTCAATGTGTGCATTCAACTGACAGAGTTAAACTCACGTGTGGATTCAGCGGTTTGCAAACCGTTTCTCTGCAGAATCCCAAAACCGGTATTTCCAGCCCAATGCCGGCATACGTACTAAACAGCAGGAAACTTCGTCTAAAACTCAGGAGAAACGTTTCCTTGAAACTGCTCTGCTGTGCGTTCGTTCACCTAAGAGAGTTGAATCTATGTTGAGATTCAGCGAGACAGAAACACGTTTCTTCTAGGAGCTGCGTTGGGATATTCCCGAGTGAATGGGACCATAGGCTGTACAGAGAAATACCTGCTTCTAAAACCAAAACGGAGCTATCAAACTGAATTTTTGTCAATGTGCGCATTCAACTGACAGAGGTAAACTCACGTGTGGATTCAGCGGTTTGCAAACCCTTTCTGTGCAGAATCCCAAAACCGGTATTTCCAGCCCAATGCCGGCATACGTACTAAACAGCAGGAAACTTCGTCTAAAACTCAGGAGAAACGTTTCCTTGAAACTGCTCTGCTGTGCGTTCGTTCACCTAAGAGAGTTGAATCTATGTTGAGATTCAGCGAGTCAGAAACACGTTTCTTTTAGGAGCTGCGTTGGGATATTCCCGAGTGAATGGAACCATAGGCTGTACAGAGAAATATCTGCTCCTAAAACCAAAAGGGTGCTATCTAACTGAATGGTTGTCAATGTGTGCATTCAACTGACAGAGTGAAACTCACGTTTGGATTCAGTGGTTTGCAAACCCTTTCTGTGCAGAATCCCAAAACCGGTATTTCCAGCCCAATGCCGGCACACGTACTAAACAGCAGGAAACTTCGTCTAAAACTCAGGAGAAACATTTCCTTGAAACTGCTCTGCTGTGCGTTCGTTCACCTAAGAGAGTTGAATCTATGTTGAGATTCAGCGAGTCAGAAACACGTTTCTTCCAGGAGCTGCGTTGGGATATTCCCGAGTGAATGGGACCATAGGCTGTACAGAGAGATATCTGCTCCTAAAACCAAAAGGGTGCTATCTAACTGAATGGTTGTCAATGTGTGCATTCAACTGACAGAATTAAACTCACGTTTGGATTCAGCGGTTTACACACCCTTTCTGTGCCGAATCCCAAAACCGGTAATTCCCCTCAATGCCGGCTTACATACTAAACAGCAGGAAACTTCGTCTAAAACTCAGGAAAAACGTTTCCTTTAAACTGCTCTGCTGTGCGTTCGTTCACCTAAGAGAGTTGAATCTATGTTGAGATTCAGCGATTCAGAAACACGTTTCTTCTAGAAGCTGCGTTGGGATATTCCCGAGTGAATGGGACCATAGGCTGTACCGAGAAATATCTTCTCCTAAAACCAAAAGGGTGCTATCTAACTGAATGGTTGTCAATGTGTGCATTCAACTGACAGAGTGAAACTCACGTTTGGATTCAGCGGTTTGCAAACCCTTTCTGTGCAGAATCCGAAAACCGGTATTTCCAGCCCAATGCCGGCATCCGTACTAAACAGCAGGAAATTTCGTCTAAAACTCAGGAGAAACGTTTCCTTGAAACTGCTCTGCTGTACGTTCGTTCACCTAAGAGAGGTGAATCTATGTTGAGATTCAGCGAGTCAGAAACACGTTTCTTCTAGTAGCTGCGTTGGGATATTCCCGAGTGAATGGGACCATAGGATGTACAGAGAAATATCTGCTCCTAAAACCAAAAGGGTGCTATCTAACTGAATGGTTGTCAATGTGTGCATTCAACTGACAGAGTTAAACTCACGTGTGGATTCAGCGGTTTGCAAACCCTTTCTGTGCAGAATCCCAAAACCGGTAATTCCAGCTCAATGCCGGCATACGTACTAAACAACAGGAAACTTCGTCTAAAACTCAGGAGAAACGTTTCCTTGAAACGGCTCTGCTGTGCGTTCGTTCACCTAAGAGAGTTGAATCTATGTTGAGATTCAGCGAGTCAGAAACACGTTTCTTCTAGGAGCTGCGTTGGGATATTCCCGAGTGAATGGGACCATAGGCTGTACAGAGAAATATCTGCTCCTAAAACCAAAAGGGTGCTATCTAATTGAATGGTTGTCAATGTGTGCATTCAACTGACAGAGTTAAACTCACGTGTGGATTCAGCGGTTTGCAAACCCTTTCTGTGCAGAATCCCAAAACCGGTAATTCCAGCTCAATGCCGGCATACGTACTAAACAACAGGAAACTTCGTCTAAAACTCAGGAGAAACGTTTCCTTGAAACTGCTCTGCTGTGCGTTCGTTCACCTAAGAGAGTTGAATCTATGTTGAGATTCAGCGAGTCAGAAACACGTTTCTTCTAGGAGCTGCGTTGGGATATTCCCGAGTGAATGGGACCATAGGCTGTACAGAGAAATATCTGCTTCTAAAACCAAAACGGAGCTATCTAACTGGATGGATGTCAATGTGTGCATTCAACTGACAAAGTTAAACTTACGTGTGGATTCAGCGGTTTGCAAACCCTTTCTGTGCAGATTCCCAAAACCGGTATTTCCAGCCCAATGCCGGCATCCGTACTAAACAGCAGGAAACTTCGTCTAAAACTCAGGAGAAACGTTTCCTTGAAACTGCTCTGCTGTGCGTTCGTTCACCTAAGAGAGTTGAATCTATGTTGAGATTCAGCGAGTCAGAAACACGTTTCTTCTAGGAGCTGCGTTGGGATATTCCCGAGTGAATGGGACCATAGGCTGTACAGAGAAATATCTGCTTCTAAAACCAAAATGGTGCTATCAAACTGAATGGTTGTCAATGTGTGCATTCAACTGACAGAGTTAAACTCACGTGTGGATTCAGCGGTTTGCAAACCCTTTCTGTGCAGAATCCCAAAACCGGTATTTCCAGCCCAATGCCGGCATACGTACTAAACAGCAGGAAACTTCGTCTAAAACTCAGGAGAAACGTTTCCATGAAACTGCTCTGCTGTGCGTTCGTTCACCTAAGAGAGTTGAATCTATGTTGAGATTCAGCGAGTCAGAAACACGTTTCTTCTAGGAGCTGCGTTGGGATATTCCCGAGTGAATGGGACCATATGCTGTACAGAGAAATATCTGCTTCTAAAACCAAAACGGAGCTATCTAACTGAATGGTTGTCAATGTGTGCATTCAACTGACAGAGTTAAACTCACGTGTGGATTCAGCGGTTTGCAAACCGTTTCTCTGCAGAATCCCAAAACCGGTATTTCCAGCCCAATGCCGGCATACGTACTAAACAGCAGGAAACTTCGTCTAAAACTCAGGAGAAACGTTTCCTTGAAACTGCTCTGCTGTGCGTTCGTTCACCTAAGAGAGTTGAATCTATGTTGAGATTCAGCGAGACAGAAACACGTTTCTTCTAGGAGCTGCGTTGGGATATTCCCGAGTGAATGGGACCATAGGCTGTACAGAGAAATACCTGCTTCTAAAACCAAAACGGAGCTATCAAACTGAATTTTTGTCAATGTGCGCATTCAACTGACAGAGGTAAACTCACGTGTGGATTCAGCGGTTTGCAAACCCTTTCTGTGCAGAATCCCAAAACCGGTATTTCCAGCCCAATGCCGGCATACGTACTAAACAGCAGGAAACTTCGTCTAAAACTCAGGAGAAACGTTTCCTTGAAACTGCTCTGCTGTGCGTTCGTTCACCTAAGAGAGTTGAATCTATGTTGAGATTCAGCGAGTCAGAAACACGTTTCTTTTAGGAGCTGCGTTGGGATATTCCCGAGTGAATGGAACCATAGGCTGTACAGAGAAATATCTGCTCCTAAAACCAAAAGGGTGCTATCTAACTGAATGGTTGTCAATGTGTGCATTCAACTGACAGAGTGAAACTCACGTTTGGATTCAGTGGTTTGCAAACCCTTTCTGTGCAGAATCCCAAAACCGGTATTTCCAGCCCAATGCCGGCACACGTACTAAACAGCAGGAAACTTCGTCTAAAACTCAGGAGAAACATTTCCTTGAAACTGCTCTGCTGTGCGTTCGTTCACCTAAGAGAGTTGAATCTATGTTGAGATTCAGCGAGTCAGAAACACGTTTCTTCCAGGAGCTGCGTTGGGATATTCCCGAGTGAATGGGACCATAGGCTGTACAGAGAGATATCTGCTCCTAAAACCAAAAGGGTGCTATCTAACTGAATGGTTGTCAATGTGTGCATTCAACTGACAGAATTAAACTCACGTTTGGATTCAGCGGTTTACACACCCTTTCTGTGCAGAATCCCAAAACCGGTAATTCCCCTCAATGCCGGCTTACATACTAAACAGCAGGAAACTTCGTCTAAAACTCAGGAAAAACGTTTCCTTTAAACTGCTCTGCTGTGCGTTCGTTCACCTAAGAGAGTTGAATCTATGTTGAGATTCAGCGAGTCAGAAACACGTTTCTTCTAGGAGCTGCGTTGGGATATTCCCGAGTGAATGGGACCATAGGCTGTACAGAGAAATATCTGCTTCTAAAACCAAAACGGAGCTATCTAACAGAATGGTTGTCAATGTGTGCATTCAATGACAGAGTTGAACTCACGTGTGGATTCAGCGGTTGGCAAACCCTTTCTGTGCAGAATCCCAAAACCGGTATTTCCAGCCCAATGCCGGCATACGTACTAAACAGCAGGAAACTTCGTCTAGAACTCCGGAGAAACATTTCCTTGAAGTTCCTCTGCTGTGCGGTCATTCACCTAAGAGAGTTGAATCTATGTTGAGATTCAGCGAGTCAGAAACACGTTTCTTCTAGGAGCTGCGTTGGGATATTCCCGAGTGAATGGGACCATAGGCTGTACAGAGAAATATCTGTTTCTAAAACCAAAAGGGTGCTATCAAACTGAACGGTTGTCAATGTGTGCATTCAACTGACAGAGTTAAACTCACGTGTGGATTCAGCGGTTTGCAAACGCTTTCTGTGCAGAATCCCAAAACCGGTATTTCCAGCCCAATGCCGGCATCCGTACTAAACAGCAGGAAACTTCGTCTAAAACTCAGGAGAAACGTTTCCTTGAAACTGCTCTGCTGTGCGTTCGTTCACCTAAGAGAGTTGAATCTATGTTGAGATTCAGCGAGTCAGAAACACGTTTCTTCTAGGAGCTGCGTTGGGATATTCCCGAGTGAATGGGACCATAGGCTGTACAGAGAAATATCTGCTTCTAAAAGCAAAACGGAGCTATCTAACTGGATGGTTGTCAATGTGTGCATTCAACTGACAGAGTTAAACTCACGTGTGGATTCAGCGGTTTGCAAACCCTTTCTGTGCAGAATCCCAAAACCGGTATTTCCAGCCCAATGCCGGCATCCGTACTAAACAGCAGGAAACTTCGTCTAAATCTCAATAGAAAAGTTTCCTTGAAACTGCTCTGCTGTGCATTCGTTCACCTAAGAGAGTTGAATCTATGTTGAGATTCAGCGAGTCAGAAACACGTTTCTCCTAGAAGCTGCGTTGGGATATTCCCGAGTGAATGGGACCATAGGCTGTACCGAGAAATATCTGCTCCTAAAACCAAAAGGGTGCTATCTAACTGAATGGTTGTCAATGTGTGCATTCAACTGACAGAGTGAAACTCACGTTTGGATTCAGCGGTTTGCAAACCCTTTCTGTGCAGAATCCGAAAACCGGTATTTCCAGCCCAATGCCGGCATCCGTACTAAACAGCAGGAAATTTCGTCTAAAACTCAGGAAAAACGTTTCCTTGAAACTGCTCTGCTGTACGTTCGTTCACCTAAGAGAGGTGAATCTATGTTGAGATTCAGCGAGTCAGAAACACGTTTCTTCTAGGAGCTGCGTTGGGATATTCCCGAGTGAATGGGACCATAGGCTGTACAGAGAAATATCTGCTCCTAAAACCAAAAGGGTGCTATCTAACTGAATGGTTGTCAATGTGTGCATTCAACTGACAGAGTTAAACTCACGTGTGGATTCAGCGGTTTGCAAACCCTTTCTGTGCAGAATCCCAAAACCGGTAATTCCAGCTCAATGCCGGCATACGTACTAAACAACAGGAAACTTCGTCTAAAACTCAGGAGAAACGTTTCCTTGAAACTGCTCTGCTGTGCGTTCGTTCACCTAAGAGAGTTGAATCTATGTTGAGATTCAGCGAGTCAGAAACACGTTTATTCTAGGAGCTGCGTTGGGATATTCCCGAGTGAATGGGACCATAGGCTGTACAGAGAAATATCTGCTTCTAAAACCAAAATGGTGCTATCAAACTGAATGGTTGTCAATGTGTGCATTCAACTGACAGAGTTAAACTCACGTGTGGATTCAGCGGTTTGCAAACCGTTTCTGTGCAGAATCCCAAAACCGGTATTTCCAGCCCAATGCCGGCATCCGTACTAAACAGCAGGAAACTTCGTCTAAAACTCAGGAGAAACGTTTCCATGAAACTGCTCTGCTGTGCGTTCGTTCACCTAAGAGAGTTGAATCTATGTTGAGATTCAGCGAGTCAGAAACACGTTTCTTCTAGGAGCTGCGTTGGGATATTCCCGAGTGAATGGGACCATATGCTGTACAGAGAAATATCTGCTTCTAAAACCAAAACGGAGCTATCTAACTGAATGGTTGTCAATGTGTGCATTCAACTGACAGAGTTAAACTCACGTGTGGATTCAGCGGTTTGCAAACCGTTTCTGTGCAGAATCCCAAAACCGGTATTTCCAGCCCAATGCCGGCATACGTACTAAACAGCAGGAAACTTCGTCTAAAACTCAGGAGAAAAGTTTCCTTGAAACTGCTCTGCTGTGCGTTCATTCACCTAAGAGAGTTGAATCTATGTTGAGATTCAGCGAGACAGAAACACGTTTCTTCTAGGAGCTGCGTTGGGATATTCCCGAGTGAATGGGACCATAGGCTGTACAGAGAAATACCTGCTTCTAAAACCAAAACGGAGCTATCAAACTGAATTTTTGTCAATGTGCGCATTCAACTGACAGAGGTAAACTCACGTGTGGATTCAGCGGTTTGCAAACCCTTTCTGTGCAGAATACCAAAACCGGTATTTCCAGCCCAATGCCGGCATACGTACTAAACAGCAGGAAACTTCGTCTAAAACTCAGGAGAAACGTTTCCTTAAAACTGCTCTGCTGTGCGTTCGTTCACCTAAGAGAATTGAATCTATGTTGAGATTCAGCGAGTCAGAAACACGTTTCTTCTAGGAGCTGCGTTGGGATATTCCCGAGTGAATGGAACCATAGGCTGTACAGAGAAATATCTGCTCCTAAAACCAAAAGGGTGCTATCTAACTGAATGGTTGTCAATGTGTGCATTCAACTGACAGAGTGAAACTCACGTTTGGATTCAGCGGTTTGCAAACCCTTTCTGTGCAGAATCCCAAAACCGGTATTTCCAGCCCAATGCCGGCACACGTACTAAACAGCAGGAAACTTCGTCTAAAACTCAGGAGAAACATTTCCTTGAAACTGCTGTGCTGTGCGTTCGTTCACCTAAGAGAGTTGAATCTATGTTGAGATTCAGCGAGTCAGAAACACGTTTCTTCCAGGAGCTGCGTTGGGATATTCCCGAGTGAATGGGACCATAGGCTGTACAGAGAGATATCTGCTCCTAAAACCAAAAGGGTGCTATCTAACTGAATGGTTGTCAATGTGTGCATTCAACTGACAGAATTAAACTCACGTTTGGATTCAGCGGTTTACAAACCCTTTCTGTGCAGAATCCCAAAACCGGTAATTCCCCTCAATGCCGGCTTACATACTAAACAGCAGGAAACTTCGTCTAAAACTCAGGAGAAACGTTTCCTTGAAACTGCTCTGCTGTGCATTCGTTCACCTAAGAGAGTTGAATCTATGTTGAGATTCAGCGAGTCAGAAACACGTTTCTTCTAGGAGCTGCGTTGGGATATTCCCGAGTGAATGGGACCATAGGCTGTACAGAGAAATATCTGCTTCTAAAACCAAAACGGAGCTATCTAACTGGATGGTTGTCAATGTGTGCATTCAACTGACAGAGTTAAACTCACGTGTGGATTCAGCGGTTTGCAAACCCTTTCTGTGCAGAATCCCAAAACCGGTATTTCCAGCCCAATGCCGGCATCCGTACTAAACAGCAGGAAACTTCGTCTAAAACTCAATAGAAAAGTTTCCTTGAAACTGCTCTGCTGTGCATTCGTTCACCTAAGAGAGTTGAATCTATGTTGAGATTCAGCGAGTCAGAAACACGTTTCTTCTAGGAGCTGCGTTGGGATATTCTCGAGTGAATGGGACCATAGGCTGTACAGAGAAATATCTGCTCCTAAAACCAAAAGGGTGCTATCTAACTGAATGGTTGTCAATGTGTGCATTCAACTGACAGAGTGAAACTCACGTTTGGATTCAGCGATTTGCAAACCCTTTCTGTGCAGAATCCGAAAACCGGTATTTTCAGCCCAATGCCGGCATACGTACTAAACAGCAGGAAATTTCGTCTAAAACTCCTTAGAAACGTTTCCATGAAACTGCTCTGCTGTACGTTCGTTCACCTAAGAGAGGTGAATGTATGTTGAGATTCAGCGAGTCAGAAACACGCTTCTTTTAGGAGCTGCGTTGGGACATTCCCGAGTGAATGGGACCATAGGCTGTACAGAGAAATATCTGCTCCAAAAACCAAAAGGGTGCTATCTAACTGAATGGTTGTCAATGTGTGCATTCAACTGACAGAGTTAAACTCACGTGTGGATTCAGCGGTTTGCAAACGCTTTCTGTGCAGAATCCCAAAACCTGTACTTCCAGCTCAATGCCGGCATCTGTACTAAACCGCAGGAAACTTCGTCTAAAACTCAGGAGAAACGTTTCCTTGAAACTGCTCTGCTGTGCGTTCGTTCACCTAAGAGAGTTGAATCTATGTTGAGATTCAGCGAGTCAGAAACACGTTTCTTCTAGGAGCTGCGTTGGGATATTCCCGAGTGAATGGGACCATAGGCTGTACAGAGAAATATCTGCTTCTAAAACCAAAACGGAGCTATCTAACTGGATGGATGTCAATGTTTGCATTCAACTGACAAAGTTAAACTCATGTGTGGATTCAGCGGTTTGCGAACCCTTTCTGTGCAGAATCCCAAAACCGGTATTTCCAGCTCAATGCCGGCATACGTACTAAACAGCAGGAAACTTCGTCTAAAACTCAGGAGAAACGTTTCCATGAAACTGCTCTGCTGTGCGTTCGTTCACCTAAGAGAGTTGAATCTATGTTGAGATTCAGCGAGTCAGAAACACGTTTCTTCTAGGAGCTGCGTTGGGATATTCCCGAGTGAATGGGACCATATGCTGTACAGAGAAATATCTGCTTCTAAAACCAAAACGGAGCTATCTAACTGAATGGTTGTCAATGTGTGCATTCAACTGACAGAGTTAAACTCACGTGTGGATTCAGCGGTTTGCAAACCGTTTCTGTGCAGAATCCCAAAACCGGTATTTCCAGCCCAATGCCGGCATACGTACTAAACAGCAGGAAACTTCGTCTAAAACCCAGGAGAAACGTTTCCTTGAAACTGCTCTTCTGTGCGTTCGTTCACCTAAGAGAGTTGAATCTATGTTGAGATTCAGCGAGTCAGAAACACGTTTCTTCTAGGAGCTGCGTTGGGATATTCCCGAGTGAATGGGACCATAGGCTGTACAGAGAAATATCTGCTTCTAAAAGCAAAACGGAGCTGTCTAACTGGATGGTTGTCAATGTGTGCATTCAACTGACAGAGTTAAACTCACGTGTGGATTCAGCGGTTTGCAAACCCTTTCTGTGCAGAATCCCAAAACCGGTATTTCCAGCCCAATGCCGGCATCCGTACTAAACAGCAGGAAACTTCGTCTAAATCTCAATAGAAAAGTTTCCTTGAAACTGCTCTGCTGTGCATTCCTTCACCTAAGAGAGTTGAATCTATGTTGAGATTCAGCGAGTCAGAAACACGTTTCTTCTAGAAGCTACGTTGGGATATTCCCGAGTGAATGGGACCATAGGCTGTACCGAGAAATATCTGCTCCTAAAACCAAAAGGGTGCTATCTAACTGAATGGTTGTCAATGTGTGCATTCAACTGACAGAGTGAAACTCACGTTTGGATTCAGCGGTTTGCAAACCCTTTCTGTGCAGAATCCGAAAACCGGTATTTCCAGCCCAATGCCGGCATCCGTACTAAACAGCAGGAAATTTCGTCTAAAACTCAGGAGAAACGTTTCCTTGAAACTGCTCTGCTGTACGTTCGTTCACCTAAGAGAGGTGAATCTATGTTGAGATTCAGCGAGTCAGAAACACGTTTCTTCTAGGAGCTGCGTTGGGATATTCCCGAGTGAATGGGACCATAGGCTGTACAGAGAAATATCTGCTCCTTAAACCAAAAGGGTGCTATCTAACTGAATGGTTGTCAATGTGTGCATTCAACTGACAGAGTTAAACTCACGTGTGGATTCAGCGGTTTGCAAACGCTTTCTGTGCAGAATCCCAAAACCGGTACTTCCAGCTCAATGCCGGCATCTGTACTAAACCGCAGGAAACTTCGTCTAAAACTCAGGAGAAACGTTTCCTTGAAACTGCTCTGCTGTGCGTTCGTTCACCTAAGAGAGTTGAATCTATGTTGAGATTCAGCGAGTCAGAAACACGTTTCTTCTAGGAGCTGCGTTGGGATATTCCCGAGTGAATGGGACCATAGGCTGTACAGAGAAATATCTGCTTCTAAAACCAAAACGGAGCTATCTAACTGGATGGATGTCAATGTTTGCATTCAACTGACAAAGTTAAACTCATGTGTGGATTCAGCGGTTTGCAAACCCTTTCTGTGCAGAATCCCAAAACCGGTATTTCCAGCTCAATGCCGGCATACGTACTAAACAGCAGGAAACTTCGTCTAAAACTCAGGAGAAACGTTTCCATGAAACTGCTCTGCTGTGCGTTCGTTCACCTAAGAGAGTTGAATCTATGTTGAGATTCAGCGAGTCAGAAACACGTTTCTTCTAGGAGCTGCGTTGGGATATTCCCGAGTGAATGGGACCATATGCTGTACAGAGAAATATCTGCTTCTAAAACCAAAACGGAGCTATCTAACTGAATGGTTGTCAATGTGTGCATTCAACTGACAGAGTTAAACTCACGTGTGGATTCAGCGGTTTGCAAACGCTTTCTGTGCAGAATCCCAAAACCGGTACTTCCAGCTCAATGCCGGCATCTGTACTAAACCGCAGGAAACTTCGTCTAAAACTCAGGAGAAACGTTTCCTTGAAACTGCTCTGCTGTGCGTTCGTTCACCTAAGAGAGTTGAATCTATGTTGAGATTCAGCGAGTCAGAAACACGTTTCTTCTAGGAGCTGCGTTGGGATATTCCCGAGTGAATGGGACCATAGGCTGTACAGAGAAATATCTGCTTCTAAAACCAAAACGGAGCTATCTAACTGGATGGATGTCAATGTTTGCATTCAACTGACAAAGTTAAACTCGTGTGTGGATTCAGCGGTTTGCAAACCCTTTCTGTGCAGAATCACAAAACCGGTATTTCCAGCTCAATGCCGGCATACGTACTAAACAGCAGGAAACTTCGTCTAAAACTCAGGAGAAACGTTTCCATGAAACTGCTCTGCTGTGCGTTCGTTCACCTAAGAGAGTTGAATCTATGTTGAGATTCAGCGAGTCAGAAACACGTTTCTTCTAGGAGCTGCGTTGGGATATTCCCGAGTGAATGGGACCATAGGCTGTACAGAGAAATATCTGCTTCTAAAACCAAAACGGAGCTATCTAACTGAATGGTTGTCAATGTGTGCATTCAACTGACAGAGTTAAACTCACGTGTGGATTCAGCGGTTTGCAAACCGTTTCTGTGCAGAATCCCAAAACCGGTATTTCCAGCCCAATGCCGGCATACGTACTAAACAGCAGGAAACTTCGTCTAAAACTCAGGAGAAAAGTTTCCTTGAAACTGCTCTGCTGTGCGTTCATTCACCTAAGAGAGTTGAATCTATGTTGAGATTCAGCGAGACAGAAACACGTTTCTTCTAGGAGCTGCGTTAGGATATTCCCGAGTGAATGGGACCATAGGCTGTACAGAGAAATATCTGCTTCTAAAACCAAAACGGAGCTATCAAACTGAATTTTTGTCAATGTGCGCATTCAACTGACAGAGGTAAACTCACGTGTGGATTCAGCGGTTTGCAAACCCTTTCTGTGCAGAATCCCAAAACCGGTATTTCCAGCCCAATGCCGGCATCCGTACTAAACAGCAGGAAACTTCGTCTAAATCTCAATAGAAAAGTTTCCTTGAAACTGCTCTGCTGTGCATTCCTTCACCTAAGAGAGTTGAATCTATGTTGAGATTCAGCGAGTCAGAAACACGTTTCTTCTAGAAGCTACGTTGGGATATTCCCGAGTGAATGGGACCATAGGCTGTACCGAGAAATATCTGCTCCTAAAACCAAAAGGGTGCTATCTAACTGAATGGTTGTCAATGTGTGCATTCAACTGACAGAGTGAAACTCACGTTTGGATTCAGCGGTTTGCAAACCCTTTCTGTGCAGAATCCGAAAACCGGTATTTCCAGCCCAATGCCGGCATCCGTACTAAACAGCAGGAAATTTGGTCTAAAACTCAGGAGAAACGTTTCCTTGAAACTGCTCTGCTGTACGTTCGTTCACCTAAGAGAGGTGAATCTATGTTGAGATTCAGCGAGTCAGAAACACGTTTCTTCTAGGAGCTGCGTTGGGATATTCCCGAGTGAATGGGACCATAGGCTGTACAGAGAAATATCTGCTCCTAAAACCAAAAGGGTGCTATCTAACTGAATGGTTGTCAATGTGTGCATTCAACTGACAGAGTTAAACTCACGTGTGGATTCAGCGGTTTGCAAACCCTTTCTGTGCAGAATCCCAAAACCGGTAATTCCAGCTCAATGCCGGCATACGTACTAAACAGCAGGAAACTTCGTCTAAAACTCAGGAGAAACGTTTCCTTGAAACTGCTCTGCTGTGCGTTCGTTCACCTAAGAGAGTTGAATCTATGTTGAGATTCAGCGAGTCAGAAACACGTTAATTCTAGGAGCTGCGTTGGGATATTCCCGAGTGAATGGGACCATAGGCTGTACAGAGAAATATCTGCTTTTAAAACCAAAATGGTGCTATCAAACTGAATGGTTGTCAATGTGTGCATTCAACTGACAGAGTTAAACTCACGTGTGGATTCAGCGGTTTGCAAACCCTTTCTGTGCAGAATCCCAAAACCGGTATTTCCAGCTCAATGCCGGCATACGTACTAAACAGCAGGAAACTTCGTCTAAAACTCAGGAGAAACGTTTCCATGAAACTGCTCTGCTGTGCGTTCGTTCACCTAAGAGAGTTGAATCTATGTTGAGATTCAGCGAGTCAGAAACACGTTTCTTCTAGGAGCTGCGTTGGGATATTCCCGAGTGAATGGGACCATATGCTGTACAGAGAAATATCTGCTTCTAAAACCAAAACGGAGCTATCTAACTGAATGGTTGTCAATGTGTGCATTCAACTGACAGAGTTAAACTCACGTGTGGATTCAGCTGTTTGCAAACCGTTTCTGTGCAGAATCCCAAAACCGGTATTTCCAGCCCAATGCCGGCATACGTACTAAACAGCAGGAAACTTCGTCTAAAACTCAGGAGAAAAGTTTCCTTGAAACTGCTCTGCTGTGCGTTCATTCACCTAAGAGAGTTGAATCTATGTTGAGATTCATCGAGACAGAAACACGTTTCTTCTAGGAGCTGCGTTAGGATATTCCCGAGTGAATGGGACCATAGGCTGTACAGAGAAATATCTGCTTCTAAAACCAAAACGGAGCTATCAAACTGAATTTTTGTCAATGTGCGCATTCAACTGACAGAGGTAAACTCACGTGTGGATTCAGCGGTTTGCAAACCCTTTCTGTGCAGAATCCCAAAACCGGTATTTCGAGCCCAATGCCGGCATCCGTGCTAAACAGCAGGAAACTTCGTCTAAAACTCAGGAGAAACGTTTCCTTGAAACTGCTCTGCTGTGCGTTCGTTCACCTAAGAGAGTTGAATCTATGTTGAGATTCAGCGAGTCAGAAACACGTTTCTTCTAGGAGCTGCGTTGGGATATTCCCGAGTGAATGGGACCATAGGCTGTACAGAGAAATATCTGCTTCTAAAAGCAAAACGGAGCTGTCTAACTGGATGGTTGTCAATGTGTGCATTCAACTGACAGAGTTAAACTCACGTGTAGATTCAGCGGTTTGCAAACCCTTTCTGTGCAGAATCCCAAAACCGGTATTTCCAGCCCAATGCCGGCATCCGTACTAAACAGCAGGAAACTTCGTCTAAATCTCAATAGAAAAGTTTCCTTGAAACTGCTCTGCTGTGCATTCCTTCACCTAAGAGAGTTGAATCTATGTTGAGATTCAGCGAGTCAGAAACACGTTTCTTCTAGAAGCTACGTTGGGATATTCCCGAGTGAATGGGACCATAGGCTGTACCGAGAAATATCTGCTCCTAAAACCAAAAGGGTGCTATCTAACTGAATGGTTGTCAATGTGTGCATTCAACTGACAGAGTGAAACTCACGTTTGGATTCAGCGGTTTGCAAACCGTTTCTGTGCAGAATCCGAAAACCGGTATTTCCAGCCCAATGCCGGCATCCGTACTAAACAGCAGGAAATTTCGTCTAAAACTCAGGAGAAACGTTTCCTTGAAACTGCTCTGCTGTACGTTCGTTCACCTAAGAGAGGTGAATCTATGTTGAGATTCAGCGAGTCAGAAACACGTTTCTTCTAGGAGCTGCGTTGGGATATTCCCGAGTGAATGGGACCATAGGCTGTACAGAGAAATATCTAGTCCTAAAACCAAAAGGGTGCTATCTAACTGAATGGTTGTCAATGTGTGCATTCAACTGACAGAGTTAAACTCACGTGTGGATTCAGCGGTTTGCAAACCCTTTCTGTGCAGAATCCCAAAACCGGTAATTCCAGCTCAATGCCGGCATACGTACTAAACAGCAGGAAACTTCGTCTAAAACTCAGGAGAAACGTTTCCTTGAAACTGCTCTGCTGTGCGTTCGTTCACCTAAGAGAGTTGAATCTATGTTGAGATTCAGCGAGTCAGAAACACGTTTCTTCTAGGAGCTGCGTTGGGATATTCCCGAGTGAATGGGACCATAGGCTGTACAGAGAAATATCTGCTTCTAAAACCAAAATGGTGCTATCAAACTGAATGGTTGTCAATGTGTGCATTCAACTGACAGAGTTAAACTCACGTGTGGATTCAGCGGTTTGCAAACCCTTTCTGTGCAGAATCCCAAAACCGGTATTTCCAGCCCAATGCCGGCATACATACTAAACAGCAGGAAACTTCGTCTAAAACTCAGGAGAAACGTTTCCATGAAACTGCTCTGCTGTGCGTTCGTTCACCTAAGAGAGTTGAATCTATGTTGAGATTCAGCGAGTCAGAAACACGTTTCTTCTAGGAGCTGCGTTGGGATATTCCCGAGTGAATGGGACCATATGCTGTACAGAGAAATATCTGCTTCTAAAACCAAAACGGAGCTATCTAACTGAATGGTTGTCAATGTGTGCATTCAACTGACAGAGTTAAACTCACGTGTGGATTCAGCGGTTTGCAAACCGTTTCTGTGCAGAATCCCAAAACCGGTATTTTCAGCCCAATGCCGGCATACGTACTAAACAGCAGGAAACTTCGTCTAAAACTCAGGAGAAAAGTTTCCTTGAAACTGCTCTGCTGTGCGTTCATTCACCTAAGAGAGTTGAATCTATGTTGAGATTCAGCGAGACAGAAACACGTTTCTTCTAGGAGCTGCGTTGGGATATTCCCGAGTGAATGGGACCATAGGCTGTACAGAGAAATACCTGCTTCTAAAACCAAAACGGAGCTATCAAACTGAATTTTTGTCAATGTGCGCATTCAACTGACAGAGGTAAACTCACGTGTGGATTCAGCGGTTTGCAAACCCTTTCTGTGCAGAATCCCAAAACCGGTATTTCCAGAACAATGCCGGCATACGTACTAAACAGCAGGAAACTTCGTCTAAAACTCAGGAGAAACGTTTCCTTGAAACTGCTCTGCTGTGCGTTCGTTCACCTAAGAGAATTGAATCTATGTTGAGATTCAGCGAGTCAGAAACACGTTTCTTCTAGGAGCTGCGTTGGGATATTCCCGAGTGAATGGAACCATAGGCTGTACAGAGAAATATCTGCTCCTAAAACCAAAAGGGTGCTATCTAACTGAATGGTTGTCAATGTGTGCATTCAACTGACAGAGTGAAACTCACGTTTGGATTCAGCGGTTTGCAAACCCTTTCTGTGCAGAATCCCAAAACCGGTATTTCCAGCCCAATGCCGGCACACGTACTAAACAGCAGGAAACTTCGTCTAAATCTCAGGAGAAACATTTCCTTGAAACTGCTGTGCTGTGCGTTCGTTCACCTAAGAGAGTTGAATCTATGTTGAGATTCAGCGAGTCAGAAACACGTTTCTTCCAGGAGCTGCGTTGGGATATTCCCGAGTGAATGGGACCATAGACTGTACAGAGAGATATCTGCTCCTAAAACCAAAAGGGTGGTATCTAACTGAATGGTTGTCAATGTGTGCATTCAACTGACAGAATTAAACTCACGTTTGGATTCAGCGGTTTACAAACCCTTTCTGTGCAGAATCCCAAAACCGGTAATTCCCCTCAATGCCGGCTTACATACTAAACAGCAGGAAACTTCGTCTAAAACTCAATAGAAAAGTTTCCTTGAAACTGCTCTGCTGTGCATTCGTTCACCTAAGAGAGTTGAATCTATGTTGAGATTCAGCGAGTCAGAAACACGTTTCTTCTAGGAGCTGCGTTGGGATATTCTCGAGTGAATGGGACCATAGGCTGTACAGAGAAATATCTGCTCCTAAAACCAAAAGGGTGCTATCTAACTGAATGGTTGTCAATGTGTGCATTCAACTGACAGAGTGAAACTCACGTTTGGATTCAGCGATTTGCAAACCCTTTCTGTGCAGAATCCGAAAACCGGTATTTCCAGCCCAATGCCGGCATACGTATTAAACAGCAGGAAATTTCGTCTAAAACTCCTTAGAAACGTTTCCGTGAAACTGCTCTGCTGTACGTCCGTTCACCTAAGAGAGGTGAATGTATGTTGAGATTCAGCGAGTCAGAAACACGCTTCTTCTAGGAGCTGCGTTGGGACATTCCCGAGTGAATGGGACCATAGGCTGCACAGAGAAATATCTGCTCCAAAAACCAAAAGGGTGCTATCTAACTGAATGGTTGTCAATGTGTGCATTCAACTGACAGAGTTAAACTCACGTGTGGATTCAGCGGTTTGCAAACGCTTTCTGTGCAGAATCCCAAAACCGGTACTTCCAGCTCAATGCCGGCATCTGTACTAAACCGCAGGAAACTTCGTCTAAAACTCAGGAGAAACGTTTCCTTGAAACTGCTCTGCTGTGCGTTCGTTCACCTAAGAGAGTTGAATCTATGTTGAGATTCAGCGAGTCAGAAACACGTTTCTTCTAGGAGCTGCGTTGGGATATTCCCGAGTGAATGGGACCATAGGCTGTACAGAGAAATATCTGCTTCTAAAACCAAAACGGAGCTATCTAACTGGATGGATGTCAATGTGTGCATTCAACTGACAAAGTTAAACTCATGTGTGGATTCAGCGGTTTGCAAACCCTTTCTGTGCAGAATCCCAAAACCGGTATTTCCAGCCCAATGCTGGCATACGTACTAAACAGCAGGAAACTTCGTCTAAAACTCAGGAGAAACGTTTCCATGAAACTGCTCTGCTGTGCGTTCGTTCACCTAAGAGAGTTGAATCTATGTTGAGATTCAGCGAGTCAGAAACACGTTTCTTCTAGGAGCTGCGTTGGGATATTCCCGAGTGAATGGGACCATATGCTGTACAGAGAAATATCTGCTTCTAAAACCAAAACGGAGCTATCTAACTGAATGGTTGTCAATGTGTGCATTCAACTGACAGAGTTAAACTCACGTGTGGATTCAGCGGTTTGCAAACCGTTTCTGTGCAGAATCCCAAAACCGGTATTTCCAGCCCAATGCCGGCATACGTACTAAACAGCAGGAAACTTCGTCTAAAACTCAGGAGAAAAGTTTCCTTGAAACTGCTCTGCTGTGCGTTCATTCACCTAAGAGAGTTGAATCTATGTTGAGATTCAGCGAGACAGAAACACGTTTCTTCTAGGAGCTGCGTTAGGATATTCCCGAGTGAATGGGACCATAGGCTGTACAGAGAAATATCTGCTTCTAAAACCAAAACGGAGCTATCAAACTGAATTTTTGTCAATGTGCGCATTCAACTGACAGAGGTAAACTCACGTGTGGATTCAGCGGTTTGCAAACCCTTTCTGTGCAGAATCCCAAAACCGGTATTTCCAGCCCAATGCCGGCATCCGTGCTAAACAGCAGGAAACTTCGTCTAGAACTCAGGAGAAACGTTTCCTTGAAACTGCTCTGCTATGCGTTCGTTCACCTAAGAGAGTTGAATCTATGTTGAGATTCAGCGAGTCAGAAACACGTTTCTTCTAGGAGCTGCGTTGGGATATTCCCGAGTGAATGGGACCATAGGCTGTACAGAGAAATATCTGCTTCTAAAAGCAAAACGGAGCTGTCTAACTGGATGGTTGTCAATGTGTGCATTCAACTGACAGAGTTAAACTCACGTGTGGATTCAGCGGTTTGCAAACCCTTTCTGTGCAGAATCCCAAAACCGGTATTTCCAGCCCAATGCCGGCATCCGTACTAAACAGCAGGAAACTTCGTCTAAATCTCAATAGAAAAGTTTCCTTGAAACTGCTCTGCTGTGCATTCCTTCACCTAAGAGAGTTGAATCTATGTTGAGATTCAGCGAGTCAGAAACACGTTTCTTCTAGAAGCTACGTTGGGATATTCCCGAGTGAATGGGACCATAGGCTGTACCGAGAAATATCTGCTCCTAAAACCAAAAGGGTGCTATCTAACTGAATGGTTGTCAATGTGTGCATTCAACTGACAGAGTGAAACTCACGTTTGGATTCAGCGGTTTGCAAACCCTTTCTGTGCAGAATCCGAAAACCGGTATTTCCAGCCCAATGCCGGCATCCGTACTAAACAGCAGGAAATTTCGTCTAAAACTCAGGAGAAACGTTTCCTTGAAACTGCTCTCCTGTACGTTCGTTCACCTAAGAGAGGTGAATCTATGTTGAGATTCAGCGAGTCAGAAACACGTTTCTTCTAGGAGCTGCGTTGGGATATTCCCGAGTGAATGGGACCATAGGCTGTACAGAGAAATATCTGCTCCTAAAACCAAAAGGGTGCTATCTAACTGAATGGTTGTCAATGTGTGCATTCAACTGACAGAGTTAAACTCACGTGTGGATTCAGCGGTTTGCAAACCCTTTCTGTGCAGAATCCCAAAACCGGTAATTCCAGCTCAATGCCGGCATACGTACTAAACAGCAGGAAACTTCGTCTAAAACTCAGGAGAAACGTTTCCTTGAAACTGCTCTGCTGTGCGTTCGTTCACCTAAGAGAGTTGAATCTATGTTGAGATTCAGCGAGTCAGAAACACGTTTATTCTAGGAGCTGCGTTGGGATATTCCCGAGTGAATGGGACCATAGGCTGTACAGAGAAATATCTGCTTCTAAAACCAAAATGGTGCTATCAAACTGAATGGTTGTCAATGTGTGCATTCAACTGACAGAGTTAAACTCACGTGTGGATTCAGCGGTTTGCAAACCCTTTCTGTGCAGAATCCCAAAACCGGTATTTCCAGCCCAATGCCGGCATACGTACTAAACAGCAGGAAACTTCGTCTAAAACTCAGGAGAAACGTTTCCATGAAACTGCTCTGCTGTGCGTTCGTTCACCTAAGAGAGTTGAATCTATGTTGAGATTCAGCGAGTCAGAAACACGTGTCTTCTAGGAGCTGCGTTGGGATATTCCCGAGTGAATGGGACCATATGCTGTACAGAGAAATATCTGCTTCTAAAACCAAAACGGAGCTATCTAACTGAATGGTTGTCAATGTGTGCATTCAACTGACAGAGTTAAACTCACGTGTGGATTCAGCGGTTTGCAAACCGTTTCTGTGCAGAATCCCAAAACCGGTATTTCCAGCCCAATGCCGGCATACGTACTAAACAGCAGGAAACTTCGTCTAAAACTCAGGAGAAAAGTTTCCTTGAAACTGCTCTGCTGTGCGTTCATTCACCTAAGAGAGTTGAATCTATGTTGAGATTCAGCGAGACAGAAACACGTTTCTTCTAGGAGCTGCGTTGGGATATTCCCGAGTGAATGGGACCATAGGCTGTACAGAGAAATACCTGCTTCTAAAACCAAAACGGAGCTATCAAACTGAATTTTTGTCAATGTGCGCATTCAACTGACAGAGGTAAACTCACGTGTGGATTCAGCGGTTTGCAAACCCTTTCTGTGCAGAATCCCAAAACCGGTATTTCCAGCCCAATGCCGGCATACGTACTAAACAGCAGGAAACTTCGTCTAAAACTCAGGAGAAACGTTTCCTTGAAACTGCTCTGCTGTGCGTTCGTTCACCTAAGAGAATTGAATCTATGTTGAGATTCAGCGAGTCAGAAACACGTTTCTTCTAGGAGCTGCGTTGGGATATTCCCGAGTGAATGGAACCATAGGCTGTACAGAGAAATATCTGCTCCTAAAACCAAAAGGGTGCTATCTAACTGAATGGTTGTCAATGTGTGCATTCAACTGACAGAGTGAAACTCACGTTTGGATTCAGTGGTTTGCAAACCCTTTCTGTGCAGAATCCCAAAACCGGTATTTCCAGCCCAATGCCGGCACACGTACTAAACAGCAGGAAACTTCGTCTAAAACTCAGGAGAAACATTTCCTTGAAACTGCTGTGCTGTGCGTTCGTTCAGCTAAGAGAGTTGAATCTATGTTGAGATTCAGCGAGTCAGAAACACGTTTCTTCCAGGAGCTGCGTTGGGATATTCCCGAGTGAATGGGACCATAGACTGTACAGAGAGATATCTGCTCCTAAAACCAAAAGGGTGCTATCTAACTGAATGGTTGTCAATGTGTGCATTCAACTGACAGAATTAAACTCACGTTTGGATTCAGCGGTTTACAAACCCTTTCTGTGCAGAATCCCAAAACCGGTAATTCCCCTCAATGCCGGCTTACATACTAAACAGCAGGAAACTTCGTCTAAAACTCAATAGAAAAGTTTCCTTGAAACTGCTCTGCTGTGCATTCGTTCACCTAAGAGAGTTGAATCTATGTTGAGATTCAGCGAGTCAGAAACACGTTTCTTCTAGGAGCTGCGTTGGGATATTCTCGAGTGAATGGGACCATAGGCTGTACAGAGAAATATCTGCTCCTAAAACCAAAAGGGTGCTATCTAACTGAATGGTTGTCAATGTGTGCATTCAACTGACAGAGTGAAACTCACGTTTGGGTTCAGCGATTTGCAAACCCTTTCTGTGCAGAATCCGAAAACCGGTATTTCCAGCCCAATGCCGGCATACGTACTAAACAGCAGGAAATTTCGTCTAAAACTCCTTAGAAACGTTTCCGTGAAACTGCCGTGCTGTACGTTCGTTCACCTAAGAGAGGTGAATGTATGTTGAGATTCAGCGAGTCAGAAACACGCTTCTTCTAGGAGCTGCGTTGGGACATTCCCGAGTGAATGGGATCATAGGCTGTACAGAGAAATATCTGCTCCAAAAACCAAAAGGGTGCTATCTAACTGAATGGTTGTCAATGTGTGCATTCAACTGACAGAGTTAAACTCACGTGTGGATTCAGCGGTTTGCAAACGCTTTCTGTGCAGAATCATAAAACCGGTACTTCCAGCTCAATGCCGGCATCTGTACTAAACCGCAGGAAACTTCGTCTAAAACTCAGGAGAAACGTTTCCTTGAAACTGCTCTGCTGTGCGTTCGTTCACCTAAGAGAGTTGAATCTATGTTGAGATTCAGCGAGTCAGAAACACGTTTCTTCTAGGAGCTGCGTTGGGATATTCCCGAGTGAATGGGACCATAGGCTGTACAGAGAAATATCTGCTTCTAAAACCAAAACGGAGCTATCTAACTGGATGGATGTCAATGTGTGCATTCAACTGACAAAGTTAAACTCATGTGTGGATTCAGCGGTTTGCAAACCCTTTCTGTGCAGAATCCCAAAACCGGTATTTCCAGCCCAATGCTGGCATACGTACTAAACAGCAGGAAACTTCGTCTAAAACTCAGGAGAAACGTTTCCATGAAACTGCTCTGCTGTGAGTTCGTTCACCTAAGAGAGTTGAATCTATGTTGAGATTCAGCGAGTCAGAAACACGTTTCTTCTAGGAGCTGCGTTGGGATATTCCCGAGTGAATGGGACCATATGCTGTACAGAGAAATATCTGCTTCTAAAACCAAAACGGAGCTATCTAACTGAATGGTTGTCAATGTGTGCATTCAACTGACAGAGTTAAACTCACGTGTGGATTCAGCGGTTTTCAAACCGTTTCTGTGCAGAATCCCAAAACCGTTATTTCCAGCCCAATGCCGGCATACGTACTAAACAGCAGGAAACTTCGTCTAAAACTCAGGAGAAAAGTTTCCTTGAATCTGCTCTGCTGTGCGTTCATTCACCTAAGAGAGTTGAATCTATGTTGAGATTCAGCGAGACAGAAACACGTTTCTTCTAGGAGCTGCGTTAGGATATTCCCGAGTGAATGGGACCATAGGCTGTACAGAGAAATATCTGCTTCTAAAACCAAAACGGAGCTATCAAACTGAATTTTTGTCAATGTGCGCATTCAACTGACAGAGGTAAACTCACGTGTGGATTCAGCGGTTTGCAAACCCTTTCTGTGCAGAATCCCAAAACCGGTATTTCCAGCCCAATGCCGGCATCCGTGCTAAACAGCAGGAAACTTCGTCTAAAACTCAGGAGAAACGTTTCCTTGAAACTGCTCTGCTATGCGTTCGTTCACCTAAGAGAGTTGAATCTATGTTGAGATTCAGCGAGTCAGAAACACGTTTCTTCTAGGAGCTGCGTTGGGATATTCCCGAGTGAATGGGACCATAGGCTGTACAGAGAAATATCTGCTTCTAAAAGCAAAACGGAGCTGTCTAACTGGATGGTTGTCAATGTGTGCATTCAACTGACAGAGTTAAACTCACGTGTGGATTCAGCGGTTTGCAAACCCTTTCTGTGCAGAATCCCAAAACCGGTATTTCCAGCCCAATGCCGGCATCCGTACTAAACAGCAGGAAACTTCGTCTAAATCTCAATAGAAAAGTTTCCTTGAAACTGCTCTGCTGTGCATTCCTTCACCTAAGAGAGTTGAATCTATGTTGAGATTCAGCGAGTCAGAAACACGTTTCTTCTAGAAGCTACGTTGGGATATTCCCGAGTGAATGGGACCATAGGCTGTACCGAGAAATATCTGCTCCTAAAACCAAAAGGGTGCTATCTAACTGAATGGTTGTCAATGTGTGCATTCAACTGACAGAGTGAAACTCACGTTTGGATTCAGCGGTTTGCAAACCCTTTCTGTGCAGAATCCGAAAACCGGTATTTCCAGCCCAATGCCGGCATCCGTACTAAACAGCAGGAAATTTCGTCTAAAACTCAGGAGAAACGTTTCCTTGAAACTGCTCTCCTGTACGTTCGTTCACCTAAGAGAGGTGAATCTATGTTGAGATTCAGCGAGTCAGAAACACGTTTCTTCTAGGAGCTGCGTTGGGATATTCCCGAGTGAATGGGACCATAGGCTGTACAGAGAAATATCTGCTCCTAAAACCAAAAGGGTGCTATCTAACTGAATGGTTGTCAATGTGTGCATTCAACTGACAGAGTTAAACTCACGTGTGGATTCAGCGGTTTGCAAACCGTTTCTGGGCAGAATCCCAAAACCGGTATTTCCAGCCCAATGCCGGCATACGTACTAAACAGCAGGAAACTTCGTCTAAAACTCAGGAGAAAAGTTTCCTTGAAACTGCTCTGCTGTGCGTTCATTCACCTAAGAGAGTTGAATCTATGTTGAGATTCAGCGAGACAGAAACACGTTTCTTCTAGGAGCTGCGTTGGGATATTCCCGAGTGAATGGGACCATAGGCTGTACAGAGAAATACCTGCTTCTAAAACCAAAACGGAGCTATCAAACTGAATTTTTGTCAATGTGCGCATTCAACTGACAGAGGTAAACTCACGTGTGGATTCAGCGGTTTGCAAACCCTTTCTGTGCAGAATCCCAAAACCGGTATTTCCAGCCCAATGCCGGCATACGTACTAAACAGCAGGAAACTTCGTCTAAAACTCAGGAGAAACGTTTCCTTGAAACTGCTCTGCTGTGCGTTCGTTCACCTAAGAGAATTGAATCTATGTTGAGATTCAGCGAGTCAGAAACACGTTTCTTCTAGGAGCTGCGTTGGGATATTCCCGAGTGAATGGAACCATAGGCTGTACAGAGAAATATCTGCTCCTAAAACCAAAAGGGTGCTATCTAACTGAATGGTTGTCAATGTGTGCATTCAACTGACAGAGTGAAACTCACGTTTGGATTCAGCGGTTTGCAAACCCTTTCTGTGCAGAATCCCAAAACCGGTATTTCGAGCCCAATGCCGGCACACGTACTAAACAGCAGGAAACTTCGTCTAAATCTCAGGAGAAACATTTCCTTGAAACTGCTGTGCTGTGCGTTCGTTCACCTAAGAGAGTTGAATCTATGTTGAGATTCAGCGAGTCAGAAACACGTTTCTTCCAGGAGCTGCGTTGGGATATTCCCGAGTGAATGGGACCATAGACTGTACAGAGAGATATCTGCTCCTAAAACCAAAAGGGTGCTATCTAACTGAATGGTTGTCAATGTGTGCATTCAACTGACAGAATTAAACTCACGTTTGGATTCAGCGGTTTACAAACCCTTTCTGTGCAGAATCCCAAAACCGGTAATTCCCCTCAATGCCGGCTTACATACTAAACAGCAGGAAACTTCGTCTAAAACTCAATAGAAAAGTTTCCTTGAAACTGCTCTGCTGTGCATTCGTTCACCTAAGAGAGTTGAATCTATGTTGAGATTCAGCGAGTCAGAAACACGTTTCTTCTAGGAGCTGCGTTGGGATATTCTCGAGTGAATGGGACCATAGGCTGTACAGAGAAATATCTGCTCCTAAAACCAAAAGGGTGCTATCTAACTGAATGGTTGTCAATGTGTGCATTCAACTGACAGAGTGAAACTCACGTTTGGATTCAGCGATTTGCAAACTCTTTCTGTGCAGAATCCGAAAACCGGTATTTCCAGCCCAATGCCGGCATACGTACTAAACAGCAGGAAATTTCGTCTAAAACTCCTTAGAAACGTTTCCGTGAAACTGCTCTGCTGTACGTTCGTTCACCTAAGAGAGGTGAATGTATGTTGAGATTCAGCGAGTCAGAAACACGCTTCTTCTAGGAGCTGCGTTGGGACATTCCCGAGTGAATGGGACCATAGGCTGTACAGAGAAATATCTGCTCCAAAAACCAAAAGGGTGCTATCTAACTGAATGGTTGTCAATGTGTGCATTCAACTGACAGAGTTAAACTCACGTGTGGATTCAGCGGTTTGCAAACGCTTTCTGTGCAGAATCCCAAAACCGGTACTTCCAGCTCAATGCCGGCATCTGTACTAAACCGCAGGAAACTTCGTCTAAAACTCAGGAGAAACGTTTCCTTGAAACTGCTCTGCTGTGCGTTCGTTCACCTAAGAGAGTTGAATCTATGTTGAGATTCAGCGAGTCAGAAACACGTTTCTTCTAGGAGCTGCGTTGGGATATTCCCGAGTGAATGGGACCATAGGCTGTACAGAGAAATATCTGCTTCTAAAACCAAAACGGAGCTATCTAACTGGATGGATGTCAATGTGTGCATTCAACTGACAAAGTTAAACTCATGTGTGGATTCAGCGGTTTGCAAACCCTTTCTGTGCAGAATCCCAAAACCGGTATTTCCAGCCCAATGCTGGCATACGTACTAAACAGCAGGAAACTTCGTCTAAAACTCAGGAGAAACGTTTCCATGAAACTGCTCTGCTGTGCGTTCATTCACCTAAGAGAGTTGAATCTATGTTGAGATTCAGCGAGTCAGAAACACGTTTCTTCTAGGAGCTGCGTTGGGATATTCCCGAGTGAATGGGACCATATGCTGTACAGAGAAATATCTGCTTCTAAAACCAAAACGGAGCTATCTAACTGAATGGTTGTCAATGTGTGCATTCAACTGACAGAGTTAAACTCACGTGTGGATTCAGCGGTTTTCAAACCGTTTCTGTGCAGAATCCCAAAACCGTTATTTCCAGCCCAATGCCGGCATACGTACTAAACAGCAGGAAACTTCGTCTAAAACTCAGGAGAAAAGTTTCCTTGAATCTGCTCTGCTGTGCGTTCATTCACCTAAGAGAGTTGAATCTATGTTGAGATTCAGCGAGACAGAAACACGTTTCTTCTAGGAGCTGCGTTAGGATATTCCCGAGTGAATGGGACCATAGGCTGTACAGAGAAATATCTGCTTCTAAAACCAAAACGGAGCTATCAAACTGAATTTTTGTCAATGTGCGCATTCAACTGACAGAGGTAAACTCACGTGTGGATTCAGCGGTTTGCAAACCCTTTCTGTGCAGAATCCCAAAACCGGTATTTCCAGCCCAATGCCGGCATCCGTGCTAAACAGCAGGAAACTTCGTCTAAAACTCAGGAGAAACGTTTCCTTGAAACTGCTCTGCTATGCGTTCGTTCACCTAAGAGAGTTGAATCTATGTTGAGATTCAGCGAGTCAGAAACACGTTTCTTCTAGGAGCTGCGTTGGGATATTCCCGAGTGAATGGGACCATAGGCTGTACAGAGAAATATCTGCTTCTAAAAGCAAAACGGAGCTGTCTAACTGGATGGTTGTCAATGTGTGCATTCAACTGACAGAGTTAAACTCACGTGTGGATTCAGCGGTTTGCAAACCCTTTCTGTGCAGAATCCCAAAACCGGTATTTCCAGCCCAATGCCGGCATCCGTACTAAACAGCAGGAAACTTCGTCTAAATCTCAATAGAAAAGTTTCCTTGAAACTGCTCTGCTGTGCATTCCTTCACCTAAGAGAGTTGAATCTATGTTGAGATTCAGCGAGTCAGAAACACGTTTCTTCTAGAAGCTACGTTGGGATATTCCCGAGTGAATGGGACCATAGGCTGTACCGAGAAATATCTGCTCCTAAAACCAAAAGGGTGCTATCTAACTGAATGGTTGTCAATGTGTGCATTCAACTGACAGAGTGAAACTCACGTTTGGATTCAGCGGTTTGCAAACCCTTTCTGTGCAGAATCCGAAAACCGGTATTTCCAGCCCAATGCCGGCATCCGTACTAAACAGCAGGAAATTTCGTCTAAAACTCAGGAGAAACGTTTCCTTGAAACTGCTCTCCTGTACGTTCGTTCAACTAAGAGAGGTGAATCTATGTTGAGATTCAGCGAGTCAGAAACACGTTTCTTCTAGGAGCTGCGTTGGGATATTCCCGAGTGAATGGGACCATAGGCTGTACAGAGAAATATCTGCTCCTAAAACCAAAAGGGTGCTATCTAACTGAATGGTTGTCAATGTGTGCATTCAACTGACAGAGTTAAACTCACGTGTGGATTCAGCGGTTTGCAAACCGTTTCTGTGCAGAATCCCAAAACCGGTATTTCCAGCCCAATGCCGGCATACGTACTAAACAGCAGGAAACTTCGTCTAAAACTCAGGAGAAAAGTTTCCTTGAAACTGCTCTGCTGTGCGTTCATTCACCTAAGAGAGTTGAATCTATGTTGAGATTCAGCGAGACAGAAACACGTTTCTTCTAGGAGCTGCGTTGGGATATTCCCGAGTGAATGGGACCATAGGCTGTACAGAGAAATACCTGCTTCTAAAACCAAAACGGAGCTATCAAACTGAATTTTTGTCAATGTGCGCATTCAACTGACAGAGGTAAACTCACGTGTGGATTCAGCGGTTTGCAAACCCTTTCTGTGCAGAATCCCAAAACCGGTATTTCCAGCCCAATGCCGGCATACGTACTAAACAGCAGGAAACTTCGTCTAAAACTCAGGAGAAACGTTTCCTTGAAACTGCTCTGCTGTGCGTTCGTTCACCTAAGAGAATTGAATCTATGTTGAGATTCAGCGAGTCAGAAACACGTTTCTTCTAGGAGCTGCGTTGGGATATTCCCGAGTGAATGGAACCATAGGCTGTACAGAGAAATATCTGCTCCTAAAACCAAAAGGGTGCTATCTAACTGAATGGTTGTCAATGTGTGCATTCAACTGACAGAGTGAAACTCACGTTTGGATTCAGCGGTTTGCAAACCCTTTCTGTGCAGAATCCCAAAACCGGTATTTCGAGCCCAATGCCGGCACACGTACTAAACAGCAGGAAACTTCGTCTAAATCTCAGGAGAAACATTTCCTTGAAACTGCTGTGCTGTGCGTTCGTTCACCTAAGAGAGTTGAATCTATGTTGAGATTCAGCGAGTCAGAAACACGTTTCTTCCAGGAGCTGCGTTGGGATATTCCCGAGTGAATGGGACCATAGACTGTACAGAGAGATATCTGCTCCTAAAACCAAAAGGGTGCTATCTAACTGAATGGTTGTCAATGTGTGCATTCAACTGACAGAATTAAACTCACGTTTGGATTCAGCGGTTTACAAACCCTTTCTGTGCAGAATCCCAAAACCGGTAATTCCCCTCAATGCCGGCTTACATACTAAACAGCAGGAAACTTCGTCTAAAACTCAATAGAAAAGTTTCCTTGAAACTGCTCTGCTGTGCATTCGTTCACCTAAGAGAGTTGAATCTATGTTGAGATTCAGCGAGTCAGAAACACGTTTCTTCTAGGAGCTGCGTTGGGATATTCTCGAGTGAATGGGACCATAGGCTGTACAGAGAAATATCTGCTCCTAAAACCAAAAGGGTGCTATCTAACTGAATGGTTGTCAATGTGTGCATTCAACTGACAGAGTGAAACTCACGTTTGGATTCAGCGATTTGCAAACCCTTTCTGTGCAGAATCCGAAAACCGGTATTTCCAGCCCAATGCCGGCATACGTACTAAACAGCAGGAAATTTCGTCTAAAACTCCTTAGAAACGTTTCCGTGAAACTGCTCTGCTGTACGTTCGTTCACCTAAGAGAGGTGAATGTATGTTGAGATTCAGCGAGTCAGAAACACGCTTCTTCTAGGAGCTGCGTTGGGACATTCCCGAGTGAATGGGACCATAGGCTGTACAGAGAAATATCTGCTCCAAAAACCAAAAGGGTGCTATCTAACTGAATGGTTGTCAATGTGTGCATTCAACTGACAGAGTTAAACTCACGTGTGGATTCAGCGGTTTGCAAACGCTTTCTGTGCAGAATCCCAAAACCGGTACTTCCAGCTCAATGCCGGCATCTGTACTAAACCGCAGGAAACTTCGTCTAAAACTCAGGAGAAACGTTTCCTTGAAACTGCTCTGCTGTGCGTTCGTTCACCTAAGAGAGTTGAATCTATGTTGAGATTCAGCGAGTCAGAAACACGTTTCTTCTAGGAGCTGCGTTGGGATATTCCCGAGTGAATGGGACCATAGGCTGTACAGAGAAATATCTGCTTCTAAAACCAAAACGGAGCTATCTAACTGGATGGATGTCAATGTGTGCATTCAACTGACAAAGTTAAACTCATGTGTGGATTCAGCGGTTTGCAAACCCTTTCTGTGCAGAATCCCAAAACCGGTATTTCCAGCCCAATGCTGGCATACGTACTAAACAGCAGGAAACTTCGTCTAAAACTCAGGAGAAACGTTTCCATGAAACTGCTCTGCTGTGCGTTCATTCACCTAAGAGAGTTGAATCTATGTTGAGATTCAGCGAGTCAGAAACACGTTTCTTCTAGGAGCTGCGTTGGGATATTCCCGAGTGAATGGGACCATATGCTGTACAGAGAAATATCTGCTTCTAAAACCAAAACGGAGCTATCTAACTGAATGGTTGTCAATGTGTGCATTCAACTGACAGAGTTAAACTCACGTGTGGATTCAGCGGTTTTCAAACCGTTTCTGTGCAGAATCCCAAAACCGTTATTTCCAGCCCAATGCCGGCATACGTACTAAACAGCAGGAAACTTCGTCTAAAACTCAGGAGAAAAGTTTCCTTGAATCTGCTCTGCTGTGCGTTCATTCACCTAAGAGAGTTGAATCTATGTTGAGATTCAGCGAGACAGAAACACGTTTCTTCTAGGAGCTGCGTTAGGATATTCCCGAGTGAATGGGACCATAGGCTGTACAGAGAAATATCTGCTTCTAAAACCAAAACGGAGCTATCAAACTGAATTTTTGTCAATGTGCGCATTCAACTGACAGAGGTAAACTCACGTGTGGATTCAGCGGTTTGCAAACCCTTTCTGTGCAGAATCCCAAAACCGGTATTTCCAGCCCAATGCCGGCATCCGTGCTAAACAGCAGGAAACTTCGTCTAAAACTCAGGAGAAACGTTTCCTTGAAACTGCTCTGCTATGCGTTCGTTCACCTAAGAGAGTTGAATCTATGTTGAGATTCAGCGAGTCAGAAACACGTTTCTTCTAGGAGCTGCGTTGGGATATTCCCGAGTGAATGGGACCATAGGCTGTACAGAGAAATATCTGCTTCTAAAAGCAAAACGGAGCTGTCTAACTGGATGGTTGTCAATGTGTGCATTCAACTGACAGAGTTAAACTCACGTGTGGATTCAGCGGTTTGCAAACCCTTTCTGTGCAGAATCCCAAAACCGGTATTTCCAGCCCAATGCCGGCATCCGTACTAAACAGCAGGAAACTTCGTCTAAATCTCAATAGAAAAGTTTCCTTGAAACTGCTCTGCTGTGCATTCCTTCACCTAAGAGAGTTGAATCTATGTTGAGATTCAGCGAGTCAGAAACACGTTTCTTCTAGAAGCTACGTTGGGATATTCCCGAGTGAATGGGACCATAGGCTGTACCGAGAAATATCTGCTCCTAAAACCAAAAGGGTGCTATCTAACTGAATGGTTGTCAATGTGTGCATTCAACTGACAGAGTGAAACTCACGTTTGGATTCAGCGGTTTGCAAACCCTTTCTGTGCAGAATCCGAAAACCGGTATTTCCAGCCCAATGCCGGCATCCGTACTAAACAGCAGGAAATTTCGTCTAAAACTCAGGAGAAACGTTTCCTTGAAACTGCTCTCCTGTACGTTCGTTCACCTAAGAGAGGTGAATCTATGTTGAGATTCAGCGAGTCAGAAACACGTTTCTTCTAGGAGCTGCGTTGGGATATTCCCGAGTGAATGGGACCATAGGCTGTACAGAGAAATATCTGCTCCTAAAACCAAAAGGGTGCTATCTAACTGAATGGTTGTCAATGTGTGCATTCAACTGACAGAGTTAAACTCACGTGTGGATTCAGCGGTTTGCAAACCCTTTCTGTGCAGAATCCCAAAACCGGTAATTCCAGCTCAATGCCGGCATACGTACTAAACAGCAGGAAACTTCGTCTAAAACTCAGGAGAAACGTTTCCTTGAAACTGCTCTGCTGTGCGTTCGTTCACATAAGAGAGTTGAATCTATGTTGAGATTCAGCGAGTCAGAAACACGTTTATTCTAGGAGCTGCGTTTGGATATTCCCGAGTGAATGGGACCATAGGCTGTACAGAGAAATATCTGCTTCTAAAACCAAAATGGTGCTATCAAACTGAATGGTTGTCAATGTGTGCATTCAACTGACAGAGTTAAACTCACGTGTGGATTCAGCGGTTTGCAAACCCTTTCTGTGCAGAATCCCAAAACCGGTATTTCCAGCCCAATGCCGGCATACGTACTAAACAGCAGGAAACTTCGTCTAAAACTCAGGAGAAACGTTTCCATGAAACTGCTCTGCTGTGCGTTCGTTCACCTAAGAGAGTTGAATCTATGTTGAGATTCAGCGAGTCAGAAACACGTTTCTTCTAGGAGCTGCGTTGGGATATTCCCGAGTGAATGGGACCATATGCTGTACAGAGAAATATCTGCTTCTAAAACCAAAACGGAGCTATCTAACTGAATGGTTGTCAATGTGTGCATTCAACTGACAGAGTTAAATTCACGTGTGGATTCAGCGGTTTGCAAACCGTTTCTGTGCAGAATCCCAAAACCGGTATTTCCAGCCCAATGCCGGCATACGTACTAAACAGCAGGAAACTTCGTCTAAAACTCAGGAGAAAAGTTTCCTTGAAACTGCTCTGCTGTGCGTTCATTCACCTAAGAGTGTTGAATCTATGTTGAGATTCAGCGAGACAGAAACACGTTTCTTCTAGGAGCTGCGTTGGGATATTCCCGAGTGAATGGGACCATAGGCTGTACAGAGAAATACCTGCTTCTAAAACCAAAACGGAGCTATCAAACTGAATTTTTGTCAATGTGCGCATTCAACTGACAGAGGTAAATTCACGTGTGGATTCAGCGGTTTGCAAACCCTTTCTGTGCAGAATCCCAAAACCGGTATTTCCAGCCCAATGCCGGCATACGTACTAAACAGCAGGAAACTTCGTCTAAAACTCAGGAGAAACGTTTCCTTGAAACTGCTCTGCTGTGCGTTCGTTCACCTAAGAGAATTGAATCTATGTTGAGATTCAGCGAGTCAGAAACACGTTTCTTCTAGGAGCTGCGTTGGGATATTCCCGAGTGAATGGAACCATAGGCTGTACAGAGAAATATCTGCTCCTAAAACCAAAAGGGTGCTATCTAACTGAATGGTTTTCAATGTGTGCATTCAACTGACAGAGTGAAACTCACGTTTGGATTCAGCGATTTGCAAACCCTTTCTGTGCAGAATCCGAAAACCGGTATTTCCAGCCCAATGCCGGCATACGTACTAAACAGCAGGAAATTTCGTCTAAAACTCCTTAGAAACGTTTCCGTGAAACTGCTCTGCTGTACGTTCGTTCACCTAAGAGAGGTGAATGTATGTTGAGATTCAGCGAGTCAGAAACACGCTTCTTCTCGGAGCTGCGTTGGGACATTCCCGAGTGAATGGGACCATAGGCTGTACAGAGAAATATCTGCTCCAAAAACCAAAAGGGTGCTATCTAACTGAATGGTTGTCAATGTGTGCATTCAACTGACAGAGTTAAACTCACGTGTGGATTCAGCGGTTTGCAAACGCTTTCTGTGCAGAATCCCAAAACCGGTACTTCCAGCTCAATGCCGGCATCTGTACTAAACCGCAGGAAACTTCGTCTAAAACTCAGGAGAAACGTTTCCTTGAAACTGCTCTGCTGTGCGTTCGTTCACCTAAGAGAGTTGAATCTATGTTGAGATTCAGCGAGTCAGAAACACGTTTCTTCTAGGAGCTGCGTTGGGATATTCCCGAGTGAATGGGACCATATGCTGTACAGAGAAATATCTGCTTCTAAAACCAAAACGGAGCTATCTAACTGAATGGTTGTCAATGTGTGCATTCAACTGACAGAGTTAAACTCACGTGTGGATTCAGCGGTTTGCAAACCGTTTCTGTGCAGAATCCCAAAACCAGTATTTCCAGCCCAATGCCGGCATACGTACTAAACAGCAGGAAACTTCGTCTAAAACTCAGGAGAAAAGTTTCCTTGAAACTGCTCTGCTGTTCGTTCATTCACCTAAGAGAGTTGAATCTATGTTGAGATTCAGCGAGACAGAAACACGTTTCTTCTAGGAGCTGCGTTAGGATATTCCCAAGTGAATGGGACCATAGGCTGTACAGAGAAATATCTGCTTCTAAAACCAAAACGGAGCTATCAAACTGAATTTTTGTCAATGTGCGCATTCAACTGACAGAGGTAAACTCACGTGTGGATTCAGCGGTTTGCAAACCCTTTCTGTGCAGAATCCCAAAACCGGTATTTCCAGCCCAATGCCGGCATCCGTGCTAAACAGCAGGAAACTTCGTCTAAAACTCAGGAGAAACGTTTCCTTGAAACTGCTCTGCTGTGCGTTCGTTCACCTAAGAGAGTTGAATCTATGTTGAGATTCAGCGAGTCAGAAACACGTTTCTTCTAGGAGCTGCGTTGGGATATTCCCGAGTGAATGGGACCATAGGCTGTACAGAGAAATATCTGCTTCTAAAAGCAAAACGGAGCTGTCTAACTGGATGGTTGTCAATGTGTGCATTCAACTGACAGAGTTAAACTCACGTTTGGATTCAGCGGTTTGCAAACCCTTTCTGTGCAGAATCCCAAAACCGGTATTTCCAGCCCAATGCCGGCATCCGTACTAAACAGCAGGAAACTTCGTCTAAATCTCAATAGAAAAGTTTCCTTGAAACTGCTCTGCTGTGCATTCCTTCACCTAAGAGAGTTGAATCTATGTTGAGATTCAGCGAGTCAGAAACACGTTTCTTCTAGAAGCTACGTTGGGATATTCCCGAGTGAATGGGACCATAGGCTGTACCGAGAAATATCTGCTCCTAAAACCAAAAGGGTGCTATCTAACTGAATGGTTGTCAATGTGTGCATTCAACTGACAGAGTGAAACTCACGTTTGGATTCAGCGGTTTGCAAACCCTTTCTGTGCAGAATCCGAAAACCGGTATTTCCAGCCCAATGACGGCATCCGTACTAAACAGCAGGAAATTTCGTCTAAAACTCAGGAGAAACGTTTCCTTGAAACTGCTCTGCTGTGCGTCCGTTCACCTAAGAGACTTGAATCTATGTTGAGATTCAGCGAGTCAGAAACACGTTTCTTCTAGGAGCTGCGTTGGGATATTCCCGAGTGAATGGGACCATAGGCTGTACAGAGAAATATCTGCTTCTAAAACCAAAACGGAGCTGTCTAACTGGATGGTTGTCAATGTGTGCATTCAACTGACAGAGTTAAACTCACGTTTGGATTCAGCGGTTTGCAAACCCTTTCTGTGCAGAATCCCAAAACCGGTATTTCCAGCCCAATGCCGGCATCCGTACTAAACAGCAGGAAACTTCGTCTAAATCTCAATAGAAAAGTTTCCTTGAAACTGCTCTGCTGTGCATTCCTTCACCTAAGAGAGTTGAATCTATGTTGAGATTCAGCGAGTCAGAAACACGTTTCTTCTAGAAGCTACGTTGGGATATTCCCGAGTGAATGGGACCATAGGCTGTACCGAGAAATATCTGCTCCTAAAACCAAAAGGGTGCTATCTAACTGAATGGTTGTCAATGTGTGCATTCAACTGACAGAGTGAAACTCACGTTTGGATTCAGCGGTTTGCAAACCCTTTCTGTGCAGAATCCGAAAACCGGTATTTCCAGCCCAATGCCGGCATCCGTACTAAACAGCAGGAAATTTCGTCTAAAACTCAGGAGAAACGTTTCCTTGAAACTGCTCTCCTGTACGTTCGTTCACCTAAGAGAGGTGAATCTATGTTGAGATTCAGCGAGTCAGAAACACGTTTCTTCTAGGAGCTGCGTTGGGATATTCCCGAGTGAATGGGACCATAGGCTGTACAGAGAAATATCTGCTCCTAAAACCAAAAGGGTGCTATCTAACTGAATGGTTGTCAATGTGTGCATTCAACTGACAGAGTTAAACTCACGTGTGGATTCACCGGTTTGCAAACCCTTTCTGTGCAGAATCCCAAAACCGGTAATTCCAGCTCAATGCCGGCATACGTACTAAACAGCAGGAAACTTCGTCTAAAACTCAGGAGAAACGTTTCCTTGAAACTGCTCTGCTGTGCGTTCGTTCACATAAGAGAGTTGAATCTATGTTGAGATTCAGCGAGTCAGAAACACGTTTATTCTAGGAGCTGCGTTGGGATATTCCCGAGTGAATGGGACCATAGGCTGTACAGAGAAATATCTGCTTCTAAAACCAAAATGGTGCTATCAAACTGAATGGTTGTCAATGTGTGCATTCAACTGACAGAGTTAAACTCACGTGTGGATTCAGCGGTTTGCAAACCCTTTCTGTGCAGAATCCCAAAACCGGTATTTCCAGCCCAATGCCGGCATACGTACTAAACAGCAGGAAACTTCGTCTAAAACTCAGGAGAAACGTTTCCATGAAACTGCTCTGCTGTGCGTTCGTTCACCTAAAAGAGTTGAATCTATGTTGAGATTCAGCGAGTCAGAAACACGTTTCTTCTAGGAGCTGCGTTGGGATATTCCCGAGTGAATGGGACCATATGCTGTACAGAGAAATATCTGCTTCTAAAACCAAAACGGAGCTATCTAACTGAATGGTTGTCAATGTGTGCATTCAACTGACAGAGTTAAATTCACGTGTGGATTCAGCGGTTTGCAAACCGTTTCTGTGCAGAATCCCAAAACCGGTATTTCCAGCCCAATGCCGGCATACGTACTAAACAGCAGGAAACTTCGTCTAAAACTCAGGAGAAAAGTTTCCTTGAAACTGCTCTGCTGTGCGTTCATTCACCTAAGAGTGTTGAATCTATGTTGAGATTCAGCGAGACAGAAACACGTTTCTTCTAGGAGCTGCGTTGGGATATTCCCGAGTGAATGGGACCATAGGCTGTACAGAGAAATACCTGCTTCTAAAACCAAAACGGAGCTATCAAACTGAATTTTTGTCAATGTGCGCATTCAACTGACAGAGGTAAACTCACGTGTGGATTCAGCGGTTTGCAAACCCTTTCTGTGCAGAATCCCAAAACCGGTATTTCCAGCCCAATGCCGGCATACGTACTAAACAGCAGGAAACTTCGTCTAAAACTCAGGAGAAACGTTTCCTTGAAACTGCTCTGCTGTGCGTTCGTTCACCTAAGAGAATTGAATCTATGTTGAGATTCAGCGAGTCAGAAACACGTTTCTTCTAGGAGCTGCGTTGGGATATTCCCGAGTGAATGGAACCATAGGCTGTACAGAGAAATATCTGCTCCTAAAACCAAAAGGGTGCTATCTAACTGAATGGTTGTCAATGTGTGCATTCAACTGACAGAGTGAAACTCACGTTTGGATTCAGCGATTTGCAAACCCTTTCTGTGCAGAATCCGAAAACCGGTATTTCCAGCCCAATGCCGGCATACGTACTAAACAGCAGGAAATTTCGTCTAAAACTCCTTAGAAACGTTTCCGTGAAACTGCTCTGCTGTACGTTCGTTCACCTAAGAGAGGTGAATGTATGTTGAGATTCAGCGAGTCAGAAACACGCTTCTTCTAGGAGCTGCGTTGGGACATTCCCGAGTGAATGGGACCATAGGCTGTATAGAGAAATATCTGCTCCAAAAACCAAAAGGGTGCTATCTAACTGAATGGTTGTCAATGTGTGCATTCAACTGACAGAGTTAAACTCACGTGTGGATTCAGCGGTTTGCAAACGCTTTCTGTGCAGAATCCCAAAACCGGTACTTCCAGCTCAATGCCGGCATCTGTACTAAACCGCAGGAAACTTCGTCTAAAACTCAGGAGAAACGTTTCCTTGAAACTGCTCTGCTGTGCGTTCGTTCACCTAAGAGAGTTGAATCTATGTTGAGATTCAGCGAGTCAGAAACACGTTTCTTCTAGGAGCTGCGTTGGGATATTCCCGAGTGAATGGTACCATATGCTGTACAGAGAAATATCTGCTTCTAAAACCAAAACGGAGCTATCTAACTGAATGGTTGTCAATGTGTGCATTCAACTGACAGAGTTAAACTCACGTGTGGATTCAGCGGTTTGCAAACCGTTTCTGTGCAGAATCCCAAAACCAGTATTTCCAGCCCAATGCCGGCATACGTACTAAACAGCAGGAAACTTCGTCTAAAACTCAGGAGAAAAGTTTCCTTGAAACTGCTCTGCTGTTGGTTCATTCACCTAAGAGAGTTGAATCTATGTTGAGATTCAGCGAGACAGAAACACGTTTCTTCTAGGAGCTGCGTTAGGATATTCCCAAGTGAATGGGACCATAGGCTGTACAGAGAAATATCTGCTTCTAAAACCAAAACGGAGCTATCAAACTGAATTTTTGTCAATGTGCGCATTCAACTGACAGAGGTAAACTCACGTGTGGATTCAGCGGTTTGCAAACCCTTTCTGTGCAGAATCCCAAAACCGGTATTTCCAGCCCAATGCCGGCATCCGTGCTAAACAGCAGGAAACTTCGTCTAAAACTCAGGAGAAACGTTTCCTTGAAACTGCTCTGCTGTGCGTTCGTTCACCTAAGAGAGTTGAATCTATGTTGAGATTCAGCGAGTCAGAAACACGTTTCTTCTAGGAGCTGCGTTGGGATATTCCCGAGTGAATGGGACCATAGGCTGTACAGAGAAATATCTGCTTCTAAAAGCAAAACGGAGCTGTCTAACTGGATGGTTGTCAATGTGTGCATTCAACTGACAGAGTTAAACTCACGTTTGGATTCAGCGGTTTGCAAACCCTTTCTGTGCAGAATCCCAAAACCGGTATTTCCAGCCCAATGCCGGCATCCGTACTAAACAGCAGGAAACTTCGTCTAAATCTCAATAGAAAAGTTTCCTTGAAACTGCTCTGCTGTGCATTCCTTCACCTAAGAGAGTTGAATCTATGTTGAGATTCAGCGAGTCAGAAACACGTTTCTTCTAGAAGCTACGTTGGGATATTCCCGAGTGAATGGGACCATAGGCTGTACCGAGAAATATCTGCTCCTAAAACCAAAAGGGTGCTATCTAACTGAATGGTTGTCAATGTGTGCATTCAACTGACAGAGTGAAACTCACGTTTGGATTCAGCGGTTTGCAAACCCTTTCTGTGCAGAATCCGAAAACCGGTATTTCCAGCCCAATGCCGGCATCCGTACTAAACAGCAGGAAATTTCGTCTAAAACTCAGGAGAAACGTTTCCTTGAAACTGCTCTGCTGTGCGTCCGTTCACCTAAGAGACTTGAATCTATGTTGAGATTCAGCGAGTCAGAAACACGTTTCTTCTAGGAGCTGCGTTGGGATATTCCCGAGTGAATGGGACCATAGGCTGTACAGAGAAATATCTGCTTCTAAAACCAAAACGGAGCTATCTAACTGGATGGATGTCAATGTGTGCATTCAACTGACAAAGTTAAACTCACGTGTGGATTCAGCGGTTTGCAAACCCTTTCTGTGCAGAATCCGAAAACCGGTATTTCCAGCCCAATGCCGGCATCCGTACTAAACAGCAGGAAACTTCGTCTAAAACTCAGGAGAAACGTTTCCTTGAAACTGCTCTGCTGTACGTTCGTTCACCTAAGAGAGGTGAATCTATGTTGAGATTCAGCGAGTCAGAAACACGTTTCTTCTAGGAACTGCGTTGGGATATTCCCGAGTGAATGGGACCATAGGCTGTACAGAGAAATATCTGCTCCTAAAACCAAAAGGGTGCTATCTAACTGCATGGTTGTCAATGTGTGCATTCAAGTGACAGAGTTAAACTCACGTGTGGATTCAGCGGTTTGCAAACCCTTTCTGTGCAGAATCCCAAAACCGGTAATTCCAGCTCAATGCCGGCATACGTACTAAACAACAGGAAACTTCGTCTAAAACTCAGGAGAAACGTTTCCTTGAAACTGCTCTGCTGTGCGTTCGTTCACCTAAGAGACTTGAATCTATGTTGAGATTCAGCGAGTCAGAAACACGTTTCTTCTAGGAGCTGCGTTGGGATATTCCCGAGTGAATGGGACCATAGGCTGTACAGAGAAATATCTGCTTCTAAAACCAAAACGGAGCTATCTAACTGGATGGATGTCAATGTGTGCATTCAACTGACAAAGTTAAACTCACGTGTGGATTCAGCGGTTTGCAAACCCTTTCTGTGCAGAATCCCAAAACCGGTATTTCCAGCCCAATGCCGGCATCCGTAGTAAACAGCAGGAAACTTCGTCTAAAACTCAGGAGAAACGTTTCCTTGAAACTGCTCTGCTCTGCGTTCGTTCACCTAAGAGAGTTGAATCTATGTTGAGATTCAGCGAGTCAGAAACACGTTTCTTCTAGGAGCTGCGTTGGGATATTCCCGAGTGAATGGGACCATAGGCTGTACAGAGAAATATCTGCTTCTAAAACCAAAACGGAGCTATCAAACTGAATTTTTGTCAATGTGCGCATTCAACTGACAGAGGTAAACTCACGTGTGGATTCAGCGGTTTGCAAACCGTTTCTGTGCAGAATCCCAAAACCGGTATTTCCAGCCCAATGCCGGCATACATACTAAACAGCAGGAAACTTCGTCTAAAACTCAGGAGAAAAGTTTCCTTGAAACTGCTCTGCTGTGCGTTCATTCACCTAAGAGAGTTGAATCTATGTTGAGATTCAACGAGACAGAAACACGTTTCTTCTAGGAGCTGCGTTGGGATATTCCCGCGTGAATGGGACCATAGGCTGTACAGAGAAATATCTGCTTCTAAAACCAAAACGGAGCTATCAAACTGAATTTTTGTCAATGTGCGCATTCAACTGACAGAGGTAAACTCACGTGTGGATTCAGCGGTTTGCAAACCCTTTCTGTGCAGAATCCCAAAACCGGTATTTCCAGCCCAATGCCGGCATACGTACTAAACAGCAGGAAACTTCGTCTAAAACTCAGGAGAAACGTTTCCTTGAAAGTGCTCGGCTGTGCGTTCATTCACCTAAGAGAGTTGAAACTATGTTGAGATTCAGCGAGACAGAAACACGTTTCTTCTAGGAGCTGCGTTGGGATATTCCCGAGTGAATGGGACCATAGGCTGTACAGAGAAATATCTGCTTCTAAAACCAAAACGGAGCTATCAAACTGAATTTTTGTCAATGTGCGCATTCAACTGACAGAGGTAAACTCACGTGTGGATTCAGCGGTTTGCAAACCCTTTCTGTGCAGAATCCCAAAACCGGTATTTCCAGCCCAATGCCGGCATACGTACTAAACAGCAGGAAACTTCGTCTAAAACTCAGGAGAAACGTTTCCTTGAAACTGCTCTGCTGTGCGTTCGTTCACCTAAGAGAGTTGAATCTATGTTGAGATTCAGCGAGTCAGAAACACGTTTCTTCTAGGAACTGCGTTGGGATATTCCCGAGTGAATGGAACCATAGGCTGTACAGAGAAATATCTGCTCCTAAAACCAAAAGGGTGCTATCTAACTGAATGGTTGTCAATGTGTGCATTCAACTGACAGAGTGAAACTCACGTTTGGATTCAGCGGTTTGCAAACCCTTTCTGTGCAGAATCCCAAAAACGGTATTTCCAGCCCAATGCCGGCACACGTACTGAACAGCAGGAAACTTCGTCTAAAACTCAGGAGAAACATTTCCTTGAAACTGCTCTGCTGTGCGTTCGTTCACCTAAGAGAGTTGAATCTATATTGAGATTCAGCGAGTCAGAAACACGTTTCTTCCAGGAGCTGCGTTGGGATATTCCCGAGTGAATGGGACCATAGGCTGTACAGAGAGATATCTGCTCCTAAAACCAAAAGGGTGCTATCTAACTGAATGGTTGTCAATGTGTGCATTCAACTGACAGAGTTAAACTCACGTGTGGATTCAGCGGTTTGCAAACCCTTTCTGTGCAGAATCCCAAAACCGGTAATTCCCCTCAATGCCGGCATCCGTACTAAACAGCAGGAAACTTCGTCTAAAACTCAGAAGAAACGTTTCCTTGAAACTGCTCTGCTGTGCGTTCGTTCACCTAGGAGAGTTGAATCTATGTTGAGATTCAGCGAGTCAGAAACACGTTTCTTCTAGGAGCTGCGTTGGGATATTCCCGAGTGAATGGGACCATAGGCTGTACAGAGAAATATTTGCTTCTAAAACCAAAACGGAGCTATCTAACTGAATGGTTGTCAATGTGTGCATTCAATGACAGAGTTGAACTCACGTGTGGATTCAGCGGTTTGCAAACCCTTTCTGTGCAGCATCCCAAAACCGGTATTTCCAGCCCAATGCCGGCATACGTACTAAACAGCAGGAAACTTCGTCTAAAACTCAGGAGAAACATTTCCTTGAATTTCCTCTGCTGTGCGGTCGTTCACCTAAGAGAGTTGAATCTATGTTGAGATTCAGCGAGTCAGAAACACGTTTCTTCTAGGAGCTGCGTTGGGACATTCCCGAGTGAATGGGACCATAGGCTGTACAGAGAAATATCTGCTCCTAAAACCAAAAGGGTGCTATCTAACTGAATGGTTGTCAATGTGTGCATTCAACTGACGGAGTTAAACTCACGTGTGGATTCAGCGGTTTGCAAACCCTTTCTGTGCAGAATCCCAAAACCGGTAATTCCAGCTCAATGCCGGCATACGTACTAAACAACAGGAAACTTCGTCTAAAACTCAGGAGAAACGTTTCCTTGAAACTGCTCTGCTGTGCGTTCGTTCACCTAAGGGAGTTGAATCTATGTTGAGATTCAGCGAGTCAGAAACACGTTTCTTCTAGGAGCTGCGTTGGGATATTCCCGAGTGAATGGGACCATAGGCTGTACAGAGAAATATTTGCTTCTAAATCCAAAACGGAGCTATCTAACTGGATGGATGTCAATGTGTGCATTCAACTGACAAAGATAAACTCACGTGTGGATTCAGCGGTTTGCAAACCCTTTCTGTGCAGAATCCCAAAACCGGTATTTCCAGCCCAATGCCGGCATCCGTGCTAAACAGCAGGAAACTTCGTCTAAAACTCAGGAGAAACGTTTCCTTGAAACTGCTCTGCTGTGCGTTCGTTCACCTAAGAGAGGTGAATCTATGTTGAGATTCAGCGAGTCAGAAACACGTTTCTTCTAGGAGCTGCGTTGGGATATTCCCGAGTGAATGGGACCATAGGCTGTACAGAGAAATATCTGCTCCTAAAACCAAAAGGGTGCTATCTAACTGAATGGTTGTCAATGTGTGCATTCAACTGACAGAGTTAAACTCACGTGTGTATTCAGCGGTTTGCAAACCCTTTCTGTGCAGAATCCCAAAACCGGTAATTCCAGCTCAATGCCGGCATACGTACTAAACAACAGGAAACTTCGTCTAAAACTCAGGAGAAACGTTTCCTTGAAACTGCTCTGCTGTGCGTTCGTTCACCTAAGAGACTTGAATCTATGTTGAGATTCAGCGAGTCAGAAACACGTTTCTTCTAGGAGCTGCGTTGGGATATTCCCGAGTGAATGGGACCATAGGCTGTACAGAGAAATATCTGCTTCTAAAACCAAAACGGAGCTATCTAACTGGATGGATGTCAATGTGTGCATTCAACTGACAAAGTTAAACTCACGTGTGGATTCAGCGGTTTGCAAACCCTTTCTGTGCAGAATCCGAAAACCGGTATTTCCAGCCCAATGCCGGCATCCGTACTAAACAGCAGGAAACTTCGTCTAAAACTCAGGAGAAACGTTTCCTTGAAACTGCTCTGCTGTACGTTCGTTCACCTAAGAGAGGTGAATCTATGTTGAGATTCAGCGAGTCAGAAACACGTTTCTTCTAGGAGCTGCGTTGGGATATTCCCGAGTGAATGGGACCATAGGCTGTACAGAGAAATATCTGCTCCTAAAACCAAAAGGGTGCTATCTAACTGAATGGTTGTCAATGTGTGCATTCAACTGACAGAGTTAAACTCACGTGTGGATTCAGCGGTTTGCAAACCCTTTCTGTGCAGAATCCCAAAACCGGTAATTCCAGCTCAATGCCGGCATACGTACTAAACAACAGGAAACTTCGTCTAAAACTCAGGAGAAACGTTTCCTTGAAACTGCTCTGCTGTGCGTTCGTTCACCTAAGAGACTTGAATCTATGTTGAGATTCAGCGAGTCAGAAACACGTTTCTTCTAGGAGCTGCGTTGGGATATTCCCGAGTGAATGGGACCATAGGCTGTACAGAGAAATATCTGCTTCTAAAACCAAAACGGAGCTATCTAACTGGATGGATGTCAATGTGTGCATTCAACTGACAAAGTTAAACTCACGTGTGGATTCAGCGGTTTGCAAACCCTTTCTGTGCAGAATCCCAAAACCGGTATTTCCAGCCCAATGCCGGCATCCGTAGTAAACAGCAGGAAACTTCGTCTAAAACTCAGGAGAAACGTTTCCTTGAAACTGCTCTGCTCTGCGTTCGTTCACCTAAGAGAGTTGAATCTATGTTGAGATTCAGCGAGTCAGAAACACGTTTCTTCTAGGAGCTGCGTTGGGATATTCCCGAGTGAATGGGACCATAGGCTGTACAGAGAAATATCTGCTTCTAAAACCAAAACGGAGCTATCAAACTGAATTTTTGTCAATGTGCGCATTCAACTGACAGAGGTAAACTCACGTGTGGATTCAGCGGTTTGCAAACCGTTTCTGTGCAGAATCCCAAAACCGGTATTTCCAGCCCAATGCCGGCATACATACTAAACAGCAGGAAACTTCGTCTAAAACTCAGGAGAAAAGTTTCCTTGAAACTGCTCTGCTGTGCGTTCATTCACCTAAGAGAGTTGAATCTATGTTGAGATTCAGCGAGACAGAAACACGTTTCTTCTAGGAGCTGCGTTGGGATATTCCCGAGTGAATGGGACCATAGGCTGTACGGAGAAATATCTGCTTCTAAAACCAAAACGGAGCTATCAAACTGAATTTTTGTCAATGTGCGCATTCAACTGACAGAGGTAAACTCACGTGTGGATTCAGCGGTTTGCAAACCCTTTCTGTGCAGAATCCCAAAACCGGTATTTCCAGCCCAATGCCGGCATACGTACTAAACAGCAGGAAACTTCGTCTAAAACTCAGGAGAAACGTTTCCTTGAAAGTGCTCTGCTGTGCGTTCATTCACCTAAGAGAGTTGAAACTATGTTGAGATTCAGCGAGACAGAAACACGTTTCTTCTAGGAGCTGCGTTGGGATATTCCCGAGTGAATGGGACCATAGGCTGTACAGAGAAATATCTGCTTCTAAAACCAAAACGGAGCTATCAAACTGAATTTTTGTCAATGTCCGCATTCAACTGACAGAGGTAAACTCACGTGTGGATTCAGCGGTTTGCAAACCCTTTCTGTGCAGAATCCGAAAACCGGTGTTTCCAGCCCAATGCCGGCATCAGTACTAAACAGCAGGAAATTTCGTCTAAAACTCATTAGAAACGTTTCCGTGAAACTGCTCTGCTGTACGTTCGTTCACCTAAGAGAGGTGAATGTATGTTGAGATTCAGCGAGTCAGAAACACGTTTCTTCTAGGAGCTGCGTTGGGACATTCCCGAGTGAATGGGACCATAGGCTGTACAGAGAAATATCTGCTCCTAAAACCAAAAGGGTGCTATCTCACTGAATGGTTGTCAATGTGTGCATTCAACTGACGGAGTTAAACTCACGTGTGGATTCAGCGGTTTGCAAACCCTTTCTGTGCAGAATCCCAAAACCGGTAATTCCAGCTCAATGCCGGCATACGTACTAAACAACAGGAAACTTCGTCTAAAACTCAGGAGAAACGTTTCCTTGAAACTGCTCTGCTGTGCGTTCGTTCACCTAAGGGAGTTGAATCTATGTTGAGATTCAGCGAGTCAGAAACACGTTTCTTCCAGGAGCTGCGTTGGGATATTCCCGAGTGAATGGGACCATAGGCTGTACAGAGAGATATCTGCTCCTAAAACCAAAAGGGTGCTATCTAACTGAATGGTTGTCAATGTGTGCATTCAACTGACAGAATTAAACTCACGTTTGGATTCAGCGGTTTACAAACCCTTTCTGTGCAGAATCCCAAAACCGGTATTTCCCCTCAATGCCGGCATCCATACTAAACAGCAGGAAACTTCGTCTAAAACTCAGAAGAAACGTTTCCTTGAAACTGCTCTGCTGTGCGTTCGTTCACCTAGGAGAGTTGAATCTATGTTGAGATTCAGCGAGTCAGAAACACGTTTCTTCTAGGAGCTGCGTTGGGATATTCCCGAGTGAATGGGACCATAGGCTGTACAGAGAAATATCTGCTTCTAAAAACAAAAGGGTGCTATCAAACTGAATGGTTGTCAATGTGTGCATCCAACTGACAGAGTTGAACTCACGTGTGGATTCAGCGGTTTGCAAACGCTTTCTGTGCAGAATCCGAAAACCGGTATTTCCAGCCCAATGCCGGCATCAGTACTAAACAGCAGGAAATTTCGTCTAAAACTCATTAGAAACGTTTCCGTGAAACTGCTCTGCTGTACGTTCGTTCACCTAAGAGAGGTGAATGTATGTTGAGATTCAGCGAGTCAGAAACACGTTTCTTCTAGGAGCTGCGTTGGGACATTCCCGAGTGAATGGGACCATAGGCTGTACAGAGAAATATCTGCTCCTAAAACCAAAAGGGTGCTATCTAACTGGATGGATGTCAATGTGTGCATTCAACTGACAAAGTTAAACTCACGTGTGGATTCAGCGGTTTGCAAACCCTTTCTGTGCAGAATCCCAAAACCGGTATTTCCAGCCCAATGCCGGCATCCGTGCTAAACAGCAGGAAACTTCGTCTAAAACTCAGGAGAAACGTTTCCTTGAAACTGCTCTGCTGTGCGTTCGTTCACCTAAGAGAGTTTAATCTATGTTGAGATTCAGCGAGTCAGAAACACGTTTCTTCCAGGAGCTGCGTTGGGATATTCCCGAGTGAATGGGACCATAGGCTGTACAGAGAAATATCTGCTTCTAAAAGCAAAACGGAGCTATCTAACTGGATGGTTGTCAATGTGTGCATTCAACTGACAGAGTTAAACTCACGTGTGGATTCAGCGGTTTGCAAACACTTTCTGTGCAGAATCCCAAAACCGGTTTTTTCCAGCCCAATGCCGGCATCCGTACTAAACAGCAGGAAACTTCGTCTAAATCTCAATAGAAAAGTTTCCTTGAAACTGCTCTGCTGTGCATACGTTCACCTAAGAGAGTTGAATCTATGTTGAGATTCAGCGAGTCAGAAACACGTTTCTTCTAGAAGCTGCGTTGGGATATTCCCGAGGGAATGGGACCATAGGCTGTACCGAGAAATATCTGCTCCTAAAACCAAAAGGGTGCTATCTAACTGAATGGTTGTCAATGTGTGCATTCAACTGACAGTGTGAAACTCACGTTTGGATTCAGCGGTTTGCAAACCCTTTCTGTGCAGAATCCGAAAACCGGTATTTCCAGCCCAATGCCGGCATCCGTACTAAACAGCAGGAAATTTCGTCTAAAACTCAGGAGAAACGTTTCCTTGAAACTGCTCTGCTGTACGTTCGTTCACCTAAGAGAGGTGAATCTTTGCTGAGATTCAGCGAGTCAGAAACACGTTTCTTCTAGGAGCTGCGTTGGGATATTCCCGAGTGAATGGGACCATAGGCTGTACAGAGAAATATCTGCTCCTAAAACCAAAAGGGTGCTATCTAACTGAATGGTTGTCAATGTGTGCATTCAACTGACAGAGTTAAACTCACGTGTGGATTCAGCGGTTTGCAAACCCTTTCTGTGCAGAATCCCAAAACCGGTAATTCCAGCTCAATGCCGGCATACGTACTAAAAAACAGGAAACTTCGTCTAAAACTCAGGAGAAACGTTTCCTTGAAACTGCTCGGCTGTGCGTTCGTTCACCTAAGAGAGTTGAATCTATGTTGAGATTCAGCGAGTCAGAAACACGTTTCTTCTAGGAGCTGCGTTGGTATATTCCCGAGTGAATGGGACCATAGGCTGTACAGAGAAATATCTGCTCCTAAAACCAAAAGGGTGCTATCTAACTGAATGGTTGTCAATGTGTGCATTCAACTGACAGAGTGAAACTCACGTTTGGATTCAGCGGTTTGCAAACCCTTTCTGTGCAGAATCCCAAAAACGGTATTTCCAGCCCAATGCCGGCACACGTACTGAACAGCAGGAAACTTCGTCTAAAACTCAGGAGAAACATTTCCTTGAAACTGCTCTGCTGTGCGTTCGTTCACCTAAGAGAGTTGAATCTATATTGAGATTCAGCGAGTCAGAAACACGTTTCTTCCAGGAGCTGCGTTGGGATATTCCCGAGTGAATGGGACCATAGGCTGTACAGAGAGATATCTGCTCCTAAAACCAAAAGGGTGCTATCTAACTGAATGGTTGTCAATGTGTGCATTCAACTGACAGAGTTAAACTCACGTGTGGATTCAGCGGTTTGCAAACCCTTTCTGTGCAGAATCCCAAAACCGGTAATTCCCCTCAATGCCGGCATCCGTACTAAACAGCAGGAAACTTCGTCTAAAACTCAGAAGAAACGTTTCCTTGAAACTGCTCTGCTGTGCGTTCGTTCACCTAGGAGAGTTGAATCTATGTTGAGATTCAGCGAGTCAGAAACACGTTTCTTCTAGGAGCTGCGTTGGGATATTCCCGAGTGAATGGGACCATAGGCTGTACAGAGAAATATTTGCTTCTAAAACCAAAACGGAGCTATCTAACTGAATGGTTGTCAATGTGTGCATTCAATGACAGAGTTGAACTCACGTGTGGATTCAGCGGTTTGCAAACCCTTTCTGTGCAGCATCCCAAAACCGGTATTTCCAGCCCAATGCCGGCATACGTACTAAACAGCAGGAAACTTCGTCTAAAACTCAGGAGAAACATTTCCTTGAATTTCCTCTGCTGTGCGGTCGTTCACCTAAGAGAGTTGAATCTATGTTGAGATTCAGCGAGTCAGAAACACGTTTCTTCTAGGAGCTGCGTTGGCACATTCCCGAGTGAATGGGACCATAGGCTGTACAGAGAAATATCTGCTCCTAAAACCAAAAGGGTGCTATCTAACTGAATGGTTGTCAATGTGTGCATTCAACTGACGGAGTTAAACTCACGTGTGGATTCAGCGGTTTGCAAACCCTTTCTGTGCAGAATCCCAAAACCGGTAATTCCAGCTCAATGCCGGCATACGTACTAAACAACAGGAAACTTCGTCTAAAACTCAGGAGAAACGTTTCCTTGAAACTGCTCTGCTGTGCGTTCGTTCACCTAAGGGAGTTGAATCTATGTTGAGATTCAGCGAGTCAGAAACACGTTTCTTCTAGGAGCTGCGTTGGGATATTCCCGAGTGAATGGGACCATAGGCTGTACAGAGAAATATTTGCTTCTAAATCCAAAACGGAGCTATCTAACTGGATGGATGTCAATGTGTGCATTCAACTGACAAAGATAAACTCACGTGTGGATTCAGCGGTTTGCAAACCCTTTCTGTGCAGAATCCCAAAACCGGTATTTCCAGCCCAATGCCGGCATCCGTGCTAAACAGCAGGAAACTTCGTCTAAAACTCAGGAGAAACGTTTCCTTGAAACTGCTCTGCTGTGCGTTCGTTCACCTAAGAGAGGTGAATCTATGTTGAGATTCAGCGAGTCAGAAACACGTTTCTTCTAGGAGCTGCGTTGGGATATTCCCGAGTGAATGGGACCATAGGCTGTACAGAGAAATATCTGCTCCTAAAACCAAAAGGGTGCTATCTAACTGAATGGTTGTCAATGTGTGCATTCAACTGACAGAGTTAAACTCACGTGTGTATTCAGCGGTTTGCAAACCCTTTCTGTGCAGAATCCCAAAACCGGTAATTCCAGCTCAATGCCGGCATACGTACTAAACAACAGGAAACTTCGTCTAAAACTCAGGAGAAACGTTTCCTTGAAACTGCTCTGCTGTGCGTTCGTTCACCTAAGAGACTTGAATCTATGTTGAGATTCAGCGAGTCAGAAACACGTTTCTTCTAGGAGCTGCGTTGGGATATTCCCGAGTGAATGGGACCATAGGCTGTACAGAGAAATATCTGCTTCTAAAACCAAAACGGAGCTATCTAACTGGATGGATGTCAATGTGTGCATTCAACTGACAAAGTTAAACTCACGTGTGGATTCAGCGGTTTGCAAACCCTTTCTGTGCAGAATCCGAAAACCGGTATTTCCAGCCCAATGCCGGCATCCGTACTAAACAGCAGGAAACTTCGTCTAAAACTCAGGAGAAACATTTCCTTGAAACTGCTCTGCTGTGCGTTCGTTCACCTAAGAGAGTTGAATCTATATTGAGATTCAGCGAGTCAGAAACACGTTTCTTCCAGGAGCTGCGTTGGGATATTCCCGAGTGAATGGGACCATAGGCTGTACAGAGAGATATCTGCTCCTAAAACCAAAAGGGTGCTATCTAACTGAATGGTTGTCAATGTGTGCATTCAACTGACAGAGTTAAACTCACGTGTGGATTCAGCGGTTTGCAAACCCTTTCTGTGCAGAATCCCAAAACCGGTAATTCCCCTCAATGCCGGCATCCGTACTAAACAGCAGGAAACTTCGTCTAAAACTCAGAAGAAACGTTTCCTTGAAACTGCTCTGCTGTGCGTTCGTTCACCTAGGAGAGTTGAATCTATGTTGAGATTCAGCGAGTCAGAAACACGTTTCTTCTAGGAGCTGCGTTGGGATATTCCCGAGTGAATGGGACCATAGGCTGTACAGAGAAATATTTGCTTCTAAAACCAAAACGGAGCTATCTAACTGAATGGTTGTCAATGTGTGCATTCAATGACAGAGTTGAACTCACGTGTGGATTCAGCGGTTTGCAAACCCTTTCTGTGCAGCATCCCAAAACCGGTATTTCCAGCCCAATGCCGGCATACGTACTAAACAGCAGGAAACTTCGTCTAAAACTCAGGAGAAACATTTCCTTGAATTTCCTCTGCTGTGCGGTCGTTCACCTAAGAGAGTTGAATCTATGTTGAGATTCAGCGAGTCAGAAACACGTTTCTTCTAGGAGCTGCGTTGGGACATTCCCGAGTGAATGGGACCATAGGCTGTACAGAGAAATATCTGCTCCTAAAACCAAAAGGGTGCTATCTAACTGAATGGTTGTCAATGTGTGCATTCAACTGACGGAGTTAAACTCACGTGTGGATTCAGCGGTTTGCAAACCCTTTCTGTGCAGAATCCCAAAACCGGTAATTCCAGCTCAATGCCGGCATACGTACTAAACAACAGGAAACTTCGTCTAAAACTCAGGAGAAACGTTTCCTTGAAACTGCTCTGCTGTGCGTTCGTTCACCTAAGGGAGTTGAATCTATGTTGAGATTCAGCGAGTCAGAAACACGTTTCTTCTAGGAGCTGCGTTGGGATATTCCCGAGTGAATGGGACCATAGGCTGTACAGAGAAATATTTGCTTCTAAATCCAAAACGGAGCTATCTAACTGGATGGATGTCAATGTGTGCATTCAACTGACAAAGATAAACTCACGTGTGGATTCAGCGGTTTGCAAACCCTTTCTGTGCAGAATCCCAAAACCGGTATTTCCAGCCCAATGCCGGCATCCGTGCTAAACAGCAGGAAACTTCGTCTAAAACTCAGGAGAAACGTTTCCTTGAAACTGCTCTGCTGTGCGTTCGTTCACCTAAGAGAGGTGAATCTATGTTGAGATTCAGCGAGTCAGAAACACGTTTCTTCTAGGAGCTGCGTTGGGATATTCCCGAGTGAATGGGACCATAGGCTGTACAGAGAAATATCTGCTCCTAAAACCAAAAGGGTGCTATCTAACTGAATGGTTGTCAATGTGTGCATTCAACTGACAGAGTTAAACTCACGTGTGTATTCAGCGGTTTGCAAACCCTTTCTGTGCAGAATCCCAAAACCGGTAATTCCAGCTCAATGCCGGCATACGTACTAAACAACAGGAAACTTCGTCTAAAACTCAGGAGAAACGTTTCCTTGAAACTGCTCTGCTGTGCGTTCGTTCACCTAAGAGACTTGAATCTATGTTGAGATTCAGCGAGTCAGAAACACGTTTCTTCTAGGAGCTGCGTTGGGATATTCCCGAGTGAATGGGACCATAGGCTGTACAGAGAAATATCTGCTTCTAAAACCAAAACGGAGCTATCTAACTGGATGGATGTCAATGTGTGCATTCAACTGACAAAGTTAAACTCACGTGTGGATTCAGCGGTTTGCAAACCCTTTCTGTGCAGAATCCGAAAACCGGTATTTCCAGCCCAATGCCGGCATCCGTACTAAACAGCAGGAAACTTCGTCTAAAACTCAGGAGAAACGTTTCCTTGAAACTGCTCTGCTGTACGTTCGTTCACCTAAGAGAGGTGAATCTATGTTGAGATTCAGCGAGTCAGAAACACGTTTCTTCTAGGAGCTGCGTTGGGATATTCCCGAGTGAATGGGACCATAGGCTGTACAGAGAAATATCTGCTCCTAAAACCAAAAGGGTGCTATCTAACTGAATGGTTGTCAATGTGTGCATTCAACTGACAGAGTTAAACTCACGTGTGGATTCAGCGGTTTGCAAACCCTTTCTGTGCAGAATCCCAAAACCGGTAATTCCAGCTCAATGCCGGCCTACGTACTAAACAACAGGAAACTTCGTCTAAAACTCAGGAGAAACGTTTCCTTGAAACTGCTCTGCTGTGCGTTCGTTCACCTAAGAGACTTGAATCTATGTTGAGATTCAGCGAGTCAGAAACACGTTTCTTCTAGGAGCTGCGTTGGGATATTCCCGAGTGAATGGGACCATAGGCTGTACAGAGAAATATCTGCTTCTAAAACCAAAACGGAGCTATCTAACTGGATGGATGTCAATGTGTGCATTCAACTGACAAAGTTAAACTCACGTGTGGATTCAGCGGTTTGCAAACCCTTTCTGTGCAGAATCCCAAAACCGGTATTTCCAGCCCAATGCCGGCATCCGTAGTAAACAGCAGGAAACTTCGTCTAAAACTCAGGAGAAACGTTTCCTTGAAACTGCTCTGCTCTGCGTTCGTTCACCTAAGAGAGTTGAATCTATGTTGAGATTCAGCGAGTCAGAAACACGTTTCTTCTAGGAGCTGCGTTGGGATATTCCCGAGTGAATGGGACCATAGGCTGTACAGAGAAATATCTGCTTCTAAAACCAAAACGGAGCTATCAAACTGAATTTTTGTCAATGTGCGCATTCAACTGACAGAGGTAAACTCACGTGTGGATTCAGCGGTTTGCAAACCGTTTCTGTGCAGAATCCCAAAACCGGTATTTCCAGCCCAATGCCGGCATACATACTAAACAGCAGGAAACTTCGTCTAAAACTCAGGAGAAAAGTTTCCTTGAAACTGCTCTGCTGTGCGTTCATTCACCTAAGAGAGTTGAATCTATGTTGAGATTCAGCGAGACAGAAACACGTTTCTTCTAGGAGCTGCGTTGGGATATTCCCGAGTGAATGGGACCATAGGCTGTACGGAGAAATATCTGCTTCTAAAACCAAAACGGAGCTATCAAACTGAATTTTTGTCAATGTGCGCATTCAACTGACAGAGGTAAACTCACGTGTGGATTCAGCGGTTTGCAAACCCTTTCTGTGCAGAATCCCAAAACCGGTATTTCCAGCCCAATGCCGGCATACGTACTAAACAGCAGGAAACTTCGTCTAAAACTCAGGAGAAACGTTTCCTTGAAAGTGCTCTGCTGTGCGTTCATTCACCTAAGAGAGTTGAAACTATGTTGAGATTCAGCGAGACAGAAACACGTTTCTTCTAGGAGCTGCGTTGGGATATTCCCGAGTGAATGGGACCATAGGCTGTACAGAGAAATATCTGCTTCTAAAACCAAAACGGAGCTATCAAACTGAATTTTTGTCAATGTCCGCATTCAACTGACAGAGGTAAACTCACGTGTGGATTCAGCGGTTTGCAAACCCTTTCTGTGCAGAATCCGAAAACCGGTGTTTCCAGCCCAATGCCGGCATCAGTACTAAACAGCAGGAAATTTCGTCTAAAACTCATTAGAAACGTTTCCGTGAAACTGCTCTGCTGTACGTTCGTTCACCTAAGAGAGGTGAATGTATGTTGAGATTCAGCGAGTCAGAAACACGTTTCTTCTAGGAGCTGCGTTGGGACATTCCCGAGTGAATGGGACCATAGGCTGTACAGAGAAATATCTGCTCCTAAAACCAAAAGGGTGCTATCTCACTGAATGGTTGTCAATGTGTGCATTCAACTGACGGAGTTAAACTCACGTGTGGATTCAGCGGTTTGCAAACCCTTTCTGTGCAGAATCCCAAAACCGGTAATTCCAGCTCAATGCCGGCATACGTACTAAACAACAGGAAACTTCGTCTAAAACTCAGGAGAAACGTTTCCTTGAAACTGCTCTGCTGTGCGTTCGTTCACCTAAGGGAGTTGAATCTATGTTGAGATTCAGCGAGTCAGAAACACGTTTCTTCCAGGAGCTGCGTTGGGATATTCCCGAGTGAATGGGACCATAGGCTGTACAGAGAGATATCTGCTCCTAAAACCAAAAGGGTGCTATCTAACTGAATGGTTGTCAATGTGTGCATTCAACTGACAGAATTAAACTCACGTTTGGATTCAGCGGTTTACAAACCCTTTCTGTGCAGAATCCCAAAACCGGTATTTCCCCTCAATGCCGGCATCCATACTAAACAGCAGGAAACTTCGTCTAAAACTCAGAAGAAACGTTTCCTTGAAACTGCTCTGCTGTGCGTTCGTTCACCTAGGAGAGTTGAATCTATGTTGAGATTCAGCGAGTCAGAAACACGTTTCTTCTAGGAGCTGCGTTGGGATATTCCCGAGTGAATGGGACCATAGGCTGTACAGAGAAATATCTGCTTCTAAAAACAAAAGGGTGCTATCAAACTGAATGGTTGTCAATGTGTGCATCCAACTGACAGAGTTGAACTCACGTGTGGATTCAGCGGTTTGCAAACGCTTTCTGTGCAGAATCCGAAAACCGGTATTTCCAGCCCAATGCCGGCATCAGTACTAAACAGCAGGAAATTTCGTCTAAAACTCATTAGAAACGTTTCCGTGAAACTGCTCTGCTGTACGTTCGTTCACCTAAGAGAGGTGAATGTATGTTGAGATTCAGCGAGTCAGAAACACGTTTCTTCTAGGAGCTGCGTTGGGACATTCCCGAGTGAATGGGACCATAGGCTGTACAGAGAAATATCTGCTCCTAAAACCAAAAGGGTGCTATCTAACTGGATGGATGTCAATGTGTGCATTCAACTGACAAAGTTAAACTCACGTGTGGATTCAGCGGTTTGCAAACCCTTTCTGTGCAGAATCCCAAAACCGGTATTTCCAGCCCAATGCCGGCATCCGTGCTAAACAGCAGGAAACTTCGTCTAAAACTCAGGAGAAACGTTTCCTTGAAACTGCTCTGCTGTGCGTTCGTTCACCTAAGAGAGTTTAATCTATGTTGAGATTCAGCGAGTCAGAAACACGTTTCTTCCAGGAGCTGCGTTGGGATATTCCCGAGTGAATGGGACCATAGGCTGTACAGAGAAATATCTGCTTCTAAAAGCAAAACGGAGCTATCTAACTGGATGGTTGTCAATGTGTGCATTCAACTGACAGAGTTAAACTCACGTGTGGATTCAGCGGTTTGCAAACCCTTTCTGTGCAGAATCCCAAAACCGGTTTTTTCCAGCCCAATGCCGGCATCCGTACTAAACAGCAGGAAACTTCGTCTAAATCTCAATAGAAAAGTTTCCTTGAAACTGCTCTGCTGTGCATACGTTCACCTAAGAGAGTTGAATCTATGTTGAGATTCAGCGAGTCAGAAACACGTTTCTTCTAGAAGCTGCGTTGGGATATTCCCGAGGGAATGGGACCATAGGCTGTACCGAGAAATATCTGCTCCTAAAACCAAAAGGGTGCTATCTAACTGAATGGTTGTCAATGTGTGCATTCAACTGACAGTGTGAAACTCACGTTTGGATTCAGCGGTTTGCAAACCCTTTCTGTGCAGAATCCGAAAACCGGTATTTCCAGCCCAATGCCGGCATCCGTACTAAACAGCAGGAAATTTCGTCTAAAACTCAGGAGAAACGTTTCCTTGAAACTGCTCTGCTGTACGTTCGTTCACCTAAGAGAGGTGAATCTTTGCTGAGATTCAGCGAGTCAGAAACACGTTTCTTCTAGGAGCTGCGTTGGGATATTCCCGAGTGAATGGGACCATAGGCTGTACAGAGAAATATCTGCTCCTAAAACCAAAAGGGTGCTATCTAACTGAATGGTTGTCAATGTGTGCATTCAACTGACAGAGTTAAACTCACGTGTGGATTCAGCGGTTTGCAAACCCTTTCTGTGCAGAATCCCAAAACCGGTAATTCCAGCTCAATGCCGGCATACGTACTAAAAAACAGGAAACTTCGTCTAAAACTCAGGAGAAACGTTTCCTTGAAACTGCTCGGCTGTGCGTTCGTTCACCTAAGAGAGTTGAATCTATGTTGAGATTCAGCGAGTCAGAAACACGTTTCTTCTAGGAGCTGCGTTGGTATATTCCCGAGTGAATGGGACCATAGGCTGTACAGAGAAATATCTGCTCCTAAAACCAAAAGGGTGCTATCTAACTGAATGGTTGTCAATGTGTGCATTCAACTGACAGAGTGAAACTCACGTTTGGATTCAGCGGTTTGCAAACCCTTTCTGTGCAGAATCCCAAAAACGGTATTTCCAGCCCAATGCCGGCACACGTACTGAACAGCAGGAAACTTCGTCTAAAACTCAGGAGAAACATTTCCTTGAAACTGCTCTGCTGTGCGTTCGTTCACCTAAGAGAGTTGAATCTATATTGAGATTCAGCGAGTCAGAAACACGTTTCTTCCAGGAGCTGCGTTGGGATATTCCCGAGTGAATGGGACCATAGGCTGTACAGAGAGATATCTGCTCCTAAAACCAAAAGGGTGCTATCTAACTGAATGGTTGTCAATGTGTGCATTCAACTGACAGAGTTAAACTCACGTGTGGATTCAGCGGTTTGCAAACCCTTTCTGTGCAGAATCCCAAAACCGGTAATTCCCCTCAATGCCGGCATCCGTACTAAACAGCAGGAAACTTCGTCTAAAACTCAGAAGAAACGTTTCCTTGAAACTGCTCTGCTGTGCGTTCGTTCACCTAGGAGAGTTGAATCTATGTTGAGATTCAGCGAGTCAGAAACACGTTTCTTCTAGGAGCTGCGTTGGGATATTCCCGAGTGAATGGGACCATAGGCTGTACAGAGAAATATTTGCTTCTAAAACCAAAACGGAGCTATCTAACTGAATGGTTGTCAATGTGTGCATTCAATGACAGAGTTGAACTCACGTGTGGATTCAGCGGTTTGCAAACCCTTTCTGTGCAGCATCCCAAAACCGGTATTTCCAGCCCAATGCCGGCATACGTACTAAACAGCAGGAAACTTCGTCTAAAACTCAGGAGAAACATTTCCTTGAATTTCCTCTGCTGTGCGGTCGTTCACCTAAGAGAGTTGAATCTATGTTGAGATTCAGCGAGTCAGAAACACGTTTCTTCTAGGAGCTGCGTTGGGACATTCCCGAGTGAATGGGACCATAGGCTGTACAGAGAAATATCTGCTCCTAAAACCAAAAGGGTGCTATCTAACTGAATGGTTGTCAATGTGTGCATTCAACTGACGGAGTTAAACTCACGTGTGGATTCAGCGGTTTGCAAACCCTTTCTGTGCAGAATCCCAAAACCGGTAATTCCAGCTCAATGCCGGCATACGTACTAAACAACAGGAAACTTCGTCTAAAACTCAGGAGAAACGTTTCCTTGAAACTGCTCTGCTGTGCGTTCGTTCACCTAAGGGAGTTGAATCTATGTTGAGATTCAGCGAGTCAGAAACACGTTTCTTCTAGGAGCTGCGTTGGGATATTCCCGAGTGAATGGGACCATAGGCTGTACAGAGAAATATTTGCTTCTAAATCCAAAACGGAGCTATCTAACTGGATGGATGTCAATGTGTGCATTCAACTGACAAAGATAAACTCACGTGTGGATTCAGCGGTTTGCAAACCCTTTCTGTGCAGAATCCCAAAACCGGTATTTCCAGCCCAATGCCGGCATCCGTGCTAAACAGCAGGAAACTTCGTCTAAAACTCAGGAGAAACGTTTCCTTGAAACTGCTCTGCTGTGCGTTCGTTCACCTAAGAGAGGTGAATCTATGTTGAGATTCAGCGAGTCAGAAACACGTTTCTTCTAGGAGCTGCGTTGGGATATTCCCGAGTGAATGGGACCATAGGCTGTACAGAGAAATATCTGCTCCTAAAACCAAAAGGGTGCTATCTAACTGAATGGTTGTCAATGTGTGCATTCAACTGACAGAGTTAAACTCACGTGTGTATTCAGCGGTTTGCAAACCCTTTCTGTGCAGAATCCCAAAACCGGTAATTCCAGCTCAATGCCGGCATACGTACTAAACAACAGGAAACTTCGTCTAAAACTCAGGAGAAACGTTTCCTTGAAACTGCTCTGCTGTGCGTTCGTTCACCTAAGAGACTTGAATCTATGTTGAGATTCAGCGAGTCAGAAACACGTTTCTTCTAGGAGCTGCGTTGGGATATTCCCGAGTGAATGGGACCATAGGCTGTACAGAGAAATATCTGCTTCTAAAACCAAAACGGAGCTATCTAACTGGATGGATGTCAATGTGTGCATTCAACTGACAAAGTTAAACTCACGTGTGGATTCAGCGGTTTGCAAACCCTTTCTGTGCAGAATCCGAAAACCGGTATTTCCAGCCCAATGCCGGCATCCGTACTAAACAGCAGGAAACTTCGTCTAAAACTCAGGAGAAACGTTTCCTTGAAACTGCTCTGCTGTACGTTCGTTCACCTAAGAGAGGTGAATCTATGTTGAGATTCAGCGAGTCAGAAACACGTTTCTTCTAGGAGCTGCGTTGGGATATTCCCGAGTGAATGGGACCATAGGCTGTACAGAGAAATATCTGCTCCTAAAACCAAAAGGGTGCTATCTAACTGAATGGTTGTCAATGTGTGCATTCAACTGACAGAGTTAAACTCACGTGTGGATTCAGCGGTTTGCAAACCCTTTCTGTGCAGAATCCCAAAACCGGTAATTCCAGCTCAATGCCGGCATACGTACTAAACAACAGGAAACTTCGTCTAAAACTCAGGAGAAACGTTTCCTTGAAACTGCTCTGCTGTGCGTTCGTTCACCTAAGAGACTTGAATCTATGTTGAGATTCAGCGAGTCAGAAACACGTTTCTTCTAGGAGCTGCGTTGGGATATTCCCGAGTGAATGGGACCATAGGCTGTACAGAGAAATATCTGCTTCTAAAACCAAAACGGAGCTATCTAACTGGATGGATGTCAATGTGTGCATTCAACTGACAAAGTTAAACTCACGTGTGGATTCAGCGGTTTGCAAACCCTTTCTGTGCAGAATCCCAAAACCGGTATTTCCAGCCCAATGCCGGCATCCGTAGTAAACAGCAGGAAACTTCGTCTAAAACTCAGGAGAAACGTTTCCTTGAAACTGCTCTGCTCTGCGTTCGTTCACCTAAGAGAGTTGAATCTATGTTGAGATTCAGCGAGTCAGAAACACGTTTCTTCTAGGAGCTGCGTTGGGATATTCCCGAGTGAATGGGACCATAGGCTGTACAGAGAAATATCTGCTTCTAAAACCAAAACGGAGCTATCAAACTGAATTTTTGTCAATGTGCGCATTCAACTGACAGAGGTAAACTCACGTGTGGATTCAGCGGTTTGCAAACCGTTTCTGTGCAGAATCCCAAAACCGGTATTTCCAGCCCAATGCCGGCATACATACTAAACAGCAGGAAACTTCGTCTAAAACTCAGGAGAAAAGTTTCCTTGAAACTGCTCTGCTGTGCGTTCATTCACCTAAGAGAGTTGAATCTATGTTGAGATTCAGCGAGACAGAAACACGTTTCTTCTAGGAGCTGCGTTGGGATATTCCCGAGTGAATGGGACCATAGGCTGTACGGAGAAATATCTGCTTCTAAAACCAAAACGGAGCTATCAAACTGAATTTTTGTCAATGTGCGCATTCAACTGACAGAGGTAAACTCACGTGTGGATTCAGCGGTTTGCAAACCCTTTCTGTGCAGAATCCCAAAACCGGTATTTCCAGCCCAATGCCGGCATACGTACTAAACAGCAGGAAACTTCGTCTAAAACTCAGGAGAAACGTTTCCTTGAAAGTGCTCTGCTGTGCGTTCATTCACCTAAGAGAGTTGAAACTATGTTGAGATTCAGCGAGACAGAAACACGTTTCTTCTAGGAGCTGCGTTGGGATATTCCCGAGTGAATGGGACCATAGGCTGTACAGAGAAATATCTGCTTCTAAAACCAAAACGGAGCTATCAAACTGAATTTTTGTCAATGTCCGCATTCAACTGACAGAGGTAAACTCACGTGTGGATTCAGCGGTTTGCAAACCCTTTCTGTGCAGAATCCGAAAACCGGTGTTTCCAGCCCAATGCCGGCATCAGTACTAAACAGCAGGAAATTTCGTCTAAAACTCATTAGAAACGTTTCCGTGAAACTGCTCTGCTGTACGTTCGTTCACCTAAGAGAGGTGAATGTATGTTGAGATTCAGCGAGTCAGAAACACGTTTCTTCTAGGAGCTGCGTTGGGACATTCCCGAGTGAATGGGACCATAGGCTGTACAGAGAAATATCTGCTCCTAAAACCAAAAGGGTGCTATCTCACTGAATGGTTGTCAATGTGTGCATTCAACTGACGGAGTTAAACTCACGTGTGGATTCAGCGGTTTGCAAACCCTTTCTGTGCAGAATCCCAAAACCGGTAATTCCAGCTCAATGCCGGCATACGTACTAAACAACAGGAAACTTCGTCTAAAACTCAGGAGAAACGTTTCCTTGAAACTGCTCTGCTGTGCGTTCGTTCACCTAAGGGAGTTGAATCTATGTTGAGATTCAGCGAGTCAGAAACACGTTTCTTCCAGGAGCTGCGTTGGGATATTCCCGAGTGAATGGGACCATAGGCTGTACAGAGAGATATCTGCTCCTAAAACCAAAAGGGTGCTATCTAACTGAATGGTTGTCAATGTGTGCATTCAACTGACAGAATTAAACTCACGTTTGGATTCAGCGGTTTACAAACCCTTTCTGTGCAGAATCCCAAAACCGGTATTTCCCCTCAATGCCGGCATCCATACTAAACAGCAGGAAACTTCGTCTAAAACTCAGAAGAAACGTTTCCTTGAAACTGCTCTGCTGTGCGTTCGTTCACCTAGGAGAGTTGAATCTATGTTGAGATTCAGCGAGTCAGAAACACGTTTCTTCTAGGAGCTGCGTTGGGATATTCCCGAGTGAATGGGACCATAGGCTGTACAGAGAAATATCTGCTTCTAAAAACAAAAGGGTGCTATCAAACTGAATGGTTGTCAATGTGTGCATCCAACTGACAGAGTTGAACTCACGTGTGGATTCAGCGGTTTGCAAACGCTTTCTGTGCAGAATCCGAAAACCGGTATTTCCAGCCCAATGCCGGCATCAGTACTAAACAGCAGGAAATTTCGTCTAAAACTCATTAGAAACGTTTCCGTGAAACTGCTCTGCTGTACGTTCGTTCACCTAAGAGAGGTGAATGTATGTTGAGATTCAGCGAGTCAGAAACACGTTTCTTCTAGGAGCTGCGTTGGGACATTCCCGAGTGAATGGGACCATAGGCTGTACAGAGAAATATCTGCTCCTAAAACCAAAAGGGTGCTATCTAACTGGATGGATGTCAATGTGTGCATTCAACTGACAAATTTAAACTCACGTGTGGATTCAGCGGTTTGCAAACCCTTTCTGTGCAGAATCCCAAAACCGGTATTTCCAGCCCAATGCCGGCATCCGTGCTAAACAGCAGGAAACTTCGTCTAAAACTCAGGAGAAACGTTTCCTTGAAACTGCTCTGCTGTGCGTTCGTTCACCTAAGAGAGTTTAATCTATGTTGAGATTCAGCGAGTCAGAAACACGTTTCTTCCAGGAGCTGCGTTGGGATATTCCCGAGTGAATGGGACCATAGGCTGTACAGAGAAATATCTGCTTCTAAAAGCAAAACGGAGCTATCTAACTGGATGGTTGTCAATGTGTGCATTCAACTGACAGAGTTAAACTCACGTGTGGATTCAGCGGTTTGCAAACCCTTTCTGTGCAGAATCCCAAAACCGGTTTTTTCCAGCCCAATGCCGGCATCCGTACTAAACAGCAGGAAACTTCGTCTAAATCTCAATAGAAAAGTTTCCTTGAAACTGCTCTGCTGTGCATACGTTCACCTAAGAGAGTTGAATCTATGTTGAGATTCAGCGAGTCAGAAACACGTTTCTTCTAGAAGCTGCGTTGGGATATTCCCGAGGGAATGGGACCATAGGCTGTACCGAGAAATATCTGCTCCTAAAACCAAAAGGGTGCTATCTAACTGAATGGTTGTCAATGTGTGCATTCAACTGACAGTGTGAAACTCACGTTTGGATTCAGCGGTTTGCAAACCCTTTCTGTGCAGAATCCGAAAACCGGTATTTCCAGCCCAATGCCGGCATCCGTACTAAACAGCAGGAAATTTCGTCTAAAACTCAGGAGAAACGTTTCCTTGAAACTGCTCTGCTGTACGTTCGTTCACCTAAGAGAGGTGAATCTTTGCTGAGATTCAGCGAGTCAGAAACACGTTTCTTCTAGGAGCTGCGTTGGGATATTCCCGAGTGAATGGGACCATAGGCTGTACAGAGAAATATCTGCTCCTAAAACCAAAAGGGTGCTATCTAACTGAATGGTTGTCAATGTGTGCATTCAACTGACAGAGTTAAACTCACGTGTGGATTCAGCGGTTTGCAAACCCTTTCTGTGCAGAATCCCAAAACCGGTAATTCCAGCTCAATGCCGGCATACGTACTAAAAAACAGGAAACTTCGTCTAAAACTCAGGAGAAACGTTTCCTTGAAACTGCTCGGCTGTGCGTTCGTTCACCTAAGAGAGTTGAATCTATGTTGAGATTCAGCGAGTCAGAAACACGTTTCTTCTAGGAGCTGCGTTGGTATATTCCCGAGTGAATGGGACCATAGGCTGTACAGAGAAATATCTGCTCCTAAAACCAAAAGGGTGCTATCTAACTGAATGGTTGTCAATGTGTGCATTCAACTGACAGAGTGAAACTCACGTTTGGATTCAGCGGTTTGCAAACCCTTTCTGTGCAGAATCCCAAAAACGGTATTTCCAGCCCAATGCCGGCACACGTACTGAACAGCAGGAAACTTCGTCTAAAACTCAGGAGAAACATTTCCTTGAAACTGCTCTGCTGTGCGTTCGTTCACCTAAGAGAGTTGAATCTATATTGAGATTCAGCGAGTCAGAAACACGTTTCTTCCAGGAGCTGCGTTGGGATATTCCCGAGTGAATGGGACCATAGGCTGTACAGAGAGATATCTGCTCCTAAAACCAAAAGGGTGCTATCTAACTGAATGGTTGTCAATGTGTGCATTCAACTGACAGAGTTAAACTCACGTGTGGATTCAGCGGTTTGCAAACCCTTTCTGTGCAGAATCCCAAAACCGGTAATTCCCCTCAATGCCGGCATCCGTACTAAACAGCAGGAAACTTCGTCTAAAACTCAGAAGAAACGTTTCCTTGAAACTGCTCTGCTGTGCGTTCGTTCACCTAGGAGAGTTGAATCTATGTTGAGATTCAGCGAGTCAGAAACACGTTTCTTCTAGGAGCTGCGTTGGGATATTCCCGAGTGAATGGGACCATAGGCTGTACAGAGAAATATTTGCTTCTAAAACCAAAACGGAGCTATCTAACTGAATGGTTGTCAATGTGTGCATTCAATGACAGAGTTGAACTCACGTGTGGATTCAGCGGTTTGCAAACCCTTTCTGTGCAGCATCCCAAAACCGGTATTTCCAGCCCAATGCCGGCATACGTACTAAACAGCAGGAAACTTCGTCTAAAACTCAGGAGAAACATTTCCTTGAATTTCCTCTGCTGTGCGGTCGTTCACCTAAGAGAGTTGAATCTATGTTGAGATTCAGCGAGTCAGAAACACGTTTCTTCTAGGAGCTGCGTTGGGACATTCCCGAGTGAATGGGACCATAGGCTGTACAGAGAAATATCTGCTCCTAAAACCAAAAGGGTGCTATCTAACTGAATGGTTGTCAATGTGTGCATTCAACTGACGGAGTTAAACTCACGTGTGGATTCAGCGGTTTGCAAACCCTTTCTGTGCAGAATCCCAAAACCGGTAATTCCAGCTCAATGCCGGCATACGTACTAAACAACAGGAAACTTCGTCTAAAACTCAGGAGAAACGTTTCCTTGAAACTGCTCTGCTGTGCGTTCGTTCACCTAAGGGAGTTGAATCTATGTTGAGATTCAGCGAGTCAGAAACACGTTTCTTCTAGGAGCTGCGTTGGGATATTCCCGAGTGAATGGGACCATAGGCTGTACAGAGAAATATTTGCTTCTAAATCCAAAACGGAGCTATCTAACTGGATGGATGTCAATGTGTGCATTCAACTGACAAAGATAAACTCACGTGTGGATTCAGCGGTTTGCAAACCCTTTCTGTGCAGAATCCCAAAACCGGTATTTCCAGCCCAATGCCGGCATCCGTGCTAAACAGCAGGAAACTTCGTCTAAAACTCAGGAGAAACGTTTCCTTGAAACTGCTCTGCTGTGCGTTCGTTCACCTAAGAGAGGTGAATCTATGTTGAGATTCAGCGAGTCAGAAACACGTTTCTTCTAGGAGCTGCGTTGGGATATTCCCGAGTGAATGGGACCATAGGCTGTACAGAGAAATATCTGCTCCTAAAACCAAAAGGGTGCTATCTAACTGAATGGTTGTCAATGTGTGCATTCAACTGACAGAGTTAAACTCACGTGTGTATTCAGCGGTTTGCAAACCCTTTCTGTGCAGAATCCCAAAACCGGTAATTCCAGCTCAATGCCGGCATACGTACTAAACAACAGGAAACTTCGTCTAAAACTCAGGAGAAACGTTTCCTTGAAACTGCTCTGCTGTGCGTTCGTTCACCTAAGAGACTTGAATCTATGTTGAGATTCAGCGAGTCAGAAACACGTTTCTTCTAGGAGCTGCGTTGGGATATTCCCGAGTGAATGGGACCATAGGCTGTACAGAGAAATATCTGCTTCTAAAACCAAAACGGAGCTATCTAACTGGATGGATGTCAATGTGTGCATTCAACTGACAAAGTTAAACTCACGTGTGGATTCAGCGGTTTGCAAACCCTTTCTGTGCAGAATCCGAAAACCGGTATTTCCAGCCCAATGCCGGCATCCGTACTAAACAGCAGGAAACTTCGTCTAAAACTCAGGAGAAACGTTTCCTTGAAACTGCTCTGCTGTACGTTCGTTCACCTAAGAGAGGTGAATCTATGTTGAGATTCAGCGAGTCAGAAACACGTTTCTTCTAGGAGCTGCGTTGGGATATTCCCGAGTGAATGGGACCATAGGCTGTACAGAGAAATATCTGCTCCTAAAACCAAAAGGGTGCTATCTAACTGAATGGTTGTCAATGTGTGCATTCAACTGACAGAGTTAAACTCACGTGTGGATTCAGCGGTTTGCAAACCCTTTCTGTGCAGAATCCCAAAACCGGTAATTCCAGCTCAATGCCGGCATACGTACTAAACAACAGGAAACTTCGTCTAAAACTCAGGAGAAACGTTTCCTTGAAACTGCTCTGCTGTGCGTTCGTTCACCTAAGAGACTTGAATCTATGTTGAGATTCAGCGAGTCAGAAACACGTTTCTTCTAGGAGCTGCGTTGGGATATTCCCGAGTGAATGGGACCATAGGCTGTACAGAGAAATATCTGCTTCTAAAACCAAAACGGAGCTATCTAACTGGATGGATGTCAATGTGTGCATTCAACTGACAAAGTTAAACTCACGTGTGGATTCAGCGGTTTGCAAACCCTTTCTGTGCAGAATCCCAAAACCGGTATTTCCAGCCCAATGCCGGCATCCGTAGTAAACAGCAGGAAACTTCGTCTAAAACTCAGGAGAAACGTTTCCTTGAAACTGCTCTGCTCTGCGTTCGTTCACCTAAGAGAGTTGAATCTATGTTGAGATTCAGCGAGTCAGAAACACGTTTCTTCTAGGAGCTGCGTTGGGATATTCCCGAGTGAATGGGACCATAGGCTGTACAGAGAAATATCTGCTTCTAAAACCAAAACGGAGCTATCAAACTGAATTTTTGTCAATGTGCGCATTCAACTGACAGAGGTAAACTCACGTGTGGATTCAGCGGTTTGCAAACCGTTTCTGTGCAGAATCCCAAAACCGGTATTTCCAGCCCAATGCCGGCATACATACTAAACAGCAGGAAACTTCGTCTAAAACTCAGGAGAAAAGTTTCCTTGAAACTGCTCTGCTGTGCGTTCATTCACCTAAGAGAGTTGAATCTATGTTGAGATTCAGCGAGACAGAAACACGTTTCTTCTAGGAGCTGCGTTGGGATATTCCCGAGTGAATGGGACCATAGGCTGTACGGAGAAATATCTGCTTCTAAAACCAAAACGGAGCTATCAAACTGAATTTTTGTCAATGTGCGCATTCAACTGACAGAGGTAAACTCACGTGTGGATTCAGCGGTTTGCAAACCCTTTCTGTGCAGAATCCCAAAACCGGTATTTCCAGCCCAATGCCGGCATACGTACTAAACAGCAGGAAACTTCGTCTAAAACTCAGGAGAAACGTTTCCTTGAAAGTGCTCTGCTGTGCGTTCATTCACCTAAGAGAGTTGAAACTATGTTGAGATTCAGCGAGACAGAAACACGTTTCTTCTAGGAGCTGCGTTGGGATATTCCCGAGTGAATGGGACCATAGGCTGTACAGAGAAATATCTGCTTCTAAAACCAAAACGGAGCTATCAAACTGAATTTTTGTCAATGTCCGCATTCAACTGACAGAGGTAAACTCACGTGTGGATTCAGCGGTTTGCAAACCCTTTCTGTGCAGAATCCGAAAACCGGTGTTTCCAGCCCAATGCCGGCATCAGTACTAAACAGCAGGAAATTTCGTCTAAAACTCATTAGAAACGTTTCCGTGAAACTGCTCTGCTGTACGTTCGTTCACCTAAGAGAGGTGAATGTATGTTGAGATTCAGCGAGTCAGAAACACGTTTCTTCTAGGAGCTGCGTTGGGACATTCCCGAGTGAATGGGACCATAGGCTGTACAGAGAAATATCTGCTCCTAAAACCAAAAGGGTGCTATCTCACTGAATGGTTGTCAATGTGTGCATTCAACTGACGGAGTTAAACTCACGTGTGGATTCAGCGGTTTGCAAACCCTTTCTGTGCAGAATCCCAAAACCGGTAATTCCAGCTCAATGCCGGCATACGTACTAAACAACAGGAAACTTCGTCTAAAACTCAGGAGAAACGTTTCCTTGAAACTGCTCTGCTGTGCGTTCGTTCACCTAAGGGAGTTGAATCTATGTTGAGATTCAGCGAGTCAGAAACACGTTTCTTCCAGGAGCTGCGTTGGGATATTCCCGAGTGAATGGGACCATAGGCTGTACAGAGAGATATCTGCTCCTAAAACCAAAAGGGTGCTATCTAACTGAATGGTTGTCAATGTGTGCATTCAACTGACAGAATTAAACTCACGTTTGGATTCAGCGGTTTACAAACCCTTTCTGTGCAGAATCCCAAAACCGGTATTTCCCCTCAATGCCGGCATCCATACTAAACAGCAGGAAACTTCGTCTAAAACTCAGAAGAAACGTTTCCTTGAAACTGCTCTGCTGTGCGTTCGTTCACCTAGGAGAGTTGAATCTATGTTGAGATTCAGCGAGTCAGAAACACGTTTCTTCTAGGAGCTGCGTTGGGATATTCCCGAGTGAATGGGACCATAGGCTGTACAGAGAAATATCTGCTTCTAAAAACAAAAGGGTGCTATCAAACTGAATGGTTGTCAATGTGTGCATCCAACTGACAGAGTTGAACTCACGTGTGGATTCAGCGGTTTGCAAACGCTTTCTGTGCAGAATCCGAAAACCGGTATTTCCAGCCCAATGCCGGCATCAGTACTAAACAGCAGGAAATTTCGTCTAAAACTCATTAGAAACGTTTCCGTGAAACTGCTCTGCTGTACGTTCGTTCACCTAAGAGAGGTGAATGTATGTTGAGATTCAGCGAGTCAGAAACACGTTTCTTCTAGGAGCTGCGTTGGGACATTCCCGAGTGAATGGGACCATAGGCTGTACAGAGAAATATCTGCTCCTAAAACCAAAAGGGTGCTATCTAACTGGATGGATGTCAATGTGTGCATTCAACTGACAAAGTTAAACTCACGTGTGGATTCAGCGGTTTGCAAACCCTTTCTGTGCAGAATCCCAAAACCGGTATTTCCAGCCCAATGCCGGCATCCGTGCTAAACAGCAGGAAACTTCGTCTAAAACTCAGGAGAAACGTTTCCTTGAAACTGCTCTGCTGTGCGTTCGTTCACCTAAGAGAGTTGAATCTATGTTGAGATTCAGCGAGTCAGAAACACGTTTCTTCCAGGAGCTGCGTTGGGATATTCCCGAGTGAATGGGACCATAGGCTGTACAGAGAAATATCTGCTTCTAAAAGCAAAACGGAGCTATCTAACTGGATGGTTGTCAATGTGTGCATTCAACTGACAGAGTTAAACTCACGTGTGGATTCAGCGGTTTGCAAACCCTTTCTGTGCAGAATCCCAAAACCGGTTTTTTCCAGCCCAATGCCGGCATCCGTACTAAACAGCAGGAAACTTCGTCTAAATCTCAATAGAAAAGTTTCCTTGAAACTGCTCTGCTGTGCATACGTTCACCTAAGAGAGTTGAATCTATGTTGAGATTCAGCGAGTCAGAAACACGTTTCTTCTAGAAGCTGCGTTGGGATATTCCCGAGGGAATGGGACCATAGGCTGTACAGAGAAATATCTGCTCCTAAAACCAAAAGGGTGCTATCTAACTGAATGGTTGTCAATGTGTGCATTCAACTGACAGTGTGAAACTCACGTTTGGATTCAGCGGTTTGCAAACCCTTTCTGTGCAGAATCCGAAAACCGGTATTTCCAGCCCAATGCCGGCATCCGTACTAAACAGCAGGAAATTTCGTCTAAAACTCAGGAGAAACGTTTCCTTGAAACTGCTCTGCTGTACGTTCGTTCACCTAAGAGAGGTGAATCTTTGCTGAGATTCAGCGAGTCAGAAACACGTTTCTTCTAGGAGCTGCGTTGGGATATTCCCGAGTGAATGGGACCATAGGCTGTACAGAGAAATATCTGCTCCTAAAACCAAAAGGGTGCTATCTAACTGAATGGTTGTCAATGTGTGCATTCAACTGACAGAGTTAAACTCACGTGTGGATTCAGCGGTTTGCAAACCCTTTCTGTGCAGAATCCCAAAACCGGTAATTCCAGCTCAATGCCGGCATACGTACTAAAAAACAGGAAACTTCGTCTAAAACTCAGGAGAAACGTTTCCTTGAAACTGCTCGGCTGTGCGTTCGTTCACCTAAGAGAGTTGAATCTATGTTGAGATTCAGCGAGTCAGAAACACGTTTCTTCTAGGAACTGCGTTGGGATATTCCCGAGTGAATGGAACCATAGGCTGTACAGAGAAATATCTGCTCCTAAAACCAAAAGGGTGCTATCTAACTGAATGGTTGTCAATGTGTGCATTCAACTGACAGAGTGAAACTCACGTTTGGATTCAGCGGTTTGCAAACCCTTTCTGTGCAGAATCCCAAAAACGGTATTTCCAGCCCAATGCCGGCACACGTACTGAACAGCAGGAAACTTCGTCTAAAACTCAGGAGAAACATTTCCTTGAAACTGCTCTGCTGTGCGTTCGTTCACCTAAGAGAGTTGAATCTATATTGAGATTCAGCGAGTCAGAAACACGTTTCTTCCAGGAGCTGCGTTGGGATATTCCCGAGTGAATGGGACCATAGGCTGTACAGAGAGATATCTGCTCCTAAAACCAAAAGGGTGCTATCTAACTGAATGGTTGTCAATGTGTGCATTCAACTGACAGAGTTAAACTCACGTGTGGATTCAGCGGTTTGCAAACCCTTTCTGTGCAGAATCCCAAAACCGGTAATTCCCCTCAATGCCGGCATCCGTACTAAACAGCAGGAAACTTCGTCTAAAACTCAGAAGAAACGTTTCCTTGAAACTGCTCTGCTGTGCGTTCGTTCACCTAGGAGAGTTGAATCTATGTTGAGATTCAGCGAGTCAGAAACACGTTTCTTCTAGGAGCTGCGTTGGGATATTCCCGAGTGAATGGGACCATAGGCTGTACAGAGAAATATTTGCTTCTAAAACCAAAACGGAGCTATCTAACTGAATGGTTGTCAATGTGTGCATTCAATGACAGAGTTGAACTCACGTGTGGATTCAGCGGTTTGCAAACCCTTTCTGTGCAGCATCCCAAAACCGGTATTTCCAGCCCAATGCCGGCATACGTACTAAACAGCAGGAAACTTCGTCTAAAACTCAGGAGAAACATTTCCTTGAATTTCCTCTGCTGTGCGGTCGTTCACCTAAGAGAGTTGAATCTATGTTGAGATTCAGCGAGTCAGAAACACGTTTCTTCTAGGAGCTGCGTTGGGACATTCCCGAGTGAATGGGACCATAGGCTGTACAGAGAAATATCTGCTCCTAAAACCAAAAGGGTGCTATCTAACTGAATGGTTGTCAATGTGTGCATTCAACTGACGGAGTTAAACTCACGTGTGGATTCAGCGGTTTGCAAACCCTTTCTGTGCAGAATCCCAAAACCGGTAATTCCAGCTCAATGCCGGCATACGTACTAAACAACAGGAAACTTCGTCTAAAACTCAGGAGAAACGTTTCCTTGAAACTGCTCTGCTGTGCGTTCGTTCACCTAAGGGAGTTGAATCTATGTTGAGATTCAGCGAGTCAGAAACACGTTTCTTCTAGGAGCTGCGTTGGGATATTCCCGAGTGAATGGGACCATAGGCTGTACAGAGAAATATTTGCTTCTAAATCCAAAACGGAGCTATCTAACTGGATGGATGTCAATGTGTGCATTCAACTGACAAAGATAAACTCACGTGTGGATTCAGCGGTTTGCAAACCCTTTCTGTGCAGAATCCCAAAACCGGTATTTCCAGCCCAATGCCGGCATCCGTGCTAAACAGCAGGAAACTTCGTCTAAAACTCAGGAGAAACGTTTCCTTGAAACTGCTCTGCTGTGCGTTCGTTCACCTAAGAGAGGTGAATCTATGTTGAGATTCAGCGAGTCAGAAACACGTTTCTTCTAGGAGCTGCGTTGGGATATTCCCGAGTGAATGGGACCATAGGCTGTACAGAGAAATATCTGCTCCTAAAACCAAAAGGGTGCTATCTAACTGAATGGTTGTCAATGTGTGCATTCAACTGACAGAGTTAAACTCACGTGTGTATTCAGCGGTTTGCAAACCCTTTCTGTGCAGAATCCCAAAACCGGTAATTCCAGCTCAATGCCGGCATACGTACTAAACAACAGGAAACTTCGTCTAAAACTCAGGAGAAACGTTTCCTTGAAACTGCTCTGCTGTGCGTTCGTTCACCTAAGAGACTTGAATCTATGTTGAGATTCAGCGAGTCAGAAACACGTTTCTTCTAGGAGCTGCGTTGGGATATTCCCGAGTGAATGGGACCATAGGCTGTACAGAGAAATATCTGCTTCTAAAACCAAAACGGAGCTATCTAACTGGATGGATGTCAATGTGTGCATTCAACTGACAAAGTTAAACTCACGTGTGGATTCAGCGGTTTGCAAACCCTTTCTGTGCAGAATCCGAAAACCGGTATTTCCAGCCCAATGCCGGCATCCGTACTAAACAGCAGGAAACTTCGTCTAAAACTCAGGAGAAACGTTTCCTTGAAACTGCTCTGCTGTACGTTCGTTCACCTAAGAGAGGTGAATCTATGTTGAGATTCAGCGAGTCAGAAACACGTTTCTTCTAGGAGCTGCGTTGGGATATTCCCGAGTGAATGGGACCATAGGCTGTACAGAGAAATATCTGCTCCTAAAACCAAAAGGGTGCTATCTAACTGAATGGTTGTCAATGTGTGCATTCAACTGACAGAGTTAAACTCACGTGTGGATTCAGCGGTTTGCAAACCCTTTCTGTGCAGAATCCCAAAACCGGTAATTCCAGCTCAATGCCGGCATACGTACTAAACAACAGGAAACTTCGTCTAAAACTCAGGAGAAACGTTTCCTTGAAACTGCTCTGCTGTGCGTTCGTTCACCTAAGAGACTTGAATCTATGTTGAGATTCAGCGAGTCAGAAACACGTTTCTTCTAGGAGCTGCGTTGGGATATTCCCGAGTGAATGGGACCATAGGCTGTACAGAGAAATATCTGCTTCTAAAACCAAAACGGAGCTATCTAACTGGATGGATGTCAATGTGTGCATTCAACTGACAAAGTTAAACTCACGTGTGGATTCAGCGGTTTGCAAACCCTTTCTGTGCAGAATCCCAAAACCGGTATTTCCAGCCCAATGCCGGCATCCGTAGTAAACAGCAGGAAACTTCGTCTAAAACTCAGGAGAAACGTTTCCTTGAAACTGCTCTGCTCTGCGTTCGTTCACCTAAGAGAGTTGAATCTATGTTGAGATTCAGCGAGTCAGAAACACGTTTCTTCTAGGAGCTGCGTTGGGATATTCCCGAGTGAATGGGACCATAGGCTGTACAGAGAAATATCTGCTTCTAAAACCAAAACGGAGCTATCAAACTGAATTTTTGTCAATGTGCGCATTCAACTGACAGAGGTAAACTCACGTGTGGATTCAGCGGTTTGCAAACCGTTTCTGTGCAGAATCCCAAAACCGGTATTTCCAGCCCAATGCCGGCATACATACTAAACAGCAGGAAACTTCGTCTAAAACTCAGGAGAAAAGTTTCCTTGAAACTGCTCTGCTGTGCGTTCATTCACCTAAGAGAGTTGAATCTATGTTGAGATTCAGCGAGACAGAAACACGTTTCTTCTAGGAGCTGCGTTGGGATATTCCCGAGTGAATGGGACCATAGGCTGTACGGAGAAATATCTGCTTCTAAAACCAAAACGGAGCTATCAAACTGAATTTTTGTCAATGTGCGCATTCAACTGACAGAGGTAAACTCACGTGTGGATTCAGCGGTTTGCAAACCCTTTCTGTGCAGAATCCCAAAACCGGTATTTCCAGCCCAATGCCGGCATACGTACTAAACAGCAGGAAACTTCGTCTAAAACTCAGGAGAAACGTTTCCTTGAAAGTGCTCTGCTGTGCGTTCATTCACCTAAGAGAGTTGAAACTATGTTGAGATTCAGCGAGACAGAAACACGTTTCTTCTAGGAGCTGCGTTGGGATATTCCCGAGTGAATGGGACCATAGGCTGTACAGAGAAATATCTGCTTCTAAAACCAAAACGGAGCTATCAAACTGAATTTTTGTCAATGTCCGCATTCAACTGACAGAGGTAAACTCACGTGTGGATTCAGCGGTTTGCAAACCCTTTCTGTGCAGAATCCGAAAACCGGTGTTTCCAGCCCAATGCCGGCATCAGTACTAAACAGCAGGAAATTTCGTCTAAAACTCATTAGAAACGTTTCCGTGAAACTGCTCTGCTGTACGTTCGTTCACCTAAGAGAGGTGAATGTATGTTGAGATTCAGCGAGTCAGAAACACGTTTCTTCTAGGAGCTGCGTTGGGACATTCCCGAGTGAATGGGACCATAGGCTGTACAGAGAAATATCTGCTCCTAAAACCAAAAGGGTGCTATCTCACTGAATGGTTGTCAATGTGTGCATTCAACTGACGGAGTTAAACTCACGTGTGGATTCAGCGGTTTGCAAACCCTTTCTGTGCAGAATCCCAAAACCGGTAATTCCAGCTCAATGCCGGCATACGTACTAAACAACAGGAAACTTCGTCTAAAACTCAGGAGAAACGTTTCCTTGAAACTGCTCTGCTGTGCGTTCGTTCACCTAAGGGAGTTGAATCTATGTTGAGATTCAGCGAGTCAGAAACACGTTTCTTCCAGGAGCTGCGTTGGGATATTCCCGAGTGAATGGGACCATAGGCTGTACAGAGAGATATCTGCTCCTAAAACCAAAAGGGTGCTATCTAACTGAATGGTTGTCAATGTGTGCATTCAACTGACAGAATTAAACTCACGTTTGGATTCAGCGGTTTACAAACCCTTTCTGTGCAGAATCCCAAAACCGGTATTTCCCCTCAATGCCGGCATCCATACTAAACAGCAGGAAACTTCGTCTAAAACTCAGAAGAAACGTTTCCTTGAAACTGCTCTGCTGTGCGTTCGTTCACCTAGGAGAGTTGAATCTATGTTGAGATTCAGCGAGTCAGAAACACGTTTCTTCTAGGAGCTGCGTTGGGATATTCCCGAGTGAATGGGACCATAGGCTGTACAGAGAAATATCTGCTTCTAAAAACAAAAGGGTGCTATCAAACTGAATGGTTGTCAATGTGTGCATCCAACTGACAGAGTTGAACTCACGTGTGGATTCAGCGGTTTGCAAACGCTTTCTGTGCAGAATCCGAAAACCGGTATTTCCAGCCCAATGCCGGCATCAGTACTAAACAGCAGGAAATTTCGTCTAAAACTCATTAGAAACGTTTCCGTGAAACTGCTCTGCTGTACGTTCGTTCACCTAAGAGAGGTGAATGTATGTTGAGATTCAGCGAGTCAGAAACACGTTTCTTCTAGGAGCTGCGTTGGGACATTCCCGAGTGAATGGGACCATAGGCTGTACAGAGAAATATCTGCTCCTAAAACCAAAAGGGTGCTATCTAACTGGATGGATGTCAATGTGTGCATTCAACTGACAAAGTTAAACTCACGTGTGGATTCAGCGGTTTGCAAACCCTTTCTGTGCAGAATCCCAAAACCGGTATTTCCAGCCCAATGCCGGCATCCGTGCTAAACAGCAGGAAACTTCGTCTAAAACTCAGGAGAAACGTTTCCTTGAAACTGCTCTGCTGTGCGTTCGTTCACCTAAGAGAGTTTAATCTATGTTGAGATTCAGCGAGTCAGAAACACGTTTCTTCCAGGAGCTGCGTTGGGATATTCCCGAGTGAATGGGACCATAGGCTGTACAGAGAAATATCTGCTTCTAAAAGCAAAACGGAGCTATCTAACTGGATGGTTGTCAATGTGTGCATTCAACTGACAGAGTTAAACTCACGTGTGGATTCAGCGGTTTGCAAACCCTTTCTGTGCAGAATCCCAAAACCGGTTTTTTCCAGCCCAATGCCGGCATCCGTACTAAACAGCAGGAAACTTCGTCTAAATCTCAATAGAAAAGTTTCCTTGAAACTGCTCTGCTGTGCATACGTTCACCTAAGAGAGTTGAATCTATGTTGAGATTCAGCGAGTCAGAAACACGTTTCTTCTAGAAGCTGCGTTGGGATATTCCCGAGGGAATGGGACCATAGGCTGTACCGAGAAATATCTGCTCCTAAAACCAAAAGGGTGCTATCTAACTGAATGGTTGTCAATGTGTGCATTCAACTGACAGTGTGAAACTCACGTTTGGATTCAGCGGTTTGCAAACCCTTTCTGTGCAGAATCCGAAAACCGGTATTTCCAGCCCAATGCCGGCATCCGTACTAAACAGCAGGAAATTTCGTCTAAAACTCAGGAGAAACGTTTCCTTGAAACTGCTCTGCTGTACGTTCGTTCACCTAAGAGAGGTGAATCTTTGTTGAGATTCAGCGAGTCAGAAACACGTTTCTTCTAGGAGCTGCGTTGGGATATTCCCGAGTGAATGGGACCATAGGCTGTACAGAGAAATATCTGCTCCTAAAACCAAAAGGGTGCTATCTAACTGAATGGTTGTCAATGTGTGCATTCAACTGACAGAGTTAAACTCACGTGTGGATTCAGCGGTTTGCAAACCCTTTCTGTGCAGAATCCCAAAACCGGTAATTCCAGCTCAATGCCGGCATACGTACTAAAAAACAGGAAACTTCGTCTAAAACTCAGGAGAAACGTTTCCTTGAAACTGCTCGGCTGTGCGTTCGTTCACCTAAGAGAGTTGAATCTATGTTGAGATTCAGCGAGTCAGAAACACGTTTCTTCTAGGAGCTGCGTTGGTATATTCCCGAGTGAATGGGACCATAGGCTGTACAGAGAAATATCTGCTTCTAAAACCAAAATGGTGCTATCAAACTGAATGGTTGTCAATGTGTGCATTCAATGACAGAGTTGAACTCACGTGTGGATTCAGCGGTTGGCAAACTCTTTCTGTGCAAAATCCCAAAACCGGTATTTCCAGCCCAATGTCGGCATACATACTAAAGAGCAGGAAACTTCGTCTAAAACTCAGGAGAAACATTTCCTTGAAACTTCTCTGCTGTGCGTTCGTTCACCTAAGAGAGTTGAATCTATGTTGAGATTCAGCGAGTCAGAAACACGTTTCATCCAGGAGCTGCGTTGGGATATTCCCGAGTGAATGGGACCATAGACTGTACAGAGAAATATCTGCTCCTAAAACCAAAAGGGTGCTATCTAACTGAATGGTTGTCAATGTGTGCATTCAACTGACAGAATTAAACTCACGTTTGGATTCAGCGGTTTACAAACCCTTTCTGTGCAGAATCCCAAAACCGGTAATTCCCCTCAATGCCGGCATCCGTACTAAACAGCAGGAAACTTCGTCTAAAACTCAGTAGAAACGTTTCCTTGAAACTGCTCTGCTGTGCGTTCGTTCACCTAGGAGAGTTGAATCTATGTTGAGATTCAGCGAGTCAGAAACACGTTTCTTCTAGGAGCTGCGTTGGGATATTCCCGAGTGAATGGGACCATAGGCTGTACAGAGAAATATTTGCTTCTAAAACCAAAACGGAGCTATCTAACTGAATGGTTGTCAATGTGTGCATTCAATGACAGAGTTGAACTCACGTGTGGATTCAGCGGTTTGCAAACCCTTTCTGTGCAGAATGCCAAAACCGGTATTTCCAGCCCAATGCCGGCATACGTACTAAACAGCAGGAAACTTCGTCTAAAACTCAGGAGAAACATTTCCTTGAAATTCCTCTGCTGTGCGGTCGTTCACCTAAGAGAGTTGAATCTATGTTGAGATTCAGCGACTCAGAAACACGTTTCTTCTAGGAGCTGCGTTGGGATATTCCCGAGTGAATGGGACCATAGGCTGTACAGAGAAATATCTGCTTCTAAAAACAAAAGGGTGCTATCAAACTGAATGGTTGTCAATGTGTGCATTCAACTGACAGAGTTGAACTCACATGTGGATTCAGCGGTTTGCAAACGCTTTCTGTGCAGAATCCCAAAACCGGTATTTCCAGCCCAATGCCGGCATCCGTACTAAACAGCAGGAAACTTCGTCTAAAACTCAGGAGAAACGTTTCCATGAAACTGCTCTGCTGTGCGTTCGTTCACCTAAGAGAGTTGAATCTATTTTGAGATTCAGCGAGTCAGAAACACGTTTCTTCTAGGAGCTGCGTTGGGATATTCTCGAGTGAATGGGACCATAGGCTGTACAGAGAAATATCTGCTCCTAAAACCAAAAGGGTGCTATCTAACTGAATGGTTGTCAATGTGTGCATTCAACTGACAGAGTGAAACTCACGTTTGGATTCAGCGATTTGCAAACCCTTTCTGTGCAGAATCCGAAAACCGGTATTTCCAGCCCAATGCCGGCATCAGTACTAAACAGCAGGAAATTTCGTCCAAAACTCATTAGAAACGTTTCCGTGAAACTGCTCTGCTGTACGTTCGTTCACCTAAGAGAGGTGAATGTATGTTGAGATTCAGCGAGTCAGAAACACGTTTCTTCTAGGAGCTGCGTTGGGACATTCCCGAGTGAATGGGACCATAGGCTGTACAGAGAAATATCTGCTCCTAAAACCAAAAGGGTGCTTTCTAACTGAATGGTTGTCAATGTGTGCATTCAACTGACGGAGTTAAACTCACGTGTGGATTCAGCGGTTTGCAAACCCTTTCTGTGCAGAATCCCAAAACCGGTAATTCCAGCTCAATGCCGGCATACGTACTAAACAACAGGAAACTTCGTCTAAAACTCAGGAGAAACGTTTCCTTGAAACTGCTCTGCTGTGCGTTCGTTCACCTAAGGGAGTTGAATCTATGTTGAGATTCAGCGAGTCAGAAACACGTTTCTTCTAGGAGCTGCGTTGGGATATTCCCGAGTGAATGGGACCATAGGCTGTACAGAGAAATATCTGCTTCTAAATCCAAAACGGAGCTATCTAACTGGATGGATGTCAATGTGTGCATTCAACTGACAAAGTTAAACTCACGTGTGGATTCAGCGGTTTGCAAACCCTTTCTGTGCAGAATCCCAAAACCGGTATTTCCAGCCCAATGCCGGCATCCGTGCTAAACAGCAGGAAACTTCGTCTAAAACTCAGGAGAAACGTTTCCTTGAAACTGCTCTGCTGTGCGTTCGTTCACCTAAGAGAGTTGAATCTATGTTGAGATTCAGCGAGTCAGAAACACGTTTCTTCTAGGAGCTGCGTTGGGATACTCCCGAGTGAATGGGACCATAGGCTGTACAGAGAAATATCTGCTTCTAAAAGCAAAACGGAGCTATCTAACTGGATGGTTGTCAATGTGTTCATTCAACTGACAGAGTTAAACTCTCGTGTGGATTCAGCGGTTTGCAAACCCTTTCTGTGCAGAATCCCAAAACCGGTATTTCCAGCCCAATGCCGGCATCCGTACTAAACAGCAGGAAACTTCGTCTAAATCTCAATAGAAAAGTTTCCTTGAAACTGCTCTGCTGTGCATACGTTCACCTAAGAGAGTTGAATCTATGTTGAGATTCAGCGAGTCAGAAACACGTTTCTTCTAGAAGCTGCGTTGGGATATTCCCGAGTGAATGGGACCATAGGCTGTACCGAGAAATATCTGCTCCTAAAACCAAAAGGGTGCTATCTAACTGAATGGTTGTCAATGTGTGCATTCAACTGACAGAGTTAAACTCACGTGTGGATTCAGCGGTTTGCAAACCCTTTCTGTGCAGAATCCGAAAACCGGTATTTCCAGCCCAATGCCGGCATCCGTACTAAACAGCAGGAAATTTCGTCTAAAACTCAGGAGAAACGTTTCCTTGAAACTGCTCTGCTGTACGTTCGTTCACCTAAGAGAGGTGAATCTATGTTGAGATTCAGCGAGTCAGAAACACGTTTCTTCTAGGAGCTGCGTTGGGATATTCCCGAGTGAATGGGACCATAGGCTGTACAGAGAAATATCTGCTCCTAAAACCAAAAGGGTGCTATCTAACTGAATGGTTGTCAATGTGTGCATTCAACTGACAGAGTGAAACTCACGTTTGGATTCAGCGATTTGCAAACCCTTTCTGTGCAGAATCCCAAAACCGGTAATTCCAGCTCAATGCCGGCATACGTACTAAACAACAGGAAACTTCGTCTAAAACTCAGGAGAAACGTTTCCTTGAAACTGCTCGGCTGTGCGTTCGTTCACCTAAGAGACTTGAATCTATGTTGAGATTCAGCGAGTCAGAAACACGTTTCTTCTAGGAGCTGCGTTGGGATATTCCCGAGTGAATGGGACCATAGGCTGTACAGAGAAATATCTGCTTCTAAAACCAAAACGGAGCTATCTAACTGGATGGATGTCAATGTGTGCATTCAACTGACAAAGTTAAACTCACGTGTGGATTCAGCGGTTTGCAAACCCTTTCTGTGCAGAATCCCAAAACCGGTATTTCCAGCCCAATGCCGGCATCCGTACTAAACAGCAGGAAACTTCGTCTAAAACTCAGGAGAAACGTTTCCTTGAAACTGCTCTGCTGTGCGTTCGTTCACCTAAGAGAGTTGAATCTATGTTGAGATTCATCGAGTCAGAAACACGTTTCTTCTAGGAGCTGCGTTGGGATATTCCCGAGTGAATGGGACCATAGGCTGTACAGAGAAATATCTGCTTCTAAAACCAAAATGGTGCTATCAAACTGAATGGTTGTCAATGTGTGCATTCAATTGACAGAGTTAAACTCACGTGTGGATTCAGCGGTTTGCAAACCCTTTCTGTGCAGAATCCCAAAACCGGTATTTCCAGCCCAATGCCGGCATACGTACTAAACAGCAGGAAACTTCGTCTAAAACTCAGGAGAAACGTTTCCATGAAACTGCTCTGCTGTGCGTTCGTTCACCTAAGAGAGTTGAATGTATGTTGAGATTCAGCGAGACAGAAACACGTTTCTTCTAGGAGCTGCGTTGGGATATTCCCGAGTGAATGGGACCATAGGCTGTACAGAGAAATATCTGCTTCTAAAACCAAAACGGAGCTATCTAACTGAATGGTTGTCAATGTGTGCATTCAATGACAGAGTTGAACTCACGTGTGGATTCAGCGGTTGGCAAACCCTTTCTGTGCAAAATCCCAAAACCGGTATTTCCAGCCCAATGCCGGCATACATACTAAAGAGCAGGAAACTTCGTCTAAAACTCAGGAGAAACATTTCCTTGAAACTTCTCTGCTGTGCGTTCGTTCACCTAAGAGAGTTGAATCTATGTTGAGATTCAGCGAGTCAGAAACACGTTTCATCCAGGAGCTGCGTTGGGATATTCCCGAGTGAATGGGACCATAGACTGTACAGAGAAATATCTGCTCCTAAAACCAAAAGGGTGCTATCTAACTGAATGGTTGTCAATGTGTGCATTCAACTGACAGAATTAACCTCACGTTTGGATTCAGCGGTTTACAAACCCTTTCTGTGCAGAATCACAAAACCGGTAATTCCCCTCAATGCCGGCATCCGTACTAAACAGCAGGAAACTTCGTCTAAAACTCAGGAGAAACGTTTCCTTGAAACTGCTCTGCTGTGCGTTCGTTCACCTAGGATAGTTGAATCTATGTTGAGATTCAGCGAGTCAGAAACACGTTTCTTCTAGGAGCTGCGTTGGGATATTCCCGAGTGAATGGGACCATAGGCTGTACAGAGAAATCTTTGCTTCTAAAACCAAAACGGAGCTATCTAACTGAATGGTTGTCAATGTGTGCATTCAATGACAGAGTTGAACTCACGTGTGGATTCAGCGGTTTGCAAACCCTTTCTGTGCAGAATCCCAAAACCGGTATTTCCAGCCCAATGCCGGCATACGTACTAAACAGCAGGAAACTTCGTCTAAAACTCAGGAGAAACATTTCCTTGAAATTCCTCTGCTGTGCGGTCGTTCAACTAAGAGAGTTGAATCTATGTTGAGATTCAGCGAGTCAGAAACACGTTTCTTCTAGGAGCTGCGTTGGGATATTCCCGAGTGAATGGGACCATAGGCTGTACAGAGAAATATCTGCTTCTAAAAACAAAAGGGTGCTATCAAACTGAATGGATGTCAATGTGTGCATTCAACTGACAGAGTTGAACTCACGTGTGGATTCAGCGGTTTGCAAACGCTTTCTGTGCAGAATCCCAAAACCGGTATTTCCAGCCCAATGCCGGCATCCGTACTAAACAGCAGGAAACTTCGTCTAAAACTCAGGAGAAACGCTTCCATGAAACTGCTCTGCTGTGCGTTCGTTCACCTAAGAGAGTTGAATCTATGTTGAGATTCAGCGAGTCAGAAACACGTTTCTTCTAGGAGCTGCGTTGGGATATTCTCGAGTGAATGGGACCATAGGCTGTACAGAGAAATATCTGCTCCTAAAACCAAAAGGGTGCTATCTAACTGAATGGTTGTCAATGTGTGCATTCAACTGACAGAGTGAAACTCACGTTTGGATTCAGCGATTTGCAAACCCTTTCTGTGCAGAATCCGAAAACCGGTATTTCCAGCCCAATGCCGGCATCAGTACTAAACAGCAGGAAATTTCGTCTAAAACTCATTAGAAACGTTTCCGTGAAACTGCTCTGCTGTACGTTCGTTCACCTAAGAGAGGTGAATGTATGTTGAGATTCAGCGAGTCAGAAACACGTTTCTTCTAGGAGGTGCGTTGGGACATTCCCGAGTGAATGGGACCATAGGCTGTACAGAGAAATATCTGCTCCTAAAACCAAAAGGGGGCTATCTAACTGAATGGTTGTCAATGTGTGCATTCAACTGACGGAGTTAAACTCACGTGTGGATTCAGCGGTTTGCAAACCCTTTCTGTGCAGAATCCCAAAACCGGTAATTCCAGCTCAATGCCGGCATACGTACTAAACAACAGGAAACTTCGTCTAAAACTCAGGAGAAACGTTTCCTTGAAACTGCTCTGCTGTGCGTTCGTTCACCTAAGGGAGTTGAATCTATGTTGAGATTCAGCGAGTCAGAAACACGTTTCTTCTTGGAGCTGCGTTGGGATATTCCCGAGTGAATGGGACCATAGGCTGTACAGAGAAATATCTGCTTCTAAATCCAAAACGGAGCTATCTAACTGGATGGATGTCAATGTGTGCATTCAACTGACAAAGTTAAACTCACGTGTGGATTCAGCGGTTTGCAAACCCTTTCTGTGCAGAATCCCAAAACCGGTATTTCCAGCACAATGCCGGCATCCGTGCTAAACAGCAGGAAACTTCGTCTAAAACTCAGGAGAAACGTTTCCTTGAAACTGCTCTGCTGTGCGTTCGTTCACCTAAGAGAGTTGAATCTATGTTGAGATTCAGCGAGTCAGAAACACGTTTCTTCTACGAGCTGCGTTGGGATACTCCCGAGTGAATGGGACCATAGGCTGTACAGAGAAATATCTGCTTCTAAAAGCAAAACGGAGCTATCTAACTGGATGGTTGTCAATGTGTTCATTCAACTGACAGAGTTAAACTCACGTGTGGATTCAGCGGTTTGCAAACCCTTTCTGTGCAGAATCCCAAAACCGGTATTTCCAGCCCAATGCCGGCATCCGTACTAAACAGCAGGAAACTTCGTCTAAATCTCAATAGAAAAGTTTCCTTGAAACTGCTCTGCTGTGCATACGTTCACCTAAGAGAGTTGAATCTATGTTGAGATTCAGCGAGTCAGAAACACGTTTCTTCTAGAAGCTGCGTTGGGATATTCCCGAGTGAATGGGACCATAGGCTGTACCGAGAAATATCTGCTCCTAAAACCAAAAGGGTGCTATCTAACTGAATGGTTGTCAATGTGTGCATTCAACTGACAGAGTTAAACTCACGTGTGGATTCAGCGGTTTGCAAACCCTTTCTGTGCAGAATCTGAAAACCGGTATTTCCAGCCCAATGCCGGCATCCGTACTAAACATCAGGAAATTTCGTCTAAAATTCAGGAGAAACGTTTCCTTGAAACTGCTCTGCTGTACGTTCGTTCACCTAAGAGAGGTGAATCTATGTTGAGATTCAGCGAGTCAGAAACACGTTTCTTCTAGGAGCTGCGTTGGGATATTCCCGAGTGAATGGGACCATAGGCTGTACAGAGAAATATCTGCTCCTAAAACCAAAAGGGTGCTATCTAACTGAATGGTTGTCAATGTGTGCATTCAACTGACAGAGTTAAACTCACGTGTGGATTCAGCGGTTTGCAAACCCTTTCTGTGCAGAATCCCAAAACCGGTAATTCCAGCTCAATGCCGGCATACGTACTAAACAACAGGAAACTTCGTCTAAAACTCAGGAGAAACGTTTCCTTGAAACTGCTCGGCTGTGCGTTCGTTCACCTAAGAGACTTGAATCTATGTTGAGATTCAGCGAGTCAGAAACACGTTTCTTCTAGGAGCTGCGTTGGGATATTCCCGAGTGAATGGGACCATAGGCTGTACAGAGAAATATCTGCTTCTAAAACCAAAACGGAGCTATCTAACTGGATGGATGTCAATGTGTGCATTCAACTGACAAAGTTAAACTCACGTGTGGATTCAGCGGTTTGCAAACCCTTTCTGTGCAGAATCCCAAAACCGGTATTTCCAGCCCAATGCCGGCATCCGTACTAAACAGCAGGAAACTTCGTCTAAAACTCAGGAGAAACGTTTCCTTGAAACTGCTCTGCTGTGCGTTCGTTCACCTAAGAGAGTTGAATCTATGTTGAGATTCATCGAGTCAGAAACACGTTTCTTCTAGGAGCTGCGTTGGGATATTCCCGAGTGAATGGGACCATAGGCTGTACAGAGAAATATCTGCTTCTAAAACCAAAATGGTGCTATCAAACTGAATGGTTGTCAATGTGTGCATTCAATTGACAGAGTTAAACTCACGTGTGGATTCAGCGGTTTGCAAACCCTTTCTGTGCAGAATCCCAAAACCGGTATTTCCAGCCCAATGCCGGCATACGTACTAAACAGCAGGAAACTTCGTCTAAAACTCAGGAGAAACGTTTCCATGAAACTGCTCTGCTGTGCGTTCGTTCACCTAAGAGAGTTGAATCTATGTTGAGATTCAGCGAGTCAGAAACACGTTTCTTCCAGGAGCTGCGTTGGGATATTACCGAGTGAATGGGACCATAGGCTGTACAGAGAGATATCTGCTCCTAAAACCAAAAGGGTGCTATCTAACTGAATGGTTGTCAATGTGTGCATTCAACTGACAGAATTAAACTCACGTTTGGATTCAGCGGTTTACAAACCCTTTCTGTGCAGAATCCCAAAACCGGTAATTCCCCTCAATGCCGGCATCCGTACTAAACAGCAGGAAACTTCGTCTAAAACTCAGTAGAAACGTTTCCTTGAAACTGCTCTGCTGTGCGTTCGTTCACCTAGGAGAGTTGAATCTATGTTGAGATTCAGCGAGTCAGAAACACGTTTCTTCTAGGAGCTGCGTTGGGATATTCCCGAGTGAATGGGACCATAGGCTGTACAGAGAAATATTTGCTTCTAAAACCAAAACGGAGCTATCTAACTGAATGGTTGTCAATGTGTGCATTCAATGACAGAGTTGAACTCACGTGTGGATTCAGCGGTTTGCAAACCCTTTCTGTGCAGAATGCCAAAACCGGTATTTCCAGCCCAATGCCGGCATACGTACTAAACAGCAGGAAACTTCGTCTAAAACTCAGGAGAAACATTTCCTTGAAATTCCTCTGCTGTGCGGTCGTTCACCTAAGAGAGTTGAATCTATGTTGAGATTCAGCGACTCAGAAACACGTTTCTTCTAGGAGCTGCGTTGGGATATTCCCGAGTGAATGGGACCATAGGCTGTACAGAGAAATATCTGCTTCTAAAAACAAAAGGGTGCTATCAAACTGAATGGTTGTCAATGTGTGCATTCAACTGACAGAGTTGAACTCACATGTGGATTCAGCGGTTTGCAAACGCTTTCTGTGCAGAATCCCAAAACCGGTATTTCCAGCCCAATGCCGGCATCCGTACTAAACAGCAGGAAACTTCGTCTAAAACTCAGGAGAAACGTTTCCATGAAACTGCTCTGCTGTGCGTTCGTTCACCTAAGAGAGTTGAATCTATTTTGAGATTCAGCGAGTCAGAAACACGTTTCTTCTAGGAGCTGCGTTGGGATATTCTCGAGTGAATGGGACCATAGGCTGTACAGAGAAATATCTGCTCCTAAAACCAAAAGGGTGCTATCTAACTGAATGGTTGTCAATGTGTGCATTCAACTGACAGAGTGAAACTCACGTTTGGATTCAGCGATTTGCAAACCCTTTCTGTGCAGAATCCGAAAACCGGTATTTCCAGCCCAATGCCGGCATCAGTACTAAACAGCAGGAAATTTCGTCCAAAACTCATTAGAAACGTTTCCGTGAAACTGCTCTGCTGTACGTTCGTTCACCTAAGAGAGGTGAATGTATGTTGAGATTCAGCGAGTCAGAAACACGTTTCTTCTAGGAGCTGCGTTGGGACATTCCCGAGTGAATGGGACCATAGGCTGTACAGAGAAATATCTGCTCCTAAAACCAAAAGGGTGCTTTCTAACTGAATGGTTGTCAATGTGTGCATTCAACTGACGGAGTTAAACTCACGTGTGGATTCAGCGGTTTGCAAACCCTTTCTGTGCAGAATCCCAAAACCGGTAATTCCAGCTCAATGCCGGCATACGTACTAAACAACAGGAAACTTCGTCTAAAACTCAGGAGAAACGTTTCCTTGAAACTGCTCTGCTGTGCGTTCGTTCACCTAAGGGAGTTGAATCTATGTTGAGATTCAGCGAGTCAGAAACACGTTTCTTCTAGGAGCTGCGTTGGGATATTCCCGAGTGAATGGGACCATAGGCTGTACAGAGAAATATCTGCTTCTAAATCCAAAACGGAGCTATCTAACTGGATGGATGTCAATGTGTGCATTCAACTGACAAAGTTAAACTCACGTGTGGATTCAGCGGTTTGCAAACCCTTTCTGTGCAGAATCCCAAAACCGGTATTTCCAGCCCAATGCCGGCATCCGTGCTAAACAGCAGGAAACTTCGTCTAAAACTCAGGAGAAACGTTTCCTTGAAACTGCTCTGCTGTGCGTTCGTTCACCTAAGAGAGTTGAATCTATGTTGAGATTCAGCGAGTCAGAAACACGTTTCTTCTAGGAGCTGCGTTGGGATACTCCCGAGTGAATGGGACCATAGGCTGTACAGAGAAATATCTGCTTCTAAAAGCAAAACGGAGCTATCTAACTGGATGGTTGTCAATGTGTTCATTCAACTGACAGAGTTAAACTCTCGTGTGGATTCAGCGGTTTGCAAACCCTTTCTGTGCAGAATCCCAAAACCGGTATTTCCAGCCCAATGCCGGCATCCGTACTAAACAGCAGGAAACTTCGTCTAAATCTCAATAGAAAAGTTTCCTTGAAACTGCTCTGCTGTGCATACGTTCACCTAAGAGAGTTGAATCTATGTTGAGATTCAGCGAGTCAGAAACACGTTTCTTCTAGAAGCTGCGTTGGGATATTCCCGAGTGAATGGGACCATAGGCTGTACCGAGAAATATCTGCTCCTAAAACCAAAAGGGTGCTATCTAACTGAATGGTTGTCAATGTGTGCATTCAACTGACAGAGTTAAACTCACGTGTGGATTCAGCGGTTTGCAAACCCTTTCTGTGCAGAATCCGAAAACCGGTATTTCCAGCCCAATGCCGGCATCCGTACTAAACAGCAGGAAATTTCGTCTAAAACTCAGGAGAAACGTTTCCTTGAAACTGCTCTGCTGTACGTTCGTTCACCTAAGAGAGGTGAATCTATGTTGAGATTCAGCGAGTCAGAAACACGTTTCTTCTAGGAGCTGCGTTGGGATATTCCCGAGTGAATGGGACCATAGGCTGTACAGAGAAATATCTGCTCCTAAAACCAAAAGGGTGCTATCTAACTGAATGGTTGTCAATGTGTGCATTCAACTGACAGAGTGAAACTCACGTTTGGATTCAGCGATTTGCAAACCCTTTCTGTGCAGAATCCCAAAACCGGTAATTCCAGCTCAATGCCGGCATACGTACTAAACAACAGGAAACTTCGTCTAAAACTCAGGAGAAACGTTTCCTTGAAACTGCTCGGCTGTGCGTTCGTTCACCTAAGAGACTTGAATCTATGTTGAGATTCAGCGAGTCAGAAACACGTTTCTTCTAGGAGCTGCGTTGGGATATTCCCGAGTGAATGGGACCATAGGCTGTACAGAGAAATATCTGCTTCTAAAACCAAAACGGAGCTATCTAACTGGATGGATGTCAATGTGTGCATTCAACTGACAAAGTTAAACTCACGTGTGGATTCAGCGGTTTGCAAACCCTTTCTGTGCAGAATCCCAAAACCGGTATTTCCAGCCCAATGCCGGTATCCGTACTAAACAGCAGGAAACTTCGTCTAAAACTCAGGAGAAACGTTTCCTTGAAACTGCTCTGCTGTGCGTTCGTTCACCTAAGAGAGTTGAATCTATGTTGAGATTCATCGAGTCAGAAACACGTTTCTTCTAGGAGCTGCGTTGGGATATTCCCGAGTGAATGGGACCATAGGCTGTACAGAGAAATATCTGCTTCTAAAACCAAAATGGTGCTATCAAACTGAATGGTTGTCAATGTGTGCATTCAATTGACAGAGTTAAACTCACGTGTGGATTCAGCGGTTTGCAAACCCTTTCTGTGCAGAATCCCAAAACCGGTATTTCCAGCCCAATGCCGGCATACGTACTAAACAGCAGGAAACTTCGTCTAAAACTCAGGAGAAACGTTTCCATGAAACTGCTCTGCTGTGCGTTCGTTCACCTAAGAGAGTTGAATGTATGTTGAGATTCAGCGAGACAGAAACACGTTTCTTCTAGGAGCTGCGTTGGGATATTCCCGAGTGAATGGGACCATAGGCTGTACAGAGAAATATCTGCTTCTAAAACCAAAACGGAGCTATCTAACTGAATGGTTGTCAATGTGTGCATTCAATGACAGAGTTGAACTCACGTGTGGATTCAGCGGTTGGCAAACCCTTTCTGTGCAAAATCCCAAAACCGGTATTTCCAGCCCAATGCCGGCATACATACTAAAGAGCAGGAAACTTCGTCTAAAACTCAGGAGAAACATTTCCTTGAAACTTCTCTGCTGTGCGTTCGTTCACCTAAGAGAGTTGAATCTATGTTGAGATTCAGCGAGTCAGAAACACGTTTCATCCAGGAGCTGCGTTGGGATATTCCCGAGTGAATGGGACCATAGACTGTACAGAGAAATATCTGCTCCTAAAACCAAAAGGGTGCTATCTAACTGAATGGTTGTCAATGTGTGCATTCAACTGACAGAATTAACCTCACGTTTGGATTCAGCGGTTTACAAACCCTTTCTGTGCAGAATCACAAAACCGGTAATTCCCCTCAATGCCGGCATCCGTACTAAACAGCAGGAAACTTCGTCTAAAACTCAGGAGAAACGTTTCCTTGAAACTGCTCTGCTGTGCGTTCGTTCACCTAGGATAGTTGAATCTATGTTGAGATTCAGCGAGTCAGAAACACGTTTCTTCTAGGAGCTGCGTTGGGATATTCCCGAGTGAATGGGACCATAGGCTGTACAGAGAAATCTTTGCTTCTAAAACCAAAACGGAGCTATCTAACTGAATGGTTGTCAATGTGTGCATTCAATGACAGAGTTGAACTCACGTGTGGATTCAGCGGTTTGCAAACCCTTTCTGTGCAGAATCCCAAAACCGGTATTTCCAGCCCAATGCCGGCATACGTACTAAACAGCAGGAAACTTCGTCTAAAACTCAGGAGAAACATTTCCTTGAAATTCCTCTGCTGTGCGGTCGTTCAACTAAGAGAGTTGAATCTATGTTGAGATTCAGCGAGTCAGAAACACGTTTCTTCTAGGAGCTGCGTTGGGATATTCCCGAGTGAATGGGACCATAGGCTGTACAGAGAAATATCTGCTTCTAAAACCAAAATGGTGCTATCAAACTGAATGGTTGTCAATGTGTGCATTCAATTGACAGAGTTAAACTCACGTGTGGATTCAGCGGTTTGCAAACCCTTTCTGTGCAGAATCCCAAAACCGGTATTTCCAGCCCAATGCCGGCATACGTACTAAACAGCAGGAAACTTCGTCTAAAACTCAGGAGAAACGTTTCCATGAAACTGCTCTGCTGTGCGTTCGTTCACCTAAGAGAGTTGAATGTATGTTGAGATTCAGCGAGACAGAAACACGTTTCTTCTAGGAGCTGCGTTGGGATATTCCCGAGTGAATGGGACCATAGGCTGTACAGAGAAATATCTGCTTCTAAAACCAAAACGGAGCTATCTAACTGAATGGTTGTCAATGTGTGCATTCAATGACAGAGTTGAACTCACGTGTGGATTCAGCGGTTGGCAAACCCTTTCTGTGCAAAATCCCAAAACCGGTATTTCCAGCCCAATGCCGGCATACATACTAAAGAGCAGGAAACTTCGTCTAAAACTCAGGAGAAACATTTCCTTGAAACTTCTCTGCTGTGCGTTCGTTCACCTAAGAGAGTTGAATCTATGTTGAGATTCAGCGAGTCAGAAACACGTTTCATCCAGGAGCTGCGTTGGGATATTCCCGAGTGAATGGGACCATAGACTGTACAGAGAAATATCTGCTCCTAAAACCAAAAGGGTGCTATCTAACTGAATGGTTGTCAATGTGTGCATTCAACTGACAGAATTAACCTCACGTTTGGATTCAGCGGTTTACAAACCCTTTCTGTGCAGAATCACAAAACCGGTAATTCCCCTCAATGCCGGCATCCGTACTAAACAGCAGGAAACTTCGTCTAAAACTCAGGAGAAACGTTTCCTTGAAACTGCTCTGCTGTGCGTTCGTTCACCTAGGATAGTTGAATCTATGTTGAGATTCAGCGAGTCAGAAACACGTTTCTTCTAGGAGCTGCGTTGGGATATTCCCGAGTGAATGGGACCATAGGCTGTACAGAGAAATCTTTGCTTCTAAAACCAAAACGGAGCTATCTAACTGAATGGTTGTCAATGTGTGCATTCAATGACAGAGTTGAACTCACGTGTGGATTCAGCGGTTTGCAAACCCTTTCTGTGCAGAATCCCAAAACCGGTATTTCCAGCCCAATGCCGGCATACGTACTAAACAGCAGGAAACTTCGTCTAAAACTCAGGAGAAACATTTCCTTGAAATTCCTCTGCTGTGCGGTCGTTCAACTAAGAGAGTTGAATCTATGTTGAGATTCAGCGAGTCAGAAACACGTTTCTTCTAGGAGCTGCGTTGGGATATTCCCGAGTGAATGGGACCATAGGCTGTACAGAGAAATATCTGCTTCTAAAAACAAAAGGGTGCTATCAAACTGAATGGATGTCAATGTGTGCATTCAACTGACAGAGTTGAACTCACGTGTGGATTCAGCGGTTTGCAAACGCTTTCTGTGCAGAATCCCAAAACCGGTATTTCCAGCCCAATGCCGGCATCCGTACTAAACAGCAGGAAACTTCGTCTAAAACTCAGGAGAAACGTTTCCATGAAACTGCTCTGCTGTGCGTTCGTTCACCTAAGAGAGTTGAATCTATGTTGAGATTCAGCGAGTCAGAAACACGTTTCTTCTAGGAGCTGCGTTGGGATATTCTCGAGTGAATGGGACCATAGGCTGTACAGAGAAATATCTGCTCCTAAAACCAAAAGGGTGCTATCTAACTGAATGGTTGTCAATGTGTGCATTCAACTGACAGAGTGAAACTCACGTTTGGATTCAGCGATTTGCAAACCCTTTCTGTGCAGAATCCGAAAACCGGTATTTCCAGCCCAATGCCGGCATCAGTACTAAACAGCAGGAAATTTCGTCTAAAACTCATTAGAAACGTTTCCGTGAAACTGCTCTGCTGTACGTTCGTTCACCTAAGAGAGGTGAATGTATGTTGAGATTCAGCGAGTCAGAAACACGTTTCTTCTAGGAGGTGCGTTGGGACATTCCCGAGTGAATGGGACCATAGGCTGTACAGAGAAATATCTGCTCCTAAAACCAAAAGGGGGCTATCTAACTGAATGGTTGTCAATGTGTGCATTCAACTGACGGAGTTAAACTCACGTGTGGATTCAGCGGTTTGCAAACCCTTTCTGTGCAGAATCCCAAAACCGGTAATTCCAGCTCAATGCCGGCATACGTACTAAACAACAGGAAACTTCGTCTAAAACTCAGGAGAAACGTTTCCTTGAAACTGCTCTGCTGTGCGTTCGTTCACCTAAGGGAGTTGAATCTATGTTGAGATTCAGCGAGTCAGAAACACGTTTCTTCTTGGAGCTGCGTTGGGATATTCCCGAGTGAATGGGACCATAGGCTGTACAGAGAAATATCTGCTTCTAAATCCAAAACGGAGCTATCTAACTGGATGGATGTCAATGTGTGCATTCAACTGACAAAGTTAAACTCACGTGTGGATTCAGCGGTTTGCAAACCCTTTCTGTGCAGAATCCCAAAACCGGTATTTCCAGCACAATGCCGGCATCCGTGCTAAACAGCAGGAAACTTCGTCTAAAACTCAGGAGAAACGTTTCCTTGAAACTGCTCTGCTGTGCGTTCGTTCACCTAAGAGAGTTGAATCTATGTTGAGATTCAGCGAGTCAGAAACACGTTTCTTCTACGAGCTGCGTTGGGATACTCCCGAGTGAATGGGACCATAGGCTGTACAGAGAAATATCTGCTTCTAAAAGCAAAACGGAGCTATCTAACTGGATGGTTGTCAATGTGTTCATTCAACTGACAGAGTTAAACTCACGTGTGGATTCAGCGGTTTGCAAACCCTTTCTGTGCAGAATCCCAAAACCGGTATTTCCAGCCCAATGCCGGCATCCGTACTAAACAGCAGGAAACTTCGTCTAAATCTCAATAGAAAAGTTTCCTTGAAACTGCTCTGCTGTGCATACGTTCACCTAAGAGAGTTGAATCTATGTTGAGATTCAGCGAGTCAGAAACACGTTTCTTCTAGAAGCTGCGTTGGGATATTCCCGAGTGAATGGGACCATAGGCTGTACCGAGAAATATCTGCTCCTAAAACCAAAAGGGTGCTATCTAACTGAATGGTTGTCAATGTGTGCATTCAACTGACAGAGTTAAACTCACGTGTGGATTCAGCGGTTTGCAAACCCTTTCTGTGCAGAATCTGAAAACCGGTATTTCCAGCCCAATGCCGGCATCCGTACTAAACATCAGGAAATTTCGTCTAAAACTCAGGAGAAACGTTTCCTTGAAACTGCTCTGCTGTACGTTCGTTCACCTAAGAGAGGTGAATCTATGTTGAGATTCAGCGAGTCAGAAACACGTTTCTTCTAGGAGCTGCGTTGGGATATTCCCGAGTGAATGGGACCATAGGCTGTACAGAGAAATATCTGCTCCTAAAACCAAAAGGGTGCTATCTAACTGAATGGTTGTCAATGTGTGCATTCAACTGACAGAGTTAAACTCACGTGTGGATTCAGCGGTTTGCAAACCCTTTCTGTGCAGAATCCCAAAACCGGTAATTCCAGCTCAATGCCGGCATACGTACTAAACAACAGGAAACTTCGTCTAAAACTCAGGAGAAACGTTTCCTTGAAACTGCTCGGCTGTGCGTTCGTTCACCTAAGAGACTTGAATCTATGTTGAGATTCAGCGAGTCAGAAACACGTTTCTTCTAGGAGCTGCGTTGGGATATTCCCGAGTGAATGGGACCATAGGCTGTACAGAGAAATATCTGCTTCTAAAACCAAACGGAGCTATCTAACTGGATGGATGTCAATGTGTGCATTCAACTGACAAAGTTAAACTCACGTGTGGATTCAGCGGTTTGCAAACCCTTTCTGTGCAGAATCCCAAAACCGGTATTTCCAGCCCAATGCCGGCATCCGTACTAAACAGCAGGAAACTTCGTCTAAAACTCAGGAGAAACGTTTCCTTGAAACTGCTCTGCTGTGCGTTCGTTCACCTAAGAGAGTTGAATCTATGTTGAGATTCATCGAGTCAGAAACACGTTTCTTCTAGGAGCTGCGTTGGGATATTCCCGAGTGAATGGGACCATAGGCTGTACAGAGAAATATCTGCTTCTAAAACCAAAATGGTGCTATCAAACTGAATGGTTGTCAATGTGTGCATTCAATTGACAGAGTTAAACTCACGTGTGGATTCAGCGGTTTGCAAACCCTTTCTGTGCAGAATCCCAAAACCGGTATTTCCAGCCCAATGCCGGCATACGTACTAAACAGCAGGAAACTTCGTCTAAAACTCAGGAGAAACGTTTCCATGAAACTGCTCTGCTGTGCGTTCGTTCACCTAAGAGAGTTGAATCTATGTTGAGATTCAGCGAGTCAGAAACACGTTTCTTCCAGGAGCTGCGTTGGGATATTACCGAGTGAATGGGACCATAGGCTGTACAGAGAGATATCTGCTCCTAAAACCAAAAGGGTGCTATCTAACTGAATGGTTGTCAATGTGTGCATTCAACTGACAGAATTAAACTCACGTTTGGATTCAGCGGTTTACAAACCCTTTCTGTGCAGAATCCCAAAACCGGTAATTCCCCTCAATGCAGGCATCCGTACTAAACAGCAGGAAACTTCGTCTAAAACTCAGGAGAAACGTTTCCTTGAAACTGCTCTGCTGTGCGTTCGTTCACCTAAGAGAGTTGAATCTATGTTGAGATTCAGCGAGTCAGAAACACGTTTCTTCTAGGAGCTGCGTTGGGATATTCCTGAGTGAATGGGACCATAGGCTGTACAGAGAAATATTTGCTTCTAAAACCAAAACGGAGCTATCTAACTGAATGGTTGTCAATGTGTGCATTCAATGACAGAGTTGAACTCACGTGTGGATTCAGCGGTTTGCAAACCCTTTCTGTGCAGAATCCCAAAACCGGTATTTCCAGCCCAATGCCGGCATACGTACTAAACAGCAGGAAACTTCGTCTAAAACTCAGGAGAAACATTTCCTTGAAATTCCTCTGCTGTGCCGTCCTTCACCTAAGAGAGTTGAATCTATGTTGAGATTCAGCGAGTCAGAAACACGTTTCTTCTAGGAGCTGCGTTGGGATATTCCCGAGTGAAGGGGACCATAGGCTGTACAGAGAAATATCTGCTTCTAAAACCAAAAGGGTGCTATCAAACTGAATGGTTGTCAATGTGTGCATTCAACTGACAGAGTTAAACTCACGTGTGGATTCAGCGGTTTGCAAACGCTTTCTGTGCAGAATCCCAAAACCGGTATTTCCAGCCCAATGCCGGCATCAGTACTAAACAGCAGGAAATTTCGTCTAAAACTCATTAGAAACGTTTCCGTGAAACTGCTCTGCTGTACGTTCGTTCACCTAAGAGAGGTGAATGTATGCTGAGATTCAGCGAGTCAGAAACACGTTTCTTCTAGGAGCTGCGTTGGGACATTCCCGAGTGAATGGGACCATAGGCTGTACAGAGAAATATCTTCTCCTAAAACCAAAAGGGTGCTATCTAACTGAATGGTTGTCAATGTGTGCATTCAACTGACGGAGTTAAACTCACGTGTGGATTCAGCGGTTTGCAAACCCTTTCTGTGCAGAATCCCAAAACCGGTATTTCCAGCCCAATGCCGGCATACGTACTAAACAGCAGGAAACTTCGTCTAAACCTCAGGAGAAACGTTTCCATGAAACTGCTCTGCTGTGCGTTCGTTCACCTAAGAGACTTGAATCTATGTTGAGATTCAGCGAGTCAGAAACACGTTTCTTCTAGGAGCTGCGTTGGGATATTCCCGAGTGAATGGGACCATAGGCTGTACAGAGAAATATCTGCTTCTAAAAGCAAAACGGAGCTATCTAACTGGATGGTTGTCAATGTGTGCATTCAACTGACAGAGTTAAACTCACGTGTGGATTCAGCGGTTTGCAAACCCTTTCTGTGCAGAATCCCAAAACCGGTATTTCCAGCCCAATGCAGGCATCCGTACTAAACAGCAGGAAACTTCGTCTAAATCTCAATAGAAAGGTTTCCTTGAAACTGCTCTGCTGTGCATTCGTTCACCTAAGAGAGTTGAATCTATGTTGAGATTCAGCGAGTCAGAAACACGTTTCTTCTAGAAGCTGTGTTGGGATATTCCCGAGTGAATGGGACCATAGGCTGTACCGAGAAATATCTGCTCCTAAAACCAAAAGGGTGCTATCTAACTGAATGGTTTTCAATGTGTGCATTCAACTGACAGAGTGAAACTCACGTTTGGATTCAGCGGTTTGCAAACCCTTTCTGTGCAGAATCCCAAAACCGGTATTTCCAGCCCAATGCCGGAATCCGTACTAAACAGCAGGAAATTTCGTCTAAAACTCAGGAGAAACGTTTCCTTGAAACTGCTCTGCTGTACGTTCGTTCACCTAAGAGAGGTGAATCTATGTTGAGATTCAGCGAGTCAGAAACACGTTTCTTCTAGGAGCTGCGTTGGGATATTCCCGAGTGAATGGGACCATAGGCTGTACAGAGAAATATCTGCTCCTAAAACCAAAAGGGTGCTATCTAACTGAATGGTTGTCAATGTGTGCATTCAACTGACAGAGTTAAACTCACGTGTGGATTCAGCGGTTTGCAAACCCTTTCTGTGCAGAATCCCAAAACCGGTAATTCCAGCTCAATGTCGGCATACGTACTAAACAACAGGAAACTTCGTCTAAAACTCAGGAGAAACGTTTCCTTGAAACTGCTCGGCTGTGCGTTCGTTCACCTAAGAGACTTGAATCTATGTTGAGATTCAGCGAGTCAGAAACACGTTTCTTCTAGGAGCTGCGTTGGGATATTCCCGAGTGAATGGGACCATAGGCTGTACAGAGAAATATCTGCTTCTAAAACCAAAACGGAGCTATCTAACTGGATGGATGTCAATGTGTGCATTCAACTGACAAAGTTAAACTCACGTGTGGATTCAGCGGTTTGCAAACCCATTCTGTGCAGAATCCCAAAACCGGTATTTCCAGCCCAATGCCGGCATCCGTACTAAACAGCAGGAAACTTCGTCTAAAACTCAGGAGAAACGTTTCCTTGAAACTGCTCTGCTGTGCGTTCGTTCACCTAAGAGAGTTGAATCTATGTTGAGATTCAGCGAGTCAGAAACACGTTTCTTCTAGGAGCTGCGTTGGGATATTCCCGAGTGAATGGGACCATAGGCTGTACAGAAAATATCTGCTTCTAAAACCAAAATGGTGCTATCAAACTGAATGGTTGTCAATGTGTGCATTCAATTGACAGAGTTAAACTCACGTGTGGATTCAGAGGTTTGCAAACCCTTTCTGTGCAGAATCCCAAAACCGGTATTTCCAGCCCAATGCCGGCATACGTACTAAACAGCAGGAAACTTCGTCTAAAACTCAGGAGAAACGTTTCCATGAAACTGCTCTGCTGTGCGTTCGTTCACCTAAGAGAGTTGAATCTATGTTGAGATTCAGCGAGTCAGAAACACGTTTCTTCTAGGAGCTGCGTTGGGATATTCCCGAGTGAATGGGACCATATGCTGTACAGAGAAATATCTGCTTCTAAAACCAAAACGGAGCTATCTAACTGAATGGTTGTCAATGTGTGCATTCAACTGACAGAGTTAAACTCACGTGTGGATTCAGCGTTTTGCAAACCGTTTCTGTGCAGAATCCCAAAACCGGTATTTCCAGACCAATGCCGGCATACGTACTAAACAGCAGGAAACTTCGTCTAAAACTCAGGAGAAACATTTCCTTGAAATTCCTCTGCTGTGCGGTCCTTCACCTAAGAGAGTTGAATCTATGTTGAGATTCAGCGAGTCAGAAACACGTTTCTTCTAGGAGCTGCGTTGGGATATTCCCGAGTGAAGGGGACCATAGGCTGTACAGAGAAATATCTGCTTCTAAAACCAAAAGGGTGCTATCAAACTGAATGGTTGTCAATGTGTGCATTCAACTGACAGAGTTAAACTCACGTGTGGATTCAGCGGTTTGCAAACGCTTTCTGTGCAGAATCCCAAAACCGGTATTTCCAGCCCAATGCCGGCATCAGTACTAAACAGCAGGAAATTTCGTCTAAAACTCATTAGAAACGTTTCCCTGAAACTGCTCTGCTGTACGTTCCTTCACCTAAGAGAGTTGAATCTATGTTGAGATTCAGCGAGTCAGAAACACGCTTCTTCTAGGAGCTGCGTTGGGATATTCCCGAGTGAATGGGACCATAGGCTGTACAGAGAAATATCTGCTTCTAAAACCAAAAGGGTGCTATCAAACTGAATGGTTGTCAATGTGTGCATTCAACTGACAGAGTTAAACTCACGTGTGGATTCAGCGGTTTGCAAACGCTTTCTGTGCAGAATCCCAAAACCGGTATTTCCAGCCCAATGCCGGCATCCGTACTAAACAGCAGGAAACTTCGTCTAAAACTCAGGAGAAACGTTTCCATTAAACTGCTCTGCTGTGCGTTCGTTCAACTAAGAGAGTTGAATCTATGTTGAGATTCAGCGTGTCAGAAACACGTTTCTTCTAGGAGCTGCGTTGGGATATTCCCGAGTGAAAGGGACCATAGGCTGTACAGAGAAATATCTGTTTCTAAAACCAAAACGGAGCAATCTAACTGGATGGTTGTCAATGTGTGCATTCAACTGACAGAGTTAAACTCACGTGTGGATTCAGCGGTTTGCAAACCCTTTCTGTGCAGAATCCCAAAACCGGTATTTCCAGCCCAATGCTGGCATAGGTACTAAACAGCAGGAAACTTCGTCTAAAACTCAGGAGAAACGTTTCCATGAAACTGCTCTGCTGTGCGTTCGTTCACCTAAGAGAGTTGAATCTATGTTGAGATTCAGCGAGTGAGAAACACGTTTCTTCTAGGAGCTGCGTTGGGATATTCCCGAGTGAATGGGACCATATGCTGTACAGAGAAATATCTGCTTCTAAAACCAAAACGGAGCTATCTAACTGAATGGTTGTCAATGTGTGCATTCAACTGACAGAGTTAAACTCACGTGTGGATTCAGCGGTTTGCAAACCGTTTCTGTGCAGAATCCCAAAACCGGTATTTCCAGCCCAATGCCGGCATACATACTAAAGAGCAGGAAACTTCGTCTAAAACTCAGGAGAAACATTTCCTTGAAACTGCTCTGCTGTGCGTTCGTTCACCTAAGAGAGTTGAATCTATGTTGAGATTCAGCGAGTCAGAAACACGTTTCATCCAGGAGCTGCGTTGGGATATTCCCGAGTGAATGGGACCATAGACTGTACAGAGAAACATCTGCTCCTAAAACCAAAAGGGTGCTCTCTAACTGAATGGTTGTCAATGTGTGCATTCAACTGACAGAATTAAACTCACGTTTGGATTCAGCGGTTTACAAACCCTTTCTGTGCAGAATCCCAAAACCGGTAATTCCCCTCAATGCCGGCATACGTACTAAACAGCAGGAAACTTCGTCTAAAACTCAGGAGAAACGTTTCCTTGAAACTGCTCTGCTGTGCGTTCGTTCACCTAAGGGAGGTGAATGTATGTTGAGATTCAGCGAGTCAGAAACACGTTTCTTCTAGGAACTGCGTTGGGACATTCCCGAGTGAATGGGACCATAGGCTGTACAGAGAAATATCTGCTCCTAAAACCAAAAGGGTGCTATCTAACTGAATGGTTGTCAATGTGTGCATTCAACTGACGGAGTTAAACTCACGTGTGGATTCAGCGGATTGCAAACCCTTTCTGTGCAGAATCCCAAAACCGGTATTTCCAGCCCAATGCCGGCATACGTACTAAACAGCAGGAAACTTCGTCTAAAACTCAGGAGAAACGTTTCCATGAAACTGCTCTGCTGTGCGTTCGTTCACCTAAGAGACTTGAATCTATGTTGAGATTCAGCGAGTCAGAAACACGTTTCTAATAGGAGCTGCGTTGGGATATTCCCGAGTGAATGGGACCATATGCTGTACAGAGAAATATCTGCTTCTAAAACCAAAACGGAGCTATCTAACTGAATGGTTGTCAATGTGTGCATTCAACTGACAGAGTTAAACTCACGTGTGGATTCAGCGGTTTGCAAACCCTTTCTGTGCAGAATCCCAAAACCGGTATTTCCAGCCCAATGCCGGCATCCGTACTAAACAGCAGGAAACTTCGTCTAAAACTCAGGAGAAACGTTTCCTTGAAACTGCTCTGCTGTGCGTTCGTTCACGTAAGAGAGTTGAATCCATGTTGAGATTCAGCGAGTCAGAAACACGTTTCTTCTAGGAGCTGCGTTGGGATATTCCCGAGTGAATGGGACCATAGGCTGTACAGAGAAATATCTGCTTCTAAAAGCAAAACGGAGCTATCTAACTGGATGGTTGTCAATGTGTGCATTCAACTGACAGAGTTAAACTCACGTGTGGATTCAGCGGTTTGCAAACTCTTTCTGTGCAGAATCCCAAAACCGGTATTTCCAGCCCAATGCAGGCATCCGTACTAAACAGCAGGAAACTTCGTCTAAATCTCAATAGAAAAGTTTCCTTGAAACTGCTCTGCTGTGCATTCGTTCACCTAAGAGACTTGAATCTATGTTGAGATTCAGCGAGTCAGAAACACGTTTCTTCTAGAAGCTGTGTTGGGATATTCCCGAGTGAATGGGACCATAGGCTGTACCGAGAAATATCTGCTCCTAAAACCAAAAGGGTGCTATCTAACTGAATGGTTGTCAATGTGTGCATTCAACTGACAGAGTTAAACTCACGTTTGGATTCAGCGGTTTGCAAACCCTTTCTGTGCAGAATCCCAAAACCGGTATTTCCAGCCCAATGCCGGAATCCGTACTAAACAGCAGGAAATTTCGTCTAAAACTCAGGAGAAACGTTTCCTTGAAACTGCTCTGCTGTACGTTCGTTCACCTAAGAGAGGTGAATCTATGTTGAGATTCAGCGAGTCAGAAACACGTTTCTTCTAGGAGCTGCGTTGGGATATTCCCGAGTGAATGGGACCATAGGCTGTACAGAGAAATATCTGCTCCTAAAACCAAAAGGGTGCTATCTAACTGAATGGTTGTCAATGTGTGCATTCAACTGACAGAGTTAAACTCACGTGTGGATTCAGCGGTTTGCAAACCCTTTCTGTGCAGAATCCCAAAACCGGTAATTCCAGCTCAATGTCGGCATACGTACTAAACAACAGGAAACTTCGTCTAAAACTCAGGAGAAACGTTTCCTTGAAACTGCTCGGCTGTGCGTTCGTTCACCTAAGAGACTTGAATCTATGTTGAGATTCAGCGAGTCAGAAACACGTTTCTTCTAGGAGCTGCGTTGGGATATTCCCGAGTGAATGGGACCATAGGCTGTACAGAGAAATATCTGCTTCTAAAACCAAAACGGAGCTATCTAACTGGATGGATGTCAATGTGTGCATTCAACTGACAAAGTTAAACTCACGTGTGGATTCAGCGGTTTGCAAACCCTTTCTGTGCAGAATCCCAAAACCGGTATTTCCAGCCCAATGCCGGCATCCGTACTAAACAGCAGGAAACTTCGTCTAAAACTCAGGAGAAACGTTTCCTTGAAACTGCTCTGCTGTGCGTTCGTTCACCTAAGAGAGTTGAATCTATGTTGAGATTCAGCGAGTCAGAAACACGTTTCTTCTAGGAGCTGCGTTGGGATATTCCCGAGTGAATGGGACCATAGGCTGTACAGAAAATATCTGCTTCTAAAACCAAAATGGTGCTATCAAACTGAATGGTTGTCAATGTGTGCATTCAATTGACAGAGTTAAACTCACGTGTGGATTCAGCGGTTTGCAAACCCTTTCTGTGCAGAATCCCAAAACCGGTATTTCCAGCCCAATGCCGGCATACGTACTAAACAGCAGGAAACTTCGTCTAAAACTCAGGAGAAACGTTTCCATGAAACTGCTCTGCTGTGCGTTCGTTCACCTAAGAGAGTTGAATCTATGTTGAGATTCAGCGAGTCAGAAACACGTTTCTTCTAGGAGCTGCGTTGGGATATTCCCGAGTGAATGGGACCATATGCTGTACAGAGAAATATCTGCTTCTAAAACCAAAACGGAGCTATCTAACTGAATGGTTGTCAATGTGTGCATTCAACTGACAGAGTTAAACTCACGTGTGGATTCAGCGTTTTGCAAACCGTTTCTGTGCAGAATCCCAAAACCGGTATTTCCAGCCCAATGCCGGCATACGTACTAAACAGCAGGAAACTTCGTCTAAAACTCAGGAGAAAAGCTTCCTTGAAACTGCTCTGCTGTGCGTTCATTCACCTAAGAGAGTTGAATCTATGTTGAGATTCAGCGAGACAGAAACACGTTTCTTCTAGGAGCTGCGTTGGGATATTCCCGAGTGAATGGGACCATAGGCTGTACAGAGAAATATCTGCTTCTAAAACCAAAACGGAGATATCAAACTGAATTTTTGTCAATGTGCGCATTCAACTGACAGAGGTAAACTCACGTGTGGATTCAGCGGTTTGCAAACCCTTTCTGTGCAGAATCCCAAAACCGGTATTTCCAGCCCAATGCCGGCATACGTACTAAACAGCAGGAAACTTCGTCTAAAACTCAGGAGAAACGTTTCCTTGAAACTGCTCTGCTGTGCGTTCGTTCACCTAAGAGAGTTGAATCTATGTTGAGATTCAGCGAGTCAGAAACACGTTTCTTCTAGGAGCTGCGTTGGGATATTCCCGAGTGAATGGAACCATAGGCTGTACAGAGAAATATCTGCTCCTAAAACCAAAAGGGTGCTATCTAACTGAATGGTTGTCAATGTGTGCATTCAACTGACAGAGTGAAACTCACGTTTGGATTCAGCGGTTTGCAAACCCTTTCTGTGCAGAATCCCAAAACCGGTATTTCCAGCCCAATGCCGGCACACGTACTAAACAGCAGGAAACTTCGTCTAAAACTCAGGAGAAACATTTCCTTGAAACTGCTCTGCTGTGCGTTCGTTCACCTAAGAGAGTTGAATCTATGTTGAGATTCAGCGAGTCAGAAACACGTTTCTTCCAGGAGCTGCGTTGGGATATTCCCGAGTGAATGGGACCATAGGCTGTACAGAGAGATATCTGCTCCTAAAACCAAAAGGGTGCTATCTAACTGAATGGTTGTCAATGTGTGCATTCAACTGACAGAATTAAACTCACGTTTGGATTCAGCGGTTTACAAACCCTTTCTGTGCAGAATCCCAAAACCGGTAATTCCCCTCAATGCCGGCTTACGTACTAAACAGCAGGAAACTTCGTCTAAAACTCAGGAGAAACGTTTCCTTGAAACTGCTCTGCTGTGCGTTCGTTCACCTAAGAGAGTTGAATCTATGTTGAGATTCAGCGAGTCAGAAACACGTTTCTTCTAGGAGCTGCGTTGGGATATTCCCGAGTGAATGGGACCATAGGCTGTACAGAGAAATATCTGCTTCTAAAACCAAAACGGAGCTATCTAACTGAATGGTTGTCAATGTGTGCATTCAATGACAGAGTTGAACTCACGTGTGGATTCAGCGGTTGGCAAACCCTTTCTGTGCAAAATCCCAAAACCGGTATTTCCAGTCCAATGCCGGCATACGTACTAAACAGCGGGAAACTTCGTCTAAAACTCAGGAGAAAAGTTTCCTTGAAACTGCTCTGCTGTGCGTTCGTTCACCTAAGAGAGTTGAATCTATGTTGAGATTCAGCGAGTCAGAAACACGTTTCATCCAGGAGCTGCGTTGGGATATTCCCGAGTGAATGGGACCATAGGCTGTACAGAGAAATATCTGCTCCTAAAACCAAAAGGGTGCTATCTAACTGAATGGTTGTCAATGTGTGCATTCAACTGACAGAGTTAAACACACGTTTCGATTCAGCGGTTTGCAAACCGTTTCTGTGCAGAATCCCAAAACCGGTATTTCCAGCCCAATGCCGGCATACATACTAAAGAGCAGGAAACTTCGTCTAAAACTCAGGAGAAACATTTCCTTGAAACTGCTCTGCTGTGCGTTCGTTCACCTAAGAGAGTTGAATCTATGTTGAGATTCAGCGAGTCAGAAACACGTTTCATCCAGGAGCTGCGTTGGGATATTCCCGATTGAATGGGACCATAGACTGTACAGAGAAATATCTGCTCCTAAAACCAAAAGGGTGCTATCTAACTGAATGGTTGTCAATGTGTGCATTCAACTCACAGAATTAAACTCACGTTTGGATTCAGCGGTTTACAAACCCTTTCTGTGCAGAATCCCAAAACCGGTAATTCCCCTCAATGCCGGCATACGTACTAAACAGCAGGAAACTTCGTCTAAAACTCAGGAGAAACGTTTCCTTGAAACTGCTCTGCTGTGCGTTCGTTCACCTAAGGGAGGTGAATGTATGTTGAGATTCAGCGAGTCAGAAACACGTTTCTTCTAGGAGCTGCGTTGGGACATTCCCGAGTGAATGGGACCATAGGCTGTACAGAGAAATATCTGCTCCTAAAACCAAAAGGGTGCTATCTAACTGAATGGTTGTCAATGTGTGCATTCAACTGACGGAGTTAAACTCACGTGTGGATTCAGCGGTTTGCAAACCCTTTCTGTGCAGAATCCCAAAACCGGTATTTCCAGCCCAATGCCGGCATACGTACTAAACAGCAGGAAACTTCGTCTAAAACTCAGGAGAAACGTTTCCATGAAACTGCTCTGCTGTGCGTTCGTTCACCTAAGAGACTTGAATCTATGTTGAGATTCAGCGAGTCAGAAACACGTTTCTTCTAGGAGCTGCGTTGGGATATTCCCGAGTGAATGGGACCATATGCTGTACAGAGAAATATCTGCTTCTAAAACCAAAACGGAGCTATCTAACTGAATGGTTGTCAATGTGTGCATTCAACTGACAGAGTTAAACTCACGTGTGGATTCAGCGGTTTGCAAACCCTTTCTGTGCAGAATCCCAAAACCGGTATTTCCAGCCCAATGCCGGCATCCGTGCTAAACAGCAGGAAACTTCGTCTAAAACTCAGGAGAAACGTTTCCTTGAAACTGCTCTGCTGTGCGTTCGTTCACGTAAGAGAGTTGAATCCATGTTGAGATTCAGCGAGTCAGAAACACGTTTCTTCTAGGAGCTGCGTTGGGATATTCCCGAGTGAATGGGACCATAGGCTGTACAGAGAAATATCTGCTTCTAAAAGCAAAACGGAGCTATCTAACTGAATGGTTGTCAATGTGTGCATTCAATGACAGAGTTGAACTCACGTGTGGATTCAGCGGTTGGCAAACCCTTTCTGTGCAAAATCCCAAAACCGGTATTTCCAGTCCAATGCCGGCATACGTACTAAACAGCGGGAAACTTCGTCTAAAACTCAGGAGAAAAGTTTCCTTGAAACTGCTCTGCTGTGCGTTCGTTCACCTAAGAGTGTTGAATCTATGTTGAGATTCAGCGAGTCAGAAACACGTTTCATCCAGGAGCTGCGTTGGGATATTCCCGAGTGAATGGGACCATAGGCTGTACAGAGAAATATCTGCTCCTAAAACCAAAAGGGTGCTATCTAACTGAATGGTTGTCAATGTGTGCATTCAACTGACAGAGTTAAACACACGTTTCGATTCAGCGGTTTGCAAACCGTTTCTGTGCAGAATCCCAAAACCGGTATTTCCAGCCCAATGCCGGCATACATACTAAAGAGCAGGAAACTTCGTCTAAAACTCAGGAGAAACATTTCCTTGAAACTGCTCTGCTGTGCGTTCGTTCACCTAAGAGAGTTGAATCTATGTTGAGATTCAGCGAGTCAGAAACACGTTTCATCCAGGAGCTGCGTTGGGATATTCCCGATTGAATGGGATCATAGACTGTACAGAGAAATATCTGCTCCTAAAACCAAAAGGGTGCTATCTAACTGAATGGTTGTCAATGTGTGCATTCAACTCACAGAATTAAACTCACGTTTGGATTCAGCGGTTTACAAACCCTTTCTGTGCAGAATCCCAAAACCGGTAATTCCCCTCAATGCCGGCATACGTACTAAACAGCAGGAAACTTCGTCTAAAACTCAGGAGAAACGTTTCCTTGAAACTGCTCTGCTGTGCGTTCGTTCACCTAAGGGAGGTGAATGTATGTTGAGATTCAGCGAGTCAGAAACACGTTTCTTCTAGGAGCTGCGTTGGGACATTCCCTAGTGAATGGGACCATAGGCTGTACAGAGAAATATCTGCTCCTAAAACCAAAAGGGTGCTATCTAACTGAATGGTTGTCAATGTGTGCATTCAACTGACGGAGTTAAACTCACGTGTGGATTCAGCGGTTTGCAAACCCTTTCTGTGCAGAATCCCAAAACCGGTATTTCCAGCCCAATGCCGGCATACGTACTAAACAGCAGGAAACTTCGTCTAAAACTCAGGAGAAACGTTTCCATGAAACTGCTCTGCTGTGCGTTCGTTCACCTAAGAGACTTGAATCTATGTTGAGATTCAGCGAGTCAGAAACACGTTTCTTCTAGGAGCTGCGTTGGGATATTCCCGAGTGAATGGGACCATATGCTGTACAGAGAAATATCTGCTTCTAAAACCAAAACGGAGCTATCTAACTGAATGGTTGTCAATGTGTGCATTCAACTGACAGAGTTAAACTCACGTGTGGATTCAGCGGTTTGCAAACCCTTTCTGTGCAGAATCCCAAAACCGGTATTTCCAGCCCAATGCCGGCATCCGTGCTAAACAGCAGGAAACTTCGTCTAAAACTCAGGAGAAACGTTTCCTTGAAACTGCTCTGCTGTGCGTTCGTTCACGTAAGAGAGTTGAATCCATGTTGAGATTCAGCGAGTCAGAAACACGTTTCTTCTAGGAGCTGCGTTGGGATATTCCCGAGTGAATGGGACCATAGGCTGTACAGAGAAATATCTGCTTCTAAAAGCAAAACGGAACTATCTAACTGGATGGTTGTCAATGTGTGCATTCAACTGACAGAGTTAAACTCACGTGTGGATTCAGCGGTTTGCAAACCCTTTCTGTGCAGAATCCCAAAACCGGTATTTCCAGCCCAATGCAGGCATCCATACTAAACAGCAGGAAACTTCGTCTAAATCTCAATAGAAAAGTTTCCTTGAAACTGCTCTGCTGTGCATTCGTTCACCTAAGAGAGTTGAATCTATGTTGAGATTCAGCGAGTCAGAAACACGTTTCTTCTAGAAGCTGTGTTGGGATATTCCCGAGTGAATGGGACCATAGGCTGTACCGAGAAATATCTGCTCCTAAAACCAAAAGGGTGCTATCTAACTGAATGGTTGTCAATGTGTGCATTCAACTGACAGAGTTAAACTCACGTTTGGATTCAGCGGTTTGCAAACCCTTTCTGTGCAGAATCCCAAAACCGGTATTTCCAGCCCAATGCCGGAATCCGTACTAAACAGCAGGAAATTTCGTCTAAAACTCAGGAGAAACGTTTCCTTGAAACTGCTCTGCTGTACGTTCGTTCACCTAAGAGAGGTGAATCTATGTTGAGATTCAGCGAGTCAGAAACACGTTTCTTCTAGGAGCTGCGTTGGGATATTCCCGAGTGAATGGGACCATAGGCTGTACAGAGAAATATCTGCTCCTAAAACCAAAAGGGTGCTATCTAACTGAATGGTTGTCAATGTGTGCATTCAACTGACAGAGTTAAACTCACGTGTGGATTCAGCGGTTTGCAAACCCTTTCTGTGCAGAATCCCAAAACCGGTAATTCCAGCTCAATGTCGGCATACGTACTAAACAACAGGAAACTTCGTCTAAAACTCAGGAGAAACGTTTCCTTGAAACTGCTCGGCTGTGCGTTCGTTCACCTAAGAGACTTGAATCTATGTTGAGATTCAGCGAGTCAGAAACACGTTTCTTCTAGGAGCTGCATTGGGATATTCCCGAGTGAATGGGACCATAGGCTGTACAGAGAAATATCTGCTTCTAAAACCAAAACGGAGCTATCTAACTGGATGGATGTCAATGTGTGCATTCAACTGACAAAGTTAAACTCACGTGTGGATTCAGCGGTTTGCAAACCCTTTCTGTGCAGAATCCCAAAACCGGTATTTCCAGCCCAATGCCGGCATCCGTACTAAACAGCAGGAAACTTCGTCTAAAACTCAGGAGAAACGTTTCCTTGAAACTGTTCTGCTGTGCGTTCGTTCACCTAAGAGAGTTGAATCTATGTTGAGATTCAGCGAGTCAGAAACACGTTTCTTCTAGGAGCTGCGTTGGGATATTCCCGAGTGAATGGGACCATAGACTGTACAGAAAATATCTGCTTCTGAAACCAAAATGGTGCTATCAAACTGAATGGTTGTCAATGTGTGCATTCAATTGACAGAGTTAAACTCACGTGTGGATTCAGCGGTTTGCAAACCCTTTCTGTGCAGAATCCCAAAACCGGTATTTCCAGCCCAATGCCGGCATCCGTACTAAACAGCAGGAAACTTCGTCTAAAACTCAGGAGAAACGTTTCCATGAAACTGCTCTGCTGTGCGTTCGTTCACCTAAGAGAGTTGAATCTATGTTGAGATTCAGCGAGTCAGAAACACGTTTCTTCTAGGAGCTGCGTTGGGATATTCCCGAGTGAATGGGACCATATGCTGTACAGAGAAATATCTGCTTCTAAAACCAAAACGGAGCTATCTAACTGAATGGTTGTCAATGTGTGCATTCAACTGACAGAGTTAAACTCACGTGTGGATTCAGCGTTTTGCAAACCGTTTCTGTGCAGAATCCCAAAACCGGTATTTCCAGCCCAATGCCGGCATACGTACTAAACAGCAGGAAACTTCGTCTAAAACTCAGGAGAAAAGCTTCCTTGAAACTGCTCTGCTGTGCGTTCATTCAGCTAAGAGAGTTGAATCTATGTTGAGATTCAGCGAGACAGAAACACGTTTCTTCTAGGAGCTGCGTTGGGATATTCCCGAGTGAATGGGACCATAGGCTGTACAGAGAAATATCTGCTTCTAAAACCAAAACGGAGATATCAAACTGAATTTTTGTCAATGTGCGCATTCAACTGACAGAGGTAAACTCACGTGTGGATTCAGCGGTTTGCAAACCCTTTCTGTGCAGAATCCCAAAACCGGTATTTCCAGCCCAATGCTGGCATACGTACTAAACAGCAGGAAACTTCGTCTAAAACTCAGGAGAAACGTTTCCATGAAACTGCTCTGCTGTGCGTTCGTTCACCTAAGAGAGTTGAATCTATGTTGAGATTCAGCGAGTCAGAAACACGTTTCTTCTAGGAGCTGCGTTGGGATATTCCCGAGTGAATGGGACCATATGCTGTACAGAGAAATATCTGCTTCTAAAACCAAAACGGAGCTATCTAACTGAATGGTTGTCAATGTGTGCATTCAACTGACAGAGTTAAACTCACGTGTGGATTCAGCGGTTTGCAAACCGTTTCTGTGCAGAATCCCAAAACCAGTATTTCCAGCCCAATGCCGGCATACGTACTAAACAGCGGGAAACTTCGTCTAAAACTCAGGAGAAAAGTTTCCTTGAAACTGCTCTGCTGTGCGTTAGTTCACCTAAGAGAGTTGAATCTATGTTGAGATTCAGCGAGTCAGAAACACGTTTCATCCAGGAGCTGCGTTGGGATATTCCCGAGTGAATGGGACCATAGGCTGTACAGAGAAATATCTGCTCCTAAAACCAAAAGGGTGCTATCTAACTGAATGGTTGTCAATGTGTGCATTCAACTGACAGAGTTAAACACACGTTTCGATTCAGCGGTTTGCAAACCCTTTCTGTGCAGAATCCCAAAACCGGTATTTCCAGCCCAATGCCGGCATACATACTAAAGAGCAGGAAACTTCGTCTAAAACTCAGGAGAAACATTTCCTTGAAACTGCTCTGCTGTGCGTTCGTTCACCTAAGAGAGTTGAATCTATGTTGAGATTCAGCGAGTCAGAAACACGTTTCATCCAGGAGCTGCGTTGGGATATTCCCGAGTGAATGGGACCATAGACTGTACAGAGAAATATCTGCTCCTAAAACCAAAAGGGTGCTATCTAACTGAATGGTTGTCAATGTGTGCATTCAACTGACAGAATTAAACTCACGTTTGGATTCAGCGGTTTACAAACCCTTTCTGTGCAGAATCCCAAAACCGGTAATTCCCCTCAATGCCGGCATACGTACTAAACAGCAGGAAACTTCGTCTAAAACTCAGGAGAAACGTTTCCTTGAAACTGCTCTGCTGTGCGTTCGTTCACCTAAGAGAGTTGAATCTATGTTGAGATTCAGCGAGTCAGAAACACGTTTCTTCTAGGAGCTGCGTTGGGATATTCCCGAGTGAATGGGACCATAGGCTGTACAGAGAAATATCTGCTTCTAAAACCAAAAGGGTGCTATCAAACTGAATTTCTGTCAATGTGCGCATTCAACTGACAGAGGTAAACTCACGTGTGGATTCAGCGGTTTGCAAACCCTTTCTGTGCAGAATCCCAAAACCGGTATTTCCAGCCCAATGCCGGCATACGTACTAAACAGCAGGAAACTTCGCCTAAAACTCAGGAGAAACGTTTCCTTGAAACTGCTCTGCTGTGCGTTCGTTCACCTAAGAGAGTTGAATCTATGTTGAGATTCAGCGAGTCAGAAACACGTTTCTTCTAGGAGCTGCGTTGGGATATTCCCGAGTGAATGGGACCATAGGCTGTACAGAGAAATATCTGCTCCTAAAACCAAAATGGTGCAATCTAACTGAATGTTTGTCAATGTGTGCATTCAACTGACAGAGTTAAACTCACGTTTGGATTCAGCGGTTTGCAAACCCTTTCTGTGCAGAATCCCAAAACCGGTATTTCCAGCCCAATGCCGGCATACGTACTAAACAGCCGGAAACTTCGTCTACAACTCAGGAGAAACATTTCCTTGAAACTGCTCTGCTGTGCGTTCGTTCACCTAAAAGAGTTGAATCTATGTTGAGATTCAGCGAGTCAGAAACACGTTTCTTCTAGGAGCTGCGTTGGGATATTCCCGAGTGAATGGGACCATATGATGTACAGAGAAATATCTGCTTCTAAAACCAAAACGGAGCTATCTAACTGAATGGTTGTCAATGTGTGCATTCAACTGACAGAGTTAAACTCATGTGTGGATTCAGCGGTTTGCAAAACGTTTCTGTGCAGAATCCCAAAACCGGTATTTCCAGCCCAATGCCGGCATACGTACTAAACAGCAGGAAACTTCGTCTAAAACTCAGGAGAAAAGTTTCCTTGAAACTGCTCTGCTGTGCGTTCATTCATCTAAGAGAGTTGAATCTATGTTGAGATTCAGCGAGACAGAAACACGTTTCTTCTGGGAGCTGCGTTGGGATATTCCCGAGTGAATGGGACCATAGGCTGTACAGAGAAATATCTGCTTCTAAAACCAAAACGGAGCTATCAAACTGAATTTTTGTCAATGTGCGCATTCAACTGACAGAGGTAAACTCACGTGTGGATTCAGCGGTTTGCAAACCCTTTCTGTGCAGAATCCCAAAACCGGTATTTCCAGCCCAATGCCGGCATACGTACTAAACAGCAGGAAATTTCGTCTAAAACTCAGGAGAAACGTTTCCTTGAAACTGCTCTGCTGTGCGTTCGTTCACCTAAGAGAGTTGAATCTATGTTGAGATTCAGCGAGTCAGAAACACGTTTCTTCTAGGAGCTGCGTTGGGATATTCCCGAGTGAATGGGACCATAGGCTGTACAGAGAAATATCTGCTCCTAAAACCAAAAGGGTGCTATCTAACTGAATGGTTGTCAATGTGTGCATTCAACTGACAGAGTTAAACACACGTTTCGATTCAGCGGTTTGCAAACCCTTTCTGTGCAGAATCCCAAAACCGGTATTTCCAGCCCAATGCCGGCATACATACTAAAGAGCAGGAAACTTCGTCTAAAACTCAGGAGAAACATTTCCTTGAAACTGCTCTGCTGTGCGTTCGTTCACCTAAGAGAGTTGAATCTATGTTGAGATTCAGCGAGTCAGAAACACGTTTCATCCAGGAGCTGCGTTGGGATATTCCCGAGTGAATGGGACCATAGACTGTACAGAGAGATATCTGCTCCTAAAACCAAAAGGGTGCTATCTAACTGAATGGTTGTCAATGTGTGCATTCAACTGACAGAATTAAACTCACGTTTGGATTCAGCGGTTTACAAACCCTTTCTGTGCAGAATCCCAAAACCGGTAATTCCCCTCAATGCCGGCATACGTACTAAACAGCAGGAAACTTCGTCTAAAACTCAGGAGAAACGTTTCCTTGAAACTGCTCTGCTGTGCGTTCGTTCACCTAAGAGAGTTGAATCTATGTTGAGATTCAGCGAGTCAGAAACACGTTTCTTCTAGGAGCTGCGTTGGGATATTCCCGAGTGAATGGGACCATAGGCTGTACAGAGAAATATCTGCTCCTAAAACCAAAATGGTGCTATCTAACTGAATGTTTGTCAATGTGTGCATTCAACTGACAGAGTTAAACTCACGTTTGGATTCAGCGGTTTGCAAACCCTTTCTGTGCAGAATCCCAAAACCGGTATTTCCAGCCCAATGCCGACATACGTACTAAACAGCCGGAAACTTCGTCTAGAACTCAGGAGAAACATTTCCTTGAAACTGCTCTGCTGTGCGTTCGTTCACCTAAAAGAGTTGAATCTATGTTGAGATTCAGCGAGTCAGAAACACGTTTCTTCTAGGAGCTGCGTTGGGATATTCCCGAGTGAATGGGACCATATGATGTACAGAGAAATATCTGCTTCTAAAACCAAAACGGAGCTATCTAACTGAATGGTTGTCAATGTGTGCATTCAACTGACAGAGTTAAACTCATGTGTGGATTCAGCGGTTTGCAAACCGTTTCTGTGCAGAATCCCAAAACCGGTATTTCCAGCCCAATGCCGGCATACGTACTAAACAGCAGGAGACTTCGTTTAAAACTCAGGAGAAAAGTTTCCTTGAAACTGCTCTGCTGTGCGTTCATTCACCTAGGAGAGTTGAATCTATGTTGAGATTCAGCGAGACAGAAACACGTTTCTTCTGGGAGCTGCGTTGGGATATTCCCGAGTGAATGGGACCATAGGCTGTACAGAGAAATATCTGCTTTTAAAACCAAAACGGAGCTATCAAACTGAATTTTTGTCAATGTGTGCATTCAACTGACAGAGGTAAACTCACCTGTGGATTCAGCGGTTTGCAAACCCTTTCTGTGCAGAATCCCAAAACCGGTATTTCCAGCCCAATGCCGGCATACGTACTAAACAGCAGGAAACTTCGTCTAAAACTCAGGAGAAACGTTTCCTTGAAACTGCTCTGCTGTGCGTTCGTTCACCTAAGAGAGTTGAATCTATGTTGAGATTCAGCGAGTCAGAAACACGTTTCATCCAGGAGCTGCGTTGGGATATTCCCGAGTGAATGGGACCATAGGCTGTACAGAGAAATATCTGCTCCTAAAACCAAAAGGGTGCTATCTAACTGAATGGTTGTCAATGTGTGCATTCAACTGACAGAGTTAAACACACGTTTCGATTCAGCGGTTTGCAAACCCTTTCTGTGCAGAATCCCAAAACCGGTATTTCCAGCCCAATGCCGGCATACATACTAAAGAGCAGGAAACTTCGTCTAAAACTCAGGAGAAACATTTCCTTGAAACTGCTCTGCTGTGCGTTCGTTCACCTAAGAGAGTTGAATCTATGTTGAGATTCAGCGAGTCAGAAACACGTTTCATCCAGGAGCTGCGTTGGGATATTCCCGAGTGAATGGGACCATAGACTGTACAGAGAAATATCTGCTCCTAAAACCAAAAGGGTGCTATCTAACTGAATGGTGGTCAATGTGTGCATTCAACTGACAGAATTAAACTCACGTTTGGATTCAGCGGTTTACAAACCCTTTCTGTGCAGAATCCCAAAACCGGTAATTCCCCTCAATGCCGGCATACGTACTAAACAGCAGGAAACTTCGTCTAAAACTCAGGAGAAACGTTTCCTTGAAACTGCTCTGCTGTGCGTTCGTTCACCTAAGAGAGTTGAATCTATGTTGAGATTCAGCGAGTCAGAAACACGTTTCTTCTAGGAGCTGCGTTGGGATATTCCCGAGTGAATGGGACCATAGGCTGTACAGAGAAATATCTGCTTCTAAAACCAAAAGGGTGCTATCAAACTGAATTTCTGTCAATGTGCGCATTCAACTGACAGAGGTAAACTCACGTGTGGATTCAGCGGTTTGCAAACCCTTTCTGTGCAGAATCCCAAAACCGGTATTTCCAGCCCAATGCCGGCATACGTACTAAACAGCAGGAAACTTCGCCTAAAACTCAGGAGAAACGTTTCCTTGAAACTGCTCTGCTGTGCGTTCGTTCACCTAAGAGAGTTGAATCTATGTTGAGATTCAGCGAGTCAGAAACACGTTTCTTCTAGGAGCTGCGTTGGGATATTCCCGAGTGAATGGGACCATAGGCTGTACAGAGAAATATCTGCTCCTAAAACCAAAATGGTGCTATCTAACTGAATGTTTGTCAATGTGTGCATTCAACTGACAGAGTTAAACTCACGTTTGGATTCAGCGGTTTGCAAACCCTTTCTGTGCAGAATCCCAAAACCGGTATTTCCAGCCCAATGCCGGCATACGTACTAAACAGCCGGAAACTTCGTCTACAACTCAGGAGAAACATTTCCTTGAAACTGCTCTGCTGTGCGTTCGTTCACCTAAAAGAGTTGAATCTATGTTGAGATTCAGCGAGTCAGAAACACGTTTCTTCTAGGAGCTGCGTTGGGATATTCCCGAGTGAATGGGACCATATGATGTACAGAGAAATATCTGCTTCTAAAACCAAAACGGAGCTATCTAACTGAATGGTTGTCAATGTGTGCATTCAACTGACAGAGTTAAACTCATGTGTGGATTCAGCGGTTTGCAAACCGTTTCTGTGCAGAATCCCAAAACCGGTATTTCCAGCCCAATGCCGGCATACGTACTAAACAGCAGGAAACTTCGTCTAAAACTCAGGAGAAAAGTTTCCTTGAAACTGCTCTGCTGTGCGTTCATTCATCTAAGAGAGTTGAATCTATGTTGAGATTCAGCGAGACAGAAACACGTTTCTTCTGGGAGCTGCGTTGGGATATTCCCGAGTGAATGGGACCATAGGCTGTACAGAGAAATATCTGCTTCTAAAACCAAAACGGAGCTATCAAACTGAATTTTTGTCAATGTGCGCATTCAACTGACAGAGGTAAACTCACGTGTGGATTCAGCGGTTTGCAAACCCTTTCTGTGCAGTATCCCAAAACCGGTATTTCCAGCCCAATGCCGGCATACGTACTAAACAGCAGGAAATTTCGTCTAAAACTCAGGAGAAACGTTTCCTTGAAACTGCTCTGCTGTGCGTTCGTTCACCTAAGAGAGTTGAATCTATGTTGAGATTCAGCGAGTCAGAAACACGTTTCTTCTAGGAGCTGCGTTGGGATATTCCCGAGTGAATGGGACCATAGGCTGTACAGAGAAATATCTGCTCCTAAAACCAAAAGGGTGCTATCTAACTGAATGGTTGTCAATGTGTGCATTCAACTGACAGAGTTAAACACACGTTTCGATTCAGCGGTTTGCAAACCCTTTCTGTGCAGAATCCCAAAACCGGTATTTCCAGCCCAATGCCGGCATACATACTAAAGAGCAGGAAACTTCGTCTAAAACTCAGGAGAAACATTTCCTTGAAACTGCTCTGCTGTGCGTTCGTTCACCTAAGAGAGTTGAATCTATGTTGAGATTCAGCGAGTCAGAAACACGTTTCATCCAGGAGCTGCGTTGGGATATTCCCGAGTGAATGGGACCATAGACTGTACAGAGAGATATCTGCTCCTAAAACCAAAAGGGTGCTATCTAACTGAATGGTTGTCAATGTGTGCATTCAACTGACAGAATTAAACTCACGTTTGGATTCAGCGGTTTACAAACCCTTTCTGTGCAGAATCCCAAAACCGGTAATTCCCCTCAATGCCGGCATACGTACTAAACAGCAGGAAACTTCGTCTAAAACTCAGGAGAAACGTTTCCTTGAAACTGCTCTGCTGTGCGTTCGTTCACCTAAGAGAGTTGAATCTATGTTGAGATTCAGCGAGTCAGAAACACGTTTCTTCTAGGAGCTGCGTTGGGATATTCCCGAGTGAATGGGACCATAGGCTGTACAGAGAAATATCTGCTTCTAAAACCAAAACGGAGCTATCTAACTGAATGGTTGTCAATGTGTGCATTCAATGACAGAGTTAAACTCACGTGTGGATTCAGCGGTTTGCAAACCCTTTCTGTGCAGAATCCCAAAACCGGTATTTCCAGCCCAATGCCGGCATACGTACTAAACAGCAGGAAACTTCGCCTAAAACTCAGGAGAAACGTTTCCTTGAAACTGCTCTGCTGTGCGTTCGTTCACCTAAGAGAGTTGAATCTATGTTGAGATTCAGCGAGTCAGAAACACGTTTCTTCTAGGAGCTGCGTTGGGATATTCCCGAGTGAATGGGACCATAGGCTGTACAGAGAAATATCTGCTCCTAAAACCAAAATGGTGCTATCTAACTGAATGTTTGTCAATGTGTGCATTCAACTGACAGAGTTAAACTCACGTTTGGATTCAGCGGTTTGCAAACCCTTTCTGTGCAGAATCCCAAAACCGGTATATCCAGCCCAATGCCGGCATACGTACTAAACAGCCGGAAACTTCGTCTACAACTCAGGAGAAACATTTCCTTGAAACTGCTCTGCTGTGCGTTCGTTCACCTAAAAGAGTTGAATCTATGTTGAGATTCAGCGAGTCAGAAACACGTTTCTTCTAGGAGCTGCGTTGGGATATTCCCGAGTGAATGGGACCATATGATGTACAGAGAAATATCTGCTTCTAAAACCAAAACGGAGCTATCTAACTGAATGGTTGTCAATGTGTGCATTCAACTGACAGAGTTAAACTCATGTGTGGATTCAGCGGTTTGCAAACCGTTTCTGTGCAGAATCCCAAAACCGGTATTTCCAGCCCAATGCCGGCATACGTACTAAACAGCAGGAGACTTCGTTTAAAACTCAGGAGAAAAGTTTCCTTGAAACTGCTCTGCTGTGCGTTCATTCACCTAAGAGAGTTGAATCTATGTTGAGATTCAGCGAGACAGAAACACGTTTCTTCTGGGAGCTGCGTTGGGATATTCCCGAGTGAATGGGACCATAGGCTGTACAGAGAAATATCTGCTTTTAAAACCAAAACGGAGCTATCAAACTGAATTTTTGTCAATGTGTGCATTCAACTGACAGAGGTAAACTCACCTGTGGATTCAGCGGTTTGCAAACCCTTTCTGTGCAGAATCCCAAAACCGGTATTTCCAGCCCAATGCCGGCATACGTACTAAACAGCAGGAAACTTCGTCTAAAACTCAGGAGAAACGTTTCCTTGAAACTGCTCTGCTGTGCGTTCGTTCACCTAAGAGAGTTGAATCTATGTTGAGATTCAGCGAGTCAGAAACACGTTTCTTCTAGGAGCTGCGTTGGGATATTCCCGAGTGAATGGGACCATAGGCTGTACAGAGAAATATCTGCTCCTAAAACCAAAAGGGTGCTATCTAACTGAATGGTTGTCAATGTGTGCATTCAACTGACAGAGTTAAACACACGTTTCGATTCAGCGGTTTGCAAACCCTTTCTGTGCAGAATCCCAAAACCGGTATTTCCAGCCCAATGCCGGCATACATACTAAAGAGCAGGAAACTTCGTCTAAAACTCAGGAGAAACATTTCCTTGAAACTGCTCTGCTGTGCGTTCGTTCACCTAAGAGAGTTGAATCTATGTTGAGATTCAGCGAGTCAGAAACACGTTTCATCCAGGAGCTGCGTTGGGATATTCCCGAGTGAATGGGACCATAGACTGTACAGAGAGATATCTGCTCCTAAAACCAAAAGGGTGCTATCTAACTGAATGGTTGTCAATGTGTGCATTCAACTGACAGAATTAAACTCACGTTTGGATTCAGCGGTTTACAAACCCTTTCTGTGCAGAATCCCAAAACCGGTAATTCCCCTCAATGCCGGCATACGTACTAAACAGCAGGAAACTTCGTCTAAAACTCAGGAGAAACGTTTCCTTGAAACTGCTCTGCTGTGCGTTCGTTCACCTAAGAGAGTTGAATCTATGTTGAGATTCAGCGAGTCAGAAACACGTTTCTTCTAGGAGCTGCGTTGGGATATTCCCGAGTGAATGGGACCATAGGCTGTACAGAGAAATATCTGCTTCTAAAACCAAAACGTAGCTATCTAACTGAATGGTTGTCAATGTGTGCATTCAATGACAGAGTTAAACTCACGTGTGGATTCAGCGGTTTGCAAACCCTTTCTGTGCAGAATCCCAAAACCGGTATTTCCAGCCCAATGCCGGCATACGTACTAAACAGCAGGAAACTTCGTCTAAAACTCAGGAGATACGTTTCCTTGAAATTCCTCCGCTGTGCGTTCGTTCACCTAAGAGAGTTGAATCTATGTTGAGATTCAGCGAGTCAGAAACACGTTTCTTCTAGGAGGAGCGTTGGGATATTCCCGAGTGAATGGGACCATACGCTGTACAGAGAAATATCTGCTTCTAAAACCAAAAGGGAGCTATCTAACTGAATGGTTGTCAATGTGTGCATTCAATGACAGAGTTAAACTCAAGTGTGGATTCAGCGGTTTGCAAACCGTTTCTGTGCAGAATCCCAAAACCGGTATTTCCAGCCCAATGCCGGCATACGAACTAAACAGCAGGAAACTTCGTCTAAATCTCAGGAGAAAAGTTTCCTTGAAACTGCTCTGCTGTGCGTTCATTCACCTAAGAGAGTTGAATCTATGTTGAGATTCAGCGAGTCAGAAACACGTTTTTTCTAGGAGCTGCGTTGGGATATTCCCGAGTGAATGGGACCATAGGCTGTACAGAGAAGTATCTGCTTCTAAAACCGAAACGGAGCTACCTAACTGAATGGTTGTCAATGTGTGCATTCAACTGACAGAGTTAAACTCACGTGTGGATTCAGCGGTTTGCAAACCGTTTCTGTGCAGAATCCCAAAACCGGTATTTCCAGCCCAATGCCGGCATACGTACTAAACAGCAGGAAACTTCATCTCAAACTCAGGAGAAAAGTTTCCTTGAAACTGCTCTGCTGTGCGTTCATTCACCTAAGAGAGTTGAATCTATGTTGAGATTCAGCGAGTCAGAAACACGTTTCTTCTAGGAGCTGCGTTGGGATATTCCCGAGTGAATGGGACCATAGGCTGTACAGAGAAATATCTGCTTCTAAAACCAAAACGGAGCTATCAAACTGAATTTTTGTCAATGTGCGCATTCAACTGACAGAGGTAAACTCACGTGTGGATTCAGCGGTTTGCAAACCCTTTCTGTGCAGAATCCCAAAACCGGTATTTCCAGCCCAATGCCGGCATACGTACTAAACAGCAGGAAACTTCGTTTAAAACTCAGGAGAAACGTTTCCTTGAAACTACTCTGCTGTGCGTTCGTTCACCTAAGAGAGTTGAATCTATGTTGAGATTCAGCGAGTCAGAAACACGTTTCTTCTAGGAGCTGCGTTGGGATATTCCCGAGTGAATGGGACCATAGGCTGTACAGAGAAATATCTGCTCCTAAAACCAAAAGGGTGCTATCTAACTGAATGGTTGTCAATGTGTGCATTCAACTGACAGAGTTAAACTCACGTTTGGATTCAGCGGTTTGCAAACCCTTTCTGTGCAGAATCCCAAAACCGGTATTTCCAGCCCAATGCCGGCATACGTACTAAACAGCAGGAAACTTCGTCTAAAACTCAGGAGAAACATTTCCTTGAAACTGCTCTGCTGTGCGTTCGTTCACCTAAGAGAGTTGAATCTATGTTGAGATTCAGCGAGTCAGAAACACGTTTCTTCCAGGAGCTGCGTTGGGATATTCCCGAGTGAATGGGACCATAGGCTGTACAGAGAGATATCTGCTCCTAAAAGCAAAAGGGTGCTATCTAACTGAATGGTTGTCAATGTGTGCCTTCAACTGACAGAATTAAACTCACGTTTGGATTCAGCGGTTTACAAACCCTTTCTGTGCAGAATCCCAAAACCGGTAATTCCCCTCAATGCCGGGATACGTACTAAACAGCAGGAAACTTCGTCTAAAACTCAGGAGAAACGTTTCCTTGAAGCTGCTCTGCTGTGCGTTCGTTCACCTAAGAGAGTTGAATCTATGTTGAGATTCAGCGAGTCAGAAACACGTTTCTTCTAGGAGCTGCGTTGGGATATTCCCGAGTGAATGGGACCATAGGCTGTACAGAGAAATATCTGCTTCTAAAACCAAAACGGAGCTTTCTAACTGAATGGTTGTCAATGTGTGCATTCAATGACAGAGTTAAACTCACGTGTGGATTCAGCGGTTTGAAAACCGTTTCTGTGCAGAATCCCAAAACCGGTATTTCCAGCCCAATGCCGGCATACGTACTAAACAGCAGGAAACTTCGTTTAAAACTCAGGAGAAAAGTTTCCTTGAAACTGCTCTGCTGTGCGTTCATTCATCTAAGAGAGTTGAATCTATGTTGAGATTCAGCGAGACAGAAACACGTTTCTTCTGGGAGCTGCGTTGGGATATTCCCGAGTGAATGGGACCATAGGCTGTACAGAGAAATATCTGCTTCTAAAACCAAAACGGAGCTATCTAACTGAATGGTTGTCAATGTGTGCATTCAATGACAGAGTTAAACTCACGTGTGGATTCAGCGGTTTGCAAACCCTTTCTGTGCAGAATCCCAAAACCGGTATTTCCAGCCCAATGCCGGCATACGTACTAAACAGCAGGAAACTTCGTCTAAAACTCAGGAGAAACGTTTCCTTGAAATTCCTCCGCTGTGCGTTCGTTCACCTAAGAGAGTTGAATCTATGTTGAGATTCAGCGAGTCAGAAACACGTTTCTTCTAGGAGCTGCGTTGGGATATTCCCGAGTGAATGGGACCATACGCTGTACAGAGAAATATCTGCTTCTAAAACCAAAAGGGAGCTATCTAACTGAATGGTTGTCAATGTGTGCATTCAATGACAGAGTTAAACTCAAGTGTGGATTCAGCGGTTTGCAAACCGTTTCTGTGCAGAATCCCAAAACCGGTATTTCCAGCCCAATGCCGGCATACGAACTAAACAGCAGGAAACTTCGTCTAAAACTCAGGAGAAAAGTTTCCTTGAAACTGCTCTGCTGTGCGTTCATTCACCTAAGAGAGTTGAATCTATGTTGAGATTCAGCGAGTCAGAAACACGTTTCTTCTAGGAGCTGCGTTGGGATATTCCCGAGTGAATGGGACCATAGGCTGTACAGAGAAGTATCTGCTTCTAAAACCGAAACGGAGCTACCTAACTGAATGGTTGTCAATGTGTGCATTCAACTGACAGAGTTAAACTCACGTGTGGATGCAGCGGTTTGCAAACCGTTTCTGTGCAGAATCCCAAAACCGGTATTTCCAGCCCAATGCCGGCATACGTACTAAACAGCAGGAAACTTCATCTCAAACTCAGGAGAAAAGTTTCCTTGAATCTGCTCTGCTGTGCGTTCATTCACCTAAGAGAGTTGAATCTATGTTGAGATTCAGCGAGTCAGAAACACGTTTCATCCAGGAGCTGCGTTGGGATATTCCCGAGTGAATGGGACCATAGACTGTACAGAGAGATATCTGCTCCTAAAACCAAAAGGGTGCTATCTAACTGAATGGTTGTCAATGTGTGCATTCAACTGACAGAATTAAACTCACGTTTGGATTCAGCGGTTTACAAACCCTTTCTGTGCAGAATCCCAAAACCGGTAATTCCCCTCAATGCCGGCATACGTACTAAACAGCAGGAAACTTCGTCTAAAACTCAGGAGAAACGTTTCCTTGAAATTCCTCTGCTGTGCGTTCGTACACCTAAGAGAGTTGAATCTATGTTGAGATTCAGCGAGTCAGAAACACGTTTCTTCTAGGAGGTGAGTTGGGATATTCCCGAGTGAATGGGACCATACGCTGTACAGAGAAATATCTGCTTCTAAAACCAAAAGGGAGCTATCTAACTGAATGGTTGTCAATGTGTGCATTCAATGACAGAGTTAAACTCAAGTGTGGATTCAGCGGTTTGCAAACCGTTTCTGTGCAGAATCCCAAAACCAGTATTTCCAGCCCAATGCCGGCATACGAACTTAACAGCAGGAAACTTCGTCTAAAACTCAGGAGAAAAGTTTCCTTGAAACTGCTCTGCTGTGCGTTCATTCACCTAAGAGAGTTGAATCTATGTTGAGATTCAGCGAGTCAGAAACACGTTTCTTCTAGGAGCTGCGTTGGGATATTCCCGAGTGAATGGGACCATAGGCTGTACAGAGAAGTATCTGCTTCTAAAACCGAAACGGAGCTACCTAACTGAATGGTTGTCAATGTGTGCATTCAACTGACAGAGTTAAACTCACGTGTGGATTCAGCGGTTTGCAAACCGTTTCTGTGCAGAATCCCAAAACCGGTATTTCCAGCCCAATGCCGGCATACGTACTAAACAGCAGGAAACTTCATCTCAAACTCAGGAGAAACGTTTCCTTGAAACTGCTCTGCTGTGCGTTCATTCACCTAAGAGAGTTGAATCTATGTTGAGATTCAGCGAGTCAGAAACACGTTTCTTCTAGGAGCTGCGTTGGGATATTCCCGAGTGAATGGGACCATAGGCTGTACAGAGAAATATCTGCTTCTAAAACCAAAACGGAGCTATCAAACTGAATTTTTGTCAATGTGCGCATTCAACTGACAGAGGTAAACTCACGTGTGGATTCAGCGGTTTGCAAACCCTTTCTGTGCAGAATCCCAAAACCGGTATTTCCAGCCCAATGCCGGCATACGTACTAAACAGCAGGAAACTTCATTTAAAACTCAGGAGAAACGTTTCCTTGAAACTACTCTGCTGTGCGTTCGTTCACCTAAGAGAGTTGAATCTATGTTGAGATTCAGCGAGTCAGAAACACGTTTCTTCTAGGAGCTGCGTTGGGATATTCCCGAGTGAATGGGACCATAGCCTGTACAGAGAAATATCTGCTCCTAAAACCAAAAGGGTGCTATCTAACTGAATGGTTGTCAATGTGTGCATTCAACTGACAGAGTTAAACTCACGTTTGGATTCAGCGGTTTGCAAACCCTTTCTGTGCAGAATCCCAAAACCGGTATTTCCAGCCCAATGCCGGCATACGTACTAAACAGCAGGAAATTTCGTCTAAAACTCAGGAGAAACGATTCCCTGAAACTGCTCTGCTGTGCGTTCATTCATCTAAGAGAGTTGAATCTATGTTGAGATTCAGCGAGACAGAAACACGTTTCTTCTGGGAGCTGCGTTGGGATATTCCCGAGTGAATGGGACCATAGGCTGTACAGAGAGATATCTGCTCCTAAAAGCAAAAGGGTGCTATCTAACTGAATGGTTGTCAATGTGTGCATTCAACTGACAGAATTAAACTCACGTTTGGATTCAGCGGTTTACAAACCCTTTCTGTGCAGAATCCCAAAACCGGTAATTCCCCTCAATGCCGGCATACGTACTAAACAGCAGGAAACTTCGTCTAAAACTCAGGAGAAACGTTTCCTTGAAGCTGCTCTGCTGTGCGTTCGTTCACCTAAGAGAGTTGAATCTATGTTGAGATTCAGCGAGTCAGAAACACGTTTCTTCTAGGAGCTGCGTTGGGATATTCCCGAGTGAATGGGACCATAGGCTGTACAGAGAAATATCTGCTTCTAAAACCAAAACGGAGCTTTCTAACTGAATGGTTGTCAATGTGTGCATTCAATGACAGAGTTAAACTCACGTGTGGATTCAGCGGTTTGAAAACCGTTTCTGTGCAGAATCCCAAAACCGGTATTTCCAGCCCAATGCCGGCATACGTACTAAACAGCAGGAAACTTCGTCTAAAACTCAGGAGAAACGTTTCCTTAAAACTGCTCTGCTGTGCGTTCGTTCACCTAAGAGAGTTGAATCTATCTTGAGATTCAGCGAGTCAGAAACACGTTTCTTCTAGGAGCTGCGTTGTGATATTCCCGAGTGAATGGGACCATACGTTGTACAGAGAAATATCTGCTCCTAAAACCAAAAGGGTGCTATCTAACTGAATGGTTGTCAATGTGTGCATTCAACTGACAGAGTTAAACTCACGTTTGGATTCAGCGGTTTGCAAACCCTTTCTGTGCAGAATCCCAAAACCGGTATTTCCAGCCCAATGCCGGCATACGTACTAAACAGCAGGAAATTTCGTCTAAAACTCAGGAGAAACGTTTCCCTGAAACTGCTCTGCTGTGCGTTCGTTCACCTAAGAGAGTTGAATCTATGTTGAGATTCAGCGAGTCAGAAACACGTTTCTTCTAGGAGCTGCGTTGGGATATTCCCGAGTGAATGGGACCATAATCTGTACAGAGAAGTATCTGCTTCTAAAAGCAAAAGGGTGCTATCAAACTGAATCGTTGTCAATGTGTGCATTCAACTGACAGAGTTAAACTCATGTGTGGATTCAGCGGTTTGCAAACCCTTTCTGTGCAGAATCCCAAAACCGTTATTTCCAGCCCAATGCCGGCATCCGTACTAAACAGCAGGAAACTTCGTCTAAAACTCAGGAGAAACGTTTCCTTGAAACTGTTCTGCTGTGTCTTCGTTCACCTAAGAGAGTTGAATCTATGTTGAGATTCAGCGAGTCAGAAACACGTTTCTTCTAGGAGCTGCGTTGGGATATTCCCGAGTGAATGGGACCATAGGCTGTACAGAGAAGTATCTGCTTCTAAAACCGAAACGGAGCTACCTAACTGAATGGTTGTCAATGTGTGCATTCAACTGACAGAGTTAAACTCACGTGTGGATGCAGCGGTTTGCAAACCGTTTCTGTGCAGAATCCCAAAACCGGTATTTCCAGCCCAATGCCGGCATACGTACTAAACAGCAGGAAACTTCATCTCAAACTCAGGAGAAAAGTTTCCTTGAATCTGCTCTGCTGTGCGTTCATTCACCTAAGAGAGTTGAATCTATGTTGAGATTCAGCGAGTCAGAAACACTTTTCTTCCAGGAGCTGCGTTGGGATATTCCCGAGTGAATGGGACCATAGGCTGTACAGAGAGATATCTGCTCCTAAAAGCAAAAGGGTGCTATCTAACTGAATGGTTGTCAATGTGTGCATTCAACTGACAGAATTAAACTCACGTTTGGATTCAGCGGTTTACAAACCCTTTCTGTGCAGAATCCCAAAACCGGTAATTCCCCTCAATGCCGGCATACGTACTAAACAGCAGGAAACTTCGTCTAAAACTCAGGAGAAACGTTTCCTTGAAGCTGCTCTGCTGTGCGTTCGTTCACCTAAGAGAGTTGAATCTATGTTGAGATTCAGCGAGTCAGAAACACGTTTCTTCTAGGAGCTGCGTTGGGATATTCCCGAGTGAATGGGACCATAGGCTGTACAGAGAAATATCTGCTTCTAAAACCAAAACGGAGCTTTCTAACTGAATGGTTGTCAATGTGTGCATTCAATGACAGAGTTAAACTCACGTGTGGATTCAGCGGTTTGAAAACCGTTTCTGTGCAGAATCCCAAAACCGGTATTTCCAGCCCAATGCCGGCATACGTACTAAACAGCAGGAAACTTCGTCTAAAACTCAGGAGAAACGTTTCCTTAAAACTGCTCTGCTGTGCGTTCGTTCACCTAAGAGAGTTGAATCTATGTTGAGATTCAGCGAGTCAGAAACACGTTTCTTCTAGGAGCTGCGTTGGGATATTCCCGAGTGAATGGGACCATAGGCTGTACAGAGAAATATCTGCTCCTAAAACCAAAAGGGTGCTATCTAACTGAATGGTTGTCAATGTGTGCATTCAACTGACAGAGTTAAACACACGTTTCGATTCAGTGGTTTGCAAACCCTTTCTGTGCAGAATCCCAAAACCGGTATTTCCAGCCCAATGCCGGCATACATACTAAAGAGCAGGAAACTTCGTCTAAAACTCAGGAGAAACATTTCCTTGAAACTGCTCTGCTGTGCGTTCGTTCACCTAAGAGAGTTGAATCTATGTTGAGATTCAGCGAGTCAGAAACACGTTTCATCCAGGAGCTGCGTTGGGATATTCCCGAGTGAATGGGACCATAGACTGTACAGAGAGATATCTGCTCCTAAAACCAAAAGGGTGCTATCTAACTGAATGGTTGTCAATGTGTGCATTCAACTGACAGAATTAAACTCACGTTTGGATTCAGCGGTTTACAAACCCTTTCTGTGCAGAATCCCAAAACCGGTAATTCCCCTCAATGCCGGCATACGTACTAAACAGCAGGAAACTTCGTCTAAAACTCAGGAGAAACGTTTCCTTGAAATTCCTCTGCTGTGCGTTCGTTCACCTAAGAGAGTTGAATCTATGTTGAGATTCAGCGAGTCAGAAACACGTTTCTTCTAGGAGGTGAGTTGGGATATTCCCGAGTGAATGGGACCATACGCTGTACAGAGAAATATCTGCTTCTAAAACCAAAAGGGAGCTATCTAACTGAATGGTTGTCAATGTGTGCATTCAATGACAGAGTTAAACTCAAGTGTGGATTCAGCGGTTTGCAAACCGTTTCTGTGCAGAATCCCAAAACCAGTATTTCCAGCCCAATGCCGGCATACGAACTTAACAGCAGGAAACTTCGTCTAAAACTCAGGAGAAAAGTTTCCTTGAAACTGCTCTGCTGTGCGTTCATTCACCTAAGAGAGTTGAATCTATGTTGAGATTCAGCGAGTCAGAAACACGTTTCTTCTAGGAGCTGCGTTGGGATATTCCCGAGTGAATGGGACCATAGGCTGTACAGAGAAGTATCTGCTTCTAAAACCGAAACGGAGCTACCTAACTGAATGGTTGTCAATGTGTGCATTCAACTGACAGAGTTAAACTCACGTGTGGATTCAGCGGTTTGCAAACCGTTTCTGTGCAGAATCCCAAAACCGGTATTTCCAGCCCAATGCCGGCATACGTACTAAACAGCAGGAAACTTCATCTCAAACTCAGGAGAAACGTTTCCTTGAAACTGCTCTGCTGTGCGTTCATTCACCTAAGAGAGTTGAATCTATGTTGAGATTCAGCGAGTCAGAAACACGTTTCTTCTAGGAGCTGCGTTGGGATATTCCCGAGTGAATGGGACCATAGGCTGTACAGAGAAATATCTGCTTCTAAAACCAAAACGGAGCTATCAAACTGAATTTTTGTCAATGTGCGCATTTAACTGACAGAGGTAAACTCACGTGTGGATTCAGCGGTTTGCAAACCCTTTCTGTGCAGAATCCCAAAACCGGTATTTCCAGCCCAATGCCGGCATACGTACTAAACAGCAGGAAACTTCATTTAAAACTCAGGAGAAACGTTTCCTTGAAACTACTCTGCTGTGCGTTCGTTCACCTAAGAGAGTTGAATCTATGTTGAGATTCAGCGAGTCAGAAACACGTTTCTTCTAGGAGCTGCGTTGGGATATTCCCGAATGAATGGGACCATAGCCTGTACAGAGAAATATCTGCTCCTAAAACCAAAAGGGTGCTATCTAACTGAATGGTTGTCAATGTGTGCATTCAATGACAGAGTTAAACTCACGTGTGGATTCAGCGGTTTGAAAACCGTTTCTGTGCAGAATCCCAAAACCGGTATTTCCAGCCCAATGCCGGCATACGTACTAAACAGCAGGAAACTTCGTCTAAAACTCAGGAGAAACGTTTCCTTAAAACTGCTCTGCTGTGCGTTCGTTCACCTAAGAGAGTTGAATCTATCTTGAGATTCAGCGAGTCAGAAACACGTTTCTTCTAGGAGCTGCGTTGTGATATTCCCGAGTGAATGGGACCATACGTTGTACAGAGAAATATCTGCTCCTAAAACCAAAAGGGTGCTATCTAACTGAATGGTTGTCAATGTGTGCATTCAACTGACAGAGTTAAACTCACGTTTGGATTCAGCGGTTTGCAAACCCTTTCTGTGCAGAATCCCAAAACCGGTATTTCCAGCCCAATGCCGGCATACGTACTAAACAGCAGGAAATTTCGTCTAAAACTCAGGAGAAACGTTTCCCTGAAACTGCTCTGCTGTGCGTTCGTTCACCTAAGAGAGTTGAATCTATGTTGAGATTCAGCGAGTCAGAAACACGTTTCTTCTAGGAGCTGCGTTGGGATATTCCCGAGTGAATGGGACCATAATCTGTACAGAGAAGTATCTGCTTCTAAAAGCAAAAGGGTGCTATCAAACTGAATCGTTGTCAATGTGTGCATTCAACTGACAGAGTTAAACTCATGTGTGGATTCAGCGGTTTGCAAACCCTTTCTGTGCAGAATCCCAAAACCGGTATTTCCAGCCCAATGCCGGCATCCGTACTAAACAGCAGGAAACTTCGTCTAAAACTCAGGAGAAACGTTTCCTTGAAACTGTTCTGCTGTGTCTTCGTTCACCTAAGAGAGTTGAATCTATGTTGAGATTCAGCGAGTCAGAAACACGTTTCTTCTAGGAGCTGCGTTGGGATATTCCCGAGTGAATGGGACCATAGGCTGTACAGAGAAGTATCTGCTTCTAAAACCGAAACGGAGCTACCTAACTGAATGGTTGTCAATGTGTGCATTCAACTGACAGAGTTAAACTCACGTGTGGATTCAGCGGTTTGCAAACCGTTTCTGTGCAGAATCCCAAAACCGGTATTTCCAGCCCAATGCCGGCATACGTACTAAACAGCAGGAAACTTCATCTCAAACTCAGGAGAAACGTTTCCTTGAAACTGCTCTGCTGTGCGTTCATTCACCTAAGAGAGTTGAATCTATGTTGAGATTCAGCGAGTCAGAAACACGTTTCTTCCAGGAACTGCGTTGGGATATTCCCGAGTGAATGCGACCATAGGCTGTACAGAGAGATATCTGCTCCTAAAACCAAAAGGGTGCTATCTAACTGAATGGTTGTCAATGTGTGCATTCAACTGACAGAGTTAAACTCACGTTTGGATTCAGCGGTTTACAAACCCTTTCTGTGCAGAATCCCAAAACCGGTAATTCCCCTCAATGCCGGCATACGTACTAAACAGCAGAAAACTTCGTCTAAAACTCAGGAGAAACGTTTCCTTGAAACTGCTCTGCTGTGCGTTCTTTCACCTAAGAGAGTTGAATCTATGTTGAGATTCAGCGAGTCAGAAACACGTTTCTTCTAGGAGCTGCGTTGGGATATTCCCGAGTGAATGGGACCATAGGCTGTACAGAGAAATATCTACTTCTAAAACAAAAACGGAGCTATCAAACTGAATTTTTGTCAATGTGTGCATTCAACTGACAGAGTTAAACTCACGTGTAGATTCAGCGGTTTGCAAACCCTTTCTGTGCAGAATCCCAAAACCGGTATCTCCAGCCCAATGCCGGCATACGTACTAAACAGCAGGAAACTTCGTCTACAACTCAGGAGAAATATTTCCTTGAAACTGCTCTGCTGTGCGTTCGTTCACCTAAAAGAGTTGAATCTATGTTGAGATTCAGCGAGTCAGAAACACGTTTCTTCTAGGAGCTGCGTTGGGATATTCCCGAGTGAATGGGACCATATGATGTACAGAGAAATATCTGCTTCTAAAACCAAAACGGAGCTATCTAACTGAATGGTTGTCAATGTGTGCATTCAACTGACAGAGTTAAACTCATGTGTAGATTCAGCGGTTTGCAAACCGTTTCTGTGTAGAATCCCAAAACCGGTATTTCCAGCCCAATGCCGGCATACGTACTAAACAGCAGGAAACTTCGTCTAAAACTCAGGAGAAAAGTTTCCTTGAAACTGCTCTGCTGTGCGTTCATTCATCTAAGAGAGTTGAATCTATGTTGAGATTCAGCGAGACAGAAACACGTTTCTTCTGGGAGCTGCGTTGGGATATTCCCGAGTGAATGGGACCATAGGCTGTACAGAGAAATATCTGCTTCTAAAACCAAAACGGAGCTATCAAACTGAATTTTTGTCAATGTGCGCATTCAACTGACAGAGGTAAACTCACGTGTGGATTCAGCGGTTTGCAAACCCTTTCTGTGCAGAATCCCAAAACCGGTATTTCCAGCCCAATGCCGGCATACCTACTAAACAGCAGGAAACTTCGTCTAAAACTCAGGAGAAACGTTTCCTTGAAACTGCTCTGCTGTGCGTTCGTTCACCTAAGAGAGTTGAATCTATGTTGAGATTCAGCGAGTCAGAAACACGTTTCTTCTAGGAGCTGCGTTGGGATATTCCCGAGTGAATGGGACCATAGGCTGTACAGAGAAATATCTGCTCCTAAAACCAAAAGGGTGCTATCTAACTGAATGGTTGTCAATGTGTGCATTCAACTGACAGAGTTAAACTCACGTTTGGATTCAGCGGTTTGCAAACCCTTTCTGTGCAGAATCCCAAAACCGGTATTTCCAGCCCAATGCCGGCATATGTACTAAACAGCAGGAAACTTCGTCTAAAACTCAGGAGAAACATTTCCTTGAAACTGCTCTGCTGTGCGTTCGTTCACCTAAGAGAGTTGAATCTATGTTGAGATTCAGCGAGTCAGAAACACGTTTCTTCCAGGAGCTGCGTTGGGATATTCCCGAGTGAATGGGACCATAGGCTGTACAGAGAGATATCTGCTCCTAAAAGCAAAAGGGTGCTATCTAACTGAATGGCTGTCAATGTGTGCATTCAACTGACAGAATTAAACTCACGTTTGGATTCAGCGGTTTACAAACCCTTTCTGTGCAGAATCCCAAAACCGGTAATTCCCCTCAATGCCGGCATACGTACTAAACAGCAGGAAACTTCGTCTAAAACTCAGGAGAAACGTTTCCTTGAAGCTGCTCTGCTGTGCGTTCGTTCACCTAAGAGAGTTGAATCTATGTTGAGATTCAGCGAGTCAGAAACACGTTTCTTCTAGGAGCTGCGTTGGGATATTCCCGAGTGAATGGGACCATAGGCTGTACAGAGAAATATCTGCTTCTAAAACCAAAACGGAGCTTTCTAACTGAATGGTTGTCAATGTGTGCATTCAATGACAGAGTTAAACTCACGTGTGGATTCAGCGGTTTGAAAACCGTTTCTGTGCAGAATCCCAAAACCGGTATTTCCAGCCCAATGCCGGCATACGTACTAAACAGCAGGAAACTTCGTCTAAAACTCAGGAGAAACGTTTCCTTAAAACTGCTCTGCTGTGCGTTCGTTCACCTAAGAGAGTTGAATCTATGTTGAGATTCAGCGAGTCAGAAACACGTTTCTTCTAGGAGCTGCGTTGTGATATTCCCGAGTGAATGGGACCATACGCTGTACAGAGAAATATCTGCTCCTAAAACCAAAAGGGTGCTATCTAACTGAATGGTTGTCAATGTGTGCATTCAACTGACAGAGTTAAACTCACGTTTGGATTCAGCGGTTTGCAAACCCTTTCTGTGCAGAATCCCAAAACCGGTATTTCCAGCCAAATGCCGGCATACGTACTAAACAGCAGGAAATTTCGTCTAAAACTCAGGAGAAACGTTTCCCTGAAACTGCTCTGCTGTGCGTTCGTTCACCTAAGAGAGTTGAATCTATGTTGAGATTCAGCTAGTCAGAAACACGTTTCTTCTAGGAGCTGCGTTGGGATATTCCCGATTGAATGGGACCATAATCTGTACAGAGAAGTATCTGCTTCTAAAAGCAAAAGGGTGCTATCAAACTGAATCGTTGTCAATGTGTGCATTCAACTGACAGAGTTAAACTCATGTGTGGATTCAGCGGTTTGCAAACCCTTTCTGTGCAGAATCCCAAAACCGGTATTTCCAGCCCAATGCCGGCATACGTACTAAACAGCAGGAAACTTCGTCTAAAACTCAGGAGAAACGTTTCCTTGAAACTGTTCTGCTGTGTCTTCGTTCACCTAAGAGAGTTGAATCTATGTTGAGATTCAGCGAGTCAGAAACACGTTTCTTCTAGGAGCTGCGTTGGGATATTCCCGAGTGAATGGGACCATAGGCTGTACAGAGAAATATCTGCTTCCAAAACCGAAACGGAGCTACCTAACTGAATGGTTGTCAATGTGTGCATTCAACTGACAGAGTTAAACTCACGTGTGGATTCAGCGGTTTGCAAACCCTTTCTGTGCAGAATCCCAAAATCGGCATTTCCAGCCCAATGCCGGCATACGTACTAAACAGCAGGAAACTTCGTCTAAAACTCAGGAGAAAAGTTTCCTTGAAACTGCTCTGCTGTGCGTTCATTCACCTAAGAGAGTTGAATCTATGTTGAGATTCAGCGAGTCAGAAACACGTTTCTTCCAGGAACTGCGTTGGGATATTCCCGAGTGAATGCGACCATAGGCTGTACAGAGAGATATCTGCTCCTAAAACCAAAAGGGTGCTATCTAACTGAATGGTTGTCAATGTGTGCATTCAACTGACAGAGTTAAACTCACGTTTGGATTCAGCGGTTTGCAAACCCTTTCTGTGCAGAATCCCAAAACCGGTAATTCCCCTCAATGCCGGCATACGTACTAAACAGCAGAAAACTTCGTCTAAAACTCAGGAGAAACGTTTCCTTGAAACTGCTCTGCTGTGCGTTCATTCACCTAAGAGAGTTGAATCTATGTTGAGATTCAGCGAGTCAGAAACACGTTTCTTCTAGGAGCTGCGTTGGGATATTCCCGAGTGAATGGGACCATAGGCTGTACAGAGAAATATCTGCTTCTAAAACAAAAACGGAGCTATCAAACTGAATTTTTGTCAATGTGTGCATTCAACTGACAGAGTTAAACTCACGTGTAGATTCAGCGGTTTGCAAACCCTTTCTGTGCAGAATCCCAAAACCGGTATCTCCAGCCCAATGCCGGCATACGTACTAAACAGCAGGAAACTTCATCTACAACTCAGGAGAAACGTTTCCTTGAAACTGCTCTGCTGTGCGTTCGTTCACCTAAAAGAGTTGAATCTATGTTGAGATTCAGCGAGTCAGAAACACGTTTCTTCTAGGAGCTGCGTTGGGATATTCCCGAGTGAATGGGACCATAGGCTGTACAGAGAAATATCTGCTTCTAAAACCAAAACGGAGCTATCTAACTGAATGGTTGTCAATGTGTGCATTCAACTGACAGAGTTAAACTCATGTGTAGATTCAGCGGTTTGCAAACCGTTTCTGTGCAGAATCCCAAAACCGGTATTTCCAGTCCAATGCCGGCATACGTACTAAACAGCAGGAAACTTCGTCTAAAACTCAGGAGAAACATTTCCTTGAAATTCCTCTGCTGTCCGGTCGTTCACCTAAGAGAGTTGAATCTATGTTGAGATTCAGCGAGTCAGAAACACGTTTCTTCTAGGAGCTGCGTTGGGATATTCCCGAGTGAATGGGACCATAGGCTGTACAGAGAAATATCTGCTTCTAAAACCAAAAGGGTGCTATCAAACTGAATGGTTGTCAATGTGTGCATTCAACTGACAGAGTTAAACTCACGTGTGGATTCAGCGGTTTGCAAACGCTTTCTGTGCAGAATCCCAAAACCGGTATTTCCAGCCCAATGCCGGCATCCGTACTAAACAGCAGGAAACTTCGTCTAAAACTCAGGAGAAACGTTTCCATGAAACTGCTCTGCTGTGCGTTCGTTCAACTAAGAGAGTTGAATCTATGTTGAGATTCAGCGAGTCAGAAACACGTTTCTTCTAGGAGCTGCGTTGGGATATTCCCGAGTGAATGGGACCATAGGCTGTACAGAGAAATATCTGCTTCTAAAACCAAAACGGAGCTATCTAACTGGATGGTTGTCAATGTGTGCATTCAACTGACAGAGTTAAACTCACGTGTGGATTCAGCGGTTTGCAAACCCTTTCTGTGCAGAATCCCAAAACCGGTATTTCCAGCCCAATGCTGGCATACGTACTAAACAGCAGGAAACTTCGTCTAAAACTCAGGAGAAACGTTTCCATGAAACTGCTCTGCTGTGCGTTCGTTCACCTAAGAGAGTTGAATCTATGTTGAGATTCAGCGAGTCAGAAACACGTTTCTTCTAGGAGCTGCGTTGGGATATTCCCGAGTGAATGGGACCATATGCTGTACAGAGAAATATCTGCTTCTAAAACCAAAACGGAGCTATCTAACTGAATGGTTGTCAATGTGTGCATTCAACTGACAGAGTTAAACTCACGTTTGGATTCAGCGGTTTGCAAACCGTTTCTGTGCAGAATCCCAAAACCAGTATTTCCAGCCCAATGCCGGCATACGTACTAAACAGCGGGAAACTTCGTCTAAAACTCAGGAGAAAAGTTTCCTTGAAACTGCTCTGCTGTGCGTTAGTTCACCTAAGAGAGTTGAATCTATGTTGAGATTCAGCGAGTCAGAAACACGTTTCATCCAGGAGCTGCGTTGGGATATTCCCGAGTGAATGGGACCATAGGCTGTACAGAGAAATATCTGCTCCTAAAACCAAAAGGGTGCTATCTAACTGAATGGTTGTCAATGTGTGCATTCAACTGACAGAGTTAAACACACGTTTCGATTCAGCGGTTTGCAAACCCTTTCTGTGCAGAATCCCAAAACCGGTATTTCCAGCCCAATGCCGGCATACATACTAAAGAGCAGGAAACTTCGTCTAAAACTCAGGAGAAACATTTCCTTGAAACTGCTCTGCTGTGCGTTCGTTCACCTAAGAGAGTTGAATCTATGTTGAGATTCAGCGAGTCAGAAACACGTTTCATCCAGGAGCTGCGTTGGGATATTCCCGAGTGAATGGGACCATAGACTGTACAGAGAGATATCTGCTCCTAAAACCAAAAGGGTGCTATCTAACTGAATGGTTGTCAATGTGTGCATTCAACTGACAGAATTAAACTCACGTTTGGATTCAGCGGTTTACAAACCCTTTCTGTGCAGAATCCCAAAACCGGTAATTCCCCTCAATGCCGGCATACGTACTAAACAGCAGGAAACTTCGTCTAAAACTCAGGAGAAACGTTTCCTTGAAACTGCTCTGCTGTGCGTTCGTTCACCTAAGAGAGTTGAATCTATGTTGAAATTCAGCGAGTCAGAAACACGTTTCTTCTAGGAGCTGCGTTGGGATATTCCCGAGTGAATGGGACCATAGGCTGTACAGAGAAATATCTGCTTCTAAAACCAAAACGGAGCTATCTAACTGAATTTTTGTCAATGTGCGCATTCAACTGACAGAGGTAAACTCACGTGTGGATTCAGCGGTTTCCAAACCCTTTCTGTGCAGAATCCCAAAACCGGTATTTCCAGCCCAATGCCGGCATACGTACTAAACAGCAGGAAACTTCGTTTAAAACTCAGGAGAAACGTTTCCTTGAAGCTGCTCTGCTGTGCGTTCGTTCACCTAAGAGAGTTGAATCTATGTTGAGATTCAGCGAGTCAGAAACACGTTTCTTCTAGGAGCTGCGTTGGGATATTCCCGAGTGAATGGGACCATAGGCTGTACAGAGAAATATCTGCTTCTAAAACCAAAACGGAGCTATCTAACTGAATGGTTGTCAATGTGTGCATTCAATGACAGAGTTGAACTCACGTGTGGATTCAGCGGTTGGCAAACCCTTTCTGTGCAAAATCCCAAAACCGGTATTTCCAGCCCAATGCCGGCATACGTACTAAACAGCAGGAAACTTCGTCTAAAACTCAGGAGAAACATTTCCTTGAAATTCCTCTGCTGTCCGGTCGTTCACCTAAGAGAGTTGAATCTATGTTGAGATTCAGCGAGTCAGAAACACGTTTCTTCTAGGAGCTGCGTTGTGATATTCCCGAGTGAATGGGACCATAGGCTGTACAGAGAAATATCTGCTTCTAAAACCAAAAGGGTGCTATCAAACTGAATGGTTGTCAATGTGTGCATTCAACTGACAGAGTTAAACTCACGTGTGGATTCAGCGGTTTGCAAACGTTTTCTGTGCAGAATCCCAAAACCGGTATTTCCAGCCCAATGCCGGCATCCGTACTAAACAGCAGGAAACTTCGTCTAAAACTCAGGAGAAACGTTTCCATGAAACTGCTCTGCTGTGCGTTCGTTCAACTAAGAGAGTTGAATCTATGTTGAGATTCAGCGAGTCAGAAACACGTTTCTTCTAGGAGCTGCGTTGGGATATTCCCGAGTGACTGGGACCATAGGCTGTACAGAGAAATATCTGCTTCTAAAACCAAAACGGAGCTATCTAACTGGATGGTTGTCAATGTGTGCATTCAACTGACAGAGTTAAACTCACGTGTGGATTCAGCGGTTTGCAAACCCTTTCTGTGCAGAATCCCAAAACCGGTATTTCCAGCCCAATGCTGGCATACGTACTAAACAGCAGGAAACTTCGTCTAAAACTCAGGAGAAACGTTTCCATGAAACTGCTCTGCTGTGGGTTCGTTCACCTAAGAGAGTTGAATCTATGTTGAGATTCAGCGAGTCAGAAACACGTTTCTTCTAGGAGCTGCGTTGGGATATTCCCGAGTGAATGGGACCATATGCTGTACAGAGAAATATCTGCTTCTAAAACCAAAACGGAGCTATCTAACTGAATGGTTGTCAATGTGTGCATTCAACTGACAGAGTTAAACTCACGTGTGGATTCAGCGGTTTGCAAACCGTTTCTGTGCAGAATCCCAAAACCAGTATTTCCAGCCCAATGCCGGCATACGTACTAAACAGCGGGAAACTTCGTCTAAAACTCAGGAGAAAAGTTTCCTTGAAACTGCTCTGCTGTGCGTTCGTTCACCTAAGAGAGTTGAATCTATGTTGAGATTCAGCGAGTCAGAAACACGTTTCATCCAGGAGCTGCGTTGGGACATTCCCGAGTGAATGGGACCATAGGCTGTACAGAGAAATATCTGCTCCTAAAACCAAAAGGGTGCTATCTAACTGAATGGTTGTCTATGTGTGCATTCAACTGACAGAGTTAAACACACGTTTCGATTCAGCGGTTTGCAAACCCTTTCTGTGCAGAATCCCAAAACCGGTATTTCCAGCCCAATGCCGGCATACATACTAAAGAGCAGGAAACTTCGTCTAAAACTCAGGAGAAACATTTCCTTGAAACTGCTCTGCTGTGCGTTCGTTCACCTAAGAGAGTTGAATCTATGTTGAGATTCAGCGAGTCAGAAACACGTTTCATCCAGGAGCTGCGTTGGGATATTCCCGAGTGAATGGGACCATAGACTGTACAGAGAAATATCTGCTCCTAAAACCAAAAGGGTGCTATCTAACTGAATGGTTGTCAATGTGTGCATTCAACTGACAGAATTAAACTCACGTTTGGATTCAGCGGTTTACAAACCCTTTCTGTGCAGAATCCCAAAACCGGTAATTCCCCTCAATGCCGGCATACGTACTAAACAGCAGGAAACTTCGTCTAAAACTCAGGAGAAACGTTTCCTTGAAACTGCTCTGCTGTGCGTTCGTTCACCTAAGAGAGTTGAATCTATGTTGAGATTCAGCGAGTCAGAAACACGTTTCTTCTAGGAGCTGCGTTGGGATATTCCCGAGTGAATGGGACCATAGGCTGTACAGAGAAATATCTGCTCCTTAAACCAAAATGGTGCTATCTAACTGAATGGTTGTCAATGTGTGCATTCAACTGACAGAGTTAAACTCACGTTTGGATTCAGCGGTTTGCAAACCCTTTCTGTGCAGAATCCCAAAACCGGTATTTCCAGCCCAATGCCGGCATACGTACTAAACAGCCGGAAACTTCGTCTACAACTCAGGAGAAACATTTCCTTGAAACTGCTCTGCTGTGCGTTCGTTCACCTAAAAGAGTTGAATCTATGTTGAGATTCAGCGAGTCAGAAACACGTTTCTTCTAGGAGCTGCGTTGGGATATTCCCGAGTGAATGGGACCATATGATGTACAGAGAAATATCTGCTTCTAAAACCAAAACGGAGCTATCTAACTGAATGGTTGTCAATGTGTGCATTCAACTGACAGAGTTAAACTCATGTGTGGATTCAGCGGTTTGCAAACCGTTTCTGTGCAGAATCCCAAAACCGGTATTTCCAGCCCAATGCCGGCATACGTACTAAACAGCAGGAAACTTCGTCTAAAACTCAGGAGAAAAGTTTCCTTGAAACTGCTCTGCTGTGCGTTCATTCATCTAAGAGAGTTGAATCTATGTTGAGATTCAGCGAGACAGAAACACGTTTCTTCTGGGAGCTGCGTTGGGATATTCCCGAGTGAATGGGACCATAGGCTGTACAGAGAATTATCTGCTTCTAAAACCAAAACGGAGCTATCAAACTGAATTTTTGTCAATGTGCGCATTCAACTGACAGAGGTAAACTCACGTGTGGATTCAGCGGTTTGCAAACCCTTTCTGTGCAGAATCCCAAAACCGGTATTTCCAGCCCAATGCCGGCATACGTACTAAACAGCAGGAAACTTCGTCTAAAACTCAGGAGAAACGTTTCCTTGAAACTGCTCTGCTGTGCGTTCGTTCACCTAAGAGAGTTGAATCTATGTTGAGATTCAGCGAGTCAGAAACACGTTTCTTCCAGGAGCTGCGTTGGGATATTCCCGAGTGAATGGGACCATAGGCTGTACAGAGAAATATCTGCACCTAAAACCAAAAGGGTGCTATCTAACTGAATATTTGTCAATGTGTGCATTCAACTGACAGAGTTAAACACACGTTTCGATTCAGCGGTTTGCAAACCCTTTCTGTGCAGAATCCCAAAACCGGTATTTCCAGCCCAATGCCGGCATACATACTAAAGAGCAGGAAACTTCGTCTAAAACTCAGGAGAAACATTTCCTTGAAACTGCTCTCCTTTGCGTTCGTTCACCTAAGAGAGTTGAATCTATGTTGAGATTCAGCGAGTCAGAAACACGTTTCATCCAGGAGCTGCGTTGGGATATTCCCGAGTGAATGGGACCATAGACTGTACAGAGAGATATCTGCTCCTAAAACCAAAAGGGTGCTATCTAACTGAATGGTTGTCAATGTGTGCATTCAACTGACAGAATTAAACTCACGTTTGGATTCAGCGGTTTACAAACCCTTTCTGTGCAGAATCCCAAAACCGGTAATTCCCCTCAATGCCGGCATACGTACTAAACAGCAGGAAACTTCGTCTAAAACTCAGGAGAAACGTTTCCTTGAAACTGCTCTGCTGTGCGTTCGTTCACCTAAGAGAGTTGAATCTATGTTGAGATTCAGCGAGTCAGAAACACGTTTCTTCTAGGAGCTGCGTTGGGATATTCCCGAGTGAATGGGACCATAGGCTGTACAGAGAAATATCTGCTTCTAAAAACAAAACGGAGCTATCTAACTGAATGGTTGTCAATGTGTGCATTCAATGACAGAGTTAAACTCACGTGTGGATTCAGCGGTTTGCAAACCCTTTCTGTGCAGAATCCCAAAACCGGTATTTCCAGCCCAATGCCGGCATACGTACTAAACAGCAGGAAACTTCGTCTAAAACTCAGGAGAAACGTTTCCTTGAAATTCCTCTGCTGTGCGTTCGTTCACCTAAGAGAGTTGAATCTATGTTGAGATTCAGCGAGTCAGAAACACGTTTCTTCTAGGAGGTGCGTTGGGATATTCCCGAGTGAATGGGACCATACGCTGTACAGAGAAATATCTGCTTCTAAAACCAAAAGGGAGCTATCTAACTGAATGGTTGTCAATGTGTGCATTCAATGACAGAGTTAAACTCAAGTGTGGATTTAGCGGTTTGCAAACCGTTTCTGTGCAGAATCCCAAAACCGGTTTTTCCAACCCAATGCCGGCATACGAACTAAACAGCAGGAAACTTCCTCTAAAACTCAGGAGAAAAGTTTCCTTGAAACTGCTCTGCTGTGCGTTCATTCACCTAAGAGAGTTGAATCTATGTTGAGATTCAGCGAGTCAGAAACACGTTTCTTCTAGGAGCTGCGTTGGGATATTCCCGAGTGAATGGGACCATAGGCTGTACAGAGAAGTATCTGCTTCTAAAACCGAAACGGAGCTACCTAACTGAATGGTTGTCAATGTGTGCATTCAACTGACAGAGTTAAACTCACGTGTGGATTCAGCGGTTTGCAAACCGTTTCTGTGCAGAATCCCAAAACCGGTATTTCCAGCCCAATGCCGGCATACGTACTAAACAGCAGGAAACTTCATCTCAAACTCAGGAGAAAAGTTTCCTTGAAACTGCTCTGCTGTGCGTTCATTCACCTAAGAGAGTTGAATCTATGTTGAGATTCAGCGAGTCAGAAACACGTTTCTTCTAGGAGCTGCGTTGGGATATTCCCGAGTGAATGGGACCATAGGCTGTACAGAGAAATATCTGCTTCTAAAACCAAAACGGAGCTATCAAACTGAATTTTTGTCAATGTGCGCATTCAACTGACAGAGGTAAACTCACGTGTGGATTCAGCGGTTTGCAAACCCTTTCTGTGCAGAATCCCAAAACCGGTATTTCCAGCCCAATGCCGGCATACGTACTAAACAGCAGGAAACTTCGTTTAAAACTCAGGAGAAACGTTTCCTTAAAACTACTCTGCTGTGCGTTCGTTCACCTAAGAGAGTTGAATCTATGTTGAGATTCAGCGAGTCAGAAACACGTTTCTTCTAGGAGCTGCGTTGGGATATTCCCGAGTGAATGGGACCATAGGCTGTACAGAGAAATATCTGCTCCTAAAACCAAAAGGGTGCTATCTAACTGAATGGTTGTCAATGTGTGCATTCAACTGACAGAGTTAAACTCACGTTTGGATTCAGCGGTTTGCAAACCCTTTCTGTGCAGAATCCCAAAACCGGTATTTCCAGCCCAATGCCGGCATACGTACTAAACAGCAGGAAACTTCGTCTAAAACTCAGGAGAAACATTTCCTTGAAACTGCTCTGCTGTGCGTTCGTTCACCTAAGAGAGTTGAATCTATGTTGGGATTCAGCGAGTCAGAAACACGTTTCTTCCAGGAGCTGCGTTGGGATATTCCCGAGTGAATGGGACCATAGGCTGTACAGAGAGATATCTCCTCCTAAAAGCAAAAGGGTGCTATCTAACTGAATGGTTGTCAATGTGTGCATTCAACTGACAGAATTAAACTCACGTTTGGATTCAGCGGTTTACAAACCCTTTCTGTGCAGAATCCCAAAACCGGTAATTCCCCTCAATGCCGGCATACGTACTAAACAGCAGGAAACTTCGTCTAAAACTCAGGAGAAACGTTTCCTTGAAGCTGCTCTGCTGTGCGTTCGTTCACCTAAGAGAGTTGAATCTATGTTGAGATTCAGCGAGTCAGAAACACGTTTCTTCTAGGAGCTGCGTTGGGATATTCCCGAGTGAATGGGACCATAGGCTGTACAGAGAAATATCTGCTTCTAAAACCAAAACGGAGCTATCTAACTGAATGGTTGTCAATGTGTGCATTCAATGACAGAGTTAAACACACGTGTGGATTCAGCGGTTTGAAAACCGTTTCTGTGCAGAATCCCAAAACCGGTATTTCCAGCCCAATGCCGGCATACGTACTAAACAGCAGGAAACTTCGTCTAAAACTCAGGAGAAACATTTCCTTGAAATTCCTCTGCTGTGCGTTCGTTCACCTAAGAGATTTGAATCTATGTTGAGATTCAGCGAGTCAGAAACACGTTTCTTCTAGGAGCTGCGTTGGGATATTCCCGAGTGAATGGGACCATAGGCTGTACAGAGAAATATCTGCTTCTAAAACAAAAACGGAGCTATCAAACTGAATTTTTGTCAATGTGCGCATTCAACTGACAGAGTTAAACTCACGTGTGGATTCAGCGGTTTGCAAACCCTTTCTGTGCAGAATCCCAAAACCGGTATTTCCAGCCCAATGCCGGCATCCGTACTACACAGCAGGAAACTTCGTCTAAAACTCAGGAGAAACGTTTCCTTAAAACTGCTCTGCTGTGCGTTCGTTCACCTAAGAGAGTTGAATCTATGTTGAGATTCAGCGAGTCAGAAACACGTTTCTTCTAGGAGCTGCGTTGGGATATTCCCGAGTGAATGGGACCATAGGCTGTACAGAGAAATATCTGCTCCTAAAACCAAAAGGGTGCTATCTAACTGAATGGTTGTCAATGTGTGCATTCAACTGACAGAGTTAAACTCACGTTTGGATTGAGCGGTTTGCAAACCCTTTCTGTGCAGAATCCCAAAACCGGTATTTCCAGCCCAATGCCGGCATACGTACTAAACAGCAGGAAACTTCGTCTAAAACTCAGGAGAAACATTTCCTTGAAACTGCTCTGCTGTGCGTTCGTTCACCTCAGAGAGTTGAATCTATGTTGAGATTCAGCGAGTCAGAAACACGTTTCTTCCAGGAGCTGCGTTGGGATATTCCCGAGTGAATGCGACCATAGGTTGTACAGAGAGATATCTGCTCCTAAAACCAAAAGGGTGCTATCTAACTGAATGGTTGTCAATGTGTGCATTCAACTGACAGAGTTAAACTCACGTTTGGATTCAGCGGTTTACAAACCCTTTCTGTGCAGAATCCCAAAACCGGTAATTCCCCTCAATGCCGGCATACGTACTAAACAGCAGAAAACTTCGTCTAAAACTCAGGAGAAACGTTTCCTTGAAACTGCTCTGCTGTGCGTTCATTCACCTAAGAGAGTTGAATCTATGTTGAGATTCAGCGAGTCAGAAACACGTTTCTTCTAGGAGCTGCGTTGGGATATTCCCGAGTGAATGGGACCATAGGCTGTACAGAGAAATATCTGCTTCTAAAACAAAAACGGAGCTATCAAACTGAATTTTTGTCAATGTGTGCATTCAACTGACAGAGTTAAACTCACGTGTAGATTCAGCGGTTTGCAAACCCTTTCTGTGCAGAATCCCAAAACCGGTATCTCCAGCCCAATGCCGGCATACGTACTAAACAGCAGGAAACTTCGTCTACAACTCAGGAGAAATATTTCCTTGAAACTGCTCTGCTGTGCGTTCGTTCACCTAAAAGAGTTGAATCTATGTTGAGATTCAGCGAGTCAGAAACACCTTTCTTCTAGGAGCTGCGTTGGGATATTCCCGAGTGAATGGGACCATATGATGTACAGAGAAATATCTGCTTCTAAAACCAAAACGGAGCTATCTAACTGAATGGTTGTCAATGTGTGCATTCAACTGACAGAGTTAAACTCATGTGTGGATTCAGCGGTTTGCAAACCGTTTCTGTGCAGAATCCCAAAACCGGTATTTCCAGCCCAATGCCTGCATACGTACTAAACAGCAGGAAACTTCGTCTAAAACTCAGGAGAAAAGTTTCCTTGAAACTGCTCTGCTGTGCGTTCATTCATCTAAGAGAGTTGAATCTATGTTGAGATTCAGCGAGACAGAAACACGTTTCTTCTGGGAGCTGCGTTGGGATATTCCCGAGTGAATGGGACCATAGGCTGTACAGAGAAATATCTGCTTCTAAAACCAAAACGGAGCTATCAAACTGAATTTTTGTCAATGTGCGCATTCAACTGACAGAGGTAAACTCACGTGTGGATTCAGCGGTTTGCAAACCCTTTCTGTGCTGAATCCCAAAACCGGTATTTCCAGCCCAATGCCGGCATACCTACTAAACAGCAGGAAACTTCGTCTAAAACTCAGGAGAAACGTTTCCTTGAAACTGCTCTGCTGTGCGTTCGTTCACCTAAGAGAGTTGAATCTATGTTGAGATTCAGCGAGTCAGAAACACGTTTCATCCAGGAGCTGCGTTGGGATATTCCCGAGTGAATGGGACCATAGACTGTACAGAGAGATATCTGCTCCTAAAACCAAAAGGGTGCTATCTAACTGAATGGTTGTCAATGTGTGCATTCAACTGACAGAATTAAACTCACGTTTGGATTCAGCGGTTTACAAACCCTTTCTGTGCAGAATCCCAAAACCGGTAATTCCCCTCAATGCCGGCATACGTACTAAACAGCAGGAAACTTCGTCTAAAACTCAGGAGAAACGTTTCCTTGAAACTGCTCTGCTGTGCGTTCGTTCACCTAAGAGAGTTGAATCTATGTTGAGATTCAGCGAGTCAGAAACACGTTTCTTCTAGGAGCTGCGTTGGGATATTCCCGAGTGAATGGGACCATAGGCTGTACAGAGAAATATCTGCTTCTAAAACCAAAACGGAGCTATCTAACTGAATGGTTGTCAATGTGTGCATTCAATGACAGAGTTAAACTCACGTGTGGATTCAGCGGTTTGCAAACCGTTTCTGTGCAGAATCCCAAAACCGGTATTTCCAGCCCAATGCCGGCATACGAACTAAACAGCAGGAAACTTCGTCTAAAACTCAGGAGAAAAGTTTCCTTGAAACTGCTCTGCTGTGCGTTCATTCACCTAAGAGAGTTGAATCTATGTTGAGATTCAGCGAGTCAGAAACACGTTTCTTCTAGGAGCTGCGTTGGGATATTCCCGAGTGAATGGGACCATAGGCTGTACAGAGAAATATCTGCTTCTAAAACAAAAACGGAGCTATCAAACTGAATGGTTGTCAATGTTTGCATTCAACTGACAGAGTTAAACTCACGTGTGGATTCAGCGGTTTGCAAACCCTTTCTGTGCAGAATCCCAAAACCGGTATTTCCAGCCCAATGCCGGCATACGTACTAAACAGCAGGAAACTTCGTCTAAAACTCAGGAGAAACGTTTCCTTGAAACTGCTCTGCTGTGCGTTCGTTCACCTAAGAGAGTTGAATCTATGTTGAGATTCAGCGAGTCAGAAACACGTTTCTTCTAGGAGCTGCGTTGTGATATTCCCGAGTGAATGGGACCATACGCTGTACAGAGAAATATCTGCTCCTAAAACCAAAAGGGTGCTATCTAACTGAATGGTTGTCAATGTGTGCATTCAACTGACAGAGTTAAACTCACGTTTGGATTCAGCGGTTCGCAAACCCTTTCTGTGCAGAATCCGAAAACCGGTATTTCCAGCCCAATGCCGGCATACGTACTAAACAGCAGGAAACTTCGTCTAAAACTCAGGAGAAACGTTTCCTTGAAACTGCTCTGCTGTGCGTTCGTTCACCTAAGAGAGTTGAATCTATGTTGAGATTCAGCGAGTCAGAAACACGTTTCTTCTAGGAGCTGCGTTGGGATATTCCCGAGTGAATGGGACCATAGGCTGTACAGAGAAGTATCTGCTTCTAAAACCGAAACGGAGCTACCTAACTGAATGGTTGTCAATGTGTGCATTCAACTGACAGAGTTAAACTCACGTGTGGATTCAGCGGTTTGCAAACCGTTTCTGTGCAGAATCCCAAAACCGGTATTTCCAGCCCAATGCCGGCATACGTACTAAACAGCAGGAAACTTCGTCTCAAACTCAGGAGAAAAGTTTCCTTGAAACTGCTCTTCTGTGCGTTCATTCACCTAAGAGAGTTGAATCTATGTTGACATTCAGCGAGTCAGAAACACGTTTCTTCTAGGAGCTGCGCTGGGATATTCCCGAGTGAATGGGACCATAGGCTGTACAGAGAAATATCTGCTTCTAAAACCAAAACGGAGCTATCAAACTGAATTTTTGTCAATGTGCGCATTCAACTGACAGAGGTAAACTCACGTGTGGATTAAGCGGTTTGCAAACCGTTTCTGTGCAGAATCCCAAAACCGGTATTTCCAGCCCAATGCCGGCATACGTACTAAACAGCAGGAAACTTCGTTTAAAACTCAGGAGAAACGTTTCCGTGAAACTGCTCTGCTGTGCGTTCGTTCACCTAAGAGAGTTGAATCTATGTTGAGATTCAGCGAGTCAGAAACACGTTTCTTCTAGGAGCTGCGTTGGGATATTCCCGAGTGAATGGGACCATAGGCTGTACAGAGAAATATCTGCTCCTAAAACCAAAAGGGTGCTATCTAACTGAATGGTTGTCAATGTGTGCATTCAACTGAGAGAGTGAAACTCACGTTTGGATTCAGCGGTTTGCAAACCCTTTCTGTGCAGAATCCCAAAACCGGTATTTCTAGCCCAATGCCGGCATACGTACTAAACAGCAGGAAACTTCGTCTAAAACTCAGGAGAAACATTTCCTTGAAACTGCTCTGCTGTGCGTTCGTTCACCTAAGAGAGTTGAATCTATGTTGAGATTCAGCGAGTCAGAAACACGTTTCTTCCAGGAGCTGCGTTGGGATATTCCCGAGTGAATGGGAACATAGGGTGTACAGAGAGATATCTGCTCCTAAAACCAAAAGGGTGCTATCTAACTGAATGGTTGTCAATGTGTGCATTCAACTGACAGAGTTAAACACACGTTTCGATTCAGCGGTTTGCAAACCGTTTCTGTGCAGAATCCCAAAACCGGTATTTCCAGCCCAATGCCGGCATACGTACTAAACAGCAGGAAACTTCGTCTAAAACTCAGGAGAAAAGTTTCCTTGAAACTGCTCTGCTGTGCGTTCATTCATCTAAGAGAGTTGAATCTATGTTGAGATTCAGCGAGACAGAAACACGTTTCTTCTGGGAGCTGCGTTGGGATATTCCCGAGTGAATGGGACCATAGGCTGTACAGAGAATTATCTGCTTCTAAAACCAAAACGGAGCTATCAAACTGAATTTTTGTCAATGTGCGCATTCAACTGACAGAGGTAAACTCACGTGTGGATTCAGCGGTTTGCAAACCCTTTCTGTGCAGAATCCCAAAACCGGTATTTCCAGCCCAATGCCGGCATACGTACTAAACAGCAGGAAACTTCGTCTAAAACTCAGGAGAAACGTTTCCTTGAAACTGCTCTGCTGTGCGTTCGTTCACCTAAGAGAGTTGAATCTATGTTGAGATTCAGCGAGTCAGAAACACGTTTCTTCTAGGAGCTGCGTTGGGATATTCCCGAGTGAATGGGACCATAGGCTGTACAGAGAAATATCTGCTCCTAAAACCAAAAGGGTGCTATCTAACTGAATATTTGTCAATGTGTGCATTCAACTGACAGAGTTAAACACACGTTTCGATTCAGCGGTTTGCAAACCCTTTCTGTACAGAATCCCAAAACCGGTATTTCCAGCCCAATGCCGGCATACATACTAAAGAGCAGGAAACTTCGTCTAAAACTCAGGAGAAACATTTCCTTGAAACTGCTCTCCTGTGCGTTCGTTCACCTAAGAGAGTTGAATCTATGTTGAGATTCAGCGAGTCAGAAACACGTTTCATCCAGGAGCTGCGTTGGGATATTCCCGAGTGAATGGGACCATAGACTGTACAGAGAGATATCTGCTCCTAAAACCAAAAGGGTGCTATCTAACTGAATGGTTGTCAATGTGTGCATTCAACTGACAGAATTAAACTCACGTTTGGATTCAGCGGTTTACAAACCCTTTCTGTGCAGAATCCCAAAACCGGTAATTCCCCTCAATGCCGGCATACGTACTAAACAGCAGGAAACTTCGTCTAAAACTCAGGAGAAACGTTTCCTTGAAACTGCTCTGCTGTGCGTTCGTTCACCTAAGAGAGTTGAATCTATGTTGAGATTCAGCGAGTCAGAAACACGTTTCTTCTAGGAGCTGCGTTGGGATATTCCCGAGTGAATGGGACCATAGGCTGTACAGAGAAATATCTGCTTCTAAAACCAAAACGGAGCTATCTAACTGAATGGTTGTCAATGTGTGCATTCAATGACAGAGTTAAACTCACGTGTGGATTCAGCGGTTTGCAAACCCTTTCTGTGCAGAATCCCAAAACCGGTATTTCCAGCCCAATGCCGGCATACGTACTAAACAGCAGGAAACTTCGTCTAAAACTCAGGAGAAACGTTTCCTTGAAATTCCTCTGCTGTGCGTTCGTTCACCTAAGAGAGTTGAATCTATGTTGAGATTCAGCGAGTCAGAAACACGTTTCTTCTAGGAGGTGCGTTGGGATATTCCCGAGTGAATGGGACCATACGCTGTACAGAGAAATATCTGCTTCTAAAACCAAAAGGGAGCTATCTAACTGAATGGTTGTCAATGTGTGCATTCAATAACAGAGTTAAACTCAAGTGTGGATTTAGCGGTTTGCAAACCGTTTCTGTGCAGAATCCCAAAACCGGTATTTCCAGCCCAATGCCGGCATACGAACTAAACAGCAGGAAACTTCGTCTAAAACTCAGGAGAAAAGTTTCCTTGAAACTGCTCTGCTGTGCGTTCATTCACCTAAGAGAGTTGAATCTATGTTGAGATTCAGCGAGTCAATAACACGTTTCTTCTAGGAGCTGCGTTGGGATATTCCCGAGTGAATGGGACCATAGGCTGTACAGAGAAGTATCTGCTTCTAAAACCGAAACGGAGCTACCTAACTGAATGGTTGTCAATGTGTGCATTCAACTGACAGAGTTAAACTCACGTGTGGATTCAGCGGTTTGCAAACCGTTTCTGTGCAGAATCCCAAAACCGGTATTTCCAGCCCAATGCCGGCATACGTACTAAACAGCAGGAAACTTCATCTCAAACTCAGGAGTAAAGTTTCCTTGAAACTGCTCTGCTGTGCGTTCATTCACCTAAGAGAGTTGAATCTATGTTGAGATTCAGCGAGTCAGAAACACGTTTCTTCTAGGAGCTGTGTTGGGATATTCCCGAGTGAATGGGACCATAGGCTGTACAGAGAAATATCTGCTTCTAAAACCAAAACGGAGCTATCAAACTGAATTTTTGTCAATGTGCGCATTCAACTGACAGAGGTAAACTCACGTGTGGATTCAGCGGTTTGCAAACCCTTTCTGTGCAGAATCCCAAAACCGGTATTTCCAGCCCAATGCCGGCATACGTACTAAACAGCAGGAAACTTCGTTTAAAACTCAGGAGAAACGTTTCCTTAAAACTACTCTGCTGTGCGTTCGTTCACCTAAGAGAGTTGAATCTATGTTGAGATTCACCGAGTCAGAAACACGTTTCTTCTAGGAGCTGCGTTGGGATATTCCCGAGTGAATGGGACCATAGGCTGTACAGAGAAATATCTGCTCCTAAAACCAAAAGGGTGCTATCTAACTGAATGGTTGTCAATGTGTGCATTCAACTGACAGAGTTAAACTCACGTTTGGATTCAGCGGTTTGCAAACCCTTTCTGTGCAGAATCCCAAAACCGGTATTTCCAGCCCAATGCCGGCATACGTACTAAACAGCAGGAAACTTCGTCTAAAACTCAGGAGAAACATTTCCTTGAAACTGCTCTGCTGTGCGTTCGTTCACCTAAGAGAGTTGAATCTATGTTGGGATTCAGCGAGTCAGAAACACGTTTCTTCCAGGAGCTGCGTTGGGATATTCCCGAGTGAATGGGACCATAGGCTGTACAGAGAGATATCTGCTCCTAAAACCAAAAGGGTGCTATCTATCTGAATGGTTGTCAATGTGTGCATTCAACTGACAGAATTAAACTCACGTTTGGATTCAGCGGTTTACAAACCCTTTCTGTGCAGAATCCCAAAACCGGTAATTCCCCTCAATGCCGGCATACGTACTAAACAGCAGGAAACTTCGTCTAAAACTCAGGAGAAACGTTTCCTTGAAGCTGCTCTGCTGTGCGTTCGTTCACCTAAGAGAGTTGAATCTATGTTGAGATTCAGCGAGTCAGAAACACGTTTCTTCTAGGAGCTGCGTTGGGATATTCCCGAGTGAATGGGACCATAGGCTGTACAGAGAAATATCTGCTTCTAAAACCAAAACGGAGCTATCTAACTGAATGGTTGTCAATGTGTGCATTCAATGACAGAGTTAAACACACGTGTGGATTCAGCGGTTTGAAAACCGTTTCTGTGCAGAATCCCAAAACCGGTATTTCCAGCCCAATGCCGGCATACGTACTAAACAGCAGGAAACTTCGTCTAAAACTCAGGAGAAACATTTCCTTGAAATTCCTCTGCTGTGCGTTCGTTCACCTAAGAGATTTGAATCTATGTTGAGATTCAGCGAGTCAGAAACAGGTTTCTTCTAGGAGCTGCGTTGGGATATTCCCGAGTGAATGGGACCATAGGCTGTACAGAGAAATATCTGCTTCTAAAACCAAAACGGAGCTATCAAACTGAATTTTTGTCAATGTGCGCATTCAACTGACAGAGTTAAACTCACGTGTGGATTCAGCGGTTTGCAAACCCTTTCTGTGCAGAATCCCAAAACCGGTATTTCCAGCCCAATGCCGGCATCCGTACTACACAGCAGGAAACTTCGTCTAAAACTCAGGAGAAACGTTTCCTTAAAACTGCTCTGCTGTGCGTTCGTTCACCTAAGAGAGTTGAATCTATGTTGAGATTCAGCGAGTCAGAAACACGTTTCTTCTAGGAGCTGCGTTGGGATATTCCCGAGTGAATGGGACCATAGGCTGTACAGAGAAATATCTGCTCCTAAAACCAAAAGGGTGCTATCTAACTGAATGGTTGTCAATGTGTGCATTCAACTGACAGAGTTAAACTCACGTTTGGATTGAGCGGTTTGCAAACCCTTTCTGTGCAGAATCCCAAAACCGGTATTTCCAGCCCAATGCCGGCATACGTACTAAACAGCAGGAAACTTCGTCTAAAACTCAGGAGAAACATTTCCTTGAAACTGCTCTGCTGTGCGTTCGTTCACCTAAGAGAGTTGAATCTATGTTGAGATTCAGCGAGTCAGAAACACGTTTCTTCCAGGAGCTGCGTTGGGATATTCCCGAGTGAATGCGACCATAGGTTGTACAGAGAGATATCTGCTCCTAAAACCAAAAGGGTGCTATCTAACTGAATGGTTGTCAATGTGTGCATTCAACTGACAGAGTTAAACTCACGTTTGGATTCAGCGGTTTACAAACCCTTTCTGTGCAGAATCCCAAATCCGGTAATTCCCCTCAATGCCGGCATACGTACTAAACAGCAGAAAACTTCGTCTAAAACTTAGGAGAAACGTTTCCTTGAAACTGCTCTGCTGTGCGTTCATTCACCTAAGAGAGTTGAATCTATGTTGAGATTCAGCGAGTCAGAAACACGTTTCTTCTAGGAGCTGCGTTGGGATATTCCCGAGTGAAAGGGACCATAGGCTGTACAGAGAAATATCTGCTTCTAAAACAAAAACGGAGCTATCAAACTGAATTTTTGTCAATGTGTGCATTCAACTGACAGAGTTAAACTCACGTGTAGATTCAGCGGTTTGCAAACCCTTTCTGTGCAGAATCCCAAAACCGGTATCTCCAGCCCAATGCCGGCATACGTACTAAACAGCAGGAAACTTCGTCTACAACTCAGGAGAAATATTTCCTTGAAACTGCTCTGCTGTGCGTTCGTTCACCTAAAAGAGTTGAATCTATGTTGAGATTCAGCGAGTCAGAAACACGTTTCTTCTAGGAGCTGCGTTGGGATATTCCCGAGTGAATGGGACCATATGATGTACAGAGAAATATCTGCTTCTAAAACCAAAACGGAGCTATCTAACTGAATGGTTGTCAATGTGTGCATTCAACTGACAGAGTTAAACTCATGTGTGGATTCAGCGGTTTGCAAACCGTTTCTGTGCAGAATCCCAAAACCGGTATTTCCAGCCCAATGCCTGCATACGTACTAAACAGCAGGAAACTTCGTCTAAAACTCAGGAGAAAAGTTTCCTTGAAACTGCTCTGCTGTGCGTTCATTCATCTAAGAGAGTTGAATCTATGTTGAGATTCAGCGAGACAGAAACACGTTTCTTCTGGGAGCTGCGTTGGGATATTCCCGAGTGAATGGGACCATAGGCTGTACAGAGAAATATCTGCTTCTAAAACCAAAACGGAGCTATCAAACTGAATTTTTGTCAATGTGCGCATTCAACTGACAGAGGTAAACTCACGTGTGGATTCAGCGGTTTGCAAACCCTTTCTGTGCAGAATCCCAAAACCGGTATTTCCAGCCCAATGCCGGCATACCTACTAAACAGCAGGAAACTTCGTCTAAAACTCAGGAGAAACGTTTCCTTGAAACTGCTCTGCTGTGCGTTCGTTCACCTAAGAGAGTTGAATCTATGTTGAGATTCAGCGAGTCAGAAACACGTTTCTTCTAGGAGCTGCGTTGGGATATTCCCGAGTGAATGGGACCATAGGCTGTACAGAAAAATATCTGCTCCTAAAACCAAAAGGGTGCTATCTAACTGAATGGTTGTCAATGTGTGCATTCAACTGACAGAGTTAAACACACGTTTCGATTCAGCGGTTTGCAAACCCTTTCTGTGCAGAATCCCAAAACCGGTATTTCCAGCCCAATGCCGGCATACATACTAAAGAGCAGGAAACTTCGTCTAAAACTCAGGAGAAACATTTCCTTGAAACTGCTCTGCTGTGCGTTCGTTCACCTAAGAGAGTTGAATCTATGTTGAGATTCAGCGAGTCAGAAACACGTTTCATCCAGGAGCTGCGTTGGGATATTCCCGAGTGAATGGGACCATAGACTGTACAGAGAGATATCTGCTCCTAAAACCAAAAGGGTGCTATCTAACTGAATGTTTGTCAATGTGTGCATTCAACTGACAGAATTAAACTCACGTTTGGATTCAGCGGTTTACAAACCCTTTCTGTGCAGAATCCCAAAACCGGTAATTCCCCTCAATGCCGGCATACGTACTAAACAGCAGGAAACTTCGTCTAAAACTCAGGAGAAACGTTTCCTTGAAACTGCTCTGCTGTGCGTTCGTTCACCTAAGAGAGTTGAATCTATGTTGAGATTCAGCGAGTCAGAAACACGTTTCTTCTAGGAGCTGCGTTGGGATATTCCCGAGTGAATGGGACCATAGGCTGTACAGAGAAATATCTGCTTCTAAAACCAAAACGGAGCTATCTAACTGAATGGTTGTCAATGTGTGCATTCAATGACAGAGTTAAACTCACGTGTGGATTCAGCGGTTTGCAAACCGTTTCTGTGCAGAATCCCAAAACCGGTATTTCCAGCCCAATGCCGGCATACGAACTAAACAGCAGGAAACTTCGTCTAAAACTCAGGAGAAAAGTTTCCTTGAAACTGCTCTGCTGTGCGTTCATTCACCTAAGAGAGTTGAATCTATGTTGAGATTCAGCGAGTCAGAAACACGTTTCTTCTAGGAGCTGCGTTGGGATATTCCCGAGTGAATGGGACCATAGGCTGTACAGAGAAATACCTGCTTCTAAAACAAAAACGGAGCTATCAAACTGAATGGTTGTCAATGTGTGCATTCAACTGACAGAGTTAAACTCACGTGTGGATTCAGCGGTTTGCAAACCCTTTCTGTGCAGAATCCCAAAACCGGTATTTCCAGCCCAATGCCGGCATACGTACTAAACAGCAGGAAACTTCGTCTAAAACTCAGGAGAAACGTTTCCTTGAAACTGCTCTGCTGTGCGTTCGTTCACCTAAGAGAGTTGAATCTATGTTGAGATTCAGCGAGTCAGAAACACGTTTCTTCTAGGAGCTGCGTTGTGATATTCCCGAGTGAATGGGACCATACGCTGTACAGAGAAATATCTGCTCCTAAAACCAAAAGGGTGCTATCTAACTGAATGGTTGTCAATGTGTGCATTCAACTGACAGAGTTAAACTCACGTTTGGATTCAGCGGTTCGCAAACCCTTTCTGTGCAGAATCCGAAAACCGGTATTTCCAGCCCAATGCCGGCATACGTACTAAACAGCAGGAAACTTCGTCTAAAACTCAGGAGAAACGTTTCCTTGAAACTGCTCTGCTGTGCGTTCGTTCACCTAAGAGAGTTGAATCTATGTTGAGATTCAGCGAGTCAGAAACACGTTTCTTCTAGGAGCTGCGTTGGGATATTCCCGAGTGAATGGGACCATAGGCTGTACAGAGAAGTATCTGCTTCTAAAACCGAAACGGAGCTACCTAACTGAATGGTTGTCAATGTGTGCATTCAACTGACAGAGTTAAACTCACGTGTGGATTCAGCGGTTTGCAAACCGTTTCTGTGCAGAATCCCAAAACCGGTATTTCCAGCCCAATGCCGGCATACGAACTAAACAGCAGGAAACTTCGTCTAAAACTCAGGAGAAAAGTTTCCTTGAAACTGCTCTGCTGTGCGTTCATTCACCTAAGAGAGTTGAATCTATGTTGAGATTCAGCGAGTCAGAAACACGTTTCTTCTAGGAGCTGCGTTGGGATATTCCCGAGTGAATGGGACCATAGGCTGTACAGAGAAATATCTGCTTCTAAAACCAAAACGGAGCTATCAAACTGAATTTTTGTCAATGTGCGCATTCAACTGACAGAGGTAAACTCACGTGTGGATTCAGCGGTTTGCAAACCGTTTCTGTGCAGAATCCCAAAACCGGTATTTCCAGCCCAATGCCGGCATACGTACTAAACAGCAGGAAACTTCGTTTAAAACTCAGGAGAAACGTTTCCGTGAAACTGCTCTGCTGTGCGTTCGTTCACCTAAGAGAGTTGAATCTATGTTGAGATTCAGCGAGTCAGAAACACGTTTCTTCTAGGAGCTGCGTTGGGATATTCCCGAGTGAATGGGACCATAGGCTGTACAGAGAAATATCTGCTCCTAAAACCAAAAGGGTGCTATCTAACTGAATGGTTGTCAATGTGTGCATTCAACTGACAGAGTGAAACTCACGTTTGGATTCAGCGGTTTGCAAACCCTTTCTGTGCAGAATCCCAAAACCGGTATTTCCAGCCCAATGCCGGCATACGTACTAAACAGCAGGAAACTTCGTCTAAAACTCAGGAGAAACATTTCCTTGAAACTGCTCTGCTGTGCGTTCGTTCACCTAAGAGAGTTGAATCTATGTTGGGATTCAGCGAGTCAGAAACACGTTTCTTCCAGGAGCTGCGTTGGGATATTCCCGAGTGAATGGGACCATAGGCTGTACAGAGAGATATCTGCTCCTAAAACCAAAAGGGTGCTATCTAACTGAATGGTTGTCAATGTGTGCATTCAACTGACAGAATTAAACTCACGTTTGGATTCAGCGGTTTACAAACCCTTTCTGTGCAGAATCCCAAAACCGGTAATTCCCCTCAATTCCGGCATACGTACTAAACAGCAGGAAACTTCGTCTAAAACTCAGGAGAAACGTTTCCTTGAAGCTGCTCTGCTGTGCGTTCGTTCACCTAAGAGAGTTGAATCTATGTTGAGATTCAGCGAGTCAGAAACACGTTTCTTCTAGGAGCTGCGTTGGGATATTCCCGAGTGAATGGGACCATAGGCTGTACAGAGAAATATCTGCTTCTAAAACCAAAACGGAGCTATCTAACTGAATGGTTGTCAATGTGTGCATTCAATGACAGAGTTAAACACACGTGTGGATTCAGCGGTTTGAAAACCGTTTCTGTGCAGAATCCCAAAACCGGTATTTCCAGCCCAATGCCGGCATACGTACTAAACAGCAGGAAACTTCGTCTAAAACTCAGGAGAAACATTTCCTTGAAACTGCTCTGCTGTGCGTTCGTTCACCTAAGAGAGTTGAATCTATGTTGGGATTCAGCGAGTCAGAAACACGTTTCTTCCAGGAGCTGCGTTGGGATATTCCCGAGTGAATGGGACCATAGGCTGTACAGAGAGATATCTCCTCCTAAAAGCAAAAGGGTGCTATCTAACTGAATGGTTGTCAATGTGTGCATTCAACTGACAGAATTAAACTCACGTTTGGATTCAGCGGTTTACAAACCCTTTCTGTGCAGAATCCCAAAACCGGTAATTCCCCTCAATGCCGGCATACGTACTAAACAGCAGGAAACTTCGTCTAAAACTCAGGAGAAACGTTTCCTTGAAGCTGCTCTGCTGTGCGTTCGTTCACCTAAGAGAGTTGAATCTATGTTGAGATTCAGCGAGTCAGAAACACGTTTCTTCTAGGAGCTGCGTTGGGATATTCCCGAGTGAATGGGACCATAGGCTGTACAGAGAAATATCTGCTTCTAAAACCAAAACGGAGCTATCTAACTGAATGGTTGTCAATGTGTGCATTCAATGACAGAGTTAAACACACGTGTGGATTCAGCGGTTTGAAAACCGTTTCTGTGCAGAATCCCAAAACCGGTATTTCCAGCCCAATGCCGGCATACGTACTAAACAGCAGGAAACTTCGTCTAAAACTCAGGAGAAACATTTCCTTGAAATTCCTCTGCTGTGCGTTCGTTCACCTAAGAGATTTGAATCTATGTTGAGATTCAGCGAGTCAGAAACACGTTTCTTCTAGGAGCTGCGTTGGGATATTCCCGAGTGAATGGGACCATAGGCTGTACAGAGAAATATCTGCTTCTAAAACAAAAACGGAGCTATCAAACTGAATTTTTGTCAATGTGCGCATTCAACTGACAGAGTTAAACTCACGTGTGGATTCAGCGGTTTGCAAACCCTTTCTGTGCAGAATCCCAAAACCGGTATTTCCAGCCCAATGCCGGCATCCGTACTACACAGCAGGAAACTTCGTCTAAAACTCAGGAGAAACGTTTCCTTAAAACTGCTCTGCTGTGCGTTCGTTCACCTAAGAGAGTTGAATCTATGTTGAGATTCAGCGAGTCAGAAACACGTTTCTTCTAGGAGCTGCGTTGGGATATTCCCGAGTGAATGGGACCATAGGCTGTACAGAGAAATATCTGCTCCTAAAACCAAAAGGGTGCTATCTAACTGAATGGTTGTCAATGTGTGCATTCAACTGACAGAGTTAAACTCACGTTTGGATTGAGCGGTTTGCAAACCCTTTCTGTGCAGAATCCCAAAACCGGTATTTCCAGCCCAATGCCGGCATACGTACTAAACAGCAGGAAACTTCGTCTAAAACTCAGGAGAAACATTTCCTTGAAACTGCTCTGCTGTGCGTTCGTTCACCTAAGAGAGTTGAATCTATGTTGAGATTCAGCGAGTCAGAAACACGTTTCTTCCAGGAGCTGCGTTGGGATATTCCCGAGTGAATGCGACCATAGGTTGTACAGAGAGATATCTGCTCCTAAAACCAAAAGGGTGCTATCTAACTGAATGGTTGTCAATGTGTGCATTCAACTGACAGAGTTAAACTCACGTTTGGATTCAGCGGTTTACAAACCCTTTCTGTGCAGAATCCCAAAACCGGTAATTCCCCTCAATGCCGGCATACGTACTAAACAGCAGAAAACTTCGTCTAAAACTCAGGAGAAACGTTTCCTTGAAACTGCTCTGCTGTGCGTTCATTCACCTAAGAGAGTTGAATCTATGTTGAGATTCAGCGAGTCAGAAACACGTTTCTTCTAGGAGCTGCGTTGGGATATTCCCGAGTGAATGGGACCATAGGCTGTACAGAGAAATATCTGCTTCTAAAACAAAAACGGAGCTATCAAACTGAATTTTTGTCAATGTGTGCATTCAACTGACAGAGTTAAACTCACGTGTAGATTCAGCGGTTTGCAAACCCTTTCTGTGCAGAATCCCAAAACCGGTATCTCCAGCCCAATGCCGGCATACGTACTAAACAGCAGGAAACTTCGTCTACAACTCAGGAGAAATATTTCCTTGAAACTGCTCTGCTGTGCGTTCGTTCACCTAAAAGAGTTGAATCTATGTTGAGATTCAGCGAGTCAGAAACACCTTTCTTCTAGGAGCTGCGTTGGGATATTCCCGAGTGAATGGGACCATATGATGTACAGAGAAATATCTGCTTCTAAAACCAAAACGGAGCTATCTAACTGAATGGTTGTCAATGTGTGCATTCAACTGACAGAGTTAAACTCATGTGTGGATTCAGCGGTTTGCAAACCGTTTCTGTGCAGAATCCCAAAACCGGTATTTCCAGCCCAATGCCTGCATACGTACTAAACAGCAGGAAACTTCGTCTAAAACTCAGGAGAAAAGTTTCCTTGAAACTGCTCTGCTGTGCGTTCATTCATCTAAGAGAGTTGAATCTATGTTGAGATTCAGCGAGACAGAAACACGTTTCTTCTGGGAGCTGCGTTGGGATATTCCCGAGTGAATGGGACCATAGGCTGTACAGAGAAATATCTGCTTCTAAAACCAAAACGGAGCTATCAAACTGAATTTTTGTCAATGTGCGCATTCAACTGACAGAGGTAAACTCACGTGTGGATTCAGCGGTTTGCAAACCCTTTCTGTGCTGAATCCCAAAACCGGTATTTCCAGCCCAATGCCGGCATACCTACTAAACAGCAGGAAACTTCGTCTAAAACTCAGGAGAAACGTTTCCTTGAAACTGCTCTGCTGTGCGTTCGTTCACCTAAGAGAGTTGAATCTATGTTGAGATTCAGCGAGTCAGAAACACGTTTCATCCAGGAGCTGCGTTGGGATATTCCCGAGTGAATGGGACCATAGACTGTACAGAGAGATATCTGCTCCTAAAACCAAAAGGGTGCTATCTAACTGAATGGTTGTCAATGTGTGCATTCAACTGACAGAATTAAACTCACGTTTGGATTCAGCGGTTTACAAACCCTTTCTGTGCAGAATCCCAAAACCGGTAATTCCCCTCAATGCCGGCATACGTACTAAACAGCAGGAAACTTCGTCTAAAACTCAGGAGAAACGTTTCCTTGAAACTGCTCTGCTGTGCGTTCGTTCACCTAAGAGAGTTGAATCTATGTTGAGATTCAGCGAGTCAGAAACACGTTTCTTCTAGGAGCTGCGTTGGGATATTCCCGAGTGAATGGGACCATAGGCTGTACAGAGAAATATCTGCTTCTAAAACCAAAACGGAGCTATCTAACTGAATGGTTGTCAATGTGTGCATTCAATGACAGAGTTAAACTCACGTGTGGATTCAGCGGTTTGCAAACCGTTTCTGTGCAGAATCCCAAAACCGGTATTTCCAGCCCAATGCCGGCATACGAACTAAACAGCAGGAAACTTCGTCTAAAACTCAGGAGAAAAGTTTCCTTGAAACTGCTCTGCTGTGCGTTCATTCACCTAAGAGAGTTGAATCTATGTTGAGATTCAGCGAGTCAGAAACACGTTTCTTCTAGGAGCTGCGTTGGGATATTCCCGAGTGAATGGGACCATAGGCTGTACAGAGAAATATCTGCTTCTAAAACAAAAACGGAGCTATCAAACTGAATGGTTGTCAATGTTTGCATTCAACTGACAGAGTTAAACTCACGTGTGGATTCAGCGGTTTGCAAACCCTTTCTGTGCAGAATCCCAAAACCGGTATTTCCAGCCCAATGCCGGCATACGTACTAAACAGCAGGAAACTTCGTCTAAAACTCAGGAGAAACGTTTCCTTGAAACTGCTCTGCTGTGCGTTCGTTCACCTAAGAGAGTTGAATCTATGTTGAGATTCAGCGAGTCAGAAACACGTTTCTTCTAGGAGCTGCGTTGTGATATTCCCGAGTGAATGGGACCATACGCTGTACAGAGAAATATCTGCTCCTAAAACCAAAAGGGTGCTATCTAACTGAATGGTTGTCAATGTGTGCATTCAACTGACAGAGTTAAACTCACGTTTGGATTCAGCGGTTCGCAAACCCTTTCTGTGCAGAATCCGAAAACCGGTATTTCCAGCCCAATGCCGGCATACGTACTAAACAGCAGGAAACTTCGTCTAAAACTCAGGAGAAACGTTTCCTTGAAACTGCTCTGCTGTGCGTTCGTTCACCTAAGAGAGTTGAATCTATGTTGAGATTCAGCGAGTCAGAAACACGTTTCTTCTAGGAGCTGCGTTGGGATATTCCCGAGTGAATGGGACCATAGGCTGTACAGAGAAGTATCTGCTTCTAAAACCGAAACGGAGCTACCTAACTGAATGGTTGTCAATGTGTGCATTCAACTGACAGAGTTAAACTCACGTGTGGATTCAGCGGTTTGCAAACCGTTTCTGTGCAGAATCCCAAAACCGGTATTTCCAGCCCAATGCCGGCATACTTACTAAACAGCAGGAAACTTCGTCTCAAACTCAGGAGAAAAGTTTCCTTGAAACTGCTCTTCTGTGCGTTCATTCACCTAAGAGAGTTGAATCTATGTTGACATTCAGCGAGTCAGAAACACGTTTCTTCTAGGAGCTGCGCTGGGATATTCCCGAGTGAATGGGACCATAGGCTGTACAGAGAAATATCTGCTTCTAAAACCAAAACGGAGCTATCAAACTGAATTTTTGTCAATGTGCGCATTCAACTGACAGAGGTAAACTCACGTGTGGATTCAGCGGTTTGCAAACCGTTTCTGTGCAGAATCCCAAAACCGGTATTTCCAGCCCAATGCCGGCATACGTACTAAACAGCAGGAAACTTCGTTTAAAACTCAGGAGAAACGTTTCCGTGAAACTGCTCTGCTGTGCGTTCGTTCACCTAAGAGAGTTGAATCTATGTTGAGATTCAGCGAGTCAGAAACACGTTTCTTCTAGGAGCTGCGTTGGGATATTCCCGAGTGAATGGGACCATAGGCTGTACAGAGAAATATCTGCTCCTAAAACCAAAAGGGTGCTATCTAACTGAATGGTTGTCAATGTGTGCATTCAACTGAGAGAGTGAAACTCACGTTTGGATTCAGCGGTTTGCAAACCCTTTCTGTGCAGAATCCCAAAACCGGTATTTCTAGCCCAATGCCGGCATACGTACTAAACAGCAGGAAACTTCGTCTAAAACTCAGGAGAAACATTTCCTTGAAACTGCTCTGCTGTGCGTTCGTTCACCTAAGAGAGTTGAATCTATGTTGAGATTCAGCGAGTCAGAAACACGTTTCTTCCAGGAGCTGCGTTGGGATATTCCCGAGTGAATGGGAACATAGGGTGTACAGAGAGATATCTGCTCCTAAAACCAAAAGGGTGCTATCTAACTGAATGGTTGTCAATGTGTGCATTCAACTGACAGAGTTAAACACACGTTTCGATTCAGCGGTTTGCAAACCCTTTCTGTGCAGAATCCCAAAACCGGTATTTCCAGCCCAATGCCGGCATACATACTAAAGAGCAGGAAACTTCGTCTAAAACTCAGGAGAAACATTTCCGTGAAACTGCTCTGCTGTGCGTTCGTTCACCTAAGAGAGTTGAATCTATGTTGAGATTCAGCGAGTCAGAAACACGTTTCATCCAGGAGCTGCGTTGGGATATTCCCGAGTGAATGGGACCATAGACTGTACAGAGAGATATCTGCTCCTAAAACCAAAAGGGTGCTATCTAACTGAATGGTTGTCAATGTGTGCATTCAACTGACAGAATTAAACTCACTTTTGGATTCAGCGGTTTACAAACCCTTTCTGTGCAGAATCCCAAAACCGGTATTTCCAGTCCAATGCCGGCATACGTACTAAACAGCCGGAAACTTCGTCTACAACTCAGGAGAAACATTTCCTTGAAACTGCTCTGCTGTGCGTTCGTTCACCTAAAAGAGTTGTATCTATGTTGAGATTCAGCGAGTCAGAAACACGTTTCTTCTAGGAGCTGCGTTGGGATATTCCCGAGTGAATGGGACCATATGATGTACAGAGAAATATCTGCTTCTAAAACCAAAACGGAGCTATCTAACTGAATGGTTGTCAATGTGTGCATTCAACTGACAGAGTTAAACTCATGTGTGGATTCAGCGGTTTGCAAACCGTTTCTGTGCAGAATCCCAAAACCGGTATTTCCAGCCCAATGCCGGCATACGTACTAAACAGCAGGAAACTTCGTCTAAAACTCAGGAGAAAAGTTTCCTTGAAACTGCTCTGCTGTGCGTTCATTCATCTAAGAGAGTTGAATCTATGTTGAGATTCAGCGAGACAGAAACACGTTTCTTCTGGGAGCTGCGTTGGGATATTCCCGAGTGAATGGGACCATAGGCTGTACAGAGAATTATCTGCTTCTAAAACCAAAACGGAGCTATCAAACTGAATTTTTGTCAATGTGCGCATTCAACTGACAGAGGTAAACTCACGTGTGGATTCAGCGGTTTGCAAACCCTTTCTGTGCAGAATCCCAAAACCGGTATTTCCAGCCCAATGCCGGCATACGTACTAAACAGCAGGAAACTTCGTCTAAAACTCAGGAGAAACGTTTCCTTGAAACTGCTCTGCTGTGCGTTCGTTCACCTAAGAGAGTTGAATCTATGTTGAGATTCAGCGAGTCAGAAACACGTTTCTTCTAGGAGCTGCGTTGGGATATTCCCGAGTGAATGGGACCATAGGCTGTACAGAGAAATATCTGCTCCTAAAACCAAAAGGGTGCTATCTAACTGAATATTTGTCAATGTGTGCATTCAACTGACAGAGTTAAACACACGTTTCGATTCAGCGGTTTGCAAACCCTTTCTGTACAGAATCCCAAAACCGGTATTTCCAGCCCAATGCCGGCATACATACTAAAGAGCAGGAAACTTCGTCTAAAACTCAGGAGAAACATTTCCTTGAAACTGCTCTCCTGTGCGTTCGTTCACCTAAGAGAGTTGAATCTATGTTGAGATTCAGCGAGTCAGAAACACGTTTCATCCAGGAGCTGCGTTGGGATATTCCCGAGTGAATGGGACCATAGACTGTACAGAGAGATATCTGCTCCTAAAACCAAAAGGGTGCTATCTAACTGAATGGTTGTCAATGTGTGCATTCAACTGACAGAATTAAACTCACGTTTGGATTCAGCGGTTTACAAACCCTTTCTGTGCAGAATCCCAAAACCGGTAATTCCCCTCAATGCCGGCATACGTACTAAACAGCAGGAAACTTCGTCTAAAACTCAGGAGAAACGTTTCCTTGAAACTGCTCTGCTGTGCGTTCGTTCACCTAAGAGAGTTGAATCTATGTTGAGATTCAGCGAGTCAGAAACACGTTTCTTCTAGGAGCTGCGTTGGGATATTCCCGAGTGAATGGGACCATAGGCTGTACAGAGAAATATCTGCTTCTAAAACCAAAACGGAGCTATCTAACTGAATGGTTGTCAATGTGTGCATTCAATGACAGAGTTAAACTCACGTGTGGATTCAGCGGTTTGCAAACCCTTTCTGTGCAGAATCCCAAAACCGGTATTTCCAGCCCAATGCCGGCATACGTACTAAACAGCAGGAAACTTCGTCTAAAACTCAGGAGAAACGTTTCCTTGAAATTCCTCTGCTGTGCGTTCGTTCACCTAAGAGAGTTGAATCTATGTTGAGATTCAGCGAGTCAGAAACACGTTTCTTCTAGGAGGTGCGTTGGGATATTCCCGAGTGAATGGGACCATACGCTGTACAGAGAAATATCTGCTTCTAAAACCAAAAGGGAGCTATCTAACTGAATGGTTGTCAATGTGTGCATTCAATAACAGAGTTAAACTCAAGTGTGGATTTAGCGGTTTGCAAACCGTTTCTGTGCAGAATCCCAAAACCGGTATTTCCAGCCCAATGCCGGCATACGAACTAAACAGCAGGAAACTTCGTCTAAAACTCAGGAGAAAAGTTTCCTTGAAACTGCTCTGCTGTGCGTTCATTCACCTAAGAGAGTTGAATCTATGTTGAGATTCAGCGAGTCAATAACACGTTTCTTCTAGGAGCTGCGTTGGGATATTCCCGAGTGAATGGGACCATAGGCTGTACAGAGAAGTATCTGCTTCTAAAACCGAAACGGAGCTACCTAACTGAATGGTTGTCAATGTGTGCATTCAACTGACAGAGTTAAACTCACGTGTGGATTCAGCGGTTTGCAAACCGTTTCTGTGCAGAATCCCAAAACCGGTATTTCCAGCCCAATGCCGGCATACGTACTAAACAGCAGGAAACTTCATCTCAAACTCAGGAGAAAAGTTTCCTTGAAACTGCTCTGCTGTGCGTTCATTCACCTAAGAGAGTTGAATCTATGTTGAGATTCAGCGAGTCAGAAACACGTTTCTTCTAGGAGCTGTGTTGGGATATTCCCGAGTGAATGGGACCATAGGCTGTACAGAGAAATATCTGCTTCTAAAACCAAAACGGAGCTATCAAACTGAATTTTTGTCAATGTGCGCATTCAACTGACAGAGGTAAACTCACGTGTGGATTCAGCGGTTTGCAAACCCTTTCTGTGCAGAATCCCAAAACCGGTATTTCCAGCCCAATGCCGGCATACGTACTAAACAGCAGGAAACTTCGTTTAAAACTCAGGAGAAACGTTTCCTTAAAACTACTCTGCTGTGCGTTCGTTCACCTAAGAGAGTTGAATCTATGTTGAGATTCACCGAGTCAGAAACACGTTTCTTCTAGGAGCTGCGTTGGGATATTCCCGAGTGAATGGGACCATAGGCTGTACAGAGAAATATCTGCTCCTAAAACCAAAAGGGTGCTATCTAACTGAATGGTTGTCAATGTGTGCATTCAACTGACAGAGTTAAACTCACGTTTGGATTCAGCGGTTTGCAAACCCTTTCTGTGCAGAATCCCAAAACCGGTATTTCCAGCCCAATGCCGGCATACGTACTAAACAGCAGGAAACTTCGTCTAAAACTCAGGAGAAACATTTCCTTGAAACTGCTCTGCTGTGCGTTCGTTCACCTAAGAGAGTTGAATCTATGTTGGGATTCAGCGAGTCAGAAACACGTTTCTTCCAGGAGCTGCGTTGGGATATTCCCGAGTGAATGGGACCATAGGCTGTACAGAGAGATATCTGCTCCTAAAACCAAAAGGGTGCTATCTATCTGAATGGTTGTCAATGTGTGCATTCAACTGACAGAATTAAACTCACGTTTGGATTCAGCGGTTTACAAACCCTTTCTGTGCAGAATCCCAAAACCGGTAATTCCCCTCAATGCCGGCATACGTACTAAACAGCAGGAAACTTCGTCTAAAACTCAGGAGAAACGTTTCCTTGAAGCTGCTCTGCTGTGCGTTCGTTCACCTAAGAGAGTTGAATCTATGTTGAGATTCAGCGAGTCAGAAACACGTTTCTTCTAGGAGCTGCGTTGGGATATTCCCGAGTGAATGGGACCATAGGCTGTACAGAGAAATATCTGCTTCTAAAACCAAAACGGAGCTATCTAACTGAATGGTTGTCAATGTGTGCATTCAATGACAGAGTTAAACACACGTGTGGATTCAGCGGTTTGAAAACCGTTTCTGTGCAGAATCCCAAAACCGGTATTTCCAGCCCAATGCCGGCATACGTACTAAACAGCAGGAAACTTCGTCTAAAACTCAGGAGAAACATTTCCTTGAAATTCCTCTGCTGTGCGTTCGTTCACCTAAGAGATTTGAATCTATGTTGAGATTCAGCGAGTCAGAAACAGGTTTCTTCTAGGAGCTGCGTTGGGATATTCCCGAGTGAATGGGACCATAGGCTGTACAGAGAAATATCTGCTTCTAAAACCAAAACGGAGCTATCAAACTGAATTTTTGTCAATGTGCGCATTCAACTGACAGAGTTAAACTCACGTGTGGATTCAGCGGTTTGCAAACCCTTTCTGTGCAGAATCCCAAAACCGGTATTTCCAGCCCAATGCCGGCATCCGTACTACACAGCAGGAAACTTCGTCTAAAACTCAGGAGAAACGTTTCCTTAAAACTGCTCTGCTGTGCGTTCGTTCACCTAAGAGAGTTGAATCTATGTTGAGATTCAGCGAGTCAGAAACACGTTTCTTCTAGGAGCTGCGTTGGGATATTCCCGAGTGAATGGGACCATAGGCTGTACAGAGAAATATCTGCTCCTAAAACCAAAAGGGTGCTATCTAACTGAATGGTTGTCAATGTGTGCATTCAACTGACAGAGTTAAACTCACGTTTGGATTGAGCGGTTTGCAAACCCTTTCTGTGCAGAATCCCAAAACCGGTATTTCCAGCCCAATGCCGGCATACGTACTAAACAGCAGGAAACTTCGTCTAAAACTCAGGAGAAACATTTCCTTGAAACTGCTCTGCTGTGCGTTCGTTCACCTAAGAGAGTTGAATCTATGTTGAGATTCAGCGAGTCAGAAACACGTTTCTTCCAGGAGCTGCGTTGGGATATTCCCGAGTGAATGCGACCATAGGTTGTACAGAGAGATATCTGCTCCTAAAACCAAAAGGGTGCTATCTAACTGAATGGTTGTCAATGTGTGCATTCAACTGACAGAGTTAAACTCACGTTTGGATTCAGCGGTTTACAAACCCTTTCTGTGCAGAATCCCAAAACCGGTAATTCCCCTCAATGCCGGCATACGTACTAAACAGCAGAAAACTTCGTCTAAAACTCAGGAGAAACGTTTCCTTGAAACTGCTCTGCTGTGCGTTCATTCACCTAAGAGAGTTGAATCTATGTTGAGATTCAGCGAGTCAGAAACACGTTTCTTCTAGGAGCTGCGTTGGGATATTCCCGAGTGAATGGGACCATAGGCTGTACAGAGAAATATCTGCTTCTAAAACAAAAACGGAGCTATCAAACTGAATTTTTGTCAATGTGTGCATTCAACTGACAGAGTTAAACTCACGTGTAGATTCAGCGGTTTGCAAACCCTTTCTGTGCAGAATCCCAAAACCGGTATCTCCAGCCCAATGCCGGCATACGTACTAAACAGCAGGAAACTTCGTCTACAACTCAGGAGAAATATTTCCTTGAAACTGCTCTGCTGTGCGTTCGTTCACCTAAAAGAGTTGAATCTATGTTGAGATTCAGCGAGTCAGAAACACGTTTCTTCTAGGAGCTGCGTTGGGATATTCCCGAGTGAATGGGACCATATGATGTACAGAGAAATATCTGCTTCTAAAACCAAAACGGAGCTATCTAACTGAATGGTTGTCAATGTGTGCATTCAACTGACAGAGTTAAACTCATGTGTGGATTCAGCGGTTTGCAAACCGTTTCTGTGCAGAATCCCAAAACCGGTATTTCCAGCCCAATGCCTGCATACGTACTAAACAGCAGGAAACTTCGTCTAAAACTCAGGAGAAAAGTTTCCTTGAAACTGCTCTGCTGTGCGTTCATTCATCTAAGAGAGTTGAATCTATGTTGAGATTCAGCGAGACAGAAACACGTTTCTTCTGGGAGCTGCGTTGGGATATTCCCGAGTGAATGGGACCATAGGCTGTACAGAGAAATATCTGCTTCTAAAACCAAAACGGAGCTATCAAACTGAATTTTTGTCAATGTGCGCATTCAACTGACAGAGGTAAACTCACGTGTGGATTCAGCGGTTTGCAAACCCTTTCTGTGCAGAATCCCAAAACCGGTATTTCCAGCCCAATGCCGGCATACCTACTAAACAGCAGGAAACTTCGTCTAAAACTCAGGAGAAACGTTTCCTTGAAACTGCTCTGCTGTGCGTTCGTTCACCTAAGAGAGTTGAATCTATGTTGAGATTCAGCGAGTCAGAAACACGTTTCTTCTAGGAGCTGCGTTGGGATATTCCCGAGTGAATGGGACCATAGGCTGTACAGAAAAATATCTGCTCCTAAAACCAAAAGGGTGCTATCTAACTGAATGGTTGTCAATGTGTGCATTCAACTGACAGAGTTAAACACACGTTTCGATTCAGCGGTTTGCAAACCCTTTCTGTGCAGAATCCCAAAACCGGTATTTCCAGCCCAATGCCGGCATACATACTAAAGAGCAGGAAACTTCGTCTAAAACTCAGGAGAAACATTTCCTTGAAACTGCTCTGCTGTGCGTTCGTTCACCTAAGAGAGTTGAATCTATGTTGAGATTCAGCGAGTCAGAAACACGTTTCATCCAGGAGCTGCGTTGGGATATTCCCGAGTGAATGGGACCATAGACTGTACAGAGAGATATCTGCTCCTAAAACCAAAAGGGTGCTATCTAACTGAATGGTTGTCAATGTGTGCATTCAACTGACAGAATTAAACTCACGTTTGGATTCAGCGGTTTACAAACCCTTTCTGTGCAGAATCCCAAAACCGGTAATTCCCCTCAATGCCGGCATACGTACTAAACAGCAGGAAACTTCGTCTAAAACTCAGGAGAAACGTTTCCTTGAAACTGCTCTGCTGTGCGTTCGTTCACCTAAGAGAGTTGAATCTATGTTGAGATTCAGCGAGTCAGAAACACGTTTCTTCTAGGAGCTGCGTTGGGATATTCCCGAGTGAATGGGACCATAGGCTGTACAGAGAAATATCTGCTTCTAAAACCAAAACGGAGCTATCTAACTGAATGGTTGTCAATGTGTGCATTCAATGACAGAGTTAAACTCACGTGTGGATTCAGCGGTTTGCAAACCGTTTCTGTGCAGAATCCCAAAACCGGTATTTCCAGCCCAATGCCGGCATACGAACTAAACAGCAGGAAACTTCGTCTAAAACTCAGGAGAAAAGTTTCCTTGAAACTGCTCTGCTGTGCGTTCATTCACCTAAGAGAGTTGAATCTATGTTGAGATTCAGCGAGTCAGAAACACGTTTCTTCTAGGAGCTGCGTTGGGATATTCCCGAGTGAATGGGACCATAGGCTGTACAGAGAAATATCTGCTTCTAAAACAAAAACGGAGCTATCAAACTGAATGGTTGTCAATGTGTGCATTCAACTGACAGAGTTAAACTCACGTGTGGATTCAGCGGTTTGCAAACCCTTTCTGTGCAGAATCCCAAAACCGGTATTTCCAGCCCAATGCCGGCATACGTACTAAACAGCAGGAAACTTCGTCTAAAACTCAGGAGAAACGTTTCCTTGAAACTGCTCTGCTGTGCGTTCGTTCACCTAAGAGAGTTGAATCTATGTTGAGATTCAGCGAGTCAGAAACACGTTTCTTCTAGGAGCTGCGTTGTGATATTCCCGAGTGAATGGGACCATACGCTGTACAGAGAAATATCTGCTCCTAAAACCAAAAGGGTGCTATCTAACTGAATGGTTGTCAATGTGTGCATTCAACTGACAGAGTTAAACTCACGTTTGGATTCAGCGGTTCGCAAACCCTTTCTGTGCAGAATCCGAAAACCGGTATTTCCAGCCCAATGCCGGCATACGTACTAAACAGCAGGAAACTTCGTCTAAAACTCAGGAGAAACGTTTCCTTGAAACTGCTCTGCTGTGCGTTCGTTCACCTAAGAGAGTTGAATCTATGTTGAGATTCAGCGAGTCAGAAACACGTTTCTTCTAGGAGCTGCGTTGGGATATTCCCGAGTGAATGGGACCATAGGCTGTACAGAGAAGTATCTGCTTCTAAAACCGAAACGGAGCTACCTAACTGAATGGTTGTCAATGTGTGCATTCAACTGACAGAGTTAAACTCACGTGTGGATTCAGCGGTTTGCAAACCGTTTCTGTGCAGAATCCCAAAACCGGTATTTCCAGCCCAATGCCGGCATACGAACTAAACAGCAGGAAACTTCGTCTAAAACTCAGGAGAAAAGTTTCCTTGAAACTGCTCTGCTGTGCGTTCATTCACCTAAGAGAGTTGAATCTATGTTGAGATTCAGCGAGTCAGAAACACGTTTCTTCTAGGAGCTGCGTTGGGATATTCCCGAGTGAATGGGACCATAGGCTGTACAGAGAAATATCTGCTTCTAAAACCAAAACGGAGCTATCAAACTGAATTTTTGTCAATGTGCGCATTCAACTGACAGAGGTAAACTCACGTGTGGATTCAGCGGTTTGCAAACCGTTTCTGTGCAGAATCCCAAAACCGGTATTTCCAGCCCAATGCCGGCATACGTACTAAACAGCAGGAAACTTCGTTTAAAACTCAGGAGAAACGTTTCCGTGAAACTGCTCTGCTGTGCGTTCGTTCACCTAAGAGAGTTGAATCTATGTTGAGATTCAGCGAGTCAGAAACACGTTTCTTCTAGGAGCTGCGTTGGGATATTCCCGAGTGAATGGGACCATAGGCTGTACAGAGAAATATCTGCTCCTAAAACCAAAAGGGTGCTATCTAACTGAATGGTTGTCAATGTGTGCATTCAACTGACAGAGTGAAACTCACGTTTGGATTCAGCGGTTTGCAAACCCTTTCTGTGCAGAATCCCAAAACCGGTATTTCCAGCCCAATGCCGGCATACGTACTAAACAGCAGGAAACTTCGTCTAAAACTCAGGAGAAACATTTCCTTGAAACTGCTCTGCTGTGCGTTCGTTCACCTAAGAGAGTTGAATCTATGTTGGGATTCAGCGAGTCAGAAACACGTTTCTTCCAGGAGCTGCGTTGGGATATTCCCGAGTGAATGGGACCATAGGCTGTACAGAGAGATATCTGCTCCTAAAACCAAAAGGGTGCTATCTAACTGAATGGTTGTCAATGTGTGCATTCAACTGACAGAATTAAACTCACGTTTGGATTCAGCGGTTTACAAACCCTTTCTGTGCAGAATCCCAAAACCGGTAATTCCCCTCAATTCCGGCATACGTACTAAACAGCAGGAAACTTCGTCTAAAACTCAGGAGAAACGTTTCCTTGAAGCTGCTCTGCTGTGCGTTCGTTCACCTAAGAGAGTTGAATCTATGTTGAGATTCAGCGAGTCAGAAACACGTTTCTTCTAGGAGCTGCGTTGGGATATTCCCGAGTGAATGGGACCATAGGCTGTACAGAGAAATATCTGCTTCTAAAACCAAAACGGAGCTATCTAACTGAATGGTTGTCAATGTGTGCATTCAATGACAGAGTTAAACACACGTGTGGATTCAGCGGTTTGAAAACCGTTTCTGTGCAGAATCCCAAAACCGGTATTTCCAGCCCAATGCCGGCATACGTACTAAACAGCAGGAAACTTCGTCTAAAACTCAGGAGAAACATTTCCTTGAAATTCCTCTGCTGTGCGTTCGTTCACCTAAGAGATTTGAATCTATGTTGAGATTCAGCGAGTCAGAAACACGTTTCTTCTAGGAGCTGCGTTGGGATATTCCCGAGTGAATGGGACCATAGGCTGTACAGAGAAATATCTGCTTCTAAAACAAAAACGGAGCTATCAAACTGAATTTTTGTCAATGTGCGCATTCAACTGACAGAGTTAAACTCACGTGTGGATTCAGCGGTTTGCAAACCCTTTCTGTGCAGAATCCCAAAACCGGTATTTCCAGCCCAATGCCGGCATCCGTACTACACAGCAGGAAACTTCGTCTAAAACTCAGGAGAAACGTTTCCTTAAAACTGCTCTGCTGTGCGTTCGTTCACCTAAGAGAGTTGAATCTATGTTGAGATTCAGCGAGTCAGAAACACGTTTCTTCTAGGAGCTGCGTTGGGATATTCCCGAGTGAATGGGACCATAGGCTGTACAGAGAAATATCTGCTCCTAAAACCAAAAGGGTGCTATCTAACTGAATGGTTGTCAATGTGTGCATTCAACTGACAGAGTTAAACTCACGTTTGGATTGAGCGGTTTGCAAACCCTTTCTGTGCAGAATCCCAAAACCGGTATTTCCAGCCCAATGCCGGCATACGTACTAAACAGCAGGAAACTTCGTCTAAAACTCAGGAGAAACATTTCCTTGAAACTGCTCTGCTGTGCGTTCGTTCACCTAAGAGAGTTGAATCTATGTTGAGATTCAGCGAGTCAGAAACACGTTTCTTCCAGGAGCTGCGTTGGGATATTCCCGAGTGAATGCGACCATAGGTTGTACAGAGAGATATCTGCTCCTAAAACCAAAAGGGTGCTATCTAACTGAATGGTTGTCAATGTGTGCATTCAACTGACAGAGTTAAACTCACGTTTGGATTCAGCGGTTTACAAACCCTTTCTGTGCAGAATCCCAAAACCGGTAATTCCCCTCAATGCCGGCATACGTACTAAACAGCAGAAAACTTCGTCTAAAACTCAGGAGAAACGTTTCCTTGAAACTGCTCTGCTGTGCGTTCATTCACCTAAGAGAGTTGAATCTATGTTGAGATTCAGCGAGTCAGAAACACGTTTCTTCTAGGAGCTGCGTTGGGATATTCCCGAGTGAATGGGACCATAGGCTGTACAGAGAAATATCTGCTTCTAAAACAAAAACGGAGCTATCAAACTGAATTTTTGTCAATGTGTGCATTCAACTGACAGAGTTAAACTCACGTGTAGATTCAGCGGTTTGCAAACCCTTTCTGTGCAGAATCCCAAAACCGGTATCTCCAGCCCAATGCCGGCATACGTACTAAACAGCAGGAAACTTCGTCTACAACTCAGGAGAAATATTTCCTTGAAACTGCTCTGCTGTGCGTTCGTTCACCTAAAAGAGTTGAATCTATGTTGAGATTCAGCGAGTCAGAAACACGTTTCTTCTAGGAGCTGCGTTGGGATATTCCCGAGTGAATGGGACCATATGATGTACAGAGAAATATCTGCTTCTAAAACCAAAACGGAGCTATCTAACTGAATGGTTGTCAATGTGTGCATTCAACTGACAGAGTTAAACTCATGTGTGGATTCAGCGGTTTGCAAACCGTTTCTGTGCAGAATCCCAAAACCGGTATTTCCAGCCCAATGCCTGCATACGTACTAAACAGCAGGAAACTTCGTCTAAAACTCAGGAGAAAAGTTTCCTTGAAACTGCTCTGCTGTGCGTTCATTCATCTAAGAGAGTTGAATCTATGTTGAGATTCAGCGAGACAGAAACACGTTTCTTCTGGGAGCTGCGTTGGGATATTCCCGAGTGAATGGGACCATAGGCTGTACAGAGAAATATCTGCTTCTAAAACCAAAACGGAGCTATCAAACTGAATTTTTGTCAATGTGCGCATTCAACTGACAGAGGTAAACTCACGTGTGGATTCAGCGGTTTGCAAACCGTTTCTGTGCAGAATCCCAAAACCGGTATTTCCAGCCCAATGCCGGCATACCTACTAAACAGCAGGAAACTTCGTCTAAAACTCAGGAGAAACGTTTCCTTGAAACTGCTCTGCTGTGCGTTCGTTCACCTAAGAGAGTTGAATCTATGTTGAGATTCAGCGAGTCAGAAACACGTTTCTTCTAGGAGCTGCGTTGGGATATTCCCGAGTGAATGGGACCATAGGCTGTACAGAAAAATATCTGCTCCTAAAACCAAAAGGGTGCTATCTAACTGAATGGTTGTCAATGTGTGCATTCAACTGACAGAGTTAAACACACGTTTCGATTCAGCGGTTTGCAAACCCTTTCTGTGCAGAATCCCAAAACCGGTATTTCCAGCCCAATGCCGGCATACATACTAAAGAGCAGGAAACTTCGTCTAAAACTCAGGAGAAACATTTCCTTGAAACTGCTCTGCTGTGCGTTCGTTCACCTAAGAGAGTTGAATCTATGTAGAGATTCAGCGAGTCAGAAACACGTTTCATCCAGGAGCTGCGTTGGGATATTCCCGAGTGAATGGGACCATAGACTGTACAGAGAGATATCTGCTCCTAAAACCAAAAGGGTGCTATCTAACTGAATGGTTGTCAATGTGTGCATTCAACTGACAGAATTAAACTCACGTTTGGATTCAGCGGTTTACAAACCCTTTCTGTGCAGAATCCCAAAACCGGTAATTCCCCTCAATGCCGGCATACGTACTAAACAGCAGGAAACTTCGTCTAAAACTCAGGAGAAACGTTTCCTTGAAACTGCTCTGCTGTGCGTTCGTTCACCTAAGAGAGTTGAATCTATGTTGAGATTCAGCGAGTCAGAAACACGTTTCTTCTAGGAGCTGCGTTGGGATATTCCCGAGTGAATGGGACCATATGCTGTACAGAGAAATATCTGCTTCTAAAACCAAAACGGAGCTATCTAACTGAATGGATGTCAATGTGTGCATTCAATGACAGAGTTAAACTCACGTGTGGATTCAGCGGTTTGCAAACCGTTTCTGTGCAGAATCCCAAAACCGGTATTTCCAGCCCAATGCCGGCATACGAACTAAACAGCAGGAAACTTCGTCTAAAACTCAGGAGAAAAGTTTCCTTGAAACTGCTCTGCTGTGCGTTCATTCACCTAAGAGAGTTGAATCTATGTTGAGATTCAGCGAGTCAGAAACACGTTTCTTCTAGGAGCTGCGTTGGGATATTCCCGAGTGAATGGGACCATAGGCTGTACAGAGAAATATCTGCTTCTAAAACAAAAACGGAGCTATCAAACTGAATGGTTGTCAATGTGTGCATTCAACTGACAGAGTTAAACTCACGTGTGGATTCAGCGGTTTGCAAACCCTTTCTGTGCAGAATCCCAAAACCGGTATTTCCAGCCCAATGCCGGCATACGTACTACACAGCAGGAAACTTCGTCTAAAACTCAGGAGAAACGTTTCCTTGAAACTGCTCTGCTGTGCGTTCGTTCACCTAAGAGAGTTGAATCTATGTTGAGATTCAGCGAGTCAGAAACACGTTTCTTCTAGGAGCTGCGTTGGGATATTCCCGAGTGAATGGGACCATACGCTGTACAGAGAAATATCTGCTCCTAAAACCAAAAGGGTGCTATCTAACTGAATGGTTGTCAATGTGTGCATTCAACTGACAGAGTTAAACTCACGTTTGGATTCAGCGGTTCGCAAACCCTTTCTGTGCAGAATCCCAAAACCGGTATTTCCAGCCCAATGCCGGCATACATACTAAAGAGCAGGAAACTTCGTCTAAAACTCAGGAGAAACATTTCCGTGAAACTGCTCTGCTGTGCGTTCGTTCACCTAAGAGAGTTGAATCTATGTTGAGATTCAGCGAGTCAGAAACACGTTTCATCCAGGAGCTGCGTTGGGATATTCCCGAGTGAATTGGACCATAGACTGTACAGAGAGATATCTGCTCCTAAAACCAAAAGGGTGCTATCTAACTGAATGGTTGTCAATGTGTGCATTCAACTGACAGAATTAAACTCACTTTTGGATTCAGCGGTTTACAAACCCTTTCTGTGCAGAATCCCAAAACCGGTAATTCCCCTCAATGCCGGCATACGTACTAAACAGCAGGAAACTTCGTCTAAAACTCAGGAGAAACGTTTCCTTGAAACTGCTCTGCTGTGCGTTCGTTCACCTAAGAGAGTTGAATCTATGTTGAGATTCAGCGAGTCAGAAACACGTTTCTTCTAGGAGCTGCGTTGGGATATTCCCGAGTGAATGGGACCATAGGCTGTACAGAGAAATATCTGCTTCTAAAACCAAAACGGAGATATCTAACTGAATGGTTGTCAATGTGTGCATTCAATGACAGAGTTAAACTCACGTGTGGATTCAGCGGTTTGCAAACCGTTTCTGTGCAGAATCCCAAAACCGGTATTTCCAGCCCAATGCCGGCATACGAACTAAACAGCAGGAAACTTCGTCTAAAACTCAGGAGAAACATTTCCTTGAAACTGCTCTGCTGTGCGTTCATTCACCTAAGAGAGTTGAATCTATGTTGAGATTCAGCGAGTCAGAAACACGTTTCTTCTAGGAGCTGCGTTGGGATATTCCCGAGTGAATGGGACCATAGGCTGTACAGAGAAATATCTGCTTCTAAAACAAAAACGGAGCTATCAAACTGAATGGTTGTCAATGTGTGCATTCAACTGACAGAGTTAAACTCACGTGTGGATTCAGCGGTTTGCAAACCCTTTCTGTGCAGAATCCCAAAACCGGTATTTCCAGCCCAATGCCGGCATACGTACTAAACAGCAGGAAACTTCGTCTAAAACTCAGGAGAAACGTTTCCTTGAAACTGCTCTGCTGTGCGTTCGTTCACCTAAGAGAGTTGAATCTATGTTGAGATTCAGCGAGTCAGAAACACGTTTCTTCTAGGAGCTGCGTTGTGATATTCCCGAGTGAATGGGACCATACGCTGTACAGAGAAATATCTGCTCCTAAAACCAAAAGGGTGCTATCTAACTGAATGGTTGTCAATGTGTGCATTCAACTGACAGAGTTAAACTCACGTTTGGATTCAGCGGTTCGCAAACCCTTTCTGTGCAGAATCCCAAAACCGGTATTTCCAGCCCAATGCCGGCATACGTACTAAACAGCAGGAAACTTCGTCTAAAACTCAGGAGAAACGTTTCCTTGAAACTGCTCTGCTGTGCGTTCGTTCACCTAAGAGAGTTGAATCTATGTTGAGATTCAGCGAGTCAGAAACACGTTTCTTCTAGGAGCTGCGTTGGGATATTCCCGAGTGAATGGGACCATAGGCTGTACAGAGAAGTATCTGCTTCTAAAACCGAAACGGAGCTACCTAACTGAATGGTTGTCAATGTGTGCATTCAACTGACAGAGTTAAACTCACGTGTGGATTCAGCGGTTTGCAAACCGTTTCTGTGCAGAATCCCAAAACCGGTATTTCCAGCCCAATGCCGGCATACGTACTAAACAGCAGGAAACTTCGTCTCAAACTCAGGAGAAAAGTTTCCTTGAAACTGCTCTGCTGTGCGTTCATTCACCTAAGAGAGTTGAATCTATGTTGACATTCAGCGAGTCAGAAACACGTTTCTTCTAGGAGCTGCGTTGGGATATTCCCGAGTGAATGGGACCATAGGCTGTACAGAGAAATATCTGCTTCTAAAACCAAAACGGAGCTATCAAACTGAATTTTTGTCAATGTGCGCATTCAACTGACAGAGGTAAACTCACGTGTGGATTCAGCGGTTTGCAAACCCTTTCTGTGCAGAATCCCAAAACCGGTATTTCCAGCCCAATGCCGGCATACGTACTAAACAGCAGGAAACTTCGTCTAAAACTCAGGAGAAACGTTTCCGTGAAACTGCTCTGCTGTGCGTTCGTTCACCTAAGAGAGTTGAATCTATGTTGAGATTCAGCGAGTCAGAAACACGTTTCTTCTAGGAGCTGCGTTGGGATATTCCCGAGTGAATGGGACCATAGGCTGTACAGAGAAATATCTGCTCCTAAAACCAAAAGGGTGCTATCTAACTGAATGGTTGTCAATGTGTGCATTCAACTGACAGAGTGAAACTCACGTTTGGATTCAGCGGTTTGCAAACCCTTTCTGTGCAGAATCCCAAAACCGGTATTTCTAGCCCAATGCCGGCATACGTACTAAACAGCAGGAAACTTCGTCTAAAACTCAGGAGAAACATTTCCTTGAAACTGCTCTGCTGTGCATTCGTTCACCTAAGAGAGTTGAATCTATGTTGAGATTCAGCGAGTCAGAAACACGTTTCTTCCAGGAGCTGCGTTGGGATATTCCCGAGTGAAAGGGACCATAGGGTGTACAGAGAGATATCTGCTCCTAAAACCAAAAGGGTGCTATCTAACTGAATGGTTGTCAATGTGTGCATTCAACTGACAGAATTAAACTCACGTTTGGATTCAGCGGTTTACAAACCCTTTCTGTGCAGAATCCCAAAACCGGTAATTCCCCTCAATGCCGGCATACATACTAAACAGCAGGAAACTTCGTCTAAAACTCAGGAGAAACGTTTCCTTGAAGCTGCTCTGCTGTGCGTTCGTTCACCTAAGAGAGTTGAATCTATTTTGAGATTCAGTGAGTCAGAAACACGTTTCTTCTAGGAGCTGCGTTGGGATATTCCCGAGTGAATGGGACCATAGGCTGTACAGAGAAATATCTGCTTCTGAAACCAAAACGGAGCTATCTAACTGAATGGTTGTCAATGTGTGCATTCAATGACAGAGTTAAACTCACGTGTGGATTCAGCGGTTTGCAAACCGTTTCTGTGCAGAATCCCAAAACCGGTATTTCCAGCCCAATGCCGGCATACGTACTAAACAGCAGGAAACTTCGTCTAAAACTCAGGAGAAACATTTCCTTGAAACTGCTCTGCTGTGCGTTCGTTCACCTAAGAGAGTTGAATCTATGTTGAGATTCAGCGAGTCAGAAACACGTTTCTTCTAGGAGCTGCGTTGGGATATTCCCGAGTGAATGGGACCATACGATGTACAGAGAAATATCTGCTTCTAAAACAAAAACGGAGCTATCTAACTGAATGGTTCTCAATGTGTGCATTCAATGACAGAGTTAAACTCACGTGTGGATTCAGCGGTTTCCAAACCGTTTCTGTGCAGAATCCCAAAACCGGTATTTTCGGCCCAATGCCGGCATACGTACTAAACAGCAGGAAACTTCGTCTAAAACTCAGGAGAAAAGTTTCCTTGAAACTGCTCTGCTGTGCGTTCATTCATCTAAGAGAGTTGAATCTATGTTGAGATTCAGCGAGTCAGAAACACGTTTCTTCTAGGAGCTGCGTTGGGATATTCCCGAGTGAATGGGACCATAGGCTGTACAGAGAAATATCTGCTTCTAAAACCAAAACGGAGCTATCAAACTGAATTTTTGTCAATGTGCGCATTCAACTGACAGAGGTAAACTCACGTGTGGATTCAGCGGTTTGCAAACCCTTTCTGTGCAGAATCCCAAAACCGGTATTTCCAGCCCAATGCCGGCATACGTACTAAACAGCAGGAAACTTCGTTTAAAACTCAGGAGAAACGTTTCCTTAAAACTACTCTGCTGTGCGTTCGTTCACCTAAGAGAGTTGAATCTATGTTGAGATTCAGCGAGTCAGAAACACGTTTCTTCTAGGAGCTGCGTTGGGATATTCCCGAGTGAATGGGACCATAGGCTGTACAGAGAAATATCTGCTCCTAAAGCCAAAAGGGTGCTATCTAACTGAATGGTTGTCAATGTGTGCATTCAACTGACAGAGTTAAACTCACGTTTGGATTCAGCGGTTTGCAAACCCTTTCTGTGCAGAATCCCAAAACCGGTATTTCCAGCCCAATGCCGGCATACGTACTAAACAGCAGGAAACTTCGTCTAAAACTCAGGAGAAATATTTCCTTGAAACTGCTCTGCTGTGCGTTCGTTCACCTAAGAGAGTTGAATCTATGTTGAGATTCAGCGAGTCAGAAACACGTTTCTTCCAGGAGCTGCGTTGGGATATTCCCGAGTGAATGGGACCATAGGCTGTACAGAGAGATATCTGCTCCTAAAAGCAAAAGGGTGCTATCTAACTGAATGGTTGTCAATGTGTGCATTCAACTGACAGAATTAAACTCACGTTTGGATTCACCGGTTTACAAACCCTTTCTGTGCAGAATCCCAAAACCGGTAATTCCCCTCAATGCCGGCATACGTACTAAACAGCAGGAAACTTCGTCTAAAACTCAGGAGAAACGTTTCCTTGAAGCTGCTCTGCTGTGCGTTCGTTCACCTAAGAGAGTTGAATCTATGTTGAGATTCAGCGAGTCAGAAACACGTTTCTTCTAGGAGCTGCGTTGGGATATTCCCGAGTGAATGGGACCATAGGCTGTACAGAGAAATATCTGCTTCTAAAACCAAAACGGAGCTATCTAACTGAATGGTTGTCAATGTGTGCATTCAATGACAGAGTTAAACACACGTGTGGATTCAGCGGTTTGAAAACCGTTTCTGTGCAGAATCCCAAAACCGGTATTTCCAGCCCAATGCCGGCATACGTACTAAACAGCAGGAAACTTCGTCTAAATCTCAGGAGAAACATTTCCTTGAAATTCCTCTGCTGTGCGTTCGTTCACCTAAGAGATTTGAATCTATGTTGAGATTCAGCGAGTCAGAAACACGTTTCTTCTAGGAGCTGCGTTGGGATATTCCCGAGTGAATGGGACCATAGGCTGTACAGAGAAATATCTGCTTCTAAAACCAAAACGGAGCTATCAAACTGAATTTTTGTCAATGTGCGCATTCAACTGACAGAGTTAAACTCACGTGTGGATTCAGCGGTTTGCAAACCCTTTCTGTGCAGAATCCCAAAACCGGTATTTCCAGCCCAATGCCGGCATCCGTACTAAACAGCAGGAAACTTCGTCTAAAACTCAGGAGAAACGTTTCCTTAAAACTGCTCTGCTGCGCGTTCGTTCACCTAAGAGAGTTGAATCTATGTTGAGATTCAGCGAGTCAGAAACACGTTTCTTCTAGGAGCTGCGTTGGGATATTCCCGAGTGAATGGGACCATAGGCTGTACAGAGAAATATCTGCTCCTAAAACCAAAAGGGTGCTATCTAACTGAATGGTTGTCAATGTGTGCATTCAACTGACAGAGTTAAACTCACGTTTGGATTCAGCGGTTTGCAAACCCTTTCTGTGCAGAATCCCAAAACCGGTATTTCCAGCCCAATGCCGGCATACGTACTAAACAGCAGGAAACTTCGTCTAAAACTCAGGAGAAACATTTCCTTGAAACTGCTCTGCTGTGCGTTCGTTCACCTAAGAGAGTTGAATCTATGTTGAGATTCAGCGAGTCAGAAACACGTTTCTTCCAGGAGCTGCGTTGGGATATTCCCGAGTGAATGCGACCATAGGTTGTACAGAGAGATATCTGCTCCTAAAACCAAAAGGGTGCTATCTAACTGAATGGTTGTCAATGTGTGCATTCAACTGACAGAGTTAAACTCACGTTTGGATTCAGCGGTTTACAAACCCTTTCTGTGCAGAATCCCAAAACCGGTAATTCCCCTCAATGCCGGCATACGTACTAAACAGCAGAAAACTTCGTCTAAAACTCAGGAGAAACGTTTCCTTGAAACTGCTCTGCTGTGCGTTCATTCACCTAAGAGAGTTGAATCTATGTTGAGATTCAGCGAGTCAGAAACACGTTTCTTCTAGGAGCTGCGTTGGGATATTCCCGAGTGAATGGGACCATAGGCTGTACAGAGAAATATCTGCTTCTAAAACAAAAACGGAGCTATCAAACTGAATTTTTGTCAATGTGTGCATTCAACTGACAGAGTTAAACTCACGTGTAGATTCAGCGGTTTGCAAACCCTTTCTGTGCAGAATCCCAAAACCGGTATCTCCAGCCCAATGCCGGCATACGTACTAAACAGCAGGAAACTTCGTCTACAACTCAGGAGAAATATTTCCTTGAAACTGCTCTGCTGTGCGTTCGTTCACCTAAAAGAGTTGAATCTATGTTGAGATTCAGCGAGTCAGAAACACGTTTCTTCTAGGAGCTGCGTTGGGATATTCCCGAGTGAATGGGACCATATGATGTACAGAGAAATATCTGCTTCTAAAACCAAAACGGAGCTATCTAACTGAATGGTTGTCAATGTGTGCATTCAACTGACAGAGTTAAACTCATGTGTGGATTCAGCGGTTTGCAAACCGTTTCTGTGCAGAATCCCAAAACCGGTATTTCCAGCCCAATGCCTGCATACGTACTAAACAGCAGGAAACTTCGTCTAAAACTCAGGAGAAAAGTTTCCTTGAAACTGCTCTGCTGTGCGTTCATTCATCTAAGAGAGTTGAATCTATGTTGAGATTCAGCGAGACAGAAACACGTTTCTTCTGGGAGCTGCGTTGGGATATTCCCGAGTGAATGGGACCATAGGCTGTACAGAGAAATATCTGCTTCTAAAACCAAAACGGAGCTATCAAACTGAATTTTTGTCAATGTGCGCATTCAACTGACAGAGGTAAACTCACGTGTGGATTCAGCGGTTTGCAAACCCTTTCGGTGCAGAATCCCAAAACCGGTATTTCCAGCCCAATGCCGGCATACCTACTAAACAGCAGGAAACTTCGTCTAAAACTCAGGAGAAACGTTTCCTTGAAACTGCTCTGCTGTGCGTTCGTTCACCTAAGAGAGTTGAATCTATGTTGAGATTCAGCGAGTCAGAAACACGTTTCTTCTAGGAGCTGCGTTGGGATATTCCCGAGTGAATGGGACCATAGGCTGTACAGAAAAATATCTGCTCCTAAAACCAAAAGGGTGCTATCTAACTGAATGGTTGTCAATGTGTGCATTCAACTGACAGAGTTAAACACACGTTTCGATTCAGCGGTTTGCAAACCCTTTCTGTGCAGAATCCCAAAACCGGTATTTCCAGCCCAATGCCGGCATACATACTAAAGAGCAGGAAACTTCGTCTAAAACTCAGGAGAAACATTTCCTTGAAACTGCTCTGCTGTGCGTTCGTTCACCTAAGAGAGTTGAATCTATGTTGAGATTCAGCGAGTCAGAAACAGGTTTCATCCAGGAGCTGCGTTGGGATATTCCCGAGTGAATGGGACCATAGACTGTACAGAGAGATATCTGCTCCTAAAACCAAAAGGGTGCTATCTAACTGAATGGTTGTCAATGTGTGCATTCAACTGACAGAATTAAACTCACGTTTGGATTCAGCGGTTTACAAACCCTTTCTGTGCAGAATCCCAAAACCGGTAATTCCCCTCAATGCCGGCATACGTACTAAACAGCAGGAAACTTCGTCTAAAACTCAGGAGAAACGTTTCCTTGAAACTGCTCTGCTGTGCGTTCGTTCACCTAAGAGAGTTGAATCTATGTTGAGATTCAGCGAGTCAGAAACACGTTTCTTCTAGGAGCTGCGTTGTGATATTCCCGAGTGAATGGGACCATACGCTGTACAGAGAAATATCTGCTCCTAAAACCAAAAGGGTGCTATCTAACTGAATGGTTGTCAATGTGTGCATTCAACTGACAGAGTTAAACTCACGTTTGGATTCAGCGGTTCGCAAACCCTTTCTGTGCAGAATCCGAAAACCGGTATTTCCAGCCCAATGCCGGCATACGTACTAAACAGCAGGAAACTTCGTCTAAAACTCAGGAGAAACGTTTCCTTGAAACTGCTCTGCTGTGCGTTCGTTCACCTAAGAGAGTTGAATCTATGTTGAGATTCAGCGAGTCAGAAACACGTTTCTTCTAGGAGCTGCGTTGGGATATTCCCGAGTGAATGGGACCATAGGCTGTACAGAGAAGTATCTGCTTCTAAAACCGAAACGGAGCTACCTAACTGAATGGTTGTCAATGTGTGCATTCAACTGACAGAGTTAAACTCACGTGTGGATTCAGCGGTTTGCAAACCGTTTCTGTGCAGAATCCCAAAACCGGTATTTCCAGCCCAATGCCGGCATACGAACTAAACAGCAGGAAACTTCGTCTAAAACTCAGGAGAAAAGTTTCCTTGAAACTGCTCTGCTGTGCGTTCATTCACCTAAGAGAGTTGAATCTATGTTGAGATTCAGCGAGTCAGAAACACGTTTCTTCTAGGAGCTGCGTTGGGATATTCCCGAGTGAATGGGACCATAGGCTGTACAGAGAAATATCTGCTTCTAAAACCAAAACGGAGCTATCAAACTGAATTTTTGTCAATGTGCGCATTCAACTGACAGAGGTAAACTCACGTGTGGATTCAGCGGTTTGCAAACCGTTTCTGTGCAGAATCCCAAAACCGGTATTTCCAGCCCAATGCCGGCATACGTACTAAACAGCAGGAAACTTCGTTTAAAACTCAGGAGAAACGTTTCCGTGAAACTGCTCTGCTGTGCGTTCGTTCACCTAAGAGAGTTGAATCTATGTTGAGATTCAGCGAGTCAGAAACACGTTTCTTCTAGGAGCTGCGTTGGGATATTCCCGAGTGAATGGGACCATAGGCTGTACAGAGAAATATCTGCTCCTAAAACCAAAAGGGTGCTATCTAACTGAATGGTTGTCAATGTGTGCATTCAACTGACAGAGTGAAACTCACGTTTGGATTCAGCGGTTTGCAAACCCTTTCTGTGCAGAATCCCAAAACCGGTATTTCCAGCCCAATGCCGGCATACGTACTAAACAGCAGGAAACTTCGTCTAAAACTCAGGAGAAACATTTCCTTGAAACTGCTCTGCTGTGCGTTCGTTCACCTAAGAGAGTTGAATCTATGTTGGGATTCAGCGAGTCAGAAACACGTTTCTTCCAGGAGCTGCGTTGGGATATTCCCGAGTGAATGGGACCATAGGCTGTACAGAGAGATATCTGCTCCTAAAACCAAAAGGGTGCTATCTAACTGAATGGTTGTCAATGTGTGCATTCAACTGACAGAATTAAACTCACGTTTGGATTCAGCGGTTTACAAACCCTTTCTGTGCAGAATCCCAAAACCGGTAATTCCCCTCAATGCCGGCATACGTACTAAACAGCAGGAAACTTCGTCTAAAACTCAGGAGAAACGTTTCCTTGAAACTGCTCTGCTGTGCGTTCGTTCACCTAAGAGAGTTGAATCTATGTTGAGATTCAGCGAGTCAGAAACACGTTTCTTCTAGGAGCTGCGTTGTGATATTCCCGAGTGAATGGGACCATACGCTGTACAGAGAAATATCTGCTCCTAAAACCAAAAGGGTGCTATCTAACTGAATGGTTGTCAATGTGTGCATTCAACTGACAGAGTTAAACTCACGTTTGGATTCAGCGGTTCGCAAACCCTTTCTGTGCAGAATCCGAAAACCGGTATTTCCAGCCCAATGCCGGCATACGTACTAAACAGCAGGAAACTTCGTCTAAAACTCAGGAGAAACGTTTCCTTGAAACTGCTCTGCTGTGCGTTCGTTCACCTAAGAGAGTTGAATCTATGTTGAGATTCAGCGAGTCAGAAACACGTTTCTTCTAGGAGCTGCGTTGTGATATTCCCGAGTGAATGGGACCATACGCTGTACAGAGAAATATCTGCTCCTAAAACCAAAAGGGTGCTATCTAACTGAATGGTTGTCAATGTGTGCATTCAACTGACAGAGTTAAACTCACGTTTGGATTCAGCGGTTCGCAAACCCTTTCTGTGCAGAATCCGAAAACCGGTATTTCCAGCCCAATGCCGGCATACGTACTAAACAGCAGGAAACTTCGTCTAAAACTCAGGAGAAACGTTTCCTTGAAACTGCTCTGCTGTGCGTTCGTTCACCTAAGAGAGTTGAATCTATGTTGAGATTCAGCGAGTCAGAAACACGTTTCTTCTAGGAGCTGCGTTGGGATATTCCCGAGTGAATGGGACCATAGGCTGTACAGAGAAGTATCTGCTTCTAAAACCGAAACGGAGCTACCTAACTGAATGGTTGTCAATGTGTGCATTCAACTGACAGAGTTAAACTCACGTGTGGATTCAGCGGTTTGCAAACCGTTTCTGTGCAGAATCCCAAAACCGGTATTTCCAGCCCAATGCCGGCATACGAACTAAACAGCAGGAAACTTCGTCTAAAACTCAGGAGAAAAGTTTCCTTGAAACTGCTCTGCTGTGCGTTCATTCACCTAAGAGAGTTGAATCTATGTTGAGATTCAGCGAGTCAGAAACACGTTTCTTCTAGGAGCTGCGTTGGGATATTCCCGAGTGAATGGGACCATAGGCTGTACAGAGAAATATCTGCTTCTAAAACCAAAACGGAGCTATCAAACTGAATTTTTGTCAATGTGCGCATTCAACTGACAGAGGTAAACTCACGTGTGGATTCAGCGGTTTGCAAACCGTTTCTGTGCAGAATCCCAAAACCGGTATTTCCAGCCCAATGCCGGCATACGTACTAAACAGCAGGAAACTTCGTTTAAAACTCAGGAGAAACGTTTCCGTGAAACTGCTCTGCTGTGCGTTCGTTCACCTAAGAGAGTTGAATCTATGTTGAGATTCAGCGAGTCAGAAACACGTTTCTTCTAGGAGCTGCGTTGGGATATTCCCGAGTGAATGGGACCATAGGCTGTACAGAGAAATATCTGCTCCTAAAACCAAAAGGGTGCTATCTAACTGAATGGTTGTCAATGTGTGCATTCAACTGACAGAGTGAAACTCACGTTTGGATTCAGCGGTTTGCAAACCCTTTCTGTGCAGAATCCCAAAACCGGTATTTCCAGCCCAATGCCGGCATACGTACTAAACAGCAGGAAACTTCGTCTAAAACTCAGGAGAAACATTTCCTTGAAACTGCTCTGCTGTGCGTTCGTTCACCTAAGAGAGTTGAATCTATGTTGGGATTCAGCGAGTCAGAAACACGTTTCTTCCAGGAGCTGCGTTGGGATATTCCCGAGTGAATGGGACCATAGGCTGTACAGAGAGATATCTGCTCCTAAAACCAAAAGGGTGCTATCTAACTGAATGGTTGTCAATGTGTGCATTCAACTGACAGAATTAAACTCACGTTTGGATTCAGCGGTTTACAAACCCTTTCTGTGCAGAATCCCAAAACCGGTAATTCCCCTCAATTCCGGCATACGTACTAAACAGCAGGAAACTTCGTCTAAAACTCAGGAGAAACGTTTCCTTGAAGCTGCTCTGCTGTGCGTTCGTTCACCTAAGAGAGTTGAATCTATGTTGAGATTCAGCGAGTCAGAAACACGTTTCTTCTAGGAGCTGCGTTGGGATATTCCCGAGTGAATGGGACCATAGGCTGTACAGAGAAATATCTGCTTCTAAAACCAAAACGGAGCTATCTAACTGAATGGTTGTCAATGTGTGCATTCAATGACAGAGTTAAACACACGTGTGGATTCAGCGGTTTGAAAACCGTTTCTGTGCAGAATCCCAAAACCGGTATTTCCAGCCCAATGCCGGCATACGTACTAAACAGCAGGAAACTTCGTCTAAAACTCAGGAGAAACATTTCCTTGAAATTCCTCTGCTGTGCGTTCGTTCACCTAAGAGATTTGAATCTATGTTGAGATTCAGCGAGTCAGAAACACGTTTCTTCTAGGAGCTGCGTTGGGATATTCCCGAGTGAATGGGACCATAGGCTGTACAGAGAAATATCTGCTTCTAAAACAAAAACGGAGCTATCAAACTGAATTTTTGTCAATGTGCGCATTCAACTGACAGAGTTAAACTCACGTGTGGATTCAGCGGTTTGCAAACCCTTTCTGTGCAGAATCCCAAAACCGGTATTTCCAGCCCAATGCCGGCATCCGTACTACACAGCAGGAAACTTCGTCTAAAACTCAGGAGAAACGTTTCCTTAAAACTGCTCTGCTGTGCGTTCGTTCACCTAAGAGAGTTGAATCTATGTTGAGATTCAGCGAGTCAGAAACACGTTTCTTCTAGGAGCTGCGTTGGGATATTCCCGAGTGAATGGGACCATAGGCTGTACAGAGAAATATCTGCTCCTAAAACCAAAAGGGTGCTATCTAACTGAATGGTTGTCAATGTGTGCATTCAACTGACAGAGTTAAACTCACGTTTGGATTGAGCGGTTTGCAAACCCTTTCTGTGCAGAATCCCAAAACCGGTATTTCCAGCCCAATGCCGGCATACGTACTAAACAGCAGGAAACTTCGTCTAAAACTCAGGAGAAACATTTCCTTGAAACTGCTCTGCTGTGCGTTCGTTCACCTAAGAGAGTTGAATCTATGTTGAGATTCAGCGAGTCAGAAACACGTTTCTTCCAGGAGCTGCGTTGGGATATTCCCGAGTGAATGCGACCATAGGTTGTACAGAGAGATATCTGCTCCTAAAACCAAAAGGGTGCTATCTAACTGAATGGTTGTCAATGTGTGCATTCAACTGACAGAGTTAAACTCACGTTTGGATTCAGCGGTTTACAAACCCTTTCTGTGCAGAATCCCAAAACCGGTAATTCCCCTCAATGCCGGCATACGTACTAAACAGCAGAAAACTTCGTCTAAAACTCAGGAGAAACGTTTCCTTGAAACTGCTCTGCTGTGCGTTCATTCACCTAAGAGAGTTGAATCTATGTTGAGATTCAGCGAGTCAGAAACACGTTTCTTCTAGGAGCTGCGTTGGGATATTCCCGAGTGAATGGGACCATAGGCTGTACAGAGAAATATCTGCTTCTAAAACAAAAACGGAGCTATCAAACTGAATTTTTGTCAATGTGTGCATTCAACTGACAGAGTTAAACTCACGTGTAGATTCAGCGGTTTGCAAACCCTTTCTGTGCAGAATCCCAAAACCGGTATCTCCAGCCCAATGCCGGCATACGTACTAAACAGCAGGAAACTTCGTCTACAACTCAGGAGAAATATTTCCTTGAAACTGCTCTGCTGTGCGTTCGTTCACCTAAAAGAGTTGAATCTATGTTGAGATTCAGCGAGTCAGAAACACGTTTCTTCTAGGAGCTGCGTTGGGATATTCCCGAGTGAATGGGACCATATGATGTACAGAGAAATATCTGCTTCTAAAACCAAAACGGAGCTATCTAACTGAATGGTTGTCAATGTGTGCATTCAACTGACAGAGTTAAACTCATGTGTGGATTCAGCGGTTTGCAAACCGTTTCTGTGCAGAATCCCAAAACCGGTATTTCCAGCCCAATGCCGGCATACATACTAAAGAGCAGGAAACTTCGTCTAAAACTCAGGAGAAACATTTCCTTGAAACTGCTCTGCTGTGCGTTCGTTCACCTAAGAGAGTTGAATCTATGTAGAGATTCAGCGAGTCAGAAACACGTTTCATCCAGGAGCTGCGTTGGGATATTCCCGAGTGAATGGGACCATAGACTGTACAGAGAGATATCTGCTCCTAAAACCAAAAGGGTGCTATCTAACTGAATGGTTGTCAATGTGTGCATTCAACTGACAGAATTAAACTCACGTTTGGATTCAGCGGTTTACAAACCCTTTCTGTGCAGAATCCCAAAACCGGTAATTCCCCTCAATGCCGGCATACGTACTAAACAGCAGGAAACTTCGTCTAAAACTCAGGAGAAACGTTTCCTTGAAACTGCTCTGCTGTGCGTTCGTTCACCTAAGAGAGTTGAATCTATGTTGAGATTCAGCGAGTCAGAAACACGTTTCTTCTAGGAGCTGCGTTGGGATATTCCCGAGTGAATGGGACCATATGCTGTACAGAGAAATATCTGCTTCTAAAACCAAAACGGAGCTATCTAACTGAATGGATGTCAATGTGTGCATTCAATGACAGAGTTAAACTCACGTGTGGATTCAGCGGTTTGCAAACCGTTTCTGTGCAGAATCCCAAAACCGGTATTTCCAGCCCAATGCCGGCATACGAACTAAACAGCAGGAAACTTCGTCTAAAACTCAGGAGAAAAGTTTCCTTGAAACTGCTCTGCTGTGCGTTCATTCACCTAAGAGAGTTGAATCTATGTTGAGATTCAGCGAGTCAGAAACACGTTTCTTCTAGGAGCTGCGTTGGGATATTCCCGAGTGAATGGGACCATAGGCTGTACAGAGAAATATCTGCTTCTAAAACAAAAACGGAGCTATCAAACTGAATGGTTGTCAATGTGTGCATTCAACTGACAGAGTTAAACTCACGTGTGGATTCAGCGGTTTGCAAACCCTTTCTGTGCAGAATCCCAAAACCGGTATTTCCAGCCCAATGCCGGCATACGTACTAAACAGCAGGAAACTTCGTCTAAAACTCAGGAGAAACGTTTCCTTGAAACTGCTCTGCTGTGCGTTCGTTCACCTAAGAGAGTTGAATCTATGTTGAGATTCAGCGAGTCAGAAACACGTTTCTTCTAGGAGCTGCGTTGGGATATTCCCGAGTGAATGGGACCATACGCTGTACAGAGAAATATCTGCTCCTAAAACCAAAAGGGTGCTATCTAACTGAATGGTTGTCAATGTGTGCATTCAACTGACAGAGTTAAACTCACGTTTGGATTCAGCGGTTCGCAAACCCTTTCTGTGCAGAATCCCAAAACCGGTATTTCCAGCCCAATGCCGGCATACATACTAAAGAGCAGGAAACTTCGTCTAAAACTCAGGAGAAACATTTCCGTGAAACTGCTCTGCTGTGCGTTCGTTCACCTAAGAGAGTTGAATCTATGTTGAGATTCAGCGAGTCAGAAACACGTTTCATCCAGGAGCTGCGTTGGGATATTCCCGAGTGAATGGGACCATAGACTGTACAGAGAGATATCTGCTCCTAAAACCAAAAGGGTGCTATCTAACTGAATGGTTGTCAATGTGTGCATTCAACTGACAGAATTAAACTCACTTTTGGATTCAGCGGTTTACAAACCCTTTCTGTGCAGAATCCCAAAACCGGTAATTCCCCTCAATGCCGGCATACGTACTAAACAGCAGGAAACTTCGTCTAAAACTCAGGAGAAACGTTTCCTTGAAACTGCTCTGCTGTGCGTTCGTTCACCTAAGAGAGTTGAATCTATGTTGAGATTCAGCGAGTCAGAAACACGTTTCTTCTAGGAGCTGCGTTGGGATATTCCCGAGTGAATGGGACCATAGGCTGTACAGAGAAATATCTGCTTCTAAAACCAAAACGGAGATATCTAACTGAATGGTTGTCAATGTGTGCATTCAATGACAGAGTTAAACTCACGTGTGGATTCAGCGGTTTGCAAACCGTTTCTGTGCAGAATCCCAAAACCGGTATTTCCAGCCCAATGCCGGCATACGAACTAAACAGCAGGAAACTTCGTCTAAAACTCAGGAGAAACATTTCCTTGAAACTGCTCTGCTGTGCGTTCATTCACCTAAGAGAGTTGAATCTATGTTGAGATTCAGCGAGTCAGAAACACGTTTCTTCTAGGAGCTGCGTTGGGATATTCCCGAGTGAATGGGACCATAGGCTGTACAGAGAAATATCTGCTTCTAAAACAAAAACGGAGCTATCAAACTGAATGGTTGTCAATGTGTGCATTCAACTGACAGAGTTAAACTCACGTGTGGATTCAGCGGTTTGCAAACCCTTTCTGTGCAGAATCCCAAAACCGGTATTTCCAGCCCAATGCCGGCATACGTACTAAACAGCAGGAAACTTCGTCTAAAACTCAGGAGAAACGTTTCCTTGAAACTGCTCTGCTGTGCGTTCGTTCACCTAAGAGAGTTGAATCTATGTTGAGATTCAGCGAGTCAGAAACACGTTTCTTCTAGGAGCTGCGTTGTGATATTCCCGAGTGAATGGGACCATACGCTGTACAGAGAAATATCTGCTCCTAAAACCAAAAGGGTGCTATCTAACTGAATGGTTGTCAATGTGTGCATTCAACTGACAGAGTTAAACTCACGTTTGGATTCAGCGGTTCGCAAACCCTTTCTGTGCAGAATCCCAAAACCGGTATTTCCAGCCCAATGCCGGCATACGTACTAAACAGCAGGAAACTTCGTCTAAAACTCAGGAGAAACGTTTCCTTGAAACTGCTCTGCTGTGCGTTCGTTCACCTAAGAGAGTTGAATCTATGTTGAGATTCAGCGAGTCAGAAACACGTTTCTTCTAGGAGCTGCGTTGGGATATTCCCGAGTGAATGGGACCATAGGCTGTACAGAGAAGTATCTGCTTCTAAAACCGAAACGGAGCTACCTAACTGAATGGTTGTCAATGTGTGCATTCAACTGACAGAGTTAAACTCACGTGTGGATTCAGCGGTTTGCAAACCGTTTCTGTGCAGAATCCCAAAACCGGTATTTCCAGCCCAATGCCGGCATACGTACTAAACAGCAGGAAACTTCGTCTCAAACTCAGGAGAAAAGTTTCCTTGAAACTGCTCTGCTGTGCGTTCATTCACCTAAGAGAGTTGAATCTATGTTGACATTCAGCGAGTCAGAAACACGTTTCTTCTAGGAGCTGCGTTGGGATATTCCCGAGTGAATGGGACCATAGGCTGTACAGAGAAATATCTGCTTCTAAAACCAAAACGGAGCTATCAAACTGAATTTTTGTCAATGTGCGCATTCAACTGACAGAGGTAAACTCACGTGTGGATTCAGCGGTTTGCAAACCCTTTCTGTGCAGAATCCCAAAACCGGTATTTCCAGCCCAATGCCGGCATACGTACTAAACAGCAGGAAACTTCGTCTAAAACTCAGGAGAAACGTTTCCGTGAAACTGCTCTGCTGTGCGTTCGTTCACCTAAGAGAGTTGAATCTATGTTGAGATTCAGCGAGTCAGAAACACGTTTCTTCTAGGAGCTGCGTTGGGATATTCCCGAGTGAATGGGACCATAGGCTGTACAGAGAAATATCTGCTCCTAAAACCAAAAGGGTGCTATCTAACTGAATGGTTGTCAATGTGTGCATTCAACTGACAGAGTGAAACTCACGTTTGGATTCAGCGGTTTGCAAACCCTTTCTGTGCAGAATCCCAAAACCGGTATTTCTAGCCCAATGCCGGCATACGTACTAAACAGCAGGAAACTTCGTCTAAAACTCAGGAGAAACATTTCCTTGAAACTGCTCTGCTGTGCATTCGTTCACCTAAGAGAGTTGAATCTATGTTGAGATTCAGCGAGTCAGAAACACGTTTCTTCCAGGAGCTGCGTTGGGATATTCCCGAGTGAAAGGGACCATAGGGTGTACAGAGAGATATCTGCTCCTAAAACCAAAAGGGTGCTATCTAACTGAATGGTTGTCAATGTGTGCATTCAACTGACAGAATTAAACTCACGTTTGGATTCAGCGGTTTACAAACCCTTTCTGTGCAGAATCCCAAAACCGGTAATTCCCCTCAATGCCGGCATACATACTAAACAGCAGGAAACTTCGTCTAAAACTCAGGAGAAACGTTTCCTTGAAGCTGCTCTGCTGTGCGTTCGTTCACCTAAGAGAGTTGAATCTATTTTGAGATTCAGTGAGTCAGAAACACGTTTCTTCTAGGAGCTGCGTTGGGATATTCCCGAGTGAATGGGACCATAGGCTGTACAGAGAAATATCTGCTTCTGAAACCAAAACGGAGCTATCTAACTGAATGGTTGTCAATGTGTGCATTCAATGACAGAGTTAAACTCACGTGTGGATTCAGCGGTTTGCAAACCGTTTCTGTGCAGAATCCCAAAACCGGTATTTCCAGCCCAATGCCGGCATACGTACTAAACAGCAGGAAACTTCGTCTAAAACTCAGGAGAAACATTTCCTTGAAACTGCTCTGCTGTGCGTTCGTTCACCTAAGAGAGTTGAATCTATGTTGAGATTCAGCGAGTCAGAAACACGTTTCTTCTAGGAGCTGCGTTGGGATATTCCCGAGTGAATGGGACCATACGATGTACAGAGAAATATCTGCTTCTAAAACAAAAACGGAGCTATCTAACTGAATGGTTCTCAATGTGTGCATTCAATGACAGAGTTAAACTCACGTGTGGATTCAGCGGTTTCCAAACCGTTTCTGTGCAGAATCCCAAAACCGGTATTTTCGGCCCAATGCCGGCATACGTACTAAACAGCAGGAAACTTCGTCTAAAACTCAGGAGAAAAGTTTCCTTGAAACTGCTCTGCTGTGCGTTCATTCATCTAAGAGAGTTGAATCTATGTTGAGATTCAGCGAGTCAGAAACACGTTTCTTCTAGGAGCTGCGTTGGGATATTCCCGAGTGAATGGGACCATAGGCTGTACAGAGAAATATCTGCTTCTAAAACCAAAACGGAGCTATCAAACTGAATTTTTGTCAATGTGCGCATTCAACTGACAGAGGTAAACTCACGTGTGGATTCAGCGGTTTGCAAACCCTTTCTGTGCAGAATCCCAAAACCGGTATTTCCAGCCCAATGCCGGCATACGTACTAAACAGCAGGAAACTTCGTTTAAAACTCAGGAGAAACGTTTCCTTAAAACTACTCTGCTGTGCGTTCGTTCACCTAAGAGAGTTGAATCTATGTTGAGATTCAGCGAGTCAGAAACACGTTTCTTCTAGGAGCTGCGTTGGGATATTCCCGAGTGAATGGGACCATAGGCTGTACAGAGAAATATCTGCTCCTAAAGCCAAAAGGGTGCTATCTAACTGAATGGTTGTCAATGTGTGCATTCAACTGACAGAGTTAAACTCACGTTTGGATTCAGCGGTTTGCAAACCCTTTCTGTGCAGAATCCCAAAACCGGTATTTCCAGCCCAATGCCGGCATACGTACTAAACAGCAGGAAACTTCGTCTAAAACTCAGGAGAAATATTTCCTTGAAACTGCTCTGCTGTGCGTTCGTTCACCTAAGAGAGTTGAATCTATGTTGAGATTCAGCGAGTCAGAAACACGTTTCTTCCAGGAGCTGCGTTGGGATATTCCCGAGTGAATGGGACCATAGGCTGTACAGAGAGATATCTGCTCCTAAAAGCAAAAGGGTGCTATCTAACTGAATGGTTGTCAATGTGTGCATTCAACTGACAGAATTAAACTCACGTTTGGATTCACCGGTTTACAAACCCTTTCTGTGCAGAATCCCAAAACCGGTAATTCCCCTCAATGCCGGCATACGTACTAAACAGCAGGAAACTTCGTCTAAAACTCAGGAGAAACGTTTCCTTGAAGCTGCTCTGCTGTGCGTTCGTTCACCTAAGAGAGTTGAATCTATGTTGAGATTCAGCGAGTCAGAAACACGTTTCTTCTAGGAGCTGCGTTGGGATATTCCCGAGTGAATGGGACCATAGGCTGTACAGAGAAATATCTGCTTCTAAAACCAAAACGGAGCTATCTAACTGAATGGTTGTCAATGTGTGCATTCAATGACAGAGTTAAACACACGTGTGGATTCAGCGGTTTGAAAACCGTTTCTGTGCAGAATCCCAAAACCGGTATTTCCAGCCCAATGCCGGCATACGTACTAAACAGCAGGAAACTTCGTCTAAAACTCAGGAGAAACATTTCCTTGAAATTCCTCTGCTGTGCGTTCGTTCACCTAAGAGATTTGAATCTATGTTGAGATTCAGCGAGTCAGAAACACGTTTCTTCTAGGAGCTGCGTTGGGATATTCCCGAGTGAATGGGACCATAGGCTGTACAGAGAAATATCTGCTTCTAAAACCAAAACGGAGCTATCAAACTGAATTTTTGTCAATGTGCGCATTCAACTGACAGAGTTAAACTCACGTGTGTATTCAGCGGTTTGCAAACCCTTTCTGTGTAGAATCCCAAAACCGGTATTTCCAGCCCAATGCCGGCATCCGTACTAAACAGCAGGAAACTTCGTCTAAAACTCAGGAGAAACGTTTCCTTAAAACTGCTCTGCTGCGCGTTCGTTCACCTAAGAGAGTTGAATCTATGTTGAGATTCAGCGAGTCAGAAACACGTTTCTTCTAGGAGCTGCGTTGGGATATTCCCGAGTGAATGGGACCATAGGCTGTACAGAGAAATATCTGCTCCTAAAACCAAAAGGGTGCTATCTAACTGAATGGTTGTCAATGTGTGCATTCAACTGACAGAGTTAAACTCACGTTTGGATTCAGCGGTTTGCAAACCCTTTCTGTGCAGAATCCCAAAACCGGTATTTCCAGCCCAATGCCGGCATACGTACTAAACAGCAGGAAACTTCGTCTAAAACTCAGGAGAAACATTTCCTTGAAACTGCTCTGCTGTGCGTTCGTTCACCTAAGAGAGTTGAATCTATGTTGAGATTCAGCGAGTCAGAAACACGTTTCTTCCAGGAGCTGCGTTGGGATATTCCCGAGTGAATGCGACCATAGGTTGTACAGAGAGATATCTGCTCCTAAAACCAAAAGGGTGCTATCTAACTGAATGGTTGTCAATGTGTGCATTCAACTGACAGAGTTAAACTCACGTTTGGATTCAGCGGTTTACAAACCCTTTCTGTGCAGAATCCCAAAACCGGTAATTCCCCTCAATGCCGGCATACGTACTAAACAGCAGAAAACTTCGTCTAAAACTCAGGAGAAACGTTTCCTTGAAACTGCTCTGCTGTGCGTTCATTCACCTAAGAGAGTTGAATCTATGTTGAGATTCAGCGAGTCAGAAACACGTTTCTTCTAGGAGCTGCGTTGGGATATTCCCGAGTGAATGGGACCATAGGCTGTACAGAGAAATATCTGCTTCTAAAACAAAAACGGAGCTATCAAACTGAATTTTTGTCAATGTGTGCATTCAACTGACAGAGTTAAACTCACGTGTAGATTCAGCGGTTTGCAAACCCTTTCTGTGCAGAATCCCAAAACCGGTATCTCCAGCCCAATGCCGGCATACGTACTAAACAGCAGGAAACTTCGTCTACAACTCAGGAGAAATATTTCCTTGAAACTGCTCTGCTGTGCGTTCGTTCACCTAAAAGAGTTGAATCTATGTTGAGATTCAGCGAGTCAGAAACACGTTTCTTCTAGGAGCTGCGTTGGGATATTCCCGAGTGAATGGGACCATATGATGTACAGAGAAATATCTGCTTCTAAAACCAAAACGGAGCTATCTAACTGAATGGTTGTCAATGTGTGCATTCAACTGACAGAGTTAAACTCATGTGTGGATTCAGCGGTTTGCAAACCGTTTCTGTGCAGAATCCCAAAACCGGTATTTCCAGCCCAATGCCTGCATACGTACTAAACAGCAGGAAACTTCGTCTAAAACTCAGGAGAAAAGTTTCCTTGAAACTGCTCTGCTGTGCGTTCATTCATCTAAGAGAGTTGAATCTATGTTGAGATTCAGCGAGACAGAAACACGTTTCTTCTGGGAGCTGCGTTGGGATATTCCCGAGTGAATGGGACCATAGGCTGTACAGAGAAATATCTGCTTCTAAAACCAAAACGGAGCTATCAAACTGAATTTTTGTCAATGTGCGCATTCAACTGACAGAGGTAAACTCACGTGTGGATTCAGCGGTTTGCAAACCCTTTCTGTGCAGAATCCCAAAACCGGTATTTCCAGCCCAATGCCGGCATACCTACTAAACAGCAGGAAACTTCGTCTAAAACTCAGGAGAAACGTTTCCTTGAAACTGCTCTGCTGTGCGTTCGTTCACCTAAGAGAGTTGAATCTATGTTGAGATTCAGCGAGTCAGAAACACGTTTCTTCTAGGAGCTGCGTTGGGATATTCCCGAGTGAATGGGACCATAGGCTGTACAGAAAAATATCTGCTCCTAAAACCAAAAGGGTGCTATCTAACTGAATGGTTGTCAATGTGTGCATTCAACTGACAGAGTTAAACACACGTTTCGATTCAGCGGTTTGCAAACCCTTTCTGTGCAGAATCCCAAAACCGGTATTTCCAGCCCAATGCCGGCATACATACTAAAGAGCAGGAAACTTCGTCTAAAACTCAGGAGAAACATTTCCTTGAAACTGCTCTGCTGTGCGTTCGTTCACCTAAGAGAGTTGAATCTATGTTGAGATTCAGCGAGTCAGAAACAGGTTTCATCCAGGAGCTGCGTTGGGATATTCCCGAGTGAATGGGACCATAGACTGTACAGAGAGATATCTGCTCCTAAAACCAAAAGGGTGCTATCTAACTGAATGGTTGTCAATGTGTGCATTCAACTGACAGAATTAAACTCACGTTTGGATTCAGCGGTTTACAAACCCTTTCTGTGCAGAATCCCAAAACCGGTAATTCCCCTCAATGCCGGCATACGTACTAAACAGCAGGAAACTTCGTCTAAAACTCAGGAGAAACGTTTCCTTGAAACTGCTCTGCTGTGCGTTCGTTCACCTAAGAGAGTTGAATCTATGTTGAGATTCAGCGAGTCAGAAACACGTTTCTTCTAGGAGCTGCGTTGGGATATTCCCGAGTGAATGGGACCATAGGCTGTACAGAGAAATATCTGCTTCTAAAACCAAAACGGAGCTATCTAACTGAATGGTTGTCAATGTGTGCATTCAATGACAGAGTTAAACTCACGTGTGGATTCAGCGGTTTGCAAACCGTTTCTGTGCAGAATCCCAAAACCGGTATTTCCAGCCCAATGCCGGCATACGAACTAAACAGCAGGAAACTTCGTCTAAAACTCAGGAGAAAAGTTTCCTTGAAACTGCTCTGCTGTGCGTTCATTCACCTAAGAGAGTTGAATCTATGTTGAGATTCAGCGAGTCAGAAACACGTTTCTTCTAGGAGCTGCGTTGGGATATTCCCGAGTGAATGGGACCATAGGCTGTACAGAGAAATATCTGCTTCTAAAACAAAAACGGAGCTATCAAACTGAATGGTTGTCAATGTGTGCATTCAACTGACAGAGTTAAACTCACGTGTGGATTCAGCGGTTTGCAAACCGTTTCTGTGCAGAATCCCAAAACCGGTATTTCCAGCCCAATGCCGGCATACGTACTAAACAGCAGGAAACTTCGTCTAAAACTCAGGAGAAACGTTTCCTTGAAACTGCTCTGCTGTGAGTTCGTTCACCTAAGAGAGTTGAATCTATGTTGAGATTCAGCGAGTCAGAAACACGTTTCTTCTAGGAGCTGCGTTGTGATATTCCCGAGTGAATGGGACCATACGCTGTACAGAGAAATATCTGCTCCTAAAACCAAAAGGGTGCTATCTAACTGAATGGTTGTCAATGTGTGCATTCAACTGACAGAGTTAAACTCACGTTTGGATTCAGCGGTTCGCAAACCCTTTCTGTGCAGAATCCCAAAACCGGTATTTCCAGCCCAATGCCGGCATACGTACTAAACAGCAGAAAACTTCGTCTAAAACTCAGGAGAAACGTTTCCTTGAAACTGCTCTGCTGTGCGTTCGTTCACCTAAGAGAGTTGAATCTATGTTGAGATTCAGCGAGTCAGAAACACGTTTCTTCTAGGAGCTGCGTTGGGATATTCCCGAGTGAATGGGACCATAGGCTGTACAGAGAAGTATCTGCTTCTAAAACCGAAACGGAGCTACCTAACTGAATGGTTGTCAATGTGTGCATTCAACTGACAGAGTTAAACTCACGTGTGGATTCAGCGGTTTGCAAACCGTTTCTGTGCAGAATCCCAAAACCGGTATTTCCAGCCCAATGCCGGCATACGTACTAAACAGCAGGAAACTTCGTCTCAAACTCAGGAGAAAAGTTTCCTTGAAACTGCTCTGCTGTGCGTTCATTCACCTAAGAGAGTTGAATCTATGTTGACATTCAGCGAGTCAGAAACACGTTTCTTCTAGGAGCTGCGCTGGGATATTCCCGAGTGAATGGGACCATAGGCTGTACAGAGAAATATCTGCTTCTAAAACCAAAACGGAGCTATCAAACTGAATTTTTGTCAATGTGCGCATTCAACTGACAGAGGTAAACTCACGTGTGGATTCAGCGGTTTGCAAACCGTTTCTGTGCAGAATCCCAAAACCGGTATTTCCAGCCCAATGCCGGCATACGTACTAAACAGCAGGAAACTTCGTTTAAAACTCAGGAGAAACGTTTCCGTGAAACTGCTCTGCTGTGCGTTCGTTCACCTAAGAGAGTTGAATCTATGTTGAGATTCAGCGAGTCAGAAACACGTTTCTTCTAGGAGCTGCGCTGGGATATTCCCGAGTGAATGGGACCATAGGCTGTACAGAGAAATATCTGCTCCTAAAACCAAAAGGGTGCTATCTAACTGAATGGTTGTCAATGTGTGCATTCAACTGACAGAGTGAAACTCACGTTTGGATTCAGCGGTTTGCAAACCCTTTCTGTGCAGAATCCCAAAACCGGTATTTCTAGCCCAATGCCGGCATACGTACTAAACAGCAGGAAACTTCGTCTAAAACTCAGGAGAAACATTTCCTTGAAACTGCTCTGCTGTGCGTTCGTTCACCTAAGAGAGTTGAATCTATGTTGAGATTCAGCGAGTCAGAAACACGTTTCTTCCAGGAGCTGCGTTGGGATATTCCCGAGTGAATGGGACCATAGGGTGTACAGAGAGATATCTGCTCCTAAAACCAAAAGGGTGCTATCTAACTGAATGGTTGTCAATGTGTGCATTCAACTGACAGAGTTAAACACACGTTTCGATTCAGCGGTTTGCAAACCCTTTCTGTGCAGAATCCCAAAACCGGTATTTCCAGCTCAATGCCGGCATACATACTAAAGAGCAGGAAACTTCGTCTAAAACTCAGGAGAAACATTTCCGTGAAACTGCTCTGCTGTGCGTTCGTTCACCTAAGAGAGTTGAATCTATGTTGAGATTCAGCGAGTCAGAAACACGTTTCTTCTAGGAGCTGCGTTGGGATATTCCCGAGTGAATGGGACCATAGGCTGTACAGAGAAATATCTGTTTCTAACACAAAAACGGAGCTATCAAACTGAATGGTTGTCAATGTGTGCATTCAACTGACAGAGTTAAACTCATGTGTGGATTCAGCGGTTTGCAAACCCTTTCTGTGCAGAATCCCAAAACCGGTATTTCCAGCCCAATGCCGGCATACGTACTAAACAGCAGGAAACTTCGTCTAAAACTCAGGAGAAACGTTTCCTTGAAACTGCTCTGCTGTGCGTTCGTTCACCTAAGAGAGTTGAATCTATGTTGAGATTCAGCGAGTCAGAAACACGTTTCTTCTAGGAACTGCGTTGTGATATTCCCGAGTGAATGGGACCATACGCTGTACAGAGAAATATCTGCTCCTAAAACCAAAAGGGTGCTATCTAACTGAATGGTTGTCAATGTGTGCATTCAACTGACAGAGTTAAACTCACGTTTGGATTCAGCGGTTCGCAAACCCTTTCTGTGCAGAATCCCAAAACCGGTATTTCCAGCCCAATGCCGGCATACGTACTAAACAGCAGGAAACTTCGTCTAAAACTCAGGAGAAACGTTTCCTTGAAACTGCTCTGCTGTGCGTTCGTTCACCTAAGAGAGTTGAATCTATGTTGAGATTCAGCGAGTCAGAAACACGTTTCTTCTAGGAGCTGCGTTGGGATATTCCCGAGTGAATGGGACCATAGGCTGTACAGAGAAGTATCTGCTTCTAAAACCGAAACGGAGCTACCTAACTGAATGGTTGTCAATGTGTGCATTCAACTGACAGAGTTAAACTCACGTGTGGATTCAGCGGTTTGCAAACCGTTTCTGTGCAGAATCCCAAAACCGGTATTTCCAGCCCAATGCCGGCATACGTACTAAACAGCAGGAAACTTCGTCTCAAACTCAGGAGAAAAGTTTTCTTGAAACTGCTCTGCTGTGCGTTCATTCACCTAAGAGAGTTGAATCTATGTTGACATTCAGCGAGTCAGAAACACGTTTCTTCTAGGAGCTGCGTTGGGATATTCCCGAGTGAATGGGACCATAGGCTGTACAGAGAAATATCTGCTTCTAAAACCAAAACGGAGCTATCAAACTGAATTTTTGTCAATGTGCGCATTCAACTGACAGAGGTAAACTCACGTGTGGATTCAGCGGTTTGCAAACCCTTTCTGTGCAGAATCCCAAAACCGGTATTTCCAGCCCAATGCCGGCATACGTACTAAACAGCAGGAAACTTCGTTTAAAACTCAGGAGAAACGTTTCCGTGAAACTGCTCTGCTGTGCGTTCGTTCAACTAAGAGAGTTGAATCTATGTTGAGATTCAGCGAGTCAGAAACACGTTTCTTCTAGGAGCTGCGTTGGGATATTCCCGAGTGAATGGGACCATAGGCTGTACAGAGAAATATCTGCTCCTAAAACCAAAAGGGTGCTATCTAACTGAATGGTTGTCAATGTGTGCATTCAACTGACAGAGTGAAACTCACGTTTGGATTCAGCGGTTTGCAAACCCTTTCTGTGCAGAATCCCAAAACCGGTATTTCTAGACCAATGCCGGCATACGTACTAAACAGCAGGAAACTTCGTCTAAAACTCAGGAGAAACATTTCCTTGAAACTGCTCTGCTGTGCATTCGTTCACCTAAGAGAGTTGAATCTATGTTGAGATTCAGCGAGTCAGAAACACGTTTCTTCCAGGAGCTGCGTTGGGATATTCCCGAGTGAATGGGACCATAGGGTGTACAGAGAGATATCTGCTCCTAAAACCAAAAGGGTGCTATCTAACTGAATGGTTGTCAATGTGTGCATTCAACTGACAGAATTAAACTCACGTTTGGATTCAGCGGTTTACAAACCCTTTCTGTGCAGAATCCCAAAACCGGTAATTCCCCTCAATGCCGGCATACATACTAAACAGCAGGAAACTTCGTCTAAAACTCAGGAGAAACGTTTCCTTGAAGCTGCTCTGCTGTGCGTTCGTTCACCTAAGAGAGTTGAATCTATTTTGAGATTCAGCGAGTCAGAAACACGTTTCTTCTAGGAGCTGCGTTGGGATATTCCCGAGTGAATGGGACCATAGGCTGTACAGAGAAATATCTGCTTCTGAAACCAAAACGGAGCTATCTATCTGAATGGTTGTCAATGTGTGCATTCAATGACAGAGTTAAACTCACGTGTGGATTCAGCGGTTTGCAAACCGTTTCTGTGCAGAATCCCAAAACCGGTATTTCCAGCCCAATGCCGGCATACGAACTAAACAGCAGGAAACTTCGTCTAAAACTCAGGAGAAAAGTTTCCTTGAAACTGCTCTGCTGTGCGTTCATTCACCTAAGAGAGTTGAATCTATGTTGAGATTCAGCGAGTCAGAAACACGTTTCTTCTAGGAGCTGCGTTGGGATATTCCCGAGTGAATGGGACCATAGGCTGTACAGAGAAATATCTGCTTCTAAAACAAAAACGGAGCTATCAAACTGAATGGTTGTCAATGTGTGCATTCAACTGACAGAGTTAAACTCACGTGTGGATTCAGCGGTTTGCAAACCGTTTCTGTGCAGAATCCCAAAACCGGTATTTCCAGCCCAATGCCGGCATACGTACTAAACAGCAGGAAACTTCGTCTAAAACTCAGGAGAAACGTTTCCTTGAAACTGCTCTGCTGTGAGTTCGTTCACCTAAGAGAGTTGAATCTATGTTGAGATTCAGCGAGTCAGAAACACGTTTCTTCTAGGAGCTGCGTTGTGATATTCCCGAGTGAATGGGACCATACGCTGTACAGAGAAATATCTGCTCCTAAAACCAAAAGGGTGCTATCTAACTGAATGGTTGTCAATGTGTGCATTCAACTGACAGAGTTAAACTCACGTTTGGATTCAGCGGTTCGCAAACCCTTTCTGTGCAGAATCCCAAAACCGGTATTTCCAGCCCAATGCCGGCATACGTACTAAACAGCAGAAAACTTCGTCTAAAACTCAGGAGAAACGTTTCCTTGAAACTGCTCTGCTGTGCGTTCGTTCACCTAAGAGAGTTGAATCTATGTTGAGATTCAGCGAGTCAGAAACACGTTTCTTCTAGGAGCTGCGTTGGGATATTCCCGAGTGAATGGGACCATAGGCTGTACAGAGAAGTATCTGCTTCTAAAACCGAAACGGAGCTACCTAACTGAATGGTTGTCAATGTGTGCATTCAACTGACAGAGTTAAACTCACGTGTGGATTCAGCGGTTTGCAAACCGTTTCTGTGCAGAATCCCAAAACCGGTATTTCCAGCCCAATGCCGGCATACGTACTAAACAGCAGGAAACTTCGTCTCAAACTCAGGAGAAAAGTTTCCTTGAAACTGCTCTGCTGTGCGTTCATTCACCTAAGAGAGTTGAATCTATGTTGACATTCAGCGAGTCAGAAACACGTTTCTTCTAGGAGCTGCGCTGGGATATTCCCGAGTGAATGGGACCATAGGCTGTACAGAGAAATATCTGCTTCTAAAACCAAAACGGAGCTATCTAACTGAATTTTTGTCAATGTGCGCATTCAACTGACAGAGGTAAACTCACGTGTGGATTCAGCGGTTTGCAAACCGTTTCTGTGCAGAATCCCAAAACCGGTATTTCCAGCCCAATGCCGGCATACGTACTAAACAGCAGGAAACTTCGTTTAAAACTCAGGAGAAACGTTTCCGTGAAACTGCTCTGCTGTGCGTTCGTTCACCTAAGAGAGTTGAATCTATGTTGAGATTCAGCGAGTCAGAAACACGTTTCTTCTAGGAGCTGCGCTGGGATATTCCCGAGTGAATGGGACCATAGGCTGTACAGAGAAATATCTGCTCCTAAAACCAAAAGGGTGCTATCTAACTGAATGGTTGTCAATGTGTGCATTCAACTGACAGAGTGAAACTCACGTTTGGATTCAGCGGTTTGCAAACCCTTTCTGTGCAGAATCCCAAAACCGGTATTTCTAGCCCAATGCCGGCATACGTACTAAACAGCAGGAAACTTCGTCTAAAACTCAGGAGAAACATTTCCTTGAAACTGCTCTGCTGTGCGTTCGTTCGCCTAAGAGAGTTGAATCTATGTTGAGATTCAGCGAGTCAGAAACACGTTTCTTCCAGGAGCTGCGTTGGGATATTCCCGAGTGAATGGGACCATAGGGTGTACAGAGAGATATCTGCTCCTAAAACCAAAAGGGTGCTATCTAACTGAATGGTTGTCAATGTGTGCATTCAACTGACAGAGTTAAACACACGTTTCGATTCAGCGGTTTGCAAACCCTTTCTGTGCAGAATCCCAAAACCGGTATTTCCAGCTCAATGCCGGCATACATACTAAAGAGCAGGAAACTTCGTCTAAAACTCAGGAGAAACATTTCCGTGAAACTGCTCTGCTGTGCGTTCGTTCACCTAAGAGAGTTGAATCTATGTTGAGATTCAGCGAGTCAGAAACACGTTTCTTCTAGGAGCTGCGTTGGGATATTCCCGAGTGAATGGGACCATAGGCTGTACAGAGAAATATCTGTTTCTAACACAAAAACGGAGCTATCAAACTGAATGGTTGTCAATGTGTGCATTCAACTGACAGAGTTAAACTCATGTGTGGATTCAGCGGTTTGCAAACCCTTTCTGTGCAGAATCCCAAAACCGGTATTTCCAGCCCAATGCCGGCATACGTACTAAACAGCAGGAAACTTCGTCTAAAACTCAGGAGAAACGTTTCCTTGAAACTGCTCTGCTGTGCGTTCGTTCACCTAAGAGAGTTGAATCTATGTTGAGATTCAGCGAGTCAGAAACACGTTTCTTCTAGGAACTGCGTTGTGATATTCCCGAGTGAATGGGACCATACGCTGTACAGAGAAATATCTGCTCCTAAAACCAAAAGGGTGCTATCTAACTGAATGGTTGTCAATGTGTGCATTCAACTGACAGAGTTAAACTCACGTTTGGATTCAGCGGTTCGCAAACCCTTTCTGTGCAGAATCCCAAAACCGGTATTTCCAGCCCAATGCCGGCATACGTACTAAACAGCAGGAAACTTCGTCTAAAACTCAGGAGAAACGTTTCCTTGAAACTGCTCTGCTGTGCGTTCGTTCACCTAAGAGAGTTGAATCTATGTTGAGATTCAGCGAGTCAGAAACACGTTTCTTCTAGGAGCTGCGTTGGGATATTCCCGAGTGAATGGGACCATAGGCTGTACAGAGAAGTATCTGCTTCTAAAACCGAAACGGAGCTACCTAACTGAATGGTTGTCAATGTGTGCATTCAACTGACAGAGTTAAACTCACGTGTGGATTCAGCGGTTTGCAAACCGTTTCTGTGCAGAATCCCAAAACCGGTATTTCCAGCCCAATGCCGGCATACGTACTAAACAGCAGGAAACTTCGTCTCAAACTCAGGAGAAAAGTTTTCTTGAAACTGCTCTGCTGTGCGTTCATTCACCTAAGAGAGTTGAATCTATGTTGACATTCAGCGAGTCAGAAACACGTTTCTTCTAGGAGCTGCGTTGGGATATTCCCGAGTGAATGGGACCATAGGCTGTACAGAGAAATATCTGCTTCTAAAACCAAAACGGAGCTATCAAACTGAATTTTTGTCAATGTGCGCATTCAACTGACAGAGGTAAACTCACGTGTGGATTCAGCGGTTTGCAAACCCTTTCTGTGCAGAATCCCAAAACCGGTATTTCCAGCCCAATGCCGGCATACGTACTAAACAGCAGGAAACTTCGTTTAAAACTCAGGAGAAACGTTTCCGTGAAACTGCTCTGCTGTGCGTTCGTTCAACTAAGAGAGTTGAATCTATGTTGAGATTCAGCGAGTCAGAAACACGTTTCTTCTAGGAGCTGCGTTGGGATATTCCCGAGTGAATGGGACCATAGGCTGTACAGAGAAATATCTGCTCCTAAAACCAAAAGGGTGCTATCTAACTGAATGGTTGTCAATGTGTGCATTCAACTGACAGAGTGAAACTCACGTTTGGATTCAGCGGTTTGCAAACCCTTTCTGTGCAGAATCCCAAAACCGGTATTTCTAGACCAATGCCGGCATACGTACTAAACAGCAGGAAACTTCGTCTAAAACTCAGGAGAAACATTTCCTTGAAACTGCTCTGCTGTGCATTCGTTCACCTAAGAGAGTTGAATCTATGTTGAGATTCAGCGAGTCAGAAACACGTTTCTTCCAGGAGCTGCGTTGGGATATTCCCGAGTGAATGGGACCATAGGGTGTACAGAGAGATATCTGCTCCTAAAACCAAAAGGGTGCTATCTAACTGAATGGTTGTCAATGTGTGCATTCAACTGACAGAATTAAACTCACGTTTGGATTCAGCGGTTTACAAACCCTTTCTGTGCAGAATCCCAAAACCGGTAATTCCCCTCAATGCCGGCATACATACTAAACAGCAGGAAACTTCGTCTAAAACTCAGGAGAAACGTTTCCTTGAAGCTGCTCTGCTGTGCGTTCGTTCACCTAAGAGAGTTGAATCTATTTTGAGATTCAGCGAGTCAGAAACACGTTTCTTCTAGGAGCTGCGTTGGGATATTCCCGAGTGAATGGGACCATAGGCTGTACAGAGAAATATCTGCTTCTGAAACCAAAACGGAGCTATCTATCTGAATGGTTGTCAATGTGTGCATTCAATGACAGAGTTAAACTCACGTGTGGATTCAGCGGTTTGCAAACCGTTTCTGTGCAGAATCCCAAAACCGGTATTTCCAGCCCAATGCCGGCATACGTTCTAAACAGCAGGAAACTTCGTCTAAAACTCAGGAGAACCATTTCCTTGAAACTGCTCTGCTGTGCGTTCGTTCACCTAAGAGAGTTGAATCTATGTTGAGATTCAGCGAGTCAGAAACACGTTTCTTCTAGGAGCTGCGTTGGGATATTCCGGAGTGAATGGGACCATAGGCTGTACAGAGAAATATCTGCTTCTAAAACAAAAACGGAGCTATCAAACTGAATTTTTGTCAATGTGTGCATTCAACTGACAGAGTTAAACTCACGTGTGGATTCAGCGGTTTGCAAACCGTTTCTGTGCAGAATCCCAAAACCGGTATTTCCAGCCCAATGCCGGCATACGTACTAAACAGCAGGAAACTTCGTCTAAAACTCAGGAGAAAAGTTTCCTTGAAACTGCTCTGCTGTGCTTTCATTCACCTAAGAGAGTTGAATCTATGTTGAGATTCACTAAGTCAGAATCACGTTTCTTCTAGGAGCTGCGTTGTGATATTCCCGAGTGAATGGGACCATAGGCAGTACAGAGAAATATCTGCTTCTAAAACCAAAACGGAGCTATCTAACTGAATGGTTGTCAATGTGTGAATTCAACTGACAGAGTTAAACTCACGTGTGGATTCAGCGGTTTGCAAACCCTTTCTGTGCAGAATCCCAAAACCGGTATTTCCGGCCTAAAGCCGGCATCCGTACTAAACAGCAGGAAACTTCGTCTAAAACTCAGGAAAACGTTTCCTTGAAACTGTTCTGCTGTGCGTTCGTTCACCTTAGAGAGTTGAATCTATGTTGAGATTCAGCGAGTCAGAAACACGTTTCTTCTAGGAGCTGCATTGGGATATTCCCGAGTGAATGGGACCATAGGCTGTACAGAGAAATATCTGCTTCTAAAACCAAAACGGAGCTATCTAACTGAATGGTTGTCAATGTGTACATTCAACTGACAGAGTTAAACTCACGTGTGGATTCAGCGGTTTGCAAACCGTTTCTGTGCAGAATCCCAAAACCGGTATTTCCAGCCCAATGCCGGCATACGTACTAAAGAGCAGGAAACTTCGTCTAAAACTCAGGAGAAACGTTTCCATGAAACTGCTCTGCTGTGCGTTCGTTCACCTAAGAGACTTGAATCTATGCTGAGATTCAGCGAGTCAGAAACACGTTTCTTCTAGGAGCTGCGTTGGGATATTCCCGAGTGAATGGGACCATAGGCTGTACAGAGAAATATCTGCTTCTAAAACTAAAAGGGTGCTATCAAACTGAATGGTTGTCAATGTGTGCATTCAACTGACAGAGGTAAACTCACCTGTGGATTCAGCGGTTTGCAAACCCTTTCTGTGCAGAATCCCAAAACCGGTATTTCCAGCCCAATGCCGGCATACGTACTAAACAGCCGGAAACTTCGTCTAAAACTCAGGAGAAACGTTTCCATGAAACTGCTCTGCTGTGCGTTCGTTCACCTAAGAGAGTTGAATCTATGGTGAGATTCAGCGAGTCAGAAACACGTTTCTTCTAGGAGCTGCGTTGGGATATTCCCGAGTGAATGGGACCATAGGCTTTACAGAGGAATATCTGCTTCTAAATCCAAAAGGGTGCTATCAAACTGAATGGTTGTCAATGTGTGCATTCAACTGACAGAGTTAAACTCACGTGTGGATTCAGCGGTTTGCAAACCCTTTCTGTGCAGAATCCCAAAACCGGTATTTCCAGCCCAATGCCGGCATACATACTAAACAGCAGGAAACTTCGTCTAAAACTCAGGAGAAACATTTCCTTGAAACTGCTCTGCTGTGCGTTCGTTCACATAAGAGAGTTGAATCTATGTTGAGATTCAGCGAGTCAGAAACACGTTTCTTCTAGGAGCTGCGTTAGGATATTACCGAGTGAATGGGACCATTGGCTGTACAGAGAAATATCTGCTTATAAAACCAAAACGGAGCTATCTAACTGGATGGTTGTCAATGTGTGCATTCAACTGACAGAGTTAAACTCAGGTGAGGATTCAGCAGTTTGCAAAACCTTTCTGTGCAGAATCCCAAAACCGGTATTTCCAGCCCAATGCCGGCATCCGTACTAAACAGCAGGAAACTTCGTCTAAAACTCAGGAAAACGTTTCCTTGAAACTGCTCTGCTGTGCGTTCGTTCACCTTAGAGAGTTGAATCTATGTTGAGATTCAGCGAGTCAGAAACACGTTTCTTCTAGGAGCTGCGTTGGGATATTCCCGAGTGAATGGGACCATAGGCTGTACAGAGAAATATCTGCTTCTAAAACCAAAACGGAGCTATCTAACTGAATGGTTGTCAATGTGTGCATTCAACTGACAGAGTTAAACTCACGTTTGGATTCAGCGGTTTGCAAACCCTTTCTGTGCAGAATCCCAAAACCGGTATTTCCAGCCCAATGCCGGCATACGTACTAAACAGCAGGAAACTTCGTCTAAAACTCAGGAGAAATATTTCCTTGAAACTGCTCTGCTGTGCGTTCGTTCACCTAAGAGAGTTGAATCTATGTTGAGATTCAGCGAGTCAGAAACACGTTTCTTCCAGGAGCTGCGTTGGGATATTCCCGAGTGAATGGGACCATAGGCTGTACAGAGAGATATCTGCTCCTAAAAGCAAAAGGGTGCTATCTAACTGAATGGTTGTCAATGTGTGCATTCAACTGACAGAATTAAACTCACGTTTGGATTCACCGGTTTACAAACCCTTTCTGTGCAGAATCCCAAAACCGGTAATTCCCCTCAATGCCGGCATACGTACTAAACAGCAGGAAACTTCGTCTAAAACTCAGGAGAAACGTTTCCTTGAAGCTGCTCTGCTGTGCGTTCGTTCACCTAAGAGAGTTGAATCTATGTTGAGATTCAGCGAGTCAGAAACACGTTTCTTCTAGGAGCTGCGTTGGGATATTCCCGAGTGAATGGGACCATAGGCTGTACAGAGAAATATCTGCTTCTAAAACCAAAACGGAGCTATCTAACTGAATGGTTGTCAATGTGTGCATTCAATGACAGAGTTAAACACACGTGTGGATTCAGCGGTTTGAAAACCGTTTCTGTGCAGAATCCCAAAACCGGTATTTCCAGCCCAATGCCGGCATACGTACTAAACAGCAGGAAACTTCGTCTAAAACTCAGGAGAAACATTTCCTTGAAATTCCTCTGCTGTGCGTTCGTTCACCTAAGAGATTTGAATCTATGTTGAGATTCAGCGAGTCAGAAACACGTTTCTTCTAGGAGCTGCGTTGGGATATTCCCGAGTGAATGGGACCATAGGCTGTACAGAGAAATATCTGCTTCTAAAACCAAAACGGAGCTATCAAACTGAATTTTTGTCAATGTGCGCATTCAACTGACAGAGTTAAACTCACGTGTGGATTCAGCGGTTTGCAAACCCTTTCTGTGCAGAATCCCAAAACCGGTATTTCCAGCCCAATGCCGGCATCCGTACTAAACAGCAGGAAACTTCGTCTAAAACTCAGGAGAAACGTTTCCTTAAAACTGCTCTGCTGCGCGTTCGTTCACCTAAGAGAGTTGAATCTATGTTGAGATTCAGCGAGTCAGAAACACGTTTCTTCTAGGAGCTGCGTTGGGATATTCCCGAGTGAATGGGACCATAGGCTGTACAGAGAAATATCTGCTCCTAAAACCAAAAGGGTGCTATCTAACTGAATGGTTGTCAATGTGTGCATTCAACTGACAGAGTTAAACTCACGTTTGGATTCAGCGGTTTGCAAACCCTTTCTGTGCAGAATCCCAAAACCGGTATTTCCAGCCCAATGCCGGCATACGTACTAAACAGCAGGAAACTTCGTCTAAAACTCAGGAGAAACATTTCCTTGAAACTGCTCTGCTGTGCGTTCGTTCACCTAAGAGAGTTGAATCTATGTTGAGATTCAGCGAGTCAGAAACACGTTTCTTCCAGGAGCTGCGTTGGGATATTCCCGAGTGAATGCGACCATAGGTTGTACAGAGAGATATCTGCTCCTAAAACCAAAAGGGTGCTATCTAACTGAATGGTTGTCAATGTGTGCATTCAACTGACAGAGTTAAACTCACGTTTGGATTCAGCGGTTTACAAACCCTTTCTGTGCAGAATCCCAAAACCGGTAATTCCCCTCAATGCCGGCATACGTACTAAACAGCAGAAAACTTCGTCTAAAACTCAGGAGAAACGTTTCCTTGAAACTGCTCTGCTGTGCGTTCATTCACCTAAGAGAGTTGAATCTATGTTGAGATTCAGCGAGTCAGAAACACGTTTCTTCTAGGAGCTGCGTTGGGATATTCCCGAGTGAATGGGACCATAGGCTGTACAGAGAAATATCTGCTTCTAAAACAAAAACGGAGCTATCAAACTGAATTTTTGTCAATGTGTGCATTCAACTGACAGAGTTAAACTCACGTGTAGATTCAGCGGTTTGCAAACCCTTTCTGTGCAGAATCCCAAAACCGGTATCTCCAGCCCAATGCCGGCATACGTACTAAACAGCAGGAAACTTCGTCTACAACTCAGGAGAAATATTTCCTTGAAACTGCTCTGCTGTGCGTTCGTTCACCTAAAAGAGTTGAATCTATGTTGAGATTCAGCGAGTCAGAAACACGTTTCTTCTAGGAGCTGCGTTGGGATATTCCCGAGTGAATGGGACCATATGATGTACAGAGAAATATCTGCTTCTAAAACCAAAACGGAGCTATCTAACTGAATGGTTGTCAATGTGTGCATTCAACTGACAGAGTTAAACTCATGTGTGGATTCAGCGGTTTGCAAACCGTTTCTGTGCAGAATCCCAAAACCGGTATTTCCAGCCCAATGCCTGCATACGTACTAAACAGCAGGAAACTTCGTCTAAAACTCAGGAGAAAAGTTTCCTTGAAACTGCTCTGCTGTGCGTTCATTCATCTAAGAGAGTTGAATCTATGTTGAGATTCAGCGAGACAGAAACACGTTTCTTCTGGGAGCTGCGTTGGGATATTCCCGAGTGAATGGGACCATAGGCTGTACAGAGAAATATCTGCTTCTAAAACCAAAACGGAGCTATCAAACTGAATTTTTGTCAATGTGCGCATTCAACTGACAGAGGTAAACTCACGTGTGGATTCAGCGGTTTGCAAACCCTTTCTGTGCAGAATCCCAAAACCGGTATTTCCAGCCCAATGCCGGCATACCTACTAAACAGCAGGAAACTTCGTCTAAAACTCAGGAGAAACGTTTCCTTGAAACTGCTCTGCTGTGCGTTCGTTCACCTAAGAGAGTTGAATCTATGTTGAGATTCAGCGAGTCAGAAACACGTTTCTTCTAGGAGCTGCGTTGGGATATTCCCGAGTGAATGGGACCATAGGCTGTACAGAAAAATATCTGCTCCTAAAACCAAAAGGGTGCTATCTAACTGAATGGTTGTCAATGTGTGCATTCAACTGACAGAGTTAAACACACGTTTCGATTCAGCGGTTTGCAAACCCTTTCTGTGCAGAATCCCAAAACCGGTATTTCCAGCCCAATGCCGGCATACATACTAAAGAGCAGGAAACTTCGTCTAAAACTCAGGAGAAACATTTCCTTGAAACTGCTCTGCTGTGCGTTCGTTCACCTAAGAGAGTTGAATCTATGTTGAGATTCAGCGAGTCAGAAACAGGTTTCATCCAGGAGCTGCGTTGGGATATTCCCGAGTGAATGGGACCATAGACTGTACAGAGAGATATCTGCTCCTAAAACCAAAAGGGTGCTATCTAACTGAATGGTTGTCAATGTGTGCATTCAACTGACAGAATTAAACTCACGTTTGGATTCAGCGGTTTACAAACCCTTTCTGTGCAGAATCCCAAAACCGGTAATTCCCCTCAATGCCGGCATACGTACTAAACAGCAGGAAACTTCGTCTAAAACTCAGGAGAAACGTTTCCTTGAAACTGCTCTGCTGTGCGTTCGTTCACCTAAGAGAGTTGAATCTATGTTGAGATTCAGCGAGTCAGAAACACGTTTCTTCTAGGAGCTGCGTTGGGATATTCCCGAGTGAATGGGACCATAGGCTGTACAGAGAAATATCTGCTTCTAAAACCAAAACGGAGCTATCTAACTGAATGGTTGTCAATGTGTGCATTCAATGACAGAGTTAAACTCACGTGTGGATTCAGCGGTTTGCAAACCGTTTCTGTGCAGAATCCCAAAACCGGTATTTCCAGCCCAATGCCGGCATACGAACTAAACAGCAGGAAACTTCGTCTAAAACTCAGGAGAAAAGTTTCCTTGAAACTGCTCTGCTGTGCGTTCATTCACCTAAGAGAGTTGAATCTATGTTGAGATTCAGCGAGTCAGAAACACGTTTCTTCTAGGAGCTGCGTTGGGATATTCCCGAGTGAATGGGACCATAGGCTGTACAGAGAAATATCTGCTTCTAAAACAAAAACGGAGCTATCAAACTGAATGGTTGTCAATGTGTGCATTCAACTGACAGAGTTAAACTCACGTGTGGATTCAGCGGTTTGCAAACCGTTTCTGTGCAGAATCCCAAAACCGGTATTTCCAGCCCAATGCCGGCATACGTACTAAACAGCAGGAAACTTCGTCTAAAACTCAGGAGAAAAGTTTCCTTGAAACTGCTCTGCTGTGCGTTCATTCACCTAAGAGAGTTGAATCTATGTTGAGATTCAGCGAGTCAGAAACACGTTTCTTCTAGGAGCTGCGTTGGGATATTCCCGAGTGAATGGGACCATAGGCTGTACAGAGAAATATCTGCTTCTAAAACAAAAACGGAGCTATCAAACTGAATGGTTGTCAATGTGTGCATTCAACTGACAGAGTTAAACTCACGTGTGGATTCAGCGGTTTGCAAACCGTTTCTGTGCAGAATCCCAAAACCGGTATTTCCAGCCCAATGCCGGCATACGTACTAAACAGCAGGAAACTTCGTCTAAAACTCAGGAGAAACGTTTCCTTGAAACTGCTCTGCTGTGAGTTCGTTCACCTAAGAGAGTTGAATCTATGTTGAGATTCAGCGAGTCAGAAACACGTTTCTTCTAGGAGCTGCGTTGTGATATTCCCGAGTGAATGGGACCATACGCTGTACAGAGAAATATCTGCTCCTAAAACCAAAAGGGTGCTATCTAACTGAATGGTTGTCAATGTGTGCATTCAACTGACAGAGTTAAACTCACGTTTGGATTCAGCGGTTCGCAAACCCTTTCTGTGCAGAATCCCAAAACCGGTATTTCCAGCCCAATGCCGGCATACGTACTAAACAGCAGAAAACTTCGTCTAAAACTCAGGAGAAACGTTTCCTTGAAACTGCTCTGCTGTGCGTTCGTTCACCTAAGAGAGTTGAATCTATGTTGAGATTCAGCGAGTCAGAAACACGTTTCTTCTAGGAGCTGCGTTGGGATATTCCCGAGTGAATGGGACCATAGGCTGTACAGAGAAGTATCTGCTTCTAAAACCGAAACGGAGCTACCTAACTGAATGGTTGTCAATGTGTGCATTCAACTGACAGAGTTAAACTCACGTGTGGATTCAGCGGTTTGCAAACCGTTTCTGTGCAGAATCCCAAAACCGGTATTTCCAGCCCAATGCCGGCATACGTACTAAACAGCAGGAAACTTCGTCTCAAACTCAGGAGAAAAGTTTCCTTGAAACTGCTCTGCTGTGCGTTCATTCACCTAAGAGAGTTGAATCTATGTTGACATTCAGCGAGTCAGAAACACGTTTCTTCTAGGAGCTGCGCTGGGATATTCCCGAGTGAATGGGACCATAGGCTGTACAGAGAAATATCTGCTTCTAAAACCAAAACGGAGCTATCAAACTGAATTTTTGTCAATGTGCGCATTCAACTGACAGAGGTAAACTCACGTGTGGATTCAGCGGTTTGCAAACCGTTTCTGTGCAGAATCCCAAAACCGGTATTTCCAGCCCAATGCCGGCATACGTACTAAACAGCAGGAAACTTCGTTTAAAACTCAGGAGAAACGTTTCCGTGAAACTGCTCTGCTGTGCGTTCGTTCACCTAAGAGAGTTGAATCTATGTTGAGATTCAGCGAGTCAGAAACACGTTTCTTCTAGGAGCTGCGCTGGGATATTCCCGAGTGAATGGGACCATAGGCTGTACAGAGAAATATCTGCTCCTAAAACCAAAAGGGTGCTATCTAACTGAATGGTTGTCAATGTGTGCATTCAACTGACAGAGTGAAACTCACGTTTGGATTCAGCGGTTTGCAAACCCTTTCTGTGCAGAATGCCAAAACCGGTATTTCTAGCCCAATGCCGGCATACGTACTAAACAGCAGGAAACTTCGTCTAAAACTCAGGAGAAACATTTCCTTGAAACTGCTCTGCTGTGCGTTCGTTCACCTAAGAGAGTTGAATCTATGTTGAGATTCAGCGAGTCAGAAACACGTTTCTTCTAGGAGCTGCGTTGGGATATTCCCGAGTGAATGGGACCATAGGCTGTACAGAGAAATATCTGCTTCTAAAACCAAAACGGAGCTATCAAACTGAATTTTTGTCAATGTGCGCATTCAACTGACAGAGGTAAACTCACGTGTGGATTCAGCGGTTTGCAAACCGTTTCTGTGCAGAATCCCAAAACCGGTATTTCCAGCCCAATGCCGGCATACGTACTAAACAGCAGGAAACTTCGTTTAAAACTCAGGAGAAACGTTTCCGTGAAACTGCTCTGCTGTGCGTTCGTTCACCTAAGAGAGTTGAATCTATGTTGAGATTCAGCGAGTCAGAAACACGTTTCTTCTAGGAGCTGCGCTGGGATATTCCCGAGTGAATGGGACCATAGGCTGTACAGAGAAATATCTGCTCCTAAAACCAAAAGGGTGCTATCTAACTGAATGGTTGTCAATGTGTGCATTCAACTGACAGAGTGAAACTCACGTTTGGATTCAGCGGTTTGCAAACCCTTTCTGTGCAGAATCCCAAAACCGGTATTTCTAGCCCAATGCCGGCATACGTACTAAACAGCAGGAAACTTCGTCTAAAACTCAGGAGAAACATTTCCTTGAAACTGCTCTGCTGTGCGTTCGTTCACCTAAGAGAGTTGAATCTATGTTGAGATTCAGCGAGTCAGAAACACGTTTCTTCTAGGAGCTGCGTTGGGATATTCCCGAGTGAATGGGACCATAGGGTGTACAGAGAGATATCTGCTCCTAAAACCAAAAGGGTGCTATCTAACTGAATGGTTGTCAATGTGTGCATTCAACTGACAGAGTTAAACACACGTTTCGATTCAGCGGTTTGCAAACCCTTTCTGTGCAGAATCCCAAAACCGGTATTTCCAGCTCAATGCCGGCATACATACTAAAGAGCAGGAAACTTCGTCTAAAACTCAGGAGAAACATTTCCGTGAAACTGCTCTGCTGTGCGTTCGTTCACCTAAGAGAGTTGAATCTATGTTGAGATTCAGCGAGTCAGAAACACGTTTCTTCTAGGAGCTGCGTTGGGATATTCCCGAGTGAATGGGACCATAGGCTGTACAGAGAAATATCTGTTTCTAACACAAAAACGGAGCTATCAAACTGAATGGTTGTCAATGTGTGCATTCAACTGACAGAGTTAAACTCATGTGTGGATTCAGCGGTTTGCAAACCCTTTCTGTGCAGAATCCCAAAACCGGTATTTCCAGCCCAATGCCGGCATACGTACTAAACAGCAGGAAACTTCGTCTAAAACTCAGGAGAAACGTTTCCTTGAAACTGCTCTGCTGTGCGTTCGTTCACCTAAGAGAGTTGAATCTATGTTGAGATTCAGCGAGTCAGAAACACGTTTCTTCTAGGAACTGCGTTGTGATATTCCCGAGTGAATGGGACCATACGCTGTACAGAGAAATATCTGCTCCTAAAACCAAAAGGGTGCTATCTAACTGAATGGTTGTCAATGTGTGCATTCAACTGACAGAGTTAAACTCACGTTTGGATTCAGCGGTTCGCAAACCCTTTCTGTGCAGAATCCCAAAACCGGTATTTCCAGCCCAATGCCGGCATACGTACTAAACAGCAGGAAACTTCGTCTAAAACTCAGGAGAAACGTTTCCTTGAAACTGCTCTGCTGTGCGTTCGTTCACCTAAGAGAGTTGAATCTATGTTGAGATTCAGCGAGTCAGAAACACGTTTCTTCTAGGAGCTGCGTTGGGATATTCCCGAGTGAATGGGACCATAGGCTGTACAGAGAAGTATCTGCTTCTAAAACCGAAACGGAGCTACCTAACTGAATGGTTGTCAATGTGTGCATTCAACTGACAGAGTTAAACTCACGTGTGGATTCAGCGGTTTGCAAACCGTTTCTGTGCAGAATCCCAAAACCGGTATTTCCAGCCCAATGCCGGCATACGTACTAAACAGCAGGAAACTTCGTCTCAAACTCAGGAGAAAAGTTTTCTTGAAACTGCTCTGCTGTGCGTTCATTCACCTAAGAGAGTTGAATCTATGTTGACATTCAGCGAGTCAGAAACACGTTTCTTCTAGGAGCTGCGTTGGGATATTCCCGAGTGAATGGGACCATAGGCTGTACAGAGAAATATCTGCTTCTAAAACCAAAACGGAGCTATCAAACTGAATTTTTGTCAATGTGCGCATTCAACTGACAGAGGTAAACTCACGTGTGGATTCAGCGGTTTGCAAACCCTTTCTGTGCAGAATCCCAAAACCGGTATTTCCAGCCCAATGCCGGCATACGTACTAAACAGCAGGAAACTTCGTTTAAAACTCAGGAGAAACGTTTCCGTGAAACTGCTCTGCTGTGCGTTCGTTCAACTAAGAGAGTTGAATCTATGTTGAGATTCAGCGAGTCAGAAACACGTTTCTTCTAGGAGCTGCGCTGGGATATTCCCGAGTGAATGGGACCATAGGCTGTACAGAGAAATATCTGCTCCTAAAACCAAAAGGGTGGTATCTAACTGAATGGTTGTCAATGTGTGCATTCAACTGACAGAGTGAAACTCACGTTTGGATTCAGCGGTTTGCAAACCCTTTCTGTGCAGAATCCCAAAACCGGTATTTCTAGACCAATGCCGGCATACGTACTAAACAGCAGGAAACTTCGTCTAAAACTCAGGAGAAACATTTCCTTGAAACTGCTCTGCTGTGCATTCGTTCACCTAAGAGAGTTGAATCTATGTTGAGATTCAGCGAGTCAGAAACACGTTTCTTCCAGGAGCTGCGTTGGGATATTCCCGAGTGAATGGGACCATAGGGTGTACAGAGAGATATCTGCTCCTAAAACCAAAAGGGTGCTATCTAACTGAATGGTTGTCAATGTGTGCATTCAACTGACAGAATTAAACTCACGTTTGGATTCAGCGGTTTACAAACCCTTTCTGTGCAGAATCCCAAAACCGGTAATTCCCCTCAATGCCGGCATACATACTAAACAGCAGGAAACTTCGTCTAAAACTCAGGAGAAACGTTTCCTTGAAGCTGCTCTGCTGTGCGTTCGTTCACCTAAGAGAGTTGAATCTATTTTGAGATTCAGCGAGTCAGAAACACGTTTCTTCTAGGAGCTGCGTTGGGATATTCCCGAGTGAATGGGACCATAGGCTGTACAGAGAAATATCTGCTTCTGAAACCAAAACGGAGCTATCTATCTGAATGGTTGTCAATGTGTGCATTCAATGACAGAGTTAAACTCACGTGTGGATTCAGCGGTTTGCAAACCGTTTCTGTGCAGAATCCCAAAACCGGTATTTCCAGCCCAATGCCGGCATACGAACTAAACAGCAGGAAACTTCGTCTAAAACTCAGGAGAAAAGTTTCCTTGAAACTGCTCTGCTGTGCGTTCATTCACCTAAGAGAGTTGAATCTATGTTGAGATTCAGCGAGTCAGAAACACGTTTCTTCTAGGAGCTGCGTTGGGATATTCCCGAGTGAATGGGACCATAGGCTGTACAGAGAAATATCTGCTTCTAAAACAAAAACGGAGCTATCAAACTGAATGGTTGTCAATGTGTGCATTCAACTGACAGAGTTAAACTCACGTGTGGATTCAGCGGTTTGCAAACCGTTTCTGTGCAGAATCCCAAAACCGGTATTTCCAGCCCAATGCCGGCATACGTACTAAACAGCAGGAAACTTCGTCTAAAACTCAGGAGAAACGTTTCCTTGAAACTGCTCTGCTGTGAGTTCGTTCACCTAAGAGAGTTGAATCTATGTTGAGATTCAGCGAGTCAGAAACACGTTTCTTCTAGGAGCTGCGTTGTGATATTCCCGAGTGAATGGGACCATACGCTGTACAGAGAAATATCTGCTCCTAAAACCAAAAGGGTGCTATCTAACTGAATGGTTGTCAATGTGTGCATTCAACTGACAGAGTTAAACTCACGTTTGGATTCAGCGGTTCGCAAACCCTTTCTGTGCAGAATCCCAAAACCGGTATTTCCAGCCCAATGCCGGCATACGTACTAAACAGCAGAAAACTTCGTCTAAAACTCAGGAGAAACGTTTCCTTGAAACTGCTCTGCTGTGCGTTCGTTCACCTAAGAGAGTTGAATCTATGTTGAGATTCAGCGAGTCAGAAACACGTTTCTTCTAGGAGCTGCGTTGGGATATTCCCGAGTGAATGGGACCATAGGCTGTACAGAGAAGTATCTGCTTCTAAAACCGAAACGGAGCTACCTAACTGAATGGTTGTCAATGTGTGCATTCAACTGACAGAGTTAAACTCACGTGTGGATTCAGCGGTTTGCAAACCGTTTCTGTGCAGAATCCCAAAACCGGTATTTCCAGCCCAATGCCGGCATACGTACTAAACAGCAGGAAACTTCGTCTCAAACTCAGGAGAAAAGTTTCCTTGAAACTGCTCTGCTGTGCGTTCATTCACCTAAGAGAGTTGAATCTATGTTGACATTCAGCGAGTCAGAAACACGTTTCTTCTAGGAGCTGCGCTGGGATATTCCCGAGTGAATGGGACCATAGGCTGTACAGAGAAATATCTGCTTCTAAAACCAAAACGGAGCTATCAAACTGAATTTTTGTCAATGTGCGCATTCAGCTGACAGAGGTAAACTCACGTGTGGATTCAGCGGTTTGCAAACCGTTTCTGTGCAGAATCCCAAAACCGGTATTTCCAGCCCAATGCCGGCATACGTACTAAACAGCAGGAAACTTCGTTTAAAACTCAGGAGAAACGTTTCCGTGAAACTGCTCTGCTGTGCGTTCGTTCACCTAAGAGAGTTGAATCTATGTTGAGATTCAGCGAGTCAGAAACACGTTTCTTCTAGGAGCTGCGCTGGGATATTCCCGAGTGAATGGGACCATAGGCTGTACAGAGAAATATCTGCTCCTAAAACCAAAAGGGTGCTATCTAACTGAATGGTTGTCAATGTGTGCATTCAACTGACAGAGTGAAACTCACGTTTGGATTCAGCGGTTTGCAAACGCTTTCTGTGCAGAATCCCAAAACCGGTATTTCTAGCCCAATGCCGGCATACGTACTAAACAGCAGGAAACTTCGTCTAAAACTCAGGAGAAACATTTCCTTGAAACTGCTCTGCTGTGCGTTCGTTCACCTAAGAGAGTTGAATCTATGTTGAGATTCAGCGAGTCAGAAACACGTTTCTTCCAGGAGCTGCGTTGGGATATTCCCGAGTGAATGGGACCATAGGGTGTACAGAGAGATATCTGCTCCTAAAACCAAAAGGGTGCTATCTAACTGAATGGTTGTCAATGTGTGCATTCAACTGACAGAGTTAAACACACGTTTCGATTCAGCGGTTTGCAAACCCTTTCTGTGCAGAATTCCAAAACCGGTATTTCCAGCTCAATGCCGGCATACATACTAAAGAGCAGGAAACTTCGTCTAAAACTCAGGAGAAACATTTCCGTGAAACTGCTCTGCTGTGCGTTCGTTCACCTAAGAGAGTTGAATCTATGTTGAGATTCAGCGAGTCAGAAACACGTTTCTTCTAGGAGCTGCGTTGGGATATTCCCGAGTGAATGGGACCATAGGCTGTACAGAGAAATATCTGTTTCTAACACAAAAACGGAGCTATCAAACTGAATGGTTGTCAATGTGTGCATTCAACTGACAGAGTTAAACTCATGTGTGGATTCAGCGGTTTGCAAACCCTTTCTGTGCAGAATCCCAAAACCGGTATTTCCAGCCCAATGCCGGCATACGTACTAAACAGCAGGAAACTTCGTCTAAAACTCAGGAGAAACGTTTCCTTGAAACTGCTCTGCTGTGCGTTCGTTCACCTAAGAGAGTTGAATCTATGTTGAGATTCAGCGAGTCAGAAACACGTTTCTTCTAGGAACTGCGTTGTGATATTCCCGAGTGAATGGGACCATACGCTGTACAGAGAAATATCTGCTCCTAAAACCAAAAGGGTGCTATCTAACTGAATGGTTGTCAATGTGTGCATTCAACTGACAGAGTTAAACTCACGTTTGGATTCAGCGGTTCGCAAACCCTTTCTGTGCAGAATCCCAAAACCGGTATTTCCAGCCCAATGCCGGCATACGTACTAAACAGCAGGAAACTTCGTCTAAAACTCAGGAGAAACGTTTCCTTGAAACTGCTCTGCTGTGCGTTCGTTCACCTAAGAGAGTTGAATCTATGTTGAGATTCAGCGAGTCAGAAACACGTTTCTTCTAGGAGCTGCGTTGGGATATTCCCGAGTGAATGGGACCATAGGCTGTACAGAGAAGTATCTGCTTCTAAAACCGAAACGGAGCTACCTAACTGAATGGTTGTCAATGTGTGCATTCAACTGACAGAGTTAAACTCACGTGTGGATTCAGCGGTTTGCAAACCGTTTCTGTGCAGAATCCCAAAACCGGTATTTCCAGCCCAATGCCGGCATACGTACTAAACAGCAGGAAACTTCGTCTCAAACTCAGGAGAAAAGTTTTCTTGAAACTGCTCTGCTGTGCGTTCATTCACCTAAGAGAGTTGAATCTATGTTGACATTCAGCGAGTCAGAAACACGTTTCTTCTAGGAGCTGCGTTGGGATATTCCCGAGTGAATGGGACCATAGGCTGTACAGAGAAATATCTGCTTCTAAAACCAAAACGGAGCTATCAAACTGAATTTTTGTCAATGTGCGCATTCAACTGACAGAGGTAAACTCACGTGTGGATTCAGCGGTTTGCAAACCCTTTCTGTGCAGAATCCCAAAACCGGTATTTCCAGCCCAATGCCGGCATACGTACTAAACAGCAGGAAACTTCGTTTAAAACTCAGGAGAAACGTTTCCGTGAAACTGCTCTGCTGTGCGTTCGTTCAACTAAGAGAGTTGAATCTATGTTGAGATTCAGCGAGTCAGAAACACGTTTCTTCTAGGAGCTGCGTTGGGATATTCCCGAGTGAATGGGACCATAGGCTGTACAGAGAAATATCTGCTCCTAAAACCAAAAGGGTGCTATCTAACTGAATGGTTGTCAATGTGTGCATTCAACTGACAGAGTGAAACTCACGTTTGGATTCAGCGGTTTGCAAACCCTTTCTGTGCAGAATCCCAAAACCGGTATTTCTAGACCAATGCCGGCATACGTACTAAACAGCAGGAAACTTCGTCTAAAACTCAGGAGAAACATTTCCTTGAAACTGCTCTGCTGTGCATTCGTTCACCTAAGAGAGTTGAATCTATGTTGAGATTCAGCGAGTCAGAAACACGTTTCTTCCAGGAGCTGCGTTGGGATATTCCCGAGTGAATGGGACCATAGGGTGTACAGAGAGATATCTGCTCCTAAAACCAAAAGGGTGCTATCTAACTGAATGGTTGTCAATGTGTGCATTCAACTGACAGAATTAAACTCACGTTTGGATTCAGCGGTTTACAAACCCTTTCTGTGCAGAATCCCAAAACCGGTAATTCCCCTCAATGCCGGCATACATACTAAACAGCAGGAAACTTCGTCTAAAACTCAGGAGAAACGTTTCCTTGAAGCTGCTCTGCTGTGCGTTCGTTCACCTAAGAGAGTTGAATCTATTTTGAGATTCAGCGAGTCAGAAACACGTTTCTTCTAGGAGCTGCGTTGGGATATTCCCGAGTGAATGGGACCATAGGCTGTACAGAGAAATATCTGCTTCTGAAACCAAAACGGAGCTATCTATCTGAATGGTTGTCAATGTGTGCATTCAATGACAGAGTTAAACTCACGTGTGGATTCAGCGGTTTGCAAACCGTTTCTGTGCAGAATCCCAAAACCGGTATTTCCAGCCCAATGCCGGCATACGTTCTAAACAGCAGGAAACTTCGTCTAAAACTCAGGAGAACCATTTCCTTGAAACTGCTCTGCTGTGCGTTCGTTCACCTAAGAGAGTTGAATCTATGTTGAGATTCAGCGAGTCAGAAACACGTTTCTTCTAGGAGCTGCGTTGGGATATTCCGGAGTGAATGGGACCATAGGCTGTACAGAGAAATATCTGCTTCTAAAACAAAAACGGAGCTATCAAACTGAATTTTTGTCAATGTGTGCATTCAACTGACAGAGTTAAACTCACGTGTGGATTCAGCGGTTTGCAAACCGTTTCTGTGCAGAATCCCAAAACCGGTATTTCCAGCCCAATGCCGGCATACGTACTAAACAGCAGGAAACTTCGTCTAAAACTCAGGAGAAAAGTTTCCTTGAAACTGCTCTGCTGTGCTTTCATTCACCTAAGAGAGTTGAATCTATGTTGAGATTCACTAAGTCAGAATCACGTTTCTTCTAGGAGCTGCGTTGTGATATTCCCGAGTGAATGGGACCATAGGCAGTACAGAGAAATATCTGCTTCTAAAACCAAAACGGAGCTATCTAACTGAATGGTTGTCAATGTGTGAATTCAACTGACAGAGTTAAACTCACGTGTGGATTCAGCGGTTTGCAAACCCTTTCTGTGCAGAATCCCAAAACCGGTATTTCCGGCCTAAAGCCGGCATCCGTACTAAACAGCAGGAAACTTCGTCTAAAACTCAGGAAAACGTTTCCTTGAAACTGTTCTGCTGTGCGTTCGTTCACCTTAGAGAGTTGAATCTATGTTGAGATTCAGCGAGTCAGAAACACGTTTCTTCTAGGAGCTGCATTGGGATATTCCCGAGTGAATGGGACCATAGGCTGTACAGAGAAATATCTGCTTCTAAAACCAAAACGGAGCTATCTAACTGAATGGTTGTCAATGTGTACATTCAACTGACAGAGTTAAACTCACGTGTGGATTCAGCGGTTTGCAAACCGTTTCTGTGCAGAATCCCAAAACCGGTATTTCCAGCCCAATGCCGGCATACGTACTAAAGAGCAGGAAACTTCGTCTAAAACTCAGGAGAAACGTTTCCATGAAACTGCTCTGCTGTGCGTTCGTTCACCTAAGAGACTTGAATCTATGCTGAGATTCAGCGAGTCAGAAACACGTTTCTTCTAGGAGCTGCGTTGGGATATTCCCGAGTGAATGGGACCATAGGCTGTACAGAGAAATATCTGCTTCTAAAACTAAAAGGGTGCTATCAAACTGAATGGTTGTCAATGTGTGCATTCAACTGACAGAGGTAAACTCACCTGTGGATTCAGCGGTTTGCAAACCCTTTCTGTGCAGAATCCCAAAACCGGTATTTCCAGCCCAATGCCGGCATACGTACTAAACAGCCGGAAACTTCGTCTAAAACTCAGGAGAAACGTTTCCATGAAACTGCTCTGCTGTGCGTTCGTTCACCTAAGAGAGTTGAATCTATGGTGAGATTCAGCGAGTCAGAAACACGTTTCTTCTAGGAGCTGCGTTGGGATATTCCCGAGTGAATGGGACCATAGGCTTTACAGAGGAATATCTGCTTCTAAATCCAAAAGGGTGCTATCAAACTGAATGGTTGTCAATGTGTGCATTCAACTGACAGAGTTAAACTCACGTGTGGATTCAGCGGTTTGCAAACCCTTTCTGTGCAGAATCCCAAAACCGGTATTTCCAGCCCAATGCCGGCATACATACTAAACAGCAGGAAACTTCGTCTAAAACTCAGGAGAAACATTTCCTTGAAACTGCTCTGCTGTGCGTTCGTTCACATAAGAGAGTTGAATCTATGTTGAGATTCAGCGAGTCAGAAACACGTTTCTTCTAGGAGCTGCGTTAGGATATTACCGAGTGAATGGGACCATTGGCTGTACAGAGAAATATCTGCTTATAAAACCAAAACGGAGCTATCTAACTGGATGGTTGTCAATGTGTGCATTCAACTGACAGAGTTAAACTCAGGTGAGGATTCAGCAGTTTGCAAAACCTTTCTGTGCAGAATCCCAAAACCGGTATTTCCAGCCCAATGCCGGCATCCGTACTAAACAGCAGGAAACTTCGTCTAAAACTCAGGAAAACGTTTCCTTGAAACTGCTCTGCTGTGCGTTCGTTCACCTTAGAGAGTTGAATCTATGTTGAGATTCAGCGAGTCAGAAACACGTTTCTTCTAGGAGCTGCGTTGGGATATTCCCGAGTGAATGGGACCATAGGCTGTACAGAGAAATATCTGCTTCTAAAACCAAAACGGAGCTATCTAACTGAATGGTTGTCAATGTGTACATTCAACTGACAGAGTTAAACTCACGTGTGGATTCAGCGGTTTGCAAACCGTTTCTGTGCAGAATCCCAAAACCGGTATTTCCAGCCCAATGCCGGCATACGTACTAAAGAGCAGGAAACTTCGTCTAAAACTCAGGAGAAACGTTTCCATGAAACTGCTCTGCTGTGCGTTCGTTCACCTAAGAGAGTTGAATCTATGCTGAGATTCAGCGAGTCAGAAACACGTTTCTTCTAGGAGCTGCGTTCGGATATTCCCGAGTGAATGGGACCATAGGCTGTACAGAGAAATATCTGCTTCTAAAACCAAAACGGAGCTATCAAACTGAATTTTTGTCAATGTGCGCATTCAACTGACAGAGGTAAACTCACGTGTGGATTCAGCGGTTTGCAAACCCTTTCTGTGCAGAATCCCAAAACCGGTAATTCCCCTCAATGCCGGCATACGTACTAAACAGCAGGAAACTTCGTCTAAAACTCAGGAGAAACGTTTCCTTGAAACTGCTCTGCTGTGCGTTCGTTCACCTAAGAGAGTTGAATCTATGTTGAGATTCAGCGAGTCAGAAACACGTTTCTTCTAGGAGCTGCGTTGGGATATTCCCGAGTGAATGGGACCATAGGCTCTACAGAGAAATATCTGCTTCTAAAACCAAAACGGAGCTATCTAACTGAATGTTTGTCAATGTGTGCATTCAATGACAGAGTTAAACTCACGTGTGGATTCAGCGGTTTGCAAACCGTTTCTGTGCAGAATCCCAAAACCGGTATTTCCAGCCCAATGCCGGCATACGTACTAAACAGCAGGAAACTTCGTCTAAAACTCAGGAGAAACATTTCCTTGAAACTGCTCTGCTGTGCGTTCGTTCACCTAAGAGAGATGAATCTATGTTGAGATTCAGCGAGTCAGAAACACGTTTCTTCTAGGAGGTGCATTGAGATATTCCCGAGTGAATGGGACCATACGCTGTACAGAGAAATATCTGCTTCTAAAACCAAAACGGAGCTATCTAACTGAATGGTTGTCAATGTGTGCATTCAATGACAGACTTAAACTCACGTGTGGATTCAGCGGTTTGCCAACCGTTTCTGTGCAGAATCCCAAAACCGGTAATTCCAGCCCAATGCTGGCATACGAACTAAAAAGCAGGATACTTCGTCTAAAACTCAGGAGAAAAGTTTCCTTGAAACTGCTCTGCTGTGCGTTCATTCACCTAAGAGAGTTGAATCTATGTTGAGATTCAGCGAGTCAGAAACACGTTTCTTCTAGGAGCTGCGTTGGGATATTCCGGAGTGAATGGGACCATAGGCTGTACAGAGAAATATCTGCTTCTAAAACAAAAACGGAGCTATCAAACTGAATTTTTGTCAATGTGTGCATTCAACTGACAGAGTTAAACTCACGTGTGGATTCAGCGGTTTGCAAACCGTTTCTGTGCAGAATCCCAAAACCGGTATTTCCAGCCCAATGCCGGCATACGTACTAAACAGCAGGAAACTTCGTCTAAAACTCAGGAGAAAAGTTTCCTTGGAACTGCTCTGCTGTGCGTTCATTCACCTAAGAGAGTTGAATCTATGTTGAGATTCAGTAAGTCAGAATCACGTTTCTTCTAGGAGCTGCGTTGGGATATTCCCGAGTGAATGGGACCATAGGCTGTACAGAGAAATATCTGCTTCTAAAACCAAAACGGAGCTATCAAACTGAATTTTTGTCAATGTGTGCATTCAACTGACAGAGTTAAACTCACGTGTAGATTCAGCGGTTTGCAAACCCTTTCTGTGCAGAATCCCAAAACCGGCATTTCCAGCCCAATGTCGGCATGCGTACTAAACAGCAGGAAACTTCGTCTAAAACTCAGGAGAAACGTTTCCTTGAAACTGCTCTGCTGTGCGTTCGTTCACCTAAGAGAGTTGAATCTATGTTGAGATTCAGCGAGTCAGAAACACGTTTCTTCTAGGAGCTGCGTTGGGATATTCCCGAGTGAATGGGACCATAGGCTGTACAGAGAAATATCTGCTTCTAAAACCAAAACGGAGCTATCTAACTGAATGGTTGTCAATGTGTACATTCAACTGACAGAGTTAAACTCACGTGTGGATTCAGCGGTTTGCAAACCGTTTCTGTGCAGAATCCCAAAACCGGTATTTCCAGCCCAATGCCGGCATACGTACTAAAGAGCAGGAAACTTCGTCTAAAACTCAGGAGAAACGTTTCCATGAAACTGCTCTGCTGTGCGTTCGTTCACCTAAGAGAGTTGAATCTATGCTGAGATTCAGCGAGTCAGAAACACGTTTCTTCTAGGAGCTGCGTTGGGATATTCCCGAGTGAATGGGACCATATGCTGTACAGAGAAATATCTGCTTCTAAAACCAAAACGGAGCTATCTAACTGAATTGTTGTCAATGTGTGCATTCAACTGACAGAGTTAAACTCACGTGTGGATTCAGCGGTTTGCAAACCGTTTCTGTGCAGAATCCCAAAACCGGTATTTCCAGCCCAATGCCAGCATACGTACTAAACAGCAGGAATCTTCATATTAAACTCAGGAGAAAAGTTTCCTTGAAACTGCTCGGCTGTGCGTTCATTCACCTAAGAGAGTTGAATCTATGTTGAGATTCAGCGAGACAGAAACACGTTTCTTCTAGGAGCTGCGCTGGGATATTCCCGAGTGAATGGGACCATAGGCTGTACAGAGAAATATCTGATTCTAAAACCAAAACGGAGGTATCAAACTGAATTTTTGTCAATGTGCGCATTCAACTGACAGAGGTAAACTCACGTGTGGATTCAGCGGTTTGCAAACCCTTTCTGTGCAGAATCCCAAAACCGGTAATTCCCCTCAATGCCGGCATACGTACTAAACAGCAGGAAACTTCGTCTAAAACTCAGGAGAAACGTTTCCTTGAAACTGCTCTGCTGTGCGTTCGTTCACCTAAGAGAGTTGAATCTATGTTGAGATTCAGCGAGTCAGAAACACGTTTCTTCTAGGAGCTGCGTTGGGATATTCCCGAGTGAATGGGACCATAGGCTCTACAGAGAAATATCTGCTTCTAAAACCAAAACGGAGCTATCTAACTGAATGTTTGTCAATGTGTGCATTCAATGACAGAGTTAAACTCACGTGTGGATTCAGCGGTTTGCAAACCGTTTCTGTGCAGAATCCCAAAACCGGTATTTCCAGCCCAATGCCGGCATACGTACTAAACAGCAGGAAACTTCGTCTAAAACTCAGGAGAAACATTTCCTTGAAACTGCTCTGCTGTGCGTTCGTTCACCTAAGAGAGGTGAATCTATGTTGAGATTCAGCGAGTCAGAAACACGTTTCTTCTAGGAGGTGCATTGAGATATTCCCGAGTGAATGGGACCATACGCTGTACAGAGAAATATCTGCTTCTAAAACCAAAACGGAGCTATCTAACTGAATGGTTGTCAAAGTGTGCATTCAATGACAGACTTAAACTCACGTGTGGATTCAGCGGTTTGCCAACCGTTTCTGTGCAGAATCCCAAAACCGGTATTTCCAGCCCAATGCCGGCATACGAACTAAACAGCAGGAAACTTCGTCTAAAACTCAGGAGAAAAGTTTCCTCGAAACTGCTCTGCTGTGCGTTCATTCACCTAAGAGAGTTTAATCTATGTTGAGATTCAGCGAGTCAGAAACACGTTTCTTCTAGGAGCTGCGTTGGGATATTCCCGAGTGAATGGGACCATAGGCTGTACAGAGAAATATCTGCTTCTAAAACTAAAACGGAGCTATCAAACTGAATTTTTGTCAATGTGTGCATTCAACTGACAGAGTTAAACTCACGTGTGGATTCAGCGGTTTGCAAACCCTTTCTGTGCAGAATCCCAAAACCGGTATGTCCAGCCCAATGCCGGCATACGTCCTAAACAGCAGGAAACTTCGTCTAAAACCCAGGAGAAACGTTTCCTTGAAACTGCTCTGCTGTGCGTTCGCTCACCTAAGAGAGTTGAATCTATGTTGAGATTCAGCGAGTCAGAAACACGTTTCTTCTAGAAGCTGCGTTGTGATATTCCCGAGTGAATGGGACCATACGCTGTACAGAGAAATATCTGCTCCTAAAACCAAAAGGGTGCTATCTAACTAAATGGTTGTGAATGTGTGCATTCAACTGACAGAGTTAACCTGACGTTTGGATTCAGCGGTTTGCAAACCCTTTCTGTGCAGAATCCCAAAACCGGTATTTCCAGCCCAATGCCGGCATACGTACTAAACAGCAGGAAACTTCGTCTAAAACTCAGGAGAAAAGTTTCCTTGAAACTGCTCTGCTGTGCCTTCGTTCACCTAAGAGAGTTGAATCTATGTTGAGATTCAGCGAGTCAGAAACACGTTTCTTCCAGGAGCTGCGTTGGGATATTCCCGAGTGAATGGGACCATAGGCTGTACAGAGAGATATCTGCTCCTAAAACCAAAAGGGTGCTATCTAACTGAATGGTTGTCAATGTGTGCATTCAACTGACAGAGTTAAACTCACGTTTGGATTCAGCGGTTTACAAACCCTTTCTGTGCAGAATCCCAAAACCGGAAATTTCCCTCAATGCCGGCATACGTACTAAACAGCAGGAAACTTCGTCTAAAACTCAGGAGAAACGTTTCCTTGAAACTGCTCTGCTGTGCGTTCGTTCACCTAAGACAGTTGAATCTATGTTGAGATTCAGCGAGTCAGAAACACGTTTCTTCTAGGAGCTGCGTTGGGATATTCCCGAGTCAATGGGACCATAGGCTGTACAGAGAAATATCTGCTTCTAAAACGAAAACGGAGCTATGTAACTGAATGGTTGTCAATGTGTGCATTCAATGACAGAGTTAAACTCACATGTGGATTCAGCGGTTTGCAAACCGTTTCTGTGCAGAATCCCAAAACCGGTATTTCCAGCCCAATGCCGGCATCCGTACTAAACAGCAGGAAACTTCGTCTAAAACTCAGGAGAAACATTTCCTTGAAACTGCTCTGCTGTGCGTTCGTTCACCTAAGAGAGTTGAATCTATGTTGAGATTCAGCGAGTCAGAAACACGTTTCTTCTAGGAGCTGCGTTGGGATATTCCCGAGTGAATGGGACCATAGGCTGTACAGAGAAATATCTGCTTCTAAAACCAAAACGGAGCTATCTAACTGAATGGTTTTCAATGTGTGCATTCAACTGACAGAGTTAAACTCACGTGTGGATTCAGCGGTTTGCAAACCGTTTCTGTGCAGAATCCCAAAACCGGTATTTCCAGCCCAATGCCAGCATACGTACTAAACAGCAGGAAACTTCGTCTAAAACTCAGGAGAAAAGTTTCCTTGAAACTGCTCTGCTGTGCGTTCATTCACCTAAGAGAGTTGAATCTATGTTGAGATTCAGCGAGACAGAAACACGTTTCTTCTAGGAGCTGCGTTGGGATATTCCCGAGTGAATGGGACCATAGGCTGTACAGAGAGATATCTGCTCCTAAAACCAAAAGGGTGCTATCTAACTGAATGGTTGTCAATGTGTGCATTCAACTGACATAGTTAAACTCACGTTTGGATTCAGCGGTTTACAAACCCTTTCTGTGCACAATCCCAAAACTGGTATTTCCCCTCAATGCCGGCATACGTACTAAACAGCAGGAAACTTCGTCTAAAACTCAGGAGAAACGTTTCCTTTAAAGTGCTCTGCTGTGCGTTCGTTCACCTAAGAGAGTTGAATCTATGTTGAGATTCAGCGAGTCAGAAACACGTTTCTTCTAGGAGCTGCGTTGGGATATTCCCGAGTGAATGGGACCATAGGCTGTACAGAGAAATATCTGCTTCTAAAACCAAAACGGAGCTATCTGACTGAATGGTTGTCAATGTGTTCATTCAATGACAGAGTTAAACTCACGTGTGGATTCAGCGGTTTGCAAACCGTTTCTGTGCAGAATCCCAAAACCGGTATTTCCAGCCCAATGCCGGCATACGTACTAAACAGCAGGAAGCTTCGTCTAAAACTCAGGAGAAACGTTTCCTTGAAACTGCTCTGCTGTGCGTTCGTTCACCTAAGAGAGTTGAATCTATGTTGAGATTCAGCGAGTCAGAAACACGTTTCTTCTAGGAGGTGCGTTGGGATATTCCCGAGTGAATGGGACCATAGGCTGTACAGAGAAATATCTGCTTCTAAAACAAAAACGGAGCTATCTAACTGAATGGTTGTCAATGTGTGCATTCAACTGACAGAGTTAAACTCACGTGTGGATTCAGCGGTTTGCAAACCCTTTCTGTGCAGAATCCCAAAACCGGTATTTCCAGCCTAAAGCCGGCATCCGTACTAAACAGCAGGAAACTTCGTCTAAAACTCAGGAAAACGTTTCCTTGAAACTGCTCTGCTGTGCGTTCGTTCACCTTAGAGAGTTGAATCTATGTTGAGATTCAGCGAGTCAGAAACACGTTTCTTCTAGGAGCTGCGTTGGGATATTCCCGAGTGAATGGGACCATAGGCTGTACAGAGAAATATCTGCTTCTAAAACCAAAACGGAGCTATCTAACTGAATGGTTGTCCATGTGTACATTCAACTGACAGTGTTAAACTCACGTGTGGATTCAGCGGTTTGCAAACCGTTTCTGTGCAGAATCCCAAAACCGGTATTTCCAGCCCAATGCCGGCATACGTACTAAAGAGCAGGAAACTTCGTCTAAAACTCAGGAGAAACGTTTCCATGAAACTGCTCTGCTGTGCGTTCGTTCACCTAAGAGAGTTGAATCTATGCTGAGATTCAGCGAGTCAGAAACACATTTCCTCTAGGAGCTGCGTTCGGATATTCCCGAGTGAATGGGACCATAGGCTGTACAGAGAAATATCTGCTCCTACAACCAAAATGGTGCTATCTAACTTAATGGTTGTCAATGTGTGCATTCAACTGACAGAGTTAAACTCACGTGTGGATTCAGCGGTTTGCAAACCCTTTCTGTGCAGAATCCCAAACCCGGTATTTCCAGCCCAATGCCGGCATACGTACTAAACAGCAGGAAACTTCGTCTAAAACTCAGGAGAAACATTTCCTTGAAACTGCTCTGCTGTGCGCTAGTTCACCTAAGAGAGTTGAATCTATGTTGAGATTCAGCGAGTCAGAAACACGTTTCTTCTAGGAGCTGCGTTGGGATATTCCCGAGTGAATGGGACCATATGCTGTACAGAGAAATATCTGCTTCTAAAACCAAAACGGAGCTATCTAACTGAATTGTTGTCAATGTGTGCATTCAACTGACAGAGTTAAACTCACGTGTGGATTCAGCGGTTTGCAAACCGTTTCTGTGCAGAATCCCAAAACCGGTATTTCCAGCCCAATGCCAGCATACGTACTAAACAGCAGGAATCTTCATCTAAAACTCAGGAGAAAAGTTTCCTTGAAACTGCTCGGCTGTGCGTTCATTCACCTAAGAGAGTTGAATCTATGTTGAGATTCAGGGAGACAGAAACACGTTTCTTCTAGGAGCTGCGCTGGGATATTCCCGAGTGAATGGGACCATAGGCTGTACAGAGAAATATCTGCTTCTAAAACCAAAACGGAGGTATCAAACTGAATTTTTGTCAATGTGCGCATTCAACTGACAGAGGTAAACTCACGTGTGGATTCAGCGGTTTGCAAACCCTTTCTGTGCAGAATCCCAAAACCGGTAATTCCCCTCAATGCCGGCATACGTACTAAACAGCAGGAAACTTCGCCTAAAACTCAGGAGAAACGTTTCCTTGAAACTGCTCTGCTGTGCGTTCGTTCACCTAAGAGAGTTGAATCTATGTTGAGATTCAGCGAGTCAGAAACACGTTTCTTCTAGGAGCTGCGTTGGGATATTCCCGAGTGAATGGGACCATAGGCTGTACAGAGAAATATCTGCTTCTAAAACCAAAACGGAGCTATCTAACTGAATGGTTGTCAATGTGTGAATTCAATGACAGAGTTAAACTCACGTGTGGATTCAGCGGTTTGCAAACCGTTTCTGTGCAGAATCCCAAAACCGGTATTTCCAGCCCAATGCCGGCATACGAAGTAAACAGCAGGATACTTCGTCTAAAACTCAGGAGAAAAGTTTCCTTGAAACTGCTCTGCTGTGCGTTCATTCACCTAAGAGAGTTGAATCTATGTTGAGATTCAGCGAGTCAGAAACACGTTTCTTCTAGGAGCTGCGTTGGGATATTCCGGAGTGAATGGGACCATAGGCTGTACAGAGAAATATCTGCTTCTAAAACAAAAACGGAGCTATCAAACTGAATTTTTGTCAATGTGTGCATTCAACTGACAGAGTTAAACTCACGTGTGGATTCAGCGGTTTGCAAACCGTTTCTGTGCAGAATCCCAAAACCGGTATTTCCAGCCCAATGCCGGCATACGTACTAAACAACAGGAAACTTCGTCTAAAACTCAGGAGAAAAGTTTCCTTGAAACTGCTCTGCTGTGCGTTCATTCACCTAAGAGAGTTGAATCTATGTTGAGATTCAGCGAGTCAGAAACACGTTTCTTCTAGGAGCTGCGTTGGGATATTCCCGAGTGAATGGGACCATAGGCTGTACAGAGAAATATCTGCTTCTAAAACCAAATCGGAGCTATCAAACTGAATTTTTGTCAATGTGTGCATTCAACTGACAGAGTGAAACTCACGTGTAGATTCAGCGGTTTGCAAACCCTTTCTGTGCAGAATCCCAAAACCGTTATTTCCAGCCCAATGCCGGCATGCGTACTAAACAGCAGGAAACTTCGTCTAAAACTCAGGAGAAACGTTTCCTTGAAACTGCTCTGCTGTGCGTTCGTTCACCTAAGAGAGTCGAATCTATGTTGAGATTCAGCGAGTCAGAAACAGGTTTCTTCTAGGAGCTGCGTTGGGATATTCCCGAGTGAATGGTACCACAGGCTGTACAGAGAAATATCTGCTTCTAAAACCAAAACGGAGCTATCTAACTGGATGGTTGTCAATGTGTGCATTCAACTGACAGAGTTAAACATACGTGTGGATTCAGCGGTTTGCAAACCCTTTCTGTGCAGAATCCCAAAACCGGTATTTCCAGCCCAATGCCGGCATCCGTACTAAACAGCAGGAAACTTCGTCTAAAACTCAGGAGAAACGTTTCCTTGAAACTGCTCTGCTGTGCGTTCGTTCACCTAAGAGAGTTGAATCTATGTTGAGATTCAGCGAGTCAGAAACACGTTTCTTCTAGGAGCTGCGTTAGGATATTACCGAGTGAATGGGACCATAGGCTGTACAGAGAAATATCTGCTTCTAAAACCAAAACGGAGCTATCTAACTGGATGGTTGTCAATGTGTGCATTCAACTGACAGAGGTAAACTCAAGTGTGGATTCAGCAGTTTGCAAACCCTTTCTGTGCAGAATCCCAAAACCGGTATTTCCAGCCCAATGCCGGCATACGTACTAAACAACAGGAAGCTTCGTCTAAAACTCAGGAGAAACGTTTCCTTGAAACTGCTCTGCTGTGCATTCGTTCACCTAAGAGAGTTGAATCTATGTTGAGATTCAGCGAGTCAGAAACACGTTTCTTCTAGGAGCTGCGTTGTGATATTCCCGAGTGAATGGGACCATAGGCTGTACAGAGAAATATCTGCTTCTAAAACCAAAACGGAGCTATCTAACTGAATGGTTGTCAATGTGTGCATTCAACTGACAGAGTTAAACTCATGTGTGGATTCAGCGGTTTGCAAACCCTTTCTGTGCAGAATCCCAAAACCGGTATTTCCAGCCCAATGCCGGCATCCGTACTAAACAGCAGGAAACTTCGTCTAAAACTCAGGAAAACGTTTCCTTGAAACTGCTCTGCTGTGCGTTCGTTCACCTTAGAGAGTTGAATCTATGTTGAGATTCAGCGAGTCAGAAACACGTTTCTTCTAGGAGCTGCGTTGGGATATTCCCGAGTGAATGGGACCATAGGCTGTACAGAGAAATATCTGCTTCTAAAACCAAAACGGAGCTATCTAACTGAATGGTTGTCAATGTGTACATTCAACTGACAGAGTTAAACTCACGTGTGGATTCAGCGGTTTGCAAACCGTTTCTGTGCAGAATCCCAAAACCGGTATTTCCAGCCCAATGCCGGCATACGTACTAAACAGCAGGAAACTTCGTCTAAAACTCAGGAGAAACGTTTCCATGAAACTACTCTGCTGTGCGTTCGTTCACCTAAGAGAGTTAAATCTATGTTGAGATTCAGCGAGTCAGAAACACGTTTCTTCTAGGAGCTGCGTTGGGATATTCCCCAGTGAATGGGACCATAGGCTGTACAGAGAAATATCTGCTCCTAAAACCAAAGGGTGCTATCTAACTGAATGGTTGTCAATGTGTGCATTCAACTGACAGAGTTAAACTCACGTTTGGATTCAGCGGTTTGCAAACCCTTTCTGTGCAGAATCCCAAAACCGGTATTTCCAGCCCAATGCCGGCATACGTACTAAACAGCAGGAAACTTCGTCTAAAACTCAGGAGAAACATTTCCTTGAAACTGCTCTGCTGTGCGTTCGTTCACCTAAGAGAGTTGAATCTATGTTGAGATTCAGCGAGTCAGAAACACGTTTCTTCTAGGAGCTGCGTTGGGATATTCCCGAGTGAATGGGACCATAGGCTGTACAGAGAAATATCTGCTTCTAAAACCAAAACGGAGCTATCTAACTGAATGGTTTTCAATGTGTGCATTCAACTGACAGAGTTAAACTCACGTGTGCATTCAGCGGTTTGCAAACCGTTTCTGTGCAGAATCCCAAAACCGGTATTTCCAGCCCAATGCCAGCATACGTACTAAACAGCAGGAAACTTCGTCTAAAACTCAGGAGAAAAGTTTCCTTGAAACTGCTCTGCTGTGCGTTCATTCACCTAAGAGAGTTGAATCTATGTTGAGATTCAGCGAGACAGAAACACGTTTCTTCTAGGAGCTGCGTTGGGATATTCCCGAGTGAATGGGACCATAGTCTGTACAGAGAGATATCTGCTCCTAAAACCAAAAGGGTGCTATCTAACTGAATGGTTGTCAATGTGTGCATTCAACTGACATAGTTAAACTCACGTTTGGATTCAGCGGTTTACAAACCCTTTCTGTGCACAATCCCAAAACTGGTATTTCCCCTCAATGCCGGCATACGTACTAAACAGCAGGAAACTTCGTCTAAAACTCAGGAGAAACGTTTCCTTTAAAGTGCTCTGCTGTGCGTTCGTTCACCTAAGAGAGTTGAATCTATGTTGAGATTCAGCGAGTCAGAAACACGTTTCTTCTAGGAGCTGCGTTGGGATATTCCTGAGCGAATGGGACCATAGGCTGTACAGAAAAATATCTGCTTCTAAAAACAAAACGGAGCTATCTAACTGAATGGTTGTCAATGTGTGCATTCAACTGACAGAGTTAAACTCACGTGTGGATTCAGCGGTTTGCAAACCCTTTCTGTGCAGAATCCCAAAACCGGTATTTCCAGCCCAATGCCGGCATACGTACTAAACAGCAGGAAACTTCGTCTAAAACTCAGGAGAAACGTTTCCTTGAAACTGCTCTGCTGTGCGTTCGTTCACCTAAGAGAGTTGAATCTATGTTGAGATTCAGCGAGTCAGAAACACGTTTCTTCTAGGAGCTGCGTTGGGATATTCCCGAGTGAATGGGACCATAGGCTGTACAGAGAAATATCTGCTCCTAAAACCAAAAGGATGCTATCTAACTGAATGGTTGCCAATGTGTGCATTCAACTGACAGAGTTAAACTCACGTTTGGATTCAGCGGTTTACAAACCCTTTCTGTGCAGAATCCCAAAACCGGTAATTCCAGCTCAATGCCGGCAGACGTACTACACAGCAGGAAACTTCGTCTAAAACTCAGGAGAAACGTTTCCTTGAAACTGCTCTGCTGTGGGTTCGTTCACCTAAGAGAGTTGAACCTATGTTGAGATTCAGCGAGTCAGAAACACGTTTCTTCTAGGAGCTCCGTTGGGATATTCCCGAGTGAATGGGACCATAGGCTGTACAGAGAAATATCTGCTTCTAAAACCAAAACGGAGCTATCTAACTGGATGGATGTCAATGTGTGCATTCAACTGACAAAGTTAAGCTCACGAGTGGATTCAGCGGTTTGCAAACCCTTTCTGTGCAGAATCCCAAACCCGGTATTTCCAGCCCAATGCCGGCATACGTACTAAACAGCAGGAAACTTCGTCTAAAACTCAGGAGAAAAGTTTCCTTGAAACTGCTCTGCTGTGCATTCGTTCACCTAAGAGAATTGAATCTATGTTGAGATTCAGCGAGTCAGAAACACGTTTCTTCTAGGAGCTGCGTTGGGATATTCCCGAGTGAATGGGACCATAGGCTGTACAGAGAAATATCTGCTTCTAAAACCAAAACGGAGCTATCTAACTGGATGGTTGTCAATGTGTGCATTCAACTGACAGAGTTAAACTCAAGTGTGGATTCAGCAGTTTGCAAACCCTTTCTGTGCAGAATGCCAAAACCGGTATTTCCAGCCCAATGCCGGCATACGTACTAAACAGCAGGAAACTTCGTCTAAAACTCAGGAGAAACGTTTCCTTGAAACTGCTCTGCTGTGCGTTCGTTCACCTAAGAGAGTTGAATCTATGTTGAGATTCAGCGAGTCAGAAACACGTTTCTTCTAGGAGCTGCATTGGGATATTCCCGAGTGAATGGGACCATAGGCTGTACAGAGAAATATCTGCTCCTAAAACCAAAAGGGTGCTATCTAACTGAATGGTTGTCAATGTGTGCACTCAACTGACAGAGTTAAACTCACGTGTGGATTCAGCGGTGTGCAAACCGTTTCTGTGCAGAATCCCAAAACCGGTATTTCCAGCCCAATGCCGGCATACGTACTAAACAGCAGGAAACTTCGTCTAAAACTCAGGAGAAACGTTTCCTTGAAACTGCTCCGCTGTGCGTTCGTTCACCTAAGAGAGTTGAATCTATGTTGAGATTCAGCGAGTCAGAAACACGTTTCTTCTAGGAGCTGCGTTGGGATATTCCCGAGTGAATGGGACCATAGGCTGTACAGAGAAATATCTGCTCCTAAAACCAAAAGGGTGCTATCAAACTGAATGGTTGTCAATGTGTGCATTCAACTGACAGAGTTAAACTCACGTGTGGATTCAGCGGTTTGCAAACCCTTTCTGTGCAGAATCCCAAAACCGGTATTTCCAGCTCAATGCCGGCATACGTACTAAACAGCAGGAAACTTCGTCTAAAACTCAGGAGAAACGTTTCCTTGCAACTGCTCTGCTGTGCGTTCGTTCACCTAAGAGAGTTGAATCTATGTTGAGATTCAGCGAGTCAGAAACACGTTTCTTCTAGGAGCTGCGTTGTGATATTCCCCAGTGAATGGGACCATAGGATGTACAGAGAAATATCTGCTTCTAAAACCAAAACGGAGCTATCTAACTGAATGGTTTTCAATGTGTGCATTCAACGGACAGAGTTAAACTCACGTGTGGATTTAGCGGTTTGCAAACCCTTTCTGTGCAGAATGCCAAAACCGGTATTTCCAGCCCAATGCCGGCATACGTACTAAACAGCAGGAAACTTCGTCTAAAACTCAGGAGAAACGTTTCCATGAAACTGCTCTGCTGTGCGTTCGTTCACCTAAGAGAGTTGAATCTATGTTGAGATTCAGCGAGTCAGAAACACGTTTCATCTAGGAGCTTCGTTGGGATATTCCCGAGTGAATGGGACCATAGGCTGTACAGAGAAATATCTGCTTCTAAAACCAAAACGGAGCTATCTAACTGAATGGTTGTCAATGTGTGCATTCAACTGAACAGAGTTAAACTCACGTGTGGATTCAGCGGTTTGCAAAACCTTTCTGTGCAGAATCCCAAAACCGGTATTTCCAGCCCAATGCCGGCATACGTACTAAACAGCAGGAAACTTCGTCTAAAACTCAGGAGAAACATTTCCTTGAAACTGCTCTGCTGTGCGTTCGTTCACCTAAGAGAGTTGAATCTATGTTGAGATTCAGCGAGTCAGAAACACGTTTCTTCTAGGAGCTGCGTTGTGATATTCACGAGCGAATGGGACCATAGGCTGTACAGAGAAATATCTGCTTCTAAAACCAAAACGGAGCTATCTAACTGAATGGTTGTCAATGTGTGCATTCAACTGACAGAGTTAAACTCACGTGTGGATTCAGCGGTTTGCAAACCCTTTCTGTGCAGAATCCCAAAACCGGTATTTCCAGCCCAATGCCGGCATCCGTACTAAACAGCAGGAAACTTCGCCTAAAACTCAGGAAAACGTTTCCTTGAAACTGCTCTGCTGTGCGTTCGTTCACCTAAGAGAGTTGAATCTATGTTGAGATTCAGCGAGTCAGAAACACGTTTCTTCTAGGAGCTGCGTTGGGATATTCCCGAGTGAATGGGACCATAGTCTGTACAGAGAAATATCTGCTTATAAAACCAAAACGGAGCTATCTAACTGAATGGTTGTCAATGTGTGCATTCAACTGACAGAGTTAAACTCACGTTTGGATTCAGCAGTTTGCAAACTCTTTCTGTGCAGAATCCCAAAACCGGTATTTCCAGCCCAATGCCGGCATACGTACTAAACAGCAGGAAACGTCGCCTAAAACTCAGGAAAACGTTTCCTTGAAACTGCTCTGCTGTGCATTCGTTCACCTAAGAGAGTTGAACCTATGTTGAGATTCAGCGAGTCAGAAACACGTTTCTTCTAGGAGCTTCGTTGGGATATTCCCGAGTGAATGGGACCATAGGCTGTACAGAGAAATATCTGCTCCTAAAACCAAAAGGGTGCTATCTAACTGAATGATTGTCAATGTGTGCATTCAACTGACAGAGTTAAACTCACGTTTGGATTCAGCGGTTTACAAACCATTTCTGTGCAGAATCTCAAAACCAGTAATTCCAGCTCAATGCCGGCATACGTACTAAACTGCAGGAAACTTCGTCTAAAACTCAGGAGAAACGTTTCCTTGAAACTGCTCTGCTGTGCGTTCGTTCACCTAAGAGAGTTGAATCTATGTTGAGATTCAGCGAGTCAGAAACACGTTTCTTCTAGGAGCTGCGTTGGGATATTCCCGAGTGAATGGGACCATAGGCTGTACAGAGAAATATCTGCTTCTAAAACCAAAACGGAGCTATCTAACTGAATGGTTGTCAATGTGTGCATTCAACTGACAGAGTTAAACTCACGTGTGGATTCAGCGGCTTGCAAACCGTTTCTGTGCAGAATCCCAAAACCGGTATTTCCAGCCCAATGCCGGCATACGTAGTAAACAGCAGGAAACTTCGTCTAAAACTCAGGAGAAAAGTTTCCTTGAAACAGCTCTGCTGTGCGTTCATTCACCTAAGAGAGTTGAATCTATGTTGAGATTCAGCGAGTCAGAAACACGTTTCTTATAGGAGCTTCGTTGGGATATTCCCGAGTAAATGGGACCATAGGCTGTACGGAGAAATATCTGCTTCGAAAACCAAAACGGAGCTATCAAACTGAATTTTTGTCAATGTGTGCATTCAACTGACAGAGTTAAACTCACGTGTGGATTCAGCGGTTTGCACACCCTTTCTGTGCAGAATCCCAAAACCGGTATTTCCAGCCCAACGCCGGCATCCGTACTAAACAGCAGGAAACTTCGTCTAAAACTCAGGAGAAACATTTCCTTGAAACTGCTCTGCTGTGCGTTCGTTCACCTAAGAGAGTTGAATCTATGTTGAGATTCAGCGAGTCAGAAACACGTTTCTTCTAGGAGCTGCGTTGGGATATTCCCGAGTGAATGGGACCATAGGCTGTACAGAGAAATATCTGCTTCTAAAACCAAAACGGAGCTTTCTAACTGAATGGTTGTCAAGGTGCGCATTCAACTGACAGAGTTAAACTCACGTGTGGATTCAGCGGTTTGCAAACCCTTTCTGTGCAGAATCCCAAAACCGGTATTTCCAGCCCAATGCCGGCATACGTACTAAACAGCAGGAAACTTCGTCTAAAACTCAGGAAAACGTTTCCTTGAAACTGCTCTGCTGTGCGTTCGTTCACCTAAGAGAGTTGAATCTATGTTGAGATTCAGCGAGTCAGAAACACGTTTCTTCTAGGAGGTGCGTTGGGATATTCCCGAGTGAATGGGACCATAGGCTGTACAGAGAAATATCTGCTTCTAAAACCAAAACGGAGCTACCTAACTGAATGGTTGTCAATGTGTGCATTCAACTGACAGAGTTAAACTCAAGTGTGGATTCAGCGGTTTGCAAACCGTTTCTGTGCAGAATCCCAAAACCGGTATTTCCAGCCCAATGCCGGCATCCATACTAAACAGCAGGAAACTTCGTCTAAAACTCAGGAGAAACGTTTCCTTGAAACTGATCTGCTGTGCATTCGTTCACCTAAGAGAGTTGAATATATGCTGAGATTCAGCGAGTCAGAAAGACGTTTCTTCTAGGAGCTGCGTTGGGATACTCCCGAGTGAATGGGACCATAGGCTGTACAGAGAAATATCTGCTTCTAAAACCAAAAGGGTGCTATCAAACTGAATGGTTGTCAATGTGTGCATTCAACTGATAGAGTTAAACTAACGTGTGGATTCAGCTGTTTGCAAACCCTTTCTGTGCAGAATCCCAAAACCGGTATTTCCAGCCCAATGCCGGCATACGTACTAAACAGCAGGAAACGTCGTCTAAAACTCAGGAGAAACGTTTCCATGAAACTGCTCTGCTGTGCGTTCGTTCACCTAAGAGATTTGAATCTATGTTGAGATGCAGCAAGTCAGAAACACGTTTCTTCTAGGAGCTGCGTTGGGATATTCCCGAGTGAATGGGACCATAGGCTGTACAGAGAAATATCTGCTTCTAAATCCAAAACGGAGCTATCTAACTGAATGGTTGTCAATGTGTGCATTCAACTGACAGAGTTAATCTCACGTGTGGATTCAGCGGTTTGCAAACCCTTTATGTGCAGAATCCCAAAACCGGTATTTCCAGCCCAATGCCGGCATACGTACTAAACAGCAGGAAACTTCGTCTAAAACTCAGGAGAAACGTTTCCTTGAAACTGCTCTGCTGTGCGATCGATCACCTAAGAGAGTTGAATCTATGTTGAGATTCAGCGAGTCAGAAACACGTTTCTTCTAGGAGCTGGGTTGGGATATTCCCGAGTGAATTGGACCATAAGCTGTACAGAGAAATATCTGCTTCTGAAACAAAAACGGAACTATCTAACTGATTGGTTGTCAATGTGTGCATTCAACTGACAGAGTTAAACTCACGTGTGGATTCAGCGGTTTGGAAACCCTTTCTGTGCAGAATCCCAAAACCGGTACTTCCAGCTCAATGCCGGCATCTGTACTAAACAGCAGGAAACTTCGTCTAAAACTCAGGAGAAACGTTTCCTTGAAACTGCTCTGCTGTCCGTTCGTTCACCTAAGAGAGTTGAATCTATGTTGAGATTCAGCGAGTCAGAAACACGTTTCTTCTAGGAGCTGCGTTGGGATATTCCCGAGTGAATGGGACCATAGGCTGTACAGAGAAATATCTGCTTCTAAAACAAAAACGGAACTATCTAACTGAATGGTTGTCAAAGTGTGCATTCAACTGACAGAGTTAAACTCACGTGTGAATTCAGGGGTTTGCAAACCCTTTCTGTCCAGAATCCCAAAACCGGTATTTCCAGCCCAATGCCGGCATACGTACTAAACAGCAGGAAACTTCGTCTAAAACTCAGGAGAAATGATTCCTTGAAACTGCTCTGCTGTGCGTTCCTTCACGTAAGAGAGTTGAATCTATGTTGAGATTCAGCGAGTCAGAAACACGTTTCTTCTAGGAGCTGCGTTGGGATATTCCCGAGTGAATCGGACCATAGGCTGTACAGAGAAATATCTGCTTCTAAAACCAAAACGGAGTTATCTAACTGAATGGTTGTCAATGTGTGCATTCAACTGACAGAGTTAAACTCACGTGTGGATTTAGCGGTTTGCAAACCCTTTCTGTGCAGAATTCCAAAACCGGTATTTCCAGCCCAATGCCGGCATACGTTCTAAACAGTAGGAAACTTCGTCTAAAACTCAGGAGAAACGTTTCCATGAAACTGCTCTGCTGTGCGTTCGTTCACCTAAGAGATTTGAATCTATGTTGAGATTCAGCGAGTCAGAAACACGTTTCTTCTAGGAGCTGCGTTGGGATATTCCCGAGTGAATGGGACCATAGGCTGTACAGAGATATATCTGCTTCTAAAACCAAAACGGAGCTATCTAACTGGATGGTTGTCAATGTGTGCATTCAACTGACAAAGTTAAACTCACGTGTGGATTCAGCGGTTTGCAAACCCTTTCTGTGCAGAATCCCAAAACCGGTAATTCCAGCTCAATGCCGGCATACGTACTAAACAACAGGAAACTTCGTCTAAAACTCAGGAGAAACGTTTCCTTGAAACTGCTCTGCTGTGCGTTCGTTCACCTAAGAGACTTGAATCTATGTTGAGATTCAGCGAGTCAGAAACACGTTTCTTCTAGGAGCTGCGTTGGGATATTCCCGAGTGAATGGGACCATAGGCTGTACAGAGAAATATCTGCTTCTAAAACCAAAACGGAGCTATCTAACTGGATGGATGTCAATGTGTGCATTCAACTGACAAAGTTAAACTCACGTGTGGATTCAGCGGTTTGCAAACCCTTTCTGTGCAGAATCCCAAAACCGGTATTTCCAGCCCAATGCCGGCATCCGTAGTAAACAACAGGAAACTTCGTCTAAAACTCAGGAGAAACGTTTCCTTGAAACTGCTCTGCTCTGCGTTCGTTCACCTAAGAGAGTTGAATCTATGTTGAGATTCAGCGAGTCAGAAACACGTTTCTTCTAGGAGCTGCGTTGGGATATTCCCGAGTGAATGGGACCATAGGCTGTACAGAGAAATATCTGCTTCTAAAACCAAAACGGAGCTATCAAACTGAATTTTTGTCAATGTGCGCATTCAACTGACAGAGGTAAACTCACGTGTGGTTTCAGCGGTTTGCAAACCGTTTCTGTGCAGAATCCCAAAACCGGTATTTCCAGCCCAATGCCGGCATACATACTAAACAGCAGGAAACTTCGTCTAAAACTCAGGAGAAAAGTTTCCTTGAAACTGCTCTGCTGTGCGTTCATTCACCTAAGAGAGTTGAATCTATGTTGAGATTCAACGAGACAGAAACACGTTTCTTCAAGGAGCTGCGTTGGGATATTCCCGAGTGAATGGGACCATAGGCTGTACAGAGAAATATCTGCTTCTAAAACCAAAACGGAGCTATCAAACTGAATTTTTGTCAATGTGCGCATTCAACTGACAGAGGTAAACTCACGTGTGGATTCAGCGGTTTGCAAACCCTTTCTGTGCAGAATCCCAAAACCGGTATTTCCAGCCCAATGCCGGCATACGTACTAAACAGCAGGAAACTTCGTCTAAAACTCAGGAGAAACGTTTCCTTGAAAGTGCTCGGCTGTGCGTTCATTCACCTAAGAGAGTTGAAACTATGTTGAGATTCAGCGAGACAGAAACACGTTTCTTCTAGGAGCTGCGTTGGGATATTCCCGAGTGAATGGGACCATAGGCTGTACAGAGAAATATCTGCTTCTAAAACCAAAACGGAGCTATCAAACTGAATTTTTGTCAATGTGCGCATTCAACTGACAGAGGTAAACTCACGTGTGGATTCAGCGGTTTGCAAACCCTTTCTGTGCAGAATCCCAAAACCGGTATTTCCAGCCCAATGCCCGCATACGTACTAAACAGCAGGAAACTTCGTCTAAAACTCAGGAGAAACGTTTCCTTGAAACTGCTCTGCTGTGCGTTCGTTCACCTAAGAGAGTTGAATCTATGTTGAGATTCAGCGAGTCAGAAACACGTTTCTTCTAGGAACTGCGTTGGGATATTCCCGAGTGAATGGAACCATAGGCTGTACAGAGAAATATCTGCTCCTAAAACCAAAAGGGTGCTATCTAACTGAATGGTTGTCAATGTGTGCATTCAACTGACAGAGTGAAACTCACGTTTGGATTCAGCGGTTTGCAAACCCTTTCTGTGCAGAATCCCAAAAACGGTATTTCCAGCCCAATGCCGGCACACGTACTGAACAGCAGGAAACTTCGTCTAAAACTCAGGAGAAACATTTCCTTGAAACTGCTCTGCTGTGCGTTCGTTCACCTAAGAGAGTTGAATCTATATTGAGATTCAGCGAGTCAGAAACACGTTTCTTCCAGGAGCTGCGTTGGGATATTCCCGAGTGAATGGGACCATAGGCTGTACAGAGAGATATCTGCTCCTAAAACCAAAAGGGTGCTATCTAACTGAATGGTTGTCAATGTGTGCATTCAACTGACAGAATTAAACTCACGTTTGGATTCAGCGGTTTACAAACCCTTTCTGTGCAGAATCCCAAAACCGGTAATTCCCCTCAATGCCGGCATCCGTACTAAACAGCAGGAAACTTCGTCTAAAACTCAGAAGAAACGTTTCCTTGAAACTGCTCTGCTGTGCGTTCGTTCACCTAGGAGAGTTGAATCTATGTTGAGATTCAGCGAGTCAGAAACACGTTTCTTCTAGGAGCTGCGTTGGGATATTCCCGAGTGAATGGGACCATAGGCTGTACAGAGAAATATTTGCTTCTAAAACCAAAACGGAGCTATCTAACTGAATGGTTGTCAATGTGTGCATTCAATGACAGAGTTGAACTCACGTGTGGATTCAGCGGTTTGCAAACCCTTTCTGTGCAGCATCCCAAAACCGGTATTTCCAGCCCAATGCCGGCATACGTACTAAACAGCAGGAAACTTCGTCTAAAACTCAGGAGAAACATTTCCTTGAAATTCCTCTGCTGTGCGGTCGTTCACCTAAGAGAGTTGAATCTATGTTGAGATTCAGCGAGTCAGAAACACGTTTCTTCTAGGAGCTGCGTTGGGACATTCCCGAGTGAATGGGACCATAGGCTGTACATAGAAATATCTGCTCCTAAAACCAAAAGGGTGCTATCTAACTGAATGGTTGTCAATGTGTGCATTGAACTCACAGAGTTAAACTCACGTGTGGATTCAGCGGTTTGCAAACCCTTTCTGTGCAGAATCCCAAAACCGGTATTTCCAGCCCAATGCCGGCATACGTACTAAACAGCAGGAATCTTCGTCTAAAACTCAGGAGAAACGTTTCCTTGAAACTGCTCTGCTGTGCCTTCGTTTACCTAAGAGAGTTGAATCAATGTTGAGATTCAGCGAGTCAGAAACACGTTTCTTCTAGGAGCTGCATTGGGATATTCCCGAGTGAATGGGACCATAGGCTGTACAGAGAAATATCTGCTTCTAAAACCAAAACGGAGCTATCTAACTGGATAGTTGTCAATGTGTGCATTCAACTGACAGAGTTAAACTCACGTGTGGATTCAGCGGTTTGCAAACCCTTTCTGTGCAGAATCCCAAAACCGGTATTTCCAGCCCAATGCCGGCATACGTACTAAACAGCAGGAAACTTCGTCTAAAACTCAGGAGAAACGTTTCCTTGAAACTGCTCTGCTGTGCGTTCGTTCACCTAAGAGAGTTGAATCTATGTTGAGATTCAGCGAGTCAGAAACACGTTTCTTCTAGGAGCTGCGTTGGGATATTCCCGAGTGAATTGGACCATAGGCGGTACAGAGAAATATCTGCTTCTAAAACCAAAACGGAGATATCTAACTGAATGGTTGTCAATGTGTGCATTCAACTGACAGAGTTAAACTCACGTGTGGATTCAGCGGTTTGCTAACCCTTTCTGTACAGAATCCCAAAACCGGTACTTCCAGCGCAATGCCGGCTTCCGTAATAAAAAGACGGAAACTTTGTCTAAAACTCAGGAGAAAAGTTTCCTTGCAACTGCTCTGCTGTGCGTTCGTTCACCTAAGAGAGTTGAATCTATGTTGAAATTCAGCGAGTCAGAAAGACGTTTCTTCTAATAGCTGCGTTGGGATATTCTCGAGTGAATGGACCATAGGCTGTACAGAGAAATATCTGCTTCTAAAACCCAAACGGAGCTATCTAACTGGATGATTGTCAATATGTGCATTCAACTGACAGAGTTAAACTCACGTGTGGATTCACCGGTTTGCAAACCCTTTCTGTGCAGAATCCCAAAACCGGTATTTCCAGCCCAATGCCGGCATACGTACTAAACAGCAGGAAACTTCGTCTAAAACTCAGGAGAAACGTTTCCTTGAAACTGCTCTGCTGTGCGTTCGTTCACCTAAGAGAGTTGAATCTATGTTGAGATTCATCGAGTAAGAAACACGTTTCTTCTAGGAGTTGCGTTGGGATATTCCCGAGTGAATGGGACCATAGGCTGTACAGAGAAATATCTGCTCCTACAACCAAAACGGTGCTATCTAACTGAATGGTTGTCAATGTGTGCATTCAACTGACAGAGTTAAACTCACGTTTGGATTCAGCGGTTTACAAACCCTTTCTGTGCAGAATCCCAAAACCATTAATTCCAGCTCAATGCCGGCATTCGTAATATACTGCAGGAACCTTCGTCTGAAACTCAGGAGAAACGTTTCCTTGAAACTGCTCTGCTGTGCGTTCGTTCACCTAAGAGAGTTGAATCTATGTTGAGATTCAGCGAGTCAGAAACACGTTTCTTCTAGGAGCTGCATTGGGATATTCCCGAGTGAATGGGACCATAAGCTGTACAGAGAAATATCTGCTTCAAAAAAAAAACGGAACTATCTAACTGAATGGTTGTCAATGTGTGCATTGAACTGACAGAGTTAAACTCACGTGTGGATTCAGCGGTTTGCAAACCGTTTCTGTGCAGAATCCCAAAACCGGTATTTCCAGCCCAATGCCGGCCTACGTACTAAACAGCAGGAAACTTCGTCTAAAACTCAGGAGAAACGTTTCCTTGAAACTGCTCTGCTGTGCGTTCGTTCACCTAAGAGAGTTGAATCTATGTTGAGATTCAGCGAGTCAGAAACACGTTTCTTCTAGGAGCTGCGTTGGGATATTCCCGAGTGAATGGGACCATAGGCTGTACAGAGAAATATCTGCTTCTAAAACCAAAACGGAGCTATCTAACTGAATGGTTGTCAATGTGTGCATTCAACTGACAGAGTTAAACTCACGTGTGGATTCAGCGGTTTGCAAACCCTTTCTGTGCAGAATCCCAAAACCGGTATTTCCAGCCCAATGCCGGCATACGTACTAAACAGCAGGAAACTTCGTCTAAAACTCAGGAGAAACGTTTCCTTGAAACTGCTCTGCTGTGCGATCGTTCACCTAAGAGAGGTGAATCTATGTTGAGATTCAGCGAGTCAGAAACACGTTTCTTCTAGGAGCTGCGTTGGGATATTCCCGAGTGAATGGGTCCATAGGCTGTACAGAGAAATATCTGCTTCTAAAACCAAAACGGAGCTATCTAACTGAATGGTTGTCAATGTGTGCATTCAACTGACAGAGGTAAACTCACTTGTGGATTCAGCGGTTTGCAAACGCTTTCTGTGCAGATTCCCAAAACCGGTATTTCCTGCCCAATGCCGGCATACGTACTAAACAGCAGGAAACTTCGTCTAAAACTCAGGAGAAACGTTTCCTTGAAACTGCTCTGCTGTGCGTTCGTTCACCTAAGAGAGTTGAATCTATGTTGAGATTCAGCGAGTCAGAAACACGTTTCTTCTAGGAGATGCGTTGGGATATTCCCGAGTGAATGGGACCATAGGCTGTACAGAGAAATATCTGCTTCTAAAACCAAAAGGGTGCTATCAAACTGAATGGTTGTCAATGTGTGCATTTAACTGACAGAGTTAAACTCACGTGTGGATTCAGCGGTTTGCAAACCCTTTCTGTCCAGAATCCCAAAACCGGTATTTCCAGCCCAATGCCGGCATACGTACTAAACAGCAGGCAACTTCGTCTAAAACTCAGGAGAAACGTTTCCTTGAAACTGCTGTGCTGTGCTTTCGTTCACCTAAGAGAGTTGAATCTATGTTGAGATTCAGCGAGTCAGAAACACGTTTCTTCTAGGAGGTGCGTTGGGATATTACCGAGTGAATGGGACCATAGGCTGTACAGAGAAATATCTGCTTCTAAAACCAAAACGGAGCTATCTAACTGAATGGTTGTCAATGTGTGCATTCAACTGACAGAGTTAAACTCACGTGTGGATTCAGCGGTTTGCAAACGCTTTCTGTGCAGATTCCCAAAACCGGTATTTCCAGCCCAATGCCGGCATACGTACTAAACAGCAGGAAACTTCGTCTAAAACTCAGGAGAAAAGCTTCCTTGAAACTGCTCTGCTGTGCGTTCGTTCACCTAAGAGAGTTGAATCTATGTTGAGATTCAGCGAGTCAGAAACACGTTTCTTCTAGGAGCTGCGTTGGGATATTCCCGAGTGAATGGGAGCATAGGCTGTACAGAGAAATATCTGCTTCTAAAACCAAAAGGGTGCAATCAAACTGAATGGTTGTCAATGTGTGCATTCAACTGACAGAGTTAAACTCACGTGTGGATTCAGCGGTTTGCAAACCCTTTCTGTGCAGAATCCCAAAACCGGTATTTCCAGCCCAATGCCGGCATACGTACTAAACAGCAGGAAACTTCGTCTAAAACTCAGGAGAAACGTTTCCTTGAAACTGCTCTGCTGTGCGTTCGTTCACCTAAGAGAGTTGAATCTATGTTGAGATTCAGCGAGTCAGAAACACGTTTCTTCTAGGAGCTGCGTTGGGATATTCCCGAGTGAATGGGACCATAGGCTGTACAGAGAAATATCTGCTTCTAAAACCAAAACGGAGCTATCTAACTGAATGGTTGTCAATGTGTGCATTCAACTGACAGAGTTAAACTCACGTGTGGATTCAGCGGTTTGCAAGCGCTTTCTGTGCAGATTCCCAAAACCGGTATTTCCTGCCCAATGCCGGCATACGTACTAAACAGAAGGAAACTTCGTCTAAAACTCAGGAAAAACGTTTCCTTGAAACTGCTCTGCTGTGCGTTCGTTCACCTAAGAGAGTTGAATCTACGTTGAGATTCAGCGAGTCAGAAACACGTTTCTTCTAGGAGCTGCGTTGGGATATTCCCTAGTGAATGGGACCATAGGCTGTAAAGAGAAATATCTGCTTCTAAAACCAAAAGGGTGCTATCAAACTGAATGATTGTCAATCTGAACATTCAACTGACAGAGTTAAACTCACGTTTGGATTCAGCGGTTTGCAAACCCTTTCTGTGCAGAATCCCAAAACCGGTATTTCCAGCCCAATGCCGGCATACGTACTAAACAGCAGGAAACTTCGTCTAAAACTCAGGAGAAACGTTTCCTTGAAACTGCTCTGCTGTGCGTTCGTTCACCTAAGAGAGTTGAATCTATGTTGAGATTCAGCGAGTCAGAAACACGTTTCTTCTAGGAGCTGCGTTTGGATATTCCCGAGTGAATGGGACCATAGGCTGTACAGAGAAATATCTGCTTCTAATACCAAAACGGAGCTATCTAACTGAATGGTTGTCAATGTGTGCATTCAACTGACAGAGTTAAACTCACGTGTGGATTCAGCGGTTTGCAAACCCTTTCTGTGCAGAATCCCAAAACCGGTATTTCCAGCCCAATGCTGGCATACGTACTAAACAGCAGGAAACTTCGTCTAAAACTCAGGAGAAACGTTTCCTTGAAACTGCTCTGCTGTGCATTCGTTCACCTAAGAGAGTTGAATCTATGTTGAGATTCAGCGAGTCAGAAACACGTTTCTTCTAGGAGATGCGTTGGGATATTCCCGAGTGAATGGGACCATAAGCTGTACAGAGAAATATCTGCTTCTAAAACCAAAAGGGTGCTATCAAACTGAATGGTTGTCAATGTGTGCATTTAACTGACAGAGTTAAACTCACGTGTGGATTCAGCGATTTGCAACCCCTTTCTGTCCAGAATCCCAAAACCGGTATTTCCAGCCCAATGCCGGCATACGTACTAAACAGCAGGAAACTTCGTCTAAAACTCAGGAGAAACGTTTCCTTGAAACTGCTGTGCTGTGCGTTCGTTCACCTAAGAGAGTTGAATCTATGTTGAGATTCAGCGAATCAGAAACACGTTTCTTCTAGGAGGTGCGTTAGGATATTACCGAGTGAATGGGACCATAGGCTGTACAGAGAAATATCTGCTTCTAATACCAAAACGGAGCTATCTAACTGAATGGTTGTCAATGTGTGCATTCAACTGACAGAGTTAAACTCACGTGTGGATTCAGCGGTTTGCAAACCCTTTCTGTGCAGAATCCCAAAACCGGTATTTCCAGCCCAATGCTGGCATACGTACTAAACAGCAGGAAACTTCGTCTAAAACTCAGGAGAAACGTTTCCTTGAAACTGCTCTGCTGTGCGTTCGTTCACCTAAGAGAGTTGAATCTATGTTGAGATTCAGCGAGTCAGAAACACGTTTCTTCTAGGAGATGCGTTGGGATATTCCCGAGTGAATGGGACCATAGGCTGTACAGAGAAATATCTGCTTCTAAAACCAAAAGGGTGCTATCAAACTGAATGGCTGTCAATGTGTGCATTTAACTGACAGAGTTAAACTCACGTGTGGATTCAGCGGTTTGCAAACCCTTTCTGTCCAGAATCCCAAAACCGGTATTTCCAGCCCAATGCCGGCATACGTACTAAACAGCAGGAAACTTCGTCTAAAACTCAGGAGAAACGTTTCCTTGAAACTGCTGTGCTGTGCGTTCGTTCACCTAAGAGAGTTGAATCTATGTTGAGATTCAGCGAGTCAGAAACACGTTTCCTCTAGGAGGTGCGTTGGGATATTACCGAGTGAATGGGACCATAGGCTGTACAGAGAAATATCTGCTTCTAAAACCAAAACGGAGCTATCTAACTGAATGGTTGTCAATGTGTGCATTCAACTGACAGAGTTAAACTCACGTGTGGATTCAGCGGTTTGCAAACGCTTTCTGTGCAGATTCCCAAAACCGGTATTTCCAGTCCAATGCCGGCATACGTACTAAACAGCAGGAAACTTCGTCTAAAACTCAGGAGAAAAGCTTCCTTGAAACTGCTCTGCTGTGCGTTCGTTCACCTAAGAGAGTTGAATCTATGTTGAGATTCAGCGAGTCAGAAACACGTTTCTTCTAGGAGCTGCGTTGGGATATTCCCGAGTGAATGGGACCATAGGCTGTACAGAGAAATATCTGCTTCTAAAACCAAAACGGAGCTATCTAACTGAATGGTTGTCAATGTGTGCATTCAACTGACAGAGTTAAACTCACGTGTGGATTCAGCGGTTTGCAAACCCTTTCTGTACAGATTCCCAAAACCGGTATTTCCAGCCCAATGCCGGCATACGTACTAAACAGCAGGAAACTTCGTCTAAAACTCAGGAGAAAAGCTTCCTTAAAACTGCTCTGCTGTGCTTTCGTTCACCTAAGAGAGTTGAATCTATGTTGAGATTCAGCGAGTCAGAAACACGTTTCTTTAGGAGCTGCGTTGGGATATTCCCGAGTGAATGGGACCATAGGCTGTACAGAGAAATATCTGCTTCTAAAACCAAAACGGAGCTATCTAACTGAATGGTTGTCAATGTGTGCATTCAACTGAGAGAGTTAAACTCACGTGTAGATTCAGCGGTTTGCAAACCCTTTCTGTGCAGAATCCCAAAACCGGTATTTCCAGCCCAATGCCGGCATCCGTACTAAACAGCAGGAAACTTCGTCTGAAACTCAGGAGAAACGTTTCCTTGAAACTGCTCTTCTGTGCGTTCGTTCACCTAAGAGAGTTGAATCTATGTTGAGATTCAGCGAGTCAGAAACACGTTTCTTCTAGGAGGTGCGTTGGGATATTCCCGAGTGAATGGGACCATAGGCTGTACAGAGAAATATCTGCTTCTAAAACCAAAAGGGTGCAATCAAACTGAATGGTTGTCAATGTGTGCATTCAACTGACAGAGTTAAACTCACGTGTGGATTCAGCGGTTTGCAAACCCTTTCTGTGCAGAATCCCAAAACCGGTATTTCCAGCCCAATGCCGGCATACGTAGTAAACAGCAGGAAACGTCGTCTAAAACTCAGGAGAAACGTTTCCTTGAAACTGCTCTGCTGTGCGTTCGTTCACCTAAGAGAGTTGAATCTATGTTGAGATTCAGCGAGTCAGAAACACGTTTCTTCTAGGAGCTGCATTGGGATATTCCCGAGTGAATGGGACCATAGGCTGTACAGAGAAATATCTGCTTCTAAAACCAAAACGGAGCTATCTAACTGGATGGTTGTCAATGTGTGCATTCAACTGACAAAGTTAAACTCACGTGTGGATTCAGCGGTTTGCAAACCCTTTCTGTCCAGAATCCCAAAACCGGTATTTCCAGTCCAATGCCGGCATACGTACTAAACAGCAGGAAACTTCGTCTAAAACTCAGGAGAAAAGTTTCCTTGAAACTGCTCCGCTGTGCGTTCGTTCACCTAAGAGAGTTGAATCTATGTTGAGATTCAGCGAGTCAGAAACACGTTTCTTCTAGGAGCTGCGTTGGGATATTCCCGAGTGAATGGGACCATAGGCTGTACAGAGAAATATCTGCTTCTAAAACCAAAAGGGTGTAATCAAACTGAATGGTTTTCAATGTGTGCATTCAACTGACAGAGTTAAACTCACGTGTGGATTCAGCGGTTTGCAAACCCTTTCTGTGAAGAATCCCAAAACCGGTATTTCCAGCCCAATGCCGGCATACGTACTAAACAGCAGGAAACTTCGTCTAAAACTCAGGAGAAACGTTTCCTTGAAACTGCCCTGCTGTGCGTTCGTTCACCTAAGAGAGTTGAATCTATGTTGAGATTCAGCGAGTCAGAAACACGTTTCTTCTAGGAGCTGCGTTGGGATATTCCCGAGTGAATGGGACCATAGGCTGTACAGAGAAATATCTGCTTCTAAAACCAAAACGGAGCTATCTAACTGAATGGTTGTCAATGTGTGCATTCAACTGACAGAGTCAAACTCACGTGTAGATTCAGCGGTTTGCAAACCATTTCTGTGCACAATCCCAAAACCGGTATTTCCAGCCCAATGCCGGCATACGTACTAAACAGCAGGAAACTTCGTCTAAAACTCAGGAGAAAAGCTTCCTTGAAACTGCTCTGCTGTGCGTTCGTTCACCTAAGAGAGTTGAATCTATGTTGAGATTCAGCGAGTCAGAAACTCGTTTCTTTTAGGAGCTGCGTTGGGATATTCCCGAGTGAATGGGACCATAGGCTGTACAGAAAAATATCTGCTTCTAAAACCAAAACGGAGCTATCTAACTGAATGGTTGTCAATGTGTGCATTCAATTGAGAGAGTTAAACTCACGTGTGGATTCAGCGATTTGCAACCCCTTTCTGTCCAGAATCCCAAAACCGGTATTTCCAGCCCAATGCCGGCATACGTACTAAACAGCAGGAAACTTCGTCTAAAACTCAGGAGAAACGTTTCCTTGAAACTGCTGTGCTGTGCGTTCGTTCACCTAAGAGAGTTGAATCTATGTTGAGATTCAGCGAATCAGAAACACGTTTCTTCTAGGAGGTGCGTTGGGATATTCCCGAGTGAATGGGACCATAGGCTGTACAGAGAAATATCTGCTTCTAAAACCAAAAGGGTGCTATCAAACTGAATGGCTGTCAATGTGTGCATTTAACTGACAGAGTTAAACTCACGTGTGGATTCAGCGGTTTGCAAACCCTTTCTGTCCAGAATCCCAAAACCGGTATTTCCAGCCCAATGCCGGCATACGTAGTAAACAGCAGGAAACTTCGTCTAAAACTCAGGAGAAACGTTTCCTTGAAACTGCTGTGCTGTGCGTTCGTTCACCTAAGAGAGTTGAATCTATGTTGAGATTCAGCGAGTCAGAAACACGTTTCTTCTAGGAGGTGCGTTGGGATATTACCGAGTGAATGGGGCCATAGGCTGTACAGAGAAATATCTGCTTCTAAAACCAAAACGGAGCTATCTAACTGAATGGTTGTCAATGTGTGCATTCAACTGACAGAGTTAAACTCACGTGTGGATTCAGCGGTTTGCAAACGCTTTCTGTGCAGATTCCCAAAACCGGTATTTCCAGCCCAATGCCGGCATACGTACTAAACAGCAGGAAACTTCGTCTAAAACTCAGGAGAAAAGCTTCCTTGAAACTGCTCTGCTGTGCGTTCGTTCACCTAAGAGAGTTGAATCTATGTTGAGATTCAGCGAGTCAGAAACACGTTTCTTCTAGGAGCTGCGTTGGGATATTCCCGAGTGAATGGGACCATAGGCTGTACAGAGAAATATCTGCTTCTAAAACCAAAACGGAGCTATCTAACTGAATGGTTGTCAATGTGTGCATTCAACTGACAGAGTTAAACTCACGTGTGGATTCAGCGGTTTGCAAACCCTTTCTGTACAGATTCCCAAAACCGGTATTTCCAGCCCAATGCCGGCATACGTACTAAACAGCAGGAAACTTCGTCTAAAACTCAGGAGAAAAGCTTCCTTAAAACTGCTCTGCTGTGCTTTCGTTCACCTAAGAGAGTTGAATCTATGTTGAGATTCAGCGAGTCAGAAACACGTTTCTTTTAGGAGCTGCGTTGGGATATTCCCGAGTGAATGGGACCATAGGCTGTACAGAGAAATATCTGCTTCTAAAACCAAAACGGAGCTATCTAACTGAATGGTTGTCCATGTGTGCATTCAACTGAGAGAGTTAAACTCACGTGTAGATTCAGCGGTTTGCAAACCCTTTCTGTGCAGAATCCCAAAACCGGTATTTCCAGCCCAATGCCGGCATCCGTACTAAACAGCAGGAAACTTCGTCTGAAACTCAGGAGAAACGTTTCCTTGAAACTGCTCTTCTGTGCGTTCGTTCACCTAAGAGAGTTGAATCTATGTTGAGATTCAGCGAGTCAGAAACACGTTTCTTCTAGGAGCTGCATTGGGATATTCCCGAGTGAATGGGACCATAGGCTGTACAGAGAAATATCTGCTTCTAAAACCAAAACGGAGCTATCTAACTGGATGGTTGTCAATGTGTGCATTCAACTGACAAAGTTAAACTCACGTGTGGATTCAGCGGTTTGCAAACCCTTTCTGTCCAGAATCCCAAAACCGGTATTTCCAGTCCAATGCCGGCATACGTACTAAACAGCAGGAAACTTCGTCTAAAACTCAGGAGAAAAGTTTCCTTGAAACTGCTCCGCTGTGCGTTCGTTCACCTAAGAGAGTTGAATCTATGTTGAGATTCAGCGAGTCAGAAACACGTTTCTTCTAGGAGCTGCGTTGGGATATTCCCGAGTGAATGGGACCATAGACTGTACAGAGAAATATCTGCTTCTAAAACCAAAAGGGTGTAATCAAACTGAATGGTTTTCAATGTGTGCATTCAACTGACAGAGTTAAACTCACGTGTGGATTCAGCGGTTTGCAAACCCTTTCTGTGAAGAATCCCAAAACCGGTATTTCCAGCCCAATGCCGGCATACGTACTAAACAGCAGGAAACTTCGTCTAAAACTCAGGAGAAACGTTTCCTTGAAACTGCCCTGCTGTGCGTTCGTTCACCTAAGAGAGTTGAATCTATGTTGAGATTCAGCGAGTCAGAAACACGTTTCTTCTAGGAGCTGCGTTGGGATATTCCCGAGTGAATGGGACCATAGGCTGTACAGAGAAATATCTGCTTCTAAAACCAAAACGGAGCTATCTAACTGAATGGTTGTCAATGTGTGCATTCAACTGACAGAGTCAAACTCACGTGTAGATTCAGCGGTTTGCAAACCATTTCTGTGCACAATCCCAAAACCGGTATTTCCAGCCCAATGCCGGCATACGTACTAAACAGCAGGAAACTTCGTCTAAAACTCAGGAGAAAAGCTTCCTTGAAACTGCTCTGCTGTGCGTTCGTTCACCTAAGAGAGTTGAATCTATGTTGAGATTCAGCGAGTCAGAAACTCGTTTCTTTTAGGAGCTGCGTTGGGATATTCCCGAGTGAATGGGACCATAGGCTGTACAGAAAAATATCTGCTTCTAAAACCAAAACGGAGCTATCTAACTGAATGGTTGTCAATGTGTGCATTCAATTGAGAGAGTTAAACTCACGTGTGGATTCAGCGGTTTGCAAACCCTTTCTGTGCAGAATCCCAAAACCGGTATTTCCAGCCCAATGCCGGCATACGTACTAAACAGCAGGAAACTTCTTCTAAAACTCAGGAAAAACGTTTCCTTGAAACTGCTCTTCTGTGCGTTCGTTCAACTAAGAGAGTTGAATCTACGTTGAGATTCAGCGAGTCAGAAACACGTTTCTTCTAGGAGGTGCGTTGGGATATTCCCGAGTGAATGGGACCATAGGCTGTACAGAGAAATATCTGCTTCTAAAACCATAACAGAGCTATCTAACTGAGTGGTTTTCAATGTGTGCATTCAACTGACAGAGTTAAACTCACGTGTGGATTCAGCGGTTTACAAACCCTTTCTGTGCAGAATCCCAAAACCGGTAATTCCAGCTCAATGCTGGCATATGTACTAAACAGCAGGAAACTTCGTCTAAAACTCAGGAGAAACGTTTCCTTGAAACTGCTCTGCTGTGCGTTCGTTCACCTAAGAGAGTTGAATCTATGTTGAGATTCAGCGAGTCAGAAACACGTTTCTTCTAGGAGCTGCGTTGTGATATTCCCGAGTGAATGGGACCATAGGCTGTACAGAGAAATATCTGCTTCTAAAACCAAAACGGAGCTATCTAACTGAATCGTTGTCAATGTGTGCATTCAACTGACAGAGTGAAACTCACGTGTGGATTCAGCGGTTTAGAAACCCTTTCTGTGCAGAATCCCAAAACCGGTATTTCCAGCCCAATGCCGGCATCCGTACTAAACAGCAGGAAACTTCGTCTGAAACTCAGGAGAAACGTTTCCTTGAAACTGCTCTGCTGTGCGTTCGTTCACCTAAGAGAGTTGAATCTATGTTGAGATTCAGCGAGTCAGAAACACGTTTCTTCTAGGAGGTCCGTTGGGATATTCCCGAGTGAATGGGACCATAGGCTGTACAGAGAAATATCTGCTTCTAAAACCAAAAGGGTGCAATCAAACTGAATGGTTGTCAATGTGTGCATTCAACTGACAGAGTTAAACTCACGTGTGGATTCAGCGGTTTACAAACCCTTTCTGTGCAGAATCCCAAAACCGGTATTTCCAGCCCAATGCCGGCATACGTACTAAACAGCAGGAAACTTCGTCTAAAACTCAGGAGAAACGTTTCCTTGAAACTGCTCTGCTGTGCGTTCGTTCACCTAAGAGAGTTGAATCTATGTTGAGATTCAGCGAGTCAGAAACACGTTTCTTCTAGGAGCTGCATTGGGATATTCCCGAGTGAATGGGACCATAGGCTGTACAGAGAAATATCTGCTTCTAAAACCAAAAGGGTGCTATCAAACTGAATGGTTGTCAATGTGTGCATTCAACTGACAGAGTTAAACTCACGTGTGGATTCAGCGGTTTGCAAACCCTTTCTGTCCAGAATCCCAAAACCGGTATTTCCAGCCCAATGCCGGCATACGTACTAAACAGCAGGAAACTTCGTCTAAAACACAGGAGAAACGTTTCCTTGAAACTGCTCTGCTGTGCGTTCGTTCACCTAAGAGAGTTGAATCTATGTTGAGATTCAGCGAGTCAGAAACACGTTTCTTCTAGGAGCTGCGTTGTGATATTCCCGAGTGAATGGGACCATAGGCTGTACAGAGAAATATCTGCTTCTAAAACCAAAACGGAGCTATCTAACTGAATCGTTGTCAATGTGTGCATTCAACTGACAGAGTTAAACTCACGTGTGGATTCAGCGGTTTAGAAACCCTTTTTGTGCAGAATCCCAAAACCGGTATTTCCAGCCCAATGCCGGCATCCGTACTAAACAGCAGGAAACTTCGTCTGAAACTCAGGAGAAACGTTTCCTTGAAACTGCTCTGCTGTGCGTTCGTTCACCTAAGAGAGTTGAATCTATGTTGAGATTCAGCGAGTCAGAAACACGTTTCTTCTAGGAGGTCCGTTGGGATATTCCCGAGTGAATGGGACCATAGGCTGTACAGAGAAATATCTGCTTCTAAAACCAAAAGGGTGCAATCAAACTGAATGGTTGTCAATGTGTGCATTCAACTGACAGAGTTAAACTCACGTGTGGATTCAGCGGTTTACAAACCCTTTCTGTGCAGAATCCCAAAACCGGTATTTCCAGCCCAATGCCGGCATACGTACTAAACAGCAGGAAACTTCGTCTAAAACTCAGGAGAAACGTTTCCTTGAAACTGCTCTGCTGTGCGTTCGTTCACCTAAGAGAGTTGAATCTATGTTGAGATTCAGCGAGTCAGAAACACGTTTCTTCTAGGAGCTGCATTGGGATATTCCCGAGTGAATGGGACCATAGGCTGTACAGAGAAATATCTGCTTCTAAAACCAAAAGGGTGCTATCAAACTGAATGGTTGTCAATGTGTGCATTCAACTGACAGAGTTAAACTCACGTGTGGATTCAGCGGTTTGCAAACCCTTTCTGTCCAGAATCCCAAAACCGGTATTTCCAGCCCAATGCCGGCATACGTACTAAACAGCAGGAAACTTCGTCTAAAACACAGGAGAAACGTTTCCTTGAAACTTCTCTGCTGTGCGTTCGTTCACCTAAGAGAGTTGAATCTATGTTGAGATTCAGCGAGTCAGAAACACGTTTCTTCTAGGAGGTGCGTTGGGATAATACCGAGTGAATGGGACCATAGGCTGTACAGAGAAATATCTGCTTCTAAAACCAAAACGGAGCTATCTAACTGAATGGTTGTCAATGTGTGCATTCAACTGACAGTGTTAAACTCACGTGTGGATTCAGCGGTTTGCAAACCATTTCTGTGCACAATCCCAAAACCGGTATTTCCAGCCCAATGCCGGCATACGTACTAAACAGCAGGAAACTTCGTCTAAAACTCAGGAGAAAAGCTTCCTTGAAACTGCTCTGCTGTGCGTTCGTTCACCTAAGAGAGTTGAATCTATGTTGAGATTCAGCGAGTCAGAAACACGTTTCTTCTAGGAGCTGCGTTCGGATATTCCCGAGTGAATGGGACCATAGGCTGTACAGAGAAATATCTGCTTCTAATACCAAAACGGAGCTATCTAACTGAATGGTTGTCAATGTGTGCATTCAACTGACAGAGTTAAACTCACGTGTGGATTCAGCGGTTTGCAAACCCTTTCTGTGCAGAATCCCAAAACCGGTATTTCCAGCCCAATGCTGGCATACGTAGTAAACAGCAGGAAACTTCGTCTAAAACTCAGGAGAAACGTTTCCTTGAAACTGCTCTGCTGTGCGTTCGTTCACCTAAGAGAGTTGAATCTATGTTGAGATTCAGCGAGTCAGAAACACGTTTCTTCTAGGAGATGCGTTGGGATATTCCCGAGTGAATGGGAACATAGGCTGTACAGAGAAATATCTGCTTCTAAAACCAAAAGGGTGCTATCAAACTGAATGGTTGTCAATGTGTGCATTTAACTGACAGAGTTAAACTCACGTGTGGATTCAGCGGTTTGCAAACCCTTTCTGTCCAGATTCCCAAAACCGGTATTTCCCGCCCAATGCCGGCATACGTACTAAACAGCAGGAAACTTCGTCTAAAACTCAGGAGAAAAGCTTCCTTGAAACTGCTCTGCTGTGCGTTCGCTCACCTAAGAGAGTTGAATCTATGTTGAGATTCAGCGAGTCAGAAACACGTTTCTTCTAGGAGCTGCGTTGGGATATTCCCGAGTGAATGGGACCATAGGCTGTACAGAGAAATATCTGCTTCTAAAACCAAAACGGAGCTATCTAACTGAATGGTTGTCAATGTGTGCTTTCAACTGATAGAGTTAAACTCACGTGTGGATTCAGCGGTTTGCAAACCCTTTCTGTGCAGATTCCCAAAACCGGTATTTCCAGCGCAATGCCGGCATACGTACTAAACAGCAGGAAACTTCGTCTAAAACTCAGGAGAAAAGCTTCCTTAAAACTGCTCTGCTGTGCTTTCGTTCACCTAAGAGAGTTGAATCTATGTTGAGATTCAGCGAGTCAGAAACACGTTTCTTTTAGGAGCTGCGTTGGGATATTCCCGAGTGAATGGGACCATAGGCTGTACAGAGAAATATCTGCTTCTAAAACCAAAAGGGTGCTATCAAACTGAATGGTTGTCAATGTGTGCATTCAACTGACAGAGTTAAACTCACGTGTGGATTCAGCGGTTTGCAAACCCTTTCTGTGCAGAATCCCAAAACCGGTATTTCCAGCCCAATGCCGGCATACGTACTAAACAGCAGGAAACTTCGTCTAAAACTCAGGAGAAACGTTTCCTTGAAACTGCTCTGCTGTGCGTTCGTTCACCTAAGAGAGTTGAATATATGTTGAGATTCAGCGAGTCAGAAACTCGTTTCTTCTAGGAGCTGCGTTGGGATATTCCCGAGTGAATGGGACCATAGGCTGTACAGAGAAATATCTGCTTCTAAAACCAAAAGGGTGTAATCAAACTGAATGGTTGTCAATGTGTGCATTCAACTGACAGAGTCAAACTCACGTGTGGATTCAGCGGTTTGCAAACCATTTCTGTGCACAATCCCAAAACCGGTATTTCCAGCCCAATGCCGGCATACGTACTAAACAGCAGGAAACTTCGTCTAAAACTCAGGAGAAAAGCTTCCTTGAAACTGCTCTGCTGTGCGTTCGTTCACCTTAGAGAGTTGAATCTATGTTGAGATTCAGCGAGTCAGAAACTCGTTTCTTCTAGGAGCTGCGTTGGGATATTCCCGAGTGAATGGGACCATAGGCTGTACAGAAAAATATCTGCTTCTAAAACCAAAACGGAGCTATCTAACTGAATGGTTGTCAATGTGTGCATTCAGTTGAGAGAGTTAAACTCACGTGTGGATTCAGCGGTTTGCAAACCCTTTCTGTGCAGAATCCCAAAACCGGTATTTCCAGCCCAATGCCGGCATACGTACTAAACAGCAGGAAACTTCTTCTAAAACTCAGGAAAAACGTTTCCTTGAAACTGCTCTTCTGTGCGTTCGTTCAACTAAGAGAGTTGAATCTACGTTGAGATTCAGCGAGTCAGAAACACGTTTCTTCTAGGAGGTGCGTTGGGATATTCCCGAGTGAATGGGACCATAGGCTGTACAGAGAAATATCTGCTTCTAAAACCATAACAGAGCTATCTAACTGAATGGTTTTCAATGTGTGCAATCAACTGACAGAGTTAAACTCACGTGTGGATTCAGCGGTTTACAAACCCTTTCTGTGCAGAATCCCAAAACCGGTAATTCCAGCTCAATGCCGGCATATGTACTAAACAGCAGGAAACTTCGTCTAAAACTCAGGAGAAACGTTTCCTTGAAACTGCTCTGCTGTGCGTTCGTTCACCTAAGAGAGTTGAATCTATGTTGAGATTCAGCGAGTCAGAAACACGTTTCTTCTAGGAGCTGCGTTGTGATATTCCCGAGTGAATGGGACCATAGGCTGTACAGAGAAATCTCTGCTTCTAAAACCAAAACGGAGCTATCTAACTGAATGGTTGTCAATGTGTGCATTCAACTGACAGAGTCAAACTCACGTGTAGATTCAGCGGTTTGCAAACCATTTCTGTGCACAATCCCAAAACCGGTATTTCCAGCCCAATGCCGGCATACGTACTAAACAGCAGGAAACTTCGTCTAAAACTCAGGAGAAAAGCTTCCTTGAAACTGCTCTGCTGTGCGTTCGTTCACCTAAGAGAGTTGAATCTATGTTGAGATTCAGCGAGTCAGAAACTCGTTTCTTTTAGGAGCTGCGTTGGGATATTCCCGAGTGAATGGGACCATAGGCTGTACAGAAAAATATCTGCTTCTAAAACCAAAACGGAGCTATCTAACTGAATGGTTGTCAATGTGTGCATTCAATTGAGAGAGTTAAACTCACGTGTGGATTCAGCGGTTTGCAAACCCTTTCTGTGCAGAATCCCAAAACCGGTATTTCCAGCCCAATGCCGGCATACGTACTAAACAGCAGGAAACTTCTTCTAAAACTCAGGAAAAACGTTTCCTTGAAACTGCTCTTCTGTGCGTTCGTTCAACTAAGAGAGTTGAATCTACGTTGAGATTCAGCGAGTCAGAAACACGTTTCTTCTAGGAGGTGCGTTGGGATATTCCCGAGTGAATGGGACCATAGGCTGTACAGAGAAATATCTGCTTCTAAAACCATAACAGAGCTATCTAACTGAATGGTTTTCAATGTGTGCATTCAACTGACAGAGTTAAACTCACGTGTGGATTCAGCGGTTTACAAACCCTTTCTGTGCAGAATCCCAAAACCGGTAATTCCAGCTCAATGCTGGCATATGTACTAAACAGCAGGAAACTTCGTCTAAAACTCAGGAGAAACGTTTCCTTGAAACTGCTCTGCTGTGCGTTCGTTCACCTAAGAGAGTTGAATCTATGTTGAGATTCAGCGAGTCAGAAACACGTTTCTTCTAGGAGCTGCATTGGGATATTCCCGAGTGAATGGGACCATAGGCTGTACAGAGAAATATCTGCTTCTAAAACCAAAAGGGTGCTATCAAACTGAATGGTTGTCAATGTGTGCATTCAACTGACAGAGTTAAACTCACGTGTGGATTCAGCGGTTTGCAAACCCTTTCTGTCCAGAATCCCAAAACCGGTATTTCCAGCCCAATGCCGGCATACGTACTAAACAGCAGGAAACTTCGTCTAAAACACAGGAGAAACGTTTCCTTGAAACTGCTCTGCTGTGCGTTCGTTCACCTAAGAGAGTTGAATCTATGTTGAGATTCAGCGAGTCAGAAACACGTTTCTTCTAGGAGGTGCGTTGGGATATTACCGAGTGAATGGGACCATAGGCTGTACAGAGAAATATCTGCTTCTAAAACCAAAACGGAGCTATCTAACTGAATGGTTGTCAATGTGTGCATTCAACTGACAGTGTTAAACTCACGTGTGGATTCAGCGGTTTGCAAACCATTTCTGTGCACAATCCCAAAACCGGTATTTCCAGCCCAATGCCGGCAAACGTACTAAACAGCAGGAAACTTCGTCTAAAACTCAGGAGAAAAGCTTCCTTGAAACTGCTCTGCTGTGCGTTCGTTCACCTAAGAGAGTTGAATCTATGTTGAGATTCAGCGAGTCAGAAACACGTTTCTTCTAGGAGCTACGTTGGGATATTCCCGAGTGAATGGGACCATAGGCTGTACAGAGAAATATCTGCTTCTAATACCAAAACGGAGCTATCTAACTGAATGGTTTTCAATGTGTGCATTCAACTGACAGAGTTAAACTCACGTGTGGATTCAGCGGTTTGCAAACCCTTTCTGTGCAGAATCCCAAAACCGGTATTTCCAGCCCAATGCTGGCATACGTAGTAAACAGCAGGAAACTTCGTCTAAAACTCAGGAGAAACGTTTCCTTGAAACTGCTCTGCTGTGCGTTCGTTCACCTAAGAGAGTTGAATCTATGTTGAGATTCAGCGAGTCAGAAACACGTTTCTTCTAGGAGCTGCGTTGTGATATTCCCGAGTGAATGGGACCATAGGCTGTACAGAGAAATATCTGCTTCTAAAACCAAAACGGAGCTATCTAACTGAATCGTTGTCAATGTGTGCATTCAACTGACAGAGTTAAACTCACGTGTGGATTCAGCGGTTTAGAAACCCTTTTTGTGCAGAATCCCAAAACCGGTATTTCCAGCCCAATGCCGGCATCCGTACTAAACAGCAGGAAACTTCGTCTGAAACTCAGGAGAAACGTTTCCTTGAAACTGCTCTGCTGTGCGTTCGTTCACCTAAGAGAGTTGAATCTATGTTGAGATTCAGCGAGTCAGAAACACGTTTCTTCTAGGAGGTCCGTTGGGATATTACCGAGTGAATGGGACCATAGGCTGTACAGAGAAATATCTGCTTCTAAAACCAAAAGGGTGCAATCAAACTGAATGGTTGTCAATGTGTGCATTCAACTGACAGAGTTAAACTCACGTGAGGATTCAGCGGTTTACAAACCCTTTCTGTGCAGAATCCCAAAACCGGTATTTCCAGCCCAATGCCGGCATACGTACTAAACAGCAGGAAACTTCGTCTAAAACTCAGGAGAAACGTTTCCTTGAAACTGCTCTGCTGTGCGTTCGTTCACCTAAGAGAGTTGAATCTATGTTGAGATTCAGCGAGTCAGAAACACGTTTCTTCTAGGAGCTGCATTGGGATATTCCCGAGTGAATGGGACCATAGGCTGTACAGAGAAATATCTGCTTCTAAAACCAAAAGGGTGCTATCAAACTGAATGGTTGTCAATGTGTGCATTCAACTGACAGAGTTAAACTCACGTGTGGATTCAGCGGTTTGCAAACCCTTTCTGTCCAGAATCCCAAAACCGGTATTTCCAGCCCAATGCCGGCATACGTACTAAACAGCAGGAAACTTCGTCTAAAACACAGGAGAAACGTTTCCTTGAAACTTCTCTGCTGTGCGTTCGTTCACCTAAGAGAGTTGAATCTATGTTGAGATTCAGCGAGTCAGAAACACGTTTCTTCTAGGAGGTGCGTTGGGATATTACCGAGTGAATGGGACCATAGGCTGTACAGAGAAATATCTGCTTCTAAAACCAAAACGGAGCTATCTAACTGAATGGTTGTCAATGTGTGCATTCAACTGACAGTGTTAAACTCACGTGTGGATTCAGCGGTTTGCAAACCATTTCTGTGCACAATCCCAAAACCGGTATTTCCAGCCCAATGCCGGCATACGTACTAAACAGCAGGAAACTTCGTCTAAAACTCAGGAGAAAAGCTTCCTTGAAACTGCTCTGCTGTGCGTTCGTTCACCTAAGAGAGTTGAATCTATGTTGAGATTCAGCGAGTCAGAAACACGTTTCTTCTAGGAGCTGCGTTGGGATATTCCCGAGTGAATGGGACCATAGGCTGTACAGAGAAATATCTGCTTCTAATACCAAAACGGAGCTATCTAACTGAATGGTTGTCAATGTGTGCATTCAACTGACAGAGTTAAACTCACGTGTGGATTCAGCGGTTTGCAAACCCTTTCTGTGCAGAATCCCAAAACCGGTATTTCCAGCCCAATGCTGGCATACGTAGTAAACAGCAGGAAACTTCGTCTAAAACTCAGGAGAAAAGTTTCCTTGAAACTGCTCTGCTGTGCGTTCGTTCACCTAAGAGAGTTGAATCTATGTTGAGATTCAGCGAGTCAGAAACACGTTTCTTCTAGGAGATGCGTTGGGATATTCCCGAGTGAATGGGAACATAGGCTGTACAGAGAAATATCTGCTTCTAAAACCAAAAGGGTGCTATCAAACTGAATGGTTGTCAATGTGTGCATTTAACTGACAGAGTTAAACTCACGTGTGGATTCAGCGGTTTGCAAACCCTTTCTGTCCAGATTCCCAAAACCGGTATTTCCAGCCCAATGCCGGCATACGTACTAAACAGCAGGAAACTTCGTCTAAAACTCAGGAGAAAAGCTTCCTTGAAACTGCTCTGCTGTGCGTTCGTTCACCTAAGAGAGTTGAATCTATGTTGAGATTCAGCGAGTCAGAAACACGTTTCTTCTAGGAGCTGCGTTGGGATATTCCCGAGTGAATGGGACCATAGGCTGTACAGAGAAATATCTGCTTCTAAAACCAAAACGGAGCTATCTAACTGAATGGTTGTCAATGTGTGCATTCAACTGACAGAGTTAAACTCACGTGTGGATTCAGCGGTTTGCAAACCCTTTCTGTGCAGATTCCCAAAACCGGTATTTCCAGCGCAATGCCGGCATACGTACTAAACAGCAGGAAACTTCGTCTAAAACTCAGGAGAAAAGCTTCCTTAAAACTGCTCTGCTGTGCTTTCGTTCACCTAAGAGAGTTGAATCTATGTTGAGATTCAGCGAGTCAGAAACACGTTTCTTTTAGGAGCTGCGTTGGGATATTCCCGAGTGAATGGGACCATAGGCTGTACAGAGAAATATCTGCTTCTAAAACCAAAAGGGTGCTATCAAACTGAATGGTTGTCAATGTGTGCATTCAACTGACAGAGTTAAACTCACGTGTGGATTCAGCGGTTTGCAAACCCTTTCTGTGCAGAATCCCAAAACCGGTATTTCCAGCCCAATGCCGGCATACGTACTAAACAGCAGGAAACTTCGTCTAAAACTCAGGAGAAACGTTTCCTTGAAACTGCTCTGCTGTGCGTTCGTTCACCTAAGAGAGTTGAATATATGTTGAGATTCAGCGAGTCAGAAACACGTTTCTTCTAGGAGCTGCGTTGGGATATTCCCGAGTGAATGGGACCATAGGCTGTACAGAGAAATATCTGCTTCTAAAACCAAAAGGGTGCAATCAAACTGAATGGTTGTCAATGTGTGCATTCAACTGACAGAGTTAAACTCACGTGTGGATTCAGCGGTTTACAAACCCTTTCTGTGCAGAATCCCAAAACCGGTATTTCCAGCCCAATGCCGGCATACGTACTAAACAGCAGGAAACTTCGTCTAAAACTCAGGAGAAACGTTTCCTTGAAACTGCTCTGCTGTGCGTTCGTTCACCTAAGAGAGTTGAATCTATGTTGAGATTCAGCGAGTCAGAAACACGTTTCTTCTAGGAGCTGCATTGGGATATTCCCGAGTGAATGGGACCATAGGCTGTACAGAGAAATATCTGCTTCTAAAACCAAAAGGGTGCTATCAAACTGAATGGTTGTCAATGTGTGCATTCAACTGACAGAGTTAAACTCACGTGTGGATTCAGCGGTTTGCAAACCCTTTCTGTCCAGAATCCCAAAACCGGTATTTCCAGCCCAATGCCGGCATACGTACTAAACAGCAGGAAACTTCGTCTAAAACACAGGAGAAACGTTTCCTTGAAACTGCTCTGCTGTGCGTTCGTTCACCTAAGAGAGTTGAATCTATGTTGAGATTCAGCGAGTCAGAAACACGTTTCTTCTAGGAGGTGCGTTGGGATATTACCGAGTGAATGGGACCATAGGCTGTACAGAGAAATATCTGCTTCTAAAACCAAAACGGAGCTATCTAACTGAATGGTTGTCAATGTGTGCATTCAACTGACAGTGTTAAACTCACGTGTGGATTCAGCGGTTTGCAAACCATTTCTGTGCACAATCCCAAAACCGGTATTTCCAGCCCAATGCCGGCAAACGTACTAAACAGCAGGAAACTTCGTCTAAAACTCAGGAGAAAAGCTTCCTTGAAACTGCTCTGCTGTGCGTTCGTTCACCTAAGAGAGTTGAATCTATGTTGAGATTCAGCGAGTCAGAAACACGTTTCTTCTAGGAGCTACGTTGGGATATTCCCGAGTGAATGGGACCATAGGCTGTACAGAGAAATATCTGCTTCTAATACCAAAACGGAGCTATCTAACTGAATGGTTTTCAATGTGTGCATTCAACTGACAGAGTTAAACTCACGTGTGGATTCAGCGGTTTGCAAACCCTTTCTGTGCAGAATCCCAAAACCGGTATTTCCAGCCCAATGCTGGCATACGTAGTAAACAGCAGGAAACTTCGTCTAAAACTCAGGAGAAACGTTTCCTTGAAACTGCTCTGCTGTGCGTTCGTTCACCTAAGAGAGTTGAATCTATGTTGAGATTCAGCGAGTCAGAAACACGTTTCTTCTAGGAGCTGCGTTGTGATATTCCCGAGTGAATGGGACCATAGGCTGTACAGAGAAATATCTGCTTCTAAAACCAAAACGGAGCTATCTAACTGAATCGTTGTCAATGTGTGCATTCAACTGACAGAGTTAAACTCACGTGTGGATTCAGCGGTTTAGAAACCCTTTTTGTGCAGAATCCCAAAACCGGTATTTCCAGCCCAATGCCGGCATCCGTACTAAACAGCAGGAAACTTCGTCTGAAACTCAGGAGAAACGTTTCCTTGAAACTGCTCTGCTGTGCGTTCGTTCACCTAAGAGAGTTGAATCTATGTTGAGATTCAGCGAGTCAGAAACACGTTTCTTCTAGGAGGTCCGTTGGGATATTACCGAGTGAATGGGACCATAGGCTGTACAGAGAAATATCTGCTTCTAAAACCAAAAGGGTGCAATCAAACTGAATGGTTGTCAATGTGTGCATTCAACTGACAGAGTTAAACTCACGTGTGGATTCAGCGGTTTACAAACCCTTTCTGTGCAGAATCCCAAAACCGGTATTTCCAGCCCAATGCCGGCATACGTACTAAACAGCAGGAAACTTCGTCTAAAACTCAGGAGAAACGTTTCCTTGAAACTGCTCTGCTGTGCGTTCGTTCACCTAAGAGAGTTGAATCTATGTTGAGATTCAGCGAGTCAGAAACACGTTTCTTCTAGGAGCTGCATTGGGATATTCCCGAGTGAATGGGACCATAGGCTGTACAGAGAAATATCTGCTTCTAAAACCAAAAGGGTGCTATCAAACTGAATGGTTGTCAATGTGTGCATTCAACTGACAGAGTTAAACTCACGTGTGGATTCAGCGGTTTGCAAACCCTTTCTGTCCAGAATCCCAAAACCGGTATTTCCAGCCCAATGCCGGCATACGTACTAAACAGCAGGAAACTTCGTCTAAAACACAGGAGAAACGTTTCCTTGAAACTTCTCTGCTGTGCGTTCGTTCACCTAAGAGAGTTGAATCTATGTTGAGATTCAGCGAGTCAGAAACACGTTTCTTCTAGGAGGTGCGTTGGGATATTACCGAGTGAATGGGACCATAGGCTGTACAGAGAAATATCTGCTTCTAAAACCAAAACGGAGCTATCTAACTGAATGGTTGTCAATGTGTGCATTCAACTGACAGTGTTAAACTCACGTGTGGATTCAGCGGTTTGCAAACCATTTCTGTGCACAATCCCAAAACCGGTATTTCCAGCCCAATGCCGGCATACGTACTAAACAGCAGGAAACTTCGTCTAAAACTCAGGAGAAAAGCTTCCTTGAAACTGCTCTGCTGTGCGTTCGTTCACCTAAGAGAGTTGAATCTATGTTGAGATTCAGCGAGTCAGAAACACGTTTCTTCTAGGAGCTGCGTTGGGATATTCCCGAGTGAATGGGACCATAGGCTGTACAGAGAAATATCTGCTTCTAATACCAAAACGGAGCTATCTAACTGAATGGTTGTCAATGTGTGCATTCAACTGACAGAGTTAAACTCACGTGTGGATTCAGCGGTTTGCAAACCCTTTCTGTGCAGAATCCCAAAACCGGTATTTCCAGCCCAATGCTGGCATACGTAGTAAACAGCAGGAAACTTCGTCTAAAACTCAGGAGAAACGTTTCCTTGAAACTGCTCTGCTGTGCGTTCGTTCACCTAAGAGAGTTGAATCTATGTTGAGATTCAGCGAGTCAGAAACACGTTTCTTCTAGGAGATGCGTTGGGATATTCCCGAGTGAATGGGAACATAGGCTGTACAGAGAAATATCTGCTTCTAAAACCAAAAGGGTGCTATCAAACTGAATGGTTGTCAATGTGTGCATTTAACTGACAGAGTTAAACTCACGTGTGGATTCAGCGGTTTGCAAACCCTTTCTGTCCAGATTCCCAAAACCGGTATTTCCAGCCCAATGCCGGCATACGTACTAAACAGCAGGAAACTTCGTCTAAAACTCAGGAGAAAAGCTTCCTTGAAACTGCTCTGCTGTGCGTTCGTTCACCTAAGAGAGTTGAATCTATGTTGAGATTCAGCGAGTCAGAAACACGTTTCTTCTAGGAGCTGCGTTGGGATATTCCCGAGTGAATGGGACCATAGGCTGTACAGAGAAATATCTGCTTCTAAAACCAAAACGGAGCTATCTAACTGAATGGTTGTCAATGTGTGCATTCAACTGACAGAGTTAAACTCACGTGTGGATTCAGCGGTTTGCAAACCCTTTCTGTGCAGATTCCCAAAACCGGTATTTCCAGCGCAATGCCGGCATACGTACTAAACAGCAGGAAACTTCGTCTAAAACTCAGGAGAAAAGCTTCCTTAAAACTGCTCTGCTGTGCTTTCGTTCACCTAAGAGAGTTGAATCTATGTTGAGATTCAGCGAGTCAGAAACACGTTTCTTTTAGGAGCTGCGTTGGGATATTCCCGAGTGAATGGGACCATAGGCTGTACAGAGAAATATCTGCTTCTAAAACCAAAAGGGTGCTATCAAACTGAATGGTTGTCAATGTGTGCATTCAACTGACAGAGTTAAACTCACGTGTGGATTCAGCGGTTTGCAAACCCTTTCTGTGCAGAATCCCAAAACCGGTATTTCCAGCCCAATGCCGGCATACGTACTAAACAGCAGGAAACTTCGTCTAAAACTCAGGAGAAACGTTTCCTTGAAACTGCTCTGCTGTGCGTTCGTTCACCTAAGAGAGTTGAATATATGTTGAGATTCAGCGAGTCAGAAACACGTTTCTTCTAGGAGCTGCGTTGGGATATTCCCGAGTGAATGGGACCATAGGCTGTACAGAGAAATATCTGCTTCTAAAACCAAAAGGGTGTAATCAAACTGAATGGTTGTCAATGTGTGCATTCAACTGACAGAGTCAAACTCACGTGTGGATTCAGCGGTTTGCAAACCATTTCTGTGCACAATCCCAAAACCGGTATTTCCAGCCCAATGCCGGCATACGTACTAAACAGCAGGAAACTTCGTCTAAAACTCAGGAGAAAAGCTTCCTTGAAACTGCTCTGCTGTGCGTTCGTTCACCTTAGAGAGTTGAATCTATGTTGAGATTCAGCGAGTCAGAAACTCGTTTCTTCTAGGAGCTGCGTTGGGATATTCCCGAGTGAATGGGACCATAGGCTGTACAGAAAAATATCTGCTTCTAAAACCAAAACGGAGCTATCTAACTGAATGGTTGTCAATGTGTGCATTCAGTTGAGAGAGTTAAACTCACGTGTGGATTCAGCGGTTTGCAAACCCTTTCTGTGCAGAATCCCAAAACCGGTATTTCCAGCCCAATGCCGGCATACGTACTAAACAGCAGGAAACTTCTTCTAAAACTCAGGAAAAACGTTTCCTTGAAACTGCTCTTCTGTGCGTTCGTTCAACTAAGAGAGTTGAATCTACGTTGAGATTCAGCGAGTCAGAAACACGTTTCTTCTAGGAGGTGCGTTGGGATATTCCCGAGTGAATGGGACCATAGGCTGTACAGAGAAATATCTGCTTCTAAAACCATAACAGAGCTATCTAACTGAATGGTTTTCAATGTGTGCAATCAACTGACAGAGTTAAACTCACGTGTGGATTCAGCGGTTTACAAACCCTTTCTGTGCAGAATCCCAAAACCGGTAATTCCAGCTCAATGCCGGCATATGTACTAAACAGCAGGAAACTTCGTCTAAAACTCAGGAGAAACGTTTCCTTGAAACTGCTCTGCTGTGCGTTCGTTCACCTAAGAGAGTTGAATCTATGTTGAGATTCAGCGAGTCAGAAACACGTTTCTTCTAGGAGCTGCGTTGTGATATTCCCGAGTGAATGGGACCATAGGCTGTACAGAGAAATCTCTGCTTCTAAAACCAAAACGGAGCTATCTAACTGGATGGTTGTCAATGTGTGCATTCAACTGACAGAGTTAAACTCACGTGTGGATTCAGCGGTTTACAAACCCTTTCTGTGCAGAATCCCAAAACCGGTATTTGCAGCCCAATGCCGGCATCCGTACTAAACAGCAGGAAACTTCGTCTGAAACTCAGGAGAAACGTTTCCTTGAAACTGCTCTGCTGTGCGTTCGTTCACCTAAGAGAGTTGAATCTATGTTGAGATTCAGCGAGTCAGAAACACGTTTCTTCTAGGAGGTGCGTTGGGATATTCCCGAGTGAATGGGACCATAGGCTGTACAGAGAAAGATCTGCTTGTAAAACCAAAAGGGTGCAATCAAACTGAATGGTTGTCAATGTGTGCATTCAACTGACAGAGTTAAACTCACGTGTGGATTCAGCGGTTTACAAACCCTTTCTGTGCAGAATCCCAAAACCGGTATTTCCAGCCCAATGCCGGCATACGTACTAAACAGCAGGAAACTTCGTCTAAAACTCAGGAAAAACGTTTCCTTGAAACTGCTCTGCTGTACGTTCGTTCACCTAAGAGAGTTGAATCTATGTTGAGATTCAGCGAGTCAGAAACACGTTTCTTCTAGGAGATACATTGGGATATTCCCGAGTGAATGGGACCATAGGCTGTACAGAGAAATATCTGCTTCTAAAACCAAAAGGGTGCTATCAAACTGAATGGTTGTCAATGTGTGCATTTAACTGACAGAGTTAAACTCACGTGTGGATTCAGCGGTTTGCAAACCCTTTCTGTCCAGATTCCCAAAACCGGTATTTCCAGCCCAATGCCGGCATACGTACTAAACAGCAGGAAACTTCGTCTAAAACTCAGGAGAAAAGCTTCCTTGAAACTGCTCTGCTGTGCGTTCGTTCACCTAAGAGAGTTGAATCTATGTTGAGATTCAGCGAGTCAGAAACACGTTTCTTCTAGGAGCTGCGTTGGGATATTCCCGAGTGAATGGGACCATAGGCTGTACAGAGAAATATCTGCTTCTAAAACCAAAACGGAGCTATCTAACTGAATGGTTGTCAATGTGTGCATTCAACTGACAGAGTTAAACTCACGTGTGGATTCAGCGGTTTGCAAACACTTTCTGTGCAGATTCCCAAAACCGGTATTTCCAGCGCAATGCCGGCATACGTACTAAACAGCAGGAAACTTCGTCTAAAACTCAGGAGAAAAGCTTCGTTAAAACTGCTCTACTGTGCTTTCGTTCACCTAAGAGAGTTGAATCTATGTTGAGATTCAGCGAGTCAGAAACACGTTTCTTTTAGGAGCTGCGTTGGGATATTCCCGAGTGAAGGGGACCATAGGCTGTACAGAGAAATATCTGCATCTAAAACCAAAAGGGTGCTATCAAACTGAATGGTTGTCAATGTGTGCATTCAACTGACAGAGTTAAACTCACGTGTGGATTCAGCGGTTTGCAAACCCTTTCTGTGCAGAATCCCAAAACCGGTATTTCCAGCCCAATGCCGGCATACGTACTAAACAGCAGGCAACTTCGTCTAAAACTCAGGAGAAACGTTTCCTTGAAACTGCTCTGCTGTGCGTTCGTTCACCTAAGAGAGTTGAATATATGTTGAGATTCAGCGAGTCAGAAACACGTTTCTTCTAGGAGCTGCGTTGGGATATTCCCGAGTGAATGGGACCATAGGCTGTACAGAGAAATATCTGCTTCTAAAACCAAAAGGGTGTAATCAAACTGAATGGTTGTCAATGTGTGCATTCAACTGACAGAGTCAAACTCACGTGTGGATTCAGCGGTTTGCAAACCATTTCTGTGCACAATCCCAAAACCGGTATTTCCAGCCCAATGCCGGCATACGTACTAAACAGCAGGAAACTTCGTCTAAAACTCAGGAGAAAAGCTTCCTTGAAACTGCTCTGCTGTGCGTTCGTTCACCTAAGAGAGTTGAATCTATGTTGAGATTCAGCGAGTCAGAAACTCGTTTCTTTTAGGAGCTGCGTTGGGATATTCCCGAGTGAATGGGACCATAGGCTGTACAGAAAAATATCTGCTTCTAAAACCAAAACGGAGCTATCTAACTGAATGGTTGTCAATGTGTGCATTCAGTTGAGAGAGTTAAACTCACGTGTGGATTCAGCGGATTGCAAACCCTTTCTGTGCAGAATCCCAAAACCGGTATTTCCAGCCCAATGCCGGCATACGTACTAAACAGCAGGAAACTTCTTCTAAAACTCAGGAAAAACGTTTCCTTGAAACTGCTCTGCTGTGCGTTCGTTCACCTAAGAGAGTTGAATCTATGTTGAGATTCAGCGAGTCAGAAACACGTTTCTTCTAGGAGCTGCGTTGGGATATTCCCGAGTGAATGGGACCATAGGCTGTACAGAGAAATATCTGCTTCTAATACCAAAACGGAGCTATCTAACTGAATGGTTGTCAATGTGTGCATTCAACGGACAGAGTTAAACTCACGTGTGGATTCAGCGGTTTGCAAACCCTTTCTGTGCAGAATCCCAAAACCGGTATTTCCAGCCCAATGCTGGCATACGTAGTAAACAGCAGGAAACTTCGTCTAAAACTCAGGAGAAACGTTTCCTTGAAACTGCTCTGCTGTGCGTTCGTTCACCTAAGAGAGTTGAATCTATGTTGAGATTCAGCGAGTCAGAAACACGTTTCTTCTAGGAGATGCGTTGGGATATTCCCGAGTGAATGGGAACATAGGCTGTACAGAGAAATATCTGCTTCTAAAACCAAAAGGGTGCTATCAAACTGAATGGTTGTCAATGTGTGCATTTAACTGACAGAGTTAAACTCACGTGTGGATTCAGCGGTTTGCAAACCCTTTCTGTCCAGATTCCCAAAACCGGTATTTCCAGCCCAATGCCGGCATACGTACTAAACAGCAGGAAACTTCGTCTAAAACTCAGGAGAAAAGCTTCCTTGAAACTGCTCTGCTGTGCGTTCGTTCACCTAAGAGAGTTGAATCTATGTTGAGATTCAGCGAGTCAGAAACACGTTTCTTCTAGGAGCTGCGTTGGGATATTCCCGAGTGAATGGGACCATAGGCTGTACAGAGAAATATCTGCTTCTAAAACCAAAACGGAGCTATCTAACTGAATGGTTGTCAATGTGTGCATTCAACTGACAGAGTTAAACTCACGTGTGGATTCAGCGGTTTGCAAACCATTTCTGTGCACAATCCCAAAACCGGTATTTCCAGCCCAATGCCGGCATACGTACTAAACAGCAGGAAACTTCGTCTAAAACTCAGGAGAAAAGCTTCCTTGAAACTGCTCTGCTGTGCGTTCGTTCACCTTAGAGAGTTGAATCTATGTTGAGATTCAGCGAGTCAGAAACTCGTTTCTTCTAGGAGCTGCGTTGGGATATTCCCGAGTGAATGGGACCATAGGCTGTACAGAAAAATATCTGCTTCTAAAACCAAAACGGAGCTATCTAACTGAATGGTTGTCAATGTGTGCATTCAGTTGAGAGAGTTAAACTCACGTGTGGATTCAGCGGTTTGCAAACCCTTTCTGTGCAGAATCCCAAAACCGGTATTTCCAGCCCAATGCCGGCATACGTACTAAACAGCAGGAAACTTCTTCTAAAATTCAGGAAAAACGTTTCCTTGAAACTGCTCTTCTGTGCGTTCGTTCAACTAAGAGAGTTGAATCTACGTTGAGATTCAGCGAGTCAGAAACACGTTTCTTCTAGGAGGTGCGTTGGGATATTCCCGAGTGAATGGGACCATAGGCTGTACAGAGAAATATCTGCTTCTAAAACCATAACAGAGCTATCTAACTGAATGGTTTTCAATGTGTGCAATCAACTGACAGAGTTAAACTCACGTGTGGATTCAGCGGTTTACAAACCCTTTCTGTGCAGAATCCCAAAACCGGTAATTCCAGCTCAATGCCGGCATATGTACTAAACAGCAGGAAACTTCGTCTAAAACTCAGGAGAAACGTTTCCTTGAAACTGCTCTGCTGTGCGTTCGTTCACCTAAGAGAGTTGAATCTATGTTGAGATTCAGCGAGTCAGAAACACGTTTCTTCTAGGAGCTGCGTTGTGATATTCCCGAGTGAATGGGACCATAGGCTGTACAGAGAAATCTCTGCTTCTAAAACCAAAACGGAGCTATCTAACTGGATGGTTGTCAATGTGTGCATTCAACTGACAGAGTTAAACTCACGTGTGGATTCAGCGGTTTACAAACCCTTTCTGTGCAGAATCCCAAAACCGGTATTTGCAGCCCAATGCCGGCATCCGTACTAAACAGCAGGAAACTTCGTCTGAAACTCAGGAGAAACGTTTCCTTGAAACTGCTCTGCTGTGCGTTCGTTCACCTAAGAGAGTTGAATCTATGTTGAGATTCAGCGAGTCAGAAACACGTTTCTTCTAGGAGGTGCGTTGGGATATTCCCGAGTGAATGGGACCATAGGCTGTACAGAGAAAGATCTGCTTTTAAAACCAAAAGGGTGCAATCAAACTGAATGGTTGTCAATGCGTGCATTCAACTGACAGAGTTAAACTCACGTGTGGATTCAGCGGTTTACAAACCCTTTCTGTGCAGAATCCCAAAACCGGTATTTCCAGCCCAATGCCGGCATACGTACTAAACAGCAGGAAACTTCGTCTAAAACTCAGGAAAAACGTTTCCTTGAAACTGCTCTGCTGTACGTTCGTTCACCTAAGAGAGTTGAATCTATGTTGAGATTCAGCGAGTCAGAAACACGTTTCTTCTAGGAGATACATTGGGATATTCCCGAGTGAATGGGACCATAGGCTGTACAGAGAAATATCTGCTTCTAAAACCAAAAGGGTGCTATCAAACTGAATGGTTGTCAATGTGTGCATTTAACTGACAGAGTTAAACTCACGTGTGGATTCAGCGGTTTGCAAACCCTTTCTGTCCAGATTCCCAAAACCGGTATTTCCAGCCCAATGCCGGCATACGTACTAAACAGCAGGAAACTTCGTCTAAAACTCAGGAGAAAAGCTTCCTTGAAACTGCTCTGCTGTGCGTTCGTTCACCTAAGAGAGTTGAATCTATGTTGAGATTCAGCGAGTCAGAAACACGTTTCTTCTAGGAGCTGCGTTGGGATATTCCCGAGTGAATGGGACCATAGGCTGTACAGAGAAATATCTGCTTCTAAAACCAAAACGGAGCTATCTAACTGAATGGTTGTCAATGTGTGCATTCAACTGACAGAGTTAAACTCACGTGTGGATTCAGCGGTTTGCAAACACTTTCTGTGCAGATTTCCAAAACCGGTATTTCCAGCGCAATGCCGGCATACGTACTAAACAGCAGGAAACTTCGTCTAAAACTCAGGAGAAAAGCTTCGTTAAAACTGCTCTGCTGTGCTTTCGTTCACCTAAGAGAGTTGAATCTATGTTGAGATTCAGCGAGTCAGAAACACGTTTCTTTTAGGAGCTGCGTTGGGATATTCCCGAGTGAAGGGGACCATAGGCTGTACAGAGAAATATCTGCATCTAAAACCAAAAGGGTGCTATCAAACTGAATGGTTGTCAATGTGTGCATTCAACTGACAGAGTTAAACTCACGTGTGGATTCAGCGGTTTGCAAACCCTTTCTGTCCAGAATCCCAAAACCGGTATTTCCAGCCCAATGCCGGCATACGTACTAAACAGCAGGCAACTTCGTCTAAAACTCAGGAGAAACGTTTCCTTGAAACTGCTCTGCTGTGCGTTCGTTCACCTAAGAGAGTTGAATATATGTTGAGATTCAGCGAGTCAGAAACACGTTTCTTCTAGGAGCTGCGTTGGGATATTCCCGAGTGAATGGGACCATAGGCTGTACAGAGAAATATCTGCTTCTAAAACCAAAAGGGTGTAATCAAACTGAATGGTTGTCAATGTGTGCATTCAACTGACAGAGTCAAACTCACGTGTGGATTCAGCGGTTTGCAAACCATTTCTGTGCACAATCCCAAAACCGGTATTTCCAGCCCAATGCCGGCATACGTACTAAACAGCAGGAAACTTCGTCTAAAACTCAGGAGAAAAGCTTCCTTGAAACTGCTCTGCTGTGCGTTCGTTCACCTTAGAGAGTTGAATCTATGTTGAGATTCAGCGAGTCAGAAACTCGTTTCTTTTAGGAGCTGCGTTGGGATATTCCCGAGTGAATGGGACCATAGGCTGTACAGAAAAATATCTGCTTCTAAAACCAAAACGGAGCTATCTAACTGAATGGTTGTCAATGTGTGCATTCAGTTGAGAGAGTTAAACTCACGTGTGGATTCAGCGGTTTGCAAACCCTTTCTGTGCAGAATCCCAAAACCGGTATTTCCAGCCCAATGCCGGCATACGTACTAAACAGCAGGAAACTTCTTCTAAAACTCAGGAAAAACGTTTCCTTGAAACTGCTCTTCTGTGCGTTCGTTCAACTAAGAGAGTTGAATCTACGTTGAGATTCAGCGAGTCAGAAACACGTTTCTTCTAGGAGGTGCGTTGGGATATTCCCGAGTGAATGGGACCATAGGCTGTACAGAGAAATATCTGCTTCTAAAACCATAACAGAGCTATCTAACTGAATGGTTTTCAATGTGTGCAATCAACTGACAGAGTTAAACTCACATGTGGATTCAGCGGTTTACAAACCCTTTCTGTGCAGAATCCCAAAACCGGTAATTCCAGCTCAATGCCGACATATGTACTAAACAGCAGGAAACTTCGTCTAAAACTCAGGAGAAACGTTTCCTTGAAACTGCTCTGCTGTGCGTTCGTTCACCTAAGAGAGTTGAATCTATGTTGAGATTCAGCGAGTCAGAAACACGTTTCTTCTAGGAGCTGCGTTGTGATATTCCCGAGTGAATGGGACCATAGGCTGTACAGAGAAATATCTGCTTCTAAAACCAAAACGGAGCTATCTAACTGGATGGTTGTCAATGTGTGCATTCAACTGACAGAGTTAAACTCACGTGTGGATTCAGCGGTTTGCAAACCCTTTCTGTGCAGAATCCCAAAACCGGTATTTCCAGCCCAATGCCGGCATACGTACTAAACAGCAGGAAACTTCGTCTAAAACTCAGGAGAAACGTTTCCTTGAAACTGCTCTGCTGTACGTTCGTTCACCTAAGAGAGTTGAATCTATGTTGAGATTCAGCGAGTCAGAAACACGTTTCTTCTAGGAGCTGCATTGGGATATTCCCGAGTGAATGGGACCATAGGCTGTACAGAGAAATATCTGCTTCTAAAACCAAAAGGGTGCTATCAAACTGAATGGTTGTCAATGTGTGCATTCAACTGACAGAGTTAAACTCACGTGTGGATTCAGCGGTTTGCAAACCCTTTCTGTCCAGAATCCAAAAACCGGTATTTCCAGCCCAATGCTGGCATACGTACTAAACAGCAGGAAACTAAGTCTAAAACACAGGAGAAACGTTTCCTTGAAACTGCTCTGCTGTGCGTTCTTTCACCTAAGAGAGTTGAATCTATGTTGAGATTTAGCGAGTCAGAAACACGTTTCTTCTAGGAGGTGCGTTGGGATATTACCGAGTGAATGGGACCATAGGCTGTACAGAGAAATATCTGCTTCTAAAACCAAAACGGAGCTATCTAACTGGATGGTTGTCAATGTGTGCATTCAACTGACAGAGTTAAACTCACGTGTGGATTCAGCGGTTTGCAAACCCTTTCTGTGCAGAATCCCAAAACCGGTATTTCCAGCCCAATGCCGGCATACGTACTAAACAGCAGGAAACGTCGTCTAAAACTCAGGAGAAACGTTTCCTTGAAACTGCTCTGCTGTGCGATCGTTCACCTAAGAGTGTTGAATCTATGTTGAGATTCAGCGAGTCAGAAACACGTTTCTTCTAGGAGCTGCATTGGGATATTCCCGAGTGAATGGGACCATAGGCTGTACAGAGAAATATCTGCTTCTAAAACCAAAACGGAGCTATCTAACTGGATGGTTGTCAATGTGAGCATTCAACTGACAGAGTTAAACTCACGTGTGGATTCAGCGGTTTGCAAACCCTTTCTGTGTAGAATCCCAAAACCGGTATTTCCAGCCCAATGCCGGCATACGTACTAAACAGCAGGAAACTTCGTCTAAAACTCAGGAGAAAAGTTTCCTTGAAATTGCTCCGCTGTGTGTTCTTTCACCTAAGAGAGTTGAATCTATGTTGAGATTCAGCGAGTCAGAAACACGTTTCTTCTAGGAGCTGCGTTGGGATATTCCCGAATGAATGGGACCATAGGCTGTAGAGAAATATCTGCTTCTAAAACTAAAGGGTGTAATCAAACTGAATGGTTGTCAATGTGTGCATTCAACTGACAGAGTTAAACTCACGTGTGGATTCAGCGGTTTGCAAACACTTTCTGTGCAGATTCCCAAAACCGGTATTTCCAGCGCAATGCCGGTATACGTACTAAACAGCAGGAAACTTCGTCTAAAACTCAGGAGAAAAGCCTCGTTAAAACTGCTCTGCTGTGCTTTCGTTCACCGAAGAGAGTTGAATCTATGTTGAGATTCAGCGAGTCAGAAACACGTTTCTTTTAGGAGCTGCGTTGGGATATTCCCGAGTGAAGGGGACCATAGGCTGTACAGAGAAATATCTGCATCTAAAACCAAAAGGGTGCTATCAAACTGAATGGTTGTCAATGTGTGCATTCAACTGACAGAGTTAAACTCACGTGTGGATTCAGCGGTTTGCAAACCCTTTCTGTGCAGAATCCCAAAACCGGTATTTCCAGCCCAATGCCGGCATACGTACTAAACAGCAGGCAACTTCGTCTAAAACTCAGGAGAAACGTTTCCTTGAAACTGCTCTGCTGTGCGTTCGTTCACCTAAGAGAGTTGAATATATGTTGAGATTCAGCGAGTCAGAAACACGTTTCTTCTAGGAGCTGCGTTGGGATATTCCCGAGTGAATGGGACCATAGGCTGTACAGAGAAATATCTGCTTCTAAAACCAAAAGGGTGTAATCAAACTGAATGGTTGTCAATGTGTGCATTCAACTGACAGAGTCAAACTCACGTGTGGATTCAGCGGTTTGCAAACCATTTCTGTGCACAATCCCAAAACCGGTATTTCCAGCCCAATGCCGGCATACGTACTAAACAGCAGGAAACTTCGTCTAAAACTCAGGAGAAAAGCTTCCTTGAAACTGCTCTGCTGTGCGTTCGTTCACCTAAGAGAGTTGAATCTATGTTGAGATTCAGCGAGTCAGAAACTCGTTTCTTTTAGGAGCTGCGTTGGGATATTCCCGAGTGAATGGGACCATAGGCTGTACAGAAAAATATCTGCTTCTAAAACCAAAACGGAGCTATCTAACTGAATGGTTGTCAATGTGTGCATTCAGTTCAGAGAGTTAAACTCACGTGTGGATTCAGCGGTTTGCAAACCCTTTCTGTGCAGAATCCCAAAACCGGTATTTCCAGCCCAATGCCGGCATACGTACTAAACAGCAGGAAACTTCGTCTAAAACTCAGGAGAAACGTTTCCTTGAAACTGCTCTGCTGTGCGTTCGTTCACCTAAGAGAGTTGAATATATGTTGAGATTCAGCGAGTCAGAAACACGTTTCTTCTAGGAGCTGCGTTGGGATATTCCCGAGTGAATGGGACCATAGGCTGTACAGAGAAATATCTGCTTCTAAAACCAAAAGGGTGCTATCTAACTGAATGGTTGTCAATGTGTGCATTCAACTGACAGAGTCAAACTCACGTGTGGATTCAGCGGTTTGCAAACCATTTCTGTGCACAATCCCAAAACCGGTATTTCCAGCCCAATGCCGGCATACGTACTAAACAGCAGGAAACTTCGTCTAAAACTCAGGAGAAAAGCTTCCTTGAAACTGCTCTGCTGTGCGTTCGTTCACCTTAGAGAGTTGAATCTATGTTGAGATTCAGCGAGTCAGAAACTCGTTTCTTCTAGGAGCTGCGTTGGGATATTCCCGAGTGAATGGGACCATAGGCTGTACAGAAAAATATCTGCTTCTAAAACCAAAACGGAGCTATCTAACTGAATGGTTGTCAATGTGTGCATTCAGTTGAGAGAGTTAAACTCACGTGTGGATTCAGCGGTTTGCAAACCCTTTCTGTGCAGAATCCCAAAACCGGTATTTCCAGCCCAATGCCGGCATACGTACTAAACAGCAGGAAACTTCTTCTAAAATTCAGGAAAAACGTTTCCTTGAAACTGCTCTTCTGTGCGTTCGTTCAACTAAGAGAGTTGAATCTACGTTGAGATTCAGCGAGTCAGAAACACGTTTCTTCTAGGAGGTGCGTTGGGATATTCCCGAGTGAATGGGACCATAGGCTGTACAGAGAAATATCTGCTTCTAAAACCATAACAGAGCTATCTAACTGAATGGTTTTCAATGTGTGCAATCAACTGACAGAGTTAAACTCACGTGTGGATTCAGCGGTTTACAAACCCTTTCTGTGCAGAATCCCAAAACCGGTAATTCCAGCTCAATGCCGGCATATGTACTAAACAGCAGGAAACTTCGTCTAAAACTCAGGAGAAACGTTTCCTTGAAACTGCTCTGCTGTGCGTTCGTTCACCTAAGAGAGTTGAATCTATGTTGAGATTCAGCGAGTCAGAAACACGTTTCTTCTAGGAGCTGCGTTGTGATATTCCCGAGTGAATGGGACCATAGGCTGTACAGAGAAATCTCTGCTTCTAAAACCAAAACGGAGCTATCTAACTGGATGGTTGTCAATGTGTGCATTCAACTGACAGAGTTAAACTCACGTGTGGATTCAGCGGTTTACAAACCCTTTCTGTGCAGAATCCCAAAACCGGTATTTGCAGCCCAATGCCGGCATCCGTACTAAACAGCAGGAAACTTCGTCTGAAACTCAGGAGAAACGTTTCCTTGAAACTGCTCTGCTGTGCGTTCGTTCACCTAAGAGAGTTGAATCTATGTTGAGATTCAGCGAGTCAGAAACACGTTTCTTCTAGGAGGTGCGTTGGGATATTCCCGAGTGAATGGGACCATAGGCTGTACAGAGAAAGATCTGCTTTTAAAACCAAAAGGGTGCAATCAAACTGAATGGTTGTCAATGTGTGCATTCAACTGACAGAGTTAAACTCACGTGTGGATTCAGCGGTTTACAAACCCTTTCTGTGCAGAATCCCAAAACCGGTATTTCCAGCCCAATGCCGGCATACGTACTAAACAGCAGGAAACTTCGTCTAAAACTCAGGAAAAACGTTTCCTTGAAACTGCTCTGCTGTACGTTCGTTCACCTAAGAGAGATGAATCTATGTTGAGATTCAGCGAGTCAGAAACACGTTTCTTCTAGGAGATACATTGGGATATTCCCGAGTGAATGGGACCATAGGCTGTACAGAGAAATATCTGCTTCTAAAACCAAAAGGGTGCTATCAAACTGAATGGTTGTCAATGTGTGCATTTAACTGACAGAGTTAAACTCACGTGTGGATTCAGCGGTTTGCAAACCCTTTCTGTCCAGATTCCCAAAACCGGTATTTCCAGCCCAATGCCGGCATACGTACTAAACAGCAGGAAACTTCGTCTAAAACTCAGGAGAAAAGCTTCCTTGAAACTGCTCTGCTGTGCGTTCGTTCACCTAAGAGAGTTGAATCTATGTTGAGATTCAGCGAGTCAGAAACACGTTTCTTCTAGGAGCTGCGTTGGGATATTCCCGAGTGAATGGGACCATAGGCTGTACAGAGAAATATCTGCTTCTAAAACCAAAACGGAGCTATCTAACTGAATGGTTGTCAATGTGTGCATTCAACTGACAGAGTTAAACTCACGTGTGGATTCAGCGGTTTGCAAACACTTTCTGTGCAGATTCCCAAAACCGGTATTTCCAGCGCAATGCCGGCATACGTACTAAACAGCAGGAAACTTCGTCTAAAACTCAGGAGAAAAGCTTCGTTAAAACTGCTCTGCTGTGCTTTCGTTCACCTAAGAGAGTTGAATCTATGTTGAGATTCAGCGAGTCAGAAACACGTTTCTTTTAGGAGCTGCGTTGGGATATTCCCGAGTGAAGGGGACCATAGGCTGTACAGAGAAATATCTGCATCTAAAACCAAAAGGGTGCTATCAAACTGAATGGTTGTCAATGTGTGCATTCAACTGACAGAGTTAAACTCACGTGTGGATTCAGCGGTTTGCAAACCCTTTCTGTCCAGAATCCCAAAACCGGTATTTCCAGCCCAATGCCGGCATACGTACTAAACAGCAGGCAACTTCGTCTAAAACTCAGGAGAAACGTTTCCTTGAAACTGCTCTGCTGTGCGTTCGTTCACCTAAGAGAGTTGAATATATGTTGAGATTCAGCGAGTCAGAAACACGTTTCTTCTAGGAGCTGCGTTGGGATATTCCCGAGTGAATGTTACCATAGGCTGTACAGAGAAATATCTGCTTCTAAAACCAAAAGGGTGTAATCAAACTGAATGGTTGTCAATGTGTGCATTCAACTGACAGAGTCAAACTCACGTGTGGATTCAGCGGTTTGCAAACCATTTCTGTGCACAATCCCAAAACCGGTATTTCCAGCCCAATGCCGGCATACGTACTAAACATCAGGAAACTTCGTCTAAAACTCAGGAGAAAAGCTTCCTTGAAACTGCTCTGCTGTGCGTTCGTTCACCTTAGAGAGTTGAATCTATGTTGAGATTCAGCGAGTCAGAAACTCGTTTCTTTTAGGAGCTGCGTTGGGATATTCCCGAGTGAATGGGACCATAGGCTGTACAGAAAAATATCTGCTTCTAAAACCAAAACGGAGCTATCTAACTGAATGGTTGTCAATGTGTGCATTCAGTTGAGAGAGTTAAACTCACGTGTGGATTCAGCGGTTTGCAAACCCTTTCTGTGCAGAATCCCAAAACCGGTATTTCCAGCCCAATGCCGGCATACGTACTAAACAGCAGGAAACTTCTTCTAAAACTCAGGAAAAACGTTTCCTTGAAACTGCTCTTCTGTGCGTTCGTTCAACTAAGAGAGTTGAATCTACGTTGAGATTCAGCGAGTCAGAAACACGTTTCTTCTAGGAGGTGCGTTGGGATATTCCCGAGTGAATGGGACCATAGGCTGTACAGAGAAATATCTGCTTCTAAAACCATAACAGAGCTATCTAACTGAATGGTTTTCAATGTGTGCAATCAACTGACAGAGTTAAACTCACATGTGGATTCAGCGGTTTACAAACCCTTTCTGTGCAGAATCCCAAAACCGGTAATTCCAGCTCAATGCCGACATATGTACTAAACAGCAGGAAACTTCGTCTAAAACTCAGGAGAAACGTTTCCTTGAAACTGCTCTGCTGTGCGTTCGTTCACCTAAGAGAGTTGAATCTATGTTGAGATTCAGCGAGTCAGAAACACGTTTCTTCTAGGAGCTGCGTTGTGATATTCCCGAGTGAATGGGACCATAGGCTGTACAGAGAAATATCTGCTTCTAAAACCAAAACGGAGCTATCTAACTGGATGGTTGTCAATGTGTGCATTCAACTGACAGAGTTAAACTCACGTGTGGATTCAGCGGTTTGCAAACCCTTTCTGTGCAGAATCCCAAAACCGGTATTTCCAGCCCAATGCCGGCATACGTACTAAACAGCAGGAAACTTCGTCTAAAACTCAGGAGAAACGTTTCCTTGAAACTGCTCTGCTGTACGTTCGTTCACCTAAGAGAGTTGAATCTATGTTGAGATTCAGCGAGTCAGAAACACGTTTCTTCTAGGAGCTGCATTGGGATATTCCCGAGTGAATGGGACCATAGGCTGTACAGAGAAATATCTGCTTCTAAAACCAAAAGGGTGCTATCAAACTGAATGGTTGTCAATGTGTGCATTCAACTGACAGAGTTAAACTCACGTGTGGATTCAGCGGTTTGCAAACCCTTTCTGTCCAGAATCCCAAAACCGGTATTTCCAGACCAATGCTGGCATACGTACTAAACAGCAGGAAACTAAGTCTAAAACACAGGAGAAACGTTTCCTTGAAACTGCTCTGCTGTGCGTTCTTTCACCTAAGAGAGTTGAATCTATGTTGAGATTTAGCGAGTCAGAAACACGTTTCTTCTAGGAGGTGCGTTGGGATATTACCGAGTGAATGGGACCATAGGCTGTACAGAGAAATATCTGCTTCTAAAACCAAAACGGAGCTATCTAACTGGATGGTTGTCAATGTGTGCATTCAACTGACAGAGTTAAACTCACGTGTGGATTCAGCGGTTTGCAAACCCTTTCTGTGCAGAATCCCAAAACCGGTATTTCCAGCCCAATGCCGGCATACGTACTAAACAGCAGGAAACGTCGTCTAAAACTCAGGAGAAACGTTTCCTTGAAACTGCTCTGCTGTGCGATCGTTCACCTAAGAGAGTTGAATCTATGTTGAGATTCAGCGAGTCAGAAACACGTTTCTTCTAGGAGCTGCATTGGGATATTCCCGAGTGAATGGGACCATAGGCTGTACAGAGAAATATCTGCTTCTAAAACCAAAAGGGTGTAATCAAACTGAATGGTTGTCAATGTGTGCATTCAACTGACAGAGTCAAACTCACGTGTGGATTCAGCGGTTTGCAAACCATTTCTGTGCACAATCCCAAAACCGGTATTTCCAGCCCAATGCCGGCATACGTACTAAACAGCAGGAAACTTCGTCTAAAACTCAGGAGAAAAGCTTCCTTGAAACTGCTCTGCTGTGCGTTCGTTCACCTAAGAGAGTTGAATCTATGTTGAGATTCAGCGAGTCAGAAACTCGTTTCTTTTAGGAGCTGCGTTGGGATATTCCCGAGTGAATGGGACCATAGGCTGTACAGAAAAATATCTGCTTCTAAAACCAAAACGGAGCTATCTAACTGAATGGTTGTCAATGTGTGCATTCAGTTGAGAGAGTTAAACTCACGTGTGGATTCAGCGGTTTGCAAACACTTTCTGTGCAGAATCCCAAAACCGGTATTTCCAGCCCAATGCCGGCATACGTACTAAACAGCAGGAAACTTCTTCTAAAACTCAGGAAAAACGTTTCCTTGAAACTGCTCTTCTGTGCGTTCGTTCAACTAAGAGAGTTGAATCTACGTTGAGATTCAGCGAGTCAGAAACACGTTTCTTCTAGGAGGTGCGTTGGGATATTCCCGAGTGAATGGGACCATAGGCTGTACAGAGAAATATCTGCTTCTAAAACCATAACAGAGCTATCTAACTGAATGGTTTTCAATGTGTGCAATCAACTGACAGAGTTAAACTCACATGTGGATTCAGCGGTTTACAAACCCTTTCTGTGCAGAATCCCAAAACCGGTAATTCCAGCTCAATGCCGGCATATGTACTAAACAGCAGGAAACTTCGTCTAAAACTCAGGAGAAACGTTTCCTTGAAACTGCTCTGCTGTGCGTTCGTTCACCTAAGAGAGTTGAATCTACGTTGAGATTCAGGGAGTCAGAAACACGTTTCTTCTAGGAGCTGCATTGGGATATTCCCGAGTGAATGGGACCATATGCTGTACAGAGAAATATCTGCTTCTAAAACCAAAATGGAGCTATCTAACTGGATGGTTGTCAATGTGTGCATTCAACTGACAAAGTTAAACTCACTTGTGGATTCAGCGGCTTGCAAACCCTTTCTGTGCAGAATCCCAAAACCTGTATTTCCAGCCCAATGCCGGCATCCGTACTAAACAGCAGGAAACTTCGTCTAAAACTCAGGAGAAACGTTTCCTTGAAACTGCTCTGCTGTGCGTTCGTTCACCTAAGAGAGTTGAATCTATGTTGAGATTCAGCGAGTCAGAAACACGTTTCTTCCAGGAGCTGCGTTGGGATATTCCCGAATGAATGGGACTATAGGCTGTACAGAGAAATATCTGCTTCTAAAACCGAAACGGAGCTATCTAACTGAATGGTTGTCAATGTGTGCATTCAACTGACAGAGTTAAACTCACCTGTGGATTCAGCGGTTTGCAAACCCTTTCTGTGCAGAATCCCAGAACCGGTATTTCCAGCCCAATGCCGGCATACGTACTAAACAGCAGGAAACTTCGTCTAAAACTCAGGAGAAAAGTTTCCTTGAAACTGCTCTGCTGTGCATTGGTTCTCCTAAGAGAGTTGAATCTGTGTTGAGATTCAGCGAGTCAGAAACACGTTTCTTCTAGGAGCTGCGTTGGGATATTCCCGAGTGAATGGGACCATAGGCTGTACAGAGAAATATCTGCTTCTAAAACCAAAATGTGCTATCAAACTGAATGGTTGTCAATGTGTGCATTCAACTGACAGAGTTAAACTCACGTGTGGATTCAGCGGTTTGTAAACCCCTTCTGTGCATAATCCCAAAACCGGTACTTCCAGCTCAATGCCGGCATCTGTACTAAACAGCAGTAAACTTCGTCTAAAACTCAGGAGAAACGTTTCCTTGAAACTGCTCTGCTGTCCGTTCGTTCACCTAAGAGAGTTGAATCTAAGTTGAGATTCAGCGAGTCAGAAACACCTTTCTTCTAGGAGCTGCATTGGGATATTCCCGAGTGAATGGGACCATAGGCTGTACAGAGAAATATCTGCTTCTGAAACCCAAACGGAGCTATCTAACTGGATGATTGTCAATGTGTGCATTCAACGGACAGAGTTAAACTCACGTGTGGATTCAGCGGTTTGCAAACCCTTTCTGTGCAGAATCCCAAAACCGGTACTTCCAGCCCAATGCCGGCATCCGTACTAAACAGCAGGAAACTTCGTCTAAAACTCAGGAGAAACGTTTCCTTGAAACTGCTCTGCTGTGCGTTCGTTCACCTAAGAGAGGTGAAACTATGTTGAGATTCAGCGAGTCAGAAACACGTTTCTTCTAGGAGCTGCGTTGGGATATTCCCGAGTGAATGGGACCATAGGCTGTACAGAGAAATGTCTGCTTCTAAAACCAAAACGGATCTATCAAACTGAATTTTTCTGAATGTGTGCATTCAACTGATAGAGTTAAACTCACGTGTGGATTCAGCGGTTTTCAAACCCTTTCTGTGCAGAATCCCAAAACCGGTATTTCCAGCCCAATGCCGGAATCCGTACTAAACAGCAGGAAACTTCGTCTAAAACTCAGGAGAAACCTTTCCTTGAACCTGCTCTGCTGTGCGTTCGTTCACCTAAGAGAGTTGAATCTATGTTGAGATTCAGCGAGTCAGAATCACGTTTCTTCTAGGAGCTGCGTTAGGATATTACTGAGTGAATGGGACCATAGGCTGCACAGAGATATATCTGCTTCTGAAACCAAAACGGAGCTATCTAACTGAATGGTTGTCAATGTGTGCATTCAACTGACAGAGTTAAACTCACGTGTGGATTCAGCGGTTTGCAAACCCTTTCTGTGCAGAATCCCAAAACCGGTATTTCCAGCCCAATGCCGGCATCCGTACTAAACAGCAGGAAACTTCGTCTAAAACTCAGGAGAAACGTTTCCTTGAAACTGCTCTGCTGTGCGTTCGTTCACCTTAGAGAGTTGAATCTATGTTGAGATTCAGCGAGTCAGAAACACGTTTCTTCTAGGAGCTGCGTTGGGATATTCCCGAGTGAATGGGACCATAGTCTGTACAGAGAAATATCTGCTTCTAAAACCCAAACGGAGCTATCTAACTGGATGATTGTCAATGTGTGCATTCAACTGACAGAGTTAAACTCACGTTTGGATTCAGCGGTTTGCACACCCTTTCTGTGCAGAATCCCAAAACCGGTATTTCCAGCCCAATGCCGGCATACGTACTAAACAGCAGGAAAATTCGTCTAAAACTCAGGAGAAACGTTTCCTTGAAACTGCTCTGCTGTGCGTTCGTTCACCTAAGTGAGTTGAATCTATGTTGAGATTCAGCGAGTCAGAAATACGTTTCTTCTAGGAGCTGCGTTGGGATATTCCCGAGTGAATGGGACCATAGGCTGTACAGAGAAATATCTGCTCCTAAAACCAAAAGGGTGGTATCTAACTGAATGGTTGTCAATGTGTGCATTCAACTGAGAGAGTTAAACTCACGTTTGGATTCAGCGGTTTACAAACCCTTTCTGTGCAGAATCCCAAAACCGGTAATTCCAGCTCAATGCCGGCATACGTACTAAACTGCAGGAAACTTCGTCTAAAACTCAGGAGAAACGTTTCCTTGAAACTGCTCTGCTGTGTCTTCGTTCACCTAAGAGAGTTGAATCTATGTTGAGATTCAGCGAGTCAGAAACACGTTTCTTCTAGGAGCTGCGTTGGGATATTCCCGAGTGAATGGGACTATAGGCTGTACAGAGAAATATCTGCTTCTAAAACCGAAACGGAGCTATCTAACTGAATGGTTGTCAATGTGTGCATTCAACTGACAGAGTTAAACTCACGTGTGGATTCAGCGGTTTGCAAACCCTTTCTGTGCAGAATCCCAAAACCGGTATTTCCAGCCCAATGCCGGCATACGTACTAAACAGCAGGAAACTTCGTCTAAAACTCAGGAGAAAAGTTTCCTTGAAACTGCTCTGCTGTGCATTGGTTCACCTAAGAGAGTTGAATCTGTGTTGAGATTCAGCGAGTCAGAAACACGTTTCTTCTAGGAGCTGCGTTGGGATATTCCCGAGTGAATGGGACCATAGGCTGTACACAGAAATATCTGCTTCTAAAACCAAAATGTGCTATCAAACTAAATGGTTGTCAATGTGTGCATTCAACTGACAGAGTTAAACTCACGTGTGGATTGAGCGGTTTGCAAAGCCTTTCTGTGCAGAATCCCAAAACCGGTATTTCCAGCCCAATACCGGCATACGTACTAAACAACAGGAAACTTCGTCTAAAACTCAGGAGAAACGTTTCCATGAAACTGCTCTGCTGTGCGTTCGTTCACCTAAGAAAGTTGAATCTATGTTGAGATTCAGCGAGTCAGAAACACGTTTCTTCTAGGAGCTGCGTTGGGATATTCCCGAGTGAATGGGACCATAGGCTGTACAGAGAAATATCTGCTTCTAAAACCAAAACGGAGCTATCTAACTGAATGGTTGTCAATGTGTGCATTCAACTGACAGAGTTAAACTCACGTGTGGATTCACCGGTTTGCAAACCCTTTCTGTGCAGAATCCCAAAACCGGTATTTCCAGCCCAATGCCGGCATCCGTACTAAACAGCAGGAAACTTCGTCTAAAACTCAGGAGAAAAGTTTCCTTGAAACTGCTCTGCTGTGCATTCGTTGACCGAAGAGATTTGAATCTATGTTGAGTTTCAGCGAGTCAGAAACACGTTTCTTCTAGGAGCTGCGTTGGGATATTCCCGAGTGAATGGGACGATAGGCTGTACAGAGAAATATCTTCTTCTAAAACCAAAAGGGTGCTATCAAACTGAATGGTTGTCAATGTGTGCATTCAACTGACAGAGTTAAACTCACGTGTGGATTCAGCGGTTTGCAAACCCTTTCTGTGCAGAATCCCAAAACCGGTATTTCCAGCCCAATGCCGGCATCCGTACTAAACAGCAGGAAACTTCGTCTAAAACTCAGGAGAAACGTTTCCATGAAACTGCTCTGCTGTGCGTTCGTTCACCTAAGAAAGTTGAATCTATGTTGAGATTCAGCGAGTCAGAAACACGTTTCTTCTAGGAGCTGCGTTGGGATATTCCCGAGTGAATGGGACCATAGGCTGTACAGAGAAATATCTGCTTCTAAAACCAAAAGGGTGCTATCAAACTGAATGGTTGTCAATGTGTGCATTCAACTGACAGAGTTAAACTCACGTGTGGATTGAGCGGTTTGCAAACCCTTTCTGTGCAGAATCCCAAAACCGGTATTTCCAGCCCAATACCGGCATACGTACTAAACAGCAGGAAACTTCGTCTAAAACTCAGGAGAAACGTTTCCATGAAACTGCTCTGCTGTGCTTTCGTTCAGCTAAGAAAGTTGAATCTATGTTGAGATTCAGCGAGTCAGAAACACGTTTCTTCTAGGAGCTGCGTTGGGATATTCCCGACTGAATGGGACCATATGCTGTACAGAGAAATATCTGCTTCTAAAACCAAAACGGAGCTATCTAACTGGACGGTTGTCAATGTGTGCATTCAACTGACAGAGTTAAACTCACGTGTGGTTTCAGCGGTTTGCAAACCCTTTCTGTGCAGAATCCCAAAACCGGTATTTCCAGCCCAATGCCGGCATATGTACTAAACAGCAGGAAACTTCGTCTAAAACACAGGAGAAACGTTTCCTTGAAACTGCTCTGCTGTTCGTTCGTTCACCTAAGAGAGTTGAATCTATGTTGAGATTCAGCGAGTGGGAAGCACGTTTCTTCTAGGAGCTGCATTGGGATATTCCCGAGTGAATGGGACCATAGGCTGTACAGAGAAATATATGTTTCTAAAACCAAAACGGAGCTCTCTAACTGAATGGTTGTCAATGTGTGCATTCAACTGACAGTGTTAAACTCACGTGTGGATTCAGCGGTTTGCAAACCCTTTCTGTGCAGAATCCGAAAGCCGGTATTTCAAGCCCAATGCCGGCATACGTACTAAACAGCAGGAAACTTCGTCTAAAACTCAGGAGAAACGTTTCCTTGAAACTGGCTGCTGTGCGTTCGTTCACCTAAGAGAGTTGAATCTATGTTGAGATTCAGCGAGTCAGAAACACGTTTCTTCTAGGAGCTGCGTTGGGATATTCCCGAGTGAATGGGACCATAGGCTGTACAGAGAAATATCTGCTCCTAAAACCAAAACGGAGGTATCTAACTGAATGGTTGTCAATGAGTGCATTCAACTGACAGAGTTAAACTCACGTGTGGATTCAGCGGTTTGCAAACCCTTTCTGTGCAGAATCCCAAAGCCGGTATTTCCAGCCCAATGCCGGCATACGTACTAAACAGCAGGAAACTTCGTCTAAAACTCAGGAGAAACGTTTCCTTGAAACTGCTCTGCTGTGCGTTCGTTCACCTAAGAGAGTTGAATCTATGTTGAGATTCAGCGAGTCAGAAACACGTTTCTTCTAGGAGCTGCGTTGGGATACTCCCGAGTGAATGGGGCCATAGGCTGTACAGAGAAATATCTGCTTCTAAAACCCAAACGGAGCTATCTAACTGGATGATTGTCAATGTGTGCATTCAACTGACAGAGTTAAACCCACGTGTGGATTCAGCGGTTTGCAAACCCTTTCTGTGCAGAATCCCAAAACCGGTACTTCCAGCCCAATGCCGGCATGCGTACTAAACAGCATGAAACTTCATCTAAAACTCAGGAGAAACGTTTCCTTGAAACTGCTCTGCTGTGCGTTCGTTCAACTAAGAGAGTTGAATCTATGTTGAGATTCAGCGAGTCAGAAAGACGTTTCTTCTAGGAGCTGCGTTGGGATATTCCCGAGTGAATGGGACCATATGCTGTACAGAGAAATATCTGCTTCTAAAACCAAAATGGAGCCATCTAACTGGATGGTTTTCAATGTGTGCATTCAACTGACAGAGTTAAACTCACGTGTGGATTCAGCGGCTTGCAAACCCTTTCTGTGCAGAATCCCAAAACCTGTAATTCCAGCCCAATGCCGGCATCCTTACTAAACAGCAGGAAACTTCGTCTAAAACTCAGGAGAAACGTTTCCTTGAAACTGCTCTGCTGTGCGTTCGTTCACCTAAGAGAGTTGAATCTATGTTGAGATTCAGCGAGTCAGAAACACGTTTCTTCCAGGAGCTGCGTTGGGATATTCCCGAGTGAATGGGACCATAGGCTGTACAGAGAAATATCTGCTTCTAAAACCAAAACGGAGCTATCTAACTGAATGGTTGTCAATGTGTGCATTCAACTGACAGAGTTAAACTCACGTGTGTATTCAGCGGTTTGCAAACCCTTTCTGTGCAGAATCCCAAAACCGGTATTTCCAGCCCAATGCCGGCATACGTACTAAACAGCAGGAAACTTCGTCTAAAACTCAGGAGAAACGTTTCCTTGAAACTGCTCTGCTGTGCATTGTTTCACCTAAGAGAGTTGAATCTATGTTGAGATTCAGCGAGTCAGAAACACGTTTCTTCTAGGAGCTGCGTTGGGATATTCCTGAGTGAATGAGACCATAGGCTGTACAGAGAAATATCTGCTTCTAAAACCAAAATGGTGCTATCAAACTGAATGGTTGTCAATGTGTGCATTCAACTGACACAGTTAAATTCACGTGTGGATTCAGCGGTTTGCAAACCCTTTCTGTGCAGAATCCCAAAACCGGTATTTCCAGCCCAATGCCGGCATCCATACAAAACAGCAGGAAACTTCGTCTAAAACTCAGGAGAAACGTTTCCATGAAACTGCTCTGCTGTGCGTTCGTTCACCTAAGAGAGTTGAATCTATGTTGAGATTCAGCGAGTCAGAAACACGTTTCTTCTAGGAGCTGCATTGGGGTATTCCCGAGTGAATGGGACCATAGGCTGTACAGAGAAATATCTGCTTCTAAAACCAAAACGGAGCTATCTAACTGAATGGTTGTCAATGTGTGCATTCAACTGACAGAGTTAAACTCACGTGCGGATTCAGCGGTTTGCAAACCCTTTCTGTGCAGAATCCCAAAACCGGTATTTCCAGCCCAATGCCGGCATCCTTACTAAACAGCAGGAAACTTCGTCTAAAACTCAGGAGAAAAGTTTCCTTGAAACTGCTCTGCTGTGCATTGGTTCACCTAAGAGAGTTGAATCTATGTTGAGATTCAGCGAGTCAGAAACACGTTTCTTCTAGGAGCTGCGATGGGATATTCCCGAGTGAATGGGACCACAGGCGGTACAGAGAAATATCTGCTTCTAAAACCAAAAGGGTGCTATCTAACTGAATGGTTGTCAATGTGTGCATTCATCTGACAGAGTTAAACTCACGTGTGGATTCAGCGGTTTGCAAACCCTTTCTGTGCAGAATCCCAAAACCGGTACTTCCAGCCCTATGCCGGCATACGTACTAAACAGCAGGAAACTTCGTCTAAAACTCAGGAGAAACGTTTCCTTGAAACTGCTCTGCTGTCCGTTCGTTCACCTAAGAGAGTTGAATCTATGTTGAGATTCAGCGAGTCAGAAACACGTTTCTTCTAGGAGCTGCGTTGGGATATTCCCGAGTGAATGGGACCATAGGCTCTACAGAGAAATATCTGCTTCTAAAACCAAAACGGAGCTATCTAACTGCTTGGTTGTCAATGTGTGCATTCAACTGACAGAGTTAAACTCACGTGTGGATTCAGCGGTTTGCAAACCCTTTCTGTGCAGAATCCGAAAACCGGTATTTCCAGCCCAATGCCGGCATACGTACTAAACAGCAGGAAACGTCGTCTAAAATTCAGGAGAAACGTTTCCTTGAAACTGCTCTGCTGTGCGTTCGTTCACCTAAGAGAGTTGAATCTATGTTGAGATTCAGCGAGTCAGAAACACGTTTCTTCTAGGAGCTGCGTTGGGATATTCCCGAGTGAATGGGACCATAGGCTGTTCAGAGAAATATCTGCTTGTAAAACCAAAACGGAGCTATCTAAATGAATGGTTGTCAATGTGTGCATTCAACTGACAGAGTTAAACTCACGTGTGGATTCAGCGGTTTGCAAACCCTTTCTTTGCAGAATCCCAAAACCGGTATTTCCAGCCCAATGCCGGCATACGTACTAAACAGCAGGAAACTTCGTCTAAAACTCAGGAGAAAAGTTTCCTTGAAACTGCTCTGCTGTGCATTGGTTCACCTAAGAGAGTTGAATCTATGTTGAGATTCAGCGAGTCAGAAACACGTTTCTTCTAGGAGCTGCGTTGGGATATTCCCGAGTGAATGGGACCATAGGCTGTACAGAGAAATATCTGCTCCTAAAACCAAAACGGAGCTATCTAACTGAATGGTTGTCAATGTGTGCATGCAACTGACAGAGTTAAACTCACGTGTGGATTCAGCGGTTTGCAAACCCTTTCTGTGCAGAATCCGAAAGCCGGTATTTCCAGCCCAATGCCGGCATACGTACTAAACAGCAGGAAACGTCGTCTAAAACTCAGGAGAAACGTTTCCTTGAAACTGGATGCTGTGCGTTCGTTCACCTAAGAGAGTTGAATCTATGTTGAGATTCAGCGAGTCAGAAACACGTTTCTTCTAGGAGCTGCGTTGGGATATTCCCGAGTGAATGGGACCATAGGCTGTACAGAGAAATATCTGCTCCTAAAACCAAAACGGAGGTATCTAACTGAATGGTTGTCAATGTGTGCATTCAACTGAAAGAGTTAAACTCACGTGTGGATTCAGCGGTTTGCAAACCCTTTCTGTGCAGAATCCCAAAGCCGGTATTTCCAGCCCAATGCCGGCATACGTACTAAACAGCAGGAAACTTCGTCTAAAACTCAGGAGAAACGTTTCCTTGAAACTGCTCTGCTGTGCGTTCGTTCACCTAAGAGAGTTGAATCTATGTTGAGATTCAGCGAGTCAGAAACACGTTTCTTCTAGGAGCTGCGTTGGGATACTCCCGAGTGAATGGGGCCATAGGCTGTACAGAGAAATATCTGCTTCTAAAACCCAAACGGAGCTATCTAACTGGATGATTGTCAATGTGTGCATTCAACTGACAGAGTTAAACTCACGTGTGGATTCAGCGGTTTGCAAACCCTTTCTGTGCAGAATCCCAAAACCGGTACTTCCAGCCCAATGCCGGCATGCGTACTAAACAGCATGAAACTTCATCTAAAACTCAGGAGAAACGTTTCCTTGAAACTGCTCTGCTGTGCGTTCGTTCAACTAAGAGAGTTGAATCTATGTTGAGATTCAGCGAGTCAGAAAGACGTTTCTTCTAGGAGCTGCGTTGGGATATTCCCGAGTGAATGGGACCATATGCTGTACAGAGAAATATCTGCTTCTAAAACCAAAATGGAGCCATCTAACTGGATGGTTTTCAATGTGTGCATTCAACTGACAGAGTTAAACTCACGTGTGGATTCAGCGGTTTGCAAACCCTTTCTGTGCAGAATCCGAAAACCGGTATTTCCAGCCCAATGCCGGCATACGTACTAAACAGCAGGAAACGTCGTCTAAAATTCAGGAGAAACGTTTCCTTGAAACTGCTCTGCTGTGCGTTCGTTCACCTAAGAGAGTTGAATCTATGTTGAGATTCAGCGAGTCAGAAACACGTTTCTTCTAGGAGCTGCGTTGGGATATTCCCGAGTGAATGGGACCATAGGCTGTTCAGAGAAATATCTGCTTGTAAAACCAAAACGGAGCTATCTAAATGAATGGTTGTCAATGTGTGCATTCAACTGACAGAGTTAAACTCACGTGTGGATTCAGCGGTTTGCAAACACTTTCTGTGCAGAATCCCAAAATCGGTATTTCCAGCCCAATGCCGGCATACGTACTAAACAGCAGGAAACTTCGTCTAAAACTCAGGAGAAACGTTTCCTTGAAACTGCTCTGCTGGGCGTTTGTTCACCTAAGAGAGTTTAATCTATGTTGAGATTCAGCGAGTCAGAAACACGTTTCTTCTAGGAGCTGCGTTGGGATATTCCCGAGTGAATGGGACAACTGGCTGTACTGAGAAATATCTGCTTCTAAAACCAAAAGGGTCCTATCTAACTGAATGGTTGTCAATGTGTGCATTCAACTGACAGAGTTAAACTCACGTGTGGATTCAGCGCTTTGGAAACCATTTCTGTGCAGAATCCCAAAACCGGTACTTCCAGCTCAATGCCGGCATCCATACTAAACAGCAGTAAACTTCGTCTAAAACTCAGGAGAAACGTTTCCCTGAAACTGCTCTGCTTTCCGTTCGTTCACCTAAGAGAGTTGAATCTATGTTGAGATTCAGCGCGTCAGAAACACGTTTCTTCTAGGAGCTGCGTTGGGATATTCCCGAGTGAATGGGACCATAGGCTGTACAGAGAAATATCTGCTTCTAAAACCAAAACGGAGCTATCTAACTGAATGGTTGTCAATGTGTGCATTCAACTGACAGAGTTAAACTCACGTGTGGATTCAGCGGTTTGCAAACCCTTTCTGTGCAGAATCCCAAAACCGGTATTTCCAGCTCAATGCCGGCATACGTACTAAACAGCAGGAAACTTCGTCTAAAACTAAGGAGAAAAGTTTCCTTGAACCTGCTCTGCTGTGCGTTCGTTCACGTAAGATAGTTGAATCTATGTTGAGATTCAGCGAGTCAGAAACACGTTTCTTCTAGGAGCTGCGTTGGGATATTCCCGAGTGAATGGGACCATAGGCTGTACAGAGAAATATCTGCTCCTAAAACCAAAAGGGTGCTCTCTAACTGAATGGTTGTCAATGTGTGCATTCAACTGACAGAGTTAAACTCACGTGTGGATTCAGCGGTTTGCAAACCCTTTCTGTGCAGAATCCCAAAACCGCTATTTCCAGCCCAATGCCGGCATACGAACTAAACAGCAGGAAACTTCGTCTAAAACTCAGGAGAAACGTTTCCTTGAAACTGCTCTGCTGTGCGTTTGTTCCCCTAAGAGAGTTGAATCTATGTTGAGATTCAGCGAGTCAGAAACACGTTTCTTCTAGGAGCTGCGTTGGGATATTCCCGAGTGAATGGGACAACTGGCTGTACAGAGAAATATCTGCTTCTAAAACCAAAAGGGTCCTATCTAACTGAATGGTTGTCAATGTGTGCATTCAACTGACAGAATTAAACTCACGTGTGGATTCAGCGGTTTGGAAACCCCTTCTGTGCAGAATCCCAAAACCGGTACTTCCAGCTCAATGCCGGCATCTGTACTAAACAGCAGTAAACTTCGTCTAAAACTCAGGAGAAACGTTTCCTTGAAACTGCTCTGCTGTCCGTTCGTTCACCTAAGAGAGTTGAATCTATGTTGAGATTCAGCGAGTCAGAAACACCTTTCTTCTAGGAGATGCGTTGGGATATTACCGAGTGAATGGGACCATAGGCTGTACAGAGAAATATCTGCTTCTGAAACCCAAACGGAGCTATCTAACTGGATGATTGTCAATGTGTGCATTCAACGGACAGAGTTAAACTCACGTGTGGATTCAGCGGTTTGCAAACCCTTTCTGTGCAGAATCCCAAAACCCGTATTTCCAGCCCAATGCCGGCATACGTACTAAACAGCAGGAAACTTCGTCTAAAACTCAGGAGAAACGTTTCCTTGAAACTGCTCTGCTGTGCGTTCGTTCACCTTAGAGAGTTGAATCTATGTTGAGATTCAGCGAGTCAGAAACACGTTTCTTCTAGGAGCTGCGTTGGGATATTCCCGAGTGAATGGGACCATAGGCTGTACAGAGAAATATCTGCTTCTGAAACCCAAACGGAGCTATCTAACTGGATGATTGTCAATGTGTGCATTCAACTGACAGAGTTAAACTCACGTTTGGATTCAGCGGTTTGCAAACCCTTTCTGTGCAGAATCCCAAAACCGGTATTTCCAGCCCAATGCCGGCATACGTACTAAACAGCAGGAAACTTCGTCTAAAACTCAGGAGAAACGTTTCCTTGAAACTGCTCTGCTGTGCGTTCGTTCACCTAAGAAAGTTGAATCTATGTTGAGATTCAGCGAGTCAGAAATACGTTTCTTCTAGGAGCTGTGTTGGGATATTCCCGAGTGAATGGGACCATAGGCTGTACAGAGAAATATCTGCTCCTAAAACCAAAAGGGTGCTCTCTAACTGAATGGTTGTCAATGTGTGCATTCAACTGACAGAGTTAAACTCACGTGTGGATTCAGCGGTTTGCAAACCCTTTCTGTGCAGAATCCCAAAACCGGTAATTCCAGCTCAATGCCGGCATACGTACTAAACAACAGGAAATTTCGTCTAAAACTCAGGAGAAACGTTTCCTTGAAACTGCTCTGCTGTGCGTTCGTTCACCTAAGAGAGTTGAATCTATGTTGAGATTCAGCGAGTCAGAAACACGTTTCTTCCAGGAGCTGCGTTGGGATATTCCCGAGTGAATGGGACCATAGGCTGTACAGAGAAATATCTGCTTCCAAAACCGAAACGGAGCTATCTAACTGAATGGTTGTCAATGTGTGCATTCAACTGACAGAGTTAAACTCACGTGTGGATTCAGCGGTTTGCAAACCCTTTCTGTGCAGAATCCCAAAACCGGTATTTCCAGCCCAATGCCGGCATACGTACTAAACAGCAGGAAACTTCGTCTAAAACTCAGGAGAAAAGTTTCCTTGAAACTGCTCTGCTGTGCATTGGTTCACCTAAGAGAGTTGAATCTGTGTTGAGATTCAGCGAGTCAGAAACACGTTTCTTCTAGGAGCTGCGTTGGGATATTCCTGAGTGAATGGGACCATAGGCTGTACAGAGAAATATCTGCTTCTAAAACCAAAATGTGCTATCAAACTGAATGGTTGTCAATGTGTGCATTCAACTGACAGAGTTAAACTCACGTGTGGATTCAGCCGTTTGCAAACCCTTTCTGTGCAGAATCCTAAAACCGGTATTTCCAGCCCAATGCCGGCATACGTACTAAACAGCAGGAAACTTCGTCTAAAACTCAGGAGAAAAGTTTCCTTGAAACTGCTCTGCTGTGCATTCGTTCACCGAAGAGAGTTGAATCTATGTTGAGATTCAGCGAGTCAGAAACACGTTTCTTCTAGGAGCTGCGTTGGGATATTCCCGAGTGAATGGGACCATAGGCTGTACAGAGAAATATCTGCTTCTAAAACCAAAAGGGTGGTATCTAACTGAATGGTTGTCAATGTGTGCATTCAACTGACAGAGTTAAACTCACGTGTGGATTCAGCGGTTTGCAAACCCTTTCTGTGCAGAATCCCAAAACCGGTATTTCCAGCCCAATGCCGGCATCCGTACTAAACAGCAGGAAACTTCGTCTAAAACTCAGGAGAAACGTTTCCATGAAACTGATCTGCTGTGCGTTCGTTCACCTAAGAAAGTTGAATCTATGTTGAGATTCAGCGAGTCAGAAACACGTTTCTTCTAGGAGCTGCGTTGGGATATTCCCGAGTGAATGGGACCATAGGCTGTACAGAGAAATATCTGCTTCTAAAACCAAAATGTGCTATCAATCTGAATGGTTGTCAATGTGTGCATTCAACTGACAGAGTTAAACTCACGTGTGGATTCAGCCGTTTGCAAACCCTTTCTGTGCAGAATCCTAAAACCGGTATTTCCAGCCCATTGCCGGCATACGTACTAAACAGCAGGAAACTTCGTCTAAAACTCAGGAGAAAAGTTTCCTTGAAACTGCTCTGCTGTGCATTGGTTCACCTAAGGGAGTTGAATCTATGTTGAGATTCAGCGAGTCAGAAACACGTTTCTTCTAGGAGCTGCGTTGGGATATTCCCGAGTGAATGGGACCATAGGCTGTACAGAGAAATATCTGCTTCTAAAACCAAAAGGGTGCTATCAAACTGAATGGTTGTCAATGTGTGCATTCAACTGACAGAGTTAAACTCACGTGTGGATTGAGCGGTTTGCAAACCCTTTCTGTGCAGAATCCCAAAACCGGTATTTCCAGCCCAATACCGGCATACGTACTAAACAGCAGGAAACTTCGTCTAAAACTCAGGAGAAACGTTTCCATGAAACTGCTCTGCTGTGCGTTCGTTCACCTAAGAAAGTTGAATCTATGTTCAGATTCAGCGAGTCAGAAACACGTTTCTTCTAGGAGCTGCGTTGGGATATTCCCGAGTGAATGGCACCATAGGCTGTTCAGAGAAATATCTGCTTCTAAAACCAAAACGGAGCTATCTAACTGAATGGTTGTCAATGTGTGCATTCAACTGACAGAGTTAAACTCAAGTGTGGATTCAGCGGTTTGCAAACCCTTTCTGTGCAGAATCCCAAAACCGGTATTTCAAGCCCAATGCCGGCATCTGTACTAAACAGCAGGAAATTTCGTCTAAAACTCAGGAGAAACGTTTCCTTGAAACTGCTCTGCTGTGCGTTCGTTCACCTAAGAGAGTTGAATCAATGTTGAGATTCAGCGAGTCAGAAACACGTTTCTTCTAGGAGCTGCGTTGGGATATTCGCGACTGAATGGGATCATATGCTGTACAGAGAAATATCTGCTTCTAAAACCAAAACGGAGCTATCTAACTGGACGGTTGTCAATGTGTGCATTCAACTGACAGAGTTAAACTCACGTGTGGATTCAGCGGTTTGCAAACCCTTTCTGTGCAGAATCCCAAAACCTGTATTTCCAGCCCAATGCCGGCATCCTTACTAAACAGCAGGAAACTTCGTCTAAAACTCAGGAGAAACATTTCCTTGAAACTGCTCTGCTGTGCGTTCGTTCACCTAAGAGAGTTGAATCTATGTTGAGATTCAGCGAGTCAGAAACACGTTTCTTCCAGGAGCTGCGTTGGGATATTCCCGAGTGAATGGGACCATAGGCTGTACAGAGAAATATCTGCTTCTAAAACCAAAACGGAGCTATCTAACTGAATGGTTGTCAATGTGTGCATTCAACTGACAGAGTTAAACTCACGTGTGGATTCAGCGGTTTGCAAACCCTTTCTGTGCAGAATCCCAAAACCGGTATTTCCAGCCCAATGCCGGCATACGTACTAAACAGCAGGAAACTTCGTCTAAAACTCAGGAGAAAAGTTTCCTTGAAACTGCTCTGCTGTGCATTGGTTCACCTAAGAGAGTTGAATCTGTGTTGAGATTCAGCGAGTCAGAAACACGTTTCTTCTAGGAGCTGCGTTGGCATATTCCCGAGTGAATGGGACCATAGGCTGTACAGATAAATATCTGCTACTAAAACCAAAATGTGCTATCAAACTGAATGGTTGTCAATGTGTGAATTCAACTGACAGAGTTAAACTCACGTGTGGATTCAGCCGTTTGCAAACCCTTTCTGTGCAGAATCCCAAAACCGGTATTTCCAGCCCAATGCCGGCATACGTACTAAACAGCAGGAAACTTCGTCTAAAACTCAGGAGAAAAGTTTCCTTGAAACTGCTCTGCTGTGCATTGGTTCACCTAAGAGAGTTGAATCTATGTTGAGATTCAGCGAGTCAGAAACACGTTTCTTCTAGGAGCTGCGTTGGGATATTCCCGAGTGAATGGGACCATAGGCTGTACAGAGAAATATCTGCTTCTAAAACCAAAAGGGTGCTATCAAACTGAATGGTTGTCAATGTGTGCATTCAACTGACAGAGTTAAACTCACGTGTGGATTGAGCGGTTTGCAAACCCTTTCTGTGCAGAATCCCAAAACCGGTATTTCCAGCCCAATACCGGCATACGTACTAAACAGCAGGAAACTTCGTCTAAAACTCAGGAGAAACGTTTCCATGAAACTGCTCTGCTGTGCGTTCGTTCACCTAAGAAAGTTGAATCTATGTTGAGATTCAGCGAGTCAGAAACACGTTTCTTCTAGGAGCTGCGTTGGGATATTCCCGAGTGAATGGGACCATAGGCTGTACAGAGAAATATCTGCTTCTAAAACCAAAAGGGTGCTATCAAACTGAATGGTTGTCAATGTGTGCATTCAACTGACAGAGTTAAACTCACCTGTGGATTCAGCGGTTTGCAAACCGTTTCTGTGCAGAATCCCAAAACCGGTATTTCCAGCCCAATGCCGGCATACGTACTAAACAGCAGGAAACTTCGTCTAAAACTCAGGAGAAACGTTTCCATGAAACGGCTCTGCTGTGCGTTCGTTCACCTAAGAAAGTTGAATCTATGTTGAGATTCAGCGAGTCAGAAACACGTTTCTTCTAGGAGCTGCGTTGGGATATTCCCGAGTGAATGGGACCATAGGCTGTATAGAGAAATATCTGCTTCTAAAACCAAAACGGAGCTATCTAACTGAATGGTTGTCAATGTGTGCATTCAACTGACAGAGTTAAACTCACGTGTGGATTCAGCGGTTTGCAAACCCTTTCTGTGCAGAATTCCAAAACCGGTATTTCCAGTCCAATGCCGGCATCCGTACTAAACAGCAGGAAACTTCGTCTAAAACTCAGGAGAAAAGTTTCCTTGAAACTGCTCTGCTGTGCATTCGTTCACCGAAGAGAGTTGAATCTATGTTGAGATTCAGCGAGTCAGAAACACGTTTCTTCTAGGAGCTGCGTTGGGATATTCCCGAGTGAATGGGACCATAGGCTGTACAGAGAAATATCTGCTCCTAAAACCAAAAGGGTGCTATCTAACTGAATGGTTGTCAATGTGTGCATTCAACTGACAGAGTTAAACTCACGTTTGGATTCAGCGGTTTACAAACCCTTTCTGTGCAGAATCCCAAAACCGGTAATTCCAGCTCAATGCCGGCATACGTACTAAACAGCAGGAAACTTCGTCTAAAACTCAGGAGAAACGTTTCCTTGAAACTGCTCTGCTGTGCATTCGTTCACCGAAGAGAGTTGAATCTATGTTGAGATTCAGCGAGTCAGAAACACGTTTCTTCTAGGAGCTGCGTTGGGATATTCCCGAGTGAATGGGACCATAGGCTGTACAGAGAAATATCTGCTTCTAAAACCAAAAGGGTGGTATCTAACTGAATGGTTGTCAATGTGTGCATTCAACTGACAGAGTTAAACTCACGTGTGGATTCAGCGGTTTGCAAACCCTTTCTGTGCAGAATCCCAAAACCGGTATTTCCAGCCCAATGCCGGCATCCGTACTAAACAGCAGGAAACTTCGTCTAAAACTCAGGAGAAACGTTTCCATGAAACTGATCTGCTGTGCGTTCGTTCACCTAAGAAAGTTGAATCTATGTTGAGATTCAGCGAGTCAGAAACACGTTTCTTCTAGGAGCTGCGTTGGGATATTCCCGAGTGAATGGGACCATAGGCTGTACAGAGAAATATCTGCTTCTAAAACCAAAATGTGCTATCAAACTGAATGGTTGTCAATGTGTGCATTCAACTGACAGAGTTCAACTCACGTGTGGATTCAGCGGTTTGCAAACCCTTTCTGTGCAGAATCCTAAAACCGGTATTTCCAGCCCAATACCGGCATACGTACTAAACAGCAGGACACTTCGTCTAAAACTCAGGAGAAAAGTTTCCTTGAAACTGCTCTGCTGTGCATTGGTTCACCTAAGGGAGTTGAATCTATGTTGAGATTCAGCGAGTCAGAAACACGTTTCTTCTAGGAGCTGCGTTGGGATATTCCCGAGTGAAAGGGACCATAGGCTGTACAGAGAAATATCTGCTTCTAAAACCAAAAGGGTGCTATCAAACTGAATGGTTGTCAATGTGTGCATTCAACTGACAGAGTTAAACTCACGTGTGGATTGAGCGGTTTGCAAACCCTATCTGTGCAGAATCCCAAAACCGGTATTTCCAGCCCAATACCGGCATACGTACTAAACAGCAGGAAACTTCGTCTAAAACTCAGGAGAAACGTTTCCATGAAACTGCTCTGCTGTGCGTTCGTTCACCTAAGAAAGTTGAATCTATGTTCAGATTCAGCGAGTCAGAAACAGGTTTCTTCTAGGAGCTGCGTTGGGATATTCCCGAGTGAATGGCACCATAGGCTGTTCAGAGAAATATCTGCTTCTAAAACCAAAACGGAGCTATCTAACTGAATGGTTGTCAATGTGTGCATTCAACTGACAGAGTTAAACTCAAGTGTGGATTCAGCGGTTTGCAAACCCTTTCTGTGCAGAATCCCAAAACCGGTATTTCAAGCCCAATGCCGGCATCTGTACTAAACAGCAGGAAACTTCGTCTAAAACTCAGGAGAAACGTTTCCTTGAAACTGCTCTGCTGTGCGTTCGTTCACCTAAGAGAGTTGAATCAATGTTGAGATTCAGCGAGTCAGAAACACGTTTCTTCTAGGAGCTGCGTTGGGATATTCGCGACTGAATGGGATCATATGCTGTACAGAGAAATATCTGCTTCTAAAACCAAAACGGAGCTATCTAACTGGACGGTTGTCAATGTGTGCATTCAACTGACAGAGGTAAACTCACGTGTGGATTCAGCCGTTTGCAAACCCTTTCTGTGCAGAATCCCAAAACCGGTATTTCCAGCCCAATGCCGGCATACGTACTAAACAGCAGGAAACTTCGTCTAAAACTCAGGAGAAAAGTTTCCTTGAAACTGCTCTGCTGTGCATTGGTTCACCTAAGAGAGTTGAATCTATGTTGAGATTCAGCGAGTCAGAAACACGTTTCTTCTAGGAGCTGCGTTGGGATATTCCCGAGTGAATGGGACCATAGGCTGTACAGAGAAATATCTGCTTCTAAAACCAAAAGGGTGCTATCAAACTGAATGGTTGTCAATGTGTGCATTCAACTGACAGAGTTAAACTCACGTGTGGATTGAGCGGTTTGCAAACCCTTTCTGTGCAGAATCCCAAAACCGGTATTTCCAGCCCAATACCGGCATACGTACTAAACAGCAGGAAACTTCGTCTAAAACTCAGGAGAAACGTTTCCATGAAACTGCTCTGCTGTGCGTTCGTTCACCTAAGAAAGTTGAATCTATGTTGAGATTCAGCGAGTCAGAAACACGTTTCTTCTAGGAGCTGCGTTGGGATATTCCCGAGTGAATGGGACCATAGGCTGTACAGAGAAATATCTGCTTCTAAAACCAAAAGGGTGCTATCAAACTGAATGGTTGTCAATGTGTGCATTCAACTGACAGAGTTAAACTCACCTGTGGATTCAGCGGTTTGCAAACCGTTTCTGTGCAGAATCCCAAAACCGGTATTTCCAGCCCAATGCCGGCATACGTACTAAACAGCAGGAAACTTCGTCTAAAACTCAGGAGAAACGTTTCCATGAAACGGCTCTGCTGTGCGTTCGTTCACCTAAGAAAGTTGAATCTATGTTGAGATTCAGCGAGTCAGAAACACGTTTCTTCTAGGAGCTGCGTTGGGATATTCCCGAGTGAATGGGACCATAGGCTGTATAGAGAAATATCTGCTTCTAAAACCAAAACGGAGCTATCTAACTGAATGGTTGTCAATGTGTGCATTCAACTGACAGAGTTAAACTCACGTGTGGATTCAGCGGTTTGCAAACCCTTTCTGTGCAGAATTCCAAAACCGGTATTTCCAGTCCAATGCCGGCATCCGTACTAAACAGCAGGAAACTTCGTCTAAAACTCAGGAGAAAAGTTTCCTTGAAACTGCTCTGCTGTGCATTCGTTCACCGAAGAGAGTTGAATCTATGTTGAGATTCAGCGAGTCAGAAACACGTTTCTTCTAGGAGCTGCGTTGGGATATTCCCGAGTGAATGGGACCATAGGCTGTACAGAGAAATATCTGCTCCTAAAACCAAAAGGGTGCTATCTAACTGAATGGTTGTCAATGTGTGCATTCAACTGACAGAGTTAAACTCACGTTTGGATTCAGCGGTTTACAAACCCTTTCTGTGCAGAATCCCAAAACCGGTAATTCCAGCTCAATGCCGGCATACGTACTAAACAGCAGGAAACTTCGTCTAAAACTCAGGAGAAACGTTTCCTTGAAACTGCTCTGCTGTGCATTCGTTCACCGAAGAGAGTTGAATCTATGTTGAGATTCAGCGAGTCAGAAACACGTTTCTTCTAGGAGCTGCGTTGGGATATTCCCGAGTGAATGGGACCATAGGCTGTACAGAGAAATATCTGCTTCTAAAACCAAAAGGGTGGTATCTAACTGAATGGTTGTCAATGTGTGCATTCAACTGACAGAGTTAAACTCACGTGTGGATTCAGCGGTTTGCAAACCCTTTCTGTGCAGAATCCCAAAACCGGTATTTCCAGCCCAATGCCGGCATCCGTACTAAACAGCAGGAAACTTCGTCTAAAACTCAGGAGAAACGTTTCCATGAAACTGATCTGCTGTGCGTTCGTTCACCTAAGAAATTTGAATCTATGTTGAGATTCAGCGAGTCAGAAACACGTTTCTTCTAGGAGCTGCGTTGGGATATTCCCGAGTGAATGGGACCATAGGCTGTACAGAGAAATATCTGCTTCTAAAACCAAAATGTGCTATCAAACTGAATGGTTGTCAATGTGTGCATTCAACTGACAGAGTTAAACTCACGTGTGGATTCAGCGGTTTGCAAACCCTTTCTGTGCAGAATCCTAAAACCGGTATTTCCAGCCCAATGCCGGCATACGTACTAAACAGCAGGTCACTTCGTCTAAAACTCAGGAGAAAAGTTTCCTTGAAACTGCTCTGCTGTGCATTGGTTCACCTAAGGGAGTTGAATCTATGTTGAGATTCAGCGAGTCAGAAACACGTTTCTTCTAGGAGCTGCGTTGGGATATTCCCGAGTGAATGGGACCATAGGCTGTACAGAGAAATATCTGCTTCTAAAACCAAAAGGGTGCTATCAAACTGAATGGTTGTCAATGTGTGCATTCAACTGACAGAGTTAAACTCACGTGTGGATTGAGCGGTTTGCAAACCCTATCTGTGCAGAATCCCAAAACCGGTATTTCCAGCCCAATACCGGCATACGTACTAAACAGCAGGAAACTTCGTCTAAAACTCAGGAGAAACGTTTCCATGAAACTGCTCTGCTGTGCGTTCGTTCACCTAAGAAAGTTGAATCTATGTTCAGATTCAGCGAGTCAGAAACAGGTTTCTTCTAGGAGCTGCGTTGGGATATTCCCGAGTGAATGGCACCATAGGCTGTTCAGAGAAATATCTGCTTCTAAAACCAAAACGGAGCTATCTAACTGAATGGTTGTCAATGTGTGCATTCAACTGACAGAGTTAAACTCAAGTGTGGATTCAGCGGTTTGCAAACCCTTTCTGTGCAGAATCCCAAAACCGGTATTTCAAGCCCAATGCCGGCATCTGTACTAAACAGCAGGAAACTTCGTCTAAAACTCAGGAGAAACGTTTCCTTGAAACTGCTCTGCTGTGCGTTCGTTCACCTAAGAGAGTTGAATCAATGTTGAGATTCAGCGAGTCAGAAACACGTTTCTTCTAGGAGCTGCGTTGGGATATTCGCGACTGAATGGGATCATATGCTGTACAGAGAAATATCTGCTTCTAAAACCAAAACGGAGCTATCTAACTGGACGGTTGTCAATGTGTGCATTCAACTGACAGAGTTAAACTCACGTGTGGATTCAGCCGTTTGCAAACCCTTTCTGTGCAGAATCCCAAAACCGGTATTTCCAGCCCAATGCCGGCATACGTACTAAACAGCAGGAAACTTCGTCTAAAACTCAGGAGAAAAGTTTCCTTGAAACTGCTCTGCTGTGCATTGGTTCACCTAAGAGAGTTGAATCTATGTTGAGATTCAGCGAGTCAGAAACACGTTTCTTCTAGGAGCTGCGTTGGGATATTCCCGAGTGAATGGGACCATAGGCTGTACAGAGAAATATCTGCTTCTAAAACCAAAAGGGTGCTATCAAACTGAATGGTTGTCAATGTGTGCATTCAACTGACAGAGTTAAACTCACGTGTGGATTGAGCGGTTTGCAAACCCTTTCTGTGCAGAATCCCAAAACCGGTATTTCCAGCCCAATACCGGCATACGTACTAAACAGCAGGAAACTTCGTCTAAAACTCAGGAGAAACGTTTCCATGAAACTGCTCTGCTGTGCGTTCGTTCACCTAAGAAAGTTGAATCTATGTTGAGATTCAGCGAGTCAGAAACACGTTTCTTCTAGGAGCTGCGTTGGGATATTCCCGAGTGAATGGGACCATAGGCTGTACAGAGAAATATCTGCTTCTAAAACCAAAAGGGTGCTATCAAACTGAATGGTTGTCAATGTGTGCATTCAACTGACAGAGTTAAACTCACCTGTGGATTCAGCGGTTTGCAAACCGTTTCTGTGCAGAATCCCAAAACCGGTATTTCCAGCCCAATGCCGGCATACGTACTAAACAGCAGGAAACTTCGTCTAAAACTCAGGAGAAACGTTTCCATGAAACGGCTCTGCTGTGCGTTCGTTCACCTAAGAAAGTTGAATCTATGTTGAGATTCAGCGAGTCAGAAACACGTTTCTTCTAGGAGCTGCGTTGGGATATTCCCGAGTGAATGGGACCATAGGCTGTATAGAGAAATATCTGCTTCTAAAACCAAAACGGAGCTATCTAACTGAATGGTTGTCAATGTGTGCATTCAACTGACAGAGTTAAACTCACGTGTGGATTCAGCGGTTTGCAAACCCTTTCTGTGCAGAATTCCAAAACCGGTATTTCCAGTCCAATGCCGGCATCCGTACTAAACAGCAGGAAACTTCGTCTAAAACTCAGGAGAAAAGTTTCCTTGAAACTGCTCTGCTGTGCATTCGTTCACCGAAGAGAGTTGAATCTATGTTGAGATTCAGCGAGTCAGAAACACGTTTCTTCTAGGAGCTGCGTTGGGATATTCCCGAGTGAATGGGACCATAGGCTGTACAGAGAAATATCTGCTCCTAAAACCAAAAGGGTGCTATCTAACTGAATGGTTGTCAATGTGTGCATTCAACTGACAGAGTTAAACTCACGTTTGGATTCAGCGGTTTACAAACCCTTTCTGTGCAGAATCCCAAAACCGGTAATTCCAGCTCAATGCCGGCATACGTACTAAACAGCAGGAAACTTCGTCTAAAACTCAGGAGAAACGTTTCCTTGAAACTGCTCTGCTGTGCATTCGTTCACCGAAGAGAGTTGAATCTATGTTGAGATTCAGCGAGTCAGAAACACGTTTCTTCTAGGAGCTGCGTTGGGATATTCCCGAGTGAATGGGACCATAGGCTGTACAGAGAAATATCTGCTTCTAAAACCAAAAGGGTGGTATCTAACTGAATGGTTGTCAATGTGTGCATTCAACTGACAGAGTTAAACTCACGTGTGGATTCAGCGGTTTGCAAACCCTTTCTGTGCAGAATCCCAAAACCGGTATTTCCAGCCCAATGCCGGCATCCGTACTAAACAGCAGGAAACTTCGTCTAAAACTCAGGAGAAACGTTTCCATGAAACTGATCTGCTGTGCGTTCGTTCACCTAAGAAAGTTGAATCTATGTTGAGATTCAGCGAGTCAGAAACACGTTTCTTCTAGGAGCTGCGTTGGGATATTCCCGAGTGAATGGGACCATAGGCTGTACAGAGAAATATCTGCTTCTAAAACCAAAATGTGCTATCAAACTGAATGGTTGTCAATGTGTGCATTCAACTGACAGAGTTCAACTCACGTGTGGATTCAGCGGTTTGCAAACCCTTTCTGTGCAGAATCCTAAAACCGGTATTTCCAGCCCAATGCCGGCATACGTACTAAACAGCAGGACACTTCGTCTAAAACTCAGGAGAAAAGTTTCCTTGAAACTGCTCTGCTGTGCATTGGTTCACCTAAGGGAGTTGAATCTATGTTGAGATTCAGCGAGTCAGAAACACGTTTCTTCTAGGAGCTGCGTTGGGATATTCCCGAGTGAATGGGACCATAGGCTGTACAGAGAAGTATCTGCTTCTAAAACCAAAAGGGTGCTATCAAACTGAATGGTTGTCAATGTGTGCATTCAACTGACAGAGTTAAACTCACATGTGGATTGAGCGGTTTGCAAACCCTATCTGTGCAGAATCCCAAAACCGGTATTTCCAGCCCAATACCGGCATACGTACTAAACAGCAGGAAACTTCGTCTAAAACTCAGGAGAAACGTTTCCATGAAACTGCTCTGCTGTGCGTTCGTTCACCTAAGAAAGTTGAATCTATGTTCAGATTCAGCGAGTCAGAAACAGGTTTCTTCTAGGAGCTGCGTTGGGATATTCCCGAGTGAATGGCACCATAGGCTGTTCAGAGAAATATCTGCTTCTAAAACCAAAACGGAGCTATCTAACTGAATGGTTGTCAATGTGTGCATTCAACTGACAGAGTTAAACTCAAGTGTGGATTCAGCGGTTTGCAAACCCTTTCTGTGCAGAATCCCAAAACCGGTATTTCAAGCCCAATGCCGGCATCTGTACTAAACAGCAGGAAACTTCGTCTAAAACTCAGGAGAAACGTTTCCTTGAAACTGCTCTGCTGTGCGTTCGTTCACCTAAGAGAGTTGAATCTATGTTGAGATTCAGCGAGTCAGAAACAGGTTTCATCCAGGAGCTGCGTTGGGATATTCCCGAGTGAATGGGACCATAGACTGTACAGAGAGATATCTGCTCCTAAAACCAAAAGGGTGCTATCTAACTGAATGGTTGTCAATGTGTGCATTCAACTGACAGAATTAAACTCACGTTTGGATTCAGCGGTTTACAAACCCTTTCTGTGCAGAATCCCAAAACCGGTAATTCCCCTCAATGCCGGCATACGTACTAAACAGCAGGAAACTTCGTCTAAAACTCAGGAGAAACGTTTCCTTGAAACTGCTCTGCTGTGCGTTCGTTCACCTAAGAGAGTTGAATCTATGTTGAGATTCAGCGAGTCAGAAACACGTTTCTTCTAGGAGCTGCGTTGGGATATTCCCGAGTGAATGGGACCATAGGCTGTACAGAGAAATATCTGCTTCTAAAACCAAAACGGAGCTATCTAACTGAATGGTTGTCAATGTGTGCATTCAATGACAGAGTTAAACTCACGTGTGGATTCAGCGGTTTGCAAACCGTTTCTGTGCAGAATCCCAAAACCGGTATTTCCAGCCCAATGCCGGCATACGAACTAAACAGCAGGAAACTTCGTCTAAAACTCAGGAGAAAAGTTTCCTTGAAACTGCTCTGCTGTGCGTTCATTCACCTAAGAGAGTTGAATCTATGTTGAGATTCAGCGAGTCAGAAACACGTTTCTTCTAGGAGCTGCGTTGGGATATTCCCGAGTGAATGGGACCATAGGCTGTACAGAGAAATATCTGCTTCTAAAACAAAAACGGAGCTATCAAACTGAATGGTTGTCAATGTGTGCATTCAACTGACAGAGTTAAACTCACGTGTGGATTCAGCGGTTTGCAAACCGTTTCTGTGCAGAATCCCAAAACCGGTATTTCCAGCCCAATGCCGGCATACGTACTAAACAGCAGGAAACTTCGTCTAAAACTCAGGAGAAACGTTTCCTTGAAACTGCTCTGCTGTGAGTTCGTTCACCTAAGAGAGTTGAATCTATGTTGAGATTCAGCGAGTCAGAAACACGTTTCTTCTAGGAGCTGCGTTGTGATATTCCCGAGTGAATGGGACCATACGCTGTACAGAGAAATATCTGCTCCTAAAACCAAAAGGGTGCTATCTAACTGAATGGTTGTCAATGTGTGCATTCAACTGACAGAGTTAAACTCACGTTTGGATTCAGCGGTTCGCAAACCCTTTCTGTGCAGAATCCCAAAACCGGTATTTCCAGCCCAATGCCGGCATACGTACTAAACAGCAGAAAACTTCGTCTAAAACTCAGGAGAAACGTTTCCTTGAAACTGCTCTGCTGTGCGTTCGTTCACCTAAGAGAGTTGAATCTATGTTGAGATTCAGCGAGTCAGAAACACGTTTCTTCTAGGAGCTGCGTTGGGATATTCCCGAGTGAATGGGACCATAGGCTGTACAGAGAAGTATCTGCTTCTAAAACCGAAACGGAGCTACCTAACTGAATGGTTGTCAATGTGTGCATTCAACTGACAGAGTTAAACTCACGTGTGGATTCAGCGGTTTGCAAACCGTTTCTGTGCAGAATCCCAAAACCGGTATTTCCAGCCCAATGCCGGCATACGTACTAAACAGCAGGAAACTTCGTCTCAAACTCAGGAGAAAAGTTTCCTTGAAACTGCTCTGCTGTGCGTTCATTCACCTAAGAGAGTTGAATCTATGTTGACATTCAGCGAGTCAGAAACACGTTTCTTCTAGGAGCTGCGCTGGGATATTCCCGAGTGAATGGGACCATAGGCTGTACAGAGAAATATCTGCTTCTAAAACCAAAACGGAGCTATCAAACTGAATTTTTGTCAATGTGCGCATTCAACTGACAGAGGTAAACTCACGAGTGGATTCAGCGGTTTGCAAACCGTTTCTGTGCAGAATCCCAAAACCGGTATTTCCAGCCCAATGCCGGCATACGTACTAAACAGCAGGAAACTTCGTTTAAAACTCAGGAGAAACGTTTCCGTGAAACTGCTCTGCTGTGCGTTCGTTCACCTAAGAGAGTTGAATCTATGTTGAGATTCAGCGAGTCAGAAACACGTTTCTTCTAGGAGCTGCGCTGGGATATTCCCGAGTGAATGGGACCATAGGCTGTACAGAGAAATATCTGCTCCTAAAACCAAAAGGGTGCTATCTAACTGAATGGTTGTCAATGTGTGCATTCAACTGACAGAGTGAAACTCACGTTTGGATTCAGCGGTTTGCAAACCCTTTCTGTGCAGAATCCCAAAACCGGTATTTCTAGCCCAATGCCGGCATACGTACTAAACAGCAGGAAACTTCGTCTAAAACTCAGGAGAAACATTTCCTTGAAACTGCTCTGCTGTGCGTTCGTTCACCTAAGAGAGTTGAATCTATGTTGAGATTCAGCGAGTCAGAAACACGTTTCTTCTAGGAGCTGCGTTGGGATATTCCCGAGTGAATGGGACCATAGGCTGTACAGAGAAATATCTGCTTCTAAAACCAAAACGGAGCTATCAAACTGAATTTTTGTCAATGTGCGCATTCAACTGACAGAGGTAAACTCACGTGTGGATTCAGCGGTTTGCAAACCGTTTCTGTGCAGAATCCCAAAACCGGTATTTCCAGCCCAATGCCGGCATACGTACTAAACAGCAGGAAACTTCGTTTAAAACTCAGGAGAAACGTTTCCGTGAAACTGCTCTGCTGTGCGTTCGTTCACCTAAGAGAGTTGAATCTATGTTGAGATTCAGCGAGTCAGAAACACGTTTCTTCTAGGAGCTGCGCTGGGATATTCCCGAGTGAATGGGACCATAGGCTGTACAGAGAAATATCTGCTCCTAAAACCAAAAGGGTGCTATCTAACTGAATGGTTGTCAATGTGTGCATTCAACTGACAGAGTGAAACTCACGTTTGGATTCAGCGGTTTGCAAACCCTTTCTGTGCAGAATCCCAAAACCGGTATTTCTAGCCCAATGCCGGCATACGTACTAAACAGCAGGAAACTTCGTCTAAAACTCAGGAGAAACATTTCCTTGAAACTGCTCTGCTGTGCGTTCGTTCACCTAAGAGAGTTGAATCTATGTTGAGATTCAGCGAGTCAGAAACACGTTTCTTCTAGGAGCTGCGTTGGGATATTCCCGAGTGAATGGGACCATAGGGTGTACAGAGAGATATCTGCTCCTAAAACCAAAAGGGTGCTATCTAACTGAATGGTTGTCAATGTGTGCATTCAACTGACAGAGTTAAACACACGTTTCGATTCAGCGGTTTGCAAACCCTTTCTGTGCAGAATCCCAAAACCGGTATTTCCAGCTCAATGCCGGCATACATACTAAAGAGCAGGAAACTTCGTCTAAAACTCAGGAGAAACATTTCCGTGAAACTGCTCTGCTGTGCGTTCGTTCACCTAAGAGAGTTGAATCTATGTTGAGATTCAGCGAGTCAGAAACACGTTTCTTCTAGGAGCTGCGTTGGGATATTCCCGAGTGAATGGGACCATAGGCTGTACAGAGAAATATCTGTTTCTAACACAAAAACGGAGCTATCAAACTGAATGGTTGTCAATGTGTGCATTCAACTGACAGAGTTAAACTCATGTGTGGATTCAGCGGTTTGCAAACCCTTTCTGTGCAGAATCCCAAAACCGGTATTTCCAGCCCAATGCCGGCATACGTACTAAACAGCAGGAAACTTCGTCTAAAACTCAGGAGAAACGTTTCCTTGAAACTGCTCTGCTGTGCGTTCGTTCACCTAAGAGAGTTGAATCTGTGTTGAGATTCAGCGAGTCAGAAACACGTTTCTTCTAGGAACTGCGTTGTGATATTCCCGAGTGAATGGGACCATACGCTGTACAGAGAAATATCTGCTCCTAAAACCAAAAGGGTGCTATCTAACTGAATGGTTGTCAATGTGTGCATTCAACTGACAGAGTTAAACTCACGTTTGGATTCAGCGGTTCGCAAACCCTTTCTGTGCAGAATCCCAAAACCGGTATTTCCAGCCCAATGCCGGCATACGTACTAAACAGCAGGAAACTTCGTCTAAAACTCAGGAGAAACGTTTCCTTGAAACTGCTCTGCTGTGCGTTCGTTCACCTAAGAGAGTTGAATCTATGTTGAGATTCAGCGAGTCAGAAACACGTTTCTTCTAGGAGCTGCGTTGGGATATTCCCGAGTGAATGGGACCATAGGCTGTACAGAGAAGTATCTGCTTCTAAAACCGAAACGGAGCTACCTAACTGAATGGTTGTCAATGTGTGCATTCAACTGACAGAGTTAAACTCACGTGTGGATTCAGCGGTTTGCAAACCGTTTCTGTGCAGAATCCCAAAACCGGTATTTCCAGCCCAATGCCGGCATACGTACTAAACAGCAGGAAACTTCGTCTCAAACTCAGGAGAAAAGTTTTCTTGAAACTGCTCTGCTGTGCGTTCATTCACCTAAGAGAGTTGAATCTATGTTGACATTCAGCGAGTCAGAAACACGTTTCTTCTAGGAGCTGCGTTGGGATATTCCCGAGTGAATGGGACCATAGGCTGTACAGAGAAATATCTGCTTCTAAAACCAAAACGGAGCTATCAAACTGAATTTTTGTCAATGTGCGCATTCAACTGACAGAGGTAAACTCACGTGTGGATTCAGCGGTTTGCAAACCCTTTCTGTGCAGAATCCCAAAACCGGTATTTCCAGCCCAATGCCGGCATACGTACTAAACAGCAGGAAACTTCGTTTAAAACTCAGGAGAAACGTTTCCGTGAAACTGCTCTGCTGTGCGTTCGTTCAACTAAGAGAGTTGAATCTATGTTGAGATTCAGCGAGTCAGAAACACGTTTCTTCTAGGAGCTGCGTTGGGATATTCCCGAGTGAATGGGACCATAGGCTGTACAGAGAAATATCTGCTCCTAAAACCAAAAGGGTGCTATCTAACTGAATAGTTGTCAATGTGTGCATTCAACTGACAGAGTGAAACTCACGTTTGGATTCAGCGGTTTGCAAACCCTTTCTGTGCAGAATCCCAAAACCGGTATTTCTAGACCAATGCCGGCATACGTACTAAACAGCAGGAAACTTCGTCTAAAACTCAGGAGAAACATTTCCTTGAAACTGCTCTGCTGTGCATTCGTTCACCTAAGAGAGTTGAATCTATGTTGAGATTCAGCGAGTCAGAAACACGTTTCTTCCAGGAGCTGCGTTGGGATATTCCCGAGTGAATGGGACCATAGGGTGTACAGAGAGATATCTGCTCCTAAAACCAAAAGGGTGCTATCTAACTGAATGGTTGTCAATGTGTGCATTCAACTGACAGAATTAAACTCACGTTTGGATTCAGCGGTTTACAAACCCTTTCTGTGCAGAATCCCAAAACCGGTAATTCCCCTCAATGCCGGCATACATACTAAACAGCAGGAAACTTCGTCTAAAACTCAGGAGAAACGTTTCCTTGAAGCTGCTCTGCTGTGCGTTCGTTCACCTAAGAGAGTTGAATCTATTTTGAGATTCAGCGAGTCAGAAACACGTTTCTTCTAGGAGCTGCGTTGGGATATTCCCGAGTGAATGGGACCATAGGCTGTACAGAGAAATATCTGCTTCTGAAACCAAAACGGAGCTATCTATCTGAATGGTTGTCAATGTGTGCATTCAATGACAGAGTTAAACTCACGTGTGGATTCAGCGGTTTGCAAACCGTTTCTGTGCAGAATCCCAAAACCGGTATTTCCAGCCCAATGCCGGCATACGAACTAAACAGCAGGAAACTTCGTCTAAAACTCAGGAGAAAAGTTTCCTTGAAACTGCTCTGCTGTGCGTTCATTCACCTAAGAGAGTTGAATCTATGTTGAGATTCAGCGAGTCAGAAACACGTTTCTTCTAGGAGCTGCGTTGGGATATTCCCGAGTGAATGGGACCATAGGCTGTACAGAGAAATATCTGCTTCTAAAACAAAAACGGAGCTATCAAACTGAATGGTTGTCAATGTGTGCATTCAACTGACAGAGTTAAACTCACGTGTGGATTCAGCGGTTTGCAAACCGTTTCTGTGCAGAATCCCAAAACCGGTATTTCCAGCCCAATGCCGGCATACGTACTAAACAGCAGGAAACTTCGTCTAAAACTCAGGAGAAACGTTTCCTTGAAACTGCTCTGCTGTGAGTTCGTTCACCTAAGAGAGTTGAATCTATGTTGAGATTCAGCGAGTCAGAAACACGTTTCTTCTAGGAGCTGCGTTGTGATATTCCCGAGTGAATGGGACCATACGCTGTACAGAGAAATATCTGCTCCTAAAACCAAAAGGGTGCTATCTAACTGAATGGTTGTCAATGTGTGCATTCAACTGACAGAGTTAAACTCACGTTTGGATTCAGCGGTTCGCAAACCCTTTCTGTGCAGAATCCCAAAACCGGTATTTCCAGCCCAATGCCGGCATACGTACTAAACAGCAGAAAACTTCGTCTAAAACTCAGGAGAAACGTTTCCTTGAAACTGCTCTGCTGTGCGTTCGTTCACCTAAGAGAGTTGAATCTATGTTGAGATTCAGCGAGTCAGAAACACGTTTCTTCTAGGAGCTGCGTTGGGATATTCCCGAGTGAATGGGACCATAGGCTGTACAGAGAAGTATCTGCTTCTAAAACCGAAACGGAGCTACCTAACTGAATGGTTGTCAATGTGTGCATTCAACTGACAGAGTTAAACTCACGTGTGGATTCAGCGGTTTGCAAACCGTTTCTGTGCAGAATCCCAAAACCGGTATTTCCAGCCCAATGCCGGCATACGTACTAAACAGCAGGAAACTTCGTCTCAAACTCAGGAGAAAAGTTTCCTTGAAACTGCTCTGCTGTGCGTTCATTCACCTAAGAGAGTTGAATCTATGTTGACATTCAGCGAGTCAGAAACACGTTTCTTCTAGGAGCTGCGCTGGGATATTCCCGAGTGAATGGGACCATAGGCTGTACAGAGAAATATCTGCTTCTAAAACCAAAACGGAGCTATCAAACTGAATTTTTGTCAATGTGCGCATTCAACTGACAGAGGTAAACTCACGTGTGGATTCAGCGGTTTGCAAACCGTTTCTGTGCAGAATCCCAAAACCGGTATTTCCAGCCCAATGCCGGCATACGTACTAAACAGCAGGAAACTTCGTTTAAAACTCAGGAGAAACGTTTCCGTGAAACTGCTCTGCTGTGCGTTCGTTCACCTAAGAGAGTTGAATCTATGTTGAGATTCAGCGAGTCAGAAACACGTTTCTTCTAGGAGCTGCGCTGGGATATTCCCGAGTGAATGGGACCATAGGCTGTACAGAGAAATATCTGCTCCTAAAACCAAAAGGGTGCTATCTAACTGAATGGTTGTCAATGTGTGCATTCAACTGACAGAGTGAAACTCACGTTTGGATTCAGCGGTTTGCAAACCCTTTCTGTGCAGAATCCCAAAACCGGTATTTCTAGCCCAATGCCGGCATACGTACTAAACAGCAGGAAACTTCGTCTAAAACTCAGGAGAAACATTTCCTTGAAACTGCTCTGCTGTGCGTTCGTTCACCTAAGAGAGTTGAATCTATGTTGAGATTCAGCGAGTCAGAAACACGTTTCTTCCAGGAGCTGCGTTGGGATATTCCCGAGTGAATGGGACCATAGGGTGTACAGAGAGATATCTGCTCCTAAAACCAAAAGGGTGCTATCTAACTGAATGGTTGTCAATGTGTGCATTCAACTGACAGAGTTAAACACACGTTTCGATTCAGCGGTTTGCAAACCCTTTCTGTGCAGAATTCCAAAACCGGTATTTCCAGCTCAATGCCGGCATACATACTAAAGAGCAGGAAACTTCGTCTAAAACTCAGGAGAAACATTTCCGTGAAACTGCTCTGCTGTGCGTTCGTTCACCTAAGAGAGTTGAATCTATGTTGAGATTCAGCGAGTCAGAAACACGTTTCTTCTAGGAGCTGCGTTGGGATATTCCCGAGTGAATGGGACCATAGGCTGTACAGAGAAATATCTGTTTCTAACACAAAAACGGAGCTATCAAACTGAATGGTTGTCAATGTGTGCATTCAACTGACAGAGTTAAACTCATGTGTGGATTCAGCGGTTTGCAAACCCTTTCTGTGCAGAATCCCAAAACCGGTATTTCCAGCCCAATGCCGGCATACGTACTAAACAGCAGGAAACTTCGTCTAAAACTCAGGAGAAACGTTTCCTTGAAACTGCTCTGCTGTGCGTTCGTTCACCTAAGAGAGTTGAATCTATGTTGAGATTCAGCGGGTCAGAAACACGTTTCTTCTAGGAACTGCGTTGTGATATTCCCGAGTGAATGGGACCATACGCTGTACAGAGAAATATCTGCTCCTAAAACCAAAAGGGTGCTATCTAACTGAATGGTTGTCAATGTGTGCATTCAACTGACAGAGTTAAACTCACGTTTGGATTCAGCGGTTCGCAAACCCTTTCTGTGCAGAATCCCAAAACCGGTATTTCCAGCCCAATGCCGGCATACGTACTAAACAGCAGGAAACTTCGTCTAAAACTCAGGAGAAACGTTTCCTTGAAACTGCTCTGCTGTGCGTTCGTTCACCTAAGAGAGTTGAATCTATGTTGAGATTCAGCGAGTCAGAAACACGTTTCTTCTAGGAGCTGCGTTGGGATATTCCCGAGTGAATGGGACCATAGGCTGTACAGAGAAGTATCTGCTTCTAAAACCGAAACGGAGCTACCTAACTGAATGGTTGTCAATGTGTGCATTCAACTGACAGAGTTAAACTCACGTGTGGATTCAGCGGTTTGCAAACCGTTTCTGTGCAGAATCCCAAAACCGGTATTTCCAGCCCAATGCCGGCATACGTACTAAACAGCAGGAAACTTCGTCTCAAACTCAGGAGAAAAGTTTTCTTGAAACTGCTCTGCTGTGCGTTCATTCACCTAAGAGAGTTGAATCTATGTTGACATTCAGCGAGTCAGAAACACGTTTCTTCTAGGAGCTGCGTTGGGATATTCCCGAGTGAATGGGACCATAGGCTGTACAGAGAAATATCTGCTTCTAAAACCAAAACGGAGCTATCAAACTGAATTTTTGTCAATGTGCGCATTCAACTGACAGAGGTAAACTCACGTGTGGATTCAGCGGTTTGCAAACCCTTTCTGTGCAGAATCCCAAAACCGGTATTTCCAGCCCAATGCCGGCATACGTACTAAACAGCAGGAAACTTCGTTTAAAACTCAGGAGAAACGTTTCCGTGAAACTGCTCTGCTGTGCGTTCGTTCAACTAAGAGAGTTGAATCTATGTTGAGATTCAGCGAGTCAGAAACACGTTTCTTCTAGGAGCTGCGTTGGGATATTCCCGAGTGAATGGGACCATAGGCTGTACAGAGAAATATCTGCTCCTAAAACCAAAAGGGTGCTATCTAACTGAATGGTTGTCAATGTGTGCATTCAACTGACAGAGTGAAACTCACGTTTGGATTCAGCGGTTTGCAAACCCTTTCTGTGCAGAATCCCAAAACCGGTATTTCTAGACCAATGCCGGCATACGTACTAAACAGCAGGAAACTTCGTCTAAAACTCAGGAGAAACATTTCCTTGAAACTGCTCTGCTGTGCATTCGTTCACCTAAGAGAGTTGAATCTATGTTGAGATTCAGCGAGTCAGAAACACGTTTCTTCCAGGAGCTGCGTTGGGATATTCCCGAGTGAATGGGACCATAGGGTGTACAGAGAGATATCTGCTCCTAAAACCAAAAGGGTGCTATCTAACTGAATGGTTGTCAATGTGTGCATTCAACTGACAGAATTAAACTCACGTTTGGATTCAGCGGTTTACAAACCCTTTCTGTGCAGAATCCCAAAACCGGTAATTCCCCTCAATGCCGGCATACATACTAAACAGCAGGAAACTTCGTCTAAAACTCAGGAGAAACGTTTCCTTGAAGCTGCTCTGCTGTGCGTTCGTTCACCTAAGAGAGTTGAATCTATTTTGAGATTCAGCGAGTCAGAAACACGTTTCTTCTAGGAGCTGCGTTGGGATATTCCCGAGTGAATGGGACCATAGGCTGTACAGAGAAATATCTGCTTCTGAAACCAAAACGGAGCTATCTATCTGAATGGTTGTCAATGTGTGCATTCAATGACAGAGTTAAACTCACGTGTGGATTCAGCGGTTTGCAAACCGTTTCTGTGCAGAATCCCAAAACCGGTATTTCCAGCCCAATGCCGGCATACGTTCTAAACAGCAGGAAACTTCGTCTAAAACTCAGGAGAACCATTTCCTTGAAACTGCTCTGCTGTGCGTTCGTTCACCTAAGAGAGTTGAATCTATGTTGAGATTCAGCGAGTCAGAAACACGTTTCTTCTAGGAGCTGCGTTGGGATATTCCGGAGTGAATGGGACCATAGGCTGTACAGAGAAATATCTGCTTCTAAAACAAAAACGGAGCTATCAAACTGAATTTTTGTCAATGTGTGCATTCAACTGACAGAGTTAAACTCACGTGTGGATTCAGCGGTTTGCAAACCGTTTCTGTGCAGAATCCCAAAACCGGTATTTCCAGCCCAATGCCGGCATACGTACTAAACAGCAGGAAACTTCGTCTAAAACTCAGGAGAAAAGTTTCCTTGAAACTGCTCTGCTGTGCTTTCATTCACCTAAGAGAGTTGAATCTATGTTGAGATTCACTAAGTCAGAATCACGTTTCTTCTAGGAGCTGCGTTGTGATATTCCCGAGTGAATGGGACCATAGGCAGTACAGAGAAATATCTGCTTCTAAAACCAAAACGGAGCTATCTAACTGAATGGTTGTCAATGTGTGAATTCAACTGACAGAGTTAAACTCACGTGTGGATTCAGCGGTTTGCAAACCCTTTCTGTGCAGAATCCCAAAACCGGTATTTCCGGCCTAAAGCCGGCATCCGTACTAAACAGCAGGAAACTTCGTCTAAAACTCAGGAAAACGTTTCCTTGAAACTGTTCTGCTGTGCGTTCGTTCACCTTAGAGAGTTGAATCTATGTTGAGATTCAGCGAGTCAGAAACACGTTTCTTCTAGGAGCTGCATTGGGATATTCCCGAGTGAATGGGACCATAGGCTGTACAGAGAAATATCTGCTTCTAAAACCAAAACGGAGCTATCTAACTGAATGGTTGTCAATGTGTACATTCAACTGACAGAGTTAAACTCACGTGTGGATTCAGCGGTTTGCAAACCGTTTCTGTGCAGAATCCCAAAACCGGTATTTCCAGCCCAATGCCGGCATACGTACTAAAGAGCAGGAAACTTCGTCTAAAACTCAGGAGAAACGTTTCCATGAAACTGCTCTGCTGTGCGTTCGTTCACCTAAGAGACTTGAATCTATGCTGAGATTCAGCGAGTCAGAAACACGTTTCTTCTAGGAGCTGCGTTGGGATATTCCCGAGTGAATGGGACCATAGGCTGTACAGAGAAATATCTGCTTCTAAAACTAAAAGGGTGCTATCAAACTGAATGGTTGTCAATGTGTGCATTCAACTGACAGAGGTAAACTCACCTGTGGATTCAGCGGTTTGCAAACCCTTTCTGTGCAGAATCCCAAAACCGGTATTTCCAGCCCAATGCCGGCATACGTACTAAACAGCCGGAAACTTCGTCTAAAACTCAGGAGAAACGTTTCCATGAAACTGCTCTGCTGTGCGTTCGTTCACCTAAGAGAGTTGAATCTATGGTGAGATTCAGCGAGTCAGAAACACGTTTCTTCTAGGAGCTGCGTTGGGATATTCCCGAGTGAATGGGACCATAGGCTTTACAGAGGAATATCTGCTTCTAAATCCAAAAGGGTGCTATCAAACTGAATGGTTGTCAATGTGTGCATTCAACTGACAGAGTTAAACTCACGTGTGGATTCAGCGGTTTGCAAACCCTTTCTGTGCAGAATCCCAAAACCGGTATTTCCAGCCCAATGCCGGCATACATACTAAACAGCAGGAAACTTCGTCTAAAACTCAGGAGAAACATTTCCTTGAAACTGCTCTGCTGTGCGTTCGTTCACATAAGAGAGTTGAATCTATGTTGAGATTCAGCGAGTCAGAAACACGTTTCTTCTAGGAGCTGCGTTAGGATATTACCGAGTGAATGGGACCATTGGCTGTACAGAGAAATATCTGCTTATAAAACCAAAACGGAGCTATCTAACTGGATGGTTGTCAATGTGTGCATTCAACTGACAGAGTTAAACTCAGGTGAGGATTCAGCAGTTTGCAAAACCTTTCTGTGCAGAATCCCAAAACCGGTATTTCCAGCCCAATGCCGGCATCCGTACTAAACAGCAGGAAACTTCGTCTAAAACTCAGGAAAACGTTTCCTTGAAACTGCTCTGCTGTGCGTTCGTTCACCTTAGAGAGTTGAATCTATGTTGAGATTCAGCGAGTCAGAAAAACGTTTCTTCTAGGAGCTGCGTTGGGATATTCCCGAGTGAATGGGACCATAGGCTGTACAGAGAAATATCTGCTTCTAAAACCAAAACGGAGCTATCTAACTGAATGGTTGTCAATGTGTACATTCAACTGACAGAGTTAAACTCACGTGTGGATTCAGCGGTTTGCAAACCGTTTCTGTGCAGAATCCCAAAACCGGTATTTCCAGCCCAATGCCGGCATACGTACTAAAGAGCAGGAAACTTCGTCTAAAACTCAGGAGAAACGTTTCCATGAAACTGCTCTGCTGTGCGTTCGTTCACCTAAGAGAGTTGAATCTATGCTGAGATTCAGCGAGTCAGAAACACGTTTCTTCTAGGAGCTGCGTTCGGATATTCCCGAGTGAATGGGACCATAGGCTGTACAGAGAAATATCTGCTTCTAAAACCAAAACGGAGCTATCAAACTGAATTTTTGTCAATGTGCGCATTCAACTGACAGAGGTAAACTCACGTGTGGATTCAGCGGTTTGCAAACCCTTTCTGTGCAGAATCCCAAAACCGGTAATTCCCCTCAATGCCGGCATACGTACTAAACAGCAGGAAACTTCGTCTAAAACTCAGGAGAAACGTTTCCTTGAAACTGCTCTGCTGTGCGTTCGTTCACCTAAGAGAGTTGAATCTATGTTGAGATTCAGCGAGTCAGAAACACGTTTCTTCTAGGAGCTGCGTTGGGATATTCCCGAGTGAATGGGACCATAGGCTCTACAGAGAAATATCTGCTTCTAAAACCAAAACGGAGCTATCTAACTGAATGTTTGTCAATGTGTGCATTCAATGACAGAGTTAAACTCACGTGTGGATTCAGCGGTTTGCAAACCGTTTCTGTGCAGAATCCCAAAACCGGTATTTCCAGCCCAATGCCGGCATACGTACTAAACAGCAGGAAACTTCGTCTAAAACTCAGGAGAAACATTTCCTTGAAACTGCTCTGCTGTGCGTTCGTTCACCTAAGAGAGATGAATCTATGTTGAGATTCAGCGAGTCAGAAACACGTTTCTTCTAGGAGGTGCATTGAGATATTCCCGAGTGAATGGGACCATACGCTGTACAGAGAAATATCTGCTTCTAAAACCAAAACCGAGCTATCTAACTGAATGGTTGTCAATGTGTGCATTCAATGACAGACTTAAACTCACGTGTGGATTCAGCGGTTTGCCAACCGTTTCTGTGCAGAATCCCAAAACCGGTAATTCCAGCCCAATGCTGGCATACGAACTAAAAAGCAGGATACTTCGTCTAAAACTCAGGAGAAAAGTTTCCTTGAAACTGCTCTGCTGTGCGTTCATTCACCTAAGAGAGTTGAATCTATGTTGAGATTCAGCGAGTCAGAAACACGTTTCTTCTAGGAGCTGCGTTGGGATATTCCGGAGTGAATGGGACCATAGGCTGTACAGAGAAATATCTGCTTCTAAAACAAAAACGGAGCTATCAAACTGAATTTTTGTCAATGTGTGCATTCAACTGACAGAGTTAAACTCACGTGTGGATTCAGCGGTTTGCAAACCGTTTCTGTGCAGAATCCCAAAACCGGTATTTCCAGCCCAATGCCGGCATACGTACTAAACAGCAGGAAACTTCGTCTAAAACTCAGGAGAAAAGTTTCCTTGGAACTGCTCTGCTGTGCGTTCATTCACCTAAGAGAGTTGAATCTATGTTGAGATTCAGTAAGTCAGAATCACGTTTCTTCTAGGAGCTGCGTTGGGATATTCCCGAGTGAATGGGACCATAGGCTGTACAGAGAAATATCTGCTTCTAAAACCAAAACGGAGCTATCAAACTGAATTTTTGTCAATGTGTGCATTCAACTGACAGAGTTAAACTCACGTGTAGATTCAGCGGTTTGCAAACCCTTTCTGTGCAGAATCCCAAAACCGGCATTTCCAGCCCAATGTCGGCATGCGTACTAAACAGCAGGAAACTTCGTCTAAAACTCAGGAGAAACGTTTCCTTGAAACTGCTCTGCTGTGCGTTCGTTCACCTAAGAGAGTTGAATCTATGTTGAGATTCAGCGAGTCAGAAACACGTTTCTTCTAGGAGCTGCGTTGGGATATTCCCGAGTGAATGGGACCATAGGCTGTACAGAGAAATATCTGCTTCTAAAACCAAAACGGAGCTATCTAACTGAATGGTTGTCAATGTGTACATTCAACTGACAGAGTTAAACTCACGTGTGGATTCAGCGGTTTGCAAACCGTTTCTGTGCAGAATCCCAAAACCGGTATTTCCAGCCCAATGCCGGCATACGTACTAAAGAGCAGGAAACTTCGTCTAAAACTCAGGAGAAACGTTTCCATGAAACTGCTCTGCTGTGCGTTCGTTCACCTAAGAGAGTTGAATCTATGCTGAGATTCAGCGAGTCAGAAACACGTTTCTTCTAGGAGCTGCGTTGGGATATTCCCGAGTGAATGGGACCATATGCTGTACAGAGAAATATCTGCTTCTAAAACCAAAACGGAGCTATCTAACTGAATTGTTGTCAATGTGTGCATTCAACTGACAGAGTTAAACTCACGTGTGGATTCAGCGGTTTGCAAACCGTTTCTGTGCAGAATCCCAAAACCGGTATTTCCAGCCCAATGCCAGCATACGTACTAAACAGCAGGAATCTTCATATTAAACTCAGGAGAAAAGTTTCCTTGAAACTGCTCGGCTGTGCGTTCATTCACCTAAGAGAGTTGAATCTATGTTGAGATTCAGCGAGACAGAAACACGTTTCTTCTAGGAGCTGCGCTGGGATATTCCCGAGTGAATGGGACCATAGGCTGTACAGAGAAATATCTGATTCTAAAACCAAAACGGAGGTATCAAACTGAATTTTTGTCAATGTGCGCATTCAACTGACAGAGGTAAACTCACGTGTGGATTCAGCGGTTTGCAAACCCTTTCTGTGCAGAATCCCAAAACCGGTAATTCCCCTCAATGCCGGCATACGTACTAAACAGCAGGAAACTTCGTCTAAAACTCAGGAGAAACGTTTCCTTGAAACTGCTCTGCTGTGCGTTCGTTCACCTAAGAGAGTTGAATCTATGTTGAGATTCAGCGAGTCAGAAACACGTTTCTTCTAGGAGCTGCGTTGGGATATTCCCGAGTGAATGGGACCATAGGCTCTACAGAGAAATATCTGCTTCTAAAACCAAAACGGAGCTATCTAACTGAATGTTTGTCAATGTGTGCATTCAATGACAGAGTTAAACTCACGTGTGGATTCAGCGGTTTGCAAACCGTTTCTGTGCAGAATCCCAAAACCGGTATTTCCAGCCCAATGCCGGCATACGTACTAAACAGCAGGAAACTTCGTCTAAAACTCAGGAGAAACATTTCCTTGAAACTGCTCTGCTGTGCGTTCGTTCACCTAAGAGAGGTGAATCTATGTTGAGATTCAGCGAGTCAGAAACACGTTTCTTCTAGGAGGTGCATTGAGATATTCCCGAGTGAATGGGACCATACGCTGTACAGAGAAATATCTGCTTCTAAAACCAAAACGGAGCTATCTAACTGAATGGTTGTCAAAGTGTGCATTCAATGACAGACTTAAACTCACGTGTGGATTCAGCGGTTTGCCAACCGTTTCTGTGCAGAATCCCAAAACCGGTATTTCCAGCCCAATGCTGGCATACGAACTAAAAAGCAGGATACTTCGTCTAAAACTCAGGAGAAAAGTTTCCTTGAAACTGCTCTGCTGTGCGTTCATTCACCTAAGAGAGTTGAATCTATGTTGAGATTCAGCGAGTCAGAAACACGTTTCTTCTAGGAGCTGCGTTGGGATATTCCCGAGTGAATGGGACCATAGGCTGTACAGAGAAATATCTGCTTCTAAAACAAAAACGGAGCTATCAAACTGAATTTTTGTCAATGTGTGCATTCAACTGACAGAGTTAAACTCACGTGTAGATTCAGCGGTTTGTAAACCCTTTCTGTGCAGAATCCCAAAACCGGCATTTCCAGCCCAATGCCGGCATACGTACTAAACAGCAGGAAACTTCGTCTAAAACTCAGGAGAAAAGTTTCCTTGAAACTGCTCTGCTGTGCGTTCGTTCACCTAAGAGAGTTGAATCTATGTTGAGATTCAGCGAGTCAGAAACACGTTTCTTCTAGGAGCTGCGTTGGGATATTCCCGAGTGAATGGGACCATAGGCTGTACAGAGAAATATCTGCTTCTAAAACTAAAAGGGTGCTATCAAACTGAATGGTTGTCAATGTGTGCATTCAACTGACAGAGTTAAACTCACGTTTGGATTCAGCGGTTTGCAAACCCTTTCTGTGCAGAATCCCAAAACCGGTATTTCCAGCCCAATGCCGGCATACGTACTAAACAGCCGGAAACTTCGTCTAAAACTCAGGAGAAACGTTTCCATGAAACTGCTCTGCTGTGCGTTCGTTCACCTAAGAGAGTTGAATCTATGTTGAGATTCAGCGAGTCAGAAACACGTTTCTTCTAGGAGCTGCGTTGGGATATTCCCGAGTGAATGGGACCATAGGCTTTACAGAGGAATATCTGCTTCTAAATCCACAAGGGTGCTATCTAACTGAATGGTTGTCAATGTGTGCATTCAACTGACAGAGTGAAACTCACGTTTGGATTCAGCGGTTTGCAAACCCTTTCTGTGCAGAATCCCAAAACCGGTATTTCCAGCCCAATGCCGGCATACGTACTAAACAGCAGGAAACTTCGTCTAAAACTCAGGAGAAACATTTCCTTGAAACTGCTCGGCTGTGCGTTCGTTCACCTAAGAGAGTTGAATCTATGTTGAGATTCAGCGAGACAGAAACACGTTTCTTCTAGGAGCTGCGTTGGGATATTCCCGAGTGAATGGGACCATAGGCTGTACAGAGAAATATCTTCTCCTAAAACCAAAAGGGTGCTATCTAACTGAATGGTTGTCAATGTGTGCATTCAACTGACAGAGTGAAACTCACGTTTGGATTCAGCGGTTTGCAAACCCTTTCTGTGCAGAATCCCAAAACCGGTATTTCCAGCCCAATGCCGGCATACGTACTAAACAGCAGGAAACTTCGTCTAAAACTCAGGAGAAACATTTCCTTGAAACTGCTCTGCTGTGCGTTCGTTCACCTAAGAGAGTTGAATCTATGTTGAGATTCAGCGAGTCAGAAACACGTTTCTTCCAGGAGCTGCGTTGGGATATTACCGAGTGAATGGGACCATAGGCTGTACAGAGAGATATCTGCTCCTAAAACCAAAAGGGTGCTGTCTAACTGAATGGTTGTCAATGTGTGCAATCAACTGACAGAGTTAAACTCACGTTTGGATTCAGCGGTTTACAAACCCTTTCTGTGCAGAATCCCAAAACCGGTAATTCCCCTCAATGACGGCATACGTACTAAACAGCAGGAAACTTCGTCTAAAACTCAGGAGAAACGTTTCCTTGAAACTGCTCTGCTGTGCGTTCGTTCACCTAAGAGAGTTGAATCTATGTTGAGATTCAGCGAGTCAGAAACACGTTTCTTCTAGGAGGTGCGTTGGGATATTCCCGAGTGAATGGGACCATACGCTGTACAGAGAAATATCTGCTTCTAAAACCAAAACGGAGCTATGTGACTGAATGGTTGTCAATGTGTGCATTCAATGACAGAGTTAAACTCACGTGTGGATTCAGCGGTTTTCAAACCGTTTCTGTGCAGAATCCCAAAACCGGTATTTCCAGCCCAATGCCGGCATACGAACTAAACAGCAGGAAACTTCGTCTAAAACTCAGGAGAAAAGTTTCCTCGAAACTGCTCTGCTGTGCGTTCATTCACCTAAGAGAGTTTAATCTATGTTGAGATTCAGCGAGTCAGAAACACGTTTCTTCTAGGAGCTGCGTTGGGATATTCCCGAGTGAATGGGACCATAGGCTGTACAGAGAAATATCTGCTTCTAAAACTAAAACGGAGCTATCAAACTGAATTTTTGTCAATGTGTGCATTCAACTGACAGAGTTAAACTCACGTGTGGATTCAGCGGTTTGCAAACCCTTTCTGTGCAGAATCCCAAAACCGGTATGTCCAGCCCAATGCCGGCATACGTCCTAAACAGCAGGAAACTTCGTCTAAAACCCAGGAGAAACGTTTCCTTGAAACTGCTCTGCTGTGCGTTCGCTCACCTAAGAGAGTTGAATCTATGTTGAGATTCAGCGAGTCAGAAACACGTTTCTTCTAGAAGCTGCGTTGTGATATTCCCGAGTGAATGGGACCATACGCTGTACAGAGAAATATCTGCTCCTAAAACCAAAAGGGTGCTATCTAACTAAATGGTTGTGAATGTGTGCATTCAACTGACAGAGTTAACCTGACGTTTGGATTCAGCGGTTTGCAAACCCTTTCTGTGCAGAATCCCAAAACCGGTATTTCCAGCCCAATGCCGGCATACGTACTAAACAGCAGGAAACTTCGTCTAAAACTCAGGAGAAAAGTTTCCTTGAAACTGCTCTGCTGTGCCTTCGTTCACCTAAGAGAGTTGAATCTATGTTGAGATTCAGCGAGTCAGAAACACGTTTCTTCCAGGAGCTGCGTTGGGATATTCCCGAGTGAATGGGACCATAGGCTGTACAGAGAGATATCTGCTCCTAAAACCAAAAGGGTGCTATCTAACTGAATGGTTGTCAATGTGTGCATTCAACTGACAGAGTTAAACTCACGTTTGGATTCAGCGGTTTACAAACCCTTTCTGTGCAGAATCCCAAAACCGGAAATTTCCCTCAATGCCGGCATACGTACTAAACAGCAGGAAACTTCGTCTAAAACTCAGGAGAAACGTTTCCTTGAAACTGCTCTGCTGTGCGTTCGTTCACCTAAGACAGTTGAATCTATGTTGAGATTCAGCGAGTCAGAAACACGTTTCTTCTAGGAGCTGCGTTGGGATATTCCCGAGTCAATGGGACCATAGGCTGTACAGAGAAATATCTGCTTCTAAAACGAAAACGGAGCTATGTAACTGAATGGTTGTCAATGTGTGCATTCAATGACAGAGTTAAACTCACATGTGGATTCAGCGGTTTGCAAACCGTTTCTGTGCAGAATCCCAAAACCGGTATTTCCAGCCCAATGCCGGCATCCGTACTAAACAGCAGGAAACTTCGTCTAAAACTCAGGAGAAACATTTCCTTGAAACTGCTCTGCTGTGCGTTCGTTCACCTAAGAGAGTTGAATCTATGTTGAGATTCAGCGAGTCAGAAACACGTTTCTTCTAGGAGCTGCGTTGGGATATTCCCGAGTGAATGGGACCATAGGCTGTACAGAGAAATATCTGCTTCTAAAACCAAAACGGAGCTATCTAACTGAATGGTTTTCAATGTGTGCATTCAACTGACAGAGTTAAACTCACGTGTGGATTCAGCGGTTTGCAAACCGTTTCTGTGCAGAATCCCAAAACCGGTATTTCCAGCCCAATGCCAGCATACGTACTAAACAGCAGGAAACTTCGTCTAAAACTCAGGAGAAAAGTTTCCTTGAAACTGCTCTGCTGTGCGTTCATTCACCTAAGAGAGTTGAATCTATGTTGAGATTCAGCGAGACAGAAACACGTTTCTTCTAGGAGCTGCGTTGGGATATTCCCGAGTGAATGGGACCATAGGCTGTACAGAGAGATATCTGCTCCTAAAACCAAAAGGGTGCTATCTAACTGAATGGTTGTCAATGTGTGCATTCAACTGACATAGTTAAACTCACGTTTGGATTCAGCGGTTTACAAACCCTTTCTGTGCACAATCCCAAAACTGGTATTTCCCCTCAATGCCGGCATACGTACTAAACAGCAGGAAACTTCGTCTAAAACTCAGGAGAAACGTTTCCTTTAAAGTGCTCTGCTGTGCGTTCGTTCACCTAAGAGAGTTGAATCTATGTTGAGATTCAGCGAGTCAGAAACACGTTTCTTCTAGGAGCTGCGTTGTGATATTCCCGAGTGAATGGGACCATAGGCTGTACAGAGAAATATCTGCTTCTAAAACCAAAACGGAGCTATCTGACTGAATGGTTGTCAATGTGTTCATTCAATGACAGAGTTAAACTCACGTGTGGATTCAGCGGTTTGCAAACCGTTTCTGTGCAGAATCCCAAAACCGGTATTTCCAGCCCAATGCCGGCATACGTACTAAACAGCAGGAAGCTTCGTCTAAAACTCAGGAGAAACGTTTCCTTGAAACTGCTCTGCTGTGCGTTCGTTCACCTAAGAGAGTTGAATCTATGTTGAGATTCAGCGAGTCAGAAACACGTTTCTTCTAGGAGGTGCGTTGGGATATTCCCGAGTGAATGGGACCATAGGCTGTACAGAGAAATATCTGCTTCTAAAACAAAAACGGAGCTATCTAACTGAATGGTTGTCAATGTGTGCATTCAACTGACAGAGTTAAACTCACGTGTGGATTCAGCGGTTTGCAAACCCTTTCTGTGCAGAATCCCAAAACCGGTATTTCCAGCCTAAAGCCGGCATCCGTACTAAACAGCAGGAAACTTCGTCTAAAACTCAGGAAAACGTTTCCTTGAAACTGCTCTGCTGTGCGTTCGTTCACCTTAGAGAGTTGAATCTATGTTGAGATTCAGCGAGTCAGAAACACGTTTCTTCTAGGAGCTGCGTTGGGATATTCCCGAGTGAATGGGACCATAGGCTGTACAGAGAAATATCTGCTTCTAAAACCAAAACGGAGCTATCTAACTGAATGGTTGTCCATGTGTACATTCAACTGACAGAGTTAAACTCACGTGTGGATTCAGCGGTTTGCAAACCGTTTCTGTGCAGAATCCCAAAACCGGTATTTCCAGCCCAATGCCGGCATACGTACTAAAGAGCAGGAAACTTCGTCTAAAACTCAGGAGAAACGTTTCCATGAAACTGCTCTGCTGTGCGTTCGTTCACCTAAGAGAGTTGAATCTATGCTGAGATTCAGCGAGTCAGAAACACATTTCCTCTAGGAGCTGCGTTCGGATATTCCCGAGTGAATGGGACCATAGGCTGTACAGAGAAATATCTGCTCCTAAAACCAAAATGGTGCTATCTAACTTAATGGTTGTCAATGTGTGCATTCAACTGACAGAGTTAAACTCACGTGTGGATTCAGCGGTTTGCAAACCCTTTCTGTGCAGAATCCCAAACCCGGTATTTCCAGCCCAATGCCGGCATACGTACTAAACAGCAGGAAACTTCGTCTAAAACTCAGGAGAAACATTTCCTTGAAACTGCTCTGCTGTGCGCTAGTTCACCTAAGAGAGTTGAATCTATGTTGAGATTCAGCGAGTCAGAAACACGTTTCTTCTAGGAGCTGCGTTGGGATATTCCCGAGTGAATGGGACCATATGCTGTACAGAGAAATATCTGCTTCTAAAACCAAAACGGAGCTATCTAACTGAATTGTTGTCAATGTGTGCATTCAACTGACAGAGTTAAACTCACGTGTGGATTCAGCGGTTTGCAAACCGTTTCTGTGCAGAATCCCAAAACCGGTATTTCCAGCCCAATGCCAGCATACGTACTAAACAGCAGGAATCTTCATCTAAAACTCAGGAGAAAAGTTTCCTTGAAACTGCTCGGCTGTGCGTTCATTCACCTAAGAGAGTTGAATCTATGTTGAGATTCAGGGAGACAGAAACACGTTTCTTCTAGGAGCTGCGCTGGGATATTCCCGAGTGAATGGGACCATAGGCTGTACAGAGAAATATCTGCTTCTAAAACCAAAACGGAGGTATCAAACTGAATTTTTGTCAATGTGCGCATTCAACTGACAGAGGTAAACTCACGTGTGGATTCAGCGGTTTGCAAACCCTTTCTGTGCAGAATCCCAAAACCGGTAATTCCCCTCAATGCCGGCATACGTACTAAACAGCAGGAAACTTCGCCTAAAACTCAGGAGAAACGTTTCCTTGAAACTGCTCTGCTGTGCGTTCGTTCACCTAAGAGAGTTGAATCTATGTTGAGATTCAGCGAGTCAGAAACACGTTTCTTCTAGGAGCTGCGTTGGGATATTCCCGAGTGAATGGGACCATAGGCTGTACAGAGAAATATCTGCTTCTAAAACCAAAACGGAGCTATCTAACTGAATGGTTGTCAATGTGTGAATTCAATGACAGAGTTAAACTCACGTGTGGATTCAGCGGTTTGCAAACCGTTTCTGTGCAGAATCCCAAAACCGGTATTTCCAGCCCAATGCCGGCATACGAAGTAAACAGCAGGATACTTCGTCTAAAACTCAGGAGAAAAGTTTCCTTGAAACTGCTCTGCTGTGCGTTCATTCACCTAAGAGAGTTGAATCTATGTTGAGATTCAGCGAGTCAGAAACACGTTTCTTCTAGGAGCTGCGTTGGGATATTCCGGAGTGAATGGGACCATAGGCTGTACAGAGAAATATCTGCTTCTAAAACAAAAACGGAGCTATCAAACTGAATTTTTGTCAATGTGTGCATTCAACTGACAGAGTTAAACTCACGTGTGGATTCAGCGGTTTGCAAACCGTTTCTGTGCAGAATCCCAAAACCGGTATTTCCAGCCCAATGCCGGCATACGTACTAAACAACAGGAAACTTCGTCTAAAACTCAGGAGAAAAGTTTCCTTGAAACTGCTCTGCTGTGCGTTCATTCACCTAAGAGAGTTGAATCTATGTTGAGATTCAGCGAGTCAGAAACACGTTTCTTCTAGGAGCTGCGTTGGGATATTCCCGAGTGAATGGGACCATAGGCTGTACAGAGAAATATCTGCTTCTAAAACCAAATCGGAGCTATCAAACTGAATTTTTGTCAATGTGTGCATTCAACTGACAGAGTGAAACTCACGTGTAGATTCAGCGGTTTGCAAACCCTTTCTGTGCAGAATCCCAAAACCGTTATTTCCAGCCCAATGCCGGCATGCGTACTAAACAGCAGGAAACTTCGTCTAAAACTCAGGAGAAACGTTTCCTTGAAACTGCTCTGCTGTGCGTTCGTTCACCTAAGAGAGTCGAATCTATGTTGAGATTCAGCGAGTCAGAAACAGGTTTCTTCTAGGAGCTGCGTTGGGATATTCCCGAGTGAATGGTACCACAGGCTGTACAGAGAAATATCTGCTTCTAAAACCAAAACGGAGCTATCTAACTGGATGGTTGTCAATGTGTGCATTCAACTGACAGAGTTAAACATACGTGTGGATTCAGCGGTTTGCAAACCCTTTCTGTGCAGAATCCCAAAACCGGTATTTCCAGCCCAATGCCGGCATCCGTACTAAACAGCAGGAAACTTCGTCTAAAACTCAGGAGAAACGTTTCCTTGAAACTGCTCTGCTGTGCGTTCGTTCACCTAAGAGAGTTGAATCTATGTTGAGATTCAGCGAGTCAGAAACACGTTTCTTCTAGGAGCTGCGTTAGGTTATTACCGAGTGAATGGGACCATAGGCTGTACAGAGAAATATCTGCTTCTAAAACCAAAACGGAGCTATCTAACTGGATGGTTGTCAATGTGTGCATTCAACTGACAGAGGTAAACTCAAGTGTGGATTCAGCAGTTTGCAAACCCTTTCTGTGCAGAATCCCAAAACCGGTATTTCCAGCCCAATGCCGGCATACGTACTAAACAACAGGAAGCTTCGTCTAAAACTCAGGAGAAACGTTTCCTTGAAACTGCTCTGCTGTGCATTCGTTCACCTAAGAGAGTTGAATCTATGTTGAGATTCAGCGAGTCAGAAACACGTTTCTTCTAGGAGCTGCGTTGTGATATTCCCGAGTGAATGGGACCATAGGCTGTACAGAGAAATATCTGCTTCTAAAACCAAAACGGAGCTATCTAACTGAATGGTTGTCAATGTGTGCATTCAACTGACAGAGTTAAACTCATGTGTGGATTCAGCGGTTTGCAAACCCTTTCTGTGCAGAATCCCAAAACCGGTATTTCCAGCCCAATGCCGGCATCCGTACTAAACAGCAGGAAACTTCGTCTAAAACTCAGGAAAACGTTTCCTTGAAACTGCTCTGCTGTGCGTTCGTTCACCTTAGAGAGTTGAATCTATGTTGAGATTCAGCGAGTCAGAAACACGTTTCTTCTAGGAGCTGCGTTGGGATATTCCCGAGTGAATGGGACCATAGGCTGTACAGAGAAATATCTGCTTCTAAAACCAAAACGGAGCTATCTAACTGAATGGTTGTCAATGTGTACATTCAACTGACAGAGTTAAACTCACGTGTGGATTCAGCGGTTTGCAAACCGTTTCTGTGCAGAATCCCAAAACCGGTATTTCCAGCCCAATGCCGGCATACGTACTAAACAGCAGGAAACTTCGTCTAAAACTCAGGAGAAACGTTTCCATGAAACTACTCTGCTGTGCGTTCGTTCACCTAAGAGAGTTAAATCTATGTTGAGATTCAGCGAGTCAGAAACACGTTTCTTCTAGGAGCTGCGTTGGGATATTCCCCAGTGAATGGGACCATAGGCTGTACAGAGAAATATCTGCTCCTAAAACCAAAGGGTGCTATCTAACTGAATGGTTGTCAATGTGTGCATTCAACTGACAGAGTTAAACTCACGTTTGGATTCAGCGGTTTGCAAACCCTTTCTGTGCAGAATCCCAAAACCGGTATTTCCAGCCCAATGCCGGCATACGTACTAAACAGCAGGAAACTTCGTCTAAAACTCAGGAGAAACATTTCCTTGAAACTGCTCTGCTGTGCGTTCGTTCACCTAAGAGAGTTGAATCTATGTTGAGATTCAGCGAGTCAGAAACACGTTTCTTCTAGGAGCTGCGTTGGGATATTCCCGAGTGAATGGGACCATAGGCTGTACAGAGAAATATCTGCTTCTAAAACCAAAACGGAGCTATCTAACTGAATGGTTTTCAATGTGTGCATTCAACTGACAGAGTTAAACTCACGTGTGCATTCAGCGGTTTGCAAACCGTTTCTGTGCAGAATCCCAAAACCGGTATTTCCAGCCCAATGCCAGCATACGTACTAAACAGCAGGAAACTTCGTCTAAAACTCAGGAGAAAAGTTTCCTTGAAACTGCTCTGCTGTGCGTTCATTCACCTAAGAGAGTTGAATCTATGTTGAGATTCAGCGAGACAGAAACACGTTTCTTCTAGGAGCTGCGTTGGGATATTCCCGAGTGAATGGGACCATAGTCTGTACAGAGAGATATCTGCTCCTAAAACCAAAAGGGTGCTATCTAACTGAATGGTTGTCAATGTGTGCATTCAACTGACATAGTTAAACTCACGTTTGGATTCAGCGGTTTACAAACCCTTTCTGTGCACAATCCCAAAACTGGTATTTCCCCTCAATGCCGGCATACGTACTAAACAGCAGGAAACTTCGTCTAAAACTCAGGAGAAACGTTTCCTTTAAAGTGCTCTGCTGTGCGTTCGTTCACCTAAGAGAGTTGAATCTATGTTGAGATTCAGCGAGTCAGAAACACGTTTCTTCTAGGAGCTGCGTTGGGATATTCCTGAGCGAATGGGACCATAGGCTGTACAGAAAAATATCTGCTTCTAAAAACAAAACGGAGCTATCTAACTGAATGGTTGTCAATGTGTGCATTCAACTGACAGAGTTAAACTCACGTGTGGATTCAGCGGTTTGCAAACCCTTTCTGTGCAGAATCCCAAAACCGGTATTTCCAGCCCAATGCCGGCATACGTACTAAACAGCAGGAAACTTCGTCTAAAACTCAGGAGAAACGTTTCCTTGAAACTGCTCTGCTGTGCGTTCGTTCACCTAAGAGAGTTGAATCTATGTTGAGATTCAGCGAGTCAGAAACACGTTTCTTCTAGGAGCTGCGTTGGGATATTCCCGAGTGAATGGGACCATAGGCTGTACAGAGAAATATCTGCTCCTAAAACCAAAAGGATGCTATCTAACTGAATGGTTGCCAATGTGTGCATTCAACTGACAGAGTTAAACTCACGTTTGGATTCAGCGGTTTACAAACCCTTTCTGTGCAGAATCCCAAAACCGGTAATTCCAGCTCAATGCCGGCAGACGTACTACACAGCAGGAAACTTCGTCTAAAACTCAGGAGAAACGTTTCCTTGAAACTGCTCTGCTGTGGGTTCGTTCACCTAAGAGAGTTGAACCTATGTTGAGATTCAGCGAGTCAGAAACACGTTTCTTCTAGGAGCTCCGTTGGGATATTCCCGAGTGAATGGGACCATAGGCTGTACAGAGAAATATCTGCTTCTAAAACCAAAACGGAGCTATCTAACTGGATGGATGTCAATGTGTGCATTCAACTGACAAAGTTAAGCTCACGAGTGGATTCAGCGGTTTGCAAACCCTTTCTGTGCAGAATCCCAAACCCGGTATTTCCAGCCCAATGCCGGCATACGTACTAAACAGCAGGAAACTTCGTCTAAAACTCAGGAGAAAAGTTTCCTTGAAACTGCTCTGCTGTGCATTCGTTCACCTAAGAGAATTGAATCTATGTTGAGATTCAGCGAGTCAGAAACACGTTTCTTCTAGGAGCTGCGTTGGGATATTCCCGAGTGAATGGGACCATAGGCTGTACAGAGAAATATCTGCTTCTAAAACCAAAACGGAGCTATCTAACTGGATGGTTGTCAATGTGTGCATTCAACTGACAGAGTTAAACTCAAGTGTGGATTCAGCAGTTTGCAAACCCTTTCTGTGCAGAATGCCAAAACCGGTATTTCCAGCCCAATGCCGGCATACGTACTAAACAGCAGGAAACTTCGTCTAAAACTCAGGAGAAACGTTTCCTTGAAACTGCTCTGCTGTGCGTTCGTTCACCTAAGAGAGTTGAATCTATGTTGAGATTCAGCGAGTCAGAAACACGTTTCTTCTAGGAGCTGCATTGGGATATTCCCGAGTGAATGGGACCATAGGCTGTACAGAGAAATATCTGCTCCTAAAACCAAAAGGGTGCTATCTAACTGAATGGTTGTCAATGTGTGCACTCAACTGACAGAGTTAAACTCACGTGTGGATTCAGCGGTGTGCAAACCGTTTCTGTGCAGAATCCCAAAACCGGTATTTCCAGCCCAATGCCGGCATACGTACTAAACAGCAGGAAACTTCGTCTAAAACTCAGGAGAAACGTTTCCTTGAAACTGCTCCGCTGTGCGTTCGTTCACCTAAGAGAGTTGAATCTATGTTGAGATTCAGCGAGTCAGAAACACGTTTCTTCTAGGAGCTGCGTTGGGATATTCCCGAGTGAATGGGACCATAGGCTGTACAGAGAAATATCTGCTCCTAAAACCAAAAGGGTGCTATCAAACTGAATGGTTGTCAATGTGTGCATTCAACTGACAGAGTTAAACTCACGTGTGGATTCAGCGGTTTGCAAACCCTTTCTGTGCAGAATCCCAAAACCGGTATTTCCAGCTCAATGCCGGCATACGTACTAAACAGCAGGAAACTTCGTCTAAAACTCAGGAGAAACGTTTCCTTGCAACTGCTCTGCTGTGCGTTCGTTCACCTAAGAGAGTTGAATCTATGTTGAGATTCAGCGAGTCAGAAACACGTTTCTTCTAGGAGCTGCGTTGGGATATTCCCGAGTGAATGGGACCATAGGCTGTACAGAGAAATATCTGCTTCTAAAACCAAAACGGAGCTATCTAACTGAATGGTTGTCAATGTGTGCATTCAACTGACAGAGTTAAACTCACGTGTGGATTCAGCGGCTTGCAAACCGTTTCTGTGCAGAATGCCAAAACCGGTATTTCCAGCCCAATGCCGGCATACGTACTAAACAGCAGGAAACTTCGTCTAAAACTCAGGAGAAACATTTCCTTGAAACTGCTCTGCTGTGCGTTCGTTCACCTAAGAGAGTTGAATCTATGTTGAGATTCAGCGAGTCAGAAACACGTTTCTTCTAGGAGCTGCGTTGGGATATTCCCGAGTGAATGGGACCATAGGCTGTACAGAGAAATATCTGCTTCTAAAACCAAAACGGAGCTTTCTAACTGAATGGTTGTCAAGGTGCGCATTCAACTGACAGAGTTAAACTCACGTGTGGATTCAGCGGTTTGCAAACCCTTTCTGTGCAGAATCCCAAAACCGGTATTTCCAGCCCAATGCCGGCATACGTACTAAACAGCAGGAAACTTCGTCTAAAACTCAGGAAAACGTTTCCTTGAAACTGCTCTGCTGTGCGTTCGTTCACCTAAGAGAGTTGAATCTATGTTGAGATTCAGCGAGTCAGAAACACGTTTCTTCTAGGAGGTGCGTTGGGATATTCCCGAGTGAATGGGACCATAGGCTGTACAGAGAAATATCTGCTTCTAAAACCAAAACGGAGCTACCTAACTGAATGGTTGTCAATGTGTGCATTCAACTGACAGAGTTAAACTCAAGTGTGGATTCAGCGGTTTGCAAACCGTTTCTGTGCAGAATCCCAAAACCGGTATTTCCAGCCCAATGCCGGCATCCATACTAAACAGCAGGAAACTTCGTCTAAAACTCAGGAGAAACGTTTCCTTGAAACTGATCTGCTGTGCATTCGTTCACCTAAGAGAGTTGAATATATGCTGAGATTCAGCGAGTCAGAAAGACGTTTCTTCTAGGAGCTGCGTTGGGATACTCCCGAGTGAATGGGACCATAGGCTGTACAGAGAAATATCTGCTTCTAAAACCAAAAGGGTGCTATCAAACTGAATGGTTGTCAATGTGTGCATTCAACTGATAGAGTTAAACTAACGTGTGGATTCAGCTGTTTGCAAACCCTTTCTGTGCAGAATCCCAAAACCGGTATTTCCAGCCCAATGCCGGCATACGTACTAAACAGCAGGAAACGTCGTCTAAAACTCAGGAGAAACGTTTCCATGAAACTGCTCTGCTGTGCGTTCGTTCACCTAAGAGATTTGAATCTATGTTGAGATGCAGCAAGTCAGAAACACGTTTCTTCTAGGAGCTGCGTTGGGATATTCCCGAGTGAATGGGACCATAGGCTGTACAGAGAAATATCTGCTTCTAAATCCAAAACGGAGCTATCTAACTGAATGGTTGTCAATGTGTGCATTCAACTGACAGAGTTAATCTCACGTGTGGATTCAGCGGTTTGCAAACCCTTTATGTGCAGAATCCCAAAACCGGTATTTCCAGCCCAATGCCGGCATACGTACTAAACAGCAGGAAACTTCGTCTAAAACTCAGGAGAAACGTTTCCTTGAAACTGCTCTGCTGTGCGATCGATCACCTAAGAGAGTTGAATCTATGTTGAGATTCAGCGAGTCAGAAACACGTTTCTTCTAGGAGCTGGGTTGGGATATTCCCGAGTGAATTGGACCATAAGCTGTACAGAGAAATATCTGCTTCTGAAACAAAAACGGAACTATCTAACTGATTGGTTGTCAATGTGTGCATTCAACTGACAGAGTTAAACTCACGTGTGGATTCAGCGGTTTGGAAACCCTTTCTGTGCAGAATCCCAAAACCGGTACTTCCAGCTCAATGCCGGCATCTGTACTAAACAGCAGGAAACTTCGTCTAAAACTCAGGAGAAACGTTTCCTTGAAACTGCTCTGCTGTCCGTTCGTTCACCTAAGAGAGTTGAATCTATGTTGAGATTCAGCGAGTCAGAAACACGTTTCTTCTAGGAGCTGCGTTGGGATATTCCCGAGTGAATGGGACCATAGGCTGTACAGAGAAATATCTGCTTCTAAAACAAAAACGGAACTATCTAACTGAATGGTTGTCAAAGTGTGCATTCAACTGACAGAGTTAAACTCACGTGTGAATTCAGGGGTTTGCAAACCCTTTCTGTCCAGAATCCCAAAACCGGTATTTCCAGCCCAATGCCGGCATACGTACTAAACAGCAGGAAACTTCGTCTAAAACTCAGGAGAAATGATTCCTTGAAACTGCTCTGCTGTGCGTTCCTTCACGTAAGAGAGTTGAATCTATGTTGAGATTCAGCGAGTCAGAAACACGTTTCTTCTAGGAGCTGCGTTGGGATATTCCCGAGTGAATCGGACCATAGGCTGTACAGAGAAATATCTGCTTCTAAAACCAAAACGGAGTTATCTAACTGAATGGTTGTCAATGTGTGCATTCAACTGACAGAGTTAAACTCACGTGTGGATTTAGCGGTTTGCAAACCCTTTCTGTGCAGAATTCCAAAACCGGTATTTCCAGCCCAATGCCGGCATACGTTCTAAACAGTAGGAAACTTCGTCTAAAACTCAGGAGAAACGTTTCCATGAAACTGCTCTGCTGTGCGTTCGTTCACCTAAGAGATTTGAATCTATGTTGAGATTCAGCGAGTCAGAAACACGTTTCTTCTAGGAGCTGCGTTGGGATATTCCCGAGTGAATGGGACCATAGGCTGTACAGAGATATATCTGCTTCTAAAACCAAAACGGAGCTATCTAACTGGATGGTTGTCAATGTGTGCATTCAACTGACAAAGTTAAACTCACGTGTGGATTCAGCGGTTTGCAAACCCTTTCTGTGCAGAATCCCAAAACCGGTAATTCCAGCTCAATGCCGGCATACGTACTAAACAACAGGAAACTTCGTCTAAAACTCAGGAGAAACGTTTCCTTGAAACTGCTCTGCTGTGCGTTCGTTCACCTAAGAGACTTGAATCTATGTTGAGATTCAGCGAGTCAGAAACACGTTTCTTCTAGGAGCTGCGTTGGGATATTCCCGAGTGAATGGGACCATAGGCTGTACAGAGAAATATCTGCTTCTAAAACCAAAACGGAGCTATCTAACTGGATGGATGTCAATGTGTGCATTCAACTGACAAAGTTAAACTCACGTGTGGATTCAGCGGTTTGCAAACCCTTTCTGTGCAGAATCCCAAAACCGGTATTTCCAGCCCAATGCCGGCATCCGTAGTAAACAACAGGAAACTTCGTCTAAAACTCAGGAGAAACGTTTCCTTGAAACTGCTCTGCTCTGCGTTCGTTCACCTAAGAGAGTTGAATCTATGTTGAGATTCAGCGAGTCAGAAACACGTTTCTTCTAGGAGCTGCGTTGGGATATTCCCGAGTGAATGGGACCATAGGCTGTACAGAGAAATATCTGCTTCTAAAACCAAAACGGAGCTATCAAACTGAATTTTTGTCAATGTGCGCATTCAACTGACAGAGGTAAACTCACGTGTGGATTCAGCGGTTTGCAAACCGTTTCTGTGCAGAATCCCAAAACCGGTATTTCCAGCCCAATGCCGGCATACATACTAAACAGCAGGAAACTTCGTCTAAAACTCAGGAGAAAAGTTTCCTTGAAACTGCTCTGCTGTGCGTTCATTCACCTAAGAGAGTTGAATCTATGTTGAGATTCAACGAGACAGAAACACGTTTCTTCAAGGAGCTGCGTTGGGATATTCTCGAGTGAATGGGACCATAGGCTGTACAGAGAAATATCTGCTTCTAAAACCAAAACGGAGCTATCAAACTGAATTTTTGTCAATGTGCGCATTCAACTGACAGAGGTAAACTCACATGTGGATTCAGCGGTTTGCAAACCCTTTCTGTGCAGAATCCCAAAACCGGTATTTCCAGCCCAATGCCGGCATACGTACTAAACAGCAGGAAACTTCGTCTAAAACTCAGGAGAAACGTTTCCTTGAAAGTGCTCGGCTGTGCGTTCATTCACCTAAGAGAGTTGAAACTATGTTGAGATTCAGCGAGACAGAAACACGTTTCTTCTAGGAGCTGCGTTGGGATATTCCCGAGTGAATGGGACCATAGGCTGTACAGAGAAATATCTGCTTCTAAAACCAAAACGGAGCTATCAAACTGAATTTTTGTCAATGTGCGCATTCAACTGACAGAGGTAAACTCACGTGTGGATTCAGCGGTTTGCAAACCCTTTCTGTGCAGAATCCCAAAACCGGTATTTCCAGCCCAATGCCCGCATACGTACTAAACAGCAGGAAACTTCGTCTAAAACTCAGGAGAAACGTTTCCTTGAAACTGCTCTGCTGTGCGTTCGTTCACCTAAGAGAGTTGAATCTATGTTGAGATTCAGCGAGTCAGAAACACGTTTCTTCTAGGAACTGCGTTGGGATATTCCCGAGTGAATGGAACCATAGGCTGTACAGAGAAATATCTGCTCCTAAAACCAAAAGGGTGCTATCTAACTGAATGGTTGTCAATGTGTGCATTCAACTGACAGAGTGAAACTCACGTTTGGATTCAGCGGTTTGCAAACCCTTTCTGTGCAGAATCCCAAAAACGGTATTTCCAGCCCAATGCCGGCACACGTACTGAACAGCAGGAAACTTCGTCTAAAACTCAGGAGAAACATTTCCTTGAAACTGCTCTGCTGTGCGTTCGTTCACCTAAGAGAGTTGAATCTATATTGAGATTCAGCGAGTCAGAAACACGTTTCTTCCAGGAGCTGCGTTGGGATATTCCCGAGTGAATGGGACCATAGGCTGTACAGAGAGATATCTGCTCCTAAAACCAAAAGGGTGCTATCTAACTGAATGGTTGTCAATGTGTGCATTCAACTGACAAAATTAAACTCACGTTTGGATTCAGCGGTTTACAAACCCTTTCTGTGCAGAATCCCAAAACCGGTAATTCCCCTCAATGCCGGCATCCGTACTAAACAGCAGGAAACTTCGTCTAAAACTCAGAAGAAACGTTTCCTTGAAACTGCTCTGCTGTGCGTTCGTTCACCTAGGAGAGTTGAATCTATGTTGAGATTCAGCGAGTCAGAAACACGTTTCTTCTAGGAGCTGCGTTGGGATATTCCCGAGTGAATGGGACCATAGGCTGTATAGAGAAATATTTGCTTCTAAAACCAAAACGGAGCTATCTAACTGAATGGTTGTCAATGTGTGCATTCAATGACAGAGTTGAACTCACGTGTGGATTCAGCGGTTTGCAAACCCTTTCTGTGCAGCATCCCAAAACCGGTATTTCCAGCCCAATGCCGGCATACGTACTAAACAGCAGGAAACTTCGTCTAAAACTCAGGAGAAACATTTCCTTGAAATTCCTCTGCTGTGCGGTCGTTCACCTAAGAGAGTTGAATCTATGTTGAGATTCAGCGAGTCAGAAACACGTTTCTTCTAGGAGCTGCGTTGGGACATTCCCGAGTGAATGGGACCATAGGCTGTACATAGAAATATCTGCTCCTAAAACCAAAAGGGTGCTATCTAACTGAATGGTTGTCAATGTGTGCATTGAACTCACAGAGTTAAACTCACGTGTGGATTCAGCGGTTTGCAAACCCTTTCTGTGCAGAATCCCAAAACCGGTATTTCCAGCCCAATGCCGGCATACGTACTAAACAGCAGGAATCTTCGTCTAAAACTCAGGAGAAACGTTTCCTTGAAACTGCTCTGCTGTGCCTTCGTTTACCTAAGAGAGTTGAATCAATGTTGAGATTCAGCGAGTCAGAAACACGTTTCTTCTAGGAGCTGCATTGGGATATTCCCGAGTGAATGGGACCATAGGCTGTACAGAGAAATATCTGCTTCTAAAACCAAAACGGAGCTATCTAACTGGATAGTTGTCAATGTGTGCATTCAACTGACAGAGTTAAACTCACGTGTGGATTCAGCGGTTTGCAAACCCTTTCTGTGCAGAATCCCAAAACCGGTATTTCCAGCCCAATGCCGGCATACGTACTAAACAGCAGGAAACTTCGTCTAAAACTCAGGAGAAACGTTTCCTTGAAACTGCTCTGCTGTGCGTTCGTTCACCTAAGAGAGTTGAATCTATGTTGAGATTCAGCGAGTCAGAAACACGTTTCTTCTAGGAGCTGCGTTGGGATATTCCCGAGTGAATTGGACCATAGGCGGTACAGAGAAATATCTGCTTCTAAAACCAAAACGGAGATATCTAACTGAATGGTTGTCAATGTGTGCATTCAACTGACAGAGTTAAACTCACGTGTGGATTCAGCGGTTTGCTAACCCTTTCTGTACAGAATCCCAAAACCGGTACTTCCAGCGCAATGCCGGCTTCCGTAATAAAAAGACGGAAACTTTGTCTAAAACTCAGGAGAAAAGTTTCCTTGCAACTGCTCTGCTGTGCGTTCGTTCACCTAAGAGAGTTGAATCTATGTTGAAATTCAGCGAGTCAGAAAGACGTTTCTTCTAATAGCTGCGTTGGGATATTCTCGAGTGAATGGACCATAGGCTGTACAGAGAAATATCTGCTTCTAAAACCCAAACGGAGCTATCTAACTGGATGATTGTCAATATGTGCATTCAACTGACAGAGTTAAACTCACGTGTGGATTCACCGGTTTGCAAACCCTTTCTGTGCAGAATCCCAAAACCGGTATTTCCAGCCCAATGCCGGCATACGTACTAAACAGCAGGAAACTTCGTCTAAAACTCAGGAGAAACGTTTCCTTGAAACTGCTCTGCTGTGCGTTCGTTCACCTAAGAGAGTTGAATCTATGTTGAGATTCATCGAGTAAGAAACACGTTTCTTCTAGGAGTTGCGTTGGGATATTCCCGAGTGAATGGGACCATAGGCTGTACAGAGAAATATCTGCTCCTACAACCAAAACGGTGCTATCTAACTGAATGGTTGTCAATGTGTGCATTCAACTGACAGAGTTAAACTCACGTTTGGATTCAGCGGTTTACAAACCCTTTCTGTGCAGAATCCCAAAACCATTAATTCCAGCTCAATGCCGGCATTCGTAATATACTGCAGGAACCTTCGTCTGAAACTCAGGAGAAACGTTTCCTTGAAACTGCTCTGCTGTGCGTTCGTTCACCTAAGAGAGTTGAATCTATGTTGAGATTCAGCGAGTCAGAAACACGTTTCTTCTAGGAGCTGCATTGGGATATTCCCGAGTGAATGGGACCATAAGCTGTACAGAGAAATATCTGCTTCAAAAAAAAAACGGAACTATCTAACTGAATGGTTGTCAATGTGTGCATTGAACTGACAGAGTTAAACTCACGTGTGGATTCAGCGGTTTGCAAACCGTTTCTGTGCAGAATCCCAAAACCGGTATTTCCAGCCCAATGCCGGCCTACGTACTAAACAGCAGGAAACTTCGTCTAAAACTCAGGAGAAACGTTTCCTTGAAACTGCTCTGCTGTGCGTTCGTTCACCTAAGAGAGTTGAATCTATGTTGAGATTCAGCGAGTCAGAAACACGTTTCTTCTAGGAGCTGCGTTGGGATATTCCCGAGTGAATGGGACCATAGGCTGTACAGAGAAATATCTGCTTCTAAAACCAAAACGGAGCTATCTAACTGAATGGTTGTCAATGTGTGCATTCAACTGACAGAGTTAAACTCACGTGTGGATTCAGCGGTTTGCAAACCCTTTCTGTGCAGAATCCCAAAACCGGTATTTCCAGCCCAATGCCGGCATACGTACTAAACAGCAGGAAACTTCGTCTAAAACTCAGGAGAAACGTTTCCTTGAAACTGCTCTGCTGTGCGATCGTTCACCTAAGAGAGGTGAATCTATGTTGAGATTCAGCGAGTCAGAAACACGTTTCTTCTAGGAGCTGCGTTGGGATATTCCCGAGTGAATGGGTCCATAGGCTGTACAGAGAAATATCTGCTTCTAAAACCAAAACGGAGCTATCTAACTGAATGGTTGTCAATGTGTGCATTCAACTGACAGAGGTAAACTCACTTGTGGATTCAGCGGTTTGCAAACGCTTTCTGTGCAGATTCCCAAAACCGGTATTTCCTGCCCAATGCCGGCATACGTACTAAACAGCAGGAAACTTCGTCTAAAACTCAGGAGAAACGTTTCCTTGAAACTGCTCTGCTGTGCGTTCGTTCACCTAAGAGAGTTGAATCTATGTTGAGATTCAGCGAGTCAGAAACACGTTTCTTCTAGGAGATGCGTTGGGATATTCCCGAGTGAATGGGACCATAGGCTGTACAGAGAAATATCTGCTTCTAAAACCAAAAGGGTGCTATCAAACTGAATGGTTGTCAATGTGTGCATTTAACTGACAGAGTTAAACTCACGTGTGGATTCAGCGGTTTGCAAACCCTTTCTGTCCAGAATCCCAAAACCGGTATTTCCAGCCCAATGCCGGCATACGTACTAAACAGCAGGCAACTTCGTCTAAAACTCAGGAGAAACGTTTCCTTGAAACTGCTGTGCTGTGCTTTCGTTCACCTAAGAGAGTTGAATCTATGTTGAGATTCAGCGAGTCAGAAACACGTTTCTTCTAGGAGGTGCGTTGGGATATTACCGAGTGAATGGGACCATAGGCTGTACAGAGAAATATCTGCTTCTAAAACCAAAACGGAGCTATCTAACTGAATGGTTGTCAATGTGTGCATTCAACTGACAGAGTTAAACTCACGTGTGGATTCAGCGGTTTGCAAACGCTTTCTGTGCAGATTCCCAAAACCGGTATTTCCAGCCCAATGCCGGCATACGTACTAAACAGCAGGAAACTTCGTCTAAAACTCAGGAGAAAAGCTTCCTTGAAACTGCTCTGCTGTGCGTTCGTTCACCTAAGAGAGTTGAATCTATGTTGAGATTCAGCGAGTCAGAAACACGTTTCTTCTAGGAGCTGCGTTGGGATATTCCCGAGTGAATGGGAGCATAGGCTGTACAGAGAAATATCTGCTTCTAAAACCAAAAGGGTGCAATCAAACTGAATGGTTGTCAATGTGTGCATTCAACTGACAGAGTTAAACTCACGTGTGGATTCAGCGGTTTGCAAACCCTTTCTGTGCAGAATCCCAAAACCGGTATTTCCAGCCCAATGCCGGCATACGTACTAAACAGCAGGAAACTTCGTCTAAAACTCAGGAGAAACGTTTCCTTGAAACTGCTCTGCTGTGCGTTCGTTCACCTAAGAGAGTTGAATCTATGTTGAGATTCAGCGAGTCAGAAACACGTTTCTTCTAGGAGCTGCGTTGGGATATTCCCGAGTGAATGGGACCATAGGCTGTACAGAGAAATATCTGCTTCTAAAACCAAAACGGAGCTATCTAACTGAATGGTTGTCAATGTGTGCATTCAACTGACAGAGTTAAACTCACGTGTGGATTCAGCGGTTTGCAAGCGCTTTCTGTGCAGATTCCCAAAACCGGTATTTCCTGCCCAATGCCGGCATACGTACTAAACAGAAGGAAACTTCGTCTAAAACTCAGGAAAAACGTTTCCTTGAAACTGCTCTGCTGTGCGTTCGTTCACCTAAGAGAGTTGAATCTACGTTGAGATTCAGCGAGTCAGAAACACGTTTCTTCTAGGAGCTGCGTTGGGATATTCCCTAGTGAATGGGACCATAGGCTGTAAAGAGAAATATCTGCTTCTAAAACCAAAAGGGTGCTATCAAACTGAATGATTGTCAATCTGAACATTCAACTGACAGAGTTAAACTCACGTTTGGATTCAGCGGTTTGCAAACCCTTTCTGTGCAGAATCCCAAAACCGGTATTTCCAGCCCAATGCCGGCATACGTACTAAACAGCAGGAAACTTCGTCTAAAACTCAGGAGAAACGTTTCCTTGAAACTGCTCTGCTGTGCGTTCGTTCACCTAAGAGAGTTGAATCTATGTTGAGATTCAGCGAGTCAGAAACACGTTTCTTCTAGGAGCTGCGTTTGGATATTCCCGAGTGAATGGGACCATAGGCTGTACAGAGAAATATCTGCTTCTAATACCAAAACGGAGCTATCTAACTGAATGGTTGTCAATGTGTGCATTCAACTGACAGAGTTAAACTCACGTGTGGATTCAGCGGTTTGCAAACCCTTTCTGTGCAGAATCCCAAAACCGGTATTTCCAGCCCAATGCTGGCATACGTACTAAACAGCAGGAAACTTCGTCTAAAACTCAGGAGAAACGTTTCCTTGAAACTGCTCTGCTGTGCATTCGTTCACCTAAGAGAGTTGAATCTATGTTGAGATTCAGCGAGTCAGAAACACGTTTCTTCTAGGAGATGCGTTGGGATATTCCCGAGTGAATGGGACCATAAGCTGTACAGAGAAATATCTGCTTCTAAAACCAAAAGGGTGCTATCAAACTGAATGGTTGTCAATGTGTGCATTTAACTGACAGAGTTAAACTCACGTGTGGATTCAGCGATTTGCAACCCCTTTCTGTCCAGAATCCCAAAACCGGTATTTCCAGCCCAATGCCGGCATACGTACTAAACAGCAGGAAACTTCGTCTAAAACTCAGGAGAAACGTTTCCTTGAAACTGCTGTGCTGTGCGTTCGTTCACCTAAGAGAGTTGAATCTATGTTGAGATTCAGCGAATCAGAAACACGTTTCTTCTAGGAGGTGCGTTAGGATATTACCGAGTGAATGGGACCATAGGCTGTACAGAGAAATATCTGCTTCTAATACCAAAACGGAGCTATCTAACTGAATGGTTGTCAATGTGTGCATTCAACTGACAGAGTTAAACTCACGTGTGGATTCAGCGGTTTGCAAACCCTTTCTGTGCAGAATCCCAAAACCGGTATTTCCAGCCCAATGCTGGCATACGTACTAAACAGCAGGAAACTTCGTCTAAAACTCAGGAGAAACGTTTCCTTGAAACTGCTCTGCTGTGCGTTCGTTCACCTAAGAGAGTTGAATCTATGTTGAGATTCAGCGAGTCAGAAACACGTTTCTTCTAGGAGATGCGTTGGGATATTCCCGAGTGAATGGGACCATAGGCTGTACAGAGAAATATCTGCTTCTAAAACCAAAAGGGTGCTATCAAACTGAATGGCTGTCAATGTGTGCATTTAACTGACAGAGTTAAACTCACGTGTGGATTCAGCGGTTTGCAAACCCTTTCTGTCCAGAATCCCAAAACCGGTATTTCCAGCCCAATGCCGGCATACGTACTAAACAGCAGGAAACTTCGTCTAAAACTCAGGAGAAACGTTTCCTTGAAACTGCTGTGCTGTGCGTTCGTTCACCTAAGAGAGTTGAATCTATGTTGAGATTCAGCGAGTCAGAAACACGTTTCCTCTAGGAGGTGCGTTGGGATATTACCGAGTGAATGGGACCATAGGCTGTACAGAGAAATATCTGCTTCTAAAACCAAAACGGAGCTATCTAACTGAATGGTTGTCAATGTGTGCATTCAACTGACAGAGTTAAACTCACGTGTGGATTCAGCGGTTTGCAAACGCTTTCTGTGCAGATTCCCAAAACCGGTATTTCCAGCCCAATGCCGGCATACGTACTAAACAGCAGGAAACTTCGTCTAAAACTCAGGAGAAAAGCTTCCTTGAAACTGCTCTGCTGTGCGTTCGTTCACCTAAGAGAGTTGAATCTATGTTGAGATTCAGCGAGTCAGAAACACGTTTCTTCTAGGAGCTGCGTTGGGATATTCCCGAGTGAATGGGACCATAGGCTGTACAGAGAAATATCTGCTTCTAAAACCAAAACGGAGCTATCTAACTGAATGGTTGTCAATGTGTGCATTCAACTGACAGAGTTAAACTCACGTGTGGATTCAGCGGTTTGCAAACCCTTTCTGTACAGATTCCCAAAACCGGTATTTCCAGCCCAATGCCGGCATACGTACTAAACAGCAGGAAACTTCGTCTAAAACTCAGGAGAAAAGCTTCCTTAAAACTGCTCTGCTGTGCTTTCGTTCACCTAAGAGAGTTGAATCTATGTTGAGATTCAGCGAGTCAGAAACACGTTTCTTTAGGAGCTGCGTTGGGATATTCCCGAGTGAATGGGACCATAGGCTGTACAGAGAAATATCTGCTTCTAAAACCAAAACGGAGCTATCTAACTGAATGGTTGTCAATGTGTGCATTCAACTGAGAGAGTTAAACTCACGTGTAGATTCAGCGGTTTGCAAACCCTTTCTGTGCAGAATCCCAAAACCGGTATTTCCAGCCCAATGCCGGCATCCGTACTAAACAGCAGGAAACTTCGTCTGAAACTCAGGAGAAACGTTTCCTTGAAACTGCTCTTCTGTGCGTTCGTTCACCTAAGAGAGTTGAATCTATGTTGAGATTCAGCGAGTCAGAAACACGTTTCTTCTAGGAGGTGCGTTGGGATATTCCCGAGTGAATGGGACCATAGGCTGTACAGAGAAATATCTGCTTCTAAAACCAAAAGGGTGCAATCAAACTGAATGGTTGTCAATGTGTGCATTCAACTGACAGAGTTAAACTCACGTGTGGATTCAGCGGTTTGCAAACCCTTTCTGTGCAGAATCCCAAAACCGGTATTTCCAGCCCAATGCCGGCATACGTAGTAAACAGCAGGAAACGTCGTCTAAAACTCAGGAGAAACGTTTCCTTGAAACTGCTCTGCTGTGCGTTCGTTCACCTAAGAGAGTTGAATCTATGTTGAGATTCAGCGAGTCAGAAACACGTTTCTTCTAGGAGCTGCATTGGGATATTCCCGAGTGAATGGGACCATAGGCTGTACAGAGAAATATCTGCTTCTAAAACCAAAACGGAGCTATCTAACTGGATGGTTGTCAATGTGTGCATTCAACTGACAAAGTTAAACTCACGTGTGGATTCAGCGGTTTGCAAACCCTTTCTGTCCAGAATCCCAAAACCGGTATTTCCAGTCCAATGCCGGCATACGTACTAAACAGCAGGAAACTTCGTCTAAAACTCAGGAGAAAAGTTTCCTTGAAACTGCTCCGCTGTGCGTTCGTTCACCTAAGAGAGTTGAATCTATGTTGAGATTCAGCGAGTCAGAAACACGTTTCTTCTAGGAGCTGCGTTGGGATATTCCCGAGTGAATGGGACCATAGGCTGTACAGAGAAATATCTGCTTCTAAAACCAAAAGGGTGTAATCAAACTGAATGGTTTTCAATGTGTGCATTCAACTGACAGAGTTAAACTCACGTGTGGATTCAGCGGTTTGCAAACCCTTTCTGTGAAGAATCCCAAAACCGGTATTTCCAGCCCAATGCCGGCATACGTACTAAACAGCAGGAAACTTCGTCTAAAACTCAGGAGAAACGTTTCCTTGAAACTGCCCTGCTGTGCGTTCGTTCACCTAAGAGAGTTGAATCTATGTTGAGATTCAGCGAGTCAGAAACACGTTTCTTCTAGGAGCTGCGTTGGGATATTCCCGAGTGAATGGGACCATAGGCTGTACAGAGAAATATCTGCTTCTAAAACCAAAACGGAGCTATCTAACTGAATGGTTGTCAATGTGTGCATTCAACTGACAGAGTCAAACTCACGTGTAGATTCAGCGGTTTGCAAACCATTTCTGTGCACAATCCCAAAACCGGTATTTCCAGCCCAATGCCGGCATACGTACTAAACAGCAGGAAACTTCGTCTAAAACTCAGGAGAAAAGCTTCCTTGAAACTGCTCTGCTGTGCGTTCGTTCACCTAAGAGAGTTGAATCTATGTTGAGATTCAGCGAGTCAGAAACTCGTTTCTTTTAGGAGCTGCGTTGGGATATTCCCGAGTGAATGGGACCATAGGCTGTACAGAAAAATATCTGCTTCTAAAACCAAAACGGAGCTATCTAACTGAATGGTTGTCAATGTGTGCATTCAATTGAGAGAGTTAAACTCACGTGTGGATTCAGCGATTTGCAACCCCTTTCTGTCCAGAATCCCAAAACCGGTATTTCCAGCCCAATGCCGGCATACGTACTAAACAGCAGGAAACTTCGTCTAAAACTCAGGAGAAACGTTTCCTTGAAACTGCTGTGCTGTGCGTTCGTTCACCTAAGAGAGTTGAATCTATGTTGAGATTCAGCGAATCAGAAACACGTTTCTTCTAGGAGGTGCGTTGGGATATTCCCGAGTGAATGGGACCATAGGCTGTACAGAGAAATATCTGCTTCTAAAACCAAAAGGGTGCTATCAAACTGAATGGCTGTCAATGTGTGCATTTAACTGACAGAGTTAAACTCACGTGTGGATTCAGCGGTTTGCAAACCCTTTCTGTCCAGAATCCCAAAACCGGTATTTCCAGCCCAATGCCGGCATACGTAGTAAACAGCAGGAAACTTCGTCTAAAACTCAGGAGAAACGTTTCCTTGAAACTGCTGTGCTGTGCGTTCGTTCACCTAAGAGAGTTGAATCTATGTTGAGATTCAGCGAGTCAGAAACACGTTTCTTCTAGGAGGTGCGTTGGGATATTACCGAGTGAATGGGGCCATAGGCTGTACAGAGAAATATCTGCTTCTAAAACCAAAACGGAGCTATCTAACTGAATGGTTGTCAATGTGTGCATTCAACTGACAGAGTTAAACTCACGTGTGGATTCAGCGGTTTGCAAACGCTTTCTGTGCAGATTCCCAAAACCGGTATTTCCAGCCCAATGCCGGCATACGTACTAAACAGCAGGAAACTTCGTCTAAAACTCAGGAGAAAAGCTTCCTTGAAACTGCTCTGCTGTGCGTTCGTTCACCTAAGAGAGTTGAATCTATGTTGAGATTCAGCGAGTCAGAAACACGTTTCTTCTAGGAGCTGCGTTGGGATATTCCCGAGTGAATGGGACCATAGGCTGTACAGAGAAATATCTGCTTCTAAAACCAAAACGGAGCTATCTAACTGAATGGTTGTCAATGTGTGCATTCAACTGACAGAGTTAAACTCACGTGTGGATTCAGCGGTTTGCAAACCCTTTCTGTACAGATTCCCAAAACCGGTATTTCCAGCCCAATGCCGGCATACGTACTAAACAGCAGGAAACTTCGTCTAAAACTCAGGAGAAAAGCTTCCTTAAAACTGCTCTGCTGTGCTTTCGTTCACCTAAGAGAGTTGAATCTATGTTGAGATTCAGCGAGTCAGAAACACGTTTCTTTTAGGAGCTGCGTTGGGATATTCCCGAGTGAATGGGACCATAGGCTGTACAGAGAAATATCTGCTTCTAAAACCAAAACGGAGCTATCTAACTGAATGGTTGTCCATGTGTGCATTCAACTGAGAGAGTTAAACTCACGTGTAGATTCAGCGGTTTGCAAACCCTTTCTGTGCAGAATCCCAAAACCGGTATTTCCAGCCCAATGCCGGCATCCGTACTAAACAGCAGGAAACTTCGTCTGAAACTCAGGAGAAACGTTTCCTTGAAACTGCTCTTCTGTGCGTTCGTTCACCTAAGAGAGTTGAATCTATGTTGAGATTCAGCGAGTCAGAAACACGTTTCTTCTAGGAGCTGCATTGGGATATTCCCGAGTGAATGGGACCATAGGCTGTACAGAGAAATATCTGCTTCTAAAACCAAAACGGAGCTATCTAACTGGATGGTTGTCAATGTGTGCATTCAACTGACAAAGTTAAACTCACGTGTGGATTCAGCGGTTTGCAAACCCTTTCTGTCCAGAATCCCAAAACCGGTATTTCCAGTCCAATGCCGGCATACGTACTAAACAGCAGGAAACTTCGTCTAAAACTCAGGAGAAAAGTTTCCTTGAAACTGCTCCGCTGTGCGTTCGTTCACCTAAGAGAGTTGAATCTATGTTGAGATTCAGCGAGTCAGAAACACGTTTCTTCTAGGAGCTGCGTTGGGATATTCCCGAGTGAATGGGACCATAGACTGTACAGAGAAATATCTGCTTCTAAAACCAAAAGGGTGTAATCAAACTGAATGGTTTTCAATGTGTGCATTCAACTGACAGAGTTAAACTCACGTGTGGATTCAGCGGTTTGCAAACCCTTTCTGTGAAGAATCCCAAAACCGGTATTTCCAGCCCAATGCCGGCATACGTACTAAACAGCAGGAAACTTCGTCTAAAACTCAGGAGAAACGTTTCCTTGAAACTGCCCTGCTGTGCGTTCGTTCACCTAAGAGAGTTGAATCTATGTTGAGATTCAGCGAGTCAGAAACACGTTTCTTCTAGGAGCTGCGTTGGGATATTCCCGAGTGAATGGGACCATAGGCTGTACAGAGAAATATCTGCTTCTAAAACCAAAAGGGTGCTATCAAACTGAATGGCTGTCAATGTGTGCATTTAACTGACAGAGTTAAACTCACGTGTGGATTCAGCGGTTTGCAAACCCTTTCTGTCCAGAATCCCAAAACCGGTATTTCCAGCCCAATGCCGGCATACGTAGTAAACAGCAGGAAACTTCGTCTAAAACTCAGGAGAAACGTTTCCTTGAAACTGCTGTGCTGTGCGTTCGTTCACCTAAGAGAGTTGAATCTATGTTGAGATTCAGCGAGTCAGAAACACGTTTCTTCTAGGAGGTGCGTTGGGATATTACCGAGTGAATGGGGCCATAGGCTGTACAGAGAAATATCTGCTTCTAAAACCAAAACGGAGCTATCTAACTGAATGGTTGTCAATGTGTGCATTCAACTGACAGAGTTAAACTCACGTGTGGATTCAGCGGTTTGCAAACGCTTTCTGTGCAGATTCCCAAAACCGGTATTTCCAGCCCAATGCCGGCATACGTACTAAACAGCAGGAAACTTCGTCTAAAACTCAGGAGAAAAGCTTCCTTGAAACTGCTCTGCTGTGCGTTCGTTCACCTAAGAGAGTTGAATCTATGTTGAGATTCAGCGAGTCAGAAACACGTTTCTTCTAGGAGCTGCGTTGGGATATTCCCGAGTGAATGGGACCATAGGCTGTACAGAGAAATATCTGCTTCTAAAACCAAAACGGAGCTATCTAACTGAATGGTTGTCAATGTGTGCATTCAACTGACAGAGTTAAACTCACGTGTGGATTCAGCGGTTTGCAAACCCTTTCTGTACAGATTCCCAAAACCGGTATTTCCAGCCCAATGCCGGCATACGTACTAAACAGCAGGAAACTTCGTCTAAAACTCAGGAGAAAAGCTTCCTTGAAACTGCTCTGCTGTGCGTTCGTTCACCTAAGAGAGTTGAATCTATGTTGAGATTCAGCGAGTCAGAAACTCGTTTCTTTTAGGAGCTGCGTTGGGATATTCCCGAGTGAATGGGACCATAGGCTGTACAGAAAAATATCTGCTTCTAAAACCAAAACGGAGCTATCTAACTGAATGGTTGTCAATGTGTGCATTCAATTGAGAGAGTTAAACTCACGTGTGGATTCAGCGGTTTGCAAACCCTTTCTGTGCAGAATCCCAAAACCGGTATTTCCAGCCCAATGCCGGCATACGTACTAAACAGCAGGAAACTTCTTCTAAAACTCAGGAAAAACGTTTCCTTGAAACTGCTCTTCTGTGCGTTCGTTCAACTAAGAGAGTTGAATCTACGTTGAGATTCAGCGAGTCAGAAACACGTTTCTTCTAGGAGGTGCGTTGGGATATTCCCGAGTGAATGGGACCATAGGCTGTACAGAGAAATATCTGCTTCTAAAACCATAACAGAGCTATCTAACTGAGTGGTTTTCAATGTGTGCATTCAACTGACAGAGTTAAACTCACGTGTGGATTCAGCGGTTTACAAACCCTTTCTGTGCAGAATCCCAAAACCGGTAATTCCAGCTCAATGCTGGCATATGTACTAAACAGCAGGAAACTTCGTCTAAAACTCAGGAGAAACGTTTCCTTGAAACTGCTCTGCTGTGCGTTCGTTCACCTAAGAGAGTTGAATCTATGTTGAGATTCAGCGAGTCAGAAACACGTTTCTTCTAGGAGCTGCGTTGTGATATTCCCGAGTGAATGGGACCATAGGCTGTACAGAGAAATATCTGCTTCTAAAACCAAAACGGAGCTATCTAACTGAATCGTTGTCAATGTGTGCATTCAACTGACAGAGTGAAACTCACGTGTGGATTCAGCGGTTTAGAAACCCTTTCTGTGCAGAATCCCAAAACCGGTATTTCCAGCCCAATGCCGGCATCCGTACTAAACAGCAGGAAACTTCGTCTGAAACTCAGGAGAAACGTTTCCTTGAAACTGCTCTGCTGTGCGTTCGTTCACCTAAGAGAGTTGAATCTATGTTGAGATTCAGCGAGTCAGAAACACGTTTCTTCTAGGAGGTCCGTTGGGATATTCCCGAGTGAATGGGACCATAGGCTGTACAGAGAAATATCTGCTTCTAAAACCAAAAGGGTGCAATCAAACTGAATGGTTGTCAATGTGTGCATTCAACTGACAGAGTTAAACTCACGTGTGGATTCAGCGGTTTACAAACCCTTTCTGTGCAGAATCCCAAAACCGGTATTTCCAGCCCAATGCCGGCATACGTACTAAACAGCAGGAAACTTCGTCTAAAACTCAGGAGAAACGTTTCCTTGAAACTGCTCTGCTGTGCGTTCGTTCACCTAAGAGAGTTGAATCTATGTTGAGATTCAGCGAGTCAGAAACACGTTTCTTCTAGGAGCTGCATTGGGATATTCCCGAGTGAATGGGACCATAGGCTGTACAGAGAAATATCTGCTTCTAAAACCAAAAGGGTGCTATCAAACTGAATGGTTGTCAATGTGTGCATTCAACTGACAGAGTTAAACTCACGTGTGGATTCAGCGGTTTGCAAACCCTTTCTGTCCAGAATCCCAAAACCGGTATTTCCAGCCCAATGACGGCATACGTACTAAACAGCAGGAAACTTCGTCTAAAACACAGGAGAAACGTTTCCTTGAAACTGCTCTGCTGTGCGTTCGTTCACCTAAGAGAGTTGAATCTATGTTGAGATTCAGCGAGTCAGAAACACGTTTCTTCTAGGAGCTGCGTTGTGATATTCCCGAGTGAATGGGACCATAGGCTGTACAGAGAAATATCTGCTTCTAAAACCAAAACGGAGCTATCTAACTGAATCGTTGTCAATGTGTGCATTCAACTGACAGAGTTAAACTCACGTGTGGATTCAGCGGTTTAGAAACCCTTTTTGTGCAGAATCCCAAAACCGGTATTTCCAGCCCAATGCCGGCATCCGTACTAAACAGCAGGAAACTTCGTCTGAAACTCAGGAGAAACGTTTCCTTGAAACTGCTCTGCTGTGCGTTCGTTCACCTAAGAGAGTTGAATCTATGTTGAGATTCAGCGAGTCAGAAACACGTTTCTTCTAGGAGGTCCGTTGGGATATTCCCGAGTGAATGGGACCATAGGCTGTACAGAGAAATATCTGCTTCTAAAACCAAAAGGGTGCAATCAAACTGAATGGTTGTCAATGTGTGCATTCAACTGACAGAGTTAAACTCACGTGTGGATTCAGCGGTTTACAAACCCTTTCTGTGCAGAATCCCAAAACCGGTATTTCCAGCCCAATGCCGGCATACGTACTAAACAGCAGGAAACTTCGTCTAAAACTCAGGAGAAACGTTTCCTTGAAACTGCTCTGCTGTGCGTTCGTTCACCTAAGAGAGTTGAATCTATGTTGAGATTCAGCGAGTCAGAAACACGTTTCTTCTAGGAGCTGCATTGGGATATTCCCGAGTGAATGGGACCATAGGCTGTACAGAGAAATATCTGCTTCTAAAACCAAAAGGGTGCTATCAAACTGAATGGTTGTCAATGTGTGCATTCAACTGACAGAGTTAAACTCACGTGTGGATTCAGCGGTTTGCAAACCCTTTCTGTCCAGAATCCCAAAACCGGTATTTCCAGCCCAATGCCGGCATACGTACTAAACAGCAGGAAACTTCGTCTAAAACACAGGAGAAACGTTTCCTTGAAACTTCTCTGCTGTGCGTTCGTTCACCTAAGAGAGTTGAATCTATGTTGAGATTCAGCGAGTCAGAAACACGTTTCTTCTAGGAGGTGCGTTGGGATAATACCGAGTGAATGGGACCATAGGCTGTACAGAGAAATATCTGCTTCTAAAACCAAAACGGAGCTATCTAACTGAATGGTTGTCAATGTGTGCATTCAACTGACAGTGTTAAACTCACGTGTGGATTCAGCGGTTTGCAAACCATTTCTGTGCACAATCCCAAAACCGGTATTTCCAGCCCAATGCCGGCATACGTACTAAACAGCAGGAAACTTCGTCTAAAACTCAGGAGAAAAGCTTCCTTGAAACTGCTCTGCTGTGCGTTCGTTCACCTAAGAGAGTTGAATCTATGTTGAGATTCAGCGAGTCAGAAACACGTTTCTTCTAGGAGCTGCGTTCGGATATTCCCGAGTGAATGGGACCATAGGCTGTACAGAGAAATATCTGCTTCTAATACCAAAACGGAGCTATCTAACTGAATGGTTGTCAATGTGTGCATTCAACTGACAGAGTTAAACTCACGTGTGGATTCAGCGGTTTGCAAACCCTTTCTGTGCAGAATCCCAAAACCGGTATTTCCAGCCCAATGCTGGCATACGTAGTAAACAGCAGGAAACTTCGTCTAAAACTCAGGAGAAACGTTTCCTTGAAACTGCTCTGCTGTGCGTTCGTTCACCTAAGAGAGTTGAATCTATGTTGAGATTCAGCGAGTCAGAAACACGTTTCTTCTAGGAGATGCGTTGGGATATTCCCGAGTGAATGGGAACATAGGCTGTACAGAGAAATATCTGCTTCTAAAACCAAAAGGGTGCTATCAAACTGAATGGTTGTCAATGTGTGCATTTAACTGACAGAGTTAAACTCACGTGTGGATTCAGCGGTTTGCAAACCCTTTCTGTCCAGATTCCCAAAACCGGTATTTCCCGCCCAATGCCGGCATACGTACTAAACAGCAGGAAACTTCGTCTAAAACTCAGGAGAAAAGCTTCCTTGAAACTGCTCTGCTGTGCGTTCGCTCACCTAAGAGAGTTGAATCTATGTTGAGATTCAGCGAGTCAGAAACACGTTTCTTCTAGGAGCTGCGTTGGGATATTCCCGAGTGAATGGGACCATAGGCTGTACAGAGAAATATCTGCTTCTAAAACCAAAACGGAGCTATCTAACTGAATGGTTGTCAATGTGTGCTTTCAACTGATAGAGTTAAACTCACGTGTGGATTCAGCGGTTTGCAAACCCTTTCTGTGCAGATTCCCAAAACCGGTATTTCCAGCGCAATGCCGGCATACGTACTAAACAGCAGGAAACTTCGTCTAAAACTCAGGAGAAAAGCTTCCTTAAAACTGCTCTGCTGTGCTTTCGTTCACCTAAGAGAGTTGAATCTATGTTGAGATTCAGCGAGTCAGAAACACGTTTCTTTTAGGAGCTGCGTTGGGATATTCCCGAGTGAATGGGACCATAGGCTGTACAGAGAAATATCTGCTTCTAAAACCAAAAGGGTGCTATCAAACTGAATGGTTGTCAATGTGTGCATTCAACTGACAGAGTTAAACTCACGTGTGGATTCAGCGGTTTGCAAACCCTTTCTGTGCAGAATCCCAAAACCGGTATTTCCAGCCCAATGCCGGCATACGTACTAAACAGCAGGAAACTTCGTCTAAAACTCAGGAGAAACGTTTCCTTGAAACTGCTCTGCTGTGCGTTCGTTCACCTAAGAGAGTTGAATATATGTTGAGATTCAGCGAGTCAGAAACTCGTTTCTTCTAGGAGCTGCGTTGGGATATTCCCGAGTGAATGGGACCATAGGCTGTACAGAGAAATATCTGCTTCTAAAACCAAAAGGGTGTAATCAAACTGAATGGTTGTCAATGTGTGCATTCAACTGACAGAGTCAAACTCACGTGTGGATTCAGCGGTTTGCAAACCATTTCTGTGCACAATCCCAAAACCGGTATTTCCAGCCCAATGCCGGCATACGTACTAAACAGCAGGAAACTTCGTCTAAAACTCAGGAGAAAAGCTTCCTTGAAACTGCTCTGCTGTGCGTTCGTTCACCTTAGAGAGTTGAATCTATGTTGAGATTCAGCGAGTCAGAAACTCGTTTCTTCTAGGAGCTGCGTTGGGATATTCCCGAGTGAATGGGACCATAGGCTGTAGAGAAAAATATCTGCTTCTAAAACCAAAACGGAGCTATCTAACTGAATGGTTGTCAATGTGTGCATTCAGTTGAGAGAGTTAAACTCACGTGTGGATTCAGCGGTTTGCAAACCCTTTCTGTGCAGAATCCCAAAACCGGTATTTCCAGCCCAATGCCGGCATACGTACTAAACAGCAGGTAACTTCTTCTAAAACTCAGGAAAAACGTTTCCTTGAAACTGCTCTTCTGTGCGTTCGTTCAACTAAGAGAGTTGAATCTACGTTGAGATTCAGCGAGTCAGAAACACGTTTCTTCTAGGAGGTGCGTTGGGATATTCCCGAGTGAATGGGACCATAGGCTGTACAGAGAAATATCTGCTTCTAAAACCATAACAGAGCTATCTAACTGAATGGTTTTCAATGTGTGCAATCAACTGACAGAGTTAAACTCACGTGTGGATTCAGCGGTTTACAAACCCTTTCTGTGCAGAATCCCAAAACCGGTAATTCCAGCTCAATGCCGGCATATGTACTAAACAGCAGGAAACTTCGTCTAAAACTCAGGAGAAACGTTTCCTTGAAACTGCTCTGCTGTGCGTTCGTTCACCTAAGAGAGTTGAATCTATGTTGAGATTCAGCGAGTCAGAAACACGTTTCTTCTAGGAGCTGCGTTGTGATATTCCCGAGTGAATGGGACCATAGGCTGTACAGAGAAATCTCTGCTTCTAAAACCAAAACGGAGCTATCTAACTGAATGGTTGTCAATGTGTGCATTCAACTGACAGAGTTAAACTCACGTGTGGATTCAGCGGTTTGCAAACCCTTTCTGTCCAGAATCCCAAAACCGGTATTTCCAGCCCAATGCCGGCATACGTACTAAACAGCAGGAAACTTCGTCTAAAACACAGGAGAAACGTTTCCTTGAAACTGCTCTGCTGTGCGTTCGTTCACCTAAGAGAGTTGAATCTATGTTGAGATTCAGCGAGTCAGAAACACGTTTCTTCTAGGAGGTGCGTTGGGATATTACCGAGTGAATGGGACCATAGGCTGTACAGAGAAATATCTGCTTCTAAAACCAAAACGGAGCTATCTAACTGAATGGTTGTCAATGTGTGCATTCAACTGACAGTGTTAAACTCACGTGTGGATTCAGCGGTTTGCAAACCATTTCTGTGCACAATCCCAAAACCGGTATTTCCAGCCCAATGCCGGCAAACGTACTAAACAGCAGGAAACTTCGTCTAAAACTCAGGAGAAAAGCTTCCTTGAAACTGCTCTGCTGTGCGTTCGTTCACCTAAGAGAGTTGAATCTATGTTGAGATTCAGCGAGTCAGAAACACGTTTCTTCTAGGAGCTACGTTGGGATATTCCCGAGTGAATGGGACCATAGGCTGTACAGAGAAATATCTGCTTCTAATACCAAAACGGAGCTATCTAACTGAATGGTTTTCAATGTGTGCATTCAACTGACAGAGTTAAACTCACGTGTGGATTCAGCGGTTTGCAAACCCTTTCTGTGCAGAATCCCAAAACCGGTATTTCCAGCCCAATGCTGGCATACGTAGTAAACAGCAGGAAACTTCGTCTAAAACTCAGGAGAAACGTTTCCTTGAAACTGCTCTGCTGTGCGTTCGTTCACCTAAGAGAGTTGAATCTATGTTGAGATTCAGCGAGTCAGAAACACGTTTCTTCTAGGAGCTGCGTTGTGATATTCCCGAGTGAATGGGACCATAGGCTGTACAGAGAAATATCTGCTTCTAAAACCAAAACGGAGCTATCTAACTGAATCGTTGTCAATGTGTGCATTCAACTGACAGAGTTAAACTCACGTGTGGATTCAGCGGTTTAGAAACCCTTTTTGTGCAGAATCCCAAAACCGGTATTTCCAGCCCAATGCCGGCATCCGTACTAAACAGCAGGAAACTTCGTCTGAAACTCAGGAGAAACGTTTCCTTGAAACTGCTCTGCTGTGCGTTCGTTCACCTAAGAGAGTTGAATCTATGTTGAGATTCAGCGAGTCAGAAACACGTTTCTTCTAGGAGGTCCGTTGGGATATTACCGAGTGAATGGGACCATAGGCTGTACAGAGAAATATCTGCTTCTAAAACCAAAAGGGTGCAATCAAACTGAATGGTTGTCAATGTGTGCATTCAACTGACAGAGTTAAACTCACGTGAGGATTCAGCGGTTTACAAACCCTTTCTGTGCAGAATCCCAAAACCGGTATTTCCAGCCCAATGCCGGCATACGTACTAAACAGCAGGAAACTTCGTCTAAAACTCAGGAGAAACGTTTCCTTGAAACTGCTCTGCTGTGCGTTCGTTCACCTAAGAGAGTTGAATCTATGTTGAGATTCAGCGAGTCAGAAACACGTTTCTTCTAGGAGCTGCATTGGGATATTCCCGAGTGAATGGGACCATAGGCTGTACAGAGAAATATCTGCTTCTAAAACCAAAAGGGTGCTATCAAACTGAATGGTTGTCAATGTGTGCATTCAACTGACAGAGTTAAACTCACGTGTGGATTCAGCGGTTTGCAAACCCTTTCTGTCCAGAATCCCAAAACCGGTATTTCCAGCCCAATGCCGGCATACGTACTAAACAGCAGGAAACTTCGTCTAAAACACAGGAGAAACGTTTCCTTGAAACTTCTCTGCTGTGCGTTCGTTCACCTAAGAGAGTTGAATCTATGTTGAGATTCAGCGAGTCAGAAACACGTTTCTTCTAGGAGGTGCGTTGGGATATTACCGAGTGAATGGGACCATAGGCTGTACAGAGAAATATCTGCTTCTAAAACCAAAACGGAGCTATCTAACTGAATGGTTGTCAATGTGTGCATTCAACTGACAGTGTTAAACTCACGTGTGGATTCAGCGGTTTGCAAACCATTTCTGTGCACAATCCCAAAACCGGTATTTCCAGCCCAATGCCGGCATACGTACTAAACAGCAGGAAACTTCGTCTAAAACTCAGGAGAAAAGCTTCCTTGAAACTGCTCTGCTGTGCGTTCGTTCACCTAAGAGAGTTGAATCTATGTTGAGATTCAGCGAGTCAGAAACACGTTTCTTCTAGGAGCTGCGTTGGGATATTCCCGAGTGAATGGGACCATAGGCTGTACAGAGAAATATCTGCTTCTAATACCAAAACGGAGCTATCTAACTGAATGGTTGTCAATGTGTGCATTCAACTGACAGAGTTAAACTCACGTGTGGATTCAGCGGTTTGCAAACCCTTTCTGTGCAGAATCCCAAAACCGGTATTTCCAGCCCAATGCTGGCATACGTAGTAAACAGCAGGAAACTTCGTCTAAAACTCAGGAGAAAAGTTTCCTTGAAACTGCTCTGCTGTGCGTTCGTTCACCTAAGAGAGTTGAATCTATGTTGAGATTCAGCGAGTCAGAAACACGTTTCTTCTAGGAGATGCGTTGGGATATTCCCGAGTGAATGGGAACATAGGCTGTACAGAGAAATATCTGCTTCTAAAACCAAAAGGGTGCTATCAAACTGAATGGTTGTCAATGTGTGCATTTAACTGACAGAGTTAAACTCACGTGTGGATTCAGCGGTTTGCAAACCCTTTCTGTCCAGATTCCCAAAACCGGTATTTCCAGCCCAATGCCGGCATACGTACTAAACAGCAGGAAACTTCGTCTAAAACTCAGGAGAAAAGCTTCCTTGAAACTGCTCTGCTGTGCGTTCGTTCACCTAAGAGAGTTGAATCTATGTTGAGATTCAGCGAGTCAGAAACACGTTTCTTCTAGGAGCTGCGTTGGGATATTCCCGAGTGAATGGGACCATAGGCTGTACAGAGAAATATCTGCTTCTAAAACCAAAACGGAGCTATCTAACTGAATGGTTGTCAATGTGTGCATTCAACTGACAGAGTTAAACTCACGTGTGGATTCAGCGGTTTGCAAACCCTTTCTGTGCAGATTCCCAAAACCGGTATTTCCAGCGCAATGCCGGCATACGTACTAAACAGCAGGAAACTTCGTCTAAAACTCAGGAGAAAAGCTTCCTTAAAACTGCTCTGCTGTGCTTTCGTTCACCTAAGAGAGTTGAATCTATGTTGAGATTCAGCGAGTCAGAAACACGTTTCTTTTAGGAGCTGCGTTGGGATATTCCCGAGTGAATGGGACCATAGGCTGTACAGAGAAATATCTGCTTCTAAAACCAAAAGGGTGCTATCAAACTGAATGGTTGTCAATGTGTGCATTCAACTGACAGAGTTAAACTCACGTGTGGATTCAGCGGTTTGCAAACCCTTTCTGTGCAGAATCCCAAAACCGGTATTTCCAGCCCAATGCCGGCATACGTACTAAACAGCAGGAAACTTCGTCTAAAACTCAGGAGAAACGTTTCCTTGAAACTGCTCTGCTGTGCGTTCGTTCACCTAAGAGAGTTGAATATATGTTGAGATTCAGCGAGTCAGAAACACGTTTCTTCTAGGAGCTGCGTTGGGATATTCCCGAGTGAATGGGACCATAGGCTGTACAGAGAAATATCTGCTTCTAAAACCAAAAGGGTGCAATCAAACTGAATGGTTGTCAATGTGTGCATTCAACTGACAGAGTTAAACTCACGTGTGGATTCAGCGGTTTACAAACCCTTTCTGTGCAGAATCCCAAAACCGGTATTTCCAGCCCAATGCCGGCATACGTACTAAACAGCAGGAAACTTCGTCTAAAACTCAGGAGAAACGTTTCCTTGAAACTGCTCTGCTGTGCGTTCGTTCACCTAAGAGAGTTGAATCTATGTTGAGATTCAGCGAGTCAGAAACACGTTTCTTCTAGGAGCTGCATTGGGATATTCCCGAGTGAATGGGACCATAGGCTGTACAGAGAAATATCTGCTTCTAAAACCAAAAGGGTGCTATCAAACTGAATGGTTGTCAATGTGTGCATTCAACTGACAGAGTTAAACTCACGTGTGGATTCAGCGGTTTGCAAACCCTTTCTGTCCAGAATCCCAAAACCGGTATTTCCAGCCCAATGCCGGCATACGTACTAAACAGCAGGAAACTTCGTCTAAAACACAGGAGAAACGTTTCCTTGAAACTGCTCTGCTGTGCGTTCGTTCACCTAAGAGAGTTGAATCTATGTTGAGATTCAGCGAGTCAGAAACACGTTTCTTCTAGGAGGTGCGTTGGGATATTACCGAGTGAATGGGACCATAGGCTGTACAGAGAAATATCTGCTTCTAAAACCAAAACGGAGCTATCTAACTGAATGGTTGTCAATGTGTGCATTCAACTGACAGTGTTAAACTCACGTGTGGATTCAGCGGTTTGCAAACCATTTCTGTGCACAATCCCAAAACCGGTATTTCCAGCCCAATGCCGGCAAACGTACTAAACAGCAGGAAACTTCGTCTAAAACTCAGGAGAAAAGCTTCCTTGAAACTGCTCTGCTGTGCGTTCGTTCACCTAAGAGAGTTGAATCTATGTTGAGATTCAGCGAGTCAGAAACACGTTTCTTCTAGGAGCTACGTTGGGATATTCCCGAGTGAATGGGACCATAGGCTGTACAGAGAAATATCTGCTTCTAATACCAAAACGGAGCTATCTAACTGAATGGTTTTCAATGTGTGCATTCAACTGACAGAGTTAAACTCACGTGTGGATTCAGCGGTTTGCAAACCCTTTCTGTGCAGAATCCCAAAACCGGTATTTCCAGCCCAATGCTGGCATACGTAGTAAACAGCAGGAAACTTCGTCTAAAACTCAGGAGAAACGTTTCCTTGAAACTGCTCTGCTGTGCGTTCGTTCACCTAAGAGAGTTGAATCTATGTTGAGATTCAGCGAGTCAGAAACACGTTTCTTCTAGGAGCTGCGTTGTGATATTCCCGAGTGAATGGGACCATAGGCTGTACAGAGAAATATCTGCTTCTAAAACCAAAACGGAGCTATCTAACTGAATCGTTGTCAATGTGTGCATTCAACTGACAGAGTTAAACTCACGTGTGGATTCAGCGGTTTAGAAACCCTTTTTGTGCAGAATCCCAAAACCGGTATTTCCAGCCCAATGCCGGCATCCGTACTAAACAGCAGGAAACTTCGTCTGAAACTCAGGAGAAACGTTTCCTTGAAACTGCTCTGCTGTGCGTTCGTTCACCTAAGAGAGTTGAATCTATGTTGAGATTCAGCGAGTCAGAAACACGTTTCTTCTAGGAGGTCCGTTGGGATATTACCGAGTGAATGGGACCATAGGCTGTACAGAGAAATATCTGCTTCTAAAACCAAAAGGGTGCAATCAAACTGAATGGTTGTCAATGTGTGCATTCAACTGACAGAGTTAAACTCACGTGTGGATTCAGCGGTTTACAAACCCTTTCTGTGCAGAATCCCAAAACCGGTATTTCCAGCCCAATGCCGGCATACGTACTAAACAGCAGGAAACTTCGTCTAAAACTCAGGAGAAACGTTTCCTTGAAACTGCTCTGCTGTGCGTTCGTTCACCTAAGAGAGTTGAATCTATGTTGAGATTCAGCGAGTCAGAAACACGTTTCTTCTAGGAGCTGCATTGGGATATTCCCGAGTGAATGGGACCATAGGCTGTACAGAGAAATATCTGCTTCTAAAACCAAAAGGGTGCTATCAAACTGAATGGTTGTCAATGTGTGCATTCAACTGACAGAGTTAAACTCACGTGTGGATTCAGCGGTTTGCAAACCCTTTCTGTCCAGAATCCCAAAACCGGTATTTCCAGCCCAATGCCGGCATACGTACTAAACAGCAGGAAACTTCGTCTAAAACACAGGAGAAACGTTTCCTTGAAACTTCTCTGCTGTGCGTTCGTTCACCTAAGAGAGTTGAATCTATGTTGAGATTCAGCGAGTCAGAAACACGTTTCTTCTAGGAGGTGCGTTGGGATATTACCGAGTGAATGGGACCATAGGCTGTACAGAGAAATATCTGCTTCTAAAACCAAAACGGAGCTATCTAACTGAATGGTTGTCAATGTGTGCATTCAACTGACAGTGTTAAACTCACGTGTGGATTCAGCGGTTTGCAAACCATTTCTGTGCACAATCCCAAAACCGGTATTTCCAGCCCAATGCCGGCATACGTACTAAACAGCAGGAAACTTCGTCTAAAACTCAGGAGAAAAGCTTCCTTGAAACTGCTCTGCTGTGCGTTCGTTCACCTAAGAGAGTTGAATCTATGTTGAGATTCAGCGAGTCAGAAACACGTTTCTTCTAGGAGCTGCGTTGGGATATTCCCGAGTGAATGGGACCATAGGCTGTACAGAGAAATATCTGCTTCTAATACCAAAACGGAGCTATCTAACTGAATGGTTGTCAATGTGTGCATTCAACTGACAGAGTTAAACTCACGTGTGGATTCAGCGGTTTGCAAACCCTTTCTGTGCAGAATCCCAAAACCGGTATTTCCAGCCCAATGCTGGCATACGTAGTAAACAGCAGGAAACTTCGTCTAAAACTCAGGAGAAACGTTTCCTTGAAACTGCTCTGCTGTGCGTTCGTTCACCTAAGAGAGTTGAATCTATGTTGAGATTCAGCGAGTCAGAAACACGTTTCTTCTAGGAGATGCGTTGGGATATTCCCGAGTGAATGGGAACATAGGCTGTACAGAGAAATATCTGCTTCTAAAACCAAAAGGGTGCTATCAAACTGAATGGTTGTCAATGTGTGCATTTAACTGACAGAGTTAAACTCACGTGTGGATTCAGCGGTTTGCAAACCCTTTCTGTCCAGATTCCCAAAACCGGTATTTCCAGCCCAATGCCGGCATACGTACTAAACAGCAGGAAACTTCGTCTAAAACTCAGGAGAAAAGCTTCCTTGAAACTGCTCTGCTGTGCGTTCGTTCACCTAAGAGAGTTGAATCTATGTTGAGATTCAGCGAGTCAGAAACACGTTTCTTCTAGGAGCTGCGTTGGGATATTCCCGAGTGAATGGGACCATAGGCTGTACAGAGAAATATCTGCTTCTAAAACCAAAACGGAGCTATCTAACTGAATGGTTGTCAATGTGTGCATTCAACTGACAGAGTTAAACTCACGTGTGGATTCAGCGGTTTGCAAACCCTTTCTGTGCAGATTCCCAAAACCGGTATTTCCAGCGCAATGCCGGCATACGTACTAAACAGCAGGAAACTTCGTCTAAAACTCAGGAGAAAAGCTTCCTTAAAACTGCTCTGCTGTGCTTTCGTTCACCTAAGAGAGTTGAATCTATGTTGAGATTCAGCGAGTCAGAAACACGTTTCTTTTAGGAGCTGCGTTGGGATATTCCCGAGTGAATGGGACCATAGGCTGTACAGAGAAATATCTGCTTCTAAAACCAAAAGGGTGCTATCAAACTGAATGGTTGTCAATGTGTGCATTCAACTGACAGAGTTAAACTCACGTGTGGATTCAGCGGTTTGCAAACCCTTTCTGTGCAGAATCCCAAAACCGGTATTTCCAGCCCAATGCCGGCATACGTACTAAACAGCAGGAAACTTCGTCTAAAACTCAGGAGAAACGTTTCCTTGAAACTGCTCTGCTGTGCGTTCGTTCACCTAAGAGAGTTGAATATATGTTGAGATTCAGCGAGTCAGAAACACGTTTCTTCTAGGAGCTGCGTTGGGATATTCCCGAGTGAATGGGACCATAGGCTGTACAGAGAAATATCTGCTTCTAAAACCAAAAGGGTGTAATCAAACTGAATGGTTGTCAATGTGTGCATTCAACTGACAGAGTCAAACTCACGTGTGGATTCAGCGGTTTGCAAACCATTTCTGTGCACAATCCCAAAACCGGTATTTCCAGCCCAATGCCGGCATACGTACTAAACAGCAGGAAACTTCGTCTAAAACTCAGGAGAAAAGCTTCCTTGAAACTGCTCTGCTGTGCGTTCGTTCACCTTAGAGAGTTGAATCTATGTTGAGATTCAGCGAGTCAGAAACTCGTTTCTTCTAGGAGCTGCGTTGGGATATTCCCGAGTGAATGGGACCATAGGCTGTACAGAAAAATATCTGCTTCTAAAACCAAAACGGAGCTATCTAACTGAATGGTTGTCAATGTGTGCATTCAGTTGAGAGAGTTAAACTCACGTGTGGATTCAGCGGTTTGCAAACCCTTTCTGTGCAGAATCCCAAAACCGGTATTTCCAGCCCAATGCCGGCATACGTACTAAACAGCAGGAAACTTCTTCTAAAACTCAGGAAAAACGTTTCCTTGAAACTGCTCTTCTGTGCGTTCGTTCAACTAAGAGAGTTGAATCTACGTTGAGATTCAGCGAGTCAGAAACACGTTTCTTCTAGGAGGTGCGTTGGGATATTCCCGAGTGAATGGGACCATAGGCTGTACAGAGAAATATCTGCTTCTAAAACCATAACAGAGCTATCTAACTGAATGGTTTTCAATGTGTGCAATCAACTGACAGAGTTAAACTCACGTGTGGATTCAGCGGTTTACAAACCCTTTCTGTGCAGAATCCCAAAACCGGTAATTCCAGCTCAATGCCGGCATATGTACTAAACAGCAGGAAACTTCGTCTAAAACTCAGGAGAAACGTTTCCTTGAAACTGCTCTGCTGTGCGTTCGTTCACCTAAGAGAGTTGAATCTATGTTGAGATTCAGCGAGTCAGAAACACGTTTCTTCTAGGAGCTGCGTTGTGATATTCCCGAGTGAATGGGACCATAGGCTGTACAGAGAAATCTCTGCTTCTAAAACCAAAACGGAGCTATCTAACTGGATGGTTGTCAATGTGTGCATTCAACTGACAGAGTTAAACTCACGTGTGGATTCAGCGGTTTACAAACCCTTTCTGTGCAGAATCCCAAAACCGGTATTTGCAGCCCAATGCCGGCATCCGTACTAAACAGCAGGAAACTTCGTCTGAAACTCAGGAGAAACGTTTCCTTGAAACTGCTCTGCTGTGCGTTCGTTCACCTAAGAGAGTTGAATCTATGTTGAGATTCAGCGAGTCAGAAACACGTTTCTTCTAGGAGGTGCGTTGGGATATTCCCGAGTGAATGGGACCATAGGCTGTACAGAGAAAGATCTGCTTGTAAAACCAAAAGGGTGCAATCAAACTGAATGGTTGTCAATGTGTGCATTCAACTGACAGAGTTAAACTCACGTGTGGATTCAGCGGTTTACAAACCCTTTCTGTGCAGAATCCCAAAACCGGTATTTCCAGCCCAATGCCGGCATACGTACTAAACAGCAGGAAACTTCGTCTAAAACTCAGGAAAAACGTTTCCTTGAAACTGCTCTGCTGTACGTTCGTTCACCTAAGAGAGTTGAATCTATGTTGAGATTCAGCGAGTCAGAAACACGTTTCTTCTAGGAGATACATTGGGATATTCCCGAGTGAATGGGACCATAGGCTGTACAGAGAAATATCTGCTTCTAAAACCAAAAGGGTGCTATCAAACTGAATGGTTGTCAATGTGTGCATTTAACTGACAGAGTTAAACTCACGTGTGGATTCAGCGGTTTGCAAACCCTTTCTGTCCAGATTCCCAAAACCGGTATTTCCAGCCCAATGCCGGCATACGTACTAAACAGCAGGAAACTTCGTCTAAAACTCAGGAGAAAAGCTTCCTTGAAACTGCTCTGCTGTGCGTTCGTTCACCTAAGAGAGTTGAATCTATGTTGAGATTCAGTGAGTCAGAAACACGTTTCTTCTAGGAGCTGCGTTGGGATATTCCCGAGTGAATGGGACCATAGGCTGTACAGAGAAATATCTGCTTCTAAAACCAAAACGGAGCTATCTAACTGAATGGTTGTCAATGTGTGCATTCAACTGACAGAGTTAAACTCACGTGTGGATTCAGCGGTTTGCAAACACTTTCTGTGCAGATTCCCAAAACCGGTATTTCCAGCGCAATGCCGGCATACGTACTAAACAGCAGGAAACTTCGTCTAAAACTCAGGAGAAAAGCTTCGTTAAAACTGCTCTACTGTGCTTTCGTTCACCTAAGAGAGTTGAATCTATGTTGAGATTCAGCGAGTCAGAAACACGTTTCTTTTAGGAGCTGCGTTGGGATATTCCCGAGTGAAGGGGACCATAGGCTGTACAGAGAAATATCTGCATCTAAAACCAAAAGGGTGCTATCAAACTGAATGGTTGTCAATGTGTGCATTCAACTGACAGAGTTAAACTCACGTGTGGATTCAGCGGTTTGCAAACCCTTTCTGTGCAGAATCCCAAAACCGGTATTTCCAGCCCAATGCCGGCATACGTACTAAACAGCAGGCAACTTCGTCTAAAACTCAGGAGAAACGTTTCCTTGAAACTGCTCTGCTGTGCGTTCGTTCACCTAAGAGAGTTGAATATATGTTGAGATTCAGCGAGTCAGAAACACGTTTCTTCTAGGAGCTGCGTTGGGATATTCCCGAGTGAATGGGACCATAGGCTGTACAGAGAAATATCTGCTTCTAAAACCAAAAGGGTGTAATCAAACTGAATGGTTGTCAATGTGTGCATTCAACTGACAGAGTCAAACTCACGTGTGGATTCAGCGGTTTGCAAACCATTTCTGTGCACAATCCCAAAACCGGTATTTCCAGCCCAATGCCGGCATACGTACTAAACAGCAGGAAACTTCGTCTAAAACTCAGGAGAAAAGCTTCCTTGAAACTGCTCTGCTGTGCGTTCGTTCACCTAAGAGAGTTGAATCTATGTTGAGATTCAGCGAGTCAGAAACTCGTTTCTTTTAGGAGCTGCGTTGGGATATTCCCGAGTGAATGGGACCATAGGCTGTACAGAAAAATATCTGCTTCTAAAACCAAAACGGAGCTATCTAACTGAATGGTTGTCAATGTGTGCATTCAGTTGAGAGAGTTAAACTCACGTGTGGATTCAGCGGATTGCAAACCCTTTCTGTGCAGAATCCCAAAACCGGTATTTCCAGCCCAATGCCGGCATACGTACTAAACAGCAGGAAACTTCTTCTAAAACTCAGGAAAAACGTTTCCTTGAAACTGCTCTGCTGTGCGTTCGTTCACCTAAGAGAGTTGAATCTATGTTGAGATTCAGCGAGTCAGAAACACGTTTCTTCTAGGAGCTGCGTTGGGATATTCCCGAGTGAATGGGACCATAGGCTGTACAGAGAAATATCTGCTTCTAATACCAAAACGGAGCTATCTAACTGAATGGTTGTCAATGTGTGCATTCAACGGACAGAGTTAAACTCACGTGTGGATTCAGCGGTTTGCAAACCCTTTCTGTGCAGAATCCCAAAACCGGTATTTCCAGCCCAATGCTGGCATACGTAGTAAACAGCAGGAAACTTCGTCTAAAACTCAGGAGAAACGTTTCCTTGAAACTGCTCTGCTGTGCGTTCGTTCACCTAAGAGAGTTGAATCTATGTTGAGATTCAGCGAGTCAGAAACACGTTTCTTCTAGGAGATGCGTTGGGATATTCCCGAGTGAATGGGAACATAGGCTGTACAGAGAAATATCTGCTTCTAAAACCAAAAGGGTGCTATCAAACTGAATGGTTGTCAATGTGTGCATTTAACTGACAGAGTTAAACTCACGTGTGGATTCAGCGGTTTGCAAACCCTTTCTGTCCAGATTCCCAAAACCGGTATTTCCAGCCCAATGCCGGCATACGTACTAAACAGCAGGAAACTTCGTCTAAAACTCAGGAGAAAAGCTTCCTTGAAACTGCTCTGCTGTGCGTTCGTTCACCTAAGAGAGTTGAATCTATGTTGAGATTCAGCGAGTCAGAAACACGTTTCTTCTAGGAGCTGCGTTGGGATATTCCCGAGTGAATGGGACCATAGGCTGTACAGAGAAATATCTGCTTCTAAAACCAAAACGGAGCTATCTAACTGAATGGTTGTCAATGTGTGCATTCAACTGACAGAGTTAAACTCACGTGTGGATTCAGCGGTTTGCAAACCATTTCTGTGCACAATCCCAAAACCGGTATTTCCAGCCCAATGCCGGCATACGTACTAAACAGCAGGAAACTTCGTCTAAAACTCAGGAGAAAAGCTTCCTTGAAACTGCTCTGCTGTGCGTTCGTTCACCTTAGAGAGTTGAATCTATGTTGAGATTCAGCGAGTCAGAAACTCGTTTCTTCTAGGAGCTGCGTTGGGATATTCCCGAGTGAATGGGACCATAGGCTGTACAGAAAAATATCTGCTTCTAAAACCAAAACGGAGCTATCTAACTGAATGGTTGTCAATGTGTGCATTCAGTTGAGAGAGTTAAACTCACGTGTGGATTCAGCGGTTTGCAAACCCTTTCTGTGCAGAATCCCAAAACCGGTATTTCCAGCCCAATGCCGGCATACGTACTAAACAGCAGGAAACTTCTTCTAAAATTCAGGAAAAACGTTTCCTTGAAACTGCTCTTCTGTGCGTTCGTTCAACTAAGAGAGTTGAATCTACGTTGAGATTCAGCGAGTCAGAAACACGTTTCTTCTAGGAGGTGCGTTGGGATATTCCCGAGTGAATGGGACCATAGGCTGTACAGAGAAATATCTGCTTCTAAAACCATAACAGAGCTATCTAACTGAATGGTTTTCAATGTGTGCAATCAACTGACAGAGTTAAACTCACGTGTGGATTCAGCGGTTTACAAACCCTTTCTGTGCAGAATCCCAAAACCGGTAATTCCAGCTCAATGCCGGCATATGTACTAAACAGCAGGAAACTTCGTCTAAAACTCAGGAGAAACGTTTCCTTGAAACTGCTCTGCTGTGCGTTCGTTCACCTAAGAGAGTTGAATCTATGTTGAGATTCAGCGAGTCAGAAACACGTTTCTTCTAGGAGCTGCGTTGTGATATTCCCGAGTGAATGGGACCATAGGCTGTACAGAGAAATCTCTGCTTCTAAAACCAAAACGGAGCTATCTAACTGGATGGTTGTCAATGTGTGCATTCAACTGACAGAGTTAAACTCACGTGTGGATTCAGCGGTTTACAAACCCTTTCTGTGCAGAATCCCAAAACCGGTATTTGCAGCCCAATGCCGGCATCCGTACTAAACAGCAGGAAACTTCGTCTGAAACTCAGGAGAAACGTTTCCTTGAAACTGCTCTGCTGTGCGTTCGTTCACCTAAGAGAGTTGAATCTATGTTGAGATTCAGCGAGTCAGAAACACGTTTCTTCTAGGAGGTGCGTTGGGATATTCCCGAGTGAATGGGACCATAGGCTGTACAGAGAAAGATCTGCTTTTAAAACCAAAAGGGTGCAATCAAACTGAATGGTTGTCAATGTGTGCATTCAACTGACAGAGTTAAACTCACGTGTGGATTCAGCGGTTTACAAACCCTTTCTGTGCAGAATCCCAAAACCGGTATTTCCAGCCCAATGCCGGCATACGTACTAAACAGCAGGAAACTTCGTCTAAAACTCAGGAAAAACGTTTCCTTGAAACTGCTCTGCTGTACGTTCGTTCACCTAAGAGAGTTGAATCTATGTTGAGATTCAGCGAGTCAGAAACACGTTTCTTCTAGGAGATACATTGGGATATTCCCGAGTGAATGGGACCATAGGCTGTACAGAGAAATATCTGCTTCTAAAACCAAAAGGGTGCTATCAAACTGAATGGTTGTCAATGTGTGCATTTAACTGACAGAGTTAAACTCACGTGTGGATTCAGCGGTTTGCAAACCCTTTCTGTCCAGATTCCCAAAACCGGTATTTCCAGCCCAATGCCGGCATACGTACTAAACAGCAGGAAACTTCGTCTAAAACTCAGGAGAAAAGCTTCCTTGAAACTGCTCTGCTGTGCGTTCGTTCACCTAAGAGAGTTGAATCTATGTTGAGATTCAGCGAGTCAGAAACACGTTTCTTCTAGGAGCTGCGTTGGGATATTCCCGAGTGAATGGGACCATAGGCTGTACAGAGAAATATCTGCTTCTAAAACCAAAACGGAGCTATCTAACTGAATGGTTGTCAATGTGTGCATTCAACTGACAGAGTTAAACTCACGTGTGGATTCAGCGGTTTGCAAACACTTTCTGTGCAGATTTCCAAAACCGGTATTTCCAGCGCAATGCCGGCATACGTACTAAACAGCAGGAAACTTCGTCTAAAACTCAGGAGAAAAGCTTCGTTAAAACTGCTCTGCTGTGCTTTCGTTCACCTAAGAGAGTTGAATCTATGTTGAGATTCAGCGAGTCAGAAACACGTTTCTTTTAGGAGCTGCGTTGGGATATTCCCGAGTGAAGGGGACCATAGGCTGTACAGAGAAATATCTGCATCTAAAACCAAAAGGGTGCTATCAAACTGAATGGTTGTCAATGTGTGCATTCAACTGACAGAGTTAAACTCACGTGTGGATTCAGCGGTTTGCAAACCCTTTCTGTCCAGAATCCCAAAACCGGTATTTCCAGCCCAATGCCGGCATACGTACTAAACAGCAGGCAACTTCGTCTAAAACTCAGGAGAAACGTTTCCTTGAAACTGCTCTGCTGTGCGTTCGTTCACCTAAGAGAGTTGAATATATGTTGAGATTCAGCGAGTCAGAAACACGTTTCTTCTAGGAGCTGCGTTGGGATATTCCCGAGTGAATGGGACCATAGGCTGTACAGAGAAATATCTGCTTCTAAAACCAAAAGGGTGTAATCAAACTGAATGGTTGTCAATGTGTGCATTCAACTGACAGAGTCAAACTCACGTGTGGATTCAGCGGTTTGCAAACCATTTCTGTGCACAATCCCAAAACCGGTATTTCCAGCCCAATGCCGGCATACGTACTAAACAGCAGGAAACTTCGTCTAAAACTCAGGAGAAAAGCTTCCTTGAAACTGCTCTGCTGTGCGTTCGTTCACCTTAGAGAGTTGAATCTATGTTGAGATTCAGCGAGTCAGAAACTCGTTTCTTTTAGGAGCTGCGTTGGGATATTCCCGAGTGAATGGGACCATAGGCTGTACAGAAAAATATCTGCTTCTAAAACCAAAACGGAGCTATCTAACTGAATGGTTGTCAATGTGTGCATTCAGTTGAGAGAGTTAAACTCACGTGTGGATTCAGCGGTTTGCAAACCCTTTCTGTGCAGAATCCCAAAACCGGTATTTCCAGCCCAATGCCGGCATACGTACTAAACAGCAGGAAACTTCTTCTAAAACTCAGGAAAAACGTTTCCTTGAAACTGCTCTTCTGTGCGTTCGTTCAACTAAGAGAGTTGAATCTACGTTGAGATTCAGCGAGTCAGAAACACGTTTCTTCTAGGAGGTGCGTTGGGATATTCCCGAGTGAATGGGACCATAGGCTGTACAGAGAAATATCTGCTTCTAAAACCATAACAGAGCTATCTAACTGAATGGTTTTCAATGTGTGCAATCAACTGACAGAGTTAAACTCACATGTGGATTCAGCGGTTTACAAACCCTTTCTGTGCAGAATCCCAAAACCGGTAATTCCAGCTCAATGCCGACATATGTACTAAACAGCAGGAAACTTCGTCTAAAACTCAGGAGAAACGTTTCCTTGAAACTGCTCTGCTGTGCGTTCGTTCACCTAAGAGAGTTGAATCTATGTTGAGATTCAGCGAGTCAGAAACACGTTTCTTCTAGGAGCTGCGTTGTGATATTCCCGAGTGAATGGGACCATAGGCTGTACAGAGAAATATCTGCTTCTAAAACCAAAACGGAGCTATCTAACTGGATGGTTGTCAATGTGTGCATTCAACTGACAGAGTTAAACTCACGTGTGGATTCAGCGGTTTGCAAACCCTTTCTGTGCAGAATCCCAAAACCGGTATTTCCAGCCCAATGCCGGCATACGTACTAAACAGCAGGAAACTTCGTCTAAAACTCAGGAGAAACGTTTCCTTGAAACTGCTCTGCTGTACGTTCGTTCACCTAAGAGAGTTGAATCTATGTTGAGATTCAGCGAGTCAGAAACACGTTTCTTCTAGGAGCTGCATTGGGATATTCCCGAGTGAATGGGACCATAGGCTGTACAGAGAAATATCTGCTTCTAAAACCAAAAGGGTGCTATCAAACTGAATGGTTGTCAATGTGTGCATTCAACTGACAGAGTTAAACTCACGTGTGGATTCAGCGGTTTGCAAACCCTTTCTGTCCAGAATCCCAAAACCGGTATTTCCAGCCCAATGCTGGCATACGTACTAAACAGCAGGAAACTAAGTCTAAAACACAGGAGAAACGTTTCCTTGAAACTGCTCTGCTGTGCGTTCTTTCACCTAAGAGAGTTGAATCTATGTTGAGATTTAGCGAGTCAGAAACACGTTTCTTCTAGGAGGTGCGTTGGGATATTACCGAGTGAATGGGACCATAGGCTGTACAGAGAAATATCTGCTTCTAAAACCAAAACGGAGCTATCTAACTGGATGGTTGTCAATGTGTGCATTCAACTGACAGAGTTAAACTCACGTGTGGATTCAGCGGTTTGCAAACCCTTTCTGTGCAGAATCCCAAAACCGGTATTTCCAGCCCAATGCCGGCATACGTACTAAACAGCAGGAAACGTCGTCTAAAACTCAGGAGAAACGTTTCCTTGAAACTGCTCTGCTGTGCGATCGTTCACCTAAGAGTGTTGAATCTATGTTGAGATTCAGCGAGTCAGAAACACGTTTCTTCTAGGAGCTGCATTGGGATATTCCCGAGTGAATGGGACCATAGGCTGTACAGAGAAATATCTGCTTCTAAAACCAAAACGGAGCTATCTAACTGGATGGTTGTCAATGTGAGCATTCAACTGACAGAGTTAAACTCACGTGTGGATTCAGCGGTTTGCAAACCCTTTCTGTGTAGAATCCCAAAACCGGTATTTCCAGCCCAATGCCGGCATACGTACTAAACAGCAGGAAACTTCGTCTAAAACTCAGGAGAAAAGTTTCCTTGAAATTGCTCCGCTGTGTGTTCTTTCACCTAAGAGAGTTGAATCTATGTTGAGATTCAGCGAGTCAGAAACACGTTTCTTCTAGGAGCTGCGTTGGGATATTCCCGAATGAATGGGACCATAGGCTGTAGAGAAATATCTGCTTCTAAAACTAAAGGGTGTAATCAAACTGAATGGTTGTCAATGTGTGCATTCAACTGACAGAGTTAAACTCACGTGTGGATTCAGCGGTTTGCAAACACTTTCTGTGCAGATTCCCAAAACCGGTATTTCCAGCGCAATGCCGGTATACGTACTAAACAGCAGGAAACTTCGTCTAAAACTCAGGAGAAAAGCCTCGTTAAAACTGCTCTGCTGTGCTTTCGTTCACCGAAGAGAGTTGAATCTATGTTGAGATTCAGCGAGTCAGAAACACGTTTCTTTTAGGAGCTGCGTTGGGATATTCCCGAGTGAAGGGGACCATAGGCTGTACAGAGAAATATCTGCATCTAAAACCAAAAGGGTGCTATCAAACTGAATGGTTGTCAATGTGTGCATTCAACTGACAGAGTTAAACTCACGTGTGGATTCAGCGGTTTGCAAACCCTTTCTGTGCAGAATCCCAAAACCGGTATTTCCAGCCCAATGCCGGCATACGTACTAAACAGCAGGCAACTTCGTCTAAAACTCAGGAGAAACGTTTCCTTGAAACTGCTCTGCTGTGCGTTCGTTCACCTAAGAGAGTTGAATATATGTTGAGATTCAGCGAGTCAGAAACACGTTTCTTCTAGGAGCTGCGTTGGGATATTCCCGAGTGAATGGGACCATAGGCTGTACAGAGAAATATCTGCTTCTAAAACCAAAAGGGTGTAATCAAACTGAATGGTTGTCAATGTGTGCATTCAACTGACAGAGTCAAACTCACGTGTGGATTCAGCGGTTTGCAAACCATTTCTGTGCACAATCCCAAAACCGGTATTTCCAGCCCAATGCCGGCATACGTACTAAACAGCAGGAAACTTCGTCTAAAACTCAGGAGAAAAGCTTCCTTGAAACTGCTCTGCTGTGCGTTCGTTCACCTAAGAGAGTTGAATCTATGTTGAGATTCAGCGAGTCAGAAACTCGTTTCTTTTAGGAGCTGCGTTGGGATATTCCCGAGTGAATGGGACCATAGGCTGTACAGAAAAATATCTGCTTCTAAAACCAAAACGGAGCTATCTAACTGAATGGTTGTCAATGTGTGCATTCAGTTCAGAGAGTTAAACTCACGTGTGGATTCAGCGGTTTGCAAACCCTTTCTGTGCAGAATCCCAAAACCGGTATTTCCAGCCCAATGCCGGCATACGTACTAAACAGCAGGAAACTTCGTCTAAAACTCAGGAGAAACGTTTCCTTGAAACTGCTCTGCTGTGCGTTCGTTCACCTAAGAGAGTTGAATATATGTTGAGATTCAGCGAGTCAGAAACACGTTTCTTCTAGGAGCTGCGTTGGGATATTCCCGAGTGAATGGGACCATAGGCTGTACAGAGAAATATCTGCTTCTAAAACCAAAAGGGTGCTATCTAACTGAATGGTTGTCAATGTGTGCATTCAACTGACAGAGTCAAACTCACGTGTGGATTCAGCGGTTTGCAAACCATTTCTTTGCACAATCCCAAAACCGGTATTTCCAGCCCAATGCCGGCATACGTACTAAACAGCAGGAAACTTCGTCTAAAACTCAGGAGAAAAGCTTCCTTGAAACTGCTCTGCTGTGCGTTCGTTCACCTTAGAGAGTTGAATCTATGTTGAGATTCAGCGAGTCAGAAACTCGTTTCTTCTAGGAGCTGCGTTGGGATATTCCCGAGTGAATGGGACCATAGGCTGTACAGAAAAATATCTGCTTCTAAAACCAAAACGGAGCTATCTAACTGAATGGTTGTCAATGTGTGCATTCAGTTGAGAGAGTTAAACTCACGTGTGGATTCAGCGGTTTGCAAACCCTTTCTGTGCAGAATCCCAAAACCGGTATTTCCAGCCCAATGCCGGCATACGTACTAAACAGCAGGAAACTTCTTCTAAAATTCAGGAAAAACGTTTCCTTGAAACTGCTCTTCTGTGCGTTCGTTCAACTAAGAGAGTTGAATCTACGTTGAGATTCAGCGAGTCAGAAACACGTTTCTTCTAGGAGGTGCGTTGGGATATTCCCGAGTGAATGGGACCATAGGCTGTACAGAGAAATATCTGCTTCTAAAACCATAACAGAGCTATCTAACTGAATGGTTTTCAATGTGTGCAATCAACTGACAGAGTTAAACTCACGTGTGGATTCAGCGGTTTACAAACCCTTTCTGTGCAGAATCCCAAAACCGGTAATTCCAGCTCAATGCCGGCATATGTACTAAACAGCAGGAAACTTCGTCTAAAACTCAGGAGAAACGTTTCCTTGAAACTGCTCTGCTGTGCGTTCGTTCACCTAAGAGAGTTGAATCTATGTTGAGATTCAGCGAGTCAGAAACACGTTTCTTCTAGGAGCTGCGTTGTGATATTCCCGAGTGAATGGGACCATAGGCTGTACAGAGAAATCTCTGCTTCTAAAACCAAAACGGAGCTATCTAACTGGATGGTTGTCAATGTGTGCATTCAACTGACAGAGTTAAACTCACGTGTGGATTCAGCGGTTTACAAACCCTTTCTGTGCAGAATCCCAAAACCGGTATTTGCAGCCCAATGCCGGCATCCGTACTAAACAGCAGGAAACTTCGTCTGAAACTCAGGAGAAACGTTTCCTTGAAACTGCTCTGCTGTGCGTTCGTTCACCTAAGAGAGTTGAATCTATGTTGAGATTCAGCGAGTCAGAAACACGTTTCTTCTAGGAGGTGCGTTGGGATATTCCCGAGTGAATGGGACCATAGGCTGTACAGAGAAAGATCTGCTTTTAAAACCAAAAGGGTGCAATCAAACTGAATGGTTGTCAATGTGTGCATTCAACTGACAGAGTTAAACTCACGTGTGGATTCAGCGGTTTACAAACCCTTTCTGTGCAGAATCCCAAAACCGGTATTTCCAGCCCAATGCCGGCATACGTACTAAACAGCAGGAAACTTCGTCTAAAACTCAGGAAAAACGTTTCCTTGAAACTGCTCTGCTGTACGTTCGTTCACCTAAGAGAGATGAATCTATGTTGAGATTCAGCGAGTCAGAAACACGTTTCTTCTAGGAGATACATTGGGATATTCCCGAGTGAATGGGACCATAGGCTGTACAGAGAAATATCTGCTTCTAAAACCAAAAGGGTGCTATCAAACTGAATGGTTGTCAATGTGTGCATTTAACTGACAGAGTTAAACTCACGTGTGGATTCAGCGGTTTGCAAACCCTTTCTGTCCAGATTCCCAAAACCGGTATTTCCAGCCCAATGCCGGCATACGTACTAAACAGCAGGAAACTTCGTCTAAAACTCAGGAGAAAAGCTTCCTTGAAACTGCTCTGCTGTGCGTTCGTTCACCTAAGAGAGTTGAATCTATGTTGAGATTCAGCGAGTCAGAAACACGTTTCTTCTAGGAGCTGCGTTGGGATATTCCCGAGTGAATGGGACCATAGGCTGTACAGAGAAATATCTGCTTCTAAAACCAAAACGGAGCTATCTAACTGAATGGTTGTCAATGTGTGCATTCAACTGACAGAGTTAAACTCACGTGTGGATTCAGCGGTTTGCAAACACTTTCTGTGCAGATTCCCAAAACCGGTATTTCCAGCGCAATGCCGGCATACGTACTAAACAGCAGGAAACTTCGTCTAAAACTCAGGAGAAAAGCTTCGTTAAAACTGCTCTGCTGTGCTTTCGTTCACCTAAGAGAGTTGAATCTATGTTGAGATTCAGCGAGTCAGAAACACGTTTCTTTTAGGAGCTGCGTTGGGATATTCCCGAGTGAAGGGGACCATAGGCTGTACAGAGAAATATCTGCATCTAAAACCAAAAGGGTGCTATCAAACTGAATGGTTGTCAATGTGTGCATTCAACTGACAGAGTTAAACTCACGTGTGGATTCAGCGGTTTGCAAACCCTTTCTGTCCAGAATCCCAAAACCGGTATTTCCAGCCCAATGCCGGCATACGTACTAAACAGCAGGCAACTTCGTCTAAAACTCAGGAGAAACGTTTCCTTGAAACTGCTCTGCTGTGCGTTCGTTCACCTAAGAGAGTTGAATATATGTTGAGATTCAGCGAGTCAGAAACACGTTTCTTCTAGGAGCTGCGTTGGGATATTCCCGAGTGAATGTTACCATAGGCTGTACAGAGAAATATCTGCTTCTAAAACCAAAAGGGTGTAATCAAACTGAATGGTTGTCAATGTGTGCATTCAACTGACAGAGTCAAACTCACGTGTGGATTCAGCGGTTTGCAAACCATTTCTGTGCACAATCCCAAAACCGGTATTTCCAGCCCAATGCCGGCATACGTACTAAACATCAGGAAACTTCGTCTAAAACTCAGGAGAAAAGCTTCCTTGAAACTGCTCTGCTGTGCGTTCGTTCACCTTAGAGAGTTGAATCTATGTTGAGATTCAGCGAGTCAGAAACTCGTTTCTTTTAGGAGCTGCGTTGGGATATTCCCGAGTGAATGGGACCATAGGCTGTACAGAAAAATATCTGCTTCTAAAACCAAAACGGAGCTATCTAACTGAATGGTTGTCAATGTGTGCATTCAGTTGAGAGAGTTAAACTCACGTGTGGATTCAGCGGTTTGCAAACCCTTTCTGTGCAGAATCCCAAAACCGGTATTTCCAGCCCAATGCCGGCATACGTACTAAACAGCAGGAAACTTCTTCTAAAACTCAGGAAAAACGTTTCCTTGAAACTGCTCTTCTGTGCGTTCGTTCAACTAAGAGAGTTGAATCTACGTTGAGATTCAGCGAGTCAGAAACACGTTTCTTCTAGGAGGTGCGTTGGGATATTCCCGAGTGAATGGGACCATAGGCTGTACAGAGAAATATCTGCTTCTAAAACCATAACAGAGCTATCTAACTGAATGGTTTTCAATGTGTGCAATCAACTGACAGAGTTAAACTCACATGTGGATTCAGCGGTTTACAAACCCTTTCTGTGCAGAATCCCAAAACCGGTAATTCCAGCTCAATGCCGACATATGTACTAAACAGCAGGAAACTTCGTCTAAAACTCAGGAGAAACGTTTCCTTGAAACTGCTCTGCTGTGCGTTCGTTCACCTAAGAGAGTTGAATCTATGTTGAGATTCAGCGAGTCAGAAACACGTTTCTTCTAGGAGCTGCGTTGTGATATTCCCGAGTGAATGGGACCATAGGCTGTACAGAGAAATATCTGCTTCTAAAACCAAAACGGAGCTATCTAACTGGATGGTTGTCAATGTGTGCATTCAACTGACAGAGTTAAACTCACGTGTGGATTCAGCGGTTTGCAAACCCTTTCTGTGCAGAATCCCAAAACCGGTATTTCCAGCCCAATGCCGGCATACGTACTAAACAGCAGGAAACTTCGTCTAAAACTCAGGAGAAACGTTTCCTTGAAACTGCTCTGCTGTACGTTCGTTCACCTAAGAGAGTTGAATCTATGTTGAGATTCAGCGAGTCAGAAACACGTTTCTTCTAGGAGCTGCATTGGGATATTCCCGAGTGAATGGGACCATAGGCTGTACAGAGAAATATCTGCTTCTAAAACCAAAAGGGTGCTATCAAACTGAATGGTTGTCAATGTGTGCATTCAACTGACAGAGTTAAACTCACGTGTGGATTCAGCGGTTTGCAAACCCTTTCTGTCCAGAATCCCAAAACCGGTATTTCCAGACCAATGCTGGCATACGTACTAAACAGCAGGAAACTAAGTCTAAAACACAGGAGAAACGTTTCCTTGAAACTGCTCTGCTGTGCGTTCTTTCACCTAAGAGAGTTGAATCTATGTTGAGATTTAGCGAGTCAGAAACACGTTTCTTCTAGGAGGTGCGTTGGGATATTACCGAGTGAATGGGACCATAGGCTGTACAGAGAAATATCTGCTTCTAAAACCAAAACGGAGCTATCTAACTGGATGGTTGTCAATGTGTGCATTCAACTGACAGAGTTAAACTCACGTGTGGATTCAGCGGTTTGCAAACCCTTTCTGTGCAGAATCCCAAAACCGGTATTTCCAGCCCAATGCCGGCATACGTACTAAACAGCAGGAAACGTCGTCTAAAACTCAGGAGAAACGTTTCCTTGAAACTGCTCTGCTGTGCGATCGTTCACCTAAGAGAGTTGAATCTATGTTGAGATTCAGCGAGTCAGAAACACGTTTCTTCTAGGAGCTGCATTGGGATATTCCCGAGTGAATGGGACCATAGGCTGTACAGAGAAATATCTGCTTCTAAAACCAAAAGGGTGTAATCAAACTGAATGGTTGTCAATGTGTGCATTCAACTGACAGAGTCAAACTCACGTGTGGATTCAGCGGTTTGCAAACCATTTCTGTGCACAATCCCAAAACCGGTATTTCCAGCCCAATGCCGGCATACGTACTAAACAGCAGGAAACTTCGTCTAAAACTCAGGAGAAAAGCTTCCTTGAAACTGCTCTGCTGTGCGTTCGTTCACCTAAGAGAGTTGAATCTATGTTGAGATTCAGCGAGTCAGAAACTCGTTTCTTTTAGGAGCTGCGTTGGGATATTCCCGAGTGAATGGGACCATAGGCTGTACAGAAAAATATCTGCTTCTAAAACCAAAACGGAGCTATCTAACTGAATGGTTGTCAATGTGTGCATTCAGTTGAGAGAGTTAAACTCACGTGTGGATTCAGCGGTTTGCAAACACTTTCTGTGCAGAATCCCAAAACCGGTATTTCCAGCCCAATGCCGGCATACGTACTAAACAGCAGGAAACTTCTTCTAAAACTCAGGAAAAACGTTTCCTTGAAACTGCTCTTCTGTGCGTTCGTTCAACTAAGAGAGTTGAATCTACGTTGAGATTCAGCGAGTCAGAAACACGTTTCTTCTAGGAGGTGCGTTGGGATATTCCCGAGTGAATGGGACCATAGGCTGTACAGAGAAATATCTGCTTCTAAAACCATAACAGAGCTATCTAACTGAATGGTTTTCAATGTGTGCAATCAACTGACAGAGTTAAACTCACATGTGGATTCAGCGGTTTACAAACCCTTTCTGTGCAGAATCCCAAAACCGGTAATTCCAGCTCAATGCCGGCATATGTACTAAACAGCAGGAAACTTCGTCTAAAACTCAGGAGAAACGTTTCCTTGAAACTGCTCTGCTGTGCGTTCGTTCACCTAAGAGAGTTGAATCTACGTTGAGATTCAGGGAGTCAGAAACACGTTTCTTCTAGGAGCTGCATTGGGATATTCCCGAGTGAATGGGACCATATGCTGTACAGAGAAATATCTGCTTCTAAAACCAAAATGGAGCTATCTAACTGGATGGTTGTCAATGTGTGCATTCAACTGACAAAGTTAAACTCACTTGTGGATTCAGCGGCTTGCAAACCCTTTCTGTGCAGAATCCCAAAACCTGTATTTCCAGCCCAATGCCGGCATCCGTACTAAACAGCAGGAAACTTCGTCTAAAACTCAGGAGAAACGTTTCCTTGAAACTGCTCTGCTGTGCGTTCGTTCACCTAAGAGAGTTGAATCTATGTTGAGATTCAGCGAGTCAGAAACACGTTTCTTCCAGGAGCTGCGTTGGGATATTCCCGAATGAATGGGACTATAGGCTGTACAGAGAAATATCTGCTTCTAAAACCGAAACGGAGCTATCTAACTGAATGGTTGTCAATGTGTGCATTCAACTGACAGAGTTAAACTCACCTGTGGATTCAGCGGTTTGCAAACCCTTTCTGTGCAGAATCCCAGAACCGGTATTTCCAGCCCAATGCCGGCATACGTACTAAACAGCAGGAAACTTCGTCTAAAACTCAGGAGAAAAGTTTCCTTGAAACTGCTCTGCTGTGCATTGGTTCTCCTAAGAGAGTTGAATCTGTGTTGAGATTCAGCGAGTCAGAAACACGTTTCTTCTAGGAGCTGCGTTGGGATATTCCCGAGTGAATGGGACCATAGGCTGTACAGAGAAATATCTGCTTCTAAAACCAAAATGTGCTATCAAACTGAATGGTTGTCAATGTGTGCATTCAACTGACAGAGTTAAACTCACGTGTGGATTCAGCGGTTTGTAAACCCCTTCTGTGCATAATCCCAAAACCGGTACTTCCAGCTCAATGCCGGCATCTGTACTAAACAGCAGTAAACTTCGTCTAAAACTCAGGAGAAACGTTTCCTTGAAACTGCTCTGCTGTCCGTTCGTTCACCTAAGAGAGTTGAATCTAAGTTGAGATTCAGCGAGTCAGAAACACCTTTCTTCTAGGAGCTGCATTGGGATATTCCCGAGTGAATGGGACCATAGGCTGTACAGAGAAATATCTGCTTCTGAAACCCAAACGGAGCTATCTAACTGGATGATTGTCAATGTGTGCATTCAACGGACAGAGTTAAACTCACGTGTGGATTCAGCGGTTTGCAAACCCTTTCTGTGCAGAATCCCAAAACCGGTACTTCCAGCCCAATGCCGGCATCCGTACTAAACAGCAGGAAACTTCGTCTAAAACTCAGGAGAAACGTTTCCTTGAAACTGCTCTGCTGTGCGTTCGTTCACCTAAGAGAGGTGAAACTATGTTGAGATTCAGCGAGTCAGAAACACGTTTCTTCTAGGAGCTGCGTTGGGATATTCCCGAGTGAATGGGACCATAGGCTGTACAGAGAAATGTCTGCTTCTAAAACCAAAACGGATCTATCAAACTGAATTTTTCTGAATGTGTGCATTCAACTGATAGAGTTAAACTCACGTGTGGATTCAGCGGTTTTCAAACCCTTTCTGTGCAGAATCCCAAAACCGGTATTTCCAGCCCAATGCCGGAATCCGTACTAAACAGCAGGAAACTTCGTCTAAAACTCAGGAGAAACCTTTCCTTGAACCTGCTCTGCTGTGCGTTCGTTCACCTAAGAGAGTTGAATCTATGTTGAGATTCAGCGAGTCAGAATCACGTTTCTTCTAGGAGCTGCGTTAGGATATTACTGAGTGAATGGGACCATAGGCTGCACAGAGATATATCTGCTTCTGAAACCAAAACGGAGCTATCTAACTGGATGGTTGTCAATGTGTGCATTCAACTGACAGAGTTAAACTCACGTGTGGATTCAGCGGTTTGCAAACCCTTTCTGTGCAGAATCCCAAAACCGGTATTTCCAGCCCAATGCCGGCATCCGTACTAAACAGCAGGAAACTTCGTCTAAAACTCAGGAGAAACGTTTCCTTGAAACTGCTCTGCTGTGCGTTCGTTCACCTTAGAGAGTTGAATCTATGTTGAGATTCAGCGAGTCAGAAACACGTTTCTTCTAGGAGCTGCGTTGGGATATTCCCGAGTGAATGGGACCATAGTCTGTACAGAGAAATATCTGCTTCTAAAACCCAAACGGAGCTATCTAACTGGATGATTGTCAATGTGTGCATTCAACTGACAGAGTTAAACTCACGTTTGGATTCAGCGGTTTGCACACCCTTTCTGTGCAGAATCCCAAAACCGGTATTTCCAGCCCAATGCCGGCATACGTACTAAACAGCAGGAAAATTCGTCTAAAACTCAGGAGAAACGTTTCCTTGAAACTGCTCTGCTGTGCGTTCGTTCACCTAAGTGAGTTGAATCTATGTTGAGATTCAGCGAGTCAGAAATACGTTTCTTCTAGGAGCTGCGTTGGGATATTCCCGAGTGAATGGGACCATAGGCTGTACAGAGAAATATCTGCTCCTAAAACCAAAAGGGTGGTATCTAACTGAATGGTTGTCAATGTGTGCATTCAACTGAGAGAGTTAAACTCACGTTTGGATTCAGCGGTTTACAAACCCTTTCTGTGCAGAATCCCAAAACCGGTAATTCCAGCTCAATGCCGGCATACGTACTAAACTGCAGGAAACTTCGTCTAAAACTCAGGAGAAACGTTTCCTTGAAACTGCTCTGCTGTGTCTTCGTTCACCTAAGAGAGTTGAATCTATGTTGAGATTCAGCGAGTCAGAAACACGTTTCTTCTAGGAGCTGCGTTGGGATATTCCCGAGTGAATGGGACTATAGGCTGTACAGAGAAATATCTGCTTCTAAAACCGAAACGGAGCTATCTAACTGAATGGTTGTCAATGTGTGCATTCAACTGACAGAGTTAAACTCACGTGTGGATTCAGCGGTTTGCAAACCCTTTCTGTGCAGAATCCCAAAACCGGTATTTCCAGCCCAATGCCGGCATACGTACTAAACAGCAGGAAACTTCGTCTAAAACTCAGGAGAAAAGTTTCCTTGAAACTGCTCTGCTGTGCATTGGTTCACCTAAGAGAGTTGAATCTGTGTTGAGATTCAGCGAGTCAGAAACACGTTTCTTCTAGGAGCTGCGTTGGGATATTCCCGAGTGAATGGGACCATAGGCTGTACACAGAAATATCTGCTTCTAAAACCAAAATGTGCTATCAAACTAAATGGTTGTCAATGTGTGCATTCAACTGACAGAGTTAAACTCACGTGTGGATTCAGCCGTTTGCAAACCCTTTCTGTGCAGAATCCTAAAACTGGTATTTCCAGCCCAATGCCGGCATACGTACTAAACAGCAGGAAACTTCGTCTAAAACTCAGGAGAAAAGTTTCCTTGAAACTGCTCTGCTGTGCATTGGTTCACCTAAGAGAGTTGAATCTATGTTGAGATTCAGCGAGTCAGAAACACGTTTCTTCTAGGAGCTGCGTTGGGATATTTCCGAGTGAATGGGACCATAGGCTGTACAGAGAAATATCTGCTTCTAAAACCAAAAGGGTGCTATCAAACTGAATGGTTGTCAATGTGTGCATTCAACTGACAGAGTTAAACTGACGTGTGGATTGAGCGGTTTGCAAAGCCTTTCTGTGCAGAATCCCAAAACCGGTATTTCCAGCCCAATACCGGCATACGTACTAAACAACAGGAAACTTCGTCTAAAACTCAGGAGAAACGTTTCCATGAAACTGCTCTGCTGTGCGTTCGTTCACCTAAGAAAGTTGAATCTATGTTGAGATTCAGCGAGTCAGAAACACGTTTCTTCTAGGAGCTGCGTTGGGATATTCCCGAGTGAATGGGACCATAGGCTGTACAGAGAAATATCTGCTTCTAAAACCAAAACGGAGCTATCTAACTGAATGGTTGTCAATGTGTGCATTCAACTGACAGAGTTAAACTCACGTGTGGATTCACCGGTTTGCAAACCCTTTCTGTGCAGAATCCCAAAACCGGTATTTCCAGCCCAATGCCGGCATCCGTACTAAACAGCAGGAAACTTCGTCTAAAACTCAGGAGAAAAGTTTCCTTGAAACTGCTCTGCTGTGCATTCGTTGACCGAAGAGATTTGAATCTATGTTGAGTTTCAGCGAGTCAGAAACACGTTTCTTCTAGGAGCTGCGTTGGGATATTCCCGAGTGAATGGGACGATAGGCTGTACAGAGAAATATCTTCTTCTAAAACCAAAAGGGTGCTATCAAACTGAATGGTTGTCAATGTGTGCATTCAACTGACAGAGTTAAACTCACGTGTGGATTCAGCGGTTTGCAAACCCTTTCTGTGCAGAATCCCAAAACCGGTATTTCCAGCCCAATGCCGGCATCCGTACTAAACAGCAGGAAACTTCGTCTAAAACTCAGGAGAAACGTTTCCATGAAACTGCTCTGCTGTGCGTTCGTTCACCTAAGAAAGTTGAATCTATGTTGAGATTCAGCGAGTCAGAAACACGTTTCTTCTAGGAGCTGCGTTGGGATATTCCCGAGTGAATGGGACCATAGGCTGTACAGAGAAATATCTGCTTCTAAAACCAAAAGGGTGCTATCAAACTGAATGGTTGTCAATGTGTGCATTCAACTGACAGAGTTAAACTCACGTGTGGATTGAGCGGTTTGCAAACCCTTTCTGTGCAGAATCCCAAAACCGGTATTTCCAGCCCAATACCGGCATACGTACTAAACAGCAGGAAACTTCGTCTAAAACTCAGGAGAAACGTTTCCATGAAACTGCTCTGCTGTGCTTTCGTTCAGCTAAGAAAGTTGAATCTATGTTGAGATTCAGCGAGTCAGAAACACGTTTCTTCTAGGAGCTGCGTTGGGATATTCCCGACTGAATGGGACCATATGCTGTACAGAGAAATATCTGCTTCTAAAACCAAAACGGAGCTATCTAACTGGACGGTTGTCAATGTGTGCATTCAACTGACAGAGTTAAACTCACGTGTGGTTTCAGCGGTTTGCAAACCCTTTCTGTGCAGAATCCCAAAACCGGTATTTCCAGCCCAATGCCGGCATATGTACTAAACAGCAGGAAACTTCGTCTAAAACACAGGAGAAACGTTTCCTTGAAACTGCTCTGCTGTTCGTTCGTTCACCTAAGAGAGTTGAATCTATGTTGAGATTCAGCGAGTGGGAAGCACGTTTCTTCTAGGAGCTGCATTGGGATATTCCCGAGTGAATGGGACCATAGGCTGTACAGAGAAATATATGTTTCTAAAACCAAAACGGAGCTCTCTAACTGAATGGTTGTCAATGTGTGCATTCAACTGACAGAGTTAAACTCACGTGTGGATTCAGCGGTTTGCAAACCCTTTCTGTGCAGAATCCGAAAGCCGGTATTTCAAGCCCAATGCCGGCATACGTACTAAACAGCAGGAAACTTCGTCTAAAACTCAGGAGAAACGTTTCCTTGAAACTGGCTGCTGTGCGTTCGTTCACCTAAGAGAGTTGAATCTATGTTGAGATTCAGCGAGTCAGAAACACGTTTCTTCTAGGAGCTGCGTTGGGATATTCCCGAGTGAATGGGACCATAGGCTGTACAGAGAAATATCTGCTCCTAAAACCAAAACGGAGGTATCTAACTGAATGGTTGTCAATGAGTGCATTCAACTGACAGAGTTAAACTCACGTGTGGATTCAGCGGTTTGCAAACCCTTTCTGTGCAGAATCCCAAAGCCGGTATTTCCAGCCCAATGCCGGCATCCGTACTAAACAGCAGGAAACTTCGTCTAAAACTCAGGAGAAACGTTTCCTTGAAACTGCTCTGCTGTGCGTTCGTTCACCTAAGAGAGTTGAATCTATGTTGAGATTCAGCGAGTCAGAAACACGTTTCTTCTAGGAGCTGCGTTGGGATACTCCCGAGTGAATGGGACCATAGGCTGTACAGAGAAATATCTGCTTCTAAAACCCAAACGGAGCTATCTAACTGGATGATTGTCAATGTGTGCATTCAACTGACAGAGTTAAACTCACGTGTGGATTCAGCGGTTTGCAAACCCTTTCTGTGCAGAATCCCAAAACCGGTACTTCCAGCCCAATGCCGGCATGCGTACTAAACAGCAGGAAACTTCATCTAAAACTCAGGAGAAACGTTTCCTTGAAACTGCTCTGCTGTGCGTTCGTTCAACTAAGAGAGTTGAATCTATGTTGAGATTCAGCGAGTCAGAAAGACGTTTCTTCTAGGAGCTGCGTTGGGATATTCCCGAGTGAATGGGACCATATGCTGCACAGAGAAATATCTGCTTCTAAAACCAAAATGGAGCCATCTAACTGGATGGTTTTCAATGTGTGCATTCAACTGACAAAGTTAAACTCACGTGTGGATTCAGCGGCTTGCAAACCCTTTCTGTGCAGAATCCCAAAACCGGTATTTCCAGCCCAATGCCGGCATCCTTACTAAACAGCAGGAAACTTCATCTAAAACTCAGGAGAAACGTTTCCTTGAAACTGCTCTGCTGTGCGTTCGTTCACCTAAGAGAGTTGAATCTATGTTGAGATTCAGCGAGTCAGAAACACGTTTCTTCCAGGAGCTGCGTTGGGATATTCCCGAGTGAACGGGACCATAGGCTGTACAGAGAAATATCTGCTTCTAAAACCAAAACGGAGCTATCTAACTGAATGGTTGTCAATGTGTGCATTCAACTGACAGAGTTAAACTCACGTGTGGATTCAGCGGTTTGCAAACCCTTTCTTTGCAGAATCCCAAAACCGGTATTTCCAGCCCAATGCCGGCATACGTACTAAACAGCAGGAAACTTCGTCTAAAACTCAGGAGAAAAGTTTCCTTGAAACTGCTCTGCTGTGCATTGGTTCACCTAAGAGAGTTGAATCTATGTTGAGATTCAGCGAGTCAGAAACACGTTTCTTCTAGGAGCTGCGTTGGGATATTCCCGAGTGAATGGGACCATAGGCTGTACAGAGAAATATCTGCTCCTAAAACCAAAACGGAGCTATCTAACTGAATGGTTGTCAATGTGTGCATTCAACTGACAGAGTTAAACTCACGTGTGGATTCAGCGGTTTGCAAACCCTTTCTGTGTAGAATCCGAAAGCCGGTATTTCCAGCCCAATGCCGGCATACGTACTAAACAGCAGGAAACGTCGTCTAAAACTCAGGAGAAACGTTTCCTTGAAACTGGATGCTGTGCGTTCGTTCACCTAAGAGAGTTGAATCTATGTTGAGATTCAGCGAGTCAGAAACACGTTTCTTCTAGGAGCTGCGTTGGGATATTCCCGAGTGAATGGGACCATAGGCTGTACAGAGAAATATCTGCTCCTAAAACCAAAACGGAGGTATCTAACTGAATGGTTGTCAATGTGTGCATTCAACTGAAAGAGTTAAACTCACGTGTGGATTCAGCGGTTTGCAAACCCTTTCTGTGCAGAATCCCAAAGCCGGTATTTCCAGCCCAATGCCGGCATACGTACTAAACAGCAGGAAACTTCGTCTAAAACTCAGGAGAAACGTTTCCTTGAAACTGCTCTGCTGTGCGTTCGTTCACCTAAGAGAGTTGAATCTATGTTGAGATTCAGCGAGTCAGAAACACGTTTCTTCTAGGAGCTGCGTTGGGATACTCCCGAGTGAATGGGGCCATAGGCTGTACAGAGAAATATCTGCTTCTAAAACCCAAACGGAGCTATCTAACTGGATGATTGTCAATGTGTGCATTCAACTGACAGAGTTAAACCCACGTGTGGATTCAGCGGTTTGCAAACCCTTTCTGTGCAGAATCCCAAAACCGGTACTTCCAGCCCAATGCCGGCATGCGTACTAAACAGCATGAAACTTCATCTAAAACTCAGGAGAAACGTTTCCTTGAAACTGCTCTGCTGTGCGTTCGTTCAACTAAGAGAGTTGAATCTATGTTGAGATTCAGCGAGTCAGAAAGACGTTTCTTCTAGGAGCTGCGTTGGGATATTCCCGAGTGAATGGGACCATATGCTGTACAGAGAAATATCTGCTTCTAAAACCAAAATGGAGCCATCTAACTGGATGGTTTTCAATGTGTGCATTCAACTGACAGAGTTAAACTCACGTGTGGATTCAGCGGCTTGCAAACCCTTTCTGTGCAGAATCCCAAAACCTGTAATTCCAGCCCAATGCCGGCATCCTTACTAAACAGCAGGAAACTTCGTCTAAAACTCAGGAGAAACGTTTCCTTGAAACTGCTCTGCTGTGCGTTCGTTCACCTAAGAGAGTTGAATCTATGTTGAGATTCAGCGAGTCAGAAACACGTTTCTTCCAGGAGCTGCGTTGGGATATTCCCGAGTGAATGGGACCATAGGCTGTACAGAGAAATATCTGCTTCTAAAACCAAAACGGAGCTATCTAACTGAATGGTTGTCAATGTGTGCATTCAACTGACAGAGTTAAACTCACGTGTGTATTCAGCGGTTTGCAAACCCTTTCTGTGCAGAATCCCAAAACCGGTATTTCCAGCCCAATGCCGGCATACGTACTAAACAGCAGGAAACTTCGTCTAAAACTCAGGAGAAACGTTTCCTTGAAACTGCTCTGCTGTGCATTGTTTCACCTAAGAGAGTTGAATCTATGTTGAGATTCAGCGAGTCAGAAACACGTTTCTTCTAGGAGCTGCGTTGGGATATTCCTGAGTGAATGAGACCATAGGCTGTACAGAGAAATATCTGCTTCTAAAACCAAAATGGTGCTATCAAACTGAATGGTTGTCAATGTGTGCATTCAACTGACACAGTTAAATTCACGTGTGGATTCAGCGGTTTGCAAACCCTTTCTGTGCAGAATCCCAAAACCGGTATTTCCAGCCCAATGCCGGCATCCATACAAAACAGCAGGAAACTTCGTCTAAAACTCAGGAGAAACGTTTCCATGAAACTGCTCTGCTGTGCGTTCGTTCACCTAAGAGAGTTGAATCTATGTTGAGATTCAGCGAGTCAGAAACACGTTTCTTCTAGGAGCTGCATTGGGGTATTCCCGAGTGAATGGGACCATAGGCTGTACAGAGAAATATCTGCTTCTAAAACCAAAACGGAGCTATCTAACTGAATGGTTGTCAATGTGTGCATTCAACTGACAGAGTTAAACTCACGTGCGGATTCAGCGGTTTGCAAACCCTTTCTGTGCAGAATCCCAAAACCGGTAATTCCAGCTCAATGCTGGCATATGTACTAAACAGCAGGAAACTTCGTCTAAAACTCAGGAGAAAAGTTTCCTTGAAACTGCTCTGCTGTGCATTGGTTCACCTAAGAGAGTTGAATCTATGTTGAGATTCAGCGAGTCAGAAACACGTTTCTTCTAGGAGCTGCGATGGGATATTCCCGAGTGAATGGGACCACAGGCGGTACAGAGAAATATCTGCTTCTAAAACCAAAAGGGTGCTATCTAACTGAATGGTTGTCAATGTGTGCATTCATCTGACAGAGTTAAACTCACGTGTGGATTCAGCGGTTTGCAAACCCTTTCTGTGCAGAATCCCAAAACCGGTACTTCCAGCCCTATGCCGGCATACGTACTAAACAGCAGGAAACTTCGTCTAAAACTCAGGAGAAACGTTTCCTTGAAACTGCTCTGCTGTCCGTTCGTTCACCTAAGAGAGTTGAATCTATGTTGAGATTCAGCGAGTCAGAAACACGTTTCTTCTAGGAGCTGCGTTGGGATATTCCCGAGTGAATGGGACCATAGGCTCTACAGAGAAATATCTGCTTCTAAAACCAAAACGGAGCTATCTAACTGCTTGGTTGTCAATGTGTGCATTCAACTGACAGAGTTAAACTCACGTGTGGATTCAGCGGTTTGCAAACCCTTTCTGTGCAGAATCCGAAAACCGGTATTTCCAGCCCAATGCCGGCATACGTACTAAACAGCAGGAAACGTCGTCTAAAATTCAGGAGAAACGTTTCCTTGAAACTGCTCTGCTGTGCGTTCGTTCACCTAAGAGAGTTGAATCTATGTTGAGATTCAGCGAGTCAGAAACACGTTTCTTCTAGGAGCTGCGTTGGGATATTCCCGAGTGAATGGGACCATAGGCTGTTCAGAGAAATATCTGCTTGTAAAACCAAAACGGAGCTATCTAAATGAATGGTTGTCAATGTGTGCATTCAACTGACAGAGTTAAACTCACGTGTGGATTCAGCGGTTTGCAAACCCTTTCTTTGCAGAATCCCAAAACCGGTATTTCCAGCCCAATGCCGGCATACGTACTAAACAGCAGGAAACTTCGTCTAAAACTCAGGAGAAAAGTTTCCTTGAAACTGCTCTGCTGTGCATTGGTTCACCTAAGAGAGTTGAATCTATGTTGAGATTCAGCGAGTCAGAAACACGTTTCTTCTAGGAGCTGCGTTGGGATATTCCCGAGTGAATGGGACCATAGGCTGTACAGAGAAATATCTGCTCCTAAAACCAAAACGGAGCTATCTAACTGAATGGTTGTCAATGTGTGCATGCAACTGACAGAGTTAAACTCACGTGTGGATTCAGCGGTTTGCAAACCCTTTCTGTGCAGAATCCGAAAGCCGGTATTTCCAGCCCAATGCCGGCATACGTACTAAACAGCAGGAAACGTCGTCTAAAACTCAGGAGAAACGTTTCCTTGAAACTGGATGCTGTGCGTTCGTTCACCTAAGAGAGTTGAATCTATGTTGAGATTCAGCGAGTCAGAAACACGTTTCTTCTAGGAGCTGCGTTGGGATATTCCCGAGTGAATGGGACCATAGGCTGTACAGAGAAATATCTGCTCCTAAAACCAAAACGGAGGTATCTAACTGAATGGTTGTCAATGTGTGCATTCAACTGAAAGAGTTAAACTCACGTGTGGATTCAGCGGTTTGCAAACCCTTTCTGTGCAGAATCCCAAAGCCGGTATTTCCAGCCCAATGCCGGCATACGTACTAAACAGCAGGAAACTTCGTCTAAAACTCAGGAGAAACGTTTCCTTGAAACTGCTCTGCTGTGCGTTCGTTCACCTAAGAGAGTTGAATCTATGTTGAGATTCAGCGAGTCAGAAACACGTTTCTTCTAGGAGCTGCGTTGGGATACTCCCGAGTGAATGGGGCCATAGGCTGTACAGAGAAATATCTGCTTCTAAAACCCAAACGGAGCTATCTAACTGGATGATTGTCAATGTGTGCATTCAACTGACAGAGTTAAACTCACGTGTGGATTCAGCGGTTTGCAAACCCTTTCTGTGCAGAATCCCAAAACCGGTACTTCCAGCCCAATGCCGGCATGCGTACTAAACAGCATGAAACTTCATCTAAAACTCAGGAGAAACGTTTCCTTGAAACTGCTCTGCTGTGCGTTCGTTCAACTAAGAGAGTTGAATCTATGTTGAGATTCAGCGAGTCAGAAAGACGTTTCTTCTAGGAGCTGCGTTGGGATATTCCCGAGTGAATGGGACCATATGCTGTACAGAGAAATATCTGCTTCTAAAACCAAAATGGAGCCATCTAACTGGATGGTTTTCAATGTGTGCATTCAACTGACAGAGTTAAACTCACGTGTGGATTCAGCGGTTTGCAAACCCTTTCTGTGCAGAATCCGAAAACCGGTATTTCCAGCCCAATGCCGGCATACGTACTAAACAGCAGGAAACGTCGTCTAAAATTCAGGAGAAACGTTTCCTTGAAACAGCTCTGCTGTGCGTTCGTTCACCTAAGAGAGTTGAATCTATGTTGAGATTCAGCGAGTCAGAAACACGTTTCTTCTAGGAGCTGCGTTGGGATATTCCCGAGTGAATGGGACCATAGGCTGTTCAGAGAAATATCTGCTTGTAAAACCAAAACGGAGCTATCTAAATGAATGGTTGTCAATGTGTGCATTCAACTGACAGAGTTAAACTCACGTGTGGATTCAGCGGTTTGCAAACACTTTCTCTGCAGAATCCCAAAATCGGTATTTCCAGCCCAATGCCGGCATACGTACTAAACAGCAGGAAACTTCGTCTAAAACTCAGGAGAAACGTTTCCTTGAAACTGCTCTGCTGGGCGTTTGTTCACCTAAGAGAGTTTAATCTATGTTGAGATTCAGCGAGTCAGAAACACGTTTCTTCTAGGAGCTGCGTTGGGATATTCCCGAGTGAATGGGACAACTGGCTGTACTGAGAAATATCTGCTTCTAAAACCAAAAGGGTCCTATCTAACTGAATGGTTGTCAATGTGTGCATTCAACTGACAGAGTTAAACTCACGTGTGGATTCAGCGCTTTGGAAACCATTTCTGTGCAGAATCCCAAAACCGGTACTTCCAGCTCAATGCCGGCATCCATACTAAACAGCAGTAAACTTCGTCTAAAACTCAGGAGAAACGTTTCCCTGAAACTGCTCTGCTTTCCGTTCGTTCACCTAAGAGAGTTGAATCTATGTTGAGATTCAGCGCGTCAGAAACACGTTTCTTCTAGGAGCTGCGTTGGGATATTCCCGAGTGAATGGGACCATAGGCTGTACAGAGAAATATCTGCTTCTAAAACCAAAACGGAGCTATCTAACTGAATGGTTGTCAATGTGTGCATTCAACTGACAGAGTTAAACTCACGTGTGGATTCAGCGGTTTGCAAACCCTTTCTGTGCAGAATCCCAAAACCGGTATTTCCAGCTCAATGCCGGCATACGTACTAAACAGCAGGAAACTTCGTCTAAAACTAAGGAGAAAAGTTTCCTTGAACCTGCTCTGCTGTGCGTTCGTTCACGTAAGATAGTTGAATCTATGTTGAGATTCAGCGAGTCAGAAACACGTTTCTTCTAGGAGCTGCGTTGGGATATTCCCGAGTGAATGGGACCATAGGCTGTACAGAGAAATATCTGCTCCTAAAACCAAAAGGGTGCTCTCTAACTGAATGGTTGTCAATGTGTGCATTCAACTGACAGAGTTAAACTCACGTGTGGATTCAGCGGTTTGCAAACCCTTTCTGTGCAGAATCCCAAAACCGCTATTTCCAGCCCAATGCCGGCATACGAACTAAACAGCAGGAAACTTCGTCTAAAACTCAGGAGAAACGTTTCCTTGAAACTGCTCTGCTGTGCGTTTGTTCCCCTAAGAGAGTTGAATCTATGTTGAGATTCAGCGAGTCAGAAACACGTTTCTTCTAGGAGCTGCGTTGGGATATTCCCGAGTGAATGGGACAACTGGCTGTACAGAGAAATATCTGCTTCTAAAACCAAAAGGGTCCTATCTAACTGAATGGTTGTCAATGTGTGCATTCAAATGACAGAATTAAACTCACGTGTGGATTCAGCGGTTTGGAAACCCCTTCTGTGCAGAATCCCAAAACCGGTACTTCCAGCTCAATGCCGGCATCTGTACTAAACAGCAGTAAACTTCGTCTAAAACTCAGGAGAAACGTTTCCTTGAAACTGCTCTGCTGTCCGTTCGTTCACCTAAGAGAGTTGAATCTATGTTGAGATTCAGCGAGTCAGAAACACCTTTCTTCTAGGAGATGCGTTGGGATATTACCGAGTGAATGGGACCATAGGCTGTACAGAGAAATATCTGCTTCTGAAACCCAAACGGAGCTATCTAACTGGATGATTGTCAATGTGTGCATTCAACGGACAGAGTTAAACTCACGTGTGGATTCAGCGGTTTGCAAACCCTTTCTGTGCAGAATCCCAAAACCCGTATTTCCAGCCCAATGCCGGCATACGTACTAAACAGCAGGAAACTTCGTCTAAAACTCAGGAGAAACGTTTCCTTGAAACTGCTCTGCTGTGCGTTCGTTCACCTTAGAGAGTTGAATCTATGTTGAGATTCAGCGAGTCAGAAACACGTTTCTTCTAGGAGCTGCGTTGGGATATTCCCGAGTGAATGGGACCATAGGCTGTACAGAGAAATATCTGCTTCTGAAACCCAAACGGAGCTATCTAACTGGATGATTGTCAATGTGTGCATTCAACTGACAGAGTTAAACTCACGTTTGGATTCAGCGGTTTGCAAACCCTTTCTGTGCAGAATCCCAAAACCGGTATTTCCAGCCCAATGCCGGCATACGTACTAAACAGCAGGAAACTTCGTCTAAAACTCAGGAGAAACGTTTCCTTGAAACTGCTCTGCTGTGCGTTCGTTCACCTAAGAAAGTTGAATCTATGTTGAGATTCAGCGAGTCAGAAATACGTTTCTTCTAGGAGCTGTGTTGGGATATTCCCGAGTGAATGGGACCATAGGCTGTACAGAGAAATATCTGCTCCTAAAACCAAAAGGGTGCTCTCTAACTGAATGGTTGTCAATGTGTGCATTCAACTGACAGAGTTAAACTCACGTGTGGATTCAGCGGTTTGCAAACCCTTTCTGTGCAGAATCCCAAAACCGGTAATTCCAGCTCAATGCCGGCATACGTACTAAACAACAGGAAATTTCGTCTAAAACTCAGGAGAAACGTTTCCTTGAAACTGCTCTGCTGTGCGTTCGTTCACCTAAGAGAGTTGAATCTATGTTGAGATTCAGCGAGTCAGAAACACGTTTCTTCCAGGAGCTGCGTTGGGATATTCCCGAGTGAATGGGACCATAGGCTGTACAGAGAAATATCTGCTTCCAAAACCGAAACGGAGCTATCTAACTGAATGGTTGTCAATGTGTGCATTCAACTGACAGAGTTAAACTCACGTGTGGATTCAGCGGTTTGCAAACCCTTTCTGTGCAGAATCCCAAAACCGGTATTTCCAGCCCAATGCCGGCATACGTACTAAACAGCAGGAAACTTCGTCTAAAACTCAGGAGAAAAGTTTCCTTGAAACTGCTCTGCTGTGCATTGGTTCACCTAAGAGAGTTGAATCTGTGTTGAGATTCAGCGAGTCAGAAACACGTTTCTTCTAGGAGCTGCGTTGGGATATTCCTGAGTGAATGGGACCATAGGCTGTACAGAGAAATATCTGCTTCTAAAACCAAAATGTGCTATCAAACTGAATGGTTGTCAATGTGTGCATTCAACTGACAGAGTTAAACTCACGTGTGGATTCAGCCGTTTGCAAACCCTTTCTGTGCAGAATCCTAAAACCGGTATTTCCAGCCCAATGCCGGCATACGTACTAAACAGCAGGAAACTTCGTCTAAAACTCAGGAGAAAAGTTTCCTTGAAACTGCTCTGCTGTGCATTCGTTCACCGAAGAGAGTTGAATCTATGTTGAGATTCAGCGAGTCAGAAACACGTTTCTTCTAGGAGCTGCGTTGGGATATTCCCGAGTGAATGGGACCATAGGCTGTACAGAGAAATATCTGCTTCTAAAACCAAAAGGGTGGTATCTAACTGAATGGTTGTCAATGTGTGCATTCAACTGACAGAGTTAAACTCACGTGTGGATTCAGCGGTTTGCAAACCCTTTCTGTGCAGAATCCCAAAACCGGTATTTCCAGCCCAATGCCGGCATCCGTACTAAACAGCAGGAAACTTCGTCTAAAACTCAGGAGAAACGTTTCCATGAAACTGATCTGCTGTGCGTTCGTTCACCTAAGAAAGTTGAATCTATGTTGAGATTCAGCGAGTCAGAAACACGTTTCTTCTAGGAGCTGCGTTGGGATATTCCCGAGTGAATGGGACCATAGGCTGTACAGAGAAATATCTGCTTCTAAAACCAAAATGTGCTATCAATCTGAATGGTTGTCAATGTGTGCATTCAACTGACAGAGTTAAACTCACGTGTGGATTCAGCCGTTTGCAAACCCTTTCTGTGCAGAATCCTAAAACCGGTATTTCCAGCCCATTGCCGGCATACGTACTAAACAGCAGGAAACTTCGTCTAAAACTCAGGAGAAAAGTTTCCTTGAAACTGCTCTGCTGTGCATTGGTTCACCTAAGGGAGTTGAATCTATGTTGAGATTCAGCGAGTCAGAAACACGTTTCTTCTAGGAGCTGCGTTGGGATATTCCCGAGTGAATGGGACCATAGGCTGTACAGAGAAATATCTGCTTCTAAAACCAAAAGGGTGCTATCAAACTGAATGGTTGTCAATGTGTGCATTCAACTGACAGAGTTAAACTCACGTGTGGATTGAGCGGTTTGCAAACCCTTTCTGTGCAGAATCCCAAAACCGGTATTTCCAGCCCAATACCGGCATACGTACTAAACAGCAGGAAACTTCGTCTAAAACTCAGGAGAAACGTTTCCATGAAACTGCTCTGCTGTGCGTTCGTTCACCTAAGAAAGTTGAATCTATGTTCAGATTCAGCGAGTCAGAAACACGTTTCTTCTAGGAGCTGCGTTGGGATATTCCCGAGTGAATGGCACCATAGGCTGTTCAGAGAAATATCTGCTTCTAAAACCAAAACGGAGCTATCTAACTGAATGGTTGTCAATGTGTGCATTCAACTGACAGAGTTAAACTCAAGTGTGGATTCAGCGGTTTGCAAACCCTTTCTGTGCAGAATCCCAAAACCGGTATTTCAAGCCCAATGCCGGCATCTGTACTAAACAGCAGGAAATTTCGTCTAAAACTCAGGAGAAACGTTTCCTTGAAACTGCTCTGCTGTGCGTTCGTTCACCTAAGAGAGTTGAATCAATGTTGAGATTCAGCGAGTCAGAAACACGTTTCTTCTAGGAGCTGCGTTGGGATATTCGCGACTGAATGGGATCATATGCTGTACAGAGAAATATCTGCTTCTAAAACCAAAACGGAGCTATCTAACTGGACGGTTGTCAATGTGTGCATTCAACTGACAGAGTTAAACTCACGTGTGGATTCAGCGGTTTGCAAACCCTTTCTGTGCAGAATCCCAAAACCTGTATTTCCAGCCCAATGCCGGCATCCTTACTAAACAGCAGGAAACTTCGTCTAAAACTCAGGAGAAACATTTCCTTGAAACTGCTCTGCTGTGCGTTCGTTCACCTAAGAGAGTTGAATCTATGTTGAGATTCAGCGAGTCAGAAACACGTTTCTTCCAGGAGCTGCGTTGGGATATTCCCGAGTGAATGGGACCATAGGCTGTACAGAGAAATATCTGCTTCTAAAACCAAAACGGAGCTATCTAACTGAATGGTTGTCAATGTGTGCATTCAACTGACAGAGTTAAACTCACGTGTGGATTCAGCGGTTTGCAAACCCTTTCTGTGCAGAATCCCAAAACCGGTATTTCCAGCCCAATGCCGGCATACGTACTAAACAGCAGGAAACTTCGTCTAAAACTCAGGAGAAAAGTTTCCTTGAAACTGCTCTGCTGTGCATTGGTTCACCTAAGAGAGTTGAATCTGTGTTGAGATTCAGCGAGTCAGAAACACGTTTCTTCTAGGAGCTGCGTTGGCATATTCCCGAGTGAATGGGACCATAGGCTGTACAGATAAATATCTGCTACTAAAACCAAAATGTGCTATCAAACTGAATGGTTGTCAATGTGTGAATTCAACTGACAGAGTTAAACTCACGTGTGGATTCAGCCGTTTGCAAACCCTTTCTGTGCAGAATCCCAAAACCGGTATTTCCAGCCCAATGCCGGCATACGTACTAAACAGCAGGAAACTTCGTCTAAAACTCAGGAGAAAAGTTTCCTTGAAACTGCTCTGCTGTGCATTGGTTCACCTAAGAGAGTTGAATCTATGTTGAGATTCAGCGAGTCAGAAACACGTTTCTTCTAGGAGCTGCGTTGGGATATTCCCGAGTGAATGGGACCATAGGCTGTACAGAGAAATATCTGCTTCTAAAACCAAAAGGGTGCTATCAAACTGAATGGTTGTCAATGTGTGCATTCAACTGACAGAGTTAAACTCACGTGTGGATTGAGCGGTTTGCAAACCCTTTCTGTGCAGAATCCCAAAACCGGTATTTCCAGCCCAATACCGGCATACGTACTAAACAGCAGGAAACTTCGTCTAAAACTCAGGAGAAACGTTTCCATGAAACTGCTCTGCTGTGCGTTCGTTCACCTAAGAAAGTTGAATCTATGTTGAGATTCAGCGAGTCAGAAACACGTTTCTTCTAGGAGCTGCGTTGGGATATTCCCGAGTGAATGGGACCATAGGCTGTACAGAGAAATATCTGCTTCTAAAACCAAAAGGGTGCTATCAAACTGAATGGTTGTCAATGTGTGCATTCAACTGACAGAGTTAAACTCACCTGTGGATTCAGCGGTTTGCAAACCGTTTCTGTGCAGAATCCCAAAACCGGTATTTCCAGCCCAATGCCGGCATACGTACTAAACAGCAGGAAACTTCGTCTAAAACTCAGGAGAAACGTTTCCATGAAACGGCTCTGCTGTGCGTTCGTTCACCTAAGAAAGTTGAATCTATGTTGAGATTCAGCGAGTCAGAAACACGTTTCTTCTAGGAGCTGCGTTGGGATATTCCCGAGTGAATGGGACCATAGGCTGTATAGAGAAATATCTGCTTCTAAAACCAAAACGGAGCTATCTAACTGAATGGTTGTCAATGTGTGCATTCAACTGACAGAGTTAAACTCACGTGTGGATTCAGCGGTTTGCAAACCCTTTCTGTGCAGAATTCCAAAACCGGTATTTCCAGTCCAATGCCGGCATCCGTACTAAACAGCAGGAAACTTCGTCTAAAACTCAGGAGAAAAGTTTCCTTGAAACTGCTCTGCTGTGCATTCGTTCACCGAAGAGAGTTGAATCTATGTTGAGATTCAGCGAGTCAGAAACACGTTTCTTCTAGGAGCTGCGTTGGGATATTCCCGAGTGAATGGGACCATAGGCTGTACAGAGAAATATCTGCTCCTAAAACCAAAAGGGTGCTATCTAACTGAATGGTTGTCAATGTGTGCATTCAACTGACAGAGTTAAACTCACGTTTGGATTCAGCGGTTTACAAACCCTTTCTGTGCAGAATCCCAAAACCGGTAATTCCAGCTCAATGCCGGCATACGTACTAAACAGCAGGAAACTTCGTCTAAAACTCAGGAGAAACGTTTCCTTGAAACTGCTCTGCTGTGCATTCGTTCACCGAAGAGAGTTGAATCTATGTTGAGATTCAGCGAGTCAGAAACACGTTTCTTCTAGGAGCTGCGTTGGGATATTCCCGAGTGAATGGGACCATAGGCTGTACAGAGAAATATCTGCTTCTAAAACCAAAAGGGTGGTATCTAACTGAATGGTTGTCAATGTGTGCATTCAACTGACAGAGTTAAACTCACGTGTGGATTCAGCGGTTTGCAAACCCTTTCTGTGCAGAATCCCAAAACCGGTATTTCCAGCCCAATGCCGGCATCCGTACTAAACAGCAGGAAACTTCGTCTAAAACTCAGGAGAAACGTTTCCATGAAACTGATCTGCTGTGCGTTCGTTCACCTAAGAAAGTTGAATCTATGTTGAGATTCAGCGAGTCAGAAACACGTTTCTTCTAGGAGCTGCGTTGGGATATTCCCGAGTGAATGGGACCATAGGCTGTACAGAGAAATATCTGCTTCTAAAACCAAAATGTGCTATCAAACTGAATGGTTGTCAATGTGTGCATTCAACTGACAGAGTTCAACTCACGTGTGGATTCAGCGGTTTGCAAACCCTTTCTGTGCAGAATCCTAAAACCGGTATTTCCAGCCCAATACCGGCATACGTACTAAACAGCAGGACACTTCGTCTAAAACTCAGGAGAAAAGTTTCCTTGAAACTGCTCTGCTGTGCATTGGTTCACCTAAGGGAGTTGAATCTATGTTGAGATTCAGCGAGTCAGAAACACGTTTCTTCTAGGAGCTGCGTTGGGATATTCCCGAGTGAAAGGGACCATAGGCTGTACAGAGAAATATCTGCTTCTAAAACCAAAAGGGTGCTATCAAACTGAATGGTTGTCAATGTGTGCATTCAACTGACAGAGTTAAACTCACGTGTGGATTGAGCGGTTTGCAAACCCTATCTGTGCAGAATCCCAAAACCGGTATTTCCAGCCCAATACCGGCATACGTACTAAACAGCAGGAAACTTCGTCTAAAACTCAGGAGAAACGTTTCCATGAAACTGCTCTGCTGTGCGTTCGTTCACCTAAGAAAGTTGAATCTATGTTCAGATTCAGCGAGTCAGAAACAGGTTTCTTCTAGGAGCTGCGTTGGGATATTCCCGAGTGAATGGCACCATAGGCTGTTCAGAGAAATATCTGCTTCTAAAACCAAAACGGAGCTATCTAACTGAATGGTTGTCAATGTGTGCATTCAACTGACAGAGTTAAACTCAAGTGTGGATTCAGCGGTTTGCAAACCCTTTCTGTGCAGAATCCCAAAACCGGTATTTCAAGCCCAATGCCGGCATCTGTACTAAACAGCAGGAAACTTCGTCTAAAACTCAGGAGAAACGTTTCCTTGAAACTGCTCTGCTGTGCGTTCGTTCACCTAAGAGAGTTGAATCAATGTTGAGATTCAGCGAGTCAGAAACACGTTTCTTCTAGGAGCTGCGTTGGGATATTCGCGACTGAATGGGATCATATGCTGTACAGAGAAATATCTGCTTCTAAAACCAAAACGGAGCTATCTAACTGGACGGTTGTCAATGTGTGCATTCAACTGACAGAGGTAAACTCACGTGTGGATTCAGCCGTTTGCAAACCCTTTCTGTGCAGAATCCCAAAACCGGTATTTCCAGCCCAATGCCGGCATACGTACTAAACAGCAGGAAACTTCGTCTAAAACTCAGGAGAAAAGTTTCCTTGAAACTGCTCTGCTGTGCATTGGTTCACCTAAGAGAGTTGAATCTATGTTGAGATTCAGCGAGTCAGAAACACGTTTCTTCTAGGAGCTGCGTTGGGATATTCCCGAGTGAATGGGACCATAGGCTGTACAGAGAAATATCTGCTTCTAAAACCAAAAGGGTGCTATCAAACTGAATGGTTGTCAATGTGTGCATTCAACTGACAGAGTTAAACTCACGTGTGGATTGAGCGGTTTGCAAACCCTTTCTGTGCAGAATCCCAAAACCGGTATTTCCAGCCCAATACCGGCATACGTACTAAACAGCAGGAAACTTCGTCTAAAACTCAGGAGAAACGTTTCCATGAAACTGCTCTGCTGTGCGTTCGTTCACCTAAGAAAGTTGAATCTATGTTGAGATTCAGCGAGTCAGAAACACGTTTCTTCTAGGAGCTGCGTTGGGATATTCCCGAGTGAATGGGACCATAGGCTGTACAGAGAAATATCTGCTTCTAAAACCAAAAGGGTGCTATCAAACTGAATGGTTGTCAATGTGTGCATTCAACTGACAGAGTTAAACTCACCTGTGGATTCAGCGGTTTGCAAACCGTTTCTGTGCAGAATCCCAAAACCGGTATTTCCAGCCCAATGCCGGCATACGTACTAAACAGCAGGAAACTTCGTCTAAAACTCAGGAGAAACGTTTCCATGAAACGGCTCTGCTGTGCGTTCGTTCACCTAAGAAAGTTGAATCTATGTTGAGATTCAGCGAGTCAGAAACACGTTTCTTCTAGGAGCTGCGTTGGGATATTCCCGAGTGAATGGGACCATAGGCTGTATAGAGAAATATCTGCTTCTAAAACCAAAACGGAGCTATCTAACTGAATGGTTGTCAATGTGTGCATTCAACTGACAGAGTTAAACTCACGTGTGGATTCAGCGGTTTGCAAACCCTTTCTGTGCAGAATTCCAAAACCGGTATTTCCAGTCCAATGCCGGCATCCGTACTAAACAGCAGGAAACTTCGTCTAAAACTCAGGAGAAAAGTTTCCTTGAAACTGCTCTGCTGTGCATTCGTTCACCGAAGAGAGTTGAATCTATGTTGAGATTCAGCGAGTCAGAAACACGTTTCTTCTAGGAGCTGCGTTGGGATATTCCCGAGTGAATGGGACCATAGGCTGTACAGAGAAATATCTGCTCCTAAAACCAAAAGGGTGCTATCTAACTGAATGGTTGTCAATGTGTGCATTCAACTGACAGAGTTAAACTCACGTTTGGATTCAGCGGTTTACAAACCCTTTCTGTGCAGAATCCCAAAACCGGTAATTCCAGCTCAATGCCGGCATACGTACTAAACAGCAGGAAACTTCGTCTAAAACTCAGGAGAAACGTTTCCTTGAAACTGCTCTGCTGTGCATTCGTTCACCGAAGAGAGTTGAATCTATGTTGAGATTCAGCGAGTCAGAAACACGTTTCTTCTAGGAGCTGCGTTGGGATATTCCCGAGTGAATGGGACCATAGGCTGTACAGAGAAATATCTGCTTCTAAAACCAAAAGGGTGGTATCTAACTGAATGGTTGTCAATGTGTGCATTCAACTGACAGAGTTAAACTCACGTGTGGATTCAGCGGTTTGCAAACCCTTTCTGTGCAGAATCCCAAAACCGGTATTTCCAGCCCAATGCCGGCATCCGTACTAAACAGCAGGAAACTTCGTCTAAAACTCAGGAGAAACGTTTCCATGAAACTGATCTGCTGTGCGTTCGTTCACCTAAGAAAGTTGAATCTATGTTGAGATTCAGCGAGTCAGAAACACGTTTCTTCTAGGAGCTGCGTTGGGATATTCCCGAGTGAATGGGACCATAGGCTGTACAGAGAAATATCTGCTTCTAAAACCAAAATGTGCTATCAAACTGAATGGTTGTCAATGTGTGCATTCAACTGACAGAGTTAAACTCACGTGTGGATTCAGCGGTTTGCAAACCCTTTCTGTGCAGAATCCTAAAACCGGTATTTCCAGCCCAATGCCGGCATACGTACTAAACAGCAGGACACTTCGTCTAAAACTCAGGAGAAAAGTTTCCTTGAAACTGCTCTGCTGTGCATTGGTTCACCTAAGGGAGTTGAATCTATGTTGAGATTCAGCGAGTCAGAAACACGTTTCTTCTAGGAGCTGCGTTGGGATATTCCCGAGTGAATGGGACCATAGGCTGTACAGAGAAATATCTGCTTCTAAAACCAAAAGGGTGCTATCAAACTGAATGGTTGTCAATGTGTGCATTCAACTGACAGAGTTAAACTCACGTGTGGATTGAGCGGTTTGCAAACCCTATCTGTGCAGAATCCCAAAACCGGTATTTCCAGCCCAATACCGGCATACGTACTAAACAGCAGGAAACTTCGTCTAAAACTCAGGAGAAACGTTTCCATGAAACTGCTCTGCTGTGCGTTCGTTCACCTAAGAAAGTTGAATCTATGTTCAGATTCAGCGAGTCAGAAACAGGTTTCTTCTAGGAGCTGCGTTGGGATATTCCCGAGTGAATGGCACCATAGGCTGTTCAGAGAAATATCTGCTTCTAAAACCAAAACGGAGCTATCTAACTGAATGGTTGTCAATGTGTGCATTCAACTGACAGAGTTAAACTCAAGTGTGGATTCAGCGGTTTGCAAACCCTTTCTGTGCAGAATCCCAAAACCGGTATTTCAAGCCCAATGCCGGCATCTGTACTAAACAGCAGGAAACTTCGTCTAAAACTCAGGAGAAACGTTTCCTTGAAACTGCTCTGCTGTGCGTTCGTTCACCTAAGAGAGTTGAATCAATGTTGAGATTCAGCGAGTCAGAAACACGTTTCTTCTAGGAGCTGCGTTGGGATATTCGCGACTGAATGGGATCATATGCTGTACAGAGAAATATCTGCTTCTAAAACCAAAACGGAGCTATCTAACTGGACGGTTGTCAATGTGTGCATTCAACTGACAGAGTTAAACTCACGTGTGGATTCAGCCGTTTGCAAACCCTTTCTGTGCAGAATCCCAAAACCGGTATTTCCAGCCCAATGCCGGCATACGTACTAAACAGCAGGAAACTTCGTCTAAAACTCAGGAGAAAAGTTTCCTTGAAACTGCTCTGCTGTGCATTGGTTCACCTAAGAGAGTTGAATCTATGTTGAGATTCAGCGAGTCAGAAACACGTTTCTTCTAGGAGCTGCGTTGGGATATTCCCGAGTGAATGGGACCATAGGCTGTACAGAGAAATATCTGCTTCTAAAACCAAAAGGGTGCTATCAAACTGAATGGTTGTCAATGTGTGCATTCAACTGACAGAGTTAAACTCACGTGTGGATTGAGCGGTTTGCAAACCCTTTCTGTGCAGAATCCCAAAACCGGTATTTCCAGCCCAATACCGGCATACGTACTAAACAGCAGGAAACTTCGTCTAAAACTCAGGAGAAACGTTTCCATGAAACTGCTCTGCTGTGCGTTCGTTCACCTAAGAAAGTTGAATCTATGTTGAGATTCAGCGAGTCAGAAACACGTTTCTTCTAGGAGCTGCGTTGGGATATTCCCGAGTGAATGGGACCATAGGCTGTACAGAGAAATATCTGCTTCTAAAACCAAAAGGGTGCTATCAAACTGAATGGTTGTCAATGTGTGCATTCAACTGACAGAGTTAAACTCACCTGTGGATTCAGCGGTTTGCAAACCGTTTCTGTGCAGAATCCCAAAACCGGTATTTCCAGCCCAATGCCGGCATACGTACTAAACAGCAGGAAACTTCGTCTAAAACTCAGGAGAAACGTTTCCATGAAACGGCTCTGCTGTGCGTTCGTTCACCTAAGAAAGTTGAATCTATGTTGAGATTCAGCGAGTCAGAAACACGTTTCTTCTAGGAGCTGCGTTGGGATATTCCCGAGTGAATGGGACCATAGGCTGTATAGAGAAATATCTGCTTCTAAAACCAAAACGGAGCTATCTAACTGAATGGTTGTCAATGTGTGCATTCAACTGACAGAGTTAAACTCACGTGTGGATTCAGCGGTTTGCAAACCCTTTCTGTGCAGAATTCCAAAACCGGTATTTCCAGTCCAATGCCGGCATCCGTACTAAACAGCAGGAAACTTCGTCTAAAACTCAGGAGAAAAGTTTCCTTGAAACTGCTCTGCTGTGCATTCGTTCACCGAAGAGAGTTGAATCTATGTTGAGATTCAGCGAGTCAGAAACACGTTTCTTCTAGGAGCTGCGTTGGGATATTCCCGAGTGAATGGGACCATAGGCTGTACAGAGAAATATCTGCTCCTAAAACCAAAAGGGTGCTATCTAACTGAATGGTTGTCAATGTGTGCATTCAACTGACAGAGTTAAACTCACGTTTGGATTCAGCGGTTTACAAACCCTTTCTGTGCAGAATCCCAAAACCGGTAATTCCAGCTCAATGCCGGCATACGTACTAAACAGCAGGAAACTTCGTCTAAAACTCAGGAGAAACGTTTCCTTGAAACTGCTCTGCTGTGCATTCGTTCACCGAAGAGAGTTGAATCTATGTTGAGATTCAGCGAGTCAGAAACACGTTTCTTCTAGGAGCTGCGTTGGGATATTCCCGAGTGAATGGGACCATAGGCTGTACAGAGAAATATCTGCTTCTAAAACCAAAAGGGTGGTATCTAACTGAATGGTTGTCAATGTGTGCATTCAACTGACAGAGTTAAACTCACGTGTGGATTCAGCGGTTTGCAAACCCTTTCTGTGCAGAATCCCAAAACCGGTATTTCCAGCCCAATGCCGGCATCCGTACTAAACAGCAGGAAACTTCGTCTAAAACTCAGGAGAAACGTTTCCATGAAACTGATCTGCTGTGCGTTCGTTCACCTAAGAAAGTTGAATCTATGTTGAGATTCAGCGAGTCAGAAACACGTTTCTTCTAGGAGCTGCGTTGGGATATTCCCGAGTGAATGGGACCATAGGCTGTACAGAGAAATATCTGCTTCTAAAACCAAAATGTGCTATCAAACTGAATGGTTGTCAATGTGTGCATTCAACTGACAGAGTTCAACTCACGTGTGGATTCAGCGGTTTGCAAACCCTTTCTGTGCAGAATCCTAAAACCGGTATTTCCAGCCCAATGCCGGCATACGTACTAAACAGCAGGACACTTCGTCTAAAACTCAGGAGAAAAGTTTCCTTGAAACTGCTCTGCTGTGCATTGGTTCACCTAAGGGAGTTGAATCTATGTTGAGATTCAGCGAGTCAGAAACACGTTTCTTCTAGGAGCTGCGTTGGGATATTCCCGAGTGAATGGGACCATAGGCTGTACAGAGAAATATCTGCTTCTAAAACCAAAAGGGTGCTATCAAACTGAATGGTTGTCAATGTGTGCATTCAACTGACAGAGTTAAACTCACGTGTGGATTGAGCGGTTTGCAAACCCTATCTGTGCAGAATCCCAAAACCGGTATTTCCAGCCCAATACCGGCATACGTACTAAACAGCAGGAAACTTCGTCTAAAACTCAGGAGAAACGTTTCCATGAAACTGCTCTGCTGTGCGTTCGTTCACCTAAGAAAGTTGAATCTATGTTCAGATTCAGCGAGTCAGAAACAGGTTTCTTCTAGGAGCTGCGTTGGGATATTCCCGAGTGAATGGCACCATAGGCTGTTCAGAGAAATATCTGCTTCTAAAACCAAAACGGAGCTATCTAACTGAATGGTTGTCAATGTGTGCATTCAACTGACAGAGTTAAACTCAAGTGTGGATTCAGCGGTTTGCAAACCCTTTCTGTGCAGAATCCCAAAACCGGTATTTCAAGCCCAATGCCGGCATCTGTACTAAACAGCAGGAAACTTCGTCTAAAACTCAGGAGAAACGTTTCCTTGAAACTGCTCTGCTGTGCGTTCGTTCACCTAAGAGAGTTGAATCAATGTTGAGATTCAGCGAGTCAGAAACACGTTTCTTCTAGGAGCTGCGTTGGGATATTCGCGACTGAATGGGATCATATGCTGTACAGAGAAATATCTGCTTCTAAAACCAAAACGGAGCTATCTAACTGGACGGTTGTCAATGTGTGCATTCAACTGACAGAGTTAAACTCACGTGTGGATTCAGCGGTTTGCAAACCCTTTCTGTGCAGAATCCCAAAACCTGTATTTCCAGCCCAATGCCGGCATCCTTACTAAACAGCAGGAAACTTCGTCTAAAACTCAGGAGAAACATTTCCTTGAAACTGCTCTGCTGTGCGTTCGTTCACCTAAGAGAGTTGAATCTATGTTGAGATTCAGCGAGTCAGAAACACGTTTCTTCCAGGAGCTGCGTTGGGATATTCCCGAGTGAATGGGACCATAGGCTGTACAGAGAAATATCTGCTTCTAAAACCAAAACGGAGCTATCTAACTGAATGGTTGTCAATGTGTGCATTCAACTGACAGAGTTAAACTCACGTGTGGATTCAGCGGTTTGCAAACCCTTTCTGTGCAGAATCCCAAAACCGGTATTTCCAGCCCAATGCCGGCATACGTACTAAACAGCAGGAAACTTCGTCTAAAACTCAGGAGAAAAGTTTCCTTGAAACTGCTCTGCTGTGCATTGGTTCACCTAAGAGAGTTGAATCTATGTTGAGATTCAGCGAGTCAGAAACACGTTTCTTCTAGGACCTGCGTTGGGATATTCCCGAGTGAATGGGACCATAGGCTGTACAGAGAAATATCTGCTTCTAAAGCCAAAAGGGTGCTATCAAACTGAATGGTTGTCAATGTGTGCATTCAACTGACAGAGTTAAACTCACCTGTGGATTCAGCGGTTTGCAAACCCTTTCTGTGCAGAATCCCAAAACCGGTATTTCCAGCCCAATGCCGGCATACGTACTAAACAGCAGGAAACTTCGTCTAAAACTCAGGAGAAACGTTTCCTTGAAACTGCTCTGCTGTGCGTTCGTTCACCTAAGAGAGTTGAATCTATGTTGAGATTCAGCGAGTCAGAAATACGTTTCTTCTAGGAGCTGCTTTGGGATATTCCCGAGTGAATGGGACCATAGGCTGTACAGAGAAATATCTGCTCCTAAAACCAAAAGGGTGCTATCTAACTGAATGGTTGTCAATGTGTGCATTCAACTGACAGAGTTAAAATTAAGTGTGGATTCAGCGGTTTGCAAACCCTTTCTGTGCAGAATCCCAAAACCGGTATTTCCAGCCCAATGCCGGCATACGCACTAAACAGCAGGAAACTTCGTCTAAAACTCAGGAGAAACGTTTCCTTGAAACTGCTCTGCTGTGCGTTCGTTCACCTAAGAGAGTTGAATCTATGTTGAGATTCAGCGAGTCAGAAACACGTTTCTTCTAGGAGCTGCGTTGGGATATTCCCGAGTGAATGGGACCATAGGCTGTACAGAGATATATCTGCTTCTAAAAACAAAATGTGCTATCAAACTGAATGGTTGTAAATGTGTGCATTCAACTGACAGAGTTAAACTCACGTGTGGATTCAGCCGTTTGCAAACCCTTTCTGTGCAGAATCCTAAAACCGGTATTTCCAGCCCAATGCCGGCATACGTACTAAACAGCAGGAAACTTCGTCTAAAACTCAGGAGAAAAATTTCCTTGAAACTGCTCTGCTGTGCATTGGTTCACCTAAGAGAGTTGAATCTATGTTGAGATTCAGCGAGTCAGAAACACGTTTCTTCTAGGAGCTGCGTTGGGATATTCCCGAGTGAATGGGACCATAGGCTGTACAGAGAAATATCTGCTTCTAAAACCAAAACGGAGCTATCTAACTGAATGGTTGTCAATGTGTGCATTCAACTGACAGAGTTAAACTCACGTGTGGATTGAGCGGTTTGCAAACCCTTTCTGTGCAGAATCCCAAAACCGGTATTTCCAGCCCAATACCGGCATACGTACTAAACAGCAGGAAACTTCGTCTAAAACTCAGGAGAAACGTTTCCATGAAACTGCTCTGCTGTGCGTTCGTTCACCTAAGAAAGTTGAATCTATGTTGAGATTCAACGAGTCAGAAACACGTTTCTTCTAGGAGCTGCGTTGGGATATTCCCGAGTGAATGGGACCATAGGCTGTAAAGAGAAATATCTGCTTCTAAAACCAAAACGGAGCTATCTAACTGAATGGTTGTCAATGTGTGCATTCAACTGACAGAGTTAAACTCACGTGTGGATTCAGCGGTTTGCAAACCCTTTCTGTGCAGAATCCCAAAACCCGTATTTCCAGCCCAATGCCGGCATCCGTACTAAACAGCAGGAAACTTCGTCTAAAACTCAGGAGAAAAGTTTCCTTGAAACTGCTCTGCTGTGCATTGGTTCACCTAAGAGAGTTGAATCTGTGTTGAGATTCAGCGAGTCAGAAACACGTTTCTTCTAGGAGCTGCGTTGGGATATTCCCGAGTGAATGGCACCATAGGCTGTTCAGAGAAATATCTGCTTCTAAAACCAAAACGGAGCTATCTAACTGAATGGTTGTCAATGTGTGCATTCAACTGACAGAGTTAAACTCAAGTGTGGATTCAGCGGTTTGCAAACCCTTTCTGTGCAGAATCCCAAAACCGGTATTTCCAGCCCAATGCCGGCATCCGTACTAAACAGCAGGAAACTTCGTCTAAAACTCAGGAGAAACGTTTCCTTGAAACTGCTCTGCTGTGCGTTCGTTCACCTAAGAGAGTTGAATCAATGTTGAGATTCAGCGAGTCAGAAACACGTTTCTTCTAGGAGCTGCGTTGGGATATTCGCGACTGAATGGGACCATATGCTGTACAGAGAAATATCTGCTTCTAAAACCAAAACGGAGCTATCTAACTGGACGGTTGTCAATGTGTGCATTCAACTGACAGAGTTAAACTCACGTGTGGATTCAGCGGTTTGCAAACCCTTTCTGTGCAGAATCCCAAAACCTGTATTTCCAGCCCAATGCCGGCATCCTTACTAAACAGCAGGAAACTTCGTCTAAAACTCAGGAGAAACATTTCCTTGAAACTGCTCTGCTGTGCGTTCGTTCACCTAAGAGAGTTGAATCTATGTTGAGATTCAGCGAGTCAGAAACACGTTTCTTCCAGGAGCTGCGTTGGGATATTCCCGAGTGAATGGGACCATAGGCTGTACGGAGAAATATCTGCTTCTAAAACCAAAACGGAGCTATCTAACTGAATGGTTGTCAATGTGTGCATTCAAATGACAGAGTTAAACTCACGTGTGGATTCAGCCGTTTGCAAACCCTTTCTGTGCAGAATCCCAAAACCGGTATTTCCAGCCCAATGCCGGCATACGTACTAAACAGCAGGAAACTTCGTCTAAAACTCAGGAGAAAAGTTTCCTTGAAACTGCTCTGCTGTGCATTGGTTCACCTAAGAGAGTTGAATCTGTGTTGAGATTCAGCGAGTCAGAAACACGTTTCTTCTAGGAGCTGCGTTGGCATATTCCCGAGTGAATGGGACCATAGGCTGTACAGATAAATATCTGCTACTAAAACCAAAATGTGCTATCAAACTGAATGGTTGTCAATGTGTGCATTCAACTGACAGAGTTAAACTCACGTGTGGATTCAGCCGTTTGCAAACCCTTTCTGTGCAGAATCCCAAAACCGGTATTTCCAGCCCAATGCCGGCATACGTACTAAACAGCAGGAAACTTCGTCTAAAACTCAGGAGAAAAGTTTCCTTGAAACTGCTCTGCTGTGCATTGGTTCAACTAAGAGAGTTGAATCTATGTTGAGATTCAGCGAGTCAGAAACACGTTTCTTCTAGGACCTGCGTTGGGATATTCCCGAGTGAATGGGACCATAGGCTGTACAGAGAAATATCTGCTTCTAAAGCCAAAAGGGTGCTATCAAACTGAATGGTTGTCAATGTGTGCATTCAACTGACAGAGTTAAACTCACCTGTGGATTCAGCGGTTTGCAAACCCTTTCTGTGCAGAATCCCAAAACCGGTATTTCCAGCCCAATGCCGGCATACGTACTAAACAGCAGGAAACTTCGTCTAAAACTCAGGAGAAACGTTTCCTTGAAACTGCTCTGCTGTGCGTTCGTTCACCTAAGAGAGTTGAATCTATGTTGAGATTCAGCGAGTCAGAAATACGTTTCTTCTAGGAGCTGCTTTGGGATATTCCCGAGTGAATGGGACCATAGGCTGTACAGAGAAATATCTGCTCCTAAAACCAAAAGGGTGCTATCTAACTGAATGGTTGTCAATGTGTGCATTCAACTGACAGAGTTAAAATTAAGTGTGGATTCAGCGGTTTGCAAACCCTTTCTGTGCAGAATCCCAAAACCGGTATTTCCAGCCCAATGCCGGCATACGCACTAAACAGCAGGAAACTTCGTCTAAAACTCAGGAGAAACGTTTCCTTGCAACTGCTCTGCTGTGCGTTCGTTCACCTAAGAGAGTTGAATCTATGTTGAGATTCAGCGAGTCAGAAACACGTTTCTTCTAGGAGCTGCGTTGGGATATTCCCGAGTGAATGGGACCATAGGCTGTACAGAGAAATATCTGCTTCTAAAAACAAAATGTGCTATCAAACTGAATGGTTGTAAATGTGTGCATTCAACTGACAGAGTTAAACTCACGTGTGGATTCAGCCGTTTGCAAACCCTTTCTGTGCAGAATCCTAAAACCGGTATTTCCAGCCCAATGCCGGCATACGTACTAAACAGCAGGAAACTTCGTCTAAAACTCAGGAGAAAAGTTTCCTTGAAACTGCTCTGCTGTGCATTGGTTCACCTAAGAGAGTTGAATCTATGTTGAGATTCAGCGAGTCAGAAACACGTTTCTTCTAGGAGCTGCGTTGGGATATTCCCGAGTGAATGGGACCATAGGCTGTACAGAGAAATATCTGCTTCTAAAACCAAAACGGAGCTATCTAACTGAATGGTTGTCAATGTGTGCATTCAACTGACAGAGATAAACTCACGTGTGGATTGAGCGGTTTGCAAACCCTTTCTGTGCAGAATCCCAAAACCGGTATTTCCAGCCCAATACCGGCATACGTACTAAACAGCAGGAAACTTCGTCTAAAACTCAGGAGAAACGTTTCCATGAAACTGCTCTGCTGTGCGTTCGTTCACCTAAGAAAGTTGAATCTATGTTGAGATTCAACGAGTCAGAAACACGTTTCTTCTAGGAGCTGCGTTGGGATATTCCCGAGTGAATGGGACCATAGGCTGTAAAGAGAAATATCTGCTTCTAAAACCAAAACGGAGCTATCTAACTGAATGGTTGTCAATGTGTGCATTCAACTGACAGAGTTAAACTCACGTGTGGATTCAGCGGTTTGCAAACCCTTTCTGTGCAGAATCCCAAAACCCGTATTTCCAGCCCAATGCCGGCATCCGTACTAAACAGCAGGAAACTTCGTCTAAAACTCAGGAGAAAAGTTTCCTTGAAACTGCTCTGCTGTGCATTGGTTCACCTAAGAGAGTTGAATCTGTGTTGAGATTCAGCGAGTCAGAAACACGTTTCTTCTAGGAGCTGCGTTGGGATATTCCCGAGTGAATGGGACCATAGGCTGTACAGAGAAATATCTGCTTCTAAAACCAAAACGGAGCTATCTAACTGAATGGTTGTCAATGTGTGCATTCAACTGACAGAGTTAAACTCACGTGTGGATTCAGCGGTTTGCAAACCCTTTCTGTGCAGAATCCCAAAACCCGTATTTCCAGCCCAATGCCGGCATCCGTACTAAACAGCAGGAAACTTCGTCTAAAACTCAGGAGAAACGTTTCCATGAAACTGCTCTGCTGTGCTTTCGTTCAACTAAGAAAGTTGAATCAATGTTGAGATTCAGCGAGTCAGAAACACGTTTCTTCTAGGAGCTGCGTTGGGATATTCCCGAGTGAATGGGACCATAGGCTGTACAGAGAAATATCTGCTTCTAAAACCAAAACGGAGCTATCTAACTGAATGGTTGTCAATGTGTGCATTCAACTGACAGAGTTAAACTCACGTGTGGATTCAGCGGTTTGCAAACCCTTTCTGTGCAGAATCCTAAAACCGGTATTTCCAGCCCAATGCCGGCATACGTACTAAACAGCAGGAAACTTCGTCTAAAACTCAGGAGAAAAGTTTCCTTGAAACTGCTCTGCTGTGCATTGGTTCACCTAAGAGAGTTGAATCTATGTTGAGATTCAGCGAGTCAGAAACACGTTTCTTCTAGGAGCTGCGTTGGGATATTCCCGAGTGAATGGGACCATAGGCTGTACAGAGAAATATCTGCTCCTAAAACCAATAGGGTGCTATCTAACTGAATGGTTGTCAATGTGTGCATTCAACTGACAGAGTTAAACTCACGTTTGGATTCAGCGGTTTACAAACCCTTTCTGTGCAGAATCCCAAAACCGGTAATTCCAGCTCAATGCCGGCATACGTACTAAACAGCAGGAAACTTCGTCTAAAACTCAGGAGAAACGTTTCCTTGAAACTGCTCTTCTGTGCGTTCGTTCACCTAAGAGAGTTGAATCTATGTTGAGATTCAGCGAGTCAGAAACACGTTTCTTCTAGGAGGTGCGTTGGGATATTCCCGAGTGAATGGGACCATAGGCTGTACAGAGAAATATCTGCTTATAAACCAAAACGGAGCTATCTAAATGAATGGTTGTCAATGTGTGCATTCAACTGACAGAGTTAAACTCACGTGTGGATTCAGCGGTTTGCAAACCCTTTCTGTGCAGAATCCCAAAACCGGTATTTCCAGCCCAATGCCGGCATACGTACTAAACAGCAGGAAACTTCGTCTAAAACTCAGGAGAAAAGTTTCCTTGAAACTGCTCTGCTGTGCATTGGTTCAACTAAGAGAGTTGAATCTATGTTGAGATTCAGCGAGTCAGAAACACGTTTCTTCTAGGACCTGCGTTGGGATATTCCCGAGTGAATGGGACCATAGGCTGTACAGAGAAATATCTGCTTCTAAAGCCAAAAGGGTGCTATCAAACTGAATGGTTGTCAATGTGTGCATTCAACTGACAGAGTTAAACTCACCTGTGGATTCAGCGGTTTGCAAACCCTTTCTGTGCAGAATCCCAAAACCGGTATTTCCAGCCCAATGCCGGCATACGTACTAAACAGCAGGAAACTTCGTCTAAAACTCAGGAGAAACGTTTCCTTGAAACTGCTCTGCTGTGCGTTCGTTCACCTAAGAGAGTTGAATCTATGTTGAGATTCAGCGAGTCAGAAATACGTTTCTTCTAGGAGCTGCTTTGGGATATTCCCGAGTGAATGGGACCATAGGCTGTACAGAGAAATATCTGCTCCTAAAACCAAAAGGGTGCTATCTAACTGAATGGTTGTCAATGTGTGCATTCAACTGACAGAGTTAAAATTAAGTGTGGATTCAGCGGTTTACAAACCCTTTCTGTGCAGAATCCCAAAACCGGTATTTCCAGCCCAATGCCGGCATACGCACTAAACAGCAGGAAACTTCGTCTAAAACTCAGGAGAAACGTTTCCTTGCAACTGCTCTGCTGTGCGTTCGTTCACCTAAGAGAGTTGAATCTATGTTGAGATTCAGCGAGTCAGAAACACGTTTCTTCTAGGAGCTGCGTTGGGATATTCCCGAGTGAATGGGACCATAGGCTGTACAGAGAAATATCTGCTTCTAAAAACAAAATGTGCTATCAAACTGAATGGTTGTAAATGTGTGCATTCAACTGACAGAGTTAAACTCACGTGTGGATTCAGCCGTTTGCAAACCCTTTCTGTGCAGAATCCTAAAACCGGTATTTCCAGCCCAAAGCCGGCATACGTACTAAACAGCAGGAAACTTCGTCTAAAACTCAGGAGAAAAGTTTCCTTGAAACTGCTCTGCTGTGCATTGGTTCACCTAAGAGAGTTGAATCTATGTTGAGATTCAGCGAGTCAGAAACACGTTTCTTCTAGGAGCTGCGTTGGGATATTCCCGAGTGAATGGGACCATAGGCTGTACAGAGAAATATCTGCTTCTAAAACCAAAACGGAGCTATCTAACTGAATGGTTGTCAATGTGTGCATTCAACTGACAGAGTTAAACTCACGTGTGGATTGAGCGGTTTGCAAACCCTTTCTGTGCAGAATCCCAAAACCGGTATTTCCAGCCCAATACCGGCATACGTACTAAACAGCAGGAAACTTCGTCTAAAACTCAGGAGAAACGTTTCCATGAAACTGCTCTGCTGTGCGTTCGTTCACCTAAAAAAGTTGAATCTATGTTGAGATTCAACGAGTCAGAAACACGTTTCTTCTAGGAGCTGCGTTGGGATATAGCCGAGTGAATGGGACCATAGGCTGTAAAGAGAAATATCTGCTTCTAAAACCAAAACGGAGCTATCTAACTGAATGGTTGTCAATGTGTGCATTCAACTGACAGAGTTAAACTCACGTGTGGATTCAGCGGTTTGCAAACCCTTTCTGTGCAGAATCCCAAAACCCGTATTTCCAGCCCAATGCCGGCATCCGTACTAAACAGCAGGAAACTTCGTCTAAAACTCAGGAGAAACGTTTCCATGAAACTGCTCTGCTGTGCTTTCGTTCAACTAAGAAAGTTGAATCAATGTTGAGATTCAGCGAGTCAGAAACACGTTTCTTCTAGGAGCTGCGTTGGGATATTCCCGAGTGAATGGGACCATAGGCTGTACAGAGAAATATCTGCTTCAAAAACCAAAACGGAGCTATCTAACTGAATGGTTGTCAATGTGTGCATTCAACTGACAGAGTTAAACTCACGTGTGGATTCAGCGGTTTGCAAACCCTTTCTGTGCAGAATCCTAAAACCGGTATTTCCAGCCCAATGCCGGCATACGTACTAAACAGCAGGAAACTTCGTCTAAAACTCAGGAGAAAAGTTTCCTTGAAACTGCTCTGCTGTGCATTGGTTCACCTAAGAGAGTTGAATCTATGTTGAGATTCAGCGAGTCAGAAACACGTTTCTTCTAGGAGCTGCGTTGGGATATTCCCGAGTGAATGGGACCATAGGCTGTACAGAGAAATATCTGCTTCTAAAACCAAAACGGAGCTATCTAACTGAATGGTTGTCAATGTGTGCATTCAACTGACAGAGTTAAACTCACGTGTGGATTGAGCGGTTTGCAAACCCTTTCTGTGCAGAATCCCAAAACCGGTATTTCCAGCCCAATACCGGCATACGTACTAAACAGCAGGAAACTTCGTCTAAAACTCAGGAGAAACGTTTCCATGAAACTGCTCTGCTGTGCGTTCGTTCACCTAAGAAAGTTGAATCTATGTTGAGATTCAACGAGTCAGAAACACGTTTCTTCTAGGAGCTGCGTTGGGATATTCCCGAGTGAATGGGACCATAGGCTGTAAAGAGAAATATCTGCTTCTAAAACCAAAACGGAGCTATCTAACTGAATGGTTGTCAATGTGTGCATTCAACTGACAGAGTTAAACTCACGTGTGGATTCAGCGGTTTGCAAACCCTTTCTGTGCAGAATCCCAAAACCCGTATTTCCAGCCCAATGCCGGCATCCGTACTAAACAGCAGGAAACTTCGTCTAAAACTCAGGAGAAAAGTTTCCTTGAAACTGCTCTGCTGTGCATTCGTTCACCGAAGAGAGTTGAATCTATGTTGAGATTCAGCGAGTCAGAAACACGTTTCTTCTAGGAGCTGCGTAGGGATATTCCCGAGTGAATGGGACCATAGGCTGTACAGAGAAATATCTGCTCCTAAAACCAAAAGGGTGCTATCTAACTGAATGGTTGTCAATGTGTGCATTCAACTGACAGAGTTAAACTCACGTGTGGATTCAGCGGTTTGCAAACCCTTTCTGTGCAGAATCACAAAACCGGTATTTCCAGCCCAATGCCGGCATCCGTACTAAACAGCAGGAAACTTCGTCTAAAACTCAGGAGAAACGTTTCCATGAAACTGCTCTGCTGTGCTTTCGTTCACCTAAGAAAGTTGAATCAATGTTGAGATTCAGCGAGTCAGAAACACGTTTCTTCTAGGAGCTGCGTTGGGATATTCCCGAGTGAATGGGACCATAGGCTGTACAGAGAAATATCTGCTTCTAAAACCAAAACGGAGCTATCTAACTGGATGGTTGTCAATGTGTGCATTCAACTGACAGAGTTAAACTCACGTGTGGATTCAGCGGTTTGCAAACCCTTTCTGTGCAGAATCCCAAAACCTGTATTTCCAGCCCAATGCCGGCATCCTTACTAAACAGCAGGAAACTTCGTCTAAAACTCAGGAGAAACGTTTCCTTGAAACTGCTCTGCTGTGCGTTCGTTCAACTAAGAGAGTTGAATCTATGTTGAGATTCAGCGAGTCAGAAACACGTTTCTTCCAGGAGCTGCGTTGGGATATTCCCGAGTGAATGGGACCATAGGCTGTACAGAGAAATATCTGCTTCTAAAACCAAAACGGAGCTATCTAACTGAATGGTTGTCAATGTGTGCATTCAACTGACAGCGTTAAACTCACGTGTGGATTTAGCGGTTTGCAAACCCTTTCTGTGCAGAATCCCAAAACCGGTATTTCCAGCCCAATGCCGGCATACGTACTAAACAGCAGGAAACTTCGTCTAAAACTCAGGAGAAAAGTTTCCTTGAAACTGCTCTGCTGTGCATTGGTTCACCTAAGAGAGTTGAATCTGTGTTGAGATTCAGCGAGTCAGAAACACGTTTCTTCTAGGAGCTGCGTTGGGATATTCCCGAGTGAATGGGACCATAGGCTGTACAGAGAAATATCTGCTTCTAAAACCAAAACGGAGCTATCTAACTGAATGGTTGTCAATGTGTGCATTCAACTGACAGAGTTAAACTCACGTGTGGATTCAGCGGTTTGCAAACCCTTTCTGTGCAGAATCCCAAAACCCGTATTTCCAGCCCAATGCCGGCATCCGTACTAAACAGCAGGAAACTTCGTCTAAAACTCAGGAGAAACGTTTCCATGAAACTGCTCTGCTGTGCTTTCGTTCAACTAAGAAAGTTGAATCAATGTTGAGATTCAGCGAGTCAGAAACACGTTTCTTCTAGGAGCTGCGTTGGGATATTCCCGAGTGAATGGGACCATAGGCTGTACAGAGAAATATCTGCTTCTAAAACCAAAACGGAGCTATCTAACTGAATGGTTGTCAATGTGTGCATTCAACTGACAGAGTTAAACTCACGTGTGGATTCAGCGGTTTGCAAACCCTTTCTGTGCAGAATCCCAAAACCGGTATTTCCAGCCCAATGCCGGCATACGTACTAAACAGCAGGAAACTTCGTCTAAAACTCAGGAGAAACGTTTCCTTGAAACTGCTCTGCCGTGCGTTCGATCACCTAAGAGAGTTGATTCTATGTTGAGATTCAGCGAGTCAGAAACACGTTTCTTCTAGGAGCTGCGTTGGGATATTCCCGAGTGAATGGGACCATAGGCTGTACAGAGAAATATCTGCTCCTAAAACCAAAAGGGTGCTATCTAACTGAATGGTTGTCAATGTGTGCATTCAACTGACAGAGTTAAACTCACGTTTGGATTCAGCGGTTTACAAACCCTATCTGTGCAGAATCCCAAAACCGGTAATTCCAGCTCAATGCCGGCATTCGTACTAAACTGCAGGAAACTTCGTCTAAAACTCAGGAGAAACGTTTCCTTGAAACTGCTCTGCTGTGCGTTCGTTCACCTAAGAGAGTTGAATCTATGTTTAGATTCAGCGAGTCAGAAACACGTTTCTTCTAGGAGCTGCATTGGGATATTCCCGAGTGAATGGGACCATAGGCTCTACGGAGAAATATCTGCTTCTAAAACCAAAACGGAGCTATCTAACTGAATGGTTGTCAATGTGTGCATTCAACTGACAGAGTTAAACTCACGTGTGGATTCAGCGGTTTGCAAACCTTTCTGTGCAGAATCCCAAAACCGGTATTTCCAGCCCAATGCCGGCATCCGTACTAAACAGCAGGAAACTTCGTCTAAAACTCAGGAGAAACGTTTCCTTGAAACTGCTCTGCTGTGCGTTCGTTCACCAAAGAGAGTTGAATCAATGTTGAGATTCAGCGAGTCAGAAACACGTTTCTTCTAGGAGCTGCGTTGGGATATTCCCGAGTGAATGGTACCATAGGCTGTACAGAGAAATATCTGCTTCTAAAACCAAAACGGAGCTATCTAACTGAATGGTTGTCAATGTGTGCATTCATCTGACAGAGTTAAACTCACGTATGGATTCAGCGGTTTGCAAACCCTTTCTGTGCAGAATCCCAAAACCGGTATTTCCAGCCCAATGCCGGCATACGTACTAAACAGCAGGAAACTTCGTCTAAAACTCAGGAGAAAAGTTTCCTTGAAACTGCTCTGCTGTGCATTGGTTCACCTAAGAGAGTTGAATCTGTGTTGAGATTCAGCGAGTCAGAAACACGTTTCTTCTAGGAGCTGCGTTGGGATATTCCCGAGTGAATGGGACCATAGGCTGTACAGAGAAATATCTGCTTCTAAAACCAAAACGGAGCTATCTAACTGAATGGTTGTCAATGTGTGCATTCAACTGACAGAGTTAAACTCACGTGTGGATTGAGCGGTTTGCAAACCCTTTCTGTGCAGAATCCCAAAACCCGTATTTCCAGCCCAATGCTGGCATCCGTACTAAACAGCAGGAAACTTCGTCTAAAACTCAGGAGAAACGTTTCCATGAAACTGCTCTGCTGTGCTTTCGTTCAACTAAGAAAGTTGAATCAATGTTGAGATTCAGCGAGTCAGAAACACGTTTCTTCTAGGAGCTGCGTTGGGATATTCCCGAGTGAATGGGACCATAGGCTGTACAGAGAAATATCTGCTTCTAAAACCAAAACGGAGCTATCTAACTGAATGGTTGTCAATGTGTGCATTCAACTGACAGAGTTAAACTCACGTGTGGATTGAGCGGTTTGCAAACCCTTTCTGTGCAGAATCCCAAAACCGGTATTTCCAGCCCAATACCGGCATACGTACTAAACAGCAGGAAACTTCGTCTAAAACTCAGGAGAAACGTTTCCATGAAACTGCTCTGCTGTGCGTTCGTTCACCTAAGAAAGTTGAATCTATGTTGAGATTCAACGAGTCAGAAACACGTTTCTTCTAGGAGCTGCGTTGGGATATTCCCGAGTGAATGGGACCATAGGCTGTAAAGAGAAATATCTGCTTCTAAAACCAAAACGGAGCTATCTAACTGAATGGTTGTCAATGTGTGCATTCAACTGACAGAGTTAAACTCACGTGTGGATTCAGCGGTTTGCAAACCCTTTCTGTGCAGAATCCCAAAACCCGTATTTCCAGCCCAATGCCGGCATCCGTACTAAACAGCAGGAAACTTCGTCTAAAACTCAGGAGAAAAGTTTCCTTGAAACTGCTCTGCTGTGCATTCGTTCACCGAAGAGAGTTGAATCTATGTTGAGATTCAGCGAGTCAGAAACACGTTTCTTCTAGGAGCTGCGTTGGGATATTCCCGAGTGAATGGGACCATAGGCTGTACAGAGAAATATCTGCTCCTAAAACCAAAAGGGTGCTATCTAACTGAATGGTTGTCAATGTGTGCATTCAACTGACAGAGTTAAACTCACGTGTGGATTCAGCGGTTTGCAAACCCTTTCTGTGCAGAATCACAAAACCGGTATTTCCAGCCCAATGCCGGCATCCGTACTAAACAGCAGGAAACTTCGTCTAAAACTCAGGAGAAACGTTTCCATGAAACTGCTCTGCTGTGCTTTCGTTCACCTAAGAAAGTTGAATCAATGTTGAGATTCAGCGAGTCAGAAACACGTTTCTTCTAGGAGCTGCGTTGGGATATTCCCGAGTGAATGGGACCATAGGCTGTACAGAGAAATATCTGCTTCTAAAACCAAAACGGAGCTATCTAACTGGATGGTTGTCAATGTGTGCATTCAACTGACAGAGTTAAACTCACGTGTGGATTCAGCGGTTTGCAAACCCTTTCTGTGCAGAATCCCAAAACCTGTATTTCCAGCCCAATGCCGGCATCCTTACTAAACAGCAGGAAACTTCGTCTAAAACTCAGGAGAAACGTTTCCTTGAAACTGCTCTGCTGTGCGTTCGTTCACCTAAGAGAGTTGAATCTATGTTGAGATTCAGCGAGTCAGAAACACGTTTCTTCCAGGAGCTGCGTTGGGATATTCCCGAGTGAATGGGACCATAGGCTGTACAGAGAAATATCTGCTTCTAAAACCAAAACGGAGCTATCTAACTGAATGGTTGTCAATGTGTGCATTCAACTGACAGAGTTAAACTCACGTGTGGATTGAGCGGTTTGCAAACCCTTTCTGTGCAGAATCCCAAAACCGGTATTTCCAGCCCAATACCGGCATACGTACTAAACAGCAGGAAACTTCGTCTAAAACTCAGGAGAAACGTTTCCATGAAACTGCTCTGCTGTGCGTTCGTTCACCTAAGAAAGTTGAATCTATGTTGAGATTCAACGAGTCAGAAACACGTTTCTTCTAGGAGCTGCGTTGGGATATTCCCGAGTGAATGGGACCATAGGCTGTAAAGAGAAATATCTGCTTCTAAAACCAAAACGGAGCTATCTAACTGAATGGTTGTCAATGTGTGCATTCAACTGACAGAGTTAAACTCACGTGTGGATTCAGCGGTTTGCAAACCCTTTCTGTGCAGAATCCCAAAACCCGTATTTCCAGCCCAATGCCGGCATCCGTACTAAACAGCAGGAAACTTCGTCTAAAACTCAGGAGAAAAGTTTCCTTGAAACTGCTCTGCTGTGCATTCGTTCACCGAAGAGAGTTGAATCTATGTTGAGATTCAGCGAGTCAGAAACACGTTTCTTCTAGGAGCTGCGTTGGGATATTCCCGAGTGAATGGGACCATAGGCTGTACAGAGAAATATCTGCTCCTAAAACCAAAAGGGTGCTATCTAACTGAATGGTTGTCAATGTGTGCATTCAACTGACAGAGTTAAACTCACGTGTGGATTCAGCGGTTTGCAAACCCTTTCTGTGCAGAATCACAAAACCGGTATTTCCAGCCCAATGCCGGCATCCGTACTAAACAGCAGGAAACTTCGTCTAAAACTCAGGAGAAACGTTTCCATGAAACTGCTCTGCTGTGCTTTCGTTCACCTAAGAAAGTTGAATCAATGTTGAGATTCAGCGAGTCAGAAACACGTTTCTTCTAGGAGCTGCGTTGGGATATTCCCGAGTGAATGGGACCATAGGCTGTACAGAGAAATATCTGCTTCTAAAACCAAAACGGAGCTATCTAACTGGATGGTTGTCAATGTGTGCATTCAACTGACAGAGTTAAACTCAAGTGTGGATTCAGCGGTTTGCAAACCCTTTCTGTGCAGAATCCCAAAACCTGTATTTCCAGCCCAATGCCGGCATCCTTACTAAACAGCAGGAAACTTCGTCTAAAACTCAGGAGAAACGTTTCCTTGAAACTGCTCTGCTGTGCGTTCGTTCACCTAAGAGAGTTGAATCTATGTTGAGATTCAGCGAGTCAGAAACACGTTTCTTCCAGGAGCTGCGTTGGGATATTCCCGAGTGAATGGGACCATAGGCTGTACAGAGAAATATCTGCTTCTAAAACCAAAACGGAGCTATCTAACTGAATGGTTGTCAATGTGTGCATTCAACTGACAGAGTTAAACTCACGTGTGGATTTAGCGGTTTGCAAACCCTTTCTGTGCAGAATCCCAAAACCGGTATTTCCAGCCCAATGCCGGCATACGTACTAAACAGCAGGAAACTTCGTCTAAAACTCAGGAGAAAAGTTTCCTTGAAACTGCTCTGCTGTGCATTGGTTCACCTAAGAGAGTTGAATCTGTGTTGAGATTCAGCGAGTCAGAAACACGTTTCTTCTAGGAGCTGCGTTGGGATATTCCCGAGTGAATGGGACCATAGGCTGTACAGAGAAATATCTGCTTCTAAAACCAAAACGGAGCTATCTAACTGAATGGTTGTCAATGTGTGCATTCAACTGACAGAGTTAAACTCACGTGTGGATTCAGCGGTTTGCAAACCCTTTCTGTGCAGAATCCCCAAACCGGTATTTCCAGCCCAATGCCGGCATCCGTACTAAACAGCAGGAAACTTCGTCTAAAACTCAGGAGAAACGTTTCCATGAAACTGCTCTGCTGTGCTTTCGTTCAACTAAGAAAGTTGAATCAATGTTGAGATTCAGCGAGTCAGAAACACGTTTCTTCTAGGAGCTGCGTTGGGATATTCCCGAGTGAATGGGACCATAGGCTGTACAGAGAAATATCTGCTTCTAAAACCAAAACGGAGCTATCTAACTGAATGGTTGTCAATGTGTGCATTCAACTGACAGAGTTAAACTCACGTGTGGATTCAGCGGTTTGCAAACCCTTTCTGTGCAGAATCCCAAAACCGGTATTTCCAGCCCAATGCCGGCATACGTACTAAACAGCAGGAAACTTCGTCTAAAACTCAGGAGAAACGTTTCCTTGAAACTGCTCTGCCGTGCGTTCGATCACCTAAGAGAGTTGATTCTATGTTGAGATTCAGCGAGTCAGAAACACGTTTCTTCTAGGAGCTGCGTTGGGATATTCCCGAGTGAATGGGACCATAGGCTGTACAGAGAAATATCTGCTCCTAAAACCAAAAGGGTGCTATCTAACTGAATGGTTGTCAATGTGTGCATTCAACTGACAGAGTTAAACTCACGTTTGGATTCAGCGGTTTACAAACCCTATCTGTGCAGAATCCCAAAACCGGTAATTCCAGCTCAATGCCGGCATTCGTACTAAACTGCAGGAAACTTCGTCTAAAACTCAGGAGAAACGTTTCCTTGAAACTGCTCTGCTGTGCGTTCGTTCACCTAAGAGAGTTGAATCTATGTTGAGATTCAGCGAGTCAGAAACACGTTTCTTCTAGGAGCTGCATTGGAATATTCCCGAGTGAATGGGACCATAGGCTCTACGGAGAAATATCTGCTTCTAAAACCAAAACGGAGCTATCTAACTGAATGGTTGTCAATGTGTGCATTCAACTGACAGAGTTAAACTCACGTGTGGATTCAGCGGTTTGCAAACCTTTCTGTGCAGAATCCCAAAACCGGTATTTCCAGCCCAATGCCGGCATACGTACTAAACAGCAGGAAACTTCGTCTAAAACTCAGGAGAAACGTTTCCTTGAAACTGCTCTGCTGTGCGTTCGTTCACCAAAGAGAGTTGAATCAATGTTGAGATTCAGCGAGTCAGAAACACGTTTCTTCTAGGAGCTGCGTTGGGATATTCCCGAGTGAATGGGACCATAGGCTGTACAGAGAAATATCTGCTTCTAAAACCAAAACGGAGCTATCTAACTGAATGGTTGTCAATGTGTGCATTCAACTGACAGAGTTAAACTCACGTATGGATTCAGCGGTTTGCAAACCCTTTCTGTGCAGAATCCCAAAACCGGTATTTCCAGCCCAATGCCGGCATACGTACTAAACAGCAGGAAACTTCGTCTAAAACTCAGGAGAATCGATTCCTTGAAACTGCTCTCCTGTGCGTTCGTTCACGTAAGAGAGTTGAATCTATGTTGAGATTCAGCGAGTCAGAAACACGTTTCTTCTAGGATCTGCGCTGGGATATTCCCGAGTGAATGGGACCATAGGCTGTACAGAGAAATATCTGCTTCTAAAACCAAAAGGGTGCTATCAACCTGAACGGTTGTCAATGTGTGCATTGAACTGACAGAGTTAAACTCACGTGTGGATTCAGCGGTTTGCAAACCCTTTCTGTGCAGAATCCCCAAACCGGTATTTCCAGCCCAATGCCGGCATCCGTACTAAACAGCAGGAAACTTCGTCTAAAACTCAGGAGAAACGTTTCCATGAAACTGCTCTGCTGTGCTTTCGTTCACCTAAGAAAGTTGAATCAATGTTGAGATTCAGCGAGTCAGAAACACGTTTCTTCTAGGAGCTGCGTTGGGATATTCCCGAGTGAATGGGACCATAGGCTGTACAGAGAAATATCTGCTTCTAAAACCAAAATGTGCTATCAAACTGAATGGTTGTAAATGTGTGCATTCAACTGACAGAGTTAAACTCAAGTGTGGATTCAGCCGTTTGCAAACCCTTTCTGTGCAGAATCCTAAAACCGGTATTTCCAGCCCAATGCCGGCATACGTACTAAACAGCAGGAAACTTCGTCTAAAACTCAGGAGAAACGTTTCCTTGAAACTGCTCTGCTGTGCATTGGTTCACCTAAGAGAGTTGAATCTATGTTGAGATTCAGCGAGTCAGAAACACGTTTCTTCTAGGAGCTGCGTTGGGATATTCCCGAGTGAATGGGAGCATAGGCTGTACAGAGAAATATCTGCTTCTAAAACCAAAAGGGTGCTATCAAACTGAATGGTTGTCAATGTGTGCATTCAACTGATAGAGTTAAACTCACGTGTGGATTGAGCGGTTTGCAAACCCTTTCTGTGCAGAATCCCAAAACCGGTATTTCCAGCCCAATACCGGCATACGTACTAAACAGCAGGAAACTTCGTCTAAAACTCAGGAGAAACGTTTCCATGAAACTGCTCTGTTGTGCGTTCGTTCACCTAAGAAAGTTGAATCTATGTTGAGATTCAGCGAGTCAGAAACACGTTTCTTCTAGGAGCTGCGTTGGGATATTCCCGAGTGAATGGGACCATAGGCTGTACAGAGAAATATCTGCTTCTAAAACCAAAACGGAGCTATCTAACTGAATGGTTGTCAATGTGTGCATTCAACTGACAGAGTTAAACTCACGTGTGGATTCAGCGGTTTGCAAACCCTTTCTGTGCAGAATCCCAAAACCCGTATTTCCAGCCCAATGCCGGCATCCGTACTAAACAGCAGGAAACTTCGTCTAAAACTCAGGAGAAACGTTTCCATGAAACTGCTCTGCTGTGCTTTCGTTCAACTAAGAAAGTTGAATCAATGTTGAGATTCAGCGAGTCAGAAACACGTTTCTTCTAGGAGCTGCGTTGGGATATTCCCGAGTGAATGGGACCATAGGCTGTACAGAGAAATATCTGCTTCTAAAACCAAAACGGAGCTATCTAACTGAATGGTTGTCAATGTGTGCATTCAACTGACAGAGTTAAACTCACGTGTGGATTCAGCGGTTTGCAAACCCTTTCTGTGCAGAATCCCAAAACCGGTATTTCCAGCCCAATGCCGGCATACGTACTAAACAGCAGGAAACTTCGTCTAAAACTCAGGAGAAACGTTTCCTTGAAACTGCTCTGCCGTGCGTTCGATCACCTAAGAGAGTTGATTCTATGTTGAGATTCAGCGAGTCAGAAACACGTTTCTTCTAGGAGCTGCGTTGGGATATTCCCGAGTGAATGGGACCATAGGCTGTACAGAGAAATATCTGCTCCTAAAACCAAAAGGGTGCTATCTAACTGAATGGTTGTCAATGTGTGCATTCAACTGACAGAGTTAAACTCACGTTTGGATTCAGCGGTTTACAAACCCTATCTGTGCAGAATCCGAAAACCGGTAATTCCAGCTCAATGCCGGCATTCGTACTAAACTACAGGAAACTTCGTCTAAAACTCAGGAGAAAAGTTTCCTTGAAACTGCTCTGCTGTGCGTTCGTTCACCTAAGAGAGTTGAATCTATGTTGAGATTCAGCGAGTCAGAAACACGTTTCTTCTAGGAGCTGCATTGGGATATTCCCGAGTGAATGGGACCATAGGCTCTACGGAGAAATATCTGCTTCTAAAACCAAAACGGAGCTATCTAACTGAATGGTTGTCAATGTGTGCATTCAACTGACAGAGTTAAACTCACGTGTGGATTCAGCGGTTTGCAAACCCTTTCTGTGCAGAATCCCAAAACCGGTATTTCCAGCCCAATGCCGGCATACGTACTAAACAGCAGGAAACTTCGTCTAAAACACAGGAGAAACGATTCCTTGAAACTGGTCTCCTGTGCGTTCCTTCACGGAAGAGAGTTGAATCTATGTTGAGATTCAGCGAGTCAGAAACAAGTTTCTTCTAGGATCTGCGCTGGGATATTCCCGAGTGAATGGGACCATAGGCTGTACAGAGAAATATCTGCTTCTAAAACCAAAAGGGTGCTATCAACCTGAACGGTTGTCAATGTGTGCATTCAACTGACAGAGTTAAACTCACGTGTGGATTCAGCGGTTTGCAAACCCTTTCTGTGCAGAATCCCAAAACCGGTATTTCCAGCCCAATGCCGGCATCCGTACTAAACAGCAGGAAACTTCGTCTAAAACTCAGGAGAAACGTTTCCATGAAACTGCTCTGCTGTGCTTTCGTTCACCTAAGAAAGTTGAATCAATGTTGAGATTCAGCGAGTCAGAAACACGTTTCTTCTAGGAGCTGCGTTGGGATATTCCCGAGTGAATGGGACCATAGGCTGTACAGAGAAATATCTGCTTCTAAAACCAAAACGGAGCTATCTAACTGAATGGTTGTCAATGTGTGCATTCAACTGACAGAGTTAAACTCACGTGTGGATTCAGCGGTTTGCAAACCCTTTCTGTGCAGAATCCCAAAACCGGTATTTCCAGCCCAATGCCGGCATACGTACTAAACAGCAGGAAACTTCGTCTAAAACTCAGGAGAAACGTTTCCTTGAAACTGCTCTGCTGTGCATTGGTTCACCTAAGAGAGTTGAATCTGTGTTGAGATTCAGCGAGTCAGAAACACGTTTCTTCTAGGAGCTGCGTTGGGATATTCCCGAGTGAATGGGACCATAGGCTGTACAGAGAAATATCTGCTTCTAAAACCAAAATGTGCTATCAAACTGAATGGTTGTCAATGTGTGCATTCAACTGACAGAGTTAAACTCACGTGTGGATTCAGCCGTTTGCAAACCCTTTCTGTGCAGAATCCTAAAACCGGTATTTCCAGCCCAATGCCGGCATACGTACTAAACAGCAGGAAACTTCGTCTAAAACTCAGGAGAAAAGTTTCCTTGAAACTGCTCTGCTGTGCATTCGTTCACCGAAGAGAGTTGAATCTATGTTGAGATTCAGCGAGTCAGAAACACGTTTCTTCTAGGAGCTGCGTTGGGATATTCCCGAGTGAATGGGACCATAGGCTGTACAGAGAAATATCTGCTTCTAAAACCAAAAGGGTGCTATCAAACTGAATGGTTGTCAATGTGTGCATTCAACTGACAGAGTTAAACTCACGTGTGGATTCAGCGGTTTGCAAACCCTTTCTGTGCAGAATCCCAAAACCGGTATTTCCAGCCCAATGCCGGCATCCGTACTAAACAGCAGGAAACTTCGTCTAAAACTCAGGAGAAACGTTTCCATGAAACTGATCTGCTGTGCGTTCGTTCACCTAAGAAAGTTGAATCTATGTTGAGATTCAGCGAGTCAGAAACACGTTTCTTCTAGGAGCTGCGTTGGGATATTCCCGAGTGAATGGGACCATAGGCTGTACAGAGAAATATCTGCTTCTAAAACCAAAATGTGCTATCAAACTGAATGGTTGTCAATGTGTGCATTCAACTGACAGAGTTAAACTCACGTGTGGATTCAGCGGTTTGCAAACCCTTTCTGTGCAGAATCCTAAAACCGGTATTTCCAGCCCAATGCCGGCATACGTACTAAACAGCAGGAAACTTCGTCTAAAACTCAGGAGAAAAGTTTCCTTGAAACTGCTCTGCTGTGCATTGGTTCACCTAAGGGAGTTGAATCTATGTTGAGATTCAGCGAGTCAGAAACACGTTTCTTCCAGGAGCTGCGTTGGGATATTCCCGAGTGAATGGGACCATAGGCTGTACAGAGAAATATCTGCTTCTAAAACCAAAAGGGTGCTATCAAACTGAATGGTTGTCAATGTGTGCATTCAACTGACAGAGTTAAACTCACGTGTGGATTCAGCGGTTTGCAAACCCTTTCTGTGCAGAATCCCAAAACCGGTATTTCCAGCCCAATACCGGCATACGTACTAAACAGCAGGAAACTTCGTCTAAAACTCAGGAGAAACGTTTCCATGAAACTGCTCTGCTGTGCGTTCGTTCACCTAAGAAAGTTGAATCTATGTTCAGATTCAGCGAGTCAGAAACACGTTTCTTCTAGGAGCTGCGTTGGGATATTCCCGAGTGAATGGCACCATAGGCTGTTCAGAGAAATATCTGCTTCTAAAACCAAAACGGAGCTATCTAACTGAATGGTTGTCAATGTGTGCATTCAACTGACAGAGTTAAACTCAAGTGTGGATTCAGCGGTTTGCAAACCCTTTCTGTGCAGAATCCCAAAACCGGTATTTCAAGCCCAATGCCGGCATCCGTACTAAACAGCAGGAAACTTCGTCTAAAACTCAGGAGAAACGTTTCCTTGAAACTGCTCTGCTGTGCGTTCGTTCACCTAAGAGAGTTGAATCAATGTTGAGATTCAGCGAGTCAGAAACACGTTTCTTCTAGGAGCTGCGTTGGGATATTCGCGACTGAATGGGACCATATGCTGTACAGAGAAATATCTGCTTCTAAAACCAAAACGGAGCTATCTAACTGGACGGTTGTCAATGTGTGCATTCAACTGACAGAGTTAAACTCACGTGTGGATTCAGCGGTTTGCAAACCCTTTCTGTGCAGAATCCCAAAACCTGTATTTCCAGCCCAATGCCGGCATCCTTACTAAACAGCAGGAAACTTCGTCTAAAACTCAGGAGAAACATTTCCTTGAAACTGCTCTGCTGTGCGTTCGTTCACCTAAGAGAGTTGAATCTATGTTGAGATTCAGCGAGTCAGACACACGTTTCTTCCAGGAGCTGCGTTGGGATATTCCCGATTGAATGGGACCATAGGCTGTACAGAGAAATATCTGCTTCTAAAACCAAAACGGAGCTATCTAACTGAATGGTTGTCAATGTGTGCATTCAACTGACAGAGTTAAACTCACGTGTGGATTCAGCGGTTTGCAAACCCTTTCTGTGCAGAATCCCAAAACCGGTATTTCCAGCCCAATGCCGGCATACGTACTAAACAGCAGGAAACTTCGTCTAAAACTCAGGAGAAAAGTTTCCTTGAAACTGCTCTGCTGTGCATTGGTTCACCTAAGAGAGTTGAATCTGTGTTGAGATTCAGCGAGTCAGAAACACGTTTCTTCTAGGAGCTGCGTTGGCATATTCCCGAGTGAATGGGACCATAGGCTGTACAGATAAATATCTGCTACTAAAACCAAAATGTGCTATCAAACTGAATGGTTGTCAATGTGTGCATTCAACTGACAGAGTTAAACTCACGTGTGGATTCAGCCGTTTGCAAACCCTTTCTGTGCAGAATCCCAAAACCGGTATTTCAAGCCCAATGCCGGCATACGTACTAAACAGCAGGAAACTTCGTCTAAAACTCAGGAGAAAAGTTTCCTTGAAACTGCTCTGCTGTGCATTGGTTCACCTAAGAGAGTTGAATCTATGTTGAGATTCAGCGAGTCAGAAACATGTTTCTTCTAGGAGCTGCGTTGGGATATTCCCGAGTGAATGGGACCATAGGCTGTACAGAGAAATATCTGCTTCTAAAACCAAAAGGGTGCTATCAAACTGAATGGTTGTCAATGTGTGCATTCAACTGACAGAGTTAAACTCACGTGTGGATTGAGCGGTTTGCAAACCCTTTCTGTGCAGAATCCCAAAACCGGTATTTCCAGCCCAGTACCGGCATACGTACTAAACAGCAGGAAACTTGGTCTAAAACTCAGGAGAAACGTTTCCATGAAACTGCTCTGCTGTGCGTTCGTTCACCTAAGAAAGTTGAATCTATGTTGAGATTCAGCGAGTCAGAAACACGTTTCTTCTAGGAGCTGCGTTGGGATATTCCCGAGTGAATGGGACCATAGGCTGTACAGAGAAATATCTGCTTCTAAAACCAAAAGGGTGCTATCAAACTGAATGGTTGTCAATGTGTGCATTCAACTGACAGAGTTAAACTCACCTGTGGATTCAGCGGTTTGCAAACCGTTTCTGTGCAGAATCCCAAAACCGGTATTTCCAGCCCAATGCCGGCATACGTACTAAACAGCAGGAAACTTCGTCTAAAACTCAGGAGAAACGTTTCCATGAAACGGCTCTGCTGTGCGTTCGTTCACCTAAGAAAGTTGAATCTATGTTGAGATTCAGCGAGTCAGAAACACGTTTCTTCTAGGAGCTGCGTTGGGATATTCCCGAGTGAATGGGACCATAGGCTGTATAGAGAAATATCTGCTTCTAAAACCAAAACGGAGCTATCTAACTGAATGGTTGTCAATGTGTGCATTCAACTGACAGAGTTAAAATTAAGTGTGGATTCAGCGGTTTGCAAACCCTTTCTGTGCAGAATCCCAAAACCGGTATTTCCAGCCCAATGCCGGCATACGCACTAAACAGCAGGAAACTTCGTCTAAAACTCAGGAGAAACGTTTCCTTGCAACTGCTCTGCTGTGCGTTCGTTCACCTAAGAGAGTTGAATCTATGTTGAGATTCAGCGAGTCAGAAACACGTTTCTTCTAGGAGCTGCGTTGGGATATTCCCGAGTGAATGGGACCATAGGCTGTACAGAGAAATATCTGCTTCTAAAAACAAAATGTGCTATCAAACTGAATGGTTGTAAAAGTGTGCATTCAACTGACAGAGTTAAACTCACGTGTGGATTCAGCCGTTTGCAAACCCTTTCTGTGCAGAATCCTAAAACCGGTATTTCCAGCCCAATGCCGGCATACGTACTAAACAGCAGGAAACTTCGTCTAAAACTCAGGAGAAAAGTTTCCTTGAAACTGCTCTGCTGTGCATTGGTTCACCTAAGAGAGTTGAATCTATGTTGAGATTCAGCGAGTCAGAAACACGTTTCTTCTAGGAGCTGCGTTGGGATATTCCCGAGTGAATGGGACCATAGGCTGTACAGAGAAATATCTGCTTCTAAAACCAAAACGGAGCTATCTAACTGAATGGTTGTCAATGTGTGCATTCAACTGACAGAGTTAAACTCACGTGTGGATTGAGCGGTTTGCAAACCCTTTCTGTGCAGAATCCCAAAACCGGTATTTCCAGCCCAATACCGGCATACGTACTAAACAGCAGGAAACTTCGTCTAAAACTCAGGAGAAACGTTTCCATCAAACTGCTCTGCTGTGCGTTCGTTCACCTAAGAAAGTTGAATCTATGTTGAGATTCAACGAGTCAGAAACACGTTTCTTCTAGGAGCTGCGTTGGGATATTCCCGAGTGAATGGGACCATAGGCTGTAAAGAGAAATATCTGCTTCTAAAACCAAAACGGAGCTATCTAACTGAATGGTTGTCAATGTGTGCATTCAACTGACAGAGTTAAACTCACGTGTGGATTCAGCGGTTTGCAAACCCTTTCTGTGCAGAATCCCAAAACCCGTATTTCCAGCCTAATGCCGGCATCCGTACTAAACAGCAGGAAACTTCGTCTAAAATTCAGGAGAAAAGTTTCCTTGAAACTGCTCTGCTGTGCATTGGTTCACCTAAGAGAGTTGAATCTGTGTTGAGATTCAGCGAGTCAGAAACACGTTTCTTCTAGGAGCTGCGTTGGGATATTCCCGAGTGAATGGGACCATAGGCTGTACAGAGAAATATCTGCTTCTAAAACCAAAACGGAGCTATCTAACTGAATGGTTGTCAATGTGTGCATTCAACTGACAGAGTTAAACTCACGTGTGGATTCAGCGGTTTGCAAACCCTTTCTGTGCAGAATCCCAAAACCGGTAATTCCAGCTCAATGCCGGCATACGTACTAAACAACAGGAAATTTCGTCTAAAACTCAGGAGAAACGTTTCCTTGAAACTGCTCTGCTGTGCGTTCGTTCACCTAAGAGAGTTGAATCTATGTTGAGATTCAGCGAGTCAGAAACACGTTTCTTCCAGGAGCTGCGTTGGGATATTCCCGAGTGAATGGGACCATAGGCTGTACAGAGAAATATCTGCTTCCAAAACCGAAACGGAGCTATCTAACTGAATGGTTGTCAATGTGTGCATTCAACTGACAGAGTTAAACTCACGTGTGGATTCAGCGGTTTGCAAACCCTTTCTGTGCAGAATCCCAAAACCGGTATTTCCAGCCCAATGCCGGCATACGTACTAAACAGCAGGAAACTTCGTCTAAAACTCAGGAGAAAAGTTTCCTTGAAACTGCTCTGCTGTGCATTGGTTCACCTAAGAGAGTTGAATCTGTGTTGAGATTCAGCGAGTCAGAAACACGTTTCTTCTAGGAGCTGCGTTGGGATATTCCCGAGTGAATGGGACCATAGGCTGTACAGAGAAATATCTGCTTCTAAAACCAAAATGTGCTATCAAACTGAATGGTTGTCAATGTGTGCATTCAACTGACAGAGTTAAACTCACGTGTGGATTCAGCCGTTTGCAAACCCTTTCTGTGCAGAATCCTAAAACCGGTATTTCCAGCCCAATGCCGGCATACGTACTAAACAGCAGGAAACTTCGTCTAAAACTCAGGAGAAAAGTTTCCTTGAAACTGCTCTGCTGTGCATTCGTTCACCGAAGAGAGTTGAATCTATGTTGAGATTCAGCGAGTCAGAAACACGTTTCTTCTAGGAGCTGCGTTGGGATATTCCCGAGTGAATGGGACCATAGGCTGTACAGAGAAATATCTGCTTCTAAAACCAAAAGGGTGCTATCAAACTGAATGGTTGTCAATGTGTGCATTCAACTGACAGAGTTAAACTCACGTGTGGATTCAGCGGTTTGCAAACCCTTTCTGTGCAGAATCCCAAAACCGGTATTTCCAGCCCAATGCCGGCATCTGTACTAAACAGCAGGAAACTTCGTCTAAAACTCAGGAGAAACGTTTCCATGAAACTGATCTGCTGTGCGTTCGTTCACCTAAGAAAGTTGAATCTATGTTGAGATTCAGCGAGTCAGAAACACGTTTCTTCTAGGAGCTGCGTTGGGATATTCCCGAGTGAATGGGACCATAGGCTGTACAGAGAAATATCTGCTTCTAAAACCAAAATGTGCTATCAAACTGAATGGTTGTCAATGTGTGCATTCAACTGACAGAGTTAAACTCACGTGTGGATTCAGCGGTTTGCAAACCCTTTCTGTGCAGAATCCCAAAACCGGTATTTCCAGCCCAATACCGGCATACGTACTAAACAGCAGGAAACTTCGTCTAAAACTCAGGAGAAACGTTTCCATGAAACTGCTCTGCTGTGCGTTCGTTCACCTAAGAAAGTTGAATCTATGTTCAGATTCAGCGAGTCAGAAACACGTTTCTTCTAGGAGCTGCGTTGGGATATTCCCGAGTGAATGGCACCATAGGCTGTTCAGAGAAATATCTGCTTCTAAAACCAAAACGGAGCTATCTAACTGAATGGTTGTCAATGTGTGCATTCAACTGACAGAGTTAAACTCAAGTGTGGATTCAGCGGTTTGCAAACCCTTTCTGTGCAGAATCCCAAAAACGGTATTTCAAGCCCAATGCCGGCATCCGTACTAAACAGCAGGAAACTTCGTCTAAAACTCAGGAGAAACGTTTCCTTGAAACTGCTCTGCTGTGCGTTCGTTCACCTAAGAGAGTTGAATCAATGTTGAGATTCAGCGAGTCAGAAACACGTTTCTTCTAGGAGCTGCGTTGGGATATTCGCGACTGAATGGGACCATATGCTGTACAGAGAAATATCTGCTTCTAAAACCAAAACGGAGCTATCTAACTGGACGGTTGTCAATGTGTGCATTCAACTGACAGAGTTAAACTCACGTGTGGATTCAGCGGTTTGCAAACCCTTTCTGTGCAGAATCCCAAAACCTGTATTTCCAGCCCAATGCCGGCATCCTTACTAAACAGCAGGAAACTTCGTCTAAAACTCAGGAGAAACATTTCCTTGAAACTGCTCTGCTGTGCGTTCGTTCACCTAAGAGAGTTGAATCTATGTTGAGATTCAGCGAGTCAGACACACGTTTCTTCCAGGAGCTGCGTTGGGATATTCCCGAGTGAATGGGACCATAGGCTGTACAGAGAAATATCTGCTTCTAAAACCAAAACGGAGCTATCTAACTGAATGGTTGTCAATGTGTGCATTCAACTGACAGAGTTAAACTCACGTGTGGATTCAGCGGTTTGCAAACCCTTTCTGTGCAGAATCCCAAAACCGGTATTTCCAGCCCAATGCCGGCATACGTACTAAACAGCAGGAAACTTCGTCTAAAACTCAGGAGAAAAGTTTCCTTGAAACTGCTCTGCTGTGCATTGGTTCACCTAAGAGAGTTGAATCTGTGTTGAGATTCAGCGAGTCAGAAACACGTTTCTTTTAGGAGCTGCGTTGGCATATTCCCGAGTGAATGGGACCATAGGCTGTACAGATAAATATCTGCTACTAAAACCAAAATGTGCTATCAAACTGAATGGTTGTCAATGTGTGCATTCAACTGACAGAGTTAAACTCACGTGTGGATTCAGCAGTTTGCAAACCCTTTCTGTGCAGAATCCCAAAACCGGTATTTCCAGCCCAATGCCGGCATACGTACTAAACAGCAGGAAACTTCGTCTAAAACTCAGGAGAAAAGTTTCCTTGAAACTGCTCTGCTGTGCATTCGTTCACCGAAGAGAGTTGAATCTATGTTGAGATTCAGCGAGTCAGAAACACGTTTCTTCTAGGAGCTGCGTTGGGATATTCCCGAGTGAATGGGACCATAGGCTGTACAGAGAAATATCTGCTTCTAAAACCAAAAGGGTGCTATCAAACTGAATGGTTGTCAATGTGTGCATTCAACTGACAGAGTTAAACTCACGTGTGGATTCAGCGGTTTGCAAACCCTTTCTGTGCAGAATCCCAAAACCGGTATTTCCAGCCCAATGCCGGCATCTGTACTAAACAGCAGGAAACTTCGTCTAAAACTCAGGAGAAACGTTTCCATGAAACTGATCTGCTGTGCGTTCGTTCACCTAAGAAAGTTGAATCTATGTTGAGATTCAGCGAGTCAGAAACACGTTTCTTCTAGGAGCTGCGTTGGGATATTCCCGAGTGAATGGGACCATAGGCTGTACAGAGAAATATCTGCTTCTAAAACCAAAATGTGCTATCAAACTGAATGGTTGTCAATGTGTGCATTCAACTGACAGAGTTAAACTCACGTGTGGATTCAGCGGTTTGCAAACCCTTTCTGTGCAGAATCCCAAAACCGGTATTTCCAGCCCAATACCGGCATACGTACTAAACAGCAGGAAACTTCGTCTAAAACTCAGGAGAAACGTTTCCATGAAACTGCTCTGCTGTGCGTTCGTTCACCTAAGAAAGTTGAATCTATGTTCAGATTCAGCGAGTCAGAAACACGTTTCTTCTAGGAGCTGCGTTGGGATATTCCCGAGTGAATGGCACCATAGGCTGTTCAGAGAAATATCTGCTTCTAAAACCAAAACGGAGCTATCTAACTGAATGGTTGTCAATGTGTGCATTCAACTGACAGAGTTAAACTCAAGTGTGGATTCAGCGGTTTGCAAACCCTTTCTGTGCAGAATCCCAAAAACGGTATTTCAAGCCCAATGCCGGCATCCGTACTAAACAGCAGGAAACTTCGTCTAAAACTCAGGAGAAACGTTTCCTTGAAACTGCTCTGCTGTGCGATCGTTCACCTAAGAGAGTTGAATCAATGTTGAGATTCAGCGAGTCAGAAACACGTTTCTTCTAGGAGCTGCGTTGGGATATTCGCGACTGAATGGGACCATATGCTGTACAGAGAAATATCTGCTTCTAAAACCAAAACGGAGCTATCTAACTGGACGGTTGTCAATGTGTGCATTCAACTGACAGAGTTAAACTCACGTGTGGATTCAGCGGTTTGCAAACCCTTTCTGTGCAGAATCCCAAAACCTGTATTTCCAGCCCAATGCCGGCATCCTTACTAAACAGCAGGAAACTTCGTCTAAAACTCAGGAGAAACATTTCCTTGAAACTGCTCTGCTGTGCGTTCGTTCACCTAAGAGAGTTGAATCTATGTTGAGATTCAGCGAGTCAGACACACGTTTCTTCCAGGAGCTGCGTTGGGATATTCCCGAGTGAATGGGACCATAGGCTGTACAGAGAAATATCTGCTTCTAAAACCAAAACGGAGCTATCTAACTGAATGGTTGTCAATGTGTGCATTCAACTGACAGAGTTAAACTCACGTGTGGATTCAGCGGTTTGCAAACCCTTTCTGTGCAGAATCCCAAAACCGGTATTTCCAGCCCAATGCCGGCATACGTACTAAACAGCAGGAAACTTCGTCTAAAACTCAGGAGAAAAGTTTCCTTGAAACTGCTCTGCTGTGCATTGGTTCACCTAAGAGAGTTGAATCTGTGTTGAGATTCAGCGAGTCAGAAACACGTTTCTTTTAGGAGCTGCGTTGGCATATTCCCGAGTGAATGGGACCATAGGCTGTACAGATAAATATCTGCTACTAAAACCAAAATGTGCTATCAAACTGAATGGTTGTCAATGTGTGCATTCAACTGACAGAGTTAAACTCACGTGTGGATTCAGCAGTTTGCACACCCTTTCTGTGCAGAATCCCAAAACCGGTATTTCCAGCCCAATGCCGGCATACGTACTAAACAGCAGGAAACTTCGTCTAAAACTCAGGAGAAAAGTTTCCTTGAAACTGCTCTGCTGTGCATTGGTTCACCTAAGAGAGTTGAATCTATGTTGAGATTCAGCGAGTCAGAAACACGTTTCTTCTAGGAGCTGCGTTGGGATATTCCCGAGTGAATGGGACCATAGGCTGTACAGAGAAATATCTGCTTCTAAAACCAAAAGGGTGCTCTCAAACTGAATGGTTGTCAATGTGTGCATTCAACTGACAGAGTTAAACTCACGTGTGGATTGAGCGGTTTGCCATCCCTTTCTGTGCAGAATCCCAAAACCCGTATTTCCAGCCCAATGCCGGCATCCGTACTAAACAGCAGGAAACTTCGTCTAAAACTCAGGAGAAACGTTTCCATGAAACTGCTCTGCTGTGCGTTCGTTCACCTAAGAAAGTTGAATCTATGTTGAGATTCAGCGAGTCAGAAACACGTTTCTTCTAGGAGCTGCGTTGGGATATTCCCGAGTGAATGGGACCATAGGCTGTACAGAGAAATATCTGCTTCTAAAACCAAAAGGGTGCTATCAAACTGAATGGTTGTCAATGTGTGCATTCAACTGACAGAGTTAAACTCACCTGTGGATTCAGCGGTTTGCAAACCGTTTCTGTGCAGAATCCCAAAACCGGTATTTCCAGCCCAATGCCGGCATACGTACTAAACAGCAGGAAACTTCGTCTAAAACTCAGGAGAAACGTTTCCATGAAACGGCTCTGCTGTGCGTTCGTTCACCTAAGAAAGTTGAATCTATGTTGAGATTCAGCGAGTCAGAAACACGTTTCTTCTAGGAGCTGCGTTGGGATATTCCCGAGTGAATGGGACCATAGGCTGTATAGAGAAATATCTGCTTCTAAAAACAAAACGGAGCTATCTAACTGAATGGTTATCAATGTGTGCATTCAACTGACAGAGTTAAACTCACGTGTGGATTCAGCGGTTTGCAAACCCTTTCTGTGCAGAATTCCAAAACCGGTATTTCCAGCCCAATGCCGGCATCCGTACTAAACAGCAGGAAACTTCGTCTAAAACTCAGGAGAAAAGTTTCCTTGAAACTGCTCTGCTGTGCATTCGTTCACCGAAGAGAGTTGAATCTATGTTGAGATTCAGCGAGTCAGAAACACGTTTCTTCTAGGAGCTGCGTTGGGATATTCCCGAGTGAATGGGACCATAGGCTGTACAGAGAAATATCTGCTCCTAAAACCAAAAGGGTGCTATCTAACTGAATGGTTGTCAATGTGTGCATTCAACTGACAGAGTTAAACTCACGTTTGGATTCAGCGGTTTACAAACCCTTTCTGTGCAGAATCCCAAAACCGGTAATTCCAGCTCAATGCCGGCATACGTACTAAATAGCAGGAAAATTCGTCTAAAACTCAGGAGAAACGTTTCCTTGAAACTGCTCTGCTGTGCGTTCGTTCACCTAAGAGAGTTGAATCTATGTTGAGATTCAGCGAGTCAGAAACACGTTTCTTCTAGGAGGTGCGTTGGGATATTCCCGAGTGAATGGGACCATAGGCTGTACAGAGAAATATCTGCTTATAAACCAAAACGGAGCTATCTAAATGAATGGTTGTCAATGTGTGCATTCAACTGACAGAGTTAAACTCACGTGTGGATTCAGCGGTTTGCAAACCCTTTCTGTGCAGAATCCCAAAACTGGTATTTCCAGCCCAATGCCGGCATACGTACTAAACAGCAGGAAACTTCGTCTAAAACTCAGGAGAAAAGTTTCCTTGAAACTGCTCTGCTGTGCATTGGTTCAACTAAGAGAGTTGAATCTATGTTGAGATTCAGCGAGTCAGAAACACGTTTCTTCTAGGACCTGCGTTGGGATATTCCCGAGTGAATGGGACCATAGGCTGTACAGAGAAATATCTGCTTCTAAAGCCAAAAGGGTGCTATCAAACTGAATGGTTGTCAATGTGTGCATTCAACTGACAGAGTTAAACTCACCTGTGGATTCAGCGGTTTGCAAACCCTTTCTGTGCAGAATCCCAAAACCGGTATTTCCAGCCCAATGCCGGCATACGTACTAAACAGCAGGAAACTTCGTCTAAAACTCAGGAGAAACGTTTCCTTGAAACTGCTCTGCTGTGCGTTCGTTCACCTAAGAGAGTTGAATCTATGTTGAGATTCAGCGAGTCAGAAATACGTTTCTTCTAGGAGCTGCTTTGGGATATTCCCGAGTGAATGGGACCATAGGCTGTACAGAGAAATATCTGCTCCTAAAACCAAAAGGGTGCTATCTAACTGAATGGTTGTCAATGTGTGCATTCAACTGACAGAGTTAAAATTAAGTGTGGATTCAGCGGTTTGCAAACCCTTTCTGTGCAGAATCCCAAAACCGGTATTTCCAGCCCAATGCCGGCATACGCACTAAACAGCAGGAAACTTCGTCTAAAACTCAGGAGAAACGTTTCCTTGCAACTGCTCTGCTGTGCGTTCGTTCACCTAAGAGAGTTGAATCTATGTTGAGATTCAGCGAGTCAGAAACACGTTTCTTCTAGGAGCTGCGTTGGGATATTCCCGAGTGAATGGGACCATAGGCTGTACAGAGAAATATCTGCTTCTAAAAACAAAATGTGCTATCAAACTGAATGGTTGTAAATGTGTGCATTCAACTGACAGAGTTAAACTCACGTGTGGATTCAGCCGTTTGCAAACCCTTTCTGTGCAGAATCCTAAAACCGGTATTTCCAGCCCAATGCCGGCATACGTACTAAACAGCAGGAAACTTCGTCTAAAACTCAGGAGAAAAGTTTCCTTGAAACTGCTCTGCTGTGCATTGGTTCACCTAAGAGAGTTGAATCTATGTTGAGATTCAGCGAGTCAGAAACACGTTTCTTCTAGGAGCTGCGTTGGGATATTCCCGAGTGAATGGGACCATAGGCTGTACAGAGAAATATCTGCTTCTAAAACCAAAACGGAGCTATCTAACTGAATGGTTGTCAATGTGTGCATTCAACTGACAGAGTTAAACTCACGTGTGGATTGAGCGGTTTGCAAACCCTTTCTGTGCAGAATCCCAAAACCGGTATTTCCAGCCCAATACCGGCATACGTACTAAACAGCAGGAAACTTCGTCTAAAACTCAGGAGAAACGTTTCCATGAAACTGCTCTGCTGTGCGTTCGTTCACCTAAGAAAGTTGAATCTATGTTGAGATTCAACGAGTCAGAAACACGTTTCTTCTAGGAGATGCGTTGGGATATTCCCGAGTGAATGGGACCATAGGCTGTAAAGAGAAATATCTGCTTCTAAAACCAAAACGGAGCTATCTAACTAAATGGTTGTCAATGTGTGCATTCAACTGACAGAGTTAAACTCACGTGTGGATTCAGCGGTTTGCAAACCCTTTCTGTGCAGAATCCCAAAACCCGTATTTCCAACCCAATGCCGGCATCCGTACTAAACAGCAGGAAACTTCGTCTAAAACTCAGGAGAAAAGTTTCCTTGAAACTGCTCTGCTGTGCATTGGTTCACCTAAGAGAGTTGAATCTGTGTTGAGATTCAGCGAGTCAGAAACACGTTTCTTCTAGGAGCTGCGTTGGGATATTCCCGAGTGAATGGGACCATAGGCTGTACAGAGAAATATCTGCTTCTAAAACCAAAACGGAGCTATCTAACTGAATGGTTGTCAATGTGTGCATTCAACTGACAGAGTTAAACTCACGTGTGGATTCAGCGGTTTGCAAACCCTTTCTGTGCAGAATCCCAAAACCCGTATTTCCAGCCCAATGCCGGCATCCGTACTAAACAGCAGGAAACTTCGTCTAAAACTCAGGAGAAACGTTTCCATGAAACTGCTCTGCTGTGCTTTCGTTCAACTAAGAAAGTTGAATCAATGTTGAGATTCAGCGAGTCAGAAACACGTTTCTTCTAGGAGCTGCGTTGGGATATTCCCGAGTGAATGGGACCATAGGCTGTACAGAGAAATATCTGCTTCTAAAACCAAAACGGAGCTATCTAACTGAATGGTTGTCAATGTGTGCATTCAACTGACAGAGTTAAACTCACGTGTGGATTCAGCGGTTTGCAAACCCTTTCTGTGCAGAATCCTAAAACCGGTATTTCCAGCCCAATGCCGGCATACGTACTAAACAGCAGGAAACTTCGTCTAAAACTCAGGAGAAAAGTTTCCTTGAAACTGCTCTGCTGTGTATTGGTTCACCTAAGAGAGTTGAATCTATGTTGAGATTCAGCGAGTCAGAAACACGTTTCTTCTAGGAGCTGCGTTGGGATATTCCCGAGTGAATGGGACCATAGGCTGTACAGAGAAATATCTGCTTCTAAAGCCAAAAGGGTGCTATCAAACTGAATGGTTGTCAATGTGTGCATTCAACTGACAGAGTTAAACTCACGTGTGGATTGAGCGGTTTGCAAACCCTTTCTGTGCAGAATCCCAAAACCGGTATTTCCAGCCCAATACCGGCATACGTACTAAACAGCAGGAAACCTCGTCTAAAACTCAGGAGAAACGTTTCCATGAAACTGCTCTGCTGTGCGTTCGTTCACCTAAGAAAGTTGAATCTATGTTGAGATTCAACGAGTCAGAAACACGTTTCTTCTAGGAGCTGCGTTGGGATATTCCCGAGTGAATGGGACCATAGGCTGTACAGAGAAATATCTGCTTCTAAAACCAAAACGGAGCTCTCTAACTGGATGGTTGTCAATGTGTGCATTCAACTGACAGAGTTAAACTCACGTGTGGATTCAGCGGTTTGCAAACCCTTTCTGTGCAGAATCCCAAAACCTGTATTTCCAGCCCAATGCCGGCATCCTTACTAAACAGCAGGAAACTTCGTCTAAAACTCAGGAGAAACGTTTCCTTGAAACTGCTCTGCTGTGCGTTCGTTCACCTAAGAGAGTTGAATCTATGTTGAGATTCAGCGAGTCAGAAACACGTTTCTTCCAGGAGCTGCGTTGGGATATTCCCGAGTGAATGGGACCATAGGCTGTACAGAGAAATATCTGCTTCTAAAACCAAAACGGAGCTATCTAACTGAATGGTTGTCAATGTGTGCATTCAACTGACAGAGTTAAACTCACGTGTGGATTTAGCGGTTTGAAAACCCTTTCTGTGCAGAATCCCAAAACCGGTATTTCCAGCCCAATGCCGGCATACGTACTAAACAGCAGGAAACTTCGTCTAAAACTCAGGAGAAAAGTTTCCTTGAAACTGCTCTGCTGTGCTTTGGTTCACCTAAGAGAGTTGAATCTGTGTTGAGATTCAGCGAGTCAGAAACACGTTTCTTCTAGGAGCTGCGTTGGGATATTCCCGAGTGAATGGGACCATAGGCTGTACAGAGAAATATCTGCTTCTAAAACCAAAACGGAGCTATCTAACTGAATGGTTGTCAATGTGTGCATTCAACTGACAGAGTTAAACTCACGTGTGGATTCAGCGGTTTGCAAACCTTTCTGTGCAGAATCCCAAAACCGGTATTTCCAGCCCAATGCCGGCATCCGTACTAAACAGCAGGAAACTTCGTCTAAAACTCAGGAGAAACGTTTCCTTGAAACTGCTCTGCTGTGCGTTCGTTCACCAAAGAGAGTTGAATCAATGTTGAGATTCAGCGAGTCAGAAACACGTTTCTTCTAGGAGCTGCGTTGGGATATTCCCGAGTGAATGGGACCATAGGCTGTACAGAGAAATATCTGCTTCTAAAACCAAAACGGAGCTATCTAACTGAATGGTTGTCAATGTGTGCATTCAACTGACAGAGTTAAACTCACGTATGGATTCAGCGGTTTGCAAACCCTTTCTGTGCAGAATCCCAAAACCGGTATTTCCAGCCCAATGCCGGCATACGTACTAAACAGCAGGAAACTTCGTCTAAAACTCAGGAGAATCGATTCCTTGAAACTGCTCTCCTGTGCGTTCGTTCACGTAAGAGAGTTGAATCTATGTTGAGATTCAGCGAGTCAGAAACACGTTTCTTCTAGGATCTGCGCTGGTATATTCCCGAGTGAATGGGACCATAGGCTGTACAGAGAAATATCTGCTTCTAAAACCAAAAGGGTGCTATCAACCTGAACGGTTGTCAATGTGTGCATTCAACTGACAGAGTTAAACTCACGTGTGGATTCAGCGGTTTGCAAACCCTTTCTGTGCAGAATCCCCAAACCGGTATTTCCAGCCCAATGCCGGCATCCGTACTAAACAGCAGGAAACTTCGTCAAAAACTCAGGAGAAACGTTTCCTTGAAACTGCTCTGCTGTGCTTTCGTTCACCTAAGAAAGTTGAATCAATGTTGAGATTCAGCGAGTCAGAAACACGTTTCTTCTAGGAGCTGCGTTGGGATATTCCCGAGTGAATGGGACCATAGGCTGTGCAGAGAAATATCTGCTTCTAAAACCAAAAGGGTGCTATCAAACTGAACGGTTGTCAATGTGTGCATTCAACTGATAGAGTTAAACTCACGTGTGGATTGAGCGGTTTGCAAACCCTTTCTGTGCAGAATCCCAAAACCGGTATTTCCAGCCCAATACCGGCATACGTACTAAACAGCAGGAAACTTCGTCTAAAACTCAGGAGAAACGTTTCCATGAAACTGCTCTGCTGTGCGTTCGTTCACCTAAGAAAGTTGAATCTATGTTGAGATTCAGCGAGTCAGAAACACGTTTCTTCTAGGAGCTGCGTTGGGATATTCCCGAGTGAATGGGACCATAGGCTGTACAGAGAAATATCTGCTTCTAAAACCAAAACGGAGCTATCTAACTGAATGGTTGTCAATGTGTGCATTCAACTGACAGAGTTAAACTCACGTGTGGATTCAGCGGTTTGCAAACCCTTTCTGTGCAGAATCCCAAAACCCGTATTTCCAGCCCAATGCCGGCATCCGTACTAAACAGCAGGAAACTTCGTCTAAAACTCAGGAGAAACGTTTCCATGAAACTGCTCTGCTGTGCTTTCGTTCAACTAAGAAAGTTGAATCAATGTTGAGATTCAGCGAGTCAGAAACACGTTTCTTCTAGGAGCTGCGTTGGGATATTCCCGAGTGAATGGGACCATAGGCTGTACAGAGAAATATCTGCTTCTAAAACCAAAACGGAGCTATCTAACTGAATGGTTGTCAATGTGTGCATTCAACTGACAGAGTTAAACTCACGTGTGGATTCAGCGGTTTGCAAACCCTTTCTGTGCAGAATCCCAAAACCGGTATTTCCAGCCCAATGCCGGCATACGTACTAAACAGCAGGAAACTTCGTCTAAAACTCAGGAGAAACGTTTCCTTGAAACTGCTCTGCCGTGCGTTCGATCACCTAAGAGAGTTGATTCTATGTTGAGATTCAGCGAGTCAGAAACACGTTTCTTCTAGGAGCTGCGTTGGGATATTCCCGAGTGAATGGGACCATAGGCTGTACAGAGAAATATCTGCTCCTAAAACCAAAAGGGTGCTATCTAACTGAATGGTTGTCAATGTGTGCATTCAACTGACAGAGTTAAACTCACGTTTGGATTCAGCGGTTTACAAACCCTATCTGTGCAGAATCCCAAAACCGGTAATTCCAGCTCAATGCCGGCATTCGTACTAAACTACAGGAAACTTCGTCTAAAACTCAGGAGAAAAGTTTCCTTGAAACTGCTCTGCTGTGCGTTCGTTCACCTAAGAGAGTTGAATCTATGTTGAGATTCAGCGAGTCAGAAACACGTTTCTTCTAGGAGCTGCATTGGGATATTCCCGAGTGAATGGGACCATAGGCTCTACGGAGAAATATCTGCTTCTAAAACCAAAACGGAGCTATCTAACTGAATGGTTGTCAATGTGTGCATTCAAATGACAGAGTTAAACTCACGTGTGGATTCAGCGGTTTGCAAACCCTTTCTGTGCAGAATCCCAAAACCGGTATTTCCAGCCCAATGCCGGCATACGTACTAAACAGCAGGAAACTTCGTCTAAAACTCAGGAGAAACGATTCCTTGAAACTACTCTCCTGTGCGTTCCTTCACGGAAGAGAGTTGAATCTATGTTGAGATTCAGCGAGTCAGAAACAAGTTTCTTCTAGGATCTGCGCTGGGATATTCCCGAGTGAATGGGACCATAGGCTGTACAGAGAAATATCTGCTTCTAAAACCAAAAGGGTGCTATCAACCTGAACGGTTGCCAATGTGTGCATTCAACTGACAGAGTTAAACTCACGTGTGGATTCAGCGGTTTGCAAACCCTTTCTGTGCAGAATCCCAAAACCGGTATTTCCAGCCCAATGCCGGCATCCGTACTAAACAGCAGGAAACTTCGTCTAAAACTCAGGAGAAACGTTTCCATGAAACTGCTCTGCTGTGCTTTCGTTCACCTAAGAAAGTTGAATCAATGTTGAGATTCAGCGAGTCAGAAACACGTTTCTTCTAGGAGCTGCGTTGGGATATTCCCGAGTGAATGGGACCATAGGCTGTACAGAGAAATATCTGCTTCTAAAACCAAAACGGAGCTATCTAACTGAATGGTTGACAATGTGTGCATTCAACTGACAGAGTTAAACTCACGTGTGGATTCAGCGGTTTGCAAACCCTTTCTGTGCAGAATCCCAAAACCGGTATTTCCAGCCCAATGCCGGCATACGTACTAAACAGCAGGAAACTGCGTCTAAAACTCAGGAGAAACGTTTCCTTGAAACTGCTCTGCCGTGCGTTCGATCACCTAAGAGAGTTGATTCTATGTTGAGATTCAGCGAGTCAGAAACACGTTTCTTCTAGGAGCTGCGTTGGGATATTCCCGAGTGAATGGGACCATAGGCTGTACAGAGAAATATCTGCTCCTAAAACCAAAAGGGTGCTATCTAACTGAATGGTTGTCAATGTGTGCATTCAACTGACAGAGTTAAACTCACGTTTGGATTCAGCGGTTTACAAACCCTATCTGTGCAGAATCCCAAAACCGGTAATTCCAGCTCAATGCCGGCATTCGTACTAAACTACAGGAAACTTCGTCTAAAACTCAGGAGAAACGTTTCCTTGAAACTGCTCTGCTGTGTGTTCGTTCACCTAAGAGAGTTGAATCTATGTTGAGATTCAGCGAGTCAGAAACACGTTTCTTCTAGGAGCTGCATTGGGATATTCCCGAGTGAATGGGACCATAGGCTCTACGGAGAAATATCTGCTTCTAAAACCAAAACGGAGCTATCTAACTGAATGGTTGTCAATGTGTGAATTCAACTGACAGAGTTAAACTCACGTGTGGATTCAGCGGTTTGCAAACCCTTTCTGTGCAGAATCCCAAAACCGGTATTTCCAGCCCAATGCCGACATACGTACTAAACAGCAGGAAACTTCGTCTAAAACTCAGGAGAAACGATTCCTTGAAACTGCTCTCCTGTGCGTTCCTTCACGGAAGAGAGTAGAATCTATGTTGAGATTCAGCGAGTCAGAAACAAGTTTCTTCTAGTATCTGCGCTGGGATATTCCCGAGTGAATGGGACCATAGGCTGTACAGAGAAATATCTGCTTCTAAAACCAAAAGGGTGCTATCAACCTGAACGGTTGTCAATGTGTGCATTCAACTGACAGAGTTAAACTCACGTGTGGATTCAGCCGTTTGCAAACCCTTTCTGTGCAGAATCCCAAAACCGGTATTTCCAGCCCAATGCCGGCATCCGTACTAAACAGCAGGAAACTTCGTCTAAAACTCAGGAGAAACGTTTCCATGAAACTGCTCTGCTGTGCTTTCGTTCACCTAAGAAAGTTGAATCAATGTTGAGATTCAGCGAGTCAGAAACACGTTTCTTCTAGGAGCTGCGTTGGGATATTCCCGAGTGAATGGGACCATAGGCTGTACAGAGAAATATCTGCTTCTAAAACCAAAACGGAGCTATCTAACTGAATGGTTGTCAATGTGTGCATTCAACTGACAGAGTTAAACTCACGTGTGGATTCAGCGGTTTGCAAACCCTTTCTGTGCAGAATCCCAAAACCGGTATTTCCAGCCCAATGCCGGCATACGTACTAAACAGCAGGAAACTTCGTCTAAAACTCAGGAGAAACGTTTCCTTGAAGCTGCTCTGCTGTGCGTTCGATCACCTAAGAGAGTTGATTCTATGTTGAGATTCAGCGAGTCAGAAACACGTTTCTTCTAGGAGCTGCGTTGGGATATTCCCGAGTGAATGGGACCATAGGCTGTACAGAGAAATATCTGCTCCTAAAACCAAAAGGGTGCTATCTAACTGAATGGTTGTCAATGTGTGCATTCAACTGACAGAGTTAAACTCACGTTTGGATTCAGCGGTTTACAAACCCTTTCTGTGCAGAATCCCAAAACCGGTAATTCCAGCTCAATGCCGGCATTCTTACTAAACTGCAGGAAACTTCGTCTAAAACTCATGAGAAAAGTTTCCTTGAAACTGCTCTGCTGTGCGTTCGTTCACCTAAGAGAGTTGAATCTATGTTGAGATTCAGCGAGTCAGAAACACGTTTCTTCTAGGAGCTGCATTGGGATATTCCCGAGTGAATGGGACCATAGTCTCTACGGAGAAATATCTGCTTCTAAAACCAAAACGGAGCTATCTAACTGAATGGTTGTCAATGTGTGCATTCAACTGACAGAGTTAAACTCACGTGTGGATTCAGCGGTTTGCAAACCCTTTCTGTGCAGAATCCCAAAACCGGTATTTCCAGCCCAATGCCGGCATCCGTACTAAACAGCAGGAAACTTCGTCTAAAACTCAGGAGAAACGTTTCCTTGAAACTGCTCTGCTGTGCGTTCGTTCACCAAAGAGAGTTGAATCAATGTTGAGATTCAGCGAGTCAGAAACACGTTTCTTCTAGGAGCTGCGTTGGGATATTCCCGAGTGAATGGGACCATAGGCTGTACAGAGAAATATCTGCTTCTAAAACCAAAACGGAGCTATCTAACTGAATGGTTGTCAATGTGTGCATTCAACTGACAGAGTTAAACTCACGTGTGGATTCAGCGGTTTGCAAACCCTTTCTGTGCAGAATCCCAAAACCGGTATTTCCAGCCCAATGCCGGCATACGTACTAAACAGCAGGAAACTTCGTCTAAAACTCAGGAGAAACGATTCCTTGAAACTGCTCTCCTGTGCGTTCGTTCACGTAAGAGAGTTGAATCTATGTTGAGATTCAGCGAGTCAGAAACACGTTTCTTCTAGGATCTGCGCTTGTATATTCCCGAGTGAATGGGACCATAGGCTGTACAGAGAAATATCTGCTTTTAAAACCAAAAGGGTGCTATCAACCTGAACGGTTGTCAATATGTGCATTCAACTGACAGAGTTAAACTCACGTGTGGATTCAGCGGTTTGCAAAACCTTTCTGTGCAGAATCCCAAAACCGGTATTTCCAGCCCAATGCCGGCATCCGTACTAAACAGCAGGAAACTTCGTCTAAAACTCAGGAGAAACGTTTCCTTGAAACTGCTCTGCTGTGCGTTCGTTCACCTAAGAGAGTTGAATCTATGTTGAGATTCAGCGAGTCAGAAACACGTTTCTTCTAGGAGCTGCGTTGGGATATTCCCGAGTGAATGGGACCATAGGCTGTACAGAGAAATATCTGCTTCTAAAACCAAAACGGAGCTATCAAACTGAATTTTTGTCAATGTCTGCATTCAACTGACAGAGTTAAACTGACGTGTGGATTCAGCGGTTTGCAAACCCTTTCTGTGCAGAATCCCAAAACCGGTATTTCCAGCCCAATGCCGGCATAGGTACTAAACAGCAGGAAACTTCGTCTAAAACTCAGGAGAAACGTTTCCTTGAAACTGCTCTGCTGTGCGTTCGTTCACCTAAGAGAGTTGAATCTATGTTGAGATTCAGCGAGTCAGAAACACGTTTCTTCTAGGAGCTGCGTTGGGATATTCCCGAGTGAATGGGACCATAGGCTGTACAGAGAAATATGTGCTCCTAAAACCAAAAGGGTGCTATCTAACTGAATGGTTGTCAATGTGTTCATTCAACTGACAGAGTTAAACTCACGTTTGGATTCAGCGGTTTACAAACCATTTCTGTGCAGAATCCCAAAACCGGTAATTCCAGCTCAATGCCGGCATACGTACTAAACAGCAGGAAACTTCGTCTAAAACTCAGGAGAAACGTTTCCTTGAAACTGCTCTACTGTGCGTTCGTTCACCTAAGAGAGTTGAATCTATGTTGAGATTCAGCGAGTCAGAAACACGTTTCTTCTAGGAGCTGCGTTGGGATATTCCCGAGTGAATGGGACCATAGGCTGTACAGAGAAATATCTGCTTCTAAAACCAAAACGGAGCTATCTAACTGAATGGTTGTCAATGTGTGCATTCAACTGACAGAGTTAAACTCACGTGTGGATTCAGCGGTTTGCAAACCCTTTCTGTGCAGAATCCCAAAACCGGTATTTCCAGCCCAATGCCGGCATACGTACTAAACAGCAGGAAACTTCTTCTAAAACTCAGGAGATAAGTTTCCTTGAAACTGCTCTGCTGTGCATTGGTTCTCCTAAGAGAGTTGAATCTATGTTGAGATTCAGCGAGTCAGAAACACGTTTCTTCTAGGAGCTGCGTTGGGATATTCCCGAGTGAATGGGACCATAGGCTGTACAGAGAAATATCTGCTTCTAAAACCAAAAGGGTGCTATCAAACTGAATGGTTGTCAATGTGTGCATTCAACTGACAGAGTTAAACTCACCTGTGGATTCAGCGGTTTGCAAACCCTTTCTGTGCAGAATCCCAAAACCGGTATTTCCAGCCCAATGCCGGCATCCGTACTAAACAGCAGGAAACTTCGTCTAAAACTCAGGAGAAAAGTTTCCTTGAAACTGCTCTGCTGTGCATTCGTTCACCGAAGAGAGTTGAATCTATGTTGAGATTCAGCGAGTCAGAAACACGTTTCTTCTAGGAGCTGCGTTGGGATATTCCCGAGTGAATGGGACCATAGGCTGTACAGAGAAATATCTGCTTCTAAAACCAAAAGGGTGCTATCAAACTGAATGGTTGTCAATGTGTGCATTCAACTGACAGAGTTAAACTCACGTGTGGATTCAGCGGTTTGCAAACCCTTTCTGTGCAGAATCCCAAAACCGGTATTTCCAGCCCAATGCCGGCATCCGTACTAAACAGCAGGAAACTTCGTCTAAAACTCAGGAGAAACGTTTCCATGAAACTGCTCTGCTGTGCTTTCGTTCACCTAAGAAAGTTGAATCAATGTTGAGATTCAGCGAGTCAGAAACACGTTTCTTCTAGGAGCTGCGTTGGGATATTCCCGAGTGAATGGGACCATAGGCTGTACAGAGAAATATCTGCTTCTAAAACCAAAACGGAGCTATCTAACTGAATGGTTGTCAATGTGTGCATTCAACTGACAGAGTTAAACTCACGTGTGGATTCAGCGGTTTGCAAACCCTTTCTGTGCAGAATCCCAAAACCTGTATTTCCAGCCCTATGCCGGCATCCTTACTAAACAGCAGGAAACTTCGTCTAAAACTCAGGAGAAACGTTTCCATGAAACTGCTCTGCTGTTCTTTCGTTCACCTAAGAAAGTTGAATCAATGTTGAGATTCAGCGAGTCAGAAACACGTTTCTTCTAGGAGCTGCGTTGGGATATTCCCGAGTGAATGGGACCATAGGCTGTACAGAGAAATATCAGCTTCAAAAACCAAAACGGAGCTATCTAATTGAATGGTTGTCAATGTGTCTATTCAACTGACAGAGTTAAACTCACGTGTGGATTCAGCGGTTTGCAAACCCTTTCTGTGCAGAATCCCAAAACCGGTATTTCCAGCCCAATGCCGGCATACGTACTAAACAGCAGGAAACTTCGTCTAAAACTCAGGAGAAACGTTTCCTTGAAACTGCTCTGCTGTGCGTTCGATCACCTAAGAGAGTTGATTCTATGTTGAGATTCAGCGAGTCAGAAACACGTTTCTTCTAGGAGCTGCGTTGGGATATTCCCGAGTGAATGGGACCATAGGCTGTACAGAGAAATATCTGCTCCTAAAACCAAAATGGTGCTATCTAACTGAATGGTTGTCAATGTGTGCATTCAACTGACAGAGTTAAACTCACGTTTGGATTCAGCGGTTTACAAACCCTTTCTGTGCAGAATCCCAAAACCGGTAATTCCAGCTCAATGCCGGCATTCGTACTAAACTGCAGGAAACTTCGTCTAAAACTCAGGAGAAACGTTTCCTTGAAACTGCTCTGCTGTGAGTTCGTTCACCTAAGAGAGTTGAATCTATGTTGAGATTCAGCGAGTCAGAAACACGTTTCTTCTAGGAGCTGCATTGGGATATTCCCGAGTGAATGGGACCATAGGCTCTACGGAGAAATATCTGCATCTAAAACCAAAACGGAGCTATCTAACTGAATGGTTGTCAATGTGTGCATTCAACTGACAGAGTTAAACTCACGTGTGGATTCAGCGGTTTGCAAACCCTTTCTGTGCAGAATCCCAAAACCGGTATTTCCAGCCCAATGCCGGCATCCGTACTAAACAGCAGGAAACTTCGTCTAAAACTCAGGAGAAACTTTTCCTTGAAACTGCTCTGCTGTGCGTTCGTTCACCAAAGAGAGTTGAATCAATGTTGAGATTCAGCGAGTCAGAAACACGTTTCTTCTAGGAGCTGCGTTGGGATATTCCCGAGTGAATGGGACCATAGGCTGTACAGAGAAATATCTGCTTCTAAAACCAAAACGGAGCTATCTAACTGAATGGTTGTCAATGTGTGCATTCAACTGACAGAGTTAAACTCACGTGTGGATTCAGCGGTTTGCAAACCCTTTCTGTGCAGAATCCCAAAACCGGTATTTCCAGCCCAATGCCGGCATACGTACTAAACAGCAGGAAACTTCGTCTAAATCTCAGGAGAAACGATTCCTTGAAACTGCTCTCCTGTGCGTTCGTTCACTTAAGAGAGTTGAACCTATGTTGAGATTCAGCGAGTCAGAAACACGTTTATTCTAGGATCTGCGCTGGGATATTCCCGAGTGAATGGGACCATAGGCTGTACAGAGAAATATCTGCTTCTAAAACCAAAAGGGTGCTATCAACCTGAACGGTTGTCAATGTGTGCATTCAACTGACAGAGTTAAACTCACGTGTGGATTCAGCGGTTTGCAAACCCTTTCTGTGCAGAATCCCAAAACCGGTATTTCCAGCCCAATGCCGGCATCCGTACTAAACAGCAGGAAACTTCGTCTAAAACTCAGGAGAAACGTTTCCTTGAAACTGCTCTGCTGTGCGTTCGTTCACCTAAGAAAGTTGAATCTATGTTGAGATTCAGCGAGTCAGAAACACGTTTCTTCTAGGAGCTGCGTTGGGATATTCCCGAGTGAATGGGACCATAGGCTGTACAGAGAAATATCTGCTTCTAAAACCAAAACGGAGCTATCAAACTGAATTTTTGTCAATGTGTGCATTCAACTGACAGAGTTAAACTCACGTGTGGATTCAGCGGTTTGCAAACCCTTTCTGTGCAGAATCCCAAAACCGGTATTTCCAGCCCAATGCCGGCATAGGTACTAAACAGCAGGAAACTTCGTCTAAAACTCAGGAGAAACGTTTCCTTGAAACTGCTCTGCTGTGCGTTCGTTCACGTAAGAGAGTTGAATCTATGTTGAGATTCAGCGAGTCAGAAACACGTTTCTTCTAGGAGCTGCGTTGGGATATTCCCGAGTGAATGGGACCATAGGCTGTACAGAGAAATATGTGCTCCTAAAACCAAAAGGGTGCTATCTAACTGAATGGTTGTCAATGTGTGCATTCAACTGACAGAGTTAAACTCACGTTTGGATTCAGCGGTTTACAAACCCTTTCTGTGCAGAATCCCAAAACCGGTAATTGCAGCTCAATGCCGGCATTCGTACTAAACTGCAGGAAACTTCGTCTAAAACTCAGGAGAAACGTTTCCTTGAAACTGCTCTGCTGTGAGTTCGTTCACCTAAGAGAGTTGAATCTATGTTGAGATTCAGCGAGTCAGAAACACGTTTCTTCTAGGAGCTGCATTGGGATATTCCCGAGTGAATGGGACCATAGGCTCTACGGAGAAATATCTGCATCTAAAACCAAAACGGAGCTATCTAACTGAATGGTTGTCAATGTGTGCATTCAACTGACAGAGTTAAACTCACGTGTGGATTCAGCGGTTTGCAAACCCTTTCTGTGCAGAATCCCAAAACCGGTATTTCCAGCCCAATGCCGGCATCCGTACTAAACAGCAGGAAACTTCGTCTAAAACTCAGGAGAAACTTTTCCTTGAAACTGCTCTGCTGTGCGTTCGTTCACCAAAGAGAGTTGAATCAATGTTGAGATTCAGCGAGTCAGAAACACGTTTCTTCTAGGAGCTGCGTTGGGATATTCCCGAGTGAATGGGACCATAGGCTGTACAGAGAAATATCTGCTTCTAAAACCAAAACGGAGCTATCTAACTGAATGATTGTCAATGTGTGCATTCAACTGACAGAGTTAAACTCACGTGTGGATTCAGCGGTTTGCAAACCCTTTCTGTGCAGAATCCCAAAACCGGTATTTCCAGCCCAATGCCGGCATACGTACTAAACAGCAGGAAACTTCGTCTAAATCTCAGGAGAAACGATTCCTTGAAACTGCTCTCCTGTGCGTTCGTTCACGTAAGAGAGTTGAACCTATGTTGAGATTCAGCGAGTCAGAAACACGTTTATTCTAGTATCTGCGCTGGGATATTCCCGAGTGAATGGGACCATAGGCTGTACAGAGAAATATCTGCTTCTAAAACCAAAAGGGTGCTATCAACCTGAACGGTTGTCAATGTGTGCATTCAACTGACAGAGTTAAACTCACGTGTGGATTCAGCGGTTTGCAAACCCTTTCTGTGCAGAATCCCAAAACCTGTATTTCCAGCCCAATGCCGGCATACGTACTAAACAGCAGGAAACTTCGTCTAAAACTCAGGAGAAACGTTTCCTTGAAACTGCTCTGCTGTGCGTTTGTTCACCTAAGAGAGGTGAATCTATGTTGAGATTCAGCGAGTCAGAAACACGTTTCTTCTAGGAGCTGCGTTGGGATATTCCCGAGTGAATGGGACCATAGGCTGTACAGAGAAATATCTGCTTCTAAAACCAAAACGGAGCTATCAAACTGAATTTTTGTCAATGTGTGCATTCAACTGACAGAGTTAAACTCACGTGTGGATTCAGCGGTTTGCAAACCCTTTCTGTGCAGAATCCCAAAACCGGTATTTCCAGCCCAATGCCGGCATCCGTGCTAAACAGCAGGAAACTTCGTCTAAAACTCAGGAGAAACGTTTCCATGAAACTGCTCTGCTGTGCTTTCGTTCACCTAAGAAAGTTGAATCAATGTTGAGATTCAGCGAGTCAGAAACACGTTTCTTCTAGGAGCTGCGTTGGGATATTCCCGAGTGAATGGGACCATAGGCTGTACAGAGAAATATCTGCTTCTAAAACCAAAACGGAGCTATCTAACTGAATGGTTGTCAATGTGTGCATTCAACTGACAGAGTTAAACTCACGTGTGGATTCAGCGGTTTGCAAACCCTTTCTGTGCAGAATCCCAAAACCGGTATTTCCAGCCCAATGCCGGCATACGTACTAAACAGCAGTAAACTTCGTCTAAAACTCAGGAGAAACGTTTCCTTGAAACTGCTCTGCTGTGCGTTCGATCACCTAAGAGAGTTGATTCTATGTTGAGATTCAGCGAGTCAGAAACACGTTTCTTCTAGGAGCTGCGTTGCGATATTCCCGAGTGAATGGGACCATAGGCTGTACAGAGAAATATCTGCTCCTAAAACCAAAAGGGTGCTATCTAACTGAATGGTTGTCAATGTGTACATTCAACTGACAGAGTTAAACTCACGTTTGGATTCAGCAGTTTACAAAACCTTTCTGTGCAGAATCCCAAAACCGGTAATTCCAGCTCAATGCCGGCATTCGTACTAAACTGCAGGAAACTTCGTCTAAAACTCATGAGAAACGTTTCCTTGAAACTGCTCTGCTGTGCGTTCGTTCACCTAAGAGAGTTGAATCTATGTTGAGATTCAGCGAGTCAGAAACACGTTTCTTCTAGGAGCTGCATTGGGATATTCCCGAGTGAATGGGACCATAGGCTCTACGGAGAAATATCTGCTTCTAAAACCAAAACGGAGCTATCTAACTGAATGGTTGTCAATGTGTGCATTCAACTGACAGAGTTAAACTCACGTGTGGATTCAGCGGTTTGCAAACCCTTTCTGTGCAGAATCCCAAAACCGGTATTTCCAGCCCAATGCCGGCATCCGTACTAAACAGCAGGAAACTTCGTCTAAAACTCAGGAGAAACGTTTCCTTGAAACTGCTCTGCTGTGCGTTCGTTCACCAAAGAGAGTTGAATCAATGTTGAGATTCAGCGAGTCAGAAACACGTTTCTTCTAGGAGCTGCGTTGGGATATTCCCGAGTGAATGGGACCATAGGCTGTACAGAGAAATATCTGCTTCTAAAACCAAAACGGAGCTATCTAACTGAATGGTTGTCAATGTGTGCATTCAACTGACAGAGTTAAACTCACGTGTGGATTCAGCGGTTTGCAAACCCTTTCTGTGCAGAATCCCAAAACCGGTATTTCCAGCCCAATGCCGGCATACGTACTAAACAGCAGGAAACTTCGTCTAAAACTCAGGAGAAACGATTCCTTGAAACTGCTCTCCTGTGCGTTCGTTCACGTAAGAGAGTTGAATCTATGTTGAGATTCAGCGAGTCAGAAACACGTTTCTTCTAGGATCTGCGCTTGTATATTCCCGAGTGAATGGGACCATAGGCTGTACAGAGAAATATCTGCTTCTAAAACCAAAAGGGTGCTATCAACCTGAACGGTTGTCAATATGTGCATTCAACTGACAGAGTTAAACTCACGTGTGGATTCAGCGGTTTGCAAACCCTTTCTGTGCAGAATCCCAAAACCGGTATTTCCAGCCCAATGCCGGCATACGTACTAAACAGCAGGAAACTTCGTCTAAAACTCAGGAGAAACGTTTCCTTGAAACTGCTTTGCTGTGCGTTCGTTCACCTAAGAGAGTTGAATCTATGTTGAGATTCAGCGAGTCAGAAACACGTTTCTTCTAGGAGCTGCGTTGGGATATTCCCGAGTGAATGGGACCATAGGCTGTACAGAGAAATATCTGCTTCTAAAACCAAAACGGAGCTATCAAACTGAATTTTTGTCAATGTCTGCATTCAACTGACAGAGTTAAACTGACGTGTGGATTCAGCGGTTTGCAAACCCTTTCTGTGCAGAATCCCAAAACCGGTATTTCCAGCCCAATGCCGGCATAGGTACTAAACAGCAGGAAACTTCGTCTAAAACTCAGGAGAAACGTTTCCTTGAAACTGCTCTGCTGTGCGTTCGTTCACCTAAGAGAGTTGAATCTATGTTGAGATTCAGCGAGTCAGAAACACGTTTCTTCTAGGAGCTGCGTTGGGATATTCCCGAGTGAATGGGACCATAGGCTGTACAGAGAAATATGTGCTCCTAAAACCAAAAGGGTGCTATCTAACTGAATGGTTGTCAATGTGTTCATTCAACTGACAGAGTTAAACTCACGTTTGGATTCAGCGGTTTACAAACCATTTCTGTGCAGAATCCCAAAACCGGTAATTCCAGCTCAATGCCGGCATACGTACTAAACAGCAGGAAACTTCGTCTAAAACTCAGGAGAAACGTTTCCTTGAAACTGCTCTGCTGTGCGTTCGTTCACCTAAGAGAGTTGAATCTATGTTGAGATTCAGCGAGTCAGAAACACGTTTCTTCTAGGAGCTGCGTTGGGATATTCCCGAGTGAATGGTTCCATAGGCTGTACAGAGAAATATCTGCTTATAAACCAAAACGGAGCTATCTAAATGAATGGTTGTCAATGTGTGCATTCAACTGACAGAGTTAAACTCACGTGTGGATTCAGCGGTTTGCAAACCCTTTCTGTGCAGAATCCCAAAACCGGTATTTCCAGCCCAATGCCGGCATACGTACTAAACAGCAGGAAACTTCTTCTAAAACTCAGGAGAAAAGTTTCCTTGAAACTGCTCTGCTGTGCATTGGTTCTCCTAAGAGAGTTGAATCTATGTTGAGATTCAGCGAGTCAGAAACACGTTTCTTCTAGGAGCTGCGTTGGGATATTCCCGAGTGAATGGGACCATTGGCTGTACAGAGAAATATCTGCTTCTAAAACCAAAAGGGTGCTATCAAACTGAATGGTTGTCAATGTGTGCATTCAACTGACAGAGTTAAACTCACCTGTGGATTCAGCGGTTTGCAAACCCTTTCTGTGCAGAATCCCAAAACCGGTATTTCCAGCCCAATGCCGGCATCCGTACTAAACAGCAGGAAACTTCGTCTAAAACTCAGGAGAAACTTTTCCTTGAAACTGCTCTGCTGTGCGTTCGTTCACCAAAGAGAGTTAAATCAATGTTGAGATTCAGCGAGTCAGAAACACGTTTCTTCTAGGAGCTGCGTTGGGATATTCCCGAGTGAATGGGACCATAGGCTGTACAGAGAAATATCTGCTTCTAAAACCAAAACGGAGCTATCTAACTGAATGGTTGTCAATGTGTGCATTCAACTGACAGAGTTAAACCCACGTGTGGATTCAGCGGTTTGCAAACCCTTTCTGTGCAGAATCCCAAAACCGGTATTTCCAGCCCAATGCCGGCATACGTACTAAACAGCAGGAAACTTCGTCTAAATCTCAGGAGAAACGATTCCTTGAAACTGCTCTCCTGTGCGTTCGTTCACTTAAGAGAGTTGAACCTATGTTGAGATTCAGCGAGTCAGAAACACGTTTATTCTAGGATCTGCGCTGGGATATTCCCGAGTGAATGGGACCATAGGCTGTACAGAGAAATATCTGCTTCTAAAACCAAAAGGGTGCTATCAACCTGAACGGTTGTCAATGTGTGCATTCAACTGACAGAGTTAAACTCACGTGTGGATTCAGCGGTTTGCAAACCCTTTCTGTGCAGAATCCCAAAACCGGTATTTCCAGCCCAATGCCGGCATCCGTACTAAACAGCAGGAAACTTCGTCTAAAACTCAGGAGAAACGTTTCCATGAAACTGCTCTGCTGTGTGTTCGTTCATCTAAGAAAGTTGAATCTATGTTGAGATTCAGCGAGTCAGAAACACGTTTCTTCTAGGAGCTGCGTTGGGATATTCCCGAGTGAATGGGACCATAGGCTGTACAGAGAAATATCTGCTTCTAAAACCAAAACGGAGCTATCAAACTGAATTTTTGTCAATGTGTGCATTCAACTGACAGAGTTAAACTCACGTGTGGATTCAGCGGTTTGCAAACCCTTTCTGTGCAGAATCCCAAAACCGGTATTTCCAGCCCAATGCCGGCATAGGTACTAAACAGCAGGAAACTTCGTCTAAAACTCAGGAGAAACGTTTCCTTGAAACTGCTCTGCTGTGCGTTCGTTCACGTAAGAGAGTTGAATCTATGTTGAGATTCAGCGAGTCAGAAACACGTTTCTTCTAGGAGCTGCGTTGGGATATTCCCGAGAGAATGGGACCATAGGCTGTACAGAGAAATATGTGCTCCTAAAACCAAAAGGGTGCTATCTAACTGAATGGTTGTCAATGTGTGCATTCAACTGACAGAGTTAAACTCACGTTTGGATTCAGCGGTTTACAAACCCTTTCTGTGCAGAATCCCAAAACCGGTAATTCCAGCTCAATGCCGGCATTCGTACTAAACTGCAGGAAACTTCGTCTAAAACTCAGGAGAAACGTTTCCTTGAAACTGCTCTGCTGTGAGTTCGTTCACCTAAGAGAGTTGAATCTATGTTGAGATTCAGCGAGTCAGAAACACGTTTCTTCTAGGAGCTGCATTGGGATATTCCCGAGTGAATGGGACCATAGGCTCTACGGAGAAATATCTGCATCTAAAACCAAAACGGAGCTATCTAACTGAATGGTTGTCAATGTGTGCATTCAACTGACAGAGTTAAACTCACGTGTGGATTCAGCGGTTTGCAAACCCTTTCTGTGCAGAATCCCAAAACCGGTATTTCCAGCCCAATGCCGGCATCCGTACTAAACAGCAGGAAACTTCGTCTAAAACTCAGGAGAAACTTTTCCTTGAAACTGCTCTGCTGTGCGTTCGTTCACCAAAGAGAGTTGAATCAATGTTGAGATTCAGCGAGTCAGAAACACGTTTCTTCTAGGAGCTGCGTTGGGATATTCCCGAGTGAATGGGACCATAGGCTGTACAGAGAAATATCTGCTTCTAAAACCAAAACGGAGCTATCTAACTGAATGATTGTCAATGTGTGCATTCAACTGACAGAGTTAAACTCACGTGTGGATTCAGCGGTTTGCAAACCCTTTCTGTGCAGAATCCCAAAACCGGTATTTCCAGCCCAATGCCGGCATACGTACTAAACAGCAGGAAACTTCGTCTAAATCTCAGGAGAAACGATTCCTTGAAACTGCTCTCCTGTGCGTTCGTTCACGTAAGAGAGTTGAACCTATGTTGAGATTCAGCGAGTCAGAAACACGTTTATTCTAGGATCTGCGCTGGGATATTCCCGAGTGAATGGGACCATAGGCTGTACAGAGAAATATCTGCTTCTAAAACCAAAAGGGTGCTATCAACCTGAACGGTTGTCAATGTGTGCATTCAACTGACAGAGTTAAACTCACGTGTGGATTCAGCGGTTTGCAAACCCTTTCTGTGCAGAATCCCAAAACCGGTATTTCCAGCCCAATGCCGGCATACGTACTAAACAGCAGGAAACTTCGTCTAAAACTCAGGAGAAACGTTTCCTTGAAACTGCTCTGCTGTGCGTTTGTTCACCTAAGAGAGGTGAATCTATGTTGAGATTCAGCGAGTCAGAAACACGTTTCTTCTAGGAGCTGCGTTGGGATATTCCCGAGTGAATGGGACCATAGGCTGTACAGAGAAATATCTGCTTCTAAAACCAAAACGGAGCTATCAAACTGAATTTTTGTCAATGTGTGCATTCAACTGACAGAGTTAAACTCACGTGTGGATTCAGCGGTTTGCAAACCCTTTCTGTGCAGAATCCCAAAACCGGTATTTCCAGCCCAATGCCGGCATCCGTGCTAAACAGCAGGAAACTTCGTCTAAAACTCAGGAGAAACGTTTCCTTGAAACTGCTCTGCTGTGCTTTCGTTCACCTAAGAAAGTTGAATCAATGTTGAGATTCAGCGAGTCAGAAACACGTTTCTTCTAGGAGCTGCGTTGGGATATTCCCGAGTGAATGGGACCATAGGCTGTACAGAGAAATATCTGCTTCTAAAACCAAAACGGAGCTATCTAACTGAATGGTTGTCAATGTGTGCATTCAACTGACAGAGTTAAACTCACGTGTGGATTCAGCCGTTTGCAAACCCTTTCTGTGCAGAATCCCAAAACCGGTATTTCCAGCCCAATGCCGGCATACGTACTAAACAGCAGTAAACTTCGTCTAAAACTCAGGAGAAACGTTTCCTTGAAACTGCTCTGCTGTGCGTTCGATCACCTAAGAGAGTTGATTCTATGTTGAGATTCAGCGAGTCAGAAACACGTTTCTTCTAGGAGCTGCGTTGGGATATTCCCGAGTGAATGGGACCATAGGCTGTACAGAGAAATATCTGCTCCTAAAACCAAAAGGGTGCTATCTAACTGAATGGTTGTCAATGTGTGCATTCAACTGACAGAGTTAAACTCACGTTTGGATTCAGCGGTTTACAAACCCTTTCTGTGCAGAATCCCAAAACCGGTAATTCCAGCTCAATGCCGGCATTCGTACTAAACTGCAGGAAACTTCGTCTAAAACTCATGAGAAACGTTTCCTTGAAACTGCTCTGCTGTGCGTTCGTTCACCTAAGAGAGTTGAATCTATGTTGAGATTCAGCGAGTCAGAAACACGTTTCTTCTAGGAGCTGCATTGGGATATTCCCGAGTGAATGGGACCATAGGCTCTACGGAGAAATATCTGCTTCTAAAACCAAAACGGAGCTATCTAACTGAATGGTTGTCAATGTGTGCATTCAACTGACAGAGTTAAACTCACGTGTGGATTCAGCGGTTTGCAAACCCTTTCTGTGCAGAATCCCAAAACCGGTATTTCCAGCCCAATGCCGGCATCCGTACTAAACAGCAGGAAACTTCGTCTAAAACTCAGGAGAAACGTTTCCTTGAAACTGCTCTGCTGTGCGTTCGTTCACCAAAGAGAGTTGAATCAATGTTGAGATTCAGCGAGTCAGAAACACGTTTCTTCTAGGAGCTGCGTTGGGATATTCCCGAGTGAATGGGACCATAGGCTGTACAGAGAAATATCTGCTTCTAAAACCAAAACGGAGCTATCTAACTGAATGGTTGTCAATGTGTGCATTCAACTGACAGAGTTAAACTCACGTGTGGATTCAGCGGTTTGCAAACCCTTTCTGTGCAGAACCCCAAAACCGGTATTTCCAGCCCAATGCCGGCATACGTACTAAACAGCAGGAAACTTCGTCTAAAACTCAGGAGAAACGATTCCTTGAAACTGCTCTCCTGTGCGTTCGTTCACGTAAGAGAGTTGAATCTATGTTGAGATTCAGCGAGTCAGAAACACGTTTCTTCTAGGATCTGCGCTTGTATATTCCCGAGTGAATGGGACCATAGGCTGTACAGAGAAATATCTGCTTCTAAAACCAAAAGGGTGCTATCAACCTGAACGGTTGTCAATATGTGCATTCAACTGACAGAGTTAAACTCACGTGTGGATTCAGCGGTTTGCAAACCCTTTCTGTGCAGAATCCCAAAACCGGTATTTCCAGCCCAATGCCGGCATACGTACTAAACAGCAGGAAACTTCGTCTAAAACTCAGGAGAAACGTTTCCTTGAAACTGCTTTGCTGTGCGTTCGTTCACCTAAGAGAGTTGAATCTATGTTGAGATTCAGCGAGTCAGAAACACGTTTCTTCTAGGAGCTGCGTTGGGATATTCCCGAGTGAATGGGACCATAGGCTGTACAGAGAAATATCTGCTTCTAAAACCAAAACGGAGCTATCAAACTGAATTTTTGTCAATGTCTGCATTCAACTGACAGAGTTAAACTGACGTGTGGATTCAGCGGTTTGCAAACCCTTTCTGTGCAGAATCCCAAAACCGGTATTTCCAGCCCAATGCCGGCATAGGTACTAAACAGCAGGAAACTTCGTCTAAAACTCAGGAGAAACGTTTCCTTGAAACTGCTCTGCTGTGCGTTCGTTCACCTAAGAGAGTTGAATCTATGTTGAGATTCAGCGAGTCAGAAACACGTTTCTTCTAGGAGCTGCGTTGGGATATTCCGGAGTGAATGGGACCATAGGCTGTACAGAGAAATATGTGCTCCTAAAACCAAAAGGGTGCTATCTAACTGAATGGTTGTCAATGTGTTCATTCAACTGACAGAGTTAAACTCACGTTTGGATTCAGCGGTTTACAAACTATTTCTGTGCAGAATCCCAAAACCGGTAATTCCAGCTCAATGCCGGCATACGTACTAAACAGCAGGAAACTTCGTCTAAAACTCAGGAGAAACGTTTCCTTGAAACTGCTCTGCTGTGCGTTCGTTCACCTAAGAGAGTTGAATCTATGTTGAGATTCAGCGAGTCAGAAACACGTTTCTTCTAGGAGCTGCGTTGGGATATTCCCGAGTGAATGGTTCCATAGGCTGTACAGAGAAATATCTGCTTATAAACCAAAACGGAGCTATCTAAATGAATGGTTGTCAATGTGTGCATTCAACTGACAGAGTTAAACTCACGTGTGGATTCAGCGGTTTGCAAACCCTTTCTGTGCAGAATCCCAAAACCGGTATTTCCAGCCCAATGCCGGCATACGTACTAAACAGCAGGAAACTTCTTCTAAAACTCAGGAGAAAAGTTTCCTTGAAACTGCTCTGCTGTGCATTGGTTCTCCTAAGAGAGTTGAATCTATGTTGAGATTCAGCGAGTCAGAAACACGTTTCTTCTAGGAGCTGCGTTGGGATATTCCCGAGTGAATGGGACCATAGGCTGTACAGAGAAATATCTGCTTCTAAAACCAAAAGGGTGCTATCAAACTGAATGGTTGTCAATGTGTGCATTCAACTGACAGAGTTAAACTCACCTGTGGATTCAGCGGTTTGCAAACCCTTTCTGTGCAGAATCCCAAAACCGGTATTTCCAGCCCAATGCCGGCATCCGTACTAAACAGCAGGAAACTTCGTCTAAAACTCAGGAGAAAAGTTTCCTTGAAACTGCTCTGCTGTGCATTCGTTCACCGTAGAGAGTTGAATCTATGTTGAGATTCAGCGAGTCAGAAACACGTTTCTTCTAGGAGCTGCGTTGGGATATTCCCGAGTGAATGGGACCATAGGCTGTACAGAGAAATATCTGCTTCTAAAACCAAAAGGGTGCTATCAAACTGAATGGTTGTCAATGTGTGCATTCAACTGACAGAGTTAAACTCACGTGTGGATTCAGCGGTTTGCAAACCCTTTCTGTGCAGAATCCCAAAACCGGTATTTCCAGCCCAATGCCGGCATCCGTACTAAACCGCAGGAAACTTCGTCTAAAACTCAGGAGAAACGTTTCCATGAAACTGCTCTGCTGTTCTTTCGTTCACCTAAGAAAGTTGAATCAATGTTGAGATTCAGCGAGTCAGAAACACGTTTCTTCTAGGAGCTGCGTTGGGATATTCCCGAGTGAATGGGACCATAGGCTGTACAGAGAAATATCTGCTTCAAAAACCAAAACGGAGCTATCTAACTGAATGGTTGTCAATGTGTCCATTCAACTGACAGAGTTAAACTCACGTGTGGATTCAGCGGTTTGCAAACCCTTTCTGTGCAGAATCCCAAAACCGGTATTTCCAGCCCAATGCCGGCATACGTACTAAACAGCAGGAAACTTCGTCTAAAACTCAGGAGAAACGTTTCCTTGAAACTGCTCTGCTGTGCGTTCGATCACCTAAGAGAGTTGATTCTATGTTGAGATTCAGCGAGTCAGAAACACGTTTCTTCTAGGAGCTGCGTTGGGATATTCCCGAGTGAATGGGACCATAGGCTGTACAGAGAAATATCTGCTCCTAAAACCAAAATGGTGCTATCTAACTGAATGGTTGTCAATGTGTGCATTCAACTGACAGAGTTAAACTCACGTTTGGATTCAGCGGTTTACAAAACCTTTCTGTGCAGAATCCCAAAACCGGTAATTCCAGCTCAATGCCGGCATTCGTACTAAACTGCAGGAAACTTCGTCTAAAACTCAGGAGAAACGTTTCCTTGAAACTTCTCTGCTGTGAGTTCGTTCACCTAAGAGAGTTGAATCTATGTTGAGATTCAGCGAGTCAGAAACACGTTTCTTCTAGGAGCTGCATTGGGATATTCCCGAGTGAATGGGACCATAGGCTCTACGGAGAAATATCTGCATCTAAAACCAAAACGGAGCTATCTAACTGAATGGTTGTCAATGTGTGCATTCAATTGACAGAGTTAAACTCACGTGTGGATTCAGCGGTTTACAAACCCTTTCTGTGCAGAATCCCAAAACCGGTATTTCCAGCCCAATGCCGGCATCCGTACTAAACAGCAGGAAACTTCGTCTAAAACTCAGGAGAAACTTTTCCTTGAAACTGCTCTGCTGTGCGTTCGTTCACCAAAGAGAGTTGAATCAATGTTGAGATTCAGCGAGTCAGAAACACGTTTCTTCTAGGAGCTGCGTTGGGATATTCCCGAGTGAATGGGACCATAGGCTGTACAGAGAAATATCTGCTTCTAAAACCAAAACGGAGCTATCTAACTGAATGGTTGTCAATGTGTGCATTCAACTGACAGAGTTAAACTCACGTTTGGATTCAGCGGTTTACAAACCCTTTCTGTGCAGAATCCCAAAACCGGTAAATCCAGCTCAATGCCGGCATACGTACTAAACTGCAGGGAACTTCGTCTAAAACTCAGGAGAAACGTTTCCTTGAAACTGCTCTGCTGTGCGTTCGTTCACCTAAGAGAGTTGAATCTATGTTGAGATTCAGCGAGTCAGAAACACGTTTCTTCTAGGAGCTGCGTTGGGATATTCCCGAGTGAATGGGACCATATGCTGTACAGAGAAATATCTGCTTCTAAAACCAAAATGGAGCTATCTAACTGGATGGTTGTCAATGTGTGCATTCAACTGACAAAGTTAAACTCACTTCTGGATTCAGCGGTTTGCAAACCCTTTCTGTGCAGAATCCCAAAACCTGTATTTCCAGCCCAATGCCGGCATCCTTACTAAACAGCAGGTAACTTCGTCTAAAACTCAGGAGAAACGTTTCCTTGAAACTGCTCTGCTGTGCGTTCGTTCACCTAAGAGAGTTGAATCTATGTTGAGATTCAGCGAGTCAGAAACACGTTTCTTCCAGGAGCTGCGTTGGGATATTCCCGAGTGAATGGGACCATAGGCTGTACAGAGAAATATCTGCTTCTAAAACCGAAACGGAGCTATCAAATTGAATGGTTGTCAATGTGTGCATTCAACTGACAGAGTTAAACTCACCTGTGGATTCAGCGGTTTGCAAACCCTTTCTGTGCAGAATCCCAAAACCGGTATTTCCAGCCCAATGCCGGCATACGTACTAAACAGCAGGAAACTTCGTCTAAAACTCAGGAGAAAAGTTTCCTTGAAACTGCTCTGCTGTGCGTTCGTTCACCTAAGAGAGTTGAATCTATGTTGAGATTCAGCGAGTCAGAAACACGTTTCTTCTAGGAGCTGCGTTGGGATATTCCCGAGTGAATGGGACCATAGGCTGTACAGAGAAATATCTGCTTCTAAAACCAAAATGTGCTATCAAACTGAATGGTTGTCAATGTGTGCATTCAACTGACAGAGTTAAACTCACGTGTGGATTCAGCGGTTTGCAAACCCTTTCTGTGCAGAATCCTAAAACCGGTTTTTCCAGCCCAATGCCGGCATACGTACTAAACAGCAGGAAACTTCGTCTAAAACTCAGGAGAAAAGTTTCCTTGAAACTGCTCTGCTGTGCATTGGTTCACCTAAGAGAGTTGAATCTATGTTGAGATTCAGCGAGTCAGAAACACGTTTCTTCTAGGAGCTGCGTTGGGATATTCCCGAGTGAATGGGACCTTAGGCTGTAAAGAGAAATATCTGCTTCTAAAACCAAAACGGAGCTATCAAACTGAATTTTTGTCAATGTGTGCATTCAACTGACAGAGTTAAACTCACGTGTGGATTCAGCGGTTTGCAAACCCTTTCTGTGCAGAATCCCAAAACCGGTATTTCCAGCCCAATGCCGGCATCTGTACTAAACAGCAGGAAACTTCGTCTAAAACTCAGGAGAAACGTTTCCTTGAAACTGCTCTGCTGTGCATTCGTTCACCGAAGAGAGTTGAATCTATGTTGAGATTCAGCGAGTCAGAAACACGTTTCTTCTAGGAGCTGCGTTGGGATATTCCCGAGTGAATGGGACCATAGGCTGTACAGAGAAATATCTGCTTCTAAAACCAAAAGGGTGCTATCAAACTGAATGGTTGTCAATGTGTGCATTCAACTGACAGAGTTAACCTCACGTGTGGATTCAGCGGTTTGCAAACCCTTTCTGTGCAGAATCCCAAAACCGGTATTTCCAGCCCAATGCCGGCATCCGTACTAAACAGCAGGAAACTTCGTCTAAAACTCAGGAGAAACGTTTCCATGAAACTGCTCTGCTGTGCTTTCGTTCACCTAAGAAAGTTGAATCAATGTTGAGATTCAGCGAGTCAGAAACACGTTTCTTCTAGGAGCTGCGTTGGGATATTCCCGAGTGAATGGGACCATAGGCTGTACAGAGAAATATCTGCTTCTAAAACCAAAACGGAGCTATCTAACTGAATGGTTGTCAATGTGTGCATTCAACTGACAGAGTTAAACTCACGTGTGGATTCAGCGGTTTGCAAACCCTTTCTGTGCAGAATCCCAAAACCGGTATTTCCAGCCCAATGCCGGCATACGTACTAAACAGCAGGAAACTTCGTCTAAAACTCTGGAGAAACGTTTCCTTGAATCTGCTGTGCTGTGCGTTCGATCACCTAAGAGAGTTGATTCTATGTTGAGATTCAGCGAGTCAGAAACACGTTTCTTGTAGGAGCTGCGTTGGGATATTCCCGAGTGAATGGGACCATAGGCTGTACAGAGAAATATGTGCTCCTAAAACCAAAAGGGTGCTATCTAACTGAATGGTTGTCAATGTGTGCATTCAACTGACAGAGTTAAACTCACGTTTGGATTCAGCGGTTTGCAAACCCTTTCTGTGCAGAATCCCAAAACCGGTAATTCCAGCTCAATGCCGGCATTCGTACTAAACTGCAGGAAACTTCGTCTAAAACTCAGGAGAAACGTTTCCTTGAAACTGCTCTGCTGTGCGTTCGTTCACCTAAGAGAGTTGAATCTATGTTGAGATTCAGCGAGTCAGAAACACGTTTCTTCTAGGAGCTGCATTGGGATATTCCCGAGTGAATGGCACCATAGGCTCTACGGAGAAATATCTGCTTCTAAAACCAAAACGGAGCTATCTAACTGAATGGTTGTCAATGTGTGCATTCAACTGACAGAGTTAAACTCACGTGTGGATTCAGCGGTTTGCAAACCCTTTCTGTGCAGAATCCCAAAACCGGTATTTCCAGCCCAATGCCGGCATACGTACTAAACAGCAGGAAACTTCGTCTAAAACTCAGGAGAAACGATTCCTTGAAACTGCTCTCCTGTGCGTTCGTTCACGTAAGAGAGTTGAATCTATGTTGAGATTCAGCGAGTCAGAAACACGTTTCTTCTAGGATCTGCGCTGGGATATTCCCGAGTGAATGGGACCATAGGCTGTACAGAGAAATATCTGCTTCTAAAACCAAAAGGGTGCTATCAACCTGAACGGTTGTCAATGTGTGCATTCAACTGACAGAGTTAAACTCACGTGTGGATTCAGCGGTTTGCAAACCCTTTCTGTGCAGAATCCCAAAACCGGTATTTCCAGCCCAATGCCGGCATCCGTACTAAACAGCAGGAAACTTCGTCTACAACTCAGGAGAAACGTTTCCATGAAACTGCTCTGCTGTGCTTTTGTTCACCTAAGAAAGTTGAATCAATGTTGCGATTCAGCGAGTCAGAAACACGTTTCTTCTAGGAGCTGCGTTGGGATATTCCCGAGTGAATGGGACCATAGGCTCTACGGAGAAATATCTGCTTCTAAAACCAAAACGGAGCTATCTAACTGAATGGTTGTCAATGTGTGCATTCAACTGACAGAGTTAAACTCACGTGTGGATTCAGCGGTTTGCAAACCCTTTCTGTGCAGAATCCCAAAACCGGTATTTCCAGCCCAATGCCGGCATCCTTACTAAACAGCAGGAAACTTCGTCTAAAACTCAGGAGAAACGTTTCCTTGAAACTGCTCTGCTGTGCGTTCGTTCACCAAAGAGAGTTGAATCAATGTTGAGATTCAGCGAGTCAGAAACACGTTTCTTCTAGGAGCTGCGTTGGGATATTCCCGAGTGAATGGGACCATAGGCTGTACAGAGAAATATCTGCTTCTAAAACCAAAACGGAGCTATCTAACTGAATGGTTGTCAATGTGTGCATTCAACTGACAGAGTTAAACTCACGTGTGGATTCAGCGGTTTGCAAACCCTTTCTGTGCAGAATCCCAAAACCGGTATTTCCAGCCCAATGCCGGCATACGTACTAAACAGCAGGAAACTTCGTCTAAAACTCAGGAGAAACGTTTCCTTGAAACTGCTCTGCTGTGCGTTCGTTCACGTAAGAGAGTTGAATCTATGTTGAGATTCAGCGAGTCAGAAACACGTTTCTTCTAGGATCTGCGCTGGGATATTCCCGAGTGAATGGGACCATAGGCTGTACAGAGAAATATCTGCTCCTAAAACCAAAAGGGTGCTATCAACCTGAACGGTTGTCAATGTGTGCATTCAACTGACAGAGTTAAACTCACGTGTGGATTCAGCGGTTTGCAAACCCTTTCTGTGCAGAATCCCAAAACCGGTATTTCCAGCCCAATGCCGGCATACGTACTAAACAGCAGGAAACTTCGTCTAAAACTCAGGAGAAACGTTTCCTTGAAACTGCTCTGCTGTGCGTTCGTTCACCTAAGAGAGTTGAATCTATGTTGAGATTCAGCGAGTCAGAAACACGTTTCTTCTAGGAGCTGCGTTGGGATATTCCCGAGTGAATGGGACCATAGGCTGTACAGAGAAATATCTGCTTCTAAAACCAAAACGGAGCTATCAAACTGAATTTTTGTCAATGTGTGCATTCAACTGACAGAGTTAAACTCACGTGTGGATTCAGCGGTTTGCAAACCCTTTCTGTGCAGAATCCCAAAACCGGTATTTCCAGCCCAATGCCGGCATAGGTACTAAACAGCAGGAAACTTCGTCTAAAACTCAGGAGAAACGTTTCCTTGAAACTGCTCTGCTGTGCGTTCGTTCACCTAAGAGAGTTGAATCTATGCTGAGATTCAGCGAGTCAGAAACACGTTTCTTCTAGGAGCTGCGTTGGGATATTCCCGAGTGAATGGGACCATAGGCTGTACAGAGAAATATGTGCTCCTAAAACCAAAAGGCTGCTATCTAACTGAATGGTTGTCAATGTGTTCATTCAACTGACAGAGTTAAACTCACGTTTGGATTCAGCGGTTTACAAACCCTTTCTGTGCAGAATCCCAAAACCGGTAATACCAGCTCAATGCCGGCATACGTACTAAACAGCAGGAAACTTCGTCTAAAAGTCAGGAGAAACGTTTCCTTGAAACTGCTCTGCTGTGCGTTCGTTCACCTAAGAGAGTTGAATCTATGTTGAGATTCAGCGAGTCAGAAACACGTTTCTTCTAGGAGCTGCGTTGGGATATTCCCGAGTGAATGGGACCATAGGCTGTACAGAGAAATATCTGCTTATAAACCAAAACGGAGCTATCTAAATGAATGGTTGTCAATGTGTGCATTCAACTGACAGAGTTAAACTCACGTGTTGATTCAGCGGTTTGCAAACCCTTTCTGTGCAGAATCCCAAAACCGGTATTTCCAGCCCAATGCCGGCATACGTACTAAACAGCAGGAAACTTCGTCTAAAACTCACTAGAAAAGTTTCCTTGAAACTGCTCTGCTGTGCATTGGTTCTCCTAAGAGAGTTGAATCTATGTTGAGATTCAGCGAGTCAGAAACACGTTTCTTCTAGGAGCTGCGTTGGGATATTCCCGAGTGAATGGGACCATAGGCTCTACGGAGAAATATCTGCTTCTAAAACCAAAAGGGTGCTATCAAACTGAATGGTTGTCAATGTGTGCATTCAACTGACAGAGTTAAACTCACCTGTGGATTGAGCGGTTTGCAAACCCTTTCTGTGCAGAATCCCAAAACCGGTATTTCCAGCCCAATGCCGGCATCCGTACTAAACAGCAGGAAACTTCGTCTAAAACTCAGGAGAAAAGTTTCCTTGAAACTGCTCTGCTGTGCATTCGTTCACCGAAGAGAGTTGAATCTATGTTGAGATTCAGCGAGTCAGAAACACGTTTCTTCCAGGAGCTGCGTTGGGATATTCCCGAGTGAATGGGACCATAGGCTGTACAGAGAAATATCTGCTTCTAAAACCAAAAAGGTGCTATCAAAATGAATGGTTGTCAATGTGTGCATTCAACTGACAGAGTTAAACTCACGTGTGGATTCAGCGGTTTGCAAACCCTTTCTGTGCAGAATCCCAAAACCGGTATTTCCAGCCCAATGCCGGCATCCGTACTAAACAGCAGGAAACTTCGTCTAAAACTCAGGAGAAACGTTTCCATGAAACTGCTCTGCTGTTCTTTCGTTCACCTAAGAAAGTTGAATCAATGTTGAGATTCAGCGAGTCAGAAACACGTTTCTTCTAGGAGCTGCGTTGGGATATTCCCGAGTGAATGGGACCAGAGGCTGTACAGAGAAATATCTGCTTCTAAAACCAAAACGGAGCTATCTAACTGAATGGTTGTCAATGTGTCCATTCAACTGACAGAGTTAAACTCACGTGTGGATTCAGCGGTTTGCAAACCCTTTCTGTGCAGAATCCCAAAACCGGTATTTCCAGCCCAATGCCGGCATACGTACTAAACAGCAGGAAACTTCGTCTAAAACTCAGGAGAAACGTTTCCTTGAAACTGCTCTGCTGTGCGTTCGATCACCTAAGAGAGTTGATTCTATGTTGAGATTCAGCGAGTCAGAAACACGTTTCTTCTAGGAGCTGCATTGGGATATTCCCGAGTGAATGGGACCATAGGCTCTACGGAGAAATATCTGCTTCTTAAACCAAAACGGAGCTATCTAACTGAATGGTTGTCAATGTGTGCATTCAACTGACAGAGTTAAACTCACGTGTGGATTCAGCGGTTTGCAAACCCTTTCTGTGCAGAATCCCAAAACCGGTATTTCCAGCCCAATGCCGGCATCCGTACTAAACAGCAGGAAACTTCGTCTAAAACTCAGTAGAAACGTTTCCTTGAAACTGCTCTGCTGTGCGTTCGTTCACCAAAGAGAGTTGAATCAATGTTGAGATTCAGCGAGTCAGAAACACGTTTCTTCTAGGAGCTGCGTTGGGATATTCCCGAGTGAATGGGACCATAGGCTGTACAGCGAAATATCTGCTTCTAAAACCAAAACGGAGCAATCTAACTGAATGGTTGTCAATGTGTGCATTCAACTGACAGAGTTAAACTCACGTGTGGATTCAGCGGTTTGCAAACCCTTTCTGTGCAGAATCCCAAAACCGGTATTTCCAGCCCAATGCCGGCATACGTACTAAACAGCAGGAAACTTCGTCTAAAACTCAGGAGAAACGATTCCTTGAAACTGCTCTCCTGTGCGTTCGTTCACGTAAGAGAGTTGAATCTATGTTGAGATTCAGCGAGTCAGAAACACGTTACTTCTAGGATCTGCGCTGGGATATTCCCGAGTGAATGGGACCATAGGCTGTACAGAGAAATATCTGCTTCTAAAACCAAAAGGGTGCTATCAACCTGAACGGTTGTCAATGTGTGCATTCAACTGACAGAGTTAAACTCACGTGTGGATTCAGCGGTTTGCAAACCCTTTCTGTGCAGAATCCCAAAACCGGTATTTCCAGCCCAATGCCGGCATACGTACTAAACAGCAGGAAACTTCGTCTAAAACTCAGGAGAAACGTTTCCTTGAAACTGCTCTGCTGTGCGTTCGTTCACCTAAGAGAGTTGAATCTATGTTGAGATTCAGCGAGTCAGAAACACGTTTCTTCTAGGAGCTGCGTTGGGATATTCCCGAGTGAATGGGACCATAGGCTGTACAGAGAAATATCTGCTTCTAAAACCAAAACGGAGCTATCAAACTGAATTTTTGTCAATGTGTGCATTCAACTGACAGAGTTAAACTCACGTGTGGATTCAGCGGTTTGCAAACCCTTTCTGTGCAGAATCCCAAAACCGGTATTTCCAGCCCAATGCCGGCATAGGTACTAAACAGCAGGAAACTTCGTCTAAAACTCAGGAGAAACGTTTCCTTGAAACTGCTCTGCTGTGCGTTCGTTCACCTAAGAGAGTTGAATCTATGCTGAGATTCAGCGAGTCAGAAACACGTTTCTTCTAGGAGCTGCGTTGGGATATTCCCGAGTGAATGGGACCATAGGCTGTACAGAGAAATATGTGCTCCTAAAACCAAAAGGCTGCTATCTAACTGAATGGTTGTCAATGTGTTCATTCAACTGACAGAGTTAAACTCACGTTTGGATTCAGCGGTTTACAAACCCTTTCTGTGCAGAATCCCAAAACCGGTATTTCCAGCCCAATGCCGGCATCCGTATTAAACAGCAGGAAACTTCGTCTAAAAGTCAGGAGAAACGTTTCCTTGAAACTGCTCTGCTGTGCGTTCGTTCACCTAAGAGAGTTGAATCTATGTTGAGATTCAGCGAGTCAGAAACACGTTTCTTCTAGGAGCTGCGTTGGGATATTCCCGAGTGAATGGGACCATAGGCTGTACAGAGAAATATCTGCTTATAAACCAAAACGGAGCTATCTAAATGAATGGTTGTCAATGTGTGCATTCAACTGACAGAGTTAAACTCACGTGTTGATTCAGCGGTTTGCAAACCCTTTCTGTGCAGAATCCCAAAACCGGTATTTCCAGCCCAATGCCGGCATACGTACTAAACAGCAGGAAACTTCGTCTAAAACTCACTAGAAAAGTTTCCTTGAAACTGCTCTGCTGTGCATTGGTTCTCCTAAGAGAGTTGAATCTATGTTGAGATTCAGCGAGTCAGAAACACGTTTCTTCTAGGAGCTGCGTTGGGATATTCCCGAGTGAATGGGACCATAGGCTCTACGGAGAAATATCTGCTTCTAAAACCAAAAGGGTGCTATCTAACTGAATGGTTGTCAATGTGTGCATTCAACTGACAGAGTTAAACTCACCTGTGGATTGAGCGGTTTGCAAACCCTTTCTGTGCAGAATCCCAAAACCGGTATTTCCAGCCCAATGCCGGCATCCGTACTAAACAGCAGGAAACTTCGTCTAAAACTCAGGAGAAAAGTTTCCTTGAAACTGCTCTGCTGTGCATTCGTTCACCGAAGAGAGTTGAATCTATGTTGAGATTCAGCGAGTCAGAAACACGTTTCTTCTAGGAGCTGCGTTGGGATATTCCCGAGTGAATGGGACCATAGGCTGTACAGAGAAATATCTGCTTCTAAAACCAAAACGGAGCTATCAAACTGAATTTTTGTCAATGTGTGCATTCAACTGACAGAGTTAAACTCACGTGTGGATTCAGCGGTTTGCAAACCCTTTCTGTGCAGAATCCCAAAACCGGTATTTCCAGCCCAATGCCGGCATACATACTAAACAGCAGGAAACTTCGTCTAAAACTCAGGAGAAAAGTTTCCTTGAAACTGCTCTGCTGTGCATTGGTTCACCTAAGAGAGTTGAATCTATGTTGAGATTCAGCGAGTCAGAAACATGTTTCTTCTAGGAGCTGCGTTGGGATATTCCCGAGTGAATGGGACCATAGGCTGTACAGAGAAATATCTGCTTCTAAAACCAAAAGGGTGCTATCAAACTGAATGGTTGTCAATGTGTGCATTCAACTGACAGAGTTAAACTCACCTGTGGATTCAGCGGTTTGCAAACCCTTTCTGTGCAGAATCCCAAAACCGGTATTTCCAGCCCAATGCCGGCATACGTACTAAACAGCAGGAAACTTCGTCTAAAACTCAGGAGAAACGTTTCCATGAAACTGCTCTGCTGTGCGTTCGTTCACCTAAGAAAGTTGAATCTATGTTGAGATTCAGCGAGTCAGAAACACGTTTCTTCTAGGAGCTGCGTTGGGATATTCCCGAGTGAATGGGACCATAGGCTGTACAGAGAAATATCTGCTTCTAAAACCAAAACGGAGCTATCTAACTGAATGGTTGTCAATGTGCCCATTCAACTGACAGAGTTAAACTCACGTGTGGATTCAGCGGTTTGCAAACCCTTTCTGTGCAGAATCCCAAAACCGGTATTTCCAGCCCAATGCCGGCATCCGTACTAAACAGCAGGAAACTTCGTCTAAAACTCAGGAGAAAAGTTTCCTTGAAACTGCTCTGCTGTGCATTCGTTCACCGAAGAGAGTTGAATCTATGTTGAGATTCAGCGAGTCAGAAACACGTTTCTTCTAGGAGCTGCGTTGGGATATTCCCGAGTGAATGGGACCATAGGCTGTACAGAGAAATATCTGCTCCTAAAATCAAAAGGGTGCTATCTAACTGAATGGTTGTCAATGTGTGCATTCAACTGACAGAGTTAAACTCACGTTTGGATTCAGCGGTTTACAAACCCTTTCTGTGCAGAATCCCAAAACCGGTATTTCCAGCCCAATGCCGGCATCCTTACTAAACAGCAGGAAACTTCGTCTAAAACTCAGGAGAAACGTTTCCTTGAAACTGCTCTGCTGTGCGTTCGTTCACCTAAGAGAGTTGAATCTATGTTGAGATTCAGCGAGTCAGAAACACGTTTCTTCCAGGAGCTGCGTTGGGATATTCCCGAGTGAATGGGACCATAGGCTGTAAAGAGAAATATCTGCTTCTAAAACCGAAACGGAGCTATCAAACTGAATGGTTGTCAATGTGTGCATTCAACTGACAGAGTTAAACTCACGTGTGGATTCAGCGGTTTGCAAACCCTTTCTGTGCAGAATCCCAAAACCGGTATTTCCAGCCCAATGCCGGCATACGTACTAAACAGCAGGAAACTTCGTCTAAAACTCAGGAGAAAAGTTTCCTTGAAACTGCTCTGCTGTGCGTTCGTTCACCTAAGAGAGTTGAATCAATGTTGAGATTCAGCGAGTCAGAAACACGTTTCTTCTAGGAGCTGCGTTGGGATATTCCCGAGTGAATGGGACCATAGGCTGTACAGAGAAATATCTGCTTCTAAAACCAAAAGGGAGCTATCTAACTGAATGGTTGTCAATGTGTGCATTCAACTGACAGAGTTAAACTCACGTGTGGATTCAGCGGTTTGCAAACCCTTTCTGTGCAGAATCCCAAAACCGGTATTTCCAGCCCAATGCCGGCATCCGTACTAAACAGCAGGAAACTTCGTCTAAAACTCAGGAGAAACGTTTCCATGAAACTGCTCTGCTGTGCTTTCGTTCACCTAAAAAAGTTGAATCAATGTTGAGATTCAGCGAGTCAGAAACACGTTTCTTCTAGGAGCTGCGTTGGGATATTCCCGAGTGAATGGGACCATAGGCTGTACAGAGAAACATCTGCTTCTAAAACCAAAACGGAGCTATCTAACTGAATGGTTGTCAATGTGTGCATTCAACTGACAGAGTTAAACTCACGTGTGGATTCAGCGGTTTGCAAACCCTTTCTGTGCAGAATCCCAAAACCGGTATTTCCAGCCCAATGCCGGCATACGTACTAAACAGCAGGAAACTTCGTCTAAAACTCAGGAGAAACGTTTCCTTGAAACTGCTCTGCTGTGCGTTCGTTCACCAAAGAGAGTTGAATCAATGTTGAGATTCAGCGAGTCAGAAACACGTTTCTTCTAGGAGATGCGTTGGGATATTCCCGAGTGAATGGGACCATAGGCTGTACAGAGAAATATCTGCTTCTAAAACCAAAACGGAGCTATCTAACTGAATGGTTGTCAATGTGTGCATTCAACTGACAGAGTTAAACTCACGTGTGGATTCAGCGGTTTGCAAACCCTTTCTGTGCAGAATCCCAAAACCGGTATTTCCAGCCCAATGCCGGCATACGTACTAAACAGCAGGAAACTTCGTCTAAAACTCAGGAGAAACGATTCCTTGAAACTGCTCTGCTGTGCATTCGTTCACCGAAGAGAGTTGAATCTATGTTGAGATTCAGCGAGTCAGAAACACGTTTCTTCTAGGATCTGCGCTGGGATATTCCCGAGTGAATGGGACCATAGGCTGTACAGAGAAATATCTGCTTCTAAAACCAAAAGGGTGCTATCAAACTGAACGGTTGTCAATGTGTGCATTCAACTGACAGAGTTAAACTCACGTGTGGATTCAGCGGTTTGCAAACCCTTTCTATGCAGAATCCCAAAACCGGTATTTCCAGCCCAATGCCGGCATACGTACTAAACAGCAGGAAACTTCGTCTAAAACTCAGGAGAAACGTTTCCTTGAAACTGCTCTGCTGTGCGTTCGTTCACCTAAGAGAGTTGAATCTATGTTGAGATTCAGCGAGTCAGAAACACGTTTCTTCTAGGAGCTGCGTTGGGATATTCCCGAGTGAATGGGACCATAGGCTGTACAGAGAAATATCTGCTTCTAAAACCAAAACGGAGATATCAAACTGAATTTTTGTCAATGTGTGCATTCAACTGACAGAGTTAAACTCACGTGTGGATTCAGCGGTTTGCAAACCCTTTCTGTGCAGAATCCCAAAACCGGTATTTCCAGCCCAATGCCGGCATAGGTACTAAACAGCAGGAAACTTCGTCTAAAACTCAGGAGAAACGTTTCCTTGAAACTGCTCTGCTGTGCGTTAGTTCACCTAAGAGAGTTGAATCTATGTTGAGATTCAGCGAGTCAGAAACACGTTTCTTCTAGGAGCTGCGTTGGGATATTCCCGAGTGAATGGGACCATAGGCTGTACAGAGAAATATCTGCTTATAAACCAAAACGGAGCTATCTAAATGAATGGTTGTCAATGTGTGCATTCAACTGACAGAGTTAAACTCACGTGTGGATTCAGCGGTTTGCAAACCCTTTCTGTGCAGAATCCCAAAACCGGTATTTCCAGCCCAATGCCGGCATACGTACTAAACAGCAGGAAACTTCGTCTAAAACTCAGAAGAAAAGTTTCCTTGAAACTGCTCTGCTGTGCATTGGTTCACCTAAGAGAGTTGAATCTATGTTGAGATTCAGCGAGTCAGAAACACGTTTCTTCTAGGAGCTGCGTTGGGATATTCCCGAGTGAATGGGACCATAGGCTGTACAGAGAAATATCTGCTTCTAAAACCAAAAGGGTGCTATCAAACTGAATGGTTGTCAATGTGTGCATTCAGCTGACAGAGTTAAACTCACGTGTGGATTCAGCGGTTTGCAAACCCTTTCAGTGCAGAATCCCAAAACCGGTATTTCCAGCCCAATGCCGGCATACGTACTAAACAGCAGGAAACTTCGTCTAAAACTCAGGAGAAAAGTTTCCTTGAAACTGCTCTGCTGTGCGTTCGTTCACCTAAGAGAGTTGAATCTATGTTGAGATTCAGCGAGTCAGAAACACGTTTCTTCTAGGAGCTGCGTTGGGATATTCCCGAGTGAATGGGACCATAGGCTGTACAGAGAAATATCTGCTTCTAAAACCAAAATGTGCTATCAAACTGAATGGTTGTCAATGTGTGCATTCAACTGACAGAGTTAAACTCACGTGTGGATTCAGCGGTTTGCAAACCCTTTCTGTGCAGAATCCTAAAACCGGTATTTCCAGCCCAATGCCGGCATACGTACTAAACAGCAGGAAACTTCGTCTAAAACTCAGGAGAAAAGTTTCCTTGAAACTGCTCTGCTGTGCATTGGTTCAACTAAGAGAGTTGAATCTATGTTGAGATTCAGCGAGTCAGAAACACGTTTCTTCTAGGAGCTGCGTTGGGATATTCCCGAGTGAATGGGACCATAGGCTGTACAGAGAAATATCTGCTTCTAAAACCAAAAGGGTGCTATCAAACTGAATGGTTGTCAATGTGTGCATTCAACTGACAGAGTTAAACTCACGTGTGGATTGAGCGGTTTGCAAACCCTTTCTGTGCAGAATCCCAAAACCGGTATTTCCAGCCCAATACCGGCATACGTACTAAACAGCAGGAAACTTCGTCTAAAACTCAGGAGAAACGTTTCCATGAAACTGCTCTGCTGTGCGTTCGTTCACCTAAGAAAGTTGAATCTATGTTGAGATTCAGCGAGTCAGAAACACGTTTCTTCTAGGAGCTGCGTTGGGATATTCCCGAGTGAATGGCACCATAGGCTGTTCAGAGAAATATCTGCTTCTAAAACCAAAACGGAGCTATCTAACTGAATGGTTGTCAATGTGTGCATTCAACTGACAGAGTTAAACTCAAGTGTGGATTCAGCGGTTTGCAAACCCTTTCTGTGCAGAATCCCAAAACCGGTATTTCCAGCCCAATGCCGGCATCCGTACTAAACAGCAGGAAACTTCGTCTAAAACTCAGGAGAAAAGTTTCCTTGAAACTGCTCTGCTGTGCATTGGTTCACCTAAGAGAGTTGAATCTATGTTGAGATTCAGCGAGTCAGAAACACGTTTCTTCTAGGAGCTGCGTTGGGATATTCCCGAGTGAATGGGACCATAGGCTGTACAGAGAAATATCTGCTTCTAAAACCAAAAGGGTGCTATCAAACTGAATGGTTGTCAATGTGTGCATTCAACTGACAGAGTTAAACTCACCTGTGGATTCAGCGGTTTGCAAACCCTTTCTGTGCAGAATCCCAAAACCGGTATTTCCAGCCCAATGCCGGCATGCGTACTAAACAGCAGGAAACTTCGTGTAAAACTCAGGAGAAACGTTTCCATGAAATTGCTCTGCTGTGCGTTCGTTCACCTAAGAAAGTTGAATCTATGTTGAGATTCAGCGAGTCAGAAACACGTTTCTTCTAGGAGCTGCGTTGGGATATTCCCGAGTGAATGGGACCATAGGCTGTAAAGAGAAATATCTGCTTCTAAAACCAAAACGGAGCTATCTAACTGAATGGTTGTCAATGTGTGCATTCAACTGACAGAGTTAAACTCACGTGTGGATTCAGCGGTTTGCAAACCCTTTCTGTGCAGAATCCCAAAACCGGTATTTCCAGCCCAATGCCGGCATCCGTACTAAACAGCAGGAAACTTCGTCTAAAACTCAGGAGAAAAGTTTCCTTGAAACTGCTCTGCTGTGCATTCGTTCACCGAAGAGAGTTGAATCTATGTTGCGATTCAGCGAGTCAGAAACACGTTTCTTCTAGGAGCTGCGTTGGGATATTCCCGAGTGAATGGGACCATAGGTTGTACAGAGAAATATCTGCTTCTAAAACAAAAAGGGTGCTATCAAACTGAATGGTTGTCAATGTGTGCATTCAACTGACAGAGTTAAACTCACGTGTGGATTCAGCGGTTTGCAAACCCTTTCTGTGCAGAATCCCAAAACCGGTATTTCCAGCCCAATGCCGGCATCCGTACTAAACAGCAGGAAACTTCGTCTAAAACTCAGGAGAAACGTTTCCATGAAACTGCTCTGCTGTGCTTTCGTTCACCTAAGAAAGTTGAATCAATGTTGAGATTCAGCGAGTCAGAAACACGTTTCTTCTAGGAGTTGCGTTGGGATATTCCCGAGTGAATGGGACCATAGGCTGTACAGAGAAATATCTGCTTCTAAAACCAAAACGGAGCTATCTAACTGAATGGTTGTCAATGTGTGCATTCAACTGACAGAGTTAAACTCACGTGTGGATTCAGCGGTTTGCAAACCCTTTCTGTGCAGAATCCCAAAACCGGTATTTCCAGCCCAATGCCGGCATACGTACTAAACAGCAGGAAACTTCGTCTAAAACTCAGGAGAAACGTTTCCTTGAAACTGCTCTGCTGTGCGTTCGATCACCTAAGAGAGTTGATTCTATGTTGAGATTCAGCGAGTCAGAAACACGTTTCTTCTAGGAGCTGCGTTGGGATATTCCCGAGTGAATGGGACCATAGGCTGTACAGAGAAATATCTGCTCCTAAAACCAAAAGGGAGCTATCTAACTGAATGGTTGTCAATGTGTGCATTCAACTGACAGAGTTAAACTCACGTGTGGATTCAGCGGTTTTCAAACCCTTTCTGTGCAGAATCCCAAAACCGGTATTTCCAGCCCAATGCCGGCATCCGTATTAAACAGCAGGAAACTTCGTCTAAAACTCAGGAGAAACGTTTCCTTGAAACTGCTCTGCTGTGCGTTCGTTCACCAAAGAGAGTTGAATCAATGTTGAGATTCAGCGAGTCAGAAACACGTTTCTTCTAGGAGCTGCGTTGTGATATTCCCGAGTGAATGGGACCATAGGCTGTACAGAGAAATATCTGCTTCTAAAACCAAAACGGAGCTATCTAACTGAATGGTTGTCAATGTGTGCATTCAACTGACAGAGTTAAACTCACGTGTGGATTCAGCGGTTTGCAAACCCTTTCTGTGCAGAATCCCAAAACCGGTATTTCCAGCCCAATGCCGGCATACGTACTAAACAGCAGGAAAGTTCGTCTAAAACTCAGGAGAAACGATTCCTTGAAACTGCTCTCCTGTGCGTTCGTTCACGTAAGAGAGTTGAATCTATGTTGAGATTCAGCGAGTCAGAAACACGTTTCTTCTAGGATCTGCGCTGGGATATTCCCGAGTGAATGGGACCATAGGCTGTACAGAGAAATATCTGCTTCTAAAACCAAAATGTGCTATCAAACTGAATGGTTGTCAATGTGTGCATTCAACTGACAGAGTTAAACTCACGTGTGGATTCAGCGGTTTGCAAACCCTTTCTGTGCAGAATCCTAAAACCGGTATTTCCAGCCCAATGCCGGCATACGTACTAAACAGCAGGAAACTTCGTCTAAAACTCAGGAGAAAAGTTTCCTTGAAACTGCTCTGCTGTGCATTGGTTCAACTAAGAGAGTTGAATCTATGTTGAGATTCAGCGAGTCAGAAACACGTTTCTTCTAGGAGCTGCGTTGGGATATTCCCGAGTGAATGGGACCATAGGCTGTACAGAGAAATATCTGCTTCTAAAACCAAAAGGGTGCTATCAAACTGAATGGTTGTCAATGTGTGCATTCAACTGACAGAGTTAAACTCACGTGTGGATTGAGCGGTTTGCAAACCCTTTCTGTGCAGAATCCCAAAACCGGTATTTCCAGCCCAATACCGGCATACGTACTAAACAGCAGGAAACTTCGTCTAAAACTCAGGAGAAACGTTTCCATGAAACTGCTCTGCTGTGCGTTCGTTCACCTAAGAAAGTTGAATCTATGTTGAGATTCAGCGAGTCAGAAACACGTTTCTTCTAGGAGCTGCGTTGGGATATTCCCGAGTGAATGGCACCATAGGCTGTTCAGAGAAATATCTGCTTCTAAAACCAAAACGGAGCTATCTAACTGAATGGTTGTCAATGTGTGCATTCAACTGACAGAGTTAAACTCAAGTGTGGATTCAGCGGTTTGCAAACCCTTTCTGTGCAGAATCCCAAAACCGGTATTTCCAGCCCAATGCCGGCATCCGTACTAAACAGCAGGAAATTTCGTCTAAAACTCAGGAGAAAAGTTTCCTTGAAACTGCTCTGCTGTGCATTGGTTCACCTAAGAGAGTTGAATCTATGTTGAGATTCAGCGAGTCAGAAACACGTTTCTTCTAGGAGCTGCGTTGGGATATTCCCGAGTGAATGGGACCATAGGCTGTACAGAGAAATATCTGCTTCTAAAACCAAAAGGGTGCTATCAAACTGAATGGTTGTCAATGTGTGCATTCAACTGACAGAGTTAAACTCACCTGTGGATTCAGCGGTTTGCAAACCCTTTCTGTGCAGAATCCCAAAACCGGTATTTCCAGCCCAATGCCGGCATGCGTACTAAACAGCAGGAAACTTCGTGTAAAACTCAGGAGAAACGTTTCCATGAAATTGCTCTGCTGTGCGTTCGTTCACCTAAGAAAGTTGAATCTATGTTGAGATTCAGCGAGTCAGAAACACGTTTCTTCTAGGAGCTGCGTTGGGATATTCCCGAGTGAATGGGACCATAGGCTGTAAAGAGAAATATCTGCTTCTAAAACCAAAACGGAGCTATCTAACTGAATGGTTGTCAATGTGTGCATTCAACTGACAGAGTTAAACTCACGTGTGGATTCAGCGGTTTGCAAACCCTTTCTGTGCAGAATCCCAAAACCGGTATTTCCAGCCCAATGCCGGCATCCGTACTAAACAGCAGGAAACTTCGTCTAAAACTCAGGAGAAAAGTTTCCTTGAAACTGCTCTGCTGTGCATTCGTTCACCGAAGAGAGTTGAATCTATGTTGCGATTCAGCGAGTCAGAAACACGTTTCTTCTAGGAGCTGCGTTGGGATATTCCCGAGTGAATGGGACCATAGGCTGTACAGAGAAATATCTGCTTCTAAAACAAAAAGGGTGCTATCAAACTGAATGGTTGTCAATGTGTGCATTCAACTGACAGAGTTAAACTCACGTGTGGATTCAGCGGTTTGCAAACCCTTTCTGTGCAGAATCCCAAAACCGGTATTTCCAGCCCAATGCCGGCATAGGTACTAAACAGCAGGAAACTTCGTCTAAAACTCAGGAGAAACGTTTCCTTGAAACTGCTCTGCTGTGCGTTCGTTCACCTAAGAGAGTTGAATCTATGTTGAGATTCAGCGAGTCAGAAACACGTTTCTTCTAGGAGCTGCGTTGGGATATTCCCGAGTGAATGGGACCATAGGCTGTACAGAGAAATATCTGCTTATAAACCAAAACGGAGCTATCTAAATGAATGGTTGTCAATGTGTGCATTCAACTGACAGAGTTAAACTCACGTGTGGATTCAGCGGTTTGCAAACCCTTTCTGTGCAGAATCCCAAAACCGGTATTTCCAGCCCAATGCCGGCATACGTACTAAACAGCAGGAAACTTCGTCTAAAACTCAGGAGAAAAGTTTCCTTGAAACTGCTCTGCTGTGCGTTCGTTCACCTAAGAGAGTTGAATCTATGTTGAGATTCAGCGAGTCAGAAACACGTTTCTTCTAGGAGCTGCGTTGGGATATTCCCGAGTGAATGGGACCATAGGCTGTACAGAGAAATATCTGCTTCTAAAACAAAAAGGGTGCTATCAAACTGAATGGTTGTCAATGTGTGCATTCAACTGACAGAGTTAAACTCACGTGTGGATTCAGCGGTTTGCAAACCCTTTCTGTGCAGAATCCCAAAACCGGTATTTCCAGCCCAATGCCGGCATCCGTACTAAACAGCAGGAAACTTCGTCTAAAACTCAGGAGAAACGTTTCCATGAAACTGCTCTGCTGTGCTTTCGTTCACCTAAGAAAGTTGAATCAATGTTGAGATTCAGCGAGTCAGAAACACGTTTCTTCTAGGAGCTGCGTTGGGATATTCCCGAGTGAATGGGACCATAGGCTGTACAGAGAAATATCTGCTTCTAAAACCAAAACGTAGCTATCTAACTGAATGGTTGTCAATGTGTGCATTCAACTGACAGAGTTAAACTCACGTGTGGATTCAGCGGTTTGCAAACCCTTTCTGTGCAGAATCCCAAAACCGGTATTTCCAGCCCAATGCCGGCATACGTACTAAACAGCAGGAAACTTCGTCAAAAACTCAGGAGAAACGTTTCCTTGAAACTGCTCTGCTGTGCGTTCGATCACCTAAGAGAGTTGATTCTATGTTGAGATTCAGCGAGTCAGAAACACGTTTCTTCTAGGAGCTGCGTTGGGATATTCCCGAGTGAATGGGACCATAGGCTGTACAGAGAAATATCTGCTCCTAAAACCAAAAGGGAGCTATCTAACTGAATGGTTGTCAATGTGTGCATTCAACTGACAGAGTTAAACTCACGTGTGGATTCAGCAGTTTGCAAACCCTTTCTGTGCAGAATCCCAAAACCGGTATTTCCAGCCCAATGCCGGAATCCGTATTAAACAGCAGGAAACTTCGTCTAAAACTCAGGAGAAACGTTTCCTTGAAACTGCTCTGCTGTGCGTTCGTTCACCAAAGAGAGTTGAATCAATGTTGAGATTCAGCGAGTCAGAAACACGTTTCTTCTAGGAGCTGCGTTGGGATATTCCCGAGTGAATGGGACCATAGGCTGTACAGAGAAATATCTGCTTCTAAAACCAAAACGGAGCTATCTAACTGAATGGTTGTCAATGTGTGCATTCAACTGACAGAGTTAAACTCACGTGTGGATTCAGCGGTTTGCAAACCCTTTCTGTGAAGAATCCCAAAACCGGTATTTCCAGCCCAATGCCGGCATACGTACTAAACAGCAGGAAACTTCGTCTAAAACTCAGGAGAAACGATTCCTTGAAACTGCTCTCCTGTGCGTTCGTTCACGTAAGAGAGTTGAATCTATGTTGAGATTCAGCGAGTCAGAAACACGTTTCTTCTAGGATCTGCGCTGGGATATTCCCGAGTGAATGGGACCATAGGCTGTACAGAGAAATATCTGCTTCTAAAACCAAAAGGGTGCTATCAACCTGAACGGTTGTCAATGTGTGCATTCAACTGACAGAGTTAAACTCACCTGTGGATTCAGCGGTTTGCAAACCATTTCTGTGCAGAATCCCAAAACCGGTATTTCCAGCCCAATGCCGGCATACGTACTAAACAGCAGGAAACTTCGTCTAAAACTCAGGAGAAACGTTTCCTTGAAACTGCTCTGCTGTGCGTTCGTTCACCTAAGAGAGTTGAATCTATGTTGAGATTCAGCGAGTCAGAAACACGTTTCTTCTAGGAGCTGCGTTGGGATATTCCCGAGTGAATGGGACCATAGGCTGTACAGAGAAATATCTGCTTCTAAAACCAAAACGGAGATATCAAACTGAATTTTTGTCAATGTGTGCATTCAACTGACAGAGTTAAACTCACGTGTGGATTCAGCGGTTTGCAAACCCTTTCTGTGCAGAATCCCAAAACCGGTATTTCCAGCCCAATGCCGGCATAGGTACTAAACAGCAGGAAACTTCGTCTAAAACTCAGGAGAAACGTTTCCTTGAAACTGCTCTGCTGTGCGTTCGTTCACCTAAGAGAGTTGAATCTATGTTGAGATTCAGCGAGTCAGAAACACGTTTCTTCTAGGAGCTGCGTTGGGATATTCCCGAGTGAATGGGACCATAGGCTGTACAGAGAAATATCTGCTTATAAACCAAAACGGAGCTATCTAAATGAATGGTTGTGAATGTGTGCATTCAACTGACAGAGTTAAACTCACGTGTGGATTCAGCGGTTTGCAAACCCTTTCTGTGCAGAATCCCAAAACCGGTATTTCCAGCCCAATGCCGGCATACGTACTAAACAGCAGGAAACTTCGTCTAAAACTCAGAAGAAAAGTTTCCTTGAAACTGCTCTGCTGTGCATTGGTTCACCTAAGAGAGTTGAATCTATGTTGAGATTCAGCGAGTCAGAAACAAGTTTCTTCTAGGAGCTGCGTTGGGATATTCCCGAGTGAATGGGACCATAGGCTGTACAGAGAAATATCTGCTTCTAAAACCAAAAGGGTGCTATCAAACTGAATGGTTGTCAATGTGTGCATTCAGCTGACAGAGTTAAACTCACGTGTGGATTCAGCGGTTTGCAAACCCTTTCAGTGCAGAATCCCAAAACCGGTATTTCCAGCCCAATGCCGGCATACGTACTAAACAGCAGGAAACTTCGTCTAAAACTCAGGAGAAAAGTTTCCTTGAAACTGCTCTGCTGTGCGTTCGTTCACCTAAGAGAGTTGAATCTATGTTGAGATTCAGCGAGTCAGAAACACGTTTCTTCTAGGAGCTGCGTTGGGATATTCCCGAGTGAATGGGACCATAGGCTGTACAGAGAAATATCTGCTTCTAAAACCAAAATGTGCTATCAAACTGAATGGTTGTCAATGTGTGCATTCAACTGACAGAGTTAAACTCACGTGTGGATTCAGCGGTTTGCAAACCCTTTCTGTGCAGAATCCTAAAACCGGTATTTCCAGCCCAATGCCGGCATACGTACTAAACAGCAGGAAACTTCGTCTAAAACTCAGGAGAAAAGTTTCCTTGAAACTGCTCTGCTGTGCATTGGTTCACCTAAGAGAGTTGAATCTATGTTGAGATTCAGCGAGTCAGAAACACGTTTCTTCTAGGAGCTGCGTTGGGATATTCCCGAGTGAATGGGACCATAGGCTGTACAGAGAAATATCTGCTTCTAAAACCAAAAGGGTGCTATCAAACTGAATGGTTGTCAATGTGTGCATTCAACTGACAGAGTTAAACTCACGTGTGGATTGAGCGGTTTGCAAACCCTTTCTGTGCAGAATCCCAAAACCGGTATTTCCAGCCCAATACCGGCATACGTACTAAACAGCAGGAAACTTCGTCTAAAACTCAGGAGAAACGTTTCCATGAAACTGCTCTGCTGTGCGTTCGTTCACCTAAGAAAGTTGAATCTATGTTGAGATTCAGCGAGTCAGAAACACGTTTCTTCTAGGAGCTGCGTTGGGATATTCCCGAGTGAATGGCACCATAGGCTGTTCAGAGAAATATCTGCTTCTAAAACCAAAACGGAGCTATCTAACTGAATGGTTGTCAATGTGTGCATTCAACTGACAGAGTTAAACTCAAGTGTGGATTCAGCGGTTTGCAAACCCTTTCTGTGCAGAATCCCAAAACCGGTATTTCCAGCCCAATGCCGGCATACGTACTAAACAGCAGGAAACTTCGTCTAAAACTCAGGAGAAAAGTTTCCTTGAAACTGCTCTGCTGTGCATTCGTTCACCGAAGAGAGTTGAATCTATGTTGAGATTCAGCGAGTCAGAAACACGTTTCTTCTAGGAGCTGCGTTGGGATATTCCCGAGTGAATGGGACCATAGGCTGTACAGAGAAATATCTGCTTCTAAAACCAAAAGGGTGCTATCAAACTGAATGGTTGTCAATGTGTGCATTCAACTGACAGAGTTAAACTCACCTGTGGATTCAGCGGTTTGCAAACCCTTTCTGTGCAGAATCCCAAAACCGGTATTTCCAGCCCAATGCCGGCATGCGTACTAAACAGCAGGAAACTTCGTGTAAAACTCAGGAGAAACGTTTCCATGAAATTGCTCTGCTGTGCGTTCGTTCACCTAAGAAAGTTGAATCTATGTTGAGATTCAGCGAGTCAGAAACACGTTTCTTCTAGGAGCTGCGTTGGGATATTCCCGAGTGAATGGGACCATAGGCTGTACAGAGAAATATCTGCTTCTAAAACCAAAACGGAGCTATCTAACTGAATGGTTGTCAATGTGTGCATTCAACTGACAGAGTTAAACTCACGTGTGGATTCAGCGGTTTGCAAACCCTTTCTGTGCAGAATCCCAAAACCGGTATTTCCAGCCCAATGCCGGCATACGTACTAAACAGCAGGAAACTTCGTCTAAAACTCAGGAGAAACGATTCCTTGAAACTGCTCTCCTGTGCGTTCGTTCACGTAAGAGAGTTGAATCTATGTTGAGATTCAGCGAGTCAGAAACACGTTTCTTCTAGGATCTGCGCTGGGATATTCCCGAGTGAATGGGACCATAGGCTGTACAGAGAAATATCTGCTTCTAAAACCAAAAGGGTGCTATCAACCTGAACGGTTGTCAATGTGTGCATTCAACTGACAGAGTTAAACTCACGTGTGGTTTCAGCGGTTTGCAAACCATTTCTGTGCAGAATCCCAAAACCGGTATTTCCAGCCCAATGCCGGCATACGTACTAAACAGCAGGAAACTTCGTCTAAAACTCAGGAGAAACGTTTCCTTGAAACTGCTCTGCTGTGCGTTCGTTCACCTAAGAGAGTTGAATCTATGTTGAGATTCAGCGAGTCAGAAACACGTTTCTTCTAGGAGCTGCGTTGGGATATTCCCGAGTGAATGGGACCATAGGCTGTACAGAGAAATATCTGCTTCTAAAACCAGAACGGAGCTATCAAACTGAATTTTTGTCAATGTGTGCATTCAACTGACAGAGTTAAACTCACGTGTGGATTCAGCGGTTTGCAAACCCTTTCTGTGCAGAATCCCAAAACCGGTATTTCAAGCCCAATGCCGGCATAGGTACTAAACAGCAGGAAACTTCGTCTAAAACTCAGGAGAAACGTTTCCTTGAAACTGCTCTGCTGTGCGTTCGTTCACCTAAGAGAGTTGAATCTATGTTGAGATTCAGCGAGTCAGAAACACGTTTCTTCTAGGAGCTGCGTTGGGATATTCCCGAGTTAAAGGGACCATAGGCTGTACAGAGAAATATGTGCTCCTAAAACCAAAAGGGTGCTATCTAACTGAATGGTTGTCAATGTGTGCATTCAACTGACAGAGTTAAACTCACGTTTCGATTCAGCGGTTTAGAAACCCTTTCTGTGCAGAATCCCAAAACCGGTAATTCCAGCTCAATGACGGCATACGTACTAAACAGCAGGAAACTTCGTCTAAAACTCAGGAGAAACGTTTCCTTGAAACTGCTCTGCTGTGCGTTCGTTCACCTAAGAGAGTTGAATCTATGTTGAGATTCAGCGAGTCAGAAACACGTTTCTTCTAGGAGCTGCGTTGGGATATTCCCGAGTGAATAGGACCATAGGCTGTACAGAGAAATATCTGCTTAAAAACCAAAACGGAGCTATCTAAATGAATGGTTGTCAATGTGTGCATTCAACTGACAGAGTTAAACTCACGAGTGGATTCAGAGGTTTGCAAACCCTTTCTGTGCAGAATCCCAAAACCGGTATTTCCAGCACAATGCCGGCATACGTACTAAACAACAGGAAACTTCGTCTAAAACTCAGGAGAAAAGTTTCCTTGAAGCTGCTCTGCTGTGCATTGGTTCACCTAAGAGAGTTGAATCTATGTTGAGATTCAGCGAGTCAGAAACACGTTTCTTCTAGGAGCTGCGTTGGGATATTCCCGAGTGAATGGGACCATAGGCTGTACAGAGAAATATCTGCTTCTAAAACCAAAAGGGTGCTATCAAACTGAATGGTTGTCAATGTGTGCATTCAACTGACAGAGTTAAACTCACGTGTGGATTCAGCGGTTTGCAAACCCTTTCTGTGCAGAATCCCAAAACCGGTATTTCCAGCCCAATGCCGGCATCCGTACTAAACAGCAGGAAACTTCGTCTAAAACTCAGGAGAAACGTTTCCATGAAACTGCTCTGCTGTGCTTTCGTTCACCTAAGAAAGTTGAATCAATGTTGAGATTCAGCGAGTCAGAAACACGTTTCTTCTAGGAGCTGCGTTGGGATATTCCCGAGTGAATGGGACCATAGGCTGTACAGAGAAATATCTGCTTTTAAAACCAAAACGGAGCTATCTAACTGAATGGTTGTCAATGTGTGCATTCAACTGACAGAGTTAAACTCACGTGTGGATTCAGCGGTTTGCAAACCCTTTCTGTGCAGAATCCCAAAACCGGTATTTCCAGCCCAATGCCGGCATACGTACTAAACAGCAGGAAACTTAGTCTAAAACTCAGGAGAAACGTTTCCTTGAAACTGCTCTGCTGTGCGTTCGATCACCTAAGAGAGTTGATTCTATGTTGAGATTCAGCGAGTCAGAAACACGTTTCTTCTAGGAGCTGCGTTGGGATATTCCCGAGTGAATGGGACCATAGGCTGTACAGAGAAATATCTGCTCCTAAAACCAAAATGGTGCTATCTAACTGAATGGTTGTCAATGTGTGCATTCAACTGACAGAGTTAAACTCACGTTTGGATTCAGCGGTTTACAAACCCTTTCTGTGCAGAATCCCAAAACCGGTAATTCCAGCTCAATGCCGGCATTCGTACTAAACTGCAGGAAACTTCATCTAAAACTCAGGAGAAACGTTTCCTTGAAACTGCTCTGCTGTGCGTTCGTTCACGTCAGAGAGTTGAATCTATGTTGAGATTCAGCGAGTCAGAAACACGTTTCTTCTAGGATCTGCGCTGGGATATTCCCGAGTGAATGGGACCATAGGCTGTACAGAGAAATATCTGCTTCTAAAACCAAAAAAGTGCTATCAACCTGAACGGTTGTCAATGTGTGCATTCAACTGACAGAGTTAAACTCACGTGTGGATTCAGCGGTTTGCAAACCCTTTCTGTGCAGAATCCCAAACCGGTATTTCCAGCCCAATGCCGGCATACGTACTAAACAGCACGAAACTTCGTCTAAAACTCAGGAGAAACGTTTCCTTGAAACTGCTCTGCTGTGCGTTCGTTCACCTAAGAGAGTTGAATCTATGTTGAGATTCAGCGAGTCAGAAACACGTTTCTTCTAGGAGCTGCGTTGGGATATTCCCGAGTGAATGGGACCATAGGCTGTACAGAGAAATATCTGCTTCTAAAACCAAAACGGAGCTATCAAACTGAATTTTTGTCAATGTGTGCATTCAACTGACAGAGTTAAACTCACGTGTGGATTCAGCGGTTTGCAAACCCATCTGTGCAGAATCCCAAAACCGGTATTTCCAGCCCAATGCCGGCATAGGTACTAAACAGCAGGAAACTTCGTCTAAAACTCAGGAGAAACGTTTCCTTGAAACTGCTCTGCTGTGCGTTCGTTCACCTAAGAGAGTTGAATATATGTTGAGATTCAGCGAGTCAGAAACACGTTTCTTCTAGGAGCTGCGTTGGGATATTCCCGAGTGAATGGGACCATAGGCTGTACAGAGAAATATCTGCTTCTAAAACCAAAACGGAGCTATCTAACTGAATGGTTGTCAATGTGTGCATTCAACTGACAGAGTTAAACTCACGTGTGGATTCAGCGGTTTGCAAACCCTTTCTGTGCAGAATCCCAAAACCGGTATTTCCAGCCCAATGCCGGCATACGTACTAAACAGCAGGAAACTTCGTCTAAAACTCAGGAGAAACGTTTCCTTGAAACTGCTCTGCTGTCCGTTCGATCACCTAAGAGAGTTGATTCTATGTTGAGATTCAGCGAGTCAGAAACACGTTTCTTCTAGGAGCTGCGTTGGGATATTCCCGAGTGAATGGGACCATAGGCTGTACAGAGAAATATCTGCTTCTAAAACCAAAACGGAGCTATCTAACTGAATGGTTGTCAATGTGTGCATTCAACTGACAGAGTTAAACTCACGTGTGGATTCAGCGGTTTGCAAACCCTTTCTGTGCAGAATCCCAAAACCGGTATTTCCAGCCCAATGCCGGCATCCGTACTAAACAGCAGGAAACTTCGTCTAAAACTCAGGAGAAAAGTTTCCTTGAAACTGCTCTGCTGTGCATTCGTTCACCGAAGAGAGTTGAATCTATGTTGAGATTCAGCGAGTCAGAAACACGTTTCTTCTAGGAGCTGCGTTGGGATATTCCCGAGTGAATGGGACCATAGGCTGTACAGAGAAATATGTGCTTCTAAAACAAAAAGGGTGCTATCAAACTGAATGGTTGTCAATGTGTGCATTCAACTGACAGAGTTAAACTCACGTTTAGATTCAGCGGTTTACAAACCCTTTCTGTGCAGAATCCCAAAACCGGTAATTCCAGCTCAATGCCGGCATTCGTACTAAACTGCAGGAAACTTCATCTAAAACTCAGGAGAAACGTTTCCTTGAAACTGCTCTGCTGTGCGTTCGTTCACCTAAGAGAGTTGAATCTATGTTGAGATTCAGCGAGTCAGAAACACGTTTCTTCTAGGAGCTGCGTTGGGATATTCCCGAGTGAATGGGACCATAGGCTGTACAGAGAAATATCTGCTTCTAAAACCAAAATGTGCTATCAAACTGAATGGTTGTCAATGTGTGCATTCAACTGACAGAGTTAAACTCACGTGTGGATTCAGCGGTTTGCAAACCCTTTCTGTGCAGAATCCTAAAACTGGTATTTCCAGCCCAATGCCGGCATACGTACTAAACAGCAGGAAACTTCGTCTAAAACTCAGGAGAAAAGTTTCCTTGAAACTGCTCTGCTGTGCATTGGTTCACCTAAGAGAGCTGAATCTATGTTGAGATTCAGCGAGTCAGAAACACGTTTCTTCTAGGAGCTGCGTTGGGATATTCCCGAGTGAATGGGACCATAGGCTGTACAGAGAAATATCTGCTTCTAAAACCAAAAGGGTGCTATCAAACTGAATGGTTGTCAATGTGTGCATTCAACTGACAGAGTTAAACTCACGTGTGGATTGAGCGGTTTGCAAACCCTTTCTGTGCAGAATCCCAAAACCGGTATTTCCAGCCCAATACCGGCATACGTACTAAACAGCAGGAAACTTCGTCTAAAACTCAGGAGAAACGTTTCCATGAAACTGCTCTGCTGTGCGTTCGTTCACCTAAGAAAGTTGAATCTATGTTGAGATTCAGCGAGTCAGAAACACGTTTCTTCTAGGAGCTGCGTTGGGATACTCCCGAGTGAATGGCACCATAGGCTGTTCAGAGAAATATCTGCTTCTAAAACCAAAACGGAGCTATCTAACTGAATGGTTGTCAATGTGTGCATTCAACTGACAGAGTTAAACTCAAGTGTGGATTCAGCGGTTTGCAAACCCTTTCTGTGCAGAATCCCAAAACCGGTATTTCCAGCCCAATGCCGGCATACGTACTAAACAGCAGGAAACTTCGTCTAAAACTCAGGAGAAAAGTTTCCTTGAAACTGCTCTGCTGTGCATTGGTTCACCTAAGAGAGTTGAATCTATGTTGAGATTCAGCGAGTCAGAAACACGTTTCTTCTAGGAGCTGCGTTGGGATATTCCCGAGTGAATGGGACCATAGGCTGTACAGAGAAATATCTGCTTCTAAAACCAAAAGGGTGCTATCAAACTGAATGGTTGTCAATGTGTGCATTCAACTGACAGAGTTAAACTCACCTGTGGATTCAGCGGTTTGCAAACCCTTTCTGTGCAGAATCCCAAAACCGGTATTTCCAGCCCAATGCCGGCATGCGTACTAAACAGCAGGAAACTTCGTGTAAAACTCAGGAGAAACGTTTCCATGAAATTGCTCTGCTGTGCGTTCGTTCACCTAAGAAAGTTGAATCTATGTTGAGATTCAGCGAGTCAGAAACACGTTTCTTCTAGGAGCTGCGTTGGGATATTCCCGAGTGAATGGGACCATAGGCTGTAAAGAGAAATATATGCTTCTAAAACCAAAACGGAGCTATCTAACTGAATGGTTGTCAATGTGTGCATTCAACTGACAGAGTTAAACTCACGTGTGGATTCAGCGGTTTGCAAACCCTTTCTGTGCAGAATCCCAAAACCGGTATTTCCAACCCAATGCCGGCATCCGTACTAAACAGCAGGAAACTTCGTCTAAAACTCAGGAGAAAAGTTTCCTTGAAACTGCTCTGCTGTGCATTCGTTCACCGAAGAGAGTTGAATCTATGTTGAGATTCAGCGAGTCAGAAACACGTTTATTCTAGGAGCTGCGTTGGGATATTCCCGAGTGAATGGGACCATAGGCTGTACAGAGAAATATCTGCTTCTAAAACAAAAAGGGTGCTATCAAACTGAATGGTTGTCAATGTGTGCATTCAACTGACAGAGTTAAACTCACGTGTGGATTCAGCGGTTTGCAAACCCTTTCTGTGCAGAATCCCAAAACCGGTATTTCCAGCCCAATGCCGGCATCCGTACTAAACAGCAGGAAACTTCGTCTAAAACTCAGGAGAAACGTTTCCATGAAACTGCTCTGCTGTGCTTTCGTTCACCTAAGAAAGTTGAATCAATGTTGAGATTCAGCGAGTCAGAAACACGTTTCTTCTAGGAGCTGCGTTGGGATATTCCCGAGTGAATGGGACCATAGGCTGTACAGAGAAATATCTGCTTCTAAAACCAAAACGGAGCTATCTAACTGAATGGTTGTCAATGTGTGCATTCAACTGACAGAGTTAAACTCACGTGTGGATTCAGCGGTTTGCAAACCCTTTCTGTGCAGAATCCCAAAACCGGTATTTCCAGCCCAATGCCGGCATCCGTACTAAACAGCAGGAAACTTCGTCTAAAACTCAGGAGAAACGTTTCCTTGAAACTGCTCTGCTGTGCGTTCGATTACCTAAGAGAGTTGATTCTATGTTGAGATTCAGCGAGTCAGAAACACGTTTCTTCTAGGAGCTGCGTTGGGATATTCCCGAGTGAATGGGACCATAGGCTGTACAGAGAAATATCTGCTCCTAAAACCAAAAGGGAGCTATCTTACTGAATGGTTGTCAATGTGTGCATTCAACTGACAGAGTTAAACTCACGTGTGGATTCAGCGGTTTGCAAACCCTTTCTGTGCAGAATCCCAAAACCGGTATTTCCAGCCCAATGCCGGCATACGTACTAAACAGCAGGAAACTTGGTCTAAAACTCAGGAGAAACGTTTCCTTGAAACTGCTCTGCTGTGCGTTCGTTCACCTAAGAGAGTTGAATCTATGTTGAGATTCAGCGAGTCAGAAACACGTTTCTTCTAGGAGCTGCGTTGGGATATTCCCGAGTGAATGGGACCATAGGCTGTACAGAGAAATATCTGCTTCTAAAACCAGAACGGAGCTATCAAACTGAATTTTTGTCAATGTGTGCATTCAACTGACAGAGTTAAACTCACGTGTGGATTCAGCGGTTTGCAAACCCTTTCTGTGCAGAATCCCAAAACCGGTATTTCCAGCCCAATGCCGGCATAGGTACTAAACAGCAGGAAACTTCGTCTAAAACTCAGGAGAAACGTTTCCTTGAAACTGCTCTGCTGTGCGTTCGTTCACCTAAGAGAGTTGAATCTATGTTGAGATTCAGCGAGTCAGAAACACGTTTCTTCTAGGAGCTGCGTTGGGATATTCCCGAGTGAATGGGACCATAGGCTGTACAGAGAAATATGTGCTCCTAAAACCAAAAGGGTGCTATCTAACTGAATGGTTGTCAATGTGTGCATTCAACTGACAGAGTTAAACTCACGTTTGGATTCAGCGGTTTACAAACCCTTTCTGTGCAGAATCCCAAAACCGGTAATTCCAGCTCAATGACGGCATACGTACTAAACAGCAGGAAACTTCGTCTAAAACTCAGGAGAAACGTTTCCTTGAAACTGCTCTGCTGTGCGTTCGTTCACCTAAGAGAGTTGAATCTATGTTGAGATTCAGCGAGTCAGAAACACGTTTCTTCTAGGAGCTGCGTTGGGATATTCCCGAGTGAATAGGACCATAGGCTGTACAGAGAAATATCTGCTTATAAACCAAAACGGAGCTATCTAAATGAATGGTTGTCAATGTGTGCATTCAACTGACAGAGTTAAACTCACGTGTGGATTCAGAGGTTTGCAAACCCTTTCTGTGCAGAATCCCAAAACCGGTATTTCCAGCAAAATGCCGGCATACGTACTAAACAACAGGAAACTTCGTCTAAAACTCAGGAGAAAAGTTTCCTTGAAACTGCTCTGCTGTGCATTGGTTCACCTAAGAGAGTTGAATCTATGTTGAGATTCAGCGAGTCAGAAACACGTTTCTTCTAGGAGCTGCGTTGGGATATTCCCGAGTGAATGGGACCATAGGCTGTACAGAGAAATATCTGCTCCTAAAACCAAAATGGTGCTATCTAACTGAATGGTTGTCAATGTGTGCATTCAACTGACAGAGTTAAACTCACGTTTGGATTCAGCGGTTTACAAACCCTTTCTGTGCAGAATCCCAAAACCGGTAATTCCAGCTCAATGCCGGCATTCGTACTAAACTGCAGGAAACTTCATCTAAAACTCAGGAGAAACGTTTCCTTGAAACTGCTCTGCTGTGCGTTCGTTCACGTAAGAGAGTTGAATCTATGTTGAGATTCAGCGAGTCAGAAACACGTTTCTTCTAGGATCTGCGCTGGGATATTCCCGAGTGAATGGGACCATAGGCTGTACAGAGAAATATCTGCTTCTAAAACCAAAAGGGTGCTATCAACCTGAACGGTGGTCAATGTGTGCATTCAACTGACAGAGTTAAACTCACGTGTGGATTCAGCGGTTTGCAAACCCTTTCTATGCAGAATCCCAAAACCGGTATTTCCAGCCCAATGCCGGCATACGTACTAAACAGCAGGAAACTTCGTCTAAAACTCAGGAGAAACGTTTCCTTGAAACTGCTCTGCTGTGCGTTCGTTCACCTAAGAGAGTTGAATCTATGTTGAGATTCAGCGAGTCAGAAACACGTTTCTTCTAGGAGCTGCGTTGGAATATTCCCGAGTGAATGGGACCATAGGCTGTACAGAGAAATATCTGCTTCTAAAACCAAAACGGAGCTATCTAACTGAATGGTTGTCAATGTGTGCATTCAACTGACAGAGTTAAACTCACGTGTGGATTCAGCAGTTTGCAAACCCTTTCTGTGCAGAATCCCAAAACCGGTATTTCCAGCCCAATGCCGGCATACGTACTAAACAGCAGGAAACTTCGTCTAAAACTCAGGAGAAACGATTCCTTGAAACTGCTCTCCTGTGCGTTCGTTCACGTAAGAGAGTTGAATCTATGTTGAGATTCAGCGAGTCAGAAACACGTTTCTTCTAGGATCTGCGCTGGGATATTCCCGAGTGAATGGGACCATAGGCTGTACAGAGAAATATCTGCTTCTAAAACCAAAAGGGTGCTATCAACCTGAACGGTTGTCAATGTGTGCATTCAACTGACAGAGTTAAACTCACGTGTGGATTCAGGGGTTTGCAAACCCTTTCTGTGCAGAATCCCAAAACCGGTATTTCCAGCCCAATGCCGGCATACGTACTAAACAGCAGGAAACTTCGTCTAAAACTCAGGAGAAACGTTTCCTTGAAACTGCTCTGCTGTGCGTTCGTTCACCTAAGAGAGTTGAATCTACGTTGAGATTCAGGGAGTCAGAAATACGTTTCTTCTAGGAGCTGCGTTGGGATATTCCCGAGTGAATGGGACCATAGGCTGTACAGAGAAATATCTGCTTCTAAAACCAGAACGGAGCTATTAAACTGAATTTTTGTCAATGTGTGCATTCAACTGACAGAGTTAAACTCACGTGTGGATTCAGCGGTTTGCAAACCCTTTCTGTGCAGAATCCCAAAACCGGTATTTCCAGCCCAATGCCGGCATACGTACTAAACAGCAGGAAACTTCGTCTAAAACTCAGGAGAAACGTTTCCTTGAAACTGCTCTGCTGTGCGTTCGTTCACCTAAGAGAGTTGAATCTATGTTGAGATTCAGCGAGTCAGAAACACGTTTCTTCTAGGAGCTGCGTTGGGATATTCCCGAGTGAATGGGACCATAGGCTGTACAGAGAAATAGGTGCTCCTAAAACCAAAAGGGTGCTATCTAACTGAATGCTTGTCAATGTGTGCATTCAACTGACAGAGTTAAACTCACGTTTGGATTCAGCGGTTTACAAACCCTTTCTGTGCAGAATCCCAAAACCGGTAATTCCAGCTCAATGCCGGCATACGTACTAAACAGCAGGAAACTTCGTCTAAAACTCAGGAGAAACGTTTCCTTGAAACTGCTCTGCTGTGCGTTCGTTCACCTAAGAGAGTTGAATCTATGTTGAGATTCAGCGAGTCAGAAACACGTTTCTTCTAGGAGCTGCGTTGGGATATTCCCGAGTGAATGGGACCATAGGCTGTACAGAGAAATATCTGCTTATAAACCAAAACGGAGCTATCTAAATGAATGGTTGTCAATGTGTGCATTCAACTGACAGAGTTAAACTCACGTGTGGATTCAGCGGTTTGCAAACCCTTTCTGTGCAGAATCCCAAAACCGGTATTTCCAGCCCAATGCCGGCATACGTACTAAACAGCAGGAAACTTCGTCTAAAACTCAGGAGAAAAGTTTCCTTGAAACTGCTCTGCTGTGCATTGGTTCACCTAAGAGAGTTGAATCTATGTTGAGATTCAGCGAGTCAGAAACACGTTTCTTCTAGGAGCTGCGTTGGGATATTCCCGAGTGAATGGGACCATAGGCTGTACAGAGAAATATCTGCTTCTAAAACCAAAAGGGTGCTATCAAACTGAATGGTTGTCAATGTGTGCATTCAACTGACAGAGTTAAACTCACCTGTGGATTCAGCGGTTTACAAACCCTTTCTGTGCAGAATCCCAAAACCGGTATTTCCAGCCCAATGCCGGCATGCGTACTAAACAGCAGGAAACTTCGTCTAAAACTCAGGAGAAACGTTTCCATGAAACTGCTCTGCTGTGCGTTCGTTCACCTAAGAAAGTTGAATCTATGTTGAGATTCAGCGAGTCAGAAACACGTTTCTTCTAGGAGCTGCGCTGGGATATTCCCGAGTGAATGGGACCATAGGCTGTACAGAGAAATATCTGCTTCTAAAACCAAAACGGAGCTATCTAACTGAATGGTTGTCAATGTGTGCATTCAACTGACAGAGTTAAACTCACGTGTGGATTCAGCGGTTTGCAAACCCTTTCTGTGCAGAATCCCAAAACCGGTATTTCCAGCCCAATGCCGGCATCCGTATTAAACAGCAGGAGACTTCGTCTAAAACTCAGGAGAAAAGTTTCCTTGAAACTGCTCTGCTGTGCATTCGTTCACCGAAGAGAGTTGAATCTATGTTGAGATTCAGCGAGTCAGAAACACGTTTCCTCTAGGAGCTGTGTTGGGATATTCCCGAGTGAATGGGACCATAGGCTGTACAGAGAAATATCTGCTCCTAAAACCAAAAGGGTGCTATCTAACTGAATGGTTGTCAATGTGTGCATTCAACTGACAGAGTTAAACTCACGTGTGGATTCAGCGGTTTGCAAACCCTTTCTGTGCAGAATCCCAAAACCGGTATTTCCAGGCCAATGCCGGCATACGTACTAAACAGCAGGAAACTTCGTCTAAAACTCAGGAGAAAAGTTTCCTTGAAACTGCTCTGCTGTGCATTGGTTCACCTAAGAGAGTTGAATCTATGTTGAGATTCAGCGAGTCAGAAACACGTTTCTTCTAGGAGCTGCGTTGGGATATTCCCGAGTGAATGGGACCATAGGCTGTACAGAGAAATATCTGCTTCTAAAGCCAAAAGGGTGCTATCAAACTGAATGGTTGTCAATGTGTGCATTCAACTGACAGAGTTAAACTCACGTGTGGATTCAGCGGTTTGCAAACCCTTTCTGTGCAGAATCCCAAAACCGGTATTTCCAGGTCAATGCCGGCATACGTACTAAACAGCAGGAAACTTCGTCTAAAACTCAGGAGAAACGTTTCCTTGAAACTGCTCTGCTGTGCGTTCGTTCACCTAAGAGAGTTGAATCTATGTTGAGATTCAGCGAGTCAGAAATACGTTTCTTCTAGGAGCTGCGTTGGGATATTCCCGAGTGAATGGGACCATAGGCTGTACAGAGAAATATCTGCTCCTAAAACCAAAAGGGTGCTATCTAACTGAATGGTTGTCAATGTGTGCATTCAACTGACAGAGTTAAACTCACCTGTGGATTCAGCGGTTTGCAAACCCTTTCTGTGCAGAATCCCAAAACCGGTATTTCCAGCCCAATGCCGGCATGCGTACTAAACAGCAGGAAACTTCGTGTAAAACTCAGGAGAAACGTTTCCATGAAATTGCTCTGCTGTGCGTTCGTTCACCTAAGAAAGTTGAATCTATGTTGAGATTCAGCGAGTCAGAAACACGTTTCTTCTAGGAGCTGCGTTGGGATATTCCCGAGTGAATGGGACCATAGGCTGTACAGAGAAATATCTGCTTCTAAAACCAAAACGGAGCTATCTAACTGAATGGTTGTCAATGTGTGCATTCAACTGACAGAGTTAAACTCACGTGTGGATTCAGCGGTTTGCAAACCCTTTCTGTGCAGAATCCCAAAACCGGTATTTCCAGCCCAATGCCGGCATCCGTACTAAACAGCAGGAAACTTCGTCTAAAACTCAGGAGAAACGTTTCCTTGAAACTGCTCTGCTGTGCGTTCGATCACCTAAGAGAGTTGATTCTATGTTGAGATTCAGCGAGTCAGAAACACGTTTCTTCTAGGAGCTGCGTTGGGATATTCCCGAGTGAATGGGACCATAGGCTGTACAGAGAAATATCTGCTCCTAAAACCAAAAGGGAGCTATCTAACTGAATGGTTGTCAATGTGTGCATTCAACTGACAGAGTTAAACTCACGTGTGGATTCAGCGGTTTGCAAACCCTTTCTGTGCAGAATCCCAAAACCGGTATTTCCAGCCCAATGCCGGCATCCGTATTAAACAGCAGGAAACTTCGTCTAAAACTCAGGAGAAACGTTTCCTTGAAACTGCTCTGCTGTGCGTTCGTTCACCAAAGAGAGTTGAATCAATGTTGAGATTCAGCGAGTCAGAAACACGTTTCTTCTAGGAGCTGCGTTGGGATATTCCCGATTGAATGGGACCATAGGCTGTACAGAGAAATATCTGCTTCTAAAACCAAAACGGAGCTATCTAACTGAATGGTTGTCAATGTGTGCATTCAACTGACAGAGTTAAACTCACGTGTGGATTCAGCGGTTTGCAAACCCTTTCTGTGCAGAATCCCAAAACCGGTATTTCCAGCCCAATGCCGGCATACGTACTAAACAGCAGGAAACTTCGTCTAAAACTCAGGAGAAACGATTCCTTGAAACTGCTCTCCTGTGCGTTCGTTCACGTAAGAGAGTTGAATCTATGTTGAGATTCAGCGAGTCAGAAACACGTTTCTTCTAGGATCTGCGCTGGGATATTCCCGAGTGAATGGGACCATAGGCTGTACAGAGAAATATCTGCTTCTAAAACCAAAATGGTGCTATCAACCTGAACGGTTGTCAATGTGTGCATTCAACTGACAGAGTTAAACTCACGTGTGGATTCAGCGGTTTGCAAACCCTTTCTGTGCAGAATCCCAAAACCGGTATTTCCAGCCCAATGCCGGCATACGTACTAAACAGCAGGAAACTTCGTCTAAAACTCAGGAGAAACGTTTCCTTGAAACTGCTCTGCTGTGCGTTCGTTCACCTAAGAGAGTTGAATCTATGTTGAGATTCAGCGAGTCAGAAACACGTTTCTTCTAGGAGCTGCGTTGGGATATTCCCGAGTGAATGGGACCATAGGCTGTACAGAGAAATATCTGCTTCTAAAACCAGAACGGAGCTATCAAACTGAATTTTTGTCAATGTGTGCATTCAACTGACAGAGTTAAACTCACGTGTGGATTCAGCGGTTTGCAAACCCTTTCTGTGCAGAATCCCAAAACCGGTATTTCCAGCCCAATGCCGGCATAGGTACTAAACAGCAGGAAACTTCGTCTAAAACTCAGGAGAAACGTTTCCTTGAAACTGCTCTGCTGTGCGTTCGTTCACCTAAGAGAGTTGAATCTATGTTGAGATTCAGCGAGTCAGAAACACGTTTCTTCTAGGAGCTGCGTTGGGATATTCCCGAGTGAATGGGACCATAGGCTGTACAGAGAAATATGTGCTCCTAAAACCAAAAGGGTGCTATCTAACTGAATGGTTGTCAATGTGTGCATTCAACTGACAGAGTTAAACTCACGTTTGGATTCAGCGGTTTACAAACCCTTTCTGTGCAGAATCCCAAAACCGGTAATTCCAGCTCAATGACGGCATACGTACTAAACAGCAGGAAACTTCGTCTAAAACTCAGGAGAAACGTTTCCTTGAAACTGCTCTGCTGTGCGTTCGTTCACCTAAGAGAGTTGAATCTATGTTGAGATTCAGCGAGTCAGAAACACGTTTCTTCTAGGAGCTGCGTTGGGATATTCCCGAGTGAATAGGACCATAGGCTGTACAGAGAAATATCTGCTTATAAACCAAAACGGAGCTATCTAAATGAATGGTTGTCAATGTGTGCATTCAACTGACAGAGTTAAACTCACGTGTGGATTCAGAGGTTTGCAAACCCTTTCTGTGCAGAATCCCAAAACCGGTATTTCCAGCACAATGCCGGCATACGTACTAAACAACAGGAAACTTCGTCTAAAACTCAGGAGAAAAGTTTCCTTGAAACTGCTCTGCTGTGCATTGGTTCACCTAAGAGAGTTGAATCTATGTTGAGATTCAGCGAGTCAGAAACACGTTTCTTCTAGGAGCTGCGTTGGGATATTCCCGAGTGAATGGGACCATAGGCTGTACAGAGAAATATCTGCTCCTAAAACCAAAATGGTGCTATCTAACTGAATGGTTGTCAATGTGTGCATTCAACTGACAGAGTTAAACTCACGTTTGGATTCAGCGGTTTACAAACCCTTTCTGTGCAGAATCCCAAAACCGGTAATTCCAGCTCAATGCCGGCATTCGTACTAAACTGCAGGAAACTTCATCTAAAACTCAGGAGAAACGTTTCCTTGAAACTGCTCTGCTGTGCGTTCGTTCACGTAAGAGAGTTGAATCTATGTTGAGATTCAGCGAGTCAGAAACACGTTTCTTCTAGGATCTGCGCTGGGATATTCCCGAGTGAATGGGACCATAGGCTGTACAGAGAAATATCTGCTTCTAAAACCAAAAGGGTGCTATCAACCTGAACGGTGGTCAATGTGTGCATTCAACTGACAGAGTTAAACTCACGTGTGGATTCAGCGGTTTGCAAACCCTTTCTATGCAGAATCCCAAAACCGGTATTTCCAGCCCAATGCCGGCATACGTACTAAACAGCAGGAAACTTCGTCTAAAACTCAGGAGAAACGTTTCCTTGAAACTGCTCTGCTGTGCGTTCGTTCACCTAAGAGAGTTGAATCTATGTTGAGATTCAGCGAGTCAGAAACACGTTTCTTCTAGGAGCTGCGTTGGGATATTCCCGAGTGAATGGGACCATAGGCTGTACAGAGAAATATCTGCTTCTAAAACCAAAACGGAGCTATCAAACTGAATTTTTGTCAATGTGTGCATTCAACTGACAGAGTTAAACTCACGTGTGGATTCAGCGGTTTGCAAACCCATCTGTGCAGAATCCCAAAACCGGTATTTCCAGCCCAATGCCGGCATAGGTACTAAACAGCAGGAAACTTCGTCTAAAACTCAGGAGAAACGTTTCCTTGAAACTGCTCTGCTGTGCGTTCGTTCACCTAAGAGAGTTGAATCTATGTTGAGATTCAGCGAGTCAGAAACACGTTTCTTCTAGGAGCTGCGTTGGGATATTCCCGAGTGAATGGGACCATAGGCTGTACAGAGAAATATCTGCTTCTAAAACCAAAACGGAGCTATCTAACTGAATGGTTGTCAATGTGTGCATTCAACTGACAGAGTTAAACTCACGTGTGGATTCAGCGGTTTGCAAACCCTTTCTGTGCAGAATCCCAAAACCGGTATTTCCAGCCCAATGCTGGCATACGTACTAAACAGCAGGAAACTTCGTCTAAAACTCAGGAGAAACGATTCCTTGAAACTGCTCTCCTGTGCGTTCGTTCACGTAAGAGAGTTGAATCTATGTTGAGATTCAGCGAGTCAGAAACACGTTTCTTCTAGGATCTGCGCTGGGATATTCCCGAGTGAATGGGACCATAGGCTGTAAAGAGAAATATCTGCTTCTAAAACCAAAAGGGTGCTATCAACCTGAACGGTTGTCAATGTGTGCATTCAACTGACAGAGTTAAACTCACGTGTGGATTCAGCGGTTTGCAAACCCTTTCTGTGCAGAATCCCAAAACCGGTATTTCCAGCCCAATGCCGGCATACGTACTAAACAGCAGGAAACTTCGTCTAAAACTCAGGAGAAACGTTTCCTTGAAACTGCTCTGCTGTGCGTTCGTTCACCTAAGAGAGTTGAATCTATGTTGAGATTCAGCGAGTCAGAAATACGTTTCTTCTAGGAGCTGCGTTGGGATATTCCCGAGTGAATGGGACCATAGGCTGTACAGAGAAATATCTGCTCCTAAAACCAAAAGGGTGCTATCTAACTGAATGGTTGTCAATGTGTGCATTCAACTGACAGAGTTAAACTCACGTGTGGATTCAGCGGTTTGCAAACCCTTTCTGTGCAGAATCCCAAAACCGGTATTTCTAGCCCAATGCCGGCATGCGTACTAAACAGCAGGAAACTTCGTGTAAAACTCAGGAGAAACGCTTCCATGAAATTGCTCTGCTGTGCGTTCGTTCACCTAAGAAAGTTGAATCTATGTTGAGATTCAGCGAGTCAGAAACACGTTTCTTCTAGGAGCTGCGTTGGGATATTCCCGAGTGAATGGGACCATAGGCTGTAAAGAGAAATATCTGCTTCTAAAACCAAAACGGAGCTATCTAACTGAATGGTTGTCAATGTGTGCATTCAACTGACAGAGTTAAACTCACGTGTGGATTCAGCGGTTTGCAAACCCTTTCTGTGCAGAATCCCAAAACCGGTATTTCCAGCCCAATGCCGGCATCCGTACTAAACAGCAGGAAACTTCGTCTAAAACTCAGGAGAAAAGTTTCCTTGAAACTGCTCTGCTGTGCATTCGTTCACCGAAGAGAGTTGAATCTATGTTGAGATTCAGCGAGTCAGAAACACGTTTCTTCTAGGAGCTGCGTTGGGATATTCCCGAGTGAATGGGACCATAGGCTGTACAGAGAAATATCTGCTTCTAAAACAAAAAGGGTGCTATCAAACTGAATGGTTGTCAATGTGTGCATTCAACTGACAGAGTTAAACTCACGTGTGGATTCAGCGGTTTGCAAACCCTTTCTGTGCAGAATCCCAAAACCGGTATTTCCAGCCCAATGCCGGCATCCGTTCTAAACAGCAGGAAACTTCGTCTAAAACTCAGGAGAAACGTTTCCATGAAACTGCTCTGCTGTGCTTTCGTTCACCTAAGAAAGTTGAATCAATGTTGAGATTCAGCGAGTCAGAAACACGTTTCTTCTAGGAGCTGCGTTGGGATATTCCCGAGTGAATGGGACCATAGGCTGTACAGAGAAATATCTGCTTCTAAAACCAAAACGGAGCTATCTAACTGAATGGTTGTCAATGTGTGCATTCAACTGACAGAGTTAAACTCACGTGTGGATTCAGCGGTTTGCAAACCCTTTCTGTGCAGAATCCCAAAACCGGTATTTCCAGCCCAATGCCGGCATCCGTACTAAACAGCAGGAAACTTTGTCTAAAACTCAGGAGAAACGTTTCCTTGAAACTGCTCTGCTGTGCGTTCGATTACCTAAGAGAGTTGATTCTATGTTGAGATTCAGCGAGTCAGAAACACGTTTCTTCTAGGAGCTGCGTTGGGATATTCCCGAGTGAATGGGACCATAGGCTGTACAGAGAAATATCTGCTCCTAAAACCAAAAGGGAGCTATCTAACTGAATGGTTGTCAATGTGTGCATTCAACTGACAGAGTTAAACTCACGTGTGGATTCAGCGGTTTGCAAACCCTTTCTGTGCAGAATCCCAAAACCGGTATTTCCAGCCCAATGCCGGCATAGGTACTAAACAGCAGGAAACTTCGTCTAAAACTCAGGAGAAACGTTTCCTTGAAACTGCTCTGCTGTGCGTTCGTTCACCTAAGAGAGTTGAATCTATGTTGAGATTCAGCGAGTCAGAAACACGTTCCTTCTAGGACCTGCGTTGGGATATTCCCGAGTGAATGGGACCATAGGCTGTACAGAGAAATATGTGCTCCTAAAACCAAAAGGGTGCTATCTAACTGAATGGTTGTCAATGTGTGCATTCAACTGACAGAGTTAAACTCACGTTTGGATTCAGCGGTTTACAAACCCTTTCTGTGCAGAATCCCAAAACCGGTAATTCCAGCTCAATGACGGCATACGTACTAAACAGCAGGAAACTTCGTCTAAAACTCAGGAGAAACGTTTCCTTGAAACTGCTCTGCTGTGCGTTCGTTCACCTAAGAGAGTTGAATCTATGTTGAGATTCAGCGAGTCAGAAACACGTTTCTTCTAGGAGCTGCGTTGGGATATTCCCGAGTGAATAGGACCATAGGCTGTACAGATAAATATCTGCTTATAAACCAAAACGGAGCTATCTAAATGAATGGTTGTCAATGTGTGCATTCAACTGACAGAGTTAAACTCACGTGTGGATTCAGAGGTTTGCAAACCCTTTCTGTGCAGAATCCCAAAACCGGTATTTCCAGCACAATGCCGGCATACGTACTAAACAACAGGAAACTTCGTCTAAAACTCAGGAGAAAAGTTTCCTTGAAACTGCTCTGCTGTGCATTGGTTCACCTAAGAGAGTTGAATCTATGTTGAGATTCAGCGAGTCAGAAATACGTTTCTTCTAGGAGCTGCGTTGGGATATTCCCGAGTGAATGGGACCATAGGCTGTACAGAGAAATATCTGCTCCTAAAACCAAAATGGTGCTATCTAACTGAATGGTTGTCAATGTGTGCATTCAACTGACAGAGTTAAACTCACGTTTGGATTCAGCGGTTTACAAACCCTTTCTGTGCAGAATCCCAAAACCGGTAATTCCAGCTCAATGCCGGCATTCGTACTAAACTGCAGGAAACTTCATCTAAAACTCAGGAGAAACGTTTCCTTGAAACTGCTCTGCTGTGCGTTCGTTCACGTAAGAGAGTTGAATCTATGTTGAGATTCAGCGAGTCAGAAACACGTTTCTTCTAGGATCTGCGCTGGGATATTCCCGAGTGAATGGGACCATAGGCTGTACAGAGAAATATCTGCTTCTAAAACCAAAAGGGTGCTATCAACCTGAACGGTGGTCAATGTGTGCATTCAACTGACAGAGTTAAACTCACGTGTGGATTCAGCGGTTTGCAAACCCTTTCTATGCAGAATCCCAAAACCGGTATTTCCAGCCCAATGCCGGCATACGTACTAAACAGCAGGAAACTTCGTCTAAAACTCAGGAGAAACGTTTCCTTGAAACTGCTCTGCTGTGCGTTCGTTCACCTAAGTGAGTTGAATCTATGTTGAGATTCAGCGAGTCAGAAACACGTTTCTTCTAGGAGCTGCGTTGGGATATTCCCGAGTGAATGGGACCATAGGCTGTACAGAGAAATATCTGCTTCTAAAACCAAAACGGAGCTATCAAACTGAATTTTTGTCAATGTGTGCATTCAACTGACAGAGTTAAACTCACGTGTGGATTCAGCGGTTTGCAAACCCATCTGTGCAGAATCCCAAAACCGGTATTTCCAGCCCAATGCCGGCATAGGTACTAAACAGCAGGAAACTTCGTCTAAAACTCAGGAGAAACGTTTCCTTGAAACTGCTCTGCTGTGAGTTCGTTCACCTAAGAGAGTTGAATCTATGTTGAGATTCAGCGAGTCAGAAACACGTTTCTTCTAGGAGCTGCGTTGGGATATTCCCGAGTGAATGGGACCATAGGCTGTACAGAGAAATATCTGCTTCTAAAACCAAAACGGAGCTATCTAACTGAATGGTTGTCAATGTGTGCATTCAACTGACAGAGTTAAACTCACTTGTGGATTCAGCGGTTTGCAAACCCTTTCTGTGCAGAATCCCAAAACCGGTATTTCCAGCCCAATGCCGGCATACGTACTAAACAGCAGGAAACTTCGTCTAAAACTCAGGAGAAACGATTCCTTGAAACTGCTCTCCTGTGCGTTCGTTCACCTAAGAGAGTTGAATCTATGTTGAGATTCAGCGAGTCAGAAACACGTTTCTTCTAGGATCTGCGCTGGGATATTCCCGAGTGAATGGGACCATAGGCTGTACAGAGAAATATCTGCTTCTAAAACCAAAAGGGTGCTATCAACCTGAACGGTTGTCAATGTGTGCATTCAACTGACAGAGTTAAACTCACGTGTGGATTCAGCGGTTTGCAAACCCTTTCTGTGCAGAATCCCAAAACCGGTATTTCCAGCCCAATGCCGGCATACGTACTAAACAGCAGGAAACTTCGTCTAAAACTCAGGAGAAACGTTTCCTTGAAACTGCTCTGCTGTGCGTTCGTTCACCTAAGAGAGTTGAATCTATGTTGAGATTCAGCGAGTCAGAAATACGTTTCTTCTAGGAGCTGCGTTGGGATATTCCCGAGTGAATGGGACCATAGGCTGTACAGAGAAATATCTGCTTCTAAAACCAGAACGGAGCTATCAAACTGAATTTTTGTCAATGTGTGCATTCAACTGACAGAGTTAAACTCACGTGTGGATTCAGCGGTTTGCAAACCCTTTCTGTGCAGAATCCCAAAACCGGTATTTCCAGCCCAATGCCGGCATACGTACTAAACAGCAGGAAACTTCGTCTAAATCTCAGGAGAAACGTTTCCTTGAAACTACTCTGCTGTGCGTTCGTTCACCTAAGAGAGTTGAATCTATGTTGAGATTCAGCGAGTCAGAAACACGTTTCTTCTAGGAGCTGCGTTGGGATATTGCCGAGAGAATGGGACCATAGGCTGTACAGAGAAATATCTGCTTATAAACCAAAACGGAGCTATCTAAATGAATGGTTGTCAATGTGTGCATTCAACTGACAGAGTTAAACTCACGTGTGGATTCAGCGGTTTGCAAACCCTTTCTGTGCAGAATCCCAAAACCGGTATTTCCAGCCCAATGCCGGCATACGTACTAAACAGCAGGAAACTTCGTCTAAAACTCAGGAGAAAAGTTTCCTTGAAACTGCTATGCTGTGCATTGGTTCACCTAAGAGAGTTGAATCTATGTTGAGATTCAGCGAGTCAGAAACACGTTTCTTCTAGGAGCTGCGTTGGGATATTCCCGAGTGAATGGGACCATAGGCTGTACAGAGAAATATCTGCTTCTAAAACCAAAAGGGTGCTATCAAACTGAATGGTTGTCAATGTGTGCATTCAACTGACAGAGTTAAACTCACCTGTGGATTCAGCGGTTTACAAACCCTTTCTGTGCAGAATCCCAAAACCGGTATTTCCAGCCCAATGCCGGCATGCGTACTAAACAGCAGGAAACTTCGTCTAAAACTCAGGAGAAACGTTTCCATGAAACTGCTCTGCTGTGCGTTCGTTCACCTAAGAAAGTTGAATCTATGTTGAGATTCAGCGAGTCAGAAACACGTTTCTTCTAGGAGCTGCGTTGGGATATTCCCGACTGAATGGGACCATAGGCTGTACAGAGAAATATCTGCTTCTAAAACCAAAACGGAGCTATCTAACTGAATGGTTGTCAATGTGTGCATTCAACTGACAGAGTTAAACTCACGTGTGGATTCAGCGGTTTGCAAACCCTTTCTGTGCAGAATCCCAAAACCGGTATTTCCAGCCCAATGCCGGCATCCGTACTAAACAGCAGGAGACTTCGTCTAAAACTCAGGAGAAAAGTTTCCTTGAAACTGCTCTGCTGTGCATTCGTTCACCGAAGAGAGTTGAATCTATGTTGAGATTCAGCGAGTCAGAAACACGTTTCCTCTAGGAGCTGCGTTGGGATATTCCCGAGTGAATGGGACCATAGGCTGTACAGAGAAATATCTGCTCCTAAAACCAAAAGGGTGCTATCTAACTGAATGGTTGTCAATGTGTGCATTCAACTGACAGAGTTAAACTCACGTGTGGATTCAGCGGTTTGCAAACCCTTTCTGTGCAGAATCCCAAAACCGGTATTTCCAGCCCAATGCCGGCATACGTACTATACAGCAGGAAACTTCGTCTAAAACTCAGGAGAAAAGTTTCCTTGAAACTGCTCTGCTGTGCATTGGTTCACCTAAGAGAGTTGAATCTATGTTGAGATTCAGCAAGTCAGAAACACGTTTCTTCTAGGAGCTGCGTTGGGATATTCCCGAGTGAATGGGACCATAGGCTGTACAGAGAAATATCTGCTTCTAAAGCCAAAAGGGTGCTATCAAACTGAATGGTTGTCAATGTGTGCATTCAACTGACAGAGTTAAACTCACGTTTGGATTCAGCGGTTTACAAACCCTTTCTGTGCAGAATCCCAAAACCGGTAATTCCAGCTCAATGCCGGCATACGTACTAAACTGCAGGAAACTTCGTCTAAAACTCAGGAGAAACGTTTCCTTGAAACTGCTCTGCTGTGCGTTCGTTCACCTAAGAGAGTTGAATCTATGTTGAGATTCAGCGAGTCAGAAACACGTTTCTTCTAGGAGCTGCGTTGGGATATTCCCGAGTGAATGGGACCATATGCTGTACAGAGAAATATCTGCTTCTAAAACCAAAATGGAGCTATCTAACTGGATAGTTGTCAATGTGTGCATTCAACTGACAAAGTTAAACTCACTTGTGGATTCAGCGGTTTGCAAACCCTTTCTGTGCAGAATCCCAAAACCTGTATTTCCAGCCTAATGCCGGCATCCTTACTAAACAGCAGGAAACTTCGTCTAAAACTCAGGAGAAACGTTTCCTTGAAACTGCTCTGCTGTGCGATCGTTCACCTAAGAGAGTTGAATCTATGTTGAGATTCAGCGAGTCAGAAACACGTTTCTTCCAGGAGCTGCGTTGGGATATTCCCGAGTGAATGGGACCATAGGCTGTACAGAGAAATATCTGCTTCTAAAACCGAAACGGAGCTATCAAACTGAATGGTTGTCAATGTGTGCATTCAACTGACAGAGTTAAACTCACGTGTGGATTCAGCGGTTTGCAAACCCTTTCTGTGCAGAATCCCAAAACCGGTATTTCCAGCCCAATGCCGGCATACGTACTAAACAGCAGGAAACTTCGTCTAAAACTCAGGAGAAACGTTTCCATGAAACTGCTCTGCTGTGCGTTCGTTCACCTAAGAAAGTTGAATCTATGTTGAGATTCAGCGAGTCAGAAACACGTTTCTTCTAGGACCTACGTTGGGATCTTCCCGACTGAATGGGACCATATGCTGTACAGAGAAATATCTGCTTCTAAAACCAAAACGGAGCTATCTAACTGAATGGTTGTCAACGTGTGCATTCAACTGACAGAGTTAAACTCACGTGTGGATTCAGCGGTTTGCAAACCCTTTCTGTGCAGAATCCCAAAACCGGTATTTCCAGCCCAATGCCGGCATCCGTACTAAACAGCAGGAAACTTCGTCTAAAACTCAGGAGAAACGTTTCCTTGAAACTGCTCTGCTGTGCGTTCGTTCACCTAAGAGAGTTGAATCTATGTTGAGATTCAGCGAGTCAGAAACACCTTTCTTCTAGGAGCTGCTTTGGGATATTCCCGAGTGAATGGGACCATAGGCTGTACAGAGAAATATCTGCTCCTAAAACCAAAAGGGTGCTATCTAACTGAATGGTTGTCAATGTGTGCATTCAACTGACAGAGTTAAACTCACGTGTGGATTCAGCGGTTTGCAAACCCTTTCTGTGCAGAATCCCAAAACCGGTATTTCCAGCCCAATGCCGGCATACGTACTAAACAGCAGGAAACTTCGTCTAAAACTCAGGAGAAAAGTTTCCTTGAAACTGCTCTGCTGTGCATTGGTTCACCTAAGAGAGTTGAATCTATGTTGAGATTCAGCGAGTCAGAAACACGTTTCTTCTAGGAGCTGCGTTGGGATATTCCCGAGTGAATGGGACCATAGGCTGTACAGAGAAATATCTGCTTCTAAAGCCAAAAGGGTGCTATCAAACTGAATGGTTGTCAATGTGTGCATTCAACTGACAGAGTTAAACTCACCTGTGGATTCAGCGGTTTGCAAACCCTTTCTGTGCAGAATCCCAAAACCGGTATTTCCAGCCCAATGCCGGCATACGTACTAAACAGCAGGAAACTTCGTCTAAAACTCAGGAGAAACGTTTCCTTGAAACTGCTCTGCTGTGCGTTCGTTCACCTAAGAGAGTTGAATCTATGTTGAGATTCAGCGAGTCAGAAATACGTTTCTTCTAGGAGCTGCGTTGGGATATTCCCGAGTGAATGGGACCATAGGCTGTACAGAGAAATATCTGCTCCTAAAACCAAAAGGGTGCTATCTAACTGAATGGTTGTCAATGTGTGCATTCAACTGACAGAGTTAAACTCACGTTTGGATTCAGCGGTTTACAAACCCTTTCTGTGCAGAATCCCAAAACCGGTAATTCCAGCTCAATGCCGGCATACGTACTAAACTGCAGGAAACTTCGTCTAAAACTCAGGAGAAACGTTTCCTTGAAACTGCTCTGCTGTGCGTTCGTTCACCTAAGAGAGTTGAATCTATGTTGAGATTCAGCGAGTCAGAAACACGTTTCTTCTAGGAGCTGCGTTGGGATATTCCCGAGTGAATGGGACCATATGCTGTACAGAGAAATATCTACTTCTAAAACCAAAATGGAGCTATCTAACTGGATAGTTGTCAATGTGTGCATTCAACTGACAAAGTTAAACTCACTTGTGGATTCAGCGGTTTGCAAACCCTTTCTGTGCAGAATCCCAAAACCTGTATTTCCAGCCCAATGCCGGCATCCTTACTAAACAGCAGGAAACTTCGTCTAAAACTCAGGAGAAACGTTTCCTTGAAACTGCTCTGCTGTGCGTTCGTTCACCTAAGAAAGTTGAATCTATGTTGAGATTCAGCGAGTCAGAAACACGTTTCTTCTAGGACCTGCGTTGGGATATTCCCGACTGAATGGGACCATATGCTGTACAGAGAAATATCTGCTTCTAAAACCAAAACGGAGCTATCTAACTGAATGGTTGTCAATGTGTGCATTCAACTGACAGAGTTAAACTCACGTGTGGATTCAGCGGTTTGCAAACCCTTTCTGTGCAGAATCCCAAAACCGGTATTTCCCGCCCAATGCCGGCATACGTACTAAACAGCAGGAAACTTCGTCTAAAACTCAGGAGAAAAGTTTCCTTGAAACTGCTATGCTGTGCATTCGTTCACCGAAGAGAGTTGAATCTATGTTGAGATTCAGCGAGTCAGAAACACGTTTCTTCTAGGAGCTGCGTTGGGATATTCCCGAGTGAATGGGACCATAGGCTGTACAGAGAAATATCTGCTTCTAAAACCAAAAGCGTGCTATCAAACTGAATGGTTGTCAATGTGTGCATTCAACTGACAGAGTTAAACTCACGTGAGGATTCAGCGGTTTGCAAACCCTTTCTGTGCAGAATCGCAAAACCGGTATTTCCAGCCCAATGCCGGCATCCGTACTAAACAGCCGGAAACTTCGTCTAAAATTCAGGAGAAACGTTTCCATGAAACTGCTCTGCTGTGCGTTCGTTCACCTAAGAGAGTTGAATCTATGTTGAGATTCAGCGAGTCAGAAACACGTTTCTTCTAGGAGCTGCGTTGGGATATTCCCGAGTGAATGGGACCATAGGCTCTACAGAGAAATATCTGCTTCTAAAACCAAAACGGAGCTATCTAACTGAATGGTTGTCAATGTGTGCATTCAACTGACAGAGTTAAACTCACGTGTGGATTCAGCGGTTTGCAAACCCTTTCTGTGCAGAATCCCAAAACCGGTATTTCCGGCCCAATGCCGGCATCCGTACTAAACAGCAGGAAACTTCGTCTAAAACTCAGGAGAAACGTTTCCTTGAAACTGCTCTGCTGTGCTTTCGTTCACCTAAGAAAGTTGAATCAATGTTGAGATTCAGCGAGTCAGAAACACGTTTCTTCTAGGAGCTGCGTTGGGATATTCCCGAGTGAATGGGACCATAGGCTGTACAGAGAAATATCTGCTTCTAAAACCAAAACGGAGCTATCAAACTGAATTTTTGTCAATGTGTGCATTCAACTGACAGAGTTAAACTCACGTGTGGATTCAGCGGTTTGCAAACCCTTTCTGTGCAGAATCCCAAAACCGGTATTTCCAGCCCAATGCCGGCATACGTACTAAACAGCAGGAAACTTAGTCTAAAACTCAGGAGAAACGTTTCCTTGAAACTGCTCTGCTGTGCGTTCGATCACCTAAGAGAGTTGATTCTATGTTGAGATTCAGCGAGTCAGAAACACGTTTCTTCTAGGAGCTGCGTTGGGATATTCCCGAGTGAATGGGACCATAGGCTTTACAGAGAAATATCTGCTCCTAAAACCAAAATGGTGCTATCTAACTGAATGGTTGTCAATGTGTGCATTCAACTGACAGAGTTAAACTCACGTTTGGATTCAGCGGTTTACAAACCCTTTCTGTGCAGAATCCCAAAACCGGTAATTCCAGCTCAATGCCGGCATACGTACTAAACTGCAGGAAACTTCGTCTAAAACTCAGGAGAAACGTTTCCTTGAAACTGCTCTGCTGTGCGTTCGTTCACCTAAGAGAGTTGAATCTATGTTGAGATTCAGCGAGTCAGAAACACGTTTCTTCTAGGACCTGCGTTGGGATATTCCCGACTGAATGGGACCATATGCTGTACAGAGAAATATCTGCTTCTAAAACCAAAATGGAGCTATCTAACTGGATAGTTGTCAATGTGTGCATTCAACTGACACAGTTAAACTCACGTGTGGATTCAACGGTTTGCAAACCCTTTCTGTGCAGAATCCCAAAACCGGTATTTCCAGCCCAATGCCGGCATCCATACTAAACAGCAGGAAACTTCGTCTAAAACTCAGGAGAAACGTTTCCATGAAACTGCTCTGCTGTGCGTTCGTTCACCTAAGAAAGTTGAATCTATGTTGAGATTCAGCGAGTCAGAAACACGTTTCTTCTAGGACCTGCGTTGGGATATTCCCGACTGAATGGGACCATATGCTGTACAGAGAAATATCTGCTTCTAAAACCAAAACGGAGCTATCTAACTGAATGGTTGTCAATGTGTGCATTCAACTGACAGAGTTAAACTCACGTGTGGATTCAGCGGTTTGCAAACCCTTTCTGTGCAGAATCCCAAAACCGGTATTTCCCGCCCAATGCCGGCATACGTACTAAACAGCAGGAAACTTCGTCTAAAACTCAGGAGAAAAGTTTCCTTGAAACTGCTCTGCTGTGCATTCGTTCACCGAAGAGAGTTGAATCTATGTTGAGATTCAGCGAGTCAGAAACACGTTTCTTCTAGGAGCTGCGTTGGGATATTCCCGAGTGAATGGGACCATAGGCTGTACAGAGAAATATCTGCTTCTAAAACCAAAAGGGTGCTATCAAACTGAATGGTTGTCAATGTGTGCATTCAACTGACAGAGTTAAACTCACGTGAGGATTCAGCGGTTTGCAAACCCTTTCTGTGCAGAATCGCAAAACCGGTATTTCCAGCCCAATGCCGGCATCCGTACTAAACAGCCGGAAACTTCGTCTAAAATTCAGGAGAAACGTTTCCATGAAACTGCTCTGCTGTGCGTTCGTTCACCTAAGAGAGTTGAATCTATGTTGAGATTCAGCGAGTCAGAAACACGTTTCTTCTAGGAGCTGCGTTGGGATATTCCCGAGTGAATGGGACCATAGGCTCTACAGAGAAATATCTGCTTCTAAAACCAAAACGGAGCTATCTAACTGAATGGTTGTCAATGTGTGCATTCAACTGACAGAGTTAAACTCACGTGTGGATTCAGCGGTTTGCAAACCCTTTCTGTGCAGAATCCCAAAACCGGTATTTCCGGCCCAATGCCGGCATCCGTACTAAACAGCAGGAAACTTCGTCTAAAACTCAGGAGAAACGTTTCCTTGAAACTGCTCTGCTGTGCTTTCGTTCACCTAAGAAAGTTGAATCAATGTTGAGATTCAGCGAGTCAGAAACACGTTTCTTCTAGGAGCTGCGTTGGGATATTCCCGAGTGAATGGGACCATAGGCTGTACAGAGAAATATCTGCTTCTAAAACCAAAACGGAGCTATCAAACTGAATTTTTGTCAATGTGTGCATTCAACTGACAGAGTTAAACTCACGTGTGGATTCAGCGGTTTGCAAACCCTTTCTGTGCAGAATCCCAAAACCGGTATTTCCAGCCCAATGCCGGCATACGTACAAAACAGCAGGAAACTTAGTCTAAAACTCAGGAGAAACGTTTCCTTGAAACTGCTCTGCTGTGCGTTCGATCACCTAAGAGAGTTGATTCTATGTTGAGATTCAGCGAGTCAGAAACACGTTTCTTCTAGGAGCTGCGTTGGGATATTCCCGAGTGAATGGGACCATAGGCTGTACAGAGAAATATCTGCTCCTAAAACCAAAATGGTGCTATCTAACTGAATGGTTGTCAATGTGTGCATTCAACTGACAGAGTTAAACTCACGTTTGGATTCAGCGGTTTACAAACCCTTTCTGTGCAGAATCCCAAAACCGGTAATTCCAGCTCAATGCCGGCATTCGTACTAAACTGCAGGAAACTTCATCTAAAACTCAGGAGAAACGTTTCCTTGAAACTGCTCTGCTGTGCGTTCGTTCACGTAAGAGAGTTGAATCTATGTTGAGATTCAGCGAGTCAGAAACACGTTTCTTCTAGGATCTGCGCTGGGATATTCCCGAGTGAATGGGACCATAGGCTGTACAGAGAAATATCTGCTTCTAAAACCAAAAGGGTGCTATCAACCTGAACGGTTGTCAATGTGTGCATTCAACTGACAGAGTTAAACTCACGTGTGGATTCAGCGGTTTGCAAACCCTTTCTGTGCAGAATCCCAAAACCGGTATTTCCAGCCCAATGCCGGCATACGTACTAAACAGCAGGAAACTTCGTCTAAAACTCAGGAGAAACGTTTCCTTGAAACTGCTCTGCTGTGCGTTCGTTCACCTAAGAGAGTTGAATCTATGTTGAGATTCAGCGAGTCAGAAACAGGTTTCTTCTAGGAGCTGCGTTGGGATATTCCCGAGTGAATGGGACCATAGGCTGTACAGAGAAATATCTGCTTCTAAAACCAAAACGGAGCTATCAAACTGAATTTTTGTCAATGTGTGCATTCAACTGACAGAGTTAAACTCACGTGTGGATTCAGCGGTTTGCAAACCCATCTGTGCAGAATCCCAAAACCGGTATTTCCAGCCCAATGCCGGCATAGGTACTAAACAGCAGGAAACTTCGTCTAAAACTCAGGAGAAACGTTTCCTTGAAACTGCTCTGCTGTGCGTTCGTTCACCTAAGAGAGTTGAATTTATGTTGAGATTCAGCGAGTCAGAAACACGTTTCTTCTAGGAGCTGCGTTGGGATATTCCCGAGTGAATGGGACCATAGGCTGTACAGAGAAATATGTGCTCCTAAAACCAAAAGGGTGCTATCTAACTGAATGGTTGTCAATGTGTGCATTCAACTGACAGAGTTAAACTCACGTTTGGATTCAGCGGTTTACAAACCCTTTCTGTGCAGAATCCCAAAACCGGTAATTCCAGCTCAATGCCGGCATACGTACTAAACAGCAGGAAACTTCGTCTAAAACTCAGGAGAAACGTTTCCTTAAAACTGCTCTGCTGTGCGTTCGTTCACCTAAGAGAGTTGAATCTATGTTGAGATTCAGCGAGTCAGAAACACGTTTCCTCTAGGAGCTGCGTTGGGATATTCCCGAGTGAATGGGACCATAGGCTGTACAGAGAAATATCTGCTTATAAACCAAAACGGAGCTATCTAAATGAATGGTTGTCAATGTGTGCATTCAACTGACAGAGTTAAACTCACCTGTGGATTCAGCGGTTTGCAAACCCTTTCTGTGCAGAATCCCAAAACCGGTATTTCCAGCCCAATGCCGGCATACGTACTAAACAGCAGGAAACTTCGTCTAAAACTCAGGAGAAAAGTTTCCTTGAAACTGCTCTGCTGTGCATTGGTTCACCTAAGAGAGTTGAATCTATGTTGAGATTCAGCGAGTCAGAAACACGTTTCTTCTAGGAGCTGCGTTGGGATATTCCCGAGTGAATGGGACCATAGGCTGTACAGAGAAATATCTGCTTCTAAAACCAAAAGGGTGCTATCAAACTGAATGGTTGTCAACGTGTGCATTCAACTGACAGAGTTAAACTCACCTGTGGATTCAGCGGTTTACAAACCCTTTCTGTGCAGAATCCCAAAACCGGTATTTCCAGCCCAATGCCAGCATGCGTACTAAACAGCAGGAAACTTCGTCTAAAACTCAGGAGAAACGTTTCCATTAAACTGCTCTGCTGTGCGTTCGTTCAACTAAGAAAGTTGAATCTATGTTGAGATTCAGCGAGTCAGAAACACGTTTCTTCTAGGAGCTGCGTTGGGATATTCCCGAGTGAATGGGACCATAGGCTGTACAGAGAAATATCTGCTTCTAAAACCAAAACGGAGCTATCTAACTGAATGGTTGTCAATGTGTGCATTCAACTGACAGAGTTAAACTCACGTGTGGATTCAGCGGTTTGGAAACCCTTTCTGTGCAGAATCCCAAAACCGGTATTTCCAGCCCAATGCCGGCATCCGTACTAAACAGCAGGAAACTTCGTCTAAAACTCAGGAGAAAAGTTTCCTTGAAACTGCTCTGCTGTGCATTGGTTCACCTAAGAGAGTTGAATCTATGTTGAGATTCAGCGAGTCAGAAACACGTTTCCTCTAGGAGCTGCGTTGGGATATTCCCGAGTGAATGGGACCATAGGCTGTACAGAGAAATATCTGCTCCTAAAACCAAAAGGGTGCTATCTAACTGAATGGTTGTCAATGTGTGCATTCAACTGACAGAGTTAAACTCACGTGTGGATTCAGCGGTTTGCAAACCCTTTCTGTGCAGAATCCCAAAACCGGTATTTCCAGCCCAATGCCGGCATACGTACTAAACAGCAGGAAACTTCGTCTAAACCTCAGGAGAAAAGTTTCCTTGAAACTGCTCTGCTGTGCATTGGTTCACCTAAGAGAGTTGAATCTATGTTGAGATTCAGCGAGTCAGAAACACGTTTCTTCTAGGAGCTGCGTTGGGATAATCCCGAGTGAATGGGACCATAGGCTGTACAGAGAAATATCTGCTTCTAAAGCCAAAAGGGTGCTATCAAACTGAATGGTTGTCAATGTGTGCATTCAACTGACAGAGTTAAACTCACCTGTGGATTCAGCGGTTTGCAAACCCTTTCTGTGCAGAATCCCAAAACCGGTATTTCCAGCCCAATGCCGGCATACGTACTAAACAGCAGGAAACTTCGTCTAAAACTCAGGAGAAACGTTTCCTTGAAACTGCTCTGCTGTGCGTTCGATCACCTAAGAGAGTTGATTCTATGTTGAGATTCAGCGAGTCAGAAACACGTTTCTTCTAGGAGCTGCGTTGGGATATTCCCGAGTGAATGGGACCATAGGCTGTACAGAGAAATATCTGCTAATAAAACCAAAATGGTGCTATCTAACTGAATGGTTGTCAATGTGTGCATTCAACTGACAGAGTTAAACTCACGTTTGGATTCAGCGGTTTACAAACCCTTTCTGTGCAGAATCCCAAAACCGGTAATTCCAGCTCAATGCCGGCATTCGTACTAAACTGCAGGAAACTTCATCTAAAACTCAGGAGAAACGTTTCCTTGAAACTGCTCTGCTGTGCGTTCGTTCACGTAAGAGAGTTGAATCTATGTTGAGATTCAGCGAGTCAGAAACACGTTTCTTCTAGGATCTGCGCTGGGATATTCCCGAGTGAATGGGACCATAGGCTGTACAGAGAAATATCTGCTTCTAAAACCAAAAGGGTGCTATCAACCTGAACGGTTGTCAATGTGTGCATTCAACTGACAGAGTTAAACTCACGTGTGGATTCAGCGGTTTGCAAACCCTTTCTGTGCAGAATCCCAAAACCGGTATTTCCAGCCCAATGCCGGCATACGTACTAAACAGCAGGAAACTTCGTCTAAAACTCAGGAGAAACGTTTCCTTGAAACTGCTCTGCTGTGCGTTCGTTCACCTAAGAGAGTTGAATCTATGTTGAGATTCAGCGAGTCAGAAACACGTTTCTTCTAGGAGCTGCGTTGGGATATTCCCGAGTGAATGGGACCATAGGCTGTACAGAGAAATATCTGCTTCTAAAACCAAAACGGAGCTATCAAACTGAATTTTTGTCAATGTGTGCATTCAACTGACAGAGTTAAACTCACGTGTGGATTCAGCGGTTTGCAAACCCATCTGTGCAGAATCCCAAAACCGGTATTTCCAGCCCAATGCCGGCATAGGTACTAAACAGCAGGAAACTTCGTCTAAAACTCAGGAGAAACGTTTCCTTGAAACTGCTCTGCTGTGCGTTCGTTCACCTAAGAGAGTTGAATTTATGTTGAGATTCAGCGAGTCAGAAACACGTTTCTTCTAGGAGCTGCGTTGGGATATTCCTGAGTGAATGGGACCATAGGCTGTACAGAGAAATATGTGCTCCTAAAACCAAAAGGGTGCTATCTAACTGAATGGTTGTCAATGTGTGCATTCAACTGACAGAGTTAAACTCACGTTTGGATTCAGCGGTTTACAAACCCTTTCTGTGCAGAATCCCAAAACCGGTAATTCCAGCTCAATGCCGGCATACGTACTAAACAGCAGGAAACTTCGTCTAAAACTCAGGAGAAACGTTTCCTTAAAACTGCTCTGCTGTGCGTTCGTTCACCTAAGAGAGTTGAATCTATGTTGAGATTCAGCGAGTCAGAAACACGTTTCCTCTAGGAGCTGCGTTGGGATATTCCCGAGTGAATGGGACCATAGGCTGTACAGAGAAATATCTGCTTATAAACCAAAACGGAGCTATCTAAATGAATGGTTGTCAATGTGTGCATTCAACTGACAGAGTTAAACTCACCTGTGGATTCAGCGGTTTGCAAACCCTTTCTGTGCAGAATCCCAAAACCGGTATTTCCAGCCCAATGCCGGCATACGTACTAAACAGCAGGAAACTTCGTCTAAAACTCAGGAGAAAAGTTTCCTTGAAACTGCTCTGCTGTGCATTGGTTCACCTAAGAGAGTTGAATCTATGTTGAGATTCAGCGAGTCAGAAACACGTTTCTTCTAGGAGCTGCGTTGGGATATTCCCGAGTGAATGGGACCATAGGCTGTACAGAGAAATATCTGCTTCTAAAACCAAAAGGGTGCTATCAAACTGAATGGTTGTCAATGTGTGCATTCAACTGACAGAGTTAAACTCACCTGTGGATTCAGCGGTTTACAAACCCTTTCTGTGCAGAATCCCAAAACCGGTATTTCCAGCCCAATGCCAGCATGCGTACTAAACAGCAGGAAACTTCGTCTAAAACTCAGGAGAAACGTTTCCATGAAACTGCTCTGCTGTGCGTTCGTTCAACTAAGAAAGTTGAATCTATGTTGAGATTCAGCGAGTCAGAAACACGTTTCTTCTAGGAGCTGCGTTGGGATATTCCCGAGTGAATGGGACCATAGGCTGTACAGAGAAATATCTGCTTCTAAAACCAAAACGGAGCTATCTAACTGAATGGTTGTCAATGTGTGCATTCAACTGACAGAGTTAAACTCACGTGTGGATTCAGCGGTTTGCAAACCCTTTCTGTGCAGAATCCCAAAACCGGTATTTCCAGCCCAATGCCGGCATCCGTACTAAACAGCAGGAAACTTCGTCTAAAACTCAGGAGAAAAGTTTCCTTGAAACTGCTCTGCTGTGCATTGGTTCACCTAAGAGAGTTGAATCTATGTTGAGATTCAGCGAGTCAGAAACACGTTTCCTCTAGGAGCTGCGTTGGGATATTCCCGAGTGAATGGGACCATAGGCTGTACAGAGAAATATCTGCTCCTAAAACCAAAAGGGTGCTATCTAACTGAATGGTTGTCAATGTGTGCATTCAACTGACAGAGTTAAACTCACGTGTGGATTCAGCGGTTTGCAAACCCTTTCTGTGCAGAATCCCAAAACCGGTATTTCCAGCCCACTGCCGGCATACGTACTAAACAGCAGGAAACTTCGTCTAAAACTCAGGAGAAAAGTTTCCTTGAAACTGCTCTGCTGTGCATTGGTTCACCTAAGAGAGTTGAATCTATGTTGAGATTCAGCGGGTCAGAAACACGTTTCTTCTAGGAGCTGCGTTGGGATAATCCCGAGTGAATGGGACCATAGGCTGTACAGAGAAATATCTGCTTCTAAAGCCAAAAGGGTGCTATCAAACTGAATGGTTGTCAATGTGTGCATTCAACTGACAGAGTTAAACTCACCTGTGGATTCAGCGGTTTGCAAACCCTTTCTGTGCAGAATCCCAAAACCGGTATTTCCAGCCCAATGCCGGCATACGTACTAAACAGCAGGAAACTTCGTCTAAAACTCAGGAGAAACGTTTCCTTGAAACTGCTCTGCTGTGCGTTCGTTCACCTAAGAGAGTTGAATCTATGTTGAGATTCAGCGAGTCAGAAATACGTTTCTTCTAGGAGCTGCGTTGGGATATTCCCGAGTGAATGGGACCATAGGCTGTACAGAGAAATATCTGCTCCTAAAACCAAAAGGGTGCTATCTAACTGAATGGTTGTCAATGTGTGCATTCAACTGACAGAGTTAAACTCACGTTTGGATTCAGCGGTTTACAAACCCTTTCTGTGCAGAATCCCAAAACCGGTAATTCCAGCTCAATGCCGGCATACGTACTAAACTGCAGGAAACTTCGTCTAAAACTCAGGAGAAACGTTTCCTTGAAACTGCTCTGCTGTGCGTTCGTTCACCTAAGAGAGTTGAATCTATGTTGAGATTCAGCGAGTCAGAAACACGTTTCTTCTAGGAGCTGCGTTGGGATATTCCCGAGTGAATGGGACCATAGGCTGTACAGAGAAATATCTGCTTCTAAAACCGAAACGGAGCTATCAAACTGAATGGTTGTCAATGTGTGCATTCAACTGACAGAGTTAAACTCACGTGTGGATTCAGCGGTTTGCAAACCCTTTCTGTGCAGAATCCCAAAACCGGTATTTCCAGCCCAATGCCGGCATACGTACTAAACAGCAGGAAACTTAGTCTAAAACTCAGGAGAAAAGTTTCCTTGAAACTGCTCTGCTGTGCATTGGTTCACCTAAGAGAGTTGAATCTATGTTGAGATTCAGCGAGTCAGAAACACGTTTCTTCTAGGAGCTGCGTTGGGATATTCCCGAGTGAATGGGACCATAGGCTGTACAGAGAAATATCTGCTTCTAAAACCAAAATGGTGTTATCAAACTGAATGGTTGTCAATGTGTGCATTCAACTGACACAGTTAAACTCACGTGTGGATTCAGCGGTTTGCAAACCCTTTCTGTGCAGAATCCCAAAACCGGTATTTCCAGCCCAATGCCGGCATGCGTACTAAACAGCAGGAAACTTCGTCTAAAACTCAGGAGAAACGTTTCCATGAAACTGCTCTGCTGTGCGTTCGTTCACCTAAGAAAGTTGAATCTATGTTGAGATTCAGCGAGTCAGAAACACGTTTCTTCTAGGACCTGCGTTGGGATATTCCCGACTGAATGGGACCATATGCTGTACAGAGAAATATCTGCTTCTAAAACCAAAACGGAGCTATCTAACTGAATGGTTGTCAATGTGTGCATTCAACTGACAGAGTTAAACTCACGTGTGGATTCAGCGGTTTGCAAACCCTTTCTGTGCAGAATCCCAAAACCGGTATTTCCAGCCCAATGCCGGCATACGTACTAAACAGCAGGAAACTTCGTCTAAAACTCAGGAGAAAAGTTTCCTTGAAACTGCTCTGCTGTGCATTGGTTCACCTAAGAGAGTTGAATCTATGTTGAGATTCAGCGAGTCAGAAACACGTTTCTTCTAGGAGCTGCGTTGGGATATTCCCGAGTGAATGGGACCATAGGCTGTACAGAGAAATATCTGCTTCTAAAGCCAAAAGGGTGCTATCAAACTGAATGGTTGTCAATGTGTGCATTCAACTGACAGAGTTAAACTCACCTGTGGATTCAGCGGTTTGCAAACCCTTTCTGTGCAGAATCCCAAAACCGGTATTTCCAGCCCAATGCCGGCATACGTACTAAACAGCAGGAAACTTCGTCTAAAACTCAGGAGAAACGTTTCCTTGAAACTGCTCTGCTGTGCGTTCGTTCACCTAAGAGAGTTGAATCTATGTTGAGATTCAGCGAGTCAGAAATACGTTTCTTCCAGGAGCTGCGTTGGGATATTCCCGAGTGAATGGGACCATAGGCTGTACAGAGAAATATCTGCTCCTAAAACCAAAAGGGTGCTATCTAACTGAATGGTTGTCAATGTGTGCATTCAACTGACAGAGTTAAACTCACGTTTGGATTCAGCGGTTTACAAACCCTTTCTGTGCAGAATCCCAAAACCGGTAATTCCAGCTCAATGCCGGCATACGTACTAAACTGCAGGAAACTTCGTCTAAAACTCAGGAGAAACGTTTCCTTGAAACTGCTCTGCTGTGCGTTCGTTCACCTAAGAGAGTTGAATCTATGTTGAGATTCAGCGAGTCAGAAACACGTTTCTTCTAGGAGCTGCGTTGGGATATTCCCGAGTGAATGGGACCATATGCTGTACAGAGAAATATCTGCTTCTAAAACCAAAATGGAGCTATCTAACTGGATAGTTGTCAATGTGTGCATTCAACTGACAAAGTTAAACTCACTTGTGGATTCAGCGGTTTGCAAACCCTTTCTGTGCAGAATCCCAAAACCTGTATTTCCAGCCCAATGCCGGCATCCTTACTCAACAGCAGGAAACTTCGTCTAAAACTCAGGAGAAACGTTTCCTTGAAACTGCTCTGCTGTGCGTTCGTTCACCTAAGAGAGTTGAATCTATGTTGAGATTCAGCGAGTCAGAAACACGTTTCTTCCAGGAGCTGCGTTGGGATATTCCCGAGTGAATGGGACCATAGGCTGTACAGAGAAATATCTGCTTCTAAAACCGAAACGGAGCTATCAAACTGAATGGTTGTCAATGTGTGCATTCAACTGACAGAGTTAAACTCACGTGTGGATTCTGAGGTTTGCAAACCCTTTCTGTGCAGAATCCCAAAACCGGTATTTCCAGCCCAATGCCGGCATACGTACTAAACAGCAGGAAACTTAGTCTAAAACTCAGGAGAAAAGTTTCCTTGAAACTGCTCTGCTGTGCATTGGTTCACCTAAGAGAGTTGAATCTATGTTGAGATTCAGCGAGTCAGAAACACGTTTCTTCTAGGAGCTGCGTTGGGATATTCCCGAGTGAATGGGACCATAGGCTGTACAGAGAAATATGTGCTTCTGAAACCAAAATGGTGTTATCAAACTGAATGGTTGTCAATGTGTGCATTCAACTGACACAGTTAAACTCACGTGTGGATTCAGCGGTTTGCAAACCCTTTCTGTGCAGAATCCCAAAACCGGTATTTCCAGCCCAATGCCGGCATCCATACTAAACAGAAGGAAACTTCGTCTAAAACTCAGGAGAAACGTTTCCATGAAACTGCTCTGCTGTGCGTTCGTTCACCTAAGAAAGTTGAATCTATGTTGAGATTCAGCGAGTCAGAAACACGTTTCTTCTAGGACCTGCGTTGGGATATTCCCGACTGAATGGGACCATATGCTGTACAGAGAAATATCTGCTTCTAAAACCAAAACGGAGCTATCTAACTGAATGGTTGTCAATGTGTGCATTCAACTGACAGAGTTAAACTCACGTGTGGATTCAGCGGTTTGCAAACCCTTTCTGTGCAGAATCCCAAAACCGGTATTTCCAGCCCAATGCCGGCATCCGCACTAAACAGCAGGAAACTTCGTCTAAAACTCAGGAGAAACGTTTCCTTGAAACTGCTCTGCTGTGCGTTCGTTCACCTAAGAGAGTTGAATCTATGTTGAGATTCAGCGAGTCAGAAACACGTTTCTTCTAGGAGCTGCGTTGGGATATTCCCGAGTGAATGGGACCATAGTACAGAGAAATATCTGCTCCTAAAACCAAAAGGGTGCTATCTAAATGAATGGTTGTCAATGTGTGCATTCAACTGACAGAGTTAAACTCACGTGTGGATTCAGCGGTTTGCAAACCCTTTCTGTGCAGAATCCCAAAACCGGTATTTCCAGCCCAATGCCGGCATACGTACTAAACAGCAGGAAACTTCGTCTAAAACTCAGGAGAAAAGTTTCCTTGAAACTGCTCTGCTGTGCATTGGTTCACCTAAGAGAGTTGAATCTATGTTGAGATTCAGCGAGTCAGAAACACGTTTCTTCTAGGAGCTGCGTTGGGATATTCCCGAGTGAATGGGACCATAGGCTGTACAGAGAAATATCTGCTTCTAAAGCCAAAAGGGTGCTATCAAACTGAATGGTTGTCAATGTGTGCATTCAACTGACAGAGTTAAACTCACCTGTGGATTCAGCGGTTTGCAAACCCTTTCTGTGCAGAATCCCAAAACCGGTATTTCCAGCCCAATGCCGGCATACGTACTAAACAGCAGGAAACTTCGTCTAAAACTCAGGAGAAACGTTTCCTTGAAACTGCTCTGCTGTGCGTTCGTTCACCTAAGAGAGTTGAATCTATGTTGAGATTCAGCGAGTCAGAAATACGTTTCTTCCAGGAGCTGCGTTGGGATATTCCCGAGTGAATGGGACCATAGGCTGTACAGAGAAATATCTGCTCCTAAAACCAAAAGGGTGCTATCTAACTGAATGGTTGTCAATGTGTGCATTCAACTGACAGAGTTAAACTCACGTTTGGATTCAGCGGTTTACAAACCCTTTCTGTGCAGAATCCCAAAACCGGTAATTCCAGCTCAATGCCGGCATACGTACTAAACTGCAGGAAACTTCGTCTAAAACTCAGGAGAAACGTTTCCTTGAAACTGCTCTGCTGTGCGTTCGTTCACCTAAGAGAGTTGAATCTATGTTGAGATTCAGCGAGTCAGAAACACGTTTCTTCTAGGAGCTGCGTTGGGATATTCCCGAGTGAATGGGACCATATGCTGTACAGAGAAATATCTGCTTCTAAAACCAAAATGGAGCTATCTAACTGGATAGTTGTCAATGTGTGCATTCAACTGACAAAGTTAAACTCACTTGTGGATTCAGCGGTTTGCAAACCCTTTCTGTGCAGAATCCCAAAACCTGTATTTCCAGCCCAATGCCGGCATCCTTACTCAACAGCAGGAAACTTCGTCTAAAACTCAGGAGAAACGTTTCCTTGAAACTGCTCTGCTGTGCGTTCGTTCACCTAAGAGAGTTGAATCTATGTTGAGATTCAGCGAGTCAGAAACACGTTTCTTCCAGGAGCTGCGTTGGGATATTCCCGAGTGAATGGGACCATAGGCTGTACAGAGAAATATCTGCTTCTAAAACCGAAACGGAGCTATCAAACTGAATGGTTGTCAATGTGTGCATTCAACTGACAGAGTTAAACTCACGTGTGGATTCTGAGGTTTGCAAACCCTTTCTGTGCAGAATCCCAAAACCGGTATTTCCAGCCCAATGCCGGCATACGTACTAAACAGCAGGAAACTTAGTCTAAAACTCAGGAGAAAAGTTTCCTTGAAACTGCTCTGCTGTGCATTGGTTCACCTAAGAGAGTTGAATCTATGTTGAGATTCAGCGAGTCAGAAACACGTTTCTTCTAGGAGCTGCGTTGGGATATTCCCGAGTGAATGGGACCATAGGCTGTACAGAGAAATATGTGCTTCTGAAACCAAAATGGTGTTATCAAACTGAATGGTTGTCAATGTGTGCATTCAACTGACACAGTTAAACTCACGTGTGGATTCAGCGGTTTGCAAACCCTTTCTGTGCAGAATCCCAAAACCGGTATTTCCAGCCCAATGCCGGCATCCATACTAAACAGAAGGAAACTTCGTCTAAAACTCAGGAGAAACGTTTCCATGAAACTGCTCTGCTGTGCGTTCGTTCACCTAAGAAAGTTGAATCTATGTTGAGATTCAGCGAGTCAGAAACACGTTTCTTCTAGGACCTGCGTTGGGATATTCCCGACTGAATGGGACCATATGCTGTACAGAGAAATATCTGCTTCTAAAACCAAAACGGAGCTATCTAACTGAATGGTTGTCAATGTGTGCATTCAACTGACAGAGTTAAACTCACGTGTGGATTCAGCGGTTTGCAAACCCTTTCTGTGCAGAATCCCAAAACCGGTATTTCCAGCCCAATGCCGGCATCCGCACTAAACAGCAGGAAACTTCGTCTAAAACTCAGGAGAAACGTTTCCTTGAAACTGCTCTGCTGTGCGTTCGTTCACCTAAGAGAGTTGAATCTATGTTGAGATTCAGCGAGTCAGAAACACGTTTCTTCTAGGAGCTGCGTTGGGATATTCCCGAGTGAATGGGACCATAGTACAGAGAAATATCTGCTCCTAAAACCAAAAGGGTGCTATCTAAATGAATGGTTGTCAATGTGTGCATTCAACTGACAGAGTTAAACTCACGTGTGGATTCAGCGGTTTGCAAACCCTTTCTGTGCAGAATCCCAAAACCGGTATTTCCAGCCCAATGCCGGCATACGTACTAAACAGCAGGAAACTTCGTCTAAAACTCAGGAGAAAAGTTTCCTTGAAACTGCTCTGCTGTGCATTGGTTCACCTAAGAGAGTTGAATCTATGTTGAGATTCAGCGAGTCAGAAACACGTTTCTTCTAGGAGCTGCGTTGGGATATTCCCGAGTGAATGGGACCATAGGCTGTACAGAGAAATATCTGCTTCTAAAGCCAAAAGGGTGCTATCAAACTGAATGGTTGTCAATGTGTGCATTCAACTGACAGAGTTAAACTCACCTGTGGATTCAGCGGTTTGCAAACCCTTTCTGTGCAGAATCCCAAAACCGGTATTTCCAGCCCAATGCCGGCATACGTACTAAACAGCAGGAAACTTCGTCTAAAACTCAGGAGAAACGTTTCCTTGAAACTGCTCTGCTGTGCGTTCGTTCACCTAAGAGAGTTGAATCTATGTTGAGATTCAGCGAGTCAGAAATACGTTTCTTCCAGGAGCTGCGTTGGGATATTCCCGAGTGAATGGGACCATAGGCTGTACAGAGAAATATCTGCTCCTAAAACCAAAAGGGTGCTATCTAACTGAATGGTTGTCAATGTGTGCATTCAACTGACAGAGTTAAACTCACGTTTGGATTCAGCGGTTTACAAACCCTTTCTGTGCAGAATCCCAAAACCGGTAATTCCAGCTCAATGCCGGCATACGTACTAAACTGCAGGAAACTTCGTCTAAAACTCAGGAGAAACGTTTCCTTGAAACTGCTCTGCTGTGCGTTCGTTCACCTAAGAGAGTTGAATCTATGTTGAGATTCAGCGAGTCAGAAACACGTTTCTTCTAGGAGCTGCGTTGGGATATTCCCGAGTGAATGGGACCATATGCTGTACAGAGAAATATCTGCTTCTAAAACCAAAATGGAGCTATCTAACTGGATAGTTGTCAATGTGTGCATTCAACTGACAAAGTTAAACTCACTTGTGGATTCAGCGGTTTGCAAACCCTTTCTGTGCAGAATCCCAAAACCTGTATTTCCAGCCCAATGCCGGCATCCTTACTAAACAGCAGGAAACTTCGTCTAAAACTCAGGAGAAACGTTTCCTTGAAACTGCTCTGCTGTGCGTTCGTTCACCTAAGAGAGTTGAATCTATGTTGAGATTCAGCGAGTCAGAAACACGTTTCTTCCAGGAGCTGCGTTGGGATATTCCCGAGTGAATGGGACCATAGGCTGTACAGAGAAATATCTGCTTCTAAAACCGAAACGGAGCTATCAAACTGAATGGTTGTCAATGTGTGCATTCAACTGACAGAGTTAAACTCACGTGTGGATTCAGCGGTTTGCAAACCCTTTCTGTGCAGAATCCCAAAACCGGTATTTCCAGCCCAATGCCGGCATACGTACTAAACAGCAGGAAACTTCGTCTAAAACTCAGGAGAAAAGTTTCCTTGAAACTGCTCTGCTGTGCATTGGTTCACCTAAGAGAGTTGAATCTATGTTGAGATTCAGCGAGTCAGAAACACGTTTCTTCTAGGAGCTGCGTTGGGATATTCCCGAGTGAATGGGACCATAGGCTGTACAGAGAAATATCTGCTTCTAAAACCAAAATGGTGTTATCAAACTGAATGGTTGTCAATGTGTGCATTCAACTGACACAGTTAAACTCACGTGTGGATTCAGCGGTTTGCAAACCCTTTCTGTGCAGAATCCCAAAACCGGTATTTCCAGCCCAATGCCGGCATCCATACTAAACAGCAGGAAACTTCGTCTAAAACTCAGGAGAAACGTTTCCATGAAACTGCTCTGCTGTGCGTTCGTTCACCTAAGAGAGTTGAATCTATGTTGAGATTCAGCGAGTCACAAACACGTTTCTTCTAGGACCTGCGTTGGGATATTCCCGACTGAATGGGACCATATGCTGTACAGAGAAATATCTGCTTCTAAAACCAAAACGGAGCTATCTAACTGAATGGTTGTCAATGTGTGCATTCAACTGACAGAGTTAAACTCACGTGTGGATTCAGCGGTTTGCAAACCCTTTCTGTGCAGAATCCCAAAACCGGTATTTCCAGCCCAATGCCGGCATCCGTACTAAACAGCAGGAAACTTCGTCTAAAACTCAGGAGAAACGTTTCCTTGAAACTGCTCTGCTGTGCGTTCGTTCACCTAAGAGAGTTGAATCTATGTTGAGATTCAGCGAGTCAGAAACACGTTTCTTCTAGGAGCTGCGTTGGGATATTCCCGAGTGAATGGGACCATAGGCTGTACAGAGAAATATCTGCTCCTAAAACCAAAAGGGTGCTATCTAACTGAATGGTTGTCAATGTGTGCATTCAACTGACAGAGTTAAACTCACGTGTGGATTCAGCGGTTTGCAAACCCTTTCTGTGCAGAATCCCAAAACCGGTATTTCCAGCCCAATGCCGGCATACGTACTAAACAGCAGGAAACTTCGTCTAAAACTCAGGAGAAAAGTTTCCTTGAAACTGCTCTGCTGTGCATTGGTTCACCTAAGAGAGTTGAATCTATGTTGAGATTCAGCGAGTCAGAAACACGTTTCTTCTAGGAGCTGCGTTGGGATATTCCCGAGTGAATGGGACCATAGGCTGTACAGAGAAATATCTGCTTCTAAAGCCAAAAGGGTGCTATCAAACTGAATGGTTGTCAATGTGTGCATTCAACTGACAGAGTTAAACTCACCTGTGGATTCAGCGGTTTGCAAACCCTTTCTGTGCAGAATCCCAAAACCGGTATTTCCAGCCCAATGCCGGCATACGTACTAAACAGCAGGAAACTTCGTCTAAAACTCAGGAGAAACGTTTCCTTGAAACTGCTCTGCTGTGCGTTCGTTCACCTAAGAGAATTGAATCTATGTTGAGATTCAGCGAGTCAGAAATATGTTTCTTCTAGGAGCTGCGTTGGGATATTCCCGAGTGAATGGGACCATAGGCTGTACAGAGAAATATCTGCTCCTAAAACCAAAAGGGTGCTATCTAACTGAATGGTTGTCAATGTGTGCATTCAACTGACAGAGTTAAACTCACGTTTGGATTCAGCGGTTTACAAACCCTTTCTGTGCAGAATCCCAAAACCGGTAATTCCAGCTCAATGCCGGCATACGTACTAAACTGCAGGAAACTTCGTCTAAAACTCAGGAGAAACGTTTCCTTGAAACTGCTCTGCTGTGCGTTCGTTCACCTAAGAGAGTTGAATCTATGTTGAGATTCAGCGAGTCAGAAACACGTTTCTTCTAGGAGCTGCGTTGGGATATTCCCGAGTGAATGGGACCATATGCTGTACAGAGAAATATCTGCTTCTAAAACAAAAATGGAGCTATCTAACTGGATAGTTGTCAATGTGTGCATTCAACTGACACAGTTAAACTCACGTGTGGATTCAGCAGTTTGCAAACCCTTTCTGTGCAGAATCCCAAAACCGGTATTTCCAGCCCAATGCCGGCATCCATACTAAACAGCAGGAAACTTCGTCTAAAACTCAGGAGAAACGTTTCCATGAAACTGCTCTGCTGTGCGTTCGTTCACCTAAGAAAGTTGAATCTATGTTGAGATTCACCGAGTCAGAAACACGTTTCTTCTAGGACCTGCGTTGGGATATTCCCGACTGAATGGGACCATATGCTGTACAGAGAAATATCTGCTTCTAAAACCAAAACGGAGCTATCTAACTGAATGGTTGTCAATGTGTGCATTCAACTGACAGAGTTAAACTCACGTGTGGATTCAGCGGTTTGCAAACCCTTTCTGTGCAGAATCCCAAAACCGGTATTTCCAGCCCAATGCCGGCATCCGTACTAAACAGCAGGAAACTTCGTCTAAAACTCAGGAGAAACGTTTCCTTGAAACTGCTCTGCTGTGCGTTCGTTCACCTAAGAGAGTTGAATCTATGTTGAGATTCAGCGAGTCAGAAACACGTTTCTTCTAGGAGCTGCGTTGGGATATTCCCGAGTGAATGGGACCATAGGCTGTACAGAGAAATATCTGCTTATAAACCGAAACGGAGCTATCAAACTGAATGGTTGTCAATGTGTGCATTCAACTGACAGAGTTAAACTCACGTGTGGATTCAGCGGTTTGCAAACCCTTTCTGTGCAGAATCCCAAAACCGGTATTTCCAGCCCAATGCCGGCATCCGTACTAAACAGCAGTAAACTTCGTCTAAAACTCAGGAGAAACGTTTCCTTGAAACTGCTCTGCTGTGCGTTCGTTCACCTAAGAGAGTTGAATCTATGTTGAGATTCAGCGAGTCAGAAACACGTTTCTTCTAGGAGCTGCGTTGGGATATTCCCGAGTGAATGGGACCATAGGCTGTACAGAGAAATATCTGCTTCTAAAACCAAAAGGGTGCTATCAAACTGAATGGTTGTCAATGTGTGCATTCAACTGACAGAGTTAAACTCACGTGTGGATTCAGCGGTTTGCAAACCCTTTCTTTGCAGAATCGCAATACCGGTATTTCCAGCCCAATGCCGGCATCCGTACTAAACAGCCGGAAACTTCGTCTAAAACTCAGGAGAAACGTTTCCATGAAACTGCTCTGCTGTGCGTTCGTTCACCTAAGAGAGTTGAATCTATGTTGAGATTCAGCGAGTCAGAAACACGTTTCTTCTAGGAGCTGCGTTGGGATATTCCCGAGTGAATGGGACCATAGGCTGTACAGAGAAATATCTGCTTCTAAAACCAAAACGGAGCTATCTAACTGAATGGTTGTCAATGTGTGCATTCAACTGACAGAGTTAAACTCACGTGTGGATTCAGCGGTTTGCAAACCCTTTCTGTGCAGAATCCCAAAACCGGTATTTCCAGCCCAATGCCGGCATCCGTACTAAACAGCAGGAAACTTCGTCTAAAACTCAGGAGAAACGTTTCCTTGAAACTGCTCTGCTGTGCGTTCGTTCACCTAAGAGAGTTGAATCAATGTTGAGATTCAGCGAGTCAGAAACACGTTTCTTCTAGGAGCTGCGTTGGGATATTCCCGAGTGAATGGGACCATAGGCTGTACAGAGAAATATCTGCTTCTAAAACCAAAACGGAGCTATCTAACTGGATGGTTGTCAATGTGTGCATTCAACTGACAGAGTTAAACTCACGTGTGGATTCAGCGGTTTGCAAACCCTTTCTGTGCAGAATCCCAAAACCGGTATTTCCAGCCCAATGCCGGCATACGTACTAAACAGCAGGAAACTTCGTCTAAAACTCAGGAGAAAAGTTTCCTTGAAACTGCTCTGCTGTGCATTCGTTCACCGAAGAGAGTTGAATCTATGTTGAGATTCAGCGAGTCAGAAACACGTTTCTTCTAGGAGCTGCGTTGGGATATTCCCGAGTGAATGGGACCATAGGCTGTACAGAGAAATATCTGCTTCTAAAACCAAAAGGGTGCTATCAAACTGAATGGTTGTCAATGTGTGCATTCAACTGACAGAGTTAAACTCACGTGTGGATTCAGCGGTTTGCAAACCCTTTCTGTGCAGAATCCCAAAACCGGTATTTCCAACCCAATGCCCGCATCCGTACTAAACAGCAGGAAACTTCGTCTAAAACTCAGGAGAAACGTTTCCATGAAACTGCTCTGCTGTGCGTTCGTTCACCTAAGAAAGTTGAATCTATGTTGAGATTCAGCGAGTCAGAAACACGTTTCTTCTAGGAGCTGCGTTGGGATATTCCCGAGTGAATGGGACCATAGGCTGTACAGAGAAATATCTGCTTCTAAAACCAAAACGGAGCTATCTAACTGAATGGTTGTCAATGTGTGCATTCAACTGACAGAGTTAAACTCACGTGTGGATTCAGCGGTTTGCAAACCCTTTCTGTGCAGAATCCCAAAACCGGTATTTCCAGCCCAATGCCGGCATAGGTACTAAACAGCAGGAAACTTCGTCTAAAACTCAGGAGAAACGTTTCCTTGAAACTGCTCTGCTGTGCGTTCGTTCACCTAAGAGAGTTGAATCTATGTTGAGATTCAGCGAGTCAGAAACACGTTTCTTCTAGGAGCTGCGTTGGGATATTCCCGAGTGAATGGGACCATAGGCTGTACAGAGAAATATGTGCTCCTAAAACCAAAAGGGTGCTATCTAACTGAATGGTTGTCAATGTGTGCATTCAACTGACAGAGTTAAACTCACGTGTGGATTCAGCGGTTTGCAAACCCTTTCTGTGCAGAATCCCAAAACCGGTATTTCCAGCCCAATGCCGGCATACGTACTAAACAGCAGGAAACTTCGTCTAAAACTCAGGAGAAACGTTTCCTTGAAACTGCTCTGCTGTGCATTGGTTCACCTAAGAGAGTTGAATCTATGTTGAGATTCAGCGAGTCAGAAACACGTTTCTTCTAGGAGCTGCGTTGGGATATTCCCGAGTGAATGGGACCATAGGCTGTACAGAGAAATATCTGCTTATAAACCAAAAGGGAGCTATCTAAATGAATGGTTGTCAATGTGTGCATTCAACTGACAGAGTTAAACTCACGTGTGGATTCAGCGGTTTGCAAACCCTTTCTGTGCAGAATCCCAAAACCGATATTTCCAGCCCAATGCCGGCATACGTACTAAACAGCAGGAAACTTCGTCTAAAACTCAGGAGAAAAGTTTCCTTGAAACTGCTCTGCTGTGCATTGGTTCACCTAAGAGAGTTGAATCTATGTTGAGATTCAGCGAGTCAGAAACACGTTTCTTCTAGGAGCTGCGTTGGGATATTCCCGAGTGAATGGGACCATAGCCTATACAGAGAAATATCTGCTTCTAAAACCAAAAGAGTGCTATCAAACTGAATGGTTGTCAATGTGTGCATTCAACTGACAGAGTTAAACTCACCTGTGGATTCAGCGGTTTGCAAACCCTTTCTGTGCAGAATCCCAAAACCGGTATTTCCAGCCCAATGCCGGCATACGTACTAAACAGCAGGAAACTTCGTCTAAAACTCAGGAGAAACGTTTCCATGAAACTGCTCTGCTGTGCGTTCGTTCACCTAAGAAAGTTGAATCTGTGTTGAGATTCAGCGAGTCAGAAACACGTTTCTTCTAGGAGCTGCGTTGGAATATTCCCGAGTGAATGGGACCATAGGCTGTACAGAGAAATATCTGCTTCTAAAACCAAAACGGAGCTATCTAACTGAATGGTTGTCAATGTGTGCATTCAACTGACAGAGTTAAACTCACGTGTGGATTCAGAGGTTTGAAAACCCTTTCTGTGCAGAATCCCAAAACCGGTATTTCCAGACCAATGCCGGCATACGTACTAAACAGCAGGAAACTTCGTCTAAAACTCAGGAGAAAAGTTTCCTTGAAACTGCTCTGCTGTGCATTCGTTCACCGAAGAGAGTTGAATCTATGTTGAGATTCAGCGAGTCAGAAACTCGTTTCTTCTAGGAGCTGCGTTGGGATATTCCCGAGTGAATTGGACCATAGGCTGTACAGAGAAATATCTGCTCCTAAAACCAAAACGGAGCTATCTAACTGAATGGTTGTCAATGTGTGCATTCAACTGACAGAGTTAAACTCACGTGTGGATTCAGCGGTTTACAAACCCTTTCTGTGCAGAATCCCAAAACCGGTAATTCCAGCTCAATGCCGGCATACGTACTAAACAGCAGGAAACTTCGTCTAAAACTCAGGAGAAACGTTTCCTTGAAACTGCTCTGCTGTGCGTTCGTTCACCTAAGAGAGTTGAATCTATGTTGAGATTCAGCGAGTCAGAAACACGTTTCTTCTAGGAGCTGCGTTGGGATATTCCCGAGTGAATGGGACCATAGGCTGTACAGAGAAATATCTGCTTATAAACCAAAACGGAGCTATCTAAATGAATGGTTGTCAATGTGTGCATTCCACTGACAGAGTTAAACTCACGTGTGGATTCAGCGGTTTGCAAAACCTTTCTGTGCAGAATCCCAAAACCGGTATTTCCAGCCCAATGCCGGCATACGTACTAAACAGCAGGAAACTTCGTCTAAAACTCAGGAGAAAAGTTTCCTTGAAACTGCTCTGCTGTGCATTCGTTCACCGAAGAGAGTTGAATCTATGTTGAGATTCAGCGAGTCAGAAACACGTTTCTTCTAGGAGCTGCGTTGGGATATTCCCGAGTGAATGGGACCATAGGCTGTACAGAGAAATATCTGCTTCTAAAACCAAAAGGGTGCTATCAAACTGAATGGTTGTCAATGTGTGCATTCAACTGACAGAGGTAAACTCACCTGTGGATTCAGCGGTTTGCAAACCCTTTCTGTGCAGAATCCCAAAACCGGTATTTCCAGCCCAATGCCGGCATACATTCTTAACAGCAGGAAACTTCGTCTAAAACTCAGGAGAAACGTTTCCATGAAACTGCTCTGCTGTGCGTTCGTTCACCTAAGAAAGTTGAATCTATGTTGAGATTCAGCGAGTCAGAAACACGTTTCTTCTAGGAGCTGCGTTGGGATATTCCCGAGTGAATGGGACCATAGGCTGTACAGAGAAATATCTGCTTCTAAAACGAAAACGGAGCTATCTAACTGAATGGTTGTCAATGTGTGCCTTCAACTGACAGAATTAAACTCACGTGTGGATTCAGCGGTTTGCAAACCCTTTCTGTGCAGAATCCCAAAACCGGAATTTCCAGCCAAATGCCGGCATCCATACTAAACAGCAGGAAACTTCGTCTAAAACTCAGGAGAAAAGTTTCCTTGAAACTGCTCTGCTGTGCATTCGTTCACCGAAGAGAGTTGAATCTATGTTCAGATTCAGCGAGTCAGAAACACGTTTCTTCTAGGAGCTGCGTTGGGATATTCCCGAGTGAATGGGACCATAGGCTGTACAGAGAAATGTCTGCTTCTAAAACCAAAACGGATCTATCAAACTGAATTTTTGTCAATGTGTGCATTCAACTGACAGAGTTAAACTCACGTGTGGATTCAGCGGTTTGCAAACCCTTTCTGTGCAGAATCCCAAAACCGGTATTTCCAGCCCAATGCCGGCATACGTTCTAAACAGCAGGAAACTTCGTCTAAAACTCAGGAGAAACGTTTCCATGAAACTGCTCTGCTGTGCGTTCGTTCACCTAAGAAAGTTGAATCTATGTTGAGATTCAGCGAGTCAGAAACACGTTTCTTCTAGGAGCTGCGTTGGGATATTCCCGAGTGAATGGGACCATAGGCTGTACAGAGAAATATCTGCTTCTAAAACCTAAACGGAGCTATCTAACTCAATGGTTGTCAATGTGTGCATTCAACTGACAGAGATAAACTCACGTGTGGATTCAGCGGTTTGCAAACCCTTTCTGTGCAGAATCCCAAAACCGGTATTTCCAGCCAAATGCCGGCATCCATACTAAACAGCAGGAAACTTCGTCTAAAACTCAGGAGAAAAGTTTCCTTGAAACTGCTCTGCTGTGCATTCGTTCACCGAAGAGAGTTGAATCTATGTTGAGATTCAGCGAGTCAGAAACACGTTTCTTCTAGGAGCTGCGTTGGGATATTCCCGAGTGAATGGGACCATAGGCTGTACAGAGAAATATCTGCTTCTAAAACCAAAAGGGTGCTACCAAACTGAATGGTTGTCAATGTGTGCATTCAACTGACAGAGTTAAACTCACGTGTGGATTCAGCGGTTTGCAAACCCTTTCTGTGCAGAATCCCAAAACCGGTATTTCCAACCCAATGCCGGCATCCGTACTAAACAGCAGGAAACGTCCTCTAAAACTCAGGAGAAACGTTTCCATGAAACTGCTCTGCTGTGCGTTCGTTCACCTAAGAAAGTTGAATCTATGTTGAGATTCAGCGAGTCAGAAACACGTTTCTTCTAGGAGCTGCGTTGGGATATTCCCGAGTGAATGGGACCGTAGGCTGTACACAGAAATATCTGCTTCTAAAACCAAAACGGAGCTATCTAACTGAATGGTTGTCAATGTGTGCATTCAACTGACAGAGTTAAACTCACGTGTGGATTCAGCGGTTTGCAAACCCTTTCTGTGCAGAATCCCAAAACCGGTATTTCCAGCCCAATGCCGGCATACGTACTAAACAGCAGGAAACTTCGTCTAAAACTCAGGAGAAACGTTTCCTTGAAACTGCTCTGCTGTGTGTTCGTTCACCTAAGAGAGTTGAATCTATGTTGAGATTCAGCGAGTCAGAAACACGTTTCTTCTAGGAGCTGCGTTGTGATATTCCCGAGTGAATGGGACCATAGACTGTGCAGAGAAATATCTGCTTCTAAAACCAAAACGGAGCTATCTAACTGAATGGTTGTCAATGTGTGCATTCAACTGACAGAGTTAAACTCACGTGTGGACTCAGCGGTTTGCAAACCCTTTCTGTGCAGAATCCCAAAACCGGTATTTCCAGCCCAATGCCGGCATACGTACTAAACAGCAGGAAACTTCGTCTAAAACTCAGGAGAAAAGTTTCCTTGAAACTGCTCTGCTGTGCGTTCGTTCACCTAAGAGAGGTGAATCTATGTTCAGATTCAGCGAGTCAGAAACACGTTTCTTCTAGGAGCTGCGTTGGGATATTCCCGAGTGAATGGGACCATAGGCTGTACAGAGAAATGTCTGCTTCTAAAACCAAAACGGATCTATCAAACTGAATTTTTGTCAATGTGTGCATTCAACTGACAGAGTTAAACTCACGTGTGGATTCAGCGGTTTGCAAACCCTTTCTGTGCAGAATCCCAAAACCGGTATTTCCAGCCCAATGCCGGAATCCGTACTAAACAGCCGGAAACTTCGTCTAAAACTCAGGAGAAACGTTTCCTTGAACCTGCTTTCCTGTGCGTTCGTTCACGTAAGAGAGTTGAATCTATGTTGAGATTCAGCGAGTCAGAAACTCGTTTCTTCTAGGAGCTGCGCTGGGATATTCCCGAGTGAATGGGACCATAGGCTGTACAGAGAAATATCTGCTTCTAAAACCAAAAGGGTGCTATCAACCTGAATGGTTGTCAATGTGTGCATTCAACTGACAGAGTTAAACTCACGTGTGGATTCAGCGGTTTGCAAACCCTTTCTGTGCAGAATACCAAAACCGGTATTTCCAGCCCAATGCCGGCATACGTACTAAACAGCAGGAAACTTCGTCTAAAACTCAGGAGAAACGTTTCCTTGAAACTGCTCTGCTGTGCGTTCGTTCACCTAAGAGAGTTGAATCTATGTTGAGATTCAGCGAGTCAGAAACACGTTTCTTCTAGGAGCTGCGTTGGGATATTCCCGAGTGAATGGGACCATAGGCTGTACAGAGAAATATCTGCTTCTAAAACCAAAACGGAGCTATCAAACTGAATTTTTGTCAATGTGTGCATTCAACTGACAGAGTTAAACTCACGTGTGGATTCAGCGGTTTGCAAACCCTTTCTGTGCAGAATCCCAAAACCGGTATTTCCAGCCCAATGCCGGCATAGGTACTAAACAGCAGGAAACTTCGCCTAAAACTCAGGAGAAACGTTTCCTTGAAACTGCTCTGCTGTGCGTTCGTTCACCTAAGAGAGTTGAATCTATGTTGAGATTCAGCGAGTCAGAAACACGTTTCTTCTAGGAGCTGCATTGGGATATTCCCGAGTGAATGGGACCATAGGCTGTACAGAGAAATATGTGCTCCTAAAACCAAAAGGGTGCTATCTAACTGAATGGTTGTCAATGTGTGCATTCAACTGACAGAGTTAAACTCACGTGTGGATTCAGCGGTTTGCAAACCCTTTCTGTGCAGAATCCCAAAACCGGTATTTCCAGCCCAATGCCGGCATACGTACTAAACAGCAGGAAACTTCGTCTAAATCTCAGGAGAAACGTTTCCTTGAAACTGCTCTGCTGTGCATTGGTTCACCTAAGAGAGTTGAATCTATGTTGAGATTCAGCGAGTCAGAAACACGTTTCTTCTAGGAGCTGCGTTGGGATATTCCCGAGTGAATGGGACCATAGGCTGTACAGAGAAATATCTGCTTATAAACCAAAAGGGAGCTATCAAACTGAATTTTTGTCAATTTGTGCATTCAACTGACAGAGTTAAACTCACGTGTGGATTCAGCGGTTTGCAAACCCTTTCTTTGCAGAATCCCAAAACCGATATTTCCAGCCCAATGCCGGCATACGTACTAAACAGCAGGAAACTTCGTCTAAAACTCAGGAGAAAAGTTTCCTTGAAACTACTCTGCTGTGCATTGGTTCACCTAAGAGAGTTGAATCTATGTTGAGATTCAGCGAGTCAGAAACACGTTTCTTCTAGGAGCTGCGTTGGGATATTCCCGAGTGAATGGGACCATAGCCTATACAGAGAAATATCTGCTTCTAAAACCAAAAGAGTGCTATCAAACTGAATGGTTGTCAATGTGTGCATTCAACTGACAGAGTTAAACTCACCTGTGGATTCAGCGGTTTGCAAACCCTTTCTGTGCAGAATCCCAAAACCGGTATTTCCAGCCCAATGCCGGCATACGTACTAAACAGCAGGAAACTTCGTCTAAAACTCAGGAGAAACGTTTCCATGAAACTGCTCTGCGGTGCGTTCGTTCACCTAAGAAAGTTGAATCTGTGTTGAGATTCAGCGAGTCAGAAACACGTTTCTTCTAGGAGCTGCGTTGGAATATTCCCGAGTGAATGGGACCATAGGCTGTACAGAGAAATATCTGCTTCTAAAACCAAAACGGAGCTATCTAACTGAATGGTTGTCAATGTGTGCATTCAACTGACAGAGTTAAACTCACGTGTGGATTCAGAGGTTTGAAAACCCTTTCTGTGCAGAATCCCAAAACCGGTATTTCCAGCTCAATGCCGGCATACGTACTAAACAGCAGGAAACTTCGTCTAAAACTCAGGAGAAACGTTTCCTTGAAACTGCTCTGCTGTGCCTTCGTTCACCTAAGAGAGTTGAATCTATGTTGAGATTCAGTGAGTCAGAAACACGTTTCTTCTAGGAGCTGCGTTGTGATATTCCCGAGTGAATGGGACCATAGACTGTACAGAGAAATATCTGCTTCTAAAACCAAAACGGAGCTATCTAACTGAATGGTTGTCAATGTGTGCATTCAACTGACAGAGTTAAACTCACGTGTGGATTCAGCGGTTTGCAAACCCTTTCTGTGCAGAATCCCAAAACCGGTATTTCCAGCCCAATGCCGGCATACGTACTAAACAGCAGGCAACTTCGTCTTAAACTCAGGAGAAACGTTTCCTTGAAACTGCTCTGCTGTGCCTTCGTTCACCTAAGAGAGTTGAATCTATGTTGAGATTCAGCGAGTCAGAAACACGTTTCTTCTAGGAGCTGCGTTGGAATATTCCCGAGTGAATGGGACCGTAGGCTCTACAGAGAAATATCTGCTTCTACAGCCAAAATGGAGCTATCTAACTGGATGGTTGTCTAAGTGTGCATTCAACTGACAGAGTTAAACTCACGTGTGGATTCAGCGGTTTGCAAACCCTTTCTGTGCAGAATCCCAAAACCGGTATTTCCAGCCCAATGCCGGCATACGTACTAAACAGCAGGAAACTTCGTCTGAAACTCAGGAGAAAAGTTTCCTTGAAACTGCTCTGCTGTGCGTTCATTCACCTAAGAGAGTTGAATCTATGTTGAGATTCAGCGAGTCAGAAACACGTTTCTTCTAGGAGCTGCGTTGGGATATTCCCGAGTGAATGGGACCATAGTCTGTACAGAGAAATATCTGCTCCTAAAACCAAAAGGGTGCTATCTAACTGAATGGTTGTCAATGTGTGCATTCAACTGACAGAGTTAAACTCACGTTTGGATTCAGCCGTTTACAAACCCTTTCTGTGCAGAATCCCAAAACCGGTAATTCCAGCTCAATGCCGGCATTCGTAGTAAACAGCAGGAAACTTCGTCTAAAACTCAGGAGAAACGTTACCTTGAAACTGCTCTGCTGTGCCTTCGTTCACCTAAGAGAGTTGAATCTATGTTGAGATTCAGCGAGTCAGAAACACGTTTCTTCTAGGAGCTGCGTTGTGATATTCACGAGTGAATGGGACCATAGACTGTACAGAGAAATATCTGCTTCTAAAACCAAAACGGAGCTATCTAACTGAATGGTTGTCAATGTGTGCATTCAACTGACAGAGTTAAACTCACGTGTGGATTCAGCGGTTTGCAAACCCTTTCTGTGCAGAATCCCAAAACCGGTATTTCCAGCCCAATGCCGGCATACGTACTAAACAGCAGGCAACTTCGTCTAAAACTCAGGAGAAACGTTTCCTTGAAACTGCTCTGCTGTGCATTGGTTCACCTAAGAGAGTTGAATCTATGTTGAGATTCAGCGAGTCAGAAACACCTTTCTTCTAGGAGCTGCGTTGGGATATTCCCGAGTGAATGGGACCATAGGCTGTACAGAGAAATATCTGCTTCTAAAACCAAAAGGGTGCTATCAAACTGAATGGTTGTCAATGTGTGCATTCAACTGACAGAGTTAAACTCACGTGTGGATTCAGCGGTTTGCAAACCCTTTGTGTGCAGAATCCCAAAACCGGTATTTCCAGCCCAATGCCGGCATCCGTACTAAACAGCAGGAAACTTCGTCTAAAACTCAGGAGAAACGTTTCCATGAAACTGCTCTGCTGTGCGTTCGTTCACCTAAGAGAGTTGAATCTGTGTTGAGATTCAGCGAGTCAGAAACACGTTTCTTCTAGGAGCTGCGTTGGGATATTCCCGAGTGAATGGGACCATAGGCTGTACAGAGAAATATCTGCTTCTAAAACCAAAACGGAGCTATCTAACTGAATGGTTGTCAATGTGTGCATTCAACTGACAGAGTTAAACTCACGTGTGGATTCAGCGGTTTGCAAACCCTTTCTGTGCAGAATCCCAAAACCGGTATTTCCAGCCCAATGCCGGCATACGTACTAAACAGCAGGAAACTTCGTCTTAAACTCAGGAGAATCGTTTCCTTGAAACTGCTCTGCTGTGCGTTCGATCACCTAAGAGAGTTGATTCTATGTTGAGATTCAGCGAGTCAGAAACACGTTTCTTCTAGGAGCTGCGTTGGGATATTCCCGAGTGAATGGGACCATAGTCTGTACAGAGAAATATCTGCTCCTAAAACCTAAAGGGTGCTATCTAACTGAATGGTTGTCAATGTGTGCATTCAACTGACAGAGTTAAACTCACGTTTGGATTCAGCGGTTAGCAAACCCTTTCTGTGCAGAATCCCAAAACCGGTAATTCCAGCTCAATGCCGGCATTCGTACTAAACTGCAGGAAACTTCGTCTAAAACTCAGGAGAAACGTTTCCTTGAAACTGCTCTGCTGTGCGTTCGTTCACCTAAGAGAGTTGAATCTATGTTGAGATTCAGCGAGTCAGAAACACGTTTCTTCTAGGAGCTGCATTGGGATATTCCCGAGTGAATGGGACCATAGGTTCTACGGAGAAATATCTGCTTCTAAAACCAAAACGGAGCTATCTAACTGAATGGTTGTCAATGTGTGCATTCAACTGACAGAGTTAAACTCACGTGTGGATTCAGCGGTTTGCAAACCCTTTCTGTGCAGAATCCCAAAACCGGTATTTCCAGCCCAATGCCGGCATCCGTACTAAACAGCAGGAAACTTCGTCTAAAACTCAGGAGAAACGTTTCCTTGAAACTGCTCTGCTGTGCGTTCGTTCACCTAAGAGAGTTGAATCAATGTTGAGATTCAGCGAGTCAGAAACACGTTTCTTCTAGGAGCTGCGTTGGGATATTCCCGACTGAATGGGACCATAGGCTGTACAGAGAAATATCTGCTTCTAAAACCAAAACGGAGCTATCTAACTGGATGGTTGTCAATGTGTGCATTCAACTGACAGAGTTAAACTCACGTGTGGATTCAGCGGTTTGCAAACCCTTTCTGTGCAGAATCCCAAAACCTGTATTTCCAGCCCAATGCCGGCATCCTTACTAAACAGCAGGAAACTTCGTCTAAAACTCAGGAGAAACGTTTCCTTGAAACTGCTCTGCTGTGCGTTCGTTCACCTAAGAGAGTTGAATCTATGTTGAGATTCAGCGAGTCAGAAACACGTTTCTTCCAGGAGCTGCGTTGGGATATTCCCGAGTGAATGGGACCATAGGCTGTACAGAGAAATATCTGCTTCTAAAACCAAAACGGAGCTATCTAACTGAATGGTTGTCAATGTGTGCATTCAACTGACAGAGTTAAACTCACGTGTGGATTCAGCGGTTTGCAAACCCTTTCTGTGCAGAATCCCAAAACCGGTATTTCCAGCCCAATGCCGGCATCCGTACTAAACAGCCGGAAACTTCGTCTAAAACCCAGGAGAAACGTTTCCTTGAAACTGCTCTGCTGTGCGTTCGTTCACCTAAGAGAGTTGAATCTATGTTGAGATTCAGCGAGTCAGAAAGACGTTTCTTCTAGGATCTGCGTTGGGATATTCTCGAGTGAAAGGGACCATAGGCCGTACAGAGAAATATGTGCTTCTAAAACCAAAACTGTGCTTTCTAACTGAATGGTTGTCAATGCGTGCATTCAACTGACAGAGATAAACTCACGTGTGGATTCAGCGGTTTGCAAACCCTTTCTGTGCAGAATCCCAAAACCGGTATTTCCAGCTCAATGCCGGCATACGTACTAAACAGCAGGAAACTTCGTCTAAAACTCAGGAGAAACGTTTCCTTGAAACTGCTCTGCTGTGCCTTCGTTCACCTAAGAGAGTTGAATCTATGTTGAGATTCAGCGAGTCAGAAACACGTTTCTTCTAGGAGCTGCGTTGTGATATTCCCGAGTGAATGGGACCATAGACTGTACAGAGAAATATCTGCTTCTAAAACCAAAACGGAGCTATCTAACTGAATGGTTGTCAATGTGTGCATTCAACTGACAGAGTTAAACTCACGTGTGGATTCAGCGGTTTGCAAACCCTTTCTGTGCAGAATCCCAAAACCGGTATTTCCAGCCCAATGCCGGCATACGTACTAAACAGCAGGCAACTTCGTCTAAAACTCAGGAGAAACGTTTCCTTGAAACTGCTCTGCTGTGCCTTCGTTCACCTAAGAGAGTTGAATCTATGTTGAGATTCAGCGAGTCAGAAACACGTTTCTTCTAGGAGCTGCGTTGGAATATTCCCGAGTGAATGGGACCATAGGCTCTACAGAGAAATATCTGCTTCTACAGCCAAAATGGAACTATCTAACTGGATGGTTGTCTAAGTGTGCATTCAACTGACAGAGTTAAACTCACGTGTGGATTCAGCGGTTTGCAAACCCTTTCTGTGCAGAATCCCAAAACCGGTATTTCCAGCCCAATGCCGGCATACGTACTAAACAGCAGGAAACTTCGTCTGAAACTCAGGAGAAAAGTTTCCTTGAAACTGCTCTGCTGTGCGTTCATTCACCTAAGAGAGTTGAATCAATGTTGAGATTCAGCGAGTCAGAAACACGTTTCTTCTAGGAGCTGCGTTGGGATATTCCCGAGTGAATGGGACCATAGGCTGTACAGAGAAATATCTGCTTCTAAAACCAAAACGGAGCTATCAAACTGAATGGTTGTCAATGTGTGCATTCACCTGACAGAGTTAAACTCACGTTTGGTATCAGCGGTTTGCAAACCCTCTCTGTGCAGAATCCCAAAACTGGTACTTCCAGCTCAATGCCGGCATAGGTACTAAACAGCAGGAAACTTCATCTAAAACTCAGGAGAAACGTTTCCTTGAAACTGCTCTGCTGTGCGTTCGTTCACTTAAGAGAGTTGAATCTATGTTGAGATTCAGCGAGTCAGAAACTCGTTTCTTCTAGGAGCTGCGTTGGGATATTCCCGAGTGAATGGGACCATAGGCTGTACAGAGAAATATCTGCTTCTAAAACCAAAACGGAGCTATCTAACTGGATGGTTGTCAATGTGTGCATTCAACTGACAGAGTTAAACTCACGTGTGGATTCAGCGGTTTGCAAACCCTTTCTGTGCAGATTCCCAAAACGGGTATTTCCAGCCCAATGCCGGCATACGTACTAAACCGCAGTAAACTTCGTCTAAATCTTAGGAGAAACGTTTCCTTGAAACTGCTCTGCTGTGCGTTCATTCAACTAAGAGAGTTGAATCTATGTTGAGATTCAGCGAGTCAGAAACACGTTTCTTCTAGGAGCTGCGTTGGGATATTCCCGAGTGAATGGGACCATAGGCTGTACAGAGAAATATCTGCTTCTAAAACCAAAACGGAGCTATCTAACCCAATAGTTGTCAATGTGTGCATTCAACTGACAGAGTTAAATTGACGTGTGGATTCAGCGTTTTGCAAACCCTTTCTGTGCAGAATCCGAAAACCGGTATTTCCAGCCCAATGCCGGCATACGTACTAAACAGCAGGAAACTTCGTCTAAAACTCAGGAGAAACGTTTCCTTGAAACTGCTCTGCTGTGCGTTCGTTCAACTAAGAGAGTTGAATCTATGTTGAGATTCAGCGAGTCAGAAACACGTTTCTTCTAGGAGCTGCGTTGGGATATTCCCGAGTGAATGGGACCATAGACTGTACAGAGAAATATCTGCTTCTAAAACCAAAACGGAGCTATCAAACTGAATGGTTGTCAATGTGTGCATTCAACTGACAGAGTTAAACCTACGTTTGGATTCAGCGGTTTGCAAACCCTTTCTGTGCAGAATCCCAAAACCGGTATTTCAAGCCCAATGCCGGCATACGTAATAAACAGCAGGAAACTTCGTCTAAAACTCAGGAGAAACGTTTCCTTGAAACTGCTCTGCTGTGCGTTCGTTCCCCTAACAGAGTTGAATCTATGTTGAGATTCAGCGAGTCAGAAACACGATTCTTCTAGGAGCTGTGTTGGGATATTCCCGAGTGAATGGCACCATAGGCTGTACAGAGAAATATCTGCTTCTAAAACCAAAACGGAACTATCTAACTGAATCGTTGTCAATGGGTGCATTCAACTGACAGAGTTAAACTCACGTGTGGATTCAGCGGTGTGCAAATCCTTTCTGTGCGGAAATCCCAAAACCGGTATTTCCAGCCCAATGCTGGCATACGTACTAAACCGCAGCAAACTTCGTCTAAAACTCAAGAGAACCGTTTCCTTGAAACTGCTCTGCTGTGTCTTCGTTCACCTAAGAGAGTTGAATCTATGTTGAGATTCAGCGAGTCAGAAACACGTTTTATTCTAGGAGCTGCGTTGGGATATTCCCGAGGGAATGGGACCATAGGCTTTACAGAGAAATATCTGCTTCTAAAACCAAAAGGGAGATATGTAACTGAATGGTTGTCAATGTCTGCATTCAACTGAGAGAGTTAAACTCACGTGTGGATTCAGCGGATTGCAAAACCTTTCTGTGCGGAATCCCAATATCGGTATTTCCAGCCCAATGCCGGCATACGTACTAAACAGCAGGAAACTTTGTCTAAAACTCAGGAGAAACGTTAGCTTGAAACTGCTCCGCTGTCCGTTCGTTCACCTAATAGAGTTGAATCTATGTTGAGATTCAGCGAGTCAGAAACACGTTTCTTCTAAGAGCTGCGTTGGGATATTCCCGAGTGAATGGGACCATAGGCTGTACAGAGAAATATCTGCTTCTAAAACGGAAACGGAGCTATCTAACTGAATGGTTGTCAATGTGTGCATTCAACTGACAGAGTTAAACTCACGGGTGGATTCAGCGGTTTGCAAAACATTTCTGTGCAGAATCCCGAAACCGGCATTTCCAGCCCAATGCTGGCATACGTACGAAACTGCAGTATGACTTCGTCTAAAATTCAGGAGAATCGGTTCCTTGAAACTGCTCTGCTGTGCGTTCGTTCACGTAAGAGAGTTGAGTCTATGTTGAGATTCAGAGAGTCAGAAACACGTTTCTTCTAGGAGCTGCGTTGGGATATTCCCGAGTGAATGGGACCGTAGGCTGTACAGAGAAATATCTGCTTCTAAAACCAAAACGGAGTTCTCTAACTGAATGGTTGTCAATGTGTACATTCAACTGACAGAGTTAAACTCACGTGTGGATTCAGCGGTTTGTGAACCCTTTCTGTGCAAAATCCCAAAACCGGAATTTCCAGCCCAATGCCGTCATACGTACTAAACAGCAGGAACCTTCGTCTAAAACTCAGGAGAAACGTTTCCTTGAAACTGCTCTGCTGTGCGTTCGTTCACCTAAGAGAGTTGAATCTATGTTGAGATTCAGCGAGTCAGAAACACGTTTCTTTTAGGAGCTGCTTTTTGATATTCCCGAGTGAATGGGACCATAGGCTGTACAGAGAAATATCTGCTCCTAAAACCAAACGGAGTTATCTAACTGAATGGTTGTCAATGTGTGAATTCAACTGACAGAGTTAAACTCACGTGTGGATTCAGAGGTTTGCAAAACCTTTCTGTGCAGAATCCCAAAACCGGTAATTCCAGCTCAATGCCGGCATACGTACTAAACTGCAGGGAACTTCGTCTAAAACTCAGGAGAAACGTTTCCTTGAACCCGCTCTGCAGTGTTTTCTTTCACCTAAGAGAGTTAAATCTATGTTGAGATTCAGCGAGTCAGAAACACGTTTCTTCTAGGAGCTGCGTTGCGATATTCCCTAGTGAATGGGACCATAGTCTGTACAGAGAAATATCTGCTTCTAAAAACAAAACGGAGCTATTTAACTGAATGGTTTTGAATGTGTGAATTGAACTGACAGAGTTAACCTCACGTGTGGATTCAGCGGTTTACAAACCCTTTCAGTGCAGAATCCCGAAACCGGCATTTTCAGCCCTATGCCGGCATAAGTACAAAACAGCAGTATGACTTCGTCTAAAACTCAGGAGAAACGTTTCCTTGAAACTGCTCTGCTCTGCGTTCGTCCACCTAAGAGAGTTGTATTTTTGTTGAATTTCAGCGAGTCAGAAACACGTTTCTTCAAGGAGCTGCGCTGGGATATTCCCGAGTGAATGGGACCATAGACTGTAAAGAGAAATATCTGCTTCTAAAACCAAAACGGAGCTATGTAACCGAATGGTGGTCAATGTGTGCATTCAACTGACAGAGTTAAATTGACGTGTGGTTTCAGCGGTTTGCAAACCCTTTCTGTGCAGAATCCCAAAACCGGTATTTCCAACCCAATGCTGGCAAACGTACTAAACCACAGTAAAGTTCGTCTAAAACTCAGGAGAAACGTTTCCTTGAAACTGCTCTGCTGTGTCTTCGTTCACCTAACAGAGTTGAATCTATGTTTAGATTCAGCGAGTCAGAAACACGTTTCTTCTAGGAGCTGCGTTGGGATATTCCCGAGTGAATGGGACCATAGACTGTACAGAGAAATAATTGCTTCTAAAACCAAAACGGAGCTATCTAACTGAATGGTTGTCAATGTGTGCAGTCAACTGACAGAGTTAAACTCACGTGTGGATTCAGCGGTTTGCAAACCCTTTCTGTGCAGAATCCCAAAACGGGCATTTCCAGCCCAATGCCGGCATACATACGAAACAGCCATATGACTTGGTCTAAAATTCAGGAGAAACGTTTCCTTGAAACTGCTCTGCTGTGCATTGGTTCACCTAAGAGAGTTGAATCTATGTTGAGATTCAGCGAGTCAGAAACACGTTTCTTCTAGGAGCTGCGTTGGGATATTCCCGACTGAATGGGACCATAGGCAGTGCAGAGAAAAAACTGCTTCTAAAACCAAAACGGAGGTATCTAACTGAATGGTTGTCAATGTTCGAATTCATCTGACGGAGTTAAACTCACGTGTGGATTCAGCGGTTTGCAAACCCTTTCTGTGCAGAATCCCTGAACCGCCATTTCCAGCCCAATGCCAGCATACGTATGAAACAGCAGTAAACGTCTAAAACTCAGGAGAAACGTCTCCTTGAAACTGCTCTGCTGTGCGTTCGTTCACCTAAGAGAGTTGAATCTATGTTGAGATTCAGCGAGTCAGAAACACGTTTCTTCCAGGAGCTGCGTTGGGATATTCCCGAGTGAATGGGACCATAGGCTGTACAGAAAAATATCTGCTTCTAAAACGAAAACGGAGTTATCTAACTGAATGGTTTTCAATGTGCACATTCAACTGACAGAGTTAAACTCACGTGTGGATTCAGCGGTTTGCAAGTCCTTTCTGTGCAGAATTCCAAAACTGGTATTTCCAGCCCAATGCCGGCATACGTACTAAACCGCAGTAAACTTCGTCTAAAATTCAGGAGAAACCTTACCTTGAAACTGCTCTGCTGTGCGTTCGTTCACCTAAGAGAGTTGTATCTATGTTGAGATTCAGCGAGTCAGAAACACGTTTCTTCTAGGAGCTGCTTTGGGATATTCCCGAGTGAATGGGACCGTAGGCTGTACAGAGAAATATCTGCTTCTAAAACCAAAACGGAGCTATCTAACTGATTGGTTGTCAATGTGTGCATTCAACTGACAATGTTAAACTCACGTGTGGATTCAGCGGTTTGCAATCCCTTTCTGTGCAGAATCCCAAAACCGGTATTTCCAGCCCAATGACGGCATAAGTACTAAACAGCAGGAAACTTCGTCTAAAACTCAGGAGAAACGTTTCCTTGAAACTTCTCTACTGTGCGTTCGTTCACCTAAGAGAGTTGAATCTATGTTGAGATTCAGCGAGTCAGAAACACGTTTCTTCTAGGAGCTGCGTTGGGATATTCCCGAGTGAATGGGACCATAGGCTGTGCAGAGAAATATCTGCTTCTAAAACCAAAACGGAGCTATCTAACTGAATCGTTGTCAATGGGTGCATTCAACTGACAGAGTTAAACTCACGGGTGGATTCAGCGGTGTGCAAATCCTTTCTGTGCGGAAATCCCAAATCCGGTATTTCCAGCCCAATGCTGGCATACGTACTAAACCGCAGTAAACTTCCTCTAAAACTCAGGAGAAACGTTTCCATGAAACTGCTCTGCTGTGTCTTCGTTCACCTAAGAGACTTGAATCTATGTTGAGATTCAGCGAGTCAGAAACACGTTTTATTCTACGAGCTGCGTTGGGATATTGCCGAGGGAATGGGACCATAGGCTTTATAGAGAAATATCTGCTTCTAAAACCAAAACGGAGCTATCTAACTGAATGGTTGTCAATGTCTGCATTCAACTGACAGAGATAAACTCACGTGTGGATTCAGCAGTTTGCAAACCCTTTCTGTGCAGAATCCCAAAACCGGTATTTCCAGCCCAATGCCGGAATACGTACTAAACACCAGGAAACTTTGTCTAAAACTCAGGAGAAACGTTTGCTTGAAACTGCTCTGCTGTGCGTTCGTTCACCTAAGAGAGTTGAATCCATGTTTAGATTCAGCGAGTCAGAAACACGTTTCTTCTAGGAGCTGCCTTGGGATATTCCCGAGTGAATGGGACCATAGGCTGTACAGAGAAATATCTGCTTCTAAAACCAAAACGGAGCTATCTAACTGAATGGTTGTCAATGTGTGCAGTCAACTGAGAGAGTTAATCTCACGTGTGGATTCAGCGGTTTGCAAACCATTTCTGTGCAGAATCCCAAAACGGGCATTTCCAGCCCAATGCCGGCATACGTATGAAACAGCAGTATGATTAGGTCTAAAATTCAGGAGAAACGTTTCCTTGAAACTGCTCTGCTGTGCGTTCGTTCACGTAAGAGAGTTGAATCTATGTTGAGATTCAGCGAGTCAGAAACACGTTTCTTCTAGGAGCTGCTTTGGGATATTCCCGAGTGAATGGGACCATAGGCTGTACAGAGAAATATCTGCTTCTAAAACCAAAACGGAGCTATCTAACTGATTGATTGTCAATGTGTGCATTCAACTGACAATGTTAAACTCACGTGTGGATTCAGCGGTTTGCAATCCCTTTCAGTGCAGAATCCCAAAACCGGTATTTCCAGCCCAATGACGGCATAAGTACTAAACAGCAGGAAACTTCGTCTAAACTCAGGAGAAACGTTTCCTTGAAACTTCTCTACTGTGCGTTCGTTCACCTAAGAGAGTTGAATCTATGTTGAGATTCAGCGAGTCAGAAACACGTTTCTTCTAGGAGCTGCGTTGGGATATTCCCGACTGAATGGGACCATAGGCTGTGCAGAGAAAAAACTGCTTCTAAAACCAAAACGGAGCTATCTAACTGAATGGTTGTCAATGTTCGAATTCATCTGACGGAGTTAAACTCACGTGTGGATTCAGCGGTTTGCAAACCCTTTCTGTGCAGAATCCCTGAACTGCCATTTCCAGCCCAATGCCAGCATACGTATGAAACAGCAGTAAACGTCTAAAACTCAGGAGAAACGTCTCCTTGAAACTTCTCTGCTGTGCGTTCGTTCACCTAAGAGTGTTGAATCTATGTTGAGATTCAGCGAGTCAGAAACACGTTTCTTCCAGGAGCTGCGTTGGGATATTCCCGAGTGAATGGGACCATAGGCTGTACAGAGAAATATCTGCTTCTAAAACGAAAACGGAGTTATCTAACTGAATGATTTTCAATGTGCACATTCAACTGACAGAGTTAAACTCACGTGTGGATTCAGCGGTTTGCAAGTCCTTTCTGTGCAGAATTCCAAAACTGGTATTTCCAGCCCAATGCCGGCATACGTACTAAACCGCAGTAAACTTCGTCTAAAATTCAGGAGAAACGTTACCTTGAAACTGCTCTGCTGTGCGTTCGTTCACCTAAGAGAGTTGTATCTATGTGGAGATTCAGCGAGTCAGAAACACGTTTCTTCTAAAAGCTGCTTTGGGATATTCCCGAGTGAATGGAACCGTAGGCTGTACAGAGAAATATCTGCTTCTAAAACCAAAACGGAGCTATCTAACTGATTGGTTGTCAATGTGTGCATTCAACTGACAATGTTAAACTCACGTGTGGATTCAGCGGTTTGCAAACCCTTTCTGTGCAGAATCCCAAAACCGGTATTTCCAGCCCAATGACGGCATAAGTACTAAACAGCAGGAAACTTCGTCTAAAACTCAGGAGAAACGTTTCCTTGAAACTTCTCTACTGTGCGTTCGTTCACCTAAGAGAGTTGAATCTATGTTGAGATTCAGCGAGTCAGAAACACGTTTCTTCTAGGAGCTGCGTTGGGATATTCCCGAGTGAATGGGACCATAGGCTGTGCAGAGAAATATCTGCTTCTAAAACCAAAACGGAGCTATCTAACTGAATCGTTGTCAATGGGTGCATTCAACTGACAGAGTTAAACTCACGGGTGGATTCAGCGGTGTGCAAATCCTTTCTGTGCGGAAATCCCAAATCCGGTATTTCCAGCCCAATGCTGGCATACGTACTAAACCGCAGTAAACTTCCTCTAAAACTCAGGAGAAACGTTTCCTTGAAACTGCTCTGCTGTGTCTTCGTTCACCTAAGAGACTTGAATCTATGTTGAGATTCAGCGAGTCAGAAACACGTTTTATTCTACGAGCTGCGTTGGGATATTGCCGAGGGAATGGGACCATAGGCTTTATAGAGAAATATCTGCTTCTAAAACCAAAACGGAGCTATCTAACTGAATGGTTGTCAATGTCTGCATTCAACTGACAGAGATAAACTCACGTGTGGATTCAGCAGTTTGCAAACCCTTTCTGTGCAGAATCCCAAAACCGGTATTTCCAGCCCAATGCCGGAATACGTACTAAACACCAGGAAACTTTGTCTAAAACTCAGGAGAAACGTTTGCTTGAAACTGCTACGGCTGTGCGTTCGTTCACCTAAGAGAGTTGAATCTATGTTTAGATTCAGCGAGTCAGAAACACGTTTCTTCTAGGAGCTGCCTTGGGATATTCCCGAGTGAATGGGACCATAGGCTGTACAGAGAAATATCTGCTTCTAAAACCAAAACGGAGCTATCTAACTGAATGGTTGTCAATGTGTGCAGTCAACTGAGAGAGTTAATCTCACGTGTGGATTCAGCGGTTTGCAAACCCTTTCTGTGCAGAATCCCAAAACGGGCATTTCCAGCCCAATGCCGGCATACGTATGAAACAGCAGTATGATTTGGTCTAAAATTCAGGAGAAACGTTTCCTTGAAACTGCTCTGCTGTGCGTTCGTTCACGTAAGAGAGTTGAATCTATGTTGAGATTCAGCGAGTCAGAAACACGTTTCTTCTAGGAGCTGCTTTGGGATATTCCCGAGTGAATGGGACCAGAGGCTGTACAGAGAAATATCTGCTTCTAAAACCAAAACGGAGCTATCTAACTGATTGATTGTCAATGTGTGCATTCAACTGACAATGTTAAACTCACGTGTGGATTCAGCGGTTTGCAAACCCTTTCAGTGCAGAATCCCAAAACCGGTATTTCCAGCCCAATGACGGCATAAGTACTAAACAGCAGGAAACTTCGTCTAAAACTCAGGAGAAACGTTTCCTTGAAACTTCTCTACTGTGCGTTCGTTCACCTAAGAGAGTTGAATCTATGTTGAGATTCAGCGAGTCAGAAACACGTTTCTTCTAGGAGCTGCGTTGGGATATTCCCGACTGAATGGGACCATAGGCTGTGCAGAGAAAAAACTGCTTCTAAAACCAAAACGGAGCTATCTAACTGAATGGTTGTCAATGTTCGAATTCATCTGACGGAGTTAAACTCACGTGTGGATTCAGCGGTTTGCAAACCCTTTCTGTGCAGAATCCCTGAACCGCCATTTCCAGCCCAATGCCAGCATACGTATGAAACAGCAGTAAACGTCTAAAACTCAGGAGAAAGGTTTCCTTGAAACTGCTCTGCTGTGCGTTCGTTCACCTAAGAGAGTTTAATCTATGTTGAGATTCAGCGAGTCAGAAACAGGTTTCTTCTAGGAGCTGCGCTGGGATATTCCCGAGTGAATGGGACCATAGGCTGTACAGAGAAATATCTGCTTCTAAAACCAAAACGGAGCTATCAAACTGAATGGTTGTCCATAGGTGCATTCAACTGACAGTGTTAGACTCACGTGTGGATTCAGCGGTTTGCAAACCCTTTCTGTGCAGAATCCCAAAACGGACATTTCCAGCCCAATGCCGGCATAGGTACGAAACAGCAGTAAACTTCGTCTAAAACTCGGGGAAACGTTTCCTTGAAACTGCTCTGCTGTGCATTCGTTCACCTAAGAGAGTTGAATCTATGTTGAGATTCAGCGAGTCAGAAACACGTTTCTTCTAGGAGCTGCGTTGGGATATTCCCGAGTGAATGGGACCATAGGCTGTACAGAGAAATATCTGCTTCTAAAACCAAAAGGGTGCTATCAAACTGAATGGTTGTCAATGTGTGCATTCAACTGACAGAGGTAAACTCACGTGTGGATTGAGCGGTTTGCAAACCCTTTCTGTGCAGAATCCCAAAACCGGTATTTCCAGCCCAATACCGGCATACGTACTAAACAGCAGGAAACTTCGTCTAAAACTCAGGAGAAACGTTTCCATGAAACTGCTCTGCTGTGCGTTCGTTCACCTAAGAAAATTGAATCTATGTTGAGATTCAGCGAGTCAGAAACACGTTTCTTCTAGGAGCTGCGTTGGGATATTCCCGAGTGAATGGCACCATAGGCTGTACAGAGAAATATCTGCTTCTAAAACCAAAACGGAGCTATCTAACTGAATGGTTGTCAATGTGTTCATTCAAGTGACAGAGTTAAACTCACGTGTGGATTCACCGGTTTGCAAACCCTTTCTGTGCAGAATCCCGAAACCAGCATTTCCAGCCCAATGCCGGCATACGTACGAAACAGCAGTCTGACTTCGTCTAAAACTCAGGAGAAACGTTTCCTTGAAACTGCTCTGCTGTGCGTTTGTTCACGTAATAGAGTTGAATCTATGTTGAGATTCAGCGAGTCAGAAACACGTTTCTTCTAGGAGTTGCGTAGGGATATTCCCGAGTGAATGGGACCATAGGCTGTACAGAGATATATCAGCTCCTAAAACCAAAACGGAGCTATATAACTTAATGGTTGTCAATGTGTGCATTCCACTGACAGAGTTAAACTCACGTGTGCATTCAGCGGTTTGCAAACCCTTTCTGTGCAGAATCCGAAAACCGGTATTTTCATCCCAATGCCGGCATACGTACTAAACAGCAGTAAACTTCGTCTAATACTCAGGAGAAATGTTTCCTTGAAACTGCTCTCCTGTGCGTCCGTTCACCTAAGAGAGTTGAATCTATGTTGAGATTCAGCTAATCAGAAACACGTTTCTTCTAGGAGCTGCGTTGGGATATTCCCGAGTGAATGGGACCATAGGCTGTACATAGAAATATCTGCTTCTAAAACCATAACGGAGCTATCTAACTGAATGGTTGTCAATGTGTGCGTTCAACTGACAGAGTTAAACTCACGTGTGGATTCAGCGTTTTGCAAACCCTTTCTTTGTAGTATCCCAAAACCGGCATTTCCAGCCCAATACCGGCATACGTACGAAACAGCAGTAAACTTCGCCTAAAACTCAGAAGAAACGATTACTTGAAACTGCTCTGCTGTGCGTTCGTTCACCTAAGAGAGGTGAATCTCTGTTGGGATTCAGCGAGTCATAAACACGTTTCTTCTAGGAGCTGCGTTGGGATATTCCCGAGTGAATGGGACCATAGGCTGTACAGAGAAATATCTGCTTCTAAAACCAAACCGGAGCTATCTAACTGAATGGTTGTCAATGTGTGCTTTCAACTGACAGAGTTAAACTCACGTGTGGATTCAGCGGTTTGCGAACCCTTTCTGTGCAGAATCCCAAAACCGGTATTTCCAGCCCAATGCCGGCATCCGTACTAAACAGCAGGAAACTTCGTCTAAAACTCAGGAGAAACGTTTCCTTGAAACTGCTCTGCTGTGCGTTCGTTCACCTAAGAGAGTTGAATCTATGTTGAGATTCAGCGAGTCAGAAACACGTTTCTTCTAGGAGCTGCGTTGGGATATTCCCGAGTGAATGGGACCATAGGATGTACAGAAAAATATCTGCTCCTAAAACAAAAAGGGTGCTATCTAACTGAATGGTTGTCAATGTGTGCATTCAACTGACAGAGTTAAACTCACGTGTGGATTCAGCGGTTTGCAAACCCTTTCTGTGCAGAATCCCAAAACCGGTATTTCCAGCCCAATGCCGGCATACGTACTAAACAGCAGGAAACTTCGTCTAAAACTCAGGAGAAAAGTTTCCTTGAAACTGCTCTGCTGTGCATTGGTTCACCTAAGAGAGTTGAATCTATGTTGAGATTCAGCGAGTCAGAAACACGTTTCTTCTAGGAGCTGCGTTGGGATATTCCCGAGTGAATGGGACCATAGGCTGTACAGAGAAATATCTGCTTCTAAAGCCAAAAGGGTGCTATCAAACTGAATGGTTGTCAATGTGTGCATTCAACTGACAGAGTTAAACTCACCTGTGGATTCAGCGGTTTGCAAACCCTTTCTGTGCAGAATCCCAAAACCGGTATTTCCAGCCCAATGCCGGCATACGTACTAAACAGCAGGAAACTTCGTCTAAAACTCAGGAGAAACGTTCCCTTGAAACTGCTCTGCTGTGCGTTCGTTCACCTAAGAGAGTTGAATCTATGTTGAGATTCAGCGAGTCAGAAATACGTTTCTTCCAGGAGCTGCGTTGGGATATTCCCGAGTGAATGGGACCATAGGCTGTACAGAGAAATATCTGCTCCTAAAACCAAAAGGGTGCTATCTAACTGAATGGTTGTCAATGTGTGCATTCAACTGACAGAGTTAAACTCACTTGTGGATTCAGCGGTTTGCAAACCCTTTCTGTGCAGAATCCCAAAACCTGTATTTCCAGCCCAATGCCGGCATCCTTACTAAACAGCAGGAAACTTCGTCTAAAACTCAGGAGAAACGTTTCCTTGAAACTGCTCTGCTGTGCGTTCGTTCACCTAAGAGAGTTGAATCTATGTTGAGATTCAGCGAGTCAGAAACACGTTTCTTCCAGGAGCTGCGTTGGGATATTCCCGAGTGAATGGGACCATAGGCTGTACAGAGAAATATCTGCTTCTAAAACCGAAACGGAGCTATCAAACTGAATGGTTGTCAATGTGTGCATTCAACTGACAGAGTTAAACTCACGTGTGGATTCAGCGGTTTGCAAACCCTTTCTGTGCAGAATCCCAAAACCGGTATTTCCAGCCCAATGCCGGCATACGTACTAAACAGCAGGAAACTTAGTCTAAAACTCAGGAGAAAAGTTTCCTTGAAACTGCTCTGCTGTGCATTGGTTCACCTAAGAGAGTTGAATCTATGTTGAGATTCAGCGAGTCAGAAACACGTTTCTTCTAGGAGCTGCGTTGGGATATTCCCGAGTGAATGGGACCATAGGCTGTACAGAGAAATATGTGCTTCTAAAACCAAAATGGTGTTATCAAACTGAATGGTTGTCAATGTGTGCATTCAACTGACACAGTTAAACTCACGTGTGGATTCAGCGGTTTGCAAACCCTTTCTGTGCAGAATCCCAAAACCGGTATTTCCAGCCCAATGCCGGCATCCGTACTAAACAGCAGGAAACTTCGTCTAAAACTCAGGAGAAACGTTTCCTTGAAACTGCTCTGCTGTGCGTTCGTTCACCTAAGAGAGTTGAATCTATATTGAGATTCAGCGAGTCAGAAACACGTTTCTTCTAGGAGCTGCGTTGGGATATTCCCGAGTGAATGGGACCATAGGCTGTACAGAGAAATATCTGCTCCTAAAACCAAAAGGGTCCTATCTAACTGAATGGTTGTCAATGTGTGCATTCAACTGACAGAGTTAAACTCACGTGTGGATTCAGCGGTTTGCAAACCCTTTCTGTGCAGAATCCTAAAACCGGTATTTCCAGCCCAATGCCGGCATACGTACTAAACAGCAGGAAACTTCGTCTAAAACTCAGGAGAAAAGTTTCCTTGAAACTGCTCTGCTGTGCATTGGTTCACCTAAGAGAGTTGAATCTATGTTGAGATTCAGCGAGTCAGAAACACGTTTCTTCTAGGAGCTGCGTTGGGATATTCCCGAGTGAATGGGACCATAGGCTGTACAGAGAAATATCTGCTTCTAAAGCCAAAAGGGTGCTATCAAACTGAATGGTTGTCAATGTGTGCATTCAACTGACAGAGTTAAACTCACCTGTGGATTCAGCGGTTTGCAAACCCTTTCTGTGCAGATTCCCAAACCGGTATTTCCAGCCCAATGCCGGCATACGTACTAAACAGCAGGAAACTTCGTCTAAAACTCAGGAGAAACGTTTCCTTGAAACTGCTCTGCTGTGCGTTCGTTCACCTAAGAGAGTTGAATCTATGTTGAGATTCAGCGAGTCAGAAACACGTTTCTTCTAGGAGCTGCGTTGGGATATTCCCGAGTGAATGGGACCATATGCTGTACAGAGAAATATCTGCTTCTAAAACCAAAATGGAGCTATCTAACTGGATAGTTGTCAATGTGTGCATTCAACTGACAAAGTTAAACTCACTTGTGGATTCAGCGGTTTGCAAACCCTTTCTGTGCAGAATCCCAAAACCTGTATTTCCAGCCCAATGCCGGCATCCTTACTAAACAGCAGGAAACTTCGTCTAAAACTCAGGAGAAACGTTTCCTTGAAACTGCTCTGCTGTGCGTTCGTTCACCTAAGAGAGTTGAATCTATGTTGAGATTCAGCGAGTCAGAAACACGTTTCTTCCAGGAGCTGCGTTGGGATATTCCCGAGTGAATGGGACCATAGGCTGTACAGAGAAATATCTGCTTCTAAAACCGAAACGGAGCTATCAAACTGAATGGTTGTCAATGTGTGCATTCAACTGACAGAGTTAAACTCACGTGTGGATTCAGCAGTTTGCAAACCCTTTCTGTGCAGAATCCCAAAACCGGTATTTCCAGCCCAATGCCGGCATACGTACTAAACAGCAGGAAACTTAGTCTAAAACTCAGGAGAAAAGTTTCCTTGAAACTGCTCTGCTGTGCATTGGTTCACCTAAGAGAGTTGAATCTATGTTGAGATTCAGCGAGTCAGAAACACGTTTCTTCTAGGAGCTTCGTTGGGATATTCCCGAGTGAATGGGACCATAGGCTGTACAGAGAAATATCTGCTTCTAAAACCAAAATGGTGTTATCAAACTGAATGGTTGTCAATGTGTGCATTCAACTGACACAGTTAAACTCACGTGTGGATTCAGCGGTTTGCAAACCCTTTCTGTGCAGAATCCCAAAACCGGTATTTCCAGCCCAATGCCGGCATCCATACTAAACAGCAGGAAACTTCGTCTAAAACTCAGGAGAAACGTTTCCATGAAACTGCTCTGCTGTGCGTTCGTTCACCTAAGAAAGTTGAATCTATGTTGAGATTCAGCGAGTCAGAAACACGTTTCTTCTAGGACCTGCGTTGGGATATTCCCGACTGAATGGGACCATATGCTGTACAGAGAAATATCTGCTTCTAAAACCAAAACGGAGCTATCTAACTGAATGGTTGTCAATGTGTGCATTCAACTGACAGAGTTAAACTCACGTGTGGATTCAGCGGTTTGCAAACCCTTTCTGTGCAGAATCCCAAAACCGGTATTTCCAGCCCAATGCCGGCATCCGTACTAAACAGCAGGAAACTTCGTCTAAAACTCAGGAGAAACGTTTCCTTGAAACTGCTCTGCTGTGCGTTCGTTCACCTAAGAGAGTTGAATCTATGTTGAGATTCAGCGAGTCAGAAACACGTTTCTTCTAGGAGCTGCGTTGGGATATTCCCGAGTGAATGGGACCATAGGCTGTACAGAGAAATATTTCCTCCTAAAACCAAAAGGGTGCTATCTAACTGAATGGTTGTCAATGTGTGCATTCAACTGACAGAGTTAAACTCACGTGTGGATTCAGCGGTTTGCAAACCCTTTCTGTGCAGAATCCCAAAACCGGTATTTCCAGCCCAATGCCGGCATACGTACTAAACAGCAGGAAACTTCGTCTAAAACTCAGGAGAAAAGTTTCCTTGAAACTGCTCTGCTGTGCATTGGTTCACCTAAGAGAGTTGAATCTATGTTGAGATTCAGCGAGTCAGAAACACGTTTCTTCTAGGAGCTGCGTTGGGATATTCCCGAGTGAATGGGACCATAGACTGTACAGAGAAATATCTGCTTCTAAAGCCAAAAGGGTGCTATCAAACTGAATGGTTGTCAATGTGTGCATTCAACTGACAGAGTTAAACTCACCTGTGGATTCAGCAGTTTGCAAACCCTTTCTGTGCAGAATCCCAAAACCGGTATTTCCAGCCCAATGCCGGCATACGTACTAAACAGCAGGAAACTTCGTCTAAAACTCAGAAGAAACGTTTCCTTGAAACTGCTCTGCTGTGCGTTCGTTCACCTAAGAGAGTTGAATCTATGTTGAGATTCAGCGAGTCAGAAACACGTTTCTTCTAGGAGCTGCGTTGGGATATTCCCGAGTGAATGGGACCATAGGCTGTACAGAGAAATATCTGCTCCTAAAACCAAAAGGGTGCTATCTAACTGAATGGTTGTCAATGTGTGCATTCAACTGACAGAGTTAAACTCACGTTTGGATTCAGCGGTTTACAAACCCTTTCTGTGCAGAATCCCAAAACCGGTAATTCCAGCTCAATGCCGGCATACGTACTAAACTGCAGGAAACTTCGTCTAAAACTCAGGAGAAACGTTTCCTTGAAACTGCTCTGCTGTGCGTTCGTTCACCTAAGAGAGTTGAATCTATGTTGAGATTCAGCGAGTCAGAAACACGTTTCTTCTAGGAGCTGCGTTGGGATATTCCCGAGTGAATGGGACCATATGCTGTACAGAGAAATATCTGCTTCTAAAACCAAAATGGAGCTATCTAACTGGATAGTTGTCAATGTGTGCATTCAACTGACACAGTTAAACTCACGTGTGGATTCAGCGGTTTGCAAACCCTTTCTGTGCAGAATCCCAAAACCGGTATTTCCAGCCCAATGCCGGCATCCATACTAAACAGCAGGAAACTTCGTCTAAAACTCAGGAGAAACGTTTCCATGAAACTGCTCTGCTGTGCGTTCGTTCACCTAAGAAAGTTGAATCTATGTTGAGATTCACCGAGTCAGAAACACGTTTCTTCTAGGACGTGCGTTGGGATATTCCCGACTGAATGGGACCATATGCTGTACAGAGAAATATCTGCTTCTAAAACCAAAACGGAGCTATCTAACTGAATGATTGTCAATGTGTGCATTCAACTGACAGAGTTAAACTCACGTGTGGATTCAGCGGTTTGCAAACCCTTTCTGTGCAGAATCCCAAAACCGGTATTTCCAGCCCAATGCCGGCATCCGTACTAAACAGCAGGAAACTTCGTCTAAAACTCAGGAGAAACGTTTCCTTGAAACTGCTCTGCTGTGCGTTCGTTCACCTAAGAGAGTTGAATCTATGTTGAGATTCAGCGAGTCAGAAACACGTTTCTTCTAGGAGCTGCGTTGGGATATTCCCGAGTGAATGGGACCATAGGCTGTACAGAGAAATATCTGCTTATAAACCAAAACGGAGCTATCTAACTGAATGGTTGTCAATGTGTGCATTCAACTGACAGAGTTAAACTCACGTGTGGATTCAGCGGTTTGCAAACCCTTTCTGTGCAGAATCCCAAAACCGGTATTTCCCGCCCAATGCCGGCATACGTACTAAACAGCAGGAAACTTCGTCTAAAACTCAGGAGAAAAGTTTCCTTGAAACTGCTCTGCTGTGCATTCGTTCACCGAAGAGAGTTGAATCTATGTTGAGATTCAGCGAGTCAGAAACACGTTTCTTCTAGGAGCTGCGTTGGGATATTCCCGAGTGAATGGGACCATAGGCTGTACAGAGAAATATCTGCTTCTAAAACCAAAAGGGTGCTATCAAACTGAATGGTTGTCAATGTGTGCATTCAACTGACAGAGTTAAACTCACGTGAGGATTCAGCGGTTTGCAAACCCTTTCTGTGCAGAATCGCAATACCGGTATTTCCAGCCCAATGCCGGCATCCGTACTAAACAGCCGGAAACTTCGTCTAAAACTCAGGAGAAACGTTTCCATGAAATTGCTCTGCTGTGCGTTCGTTCACCTAAGAGAGTTGAATCTATGTTGAGATTCAGCGAGTCAGAAACACGTTTCTTCTAGGAGCTGCTTTGGGATATTCCCGAGTGAATGGGACCATAGGCTCTACAGAGAAATATCTGCTTCTAAAACCAAAACGGAGCTATCTAACTGAATGGTTGTCAATGTGTGCATTCAACTGACAGAGTTAAACTCACCTGTGGATTCAGCGGTTTGCAAACCCTTTCTGTGCAGAATCCCAAAACCGGTATTTCCAGCCCAATGCCGGCATCCGTACTAAACAGCAGGAAACTTCGTCTAAAACTCAGGAGAAACGTTTCCTTGAAACTGCTCTGCTGTGCGTTCGTTCACCTAAGAGAGTTGAATCAATGTTGAGATTCAGCGAGTCAGAAACACGTTTCTTCTAGGAGCTGCGTTGGGATATTCCCGAGTGAATGGGACCATAGGCTGTACAGAGAAATATCTGCTTCTAAAACCAAAACGGAGCTATCTAACTGGATGGTTGGCAATGTGTGCATTCAACTGACAGAGTTAAACTCACGTGTGGATTCAGCGGTTTGCAAACCCTTTCTGTGCAGAATCCCAAAACCGGTATTTCCAGCCCAATGCCGGCATCCGTACTAAACAGCAGGAAACTTCGTCTAAAACTCAGGAGAAAAGTTTCCTTGAAACTGCTCTGCTGTGCATTGGTTCACCTAAGAGAGTTGAATCTATGTTGAGATTCAGCGAGTCAGAAACACGTTTCTTCTAGGAGCTGCGTTGGGATATTCCCGAGTGAATGGGACCATAGGCTGTACAGAGAAATATCTGCTTCTAAAACCAAAACGGAGCTATCTAACTGAATGGTTGTCAATGTGTGCATTCAACTGACAGAGTTAAACTCACGTGTGGATTCAGCGGTTTGCAAACCCTTTCTGTGCAGAATCCCAAAACCGGTATTTCCAGCCCAATGCCGGCATCCGTACTAAACAGCAGGAAACTTCGTCTAAAACTCAGGAGAAACGTTTCATTGAAACTGCTCTGCTGTGCGTTCGATCACCTAAGAGAGTTGATTCTATGTTGAGATTCAGCGAGTCAGAAACACGTTTCTTCTAGGAGCTGCGTTGGGATATTCCCGAGTGAATGGGACCATAGGCTGTACAGAGAAATATCTGCTCCTAAAACCAAAAGGGTGCGATCTAACTGAATGGTTGTCAATGTGTGCATTCAACTGACGGAGTTAAACTCACGTTTATATTCAGCGGTTTACAAACCCTTTCTGTGCAGAATCCCAAAACCGGTAATTCCAGCTCAATGCCGGCATTCGTAGTAAACTGCAGGAAACTTCGTCTAAAACTCAGGAGAAACGTTTCCTTGAAACTGCTCTACTGTGCGTTTTTTCACCTAAGAGATTTGAATCTATGTTGAGATTCAGCGAGTCAGAAACACGTTTCTTCTAGGAGCTGCATTGGGATATTCCCGAGTGAATGGGACCATAGGCTCTACGGAGAAATATCTGCTTCTAAAACCAAAACGGAGCTATCTAACTGAATGGTTGTCAATGTGTGCATTCAACTGACAGAGTTAAACTCACGTGTGGATTCAGCGGTTTGCAAACCCTTTCTGTGCAGAATCCCAAAACCGGTATTTCCAGCCCAATGCCGGCATACGTACTAAACAGCAGGAAACTTCGTCTAAAACTCAGGAGAAACGATTCCTTGAAACTGCTCTCCTGTGCGTTCGTTCACGTAAGAGAGTTGAATCTATGTTGAGATTCAGCGAGTCAGAAACACGTTTCTTCTAGGATCTGCGCTGGGATATTCCCGAGTGAATGGGACCATAGGCTGTACAGAGAAATATCTGCTTCTAAAACCAAAAGGGTGCTATCAACCTGAATGGTTGTCAATGTGTGCATTCAGCTGACAGAGGTAAACTCACGTGTGGATTCAGCGGTTTGCAAACCCTTTCTGTGCAGAATCCCAAAACCGGTATTTCCAGCCCAATGCCGGCATACGTACTAAACAGCAGGAAACTTCGTCTAAAACTCAGGAGAAACGTTTCCTTGAAACTGCTCTGCTGTGCGTTCGTTCACCTAAGAGAGTTGAATCTATGTTGAGATTCAGCGAGTCAGAAACACGTTTCTTCTAGGAGCTGCGTTGGGATATTCCCGAGTGAATGGGACCATAGGCTGTACAGAGAAATATCTGCTTCTAAAACCAAAACGGAGCTATCAAACTGAATTTTTGTCAATGTGTGCATTCAACTGACAGAGTTAAACTCACGTGTGGATTCAGCGGTTTGCAAACCCTTTCTGTGCAGAATCCCAAAACCGGTATTTCCAGCCCAATGCCGGCATAGGTACTAAACAGCAGGAAACTTCGTCTAAAACTCAGGAGAAACGTTTCCTTGAAACTGCTCTGCTGTGCGTTCGTTCACCTAAGAGAGTTGAATCTATGTTGAGATTCAGCGAGTCAGAAACACGTTTCTTCTAGGAGCTGCGTTGGGATATTCCCGAGTGAATGGGACCATAGGCTGTACAGAGAAATATCTGCTTATAAACCAAAAGGGAGCTATCTAAATGAATGGTTGTCAATGTGTGCATTCAACTGACAGAGTTAAACTCACGTGTGGATTCAGCGGTTTGCAAACCCTTTCTGTGCAGAATCCCAAAACCGATATTTCCAGCCCAATGCCGGCATACGTACTAAACAGCAGGAAACTTCGTCTAAAACTCAGGAGAAAAGTTTCCTTGAAACTGCTCTGCTGTGCATTGGTTCACCTAAGAGAGTTGAATCTATGTTGAGATTCAGCGAGTCAGAAACACGTTTCTTCTAGGAGCTGCGTTGGGATATTCCCGAGTGAATGGGACCATAGCCTATACAGAGAAATATCTGCTTCTAAAACCAAAAGAGTGCTATCAAACTGAATGGTTGTCAATGTGTGCATTCAACTGACAGAGTTAAACTCACCTGTGGATTCAGCGGTTTGCAAACCCTTTCTGTGCAGAATCCCAAAACCGGTATTTCCAGCCCAATGCCGGCATACGTACTAAACAGCAGGAAACTTCGTCTAAAACTCAGGAGAAACGTTTCCATGAAACTGCTCTGCTGTGCGTTCGTTCACCTAAGAAAGTTGAATCTGTGTTGAGATTCAGCGAGTCAGAAACACGTTTCTTCTAGGAGCTGCGTTGGGATATTCCCGAGTGAATGGGACCATAGTCTGTACAGAGAAATATGTGCTTCTAAAACCAAAACGGAGCTATCTAACTGAATGGTTGTCAATGTGTGCATTCAACTGACAGAGTTAAACTCACGTGTGGATTCAGAGGTTTGAAAACCCTTTCTGTGCAGAATCCCAAAACCGGTATTTCCAGCCCAATGCCGGCATCCGTACTAAACAGCAGGAAACTTCGTCTAAAACTCAGGAGAAAAGTTTCCTTGAAACTGCTCTGCTGTGCATTCGTTCACCGAAGAGAGTTGAATCTATGTTGAGATTCAGCGAGTCAGAAACACGTTTCTTCTAGGAGCTGCGTTGGGATATTCCCGAGTGAATTGGACCATAGGCTGTACAGAGAAATATCTGCTCCTAAAACCAAAACGGAGCTATCTAACTGAATGGTTGTCAATGTGTGCATTCAACTGACAGAGTTAAACTCACGTGTGGATTCAGCGGTTTACAAACCCTTTCTGTGCAGAATCCCAAAACCGGTAATTCCAGCTCAATGCCGGCATACGTACTAAACAGCAGGAAACTTCGTCTAAAACTCAGGAGAAACGTTTCCTTGAAACTGCTCTGCTGTGCGTTCGTTCACCTAAGAGAGTTGAATCTATGTTGAGATTCAGCGAGTCAGAAACACGTTTCTTCTAGGAGCTGCGTTGGGTTATTCCCGAGTGAATGGGACCATAGGCTGTACAGAGAAATATCTGCTTATAAACCAAAACGGAGCTATCTAAATGAATGGTTGTCAATGTGTGCATTCCACTGACAGAGTTAAACTCACGTGTGGATTCAGCGGTTTGCAAACCCTTTCTGTGCAGAATCCCAAAACCGGTATTTCCAGCCCAATGCCGGCATACGTACTAAACAGCAGGAAACCTGGTCTAAAACTCAGGAGAATCGTTTCCTTGAAACTGCTCTGCTGTGCGTTCGTTCACCGAAGAGAGTTGAATCTATGTTGAGATTCAGCGAGTCAGAAACACGTTTCTTCTAGGAGCTGCGTTGGGATATTCCCGAGTGAATGGGACCATAGGCTGTACAGAGAAATATCTGCTTCTAAAACCAAAAGGGTGCTATCAAACTGAATGGTTGTCAATGTGTGCATTCAACTGACAGAGTTAAACTCACCTGTGGATTCAGCGGTTTGCAAACCCTTTCTGTGCAGAATCCCCAAACCGGTATTTCCAGCCCAATGCCGGCATACATTCTAAACAGCAGGAAACTTCGTCTAAAACTCAGGAGAAACGTTTCCATGAAACTGCTCTGCTGTGCGTTCGTTCACCTAAGAAAGTTGAATCTATTTGGAGATTCAGCGAGTCAGAAACACGTTTCTTCTAGGAGCTGCGTTGGGATATTCCCGAGTGAATGGGACCATAGGCTGTACAGAGAAATATCTGCTTCTAAAACCAAAACGGAGCTATCTAACTGAATGGTTGTCAATGTGTGCATTCAACTGACAGAATTAAACTCACGTGTGGATTCAGCGGTTTGCAAACCCTTTCTGTGCAGAATCCCAAAACCGGAATTTCCAGCCAAATGCCGGCATCCATACTAAACAGCAGGAAACTTCGTCTAAAACTCAGGAGAAAAGTTTCCTTGAAACTGCTCTGCTGTGCATTCGTTCACCGAAGAGAGTTGAATCTATGTTGAGATTCAGCGAGTCAGAAACACGTTTCTTCTAGGAGCTGCGTTGGGATATTCCCGAGTGAATGGGACCATAGGCTGTACAGAGAAATATCTGCTTCTAAAACCAAAAGGGTGCTATCAAACTGAATGGTTGTCAATGTGTGCATTCAACTGACAGAGTTAAACTCACCTGTGGATTCAGCGGTTTGCAAACCCTTTCTGTGCAGAATCCCAAAACCGGTATTTCCAGCCCAATGCCGGCATACATTCTAAACAGCAGGAAACTTCGTCTAAAACTCAGGAGAAACGTTTCCATGAAACTGCTGTGCTGTGCGTTCGTTCACCTAAGAAAGTTGAATCTATGTTGAGATTCAGCGAGTCAGAAACACGTTTCTTCTAGGAGCTGCGTTGGGATATTCCCGAGTGAATGGGACCATAGGCTGTAAAGAGAAATATCTGCTTCTAAAACCAAAACGGAGCTATCTAACTGAATGGTTGTCAATGTGTGCATTCAACTGACAGAATTAAACTCACGTGTGGATTCAGCGGTTTGCAAACCCTTTCTGTGCAGAATCCCAAAACCGGAATTTCCAGCCAAATGCCGGCATCCATACTAAACAGCAGGAAACTTCGTCTAAAACTCAGGAGAAAAGTTTCCTTGAAACTGCTCTGCTGTGCATTCGTTCACCGAAGAGAGTTCAATCTATGTTCAGATTCAGCGAGTCAGAAACACGTTTCTTCTAGGAGCTGCGTTGGGATATTCCCGAGTGAATGGGACCATAGGCTGTACAGAGAAATGTCTGCTTCTAAAACCAAAACGGATCTATCAAACTGAATTTTTGTCAATGTGTGCATTCAACTGACAGAGTTACACTCACGTGTGGATTCAGCGGTTTGCAAACCCTTTCTGTGCAGAATCCCAAAACCGGTATTTCCAGCCCAATGCCGGAATCCGTACTAAACAGCCGGAAACTTCGTCTAAAACTCAGGAGAAACGTTTCCTTGAACCTGCTTTCCTGTGCGTTCGTTCACGTAAGAGAGTTGAATCTATGTTGAGATTCAGCGAGTCAGAAACTCGTTTCTTCTAGGAGCTGCGCTGGGATATTCCCGAGTGAATGGGACCATAGGCTGTACAGAGAAATATCTGCTTCTAAAACCAAAAGGGTGCTATCAACCTGAATGGTTGTCAATGTGTGCATTCAGCTGACAGAGTTAAACTCACGTGTGGATTCAGCGGTTTGCAAACCCTTTCTGTGCAGAATCCCAAAACCGGTATTTCCAGCCCAATGCCGGCATACGTACTAAACAGCAGGAAACTTCGTCTAAAACTCAGGAGAAACGTTTCCTTGAAACTGCTCTGCTGTGCGTTCGTTCACCTAAGAGAGTTGAATCTATGTTGAGATTCAGCGAGTCAGAAACACGTTTCTTCTAGGAGCTGCGTTGGGATATTCCCGAGTGAATGGGACCATAGGCTGTACAGAGAAATATCTGCTTCTAAAACCAAAACGGAGCTATCTAACTGAATGGTTGTCAATGTGTGCATTCAACTGACAGAGTTAAACTCACGTGTGGATTCAGCGGTTTGCAAACCCTTTCTGTGCAGAATCCCAAAACCGGTATTTCCAGCCCAATGCCGGCATACGTACTAAACAGCAGGAAACTTCGTCTAAAACTCAGGAGAAACGATTCCTTGAAACTGCTCTCCTGAGCGTTCGTTCACGTAAGAGAGTTGAATCTATGTTGAGATTCAGCGAGTCAGAAACACGTTTCTTCTAGGAGCTGCGCTGGGATATTCCCGAGTGAATGAGACCATAGGCTGTACAGAGAAATATCTGCTTCTAAAACCAAAAGGGTGCTATCAACCTGAATGGTTGTCAATGTGTGCATTCAACTGACAGAGTTAAACTCACGTGTGGATTCAGCGGTTTGCAAACCCTTTCTGTGCAGAATCCCAAAACCGGTATTTCCAGCCCAATGCCGGCATACGTACTAAACAGCCGGAAACTTTGTCTAAAACTCAGGAGAAACGTTTCCTTGCAACTGCTCTGCTGTGCGTTCGTTCACCTAAGAGAGTTGAATCTATGTTGAGATTCAGCGAGTCAGAAAGACGTTTCTTCTAGGAGCTGCGTTGGGATATTCTCGAGTGAATGGGACCATAGGCTGTACAGAGAAATATGTGCATCTAAAACCAAAACTGTGCTATCTAACTGAATGGTTGTCAATGCGTGCATTCAACTGACAGAGTTAAACTCACGTGTGGATTCAGCGGTTTGCAAACCCTTTCTGTGCAGAATCCCAAAACCGGTATTTCCAGCCCAATGCCGGCATACGTACTAAACAGCAGGAAACTTCGTCTAAAACTCAGGAGAAACGTTTCCTTGAAACTGCTCTGCTGTGTGTTCGTTCACCTAAGAGAGTTGAATCTATGTTGAGATTCAGCGAGTCAGAAACACGTTTCTTCTAGGAGCTGCGTTGGGATATTCCCGAGTGAATGGGACCATAGACTGTGCAGAGAAATATCTGCTTCTAAAACCAAAACGGAGCTATCTAACTGAATGGTTGTCAATGTGTGCATTCAACTGACAGAGTTAAACTCACGTGTGGACTCAGCGGTTTGCAAACCCTTTCTGTGCAGAATCCCAAAACCGGTATTTCCAGCCCAATACCGGCATACGTACTAAACAGCAGGAAACTTCGTCTAAAACTCAGGAGAAAAGTTTCCTTGAAACTGCTCTGCTGTGCGTTCGTTCACCTAAGAGAGGTGAATCTATGTTCAGATTCAGCGAGTCAGAAACACGTTTCTTCTAGGAGCTGCGTTGGGATATTCCCGAGTGAATGGGACCATAGGCTGTACAGAGAAATGTCTGCTTCTAAAACCAAAACGGATCTATCAAACTGAATTTTTGTCAATGTGTGCATTCAACTGACAGAGTTAAACTCACGTGTGGATTCAGCGGTTTGCAAACCCTTTCTGTGCAGAATCCCAAAACCGGTATTTCCAGCCCAATGCCGGAATCCGTACTAAACAGCCGGAAACTTCGTCTAAAACTCAGGAGAAACGATTCCTTGAACCTGCTTTCCTGTGCGTTCGTTCACGTAAGAGAGTTGAATCTATGTTGAGATTCAGCGAGTCAGAAACTCGTTTCTTCTAGGAGCTGCGCTGGGATATTCCCGAGTGAATGGGACCATAGGCTGTACAGAGAAATATCTGCTTCTAAAACCAAAAGGGTGCTATCAACCTGAATGGTTGTCAATGTGTGCATTCAACTGACAGAGTTAAACTCACGTGTGGATTCAGCGGTTTGCAAACCCTTTCTGTGCAGAATACCAAAACCGGTATTTCCAGCCCAATGCCGGCATACGTACTAAACAGCAGGAAACTTCGTCTAAAACTCAGGAGAAACGTTTCTTTGAAACTGCTCTGCTGTACGTTCGTTCACCTAAGAGAGTTGAATCTATGTTGAGATTCAGCGAGTCAGAACCACGTTTCTTCTAAGAGCTGCGTTGGGATATTCCCGAGTGAATGGGACCATAGGCTGTACAGAGAAATATCTGCTTCTAAAACCAAAACGGAGCTATCTAACTGAATGGTTGTCAATGTGTGCATTCAACTGACAGTTTTAAAGTCACGTGTGGATTCAGCGGTTTGCAAACCCTTTCTGTACAGAATCCCCAAACCGGTACTTCCAGCCCAATGCCGGCATCCGTTCTAAACAGCCGGAAACTTTGTCTAAAACTCAGGAGAAACGTTTCCTTGCAACTGCTCTGTTGTGCGTTCGTTCACCTAAGAGAGTTGAATCTATGCTGAGTTTCAGCGAGTCAGAAACACGTTTCTTCTAGGAGCTGCGTTGTGAGATTCCCGAGTGAATATGACCATAGAGTGTACAGAGAAATATCTGCTTCTAAATGCAAAACGGAGCTATCTAACTGAATGGTTGTCAATGTGTGCATTCAACTGACACAGTTAAACTCACGTGTGGATTCAGCGGTTTGCAAACCCTTTCTGTGCAGAATCCCAAAACCGGTATTTCCAGCCCAATGCCGGCATACGTACTAAACAGCAGGAAACTTCGTCTAAAACTCAGGAGAAACTTTTCCTTGAAACTGCTCTGCTGTGCGTTCGTTCACCTAAGAGAGTTGAATCTATGTTGAGATTCAGCGACTCAGAAACACGTTTCTTCTAGGAGCTGCGTTGGGATATTCCCGAGTGAATGGGACCATATGCTGTACAGAGAAATATCTGCTTCTAAAACCAAAACGGAGCTATCTAACTGGATGGTTGTCAATGTGTGCATTCAACTGACAGAGTTAAACTCACGTGTGGATTCAGCGGTTTGCAAACCCTTTCTGTGAAGAATCCCAAAACCTGTATTTCCAGCCCAATGCCGGCATCCTTACTAAACAGCAGGAAACTTCGTCTAAAACTCAGGAGAAACGTTTCCTTGAAACTGCTCTGCTGTGCGTTCGTTCACCTAAGAGAGTTGAATCTATGTTGAGATTCAGCGAGTCAGAAACACGTTTCTTCCAGGAGCTGCGTTGGGATATTCCCGAGTGAATGGGACCATAGGCTGTACAGAGAAATATCTGCTTCTAAAACCAAAACGGAGCTATCTAACTGAATGGTTGTCAATGTGTGCATTCAACTGACAGAGTTAAACTGACGTGTGGATTCAGCGGTTTGCAAACCCTTTCTGTGCAGAATCCCAAAACCGGTATTTCCAGCCCAATGCCGGCATACGTACTAAACAGCAGGAAACTTCGTCTAAAACTCAGGAGAAAAGTTTCCTTGAAACTGCTCTGCTGTGCATTGGTTCACCTAAGAGAGTTGAATCTGTGTTGAGATTCAGCGAGTCAGAAACACATTTCTTCTAGGAGCTGCGTTGGGATATTCCCGAGTGAATGGGACCATAGTCTGTACAGAGAAATATCTGCTCCTAAAACCAAAAGGGTGCTATCTAACTGAATGGTTGTCAATGTGTGCATTCAACTGACAGAGTTAAACTCACGTTTGGATTCAGCCGTTTACAAACCCTTTCTGTGCAGAATCCCAAAACCGGTAATTCCAGCTCAATGCCGGCATTCGTAGTAAACAGCAGAAAACTTCGTCTAAAACTCAGGAGAAACGTTACCTTGAAACTGCTCTGCTGTGCCTTCGTTCACCTAAGAGAGTTGAATCTATGTTGAGATTCAGCGAGTCAGAAACACGTTTCTTCTAGGAGCTGCGTTGGGATATTCCCGAGTGAATGGGACCATAGGCTGTACAGAGAAATATCTGCTTCTAAAACCAAAATGTGCTATCAAACTGCATGGTTGTCAATGTGTGCATTCAACTGACAGAGTTAAACTCACGTGTGGATTCAGCCGTTTGCAAACCCTTTCTGTGCAGAATCCTAAAACCGGTATTTCCAGCCCAATGCCGGCATACGTACTAAACAGCTGGAAACTTCGTCTAAAACTCAGGAGAAAAGTTTCCTTGAAACTGCTCTGCTGTGCATTGGTTCACCTAAGAGAGTTGAATCTATGTTGAGATTCAGCGAGTCAGAAACACGTTTCTTCTAGGAGCTGCGTTGGGATATTCCCGAGTGAATGGGACCATAGGCTGTGCAGAGAAATATCTGCTTCTAAAACCAAAAGGGTGCTATCAAACTGAATGGTTGTCAATGTGTGCATTCAACTGACAGAGTTAAACTCACGTGTGGATTCAGCGGTTTGCAAACCCTTTCTGTGCAGAATCCCAAAACCGGTATTTCCAGCCCAATGCCGGCATCCGTACTAAACAGCAGGGAACTTCGTCTAAAACTCAGGAGAAACGTTTCCATGAAACTGCTCTGCTGTGCGTTCGTTCACCTAAGAGAGTTGAATCCATCTTGAGATTCAGCGAGTCAGAAACACGTTTCTTCTAGGAGCTGCGTTGGGATATTCCCGAGTGAATGGGACCATAGGCTGTACAGAGAAATATCTGCTTCTAAAACCAAAACGGAGCTATCTAACTGAATGGTTGTCAATGTGTGCATTCAACTGACAGAGTTAAACTCACGTGTGGATTCAGCGGTTTGCAAACCCTTTCTGTGCAGAATCCCAAAACCGGTATTTCCAGCCCAATGCCGGCATACGTACTAAACAGCAGGAAACTTCGTCTTAAACTCAGGAGAATCGTTTCCTTGAAACTGCTCTGCTGTGCGTTCGATCACCTAAGAGAGTTGATTCTATGTTGAGATTCAGCGAGTCAGAAACACGTTTCTTCTAGGAGCTGCGTTGGGATATTCCCGAGTGAATGGGACCATAGTCTGTACAGAGAAATATCTGCTCCTAAAATCAAAAGGGTGCTATCTAACTGAATGGTTGTCAATGTGTGCATTCAACTGACAGAGTTAAACTCACGTTTGGATTCAGCGGTTAACAAACCCTTTCTGTGCAGAATCCCAAAACCGGTAATTCCAGCTCAATGCCGGCATTCGTACTAAACTGCAGGAAACTTCGTCTAAAACTCAGGAGAAACGTTTCCTTGAAACTGCTCTGCTGTGCGTTCGTTCACCTAAGAGAGTTGAATCTATGTTGAGATTCAGCGAGTCAGAAACACGTTTCTTCTAGGAGCTGCATTGGGATATTCCCGAGTGAATGGGACCATAGGTTCTACGGAGAAATATCTGCTTCTAAAACCAAAACGGAGCTATCTAACTGAATGGTTGTCAATGTGTGCATTCAACTGACAGAGTTAAACTCACCTGTGGATTCAGCGGTTTGCAAACCCTTTCTGTGCAGAATCCCAAAACCGGTATTTCCAGCCCAATGCCGGCATCTGTACTAAACAGCAGGAAACTTCGTCTAAAACTCAGGAGAAACGTTTCCTTGAAACTGCTCTGCTGTGCGTTCGTTCACCTAAGAGAGTTGAATCAATGTTGAGATTCAGCGAGTCAGAAACACGTTTCTTCTAGGAGCTGCGTTGGGATATTCCCGACTGAATGGGACCATATGCTGTACAGAGAAATATCTGCTTCTAAAACCAAAACGGAGCTATCTAACTGGATGGTTGTCAATGTGTGCATTCAACTGACAGAGTTAAACTCACGTGTGGATTCAGCGGTTTGCAAACCCTTTCTGTGCAGAATCCCAAAACCTGTATTTCCAGCCCAATGCCGGCATCCTTACTAAACAGCAGGAAACTTCGTCTAAAACTCAGGAGAAACGTTTCCTTGAAACTGCTCTGCTGTGCGTTCGTTCACCTAAGAGAGTTGAATCTATGTTGAGATTCAGCGAGTCAGAAACACGTTTCTTCCAGGAGCTGCGTTGGGATATTCCCGAGTGAATGGGACCATAGGCTGTACAGAGAAATATCTGCTTCTAAAACCAAAACGGAGCTATCTAACTGAATGGTTGTCAATGTGTGCATTCAACTGACAGAGTTAAACTGACGTGTGGATTCAGCGGTTTGCAAACCCTTTCTGTGCAGAATCCCAAAACCGGTATTTCCAGCCCAATGCCGGCATACGTACTAAACAGCAGGAAACTTCGTCTAAAACTCAGGAGAAAAGTTTCCTTGAAACTGCTCTGCTGTGCATTGGTTCACCTAAGAGAGTTGAATCTGTGTTGAGATTCAGCGAGTCAGAAACACATTTCTTCTAGGAGCTGCGTTGGGATATTCCCGAGTGAATGGGACCATAGTCTGTACAGAGAAATATCTGCTCCTAAAACCAAAAGGGTGCTATCTAACTGAATGGTTGTCAATGTGTGCATTCAACTGACAGAGTTAAACTCACGTTTGGATTCAGCCGTTTACAAACCCTTTCTGTGCAGAATCCCAAAACCGGTAATTCCAGCTCAATGCCGGCATTCGTAGTAAACAGCAGGAAACTTCGTCTAAAACTCAGGAGAAACGTTACCTTGAAACTGCTCTGCTGTGCCTTCGTTCACCTAAGAGAGTTGAATCTATGTTGAGATTCAGCGAGTCAGAAACACGTTTCTTCTAGGAGCTGCGTTGTGATATTCACGAGTGAATGGGACCATAGACTGTACAGAGAAATATCTGCTTCTAAAACCAAAACGGAGCTATCTAACTGAATGGTTGTCAATGTGTGCATTCAACTGACAGAGTTAAACTCACGTGTGGATTCAGCGGTTTGCAAACCCTTTCTGTGCAGAATCCCAAAACCGGTATTTCCAGCCCAATGCCGGCATACGTACTAAACAGCAGGCAACTTCGTCTAAAACTCAGGAGAAACGTTTCCTTGAAACTGCTCTGCTGTGCCTTCGTTCACCTAAGAGAGTTGAATCTATGTTGAGATTCAGCGAGTCAGAAACACGTTTCTTCTAGGAGCTGCGTTGGAATATTCCCGAGTGAATGGGACCATAGGCTGTACAGAGAAATATCTGCTTCTAAAACCAAAATGTGCTATCAAACTGAATGGTTGTCAATGTGTGCATTCAACTGACAGAGTTAAACTCACGTGTGGATTCAGCCGTTTGCAAACCCTTTCTGTGCAGAATCCTAAAACCGGTATTTCCAGCCCAATGCCGGCATACGTACTAAACAGCAGGAAACTTCGTCTAAAACTCAGGAGAAAAGTTTCCTTGAAACTGCTCTGCTGTGCATTGGTTCACCTAAGAGAGTTGAATCTATGTTGAGATTCAGCGAGTCAGAAACACGTTTCTTCTAGGAGCTGCGTTGGGATATTCCCGAGTGAATGGGACCATAGGCTGTACAGAGAAATATCTGCTTCTAAAACCAAAAGGGTGCTATCAAACTGAATGGTTGTCAATGTGTGCATTCAACTGACAGAGTTAAACTCACGTGTGGATTCAGCGGTTTGCAAAACCTTTCTGTGCAGAATCCCAAAACCGGTATTTCCAGCCCAATGCCGGCATCCGTACTAAACAGCAGGAAACTTCGTCTAAAACTCAGGAGAAACGTTTCCATGAAACTGCTCTGCTGTGCGTTCGTTCACCTAAGAGAGTTGAATCTGTGTTGAGATTCAGCGAGTCAGAAACACGTTTCTTCTAGGAGCTGCGTTGGGATATTCCCGAGTGAATGGGACCATAGGCTGTACAGAGAAATATCTGCTTCTAAAACCAAAACGGAGCTATCTAACTGAATGGTTGTCAATGTGTGCATTCAACTGACAGAGTTAAACTCACGTGTGGATTCAGCGGTTTGCAAACCCTTTCTGTGCAGAATCCCAAAACCGGTATTTCCAGCCCAATGCCGGCATCCGTACTAAACAGCCGGAAACTTCGTCTAAAACCCAGGAGAAACGTTTCCTTGAAACTGCTCTGCTGAGCGTTCGTTCACCTAAGAGAGTTGAATCTATGTTGAGATTCAGCGAGTCAGAAAGACGTTTCTTCTAGGAGCTGCGTTGGGATATTCTCGAGTGAAAGGGACCATAGGCTGTACAGAGAAATATGTGCTTCTAAAACCAAAACTGTGCTTTCTAACTGAATGGTTGTCAATGCGTGCATTCAACTGACAGAGATAAACTCACGTGTGGATTCAGCGGTTTGCAAACCCTTTCTGTGCAGAATCCCAAAACCGGTATTTCCAGCTCAATGCCGGCATACGTACTAAACAGCAGGAAACTTCGTCTAAAACTCAGGAGAAACGTTTCCTTGAAACTGCTCTGCTGTGCCTTCGTTCACCTAAGAGAGTTGAATCTATGTTGAGATTCAGCGAGTCAGAAACACGTTTCTTCTAGGAGCTGCGTTGTGATATTCCCGAGTGAATGGGACCATAGACTGTACAGAGAAATATCTGCTTCTAAAACCAAAACGGAGCTATCTAACTGAATGGTTGTCAATGTGTGCATTCAACTGACAGAGTTAAACTCACGTGTGGATTCAGCGGTTTGCAAACCCTTTCTGTGCAGAATCCCAAAACCGGTATTTCCAGCCCAATGCCGGCATACGTACTAAACAGCAGGCAACTTCGTCTTAAACTCAGGAGAAACGTTTCCTTGAAACTGCTCTGCTGGGCCTTCGTTCACCTAAGAGAGTTGAATCTATGTTGAGATTCAGCGAGTCAGAAACACGTTTCTTCTAGGAGCTGCGTTGGAATATTCCCGAGTGAATGGGACCATAGGCTCTACAGAGAAATATCTGCTTCTACAGCCAAAATGGAGCTATCTAACTGGATGGTTGTCTAAGTGTGCATTCAACTGACAGAGTTAAACTCACGTGTGGATTCAGCGGTTTGCAAACCCTTTCTGTGCAGAATCCCAAAACCGGTATTTCCATCCCAATGCCGGCATACGTACTAAACAGCAGGAAACTTCGTCTGAAACTCAGGAGAAAAGTTTCCTTGAAACTGCTCTGCTGTGCGTTCATTCACCTAAGAGAGTTGAATCTATGTTGAGATTCAGCGAGTCAGAAACACGTTTCTTCTAGGAGCTGCGTTGTGATATTCCCGAGTGAATGGGACCATAGACTGTACAGAGAAATATCTGCTCCTAAAACCAAAAGGGTGCTATCTAACTGAATGGTTGTCAATGTGTGCATTCAACTGACAGAGTTAAACTCACGTTTGGATTCAGCCGTTTACAAACCCTTTCTGTGCAGAATCCCAAAACCGGTAATTCCAGCTCAATGCCGGCATTCGTAGTAAACAGCAGGAAACTTCGTCTAAAACTCAGGAGAAACGTTACCTTGAAACTGCTCTGCTGTGCCTTCGTTCACCTAAGAGAGTTGAATCTATGTTGAGATTCAGCGAGTCAGAAACACGTTTCTTCTAGGAGCTGCGTTGTGATATTCACGAGTGAATGGGACCATAGACTGTACAGAGAAATATCTGCTTCTAAAACCAAAACGGAGCTATCTAACTGAATGGTTGTCAATGTGTGCATTCAACTGACAGAGTTAAACTCACGTGTGGATTCAGCGGTTTGCAAAACCTTTCTGTGCAGAATCCCAAAACCGGTATTTCCAGCCCAATGCCGGCATACGTACTAAACAGCAGGCAACTTCGTCTAAAACTCAGGAGAAACGTTTCCTTGAAACTGCTCTGCTGTGCCTTCGTTCACCTAAGAGAGTTGAATCTATGTTGAGATTCAGCGAGTCAGAAACACGTTTCTTCTAGGAGCTGCGTTGGAATATTCCCGAGTGAATGGGACCATAGGCTGTACAGAGAAATATCTGCTTCTAAAACCAAAATGTGCTATCAAACTGAATGGTTGTCAATGTGTGCATTCAACTGACAGAGTTAAGCTCACGTGTGGATTCAGCCGTTTGCAAACCCTTTCTGTGCAGAATCCTAAAACCGGTATTTCCAGCCCAATGCCGGCATACGTACTAAACAGCAGGAAACTTCGTCTAAAACTCAGGAGAAAAGTTTCCTTGAAACTGCTCTGCTGTGCATTGGTTCACCTAAGAGAGTTGAATCTATGTTGAGATTCAGCGAGTCAGAAACACGTTTCTTCTAGGAGCTGCGTTGGGATATTCCCGAGTGAATGGGACCATAGGCTGTACAGAGAAATATCTGCTTCTAAAACCAAAAGGGTGCTATCAAACTGAATGGTTGTCAATGTGTGCATTCAACTGACAGAGTTAAACTCACGTGTGGATTCAGCGGTTTGCAAACCCTTTCTGTGCAGAATCCCAAAACCGGTATTTCCAGCCCAATGCCGGCATCCGTACTAAACAGCAGGAAACTTCGTCTAAAACTCAGGAGAAACGTTTCCATGAAACTGCTCTGCTGTGCGTTCGTTCACCTAAGAGAGTTGAATCTGTGTTGAGATTCAGCGAGTCAGAAACACGTTTCTTCTAGGAGCTGCGTTGGGATATTCCCGAGTGAATGGGACCATAGGCTGTACAGAGAAATATCTGCTTCTAAAACCAAAACGGAGCTATCTAACTGAATGGTTGTCAATGTGTGCATTCAACTGACAGAGTTAAACTCACGTGTGGATTCAGCGGTTTGCAAACCCTTTCTGTGCAGAATCCCAAAACCGGTATTTCCAGCCCAATGCCGGCATACGTACTAAACAGCAGGAAACTTCGTCTTAAACTCAGGAGAATCGTTTCCTTGAAACTGCTCTGCTGTGCGTTCGATCACCTAAGAGAGTTGATTCTATGTTGAGATTCAGCGAGTCAGAAACACGTTTCTTCTAGGAGCTGCGTTGGGATATTCCCGAGTGAATGGGACCATAGTCTGTACAGAGAAATATCTGCTCCTAAAGCCAAAAGGGTGCTATCTAACTGAATGGTTGTCAATGTGTGCATTCAACTGACAGAGTTAAACTCACGTTTGGATTCAGCGGTTAGCAAACCCTTTCTGTGCAGAATCCCAAAACCGGTAATTCCAGCTCAATGCCGGCATTCGTACTAAACTGCAGGAAACTTCGTCTAAAACTCAGGAGAAACGTTTCCTTGAAACTGCTCTGCTGTGCGTTCGTTCACCTAAGAGAGTTGAATCTATGTTGAGATTCAGCGAGTCAGAAACACGTTTCTTCTAGGAGCTGCATTGGGATATTCCCGAGTGAATGGGACCATAGGTTCTACGGAGAAATATCTGCTTCTAAAACCAAAACGGAGCTATCTAACTGAATGGTTGTCAATGTGTGCATTCAACTGACAGAGTTAAACTCACGTGTGGATTCAGCGGTTTGCAAACCCTTTCTGTGCAGAATCCCAAAACCGGTATTTCCAGCCCAATGCCGGCATCCGTACTAAACAGCAGGAAACTTCGTCTAAAACTCAGGAGAAACGTTTCCTTGAAACTGCTCTGCTGTGCGTTCGTTCACCTAAGAGAGTTGAATCAATGTTGAGATTCAGCGAGTCAGAAACACGTTTCTTCTAGGAGCTGCGTTGGGATATTCCCGACTGAATGGGACCATATGCTGTACAGAGAAATATCTGCTTCTAAAACCAAAACGGAGCTATCTAACTGGATGGTTGTCAATGTGTGCATTCAACTGACAGAGTTAAACTCACGTGTGGATTCAGCGGTTTGCAAACCCTTTCTGTGCAGAATCCCAAAACCTGTATTTCCAGCCCAATGCCGGCATCCTTACTAAACAGCAGGAAACTTCGTCTAAAACTCAGGAGAAACGTTTCCTTGAAACTGCTCTGCTGTGCGTTCGTTCACCTAAGAGAGTTGAATCTATGTTGAGATTCAGCGAGTCAGAAAGACGTTTCTTCTAGGATCTGCGTTGGGATATTCTCGAGTGAAAGGGACCATAGGCTGTACAGAGAAATATGTGCTTCTAAAACCAAAACTGTGCTTTCTAACTGAATGGTTGTCAATGCGTGCATTCAACTGACAGAGATAAACTCACGTGTGGATTCAGCGGTTTGCAAACCCTTTCTGTGCAGAATCCCAAAACCGGTATTTCCAGCTCAATGCCGGCATACGTACTAAACAGCAGGAAACTTCGTCTAAAACTCAGGAGAAACGTTTCCTTGAAACTGCTCTGCTGTGCCTTCGTTCACCTAAGAGAGTTGAATCTATGTTGAGATTCAGCGAGTCAGAAACACGTTTCTTCTAGGAGCTGCGTTGTGATATTCCCGAGTGAATGGGACCATAGACTGTACAGAGAAATATCTGCTTCTAAAACCAAAACGGAGCTATCTAACTGAATGGTTGTCAATGTGTGCATTCAACTGACAGAGTTAAACTCACGTGTGGATTCAGCGGTTTGCAAACCCTTTCTGTGCAGAATCCCAAAACCGGTATTTCCAGCCCAATGCCGGCATACGTACTAAACAGCAGGCAACTTCGTCTAAAACTCAGGAGAAACGTTTCCTTGAAACTGCTCTGCTGTGCCTTCGTTCACCTAAGAGAGTTGAATCTATGTTGAGATTCAGCGAGTCAGAAACACGTTTCTTCTAGGAGCTGCGTTGGAATATTCCCGAGTGAATGGGACCATAGGCTCTACAGAGAAATATCTGCTTCTACAGCCAAAATGGAACTATCTAACTGGATGGTTGTCTAAGTGTGCATTCAACTGACAGAGTTAAACTCACGTGTGGATTCAGCGGTTTGCAAACCCTTTCTGTGCAGAATCCCAAAACCGGAATTTCCAGCCCAATGCCGGCATACGTACTAAACAGCAGGAAACTTCGTCTGAAACTCAGGAGAAAAGTTTCCTTGAAACTGCTCTGCTGTGCGTTCATTCACCTAAGATAGTTGAATCTATGTTGAGATTCAGCGAGGCAGAAACACGTTTCTTCTAGGAGCTGCGTTGGGATATTCCCGAGTGAATGGGACCATAGGCTGTACAGAGAAATATCTGCTTCTAAAACCAAAAGGGTGCTATCAAACTGAATGGTTGTCAATGTGTGCATTCACCTGACAGAGTTAAACTCACGTTTGGTATCAGCGGTTTGCAAACCCTCTCTGTGCAGAATCCCAAAACTGGTACTTCCAGCTCAATGCCGGCATAGGTACTAAACAGCAGGAAACTTCATCTAAAACTCAGGAGAAACGTTTCCTTGAAACTGCTCTGCTGTGCGTTCTTTCACTTAAGAGAGTTGAATCTATGTTGAGATTCAGCGAGTCAGAAACTCGTTTCTTCTAGGAGCTGCGTTGGGATATTCCCGAGTGAATGGGACCATAGGCTGTACAGAGAAATATCTGCTTCTAAAACCAAAACGGAGCTATCTAACTGGATGGTTGTCAATGTGTGCATTCAACTGACAGAGTTAAACTCACGTGTGGATTCAGCGGTTTGCAAACCCTTTCTGTGCAGATTCCCAAAACGGGTATTTCCAGCCCAATGCCGGCATACGTACTAAACCGCAGTAAACTTCGTCTAAATCTTAGGAGAAACGTTTCCTTGAAACTGCTCTGCTGTGCGTTCATTCAACTAAGAGAGTTGAATCTATGTTGAGATTCAGCGAGTCAGAAACACGTTTCTTCTAGGAGCTGCGTTGGGATATTCCCGAGTGAATGGGACCATAGGCTGTACAGAGAAATATCTGCTTCTAAAACCAAAACGGAGCTATCTAACCCAATAGTTGTCAATGTGTGCATTCAACTGACAGAGTTAAATTGACGTGTGGATTCAGCGTTTTGCAAACCCTTTCTGTGCAGAATCCCAAAACCGGTATTTCAAGCCCAATGCCGGCATACGTAATAAACAGCAGGAAACTTCGTCTAAAACTCAGGAGAAACGTTTCCTTGAAACTGCTCTGCTGTGCGTTCGTTCCCCTAACAGAGTTGAATCTATGTTGAGATTCAGCGAGTCAGAAACACGATTCTTCTAGGAGCTGTGTTGGGATATTCCCGAGTGAATGAGACCATAGGCTGTACAGAGAAATATCTGCTTCTAAAACCAAAACGGAACTATCTAACTGAATCGTTGTCAATGGGTGCATTCAACTGACAGAGTTAAACTCACGTGTGGATTCAGCGGTGTGCAAATCCTTTCTGTGCGGAAATCCCAAAACCGGTATTTCCAGCCCAATACTGGCATACGTACTAAACCGCAGCAAACTTCGTCTAAAGCACAAGAGAACCGTTTCCTTGAAACTGCTCTGCTGTGTCTTCGTTCACCTAAGAGAATTGAATCTATGTTGAGATTCAGCGAGTCAGAAACACGTTTTATTCTAGGAGCTGCGTTGGGATATTCCCGAGGGAATGGGACCATAGGCTTTACAGAGAAATATCTGCTTCTAAAACCAAAAGGGAGATATGTAACTGAATGGTTGTCAATGTCTGCATTCAACTGAGAGAGTTAAACTCACGTGTGGATTCAGCGGATTGCAAAACCTTTCTGTGCGGAATCCCAATATCGGTATTTCCAGCCCAATGCCGGCATACGTACTAAACAGCAGGAAACTTTGTCTAAAACTCAGGAGAAACGTTAGCTTGAAACTGCTCCGCTGTCCGTTCGTTCACCTAATAGAGTTGAATCTATGTTGAGATTCAGCGAGTCAGAAACACGTTTCTTCTAAGAGCTGCGTTGGGATATTCCCGAGTGAATGGGACCATAGGCTGTACAGAGAAATATCTGCTTCTAAAACCAAAACGGAGCTATCTAACTGAATGGTTGTCAATGTGTGCATTCAACTGACAGAGTTAAACTCACGGGTGGATTCAGCGGTTTGCAAAACATTTCTGTGCAGAATCCCGAAACCGGCATTTCCAGCCCAATGCTGGCATACGTACGAAACTGCAGTATGACTTCGTCTAAAATTCAGGAGAATCGGTTCCTTGAAACTGCTCTGCTGTGCGTTCGTTCACGTAAGAGAGTTGAGTCTATGTTGAGATTCAGAGAGTCAGAAACACTTTTCTTCTAGGAGCTGCGTTGGGATATTCCCGAGTGAATGGGACCGTAGGCTGTACAGAGAAATATCTGCTTCTAAAACCAAAACGGAGTTCTCTAACTGAATGGTTGTCAATGTGTACATTCAACTGACAGAGTTAAACTCACGTGTGGATTCAGCGGTTTGTGAACCCTTTCTGTGCAAAATCCCAAAACCGGAATTTCCAGCCCAATGCCGTCATACGTACTAAACAGCAGGAACCTTCGTCTAAAACTCAGGAGAAACGTTTCCTTGAAACTGCTCTGCTGTGCGTTCGTTCACCTAAGAGAGTTGAATCTATGTTGAGATTCAGCGAGTCAGAAACACGTTTCTTTTAGGAGCTGCTTTTTGATATTCCCGAGTGAATGGGACCATAGGCTGTACAGAGAAATATCTGCTCCTAAAACCAAACGGAGTTATCTAACTGAATGGTTGTCAATGTGTGAATTCAACTGACAGAGTTAAACTCACGTGTGGATTCAGAGGTTTGCAAAACCTTTCTGTGCAGAATCCCAAAACCGGTAATTCCAACTCAATGCCGGCATACGTACTAAACTGCAGGGAACTTCGTCTAAAACTCAGGAGAAACGTTTCCTTGAACCCGCTCTGCAGTGTTTTCTTTCACCTAAGAGAGTTAAATCTATGTTGAGATTCAGCGAGTCAGAAACACGTTTCTTCTAGGAGCTGCGTTGGGATATTCCCGAGTGAATGGGACCATAGTCTGTACAGAGAAATATCTGCTTCTAAAAACAAAACGGAGCTATTTAACTGAATGGTTTTGAATGTGTGAATTGAACTGACAGAGTTAACCTCACGTGTGGATTCAGCGGTTTACAAACCCTTTCAGTGCAGAATCCCAAAACCGGTATTTCCAACCCAATGCTGGCAAACGTACTAAACCACAGTAAAGTTCGTCTAAAACTCAGGAGAAACGCTTCCTTGAAACGGCTCTACTGTGTCTTCGTTCACCTAAGAGAGTTGAATCTATGTTTAGATTCAGCGAGTCAGAAACACGTTTCTTCTAGGAGCTGCGTTGGGATATTCCCGAGTGAATGGGACCATAGACTGTACAGAGAAATATCTGCTTCTAAAACCAAAACGGAGCTATCTAACTGAATGGTTGTCAATGTGTGCAGTCAACTGACAGAGTTAAACTCACGTGTGGATTCAGCGGTTTGCAAACCCTTTCTGTGCAGAATCCCAAAACGGGCATTTCCAGCCCAATGCCGGCATACATACGAAACAGCCATATGACTTGGTCTAAAATTCAGGAGAAACGTTTCCTTGAAACTGCTCTGCTGTGCGTTCGTTCACCTAAGAGAGTTGAATCTATGTTGAGATTCAGCGAGTCATAAACACGTTTCTTCTAGGAGCTGCGTTGGGATATTCCCGAGTGAATGGCACCATAGGCTGTACAGAGAAATATCTGCTTCTAAAACCAAAACAGAACTATCTAACTGAATCGTTGTCAATGGGTGCATTCAACTGACAGAGTTAAACTCACGTGTGGATTCAGCGGTTTGCAAACCCTTTCTGTGCAGAATCCCTGAAACGCCATTTCCAGCCCAATGCCGGCATACGTATGAAACAGCAGTAAACGTCTAAAACTCAGGAGAAACGTTTCCTTGTAACTGCTCTGCTGTGCGTTCATTCACCTAAGAGAGTTGAATCTATGTTGAGATTCAGCGAGTCAGAAACACGTTTCTTCCAGGAGCTGCGTTGGGATACCCCCGAGTGAATGGGACCATAGGCTGTACAGAGAAATATCTGCTTCTAAAACGAAAACGGAGCTATCTAACTGAATGGTTTTCAATGTGCATATTCAACTGACAGAGTTAAACTCACGTGTGGATTCAGCGGTTTGCAAGTCCTTTCTGTGCAGATAACCAAAACTGGTATTTCCAGCCCAATGCCGGCATACGTACTAAACCGCAGTAAACTTCGTCTAAAATTCAGGAGAAACGTTACCTTGAAACTGCTCTGCTGTGCGTTCGTTCACCTAAGAGAGTTGTATCTATGTTGAGATTCAGCGAGTCAGAAACACGTTTCTTCTAGGAGCTGCTTTGGGATATTCCCGAGTGAATGGGACCATAGGCTGTACAGAGAAATATCTGCTTCTAAAACCAAAACGGAGCTATCTAACTGATTGATTGTCAATGTGTGCATTCAACTGACAATGTTAAACTCACGTGTGGATTCAGCGGTTTGCAAACCTTTTCAGTGCAGAATCCCAAAACCGGTATTTCCAGCCCAATGACGGCATAAGTACTAAACAGCAGGAAACTTCGTCTAAAACTCAGGAGAAACGTTTCCTTGAAACTTCTCTACTGTGCGTTCGTTCACCTAAGAGAGTTGAATCTATGTTGAGATTCAGCGAGTCAAAAACACGTTTCTTCTAGGAGCTGCGTTGGGATATTCCCGACTGAATGGGACCATAGGCTGTGCAGAGAAAAAACTGCTTCTAAAACCAAAACGGAGCTATCTAACTGAATGGTTGTCAATGTTCGAATTCATCTGACGGAGTTAAACTCACGTGTGGATTCAGCGGTTTGCAAACCCTTTCTGTGCAGAATCCCTGAACCGCCATTTCCAGCCCAATGCCAGCATACGTATGAAACAGCAGTAAACGTCTAAAACTCAGGAGAAACGTCTCCTTGAAACTGCTCTGCTGTGCGTTCGTTCACCTAAGAGAGTTGAATCTATGTTGAGATTCAGCGAGTCAGAAACACGTTTCTTCCAGGAGCTGCGTTGGGATATTCCCGAGTGAATGGGACCATAGGCTGTACAGAAAAATATCTGCTTCTAAAACGAAAACGGAGTTATCTAACTGAATGGTTTTCAATGTGCACATTCAACTGACAGAGTTAAACTCACGTGTGGATTCAGCGGTTTGCAAGTCCTTTCTGTGCAGAATTCCAAAACTGGTATTTCCAGCCCAATGCCGGCATACGTACTAAACCGCAGTAAACTTCGTCTAACATTCAGGAGAAACGTTACCTTGAAACTGCTCTGCTGTGCGTTCGTTCACCTAAGAGAGTTGTATCTATGTTGAGATTCAGCGAGTCAGAAACACGTTTCTTCTAGGAGCTGCTTTGGGATATTCCCGAGTGAATGGGACCGTAGGCTGTACAGAGAAATATCTGCTTCTAAAACCAAAACGGAGCTATCTAACTGATTGGTTGTCAATGTGTGCATTCAACTGACAATGTTAAACTCACGTGTGGATTCAGCGGTTTGCAAACCCTTTCTGTGCAGAATCCCAAAACCGGTATTTCCAGCCCAATGACGGCATAAGTACTAAACAGCAGGAAACTTCGTCTAAAACTCAGGAGAAACGTTTCCTTGAAACTTCTCTACTGTGCGTTCGTTCACCTAAGAGAGTTGAATCTATGTTGAGATTCAGCGAGTCAGAAACACGTTTCTTCTAGGAGCTGCGTTGGGATATTCCCGAGTGAATGGGACCATAGGCTGTGCAGAGAAATATCTGCTTCTAAAACCAAAACGGAGCTATCTAACTGAATCGTTGTCAATGGGTGCATTCAACTGACAGAGTTAAACTCACGGGTGGATTCAGCGGTGTGCAAATCCTTTCTGTGCGGAAATCCCAAATCCGGTATTTCCAGCCCAATGCTGGCATACGTACTAAACCGCAGTAAACTTCCTCTAAAACTCAGGAGAAACGTTTCCTTGAAACTGCTCTGCTGTGTCTTCGTTCACCTAAGAGACTTGAATCTATGTTGAGATTCAGCGAGTCAGAAACACGTTTTATTCTACGAGCTGCGTTGGGATATTGCCGAGGGAATGGGACCATAGGCTTTATAGAGAAATATCTGCTTCTAAAACCAAAACGGAGCTATCTAACTGAATGGTTGTCAATGTCTGCATTCAACTGACAGAGATAAACTCACGTGTGGATTCAGCAGTTTGCAAACCCTTTCTGTGCAGAATCCCAAAACCGGTATTTCCAGCCCAATGCCGGAATACGTACTAAACACCAGGAAACTTTGTCTAAAACTCAGGAGAAACGTTTGCTTGAAACTGCTACGGCTGTGCGTTCGTTCACCTAAGAGAGTTGAATCTATGTTTAGATTCAGCGAGTCAGAAACACGTTTCTTCTAGGAGCTGCCTTGGGATATTCCCGAGTGAATGGGACCATAGGCTGTACAGAGAAATATCTGCTTCTAAAACCAAAACGGAGCTATCTAACTGAATGGTTGTCAATGTGTGCAGTCAACTGAGAGAGTTAATCTCACGTGTGGATTCAGCGGTTTGCAAACCCTTTCTGTGCAGAATCCCAAAACGGGCATTTCCAGCCCAATGCCGGCATACGTATGAAACAGCAGTATGATTTGGTCTAAAATTCAGGAGAAACGTTTCCTTGAAACTGCTCTGCTGTGCGTTCGTTCACGTAAGAGAGTTGAATCTATGTTGAGATTCAGCGAGTCAGAAACACGTTTCTTCTAGGAGCTGCTTTGGGATATTCCCGAGTGAATGGGACCAGAGGCTGTACAGAGAAATATCTGCTTCTAAAACCAAAACGGAGCTATCTAACTGATTGATTGTCAATGTGTGCATTCAACTGACAATGTTAAACTCACGTGTGGATTCAGCGGTTTGCAAACCCTTTCAGTGCAGAATCCCAAAACCGGTATTTCCAGCCCAATGACGGCATAAGTACTAAACAGCAGGAAACTTCGTCTAAAACTCAGGAGAAACGTTTCCTTGAAACTTCTCTACTGTGCGTTCGTTCACCTAAGAGAGTTGAATCTATGTTGAGATTCAGCGAGTCAGAAACACGTTTCTTCTAGGAGCTGCGTTGGGATATTCCCGACTGAATGGGACCATAGGCTGTGCAGAGAAAAAACTGCTTCTAAAACCAAAACGGAGCTATCTAACTGAATGGTTGTCAATGTTCGAATTCATCTGACGGAGTTAAACTCACGTGTGGATTCAGCGGTTTGCAAACCCTTTCTGTGCAGAATCCCTGAACCGCCATTTCCAGCCCAATGCCAGCATACGTATGAAACAGCAGTAAACGTCTAAAACTCAGGAGAAACGTCTCCTTGAAACTTCTCTGCTGTGCGTTCGTTCACCTAAGAGAGTTGAATCTATGTTGAGATTCAGCGAGTCAGAAACACGTTTCTTCCAGGAGCTGCGTTGGGATATTCCCGAGTGAATGGGACCATAGGCTGTACAGAGAAATATCTGCTTCTAAAACGAAAACGGAGTTATCTAACTGAATGGTTTTCAATGTGCACATTCAACTGACAGAGTTAAACTCACGTGTGGATTCAGCGGTTTGCAAGTCCTTTCTGTGCAGAATTCCAAAACTGGTATTTCCAGCCCAATGCCGGCATACGTACTAAACCGCAGTAAACTTCGTCTAAAATTCAGGAGAAACGTTACCTTGAAACTGCTCTGCTGTGCGTTCGTTCACCTAAGAGAGTTGTATCTATGTTGAGATTCAGCGAGTCAGAAACACGTTTCTTCTAGGAGCTGCTTTGGGATATTCCCGAGTGAATGGGACCGTAGGCTGTACAGAGAAATATCTGCTTCTAAAACCAAAACGGAGCTATCTAACTGATTGGTTGTCAATGTGTGCATTCAACTGACAATGTTAAACTCACGTGTGGATTCAGCGGTTTGCAAACCCTTTCTGTGCAGAATCCCAAAACCGGTATTTCCAGCCCAATGCCGGCATACGTACTAAACAGCAGGAAACTTCGTCTAAAACTCAGGAGAAACGTTTCCTTGAAACTTCTCTACTGTGCGTTCGTTCACCTAAGAGAGTTGAATCTATGTTGAGATTCAGCGAGTCAGAAACACGTTTCTTCTAGGAGCTGCGTTGGGATATTCCCGAGTGAATGGGACCATAGGCTGTGCAGAGAAATATCTGCTTCTAAAACCAAAACGGAGCTATCTAACTGAATCGTTGTCAATGGGTGCATTCAACTGACAGAGTTAAACTCACGGGTGGATTCAGCGGTGTGCAAATCCTTTCTGTGCGGAAATCCCAAATCCGGTATTTCCAGCCCAATGCTGGCATACGTACTAAACCGCAGTAAACTTCCTCTAAAACTCAGGAGAAACGTTTCCATGAAACTGCTCTGCTGTGTCTTCGTTCACCTAAGAGACTTGAATCTATGTTGAGATTCAGCGAGTCAGAAACACGTTTTATTCTACGAGCTGCGTTGGGATATTGCCGAGGGAATGGGACCATAGGCTTTATAGAGAAATATCTGCTTCTAAAACCAAAACGGAGCTATCTAACTGAATGGTTGTCAATGTCTGCATTCAACTGACAGAGATAAACTCACGTGTGGATTCAGCAGTTTGCAAACCCTTTCTGTGCAGAATCCCAAAACCGGTATTTCCAGCCCAATGCCGGAATACGTACTAAACACCAGGAAACTTTGTCTAAAACTCAGGAGAAACGTTTGCTTGAAACTGCTCTGCTGTGCGTTCGTTCACCTAAGAGAGTTGAATCCATGTTTAGATTCAGCGAGTCAGAAACACGTTTCTTCTAGGAGCTGCCTTGGGATATTCCCGAGTGAATGGGACCATAGGCTGTACAGAGAAATATCTGCTTCTAAAACCAAAACGGAGCTATCTAACTGAATGGTTGTCAATGTGTGCAGTCAACTGAGAGAGTTAATCTCACGTGTGGATTCAGCGGTTTGCAAACCCTTTCTGTGCAGAATCCCAAAACGGGCATTTCCAGCCCAATGCCGGCATACGTATGAAACAGCAGTATGATTTGGTCTAAAATTCAGGAGAAACGTTTCCTTGAAACTGCTCTGCTGTGCGTTCGTTCACGTAAGAGAGTTGAATCTATGTTGAGATTCAGCGAGTCAGAAACACGTTTCTTCTAGGAGCTGCGTTGGGATATTCCCGAGTGAATGGGACCATAGGCTGTACAGAGAAATATCTGCTTCTAAAACCAAAACGGAGTTATCTAACTGAATGGTTGTCAATGGGTGCATTCAACTGACAGACTTAAACTCACGTGTGGATTCAGCGGTTTGCAAACCCTTTCTGTGCAGAATCGCAAAACCGGCATTTCCAGCCGAATGGCGGCATACATAAGAAACAGCAGTAAACTTCGTCTAAAACTCAGGAGAAACGTTTCCTTGAAACTGCTCTGCTGTGCGTTCGTTCACCTAAGAGAGTTGAATCTATGTTGAGATTCAGCGAGTCAGAAACACGTTTCTTCTAGGAGCTGCGTAGGGATCTTCCCGAGTGAATGGGACCATAGGCTGTACAGAGAAATGTCTGTTTCTAAAACGAAAAAGGAGCTATCTTACTGAATGGTTGTCAATGTTCGAATTCATCTGACGGAGTTAAACTCACGTGTGGATTCAGCTGTTTGCAAACCCTTTCCGTGCAGAATCCCTGAACCGCCATTTCCAGCCCAATGCCGGCATACGTATGAAACAGCAGTAAACGTCTAAAACTCAGGAGAAAGGTTTCCTTGAAACTGCTCTGCTGTGCGTTCGTTCACCTAAGAGAGTTTAATCTATGTTGAGATTCAGCGAGTCAGAAACAGGTTTCTTCTAGGAGCTGCGTTGGGATATTCCCGAGTGAATGGGACCATAGGCTGTACAGAGAAATATCTGCTTCTAAAACCAAAACGGAGCTATCAAACTGAATGGTTGTCCATAGGTGCATTCAACTGACAGTGTTAGACTCACGTGTGGATTCAGCGGTTTGCAAACCCTTTCTGTGCAGAATCCCAAAACGGACATTTCCAGCCCAATGCCGGCATAGGTACGAAACAGCAGTAAACTTCGTCTAAAACTCGGGGAAACGTTTCCTTGAAACTGCTCTGCTGTGCATTCGTTCACCTAAGAGAGTTGAATCTATGTTGAGATTCAGCGAGTCAGAAACACGTTTCTTCTAGGAGCTGCGTTGGGATATTCCCGAGTGAATGGGACCATAGGCTGTACAGAGAAATATCTGCTTCTAAAACCAAAAGGGTGCTATCAAACTGAATGGTTGTCAATGTGTGCATTCAACTGACAGAGTTAAACTCACGTGTGGATTGAGCGGTTTGCAAACCCTTTCTGTGCAGAATCCCAAAACCGGTATTTCCAGCCCAATACCGGCATACGTACTAAACAGCAGGAAACTTCGTCTAAAACTCAGGAGAAACGTTTCCATGAAACTGCTCTGCTGTGCGTTCGTTCACCTAAGAAAGTTGAATCTATGTTGAGATTCAGCGAGTCAGAAACACGTTTCTTCTAGGAGCTGCGTTGGGATATTCCCGAGTGAATGGCACCATAGGCTGTACAGAGAAATATCTGCTTCTAAAACCAAAACGGAGCTATCTAACTGAATGGTTGTCAATGTGTGCATTCAACTGACAGAGTTAAACTCAAGTGTGGATTCAGCGGTTTGCAAACCCTTTCTGTGCAGAATCCCAAAACCGGTATTTCCAGCCAATGCCGGCATACGTACAAAACAGCACTAAACTTCGCCTAAAACTCAGGAGAAACCTGTCCTTGAAACTGCTCTCTGTGCGTTCGTTCACCTAAGAGAGTTGAATCTATGTTCAGATTCAGCGAGTCAGAAACAGGTTTCTTCTAGGAGGTGTGTTGGGATATTCCCGAGTGAATGGGACCATAGGCAGTACAGAGAAATATCTACTTCTAAAACCAAAACGGAGCTATCTAACTGAATATTTGTCAAGGTGTGCATTCAACTGACGGAATGAAACTCACGTGTGGATTCAGCGGATTGCAAACCTTTTCTGTGCAGAAGCCAAAAGCCGGCATTTCCAGCCAATGCCGGCATACGTACGAAACAGCAGTAAACTTCGACTAAATCTCACGAGAAACGTTTCCTTGAAACTGCTCTGCTGTGCGTTCGTTCACCTAAGAGAGTTGAATCTATGTTGAGATTCAGCGAGACAGAAGCAGGTTTCTTCTAGGAGCTGCGTTGGGATATTCCCGAGTGAATGGGACCATAGGCTGTACAGAGAATTAGCAGCTTCTAAAACCAAAACGGGGCTATCTAACTGAATGGTTGTCAATGTGTTCATTCAAGTGACAGAGTTAAACTCACGTGTGGATTCACCGGTTTGCAAACCCTTTCTGTGCAGAATCCCGAAACCAGCATTTCCAGCCCAATGCAGGCATACGTACGAAACAGCAGTCTGACTTCGTCTAAAACTCAGGAGAAACGTTTCCTTGAAACTGCTCTGCTGTGCGTTTGTTCACGTAATAGAGTTGAATCTATGTTGAGATTCAGCGAGTCAGAAACACGTTTCTTCTAGGAGTTGCGTAGGGATATTCCCGAGTGAATGGGACCATAGGCTGTACAGAGATATATCAGCTCCTAAAACCAAAACGGAGCTATATAACTTAATGGTTGTCAATGTGTGCATTCCACTGACAGAGTTAAACTCACGTGTGCATTCAGCGGTTTGCAAACCCTTTCTGTGCAGAATCCGAAAACCGGTATTTTCATCCCAATGCCGGCATACGTACTAAACAGCAGTAAACTTCGTCTAATACTCAGGAGAAATGTTTCCTTGAAACTGCTCTCCTGTGCGTCCGTTCACCTAAGAGAGTTGAATCTATGTTGAGATTCAGCTAATCAGAAACACGTTTCTTCTAGGAGCTGCGTTGGGATATTCCCGAGTGAATGGGACCATAGGCTGTACAGAGAAATATCTGCTTCTAAAACCATAACGGAGCTATCTAACTGAATGGTTGTCAATGTGTGCATTCAACTGACAGTGTTTAACTCACGTGAGGATTCAGCGGTTGGCAAACGCTTTCTGTGAAGAATCCCAAAACCGGTATTTACAGCCCAATGCCGGCATATGTACTAAACAGCAGGAAACTTCGTCTAAAACTCAGGAGAAACGTTTCCTTGCAACTGCTCTGCTGTGCGTTCGTTCACCTAAGAGAGTTGAATCTATGTTGAGATTCAGCGAGTCAGAAACACGTTTCCTCTAGGAGCTGCGTTGGGATATTCTCGAGTGAATGGGACCATAGGCTGTACAGAGAAATATCTGCTTCTAAAACCAAAACGCAGCTATCTAACTGAATGGATGTCAATGGGTGCCTTCAACTGACAGAGGTTTTCTCACGTGTGGATTCAGCGGTTTGCAAACCCTTTCTGTCCAGAATCCCAAAACCGGTGTTTCCAGTCCAATGCCGGCATACGTACTAAACAGCGGGAAACTTCGTCTAAAACTCAGTAGAAACGTTACCTTGAAACTGCTCTGCTGTTCGTTCGTTCAACTAAGAGAGTTGAATCTTTGTTGCGATTCAGCGAGTCTGAACCACGTTTCTTCTAGGAGCTGCGTTGGGATATTCCCGAGTGAATGGGACCATAGGCTGTACAGAGAAATATCTGCTTCTAAAACCAAAACGTAGCTATCTAACCGAATGGTTGTCAATGTGTGCATTCAACTGACAGAGTTAAATTGACATGTGGATTCAGCGGCTTGCAAACCCTTTCTGTGCAGAATCCGAAAACCGGTATTTCCAGCCCAATGCCGGCATACGTACTAAACAGCAGTAAACTTCGTCTAAAACTCAGGAGAAACGTTTCCTTGAAACTGCTCTGCTGTGCGTTCGTTCACCTAAGAGAGTTGAATCTATGTTGAGATTCAGCGAGTCAGAAACACGTTTCTTCTAGGAGCTGCGTTGGGATATTCCCGAGTGAATGGGACCATAGACTGTACAGAGAAATATCTGCTTCTAAAACCAAAACGGAGCTATCTAAGTGAATGGTTGTCAATGTGTGCATTCAACTGACAGAGTTAAACTCACGTGTGGATTCAGCGGTTTGCGAACCCTTTCTGTGCAGAATCCCGAAACCGGTATTTCCAGCCCAGTGCCGGCATACGTACTAAACAGCAGGAAACTTCGTCTAAAACGAAGGAGAAACGTTTCCTTGAAACTGCTCTGCTGTGCGTTCGTTCCCCTAACAGAGTTGAATCTATGTTGAGATTCAGCGAGTCAGAAACACGATTCTTCTAGGAGCTGCGTTGGGGTATTCCCGAGTGAATGGCACCATAGGCTGTACAGAGAAATATCTGCTTCTAAAACCAAAACGGAACTATCTAACTGAATCGTTGTCAATGTGTGCATTCAACTGACAGAGTTAAACTCACGTGTGGATTCAGCGGTGTGCAAATCCTTTCTGTGCGGAAATCCCAAAACCGGTATTTCCAGCCCAATGCAGGCATACGTACGAAACAGCAGTCTGACTTCGTCTAAAACTCAGGAGAAACGTTTCCTTGAAACTGCTCTGCTGTGCGTTTGTTCACGTAATAGAGTTGAATCTATGTTGAGATTCAGCGAGTCAGAAACACGTTTCTTCTAGGAGTTGCGTAGGGATATTCCCGAGTGAATGGGACCATAGGCTGTACAGAGATATATCAGCTCCTAAAACCAAAACGGAGCTATATAACTTAATGGTTGTCAATGTGTGCATTCCACTGACAGAGTTAAACTCACGTGTGCATTCAGCGGTTTGCAAACCCTTTCTGTGCAGAATCCGAAAACCGGTATTTTCATCCCAATGCCGGCATACGTACTAAACAGCAGTAAACTTCGTCTAATACTCAGGAGAAATGTTTCCTTGAAACTGCTCTCCTGTGCGTCCGTTCACCTAAGAGAGTTGAATCTATGTTGAGATTCAGCTAATCAGAAACACGTTTCTTCTAGGAGCTGCGTTGGGATATTCCCGAGTGAATGGGACCATAGGCTGTACAGAGAAATATCTGCTTCTAAAACCATAACGGAGCTATCTAACTGAATGGTTGTCAATGTGTGCATTCAACTGACAGTGTTTAACTCACGTGAGGATTCAGCGGTTGGCAAACGCTTTCTGTGAAGAATCCCAAAACCGGTATTTACAGCCCAATGCCGGCATATGTACTAAACAGCAGGAAACTTCGTCTAAAACTCAGGAGAAACGTTTCCTTGCAACTGCTCTGCTGTGCGTTCGTTCACCTAAGAGAGTTGAATCTATGTTGAGATTCAGCGAGTCAGAAACACGTTTCCTCTAGGAGCTGCGTTGGGATATTCTCGAGTGAATGGGACCATAGGCTGTACAGAGAAATATCTGCTTCTAAAACCAAAACGCAGCTATCTAACTGAATGGATGTCAATGGGTGCCTTCAACTGACAGAGGTTTTCTCACGTGTGGATTCAGCGGTTTGCAAACCCTTTCTGTCCAGAATCCCAAAACCGGTGTTTCCAGTCCAATGCCGGCATACGTACTAAACAGCGGGAAACTTCGTCTAAAACTCAGTAGAAACGTTACCTTGAAACTGCTCTGCTGTTCGTTCGTTCAACTAAGAGAGTTGAATCTTTGTTGCGATTCAGCGAGTCTGAACCACGTTTCTTCTAGGAGCTGCGTTGGGATATTCCCGAGTGAATGGGACCATAGGCTGTACAGAGAAATATCTGCTTCTAAAACCAAAACGTAGCTATCTAACCGAATGGTTGTCAATGTGTGCATTCAACTGACAGAGTTAAATTGACATGTGGATTCAGCGGCTTGCAAACCCTTTCTGTGCAGAATCCGAAAACCGGTATTTCCAGCCCAATGCCGGCATACGTACTAAACAGCAGTAAACTTCGTCTAAAACTCAGGAGAAACGTTTCCTTGAAACTGCTCTGCTGTGCGTTCGTTCACCTAAGAGAGTTGAATCTATGTTGAGATTCAGCGAGTCAGAAACACGTTTCTTCTAGGAGCTGCGTTGGGATATTCCCGAGTGAATGGGACCATAGACTGTACAGAGAAATATCTGCTTCTAAAACCAAAACGGAGCTATCTAAGTGAATGGTTGTCAATGTGTGCATTCAACTGACAGAGTTAAACTCACGTGTGGATTCAGCGGTTTGCGAACCCTTTCTGTGCAGAATCCCGAAACCGGTATTTCCAGCCCAGTGCCGGCATACGTACTAAACAGCAGGAAACTTCGTCTAAAACGAAGGAGAAACGTTTCCTTGAAACTGCTCTGCTGTGCGTTCGTTCCCCTAACAGAGTTGAATCTATGTTGAGATTCAGCGAGTCAGAAACACGATTCTTCTAGGAGCTGCGTTGGGGTATTCCCGAGTGAATGGCACCATAGGCTGTACAGAGAAATATCTGCTTCTAAAACCAAAACGGAACTATCTAACTGAATCGTTGTCAATGTGTGCATTCAACTGACAGAGTTAAACTCACGTGTGGATTCAGCGGTGTGCAAATCCTTTCTGTGCGGAAATCCCAAAACCGGTATTTCCAGCCCAATGCTGGCATACGTACTAAACCGCAGTAAACTTCGTCTAAAACTCAGGAGAACAGTTTCCTTGAAACTGCTCTGCTGTGTCTTCGTTCACCTAAGAGAGTTGAATCTATGTTGAGATTCAGCGAGTCAGAAACACGTTTTATTCTAGGAGCTGCGTTGGGATATTCCCGAGGGAATGGGACCATAGGCTTTACAGAGAAATATCTGCTTCTAAAACCAAAACGGAGTTATGTAACTGAATGGTTGTCAATGTCTGCATTCAACTGAGAGAGTTAAACTCACGGGTGGATTCAGCGGTTTGCAAACCCTTTCTGTGCGGAATCCCAATATCGGTATTTCTAGCCCAATGCCGGCATACGTACTAAACAGCAGGAAACTTTGTCTAAAACTCACGAGAAACGTTTGCTTGAAACTGCTCTGCTGTGCGTTCGTTCACCTAAGAGAGCTGAATCTATGTTGAGATTCAGCGAGTCAGAGACACGTCTCTTCTAAGAGCTGCGTTGGGATATTCCCGAGTGAATGGGACCATAGGCTGTACAGAGAAATATCTGCTTCTAAAACGAAAACGGAGCTATCTAACTGAATCGTTGTCAATGGGTGCATTCAACTGACAGAGTTAAATTCACGTGTGAATTCAGCGGTGTGCAAATCCTTTCTGTGCGGAAATCCCAAAACCGGTATTTCCAGCCCAATGCTGGCATACGTACTAAACCACAGTAAACTTCGTCTAAAACTCAGGAGAAACGTTTCCTTGAAACTGCTCTGCTGTGTCTTCGTTCACCTAAGAGAGTTGATTCTATGTTTAGATTCAGCGAGTCAGAAACACGTTTCTTCTAGGAGCTGCGTTGGGATATTCCCGAGTGAATGGGACCATAGGCTGTACAGAGAAATACCTGCTTCTAAACCCAAAACGGAGCTCTGTAACTGAATGGTTGTCAATGTGTGCATTCAACTGACAGATTTAAACACACGTGTGGATTCAGCAGTTGGCATACCCATTCTGTGCAGAATCCCAAAACCGGCATTTCCAGCCCAATGCCGGCATAGGTACGAAACAGCAGTAAACTTCGTCTAAAACTCGGGGAAACGTTTCCTTGAAACTGCTCTGCTGTGCATTCGTTCACCTAAGAGAGTTGAATCTATGTTGAGATTCAGCGAGTCAGAAACACGTTTCTTCTAGGAGCTGCGTTGGGATATTCCCGAGTGAATGGGATCATAGGATGTACAGAGATATATCTGCTTCTAAACCCAAAACGGAGCTGTCTAACTGAATGGTTGTCAAGGTTCGAATTCATCTGACGGAGTTAAACTCACGTGTGGATTGAGCGGTTTTCAAACCCTTTCTGTGCAGAATCCCAAAACCGGTATTTCCAGCCCAATGCCGGCATACGTACTAAACAGCAGGAAACATCGTCTAAAACTCAGGAGAAACGTTTCCTTGAAACTGCTATGCTGTGTGTTCGTTCACCTAAGAGATTTGAATCTATGTTGAGATTCAGCGAGTCAGAAACACGTTTCTTCTAGGAGCTGCGTTGGTATATTCCCGAGTGAATGGAAGCATAGGCTGTACACAGAAATATCTGCTTCTAAAACCAAAACGGAGATATATAACTGAATGGTTGTCAATGTGTGCGTTCAACTGACAGAGTTAAACTCACGTGTGGATTCAGCGTTTTGCAAACCCATTCTTTGTAGTATCCCAAAACCGGCATTTCCAGCCCAATACCGGCATACGTACGAAACAGCAGTAAACTTCGTCTAAAACTCAGAAGAAACGATTACTTGAAACTGCTCTGCTGTGCGTTCGTTCACCTAAGAGAGGTGAATCTCTGTTGCGATTCAGCGAGTCATAAACACGTTTCTTCTAGGAGCTGCGTTGGGATATTCCCGAGTGAATGGGACCATAGGCTGTACAGAGAAATATCTGCTTCTAAAACCAAAACGGAGCTCTCTAACTGAATGGTTGTCAACGTGTGCATTCAACTGACAGAGTTAAACTCACGTGTGGATTCAGCGGTTTGCAAACCCTTTCTGTGCAGAATCCCAAAATCGGTATTTCCAGCCCAATGCCGGCATACGTACTAAACAGCAGGAAACTTCGTATAAAACTCAGGAGAAACGTTTTCTTGAACCTGCTCTTCTGTGCGTTTGTTCAGCTAAGAGAGTTGAATCTATGTTGAGATTCAGCGAGTCAGAAACACGTTTCTTCTAGGAGCTGCATTGGGATATTCCCGACTGAATGGGACCATAGGCTGTGCAGAGAAAAAACTGCTTCTAAAACCAAAACGGAGCTATCTAACTGAATGGTTGTCAATGTTCGAATTCATCTGACGGAGTTAAACTCACGTGTGGATTCAGCGGTTTGCAAACCCTTTCTGTGCAGAATCCCTGAACCGCCATTTCCAGCCCAATGCCAGCATACGTATGAAACAGCAGTAAACGTCTAAAACTCAGGAGAAACGTCTCCTTGAAACTGCTCTGCTGTGCGTTCGTTCACCTAAGAGAGTTGAATCTATGTTGAGATTCAGCGAGTCAGAAACACGTTTCTTCCAGGAGCTTCGTTGGGATATTCCCGAGTGAATGGGACCATAGGCTGTACAGAGAAATATCTGCTTCTAAAACGAAAACGGAGTTATCTAACTGAATGGTTTTCAATGTGCACATTCAACTGACAGAGTTAAACTCACGTGTGGATTCAGCGGTTTGCAAGTCCTTTCTGTGCAGAATTCCAAAACTGGTATTTCCAGCCCCAAGAAGGCATACGTACTAAACCGCAGTAAACTTCGTCTAAAATTCAGGAGAAACGTTACCTTGAAACTGCTCTGCTGTGCGTTCGTTCACCTAAGAGAGTTGTATCTATGTTGAGATTCAGCGAGTCAGAAACACGTTTCTTCTAGGAGCTGCTTTGGGATATTCCCGAGTGAATGGGACCGTAGGCTGTACAGAGAAATATCTGCTTCTAAAACCAAAACGGAGCTATCTAACTGATTGGTTGTCAATGTGTGCATTCAACTGACAATGTTAAACTCACGTGTGGATTCAGCGGTTTGCAAACCCTTTCTGTGCAGAATCCCAAAACCGGTATTTCCAGCCCAATGACGGCATAAGTACTAAACAGCAGGAAACTTCGTCTAAAACTCAGGAGAAACGTTTCCTTGAAACTTCTCTACTGTGCGTTCGTTCACCTAAGAGAGTTGAATCTATGTTGAGATTCAGCGAGTCAGAAACACGTTTCTTCTAGGAGCTGCGTTGGGATATTCCCGAGTGAATGGGACCATAGGCTGTGCAGAGAAATATCTGCTTCTAAAACCAAAACGGAGCTATCTAACTGAATCGTTGTCAATGGGTGCATTCAACTGACAGAGTTAAACTCACGGGTGGATTCAGCGGTGTGCAAATCCTTTCTGTGCGGAAATCCCAAATCCGGTATTTCCAGCCCAATGCTGGCATACGTACTAAACCGCAGTAAACTTCCTCTAAAACTCAGGAGAAACGTTTCCATGAAACTGCTCTGCTGTGTCTTCGTTCACCTAAGAGACTTGAATCTATGTTGAGATTCAGCGAGTCAGAAACACGTTTTATTCTACGAGCTGCGTTGGGATATTGCCGAGGGAATGGGACCATAGGCTTTATAGAGAAATATCTGCTTCTAAAACCAAAACGGAGCTATCTAACTGAATGGTTGTCAATGTCTGCATTCAACTGACAGAGATAAACTCACGTGTGGATTCAGCAGTTTGCAAACCCTTTCTGTGCAGAATCCCAAAACCGGTATTTCCAGCCCAATGCCGGAATACGTACTAAACACCAGGAAACTTTGTCTAAAACTCAGGAGAAACGTTTCCTTGAAACTGCTCTGCTGTGCGTTCGTTCACCTAAGAGAGTTGAATCTATGTTGAGATTCAGCGAGTCAGAAACACGTTTCTTCCAGGAGCTGCGTTGGGATATTCCCGAGTGAATGGGACCATAGGCTGTACAGAGAAATATCTGCTTCTAAAACGAAAACGGAGTTATCTAACTGAATGGTTTTCAATGTGCACATTCAACTGACAGAGTTAAACTCACGTGTGGATTCAGCGGTTTGCAAGTCCTTTCTGTGCAGAATTCCAAAACTGGTATTTCCAGCCCAATGCCGGCATACGTACTAAACCGCAGTAAACTTCGTCTAAAATTCAGGAGAAACGTTACCTTGAAACTGCTCTGCTGTGCGTTCGTTCACCTAAGAGAGTTGTATCTATGTTGAGATTCAGCGAGTCAGAAACACGTTTCTTCTAGGAGATGCTTTGGGATATTCCCGAGTGAATGGGACCGTAGGCTGTACAGAGAAATATCTGCTTCTAAAACCAAAACGGAGCTATCTAACTGATTGGTTGTCAATGTGTGCATTCAACTGACAATGTTAAACTCACGTGTGGATTCAGCGGTTTGCAAACCCTTTCTGTGCAGAATCCCAAAACCGGTATTTCCAGCCCAATGACGGCATAAGTACTAAACAGCAGGAAACTTCGTCTAAAACTCAGGAGAAACGTTTCCTTGAAACTTCTCTACTGTGCGTTCGTTCACCTAAGAGAGTTGAATCTATGTTGAGATTCAGCGAGTCAGAAACACGTTTCTTCTAGGAGCTGCGTTGGGATATTCCCGAGTGAATGGGACCATAGGCTGTGCAGAGAAATATCTGCTTCTAAAACCAAAACGGAGCTATCTAACTGAATCGTTGTCAATGGGTGCATTCAACTGACAGAGTTAAACTCACGGTTGGATTCAGCGGTGTGCAAATCCTTTCTGTGCGGAAATCCCAAATCCGGTATTTCCAGCCCAATGCTGGCATACGTACTAAACCGCAGTAAACTTCCTCTAAAACTCAGGAGAAACGTTTCCTTGAAACTGCTCTGCTGTGTCTTCGTTCACCTAAGAGACTTGAATCTATGTTGAGATTCAGCGAGTCAGAAACACGTTTTATTCTACGAGCTGCGTTGGGATATTGCCGAGGGAATGGGACCATAGGCTTTATAGAGAAATATCTGCTTCTAAAACCAAAACGGAGCTATCTAACTGAATGGTTGTCAATGTCTGCATTCAACTGACAGAGATAAACTCACGTGTGGATTCAGCAGTTTGCAAACCCTTTCTGTGCAGAATCCCAAAACCGGTATTTCCAGCCCAATGCCGGAATACGTACTAAACACCAGGAAACTTTGTCTAAAACTCAGGAGAAACGTTTGCTTGAAACTGCTACGGCTGTGCGTTCGTTCACCTAAGAGAGTTGAATCTATGTTTAGATTCAGCGAGTCAGAAACACGTTTCTTCTAGGAGCTGCCTTGGGATATTCCCGAGTGAATGGGACCATAGGCTGTACAGAGAAATATCTGCTTCTAAAACCAAAACGGAGCTATCTAACTGAATGGTTGTCAATGTGTGCAGTCAACTGAGAGAGTTAATCTCACGTGTGGATTCAGCGGTTTGCAAACCCTTTCTGTGCAGAATCCCAAAACGGGCATTTCCAGCCCAATGCCGGCATACGTATGAAACAGCAGTATGATTTGGTCTAAAATTCAGGAGAAACGTTTCCTTGAAACTGCTCTGCTGTGCGTTCGTTCACGTAAGAGAGTTGAATCTATGTTGAGATTCAGCGAGTCAGAAACACGTTTCTTCTAGGAGCTGCTTTGGGATATTCCCGAGTGAATGGGACCAGAGGCTGTACAGAGAAATATCTGCTTCTAAAACCAAAACGGAGCTATCTAACTGATTGATTGTCAATGTGTGCATTCAACTGACAATGTTAAACTCACGTGTGGATTCAGCGGTTTGCAAACCCTTTCAGTGCAGAATCCCAAAACCGGTATTTCCAGCCCAATGACGGCATAAGTACTAAACAGCAGGAAACTTCGTCTAAAACTCAGGAGAAACGTTTCCTTGAAACTTCTCTACTGTGCGTTCGTTCACCTAAGAGAGTTGAATCTATGTTGAGATTCAGCGAGTCAGAAACACGTTTCTTCTAGGAGCTGCGTTGGGATATTCCCGACTGAATGGGACCATAGGCTGTGCAGAGAAAAAACTGCTTCTAAAACCAAAACGGAGCTATCTAACTGAATGGTTGTCAATGTTCGAATTCATCTGACGGAGTTAAACTCACGTGTGGATTCAGCGGTTTGCAAACCCTTTCTGTGCAGAATCCCTGAACCGCCATTTCCAGCCCAATGCCAGCATACGTATGAAACAGCAGTAAACGTCTAAAACTCAGGAGAAACGTCTCCTTGAAACTTCTCTGCTGTGCGTTCGTTCACCTAAGAGAGTTGAATCTATGTTGAGATTCAGCGAGTCAGAAACACGTTTCTTCCAGGAGCTGCGTTGGGATATTCCCGAGTGAATGGGACCATAGGCTGTACAGAGAAATATCTGCTTCTAAAACGAAAACGGAGTTATCTAACTGAATGGTTTTCAATGTGCACATTCAACTGACAGAGTTAAACTCACGTGTGGATTCAGCGGTTTGCAAGTCCTTTCTGTGCAGAATTCCAAAACTGGTATTTCCAGCCCAATGCCGGCATACGTACTAAACCGCAGTAAACTTCGTCTAAAATTCAGGAGAAACGTTACCTTGAAACTGCTCTGCTGTGCGTTCGTTCACCTAAGAGAGTTGTATCTATGTTGAGATTCAGCGAGTCAGAAACACGTTTCTTCTAGGAGCTGCTTTGGGATATTCCCGAGTGAATGGGACCGTAGGCTGTACAGAGAAATATCTGCTTCTAAAACCAAAACGGAGCTATCTAACTGATTGGTTGTCAATGTGTGCATTCAACTGACAATGTTAAACTCACGTGTGGATTCAGCGGTTTGCAAACCCTTTCTGTGCAGAATCCCAAAACCGGTATTTCCAGCCCAATGCCGGCATACGTACTAAACAGCAGGAAACTTCGTCTAAAACTCAGGAGAAACGTTTCCTTGAAACTTCTCTACTGTGCGTTCGTTCACCTAAGAGAGTTGAATCTATGTTGAGATTCAGCGAGTCAGAAACACGTTTCTTCTAGGAGCTGCGTTGGGATATTCCCGAGTGAATGGGACCATAGGCTGTGCAGAGAAATATCTGCTTCTAAAACCAAAACGGAGCTATCTAACTGAATCGTTGTCAATGGGTGCATTCAACTGACAGAGTTAAACTCACGGGTGGATTCAGCGGTGTGCAAATCCTTTCTGTGCGGAAATCCCAAATCCGGTATTTCCAGCCCAATGCTGGCATACGTACTAAACCGCAGTAAACTTCCTCTAAAACTCAGGAGAAACGTTTCCATGAAACTGCTCTGCTGTGTCTTCGTTCACCTAAGAGACTTGAATCTATGTTGAGATTCAGCGAGTCAGAAACACGTTTTATTCTACGAGCTGCGTTGGGATATTGCCGAGGGAATGGGACCATAGGCTTTATAGAGAAATATCTGCTTCTAAAACCAAAACGGAGCTATCTAACTGAATGGTTGTCAATGTCTGCATTCAACTGACAGAGATAAACTCACGTGTGGATTCAGCAGTTTGCAAACCCTTTCTGTGCAGAATCCCAAAACCGGTATTTCCAGCCCAATGCCGGAATACGTACTAAACACCAGGAAACTTTGTCTAAAACTCAGGAGAAACGTTTGCTTGAAACTGCTCTGCTGTGCGTTCGTTCACCTAAGAGAGTTGAATCCATGTTTAGATTCAGCGAGTCAGAAACACGTTTCTTCTAGGAGCTGCCTTGGGATATTCCCGAGTGAATGGGACCATAGGCTGTACAGAGAAATATCTGCTTCTAAAACCAAAACGGAGCTATCTAACTGAATGGTTGTCAATGTGTGCAGTCAACTGAGAGAGTTAATCTCACGTGTGGATTCAGCGGTTTGCAAACCCTTTCTGTGCAGAATCCCAAAACGGGCATTTCCAGCCCAATGCCGGCATACGTATGAAACAGCAGTATGATTTGGTCTAAAATTCAGGAGAAACGTTTCCTTGAAACTGCTCTGCTGTGCGTTCGTTCACGTAAGAGAGTTGAATCTATGTTGAGATTCAGCGAGTCAGAAACACGTTTCTTCTAGGAGCTGCGTTGGGATATTCCCGAGTGAATGGGACCATAGGCTGTACAGAGAAATATCTGCTTCTAAAACCAAAACGGAGTTATCTAACTGAATGGTTGTCAATGGGTGCATTCAACTGACAGACTTAAACTCACGTGTGGATTCAGCGGTTTGCAAACCCTTTCTGTGCAGAATCGCAAAACCGGCATTTCCAGCCGAATGGCGGCATACATAAGAAACAGCAGTAAACTTCGTCTAAAACTCAGGAGAAACGTTTCCTTGAAACTGCTCTGCTGTGCGTTCGTTCACCTAAGAGAGTTGAATCTATGTTGAGATTCAGCGAGTCAGAAACACGTTTCTTCTAGGAGCTGCGTAGGGATCTTCCCGAGTGAATGGGACCATAGGCTGTACAGAGAAATGTCTGTTTCTAAAACGAAAAAGGAGCTATCTTACTGAATGGTTGTCAATGTTCGAATTCATCTGACGGAGTTAAACTCACGTGTGGATTCAGCTGTTTGCAAACCCTTTCCGTGCAGAATCCCTGAACCGCCATTTCCAGCCCAATGCCGGCATACGTATGAAACAGCAGTAAACGTCTAAAACTCAGGAGAAAGGTTTCCTTGAAACTGCTCTGCTGTGCGTTCGTTCACCTAAGAGAGTTTAATCTATGTTGAGATTCAGCGAGTCAGAAACAGGTTTCTTCTAGGAGCTGCGTTGGGATATTCCCGAGTGAATGGGACCATAGGCTGTACAGAGAAATATCTGCTTCTAAAACCAAAACGGAGCTATCAAACTGAATGGTTGTCCATAGGTGCATTCAACTGACAGTGTTAGACTCACGTGTGGATTCAGCGGTTTGCAAACCCTTTCTGTGCAGAATCCCAAAACGGACATTTCCAGCCCAATGCCGGCATAGGTACGAAACAGCAGTAAACTTCGTCTAAAACTCGGGGAAACGTTTCCTTGAAACTGCTCTGCTGTGCATTCGTTCACCTAAGAGAGTTGAATCTATGTTGAGATTCAGCGAGTCAGAAACACGTTTCTTCTAGGAGCTGCGTTGGGATATTCCCGAGTGAATGGGACCATAGGCTGTACAGAGAAATATCTGCTTCTAAAACCAAAAGGGTGCTATCAAACTGAATGGTTGTCAATGTGTGCATTCAACTGACAGAGTTAAACTCACGTGTGGATTGAGCGGTTTGCAAACCCTTTCTGTGCAGAATCCCAAAACCGGTATTTCCAGCCCAATACCGGCATACGTACTAAACAGCAGGAAACTTCGTCTAAAACTCAGGAGAAACGTTTCCATGAAACTGCTCTGCTGTGCGTTCGTTCACCTAAGAAAGTTGAATCTATGTTGAGATTCAGCGAGTCAGAAACACGTTTCTTCTAGGAGCTGCGTTGGGATATTCCCGAGTGAATGGCACCATAGGCTGTACAGAGAAATATCTGCTTCTAAAACCAAAACGGAGCTATCTAACTGAATGGTTGTCAATGTGTGCATTCAACTGACAGAGTTAAACTCAAGTGTGGATTCAGCGGTTTGCAAACCCTTTCTGTGCAGAATCCCAAAACCGGTATTTCCAGCCAATGCCGGCATACGTACAAAACAGCACTAAACTTCGCCTAAAACTCAGGAGAAACCTGTCCTTGAAACTGCTCTCTGTGCGTTCGTTCACCTAAGAGAGTTGAATCTATGTTCAGATTCAGCGAGTCAGAAACAGGTTTCTTCTAGGAGGTGTGTTGGGATATTCCCGAGTGAATGGGACCATAGGCAGTACAGAGAAATATCTACTTCTAAAACCAAAACGGAGCTATCTAACTGAATATTTGTCAAGGTGTGCATTCAACTGACGGAATGAAACTCACGTGTGGATTCAGCGGATTGCAAACCTTTTCTGTGCAGAAGCCAAAAGCCGGCATTTCCAGCCAATGCCGGCATACGTACGAAACAGCAGTAAACTTCGACTAAATCTCACGAGAAACGTTTCCTTGAAACTGCTCTGCTGTGCGTTCGTTCACCTAAGAGAGTTGAATCTATGTTGAGATTCAGCGAGTCAGAAGCAGGTTTCTTCTAGGAGCTGCGTTGGGATATTCCCGAGTGAATGGGACCATAGGCTGTACAGAGAATTAGCAGCTTCTAAAACCAAAACGGGGCTATCTAACTGAATGGTTGTCAATGTGTTCATTCAAGTGACAGAGTTAAACTCACGTGTGGATTCACCGGTTTGCAAACCCTTTCTGTGCAGAATCCCGAAACCAGCATTTCCAGCCCAATGCAGGCATACGTACGAAACAGCAGTCTGACTTCGTCTAAAACTCAGGAGAAACGTTTCCTTGAAACTGCTCTGCTGTGCGTTTGTTCACGTAATAGAGTTGAATCTATGTTGAGATTCAGCGAGTCAGAAACACGTTTCTTCTAGGAGTTGCGTAGGGATATTCCCGAGTGAATGGGACCATAGGCTGTACAGAGATATATCAGCTCCTAAAACCAAAACGGAGCTATATAACTTAATGGTTGTCAATGTGTGCATTCCACTGACAGAGTTAAACTCACGTGTGCATTCAGCGGTTTGCAAACCCTTTCTGTGCAGAATCCGAAAACCGGTATTTTCATCCCAATGCCGGCATACGTACTAAACAGCAGTAAACTTCGTCTAATACTCAGGAGAAATGTTTCCTTGAAACTGCTCTCCTGTGCGTCCGTTCACCTAAGAGAGTTGAATCTATGTTGAGATTCAGCTAATCAGAAACACGTTTCTTCTAGGAGCTGCGTTGGGATATTCCCGAGTGAATGGGACCATAGGCTGTACAGAGAAATATCTGCTTCTAAAACCATAACGGAGCTATCTAACTGAATGGTTGTCAATGTGTGCATTCAACTGACAGTGTTTAACTCACGTGAGGATTCAGCGGTTGGCAAACGCTTTCTGTGAAGAATCCCAAAACCGGTATTTACAGCCCAATGCCGGCATATGTACTAAACAGCAGGAAACTTCGTCTAAAACTCAGGAGAAACGTTTCCTTGCAACTGCTCTGCTGTGCGTTCGTTCACCTAAGAGAGTTGAATCTATGTTGAGATTCAGCGAGTCAGAAACACGTTTCCTCTAGGAGCTGCGTTGGGATATTCTCGAGTGAATGGGACCATAGGCTGTACAGAGAAATATCTGCTTCTAAAACCAAAACGCAGCTATCTAACTGAATGGATGTCAATGGGTGCCTTCAACTGACAGAGGTTTTCTCACGTGTGGATTCAGCGGTTTGCAAACCCTTTCTGTCCAGAATCCCAAAACCGGTGTTTCCAGTCCAATGCCGGCATACGTACTAAACAGCGGGAAACTTCGTCTAAAACTCAGTAGAAACGTTACCTTGAAACTGCTCTGCTGTTCGTTCGTTCAACTAAGAGAGTTGAATCTTTGTTGCGATTCAGCGAGTCTGAACCACGTTTCTTCTAGGAGCTGCGTTGGGATATTCCCGAGTGAATGGGACCATAGGCTGTACAGAGAAATATCTGCTTCTAAAACCAAAACGTAGCTATCTAACCGAATGGTTGTCAATGTGTGCATTCAACTGACAGAGTTAAATTGACATGTGGATTCAGCGGCTTGCAAACCCTTTCTGTGCAGAATCCGAAAACCGGTATTTCCAGCCCAATGCCGGCATACGTACTAAACAGCAGTAAACTTCGTCTAAAACTCAGGAGAAACGTTTCCTTGAAACTGCTCTGCTGTGCGTTCGTTCACCTAAGAGAGTTGAATCTATGTTGAGATTCAGCGAGTCAGAAACACGTTTCTTCTAGGAGCTGCGTTGGGATATTCCCGAGTGAATGGGACCATAGACTGTACAGAGAAATATCTGCTTCTAAAACCAAAACGGAGCTATCTAAGTGAATGGTTGTCAATGTGTGCATTCAACTGACAGAGTTAAACTCACGTGTGGATTCAGCGGTTTGCGAACCCTTTCTGTGCAGAATCCCGAAACCGGTATTTCCAGCCCAGTGCCGGCATACGTACTAAACAGCAGGAAACTTCGTCTAAAACGAAGGAGAAACGTTTCCTTGAAACTGCTCTGCTGTGCGTTCGTTCCCCTAACAGAGTTGAATCTATGTTGAGATTCAGCGAGTCAGAAACACGATTCTTCTAGGAGCTGCGTTGGGGTATTCCCGAGTGAATGGCACCATAGGCTGTACAGAGAAATATCTGCTTCTAAAACCAAAACGGAACTATCTAACTGAATCGTTGTCAATGTGTGCATTCAACTGACAGAGTTAAACTCACGTGTGGATTCAGCGGTGTGCAAATCCTTTCTGTGCGGAAATCCCAAAACCGGTATTTCCAGCCCAATGCAGGCATACGTACGAAACAGCAGTCTGACTTCGTCTAAAACTCAGGAGAAACGTTTCCTTGAAACTGCTCTGCTGTGCGTTTGTTCACGTAATAGAGTTGAATCTATGTTGAGATTCAGCGAGTCAGAAACACGTTTCTTCTAGGAGTTGCGTAGGGATATTCCCGAGTGAATGGGACCATAGGCTGTACAGAGATATATCAGCTCCTAAAACCAAAACGGAGCTATATAACTTAATGGTTGTCAATGTGTGCATTCCACTGACAGAGTTAAACTCACGTGTGCATTCAGCGGTTTGCAAACCCTTTCTGTGCAGAATCCGAAAACCGGTATTTTCATCCCAATGCCGGCATACGTACTAAACAGCAGTAAACTTCGTCTAATACTCAGGAGAAATGTTTCCTTGAAACTGCTCTCCTGTGCGTCCGTTCACCTAAGAGAGTTGAATCTATGTTGAGATTCAGCTAATCAGAAACACGTTTCTTCTAGGAGCTGCGTTGGGATATTCCCGAGTGAATGGGACCATAGGCTGTACAGAGAAATATCTGCTTCTAAAACCATAACGGAGCTATCTAACTGAATGGTTGTCAATGTGTGCATTCAACTGACAGTGTTTAACTCACGTGAGGATTCAGCGGTTGGCAAACGCTTTCTGTGAAGAATCCCAAAACCGGTATTTACAGCCCAATGCCGGCATATGTACTAAACAGCAGGAAACTTCGTCTAAAACTCAGGAGAAACGTTTCCTTGCAACTGCTCTGCTGTGCGTTCGTTCACCTAAGAGAGTTGAATCTATGTTGAGATTCAGCGAGTCAGAAACACGTTTCCTCTAGGAGCTGCGTTGGGATATTCTCGAGTGAATGGGACCATAGGCTGTACAGAGAAATATCTGCTTCTAAAACCAAAACGCAGCTATCTAACTGAATGGATGTCAATGGGTGCCTTCAACTGACAGAGGTTTTCTCACGTGTGGATTCAGCGGTTTGCAAACCCTTTCTGTCCAGAATCCCAAAACCGGTGTTTCCAGTCCAATGCCGGCATACGTACTAAACAGCGGGAAACTTCGTCTAAAACTCAGTAGAAACGTTACCTTGAAACTGCTCTGCTGTTCGTTCGTTCAACTAAGAGAGTTGAATCTTTGTTGCGATTCAGCGAGTCTGAACCACGTTTCTTCTAGGAGCTGCGTTGGGATATTCCCGAGTGAATGGGACCATAGGCTGTACAGAGAAATATCTGCTTCTAAAACCAAAACGTAGCTATCTAACCGAATGGTTGTCAATGTGTGCATTCAACTGACAGAGTTAAATTGACATGTGGATTCAGCGGCTTGCAAACCCTTTCTGTGCAGAATCCGAAAACCGGTATTTCCAGCCCAATGCCGGCATACGTACTAAACAGCAGTAAACTTCGTCTAAAACTCAGGAGAAACGTTTCCTTGAAACTGCTCTGCTGTGCGTTCGTTCACCTAAGAGAGTTGAATCTATGTTGAGATTCAGCGAGTCAGAAACACGTTTCTTCTAGGAGCTGCGTTGGGATATTCCCGAGTGAATGGGACCATAGACTGTACAGAGAAATATCTGCTTCTAAAACCAAAACGGAGCTATCTAAGTGAATGGTTGTCAATGTGTGCATTCAACTGACAGAGTTAAACTCACGTGTGGATTCAGCGGTTTGCGAACCCTTTCTGTGCAGAATCCCGAAACCGGTATTTCCAGCCCAGTGCCGGCATACGTACTAAACAGCAGGAAACTTCGTCTAAAACGAAGGAGAAACGTTTCCTTGAAACTGCTCTGCTGTGCGTTCGTTCCCCTAACAGAGTTGAATCTATGTTGAGATTCAGCGAGTCAGAAACACGATTCTTCTAGGAGCTGCGTTGGGGTATTCCCGAGTGAATGGCACCATAGGCTGTACAGAGAAATATCTGCTTCTAAAACCAAAACGGAACTATCTAACTGAATCGTTGTCAATGTGTGCATTCAACTGACAGAGTTAAACTCACGTGTGGATTCAGCGGTGTGCAAATCCTTTCTGTGCGGAAATCCCAAAACCGGTATTTCCAGCCCAATGCTGGCATACGTACTAAACCGCAGTAAACTTCGTCTAAAACTCAGGAGAACAGTTTCCTTGAAACTGCTCTGCTGTGTCTTCGTTCACCTAAGAGAGTTGAATCTATGTTGAGATTCAGCGAGTCAGAAACACGTTTTATTCTAGGAGCTGCGTTGGGATATTCCCGAGGGAATGGGACCATAGGCTTTACAGAGAAATATCTGCTTCTAAAACCAAAACGGAGTTATGTAACTGAATGGTTGTCAATGTCTGCATTCAACTGAGAGAGTTAAACTCACGGGTGGATTCAGCGGTTTGCAAACCCTTTCTGTGCGGAATCCCAATATCGGTATTTCTAGCCCAATGCCGGCATACGTACTAAACAGCAGGAAACTTTGTCTAAAACTCACGAGAAACGTTTGCTTGAAACTGCTCTGCTGTGCGTTCGTTCACCTAAGAGAGCTGAATCTATGTTGAGATTCAGCGAGTCAGAGACACGTCTCTTCTAAGAGCTGCGTTGGGATATTCCCGAGTGAATGGGACCATAGGCTGTACAGAGAAATATCTGCTTCTAAAACGAAAACGGAGCTATCTAACTGAATCGTTGTCAATGGGTGCATTCAACTGACAGAGTTAAATTCACGTGTGAATTCAGCGGTGTGCAAATCCTTTCTGTGCGGAAATCCCAAAACCGGTATTTCCAGCCCAATGCTGGCATACGTACTAAACCACAGTAAACTTCGTCTAAAACTCAGGAGAAACGTTTCCTTGAAACTGCTCTGCTGTGTCTTCGTTCACCTAAGAGAGTTGATTCTATGTTTAGATTCAGCGAGTCAGAAACACGTTTCTTCTAGGAGCTGCGTTGGGATATTCCCGAGTGAATGGGACCATAGGCTGTACAGAGAAATACCTGCTTCTAAACCCAAAACGGAGCTCTGTAACTGAATGGTTGTCAATGTGTGCATTCAACTGACAGATTTAAACACACGTGTGGATTCAGCAGTTGGCATACCCATTCTGTGCAGAATCCCAAAACCGGCATTTCCAGCCCAATGCCGGCATAGGTACGAAACAGCAGTAAACTTCGTCTAAAACTCGGGGAAACGTTTCCTTGAAACTGCTCTGCTGTGCATTCGTTCACCTAAGAGAGTTGAATCTATGTTGAGATTCAGCGAGTCAGAAACACGTTTCTTCTAGGAGCTGCGTTGGGATATTCCCGAGTGAATGGGATCATAGGATGTACAGAGATATATCTGCTTCTAAACCCAAAACGGAGCTGTCTAACTGAATGGTTGTCAAGGTTCGAATTCATCTGACGGAGTTAAACTCACGTGTGGATTGAGCGGTTTTCAAACCCTTTCTGTGCAGAATCCCAAAACCGGTATTTCCAGCCCAATGCCGGCATACGTACTAAACAGCAGGAAACATCGTCTAAAACTCAGGAGAAACGTTTCCTTGAAACTGCTATGCTGTGTGTTCGTTCACCTAAGAGATTTGAATCTATGTTGAGATTCAGCGAGTCAGAAACACGTTTCTTCTAGGAGCTGCGTTGGTATATTCCCGAGTGAATGGAAGCATAGGCTGTACACAGAAATATCTGCTTCTAAAACCAAAACGGAGATATATAACTGAATGGTTGTCAATGTGTGCGTTCAACTGACAGAGTTAAACTCACGTGTGGATTCAGCGTTTTGCAAACCCTTTCTTTGTAGTATCCCAAAACCGGCATTTCCAGCCCAATACCGGCATACGTACGAAACAGCAGTAAACTTCGTCTAAAACTCAGAAGAAACGATTACTTGAAACTGCTCTGCTGTGCGTTCGTTCACCTAAGAGAGGTGAATCTCTGTTGCGATTCAGCGAGTCATAAACACGTTTCTTCTAGGAGCTGCGTTGGGATATTCCCGAGTGAATGGGACCATAGGCTGTACAGAGAAATATCTGCTTCTAAAACCAAAACGGAGCTCTCTAACTGAATGGTTGTCAACGTGTGCATTCAACTGACAGAGTTAAACTCACGTGTGGATTCAGCGGTTTGCAAACCCTTTCTGTGCAGAATCCCAAAATCGGTATTTCCAGCCCAATGCCGGCATACGTACTAAACAGCAGGAAACTTCGTATAAAACTCAGGAGAAACGTTTTCTTGAACCTGCTCTTCTGTGCGTTTGTTCAGCTAAGAGAGTTGAATCTATGTTGAGATTCAGCGAGTCAGAAACACGTTTCTTCTAGGAGCTGCATTGGGATATTCCCGACTGAATGGGACCATAGGCTGTGCAGAGAAAAAACTGCTTCTAAAACCAAAACGGAGCTATCTAACTGAATGGTTGTCAATGTTCGAATTCATCTGACGGAGTTAAACTCACGTGTGGATTCAGCGGTTTGCAAACCCTTTCTGTGCAGAATCCCTGAACCGCCATTTCCAGCCCAATGCCAGCATACGTATGAAACAGCAGTAAACGTCTAAAACTCAGGAGAAACGTCTCCTTGAAACTGCTCTGCTGTGCGTTCGTTCACCTAAGAGAGTTGAATCTATGTTGAGATTCAGCGAGTCAGAAACACGTTTCTTCCAGGAGCTTCGTTGGGATATTCCCGAGTGAATGGGACCATAGGCTGTACAGAGAAATATCTGCTTCTAAAACGAAAACGGAGTTATCTAACTGAATGGTTTTCAATGTGCACATTCAACTGACAGAGTTAAACTCACGTGTGGATTCAGCGGTTTGCAAGTCCTTTCTGTGCAGAATTCCAAAACTGGTATTTCCAGCCCCAAGAAGGCATACGTACTAAACCGCAGTAAACTTCGTCTAAAATTCAGGAGAAACGTTACCTTGAAACTGCTCTGCTGTGCGTTCGTTCACCTAAGAGAGTTGTATCTATGTTGAGATTCAGCGAGTCAGAAACACGTTTCTTCTAGGAGCTGCTTTGGGATATTCCCGAGTGAATGGGACCGTAGGCTGTACAGAGAAATATCTGCTTCTAAAACCAAAACGGAGCTATCTAACTGATTGGTTGTCAATGTGTGCATTCAACTGACAATGTTAAACTCACGTGTGGATTCAGCGGTTTGCAAACCCTTTCTGTGCAGAATCCCAAAACCGGTATTTCCAGCCCAATGACGGCATAAGTACTAAACAGCAGGAAACTTCGTCTAAAACTCAGGAGAAACGTTTCCTTGAAACTTCTCTACTGTGCGTTCGTTCACCTAAGAGAGTTGAATCTATGTTGAGATTCAGCGAGTCAGAAACACGTTTCTTCTAGGAGCTGCGTTGGGATATTCCCGAGTGAATGGGACCATAGGCTGTGCAGAGAAATATCTGCTTCTAAAACCAAAACGGAGCTATCTAACTGAATCGTTGTCAATGGGTGCATTCAACTGACAGAGTTAAACTCACGGGTGGATTCAGCGGTGTGCAAATCCTTTCTGTGCGGAAATCCCAAATCCGGTATTTCCAGCCCAATGCTGGCATACGTACTAAACCGCAGTAAACTTCCTCTAAAACTCAGGAGAAACGTTTCCATGAAACTGCTCTGCTGTGTCTTCGTTCACCTAAGAGACTTGAATCTATGTTGAGATTCAGCGAGTCAGAAACACGTTTTATTCTACGAGCTGCGTTGGGATATTGCCGAGGGAATGGGACCATAGGCTTTATAGAGAAATATCTGCTTCTAAAACCAAAACGGAGCTATCTAACTGAATGGTTGTCAATGTCTGCATTCAACTGACAGAGATAAACTCACGTGTGGATTCAGCAGTTTGCAAACCCTTTCTGTGCAGAATCCCAAAACCGGTATTTCCAGCCCAATGCCGGAATACGTACTAAACACCAGGAAACTTTGTCTAAAACTCAGGAGAAACGTTTCCTTGAAACTGCTCTGCTGTGCGTTCGTTCACCTAAGAGAGTTGAATCTATGTTGAGATTCAGCGAGTCAGAAACACGTTTCTTCCAGGAGCTGCGTTGGGATATTCCCGAGTGAATGGGACCATAGGCTGTACAGAGAAATATCTGCTTCTAAAACGAAAACGGAGTTATCTAACTGAATGGTTTTCAATGTGCACATTCAACTGACAGAGTTAAACTCACGTGTGGATTCAGCGGTTTGCAAGTCCTTTCTGTGCAGAATTCCAAAACTGGTATTTCCAGCCCAATGCCGGCATACGTACTAAACCGCAGTAAACTTCGTCTAAAATTCAGGAGAAACGTTACCTTGAAACTGCTCTGCTGTGCGTTCGTTCACCTAAGAGAGTTGTATCTATGTTGAGATTCAGCGAGTCAGAAACACGTTTCTTCTAGGAGATGCTTTGGGATATTCCCGAGTGAATGGGACCATAGGCTGTACAGAGAAATATCTGCTTCTAAAACCAAAACGGAGCTATCTAACTGATTGGTTGTCAATGTGTGCATTCAACTGACAATGTTAAACTCACGTGTGGATTCAGCGGTTTGCAAACCCTTTCTGTGCAGAATCCCAAAACCGGTATTTCCAGCCCAATGACGGCATAAGTACTAAACAGCAGGAAACTTCGTCTAAAACTCAGGAGAAACGTTTCCTTGAAACTTCTCTACTGTGCGTTCGTTCACCTAAGAGAGTTGAATCTATGTTGAGATTCAGCGAGTCAGAAACACGTTTCTTCTAGGAGCTGCGTTGGGATATTCCCGAGTGAATGGGACCATAGGCTGTGCAGAGAAATATCTGCTTCTAAAACCAAAACGGAGCTATCTAACTGAATCGTTGTCAATGGGTGCATTCAACTGACAGAGTTAAACTCACGGTTGGATTCAGCGGTGTGCAAATCCTTTCTGTGCGGAAATCCCAAATCCGGTATTTCCAGCCCAATGCTGGCATACGTACTAAACCGCAGTAAACTTCCTCTAAAACTCAGGAGAAACGTTTCCTTGAAACTGCTCTGCTGTGTCTTCGTTCACCTAAGAGACTTGAATCTATGTTGAGATTCAGCGAGTCAGAAACACGTTTTATTCTACGAGCTGCGTTGGGATATTGCCGAGGGAATGGGACCATAGGCTTTATAGAGAAATATCTGCTTCTAAAACCAAAACGGAGCTATCTAACTGAATGGTTGTCAATGTCTGCATTCAACTGACAGAGATAAACTCACGTGTGGATTCAGCAGTTTGCAAACCCTTTCTGTGCAGAATCCCAAAACCGGTATTTCCAGCCCAATGCCGGAATACGTACTAAACACCAGGAAACTTTGTCTAAAACTCAGGAGAAACGTTTGCTTGAAACTGCTACGGCTGTGCGTTCGTTCACCTAAGAGAGTTGAATCTATGTTTAGATTCAGCGAGTCAGAAACACGTTTCTTCTAGGAGCTGCCTTGGGATATTCCCGAGTGAATGGGACCATAGGCTGTACAGAGAAATATCTGCTTCTAAAACCAAAACGGAGCTATCTAACTGAATGGTTGTCAATGTGTGCAGTCAACTGAGAGAGTTAATCTCACGTGTGGATTCAGCGGTTTGCAAACCCTTTCTGTGCAGAATCCCAAAACGGGCATTTCCAGCCCAATGCCGGCATACGTATGAAACAGCAGTATGATTTGGTCTAAAATTCAGGAGAAACGTTTCCTTGAAACTGCTCTGCTGTGCGTTCGTTCACGTAAGAGAGTTGAATCTATGTTGAGATTCAGCGAGTCAGAAACACGTTTCTTCTAGGAGCTGCTTTGGGATATTCCCGAGTGAATGGGACCAGAGGCTGTACAGAGAAATATCTGCTTCTAAAACCAAAACGGAGCTATCTAACTGATTGATTGTCAATGTGTGCATTCAACTGACAATGTTAAACTCACGTGTGGATTCAGCGGTTTGCAAACCCTTTCAGTGCAGAATCCCAAAACCGGTATTTCCAGCCCAATGACGGCATAAGTACTAAACAGCAGGAAACTTCGTCTAAAACTCAGGAGAAACGTTTCCTTGAAACTTCTCTACTGTGCGTTCGTTCACCTAAGAGAGTTGAATCTATGTTGAGATTCAGCGAGTCAGAAACACGTTTCTTCTAGGAGCTGCGTTGGGATATTCCCGACTGAATGGGACCATAGGCTGTGCAGAGAAAAAACTGCTTCTAAAACCAAAACGGAGCTATCTAACTGAATGGTTGTCAATGTTCGAATTCATCTGACGGAGTTAAACTCACGTGTGGATTCAGCGGTTTGCAAACCCTTTCTGTGCAGAATCCCTGAACCGCCATTTCCAGCCCAATGCCAGCATACGTATGAAACAGCAGTAAACGTCTAAAACTCAGGAGAAACGTCTCCTTGAAACTTCTCTGCTGTGCGTTCGTTCACCTAAGAGAGTTGAATCTATGTTGAGATTCAGCGAGTCAGAAACACGTTTCTTCCAGGAGCTGCGTTGGGATATTCCCGAGTGAATGGGACCATAGGCTGTACAGAGAAATATCTGCTTCTAAAACGAAAACGGAGTTATCTAACTGAATGGTTTTCAATGTGCACATTCAACTGACAGAGTTAAACTCACGTGTGGATTCAGCGGTTTGCAAGTCCTTTCTGTGCAGAATTCCAAAACTGGTATTTCCAGCCCAATGCCGGCATACGTACTAAACCGCAGTAAACTTCGTCTAAAATTCAGGAGAAACGTTACCTTGAAACTGCTCTGCTGTGCGTTCGTTCACCTAAGAGAGTTGTATCTATGTTGAGATTCAGCGAGTCAGAAACACGTTTCTTCTAGGAGCTGCTTTGGGATATTCCCGAGTGAATGGGACCGTAGGCTGTACAGAGAAATATCTGCTTCTAAAACCAAAACGGAGCTATCTAACTGATTGGTTGTCAATGTGTGCATTCAACTGACAATGTTAAACTCACGTGTGGATTCAGCGGTTTGCAAACCCTTTCTGTGCAGAATCCCAAAACCGGTATTTCCAGCCCAATGCCGGCATACGTACTAAACAGCAGGAAACTTCGTCTAAAACTCAGGAGAAACGTTTCCTTGAAACTTCTCTACTGTGCGTTCGTTCACCTAAGAGAGTTGAATCTATGTTGAGATTCAGCGAGTCAGAAACACGTTTCTTCTAGGAGCTGCGTTGGGATATTCCCGAGTGAATGGGACCATAGGCTGTGCAGAGAAATATCTGCTTCTAAAACCAAAACGGAGCTATCTAACTGAATCGTTGTCAATGGGTGCATTCAACTGACAGAGTTAAACTCACGGGTGGATTCAGCGGTGTGCAAATCCTTTCTGTGCGGAAATCCCAAATCCGGTATTTCCAGCCCAATGCTGGCATACGTACTAAACCGCAGTAAACTTCCTCTAAAACTCAGGAGAAACGTTTCCATGAAACTGCTCTGCTGTGTCTTCGTTCACCTAAGAGACTTGAATCTATGTTGAGATTCAGCGAGTCAGAAACACGTTTTATTCTACGAGCTGCGTTGGGATATTGCCGAGGGAATGGGACCATAGGCTTTATAGAGAAATATCTGCTTCTAAAACCAAAACGGAGCTATCTAACTGAATGGTTGTCAATGTCTGCATTCAACTGACAGAGATAAACTCACGTGTGGATTCAGCAGTTTGCAAACCCTTTCTGTGCAGAATCCCAAAACCGGTATTTCCAGCCCAATGCCGGAATACGTACTAAACACCAGGAAACTTTGTCTAAAACTCAGGAGAAACGTTTGCTTGAAACTGCTCTGCTGTGCGTTCGTTCACCTAAGAGAGTTGAATCCATGTTTAGATTCAGCGAGTCAGAAACACGTTTCTTCTAGGAGCTGCCTTGGGATATTCCCGAGTGAATGGGACCATAGGCTGTACAGAGAAATATCTGCTTCTAAAACCAAAACGGAGCTATCTAACTGAATGGTTGTCAATGTGTGCAGTCAACTGAGAGAGTTAATCTCACGTGTGGATTCAGCGGTTTGCAAACCCTTTCTGTGCAGAATCCCAAAACGGGCATTTCCAGCCCAATGCCGGCATACGTATGAAACAGCAGTATGATTTGGTCTAAAATTCAGGAGAAACGTTTCCTTGAAACTGCTCTGCTGTGCGTTCGTTCACGTAAGAGAGTTGAATCTATGTTGAGATTCAGCGAGTCAGAAACACGTTTCTTCTAGGAGCTGCGTTGGGATATTCCCGAGTGAATGGGACCATAGGCTGTACAGAGAAATATCTGCTTCTAAAACCAAAACGGAGTTATCTAACTGAATGGTTGTCAATGGGTGCATTCAACTGACAGACTTAAACTCACGTGTGGATTCAGCGGTTTGCAAACCCTTTCTGTGCAGAATCGCAAAACCGGCATTTCCAGCCGAATGGCGGCATACATAAGAAACAGCAGTAAACTTCGTCTAAAACTCAGGAGAAACGTTTCCTTGAAACTGCTCTGCTGTGCGTTCGTTCACCTAAGAGAGTTGAATCTATGTTGAGATTCAGCGAGTCAGAAACACGTTTCTTCTAGGAGCTGCGTAGGGATCTTCCCGAGTGAATGGGACCATAGGCTGTACAGAGAAATGTCTGTTTCTAAAACGAAAAAGGAGCTATCTTACTGAATGGTTGTCAATGTTCGAATTCATCTGACGGAGTTAAACTCACGTGTGGATTCAGCTGTTTGCAAACCCTTTCCGTGCAGAATCCCTGAACCGCCATTTCCAGCCCAATGCCGGCATACGTATGAAACAGCAGTAAACGTCTAAAACTCAGGAGAAAGGTTTCCTTGAAACTGCTCTGCTGTGCGTTCGTTCACCTAAGAGAGTTTAATCTATGTTGAGATTCAGCGAGTCAGAAACAGGTTTCTTCTAGGAGCTGCGTTGGGATATTCCCGAGTGAATGGGACCATAGGCTGTACAGAGAAATATCTGCTTCTAAAACCAAAACGGAGCTATCAAACTGAATGGTTGTCCATAGGTGCATTCAACTGACAGTGTTAGACTCACGTGTGGATTCAGCGGTTTGCAAACCCTTTCTGTGCAGAATCCCAAAACGGACATTTCCAGCCCAATGCCGGCATAGGTACGAAACAGCAGTAAACTTCGTCTAAAACTCGGGGAAACGTTTCCTTGAAACTGCTCTGCTGTGCATTCGTTCACCTAAGAGAGTTGAATCTATGTTGAGATTCAGCGAGTCAGAAACACGTTTCTTCTAGGAGCTGCGTTGGGATATTCCCGAGTGAATGGGACCATAGGCTGTACAGAGAAATATCTGCTTCTAAAACCAAAAGGGTGCTATCAAACTGAATGGTTGTCAATGTGTGCATTCAACTGACAGAGTTAAACTCACGTGTGGATTGAGCGGTTTGCAAACCCTTTCTGTGCAGAATCCCAAAACCGGTATTTCCAGCCCAATACCGGCATACGTACTAAACAGCAGGAAACTTCGTCTAAAACTCAGGAGAAACGTTTCCATGAAACTGCTCTGCTGTGCGTTCGTTCACCTAAGAAAGTTGAATCTATGTTGAGATTCAGCGAGTCAGAAACACGTTTCTTCTAGGAGCTGCGTTGGGATATTCCCGAGTGAATGGCACCATAGGCTGTACAGAGAAATATCTGCTTCTAAAACCAAAACGGAGCTATCTAACTGAATGGTTGTCAATGTGTGCATTCAACTGACAGAGTTAAACTCAAGTGTGGATTCAGCGGTTTGCAAACCCTTTCTGTGCAGAATCCCAAAACCGGTATTTCCAGCCAATGCCGGCATACGTACAAAACAGCACTAAACTTCGCCTAAAACTCAGGAGAAACCTGTCCTTGAAACTGCTCTCTGTGCGTTCGTTCACCTAAGAGAGTTGAATCTATGTTCAGATTCAGCGAGTCAGAAACAGGTTTCTTCTAGGAGGTGTGTTGGGATATTCCCGAGTGAATGGGACCATAGGCAGTACAGAGAAATATCTACTTCTAAAACCAAAACGGAGCTATCTAACTGAATATTTGTCAAGGTGTGCATTCAACTGACGGAATGAAACTCACGTGTGGATTCAGCGGATTGCAAACCTTTTCTGTGCAGAAGCCAAAAGCCGGCATTTCCAGCCAATGCCGGCATACGTACGAAACAGCAGTAAACTTCGACTAAATCTCACGAGAAACGTTTCCTTGAAACTGCTCTGCTGTGCGTTCGTTCACCTAAGAGAGTTGAATCTATGTTGAGATTCAGCGAGTCAGAAGCAGGTTTCTTCTAGGAGCTGCGTTGGGATATTCCCGAGTGAATGGGACCATAGGCTGTACAGAGAATTAGCAGCTTCTAAAACCAAAACGGGGCTATCTAACTGAATGGTTGTCAATGTGTTCATTCAAGTGACAGAGTTAAACTCACGTGTGGATTCACCGGTTTGCAAACCCTTTCTGTGCAGAATCCCGAAACCAGCATTTCCAGCCCAATGCAGGCATACGTACGAAACAGCAGTCTGACTTCGTCTAAAACTCAGGAGAAACGTTTCCTTGAAACTGCTCTGCTGTGCGTTTGTTCACGTAATAGAGTTGAATCTATGTTGAGATTCAGCGAGTCAGAAACACGTTTCTTCTAGGAGTTGCGTAGGGATATTCCCGAGTGAATGGGACCATAGGCTGTACAGAGATATATCAGCTCCTAAAACCAAAACGGAGCTATATAACTTAATGGTTGTCAATGTGTGCATTCCACTGACAGAGTTAAACTCACGTGTGCATTCAGCGGTTTGCAAACCCTTTCTGTGCAGAATCCGAAAACCGGTATTTTCATCCCAATGCCGGCATACGTACTAAACAGCAGTAAACTTCGTCTAATACTCAGGAGAAATGTTTCCTTGAAACTGCTCTCCTGTGCGTCCGTTCACCTAAGAGAGTTGAATCTATGTTGAGATTCAGCTAATCAGAAACACGTTTCTTCTAGGAGCTGCGTTGGGATATTCCCGAGTGAATGGGACCATAGGCTGTACAGAGAAATATCTGCTTCTAAAACCATAACGGAGCTATCTAACTGAATGGTTGTCAATGTGTGCATTCAACTGACAGTGTTTAACTCACGTGAGGATTCAGCGGTTGGCAAACGCTTTCTGTGAAGAATCCCAAAACCGGTATTTACAGCCCAATGCCGGCATATGTACTAAACAGCAGGAAACTTCGTCTAAAACTCAGGAGAAACGTTTCCTTGCAACTGCTCTGCTGTGCGTTCGTTCACCTAAGAGAGTTGAATCTATGTTGAGATTCAGCGAGTCAGAAACACGTTTCCTCTAGGAGCTGCGTTGGGATATTCTCGAGTGAATGGGACCATAGGCTGTACAGAGAAATATCTGCTTCTAAAACCAAAACGCAGCTATCTAACTGAATGGATGTCAATGGGTGCCTTCAACTGACAGAGGTTTTCTCACGTGTGGATTCAGCGGTTTGCAAACCCTTTCTGTCCAGAATCCCAAAACCGGTGTTTCCAGTCCAATGCCGGCATACGTACTAAACAGCGGGAAACTTCGTCTAAAACTCAGTAGAAACGTTACCTTGAAACTGCTCTGCTGTTCGTTCGTTCAACTAAGAGAGTTGAATCTTTGTTGCGATTCAGCGAGTCTGAACCACGTTTCTTCTAGGAGCTGCGTTGGGATATTCCCGAGTGAATGGGACCATAGGCTGTACAGAGAAATATCTGCTTCTAAAACCAAAACGTAGCTATCTAACCGAATGGTTGTCAATGTGTGCATTCAACTGACAGAGTTAAATTGACATGTGGATTCAGCGGCTTGCAAACCCTTTCTGTGCAGAATCCGAAAACCGGTATTTCCAGCCCAATGCCGGCATACGTACTAAACAGCAGTAAACTTCGTCTAAAACTCAGGAGAAACGTTTCCTTGAAACTGCTCTGCTGTGCGTTCGTTCACCTAAGAGAGTTGAATCTATGTTGAGATTCAGCGAGTCAGAAACACGTTTCTTCTAGGAGCTGCGTTGGGATATTCCCGAGTGAATGGGACCATAGACTGTACAGAGAAATATCTGCTTCTAAAACCAAAACGGAGCTATCTAAGTGAATGGTTGTCAATGTGTGCATTCAACTGACAGAGTTAAACTCACGTGTGGATTCAGCGGTTTGCGAACCCTTTCTGTGCAGAATCCCGAAACCGGTATTTCCAGCCCAGTGCCGGCATACGTACTAAACAGCAGGAAACTTCGTCTAAAACGAAGGAGAAACGTTTCCTTGAAACTGCTCTGCTGTGCGTTCGTTCCCCTAACAGAGTTGAATCTATGTTGAGATTCAGCGAGTCAGAAACACGATTCTTCTAGGAGCTGCGTTGGGGTATTCCCGAGTGAATGGCACCATAGGCTGTACAGAGAAATATCTGCTTCTAAAACCAAAACGGAACTATCTAACTGAATCGTTGTCAATGTGTGCATTCAACTGACAGAGTTAAACTCACGTGTGGATTCAGCGGTGTGCAAATCCTTTCTGTGCGGAAATCCCAAAACCGGTATTTCCAGCCCAATGCAGGCATACGTACGAAACAGCAGTCTGACTTCGTCTAAAACTCAGGAGAAACGTTTCCTTGAAACTGCTCTGCTGTGCGTTTGTTCACGTAATAGAGTTGAATCTATGTTGAGATTCAGCGAGTCAGAAACACGTTTCTTCTAGGAGTTGCGTAGGGATATTCCCGAGTGAATGGGACCATAGGCTGTACAGAGATATATCAGCTCCTAAAACCAAAACGGAGCTATATAACTTAATGGTTGTCAATGTGTGCATTCCACTGACAGAGTTAAACTCACGTGTGCATTCAGCGGTTTGCAAACCCTTTCTGTGCAGAATCCGAAAACCGGTATTTTCATCCCAATGCCGGCATACGTACTAAACAGCAGTAAACTTCGTCTAATACTCAGGAGAAATGTTTCCTTGAAACTGCTCTCCTGTGCGTCCGTTCACCTAAGAGAGTTGAATCTATGTTGAGATTCAGCTAATCAGAAACACGTTTCTTCTAGGAGCTGCGTTGGGATATTCCCGAGTGAATGGGACCATAGGCTGTACAGAGAAATATCTGCTTCTAAAACCATAACGGAGCTATCTAACTGAATGGTTGTCAATGTGTGCATTCAACTGACAGTGTTTAACTCACGTGAGGATTCAGCGGTTGGCAAACGCTTTCTGTGAAGAATCCCAAAACCGGTATTTACAGCCCAATGCCGGCATATGTACTAAACAGCAGGAAACTTCGTCTAAAACTCAGGAGAAACGTTTCCTTGCAACTGCTCTGCTGTGCGTTCGTTCACCTAAGAGAGTTGAATCTATGTTGAGATTCAGCGAGTCAGAAACACGTTTCCTCTAGGAGCTGCGTTGGGATATTCTCGAGTGAATGGGACCATAGGCTGTACAGAGAAATATCTGCTTCTAAAACCAAAACGCAGCTATCTAACTGAATGGATGTCAATGGGTGCCTTCAACTGACAGAGGTTTTCTCACGTGTGGATTCAGCGGTTTGCAAACCCTTTCTGTCCAGAATCCCAAAACCGGTGTTTCCAGTCCAATGCCGGCATACGTACTAAACAGCGGGAAACTTCGTCTAAAACTCAGTAGAAACGTTACCTTGAAACTGCTCTGCTGTTCGTTCGTTCAACTAAGAGAGTTGAATCTTTGTTGCGATTCAGCGAGTCTGAACCACGTTTCTTCTAGGAGCTGCGTTGGGATATTCCCGAGTGAATGGGACCATAGGCTGTACAGAGAAATATCTGCTTCTAAAACCAAAACGTAGCTATCTAACCGAATGGTTGTCAATGTGTGCATTCAACTGACAGAGTTAAATTGACATGTGGATTCAGCGGCTTGCAAACCCTTTCTGTGCAGAATCCGAAAACCGGTATTTCCAGCCCAATGCCGGCATACGTACTAAACAGCAGTAAACTTCGTCTAAAACTCAGGAGAAACGTTTCCTTGAAACTGCTCTGCTGTGCGTTCGTTCACCTAAGAGAGTTGAATCTATGTTGAGATTCAGCGAGTCAGAAACACGTTTCTTCTAGGAGCTGCGTTGGGATATTCCCGAGTGAATGGGACCATAGACTGTACAGAGAAATATCTGCTTCTAAAACCAAAACGGAGCTATCTAAGTGAATGGTTGTCAATGTGTGCATTCAACTGACAGAGTTAAACTCACGTGTGGATTCAGCGGTTTGCGAACCCTTTCTGTGCAGAATCCCGAAACCGGTATTTCCAGCCCAGTGCCGGCATACGTACTAAACAGCAGGAAACTTCGTCTAAAACGAAGGAGAAACGTTTCCTTGAAACTGCTCTGCTGTGCGTTCGTTCCCCTAACAGAGTTGAATCTATGTTGAGATTCAGCGAGTCAGAAACACGATTCTTCTAGGAGCTGCGTTGGGGTATTCCCGAGTGAATGGCACCATAGGCTGTACAGAGAAATATCTGCTTCTAAAACCAAAACGGAACTATCTAACTGAATCGTTGTCAATGTGTGCATTCAACTGACAGAGTTAAACTCACGTGTGGATTCAGCGGTGTGCAAATCCTTTCTGTGCGGAAATCCCAAAACCGGTATTTCCAGCCCAATGCTGGCATACGTACTAAACCGCAGTAAACTTCGTCTAAAACTCAGGAGAACAGTTTCCTTGAAACTGCTCTGCTGTGTCTTCGTTCACCTAAGAGAGTTGAATCTATGTTGAGATTCAGCGAGTCAGAAACACGTTTTATTCTAGGAGCTGCGTTGGGATATTCCCGAGGGAATGGGACCATAGGCTTTACAGAGAAATATCTGCTTCTAAAACCAAAACGGAGTTATGTAACTGAATGGTTGTCAATGTCTGCATTCAACTGAGAGAGTTAAACTCACGGGTGGATTCAGCGGTTTGCAAACCCTTTCTGTGCGGAATCCCAATATCGGTATTTCTAGCCCAATGCCGGCATACGTACTAAACAGCAGGAAACTTTGTCTAAAACTCACGAGAAACGTTTGCTTGAAACTGCTCTGCTGTGCGTTCGTTCACCTAAGAGAGCTGAATCTATGTTGAGATTCAGCGAGTCAGAGACACGTCTCTTCTAAGAGCTGCGTTGGGATATTCCCGAGTGAATGGGACCATAGGCTGTACAGAGAAATATCTGCTTCTAAAACGAAAACGGAGCTATCTAACTGAATCGTTGTCAATGGGTGCATTCAACTGACAGAGTTAAATTCACGTGTGAATTCAGCGGTGTGCAAATCCTTTCTGTGCGGAAATCCCAAAACCGGTATTTCCAGCCCAATGCTGGCATACGTACTAAACCACAGTAAACTTCGTCTAAAACTCAGGAGAAACGTTTCCTTGAAACTGCTCTGCTGTGTCTTCGTTCACCTAAGAGAGTTGATTCTATGTTTAGATTCAGCGAGTCAGAAACACGTTTCTTCTAGGAGCTGCGTTGGGATATTCCCGAGTGAATGGGACCATAGGCTGTACAGAGAAATACCTGCTTCTAAACCCAAAACGGAGCTCTGTAACTGAATGGTTGTCAATGTGTGCATTCAACTGACAGATTTAAACACACGTGTGGATTCAGCAGTTGGCATACCCATTCTGTGCAGAATCCCAAAACCGGCATTTCCAGCCCAATGCCGGCATAGGTACGAAACAGCAGTAAACTTCGTCTAAAACTCGGGGAAACGTTTCCTTGAAACTGCTCTGCTGTGCATTCGTTCACCTAAGAGAGTTGAATCTATGTTGAGATTCAGCGAGTCAGAAACACGTTTCTTCTAGGAGCTGCGTTGGGATATTCCCGAGTGAATGGGATCATAGGATGTACAGAGATATATCTGCTTCTAAACCCAAAACGGAGCTGTCTAACTGAATGGTTGTCAAGGTTCGAATTCATCTGACGGAGTTAAACTCACGTGTGGATTGAGCGGTTTTCAAACCCTTTCTGTGCAGAATCCCAAAACCGGTATTTCCAGCCCAATGCCGGCATACGTACTAAACAGCAGGAAACATCGTCTAAAACTCAGGAGAAACGTTTCCTTGAAACTGCTATGCTGTGTGTTCGTTCACCTAAGAGATTTGAATCTATGTTGAGATTCAGCGAGTCAGAAACACGTTTCTTCTAGGAGCTGCGTTGGTATATTCCCGAGTGAATGGAAGCATAGGCTGTACACAGAAATATCTGCTTCTAAAACCAAAACGGAGATATATAACTGAATGGTTGTCAATGTGTGCGTTCAACTGACAGAGTTAAACTCACGTGTGGATTCAGCGTTTTGCAAACCCTTTCTTTGTAGTATCCCAAAACCGGCATTTCCAGCCCAATACCGGCATACGTACGAAACAGCAGTAAACTTCGTCTAAAACTCAGAAGAAACGATTACTTGAAACTGCTCTGCTGTGCGTTCGTTCACCTAAGAGAGGTGAATCTCTGTTGCGATTCAGCGAGTCATAAACACGTTTCTTCTAGGAGCTGCGTTGGGATATTCCCGAGTGAATGGGACCATAGGCTGTACAGAGAAATATCTGCTTCTAAAACCAAAACGGAGCTCTCTAACTGAATGGTTGTCAACGTGTGCATTCAACTGACAGAGTTAAACTCACGTGTGGATTCAGCGGTTTGCAAACCCTTTCTGTGCAGAATCCCAAAATCGGTATTTCCAGCCCAATGCCGGCATACGTACTAAACAGCAGGAAACTTCGTATAAAACTCAGGAGAAACGTTTTCTTGAACCTGCTCTTCTGTGCGTTTGTTCAGCTAAGAGAGTTGAATCTATGTTGAGATTCAGCGAGTCAGAAACACGTTTCTTCTAGGAGCTGTGTTGGGATATTCCCGAGTGAATGGCACCATAGGCTGTACAGAGAAATATCTGCTTCTAAAACCAAAATGGAGCTATCTAACTGAATGGTTGTCAATGTGCGCATTCAACTGACGGAGTTAAACCCACGTGTGGATACAGCCGTTTGCAAACCTTTTCTGTGCAGAATCTCAAAACCGGTATTTCCAGCCAATGCCGGCATACGTACAAAACAGCACTAAACTTCGCCTAAAACTCAGGAGAAACCTTTCCTTGAAACTGCTCTCTGTGCGTTCGTTCACCTAAGAGAGTTGAATCTATGTTCAGATTCAGCGAGTCAGAAACAGGTTTCTTCTAGGAGGTGTGTTGGGATATTCCCGAGTGAATGGGACCATAGGCAGTACAGAGAAATATCTACTTCTAAAACCAAAACGGAGCTATCTAACTGAATATTTGTCAAGGTGTGCATTCAACTGACGGAATGAAACTCACGTGTGGATTCAGCGGATTGCAAACCTTTTCTGTGCAGAAGCCAAAAGCCGGCATTTCCAGCCAATGCCGGCATACGTACGAAACAGCAGTAAACTTCGACTAAATCTCACGAGAAACGTTTCCTTGAAACTGCTCTGCTGTGCGTTCGTTCACCTAAGAGAGTTGAATCTATGTTGAGATTCAGCGAGTCAGAAGCAGGTTTCTTCTAGGAGCTGCGTAGGGATATTCCCGAGTGAATGGGACCATAGGCTGTACAGAGAATTAGCAGCTTCTAAAACCAAAACGGGGCTATCTAACTGAATGGTTGTCAATGTGTTCATTCAAGTGACAGAGTTAAACTCACGTGTGGATTCAGCGGTTGGCAAACGCTTTCTGTGAAGAATCCCAAAACCGGTATTTACAGCCCAATGCCGGCATATGTACTAAACAGCAGGAAACTTCGTCTAAAACTCAGGAGAAACGTTTCCTTGCAACTGCTCTGCTGTGCGTTCGTTCACCTAAGAGAGTTGAATCTATGTTGAGATTCAGCGAGTCAGAAACACGTTTCCTCTAGGAGCTGCGTTGGGATATACTCGAGTGAATGGGACCATAGGCTGTACAGAGAAATATCTGCTTCTAAAACCAAAACGCAGCTATCTAACTGAATGGATGTCAATGGGTGCCTTCAACTGACAGAGGTTTACTCACGTGTGGATTCAGCGGTTTGCAAACCCTTTCTGTCCAGAATCCCAAAACCGGTGTTTCCAGTCCAATGCCGGCATACGTACTAAACAGCGGGAAACTTCGTCTAAAACTCAGTAGAAACGTTACCTTGAAACTGCTCTGCTGTGCGTTCGTTTAACTAAGAGAGTTGAATCTTTGTTGCGATTCAGCGAGTCTGAACCACGTTTCTTCTAGGAGCTGCGTTGGGATATTCCCGAGTGAATGGGACCATAGGCTGTGCAGAGAAATATCTGCTTCTAAAACCAAAACGGAGCTATCTAACCGAATGGTTGTCAATGTGTGCATTCAACTGACAGAGTTAAACTCACGTGTGGATTCAGCGGTTTGCATACCCTTTCTGTGCAGAATCCCAAAACTGGTATTTCCACCCCAATGCCAGCATACGTACTAAACCGCAGTAAACTTCGTCTAAAACTCAGGAGAAACGTTTTCTTGAAACTGCTCTGCTGTGCGTTCGTTCGCCTAAGAGAGTTGAATCTATATTGAGATTCAGCGAATCAGAAACACGTTTCTTCTAGGACCTGCGTTGGGATATTCCCGAGTGAATGGCACCATAGGCTGTACAGAGAAATATCTGCTTCTAAAACCAAAACAGAACTATCTAACTGAATCGTTGTCAATGGGTGCATTCAACTGACAGAGTTAAACTCACGTGTGGATTCAGCGGTTTGCAAACCCTTTCTGTGCAGAATCCCTGAACCGCCATTTCCAGCCCAATGCCGGCATACGTATGAAACAGCAGTAAACGTCTAAAACTCAGGAGAAACGTATCCTTGTAACTGCTCTGCTGTGCGTTCGTTCACCTAAGAGAGTTGAATCTATGTTGAGATTCAGCGAGTCAGAAACACGTTTCTTCCCGGAGCTGCGTTGGGATACTCCCGAGTGAATGGGACCATAGGCTGTACAGAGAAATATCTGCTTCTAAAACGAAAACGGAGCTATCTAACTAAATGGTTTTCAATGTGCACATTCAACTGACAGAGTTAAACTCACGTGTGTATTCAGAGGTTTGCAAGTCCTTTCTGTGCAGAATACCAAAACTGGTATTTCCAGCCCAATGCCGGCATACGTTCTAAACCGCAGTAAACTTCGTCTTAAATTCAGGAGAAACGTTACCTTGAAACTGCTCTGCTGTGCGTTCGTTCACCTAAGAGAGTTGTATCTATGTTGAGATTCAGCGAGTCAGAAACACGTTTCTTCTAGGAGCTGCTTTGGGATATTCCCGAGTGAATGGGACCATTGGCTGTACAGAGAAATATCTGCTTCTAAAACCAAAACGGAGCTATCTAACTGATTGATTGTCAATGTGTGCATTCAACTGACAATGTTAAACTCACGTGAGGATTCAGCGGTTTGCAAACCCTTTCAGTGCAGAATCCCAAAACCGGTATTTCCAGCCCAATGACGGCATAAGTACTAAACAGCAGGAAACTTCGTCTAAAACTCAGGAGAAACGTTTCCTTGAAACTTCTCTACTGTGCGTTCGTTCACCTAAGAGAGTTGAATCTATGTTGAGATTCAGCGAGTCAGAAACACGTTTCTTCTAGGAGCTGCGTTGGGATATTCCCGACTGAATGGGACCTTAGGCTGTGCAGAGAAAAAACTGCTTCTAAAACCAAAACGGAGCTATCTAACTGAATGGTTGTCAATGTTCGAATTCATCTGACGGAGTTAAACTCACGTGTGGATTCAGCGGTTTGCAAACCCTTTCTGTGCAGAATTCCTGAACCGCCATTTCCAGCCCAATGCCAGCATACGTATGAAACAGCAGTAAACGTCTAAAACTCAGGAGAAACGTTTCCTTGAAACTGCTCTGCTGTGCGTTCGTTCACCTAAGAGAGTTGAATCTATGTTGAGATTCAGCGAGTCAGAAACACGTTTCTTCCAGGAGCTGCGTTGGGATATTCTTGAGTGAATGGGACCATAGGCTGTACAGAGAAATATCTGCTTCTAAAACGAAAACGGAGTTATCTAACTGAATGGTTTTCAATGTGCACATTCAACTGACAGAGTTAAACTCACGTGTGGATTCAGCGGTTTGCAAGTCCTTTCTGTGCAGAATTCCACAACTGGTATTTCCAGCCCAATGCCGGCATACGTACTAAACCGCAGTAAACTTCGTCTAAAATTCAGGAGAAACGTTTCCTTGAAACTGCTCTGCTGTGCGTTCGTTCACCTAAGAGAGTTTTATCTATGTTGAGATTCAGCGAGTCAGAAACACGTTTCTTCTAGGAGATGCTTTGGGATATTCCCGAGTGAATGGGACCGTAGGCTGTACAGAGAAATATCTGCTTCTAAAACCAAAACGGAGCTATCTAACTGATTGGTTGTCAATGTGTGCATTCAACTGACAATGTTAAACTCACGTGTGGATTCAGCGGTTTGCAAACCCTTTCTGTGCAGAATCCCAAAACCGGTATTTCCAGCCCAATGACGGCATAAGTACTAAACAGCAGGAAACTTCGTCTAAAACTCAGGAGAAACGTTTCCTTGAAACTTCTCTACTGTGCGTTCGTTCACCTAAGAGAGTTGAATCTATGTTGAGATTCAGCGAGTCAGAAACACGTTTCTTCTAGGAGCTGCGTTGGGATATTCCCGAGTGAATGGGACCATAGGCTGTGCAGAGAAATATCTGCTTCTAAAACCAAAACGGAGCTATCTAACTGAATCGTTGTCAATGGGTGCATTCAACTGACAGAGTTAAACTCACGGGTGGATTCAGCGGTGTGCAAATCCTTTCTGTGCGGAAATCCCAAATCCGGTATTTCCAGCCCAATGCTGGCATACGTACTAAACCGCAGTAAACTTCCTCTAAAACTCAGGAGAAACGTTTCCTTGAAACTGCTCTGCTGTGTCTTCGTTCACCTAAGAGACTTGAATCTATGTTGAGATTCAGCGAGTCAGAAACACGTTTTATTCTACGAGCTGCGTTGGGATATTGCCGAGGGAATGGGACCATAGGCTTTATAGAGAAATATCTGCTTCTAAAACCAAAACGGAGCTATCTAACTGAATGGTTGTCAATGTCTGCATTCAACTGACAGAGATAAACTCACGTGTGGATTCAGCAGTTTGCAAACCCTTTCTGTGCAGAATCCCAAAACCGGTATTTCCAGCCCAATGCCGGAATACGTACTAAACACCAGGAAACTTTGTCTAAAACTCAGGAGAAACGTTTGCTTGAAACTGCTCTGCTGTGCGTTCGTTCACCTAAGAGAGTTGAATCTATGTTTAGATTCAGCGAGTCAGAAACACGTTTCTTCTAGGAGCTGCCTTGGGATATTCCCGAGAGAATGGGACCATAGGCTGTACAGAGAAATATCTGCTTCTAAAACCAAAACGGAGCTATCTAACTGAATGGTTGTCAATGTGTGCAGTCAACTGAGAGAGTTAATCTCACGTGTGGATTCAGCGGTTTGCAAACCCTTTCTGTGCAGAATCCCAAAACGGGCATTTCCAGCCCAATGCCGGCATACGTATGAAACAGCAGTATGATTTGGTCTAAAATTCAGGAGAAACGTTTCCTTGAAACTGCTCTGCTGTGCGTTCGTTCACGTAAGAGAGTTGAATCTATGTTGAGATTCAGCGAGTCAGAAACACGTTTCTTCTAGGAGCTGCGTTGGGATATTCCCGAGTGAATGGGACCATAGGCTGTACAGAGAAATATCTGCTTCTAAAACCAAAACGAAGTTATCTAACTGAATGGTTGTCAATGGGTGCATTCAACTGACAGACTTAAACTCACGTGTGGATTCAGCGGTCTGCAAACCCTTTCTGTGCAGAATCGCAAAACCGGCATTTCCAGCCGAATGGCGGCATACATACGAAACAGCAGTAAACTTCGTCTAAAACTCAGGAGAAACGTTTCCTTGAAACTGCTCTGCTGTGCGTTCGTTCACCTAAGGGAGTTGAATCTATGTTGAGATTCAGCGAGTCAGAAACACGTTTCTTCTAGGAGCTGCGTAGGGATCTTCCCGAGTGAATGGGACCATAGGCTGTACAGAGAAATGTCTGTTTCTAAAAAGAAAAAGGAGCTATCTTACTGAATGGTTGTCAATGTTCGAATTCATCTGACGGAGTTAAACTCACGTGTGGATTCAGCGGTTTGCAAACCCTTTCCGTGCAGAATCCCTGAACCGCCATTTCCAGCCCAATGCCGGCATACGTATGAAACAGCAGTAAACGTCTAAAACTCAGGAGAAAGGTTTCCTTGAAACTTCTCTGCTGTGCGTTCGTTCACCTAAGAGAGTTTAATCTATGTTGAGATTCAGCGAGTCAGAGACAGGTTTCTTCCAGGAGCTGCGTTGGGATATTCCCGAGTGAATGGGACCATAGGCTGTACAGATAAATATCTGCTTCTAAAACCAAAACGGAGCTATCAAACTGAATGGTTGTCCATAGGTGCATTCAACTGACAGTGTTAGACTCACGTGTGGATTCAGCGGTTTGCAAACCCTTTCTGTGCAGAATCCCAAAACGGGCATTTCCAGCCCAATGCCGGCATACGTATGAAACAGCAGTATGATTTGGTCTAAAATTCAGGAGAAACGTTTCCTTGAAACTGCTCTGCTGTGCGTTCGTTCACGTAAGAGAGTTGAATCTATGTTGAGATTCAGCGAGTCAGAAACACGTTTCTTCTAGGAGCTGCGTTGGGATATTCCCGAGTGAATGGGACCATAGGCTGTACAGAGAAATATCTGCTTCTAAAACCAAAACGAAGTTATCTAACTGAATGGTTGTCAATGGGTGCATTCAACTGACAGACTTAAACTCACGTGTGGATTCAGCGGTCTGCAAACCCTTTCTGTGCAGAATCGCAAAACCGGCATTTCCAGCCGAATGGCGGCATACATACGAAACAGCAGTAAACTTCGTCTAAAACTCAGGAGAAACGTTTCCTTGAAACTGCTCTGCTGTGCGTTCGTTCACCTAAGGGAGTTGAATCTATGTTGAGATTCAGCGAGTCAGAAACACGTTTCTTCTAGGAGCTGCGTAGGGATCTTCCCGAGTGAATGGGACCATAGGCTGTACAGAGAAATGTCTGTTTCTAAAAAGAAAAAGGAGCTATCTTACTGAATGGTTGTCAATGTTCGAATTCATCTGACGGAGTTAAACTCACGTGTGGATTCAGCGGTTTGCAAACCCTTTCCGTGCAGAATCCCTGAACCGCCATTTCCAGCCCAATGCCGGCATACGTATGAAACAGCAGTAAACGTCTAAAACTCAGGAGAAAGGTTTCCTTGAAACTGCTCTGCTGTGCGTTCGTTCACCTAAGAGAGTTTAATCTATGTTGAGATTCAGCGAGTCAGAGACAGGTTTCTTCCAGGAGCTGCGTTGGGATATTCCCGAGTGAATGGGACCATAGGCTGTACAGATAAATATCTGCTTCTAAAACCAAAACGGAGCTATCAAACTGAATGGTTGTCCATAGGTGCATTCAACTGACAGTGTTAGACTCACGTGTGGATTCAGCGGTTTGCAAACCCTTTCTGTGCAGAATCCCAAAACCGACATTTCCAGCCCAATGCCGGCATAGGTACGAAACAGCAGTAAACTTCGTCTAAAACTCGGGGAAACGTTTCCTTGAAACTGCTCTGCTGTGCATTCGTTCACCTAAGAGAGTTGAATCTATGTTGAGATTCAGCGAGTCAGAAACACGTTTCTTCTAGGAGCTGCGTTGGTATATTCCCGAGTGAATGGGAGCATAGGCTGTACACAGAAATATCTGCTTCTAAAACCAAAACGGAGATATATAACTGAATGGTTGTCAGTGTGTGCGTTCAACTGACAGAGTTGAACTCACGTGTGGATTCAGCGTTTTGCAAACCCTTTCTTTATAGTATCCCAAAACCGGCATTTCCAGCCCAATACCGGCATACGTACGAAACAGCAGGAAAATTCGTCTAAAACTCAGAAGAAACGATTACTTGAAACTGCTCTGCTGTGCGTTCGTTCACCTAAGAGAGTTGAATCTCTGTTGGGATTCCGCGAGTCATAAACACGTTTCTTCTAGGAGCTGCGTTGGGATATTCCCGAGTGAATGGGACCATAGGCTGTACAGAGAAATATCTGCTTCTAAAACCAAAACGGAGCTCTCTAACTGAATGGTTGTCAACGTGTGCATTCAACTGACAGAGTTAAACTCACGTGTGGATTCAGCGGTTTGCAAACCATTTCTGTGCAGAATCCCAAAATCGGTATTTCCAGCCCAATGCCGGCATACGTACTAAACAGCAGGAAACTTCGTATAAAACTCAGGAGAAACGTTTTCTTGAAACTGCTCTTCTGTGCGTTTGTTCAGCTAAGAGAGTTGAATCTATGTTGAGATTCATCGAGTCAGAAACACGTTTATTCTAGGAGCTGTGTTGGGATATTCCCGAGTGAATGGCACCATAGGCTGTACAGAGAAATATCTGCATCTAAAACCAAAATGGAGCTATCTAACTGAATGGTTGTCAATGTGCGCATTCAACTGACCGAGTTAAACCCACGTGTGGATACAGCCATTTGCAAACCTTTTCCGTGCAGAATCTCAAAACCGGTATTTCCAGCCAATGCCGGCATACGTACAAAACAGCACTAAACTTCGCCTAAAACTCAGGAGACACCTTTCCTTGAAACTGCTCTGCTGTGCGTTTGTTTACGTAATAGAGTTGAATCTATGTTGAGATTCAGCGACTCAGAAACACGTTTCTTCTAGGAGTTGCGTAGGGATATTCCCGAGTGAATGGGACCATAGGCTGTACAGAGATATATCAGCTCCTAAAACCAAAACGTAGCTATATAACTTAATGGTTGACAATGTGTGCATTCCACTGACAGAGTTAAACTCACGTGTGCATTCAGCGGTTTGCAAACCCTTTCTGTGCAGAATCCGAAAACCGGTATTTTCATCCCAATGCCGGCATACGTACTAAACAGCAGTAAACTTCGTCTAATACTCAGGAGAAATGTTTCCTTGAAACTGCTCTCCTGTGCGTCCGTTCACCTAAGAGAGTTGAATCTATGTTGAGATTCAGCGAGTCAGAAACACGTTTCCTCTAGGAGCTGCGTTGGGATATTCTCGAGTGAATGGGACCATAGGCTGTACAGAGAAATATCTGCTTCTAAAACCAAAACGCAGCTATCTAACTGAATGGATGTCAATGGGTGCCTTCAACTGACAGAGGTTTACTCACGTGTGGATTCAGCGGTTTGCAAACCCTTTCTGTCCAGAATCCCAAAACCGGTGTTTCCAGTCCAATGACGGCATACGTACTAAACAGCGGGAAACTTCGTCTAAAACTCAGTAGAAACGTTACCTTGAAACTGCTCTGCTGTGCGTTCGTTCAACTAAGAGAGTTGAATCTTTGTTGCGATTCAGCGAGTCTGAACCACGTTTCTTCTAGGAGCTGCGTTGGGATATTCCCGAGTGAATGGAACCATAGGCTGTACAGAGAAATATCTGCTTCTAAAACCAAAACGGAGCTATCTAACCGAATGGTTGTCAATGTGTGCATTCAACTGACAGAGTTAAATTGACATGTGGATTCAGCGGCTTGCAAACCCTTTCTGTTCAGAATCCGAAAACCGGTATTTCCAGCCCAATGCCGGCATACGTACTAAACAGCAGTAAACTTCGTCTAAAACTCAGGAGAAACGTTTCCTTGAAACTGCTCTGCTGTGCGTTCGTTCACCTAAGAGAGTTGAATCTATGTTGAGATTCAGCGAGTCAGAAACACGTTTTCTTCTAGGAGCTGCGTTGGGATATTCCCGAGGGAATGGGACCATAGGCTTTACAGAGAAATATCTGCTTCTAAAACCAAAACGGAGTTATGTAACTGAATGGTTGTCAATGTCTGCATTCAACTGAGAGAGTTAAACTCACGTGTGGATTCAGCGGTTTGCAAACCCTTTCTGTGCGGAATCCCAATATCGGTATTTCTAGCCCAATGCCGGCATACGAACTAAACAGCAGGAAACTTTGTCTAAAACTCACGAGAAACGTTTGCTTGAAACTGCTCTGCTGTGCGTTCGTTCACCTAAGAGAGTTGAATCTATGTTGAGATTCAGCGAGTCAGAGACACGTCTCTTCTAAGAGCTGCGTTGGGATATTCCCGAGTGAATGGGACCATAGGCTGTACAGAGAAATATCTGCTTCTAAAACGAAAACGGAGCTATCTAACTGAATCGTTGTCAATGGGTGCATTCAACTGACAGAGTTAAATTCACGTGTGGATTCAGCGGTGTGCAAATCCTTTCTGTGCGGAAATCCCAAAACCGGTATTTCCAGCCCAATGCTGGCATACGTACTAAACCACAGTAAACTTCGTCTAAAACTCAGGAGAAACGTTTCCTTGAAACTGCTCTGCTGTGTCTTCGTTCACCTAAGAGAGTTGATTCTATGTTTAGATTCAGCGAGTCAGAAACACGTTTCTTCTAGGAGCTGCGTTGGGATATTACCGAGTGAATGGGACCATAGGCTGTACATAGAAATACCTGCTTCTAAACCCAAAACGGAGCTCTGTAACTGAATGGTTGTCAATGTGTGCATTCAACTGACAGATTTAAACACACGTGTGGATTCAGCAGTTGGCATACCCATTCTGTGCAGAATCCCAAAACCGGCATTTCCAGCCCAATGCCGGCATAGGTACGAAACAGCAGTAAACTTCGTCTAAAACTCGGGGAAACGTTTCCTTGAAACTGCTCTGCTGTGCATTCGTTCACCTAAGAGAGTTGAATCTATGTTGAGATTCAGCGAGTCAGAAACACGTTTCTTCTAGGAGCTGCGTTGGGATATTCCCGAGTGAATGGGATCATAGGATGTACAGAGATATATCTGCTTCTAAACCCAAAACGGAGCTATCTACCTGAATGGTTGTCAAGGTTCGAATTCATCTGACGGAGTTAAACTCACGTGTGGATTCAGCGGTTTTCAAACCCTTTCTGTGCAGAATCCCAAAACCGGTATTTCCAGCCCAATGCCGGCATACGTACTAAACAGCAGGAAACATCGTCTAAAACTCAGGAGAAACGTTTCCTTGAAACTGCTATGCTGTGTGTTCGTTCACCTAAGAGATTTGAATCTATGTTGAGATTCAGCGAGTCAGAAACACGTTTCTTCTAGGAGCTGCGTTGGTATATTCCCGAGTGAATGGAAGCATAGGCTGTACACAGAAATATCTGCTTCTAAAACCAAAACGGAGATATATAACTGAATGGTTGTCAATGTGTGCGTTCAACTGACAGAGTTAAACTCACGTGTGGATTCAGCGTTTTGCAAACCCTTTCTTTGTAGTATCCCAAAACCGGCATTTCCAGCCCAATACCGGCATACGTACGAAACAGCAGTAAACTTCGTCTAAAACTCAGAAGAAACGATTACTTGAAACTGCTCTGCTGTGCGTTCGTTCACCTAAGAGAGGTGAATCTCTGTTGGGATTCAGCGAGTCATAAACACGTTTCTTCTAGGAGCTGCGTTGGGATATTCCCGAGTGAATGGGACCATAGGCTGTACAGAGAAATATCTGCTTCTAAAACCAAAACGGAGCTCTCTAACTGAATGGTTGTCAACGTGTGCATTCAACTGACAGAGTTAAACTCACGTGTGGATTCAGCGGTTTGCAAACCCTTTCTGTGCAGAATCCCAAAATCGGTATTTCCAGCCCAATGCCGGCATACGTACTAAACAGCAGGAAACTTCGTATAAAACTCAGGAGAAACGTTTTCTTGAAACTGCTCTTCTGTGCGTTTGTTCAGCTAAGAGAGTTGAATCTATGTTGAGATTCAGCGAGTCAGAAACACGTTTATTCTAGGAGCTGTGTTGGGATATTCCCGAGTGAATGGCACCATAGGCTGTACAGAGAAATATCTGCTTCTAAAACCAAAATGGAGCTATCTAACTGAATGGTTGTCAATGTGCGCATTCAACTGACAGAGCTAAACCCACGTGTGGATACAGCCGTTTGCAAACCTTTTCTGTGCAGAATCTCAAAACCGGTATTTCCAGCCAATGCCGGCATACGTACAAAACAGCACTAAACTTCGCCTAAAACTCAGGAGAAACCTTTCCTTGAAACTGCCCTCTGTGCGTTCGTTCACCTAAGAGAGTTGAATCTATGTTCAGATTCAGCGAGTCAGAAACAGGTTTCTTCTAGGAGGTGTGTTGGGATATTCCCGAGTGAATGGGACCATAGGCAGTACAGAGAAATATCTACTTCTAAAACCAAAACGGAGCTATCTAACTGAATATTTGTCAAGGTGTGCATTCAACTGACGGAATGAAACTCACGTGTGGATTCAGCGGATTGCAAACCTTTTCTGTGCAGAAGCCAAAAGCCGGCATTTCCAGCCAATGCCGGCATACGTACGAAACAGCAGTAAACTTCGACTAAATCTCACGAGAAACGTTTCCTTGAAACTGCTCTGCTGTGCGTTCGTTCACCTAAGAGAGTTGAATCTATGTTGAGATTCAGCGAGTCAGAAGCAGGTTTCTTCTAGGAGCTGCGTAGGGATATTCCCGAGTGAATGGGACCATAGGCTGTACAGAGAATTAGCAGCTTCTAAAACCAAAACGGGGCTATCTAACTGAATGGTTGTCAATGTGTTCATTCAAGTGACAGAGTTAAACTCACGTGTGGATTCAGCGGTTGGCAAACGCTTTCTGTGAAGAATCCCAAAACCGGTATTTACAGCCCAATGCCGGCATATGTACTAAACAGCAGGAAACTTCGTCTAAAACTCAGGAGAAACGTTTCCTTGCAACTGCTCTGCTGTGCGTTCGTTCACCTAAGAGAGTTGAATCTATGTTGAGATTCAGCGAGTCAGAAACACGTTTCCTCTAGGAGCTGCGTTGGGATATTCTCGAGTGAATGGGACCATAGGCTGTACAGAGAAATATCTGCTTCTAAAACCAAAACGCAGCTATCTAACTGAATGGATGTCAATGGGTGCCTTCAACTGACAGAGGTTTACTCACGTGTGGATTCAGCGGTTTGCAAACCCTTTCTGTCCAGAATCCCAAAACCGGTGTTTCCAGTCCAATGCCGGCATACGTACTAAACAGCGGGAAACTTCGTCTAAAACTCAGTAGAAACGTTACCTTGAAACTGCTCTGCTGTGCGTTCGTTTATCTAAGAGAGTTGAATCTTTGTTGCGATTCAGCGAGTCTGAACCACGTTTCTTCTAGGAGCTGCGTTGGGATATTCCCGAGTGAATGGGACCATAGGCTGTACAGAGAAATATCTGCTTCTAAAACCAAAACGGAGCTATCTAACCGAATGGTTGTCAATGTGTGCATTCAACTGACAGAGTTAAATTGACATGTGGATTCAGCGGCTTGCAAACCCTTTCTGTGCAGAATCCGAAAACCGGTATTTCCAGCCCAATGCCGGCATACGTACTAAACAGCAGTAAACTTCGTCTAAAACTCAGGAGAAACGTTTCCTTGAAACTGCTCTGCTGTGCGTTCGTTCACCTAAGAGAGTTGAATCTATGTTGAGATTCAGCGAGTCAGAAACACGTTTCTTCTAGGAGCTGCGTTGGGATATTCCCGAGTGAATGGGACCATAGACTGTACAGAGAAATATCTGCTTCTAAAACCAAAACGGAGCTATCTAAGTGAATGGTTGTCAATGTGTGCATTCAACTGACAGAGTTAAACTCACGTGTGGATTCAGCGGTTTGCAAACCCTTTCTGTGCAGAATCCCGAAACCGGCATTTCCAGCCCAGTGCCGGCATACGTACTAAACAGCAGGAAACTTCGTCTAAAACGAAGGAGAAACGTTTCCTTGAAACTGCTCTGCTGTGCGTTCGTTCCCCTAACAGAGTTGAATCTATGTTGAGATTCAGCGAGTCAGAAACACGATTCTTCTAGGAGCTGCGTTGGGGTATTCCCGAGTGAATGGCACCATAGGCTGTACAGAGAAATATCTGCTTCTAAAACCAAAATGGAACTATCTAACTGAATCGTTGTCAATGGGTGCATTCAACTGACAGAGTTAAACTCACGTGTGGATTCAGCGGTGTGCAAATCCTTTCTGTGCGGAAATCCCAAAACCGGTATTTCCAGCCCAATGCTGGCATACGTACTAAACCGCAGTAAACTTCGTCTAAAACTCAGGAGAACAGTTTCCTTGAAACTGCTCTGCTGTGTCTTCGTTCACCTAAGAGAGTTGAATCTATGTTGAGATTCAGCGAGTCAGAAACACGTTTTATTCTAGGAGCTGCGTTGGGATATTCCCGAGGGAATGGGACCATAGGCTTTACAGAGAAATATCTGCTTCTAAAACCAAAACGGAGTTATGTAACTGAATGGTTGTCAATGTCTGCATTCAACTGAGAGAGTTAAACTCACGTGTGGATTCAGCGGTGTGCAAAACCTTTCTGTGCGGAATCCCAATATCGGTATTTCTAGCCCAATGCCGGCATACGTACTAAACAGCAGGAAACTTTGTCTAAAACTCAGGAGAAACGTTTGCTTGAAACTGCTCCGCTGTGCGTTCGTTCACCTAAGAGAGTTGAATCTATGTTGAGATTCAGCGAGTCAGAAACACGTCTCTTCTAAGAGCTGCGTTGGGATATTCCCGAGTGAATGGGACCATAGGCTGTACAGAGAAATATCTGCTTCTAAAACGAAAACGGAGCTATCTAACTGAATCGTTGTCAATGGGTGCATTCAACTGACAGAGTTAAATTCACGTGTGGATTCAGCGGTGTGCAAATCCTTTCTGTGCGGAAATCCCAAAACCGGTATTTCCAGCCCAATGCTGGCATACGTACTAAACCACAGTAAACTTCGTCTAAAACTCAGGAGAAACGTTTCCTTGAAAATGCTCTGCTGTGTCTTCGTTCACCTAAGAGAGTTGAATCTATGTTTAGATTCAGCGAGTCAGAAACACGTTTCTTCTAGGAGCTGCGTTGGGATATTCCCGAGTGAATGGGACCATAGACTGTACAGAGAAATATCTGCTTCTAAAACCAAAACGGAGCTATCTAACTGAATGGTTGTCAATGTGTGCAGTCAACTGACAGAGTTAAACTCACGTGTGGATTCAGCGGTTTGCAAACCCTTTCTGTGCAGAATCCCAAAACGGGCATTTCCAGCCCAATGCCGGCATACGTATGAAACAGCCATATGACTTGGTCTAAAATTCAGGAGAAACGTTTCCTTGAAACTGCTCTGCTGTGCTTTCGTTCACGTAAGAGAGTTGAATCTATGTTGAGATTCAGCGAGTCAGAAACACGTTTCTTCTAGGAGCTACGTTGGGATATTCCCGAGTGAATGGGACCATAGGCTGTACAGAGAAATATCTGCTTCTAAAACCTAAACGGAGTTCTCTAACAGAATGGTTGTCAATGTGTGCATTCAACTGACAGAGTTAAACTCACGTGTGGATTCAGCGGTTTGCAAACCCTTTCTGTGCAGAATCCCTGAACCGCCATTTCCAGCCCAATGCCGGAATACGTATGAAACAGCAGTAAACGTCTAAAACTCAGGAGAAACGTTTCCTTGTAACTGCTCTGCTGTGCGTTCGTTCACCTAAGAGAGTTGAATCTATGTTGAGATTCAGCGAGTCAGAAACACGTTTCTTCCAGGAGCTGCGTTGGGATACTCCCGAGTGAATGGGACCATAGGCTGTACAGAGAAATATCTGCTTCTAAAACGAAAACGGAGCTATCTAACTGAATGGTTTTCAATGTGCACATTCAACTGACAGAGTTAAACTCACGTGTGGATTCAGAGGTTTGCAAGTCCTTTCTGTGCAGATAACCAAAACTGGTATTTCCAGCCCAATGCCGGCATACGTACTAAACCGCAGTAAACTTCGTCTAAAATTCAGGAGAAACGTTACCTTGAAACTGCTCTGCTGTGCGTTCGTTCACCTAAGAGAGTTGTATCTATGTTGAGATTCAGCGAGTCAGAAACACGTTTCTTCTAGGAGCTGCTTTGGGATATTCCCGAGTGAATGGGACCATAGGCTGTACAGAGAAATATCTGCTTCTAAAACCAAAACGGAGCTTTCTAACTGATTGATTGTCAATGTGTGCATTCAACTGACAATGTTAAACTCAAGTGTGGATTCAGCGGTTTGCAAAACCTTTCAGTGCAGAATCCCAAAACCGGTATTTCCAGCCCAATGACGGCATAAGTACTAAACAGCAGGAAACTTCGTCTAAAACTCAGGAGAAACGTTTCCTTGAAACTTCTCTACTGTGCGTTCGTTCACCTAAGAGAGTTGAATCTATGTTGAGATTCAGCGAGTCAGAAACACGTTTCTTCTAGGAGCTGCGTTGGGATATTCCCGACTGAATGGGACCATAGGCTGTGCAGAGAAAAAACTGCTTCTAAAACGAAAACGGAGCTATCTAACTGAATGGTTGTCAATGTTCGAATTCATCTGACGGAGTTAAACTCACGTGTGGATTCAGCGGTTTGCAAACCCTTTCTGTGCAGAATTCCTGAACCGCCATTTCCAGCCCAATGCCAGCATACGTATGAAACAGCAGTAAACGTCTAAAACTCAGGAGAAACGTTTCCTTGAAACTGCTCTGCTGTGCGTTCGTTCACCTAAGAGAGTTGAATCTATGTTGAGATTCAGCGAGTCAGAAACACGTTTCTTCCAGTAGCTGCGTTGGGATATTCTTGAGTGAATGGGACCATAGGCTGTACAGAGAAGTATCTGCTTCTAAAACGAAAACGGAGTTATCTAACTGAATGGTTTTCAATGTGCACATTCAACTGACAGAGTTTAACTCACGTGTGGATTCAGCGGTTTGCAAGTCCTTTCTGTGCAGAATTCCAAAACTGGTATTTCCAGCCCAATGCCGGCATACGTACTAAACCGCAGTAAACTTCGTCTAAAATTCAGGAGAAACGTTTCCTGGAAACTGCTCTGCTGTGCGTTCGTTCACCTAAGAGAGTTGTATCTATGTTGAGATTCAGCGAGTCAGAAACACGTTTCTTCTAGGAGATGCTTTGGGATATTCCCGAGTGAATGGGACCGTAGGCTGTACAGAGAAATATCTGCTTCTAATACCAAAACGGAGCTATCTAACTGATTGGTTGTCAATGTGTGCATTCAACTGACAATGTTAAACTCACGTGTGGATTCAGCGGTTTGCAAACCCTTTCTGTGCAGAATACCAAAACCGGTATTTCCAGCCCAATGACGGCATAAGTACTAAACAGCAGGAAACTTCGTCTAAAACTCAGGAGAAACGTTTCCTTGAAACTTCTCTACTGTGCGTTCGTTCACCTAAGAGAGTTGAATCTATGTTGAGATTCAGCGAGTCAGAAACACGTTTCTTCTAGGAGCTGCGTTGGGATATTCCCGAGTGAATGGGACCATAGGCTGTGCAGAGAAATATCTGCTTCTAAAACCAAAACGGAGCTATCTAACTGAATCGTTGTCAATGGGTGCATTCAACTGACAGAGTTAAACTCACGGGTGGATTCAGCGGTGTGCAAATCCTTTCTGTGTGGAAATCCCAAATCCGGTATTTCCAGCCCAATGCTGGCATACGTACTAAACCGCAGTAAACTTCCTCTAAAACTCAGGAGAAACGTTTCCTTGAAACAGCTCTGCTGTGTCTTCGTTCACCTAAGAGACTTGAATCTATGTTGAGATTCAGCGAGTCAGAAACACGTTTTATTCTACGAGCTGCGTTGGGATATTGCCGAGGGAATGGGACCATAGGCTTTATAGAGAAATATCTGCTTCTAAAACCAAAACGGAGCTATCTAACTGAATGGTTGTCAATGTCTGCATTCAACTGACAGAGATAAACTCACGTGTGGATTCAGCAGTTTGCAAACCCTTTCTGTGCAGAATCCCAAAACCGGTATTTCCAGCCCAATGCCGGAATACGTACTAAACACCAGGAAACTTTGTCTAAAACTCAGGAGAAACGTTTGCTTGAAACTGCTACGGCTGTGCGTTCGTTCACCTAAGAGAGTTGAATCTATGTTTAGATTCAGCGAGTCAGAAACACGTTTCTTCTAGGAGCTGCCTTGGGATATTCCCGAGTGAATGGGACCATAGGCTGTACAGAGAAATATCTGCTTCTAAAACCAAAACGGAGCTATCTAACTGAATGGTTGTCAATGTGTGCAGTCAACTGAGAGAGTTAATCTCACGTGTGGATTCAGCGGTTTGCAAACCCTTTCTGTGCAGAATCCCAAAACGGGCATTTCCAGCCCAATGCCGGCATACGTATGAAACAGCAGTATGATTTGGTCTAAAATTCAGGAGAAACGTTTCCTTGAAACTGCTCTGCTGTGCGTTCGTTCACGTAAGAGAGTTGAATCTATGTTGAGATTCAGCGAGTCAGAAACACGTTTCTTCTAGGAGCTGCTTTGGGATATTCCCGAGTGAATGGGACCATAGGCTGTACAGAGAAATATCTGCTTCTAAAACCAAAACGGAGCTATCTAACTGATTGATTGTCAATGTGTGCATTCAACTGACAATGTTAAACTCAAGTGTGGATTCAGCGGTTTGCAAAACCTTTCAGTGCAGAATCCCAAAACCGGTATTTCCAGCCCAATGACGGCATAAGTACTAAACAGCAGGAAACTTCGTCTAAAACTCAGGAGAAACGTTTCCTTGAAACTTCTCTACTGTGCGTTCGTTCACCTAAGAGAGTTGAATCTATGTTGAGATTCAGCGAGTCAGAAACACGTTTCTTCTAGGAGCTGCGTTGGGATATTCCCGACTGAATGGGACCATAGGCTGTGCAGAGAAAAAACTGCTTCTAAAACCAAAACGGAGCTATCTAACTGAATGGTTGTCAATGTTCGAATTCATCTGACGGAGTTAAACTCACGTGTGGATTCAGCGGTTTGCAAACCCTTTCTGTGCAGAATCCCAAAACGGGCATTTCCAGCCCAATGCCAGCATATGTATGAAACAGCAGTAAACGTCTAAAACTCAGGAGAAACGTCTCCTTGAAACTGCTCTGCTGTGCGTTCGTTCACCTAAGAGAGTTGAATCTATGTTGAGATTCAGCGAGTCAGAAACACGTTTCTTCCAGGAGCTTCGTTGGGATATTCCCGAGTGAATGGGACCATAGGCTGTACAGAGAAATATCTGCTTCTAAAACGAAAACGGAGTTATCTAACTGAATGGTTTTCAATGTGCACATTCAACTGACAGAGTTAAACTCACGTGTGGATTCAGCGGTTTGCAAGTCCTTTCTGTGCAGAATTCCAAAACTGGTATTTCCAGCCCAATGCCGGCATACGTACTAAACCGCAGTAAACTTCGTCTAAAATTCAGGAGAAACGTTACCTTGAAACTGCTCTGCTGTGCCTTCGTTCACCTAAGAGAGTTGTATCTATGTTGAGATTCAGCGAGTCAGAAACACGTTTCTTCTAGGAGCTGCTTTGGGATATTCCCGAGTGAATGGGACCGTAGGCTGTACAGAGAAATATCTGCTTCTAAAACCAAAACGGAGCTATCTAACTGATTGGTTGTCAATGTGTGCATTCAACTGACAATGTTAAACTCACGTGTGGATTCAGCGGTTTGCAAACCCTTTCTGTGCAGAATCCCAAAACCGGTATTTCCAGCCCAATGACGGCATAAGTACTAAACAGCAGGAAACTTCGTCTAAAACTCAGGAGAAACGTTTCCTTGAAACTTCTCTACTGTGCGTTCGTTCACCTAAGAGAGTTGAATCTATGTTGAGATTCAGCGAGTCAGAAACACGTTTCTTCTAGGAGCTGCGTTGGGATATTCCCGAGTGAATGGGACCATAGGCTGTGCAGAGAAATATCTGCTTCTAAAACCAAAACGGAGCTATCTAACTGAATCGTTGTCAATGGGTGCATTCAACTGACAGAGTTAAACTCACGGGTGGATTCAGCGGTGTGCAAATCCTTTCTGTGCGGAAATCCCAAATCCGGTATTTCCAGCCCAATGCTGGCATACGTACTAAACCGCAGTAAACTTCCTCTAAAACTCAGGAGAAACGTTTCCATGAAACTGCTCTGCTGTGTCTTCGTTCACCTAAGAGACTTGAATCTATGTTGAGATTCAGCGAGTCAGAAACACGTTTTATTCTACGAGCTGCGTTGGGATATTGCCGAGGGAATGGGACCATAGGCTTTATAGAGAAATATCTGCTTCTAAAACCAAAACGGAGCTATCTAACTGAATGGTTGTCAATGTCTGCATTCAACTGACAGAGATAAACTCACGTGTGGATTCAGCAGTTTGCAAACCCTTTCTGTGCAGAATCCCAAAACCGGTATTTCCAGCCCAATGCCGGAATACGTACTAAACACCAGGAAACTTTGTCTAAAACTCAGGAGAAACGTTTGCTTGAAACTGCTCTGCTGTGCGTTCGTTCACCTAAGAGAGTTGAATCTATGTTTAGATTCAGCGAGTCAGAAACACGTTTCTTCTAGGAGCTGCCTTGGGATATTCCCGAGTGAATGGGACCATAGGCTGTACAGAGAAATATCTGCTTCTAAAACCAAAACGGAGCTATCTAACTGAATGGTTGTCAATGTGTGCAGTCAACTGAGAGAGTTAATCTCACGTGTGGATTCAGCGGTTTGCAAACCCTTTCTGTGCAGAATCCCAAAACGGGCATTTCCAGCCCAATGCCGGCATACGTATGAAACAGCAGTATGATTTGGTCTAAAATTCAGGAGAAACGTTTCCTTGAAACTGCTCTGCTGTGCGTTCGTTCACGTAAGAGTGTTGAATCTATGTTGAGATTCAGCGAGTCAGAAACACGTTTCTTCTAGGAGCTGCTTTGGGATATTCCCGAGTGAATGGGACCATAGGCTGTACAGAGAAATATCTGCTTCTAAAACCAAAACGGAGCTATCTAACTGATTGATTGTCAATGTGTGCATTCAACTGACAATGTTAAACTCACGTGTGGATTCAGCGGTTTGCAAACCCTTTCAGTGCAGAATCCCAAAACCGGTATTTCCAGCCCAATGACGGCATAAGTACTAAACAGCAGGAAACTTCGTCTAAACTCAGGAGAAACGTTTCCTTGAAACTTCTCTACTGTGCGTTCGTTCACCTAAGAGAGTTGAATCTATGTTGAGATTCAGCGAGTCAGAAACACGTTTCTTCTAGGAGCTGCGTTGGGATATTCCCGACTGAATGGGACAATAGGCTGTGCAGAGAAAAAACTGCTTCTAAAACCAAAACGGAGCTATCTAACTGAATGGTTGTCAATGTTCGAATTTATCTGACGGAGTTAAACTCACGTGTGGATTCAGCGGTTTGCAAACCCTTTCTGTGCAGAATCCCTGAACCGCCATTTCCAGCCCAATGCCAGCATACGTATGAAACAGCAGTAAACGTCTAAAACTCAGGAGAAACGTCTCCTTGAAACTTCTCTGCTGTGCGTTCGTTCACCTAAGAGAGTTGAATCTATGTTGAGATTCAGCGAGTCAGAAACACGTTTCTTCCAGGAGCTGCGTTGGGATATTCCCGAGTGAATGGGACCATAGGCTGTACAGAGAAATATCTGCTTCTAAAACGAAAACGGAGTTATCTAACTGAATGATTTTCAATGTGCACATTCAACTGACAGAGTTAAACTCACGTGTGGATTCAGCGGTTTGCAAGTCCTTTCTGTGCAGAATTCCAAAACTGGTATTTCCAGCCCAATGCCGGCATACGTACTAAACCGCAGTAAACTTCGTCTAAAATTCAGGAGAAACGTTACCTTGAAACTGCTCTGCTGTGCGTTCGTTCACCTAAGAGAGTTGTATCTATGTTGAGATTCAGCGAGTCAGAAACACGTTTCTTCTAAAAGCTGCTTTGGGATATTCCCGAGTGAATGGGACCGTAGGCTGTACAGAGAAATATCTGCTTCTAAAACCAAAACGGAGCTATCTAACTGATTGGTTGTCAATGTGTGCATTCAACTGACAATGTTAAACTCACGTGTGGATTCAGCGGTTTGCAAACCCTTTCTGTGCAGAATCCCAAAACCGGTATTTCCAGCCCAATGACGGCATAAGTACTAAACAGCAGGAAACTTCGTCTAAAACTCAGGAGAAACGTTTCCTTGAAACTTCTCTACTGTGCGTTCGTTCACCTAAGAGAGTTGAATCTATGTTGAGATTCAGCGAGTCAGAAACACGTTTCTTCTAGGAGCTGCGTTGGGATATTCCCGAGTGAATGGGACCATAGGCTGTGCAGAGAAATATCTGCTTCTAAAACCAAAACGGAGCTATCTAACTGAATCGTTGTCAATGGGTGCATTCAACTGACAGAGTTAAACTCACGGGTGGATTCAGCGGTGTGCAAATCCTTTCTGTGCGGAAATCCCAAATCCGGTATTTCCAGCCCAATGCTGGCATACGTACTAAACCGCAGTAAACTTCCTCTAAAACTCAGGAGAAACGTTTCCTTGAAACTGCTCTGCTGTGTCTTCGTTCACCTAAGAGACTTGAATCTATGTTGAGATTCAGCGAGTCAGAAACACGTTTTATTCTACGAGCTGCGTTGGGATATTGCCGAGGGAATGGGACCATAGGCTTTATAGAGAACTATCTGCTTCTAAAACCAAAACGGAGCTATCTAACTGAATGGTTGTCAATGTCTGCATTCAACTGACAGAGATAAACTCACGTGTGGATTCAGCAGTTTGCAAACCCTTTCTGTGCAGAATCCCAAAACCGGTATTTCCAGCCCAATGCCGGAATACGTACTAAACACCAGGAAACTTTGTCTAAAACTCAGGAGAAACGTTTGCTTGAAACTGCTACGGCTGTGCGTTCGTTCACCTAAGAGAGTTGAATCTATGTTTAGATTCAGCGAGTCAGAAACACGTTTCTTCTAGGAGCTGCCTTGGGATATTCCCGAGTGAATGGGACCATAGGCTGTACAGAGAAATATCTGCTTCTAAAACCAAAACGGAGCTATCTAACTGAATGGTTGTCAATGTGTGCAGTCAACTGAGAGAGTTAATCTCACGTGTGGATTCAGCGGTTTGCAAACCCTTTCTGTGCAGAATCCCAAAACGGGCATTTCCAGCCCAATGCCGGCATACGTATGAAACAGCAGTATGATTTGGTCTAAAATTCAGGAGAAACGTTTCCTTGAAACTGCTCTGCTGTGCGTTCGTTCACGTAAGAGAGTTGAATCTATGTTGAGATTCAGCGAGTCAGAAACACGTTTCTTCTAGGAGCTGCGTTGGGATATTCCCGAGTGAATGGGACCATAGGCTGTACAGAGAAATATCTGCTTCTAAAACCAAAACGGAGTTATCTAACTGAATGGTTGTCAATGGGTGCATTCAACTGACAGACTTAAACTCACGTGTGGATTCAGCGGTTTGCAAACCCTTTCTGTGCAGAATCGCAAAACCGGCATTTCCAGCCGAATGGCGGCATACATAAGAAACAGCAGTAAACTTCGTCTAAAACTCAGGAGAAACGTTTCCTTGAAACTGCTCTGCTGTGCGTTCGTTCACCTAAGAGAGTTGAATCTATGTTGAGATTCAGCGAGTCAGAAACACGTTTCTTCTAGGAGCTGCGTAGGGATCTTCCCGAGTGAATGGGACCATAGGCTGTACAGAGAAATGTCTGTTTCTAAAACGAAAAAGGAGCTATCTTACTGAATGGTTGTCAATGTTCGAATTCATCTGACGGAGTTAAACTCACGTGTGGATTCAGCTGTTTGCAAACCCTTTCCGTGCAGAATCCCTGAACCGCCATTTCCAGCCCAATGCCGGCATACGTATGAAACAGCAGTAAACGTCTAAAACTCAGGAGAAAGGTTTCCTTGAAACTGCTCTGCTGTGCGTTCGTTCACCTAAGAGAGTTTAATCTATGTTGAGATTCAGCGAGTCAGAAACAGGTTTCTTCTAGGAGCTGCGTTGGGATATTCCCGAGTGAATGGGACCATAGGCTGTACAGAGAAATATCTGCTTCTAAAACCAAAACGGAGCTATCAAACTGAATGGTTGTCCATAGGTGCATTCAACTGACAGTGTTAGACTCACGTGTGGATTCAGCGGTTTGCAAACCCTTTCTGTGCAGAATCCCAAAACGGACATTTCCAGCCCAATGCCGGCATAGGTACGAAACAGCAGTAAACTTCGTCTAAAACTCGGGGAAACGTTTCCTTGAAACTGCTCTGCTGTGCATTCGTTCACCTAAGAGAGTTGAATCTATGTTGAGATTCAGCGAGTCAGAAACACGTTTCTTCTAGGAGCTGCGTTGGGATATTCCCGAGTGAATGGGACCATAGGCTGTACAGAGAAATATCTGCTTCTAAAACCAAAAGGGTGCTATCAAACTGAATGGTTGTCAATGTGTGCATTCAACTGACAGAGTTAAACTCACGTGTGGATTGAGCGGTTTGCAAACCCTTTCTGTGCAGAATCCCAAAACCGGTATTTCCAGCCCAATACCGGCATACGTACTAAACAGCAGGAAACTTCGTCTAAAACTCAGGAGAAACGTTTCCATGAAACTGCTCTGCTGTGCGTTCGTTCACCTAAGAAAGTTGAATCTATGTTGAGATTCAGCGAGTCAGAAACACGTTTCTTCTAGGAGCTGCGTTGGGATATTCCCGAGTGAATGGGACCATAGGCTGTACAGAGAAATATCTGCTTCTAAAACCAAAACGGAGCTATCTAACTGAATGGTTGTCAATGTGTGCATTCAACTGACAGAGTTAAACTCAAGTGTGGATTCAGCGGTTTGCAAACCCTTTCTGTGCAGAATCCCAAAACCGGTATTTCCAGCCAATGCCGGCATACGTACAAAACAGCACTAAACTTCGCCTAAAACTCAGGAGAAACCTGTCCTTGAAACTGCTCTCTGTGCGTTCGTTCACCTAAGAGAGTTGAATCTATGTTCAGATTCAGCGAGTCAGAAACAGGTTTCTTCTAGGAGGTGTGTTGGGATATTCCCGAGTGAATGGGACCATAGGCAGTACAGAGAAATATCTACTTCTAAAACCAAAACGGAGCTATCTAACTGAATATTTGTCAAGGTGTGCATTCAACTGACGGAATGAAACTCACGTGTGGATTCAGCGGATTGCAAACCTTTTCTGTGCAGAAGCCAAAATCCGGCATTTCCAGCCAATGCCGGCATACGTACGAAACAGCAGTAAACTTCGACTAAATCTCACGAGAAACGTTTCCTTGAAACTGCTCTGCTGTGCGTTCGTTCACCTAAGAGAGTTGAATCTATGTTGAGATTCAGCGAGTCAGAAGCAGGTTTCTTCTAGGAGCTGCGTAGGGATATTCCCGAGTGAATGGGACCATAGGCTGTACAGAGAATTAGCAGCTTCTAAAACCAAAACGGGGCTATCTAACTGAATGGTTGTCAATGTGTTCATTCAAGTGACAGAGTTAAACTCACGTGTGGATTCACCGGTTTGCAAACCCTTTCTGTGCAGAATCCCGAAACCAGCATTTCCAGCCCAATGCCGGCATACGTACGAAACAGCAGTCTGACTTCGTCTAAAACTCAGGAGAAACGTTTCCTTGAAACTGCTCTGCTGTGCGTTTGTTCACGTAATAGAGTTGAATCTATGTTGAGATTCAGCGAGTCAGAAACACGTTTCTTCTAGGAGTTGCGTAGGGATATTCCCGAGTGAATGGGACCATAGGCTGTACAGAGATATATCAGCTCCTAAAACCAAAACGGAGCTATATAACTTAATGGTTGTCAATGTGTGCATTCCACTGACAGAGTTAAACTCACGTGTGCATTCAGCGGTTTGCAAACCCTTTCTGTGCAGAATCCGAAAACCGGTATTTTCATCCCAATGCCGGCATACGTACTAAACAGCAGTAAACTTCGTCTAATACTCAGGAGAAATGTTTCCTTGAAACTGCTCTCCTGTGCGTCCGTTCACCTAAGAGAGTTGAATCTATGTTGAGATTCAGCTAATCAGAAACACGTTTCTTCTAGGAGCTGCGTTGGGATATTCCCGAGTGAATGGGACCATAGGCTGTACAGAGAAATATCTGCTTCTAAAACCATAACGGAGCTATCTAACTGAATGGTTGTCAATGTGTGCATTCAACTGACAGTGTTTAACTCACGTGAGGATTCAGCGGTTGGCAAACGCTTTCTGTGCAGAATCCCAAAACCGGTATTTACAGCCCAATGCCGGCATATGTACTAAACAGCAGGAAACTTCGTCTAAAACTCAGGAGAAACGTTTCCTTGCAACTGCTCTGCTGTGCGTTCGTTCACCTAAGAGAGTTGAATCTATGTTGAGATTCAGCGAGTCAGAAACACGTTTCCTCTAGGAGCTGCGTTGGGATATTCTCGAGTGAATGGGACCATAGGCTGTACAGAGAAATATCTGCTTCTAAAACCAAAACGCAGCTATCTAACTGAATGGATGTCAATGGGTGCCTTCAACTGACAGAGGTTTACTCACGTGTGGATTCAGCGGTTTGCAAACCCTTTCTGTCCAGAATCCCAAAACCGGTGTTTCCAGTCCAATGCCGGCATACGTACTAAACAGCGGGAAACTTCGTCTAAAACTCAGTAGAAACGTTACCTTGAAACTGCTCTGCTGTGCGTTCGTTTATCTAAGAGAGTTGAATCTTTGTTGCGATTCAGCGAGTCTGAACCACGTTTCTTCTAGGAGCTGCGTTGGGATATTCCCGAGTGAATGGGACCATAGGCTGTACAGAGAAATATCTGCTTCTAAAACCAAAACGGAGCTATCTAACCGAATGGTTGTCAATGTGTGCATTCAACTGACAGAGTTAAATTGACATGTGGATTCAGCGGCTTGCAAACCCTTTCTGTGCAGAATCCAAAAACCGGTATTTCCAGCCCAATGCCGGCATACGTACTAAACAGCAGTAAACTTCGTCTAAAACTCAGGAGAAACGTTTCCTTGAAACTGCTCTGCTGTGCGTTCGTTCACCTAAGAGAGTTGAATCTATGTTGAGATTCAGCGAGTCAGAAACACGTTTCTTCTAGGAGCTGCGTTGGGATATTCCCGAGTGAATGGGACCATAGACTGTACAGAGAAATATCTGCTTCTAAAACCAAAACGGAGCTATCTAAGTGAATGGTTGTCAATGTGTGCATTCAACTGACAGAGTTAAACTCACGTGTGGATTCAGCGGTTTGCGAACCCTTTCTGTGCAGAATCCCGAAACCGGTATTTCCAGCCCAGTGCCGGCATACGTACTAAACAGCAGGAAACTTCGTCTAAAACGAAGGAGAAACGTTTCCTTGAAACTGCTCTGCTGTGCGTTCGTTCCCCTAACAGAGTTGAATCTATGTTGAGATTCAGCGAGTCAGAAACACGATTCTTCTAGGAGCTGCGTTGGGGTATTCCCGAGTGAATGGCACCATAGGCTGTACAGAGAAATATCTGCTTCTAAAACCAAAATGGAGCTATCTAACTGAATGGTTGTCAATGGGTGCATTCAACTGACAGAGTTAAACTCACGGGTGGATTCAGCGGTGTGCAAATCCTTTCTGTGCGGAAATCCCAAAACCGGTATTTCCAGCCCAATGCTGGCATACGTACTAAACCGCAGTAAACTTCGTCTAAAACTCAGGAGAACAGTTTCCTTGAAACTGCTCTGCTGTGTCTTCGTTCACCTAAGAGAGTTGAATCTATGTTGAGATTCAGCGAGTCAGAAACACGTTTTATTCTAGGAGCTGCGTTGGGATATTCCCGAGGGAATGGGACCATAGGCTTTACAGAGAAATATCTGCTTCTAAAACCAAAACGGAGTTATGTAACTGAATGGTTGTCAATGTCTGCATTCAACTGAGAGAGTTAAACTCACGGGTGGATTCAGCGGTTTGCAAACCCTTTCTGTGCGGAATCCCAATATCGGTATTTCTAGCCCAATGCCGGCATACGTACTAAACAGCAGGAAACTTTGTCTAAAACTCACGAGAAACGTTTGCTTGAAACTGCTCTGCTGTGCGTTCGTTCACCTAAGAGAGCTGAATCTATGTTGAGATTCAGCGAGTCAGAGACACGTCTCTTCTAAGAGCTGCGTTGGGATATTCCCGAGTGAATGGGACCATAGGCTGTACAGAGAAATATCTGCTTCTAAAACGAAAACGGAGCTGTCTAACTGAATCGTTGTCAATGGGTGCATTCAACTGACAGAGTTAAATTCACGTGTGAATTCAGCGGTGTGCAAATCCTTTCTGTGCGGAAATCCCAAAACCGGTATTTCCAGCCCAATGCTGGCATACGTACTAAACCACAGTAAACTTCGTCTAAAACTCAGGAGAAACGTTTCCTTGAAACTGCTCTGCTGTGTCTTCGTTCACCTAAGAGAGTTGATTCTATGTTTAGATTCAGCGAGTCAGAAACACGTTTCTTCTAGGAGCTGCGTTGGGATATTCCCGAGTGAATGGGACCATAGGCTGTACATAGAAATACCTGCTTCTAAACCCAAAACGGAGCTCTGTAACTGAATGGTTGTCAATGTGTGCATTCAACTGACAGATTTAAACACACGTGTGGATTCAGCAGTTGGCATACCCATTCTGTGCAGAATCCCAAAACCGGCATTTCCAGCCCAATGCCGGCATAGGTACGAAACAGCAGTAAACTTCGTCTAAAACTCGGGGAAACGTTTCCTTGAAACTGCTCTGCTGTGCATTCGTTCACCTAAGAGAGTTGAATCTATGTTGAGATTCAGCGAGTCAGAAACACGTTTCTTCTAGGAGCTGCGTTGGGATATTCCCGAGTGAATGGGATCATAGGATGTACAGAGATATATCTGCTTCTAAACCCAAAACGGAGCTGTCTAACTGAATGGTTGTCAAGGTTCGAATTCATCTGACGGAGTTAAACTCACGTGTGGATTGAGCGGTTTTCAAACCCTTTCTGTGCAGAATCCCAAAACCGGTATTTCCAGCCCAATGCCGGCATACGTACTAAACAGCAGGAAACATCGTCTAAAACTCAGGAGAAACGTTTCCTTGAAACTGCTATGCTGTGTGTTCGTTCACCTAAGAGATTTGAATCTATGTTGAGATTCAGCGAGTCAGAAACACGTTTCTTCTAGGAGCTGCGTTGGTATATTCCCGAGTGAATGGAAGCATAGGCTGTACACAGAAATATCTGCTTCTAAAACCAAAACGGAGATATATAACTGAATGGTTGTCAATGTGTGCGTTCAACTGACAGAGTTAATCTCACGTGTGGATTCAGCGTTTTGCAAACCCTTTCTTTGTAGTATCCCAAAACCGGCATTTCCAGCCCAATACCGGCATACGTACGAAACAGCAGTAAACTTCGTCTAAAACTCAGAAGAAACGATTACTTGAAACTGCTCTGCTGTGCGTTCGTTCACCTAAGAGAGGTGAATCTCTGTTGCGATTCAGCGAGTCATAAACACGTTTCTTCTAGGAGCTGCGTTGGGATATTCCCGAGTGAATGGGACCATAGGCTGTACAGAGAAATATCTGCTTCTAAAACCAAAACGGAGCTCTCTAACTGAATGGTTGTCAACGTGTGCATTCAACTGACAGAGTTAAACTCACGTGTGGATTCAGCGGTTTGCAAACCCTTTCTGTGCAGAATCCCAAAATCGGTATTTCCAGCCCAATGCCGGCATACGTACTAAACAGCAGGAAACTTCGTATAAAACTCAGGAGAAACGTTTTCTTGAAACTGCTCTTCTGTGCGTTTGTTCAGCTAAGAGAGTTGAATCTATGTTGAGATTCAGCGAGTCAGAAACACGTTTATTCTAGGAGCTGTGTTGGGATATTCCCGAGTGAATGGCACCATAGGCTGTACAGAGAAATATCTGCTTCTAAAACCAAAATGGAGCTATCTAACTGAATGGTTGTCAATGTGCGCATTCAACTGACAGAGTTAAACCCACGTGTGGATACAGCCGTTTGCAAACCTTTTCTGTGCAGAATCTCAAAACCGGTATTTCCAGCCAATGCCGGCATACGTACTAAACACCAGGAAACTTTGTCTAAAACTCAGGAGAAACGTTTCCTTGAAACTGCTCTGCTGTGCGTTCGTTCACCTAAGAGAGTTGAATCTATGTTGAGATTCAGCGAGTCAGAAACACGTTTCTTCCAGGAGCTGCGTTGGGATATTCCCGAGTGAATGGGACCATAGGCTGTACAGAGAAATATCTGCTTCTAAAACGAAAACGGAGTTATCTAACTGAATGGTTTTCAATGTGCACATTCAACTGACAGAGTTAAACTCACGTGTGGATTCAGCGGTTTGCAAGTCCTTTCTGTGCAGAATTCCAAAACTGGTATTTCCAGCCCAATGCCGGCATACGTACTAAACCGCAGTAAACTTCGTCTAAAATTCAGGAGAAACGTTACCTTGAAACTGCTCTGCTGTGCGTTCGTTCACCTAAGAGAGTTGTATCTATGTTGAGATTCAGCGAGTCAGAAACACGTTTCTTCTAGGAGCTGCTTTGGGATATTCCCGAGTGAATGGGACCGTAGGCTGTACAGAGAAATATCTGCTTCTAAAACCAAAACGGAGCTATCTAACTGATTGGTTGTCAATGTGTGCATTCAACTGACAATGTTAAACTCACGTGTGGATTCAGCGGTTTGCAAACCCTTTCAGTGCAGAATCCCAAAACCGGTATTTCCAGCCCAATGACGGCATAAGTACTAAACAGCAGGAAACTTCGTCTAAAACTCAGGAGAAACGTTTCCTTGAAACTTCTCTACTGTGCGTTCGTTCACCTAAGAGAGTTGAATCTATGTTGAGATTCAGCGAGTCAGAAACACGTTTCTTCTAGGAGCTGCGTTGGGATATTCCCGAGTGAATGGGACCATAGGCTGTGCAGAGAAATATCTGCTTCTAAAACCAAAACGGAGCTATCTAACTGAATCGTTGTCAATGGGTGCATTCAACTGACAGAGTTAAACTCACGGGTGGATTCAGCGGTGTGCAAATCCTTTCTGTGCGGAAATCCCAAATGCGGTATTTCCAGCCCAATGCTGGCATACGTACTAAACCGCAGTAAACTTCCTCTAAAACTCAGGAGAAACGTTTCCTTGAAACTGCTCTGCTGTGTCTTCGTTCACCTAAGAGACTTGAATCTATGTTGAGATTCAGCGAGTCAGAAACACGTTTTATTCTACGAGCTGCGTTGGGATATTGCCGAGGGAATGGGACCATAGGCTTTATAGAGAAATATCTGCTTCTAAAACCAAAACGGAGCTATCTAACTGAATGGTTGTCAATGTCTGCATTCAACTGACAGAGATAAACTCACGTGTGGATTCAGCAGTTTGCAAACCCTTTCTGTGCAGAATCCCAAAACCGGTATTTCCAGCCCAATGCCGGAATACGTACTAAACACCAGGAAACTTTGTCTAAAACTCAGGAGAAACGTTTGCTTGAAACTGCTACGGCTGTGCGTTCGTTCACCTAAGAGAGTTGAATCTATGTTTAGATTCAGCGAGTCAGAAACACGTTTCTTCTAGGAGCTGCCTTGGGATATTCCCGAGTGAATGGGACCATAGGCTGTACAGAGAAATATCTGCTTCTAAAACCAAAACGGAGCTATCTAACTGAATGGTTGTCAATGTGTGCAGTCAACTGAGAGAGTTAATCTCACGTGTGGATTCAGCGGTTTGCAAACCCTTTCTGTGCAGAATCCCAAAACGGGCATTTCCAGCCCAATGCCGGCATACGTATGAAACAGCAGTATGATTTGGTCTAAAATTCAGGAGAAACGTTTCCTTGAAACTGCTCTGCTGTGCGTTCGTTCACGTAAGAGAGTTGAATCTATGTTGAGATTCAGCGAGTCAGAAACACGTTTCTTCTAGGAGCTGCTTTGGGATATTCCCGAGTGAATGGGACCAGAGGCTGTACAGAGAAATATCTGCTTCTAAAACCAAAACGGAGCTATCTAACTGATTGATTGTCAATGTGTGCATTCAACTGACAATGTTAAACTCACGTGTGGATTCAGCGGTTTGCAAACCCTTTCAGTGCAGAATCCCAAAACCGGTATTTCCAGCCCAATGACGGCATAAGTACTAAACAGCAGGAAACTTCGTCTAAAACTCAGGAGAAACGTTTCCTTGAAACTTCTCTACTGTGCGTTCGTTCACCTAAGAGAGTTGAATCTATGTTGAGATTCAGCGAGTCAGAAACACGTTTCTTCTAGGAGCTGCGTTGGGATATTCCCGACTGAATGGGACCATAGGCTGTGCAGAGAAAACACTGCTTCTAAAACCAAAACGGAGCTATCTAACTGAATGGTTGTCAATGTTCGAATTCATCTGACGGAGTTAAACTCACGTGTGGATTCAGCGGTTTGCAAACCCTTTCTGTGCAGAATCCCTGAACCGCCATTTCCAGCCCAATGCCAGCATACGTATGAAACAGCAGTAAACGTCTAAAACTCAGGAGAAACGTCTCCTTGAAACTGCTCTGCTGTGCGTTCGTTCACCTAAGAGAGTTGAATCTATGTTGAGATTCAGCGAGTCAGAAACACGTTTCTTCCAGGAGCTTCGTTGGGATATTCCCGAGTGAATGGGACCATAGGCTGTACAGAGAAATATCTGCTTCTAAAACGAAAACGGAGTTATCTAACTGAATGGTTTTCAATGTGCACATTCAACTGACAGAGTTAAACTCACGTGTGGATTCAGCGGTTTGCAAGTCCTTTCTGTGCAGAATTCCAAAACTGGTATTTCCAGCCCAATGCCGGCATACGTACTAAACCGCAGTAAACGTCGTCTAAAATTCAGGAGAAACGTTACCTTGAAACTGCTCTGCTGTGCGTTCGTTCACCTAAGAGAGTTGTATCTATGTTGAGATTCAGCGAGTCAGAAACACGTTTCTTCTAGGAGCTGCTTTGGGATATTCCCGAGTGAATGGGACCGTAGGCTGTACAGAGAAATATCTGCTTCTAAAACCAAAACGGAGCTATCTAACTGATTGGTTGTCAATGTGTGCATTCAACTGACAATGTTAAACTCACGTGTGGATTCAGCGGTTTGCAAACCCTTTCTGTGCAGAATCCCAAAACCGGTATTTCCAGCCCAATGACGGCATAAGTACTAAACAGCAGGAAACTTCGTCTAAAACTCAGGAGAAACGTTTCCTTGAAACTTCTCTACTGTGCGTTCGTTCACCTAAGAGAGTTGAATCTATGTTGAGATTCAGCGAGTCAGAAACACGTTTCTTCTAGGAGCTGCGTTGGGATATTCCCGAGTGAATGGGACCATAGGCTGTGCAGAGAAATATCTGCTTCTAAAACCAAAACGGAGCTATCTAACTGAATCGTTGTCAATGGGTGCATTCAACTGACAGAGTTAAACTCACGGGTGGATTCAGCGGTGTGCAAATCCTTTCTGTGCGGAAATCCCAAATCCGGTATTTCCAGCCCAATGCTGGCATACGTACTAAACCGCAGTAAACTTCCTCTAAAACTCAGGAGAAACGTTTCCATGAAACTGCTCTGCTGTGTCTTCGTTCACCTAAGAGACTTGAATCTATGTTGAGATTCAGCGAGTCAGAAACACGTTTTATTCTACGAGCTGCGTTGGGATATTGCCGAGGGAATGGGACCATAGGCTTTATAGAGAAATATCTGCTTCTAAAACCAAAACGGAGCTATCTAACTGAATGGTTGTCAATGTCTGCATTCAACTGACAGAGATAAACTCACGTGTGGATTCAGCAGTTTGCAAACCCTTTCTGTGCAGAATCCCAAAACCGGTATTTCCAGCCCAATGCCGGAATACGTACTAAACACCAGGAAACTTTGTCTAAAACTCAGGAGAAACGTTTGCTTGAAACTGCTCTGCTGTGCGTTCGTTCACCTAAGAGAGTTGAATCTATGTTTAGATTCAGCGAGTCAGAAACACGTTTCTTCTAGGAGCTGCCTTGGGATATTCCCGAGTGAATGGGACCATAGGCTGTACAGAGAAATATCTGCTTCTAAAACCAAAACGGAGCTATCTAACTGAATGGTTGTCAATGTGTGCAGTCAACTGAGAGAGTTAATCTCACGTGTGGATTCAGCGGTTTGCAAACCCTTTCTGTGCAGAATCCCAAAACGGGCATTTCCAGCCCAATGCCGGCATACGTATGAAACAGCAGTATGATTTGGTCTAAAATTCAGGAGAAACGTTTCCTTGAAACTGCTCTGCTGTGCGTTCGTTCACGTAAGAGTGTTGAATCTATGTTGAGATTCAGCGAGTCAGAAACACGTTTCTTCTAGGAGCTGCTTTGGGATATTCCCGAGTGAATGGGACCATAGGCTGTACAGAGAAATATCTGCTTCTAAAACCAAAACGGAGCTATCTAACTGATTGATTGTCAATGTGTGCATTCAACTGACAATGTTAAACTCACGTGTGGATTCAGCGGTTTGCAAACCCTTTCAGTGCAGAATCCCAAAACCGGTATTTCCAGCCCAATGACGGCATAAGTACTAAACAGCAGGAAACTTCGTCTAAACTCAGGAGAAACGTTTCCTTGAAACTTCTCTACTGTGCGTTCGTTCACCTAAGAGAGTTGAATCTATGTTGAGATTCAGCGAGTCAGAAACACGTTTCTTCTAGGAGCTGCGTTGGGATATTCCCGACTGAATGGGACAATAGGCTGTGCAGAGAAAAAACTGCTTCTAAAACCAAAACGGAGCTATCTAACTGAATGGTTGTCAATGTTCGAATTCATCTGACGGAGTTAAACTCACGTGTGGATTCAGCGGTTTGCAAACCCTTTCTGTGCAGAATCCCTGAACCGCCATTTCCAGCCCAATGCCAGCATACGTATGAAACAGCAGTAAACGTCTAAAACTCAGGAGAAACGTCTCCTTGAAACTTCTCTGCTGTGCGTTCGTTCACCTAAGAGAGTTGAATCTATGTTGAGATTCAGCGAGTCAGAAACACGTTTCTTCCAGGAGCTGCGTTGGGATATTCCCGAGTGAATGGGACCATAGGCTGTACAGAGAAATATCTGCTTCTAAAACGAAAACGGAGTTATCTAACTGAATGATTTTCAATGTGCACATTCAACTGACAGAGTTAAACTCACGTGTGGATTCAGCGGTTTGCAAGCCCTTTCTGTGCAGAATTCCAAAACTGGTATTTCCAGCCCAATGCCGGCATACGTACTAAACCGCAGTAAACTTCGTCTAAAATTCAGGAGAAACGTTACCTTGAAACTGCTCTGCTGTGCGTTCGTTCACCTAAGAGAGTTGTATCTATGTTGAGATTCAGCGAGTCAGAAACACGTTTCTTCTAAAAGCTGCTTTGGGATATTCCCGAGTGAATGGGGCCGTAGGCTGTACAGAGAAATATCTGCTTCTAAAACCAAAACGGAGCTATCTAACTGATTGGTTGTCAATGTGTGCATTCAACTGACAATGTTAAACTCACGTGTGGATTCAGCGGTTTGCAAACCCTTTCTGTGCAGAATCCCAAAACCGGTATTTCCAGCCCAATGACGGCATAAGTACTAAACAGCAGGAAACTTCGTCTAAAACTCAGGAGAAACGTTTCCTTGAAACTTCTCTACTGTGCGTTCGTTCACCTAAGAGAGTTGAATCTATGTTGAGATTCAGCGAGTCAGAAACACGTTTCTTCTAGGAGCTGCGTTGGGATATTCCCGAGTGAATGGGACCATAGGCTGTGCAGAGAAATATCTGCTTCTAAAACCAAAACGGAGCTATCTAACTGAATCGTTGTCAATGGGTGCATTCAACTGACAGAGTTAAACTCACGGGTGGATTCAGCGGTGTGCAAATCCTTTCTGTGCGGAAATCCCAAATCCGGTATTTCCAGCCCAATGCTGGCATACGTACTAAACCGCAGTAAACTTCCTCTAAAACTCAGGAGAAACGTTTCCTTGAAACTGCTCTGCTGTGTCTTCGTTCACCTAAGAGACTTGAATCTATGTTGAGATTCAGCGAGTCAGAAACACGTTTTATTCTACGAGCTGCGTTGGGATATTGCCGAGGGAATGGGACCATAGGCTTTATAGAGAAATACCTGCTTCTAAACCCAAAACGGAGCTCTGTAACTGAATGGTTGTCAATGTCTGCATTCAACTGACAGAGATAAACTCACGTGTGGATTCAGCAGTTTGCAAACCCTTTCTGTGCAGAATCCCAAAACCGGTATTTCCAGCCCAATGCCGGAATACGTACTAAACACCAGGAAACTTTGTCTAAAACTCAGGAGAAACGTTTGCTTGAAACTGCTACGGCTGTGCGTTCGTTCACCTAAGAGAGTTGAATCTATGTTTAGATTCAGCGAGTCAGAAACACGTTTCTTCTAGGAGCTGCGTTGGGATATTCCCGAGTGAATGGGACCATAGGCTGTACAGAGAAATATCTGCTTCTAAAACCAAAACGGAGCTATCTAACTGAATGGTTGTCAATGTGTGCAGTCAACTGAGAGAGTTAATCTCACGTGTGGATTCAGCGGTTTGCAAACCCTTTCTGTGCAGAATCCCAAAACGGGCATTTCCAGCCCAATGCCGGCATACGTATGAAACAGCAGTATGATTTGGTCTAAAATTCAGGAGAAACGTTTCCTTGAAACTGCTCTGCTGTGCGTTCGTTCACGTAAGAGAGTTGAATCTATGTTGAGATTCAGCGAGTCAGAAACACGTTTCTTCTAGGAGCTGCGTTGGGATATTCCCGAGTGAATGGGACCATAGGCTGTACAGAGAAATATCTGCTTCTAAAACCAAAACGGAGTTATCTAACTGAATGGTTGTCAATGGGTGCATTCAACTGACAGACTTAAACTCACGTGTGGATTCAGCGGTTTGCAAACCCTTTCTGTGCAGAATCGCAAAACCGGCATTTCCAGCCGAATGGCGGCATACATAAGAAACAGCAGTAAACTTCGTCTAAAACTCAGGAGAAACGTTTCCTTGAAACTGCTCTGCTGTGCGTTCGTTCACCTAAGAGAGTTGAATCTATGTTGAGATTCAGCGAGTCAGAAACACGTTTCTTCTAGGAGCTGCGTAGGGATCTTCCCGAGTGAATGGGACCATAGGCTGTACAGAGAAATGTCTGTTTCTAAAACGAAAAAGGAGCTATCTTACTGAATGGTTGTCAATGTTCGAATTCATCTGACGGAGTTAAACTCACGTGTGGATTCAGCTGTTTGCAAACCCTTTCCGTGCAGAATCCCTGAACCGCCATTTCCAGCCCAATGCCGGCATACGTATGAAACAGCAGTAAACGTCTAAAACTCAGGAGAAAGGTTTCCTTGAAACTGCTCTGCTGTGCGTTCGTTCACCTAAGAGAGTTTAATCTATGTTGAGATTCAGCGAGTCAGAAACAGGTTTCTTCTAGGAGCTGCGTTGGGATATTCCCGAGTGAATGGGACCATAGGCTGTACAGAGAAATATCTGCTTCTAAAACCAAAACGGAGCTATCAAACTGAATGGTTGTCCATAGGTGCATTCAACTGACAGTGTTAGACTCACGTGTGGATTCAGCGGTTTGCAAACCCTTTCTGTGCAGAATCCCAAAACGGACATTTCCAGCCCAATGCCGGCATAGGTACGAAACAGCAGTAAACTTCGTCTAAAACTCGGGGAAACGTTTCCTTGAAACTGCTCTGCTGTGCATTCGTTCACCTAAGAGAGTTGAATCTATGTTGAGATTCAGCGAGTCAGAAACACGTTTCTTCTAGGAGCTGCGTTGGGATATTCCCGAGTGAATGGGACCATAGGCTGTACAGAGAAATATCTGCTTCTAAAACCAAAAGGGTGCTATCAAACTGAATGGTTGTCAATGTGTGCATTCAACTGACAGAGTTAAACTCACGTGTGGATTGAGCGGTTTGCAAACCCTTTCTGTGCAGAATCCCAAAACCGGTATTTCCAGCCCAATACCGGCATACGTACTAAACAGCAGGAAACTTCGTCTAAAACTCAGGAGAAACGTTTCCATGAAACTGCTCTGCTGTGCGTTCGTTCACCTAAGAAAGTTGAATCTATGTTGAGATTCAGCGAGTCAGAAACACGTTTCTTCTAGGAGCTGCGTTGGGATATTCCCGAGTGAATGGGACCATAGGCTGTACAGAGAAATATCTGCTTCTAAAACCAAAACGGAGCTATCTAACTGAATGGTTGTCAATGTGTGCATTCAACTGACAGAGTTAAACTCAAGTGTGGATTCAGCGGTTTGCAAACCCTTTCTGTGCAGAATCCCAAAACCGGTATTTCCAGCCAATGCCGGCATACGTACAAAACAGCACTAAACTTCGCCTAAAACTCAGGAGAAACCTGTCCTTGAAACTGCTCTCTGTGCGTTCGTTCACCTAAGAGAGTTGAATCTATGTTCAGATTCAGCGAGTCAGAAACAGGTTTCTTCTAGGAGGTGTGTTGGGATATTCCCGAGTGAATGGGACCATAGGCAGTACAGAGAAATATCTACTTCTAAAACCAAAACGGAGCTATCTAACTGAATATTTGTCAAGGTGTGCATTCAACTGACGGAATGAAACTCACGTGTGGATTCAGCGGATTGCAAACCTTTTCTGTGCAGAAGCCAAAATCCGGCATTTCCAGCCAATGCCGGCATACGTACGAAACAGCAGTAAACTTCGACTAAATCTCACGAGAAACGTTTCCTTGAAACTGCTCTGCTGTGCGTTCGTTCACCTAAGAGAGTTGAATCTATGTTGAGATTCAGCGAGTCAGAAGCAGGTTTCTTCTAGGAGCTGCGTAGGGATATTCCCGAGTGAATGGGACCATAGGCTGTACAGAGAATTAGCAGCTTCTAAAACCAAAACGGGGCTATCTAACTGAATGGTTGTCAATGTGTTCATTCAAGTGACAGAGTTAAACTCACGTGTGGATTCACCGGTTTGCAAACCCTTTCTGTGCAGAATCCCGAAACCAGCATTTCCAGCCCAATGCCGGCATACGTACGAAACAGCAGTCTGACTTCGTCTAAAACTCAGGAGAAACGTTTCCTTGAAACTGCTCTGCTGTGCGTTTGTTCACGTAATAGAGTTGAATCTATGTTGAGATTCAGCGAGTCAGAAACACGTTTCTTCTAGGAGTTGCGTAGGGATATTCCCGAGTGAATGGGACCATAGGCTGTACAGAGATATATCAGCTCCTAAAACCAAAACGGAGCTATATAACTTAATGGTTGTCAATGTGTGCATTCCACTGACAGAGTTAAACTCACGTGTGCATTCAGCGGTTTGCAAACCCTTTCTGTGCAGAATCCGAAAACCGGTATTTTCATCCCAATGCCGGCATACGTACTAAACAGCAGTAAACTTCGTCTAATACTCAGGAGAAATGTTTCCTTGAAACTGCTCTCCTGTGCGTCCGTTCACCTAAGAGAGTTGAATCTATGTTGAGATTCAGCTAATCAGAAACACGTTTCTTCTAGGAGCTGCGTTGGGATATTCCCGAGTGAATGGGACCATAGGCTGTACAGAGAAATATCTGCTTCTAAAACCATAACGGAGCTATCTAACTGAATGGTTGTCAATGTGTGCATTCAACTGACAGTGTTTAACTCACGTGAGGATTCAGCGGTTGGCAAACGCTTTCTGTGCAGAATCCCAAAACCGGTATTTACAGCCCAATGCCGGCATATGTACTAAACAGCAGGAAACTTCGTCTAAAACTCAGGAGAAACGTTTCCTTGCAACTGCTCTGCTGTGCGTTCGTTCACCTAAGAGAGTTGAATCTATGTTGAGATTCAGCGAGTCAGAAACACGTTTCCTCTAGGAGCTGCGTTGGGATATTCTCGAGTGAATGGGACCATAGGCTGTACAGAGAAATATCTGCTTCTAAAACCAAAACGCAGCTATCTAACTGAATGGATGTCAATGGGTGCCTTCAACTGACAGAGGTTTACTCACGTGTGGATTCAGCGGTTTGCAAACCCTTTCTGTCCAGAATCCCAAAACCGGTGTTTCCAGTCCAATGCCGGCATACGTACTAAACAGCGGGAAACTTCGTCTAAAACTCAGTAGAAACGTTACCTTGAAACTGCTCTGCTGTGCGTTCGTTTATCTAAGAGAGTTGAATCTTTGTTGCGATTCAGCGAGTCTGAACCACGTTTCTTCTAGGAGCTGCGTTGGGATATTCCCGAGTGAATGGGACCATAGGCTGTACAGAGAAATATCTGCTTCTAAAACCAAAACGGAGCTATCTAACCGAATGGTTGTCAATGTGTGCATTCAACTGACAGAGTTAAATTGACATGTGGATTCAGCGGCTTGCAAACCCTTTCTGTGCAGAATCCGAAAACCGGTATTTCCAGCCCAATGCCGGCATACGTACTAAACAGCAGTAAACTTCGTCTAAAACTCAGGAGAAACGTTTCCTTGAAACTGCTCTGCTGTGCGTTCGTTCACCTAAGAGAGTTGAATCTATGTTGAGATTCAGCGAGTCAGAAACACGTTTCTTCTAGGAGCTGCGTTGGGATATTCCCGAGTGAATGGGACCATAGACTGTACAGAGAAATATCTGCTTCTAAAACCAAAACGGAGCTATCTAAGTGAATGGTTGTCAATGTGTGCATTCAACTGACAGAGTTAAACTCACGTGTGGATTCAGCGGTTTGCGAACCCTTTCTGTGCAGAATCCCGAAACCGGTATTTCCAGCCCAGTGCCGGCATACGTACTAAACAGCAGGAAACTTCGTCTAAAACGAAGGAGAAACGTTTCCTTGAAACTGCTCTGCTGTGCGTTCTTTCCCCTAACAGAGTTGAATCTATGTTGAGATTCAGCGAGTCAGAAACACGATTCTTCTAGGAGCTGCGTTGGGGTATTCCCGAGTGAATGGCACCATAGGCTGTACAGAGAAATATCTGCTTCTAAAACCAAAATGGAGCTATCTAACTGAATGGTTGTCAATGGGTGCATTCAACTGACAGAGTTAAACTCACGGGTGGATTCAGCGGTGTGCAAATCCTTTCTGTGCGGAAATCCCAAAACCGGTATTTCCAGCCCAATGCTGGCATACGTACTAAACCGCAGTAAACTTCGTCTAAAACTCAGGAGAACAGTTTCCTTGAAACTGCTCTGCTGTGTCTTCGTTCACCTAAGAGAGTTGAATCTATGTTGAGATTCAGCGAGTCAGAAACACGTTTTATTCTAGGAGCTGCGTTGGGATATTCCCGAGGGAATGGGACCATAGGCTTTACAGAGAAATATCTGCTTCTAAAACCAAAACGGAGTTATGTAACTGAATGGTTGTCAATGTCTGCATTCAACTGAGAGAGTTAAACTCACGGGTGGATTCAGCGGTTTGCAAACCCTTTCTGTGCGGAATCCCAATATCGGTATTTCTAGCCCAATGCCGGCATACGTACTAAACAGCAGGAAACTTTGTCTAAAACTCACGAGAAACGTTTGCTTGAAACTGCTCTGCTGTGCGTTCGTTCACCTAAGAGAGCTGAATCTATGTTGAGATTCAGCGAGTCAGAGACACGTCTCTTCTAAGAGCTGCGTTGGGATATTCCCGAGTGAATGGGACCATAGGCTGTACAGAGAAATATCTGCTTCTAAAACGAAAACGGAGCTATCTAACTGAATCGTTGTCAATGGGTGCATTCAACTGACAGAGTTAAATTCACGTGTGAATTCAGCGGTGTGCAAATCCTTTCTGTGCGGAAATCCCAAAACCGGTATTTCCAGCCCAATGCTGGCATACGTACTAAACCACAGTAAACTTCGTCTAAAACTCAGGAGAAACGTTTCCTTGAAACTGCTCTGCTGTGTCTTCGTTCACCTAAGAGAGTTGATTCTATGTTTAGATTCAGCGAGTCAGAAACACGTTTCTTCTAGGAGCTGCGTTGGGATATTCCCGAGTGAATGGGACCATAGGCTGTACATAGAAATACCTGCTTCTAAACCCAAAACGGAGTTATCTAACTGAATGGTTGTCAATGTGTGCATTCAACTGACAGATTTAAACACACGTGTGGATTCAGCAGTTGGCATACCCATTCTGTGCAGAATCCCAAAACCGGCATTTCCAGCCCAATGCCGGCATAGGTACGAAACAGCAGTAAACTTCGTCTAAAACTCGGGGAAACGTTTCCTTGAAACTGCTCTGCTGTGCATTCGTTCACCTAAGAGAGTTGAATCTATGTTGAGATTCAGCGACTCAGAAACACGTTTCTTCTAGGAGCTGCGTTGGGATATTCCCGAGTGAATGGGATCATAGGATGTACAGAGATATATCTGCTTCTAAACCCAAAACGGAGCTGTCTAACTGAATGGTTGTCAAGGTTCGAATTCATCTGACGGAGTTAAACTCACGTGTGGATTGAGCGGTTTTCAAACCCTTTCTGTGCAGAATCCCAAAACCGGTATTTCCAGCCCAATGCCGGCATACGTACTAAACAGCAGGAAACATCGTCTAAAACTCAGGAGAAACGTTTCCTTGAAACTGCTATGCTGTGTGTTCGTTCACCTAAGAGATTTGAATCTATGTTGAGATTCAGCGAGTCAGAAACACGTTTCTTCTAGGAGCTGCGTTGGTATATTCCCGAGTGAATGGAAGCATAGGCTGTACACAGAAATATCTGCTTCTAAAACCAAAACGGAGATATATAACTGAATGGTTGTCAATGTGTGCGTTCAACTGACAGAGTTAATCTCACGTGTGGATTCAGCGTTTTGCAAACCCTTTCTTTGTAGTATCCCAAAACCGGCATTTCCAGCCCAATACCGGCATACGTACGAAACAGCAGTAAACTTCGTCTAAAACTCAGAAGAAACGATTACTTGAAACTGCTCTGCTGTGCGTTCGTTCACCTAAGAGAGGTGAATCTCTGTTGCGATTCAGCGAGTCATAAACACGTTTCTTCTAGGAGCTGCGTTGGGATATTCCCGAGTGAATGGGACCATAGGCTGTACAGAGAAATATCTGCTTCTAAAACCAAAACGGAGCTCTCTAACTGAATGGTTGTCAACGTGTGCATTCAACTGACAGAGTTAAACTCACGTGTGGATTCAGCGGTTTGCAAACCCTTTCTGTGCAGAATCCCAAAATCGGTATTTCCAGCCCAATGCCGGCATACGTACTAAACAGCAGGAAACTTCGTATAAAACTCAGGAGAAACGTTTTCTTGAAACTGCTCTTCTGTGCGTTTGTTCAGCTAAGAGAGTTGAATCTATGTTGAGATTCAGCGAGTCAGAAACACGTTTATTCTAGGAGCTGTGTTGGGATATTCCCGAGTGAATGGCACCATAGGCTGTACAGAGAAATATCTGCTTCTAAAACCAAAATGGAGCTATCTAACTGAATGGTTGTCAATGTGCGCATTCAACTGACAGAGTTAAACCCACGTGTGGATACAGCCGTTTGCAAACCTTTTCTGTGCAGAATCTCAAAACCGGTATTTCCAGCCAATGCCGGCATACGTACAAAACAGCACTAAACTTCGCCTAAAACTCAGGAGAAACCTTTCCTTGAAACTGCTCTCTGTGCGTTCGTTCACCTAAGAGAGTTGAATCTATGTTCAGATTCAGCGAGTCAGAAACAGGTTTCTTCTAGGAGGTGTGTTGGGATATTCCCGAGTGAATGGGACCATAGGCAGTACAGAGAAATATCTACTTCTAAAACCAAAACGGAGCTATCTAACTGAATATTTGTCAAGGTGTGCATTCAACTGACGGAATGAAACTCACGTGTGGATTCAGCGGATTGCAAACCTTTTCTGTGCAGAAGCCAAAAGCCGGCATTTCCAGCCAATGCCGGCATACGTACGAAACAGCAGTAAACTTCGACTAAATCTCACGAGAAACGTTTCCTTGAAACTGCTCTGCTGTGCGTTCGTTCACCTAAGAGAGTTGAATCTATGTTGAGATTCAGCGAGTCAGAAGCAGGTTTCTTCTAGGAGCTGCGTAGGGATATTCCCGAGTGAATGGGACCATAGGCTGTACAGAGAATTAGCAGCTTCTAAAACCAAAACGGGGCTATCTAACTGAATGGTTGTCAATGTGTTCATTCAAGTGACAGAGTTAAACTCACGTGTGGATTCAGCGGTTGGCAAACGCTTTCTGTGAAGAATCCCAAAACCGGTATTTACAGCCCAATGCCGGCATATGTACTAAACAGCAGGAAACTTCGTCTAAAACTCAGGAGAAACGTTTCCTTGCAACTGCTCTGCTGTGCGTTCGTTCACCTAAGAGAGTTGAATCTATGTTGAGATTCAGCGAGTCAGAAACACGTTTCCTCTAGGAGCTGCGTTGGGATATTCTCGAGTGAATGGGACCATAGGCTGTACAGAGAAATATCTGCTTCTAAAACCAAAACGCAGCTATCTAACTGAATGGATGTCAATGGGTGCCTTCAACTGACAGAGGTTTACTCACGTGTGGATTCAGCGGTTTGCAAACCCTTTCTGTCCAGAATCCCAAAACCGGTGTTTCCAGTCCAATGCCGGCATACGTACTAAACAGCGGGAAACTTCGTCTAATACTCAGTAGAAACGTTACCTTGAAACTGCTCTGCTGTGCGTTCGTTTAACTAAGAGAGTTGAATCTTTGTTGCGATTCAGCGAGTCTGAACCACGTTTCTTCTAGGAGCTGCGTTGGGATATTCCCGAGTGAATGGGACCATAGGCTGTACAGAGAAATATCTGCTTCTAAAACCAAAACGGAGCTATCTAACCGAATGGTTGTCAATGTGTGCATTCAACTGACAGAGTTAAATTGACATGTGGATTCAGCGGCTTGCAAACCCTTTCTGTGCAGAATCCGAAAACCGGTATTTCCAGCCCAATGCCGGCATACGTACTAAACAGCAGTAAACTTCGTCTAAAACTCAGGAGAAACGTTTCCTTGAAACTGCTCTGCTGTGCGTTCGTTCACCTAAGAGAGTTGAATCTATGTTGAGATTCAGCGAGTCAGAAACACGTTTCTTCTAGGAGCTGCGTTGGGATATTCCCGAGTGAATGGGACCATAGACTGTACAGAGAAATATCTGCTTCTAAAACCAAAACGGAGCTATCTAAGTGAATGGTTGTCAATGTGTGCATTCAACTGACAGAGTTAAACTCACGTGTGGATTCAGCGGTTTGCAAACCCTTTCTGTGCAGAATCCCGAAACCGGCATTTCCAGCCCAGTGCCGGCATACGTACTAAACAGCAGGAAACTTCGTCTAAAACGAAGGAGAAACGTTTCCTTGAAACTGCTCTGCTGTGCGTTCGTTCCCCTAACAGAGTTGAATCTATGTTGAGATTCAGCGAGTCAGAAACACGATTCTTCTAGGAGCTGCGTTGGGGTATTCCCGAGTGAATGGCACCATAGGCTGTACAGAGAAATATCTGCTTCTAAAACCAAAATGGAACTATCTAACTGAATCGTTGTCAATGGGTGCATTCAACTGACAGAGTTAAACTCACGTGTGGATTCAGCGGTGTGCAAATCCTTTCTGTGCGGAAATCCCAAAACCGGTATTTCCAGCCCAATGCTGGCATACGTACTAAACCGCAGTAAACTTCGTCTAAAACTCAGGAGAACAGTTTCCTTGAAACTGCTCTGCTGTGTCTTCGTTCACCTAAGAGAGTTGAATCTATGTTGAGATTCAGCGAGTCAGAAACACGTTTTATTCTAGGAGCTGCGTTGGGATATTCCCGAGGGAATGGGACCATAGGCTTTACAGAGAAATATCTGCTTCTAAAACCAAAACGGAGTTATGTAACTGAATGGTTGTCAATGTCTGCATTCAACTGAGAGAGTTAAACTCACGTGTGGATTCAGCGGTTTGCAAACCCTTTCTGTGCGGAATCCCAATATCGGTATTTCTAGCCCAATGCCGGCATACGTACTAAACAGCAGGAAACTTTGTCTAAAACTCACGAGAAACGTTTGCTTGAAACTGCTCTGCTGTGCGTTCGTTCACCTAAGAGAGTTGAATCTATGTTGAGATTCAGCGAGTCAGAAACACGTCTCTTCTAAGAGCTGCGTTGGGATATTCCCGAGTGAATGGGACCATAGGCTGTACAGAGAAATATCTGCTTCTAAAACGAAAACGGAGCTATCTAACTGAATCGTTGTCAATGGGTGCATTCAACTGACAGAGTTAAATTCACGTGTGGATTCAGCGGTGTGCAAATCCTTTCTGTGCGGAAATCCCAAAACCGGTATTTCCAGCCCAATGCTGTCATACGTACTAAACCACAGTAAACTTCGTCTAAAACTCAGGAGAAACGTTTCCTTGAAACTGCTCTGCTGTGTCTTCGTTCACCTAAGAGAGTTGAATCTATGTTTAGATTCAGCGAGTCAGAAACACGTTTCTTCTAGGAGCTGCGTTGGGATATTCCCGAGTGAATGGGACCATAGACTGTACAGAGAAATATCTGCTTCTAAAACCAAAACGGAGCTATCTAACTGAATGGTTGTCAATGTGTGCAGTCAACTGACAGAGTTAAACTCACGTGTGGATTCAGCGGTTTGCAAACCCTTTCTGTGCAGAATCCCAAAACGGGCATTTCCAGCCCAATGCCGGCATACGTATGAAACAGCCATATGACTTTGTCTAAAATTCAGGAGAAACGTTTCCTTGAAACTGCTCTGCTGTGCTTTCGTTCACGTAAGAGAGTTGAATCTATGTTGAGATTCAGCGAGTCAGAAACACGTTTCTTCTAGGAGCTACGTTGGGATATTCCCGAGTGAATGGGACCATAGGCTGTACAGAGAAATATCTGCTTCTAAAACCAAAACGGAGTTCTCTAACAGAATGGTTGTCAATGTGTGCATTCAACTGACAGAGTTAAACTCACGTGTGGATTCAGCGGTTTGCGAACCCTTTCTGTGCAAAATCCCAAAACCGGAATTTCCAGCCCAATGCCGGCAAACGTACTAAACAGCAGTTAACTTCGTCTAAAACTCAGGAGAAACGTTTCCTTGAAACTGCTCTGCTGTGCGTACGTTCACCTAAGAGAGTTGAATCTATGTTGAGATTCAGCGAGTCAGAAACACGTTTCTTCTAGGAGCTGCGTTGGGATATTCCCGAGTGAATGGGACCATAGGCTGTGCAGAGAAATATCTGCTTCTAAAACCAAAACGGAGCTATCTAACTGAATGGTTGTCAATGTGTGCATTCAACTGACAGAGTTAAACTCACGTGTGGATTCAGCGGTTTGCATACCCTTTCTGTGCAGAATCCCAAAACTGGTATTTCCACCCCAATGCCAGCATACGTACTAAACCGCAGTAAACTTCGTCTAAAACTCAGGAGAAACGTTTTCTTGAAACTGCTCTGCTGTGCGTTCGTTCGCCTAAGAGAGTTGAATCTATATTGAGATTCAGCGAATCAGAAACACGTTTCTTCTAGGACCTGCGTTGGGATATTCCCGAGTGAATGGCACCATAGGCTGTACAGAGAAATATCTGCTTCTAAAACCAAAACAGAACTATCTAACTGAATCGTTGTCAATGGGTGCATTCAACTGACAGAGTTAAACTCACGTGTGGATTCAGCGGTTTGCAAACCCTTTCTGTGCAGAATCCCTGAACCGCCATTTCCAGCCCAATGCCGGCATACGTATGAAACAGCAGTAAACGTCTAAAACTCAGGAGAAACGTATCCTTGTAACTGCTCTGCTGTGCGTTCGTTCACCTAAGAGAGTTGAATCTATGTTGAGATTCAGCGAGTCAGAAACACGTTTCTTCCCGGAGCTGCGTTGGGATACTCCCGAGTGAATGGGACCATAGGCTGTACAGAGAAATATCTGCTTCTAAAACGAAAACGGAGCTATCTAACTGAATGGTTTTCAATGTGCACATTCAACTGACAGAGTTAAACTCACGTGTGTATTCAGAGGTTTGCAAGTCCTTTCTGTGCAGAATACCAAAACTGGTATTTCCAGCCCAATGCCGGCATACGTTCTAAACCGCAGTAAACTTCGTCTGAAATTCAGGAGAAACGTTACCTTGAAACTGCTCTGCTGTGCGTTCGTTCACCTAAGAGAGTTGTATCTATGTTGAGATTCAGCGAGTCAGAAACACGTTTCTTCTAGGAGCTGCTTTGGGATATTCCCGAGTGAATGGGACCATTGGCTGTACAGAGAAATATCTGCTTCTAAAACCAAAACGGAGCTATCTAACTGATTGATTGTCAATGTGTGCATTCAACTGACAATGTTAAACTCACGTGAGGATTCAGCGGTTTGCAAACCCTTTCAGTGCAGAATCCCAAAACCGGTATTTCCAGCCCAATGACGGCATAAGTACTAAACAGCAGGAAACTTCGTCTAAAACTCAGGAGAAACGTTTCCTTGAAACTTCTCTACTGTGCGTTCGTTCACCTAAGAGAGTTGAATCTATGTTGAGATTCAGCGAGTCAGAAACACGTTTCTTCTAGGAGCTGCGTTGGGATATTCCCGACTGAATGGGACCATAGGCTGTGCAGAGAAAAAACTGCTTCTAAAACCAAAACGGAGCTATCTAACTGAATGGTTGTCAATGTTCGAATTCATCTGACGGAGTTAAACTCACGTGTGGATTCAGCGGTTTGCAAACCCTTTCTGTGCAGAATTCCTGAACCGCCATTTCCAGCCCAATGCCAGCATACGTATGAAACAGCAGTAAACGTCTAAAACTCAGGAGAAACGCTTCCTTGAAACTGCTCTGCTGTGCGTTCGTTCACCTAAGAGAGTTGAATCTATGTTGAGATTCAGCGAGTCAGAAACACGTTTCTTCCAGGAGCTGCGTTGGGATATTCTTGAGTGAATGGGACCATAGGCTGTACAGAGAAATATCTGCTTCTAAAACGAAAACGGAGTTATCTAACTGAATGGTTTTCAATGTGCACATTCAACTGACAGAGTTAAACTCACGTGTGGATTCAGCGGTTTGCAAGTCCTTTCTGTGCAGAATTCCAAAACTGGTATTTCCAGCCCAATGCCGGCATACGTACTAAACCGCAGTAAACTTCGTCTAAAATTCAGGAGAAACGTTTCCTTGAAACTGCTCTGCTGTGCGTTCGTTCACCTAAGAGACTTGTATCTATGTTGAGATTCAGCGAGTCAGAAACACGTTTCTTCTAGGAGATGCTTTGGGATATTCCCGAGTGAATGGGACCGTAGGCTGTACAGAGAAATATCTGCTTCTAAAACCAAAACGGAGCTATCTAACTGATTGGTTGTCAATGTGTGCATTCAACTGACAATGTTAAACTCACGTGTGGATTCAGCGGTTTGCAAACCCTTTCTGTGCAGAATCCCAAAACCGGTATTTCCAGCCCAATGACGGCATAAGTACTAAACAGCAGGAAACTTCGTCTAAAACTCAGGAGAAACGTTTCCTTGAAACTTCTCTACTGTGCGTTCGTTCACCTAAGAGAGTTGAATCTATGTTGAGATTCAGCGAGTCAGAAACACGTTTCTTCTAGGAGCTGCGTTGGGATATTCCCGAGTGAATGGGACCATAGGCTGTGCAGAGAAATATCTGCTTCTAAAACCAAAACGGAGCTATCTAACTGAATCGTTGTCAATGGGTGCATTCAACTGACAGAGTTAAACTCACGGGTGGATTCAGCGGTGTGCAAATCCTTTCTGTGCGGAAATCCCAAATCCGGTATTTCCAGCCCAATGCTGGCATACGTACTAAACCGCAGTAAACTTCCTCTAAAACTCAGGAGAAACGTTTCCTTGAAACTGCTCTGCTGTGTCTTCGTTCACCTAAGAGACTTGAATCTATGTTGAGATTCAGCGAGTCAGAAACACGTTTTATTCTACGAGCTGCGTTGGGATATTGCCGAGGGAATGGGACCATAGGCTTTATAGAGAAATATCTGCTTCTAAAACCAAAACGGAGCTATCTAACTGAATGGTTGTCAATGTCTGCATTCAACTGACAGAGATAAACTCACGTGTGGATTCAGCAGTTTGCAAACCCTTTCTGTGCAGAATCCCAAAAAAGGTATTTCCAGCCCAATGCCGGAATACGTACTAAACACCAGGAAACTTTGTCTAAAACTCAGGAGAAACGTTTGCTTGAAACTGCTCTGCTGTGCGTTCGTTCACCTAAGAGAGTTGAATCTATGTTTAGATTCAGCGAGTCAGAAACACGTTTCTTCTAGGAGCTGCCTTGGGATATTCCCGAGTGAATGGGACCATAGGCTGTACAGAGAAATATCTGCTTCTAAAACCAAAACGGAGCTATCTAACTGAATGGTTGTCAATGTGTGCAGTCAACTGAGAGAGTTAATCTCACGTGTGGATTCAGCGGTTTGCAAACCCTTTCTGTGAAGAATCCCAAAACGGGCATTTCCAGCCCAATGCCGGCATACGTATGAAACAGCAGTATGATTTGGTCTAAAATTCAGGAGAAACGTTTCCTTGAAACTGCTCTGCTGTGCGTTCGTTCACCGAAGAGAGTTGAATCTATGTTGAGATTCAGCGAGTCAGAAAAACGTTTCTTCTAGGAGCTGCGTTGGGATATTACCGAGTGAATGGGACCATAGGCTGTACCGAGAAATATCTGCTTCTAAACCCAAAACGGAGTTATCTAACTGAATGGTTGTCAATGTGTGCATTCAACTGACAGATTTAAACACACGTGTGGATTCAGCAGTTGGCATACCCATTCTGTGCAGAATCCCAAAACCGGCATTTCCAGCCCAATGCCGGCATAGGTACGAAACAGCAGTAAACTTCGTCTAAAACTCGGGGAAACGTTTCCTTGAAACTGCTCTGCTGTGCATTCGTTCACCTAAGAGAGTTGAATCTATGTTGAGATTCAGCGAGTCAGAAACACGTTTCTTCTAGGAGCTGCGTTGGGATATTCCCGAGTGAATGGGATCATAGGATGTACAGAGATATATCTGCTTCTAAACCCAAAACGGAGCTGTCTAACTGAATGGTTGTCAAGGTTCGAATTCATCTGACGGAGTTAAACTCACGTGTGGATTGAGCGGTTTTCAAACCCTTTCTGTGCAGAATCCCAAAACCGGTATTTCCAGCCCAATGCCGGCATACGTACTAAACAGCAGGAAACATCGTCTAAAACTCAGGAGAAACGTTTCCTTGAAACTGCTATGCTGTGTGTTCGTTCACCTAAGAGATTTGAATCTATGTTGAGATTCAGCGAGTCAGAAACACGTTTCTTCTAGGAGCTGCGTTGGTATATTCCCGAGTGAATGGAAGCATAGGCTGTACACAGAAATATCTGCTTCTAAAACCAAAACGGAGATATATAACTGAATGGTTGTCAATGTGTGCGTTCAACTGACAGAGTTAATCTCACGTGTGGATTCAGCGTTTTGCAAACCCTTTCTTTGTAGTATCCCAAAACCGGCATTTCCAGCCCAATACCGGCATACGTACGAAACAGCAGTAAACTTCGTCTAAAACTCAGAAGAAACGATTACTTGAAACTGCTCTGCTGTGCGTTCGTTCACCTAAGAGAGGTGAATCTCTGTTGCGATTCAGCGAGTCATAAACACGTTTCTTCTAGGAGCTGCGTTGGGATATTCCCGAGTGAATGGGACCATAGGCTGTACAGAGAAATATCTGCTTCTAAAACCAAAACGGAGCTCTCTAACTGAATGGTTGTCAACGTGTGCATTCAACTGAGAGAGTTAAACTCACGTGTGGATTCAGCGGTTTGCAAACCCTTTCTGTGCAGAATCCCAAAATCGGTATTTCCAGCCCAATGCCGGCATACGTACTAAACAGCAGGAAACTTCGTATAAAACTCAGGAGAAACGTTTTCTTGAAACTGCTCTTCTGTGCGTTTGTTCAGCTAAGAGAGTTGAATCTATGTTGAGATTCAGCGAGTCAGAAACACGTTTATTCTAGGAGCTGTGTTGGGATATTCCCGAGTGAATGGCACCATAGGCTGTACAGAGATATATCTGCTTCTAAAACCAAAATGGAGCTATCTAACTGAATGGTTGTCAATGTGCGCATTCAACTGACAGAGTTAAACCCACGTGTGGATACAGCCGTTTGCAAACCTTTTCTGTGCAGAATCTCAAAACCGGTATTTCCAGCCAATGCCGGCATACGTACAAAACAGCACTAAACTTCGCCTAAAACTCAGGAGAAACCTTTCCTTGAAACTGCTCTCTGTGCGTTCGTTCACCTAAGAGAGTTGAATCTATGTTCAGATTCAGCGAGTCAGAAACAGGTTTCTTCTAGGAGGTGTGTTGGGATATTCCCGAGTGAATGGGACCATAGGCAGTACAGAGAAATATCTACTTCTAAAACCAAAACGGAGCTATCTAACTGAATATTTGTCAAGGTGTGCATTCAACTGACGGAATGAAACTCACGTGTGGATTCAGCGGATTGCAAACCTTTTCTGTGCAGAAGCCAAAAGCCGGCATTTCCAGCCAATGCCGGCATACGTACGAAACAGCAGTAAACTTCGACTAAATCTCACGAGAAACGTTTCCTTGAAACTGCTCTGCTGTGCGTTCGTTCACCTAAGAGAGTTGAATCTATGTTGAGATTCAGCGAGTCAGAAGCAGGTTTCTTCTAGGAGCTGCGTAGGGATATTCCCGAGTGAATGGGACCATAGGCTGTACAGAGAATTAGCAGCTTCTAAAACCAAAACGGGGCTATCTAACTGAATGGTTGTCAATGTGTTCATTCAAGTGACAGAGTTAAACTCACGTGTGGATTCAGCGGTTGGCAAACGCTTTCTGTGAAGAATCCCAAAACCGGTATTTACAGCCCAATGCCGGCATATGTACTAAACAGCAGGAAACTTCGTCTAAAACTCAGGAGAAACGTTTCCTTGCAACTGCTCTGCTGTGCGTTCGTTCACCTAAGAGAGTTGAATCTATGTTGAGATTCAGCGAGTCAGAAACACGTTTCCTCTAGGAGCTGCGTTGGGATATTCTCGAGTGAATGGGACCATAGGCTGTACAGAGAAATATCTGCTTCTAAAACCAAAACGCAGCTATCTAACTGAATGGATGTCAATGGGTGCCTTCAACTGACAGAGGTTTACTCACGTGTGGATTCAGCGGTTTGCAAACCCTTTCTGTCCAGAATCCCAAAACCGGTGTTTCCAGTCCAATGCCGGCATACGTACTAAACAGCGGGAAACTTCGTCTAATACTCAGTAGAAACGTTACCTTGAAACTGCTCTGCTGTGCGTTCGTTTAACTAAGAGAGTTGAATCTTTGTTGCGATTCAGCGAGTCTGAACCACGTTTCTTCTAGGAGCTGCGTTGGGATATTCCCGAGTGAATGGGACCATAGGCTGTACAGAGAAATATCTGCTTCTAAAACCAAAACGGAGCTATCTAACCGAATGGTTGTCAATGTGTGCATTCAACTGACAGAGTTAAATTGACATGTGGATTCAGCGGCTTGCAAACCCTTTCTGTGCAGAATCCGAAAACCGGTATTTCCAGCCCAATGCCGGCATACGTACTAAACAGCAGTAAACTTCGTCTAAAACTCAGGAGAAACGTTTCCTTGAAACTGCTCTGCTGTGCGTTCGTTCACCTAAGAGAGTTGAATCTATGTTGAGATTCAGCGAGTCAGAAACACGTTTCTTCTAGGAGCTGCGTTGGGATATTCCCGAGTGAATGGGACCATAGACTGTACAGAGAAATATCTGCTTCTAAAACCAAAACGGAGCTATCTAAGTGAATGGTTGTCAATGTGTGCATTCAACTGACAGAGTTAAACTCACGTGTGGATTCAGCGGTTTGCAAACCCTTTCTGTGCAGAATCCCGAAACCGGCATTTCCAGCCCAGTGCCGGCATACGTACTAAACAGCAGGAAACTTCGTCTAAAACGAAGGAGAAACGTTTCCTTGAAACTGCTCTGCTGTGCGTTCGTTCCCCTAACAGAGTTGAATCTATGTTGAGATTCAGCGAGTCAGAAACACGATTCTTCTAGGAGCTGCGTTGGGGTATTCCCGAGTGAATGGCACCATAGGCTGTACAGAGAAATATCTGCTTCTAAAACCAAAATGGAACTATCTAACTGAATCGTTGTCAATGGGTGCATTCAACTGACAGAGTTAAACTCACGTGTGGATTCAGCGGTGTGCAAATCCTTTCTGTGCGGAAATCCCAAAACCGGTATTTCCAGCCCAATGCTGGCATACGTACTAAACCGCAGTAAACTTCGTCTAAAACTCAGGAGAACAGTTTCCTTGAAACTGCTCTGCTGTGTCTTCGTTCACCTAAGAGAGTTGAATCTATGTTGAGATTCAGCGAGTCAGAAACACGTTTTATTCTAGGAGCTGCGTTGGGATATTCCCGAGGGAATGGGACCATAGGCTTTACAGAGAAATATCTGCTTCTAAAACCAAAACGGAGTTATGTAACTGAATGGTTGTCAATGTCTGCATTCAACTGAGAGAGTTAAACTCACGTGTGGATTCAGCGGTTTGCAAACCCTTTCTGTGCGGAATCCCAATATCGGTATTTCCAGCCCAATGCCGGCATACGTACTAAACAGCAGGAAACTTTGTCTAAAACTCACGAGAAACGTTTGCTTGAAACTGCTCTGCTGTGCGTTCGTTCACCTAAGAGAGTTGAATCTATGTTGAGATTCAGCGAGTCAGAAACACGTCTCTTCTAAGAGCTGCGTTGGGATATTCCCGAGTGAATGGGACCATAGGCTGTACAGAGAAATATCTGCTTCTAAAACGAAAACGGAGCTATCTAACTGAATCGTTGTCAATGGGTGCATTCAACTGACAGAGTTAAATTCACGTGTGGATTCAGCGGTGTGCAAATCCTTTCTGTGCGGAAATCCCAAAACCGGTATTTCCAGCCCAATGCTGTCATACGTACTAAACCACAGTAAACTTCGTCTAAAACTCAGGAGAAACGTTTCCTTGAAACTGCTCTGCTGTGTCTTCGTTCACCTAAGAGAGTTGAATCTATGTTTAGATTCAGCGAGTCAGAAACACGTTTCTTCTAGGAGCTGCGTTGGGATATTCCCGAGTGAATGGGACCATAGACTGTACAGAGAAATATCTGCTTCTAAAACCAAAACGGAGCTATCTAACTGAATGGTTGTCAATGTGTGCAGTCAACTGACAGAGTTAAACTCACGTGTGGATTCAGCGGTTTCCAAACCCTTTCTGTGCAGAATCCCAAAACGGGCATTTCCAGCCCAATGCCGGCATACGTATGAAACAGCCATATGACTTTGTCTAAAATTCAGGAGAAACGTTTCCTTGAAACTGCTCTGCTGTGCTTTCGTTCACGTAAGAGAGTTGAATCTATGTTGAGATTCAGCGAGTCAGAAACACGTTTCTTCTAGGAGCTACGTTGGGATATTCCCGAGTGAATGGGACCATAGGCTGTACAGAGAAATATCTGCTTCTAAAACCAAAACGGAGTTCTCTAACAGAATGGTTGTCAATGTGTGCATTCAACTGACAGAGTTAAACTCACGTGTGGATTCAGCGGTTTGCGAACCCTTTCTGTGCAAAATCCCAAAACCGGAATTTCCAGCCCAATGCCGGCAAACGTACTAAACAGCAGTTAACTTCGTCTAAAACTCAGGAGAAACGTTTCCTTGAAACTGCTCTGCTGTGCGTACGTTCACCTAAGAGAGTTGAATCTATGTTGAGATTCAGCGAGTCAGAAACACGTTTCTTCTAGGAGCTGCGTTGGGATATTCCCGAGTGAATGGGACCATAGGCTGTGCAGAGAAATATCTGCTTCTAAAACCAAAACGGAGCTATCTAACTGAATGGTTGTCAATGTGTGCATTCAACTGACAGAGTTAAACTCACGTGTGGATTCAGCGGTTTGCATACCCTTTCTGTGCAGAATCCCAAAACTGGTATTTCCACCCCAATGCCAGCATACGTACTAAACCGCAGTAAACTTCGTCTAAAACTCAGGAGAAACGTTTTCTTGAAACTGCTCTGCTGTGCGTTCGTTCGCCTAAGAGAGTTGAATCTATATTGAGATTCAGCGAATCAGAAACACGTTTCTTCTAGGACCTGCGTTGGGATATTCCCGAGTGAATGGCACCATAGGCTGTACAGAGAAATATCTGCTTCTAAAACCAAAACAGAACTATCTAACTGAATCGTTGTCAATGGGTGCATTCAACTGACAGAGTTAAACTCACGTGTGGATTCAGCGGTTTGCAAACCCTTTCTGTGCAGAATCCCTGAACCGCCATTTCCAGCCCAATGCCGGCATACGTATGAAACAGCAGTAAACGTCTAAAACTCAGGAGAAACGTATCCTTGTAACTGCTCTGCTGTGCGTTCGTTCACCTAAGAGAGTTGAATCTATGTTGAGATTCAGCGAGTCAGAAACACGTTTCTTCCCGGAGCTGCGTTGGGATACTCCCGAGTGAATGGGACCATAGGCTGTACAGAGAAATATCTGCTTCTAAAACGAAAACGGAGCTATCTAACTGAATGGTTTTCAATGTGCACATTCAACTGACAGAGTTAAACTCACGTGTGTATTCAGAGGTTTGCAAGTCCTTTCTGTGCAGAATACCAAAACTGGTATTTCCAGCCCAATGCCGGCATACGTTCTAAACCGCAGTAAACTTCGTCTGAAATTCAGGAGAAACGTTACCTTGAAACTGCTCTGCTGTGCGTTCGTTCACCTAAGAGAGTTGTATCTATGTTGAGATTCAGCGAGTCAGAAACACGTTTCTTCTAGGAGCTGCTTTGGGATATTCCCGAGTGAATGGGACCATTGGCTGTACAGAGAAATATCTGCTTCTAAAACCAAAACGGAGCTATCTAACTGATTGATTGTCAATGTGTGCATTCAACTGACAATGTTAAACTCACGTGAGGATTCAGCGGTTTGCAAACCCTTTCAGTGCAGAATCCCAAAACCGGTATTTCCAGCCCAATGACGGCATAAGTACTAAACAGCAGGAAACTTCGTCTAAAACTCAGGAGAAACGTTTCCTTGAAACTTCTCTACTGTGCGTTCGTTCACCTAAGAGAGTTGAATCTATGTTGAGATTCAGCGAGTCAGAAACACGTTTCTTCTAGGAGCTGCGTTGGGATATTCCCGACTGAATGGGACCATAGGCTGTGCAGAGAAAAAACTGCTTCTAAAACCAAAACGGAGCTATCTAACTGAATGGTTGTCAATGTTCGAATTCATCTGACGGAGTTAAACTCACGTGTGGATTCAGCGGTTTGCAAACCCTTTCTGTGCAGAATTCCTGAACCGCCATTTCCAGCCCAATGCCAGCATACGTATGAAACAGCAGTAAACGTCTAAAACTCAGGAGAAACGCTTCCTTGAAACTGCTCTGCTGTGCGTTCGTTCACCTAAGAGAGTTGAATCTATGTTGAGATTCAGCGAGTCAGAAACACGTTTCTTCCAGGAGCTGCGTTGGGATATTCTTGAGTGAATGGGACCATAGGCTGTACAGAGAAATATCTGCTTCTAAAACGAAAACGGAGTTATCTAACTGAATGGTTTTCAATGTGCACATTCAACTGACAGAGTTAAACTCACGTGTGGATTCAGCGGTTTGCAAGTCCTTTCTGTGCAGAATTCCAAAACTGGTATTTCCAGCCCAATGCCGGCATACGTACTAAACCGCAGTAAACTTCGTCTAAAATTCAGGAGAAACGTTTCCTTGAAACTGCTCTGCTGTGCGTTCGTTCACCTAAGAGAGTTGTATCTATGTTGAGATTCAGCGAGTCAGAAACACGTTTCTTCTAGGAGATGCTTTGGGATATTCCCGAGTGAATGGGACCGTAGGCTGTACAGAGAAATATCTGCTTCTAAAACCAAAACGGAGCTATCTAACTGATTGGTTGTCAATGTGTGCATTCAACTGACAATGTTAAACTCACGTGTGGATTCAGCGGTTTGCAAACCCTTTCTGTGCAGAATCCCAAAACCGGTATTTCCAGCCCAATGACGGCATAAGTACTAAACAGCAGGAAACTTCGTCTAAAACTCAGGAGAAACGTTTCCTTGAAACTTCTCTACTGTGCGTTCGTTCACCTAAGAGAGTTGAATCTATGTTGAGATTCAGCGAGTCAGAAACACGTTTCTTCTAGGAGCTGCGTTGGGATATTCCCGAGTGAATGGGACCATAGGCTGTGCAGAGAAATATCTGCTTCTAAAACCAAAACGGAGCTATCTAACTGAATCGTTGTCAATGGGTGCATTCAACTGACAGAGTTAAACTCACGGGTGGATTCAGCGGTGTGCAAATCCTTTCTGTGCGGAAATCCCAAATCCGGTATTTCCAGCCCAATGCTGGCATACGTACTAAACCGCAGTAAACTTCCTCTAAAACTCAGGAGAAACGTTTCCTTGAAACTGCTCTGCTGTGTCTTCGTTCACCTAAGAGACTTGAATCTATGTTGAGATTCAGCGAGTCAGAAACACGTTTTATTCTACGAGCTGCGTTGGGATATTGCCGAGGGAATGGGACCATAGGCTTTATAGAGAAATATCTGCTTCTAAAACCAAAACGGAGCTATCTAACTGAATGGTTGTCAATGTCTGCATTCAACTGACAGAGATAAACTCACGTGTGGATTCAGCAGTTTGCAAACCCTTTCTGTGCAGAATCCCAAAAAAGGTATTTCCAGCCCAATGCCGGAATACGTACTAAACACCAGGAAACTTTGTCTAAAACTCAGGAGAAACGTTTGCTTGAAACTGCTCTGCTGTGCGTTCGTTCACCTAAGAGAGTTGAATCTATGTTTAGATTCAGCGAGTCAGAAACACGTTTCTTCTAGGAGCTGCCTTGGGATATTCCCGAGTGAATGGGACCATAGGCTGTACAGAGAAATATCTGCTTCTAAAACCAAAACGGAGCTATCTAACTGAATGGTTGTCAATGTGTGCAGTCAACTGAGAGAGTTAATCTCACGTGTGGATTCAGCGGTTTGCAAACCCTTTCTGTGAAGAATCCCAAAACGGGCATTTCCAGCCCAATGCCGGCATACGTATGAAACAGCAGTATGATTTGGTCTAAAATTCAGGAGAAACGTTTCCTTGAAACTGCTCTGCTGTGCGTTCGTTCACCGAAGAGAGTTGAATCTATGTTGAGATTCAGCGAGTCAGAAAAACGTTTCTTCTAGGAGCTGCGTTGGGATATTACCGAGTGAATGGGACCATAGGCTGTACAGAGAAATATCTGCTTCTAAACCCAAAACGGAGTTATCTAACTGAATGGTTGTCAATGTGTGCATTCAACTGACAGATTTAAACACACGTGTGGATTCAGCAGTTGGCATACCCATTCTGTGCAGAATCCCAAAACCGGCATTTCCAGCCCAATGCCGGCATAGGTACGAAACAGCAGTAAACTTCGTCTAAAACTCGGGGAAACGTTTCCTTGAAACTGCTCTGCTGTGCATTCGTTCACCTAAGAGAGTTGAATCTATGTTGAGATTCAGCGAGTCAGAAACACGTTTCTTCTAGGAGCTGCGTTGGGATATTCCCGAGTGAATGGGATCATAGGATGTACAGAGATATATCTGCTTCTAAACCCAAAACGGAGCTATCTAACTGAATGGTTGTCAAGGTTCGAATTCATCTGACGGAGTTAAACTCACGTGTGGATTCAGCGGTTTTCAAACCCTTTCTGTGCAGAATCCCAAAACCGGTATTTCCAGCCCAATGCCGGCATACGTACTAAACAGCAGGAAACATCGTCTAAAACTCAGGAGAAACGTTTCCTTGAAACTGCTATGCTGTGTGTTCGTTCACCTAAGAGATTTGAATCTATGTTGAGATTCAGCGAGTCAGAAACACGTTTCTTCTAGGAGCTGCGTTGGTATATTCCCGAGTGAATGGAAGCATAGGCTGTACACAGAAATATCTGCTTCTAAAACCAAAACGGAGATATATAACTGAATGGTTGTCAATGTGTGCGTTCAACTGACAGAGTTAAACTCACGTGTGGATTCAGCGTTTTGCAAACCCTTTCTTTGTAGTATCCCAAAACCGGCATTTCCAGCCCAATACCGGCATACGTACGAAACAGCAGTAAACTTCGTCTAAAACTCAGAAGAAACGATTACTTGAAACTGCTCTGCTGTGCGTTCGTTCACCTAAGAGAGGTGAATCTCTGTTGGGATTCAGCGAGTCATAAACACGTTTCTTCTAGGAGCTGCGTTGGGATATTCCCGAGTGAATGGGACCATAGGCTGTACAGAGAAATATCTGCTTCTAAAACCAAAACGGAGCTCTCTAACTGAATGGTTGTCAACGTGTGCATTCAACTGACAGAGTTAAACTCACGTGTGGATTCAGCGGTTTGCAAACCCTTTCTGTGCAGAATCCCAAAATCGGTATTTCCAGCCCAATGCCGGCATACGTACTAAACAGCAGGAAACTTCGTATAAAACTCAGGAGAAACGTTTTCTTGAAACTGCTCTTCTGTGCGTTTGTTCAGCTAAGAGAGTTGAATCTATGTTGAGATTCAGCGAGTCAGAAACACGTTTATTCTAGGAGCTGTGTTGGGATATTCCCGAGTGAATGGCACCATAGGCTGTACAGAGAAATATCTGCTTCTAAAACCAAAATGGAGCTATCTAACTGAATGGTTGTCAATGTGCGCATTCAACTGACAGAGCTAAACCCACGTGTGGATACAGCCGTTTGCAAACCTTTTCTGTGCAGAATCTCAAAACCGGTATTTCCAGCCAATGCCGGCATACGTACAAAACAGCACTAAACTTCGCCTAAAACTCAGGAGAAACCTTTCCTTGAAACTGCTCTCTGTGCGTTCGTTCACCTAAGAGAGTTGAATCTATGTTCAGATTCAGCGAGTCAGAAACAGGTTTCTTCTAGGAGGTGTGTTGGGATATTCCCGAGTGAATGGGACCATAGGCAGTACAGAGAAATATCTACTTCTAAAACCAAAACGGAGCTATCTAACTGAATATTTGTCAAGGTGTGCATTCAACTGACGGAATGAAACTCACGTGTGGATTCAGCGGATTGCAAACCTTTTCTGTGCAGAAGCCAAAAGCCGGCATTTCCAGCCAATGCCGGCATACGTACGAAACAGCAGTAAACTTCGACTAAATCTCACGAGAAACGTTTCCTTGAAACTGCTCTGCTGTGCGTTCGTTCACCTAAGAGAGGTGAATCTATGTTGAGATTCAGCGAGTCAGAAGCAGGTTTCTTCTAGGAGCTGCGTAGGGATATTCCCGAGTGAATGGGACCATAGGCTGTACAGAGAATTAGCAGCTTCTAAAACCAAAACGGGGCTATCTAACTGAATGGTTGTCAATGTGTTCATTCAAGTGACAGAGTTAAACTCACGTGTGGATTCAGCGGTTGGCAAACGCTTTCTGGGAAGAATCCCAAAACCGGTATTTACAGCCCAATGCCGGCATATGTACTAAACAGCAGGAAACTTCGTCTAAAACTCAGGAGAAACGTTTCCTTGCAACTGCTCTGCTGTGCGTTCGTTCACCTAAGAGAGTTGAATCTATGTTGAGATTCAGCGAGTCAGAAACACGTTTCCTCTAGGAGCTGCGTTGGGATATTCTCGAGTGAATGGGACCATAGGCTGTACAGAGAAATATCTGCTTCTAAAACCAAAACGCAGCTATCTAACTGAATGGATGTCAATGGGTGCCTTCAACTGACAGAGGTTTACTCACGTGTGGATTCAGCGGTTTGCAAACCCTTTCTGTCCAGAATCCCAAAACCGGTGTTTCCAGTCCAATGCCGGCATACGTACTAAACAGCGGGAAACTTCGTCTAAAACTCAGTAGAAACGTTACCTTGAAACTGCTCTGCTGTGCGTTCGTTTATCTAAGAGAGTTGAATCTTTGTTGCGATTCAGCGAGTCTGAACCACGTTTCTTCTAGGAGCTGCGTTGGGATATTCCCGAGTGAATGGGACCATAGGCTGTACAGAGAAATATCTGCTTCTAAAACCAAAACGGAGCTATCTAACCGAATGGTTGTCAATGTGTGCATTCAACTGACAGAGTTAAATTGACATGTGGATTCAGCGGCTTGCAAACCCTTTCTGTGCAGAATCCGAAAACCGGTATTTCCAGCCCAATGCCGGCATACGTACTAAACAGCAGTAAACTTCGTCTAAAACTCAGGAGAAACGTTTCCTTGAAACTGCTCTGCTGTGCGTTCGTTCACCTAAGAGAGTTGAATCTATGTTGAGATTCAGCGAGTCAGAAACACGTTTCTTCTAGGAGCTGCGTTGGGATATTCCCGAGTGAATGGGACCATAGACTGTACAGAGAAATATCTGCTTCTAAAACCAAAACGGAGCTATCTAAGTGAATGGTTGTCAATGTGTGCATTCAACTGACAGAGTTAAACTCACGTGTGGATTCAGCGGTTTGCAAACCCTTTCTGTGCAGAATCCCGAAACCGGCATTTCCGGCCCAGTGCCGGCATACGTACTAAACAGCAGGAAACTTCGTCTAAAACGAAGGAGAAACGTTTCCTTGAAACTGCTCTGCTGTGCGTTCGTTCCCCTAACAGAGTTGAATCTATGTTGAGATTCAGCGAGTCAGAAACACGATTCTTCTAGGAGCTGCGTTGGGGTATTCCCGAGTGAATGGCACCATAGGCTGTACAGAGAAATATCTGCTTCTAAAACCAAAATGGAACTATCTAACTGAATCGTTGTCAATGGGTGCATTCAACTGACAGAGTTAAACTCACGTGTGGATTCAGCGGTGTGCAAATCCTTTCTGTGCGGAAATCCCAAAACCGGTATTTCCAGCCCAATGCTGGCATACGTACTAAACCGCAGTAAACTTCGTCTAAAACTCAGGAGAACAGTTTCCTTGAAACTGCTCTGCTGTGTCTTCGTTCACCTAAGAGAGTTGAATCTATGTTGAGATTCAGCGAGTCAGAAACACGTTTTATTCTAGGAGCTGCGTTGGGATATTCCCGAGGGAATGGGACCATAGGCTTTACAGAGAAATATCTGCTTCTAAAACCAAAACGGAGTTATGTAACTGAATGGTTGTCAATGTCTGCATTCAACTGAGAGAGTTAAACTCACGTGTGGATTCAGCGGTGTGCAAACCCTTTCTGTGCGGAATCCCAATATCGGTATTTCTAGCCCAATGCCGGCATACGTACTAAACAGCAGGAAACTTTGTCTAAAACTCAGGAGAAACGTTTGCTTGATACTGCTCCGCTGTGCGTTCGTTCACCTAAGAGAGTTGAATCTATGTTGAGATTCAGCGAGTCAGAAACACGTCTCTTCTAAGAGCTGCGTTGGGATATTCCCGAGTGAATGGGACCATAGGCTGTACAGAGAAATATCTGCTTCTAAAACGAAAACGGAGCTATCTAACTGAATCGTTGTCAATGGGTGCATTCAACTGACAGAGTTAAATTCACGTGTGGATTCAGCGGTGTGCAAATCCTTTCTGTGCGGAAATCCCAAAACCGGTATTTCCAGCCCAATGCTGGCATACGTACTAAACCACAGTAAACTTCGTCTAAAACTCAGGAGAAACGTTTCCTTGAAACTGCTCTGCTGTGTCTTCGTTCACCTAAGAGAGTTGAATCTATGTTTTGATTCAGCGAGTCAGAAACACGTTTCTTCTAGGAGCTGCGTTGGGATATTCCCGAGTGAATGGGACCATAGACTGTACAGAGAAATATCTGCTTCTAAAACCAAAACGGAGCTATCTAACTGAATGGTTGTCAATGTGTGCAGTCAACTGACAGAGTTAAACTCACGTGTGGATTCAGCGGTTTGCAAACCCTTTCTGTGCAGAATCCCAAAACGGGCATTTCCAGCCCAATGCCGGCATACGTATGAAACAGCCATATGACTTGGTCTAAAATTCAGGAGAAACGTTTCCTTGAAACTGCTCTGCTGTGCTTTCGTTCACGTAAGAGAGTTGAATCTATGTTGAGATTCAGCGAGTCAGAAACACGTTTCTTCTAGGAGCTACGTTGGGATATTCCCGAGTGAATGGGACCATAGGCTGTACAGAGAAATATCTGCTTCTAAAACCAAAACGGAGTTCTCTAACAGAATGGTTGTCAATGTGTGCATTCAACTGACAGAGTTAAACTCACGTGTGGATTCAGCGGTTTGCAAACCCTTTCTGTGCAGAATCCCTGAACCGCCATTTCCAGCCCAATGCCGGAATACGTATGAAACAGCAGTAAACGTCTAAAACTCAGGAGAAACGTTTCCTTGTAACTGCTCTGCTGTGCGTTCGTTCACCTAAGAGAGTTGAATCTATGTTGAGATTCAGCGAGTCAGAAACACGTTTCTTCCAGGAGCTGCGTTGGGATACTCCCGAGTGAATGGGACCATAGGCTGTACAGAGAAATATCTGCTTCTAAAACGAAAACGGAGCTATCTAACTGAATGGTTTTCAATGTGCACATTCAAGTGACAGAGTTAAACTCACGTGTGGATTCAGAGGTTTGCAAGTCCTTTCTGTGCAGAATACCAAAACTGGTATTTCCAGCCCAATGCCGGCATACGTACTAAACCGCAGTAAACTTCGTCTAAAATTCAGGAGAAACGTTACCTTGAAACTGCTCTGCTGTGCGTTCGTTCACCTAAGAGAGTTGTATCTATGTTGAGATTCAGCGAGTCAGAAACACGTTTCTTCTAGGAGCTGCTTTGGGATATTCCCGAGTGAATGGGACCATAGGCTGTACAGAGAAATATCTGCTTCTAAAACCAAAACGGAGCTTTCTAACTGATTGATTGTCAATGTGTGCATTCAACTGACAATGTTAAACTCAAGTGTGGATTCAGCGGTTTGCAAAACCTTTCAGTGCAGAATCCCAAAACCGGTATTTCCAGCCCAATGACGGCATAAGTACTAAACAGCAGGAAACTTCGTCTAAAACTCAGGAGAAACGTTTCCTTGAAACTTCTCTACTGTGCGTTCGTTCACCTAAGAGAGTTGAATCTATGTTGAGATTCAGCGAGTCAGAAACACGTTTCTTCTAGGAGCTGCGTTGGGATATTCCCGACTGAATGGGACCATAGGCTGTGCAGAGAAAAAACTGCTTCTAAAACGAAAACGGAGCTATCTAACTGAATGGTTGTCAATGTTCGAATTCATCTGACGGAGTTAAACTCACGTGTGGATTCAGCGGTTTGCAAACCCTTTCTGTGCAGAATTCCTGAACCGCCATTTCCAGCCCAATGCCAGCATACGTATGAAACAGCAGTAAACGTCTAAAACTCAGGAGAAACGTTTCCTTGAAACTGCTCTGCTGTGCGTTCGTTCACCTAAGAGAGTTGAATCTATGTTGAGATTCAGCGAGTCAGAAACACGTTTCTTCCAGTAGCTGCGTTGGGATATTCTTGAGTGAATGGGACCATAGGCTGTACAGAGAAGTATCTGCTTCTAAAACGAAAACGGAGTTATCTAACTGAATGGTTTTCAATGTGCACATTCAACTGACAGAGTTAAACTCACGTGTGGATTCAGCGGTTTGCAAGTCCTTTCTGTGCAGAATTCCAAAACTGGTATTTCCAGCCCAATGCCGGCATACGTACTAAACCGCAGTAAACTTCGTCTAAAATTCAGGAGAAACGTTTCCTGGAAACTGCTCTGCTGTGCGTTCGTTCACCTAAGAGAGTTGTATCTATGTTGAGATTCAGCGAGTCAGAAACACGTTTCTTCTAGGAGATGCTTTGGGATATTCCCGAGTGAATGGGACCGTAGGCTGTACAGAGAAATATCTGCTTCTAAAACCAAAACGGAGCTATCTAACTGATTGGTTGTCAATGTGTGCATTCAACTGACAATGTTAATCTCACGTGTGGATTCAGCGGTTTGCAAACCCTTTCTGTGCAGAATCCCAAAACCGGTATTTCCAGCCCAATGACGGCATAAGTACTAAACAGCAGGAAACTTCGTCTAAAACTCAGGAGAAACGTTTCCTTGAAACTTCTCTACTGTGCGTTCGTTCACCTAAGAGAGTTGAATCTATGTTGAGATTCAGCGAGTCAGAAACACGTTTCTTCTAGGAGCTGCGTTGGGATATTCCCGAGTGAATGGGACCATAGGCTGTGCAGAGAAATATCTGCTTCTAAAACCAAAACGGAGCTATCTAACTGAATCGTTGTCAATGGGTGCATTCAACTGACAGAGTTAAACTCACGGGTGGATTCAGCGGTGTGCAAATCCTTTCTGTGCGGAAATCGCAAATCCGGTATTTCCAGCCCAATGCTGGCATACGTACTAAACCGCAGTAAACTTCCTCTAAAACTCAGGAGAAACGTTTCCTTGAAACTGCTCTGCTGTGTCTTCGTTCACCTAAGAGACTTGAATCTATGTTGAGATACAGCGAGTCAGAAACACGTTTTATTCTACGAGCTGCGTTGGGATATTGCCGAGGGAATGGGACCATAGGCTTTATAGAGATATATCTGCTTCTAAAACCAAAACGGAGCTATCTAACTGAATGGTTGTCAATGTCTGCATTCAACTGACAGAGATAAACTCACGTGTGGATTCAGCAGTTTGCAAACCCTTTCTGTGCAGAATCCCAAAACCGGTATTTCCAGCCCAATGCCGGAATACGTACTAAACACCAGGAAACTTTGTCTAAAACTCAGGAGAAACGTTTGCTTGAAACTGCTCTGCTGTGCGTTCGTTCACCTAAGAGAGTTGAATCTATGTTTAGATTCAGCGAGTCAGAAACACGTTTCTTCTAGGAGCTGCCTTGGGATATTCCCGAGTGAATGGGACCATAGGCTGTACAGAGAAATATCTGCTTCTAAAACCAAAACGGAGCTATCTAACTGAATGGTTGTCAATGTGTGCAGTCAACTGAGAGAGTTAATCTCACGTGTGGATTCAGCGGTTTGCAAACCCTTTCTGTGCAGAATCCCAAAACGGGCATTTCCAGCCCAATGCCGGCATACGTATGAAACAGCAGTATGATTTGGTCTAAAATTCAGGAGAAACGTTTCCTTGAAACTGCTCTGCTGTGCGTTCGTTCACCGAAGAGAGTTGAATCTATGTTGAGATTCAGCGAGTCAGAAAAACGTTTCTTCTAGGAGCTGCGTTGGGATATTCCCGAGTGAATGGGACCATAGGCTGTACAGAGAAATATCTGCTTCTAAAACCAAAACGGAGTTATCTAACTGAATGGTTGTCAATGGGTGCATTCAACTGACAGACTTAAACTCACGTGTGGATTCAGCGGTCTGCAAACCCTTTCTGTGCAGAATCGCAAAACCGGCATTTCCAGCCGAATGGCGGCATACATACGAAACAGCAGTAAACTTCGTCTAAAACTCAGGAGAAACGTTTCCTTGAAACTGCTCTGCTGTGCGTTCGTTCACCTAAGGGAGTTGAATCTATGTTGAGATTCAGCGAGTCAGAAACACGTTTCTTCTAGGAGCTGCGTAGGGATCTTCCCGAGTGAATGGGACCATAGGCTGTACAGAGAAATGTCTGTTTCTAAAAAGAAAAAGGAGCTATCTTACTGAATGGTTGTCAATGTTCGAATTCATCTGACGGAGTTAAACTCACGTGTGGATTCAGCGGTTTGCAAACCCTTTCCGTGCAGAATCCCTGAACCGCCATTTCCAGCCCAATGCCGGCATACGTATGAAACAGCAGTAAACGTCTAAAACTCAGGAGAAAGGTTTCCTTGAAACTGCTCTTCTTTTCGTTCGTTCACCTAAGAGAGTTGAATCTGTGTTGAGATTCACCATGTCAGAAACAAGTTTATTCTAGGAGCTGCGTTGGGATTTTCCCGAATGAATGGGACTATAGGCTGTACAGAGAATTATCTGCTTCTAAAACCAAAACGGAGCTATCAAACTGAATGGTTGTCAATGTGAGCATTCAACTGACAGTGTTAAACTCACATGTGGATTCAGCAGCTTGTAAACACTTTCTGTGCAGAATCACAAAATCGGCATTTCCAACCCAATGACGTCATATGTACGAAACAGCAGTAAACTTCGTCTAAAACTCTGGAGAAATGTTTCCTTGAAACTGCTCTGCTGTGCGTTCGTTCACCTAAAAGAGTTGAATCTATGTTGAGATTCAGCGAGTCAGAAACACGTTTTTTCCAAGAGCTGCGTTGGGATATTCCCGAGTGAATGTGACCAAAGGCTGTACAGTGATATCTGCTTCTAAAACCAAAATGGAGCTATCTAACAGAATGGTTGTCAATGTCTGCATTCAACTGACAGAGTTAAAATCACGTGAGGATTCAGCGGTTTGCAAACCCTTTCTGTGCAGAATCCCAAAACCGCCTTTTCCAGCCCAATGCCGGCATACGTACGAAACAACAGTAAACTTCGTCTAAAACTCAGGAGATACGTTTCTTTGAAACTGCTCTGCTGTGCATTCGTTCACCTAAGAGAGTTGAATCTATCTTGAGATTCAGGGAGTCAGAAACACGTTTCTTCTAGGAGCTGCGTTGGGATATTCCCGAGTTAATGGGACCATAGGCTGTACAGACAAATATCTGCTTCTAAAACTAAAACGGAGCTATCTAAATGATCGGTTGTCAATGTGTGCATTCAACTGACAGTGTTAAACTCTCGTGCGGATTCAGCAGTGTGCAAACCCTTTCTGTACAGAATTCCGAACCCGGCATTTCCAGCCCAATGCCTTCATAAGTTCGAAACAGCAGGAAACTTCGTCTAAAACTCAGTAGAAACGTTTCCGTGAAACTGCTCTGCTGTGCGTTCGTTCACCTAAAAGAGTTGAATCTATGTTTAGTTTCAGCGAGTCAGAAACACGTTTCTTTTAGGAGCTGCGTTGGGATATTCCCGAGTGAACGGGACCATAGGCTGTACAGAGAAATACCTGCTTCTAAAATCAAAACGGAGTTATCTAACTGAATGGTTGTCCTTGTGTGCATTCAACTGACAGAGTTAAATTCACGTGTGGATTCAGAGGTTTGCAAACCTTTCTGTGCTGAATCCCAAAACCGGCGTTTCCAGCCCAATGACAGCATATGTAGGAAAGAGCAGTAAACTTCGTCTAAAACTCCGGAAAACGTTTCCTTGAAACTGCTCTGCTGTGCGTTCGTTCACCTAAGAGAGTTGAATCTATGTTGATGTTCAGCGAGTAAGTAACACGTTTCTTCTAGGAGCTGCGTTGGGATTTTCCCGAGTGAATGGGACCATAGGCTGTACAGAGAATTATCTGCTTCTAAAACGAAAACGGCGCTATCCAACCGCATGGTTGTCAATGGGTGCATTCAACTGACAGAGTTAAACTCACGTGTGGATTCAGCGGTTTCCAAACCCTTTCTGTGCAGAATCCCCAAACCGGCATTTCCAGCCCAATGTCCGCATACATACGAAACACCAGTAAACGTCATCTAAAACTCAGGAGAAACGTTTCCTAGAAACTGCTCTGCTGTGCGTTCGTTCACCGAAGAGAGTTGAATCTATGTTGAGATTCAGCGAGTCAGAAACACGTTTCTTCTAGGAGCTGCGTTGGGATATTCCCGAATGAATTGGACCATAGGCTGTACAGTGAAATATCTACTTCTTAAACCAAACCGGAGCTATCTAACTGAATGGTTGTCAATGTGAGCATTCAACTGACAGAGTTAAACTTACGTGTTGATTCACTGGCTTGTAAACCCTTTCTGTGCAGAATCCCGAAACCGGCATTTCCAGCCCAATGACGGCATAGGTAGGAAACAGCAGTAAACTTCGTCTAATACTCAGGAGAAACGTTTCCTTGAAACTCCTCTGCTTTGCGTTCATTCACCTAAAAGAGTTGAATCTATGTTGAGATTCAGCGAGTCAGAAACACGTTTCTTCTAGGAGCTGCGTTGGGATATTCCCGAGTGAATGGGACCATAGGCTGTACAGAGAAATATCTGCTTCTAAAACCAAAACGGAGCTATCTACCTGAAGGCTTGTCAAAGTTTGCATTCAACTGACGGAGTTAAACTCACGTGTGGATTCAGCGGTTTGCAAACCTTTATGTGCAGAATTCGAAAACTGGAATTTCCAGGCCAATGTTGGCATACGTACCAGACAGCAGTATGACTTCATCTAAATCTCACGGGAAACGTTTCCTTGAACCTGCTCTGCTGTGCGTTCGTTCACCTAAGAGAGTTGAATCTATGTTGCGGGTCAGCGAGTGAGAAACACGTTTCTTCTAGGAGCTGCGTTGGGATATTCCCAAGTGAAAGGGACCATAGGCTGTTCAGAGAAATATCTACTTCTAAAACCAAAACCGAGCTATCCAACTGCATGCTTGTCAATGGGTGCATTCAACTGACAGAGCTAAACTCACGTGTGGATTCAGTGGTTTGCAAAACCTTTCGGTGCAGAATCCCAAAACCGGCATTTCCAGCCCAATGCCGACATACGTACGAAAACTGCAGTAATCTTCGTATAAAACTCAGGAGAAACGATTCCTAGAAACTTCTCTGCTGTGCGTACGTTCACCTAAGAGAGTTGAATCTATGTTGAGATTCAGCGAGTCAGAAACACGTTTCTGTTGTAGCTGCGTTGGTATAATCACGAGTGAATGGGACCATAGGGTGTACAGAGAAATATCTGCTTCTAAAACCAAAACGGAGCTATCTAACTGATTGGTTGTCAATGTGTGAATTCAACTGATAGAGTTAAACTCACCTGTGGATTCAGCGGTTTGCAAAACCTTTCTGTGCAGAAACCCAAATCTGCCATTTCCAGCCCAATGCGGGCATACATATGAAACAGCAGTAAACTTTGTCTAAAGCTCAGGAGAAACGTTTCATTGAAACTGCTGTGCTGTGCGTTCGCTCACCTGAGAAAGTTGAATCTATGTTGAGATTCAGTGTGTCAGAAACACGTTTCTTCTAGGAGCTGCGTTGGGATATTCCCTTGTGAATTTGACCATAGGCTGTACAGAGAAATATCTGCTTCTAAAACCAAAACGGAGGAATCTAACTGAATGGTTGTCAATGGGTGCATTCAACTGACAGAGTTAAACTCACGTGTGGATTCAGCGGTTTGCAAACCCTTTCTGTGCAGAATCCCCAAACCGGCATTTGCAGCCCAATGCCGGCATACGTACGAAACAGCAGTAAACTTCGACTAAAACTCCGGAGAAACGTTTCCTTGAAACTGTTCGGCTGTGCGTTCGTTCACCTAAGAGATTTGAATCTATGATGAGATTCAGCGAGTCAGAAACACGTTTCTTCTAGGAGATAGTTTGGGATATTCCCGAGTGAATGGGACCATAGGCTGTACAGAGAAATATCTGCTTCTACAACCAATCCGGATCTATATAACTGAATGGATGTCCATGGGTGCATTCAACTGACAGAGCTAAACTCCCGTGTGGATTCAGCCGCTTGCAAACCCTTTCTGTGCAGAATCCCAAAACCGGCATTTCCAGCCCAATGCCGGCATAAGTATATAACAGCAGTTAACTTCGTCTAAAACTCAGGAGAAACGTTTCCTTGAAACTGCTCTGCTGTGCTTCCGTTCACCTAAGAGAGTTGAATCTACGTTCAACTTCAGCGAGTCAGAAATACGTTTCTTCTAGGAGCTGCGTTGGGATATTCCCGCGTGAATGGGACCATAGGGTGTACAGAGAAATTTCTACTTCTAAAACCAAAACGGAGCTATCTAACTGAGTAGATGTCAATGCTTGCATTCAACTGACACAGCTAAACTCCCGAGTGGATTCAGCCTCTTGCAAACCCTTTCTGTGCAGAATCCCCAAACCGGCATTTCCAGCACAATGCCGGCATACGTAGGAAACAGCAGTATGCCTTCATCTAAAACACAATGGGAACGTTTCCTTGAAACTGCTCTGCTGTGTTTTCGTTTACCTAAGAGACTCGAATCTATGTTGAGATTCAGCAGCCAGAAGGACGTTTCCTCTAGGAGCTGCGTTGGGATATTCCCGAGTGAATGGGACGATAGGTTGTACAGAGAAATATCTGCCCTTTCTTCGATATGCCGGTATTGGGCTGAAAACGCCTGTTTTGAGACTCTGCACAGAAAGTGTTTGCAGACTGGTGAATCCACACACGGGTTTAACTCTGGAAGTTGAGTGCACACATTGAAAACCGTTCTGTTACATAGCTGCGTTTTGGATTTAGAAGCAGATATTTCCCTTGGCTTACTGCCCTTTCTTCCATATCCCGATATTGGGCTGATAACGCCTGTTTTGAGTCTCTGCACAGAAAGTTTTTGCAGACTGGTGAATGCACAAGCGGGTTTAACTCTGGAAGTTGAGTGCACACATTTACAACCGTTCTGTTAGATAGCTGCGATTTGGATTTAGAAGCAGATATTTCCCTGTGCTTACTGCCCTTTCTTCCATATGCCGCTATTGGGCTCAAAACGACTGTTTTGAGACTCTGCACAGAACGTGTTTGCAGACTGCTGAATCCACACACGGGTTTTCCTCTGGAAGTTGAGTGCACACATTGACAACCGTTCTGTTAGATAGCTGCGTTTTGGATTTAGAAGCAGATATTTCCCTGCGCTTACTGCCCTTTCTTCCATATGCCGATATGGGGCTGAAAACGCCAGTTTTGAGACTCTGCCCAGAAAGGGTTTGCAGACTGCTGAATCCACACACGGGTTTAACTCTGGAAGTTGAGTGCACACATTGACAACCGTTCTGTTAGATAGCTGCGTTTTGGATTTAGAAGCAGATATTTCCCTGTGCTTACTGCTGTTTCTTCCATATGCCGGTATTGGGCTGAAAACGCCTGTTTTGGGACTCTGCACAGAAAGTGTTTGCAGACTGCTGAATCCACACTCGGGTTTATCTCTGAAATTGAGTGCACGCATTGACAACCATTCAGTTAGATAGCTGCCTTTTGGTTTTTGAAGCAGTTATTTCTCTTTACAGCTTTTACTCTCATTCACTCTGGAATATCCAAACGCAGCTCCTAAAACAAACGGGTTTCTAAGTATAATCAGATATTTCTCTTTACATCTTGTACCCCAGTACACTCTGATATATGCATACGCAGCTCCTGGAAGAAACGTGTTTGTAACTCGCTGAATCTGTGCATATATTGAAGTCTCTTAGGTGAATGAACACCCAGCAGAGGAGTTTGAAAAAAACATTTCTTCCATGTTATAGATGCACTGTTACTGCTATTGCTTTTCGGCTGGTGTTTTCCTGGAAATGTTGGTTTTAGAATTTCCATATAAATGGTTTGTAAACTGCTGCTTAAGTGGAGCAGTTTAATTCGTTAAGTTGAATGTCCTCATTCACAATCATTCTGTTAGCTAGCTCCGTTTTGGTTTTAGAAGCCTGTGTTTCTAGTTACAGCATATTCTCCCATTCATTCTGGAATAGCCAAACGCAGCTCCCAGAATAGACGTGTTTCTAAGTCGCTGAATCTAAACATAGATTCAACTCCCTTAGGTGAACGAACACACAGCACAGCAGTTTGAAAGAAACGTTTTATTTGAGTTTTAGACGCAGTCTTATTGCTATTTCTTAGAGGCCGGTATTTTGCTGGGAATGTCTGTTTTAGAATCTGCACAAAAATCTTTTCTAAACTGCTGCATAGAAACAACAGTTTATCTCAATAAGCTGAATGCACACAGTGACAACCATTCTGTTAGATGGCTCCGTGTTTGTTTTAGAACCAGATATTTCACTTTAAACCTTATACTCCAGTACACTCTGGAATATGCAAATGCAGCTCCTGGAAGAAACGTGTTTCTTACTCGCTGAATCTGAACATATACTCAAGACTCTTAGGTGAATGAACACAGAGCAGAGCATTTTGAAGAAAACGTTTCTTCTATGTTATAGATGCAGTCTTACTGCTACTTCTTTTAGGCTGGTGTTTTGCTGCAAATGTTGATTTTAGAATTTGCATATAAAGGGTTTCTAAACTGCTGCCTAAGAAGAGCAGATTAACCCTTTAAGTTGAATGCACACATTCACAACCATTCTGTTAGATAGCTCCGTTTTGGTTTTAGAAACAGATATTTCTCTTTACAGCATTTACTCCCATACACTCTGGAATATCGAAATGCAGCTCCTAGAATAAACGTGTTTCAAACTCGCTGAATCCAAACATAGATTCAACGACCTTTGGTGAACGAACACACTGCAGAGCAGTTTGAAAGAAACGTTCCCTCTGAGTTTTAGACGCAGTCTTACTGCTATTTCTTATAGGCCGGTATTTTGCTGGAAATGTCTGTTTGAGAATCTACACAGAAATGTTTTCTAAACTGCTGCATACAAACAGCAGTTTAGCTCAGTAAGTTGAATGCACACATTGACAACCATTCCATTAGATCATCCGTTTTTCTTTTGGAACGAGACATTTGTCTTTACATCTTATACTCCAGTATACTCTGGAATAGGCAAACACAGCTCCTGGAAGAAACGTGTTGCTAACTAGCTGAATCTGAACATATATTCAAGTCTCTTATATGAATGAACACACAGCAGAGCAGTTTGAAAACAGTTTCTTCCATGTTAAAGATGCAGTCTTACTGCTATTTCCTATAGCCTGGTGTTTTGCTGGAAAGGTCTGTATGAGAATTTGCATAGAAAGGGTTTCTAAAGTGCTGCATGAGAAGAGCAGTTTACCTCTTTAAGCCGAAGGCACACATTCACAACCACTCTGCTAGATAGATCCATTTTGGTTTTAGAAACAGATATTTCTCTTTACAGCAAATACTCCCATTCAATCTGGAATATCCAAAGACAGCTCCTAGAATAAACGTGTTTCTATCTCGCTGAATCTAAACATAGATTCAACTCCCTTAGGCCAAAGAACACAAGGCCGAGCAGTTTGAAAGAAACGTTTCTTCTGAGTTTTAGACGCAGTCTTAATGCTCTTTCTTATATATGCCGGTACTGGGCCGGAAAGGCCTGTTTTGAGACTCTGCAGAGAAAGTGTTTGCAGACTGCTGAATCCACACACGGGTTAACTCTGGAAGTTGAGTGCACACATCGACAACCGTTCTGTTAGATAGCTGCGTTTTGGATTTAGAAGCAGATATTTCCCTGGGCTTACTGCCGTTTCTTCCATATGCCGGTAATGGGCTGAAAACGCCTGTTTTGGGACTCTGCAGAGAAAGTGTTTGCAGACTGCTGAATCCACACACGGGTTTAACTCTGGAAGTTGAGTGCACACATTGACAACCGTTCTGTTAGATAGCTGCGTTTTAGATTTAGAAGCAGATATTTCCCTGTGCTTACTGCTGTTTCTTCCATATGCCGGCAATGGGCTGAAAACGCCTGTTTTGGGACTCTGCAGAGAAAGTGTTTGCAGACTGCTGAATCCACACACGGGTTTAACTCTGGAAGTTGAGTGCACACATTGACAACCGTTCTGTTAGATAGCTGCGTTTTGGATTTAGAAGCAGATATTTACCTGTGCTTACTGCTGTTTCTTCCATATGCCGGTAATGGGCTGAAAACGCCAGTTTTGGGACTCTGCAGAGAAAGTGTTTGCAGACTGCTGAATCCACACACGGGTTTAACTCTGGAAGTTGAGTGTACACATTGACAACCGTTCTGTTAGATAGCTGCGTTTTGGATTTAGAAGCAGATATTTCCCTGTGCTTACTGCTGTTTCTTCCATATGCCGGTAATGGGCTGAAAACGCCTGTTTTGGGACTCTGCAGAGAAAGTGTTTGCAGACTGCTGAATCCACACACGGGTTTAACTCTGGAAGTTGAGTGCACACATTGACAACCGTTCTGTTAGATAGCTGCGTTTTGGATTTAGAAGCAGATATTTCCCTGTGCTTACTGCTGTTTCTTCCATATGCCGGTAATGGGCTGAAAACGCCTGTTTTGGGACTCTGCAGAGAAAGTGTTTGCAGACTGCTGAATCCACACACGGGTTTAACTCTGGACGTTGAGTGCACACATTGACAACGGTTCTGTTAGATAGCTGCGTTTTGGATTTAGAAGCAGATATTTCCCTGGGCTTACTGCTGTTTCTTCCATATGCCGGTAATGGGCTGAAAACGTCTGTTTTGGGACTCTGCAGAGAAAGTGTTTGCAGACTGCTGAATCCACACACGGGTTTAACTCTGGAAGTTCAGTGCACACATTGATAACCGTTCTGTTAGATAGCTGCGTTTTGGATTTAGAAGCAGATATTTCCCTGGGCTTACTGCTGTTTCTTCCATATGCCGGTAATGGGCTGAAAACGCCTGTTTTGGGACTCTGCAGAGAAAGTGTTTGCAGACTGCTGAATCCACACACGGGTTTAACTCTGGAAGTTGAGTGCACACATTGACAACCGTTCTGTTAGATAGCTGCGTTTTGGATTTAGAAGCAGATATTTCCCTGTGCTTACTGCTGTTTCTTCCATATGCCGGTAATGGGCTGAAAACGCCTGTTTTGGGACTCTGCAGAGAAAGTGTTTGCAGACTGCTGAATCCACACACGGGTTTAACTCTGGAAGTTGAGTGCACACATTGACAACCGTTCTGTTAGATAGCTGCGTTTTGGATTTAGAAGCAGATATTTCCCTGTGCTTACTGCTGTTTCTTCCATATGCCGGTAATGGGCTGAAAACGCCTGTTTTGGGACTCTGCACAGAAAGTGTTTGCAGACTGCTGAATCCACACTCGGGTTTATCTCTGGAAGTTGAGTGCACGCATTGACAACCATTCAGTTAGATAGCTGCCTTTTGGTTTTTGAAGCAGTTATTTCTCTTTACAGCATTTACTCTCATTCACTCTGGAATATCCAAACACAGCTCCTAAAAGAAACGGGTTTCTAAGTATAATCAGATATTTCTCTTTACATCTTGTACCCCAGTACACTCTGATATATGCATACGCAGCTCCTGGAAGAAACGTGTTTGTAACTCGCTGAATCTGTGCATATATTGAAGTCTCTTAGGTGAATGAACACCCAGCAGAGGAGTTTGAAAAAAACATTTCTTCCATGTTATAGATGCACTGTTACTGCTATTGCTTTTCGGCTGGTGTTTTCCTGGAAATGTTGGTTTTAGAATTTCCATATAAATGGTTTGTAAACTGCTGCTTAAGTGGAGCAGTTTAATTCGTTAAGTTGAATGTCCTCATTCACAATCATTCTGTTAGCTAGCTCCGTTTTGGTTTTAGAAGCCTGTGTTTCTAGTTACAGCATATTCTCCCATTCATTCTGGAATAGCCAAACGCAGCTCCCAGAATAGACGTGTTTCTAAGTCGCTGAATCTAAACATAGATTCAACTCCCTTAGGTGAACGAACACACAGCACAGCAGTTTGAAAGAAACGTTTTATTTGAGTTTTAGACGCAGTCTTATTGCTATTTCTTAGAGGCCGGTATTTTGCTGGGAATGTCTGTTTTAGAATCTGCACAAAAATCTTTTCTAAACTGCTGCATAGAAACAACAGTTTATCTCAATAAGCTGAATGCACACAGTGACAACCATTCTGTTAGATGGCTCCGTGTTTGTTTTAGAACCAGATATTTCACTTTAAACCTTATACTCCAGTACACTCTGGAATATGCAAATGCAGCTCCTGGAAGAAACGTGTTTCTTACTCGCTGAATCTGAACATATACTCAAGACTCTTAGGTGAATGAACACAGAGCAGAGCATTTTGAAGAAAACGTTTCTTCTATGTTATAGATGCAGTCTTACTGCTACTTCTTTTAGGCTGGTGTTTTGCTGCAAATGTTGATTTTAGAATTTGCATATAAAGGGTTTCTAAACTGCTGCCTAAGAAGAGCAGATTAACCCTTTAAGTTGAATGCACACATTCACAACCATTCTGTTAGATAGCTCCGTTTTGGTTTTAGAAACAGATATTTCTCTTTACAGCATTTACTCCCATACACTCTGGAATATCGAAATGCAGCTCCTAGAATAAACGTGTTTCAAACTCGCTGAATCCAAACATAGATTCAACGACCTTTGGTGAACGAACACACTGCAGAGCAGTTTGAAAGAAACGTTCCCTCTGAGTTTTAGACGCAGTCTTACTGCTATTTCTTATAGGCCGGTATTTTGCTGGAAATGTCTGTTTGAGAATCTACACAGAAATGTTTTCTAAACTGCTGCATACAAACAGCAGTTTAGCTCAGTAAGTTGAATGCACACATTGACAACCATTCCATTAGATCATCCGTTTTTCTTTTGGAACGAGACATTTGTCTTTACATCTTATACTCCAGAATACTCTGGAATAGGCAAACACAGCTCCTGGAAGAAACGTGTTGCTAACTAGCTGAATCTGAACATATATTCAAGTCTCTTATATGAATGAACACACAGCAGAGCAGTTTGAAAACAGTTTCTTCCATGTTAAAGATGCAGTCTTACTGCTATTTCCTATAGGCTGGTGTTTTGCTGGAAAGGTCTGTATGAGAATTTGCATAGAAAGGGTTTCTAAAGTGCTGCATGAGAAGAGCAGTTTACCTCTTTAAGCCGAAGGCACACATTCACAACCACTCTGCTAGATAGATCCATTTTGGTTTTAGAAACCGATATTTCTCTTTACAGCAAATACTCCCATTCAATCTGGAATATCCAAAGACAGCTCCTAGAATAAACGTGTTTCTATCTCGCTGAATCTAAACATAGATTCAACTCCCTTAGGCCAAAGAACACAAGGCCGAGCAGTTTGAAAGAAACGTTTCTTCTGAGTTTTAGACGCAGTCTTAATGCTCTTTCTTATATATGCCGGTACTGGGCCGGAAAGGCCTGTTTTGAGACTCTGCACAGAAAGTGTTTGCAGACTGCTGAATCCACACACGGGTTTAACTCTGGAAGTTGAGTGCACACATCGACAACCGTTCTGTTAGATAGCTGCGTTTTGGATTTAGAAGCAGATATTTCCCAGTGCTTACTGCTGTTTCTTCCATATGCCGGTAATGGGCTGAAAACGCCTGTTTTGGGACTCTGCAGAGAAAGTGTTTGCAGACTGCTGAATCCACACACGGGTTTAACTCTGGAAGTTGAGTGCACACATTGACAACCGTTCTGTTAGATAGCTGCGTTTTGGATTTAGAAGCAGATATTTCCCTGTGCTTACTGCTGTTTCTTCCATATGCCGGTAATGGGCTGAAAACGCCTGTTTTGGGACTCTGCAGAGAAAGTGTTTGCAGACTGCTGAATCCACACACGGGTTTAACTCTGGAAGTTGAGTGCACACATTGACAACCGTTCTGTTAGATAGCTGCGTTTTGGATTTAGAAGCAGATATTTCCCTGTGCTTACTGCTGTTTCTTCCATAGGCCGGTAATGGGCTGAAAACGCCTGTTTTGGGACTCTGCAGAGAAAGTGTTTGCAGACTGCTGAATCCACACTCGGGTTTATCTCTGGAAGTTGAGTGCACGCATTGACAACCATTCAGTTAGATAGCTGCCTTTTGGTTTTTGAAGCAGTTATTTCTCTTTACAGCTTTTACTCTCATTCACTCTGGAATATCCAAACGTAGCTCCTAAAAGAAACGGGTTTCTAAGTATAATCAGATATTTCTCTTTACATCTTGTACCCCAGTACACTCTGATATATGCATACGCAGCTCCTGGAAGAAACGTGTTTGTAACTCGCTGAATCTGTGCATATATTGATGTCTCTTAGGTGAATGAACACCCAGCAGAGGAGTTTGAAAAAAACATTTCTTTCATGTTATAGATGCACTGTTACTGCTATTGCTTTTCGGCTGGTGTTTTCCTGGAAATGTTGGTTTTAGAATTTCCATATAAATGGTTTGTAAACTGCTGCTTAAGTGGAGCAGTTTAATTCGTTAAGTTGAATGCCCTCATTCACAATCATTCTGTTAGCTAGCTCCGTTTTGGTTTTAGAAGCCTGTGTTTCTAGTTACAGCATATTCTCCCATTCATTCTGGAATAGCCAAACGCAGCTCCCAGAATAGACGTGTTTCTAAGTCGCTGAATCTAAACATAGATTCAACTCCCTTAGGTGAACGAACACACAGCACAGCAGTTTGAAAGAAACGTTTTATTTGAGTTTTAGACGCAGTCTTATTGCTATTTCTTAGAGGCCGGTATTTTGCTGGGAATGTCTGTTTTAGAATCTGCACAAAAATCTTTTCTAAACTGCTGCATAGAAACAACAGTTTATCTCAATAAGCTGAATGCACACAGTGACAACCATTCTGTTAGATGGCTCCGTGTTTGTTTTAGAACCAGATATTTCACTTTAAACCTTATACTCCAGTACACTCTGGAATATGCAAATGCAGCTCCTGGAAGAAACGTGTTTCTTACTCGCTGAATCTGAACATATACTCAAGACTCTTAGGTGAATGAACACAGAGCAGAGCATTTTGAAGAAAACGTTTCTTCTATGTTATAGATGCAGTCTTACTGCTACTTCTTTTAGGCTGGTGTTTTGCTGCAAATGTTGATTTTAGAATTTGCATATAAAGGGTTTCTAAACTGCTGCCTAAGAAGAGCAGATTAACCCTTTAAGTTGAATGCACACATTCACAACCATTCTGTTAGATAGCTCCGTTTTGGTTTTAGAAACAGATATTTCTCTTTACAGCATTTACTCCCATACACTCTGGAATATCGAAATGCAGCTCCTAGAATAAACGTGTTTCAAACTCGCTGAATCCAAACATAGATTCAACGACCTTTGGTGAACGAACCCACTGCAGAGCAGTTTGAAAGAAACGTTCCCTCTGAGTTTTAGACGCAGTCTTACTGCTATTTCTTATAGGCCGGTATTTTGCTGGAAATGTCTGTTTGAGAATCTACACAGAAATGTTTTCTAAACTGCTGCATACAAACAGCAGTTTAGCACAGTAAGTTGAATGCACACATTGACAACCATTCCATTAGATCATCCGTTTTTCTTTTGGAACGAGACATTTGTCTTTACATCTTATACTCCAGTATACTCTGGAATAGGCAAACACAGCTCCTGGAAGAAACGTGTTGCTAACTAGCTGAATCTGAACATATATTCAAGTCTCTTATATGAATGAACACACAGCAGAGCAGTTTGAAAACAGTTTCTTCCATGTTAAAGATGCAGTCTTACTGCTATTTCCTATAGGCTGGTGTTTTGCTGGAAAGGTCTGTATGAGAATTTGCATAGAAAGGGTTTCTAAAGTGCTGCATGAGAAGACCAGTTTACCTCTTTAAGCCGAAGGCACACATTCACAACCACTGTCCTAGATAGATCCATTTTGGTTTTAGAAACCGATATTTCTCTTTACAGCAAATACTCCCATTCAATCTGGAATATCCAAAGACAGCTCCTAGAATAAACGTGTTTCTATCTCGCTGAATCTAAACATAGATTCAACTCCCTTAGGCCAAAGAACACAAGGCCGAGCAGTTTGAAAGAAACGTTTCTTCTGAGTTTTAGACGCAGTCTTAATGCTCTTTCTTATATATGCCGGTACTGGGCCGGAAAGGCCTGTTTTGAGACTCTGCACAGAAAGTGTTTGCAGACTGCTGAATCCACACACGGGTTTAACTCTGGAAGTTGAGTGCACACATCGACAACCGTTCTGTTAGATAGCTGCGTTTTGGATTTAGAAGCAGATATTTCCCTGGGCTTACTGCCGTTTCTTCCATATGCCGGTAATGGGCTGAAAACGCCTGTTTTGGGACTTTGCAGAGAAAGTGTTTGCAGACTGCTGAATCCACACACGGGTTTAACTCTGGAAGTTGAGTGCACACATTGACAACCGTTCTGTTAGATAGCTGCGTTTTGGATTTAGAAGCAGATATTTCCCTGTGCTTACTGCTGTTTCTTCCATATGCCGGTAATGGGCTGAAAACGCCTGTTTTGGGACTCTGCAGAGAAAGTGTTTGCAGACTGCTGAATCCACACACGGGTTTAACTCTGGAAGTTGAGTGCACACATTGACAACCGTTCTGTTAGATAGCTGCGTTTTAGATTTAGAAGCAGATATTTCCCTGTGCTTACTGCTGTTTCTTCCATATGCCGGTAATGGGCTGAAAACGCCTGTTTTGGGACTCTGCAGAGAAAGTGTTTGCAGACTGCTGAATCCACACACGGGTTTAACTCTGGAAGTTGAGTGCACACATTGACAACCGTTCTGTTAGATAGCTGCGTTTTGGATTTAGAAGCAGATATTTCCCTGTGCTTACTGCTGTTTCTTCCATATTTCGGTAATGGGCTGAAAACACCTGTTTTGGGACTCTGCAGAGAAAGTGTTTGCAGACTGCTGAATCCACACACGGGTTTAACTCTGGAAGTTGAGTGCACACATTGACAACCGTTCTGTTAGATAGCTGCGTTTTGGATTTAGAAGCAGATATTTCCCTGTGCTTACTGCTGTTTCTTCCATATGCCGGTAATGGGCTGGAAACGCCTGTTTTGGGACTCTGCAGAGAAAGTGTTTGCAGACTGCTGAATCCACACACGGGTTTAACTCTGGAAGTTGAGTGCACACATTGACAACCGTTCTGTTAGATAGCTGCGTTTTGGATTTAGAAGCAGATATTTCCCTGTGCTTACTGCTGTTTCTTCCATATGCCGGTATTGGGCTGAAAACGCCTGTTTTGGGACTCTGCACAGAAAGTGTTTGCAGACTGCTGAATCCACACTCGGGTTTATCTCTGGAAGTTGAGTGCACGCATTGACAACCATTCAGTTAGATAGCTGCCTTTTGGTTTTTGAAGCAGTTATTTCTCTTTACAGCATTTACTCTCACTCACTCTGGAATATCCAAACGCAGCTCCTAAAAGAAACGGGTTTCTAAGTATAATCAGATATTTCTCTTTACATCTTGTACCCCAGTACACTCTGATATATGCATACGCAGCTCCTGGAAGAAACGTGTTTGTAACTCGCTGAATCTGTGCATATATTGAAGTCTCTTAGGTGAATGAACACACAGCAGAGGAGTTTGAAAAAAACATTTCTTCCATGTTATAGATGCACTGTTACTGCTATTGCTTTTCGGCTGGTGTTTTCCTGGAAATGTTGGTTTTAGAATTTCCATATAAATGGTTTGTAAACTGCTGCTTAAGTGGAGCAGTTTAATTCGTTAAGTTGAATGCCCTCATTCACAATCATTCTGTTAGCTAGCTCCGTTTTGGTTTTAGAAGCCTGTGTTTCTAGTTACAGCATATTCTCCCATTCATTCTGGAATAGCCAAACGCAGCTCCCAGAATAGACGTGTTTCTAAGTCGCTGAATCTAAACATAGATTCAACTCCCTTAGGTGAACGAACACACAGCACAGCAGTTTGAAAGAAACGTTTTATTTGAGTTTTAGACGCAGTCTTATTGCTATTTCTTAGAGGCCGGTATTTTGCTGGGAATGTCTGTTTTAGAATCTGCACAAAAATCTTTTCTAAACTGCTGCATAGAAACAACAGTTTATCTCAATAAGCTGAATGCACACAGTGACAACCATTCTGTTAGATGGCTCCGTGTTTGTTTTAGAACCAGATATTTCACTTTAAACCTTATACTCCAGTACACTCTGGAATATGCAAATGCAGCTCCTGGAAGAAACGTGTTTCTTACTCGCTGAATCTGAACATATACTCAAGACTCTTAGGTGAATGAACACAGAGCAGAGCATTTTGAAGAAAACGTTTCTTCTATGTTATAGATGCAGTCTTACTGCTACTTCTTTTAGGCTGGTGTTTTGCTGCAAATGTTGATTTTAGAATTTGCATATAAAGGGTTTCTAAACTGCTGCCTAAGAAGAGCAGATTAACCCTTTAAGTTGAATGCACACATTCACAACCATTCTGTTAGATAGCTCCGTTTTGGTTTTAGAAACAGATATTTCTCTTTACAGCATTTACTCCCATACACTCTGGAATATCGAAATGCAGCTCCTAGAATAAACGTGTTTCAAACTCGCTGAATCCAAACATAGATTCAACGACCTTTGGTGAACGAACACACTGCAGAGCAGTTTGAAAGAAACGTTCCCTCTGAGTTTTAGACGCAGTCTTACTGCTATTTCTTATAGGCCGGTATTTTGCTGGAAATGTCTGTTTGAGAATCTACACAGAAATGTTTTCTAAACTGCTGCATACAAACAGCAGTTTAGCTCAGTAAGTTGAATGCACACATTGACAACCATTCCATTAGATCATCCGTTTTTCTTTTGGAACGAGACATTTGTCTTTACATCTTATACTCCAGTATACTCTGGAATAGGCAAACACAGCTCCTGGAAGAAACGTGTTGCTAACTAGCTGAATCTGAACATATATTCAAGTCTCTTATATGAATGAACACACAGCAGAGCAGTTTGAAAACAGTTTCTTCCATGTTAAAGATGCAGTCTTACTGCTATTTCCTATAGCCTGGTGTTTTGCTGGAAAGGTCTGTATGAGAATTTGCATAGAAAGGTTTTCTAAAGTGCTGCATGAGAAGAGCAGTTTACCTCTTTAAGCCGAAGGCACACATTCACAACCACTCTGCTAGATAGATCCATTATGGTTTTAGAAACAGATATTTCTCTTTACAGCAAATACTCCCATTCAATCTGGAATATCCAAAGACAGCTCCTAGAATAAACGTGTTTCTATCTCGCTGAATCTAAACATAGATTCAACTCCCTTAGGCCAAAGAACACAAGGCCGAGCAGTTTGAAAGAAACGTTTCTTCTGAGTTTTAGACGCAGTCTTAATGCTCTTTCTTATATATGCCGGTACTGGGCCGGAAAGGCCTGTTTTGAGACTCTGCACAGAAAGTGTTTGCAGACTGCTGAATCCACACACGGGTTTAACTCTGGAAGTTGAGTGCACACATTGACAACCGTTCTGTTAGATAGCTGCGTTTTGGATTTAGAAGCAGATATTTCCCTGTGCTTACTGCTGTTTCTTCCATATGCCGGTAATGGGCTGAAAACGCCTGTTTTGGGACTCTGCAGAGAAAGTGTTTGCAGACTGCTGAATCCACACACGGGTTTAACTCTGGAAGTGGAGTGCACACATTGACAACCGTTCTGTTAGATAGCTGCGTTTTGGATTTAGAAGCAGATATTTCCCTGTGCTTACTGCTGTTTCTTCCATATGCCGGTAATGGTCTGAAAACGCCTGTTTTGGGACTCTGCAGAGAAAGTGTTTGCAGACTGCTGAATCCACACACGGGTTTAACTCTGGAAGCTGAGTGCACACATTGACAACCGTTCTGTTAGATAGCTGCGTTTTCGATTTGGAAGCAGATATTTCCCTGGGCTTACTGCTGTTTCTTCCATATGCCGGTAATGGGTTGAAAACGCCTGTTTTGGGACTCTGCAGAGAAAGTGTTTGCAGACTGCTGAATCCACACACGTGTTTAACTCTGGAAGTTGAGTGCACACATTGACAACCGTTCTGTTAGATAGCTGCGTTTTGGATTTAGAAGCAGATATTTCCCTGTGCTTACTGCTGTTTCTTCCATATGCCGGTAATGGGCTGAAAACGCCTGTTTTGGGACTCTGCAGAGAAAGTGTTTGCAGACTGCTGAATCCACACACGGGTTTAACTCTGGAAGTTGAGCGCACACATTGACAACCGTTCTGTTAGATAGCTGCGTTTTGGATTTAGAAGCAGATATTTCCCTGTGCTTACTGATGTTTCTTCCATATGCCGGTAATGGGCTGAAAACGCCTGTTTTGGGACTCTGCAGAGAAAGTGTTTGCAGACTGCTGAATCCACACACGGGTTTAATTCTGGAAGTTGAGTGCACACATTGACAACCGTTCTGTTAGAGAGCTGCGTTTTGGATTTAGAAGCAGATATTTCCCTGTGCTTACTGCTGTTTCTTCCATATGCCGGTAATGGGCTGAAAACGCCTGTTTTGGGACTCTGCAGAGAAAGTGTTTGCAGACTGCTGAATCCACACACGGGTTTAACTCTGGAAGTTGAGTGCACACATTGACAACCGTTCTGTTAGATAGCTGCGTTTTGGATTTAGACGCAGATATTTCCCTGTGCTTACTGCTGTTTCTTCCATATGCCGGCAAAGGGCTGAAAACGCCTGTTTTGGGACTCTGCAGAGAAAGTGTTTGCAGACTGCTGAATCCACACACGGGTTCAACTCTGGAAGTTGAGTGCACACATTGACAACCGTTCTGTTAGATAGCTGCGTTTTGGATTTAGAAGCAGATATTTCCCTGTGCTTACTGCTGTTTCTTCCATATGCCGGTAATGGGCTGAAAACGCCTGTTTTGGGACTCTGCAGAGAAAGTGTTTGCAGACTGCTGAATCCACACACGGGTTTAACTCTGGAAGTTGAGTGTACACATTGACAACCGTTCTGTTAGATAGCTGCGTTTTGGATTTAGAAGCAGATATTTCCCTGTGCTTACTGCTGTTTCTTCCATATGCCGGTAATGGGCTGAAAACGCCTGTTTTGGGACTCTGCAGAGAAAGTGTTTGCAGACTGCTGAATCCACACACGGGTTTAACTCTGGAAGTTGAGTGCACACATTGACAACCGTTCTGTTAGATAGCTGCGTTTTGGATTTAGAAGCAGATATTTCCCTGTGCTTACTGCTGTTTCTTCCATATGCCGGTACTGGGCTGAAAACGCCTGTTTTGGGACTCTGCAGAGAAAGTGTTTGCAGACTGCTGAATCCACACACGGGTTTAACTCTGGAAGTTGAGTGCACACATTGACAACCGTTCTGTTAGATAGCTGCGTTTTGGATTTAGAAGCAGATATTTCCCTGTGCTTACTGCTGTTTCTTCCATATGCCGGTAATGGGCTGAAAACGCCTGTTTTGGGACTCTGCAGAGAAAGTGTTTGCAGACTGCTGAATCCACACACGGGTTTAACTCTGGAAGTTGAGTGCACACATTGACAACCGTTCTGTTAGATAGCTGCGTTTTGGATTTAGAAGCAGATATTTCCCTGTGCTTACTGCTGTTTCTTCCATATGCCGGTAATGGGCTGAAAACGCCTGTTTTGGGACTCTGCAGAGAAAGTGTTTGCAGACTGCTGAATCCACACACGGGTTTAACTCTGGAAGTTGAGTGCACACATTGACAACCGTTCTGTTAGATAGCTGCGTTTTGGATTTAGAAGCAGATATTTCCCTGTGCTTACTGCTGTTTCTTCCATATGCCGGTAATGGGCTGAAAACGCCTGTTTTGGGACTCTGCAGAGAAAGTGTTTGCAGACTGCTGAATCCACACACGGGTTTAACTCTGGAAGTTGAGTGCACACATTGACAACCGTTCTGTTAGATAGCTGCGTTTTGGATTTAGAAGCAGATATTTCCCTGTGCTTACTGCTGTTTCTTCCATATGCCGGTACTGGGCTGAAAACGCCTGTTTTGGGACTCTGCAGAGAAAGTGTTTGCAGACTGCTGAATCCACACACGGGTTTAACTCTGGAAGTTGAGTGCACACATTGACAACCGTTCTGTTAGATAGCTGCGTTTTGGATTTAGAAGCAGATATTTCCCTGTGCTTACTGCTGTTTCTTCCATATGCCGGTAATGGGCTGAAAACGCCTGTTTTGGGACTCTGCAGAGAAAGTGTTTGCAGACTGCTGAATCCACACACGGGTTTAACTCTGGAAGTTGAGTGCACACATTGACAACCGTTCTGTTAGATAGCTGCGTTTTGGATTTAGAAGCAGATATTTCCCTGTGCTTACTGCTGTTTCTTCCATATGCCGGTAATGGGCTGAAAACGCCTGTTTTGGGACTCTGCAGAGAAAGTGTTTGCAGACTGCTGAATCCACACACGGTTTAACTCTGGAAGTTGAGTGCACACATTGACAACCGTTCTGTTAGATAGCTGCGTTTTGGATTTAGAAGCAGTTATTTCCCTGTGCTTACTGCTGTTTCTTCCATATGCCGGTAATGGCCTGAAAACGCCTGTTTTGGGACTCTGCAGAGAAAGTGTTTGCAGACTGCTGAATCCACACACGGGTTTAACTCTGGAAGTTGAGTGCACACATTGACAACCGTTCTGTTAGATAGCTGCGTTTTGGATTTAGAAGCAGATATTTCCCTGTGCTTACTGCTGTTTCTTCCATATGCCGGTAATGGGCTGAAAACGCCTGTTTTGGGACTCTGCAGAGAAAGTGTTTGCAGACTGCTGAATCCTCACACGGGTTTAATTCTGGAAGTTGAGTGCACACATTGACAACCGTTCTGTTAGATAGCTCCGTTTTGGATTTAGAAGCAGATATTTCCCTGTGCTTACTGCTGTTTCTTCCATATGCCGGTAATGGGCTGAAAATGCCTGTTTTGGGACTCTGCAGAGAAAGTGTTTGCAGACTGCTGAATCCACACACGGGTTTAATTCTGGAAGTTCAGTGCACACATTGACAACCGTTCTGTTAGATAGCTGCGTTTTGGATTTAGAAGCAGATATTTCCCTGTGCTTACTGCTGTTTCTTCCATATGCCGGTAATGGGCTGAAAACGCCTGTTTTGGGACTCTGCAGAGAAAGTGTTTGCAGACTGCTGAATCCACACACGGGTTTAACTCTGGAAGTTGAGTGCACACATTTACAACCGTTCTGTTAGATAGCTGCGTTTTGGATTTAGAAGCAGATATTTCCCTGTGCTTACTGCTGTTTCTTCCATATGCCGGTACTGGGCTGAAAACGCCTGTTTTGGGACTCTGCAGAGAAAGTGTTTGCAGACTGCTGAATCCACACACGGGTTTAACTCTGGAAGTTGAGTGCACACATTGACAACCGTTCTGTTAGATAGCTGCGTTTTGGATTTAGAAGCAGATATTTCCCTGTGCTTACTGCTGTTTCTTCCATATGCCGGTAATGGGCTGAAAACGCCTGTTTTGGGACTCTGCAGAGAAAGTGTTTGCAGACTGCTGAATCCACACACGGGTTTAACTCTGGAAGTTGAGTGCACACATTGACAACCATTCTGTTAGATAGCTGCGTTTTGGATTTAGAAGCAGATATTTCCCTGTGCTTACTGCTGTTTCTTCCATATGCCGGTAATGGTCTGAAAACGCCTGTTTGGGGACTCTGCAGAGAAAGTGTTTGCAGACTGCTGAATCCACACACGGGTTTAACTCTGGAAGTTGAGTACACACATTGACAACCGTTCTGTTAGATAGCTGCGTTTTGGATTTAGAAGCAGATATTTCCCTGTGCTTACTGCTGTTTCTTCCATATGCCGGTAATGGGCTGAAAACGCCTATTTGGGGACTCTGCAGAGAAAGTGTTTGCAGACTGCTGAATCCACACAGGGTTTAATTCTGGAAGTTGAGTGCACACATTGACAACCGTTCTGTTAGATAGCTGCGTTTTGGAATCAGAAGCAGATATTTCCCTGTGCTTACTGCTGTTTCTTCCATATGCCGGTAATGGGCTGAAAACGCCTGTTTTGGGACTCTGCAGAGAAAGTGTTTGCAGACTGCTGAATCCACACACGGGTTTAACTCTGGAAGTTGAGTGCACACATTGACAACCGTTCTGTTAGATAGCTGCGTTTTGGATTTAGAAGCAGATATTTCCCTGTGCTTACTGCTGTTTCTTCCATATGCCGGTATTGGGCTGAAACGCCTGTTTTGGGACTCTGCACAGAAAGTGTTTGCAGACTGCTGAATCCACACTCGGGTTTATCTCTGGAAGTTGAGTGCACGCTTTGACAACCATTCAGTTAGATAGCTGCCTTTTGGTTTTTGAAGCAGTTATTTCTCTTTACAGCATTTACTCTCATTCACTCTGGAATATCCAAACGCAGCTCCTAAAAGAAACGGGTTTCTAAGTATAATCAGATATTTCTCTTTACATCTTGTACCCCAGTACACTCTGATATATGCATACGCAGCTCCTGGAAGAAACGTGTTTGTAACTCGCTGAATCTGTGCATATATTGAAGTCTCTTAGGTGAATGAACACACAGCAGAGGAGTTTGAAAGAAACATTTCTTCCATGTTATAGATGCACTGTTACTGCTATTGCTTTTAGGCTGGTGTTTTCCTGGAAATGTTGGTCTTAGAATTTCCATATAAATGGTCTGTAAACTGCTGCTTAAGTGGAGCAGTTTAATTCGTTAAGTTGAATGCCCTCATTCACAATCATTCTGTTAGCTAGCTCCGTTTTGGTTTTAGAAGCCTGTGTTTCTAGTTACAGCATATTCTCCCATTCATTCTGGAATAGCCAAACGCAGCTCCCAGAATAGACGTGTTTCTAAGTCGCTGAATCTAAACATAGATTCAACTCCCTTAGGTGAACGAACACACAGCACAGCAGTTTGAAAGAAACGTTTTATTTAAGTTTTAGACGCAGTCTTATTGCTATTTCTTAGAGGCCGGTATTTTGCTGGGAATGTCTGTTTTAGAATCTGCACAAAAATCTTTTCTAAACTGCTGCATAGAAACAACAGTTTATCTCAATAAGCTGAATGCACACAGTGACAACCATTCTGTTAGATGGCTCCGTGTTTGTTTTAGAACCAGATATTTCACTTTAAACCTTATACTCCAGTACACTCTGGAATATGCAAATGCAGCTCCTGGAAGAAACGTGTTTCTTACTCGCTGAATCTGAACATATACTCAAGACTCTTAGGTGAATGAACACAGAGCAGAGCATTTTGAAGAAAACGTTTCTTCTATGTTATAGATGCAGTCTTACTGCTACTTCTTTTAGGCTGGTGTTTTGCTGCAAATGTTGATTTTAGAATTTGCATATAAAGGGTTTCTAAACTGCTGCCTAAGAAGAGCAGATTAACCCTTTAAGTTGAATGCACACATTCACAACCATTCTGTTAGATAGCTCCGTTTTGGTTTTAGAAACAGATATTTCTCTTTACAGCATTTACTCCCATACACTCTGGAATATCGAAATGCAGCTCCTAGAATAAACGTGTTTCAAACTCGCTGAATCCAAACATAGATTCAACGACCTTGGGTGAACGAACACACTGCAGAGCAGTTTGAAAGAAACGTTCCCTCTGAGTTTTAGACGCAGTCTTACTGCTATTTCTTATAGGCCAGTATTTTGCTGGAAATATCTGAGAATCTACACAGAAATGTTTTCTAAACTGCTGCATACAAACAGCAGTTTAGCTCAGTAAGTTGAATGCACACATTGACCACCATTCCATTAGATCATCGGTTTTTCTTTTGGAACGAGACATTGGTCTTTACATCTTATACTCCAGTATACTCTGGAATAGGCAAACACAGCTCCTGGAAGAAACGTGTTGCTAATTAGCTGAATCTGAACATATATTCAAGTCTCTTATATGAATGAACACACAGCAGAGCAGTTTGAAAACAGTTTCTTCCATGTTAAAGATGCAGTCTTACTGCTATTTCCTTTAGGCTGGTGTTTTGCTGGAAAGGTCTGTATGAGAATTTGCATAGAAAGGTTTTCTAAAGTGCTGGATGAGAAGAGCAGTTTACCTCTTTAAGCCGAAGGCACACATTCACAACCACTGTCCTAGATAGATCCATTTTGGTTTTAGAAACAGATATTTCTCTTTACAGCATATACTCCCATTCATTCTGGAATATCCAAAGACAGTTCCTAGAATAAACGTGTTTCTATCTCGATGAAACTAAACACAGATTCAACTCCCTTAAGTCAAAGAACACACGGCCGAGCAGTTTGAAAGAAACGTTTCTTCTGAGTTTTCGACGCAGTCTTACTGCTCTTTCTTATATATGCCGGTACTGGGCCGCAAAGGCCTGTTTTGAGATTCTGCACAGAAAGTGTTTGCAGTCTGCAGAATCCACACACGGGATTAACTCTGGAAGTTGAGTGCACACATTTACAACCGTTCTGCTAGACAGGGGCGTTTTGGATTTAGAAGCAGATATTTCCCTGTGATTACTGCCCTTTCTTCCATATGCCGGTATGGGGCTGAAAACGCCTGTTTTGAGACTCTGACCAGAAACGGTTTGCAGACTGCTGAATCCACACACGGTTTTAACACTGGAAGTTGAGTGCACACATTGACAACCGCTCGCTTAGATCACTCCGTTTTGGATTTAGAAGCAGATATTTCCCTGTGCTTACTGCCCCTTCTTCCGTATGCCGGTATGGGGTTGAAAACGCCTGTTTTGAGACTCTGCACAGAAAGGGTTTACAGACTGCTGAATCCACACACGGGTTTAACTCTGGAAGTTGAGTGCACACATTGACAACCGTTCTGTTAGATACCTGCGTTTTGAATTTAGAAGCAGATATTTCCCTGTGCTCACTGCTGTTTCTTCCATATGCCGGTAATGGGCTGAAAACGCCTGTTTTGGGACTCTGCAGAGAAAGTGTTTGCAGACTGCTGAATCCACACACGGGTTTAACTCTGGAAGTTGAGTGCACACATTGACAACCGTTCTGTTAGATAGCTGCGTTTTGGATTTAGAAGCAGATATTTCCCTGTGCTTACTGCTGTTTCTTCCATATGCCGGTAATGGGCTGAAAATGCCTGTTTTGGGACTCTGCAGAGAAAGTGTTTGCAGACTGCTGAATCCACACACGGGTTTAACTCTGGAAGTTGAGTGCACACATTGACAACCGTTCTGTTAGATAGCTGCGTTTTGGATTTAGAAGCAGATATTTCCCTGTGCTTACTGCTGTTTCTTCCATATGCCGGTTTTGGGCTGAAAACGCCTGTTTTGGGACTCTGCAGAGAAAGTGTTTGCAGACTGCTGAATCCACACACGGGTTTAACTCTGGAAGTTGAGTGCACACATTGACAACCGTTCTGTTAGATAGCTGCGTTTTGGATTTAGAAGCAGATATTTCCCTGTGCTTACTGCTGTTTCTTCCATATGCCGGTAATGGGCTGAAAACGCCTGTTTTGGGACTCTGCAGAGAAAGTGTTTGCAGACTGCTGAATCCACACACGGGTTTAACTCTGGAAGTTGAGTGCACACATTGACAACCGTTCTGTTAGATAGCTGCGTTTTAGATTTAGAAGCAGATATTTCCCTGTGCTTACTGCTGTTTCTTCCATATGCCGGTATTGGGCTGAAAACGCCTGTTTTGGGACTCTGCACAGAAAGTGTTTGCAGACTGCTGAATCCACACTCGGGTTTATCTCTGGAAGTTGAGTGCACGCTTTGACAACCATTCAGTTAGATAGCTGCCTTTTGGTTTTTGAAGCAGTTATTTCTCTTTACAGCATTTACTCTCATTCACTCTGGAATATCCAAACGCAGCTCCTAAAAGAAACGGGTTTCTAAGTATAATCAGATATTTCTCTTTACATCTTGTACCCCAGTACACTCTGATATATGCATACGCAGCTCCTGGAAGAAACGTGTTTGTAACTCGCTGAATCTGTGCATATATTGAAGTCTCTTAGGTGAATGAACACACAGCAGAGGAGTTTGAAAGAAACATTTCTTCCATGTTATAGATGCACTGTTACTGCTATTGCTTTTCGGCTGGTGTTTTCCTGGAAATGTTGGTTTTAGAATTTCCATATAAATGGTTTGTAAACTGCTGCTTAAGTGGAGCAGTTTAATTCGTTAAGTTGAATGCCCTCATTCACAATCATTCTGTTAGCTAGCTCCGTTTTGGTTTTAGAAGCCTGTGTTTCTAGTTACAGCATATTCTCCCATTCATTCTGGAATAGCCAAACGCAGCTCCCAGAATAGACGTGTTTCTAAGTCGCTGAATCTAAACATAGATTCAACTCCCTTAGGTGAACGAACACACAGCACAGCAGTTTGAAAGAAACGTTTTATTTGAGTTTTAGACGCAGTCTTATTGCTATTTCTTAGAGGCCGGTATTTTGCTGGGAATGTCTGTTTTAGAATCTGCACAAAAATCTTTTCTAAACTGCTGCATAGAAACAACAGTTTATCTCAATAAGCTGAATGCACACAGTGACAACCATTCTGTTAGATGGCTCCGTGTTTGTTTTAGAACCAGATATTTCACTTTAAACCTTATACTCCAGTACACTCTGGAATATGCAAATGCAGCTCCTGGAAGAAACGTGTTTCTTACTCGCTGAATCTGAACATATACTCAAGACTCTTAGGTGAATGAACACAGAGCAGAGCATTTTGAAGAAAACGTTTCTTCTATGTTATAGATGCAGTCTTACTGCTACTTCTTTTAGGCTGGTGTTTTGCTGCAAATGTTGATTTTAGAATTTGCATATAAAGGGTTTCTAAACTGCTGCCTAAGAAGAGCAGATTAACCCTTTAAGTTGAATGCACACATTCACAACCATTCTGTTAGATAGCTCCGTTTTGGTTTTTTTTTTTTTTTTTTTTTTTTTTTTTGAGGTGGAGTTTCGCTCTTGTTACCCAGGCTGGAGTGCAATGGCGCGATCTCGGCTCACCGCTACCTCCGCCTCCTGGGTTCAGGCAATTCTCCTGCCTCAGCCTCCTGAGTAGCTGGGATTACAGGCACGCACCACCATGCCCAGCTAATTTTTTATATTAGTAGAGACGAGGTTTCACCATGTTGACCAGGATGGTCTCGATCTCTTGACCTCGTGATCCACCCGCCTCGGCCTCCCAAAGTGCTGGGATTACAGGCTTGAGCCACCGCGCCCGGCCTCGTTTTGGTTTTAGAAACAGATATTTCTCTTTACAGCATTTACTCCCATACACTCTGGAATATCGAAATGCAGCTCCTAGAATAAACGTGTTTCAAACTCGCTGAATCCAAACATAGATTCAACGACCTTTGGTGAACGAACACACTGCAGAGCAGTTTGAAAGAAACGTTCCCTCTGAGTTTTAGACGCAGTCTTACTGCTATTTCTTATAGGCCTTTTTTTTGCTGGAAATGTCTGTTTGAGAATCTACACAGAAATGTTTTCTAAACTGCTGCATACAAACAGCAGTTTAGCTCAGTAAGTTGAATGCACACATTGACAACCATTCCATTAGATCATCCGTTTTTCTTTTGGAACGAGACATTTGTCTTTACATCTTATACTCCAGTATACTCTGGAATAGGCAAACACAGCTCCTGGAAGAAACGTGTTGCTAACTAGCTGAATCTGAACATATATTCAAGTCTCTTATATGAATGAACACACAGCAGAGCAGTTTGAAAACAGTTTCTTCCATGTTAAAGATGCAGTCTTACTGCTATTTCCTATAGCCTGGTGTTTTGCTGGAAAGGTCTGTATGAGAATTTGCATAGAAAGGGTTTCGAAAGTGCTGCATGAGAAGAGCAGTTTACCTCTTTAAGCTGAAGGCACACATTCACAACCACTCTGCTAGATAGATCCATTTTGGTTTTAGAAACAGATATTTCTCTTTACAGCAAATACTCCCATTCAATCTGGAATATCCAAAGACAGCTCCTAGAATAAACGTGTTTCTATCTCGCTGAATCTAAACATAGATTCAACTCCCTTAGGCCAAAGAACACAAGGCCGAGCAGTTTGAAAGAAACGTTTCTTCTGAGATTTAGACGCAGTCTTAATGCTCTTTCTTATATATGCCGGTACTGGGCCGGAAAGGCCTGTTTTGAGACTCTGCAGAGAAAGTGTTTGCAGACTGCTGAATCCACACACGGGTTTAACTCTGGAAGTTGAGTGCACACATTGACAACCGTTCTGTTAGATAGCTGCGTTTTGGATTTAGAAGCAGATATTTCCCTGTGCTTACTGCTGTTTCTTCCATATGCCGGTAATGGGCTGAAAACGCCTGTTTTGGGACTCTGCAGAGAAAGTGTTTGCAGACTGCTGAATCCACACACGGGTTTAACTCTGGAAGTTGAGCGCACACATTGACAACCGTTCTGTTAGATAGCTGCGTTTTGGATTTAGAAGCAGATATTTCCCTGTGCTTACTGCTGTTTCTTCCATATGCCGGTAATGGGCTGAAAACGCCTCTTTTGGGACTCTGCACAGAAAGTGTTTGCAGACTGCTGAATCCACACACGGGTTTAACTCTGGAAGTTGAGTGCACACATTGACAACCGTTCTGTTAGATAGCTGCGTTTTGGATTTAGAAGCAGATATTTCCCTGTGCTTACTGCTGTTTCTTCCATATGCCGGTAATGGGCTGAAAACGCCTGTTTTGGGACTCTGCAGAGAAAGTGTTTGCAGACTGCTGAATCCACACACGGGTTTAATTCTGGAAGTTGAGTGCACACATTGACAACCGTTCTGTTAGATAGCTGCGTTTTGGATTTAGAAGCAGATATTTCCCTGTGCTTACTGCTGTTTCTTCCATATGCCGGTAATGGGCTGAAAACGCCTGTTTTGGGACTCTGCAGAGAAAGTGTTTGCAGACTGCTGAATCCACACACGGGTTTAACTCTGGAAGTTGAGTGCACACATTGACAACCGTTCTGTTAGATAGCTGCGTTTTGGATTTAGACGCACATATTTCCTGTGCTTACTGCTGTTTCTTCCATATGCCGGCAAAGGGCTGAAAACGACTGTTTTGGGACTCTGCAGAGAAAGTGTTTGCAGACTGCTGAATCCACACACGGGTTCAACTCTGGAAGTTGAGTGCACACATTGACAACCGTTCTGTTAGATAGCTGCGTTTTGGATTTAGAAGCAGATATTTCCCTGTGCTTACTGCTGTTTCTTCCATTTGCCAGTAATGGGCTGAAAACGCCTGTTTTGGGACTCTGCAGAGAAAGTGTTTGCAGACTGCTGATTCCACACACGGGTTTAACTCTGGAAGTTGAGTGCACACATTGACAACCGTTCTGTTAGATAGCTGCGTTTTGGATTTAGAAGCAGATATTTCCCTGTGCTTACTGCTGTTTCTTCCATATGCCGGTAATGGGCTGAAAACGCCTGTTTTGGGACTCTGCAGAGAAAGTGTTTGCAGACTGCTGAATCCACACACGGGTTTAACTCTGGAAGTTGAGTGCACACATTGACAACCGTTCTGTTAGATAGCTGCGTTTTGGATTTAGAAGCAGATATTTCCCTGTGCTTACTGCTGTTTCTTCCATATGCCGGTAATGGGCTGAAAACGCCTGTTTTGGGACTCTGCAGAGAAAGTGTTTGCAGACTGCTGAATCCACACACGGGTTTAACTCTGGAAGTTGAGTGCACACATTGACAACCGTTCTGTTAGATAGCTGCGTTTTGGATTTAGAAGCAGATATTTCCCTGTGCTTACTGCTGTTTCTTCCATATGCCGGTACTGGGCTGAAAACGCCTGTTTTGGGACTCTGCAGAGAAAGTGTTTGCAGACTGCTGAATCCACACACGGGTTTAACTCTGGAAGTTGAGTGCACACATTGACAACCGTTCTGTTAGATAGCTGCGTTTTGGATTTAGAAGCAGATATTTCCCTGTGCTTACTGCTGTTTCTTCCATATGCCGGTAATGGGCTGAAAACGCCTGTTTTGGGACTCTGCAGAGAAAGTGTTTGCAGACTGCTGAATCCACACACGGGTTTAACTCTGGAAGTTGAGTGCACACATTGACAACCGTTCTGTTAGATAGCTGCGTTTTGGATTTAGAAGCAGATATTTCCCTGTGCTTACTGCTGTTTCTTCCATATGCCGGTAATGGGCTGAAAACGCCTGTTTGGGACTCTGCAGAGAAAGTGTTTGCAGACTGCTGAATCCACACACGGTTTAACTCTGGAAGTTGAGTGCACACATTGACAACCGTTCTGTTAGATAGCTGCGTTTTGGATTTAGAAGCAGTTATTTCCCTGTGCTTACTGCTGTTTCTTCCATATGCCGGTAATGGCCTGAAAACGCCTGTTTTGGGACTCTGCAGAGAAAGTGTTTGCAGACTGCTGAATCCACACACGGGTTTAATTCTGGAAGTTGAGTGCACACATTGACAACCGTTCTGTTAGATAGCTGCGTTTTGGATTTAGAAGCAGATATTTCCCTGTGCTTACTGCTGTTTCTTCCATAGGCCGGTAATGGGCTGAAAACGCCTGTTTTGGGACTCTGCAGAGAAAGTGTTTGCAGACTGCTGAATCCACACACGGGTTTAATTCTGGAAGTTGAGTGCACACATTGACAACCGTTCTGTTAGATAGCTGCGTTTTGGATTTAGAAGCAGATATTTCCCTGTGCTTACTGCTGTTTCTTCCATATGCCGGTAATGGGCTGAAAACGCCTGTTTTGGGACTCTGCAGAGAAAGTGTTTGCAGACTGCTGAATCCACACACGGGTTTAATTCTGGAAGTTGAGTGCACACATTGACAACCGTTCTGTTAGATAGCTGCGTTTTGGATTTAGAAGCAGATATTTCCCTGTGCTTACTGCTGTTTCTTCCATATGCCGGTAATGGGCTGAAAATGCCTGTTTTGGGACTCTGCAGAGAAAGTGTTTGCAGACTGCTGAATCCACACACGGGTTTAACTCTGGAAGTTGAGTGCACACATTGACAACCGTTCTGTTAGATAGCTGCGTTTTGGATTTAGAAGCAGATATTTCCCTGTGCTTACTGCTGTTTCTTCCATATGCCGGTATTGGGCTGAAACGCCTGTTTTGGGACTCTGCACAGAAAGTGTTTGCAGACTGCTGAATCCACACTCGGGTTTATCTCTGGAAGTTGAGTGCACGCTTTGACAACCATTCAGTTAGATAGCTGCCTTTTGGTTTTTGAAGCAGTTATTTCTCTTTACAGCATTTACTCTCATTCACTCTGGAATATCCAAACGCAGCTCCTAAAAGAAACGGGTTTCTAAGTATAATCAGATATTTCTCTTTACATCTTGTACCCCAGTACACTCTGATATATGCATACGCAGCTCCTGGAAGAAACGTGTTTGTAACTCGCTGAATCTGTGCATATATTGAAGTCTCTTAGGTGAATGAACACACAGCAGAGGAGTTTGAAAGAAACATTTCTTCCATGTTATAGATGCACTGTTACTGCTATTGCTTTTAGGCTGGTGTTTTCCTGGAAATGTTGGTCTTAGAATTTCCATATAAATGGTTTGTAAACTGCTGCTTAAGTGGAGCAGTTTAATTCGTTAAGTTGAATGCCCTCATTCACAATCATTCTGTTAGCTAGCTCCGTTTTGGTTTTAGAAGCCTGTGTTTCTAGTTACAGCATATTCTCCCATTCATTCTGGAATAGCCAAACGCAGCTCCCAGAATAGACGTGTTTCTAAGTCGCTGAATCTAAACATAGATTCAACTCCCTTAGGTGAACGAACACACAGCACAGCAGTTTGAAAGAAACGTTTTATTTGAGTTTTAGACGCAGTCTTATTGCTATTTCTTAGAGGCCGGTATTTTGCTGGGAATGTCTGTTTTAGAATCTGCACAAAAATCTTTTCTAAACTGCTGCATAGAAACAACAGTTTATCTCAATAAGCTGAATGCACACAGTGACAACCATTCTGTTAGATGGCTCCGTGTTTGTTTTAGAACCAGATATTTCACTTTAAACCTTATACTCCAGTACACTCTGGAATATGCAAATGCAGCTCCTGGAAGAAACGTGTTTCTTACTCGCTGAATCTGAACATATACTCAAGACTCTTAGGTGAATGAACACAGAGCAGAGCATTTTGAAGAAAACGTTTCTTCTATGTTATAGATGCAGTCTTACTGCTACTTCTTTTAGGCTGGTGTTTTGCTGCAAATGTTGATTTTAGAATTTGCATATAAAGGGTTTCTAAACTGCTGCCTAAGAAGAGCAGATTAACCCTTTAAGTTGAATGCACACATTCACAACCATTCTGTTAGATAGCTCCGTTTTGGTTTTAGAAACAGATATTTCTCTTTACAGCATTTACTCCCATACACTCTGGAATATCGAAATGCAGCTCCTAGAATAAACGTGTTTCAAACTCGCTGAATCCAAACATAGATTCAACGACCTTTGGTGAACGAACACACTGCAGAGCAGTTTGAAAGAAACGTTCCCTCTGAGTTTTAGACGCAGTCTTACTGCTATTTCTTATAGGCCAGTATTTTGCTGGAAATATCTGAGAATCTACACAGAAATGTTTTCTAAACTGCTGCATACAAACAGCAGTTTAGCTCAGTAAGTTGAATGCACACATTGACCACCATTCCATTAGATCATCGGTTTTTCTTTTGGAACGAGACATTGGTCTTTACATCTTATACTCCAGTATACTCTGGAATAGGCAAACACAGCTCCTGGAAGAAACGTGTTGCTAACTAGCTGAATCTGAACATATATTCAAGTCTCTTATATGAATGAACACACAGCAGAGCAGTTTGAAAACAGTTTCTTCCATGTTAAAGATGCAGTCTTACTGCTATTTCCTTTAGGCTGGTGTTTTGCTGGAAAGGTCTGTATGAGAATTTGCATAGAAAGGTTTTCTAAAGTGCTGGATGAGAAGAGCAGTTTACCTCTTTAAGCCGAAGGCACACATTCACAACCACTGTCCTAGATAGATCCATTTTGGTTTTAGAAACAGATATTTCTCTTTACAGCATATACTCCCATTCATTCTGGAATATCCAAAGACAGTTCCTAGAATAAACGTGTTTCTATCTCGATGAAACTAAACACAGATTCAACTCCCTTAAGTCAAAGAACACACGGCCGAGCAGTTTGAAAGAAACGTTTCTTCTGAGTTTTCGACGCAGTCTTACTGCTCTTTCTTATATATGCCGGTACTGGGCCGCAAAGGCCTGTTTTGAGATTCTGCACAGAAAGTGTTTGCAGTCTGCAGAATCCACACACGGGATTAACTCTGGAAGTTGAGTGCACACATTTACAACCGTTCTGCTAGACAGGGGCGTTTTGGATTTAGAAGCAGATATTTCCCTGTGATTACTGCCCTTTCTTCCATATGCCGGTATGGGGCTGAAAACGCCTGTTTTGAGACTCTGACCAGAAACGGTTTGCAGACTGCTGAATCCACACACGGTTTTAACACTGGAAGTTGAGTGCACACATTGACAACCGCTCGCTTAGATTACTCCGTTTTGGATTTAGAAGCAGATATTTCCCTGTGCTTACTGCCCCTTCTTCCGTATGCCGGTATGGGGTTGAAAACGCCTGTTTTGAGACTCTGCACAGAAAGGGTTTACAGACTGCTGAATCCACACACGGGTTTAACTCTGGAAGTTGAGTGCACACATTGACAACCGTTCTGTTAGATACCTGCGTTTTGAATTTAGAAGCAGATATTTCCCTGTGCTCACTGCTGTTTCTTCCATATGCCGGTAATGGGCTGAAAACGCCTGTTTTGGGACTCTGCAGAGAAAGTGTTTGCAGACTGCTGAATCCACACACGGGTTTAACTCTGGAAGTTGAGTGCACACATTGACAACCGTTCTGTTAGATAGCTGCGTTTTGGATTTAGAAGCAGATATTTCCCTGTGCTTACTGCTGTTTCTTCCATATGCCGGTAATGGGCTGAAAATGCCTGTTTGGGGACTCTGCAGAGAAAGTGTTTGCAGACTGCTGAATCCACACACGGGTTTAACTCTGGAAGTTGAGTGCACACATTGACAACCGTTCTGTTAGATAGCTGCGTTTTGGATTTAGAAGCAGATATTTCCCTGTGCTTACTGCTGTTTCTTCCATATGCCGGTAATGGGCTGAAAACGTCTGTTTTGGGACTCTGCAGAGAAAGTGTTTGCAGACTGCTGAATCCACACACGGGTTTAACTCTGGAAGTTGAGTGCACACATTGACAACCGTTCTGTTAGATAGCTGCGTTTTGGATTTAGAAGCAGATATTTCCCTGTGCTTACTGCTGTTTCTTCCATATGCCGGTAATGGGCTGAAAACGCCTGTTTTGGGACTCTGCAGAGAAAGTGTTTGCAGACTGCTGAATCCACACACGGGTTTAACTCTGGAAGTTGAGTGCACACATTGACAACCGTTCTGTTAGATAGCTGCGTTTTGGATTTAGAAGCAGATATTTCCCTGTGCTTACTGCTGTTTCTTCCATATGCCGGTAATGGGCTGAAAACGCCTGTTTTGGGACTCTGCAGAGAAAGTGTTTGCAGACTGCTGAATCCACACACGGGTTTAACTCTGGAAGTTGAGTGCACACATTGACAACCGTTCTGTTAGATAGCTGCGTTTTAGATTTAGAAGCAGATATTTCCCTGTGCTTACTGCTGTTTCTTCCATATGCCGGTATTGGGCTGAAAACGCCTGTTTTGGGACTCTGCACAGAAAGTGTTTGCAGACTGCTGAATCCACACTCGGGTTTATCTCTGGAAGTTGAGTGCACGCTTTGACAACCATTCAGTTAGATAGCTGCCTTTTGGTTTTTGAAGCAGTTATTTCTCTTTACAGCATTTACTCTCATTCACTCTGGAATATCCAAACGCAGCTCCTAAAAGAAACGGGTTTCTAAGTATAATCAGATATTTCTCTTTACATCTTGTACCCCAGTACACTCTGATATATGCATACGCAGCTCCTGGAAGAAACGTGTTTGTAACTCGCTGAATCTGTGCATATATTGAAGTCTCTTAGGTGAATGAACACACAGCAGAGGAGTTTGAAAGAAACATTTCTTCCATGTTATAGATGCACTGTTACTGCTATTGCTTTTCGGCTGGTGTTTTCCTGGAAATGTTGGTTTTAGAATTTCCATATAAATGGTTTGTAAACTGCTGCTTAAGTGGAGCAGTTTAATTCGTTAAGTTGAATGCCCTCATTCACAATCATTCTGTTAGCTAGCTCCGTTTTGGTTTTAGAAGCCTGTGTTTCTAGTTACAGCATATTCTCCCATTCATTCTGGAATAGCCAAACGCAGCTCCCAGAATAGACGTGTTTCTAAGTCGCTGAATCTAAACATAGATTCAACTCCCTTAGGTGAACGAACACACAGCACAGCAGTTTGAAAGAAACGTTTTATTTGAGTTTTAGACGCAGTCTTATTGCTATTTCTTAGAGGCCGGTATTTTGCTGGGAATGTCTGTTTTAGAATCTGCACAAAAATCTTTTCTAAACTGCTGCATAGAAACAACAGTTTATCTCAATAAGCTGAATGCACACAGTGACAACCATTCTGTTAGATGGCTCCGTGTTTGTTTTAGAACCAGATATTTCACTTTAAACCTTATACTCCAGTACACTCTGGAATATGCAAATGCAGCTCCTGGAAGAAACGTGTTTCTTACTCGCTGAATCTGAACATATACTCAAGACTCTTAGGTGAATGAACACAGAGCAGAGCATTTTGAAGAAAACGTTTCTTCTATGTTATAGATGCAGTCTTACTGCTACTTCTTTTAGGCTGGTGTTTTGCTGCAAATGTTGATTTTAGAATTTGCATATAAAGGGTTTCTAAACTGCTGCCTAAGAAGAGCAGATTAACCCTTTAAGTTGAATGCACACATTCACAACCATTCTGTTAGATAGCTCCGTTTTGGTTTTAGAAACAGATATTTCTCTTTACAGCATTTACTCCCATACACTCTGGAATATCGAAATGCAGCTCCTAGAATAAACGTGTTTCAAACTCGCTGAATCCAAACATAGATTCAACGACCTTTGGTGAACGAACACACTGCAGAGCAGTTTGAAAGAAACGTTCCCTCTGAGTTTTAGACGCAGTCTTACTGCTATTTCTTATAGGCCGGTATTTTGCTGGAAATGTCTGTTTGAGAATCTACACAGAAATGTTTTCTAAACTGCTGCATACAAACAGCAGTTTAGCTCAGTAAGTTGAATGCACACATTGACAACCATTCCATTAGATCATCCGTTTTTCTTTTGGAACGAGACATTTGTCTTTACATCTTATACTCCAGTATACTCTGGAATAGGCAAACACAGCTCCTGGAAGAAACGTGTTGCTAACTAGCTGAATCTGAACATATATTCAAGTCTCTTATATGAATGAACACACAGCAGAGCAGTTTGAAAACAGTTTCTTCCATGTTAAAGATGCAGTCTTACTGCTATTTCCTATAGGCTGGTGTTTTGCCGGAAAGGTCTGTATGAGAATTTGCATATAAAGGGTTTCTAAAGTGCTGCATGAGAAGAGCAGTTTACCTCTTTAAGCCGAAGGCACACATTCACAACCACTCTGCTAGATAGATCCATTTTGGTTTTAGAAACAGATATTTATCTTTACAGCATATACTCCCATTCAATCTGGAATATCCAAAGACAGCTCCTAGAATAAACGTGTTTCTATCTCGCTGAATCTAAACATAGATTCAACGCCCTTAGGCCAAAGAACACAAGGCCGAGCAGTTTGAAAGAAACGATTCTTCTGAGTTTTAGACGCAGTCTTAATGCTCTTTCTTATATATGCCGGTACTGGGCCGGAAAGGCCTGTTTTGAGACTCTGCACAGAAAGTGTTTGCAGACTGCTGAATCCACACACGGGTTTAACTCTGGAAGTTGAGTGCACACATTGACAACCGTTCTGTTAGATAGCTGCGTTTTGGATTTAGAAGCAGATATTTCCCTGTGCTTACTGCTGTTTCTTCCATATGCCGGTAATGGGCTGAAAACACCTGTTTTGGGACTCTGCAGAGAAAGTGTTTGCAGACTGCTGAATCCACACACGGGTTTAACTCTGGAAGTTGAGTGCACACATTGACAACCGTTCTGTTAGATAGCTGCGTTTTGGATTTAGAAGCAGATATTTCCCTGTGCTTACTGCTGTTTCTTCCATATGCCGGTAATGGGCTGAAAACGCCTGTTTTGGGACTCTGCAGAGAAAGTGTTTGCAGACTGCTGAATCCACACACGGGTTTAACTCTGGAAGTTGAGTGCACACATTGACAACCGTTCTGTTAGATAGCTGCGTTTTGGATTTGGAAGCAGATATTTCCCTGGGCTTACTGCTGTTTCTTCCATATGCCGGTAATGGGCTGAAAACGCCTGTTTTGGGACTCTGCAGAGAAAGTGTTTGCAGACTGCTGAATCCACACACGTGTTTAACTCTGGAAGTTGAGTGCACACATTGACAACCGTTCTGTTAGATAGCTGCGTTTTGGATTTAGAAGCAGATATTTCCCTGGGCTTACTGCTGTTTCTTCCATATGCCGGTAATGGGCTGAAAACGCCTGTTTTGGGACTCTGCAGAGAAAGTGTTTGCAGACTGCTGAATCCACACACGGGTTTAACTCTGGAAGTTGAGTGCACACATTGACAGCCGTTCTGTTAGATAGCTGCGTTTTGGATTTAGAAGCAGATATTTCCCTGTGCTTACTGCTGTTTCTTCCATATGCCGGTAATGGGCTGAAAACACCTGTTTTGGGACTCTGCAGAGAAAGTGTTTGCAGACTGCTGAATCCACACACGGGTTTAACTCTGGAAGTTGAGTGCACACATTGACAGCCGTTCTGTTAGATAGCTGCGTTTTGGATTTAGAAGCAGATATTTCCCTGTGCTTACTGCTGTTTCTTCCATATGCCGGTAATGGGCTGAAAACGCCTGTTTTGGGACTCTGCAGAGAAAGTGTTTGCAGACTGCTGAATCCACACACGGGTTTAACTCTGGAAGTTGAGTGCACACATTGACAACCGTTCTGTTAGATAGCTGCGTTTTGGATTTAGAAGCAGATATTTCCCTGTGCTTACTGCTGTTTCTTCCATATGCCGGTAATGGGCTGAAAACGCCTGTTTTGGGACTCTGCAGAGAAAGTGTTTGCAGACTGCTGAATCCACACACGGGTTTAACTCTGGAAGTTGAGTGCACACATTGACAACCGTTCTGTTAGATAGCTGCGTTTTGGATTTAGAAGCAGATATTTCCCTGGGCTTACTGCTGTTTCTTCCATATGCCGGTAATGGGCTGAAAACGCCTGTTGTGGGACTCTGCAGAGAAAGTGTTTGCAGACTGCTGAATCCACACACGGGTTTAACTCTGGAAGTTGAGTGCACACATTGACAACCGTTCTGTTAGATAGCTGCGTTTTGGATTTAGAAGCAGATATTTCCCTGGGCTTACTGCTGTTTCTTCCATATGCCGGTAATGGGCTGAAAACGCCTCTTTTGGGACTCTGCAGAGAAAGTGTTTGCAGACTGCTGAATCCACACACGGGTTTAACTCTGGAAGTTGAGTGCACACATTGACAACCGTTCTGTTAGATAGCTGCGTTTTGGATTTAGAAGCAGATATTTCCCTGTGCTTACTGCTGTTTCTTCCATATGCCGGTAATGGGCTGAAAACGCCTGTTTTGGGACTCTGCAGAGAAAGTGTTTGCAGACTGCTGAATCCACACACGGGTTTAACTCCGGAAGTTGAGTGCACACATTGACAACCGTTCTGTTAGATAGCTGCGTTTTGGATTTAGAAGCAGATATTTCCCTGTGCTTACTGCTGTTTCTTCCATATGCCGGTACTGGGCTGAAAACGCCTGATTTGGGACTCTGCAGAGAAAGTGTTTGCAGACTGCTGAATCCACACACGGGTTTAACTCTGGAAGTTGAGTGCACACATTGACAACCGTTCTGTTAGATAGCTGCGTTTTGGATTTAGAAGCAGATATTTCCCTGTGCTTACTGCTGTTTCTTCCATATGCCGGTAATGGGCTGAAAACGCCTGTTTTGGGACTCTGCAGAGAAAGTGTTTGCAGACTGCTGAATCCACACACGGGTTCAACTCTGGAAGTTGAGTGCACACATTGACAACCGTTCTGTTAGATAGCTGCGTTTTGGATTTAGAAGCAGATATTTCCCTGTGCTTACTGCTGTTTCTTCCATATGCCGGTAATGGGCTGAAAACGCCTGTTTTGGGACTCTGCAGAGAAAGTGTTTGCAGACTGCTGAATCCACACACGGGTTTAACTCTGGAAGTTGAGTGCACACATTGACAACCGTTCTGTTAGATAGCTGCGTTTTGGATTTAGAAGCAGATATTTCCCTGTGCTTACTGCTGTTTCTTCCATATGCCGGTACTGGGCTGAAAACGCCTGTTTTGGGACTCTGCAGAGAAAGTGTTTGCAGACTGCTGAATCCACACACGGGTTTAACTCTGGAAGTTGAGTGCACACATTGACAACCGTTCTGTTAGATAGCTGCGTTTTGGATTTAGAAGCAGATATTTCCCTGTGCTTACTGCTGTTTCTTCCATATGCCGGTAATGGGCTGAAAACGCCTGTTTTGGGACTCTGCAGAGAAAGTGTTTGCAGACTGCTGAATCCACACACGGGTTTAACTCTGGAAGTTGAGTGCACACATTGACAACCGTTCTGTTAGATAGCTGCGTTTTGGATTTAGAAGCAGATAATTCCCTGTGCTTACTGCTGTTTCTTCCATATGCCGGTAATGGGCTGAAAACGCCTGTTTTGGGACTCTGCAGAGAAAGTGTTTGCAGACTGCTGAATCCACACACGGGTTTAACTCTGGAAGTTGAGTGCACACATTGACAACCGTTCTGTTAGATAGCTGCGTTTTAGATTTAGAAGCAGATATTTCCCTGTGCTTACTGCTGTTTCTTCCATATGCCGGTAATGGGCTGAAAACGCCTGTTTTGGGACTCTGCAGAGAAAGTGTTTGCAGATTGCTGAATCCACACACGGGTTTAACTCTGGAAGTTGAGTGCACACATTGACAACCGTTCTGTTAGATAGCTGCGTTTTGGATTTAGAAGCAGATATTTCCCTGTGCTTACTGCTGTTTCTTCCATATGCCGGTAATGGGCTGAAAACGCCTGTTTTGGGACTCTGCAGAGAAAGTGTTTGCAGACTGCTGAATCCACACACGGGTTCAACTCTGGAAGTTGAGTGCACACATTGACAACCGTTCTGTTAGATAGCTGCGTTTTGGATTTAGAAGCAGATATTTCCCTGTGCTTACTGCTGTTTCTTCCATATGCCAGTAATGGGCTGAAAATGCCTGTTTTGGGACTCTGCAGAGAAAGTGTTTGCAGACTGCTGAATCCACACACGGGTTTAACTCTGAAAGTTGAGTGCACACATTGACAACCGTTCTGTTAGATAGCTGCGTTTTGGATTTAGAAGCAGATATTTCCCTGTGCTTACTGCTGTTTCTTCCATATGCCGGTAATGGGCTGAAAACGCCTGTTTTGGGACTCTGCAGAGAAAGTGTTTGCAGACTGCTGAATCCACACACGGGTTTAACTCTGGAAGTTGAGTGCACACATTGACAACCGTTCTGTTAGATAGCTGCGTTTTGGATTTAGAAGCAGATATTTCCCTGGTCTTACTGCTGTTTCTTCCATATGCCGGTAATGGTCTGAAAACGCCTGTTTTGGGACTCTGCAGAGAAAGTGTTTGCAGACTGCTGAATCCACACACGGGTTTAACTCTGGAAGTTGAGTGCACACATTGACAACCGTTCTGTTAGATAGCTGCGTTTTGGATTTAGAAGCAGATATTTCCCTGTGCTTACTGCTGTTTCTTCCATATGCCGGTAATGGGCTGAAAACGCCTGTTTTGGGACTCTGCAGAGAAAGTGTTTGCAGACTGCTGAATCCACACACGGGTTTAACTCTGGAAGTTGAGTGCACACATTGACAACCGTTCTGTTAGATAGCTGCGTTTTGGATTTAGAAGCAGATATTTCCCTGTGCTTACTGCTGTTTCTTCCATATGCCGGTAATGGGCTGAAAACGCCTGTTTTGGGACTCTGCAGAGAAAGTGTTTGCAGACTGCTGAATCCACACACGGGTTTAACTCTGGAATTTGAGTGCACACATTGACAACCGTTCTGTTAGATAGCTGCGTTTTGGATTTAGAAGCAGATATTTCCCTGTGCTTACTGATGTTTCTTCCATATGCCGGTAATGGGCTGAAAACGCCAGTTTTCGGACTCTGCAGAGAAAGTGTTTGCAGACTGCTGAATCCACACACGGGTTTAATTCTGGAAGTTGAGTGCACACATTGACAACCGTTCTGTTAGAGAGCTGCGTTTTGGATTTAGAAGCAGATATTTCCCTGTGCTTACTGCTGTTTCTTCCATATGCCGGTAATGGGCTGAAAACGCCTGTTTTGGGACTCTGCAGAGAAAGTGTTTGCAGACTGCTGAATCCACAAACGGGTTTAACTCTGGAAGTTGAGTGCACACATTGACAACCGTTCTGTTAGATAGCTGCGTTTTGGATTTAGACGCAGATATTTCCCTGTGCTTACTGCTGTTTCTTCCATATGCCGGCAAAGGGCTGAAAACGCCTGTTTTGGGACTCTGCAGAGAAAGTGTTTGCAGACTGCTGAATCCACACACGGGTTCAACTCTGGAAGTTGAGTGCACACATTGACAACCGTTCTGTTAGATAGCTGCGTTTTGGATTTAGAAGCAGATATTTCCCTGTGCTTACTGCTGTTTCTTCCATATGCCAGTAATGGGCTGAAAACGCCTGTTTTGGGACTCTGCAGAGAAAGTGTTTGCAGACTGCTGAATCCACACACGGTTTAACTCTGGAAGTTGAGTGCACACATTGACAACCGTTCTGTTAGATAGCTGCGTTTTGGATTTAGAAGCAGATATTTCCCTGTGCTTACTGCTGTTTCTTCCATATGCCGGTAATGGGCTGAAAACGCCTGTTTTGGGACTCTGCAGAGAAAGTGTTTGCAGACTGCTGAATCCACACACGGGTTTAACTCTGGAAGTTGAGTGCACACATTGACAACCGTTCTGTTAGATAGCTGCGTTTTGGATTTAGAAGCAGATATTTCCCTGTGCTTAATGCTGTTTCTTCCATATGCCGGTAATGGGCTGAAAACGCCTGTTTTGGGACTCTGCAGAGAAAGTGTTTGCAGACTGCTGAATCCACACACGGGTTTAACTCTGGAAGTTGAGTGCACACATTGACAACCGTTCTGTTAGATAGCTGCGTTTTGGATTTAGAAGCAGATATTTCCCTGTGCTTACTGCTGTTTCTTCCATATGCCGGTAATGGGCTGAAAACGCCTGTTTTGGGACTCTGCAGAGAAAGTGTTTGCAGACTGCTGAATCCACACACGGGTTTAACTCTGGAAGTTGAGTGCACACATTGACAACCGTTCTGTTAGATAGCTGCGTTTTGGATTTAGAAGCAGATATTTCCCTGTGCTTACTGCTGTTTCTTCCATATGCCGGTAATGGGCTGAAAACGCCTGTTTTGGGACTCTGCAGAGAAAGTGTTTGCAGACTGCTGAATCCACACACGGTTTAACTCTGGAAGTTGAGTGCACACATTGACAACCGTTCTGTTAGATAGCTGCGTTTTGGATTTAGAAGCAGATATTTCCCTGTGCTTACTGCTGTTTCTTCCATATGCCGGTAATGGGCTGAAAACGCCTGTTTTGGGACTCTGCAGAGAAAGTGTTTGCAGACTGCTGAATCCACACACGGGTTTAATTCTGGAAGTTGAGTGCACACATTGACAACCGTTCTGTTAGATAGCTGCGTTTTGGATTTAGAAGCAGATATTTCCCTGTGCTTACTGCTGTTTCTTCCATAGGCCGGTAATGGGCTGAAAACGCCTGTTTTGGGACTCTGCGGACAAAGTGTTTGCAGACTGCTGAATCCACACACGGGTTTAATTCTGGAAGTTGAGTGCACACATTGACAACCGTTCTGTTAGATAGCTGCGTTTTGGATTTAGAAGCAGATATTTCCCTGTGCTTACTGCTGTTTCTTCCATATGCCGGTAATGGGCTGAAAACGCCTGTTTTGGGACTCTGCAGAGAAAGTGTTTGCAGACTGCTGAATCCACACACGGGTTTAATTCTGGAAGTTGAGTGCACACATTGACAACCGTTCTGTTAGATAGCTGCGTTTTGGATTTAGAAGCAGATATTTCCCTGTGCTTACTGCTGTTTCTTCCATATGCCGGTAATGGGCTGAAAACGCCTGTTTTGGGACTCTGCAGAGAAAGTGTTTGCAGACTGCTGAATCCACACACGGGTTTAACTCTGGAAGTTGAGTGCACACATTGACAACCGTTCTGTTAGATAGCTGCGTTTTGGATTTAGAAGCAGATATTTCCCTGTGCTTACTGCTGTTTCTTCCATATGCCGGTACCTGGGCTGAAAACTCCTGTTTTGGGACTCTGCAGAGAAAGTGTTTGCAGACTACTGAATCCACACACGGGTTTAACTCTGGAAGTTGAGTGCACACATTGACAACCGTTCTGTTAGATAGCTGCGTTTTGGATTTAGAAGCAGATATTTCCCTGTGCTTACTGCTGTTTCTTCCATATGCCGGTAATGGGCTGAAAACGCCTGTTTTGGGACTCTGCAGAGAAAGTGTTTGCAGACTGCTGAATCCACACACGGGTTTAACTCCGGAAGTTGAGTGCACACATTGACAACCGTTCTGTTAGATAGCTGCGTTTTGGATTTAGAAGCAGATATTTCCCTGTGCTTACTGCTGTTTCTTCCATATGCCGGTACTGGGCTGAAAACGCCTGATTTGGGACTCTGCAGAGAAAGTGTTTGCAGACTGCTGAATCCACACACGGGTTTAACTCTGGAAGTTGAGTGCACACATTGACAACCGTTCTGTTAGATAGCTGCGTTTTGGATTTAGAAGCAGATATTTCCCTGTGCTTACTGCTGTTTCTTCCATATGCCGGTAATGGGCTGAAAACGCCTGTTTTGGGACTCTGCAGAGAAAGTGTTTGCAGACTGCTGAATCCACACACGGGTTCAACTCTGGAAGTTGAGTGCACACATTGACAACCGTTCTGTTAGATAGCTGCGTTTTGGATTTAGAAGCAGATATTTCCCTGTGCTTACTGCTGTTTCTTCCATATGCCGGTAATGGGCTGAAAACGCCTGTTTTGGGACTCTGCAGAGAAAGTGTTTGCAGACTGCTGAATCCACACACGGGTTTAACTCTGGAAGTTGAGTGCACACATTGACAACCGTTCTGTTAGATAGCTGCGTTTTGGATTTAGAAGCAGATATTTCCCTGTGCTTACTGCTGTTTCTTCCATATGCCGGTACTGGGCTGAAAACGCCTGTTTTGGGACTCTGCAGAGAAAGTGTTTGCAGACTGCTGAATCCACACACGGGTTTAACTCTGGAAGTTGAGTGCACACATTGACAACCGTTCTGTTAGATAGCTGCGTTTTGGATTTAGAAGCAGATATTTCCCTGTGCTTACTGCTGTTTCTTCCATATGCCGGTAATGGGCTGAAAACGCCTGTTTTGGGACTCTGCAGAGAAAGTGTTTGCAGACTGCTGAATCCACACACGGGTTTAACTCTGGAAGTTGAGTGCACACATTGACAACCGTTCTGTTAGATAGCTGCGTTTTGGATTTAGAAGCAGATAATTCCCCTGTGCTTACTGCTGTTTCTTCCATATGCCGGTAATGGGCTGAAAACGCCTGTTTTGGGACTCTGCAGAGAAAGTGTTTGCAGACTGCTGAATCCACACACGGGTTTAACTCTGGAAGTTGAGTGCACACATTGACAACCGTTCTGTTAGATAGCTGCGTTTTAGATTTAGAAGCAGATATTTCCCTGTGCTTACTGCTGTTTCTTCCATATGCCGGTAATGGGCTGAAAACGCCTGTTTTGGGACTCTGCAGAGAAAGTGTTTGCAGATTGCTGAATCCACACACGGGTTTAACTCTGGAAGTTGAGTGCACACATTGACAACCGTTCTGTTAGATAGCTGCGTTTTGGATTTAGAAGCAGATATTTCCCTGTGCTTACTGCTGTTTCTTCCATATGCCGGTAATGGGCTGAAAAACGCCTGTTTTGGGACTCTGCAGAGAAAGTGTTTGCAGACTGCTGAATCCACACACGGGTTCAACTCTGGAAGTTGAGTGCACACATTGACAACCGTTCTGTTAGATAGCTGCGTTTTGGATTTAGAAGCAGATATTTCCCTGTGCTTACTGCTGTTTCTTCCATATGCCAGTAATGGGCTGAAAATGCCTGTTTTGGGACTCTGCAGAGAAAGTGTTTGCAGACTGCTGAATCCACACACGGGTTTAACTCTGAAAGTTGAGTGCACACATTGACAACCGTTCTGTTAGATAGCTGCGTTTTGGATTAAGCAGATATTTCCCTGTGCTTACTGCTGTTTCTTCCATATGCCGGTAATGGGCTGAAAACGCCTGTTTTGGGACTCTGCAGAGAAAGTGTTTGCAGACTGCTGAATCCACACACGGGTTTAACTCTGGAAGTTGAGTGCACACATTGACAACCGTTCTGTTAGATAGCTGCGTTTTGGATTTAGAAGCAGATATTTCCCTGGTCTTACTGCTGTTTCTTCCATATGCCGGTAATGGTCTGAAAACGCCTGTTTTGGGACTCTGCAGAGAAAGTGTTTGCAGACTGCTGAATCCACACACGGGTTTAACTCTGGAAGTTGAGTGCACACATTGACAACCGTTCTGTTAGATAGCTGCGTTTTGGATTTAGAAGCAGATATTTCCCTGTGCTTACTGCTGTTTCTTCCATATGCCGGTAATGGGCTGAAAACGCCTGTTTTGGGACTCTGCAGAGAAAGTGTTTGCAGACTGCTGAATCCACACACGGGTTTAACTCTGGAAGTTGAGTGCACACATTGACAACCGTTCTGTTAGATAGCTGCGTTTTGGATTTAGAAGCAGATATTTCCCTGTGCTTACTGCTGTTTCTTCCATATGCCGGTAATGGGCTGAAAACGCCTGTTTTGGGACTCTGCAGAGAAAGTGTTTGCAGACTGCTGAATCCACACACGGGTTTAACTCTGGAAGTTGAGTGCACACATTGACAACCGTTCTGTTAGATAGCTGCGTTTTGGATTTAGAAGCAGATATTTCCCTGTGCTTACTGATGTTTCTTCCATATGCCGGTAATGGGCTGAAAACGCCAGTTTTCGGACTCTGCAGAGAAAGTGTTTGCAGACTGCTGAATCCACACACGGGTTTAATTCTGGAAGTTGAGTGCACACATTGACAACCGTTCTGTTAGAGAGCTGCGTTTTGGATTTAGAAGCAGATATTTCCCTGTGCTTACTGCTGTTTCTTCCATATGCCGGTAATGGGCTGAAAACGCCTGTTTTGGGACTCTGCAGAGAAAGTGTTTGCAGACTGCTGAATCCACAAACGGGTTTAACTCTGGAAGTTGAGTGCACACATTGACAACCGTTCTGTTAGATAGCTGCGTTTTGGATTTAGACGCAGATATTTCCCTGTGCTTACTGCTGTTTCTTCCATATGCCGGCAAAGGGCTGAAAACGCCTGTTTTGGGACTCTGCAGAGAAAGTGTTTGCAGACTGCTGAATCCACACACGGGTTCAACTCTGGAAGTTGAGTGCACACATTGACAACCGTTCTGTTAGATAGCTGCGTTTTGGATTTAGAAGCAGATATTTCCCTGTGCTTACTGCTGTTTCTTCCATATGCCAGTAATGGGCTGAAAACGCCTGTTTTGGGACTCTGCAGAGAAAGTGTTTGCAGACTGCTGAATCCACACACGGTTTAACTCTGGAAGTTGAGTGCACACATTGACAACCGTTCTGTTAGATAGCTGCGTTTTGGATTTAGAAGCAGATATTTCCCTGTGCTTACTGCTGTTTCTTCCATATGCCGGTAATGGGCTGAAAACGCCTGTTTTGGGACTCTGCAGAGAAAGTGTTTGCAGACTGCTGAATCCACACACGGGTTTAACTCTGGAAGTTGAGTGCACACATTGACAACCGTTCTGTTAGATAGCTGCGTTTTGGATTTAGAAGCAGATATTTCCCTGTGCTTAATGCTGTTTCTTCCATATGCCGGTAATGGGCTGAAAACGCCTGTTTTGGGACTCTGCAGAGAAAGTGTTTGCAGACTGCTGAATCCACACACGGGTTTAACTCTGGAAGTTGAGTGCACACATTGACAACCGTTCTGTTAGATAGCTGCGTTTTGGATTTAGAAGCAGATATTTCCCTGTGCTTACTGCTGTTTCTTCCATATGCCGGTAATGGGCTGAAAACGCCTGTTTTGGGACTCTGCAGAGAAAGTGTTTGCAGACTGCTGAATCCACACACGGGTTTAACTCTGGAAGTTGAGTGCACACATTGACAACCGTTCTGTTAGATAGCTGCGTTTTGGATTTAGAAGCAGATATTTCCCTGTGCTTACTGCTGTTTCTTCCATATGCCGGTAATGGGCTGAAAACGCCTGTTTTGGGACTCTGCAGAGAAAGTGTTTGCAGACTGCTGAATCCACACACGGTTTAACTCTGGAAGTTGAGTGCACACATTGACAACCGTTCTGTTAGATAGCTGCGTTTTGGATTTAGAAGCAGATATTTCCCTGTGCTTACTGCTGTTTCTTCCATATGCCGGTAATGGGCTGAAAACGCCTGTTTTGGGACTCTGCAGAGAAAGTGTTTGCAGACTGCTGAATCCACACACGGGTTTAATTCTGGAAGTTGAGTGCACACATTGACAACCGTTCTGTTAGATAGCTGCGTTTTGGATTTAGAAGCAGATATTTCCCTGTGCTTACTGCTGTTTCTTCCATAGGCCGGTAATGGGCTGAAAACGCCTGTTTTGGGACTCTGCGGACAAAGTGTTTGCAGACTGCTGAATCCACACACGGGTTTAATTCTGGAAGTTGAGTGCACACATTGACAACCGTTCTGTTAGATAGCTGCGTTTTGGATTTAGAAGCAGATATTTCCCTGTGCTTACTGCTGTTTCTTCCATATGCCGGTAATGGGCTGAAAACGCCTGTTTTGGGACTCTGCAGAGAAAGTGTTTGCAGACTGCTGAATCCACACACGGGTTTAATTCTGGAAGTTGAGTGCACACATTGACAACCGTTCTGTTAGATAGCTGCGTTTTGGATTTAGAAGCAGATATTTCCCTGTGCTTACTGCTGTTTCTTCCATATGCCGGTAATGGGCTGAAAACGCCTGTTTTGGGACTCTGCAGAGAAAGTGTTTGCAGACTGCTGAATCCACACACGGGTTTAACTCTGGAAGTTGAGTGCACACATTGACAACCGTTCTGTTAGATAGCTGCGTTTTGGATTTAGAAGCAGATATTTCCCTGTGCTTACTGCTGTTTCTTCCATATGCCGGTACTGGGCTGAAAACGCCTGTTTTGGGACTCTGCAGAGAAAGTGTTTGCAGACTACTGAATCCACAGACGGGTTTAACTCTGGAAGTTGAGTGCACACATTGACAACCGTTCTGTTAGATAGCTGCGTTTTGGATTTAGAAGCAGATATTTCCCTGTGCTTACTGCTGTTTCTTCCATATGCCGGTAATGGGCTGAAAACGCCTGTTTTGGGACTCTGCAGAGAAAGTGTTTGCAGACTGCTGAATCCACACACGGGTTTAACTCTGGAAGTTGAGTGCACACATTGACAACCGTTCTGTTAGATAGCTGCGTTTTGGATTTAGAAGCAGATAATTCCCTGTGCTTACTGCTGTTTCTTCCATATGCCGGTAATGGGCTGAAAACGCCTGTTTTGGGACTCTGCAGAGAAAGTGTTTGCAGACTGCTGAATCCACACACGGGTTTAACTCTGGAAGTTGAGTGCACACATTGACAACCGTTCTGTTAGATAGCTGCGTTTTAGATTTAGAAGCAGATATTTCCCTGTGCTTACTGCTGTTTCTTCCATATGCCGGTAATGGGCTGAAAACGCCTGTTTTGGGACTCTGCAGAGAAAGTGTTTGCAGATTGCTGAATCCACACACGGGTTTAACTCTGGAAGTTGAGCGCACACATTGACAACCGTTCTGTTAGATAGCTGCGTTTTGGATTTAGAAGCAGATATTTCCCTGTGCTTACTGCTGTTTCTTCCATATGCCGGTAATGGGCTGAAAACGCCTGTTTTGGGACTCTGCAGAGAAAGTGTTTGCAGACTGCTGAATCCACACACGGGTTCAACTCTGGAATTTGAGTGCACACATTGACAACCGTTCTGTTAGATAGCTGCGTTTTGGATTTAGAAGCAGATATTTCCCTGGGCTTACTGCTGTTTCTTCCATATGCCAGTAATGGGCTGAAAATGCCTGTTTTGGGACTCTGCAGAGAAAGTGTTTGCAGACTGCTGAATCCACACACGGGTTTAACTCTGGAAGTTGAGTGCACACATTGACAACCGTTCTGTTAGATAGCTGCGTTTTGGATTTAGAAGCAGATATTTCCCTGTGCTTACTGCTGTTTCTTCCATATGCCGGTAATGGGCTGAAAACGCCTGTTTTGGGACTCTGCAGAGAAAGTGTTTGCAGACTGCTGAATCCACACACGGGTTTAACTCTGGAAGTTGAGTGCACACATTGACAACCGTTCTGTTAGATAGCTGCGTTTTGGATTTAGAAGCAGATATTTCCCTGGGCTTACTGCTGTTTCTTCCATATGCCGGTAATGGGCTGAAAACGCCTGTTTTGGGACTCTGCAGAGAAAGTGTTTGCAGACTGCTGAATCCACACACGGGTTTAACTCTGGAAGTTGAGTGCACACATTGACAACCGTTCTGTTAGATAGCTGCGTTTTGGATTTAGAAGCAGATATTTCCCTGTGCTTACTGCTGTTTCTTCCATATGCCGGTAATGGGCTTAAAACACCTGTTTTGGGACTCTGCAGAGAAAGTGTTTGCAGACTGCTGAATCCACACACGGGTTTAACTCTGGAAGCTGAGTGCACACATTGACAACCGTTCTGTTAGATAGCTGCGTTTTGGATTTAGAAGCAGATATTTCCCTGTGCTTACTGCTGTTTCTTCCATATGCCGGTAATGGGCTGAAAACGCCTGTTTTGGGACTCTGCAGAGAAAGTGTTTGCAGACTGCTGAATCCACACACGGGTTTAACTCTGGAAGTTGAGTGCACACATTGACAACCGTTCTGTTAGATAGCTGCGTTTTGGATTTAGAAGCAGATATTTCCCTGGGCTTTCTGCTGTTTCTTCCATATGCCGGTAATGGGCTGAAAACGCCTGTTTTGGGACTCTGCAGAGAAAGTGTTTGCAGACTGCTGAATCCACACACGGGTTTAACTCTGGAAGTTGAGTGCACACATTGACAACCGTTCTGTTAGATAGCTGCGTTTTGGATTTAGAAGCAGATATTTCCCTGTGCTTACTGCTGTTTCTTCCATATGCCGGTAATGGGCTGAAAACGCCTGTTTTGGGACTCTGCAGAGAAAGTGTTTGCAGACTGCTGTATCCTCACACGGGTTTAACTCTGGAAGTTGAGTGCACACATTGACAACCGTTCTCTTAGATAGCTGCGTTTTGGATTTAGAAGCAGATATTTCCCTGGGCTTACTGCTGTTTCTTCCATATGCCGGTAATGGGCTGAAAACGCCTGTTTTGGGACTCTGCAGAGAAAGTGTTTGCAGACTGCTGAATCCGCACACGGGTTTAACTCTGGAAGTTGAGTGCACACATTGACAACCGTTCTGTTAGATAGCTGCGTTTTGGATTTAGAAGCAGATATTTCCCTGTGCTTACTGCTGTTTCTTCCATATTCCGGTAATGGGCTGAAAACGCCTGTTTTGGGACTCTGCAGAGAAAGTGTTTGCAGACTGGTGAATCCACACACGGGTTTAACTCTGGAAGTTGAGTGCACACATTGACAACCGTTCTGTTAGATAGCTGCGTTTTGGATTTAGAAGCAGATATTTCCCTGTGCTTACTGCTGTTTCTTCCATATGCCGGTAATGGGCTGAAAACGCCTGTTTTGGGACTCTGCAGAGAAAGTGTTTGCAGACTGCTGAATCCACACACGGGTTTAACTCTGGAAGTTGAGTGCACACATTGACAACCGTTCTGCTAGATAGCTGCGTTTTGGATTTAGAAGCAGATATTTCCCTGTGCTTACTGCTGTTTCTTCCATATGCCGGTAATGGGCTGAAAACGCCTGTTTTGGGACTCTGCAGAGAAAGTGTTTGCAGACTGCTGAATCCACACACGGGTTTAACTCTGGAAGCTGAGTGCACACATTGACAACCGTTCTGTTAGATAGCTGCGTTTTGGATTTAGAAGCAGATATTTCCCTGGGCTTACTGCTGTTTCTTCCATATGCCGGTAAAGGGCTGAAAACGCCTGTTTTGGGACTCTGCAGAGAAAGTGTTTGCAGACTGCTGAATCCACACACGGGTTTAACTCTGGAAGTTGAGTGCACACATTGACAACCGTTCTGTTAGATAGCTGCGTTTTGGATTTAGAAGCAGATATTTCCCTGTGCTTACTGCTGTTTCTTCCATATGCCGGTAATGGGCTGAAAACGCCTGTTTTGGGACTCTGCAGAGAAAGTGTTTGCAGACTGCTGAATCCACACACGGGTTTAACTCTGGAAGTTGAGTGCACACATTGACAACCGTTCTGTTAGATAGCTGCGTTTTGGATTTAGAAGCAGATATTTCCCTGGGCTTACTGCTGTTTCTTCCATATGCCGGTAATGGGCTGAAAACGCCTGTTTTGGGACTCTGCAGAGAAAGTGTTTGCAGACTGCTGAATCCACACACGGGTTTAACTCTGGAAGTTGAGTGCACACATTGACAACCGTTCTGTTAGATAGCTGCGTTTTGGATTTAGAAGCAGATATTTCACTGTGCTTACTGCTGTTTCTTCCATATGCCGGTAATGGGCTGAAAACGCCTGTTTTGGGACTCTGCAGAGAAAGTGTTTGCAGACTGCTGAATCCACACACGGGTTTAACTCTGGAAGTTGAGTGCACACATTGACAACCGTTCTATTAGATAGCTGCGTTTTGGATTTAGAAGCAGATATTTCCCTGTGCTTACTGCTGTTTCTTCCATATGCCGGTATTGGGCTGAAAACGCCTGTTTTGGGACTCTGCACAGAAAGTGTTTGCAGACTGCTGAATCCACACTCGGGTTTATCTCTGGAAGTTGAGTGCACGCTTTGACAACCATTCAGTTAGATAGCTGCCTTTTGGTTTTTGAAGCAGTTATTTCTCTTTACAGCATTTACTCTCATTCACTCTGGAATATCCAAACGCAGCTCCTAAAAGAAACGGGTTTCTAAGTATAATCAGATATTTCTCTTTACATCTTGTACCCCAGTACACTCTGATATATGCATACGCAGCTCCTGGAGAAACGTGTTTGTAACTCGCTGAATCTGTGCATATATTGAAGTCTCTTAGGTGAATGAACACACAGCAGAGGAGTTTGAAAGAAACATTTCTTCCATGTTATAGATGCACTGTTACTGCTATTGCTTTTCGGCTGGTGTTTTCCTGGAAATGTTGGTTTTAGAATTTCCATATAAATGGTTTGTAAACTGCTGCTTAAGTGGAGCAGTTTAATTCGTTAAGTTGAATGCCCTCATTCACAATCATTCTGTTAGCTAGCTCCGTTTTGGTTTTAGAAGCCTGTGTTTCTAGTTACAGCATATTCTCCCATTCATTCTGGAATAGCCAAACGCAGCTCCCAGAATAGACGTGTTTCTAAGTCGCTGAATCTAAACATAGATTCAACTCCCTTAGGTGAACGAACACACAGCACAGCAGTTTGAAAGAAACGTTTTATTTGAGTTTTAGACGCAGTCTTATTGCTATTTCTTAGAGGCCGGTATTTTGCTGGGAATGTCTGTTTTAGAATCTGCACAAAAATCTTTTCTAAACTGCTGCATAGAAACAACAGTTTATCTCAATAAGCTGAATGCACACAGTGACAACCATTCTGTTAGATGGCTCCGTGTTTGTTTTAGAACCAGATATTTCACTTTAAACCTTATACTCCAGTACACTCTGGAATATGCAAATGCAGCTCCTGGAAGAAACGTGTTTCTTACTCGCTGAATCTGAACATATACTCAAGACTCTTAGGTGAATGAACACAGAGCAGAGCATTTTGAAGAAAACGTTTCTTCTATGTTATAGATGCAGTCTTACTGCTACTTCTTTTAGGCTGGTGTTTTGCTGCAAATGTTGATTTTAGAATTTGCATATAAAGGGTTTCTAAACTGCTGCCTAAGAAGAGCAGATTAACCCTTTAAGTTGAATGCACACATTCACAACCATTCTGTTAGATAGCTCCGTTTTGGTTTTAGAAACAGATATTTCTCTTTACAGCATTTACTCCCATACACTCTGGAATATCGAAATGCAGCTCCTAGAATAAACGTGTTTCAAACTCGCTGAATCCAAACATAGATTCAACGACCTTTGGTGAACGAACACACTGCAGAGCAGTTTGAAAGAAACGTTTCTTCTGAGTTTTAGACGCAGTCTTAATGCTCTTTCTTATATATGCCGGTACTGGGCCGGAAAGGCCTGTTTTGAGACTCTGCACAGAAAGTGTTTGCAGACTGCTGAATCCACACACGGGTTTAACTCTGGAAGTTGAGTGCACACATTGACAACCGTTCTGTTAGATAGCTGCGTTTTGGATTTAGAAGCAGATATTTCCCTGTGCTTACTGCTGTTTCTTCCATATGCCGGTAATGGGCTGAAAACGCCTGTTTTGGGACTCTGCACAGAAAGTGTTTGCAGACTGCTGAATCCACACACGGGTTTAACTCTGGAAGTTGAGTGCACACATCGACAACCGTTCTGTTAGATAGCTGCGTTTTGGATTTAGAAGCAGATATTTCCCTGTGCTTACTGCTGTTTCTTCCATATGCCGGTAATGGGCTGAAAACGCCTGTTTTGGGACTCTGCAGAGAAAGTGTTTGCAGACTGCTGAATCCACACACGGGTTTAACTCTGGAAGTTGAGTGCACACATTGACAACCGTTCTGTTAGATAGCTGCGTTTTAGATTTAGAAGCAGATATTTCCCTGTGCTTACTGCTGTTTCTTCCATATGCCGGTAAAGGGCTGAAAACGCCTGTTTGGGACTCTGCAGAGAAAGTGTTTGCAGACTGCTGAATCCACACACGGGTTTAACTCTGGAAGTTGAGTGCACACATTGACAACCGTTCTGTTAGATAGCTGCGTTTTGGATTTAGAAGCAGATATTTCCCTGGGCTTACTGCTGTTTCTTCCATATGCCGGCAATGGGCTGAAAACGCCTGTTTTGGGACTCTGCAGAGAAAGTGTTTGCAGACTGCTGAATCCACACACGGGTTTAACTCTGGAAGTTGAGTGCACACATTGACAACCGTTCTGTTATATAGCTGCGTTTTGGATTTAGAAGCAGATATTTCCCTGTGCTTACTGCTGTTTCTTCCATATGCCGGCAATGGGCTGAAAACGCCTGTTTTGGGACTCTGCAGAGAAAGTGTTTGCAGACTGCTGAATGCACACACGGGTTTAACTCTGGAAGTTGAGTGCACACATTGACAACCGTTCTGTTAGATAGCTGCGTTTTGGATTTAGAAGCAGATATTTACCTGTGCTTACTGCTGTTTCTTCCATATGCCGGTAATGGGCTGAAAACGCCTGTTTTGGGACTCTGCAGAGAAAGTGTTTGCAGACTGCTGAATCCACACACGGGTTTAACTCTGGAAGTTGAGTGTACACATTGACAACCGTTCTGTTAGATAGCTGCGTTTTGGATTTAGAAGCAGATATTTCCCTGTGCTTACTGCTGTTTCTTCCATATGCCGGTAATGGGCTGAAAACGCCTGTTTTGGGACTCTGCAGAGAAAGTGTTTGCAGACTGCTGAATCCACACACGGGTTTAACTCTGGAAGTTGAGTGCACACATTGACAACCGTTCTGTTAGATAGCTGCGTTTTGGATTTAGAAGCAGATATTTCCCTGTGCTTACTGCTGTTTCTTCCATATGCCGGTAATGGGCGGAAAACGCCTGTTTCGGGACTCTGCAGAGAAAGTGTTTGCAGACTGCTGAATCCACACACGGGTTTAACTCTGGAAGTTGAGTGCACACATTGACAACCGTTCTGTTAGATAGCTGCGTTTTGGATTTAGAAGCAGATATTTCCCTGTGCTTACTGCTGTTTCCTCCATATGCCGGTAATAGGCTGAAAACGCCTGTTTTGGGACTCTGCAGAGAAAGTGTTTGCAGACTGCTGAATCCACACACGGGTTTAACTCTGGAAGTTGAGTGCACACATTGACAACCGTTCTGTTAGATAGCTGCGTTTTGGATTTAGAAGCAGATATTTCCCTGTGCTTACTGCTGTTTCTTCCTTATGCCGGTAATGGGCTGAAAACGCCTGTTTTGGGACTCTGCAGAGAAAGTGTTTGCAGACTGCTGAATCCACACACGGGTTTAACTCTGGAAGTTGAGTGCACACATTGACAACCGTTCTGTTAGATAGCTGCGTTTTGGATTTAGAAGCAGATATTTCACTGTGCTTACTGCTGTTTCTTCCATATGCCGGTAATGGGCTGAAAACGCCTGTTTTGGCACTCTGCAGAGAAAGTGTTTGCAGACTGCTGAATCCACACACGGGTTTAACTCTGGAAGTTGAGTGCACACATTGACAACCGTTCTGTTAGATAGCTGTGTTTTGGATTTAGAAGCAGATATTTCCCTGTGCTTACTGCTGTTTCTTCCATATGCCGGTAATGGGCTGAAAACGCCTGTTTTGGGACTCTGCAGAGAAAGTGTTTGCAGACTGCTGAATCCACACACGGGTTTAACTCTGGAAGTTGAGTGCACACATTGACAACCGTTTTGTTAGATAGCTGCGTTTTGGATTTAGAAGCAGATATTTCCCTGTGCTTACTGCTGTTTCTTCCATATGCCGGTAATGGGCGGAAAACGCCTGTTTTGGGACTCTGCAGGGAAAGTGTTTGCAGACTGCTGAATCCACACACGGGTTTAACTCTGGAAGTTGAGTGCACACATTGACAACCGTTCTGTTAGATAGCTGCGTTTTGGATTTAGAAGCAGATATTTCCCTGTGCTTACTGCTGTTTCTTCCATATGCCGGTATTGGGCTGAAAACGCCTGTTTTGGGACTCTGCACAGAAAGTGTTTGCAGACTGCTGAATCCACACTCGGGTTTATCTCTGGAAGTTGAGTGCACGCTTTGACAACCATTCAGTTAGATAGCTGCCTTTTGGTTTTTGAAGCAGTTATTTCTCTTTACAGCATTTACTCTCATTCACTCTGGAATATCCAAACGCAGCTCCTAAAAGAAACGGGTTTCTAAGTATAATCAGATATTTCTCTTTACATCTTGTACCCCAGTACACTCTGATATATGCATACGCAGCTCCTGGAAGAAACGTGTTTGTAACTCGCTGAATCTGTGCATATATTGAAGTCTCTTAGGTGAATGAACACACAGCAGAGGAGTTTGAAAGAAACATTTCTTCCATGTTATAGATGCACTGTTACTGCTATTGCTTTTCGGCTGGTGTTTTCCTGGAAATGTTGGTTTTAGAATTTCCATATAAATGGTTTGTAAACTGCTGCTTAAGTGGAGCAGTTTAATTCGTTAAGTTGAATGCCCTCATTCACAATCATTCTGTTAGCTAGCTCCGTTTTGGTTTTAGAAGCCTGTGTTTCTAGTTACAGCATATTCTCCCATTCATTCTGGAATAGCCAAACGCAGCTCCCAGAATAGACGTGTTTCTAAGTCGCTGAATCTAAACATAGATTCAACTCCCTTAGGTGAACGAACACACAGCACAGCAGTTTGAAAGAAACGTTTTATTTGAGTTTTAGACGCAGTCTTATTGCTATTTCTTAGAGGCCGGTATTTTGCTGGGAATGTCTGTTTTAGAATCTGCACAAAAATCTTTTCTAAACTGCTGCATAGAAACAACAGTTTATCTCAATAAGCTGAATGCACACAGTGACAACCATTCTGTTAGATGGCTCCGTGTTTGTTTTAGAACCAGATATTTCACTTTAAACCTTATACTCCAGTACACTCTGGAATATGCAAATGCAGCTCCTGGAAGAAACGTGTTTCTTACTCGCTGAATCTGAACATATACTCAAGACTCTTAGGTGAATGAACACAGAGCAGAGCATTTTGAAGAAAACGTTTCTTCTATGTTATAGATGCAGTCTTACTGCTACTTCTTTTAGGCTGGTGTTTTGCTGCAAATGTTGATTTTAGAATTTGCATATAAAGGGTTTCTAAACTGCTGCCTAAGAAGAGCAGATTAACCCTTTAAGTTGAATGCACACATTCACAACCATTCTGTTAGATAGCTCCGTTTTGGTTTTAGAAACAGATATTTCTCTTTACAGCATTTACTCCCATACACTCTGGAATATCGAAATGCAGCTCCTAGAATAAACGTGTTTCAAACTCGCTGAATCCAAACATAGATTCAACGACCTTTGGTGAACGAACACACTGCAGAGCAGTTTGAAAGAAACGTTCCCTCTGAGTTTTAGACGCAGTCTTACTGCTATTTCTTATAGGCCGGTATTTTGCTGGAAATGTCTGTTTGAGAATCTACACAGAAATGTTTTCTAAACTGCTGCATACAAACAGCAGTTTAGCTCAGTAAGTTGAATGCACACATTGACAACCATTCCATTAGATCATCCGTTTTTCTTTTGGAACGAGACATTTGTCTTTACATCTTATACTCCAGTATACTCTGGAATAGGCAAACACAGCTCCTGGAAGAAACGTGTTGCTAACTAGCTGAATCTGAACATATATTCAAGTCTCTTATATGAATGAACACACAGCAGAGCAGTTTGAAAACAGTTTCTTCCATGTTAAAGATGCAGTCTTACTGCTATTTCCTATAGGCTGGTGTTTTGCTGGAAAGGTCTGTATGAGAATTTGCATAGAAAGGGTTTCTAAAGTGCTGCATGAGAAGAGCAGTTTACCTCTTTAAGCCGAAGGCACACATTCACAACCACTCTGCTAGATAGATCCATTTTGGTTTTAGAAACAGATATTTCTCTTTACAGCAAATACTCCCATTCAATCTGGAATATCCAAAGACAGCTCCTAGAATAAACGTGTTTCTATCTCGCTGAATCTAAACATAGATTCAACTCCCTTAGGCCAAAGAACACAAGGCCGAGCAGTTTGAAAGAAACGTTTCTTCTGAGTTTTAGACGCAGTCTTAATGCTCTTTCTTATATATGCCGGTACTGGGCCGGAAAGGCCTGTTTTGAGACTCTGCACAGAAAGTGTTTGCAGACTGCTGAATCCACACACGGGTTTAACTCTGGAAGTTGAGTGCACACATTGACAACCGTTCTGTTAGATAGCTGCGTTTTGGATTTAGAAGCAGATATTTCCCTGTGCTTACTGCTGTTTCTTCCATATGCCGGTAATGGGCTGAAAACGCCTGTTTTGGGACTCTGCAGAGAAAGTGTTTGCAGACTGCTGAATCCACACACGGGTTTAACTCTGGAAGTTGAGTGCACACATTGACAACCGTTCTGTTAGATAGCTGCGTTTTGGATTTAGAAGCAGATATTTCCCTGTGCTTACTGCAGTTTCTTCCATATGCCGGTAACGGGCTGAAAACGCCTGTTTTGGGACTCTGCAGAGAAAGTGTTTGCAGACTGCTGAATCCACACACGGGTTTAACTCTGGAAGTTGAGTGCACACATTGACAACCGTTCTGTTAGATAGCTGCGTTTTGGATTTAGAAGCAGATATTTCCCTGTGCTTACTGCTGTTTCTTCCATAGGCCGGTAATGGGCTGAAAACGCCTGTTTTGGGACTCTGCAGAGAAAGTGTTTGCAGACTGCTGAATCCACACACGGGTTTAACTCTGGAAGTTGAGTGCACACATTGACAACCGTTCTGTTAGATAGCTGTGTTTTGGATTTAGAAGCAGATATTTCCCTGGGCTTACTGCTGTTTCTTCCATATGCCGGTATTGGGCTGAAAACGCCTGTTTTGGGACTCTGCACAGAAAGTGTTTGCAGACTGCTGAATCCACACTCGGGTTTATCTCTGGAAGTTGAGTGCACGCATTGACAACCATTCAGTTAGATAGCTGCCTTTTGGTTTTTGAAGCAGTTATTTCTCTTTACAGCTTTTACTCTCATTCACTCTGGAATATCCAAACGTAGCTCCTAAGAGAAACGGGTTTCTAAGTATAATCAGATATTTCTCTTTACATCTTGTACCCCAGTACACTCTGATATATGCATACGCAGCTCCTGGAAGAAACGTGTTTGTAACTCGCTGAATCTGTGCATATATTGAAGTCTCTTAGGTGAATGAACACACAGCAGAGGAGTTTGAAAGAAACATTTCTTCCATGTTATAGATGCACTGTTACTGCTATTGCTTTTAGGCTGGTGTTTTCCTGGAAATGTTGGTCTTAGAATTTCCATATAAATGGTTTGTAAACTGCTGCTTAAGTGGAGCAGTTTAATTCGTTAAGTTGAATGCCCTCATTCACAATCATTCTGTTAGCTAGCTCCGTTTTGGTTTTAGAAGCCTGTGTTTCTAGTTACAGCATATACTCCCATTCATTCTGGAATAGCCAAACGCAGCTCCCAGAATAGACGTGTTTCTAAGTCGCTGAATCTAAACATAGATTCAACTCCCTTAGGTGAACGAACACACAGCACAGCAGTTTGAAAGAAACGTTTTATTTAAGTTTTAGACGCAGTCTTATTGCTATTTCTTAGAGGCCGGTATTTTGCTGGGAATGTCTGTTTTAGAATCTGCACAAAAATCTTTTCTAAACTGCTGCATAGAAACAACAGTTTATCTCAATAAGCTGAATGCACACAGTGACAACCATTCTGTTAGATGGCTCCGTGTTTGTTTTAGAACCAGATATTTCACTTTAAACCTTATACTCCAGTACACTCTGGAATATGCAAATGCAGCTCCTGGAAGAAACGTGTTTCTTACTCGCTGAATCTGAACATATACTCAAGACTCTTAGGTGAATGAACACAGAGCAGAGCATTTTGAAGAAAACGTTTCTTCTATGTTATAGATGCAGTCTTACTGCTACTTCTTTTAGGCTGGTGTTTTGCTGCAAATGTTGATTTTAGAATTTGCATATAAAGGGTTTCTAAACTGCTGCCTAAGAAGAGCAGATTAACCCTTTAAGTTGAATGCACACATTCACAACCATTCTGTTAGATAGCTCCGTTTTGGTTTTAGAAACAGATATTTCTCTTTACAGCATTTACTCCCATACACTCTGGAATATCGAAATGCAGCTCCTAGAATAAACGTGTTTCAAACTCGCTGAATCCAAACATAGATTCAACGACCTTTGGTGAACGAACACACTGCAGAGCAGTTTGAAAGAAACGTTCCCTCTGAGTTTTAGACGCAGTCTTACTGCTATTTCTTATAGGCCGGTATTTTGCTGGAAATGTCTGTTTGAGAATCTACACAGAAATGTTTTCTAAACTGCTGCATACAAACAGCAGTTTAGCTCAGTAAGTTGAATGCACACATTGACAACCATTCCATTAGATCATCCGTTTTTCTTTTGGAACGAGACATTTGTCTTTACATCTTATACTCCAGTATACTCTGGAATAGGCAAACACAGCTCCTGGAAGAAACGTGTTGCTAACTAGCTGAATCTGAACATATATTCAAGTCTCTTATATGAATGAACACACAGCAGAGCAGTTTGAAAACAGTTTCTTCCATGTTAAAGATGCAGTCTTACTGCTATTTCCTATAGGCTGGTGTTTTGCCGGAAAGGTCTGTATGAGAATTTGCATATAAAGGGTTTCTAAAGTGCTGCATGAGAAGAGCAGTTTACCTCTTTAAGCCGAAGGCACACATTCACAACCACTCTGCTAGACAGATCCATTTTGGTTTTAGAAACAGATATTTATCTTTACAGCATATACTCCCATTCAATCTGGAATATCCAAAGACAGCTCCTAGAATAAACGTGTTTCTATCTCGCTGAATCTAAACATAGACTCAACGCCCTAAGGCCAAAGAACACAAGGCCAAGCAGTTTGAAAGAAACGATTCTTCTGAGTTTTAGACGCAGTCTTAATGCTCTTTCTTATATATGCCGGTACTGGGCCGGAAAGGCCTGTTTTGATACTCTGCACAGAAAGTGTTTGCAGACTGCTGAATCCACACACGGGTTTAACTCTGGAAGTTGAGTGCACACATTGACAACCGTTCTGTTAGATAGCTGCGTTTTGGATTTAGAAGCAGATATTTCCCTGTGCTTACTGCTGTTTCTTCCATATGCCGGTAATGGGCTGAAAACACCTGTTTTGGGACTCTGCAGAGAAAGTGTTTGCAGACTGCTGAATCCACACACGGGTTTAACTCTGGAAGTTGAGTGCACACATTGACAACCGTTCTGTTAGATAGCTGCGTTTTGGATTTAGAAGCAGATATTTCCCTGTGCTTACTGCTGTTTCTTCCATATGCCGGTAATGGGCTGAAAACGCCTGTTTTGGGACTCTGCAGAGAAAGTGTTTGCAGACTGCTGAATCCACACACGGGTTTAACTCTGGAAGTTGAGTGCACACATTGACAACCGTTCTGTTAGATAGCTGCGTTTTGGATTTGGAAGCAGATATTTCCCTGGGCTTACTGCTGTTTCTTCCATATGCCGGTAATGGGCTGAAAACGCCTGTTTTGGGACTCTGCAGAGAAAGTGTTTGCAGACTGCTGAATCCACACACGTGTTTAACTCTGGAAGTTGAGTGCACACATTGACAACCGTTCTGTTAGATAGCTGCGTTTTGGATTTAGAAGCAGATATTTCCCTGTGCTTACTGCTGTTTCTTCCATATGCCGGTAATGGGCTGAAAACGCCTGTTTTGGGACTCTGCAGAGAAAGTGTTTGCAGACTGCTGAATCCACACACGGGTTTAACTCTGGAAGTTGAGTGCACACATTGACAACCGTTCTGTTAGATAGCTGCGTTTTGGATTTAGAAGCAGATATTTCCCTGGGCTTACTGCTGTTTCTTCCATATGCCGGTAATGGGCTGAAAACGCCTGTTTTGGGACTCTGCAGAGAAAGTGTTTGCAGACTGCTGAATCCACACACGGGTTTAACTCTGGAAGTTGAGTGCACACATTGACAACCGTTCTGTTAGATAGCTGCGTTTTGGATTTAGAAGCAGATATTTCCCTGTGCTTACTGCTGTTTCTTCCATATGCCGGTAATGGGCTGAAAACGCCTGTTTTGGGACTCTGCAGAGAAAGTGTTTGCAGACTGCTGAATCCACACACGGGTTTAACTCTGGAAGTTGAGTGCACACATTGACAACCGTTCTGTTAGATAGCTGCGTTTTGGATTTAGAAGCAGATATTTCCCTGTGCTTACTGCTGTTTCTTCCATATGCCGGTACTGGGCTGAAAACGCCTGTTTTGGGACTATGCAGAGAAAGTGTTTGCAGACTGCTGAATCCACACACGGTTTAACTCTGGAAGTTGAGTGCACACATTGACAACCGTTCTGTTAGATAGCTGCGTTTTGGATTTAGAAGCAGATATTTCCCTGTGCTTACTGCTGTTTCTTCCATATGCCGGTAATGGGCTGAAAACGCCTGTTTTGGGACTCTGCAGAGAAAGTGTTTGCAGACTGCTGAATCCACACACGGGTTTAACTCTGGAAGTTGAGTGCACACATTGACAACCGTTCTGTTAGATAGCTGCGTTTTGGATTTAGAAGCAGATATTTCCCTGTGCTTACTGCTGTTTCTTCCATATGCCGGTAATGGGCTGAAAACGCCTGTTTTGGGACTCTGCAGAGAAAGTGTTTGCAGACTGCTGAATCCACACACCGGTTTAACTTTGGAAGTTGAGTGCACACATTGACAACCGTTCTGTTAGATAGCTGCGTTTTGGATTTAGAAGCAGATATTTCCCTGGGCTTACTGCTGTTTCTTCCATATGCCGGTAATGGGCTGAAAACGCCTGTTTTGGGACTCTGCACAGAAAGTGTTTGCAGACTGCTGAATTCACACACGGGTTTAACTCTGGAAGTTGAGTGCACACATTGACAACAGTTCTGTTAGATAGCTGCGTTTTGGATTTAGAAGCAGATATTTCCCTGTGCTTACTGCTGTTTCTTCCATATGCCGGTAATGGGCTGAAAACGCCTGTTTTGGGACTCTGCAGAGAAAGTGTTTGCAGACTGCTGAATCCACACACGGGTTTACCTCTGGAAGTTGAGTGCACACATTGACAACCGTTCTGTTAGATAGCTGCGTTTTGGATTTAGAAGCAGATATTTCCCTGGGCTTACTGCTGTTTCTTCCATATGCCGGTAATGGGCTGAAAACGCCTGTTTTGGGACTCTGCAGAGAAAGTGTTTGCAGACTGCTGAATCCACACACGGGTTTAACTCTGGAAGTTGAGTGCACACATTGACAACCGTTCTGTTAGATAGCTGCGTTTTGGATTTAGAATAAGATATTTCCCTGGGCTTACTGCTGTTTCTTCCATATGCCGGTAATGGGCTGAAAACGCCTGTTTTGGGACTCTGCAGAGAAAGTGTTTGCAGACTGCTGAATCCACACACGGGTTTAACTCTGGAAGTTGAGTGCACACATTGACAACCGTTCTGTTAGATAGCTGCGTTTTGGATTTAGAAGCAGATATTTCCCTGTGCTTACTGCTGTTTCTTCCATATGCCGGTAATGGGCTGAAAACGCCTGTTTTGGGACTCTGCAGAGAAAGTGTTTGCAGACTGCTGAATCCACACACGGGTTTAACTCTGGAAGTTGAGTGCACACATTGACAACCGTTCTGTTAGATAGCTGCGTTTTGGATTTAGAAGCAGATATTTCCCTGGGCTTACTGCTGTTTCTTCCATATGCCGGTAATGGGCTGAAAACGCCTGTTTTGGGACTCTGCAGAGAAAGTGTTTGCAGACTGCTGTATCCACACACGGGTTTAACTCTGGAAGTTGAGTGCACACATTGACAACCGTTCTGTTAGATAGCTGCGTTTTGGATTTAGAAGCAGATATTTCCCTGTGCTTACTGCTGTTTCTTCCATAGGCCGGTAATGGGCTGAAAACGCCTGTTTTGGGACTCTGCAGAGAAAGTGTTTGCAGACTGCTGAATCCACACACGGGTTTAACTCTGGAAGTTGAGTGCACACATTGACAACCGTTCTGTTAGATAGCTGCGTTTTGGATTTAGAAGCAGATATTTCCCTGTGCTTACTGCTGTTTCTTCCATATGCCGGTAATGGGCTGAAAACGCCTGTTTTGGGACTCTGCAGAGAAAGTGTTTGCAGACTGCTGAATCCACACACGGGTTTAACTCTGGAAGTTGAGTGCACACATTGACAACCGTTCTGTTAGATAGCTGCGTTTTGGATTTAGAAGCAGATATTTCCCTGGGCTTACTGCTGTTTCTTCCATATGCCGGTAATGGGCTGAAAACACCTGTTTTGGGACTCTGCACAGAAAGTGTTTGCAGACTGCTGAATCCACACACGGGTTTAACTCTGGAAGTTGAGTGCACACATTGACAACCGTTCTGTTAGATAGCTGCGTTTTGGATTTAGAAGCAGATATTTCCCTGTGCTTACTGCTGTTTCTTCCATATGCCGGTAATGGGCTGAAAACGCCTGTTTTGGGACTCTGCAGAGAAAGTGTTTGCAGACTGCTGAATCCACACACGGGTTTAACTCTGGAAGTTGAGTGCACACATTGACAACCGTTCTGTTAGATAGCTGCGTTTTGGATTAAGAAGCAGATATTTCCCTGTGCTTACTGCTGTTTCTTCCATATGCCGGTAATGGGCTGAAAACGCCTGTTTTGGGACTCTGCAGAGAAAGTGTTTGCAGACTGCTGAATCCACACACGGGTTTCACTCTGGAAGTTGAGTGCACACATTGACAACCGTTCTGTTAGGTAGCTGCGTTTTGGATTTAGAAGCAGATATTTCCCTGTGCTTACTCTCGTTTCTTCCATATGCCGGTAATGTGCTGAAAACGCCTGTTTTGGGACTCTGCACAGAAAGTGTTTGCAGACTGCTGAATCCACACACGGGTTTAACTCTGGAAGTTGAGTGCACACATTGACAACCGTTCTGTTAGATAGCTGCGTTTTGGATTTAGAAGCAGATATTTCCCTGTGCTTACTGCTGTTTCTTCCATATGCCGGTAATGGGCTGAAAACGCCTGTTTTGGGACTCTGCAGAGAAAGTGTTTGCAGACTGCTGAATCCACACACGGGTTTAACTCTGGAAGTTGAGTGCACACATTGACAACCGTTCTGTTAGATAGCTGCGTTTTGGATTTAGAAGCAGATATTTCCCTGTGCTTACTGCAGTTTCTTCCATATGCCGGTAACGGGCTGAAAACGCCTGTTTTGGGACTCTGCAGAGAAAGTGTTTGCAGACTGCTGAATCCACACACGGGTTTAACTCTGGAAGTTGAGTGCACACATTGACAACCGTTCTGTTAGATAGCTGCGTTTTGGATTTAGAAGCAGATATTTCCCTGTGCTTACTGCTGTTTCTTCCATAGGCCGGTAATGGGCTGAAAACGCCTGTTTTGGGACTCTGCAGAGAAAGTGTTTGCAGACTGCTGAATCCACACACGGGTTTAACTCTGGAAGTTGAGTGCACACATTGACAACCGTTCTGTTAGATAGCTGTGTTTTGGATTTAGAAGCAGATATTTCCCTGGGCTTACTGCTGTTTCTTCCATATGCCGGTATTGGGCTGAAAACGCCTGTTTTGGGACTCTGCACAGAAAGTGTTTGCAGACTGCTGAATCCACACTCGGGTTTATCTCTGGAAGTTGAGTGCACGCATTGACAACCATTCAGTTAGATAGCTGCCTTTTGGTTTTTGAAGCAGTTATTTCTCTTTACAGCTTTTACTCTCATTCACTCTGGAATATCCAAACGTAGCTCCTAAGAGAAACGGGTTTCTAAGTATAATCAGATATTTCTCTTTACATCTTGTACCCCAGTACACTCTGATATATGCATACGCAGCTCCTGGAAGAAACGTGTTTGTAACTCGCTGAATCTGTGCATATATTGAAGTCTCTTAGGTGAATGAACACACAGCAGAGGAGTTTGAAAGAAACATTTCTTCCATGTTATAGATGCACTGTTACTGCTATTGCTTTTAGGCTGGTGTTTTCCTGGAAATGTTGGTCTTAGAATTTCCATATAAATGGTTTGTAAACTGCTGCTTAAGTGGAGCAGTTTAATTCGTTAAGTTGAATGCCCTCATTCACAATCATTCTGTTAGCTAGCTCCGTTTTGGTTTTAGAAGCCTGTGTTTCTAGTTACAGCATATACTCCCATTCATTCTGGAATAGCCAAACGCAGCTCCCAGAATAGACGTGTTTCTAAGTCGCTGAATCTAAACATAGATTCAACTCCCTTAGGTGAACGAACACACAGCACAGCAGTTTGAAAGAAACGTTTTATTTAAGTTTTAGACGCAGTCTTATTGCTATTTCTTAGAGGCCGGTATTTTGCTGGGAATGTCTGTTTTAGAATCTGCACAAAAATCTTTTCTAAACTGCTGCATAGAAACAACAGTTTATCTCAATAAGCTGAATGCACACAGTGACAACCATTCTGTTAGATGGCTCCGTGTTTGTTTTAGAACCAGATATTTCACTTTAAACCTTATACTCCAGTACACTCTGGAATATGCAAATGCAGCTCCTGGAAGAAACGTGTTTCTTACTCGCTGAATCTGAACATATACTCAAGACTCTTAGGTGAATGAACACAGAGCAGAGCATTTTGAAGAAAACGTTTCTTCTATGTTATAGATGCAGTCTTACTGCTACTTCTTTTAGGCTGGTGTTTTGCTGCAAATGTTGATTTTAGAATTTGCATATAAAGGGTTTCTAAACTGCTGCCTAAGAAGAGCAGATTAACCCTTTAAGTTGAATGCACACATTCACAACCATTCTGTTAGATAGCTCCGTTTTGGTTTTAGAAACAGATATTTCTCTTTACAGCATTTACTCCCATACACTCTGGAATATCGAAATGCAGCTCCTAGAATAAACGTGTTTCAAACTCGCTGAATCCAAACATAGATTCAACGACCTTTGGTGAACGAACACACTGCAGAGCAGTTTGAAAGAAACGTTCCCTCTGAGTTTTAGACGCAGTCTTACTGCTATTTCTTATAGGCCGGTATTTTGCTGGAAATGTCTGTTTGAGAATCTACACAGAAATGTTTTCTAAACTGCTGCATACAAACAGCAGTTTAGCTCAGTAAGTTGAATGCACACATTGACAACCATTCCATTAGATCATCCGTTTTTCTTTTGGAACGAGACATTTGTCTTTACATCTTATACTCCAGTATACTCTGGAATAGGCAAACACAGCTCCTGGAAGAAACGTGTTGCTAACTAGCTGAATCTGAACATATATTCAAGTCTCTTATATGAATGAACACACAGCAGAGCAGTTTGAAAACAGTTTCTTCCATGTTAAAGATGCAGTCTTACTGCTATTTCCTATAGGCTGGTGTTTTGCCGGAAAGGTCTGTATGAGAATTTGCATATAAAGGGTTTCTAAAGTGCTGCATGAGAAGAGCAGTTTACCTCTTTAAGCCGAAGGCACACATTCACAACCACTCTGCTAGACAGATCCATTTTGGTTTTAGAAACAGATATTTATCTTTACAGCATATACTCCCATTCAATCTGGAATATCCAAAGACAGCTCCTAGAATAAACGTGTTTCTATCTCGCTGAATCTAAACATAGACTCAACGCCCTAAGGCCAAAGAACACAAGGCCAAGCAGTTTGAAAGAAACGATTCTTCTGAGTTTTAGACGCAGTCTTAATGCTCTTTCTTATATATGCCGGTACTGGGCCGGAAAGGCCTGTTTTGATACTCTGCACAGAAAGTGTTTGCAGACTGCTGAATCCACACACGGGTTTAACTCTGGAAGTTGAGTGCACACATTGACAACCGTTCTGTTAGATAGCTGCGTTTTGGATTTAGAAGCAGATATTTCCCTGTGCTTACTGCTGTTTCTTCCATATGCCGGTAATGGGCTGAAAACACCTGTTTTGGGACTCTGCAGAGAAAGTGTTTGCAGACTGCTGAATCCACACACGGGTTTAACTCTGGAAGTTGAGTGCACACATTGACAACCGTTCTGTTAGATAGCTGCGTTTTGGATTTAGAAGCAGATATTTCCCTGTGCTTACTGCTGTTTCTTCCATATGCCGGTAATGGGCTGAAAACGCCTGTTTTGGGACTCTGCAGAGAAAGTGTTTGCAGACTGCTGAATCCACACACGGGTTTAACTCTGGAAGTTGAGTGCACACATTGACAACCGTTCTGTTAGATAGCTGCGTTTTGGATTTGGAAGCAGATATTTCCCTGGGCTTACTGCTGTTTCTTCCATATGCCGGTAATGGGCTGAAAACGCCTGTTTTGGGACTCTGCAGAGAAAGTGTTTGCAGACTGCTGAATCCACACACGTGTTTAACTCTGGAAGTTGAGTGCACACATTGACAACCGTTCTGTTAGATAGCTGCGTTTTGGATTTAGAAGCAGATATTTCCCTGTGCTTACTGCTGTTTCTTCCATATGCCGGTAATGGGCTGAAAACGCCTGTTTTGGGACTCTGCAGAGAAAGTGTTTGCAGACTGCTGAATCCACACACGGGTTTAACTCTGGAAGTTGAGTGCACACATTGACAACCGTTCTGTTAGATAGCTGCGTTTTGGATTTAGAAGCAGATATTTCCCTGGGCTTACTGCTGTTTCTTCCATATGCCGGTAATGGGCTGAAAACGCCTGTTTTGGGACTCTGCAGAGAAAGTGTTTGCAGACTGCTGAATCCACACACGGGTTTAACTCTGGAAGTTGAGTGCACACATTGACAACCGTTCTGTTAGATAGCTGCGTTTTGGATTTAGAAGCAGATATTTCCCTGTGCTTACTGCTGTTTCTTCCATATGCCGGTAATGGGCTGAAAACGCCTGTTTTGGGACTCTGCAGAGAAAGTGTTTGCAGACTGCTGAATCCACACACGGGTTTAACTCTGGAAGTTGAGTGCACACATTGACAACCGTTCTGTTAGATAGCTGCGTTTTGGATTTAGAAGCAGATATTTCCCTGTGCTTACTGCTGTTTCTTCCATATGCCGGTACTGGGCTGAAAACGCCTGTTTTGGGACTATGCAGAGAAAGTGTTTGCAGACTGCTGAATCCACACACGGTTTAACTCTGGAAGTTGAGTGCACACATTGACAACCGTTCTGTTAGATAGCTGCGTTTTGGATTTAGAAGCAGATATTTCCCTGTGCTTACTGCTGTTTCTTCCATATGCCGGTAATGGGCTGAAAACGCCTGTTTTGGGACTCTGCAGAGAAAGTGTTTGCAGACTGCTGAATCCACACACGGGTTTAACTCTGGAAGTTGAGTGCACACATTGACAACCGTTCTGTTAGATAGCTGCGTTTTGGATTTAGAAGCAGATATTTCCCTGTGCTTACTGCTGTTTCTTCCATATGCCGGTAATGGGCTGAAAACGCCTGTTTTGGGACTCTGCAGAGAAAGTGTTTGCAGACTGCTGAATCCACACACCGGTTTAACTTTGGAAGTTGAGTGCACACATTGACAACCGTTCTGTTAGATAGCTGCGTTTTGGATTTAGAAGCAGATATTTCCCTGGGCTTACTGCTGTTTCTTCCATATGCCGGTAATGGGCTGAAAACGCCTGTTTTGGGACTCTGCACAGAAAGTGTTTGCAGACTGCTGAATTCACACACGGGTTTAACTCTGGAAGTTGAGTGCACACATTGACAACAGTTCTGTTAGATAGCTGCGTTTTGGATTTAGAAGCAGATATTTCCCTGTGCTTACTGCTGTTTCTTCCATATGCCGGTAATGGGCTGAAAACGCCTGTTTTGGGACTCTGCAGAGAAAGTGTTTGCAGACTGCTGAATCCACACACGGGTTTAACTCTGGAAGTTGAGTGCACACATTGACAACCGTTCTGTTAGATAGCTGCGTTTTGGATTTAGAAGCAGATATTTCCCTGGGCTTACTGCTGTTTCTTCCATATGCCGGTAATGGGCTGAAAACGCCTGTTTTGGGACTCTGCAGAGAAAGTGTTTGCAGACTGCTGAATCCACACACGGGTTTAACTCTGGAAGTTGAGTGCACACATTGACAACCGTTCTGTTAGATAGCTGCGTTTTGGATTTAGAATAAGATATTTCCCTGGGCTTACTGCTGTTTCTTCCATATGCCGGTAATGGGCTGAAAACGCCTGTTTTGGGACTCTGCAGAGAAAGTGTTTGCAGACTGCTGAATCCACACACGGGTTTAACTCTGGAAGTTGAGTGCACACATTGACAACCGTTCTGTTAGATAGCTGCGTTTTGGATTTAGAAGCAGATATTTCCCTGTGCTTACTGCTGTTTCTTCCATATGCCGGTAATGGGCTGAAAACGCCTGTTTTGGGACTCTGCAGAGAAAGTGTTTGCAGACTGCTGAATCCACACACGGGTTTAACTCTGGAAGTTGAGTGCACACATTGACAACCGTTCTGTTAGATAGCTGCGTTTTGGATTTAGAAGCAGATATTTCCCTGGGCTTACTGCTGTTTCTTCCATATGCCGGTAATGGGCTGAAAACGCCTGTTTTGGGACTCTGCAGAGAAAGTGTTTGCAGACTGCTGTATCCACACACGGGTTTAACTCTGGAAGTTGAGTGCACACATTGACAACCGTTCTGTTAGATAGCTGCGTTTTGGATTTAGAAGCAGATATTTCCCTGTGCTTACTGCTGTTTCTTCCATAGGCCGGTAATGGGCTGAAAACGCCTGTTTTGGGACTCTGCAGAGAAAGTGTTTGCAGACTGCTGAATCCACACACGGGTTTAACTCTGGAAGTTGAGTGCACACATTGACAACCGTTCTGTTAGATAGCTGCGTTTTGGATTTAGAAGCAGATATTTCCCTGTGCTTACTGCTGTTTCTTCCATATGCCGGTAATGGGCTGAAAACGCCTGTTTTGGGACTCTGCAGAGAAAGTGTTTGCAGACTGCTGAATCCACACACGGGTTTAACTCTGGAAGTTGAGTGCACACATTGACAACCGTTCTGTTAGATAGCTGCGTTTTGGATTTAGAAGCAGATATTTCCCTGGGCTTACTGCTGTTTCTTCCATATGCCGGTAATGGGCTGAAAACACCTGTTTTGGGACTCTGCACAGAAAGTGTTTGCAGACTGCTGAATCCACACACGGGTTTAACTCTGGAAGTTGAGTGCACACATTGACAACCGTTCTGTTAGATAGCTGCGTTTTGGATTTAGAAGCAGATATTTCCCTGTGCTTACTGCTGTTTCTTCCATATGCCGGTAATGGGCTGAAAACGCCTGTTTTGGGACTCTGCAGAGAAAGTGTTTGCAGACTGCTGAATCCACACACGGGTTTAACTCTGGAAGTTGAGTGCACACATTGACAACCGTTCTGTTAGATAGCTGCGTTTTGGATTAAGAAGCAGATATTTCCCTGTGCTTACTGCTGTTTCTTCCATATGCCGGTAATGGGCTGAAAACGCCTGTTTTGGGACTCTGCAGAGAAAGTGTTTGCAGACTGCTGAATCCACACACGGGTTTCACTCTGGAAGTTGAGTGCACACATTGACAACCGTTCTGTTAGGTAGCTGCGTTTTGGATTTAGAAGCAGATATTTCCCTGTGCTTACTCTCGTTTCTTCCATATGCCGGTAATGTGCTGAAAACGCCTGTTTTGGGACTCTGCACAGAAAGTGTTTGCAGACTGCTGAATCCACACACGGGTTTAACTCTGGAAGTTGAGTGCACACATTGACAACCGTTCTGTTAGATAGCTGCGTTTTGGATTTAGAAGCAGATATTTCCCTGTGCTTACTGCTGTTTCTTCCATATGCCGGTAATGGGCTGAAAACGCCTGTTTTGGGACTCTGCAGAGAAAGTGTTTGCAGACTGCTGAATCCACACACGGGTTTAACTCTGGAAGTTGAGTGCACACATTGACAACCGTTCTGTTAGATAGCTGCGTTTTGGATTTAGAAGCAGATATTTCCCTGTGCTTACTGCTGTTTCTTCCATATGCCGGTAATGGGCTGAAAACGCCTGTTTTGGGACTCTGCAGAGAAAGTGTTTGCAGACTGCTGAATCCACACACGGGTTTAACTCTGGAAGTTGAGTGCACACATTGACAACCGTTCTGTTAGATAGCTGCGTTTTGGATTTAGAAGCAGATATTTCCCTGTGCTTACTGCTGTTTCTTCCATATGCCGGTAATGGGCTGAAAACGCCTGTTTTGGGACTCTGCAGAGAAAGTGTTTGCAGACTGCTGAATCCACACACGGGTTTAACTCTGGAAGTTGAGTGCACACATTGACAACCGTTCTGTTAGATAGCTGCGTTTTGGATTTAGAAGCAGATATTTCCCTGTGCTTACTGCTGTTTCTTCCATATGCCGGTAATGGGCTGAAAACGCCTGTTTTGGGACTCTGCAGAGAAAGTGTTTGCAGACTGCTGAATCCACACACGGGTTTAACTCTGGAAGTTGAGTGCACACATTGACAACCGTTCTGTTAGATAGCTGCGTTTTGGATTTAGAAGCAGATATTTCCCTGGGCTTACTGCTGTTTCTTCCATATGCCGGTAATGGGCTGAAAACGCCTGTTTTGGGACTCTGCAGAGAAAGTGTTTGCAGACTGCTGAATCCACACACGGGTTTAACTCTGGAAGTTGAGTGCACACATTGACAACCGTTCTGTTAGATAGCTGCGTTTTGGATTTAGAAGCAGATATTTCCCTGGGCTTACTGCTGTTTCTTCCATATGCCGGTAATGGGCTGAAAACGCCTGTTTTGGGACTCTGCAGAGAAAGTGTTTGCAGACTGCTGAATCCACACACGGGTTTAACTCTGGAAGTTGAGTGCACACATTGACAACCGTTCTGTTAGATAGCTGCGTTTTGGATTTAGAAGCAGATATTTCCCTGTGCTTACTGCTGTTTCTTCCATATGCCGGTAATGGGCTGAAAACGCCTGTTTTGGGACTCTGCAGAGAAAGTGTTTGCAGACTGCTGAATCCACACACGGGTTTAACTCTGGAAGTTGAGTGCACACATTGACAACCGTTCTGTTAGATAGCTGCGTTTTGGATTTAGAAGCAGATATTTCCCTGGGCTTACTGCTGTTTCTTCCATATGCCGGTAATGGGCTGAAAACGCCTGTTTTGGGACTCTGCAGAGAAAGTGTTTGCAGACTGCTGTATCCACACACGGGTTTAACTCTGGAAGTTGAGTGCACACATTGACAACCGTTCTGTTAGATAGCTGCGTTTTGGATTTAGAAGCAGATATTTCCCTGTGCTTACTGCTGTTTCTTCCATAGGCCGGTAATGGGCTGAAAACGCCTGTTTTGGGACTCTGCAGAGAAAGTGTTTGCAGACTGCTGAATCCACACACGGGTTTAACTCTGGAAGTTGAGTGCACACATTGACAACCGTTCTGTTAGATAGCTGCGTTTTGGATTTAGAAGCAGATATTTCCCTGTGCTTACTGCTGTTTCTTCCATATGCCGGTAATGGGCTGAAAACGCCTGTTTTGGGACTCTGCAGAGAAAGTGTTTGCAGACTGCTGAATCCACACACGGGTTTAACTCTGGAAGTTGAGTGCACACATTGACAACCGTTCTGTTAGATAGCTGCGTTTTGGATTTAGAAGCAGATATTTCCCTGGGCTTACTGCTGTTTCTTCCATATGCCGGTAATGGGCTGAAAACACCTGTTTTGGGACTCTGCACAGAAAGTGTTTGCAGACTGCTGAATCCACACACGGGTTTAACTCTGGAAGTTGAGTGCACACATTGACAACCGTTCTGTTAGATAGCTGCGTTTTGGATTTAGAAGCAGATATTTCCCTGTGCTTACTGCTGTTTCTTCCATATGCCGGTAATGGGCTGAAAACGCCTGTTTTGGGACTCTGCAGAGAAAGTGTTTGCAGACTGCTGAATCCACACACGGGTTTAACTCTGGAAGTTGAGTGCACACATTGACAACCGTTCTGTTAGATAGCTGCGTTTTGGATTAAGAAGCAGATATTTCCCTGTGCTTACTGCTGTTTCTTCCATATGCCGGTAATGGGCTGAAAACGCCTGTTTTGGGACTCTGCAGAGAAAGTGTTTGCAGACTGCTGAATCCACACACGGGTTTCACTCTGGAAGTTGAGTGCACACATTGACAACCGTTCTGTTAGGTAGCTGCGTTTTGGGTTTAGAAGCAGATATTTCCCTGTGCTTACTCTCGTTTCTTCCATATGCCGGTAATGTGCTGAAAACGCCTGTTTTGGGACTCTGCACAGAAAGTGTTTGCAGACTGCTGAATCCACACACGGGTTTAACTCTGGAAGTTGAGTGCACACATTGACAACCGTTCTGTTAGATAGCTGCGTTTTGGATTTAGAAGCAGATATTTCCCTGTGCTTACTGCTGTTTCTTCCATATGCCGGTAATGGGCTGAAAACGCCTGTTTTGGGACTCTGCAGAGAAAGTGTTTGCAGACTGCTGAATCCACACACGGGTTTAACTCTGGAAGTTGAGTGCACACATTGACAACCGTTCTGTTAGATAGCTGCGTTTTGGATTTAGAAGCAGATATTTCCCTGTGCTTACTGCTGTTTCTTCCATATGCCGGTAATGGGCTGAAAACGCCTGTTTTGGGACTCTGCAGAGAAAGTGTTTGCAGACTGCTGAATCCACACACGGGTTTAACTCTGGAAGTTGAGTGCACACATTGACAACCGTTCTGTTAGATAGCTGCGTTTTGGATTTAGAAGCAGATATTTCCCTGTGCTTACTGCTGTTTCTTCCATATGCCGGTAATGGGCTGAAAACGCCTGTTTTGGGACTCTGCAGAGAAAGTGTTTGCAGACTGCTGAATCCACACACGGGTTTAACTCTGGAAGTTGAGTGCACACATTGACAACCGTTCTGTTAGATAGCTGCGTTTTGGATTTAGAAGCAGATATTTCCCTGTGCTTACTGCTGTTTCTTCCATATGCCGGTAATGGGCTGAAAACGCCTGTTTTGGGACTCTGCAGAGAAAGTGTTTGCAGACTGCTGAATCCACACACGGGTTTAACTCTGGAAGTTGAGTGCACACATTGACAACCGTTCTGTTAGATAGCTGCGTTTTGGATTTATAAGCAGATATTTCCCTGGGCTTACTGCTGTTTCTTCCATATGCCGGTAATGGGCTGAAAACGCCTGTTTTGGGACTCTGCAGAGAAAGTGTTTGCAGACTGCTGAATCCACACACGGGTTTAACTCTGGAAGTTGAGTGCACACATTGACAACCGTTCTGTTAGATAGCTGCGTTTTGGATTTAGAAGCAGATATTTCCCTGGGCTTACTGCTGTTTCTTCCATATGCCGGTAATGGGCTGAAAACGCCTGTTTTGGGACTCTGCAGAGAAAGTGTTTGCAGACTGCTGAATCCACACACGGGTTTAACTCTGGAAGTTGAGTGCACACATTGACAACCGTTCTGTTAGATAGCTGCGTTTTGGATTTAGAAGCAGATATTTCCCTGGGCTTACTGCTGTTTCTTCCATATGCCGGTAATGGGCTGAAAACGCCTGTTTTGGGACTCTGCAGAGAAAGTGTTTGCAGACTGCTGAATCCACACACGGGTTTAACTCTGGAAGTTGAGTGCACACATTGACAACCGTTCTGTTAGATAGCTGCGTTTTGGATTTAGAAGCAGATATTTCCCTGTGCTTACTGCTGTTTCTTCCATAGGCCGGTAATGGGCTGAAAACGCCTGTTTTGGGACTCTGCAGAGAAAGTGTTTGCAGACTGCTGAATCCACACACGGGTTTAACTCTGGAAGTTGAGTGCACACATTGACAACCGTTCTGTTAGATAGCTGCGTTTTGGATTTAGAAGCAGATATTTCCCTGTGCTTACTGCTGTTTCTTCCATATGCCGGTAATGGGCTGAAAACGCCTGTTTTGGGACTCTGCAGAGAAAGTGTTTGCAGACTGCTGAATCCACACACGGGTTTAACTCTGGAAGTTGAGTGCACACATTGACAACCGTTCTGTTAGATAGCTGCGTTTTGGATTTAGAAGCAGATATTTCCCTGTGCTTACTGCTGTTTCTTCCATATGCCGGTAATGGGCTGAAAACGCCTGTTTTGGGACTCTGCAGAGAAAGTGTTTGCAGACTGCTGAATCCACACACGGGTTTAACTCTGGAAGTTGAGTGCACACATTGACAACCGTTCTGTTAGATAGCTGCGTTTTGGATTTAGAAGCAGATATTTCCCTGGGCTTACTGCTGTTTCTTCCATATGCCGGTAATGGGTTGAAAACGCCTGTTTTTGGACTCTGCAGAGAAAGTGTATGCAGACTGCTGAATCCACACACGGGTTTAACTCTGGAAGTTGAGTGCACACATTGACAACCGTTCTGTTAGATAGCTGCGTTTTGGATTTAGAAGCAGATATTTCCCTGGGCTTACTGCTGTTTCTTCCATATGCCGGTAATGGGCTGAAAACGCCTGTTTTGGGACTCTGCAGAGAAAGTGTTTGCAGACTGCTGAATACACACACGGGTTTAACTCTGGAAGTTGAGTGCACACATTGACAACCGTTCTGTTAGATAGCTGCGTTTTGGATTTAGAAGCAGATATTTCCCTGGGCTTACTGCTGTTTCTTCCATATGCCGGTAATGGGCTGAAAACGCCTGTTTTGGGACTCTGCAGAGAAAGTGTTTGCAGACTGCTGAATCCACACACGGGTTTCACTCTGGAAGTTGAGTGCACACATTGACAACCGTTCTGTTAGGTAGCTGCGTTTTGGATTTAGAAGCAGATATTTCCCTGTGCTTACTGCTGTTTCTTCCATATGCCGGTAATGGGCTGAAAACGCCTGTTTTGGGACTCTGCAGAGAAAGTGTTTGCAGACTGCTGAATCCACACACGGGTTTCACTCTGGAAGTTGAGTGCACACATTGACAACCGTTCTGTTAGATAGCTGCGTTTTGGATTTAGAAGCAGATATTTCCCTGTGCTTACTGCTGTTTCTTCCATATGCCGGTAATGGGCTGAAAACGCCTGTTTTGGGACTCTGCAGAGAAAGTGTTTGCAGACTGCTGAATCCACACGGGTTTAACTCTGGAAGTTGAGTGCACACATTGACAACCGTTCTGTTAGATAGCTGCGTTTTGGATTTAGAAGCAGATATTTCCCTGTGCTTACTGCTGTTTCTTCCATATGCCGGTAATGGGCTGAAAACGCCTGTTTTGGGACTCTGCAGAGAAAGTGTTTGCAGACTGCTGAATCCACACACGGGTTTAACTCTGGAAGTTGAGTGCACTCATTGACAACCGTTCTGTTAGATAGCTCCGTTTTGGATTTAGAAGCAGATATTTCCCTGTGCTTACTGCTGTTTCTTCCATATGCCGGTAATGGGCTGAAAACGCCTGTTTTGGGACTCTGCAGAGAAAGAGTTTGCAGACTGCTGAATCCACACACGGGTTTAACTCTGGAAGTTGAGTGCACACATTGACAACCGTTCTGTTAGATAGCTGCGTTTTGGATTTAGAAGCAGATATTTCCCTGGGCTTACTGCTGTTTCTTCCATATGCCAGTAATGGGCTGAAAACGCCTGTTTTGGGACTCTGCAGAGAAAGTGTTTGCAGACTGCTGAATCCACACACGGGTTTAACTCTGGAAGTTGAGTGCACACATTGACAACCGTTCTGTTAGATAGCTGCGTTTTGGATTTAGAAGCAGATATTTCCCTGTGCTTACTGCTGTTTCTTCCATATGCCGGTAATGGGCTGAAAACGCCTGTTTTGGGACTCTGCAGAGAAAGTGTTTGCAGACTGCTGAATCCACACACGGGTTTAACTCTGGAAGTTGAGTGCACACATTGACAACCGTTCTGTTAGGTAGCTGCGTTTTGGATTTAGAAGCAGATATTTCCCTGTGCTTACTGCTGTTTCTTCCATATACCGGTAATGGGCTGAAAAGGCCTGTTTTGGGACTCTGCAGAGAAAGTGTTTGCAGACTGCTGAATCCACACACGGGTTTAACTCTGGAAGTTGAGTGCACACATTGACAACCGTTCTGTTAGATAGCTGCGTTTTGGATTTAGAAGCAGATATTTCCCTGTGCTTACTGCTGTTTCTTCCATATGCCGGTAATGTGCTGAAAACGCCTGTTTTGGGACTCTGCAGAGAAAGTGTTTGCAGACTGCTGAATCCACACACGGGTTTAACTCTGGAAGTTGAGTGCACACATTGACAACCGTTCTGTTAGATAGCTGCGTTTTGGATTTAGAAGCAGATATTTCCCTGTGCTTACTGCTGTTTCTTCCATATGCCGGTAATGGGCTGAAAACGCCTGTTTTGGGACTCTGCAGAGAAAGTGTTTGCAGACTGCTGAATCCACACACGGGTTTAACTCTGGAAGTTGAGTGCACACATTGACAACCGTTCTGTTAGATAGCTGCGTTTTGGATTTAGAAGCAGATATTTCCCTGTGCTTACTGCTGTTTCTTCCATATGCCGGTAATGGGCTGAAAACGCCTGTTTTGGGACTCTGCAGAGAAAGTGTTTGCAGACTGCTGAATCCACACACGGGTTTAACTCTGGAAGTTGAGTGCACACATTGACAACCGTTCTGTTAGATAGCTGCGTTTTGGATTTAGAAGCAGATATTTCCCTGGGCTTACTGCTGTTTCTTCCATATGCCGGTAATGGGCTGAAAACGCCTGTTTTGGGACTCTGCAGAGAAAGTGTTTGCAGACTGCTGAATCCACACACGGGTTTAACTCTGGAAGTTGAGTGCACACATTGACAACCGTTCTGTTAGATAGCTGCGTTTTGGATTTAGAAGCAGATATTTCCCTGGGCTTACTGCTGTTTCTTCCATATGCCGGTAATGTGCTGAAAACGCCTGTTTTGGGAATCTGCAGAGAATGTGTTTGCAGACTGCTGAATCCACACACGGGTTTAACTCTGGAAGTTGAGTGCACACATTGACAACCGTTCTGTTAGATAGCTGCGTTTTGGATTTAGAAGCAGATATTTCCCTGTGCTTACTGCTGTTTCTTCCATATGCCGGGAATGGGCTGAAAACGCCTGTTTTGGGACTCTGCAGAGAAAGTGTTTGCAGACTGCTGAATCCACACACGGCTTTAACTCTGGAAGTTGAGTGCACTCATTGACAACCGTTCTGTTAGATAGCTGCGTTTTGGATTTAGAAGCAGATATTTCCCTGTGCTTACTGCTGTTTCTTCCATATGCCGGTAATGGGCTGAAAACGCCTGTTTTGGGACTCTGCAGAGAAAGTGTTTGCAGACTGCTGAATCCACACACGGGTTTAACTCTGGAAGTTGAGTGCACACATTGACAACCGTTCTGTTAGATAGCTGTGTTTTGGATTTAGAAGCAGATATTTCCCTGTGCTTACTGCTGTTTCTTCCATATGCCGGTATTGGGCTGAAAACGCCTGTTTTGGGACTCTGCAGAGAAAGTGTTTGCAGACTGCTGAATCCACACTCGGATTTATCTCTGGAAGTTGAGTGCACGCATTGACAACCATTCAGTTAGATAGCTGCCTTTTGGTTTTAGAAGCAGTTATTTCTCTTTACAGCATATACTCTCATTCACTCTGGAATATCCAAACGCAGCTCCTAAAAGAAACGGGTTTCTAAGTATAATCAGATATTTCTCTTTACATCTTGTACCCCAGTACACTCTGATATATGCATACGCAGCTCCTGGAAGAAACGTGTTTGTAACTCGCTGAATCTGTGCATATATTGAAGTCTCTTAGGTGAATGAACACACAGCAGAGGAGTTTGAAAAAAACATTTCTTCTATGTTATAGATGCACTGTTACTGCCATTGCTTTTAGGCTGGTGTTTTCCTGGAAATGTTGCTTTTAGAATTTCCATATAAATGGTTTGTAAACTGCTGCTTAAGTGGAGCAGTTTAATTCGTTAAGTTGAATGCCCTCATTCACAATCATTCTGTTAGCTAGCTCCGTTTTGGTTTTAGAAGCCTGTGTTTCTAGTTACAGCATATACTCCCATTCATTCTGGAATAGCCAAACACAGCTCCCAGAATAGACGTGTTTCTAAGTCGCTGAATCTAAACATAGATTCAACTCCCTTAGGTGAACGAACACACAGCACAGCAGTTTGAAAGAAACGTTTTATTTGAGCTTTAGACGCAGTCTTATTGCTATTTCTTAGAGGCCGGTATTTTGCTGGGAATGTCTGTTTTAGAATCTGCACAAAAATCTTTTCTAAACTGCTGCATAGAAACAACAGTTTATCTCAATAAGCTGAATGCACACAGTGACAACCATTCTGTTAGATGGCTCCGTGTTTGTTTTAGAACCAGATATTTCACTTTAAACCTTATACTCCAGTACACTCTGGAATATGCAAATGCAGCTCCTGGAAGAAACGTGTTTCTTACTCGCTGAATCTGAACATATACTCAAGACTCTTAGGTGAATGAACACAGAGCAGAGCATTTTGAAGAAAACGTTTCTTCTATGTTATAGATGCAGTCTTACTGCTACTTCTTTTAGGCTGGTGTTTTGCTGCAAATGTTGATTTTAGAATTTGCATATAAAGGGTTTCTAAACTGCTGCCTAAGAAGAGCAGATTAACCCTTTAAGTTGAATGCACACATTCACAACCATTCTGTTAGATAGCTCCGTTTTGGTTTTAGAAACAGATATTTCTCTTTACAGCATTTACTCCCATACACTCTGGAATATCGAAATGCAGCTCCTAGAATAAACGTGTTTCAAACTCGCTGAATCCAAACATAGATTCAACGACCTTTGGTGAACGAACACACTGCAGAGCAGTTTGAAAGAAACGTTCCCTCTGAGTTTTAGACGCAGTCTTACTGCTATTTCTTATAGGCCGGTATTTTGCTGGAAATGTCTGTTTGAGAATCTACACAGAAATGTTTTCTAAACTGCTGCATACAAACAGCAGTTTAGCTCAGTAAGTTGAATGCACACATTGACAACCATTCCATTAGATCATCCGTTTTTCTTTTGGAACGAGACATTTGTCTTTACATCTTATACTCCAGTATACTCTGGAATAGGCAAACACAGCTCCTGGAAGAAACGTGTTGCTAACTAGCTGAATCTGAACATATATTCAAGTCTCTTATATGAATGAACACACAGCAGAGCAGTTTGAAAACAGTTTCTTCCATGTTAAAGATGCAGTCTTACTGCTATTTCCTATAGGCTGGTGTTTTGCCGGAAAGGTCTGTATGAGAATTTGCATATAAAGGGTTTCTAAAGTGCTGCATGAGAAGAGCAGTTTACCTCTTTAAGCCGAAGGCACACATTCACAACCACTCTGCTAGATAGATCCATTTTGGTTTTAGAAACAGATATTTATCTTTACAGCATATACTCCCATTCAATCTGGAATATCCAAAGACAGCTCCTAGAATAAACGTGTTTCTATCTCGCTGAATCTAAACATAGACTCAACGCCCTAAGGCCAAAGAACACAAGGCCAAGCAGTTTGAAAGAAACGATTCTTCTGAGTTTTAGACGCAGTCTTAATGCTCTTTCTTATATATGCCGGTACTGGGCCGGAAAGGCCTGTTTTGAGACTCTGCAGAGAAAGTGTTTGCAGACTGCTGAATCCACACACGGGTTTAACTCTGGAAGTTGAGTGCACACATTGACAACCGTTCTGTTAGATAGCTGCGTTTTGGATTTAGAAGCAGATATTTCCCAGTGCTTACTGCTGTTTCTTCCATATGCCGGTAATGGGCTGAAAACGCCTGTTTTGGGACTCTGCAGAGAAAGTGTTTGCAGACTGCTGAATCCACACACGGGTTTAACTCTGGAAGTTGAGTGCACACATTGACAACCGTTCTGTTAGATAGCTGCGTTTTGGATTTAGAAGCAGATATTTCCCTGGGCTTACTGCTGTTTCTTCCATATGCCGGTAAAGGGCTGAAAACGCCTGTTTGGGGACTCTGCAGAGAAAGTGTTTGCAGACTGCTGAATCCACACACGGGTTTAACTCTGGAAGTTGAGTGCACACATTGACAACCGTTCTGTTAGATAGCTGCGTTTTGGATTTAGAAGCAGTTATTTCCCTGGGCTTACTGCTGTTTCTTCCATATGCCGGTAATGGGCTGAAAACGCCTGTTTTGGGACTCTGCAGAGAAAGTGTTTGCAGACTGCTGAATCCACACACGGGTTTAACTCTGGAAGTTGAGTGCACACATTGACAACCGTTCTGTTAGATAGCTGCGTTTTGGATTTAGAAGCAGATATTTCCCTGTGCTTACTGCTGTTTCTTCCATATGCCGGTAATGGGCTGAAAACGCCTGTTTTGGGACTCTGCAGAGAAAGTGTTTGCAGACTGCTGAATCCACACACGGGTTTCACTCTGGAAGTTGAGTGCACACATTGACAACCGTTCTGTTAGATAGCTGCGTTTTGGATTTAGAAGCAGATATTTCCCTGTGCTTACTGCTGTTTCTTCCATATGCCGGTAATGGGCTGAAAACGCCTGTTTTGGGACTCTGCAGAGAAAGTGTTTGCAGACTGCTGAATCCACACACGGGTTTAACTCTGGAAGTTGAGTGCACACATTGACAACCGTTCTGTTAGATAGCTGCGTTTTGGATTTAGAAGCAGATATTTCCCTGGGCTTACTGCTGTTTCTTCCATATGCCGGTAATGGGCTGAAAACGCCTGTTTTGGGACTCTGCAGAGAAAGTGTTTGCAGACTGCTGAATCCACACACGGGTTTAACTCTGGAAGTTGAGTGCACACATTGACAACCGTTCTGTTAGATAGCTGCGTTTTGGATTTAGAAGCAGATATTTCCCTGGGCTTACTGCTGTTTCTTCCATATGCCGGTAATGGGCTGAAAACGCCTGTTTTGGGACTCTGCAGAGAAAGTGTTTGCAGACTGCTGAATACACACACGGGTTTAACTCTGGAAGTTGAGTGCACACATTGACAACCGTTCTGTTAGATAGCTGCGTTTTGGATTTAGAAGCAGATATTTCCCTGTGCTTACTGCTGTTTCTTCCATATGCCGGTAATGGGCTGAAAACGCCTGTTTTGGGACTCTGCAGAGAAAGTGTTTGCAGACTGCTGAATCCACACACGGGTTTCACTCTGGAAGTTGAGTGCACACATTGACAACCGTTCTGTTAGATAGCTGCGTTTTGGATTTAGAAGCAGATATTTCCCTGTGCTTACTGCTGTTTCTTCCATATGCCGGTAATGGGCTGAAAACGCCTGTTTTGGGACTCTGCAGAGAAAGTGTTTGCAGACTGCTGAATCCACACACGGGTTTAACTCTGGAAGTTGAGTGCACACATTGACAACCGTTCTGTTAGATAGCTGCGTTTTGGATTTAGAAGCAGATATTTCCCTGGGCTTACTGCTGTTTCTTCCATATGCCGGTAATGGGCTGAAAACGCCTGTTTTGGGACTCTGCAGAGAAAGTGTTTGCAGACTGCTGAATCCACACACGGGTTTAACTCTGGAAGTTGAGTGCACTCATTGACAACCGTTCTGTTAGATAGCTCCGTTTTGGATTTAGAAGCAGATATTTCCCTGTGCTTACTGCTGTTTCTTCCATATGCCGGTAATGGGCTGAAAACGCCTGTTTTGGGACTCTGCAGAGAAAGAGTTTGCAGACTGCTGAATCCACACACGGGTTTAACTCTGGAAGTTGAGTGCACACATTGACAACCGTTCTGTTAGATAGCTGCGTTTTGGATTTAGAAGCAGATATTTCCCTGTGCTTACTGCTGTTTCTTCCATATGCCGGTAATGGGCTGAAAACGCCTGTTTTGGGACTCTGCAGAGATAGTGTTTGCAGACTGCTGAATCCACACACGGGTTTAACTCTGGAAGTTGAGTGCACACATTGACAACCGTTCTGTTAGATAGCTGCGTTTTGGATTTAGAAGCAGATATTTCCCTGTGCTTACTGCTGTTTCTTCCATATGCCGGTAATGGGCTGAAAACGCCTGTTTTGGGACTCTGCAGAGAAAGTGTTTGCAGACTGCTGAATCCACACACGGGTTTAACTCTGGAAGTTGAGTGCACACATTGACAACCGTTCTGTTAGGTAGCTGCGTTTTGGATTTAGAAGCAGATATTTCCCTGGGCTTACTGCTGTTTCTTCCATATGCCGGTAATGGGCTGAAAAGGCCTGTTTTGGGACTCTGCAGAGAAAGTGTTTGCAGACTGCTGAATCCACACACGGGTTTAACTCTGGAAGTTGAGTGCACACATTGACAACCGTTCTGTTAGATAGCTGCGTTTTGGATTTAGAAGCAGATATTTCCCTGTGCTTACTGCTGTTTCTTCCATATGCCGGTAATGTGCTGAAAACGCCTGTTTTGGGACTCTGCAGAGAAAGTGTTTGCAGACTGCTGAATCCACACACGGGTTTAACTCTGGAAGTTGAGTGCACACATTGACAACCGTTCTGTTAGATAGCTGCGTTTTGGATTTAGAAGCAGATATTTCCCTGTGCTTACTGCTGTTTCTTCCATATGCCGGTAATGGGCTGAAAACGCCTGTTTTGGGACTCTGCAGAGAAAGTGTTTGCAGACTGCTGAATCCACACACGGGTTTAACTCTGGAAGTTGAGTGCACACATTGACAACCGTTCTGTTAGATAGCTGCGTTTTGGATTTAGAAGCAGATATTTCCCTGTGCTTACTGCTGTTTCTTCCATATGCCGGTAATGGGCTGAAAACGCCTGTTTTGGGACTCTGCAGAGAAAGTGTTTGCAGACTGCTGAATCCACACACGGGTTTAACTCTGGAAGTTGAGTGCACACATTGACAACCGTTCTGTTAGATAGCTGCGTTTTGGATTTAGAAGCAGATATTTCCCTGGGCTTACTGCTGTTTCTTCCATATGCCGGTAATGGGCTGAAAACGCCTGTTTTGGGACTCTGCAGAGAAAGTGTTTGCAGACTGCTGAATCCACACACGGGTTTAACTCTGGAAGTTGAGTGCACACATTGACAACCGTTCTGTTAGATAGCTGCGTTTTGGATTTAGAAGCAGATATTTCCCTGGGCTTACTGCTGTTTCTTCCATATGCCGGTAATGTGCTGAAAACGCCTGTTTGGGGACTCTGCAGAGAATGTGTTTGCAGACTGCTGAATCCACACACGGGTTTAACTCTGGAAGTTGAGTGCACACATTGACAACCGTTCTGTTAGATAGCTGCGTTTTGGATTTAGAAGCAGATATTTCCCTGTGCTTACTGCTGTTTCTTCCATATGCCGGGAATGGGCTGAAAACGCCTGTTTTGGGACTCTGCAGAGAAAGTGTTTGCAGACTGCTGAATCCACACACGGCTTTAACTCTGGAAGTTGAGTGCACTCATTGACAACCGTTCTGTTAGATAGCTGCGTTTTGGATTTAGAAGCAGATATTTCCCTGTGCTTACTGCTGTTTCTTCCATATGCCGGTAATGGGCTGAAAACGCCTGTTTTGGGACTCTGCAGAGAAAGTGTTTGCAGACTGCTGAATCCACACACGGGTTTAACTCTGGAAGTTGAGTGCACACATTGACAACCGTTCTGTTAGATAGCTGTGTTTTGGATTTAGAAGCAGATATTTCCCTGTGCTTACTGCTGTTTCTTCCATATGCCGGTAATGGGCTGAAAACGCCTGTTTTGGGACTCTGCAGAGAAAGTGTTTGCAGACTGCTGAATCCACACTCGGATTTATCTCTGGAAGTTGAGTGCACGCATTGACAACCATTCAGTTAGATAGCTGCCTTTTGGTTTTAGAAGCAGTTATTTCTCTTTACAGCATATACTCTCATTCACTCTGGAATATCCAAACGCAGCTCCTAAAAGAAACGGGTTTCTAAGTATAATCAGATATTTCTCTTTACATCTTGTACCCCAGTACACTCTGATATATGCATACGCAGCTCCTGGAAGAAACGTGTTTGTAACTCGCTGAATCTGTGCATATATTGAAGTCTCTTAGGTGAATGAACACACAGCAGAGGAGTTTGAAAAAAACATTTCTTCTATGTTATAGATGCACTGTTACTGCCATTGCTTTTAGGCTGGTGTTTTCCTGGAAATGTTGCTTTTAGAATTTCCATATAAATGGTTTGTAAACTGCTGCTTAAGTGGAGCAGTTTAATTCGTTAAGTTGAATGCCCTCATTCACAATCATTCTGTTAGCTAGCTCCGTTTTGGTTTTAGAAGCCTGTGTTTCTAGTTACAGCATATACTCCCATTCATTCTGGAATAGCCAAACACAGCTCCCAGAATAGACGTGTTTCTAAGTCGCTGAATCTAAACATAGATTCAACTCCCTTAGGTGAACGAACACACAGCACAGCAGTTTGAAAGAAACGTTTTATTTGAGCTTTAGACGCAGTCTTATTGCTATTTCTTAGAGGCCGGTATTTTGCTGGGAATGTCTGTTTTAGAATCTGCACAAAAATCTTTTCTAAACTGCTGCATAGAAACAACAGTTTATCTCAATAAGCTGAATGCACACAGTGACAACCATTCTGTTAGATGGCTCCGTGTTTGTTTTAGAACCAGATATTTCACTTTAAACCTTATACTCCAGTACACTCTGGAATATGCAAATGCAGCTCCTGGAAGAAACGTGTTTCTTACTCGCTGAATCTGAACATATACTCAAGACTCTTAGGTGAATGAACACAGAGCAGAGCATTTTGAAGAAAACGTTTCTTCTATGTTATAGATGCAGTCTTACTGCTACTTCTTTTAGGCTGGTGTTTTGCTGCAAATGTTGATTTTAGAATTTGCATATAAAGGGTTTCTAAACTGCTGCCTAAGAAGAGCAGATTAACCCTTTAAGTTGAATGCACACATTCACAACCATTCTGTTAGATAGCTCCGTTTTGGTTTTAGAAACAGATATTTCTCTTTACAGCATTTACTCCCATACACTCTGGAATATCGAAATGCAGCTCCTAGAATAAACGTGTTTCAAACTCGCTGAATCCAAACATAGATTCAACGACCTTTGGTGAACGAACACACTGCAGAGCAGTTTGAAAGAAACGTTCCCTCTGAGTTTTAGACGCAGTCTTACTGCTATTTCTTATAGGCCGGTATTTTGCTGGAAATGTCTGTTTGAGAATCTACACAGAAATGTTTTCTAAACTGCTGCATACAAACAGCAGTTTAGCTCAGTAAGTTGAATGCACACATTGACAACCATTCCATTAGATCATCCGTTTTTCTTTTGGAACGAGACATTTGTCTTTACATCTTATACTCCAGTATACTCTGGAATAGGCAAACACAGCTCCTGGAAGAAACGTGTTGCTAACTAGCTGAATCTGAACATATATTCAAGTCTCTTATATGAATGAACACACAGCAGAGCAGTTTGAAAACAGTTTCTTCCATGTTAAAGATGCAGTCTTACTGCTATTTCCTATAGGCTGGTGTTTTGCCGGAAAGGTCTGTATGAGAATTTGCATATAAAGGGTTTCTAAAGTGCTGCATGAGAAGAGCAGTTTACCTCTTTAAGCCGAAGGCACACATTCACAACCACTCTGCTAGATAGATCCATTTTGGTTTTAGAAACAGATATTTATCTTTACAGCATATACTCCCATTCAATCTGGAATATCCAAAGACAGCTCCTAGAATAAACGTGTTTCTATCTCGCTGAATCTAAACATAGACTCAACGCCCTAAGGCCAAAGAACACAAGGCCAAGCAGTTTGAAAGAAACGATTCTTCTGAGTTTTAGACGCAGTCTTAATGCTCTTTCTTATATATGCCGGTACTGGGCCGGAAAGGCCTGTTTTGAGACTCTGCAGAGAAAGTGTTTGCAGACTGCTGAATCCACACACGGGTTTAACTCTGGAAGTTGAGTGCACACATTGACAACCGTTCTGTTAGATAGCTGCGTTTTGGATTTAGAAGCAGATATTTCCCAGTGCTTACTGCTGTTTCTTCCATATGCCGGTAATGGGCTGAAAACGCCTGTTTTGGGACTCTGCAGAGAAAGTGTTTGCAGACTGCTGAATCCACACACGGGTTTAACTCTGGAAGTTGAGTGCACACATTGACAACCGTTCTGTTAGATAGCTGCGTTTTGGATTTAGAAGCAGATATTTCCCTGGGCTTACTGCTGTTTCTTCCATATGCCGGTAATGGGCTGAAAACGCCTGTTTGGGGACTCTGCAGAGAAAGTGTTTGCAGACTGCTGAATCCACACACGGGTTTAACTCTGGAAGTTGAGTGCACACATTGACAACCGTTCTGTTAGATAGCTGCGTTTTGGATTTAGAAGCAGTTATTTCCCTGGGCTTACTGCTGTTTCTTCCATATGCCGGTAATGGGCTGAAAACGCCTGTTTTGGGACTCTGCAGAGAAAGTGTTTGCAGACTGCTGAATCCACACACGGGTTTAACTCTGGAAGTTGAGTGCACACATTGACAACCGTTCTGTTAGATAGCTGCGTTTTGGATTTAGAAGCAGATATTTCCCTGTGCTTACTGCTGTTTCTTCCATATGCCGGTAATGGGCTGAAAACGCCTGTTTTGGGACTCTGCAGAGAAAGTGTTTGCAGACTGCTGAATCCACACACGGGTTTAACTCTGGAAGTTGAGTGCACACATTGACAACCGTTCTGTTAGATAGCTGCGTTTTGGATTTAGAAGCAGATATTTCCCTGGGCTTACTGCTGTTTCTTCCATATGCCGGTAATGTGCTGAAAACGCCTGTTTTGGGACTCTGCAGAGAAAGTGTTTGCAGACTGCTGAATCCACACACGGGTTTAACTCTGGAAGTTGAGTGCACACATTGACAACCGTTCTGTTAGATAGCTGCGTTTTGGATTTAGAAGCAGATATTTCCCTGTGCTTACTGCTGTTTCTTCCATATGCCGGTAATGGGCTGAAAACGCCTGTTTTGGGACTCTGCAGAGAAAGTGTTTGCAGACTGCTGAATCCACACACGGGTTTAACTCTGGAAGTTGAGTGCACACATTGACAACCGTTCTGTTAGATAGCTGCGTTTTGGATTTAGAAGCAGATATTTCCCTGTGCTTACTGCTGTTTCTTCCATATGCCGGTAATGGGCTGAAAACGCCTGTTTTGGGACTCTGCAGAGAAAGTGTTTGCAGACTGCTGAATCCACACACGGGTTTAACTCTGGAAGTTGAGTGCACACATTGACAACCGTTCTGTTAGATAGCTGCGTTTTGGATTTAGAAGCAGATATTTCCCTGTGCTTACTGCTGTTTCTTCCATATGCCGGTAATGGGCTGAAAACGCCTGTTTTGGGACTCTGCAGAGAAAGTGTTTGCAGACTGCTGAATCCACACACGGGTTTAACTCTGGAAGTTGAGTGCACACATTGACAACCGTTCTGTTAGATAGCTGCGTTTTGGATTTAGAAGCAGATATTTCCCTGTGCTTACTGCTGTTTCTTCCATATGCCGGTAATGGGCTGAAAACGCCTGTTGTGGGACTCTGCAGAGAAAGTGTTTGCAGACTGCTGAATCCACACACGGGTTTAACTCTGGAAGTTGAGTGCACACATTGACAACCGTTCTGTTAGATAGCTGCGTTTTGGATTTAGAAGCAGATATTTCCCTGGGCTTACTGCTGTTTCTTCCATATGCCGGTAATGGGCTGAAAACGCCTGTTTTGGGACTCTGCAGAGAAAGTGTTTGCAGACTGCTGAATCCACACACGGGTTTAACTCTGGAAGTTGAGTGCACACATTGACAACCGTTCTGTTAGATAGCTGCGTTTTGGATTTAGAAGCAGATATTTCCCTGTGCTTACTGCTGTTTCTTCCATATGCCGGTAATGGGCTGAAAACGCCTGTTTTGGGACTCTGCAGAGAAAGTGTTTGCAGACTGCTGAATCCACACACGGGTTTAACTCTGGAAGTTGAGTGCACACATTGACAACCGTTCTGTTAGATAGCTGCGTTTTGGATTTAGAAGCAGATATTTCCCTGGGCTTACTGCTGTTTCTTCCATATGCCGGTAATGGGCTGAAAACGCCTGTTTTGGGACTCTGCAGAGAAAGTGTTTGCAGACTGCTGTATCCACACACGGGTTTAACTCTGGAAGTTGAGTGCACACATTCACAACCGTTCTGTTAGATAGCTGCGTTTTGGATTTAGAAGCAGATATTTCCCTGTGCTTACTGCTGTTTCTTCCATAGGCCGGTAATGGGCTGAAAACGCCTGTTTTGGGACTCTGCAGAGAAAGTGTTTGCAGACTGCTGAATCCACACACGGGTTTAACTCTGGAAGTTGAGTGCACACATTGACAACCGTTCTGTTAGATAGCTGCGTTTTGGATTTAGAAGCAGATATTTCCCTGTGCTTACTGCTGTTTCTTCCATATGCCGGTAATGGGCTGAAAACGCCTGTTTTGGGACTCTGCAGAGAAAGTGTTTGCAGACTGCTGAATCCACACACGGGTTTAACTCTGGAAGTTGAGTGCACACATTGACAACCGTTCTGTTAGATAGCTGCGTTTTGGATTTAGAAGCAGATATTTCCCTGGGCTTACTGCTGTTTCTTCCATATGCCGGTAATGGGCTGAAAACACCTGTTTTGGGACTCTGCACAGAAAGTGTTTGCAGACTGCTGAATCCACACACGGGTTTAACTCTGGAAGTTGAGTGCACACATTGACAACCGTTCTGTTAGATAGCTGCGTTTTGGATTTAGAAGCAGATATTTCCCTGTGCTTACTGCTGTTTCTTCCATATGCCGGTAATGGGCTGAAAACGCCTGTTTTGGGACTCTGCAGAGAAAGTGTTTGCAGACTGCTGAATCCACACACGGGTTTAACTCTGGAAGTTGAGTGCACACATTGACAACCGTTCTGTTAGATAGCTGCGTTTTGGATTAAGAAGCAGATATTTCCCTGTGCTTACTGCTGTTTCTTCCATATGCCGGTAATGGGCTGAAAACGCCTGTTTTGGGACTCTGCAGAGAAAGTGTTTGCAGACTGCTGAATCCACACACGGGTTTAACTCTGGAAGTTGAGTGCACACATTGACAACCGTTCTGTTAGATAGCTGCGTTTTGGATTTAGAAGCAGATATTTCCCTGTGCTTACTGCTGTTTCTTCCATATGCCGGTAATGGGCTGAAAACGCCTGTTTTGGGACTCTGCACAGAAAGTGTTTGCAGACTGCTGAATCCACACACGGGTTTAACTCTGGAAGTTGAGTGCACACATTGACAACCGTTCTGTTAGATAGCTGCGTTTTGGATTTAGAAGCAGATATTTCCCTGGGCTTACTGCTGTTTCTTCCATATGCCGGTAATGGGCTGAAAACGCCTGTTTTGGGACTCTGCAGAGAAAGTGTTTGCAGACTGCTGAATCCACACACGGGTTTAACTCTGGAAGTTGAGTGCACACATTGACAACCGTTCTGTTAGGTAGCTGCGTTTTGGATTTAGAAGCAGATATTTCCCTGTGCTTACTGCTGTTTCTTCCATAGGCCGGTAATGGGCTGAAAACGCCTGTTTTGGGACTCTGCAGAGAAAGTGTTTGCAGACTGCTGAATCCACACACGGGTTTAACTCTGGAAGTTGAGTGCACACATTGACAACCGTTCTGTTAGATAGCTGCGTTTTGGATTTAGAAGCAGATATTTCCCTGTGCTTACTGCTGTTTCTTCCATATGCCGGTAATGGGCTGAAAACGCCTGTTTTGGGACTCTGCAGAGAAAGTGTTTGCAGACTGCTGAATCCACACACGGGTTTAACTCTGGAAGTTGAGTGCACACATTGACAACCGTTCTGTTAGATAGCTGCGTTTTGGATTTAGAAGCAGATATTTCCCTGTGCTTACTGCTGTTTCTTCCATATGCCGGTAATGGGCTGAAAACGCCTGTTTTGGGACTCTGCAGAGAAAGTGTTTGCAGACTGCTGAATCCACACACGGGTTTAACTCTGGAAGTTGAGTGCACACATTGACAACCGTTCTGTTAGATAGCTGCGTTTTGGATTTAGAAGCAGATATTTCCCTGGGCTTACTGCTGTTTCTTCCATATGCCGGTAATGGGCTGAAAACGCCTGTTGTGGGACTCTGCAGAGAAAGTGTTTGCAGACTGCTGAATCCACACACGGGTTTAACTCTGGAAGTTGAGTGCACACATTGACAACCGTTCTGTTAGATAGCTGCGTTTTGGATTTAGAAGCAGATATTTCCCTGTGCTTACTGCTGTTTCTTCCATATGCCGGTAATGGGCTGAAAACGCCTGTTTTGGGACTCTGCAGAGAAAGTGTTTGCAGACTGCTGAATCCACACACGGGTTTAACTCTGGAAGTTGAGTGCACACATTGACAACCGTTCTGTTAGATAGCTGCGTTTTGGATTTAGAAGCAGATATTTCCCTGTGCTTACTGCTGTTTCTTCCATATGCCGGTAATGGGCTGAAAACGCCTGTTTTGGGACTCTGCAGAGAAAGTGTTTGCAGACTGCTGAATCCACACACGGGTTTAACTCTGGAAGTTGAGTGCACACATTGACAACCGTTCTGTTAGATAGCTGCGTTTTGGATTTAGAAGCAGATATTTCCCTGGGCTTACTGCTGTTTCTTCCATATGCCGGTAATGGGCTGAAAACGCCTGTTTTGGGACTCTGCAGAGAAAGTGTTTGCAGACTGCTGTATCCACACACGGGTTTAACTCTGGAAGTTGAGTGCACACATTGACAACCGTTCTGTTAGATAGCTGCGTTTTGGATTTAGAAGCAGATATTTCCCTGTGCTTACTGCTGTTTCTTCCATAGGCCGGTAATGGGCTGAAAACGCCTGTTTTGGGACTCTGCAGAGAAAGTGTTTGCAGACTGCTGAATCCACACACGGGTTTAACTCTGGAAGTTGAGTGCACACATTGACAACCGTTCTGTTAGATAGCTGCGTTTTGGATTTAGAAGCAGATATTTCCCTGTGCTTACTGCTGTTTCTTCCATATGCCGGTAATGGGCTGAAAACGCCTGTTTTGGGACTCTGCAGAGAAAGTGTTTGCAGACTGCTGAATCCACACACGGGTTTAACTCTGGAAGTTGAGTGCACACATTGACAACCGTTCTGTTAGATAGCTGCGTTTTGGATTTAGAAGCAGATATTTCCCTGGGCTTACTGCTGTTTCTTCCATATGCCGGTAATGGGCTGAAAACACCTGTTTTGGGACTCTGCACAGAAAGTGTTTGCAGACTGCTGAATCCACACACGGGTTTAACTCTGGAAGTTGAGTGCACACATTGACAACCGTTCTGTTAGATAGCTGCGTTTTGGATTTAGAAGCAGATATTTCCCTGTGCTTACTGCTGTTTCTTCCATATGCCGGTAATGGGCTGAAAACGCCTGTTTTGGGACTCTGCAGAGAAAGTGTTTGCAGACTGCTGAATCCACACACGGGTTTAACTCTGGAAGTTGAGTGCACACATTGACAACCGTTCTGTTAGATAGCTGCGTTTTGGATTAAGAAGCAGATATTTCCCTGTGCTTACTGCTGTTTCTTCCATATGCCGGTAATGGGCTGAAAACGCCTGTTTTGGGACTCTGCAGAGAAAGTGTTTGCAGACTGCTGAATCCACACACGGGTTTAACTCTGGAAGTTGAGTGCACACATTGACAACCGTTCTGTTAGATAGCTGCGTTTTGGATTTAGAAGCAGATATTTCCCTGTGCTTACTGCTGTTTCTTCCATATGCCGGTAATGGGCTGAAAACGCCTGTTTTGGGACTCTGCACAGAAAGTGTTTGCAGACTGCTGAATCCACACACGGGTTTAACTCTGGAAGTTGAGTGCACACATTGACAACCGTTCTGTTAGATAGCTGCGTTTTGGATTTAGAAGCAGATATTTCCCTGGGCTTACTGCTGTTTCTTCCATATGCCGGTAATGGGCTGAAAACGCCTGTTTTGGGACTCTGCAGAGAAAGTGTTTGCAGACTGCTGAATCCACACACGGGTTTAACTCTGGAAGTTGAGTGCACACATTGACAACCGTTCTGTTAGGTAGCTGCGTTTTGGATTTAGAAGCAGATATTTCCCTGTGCTTACTGCTGTTTCTTCCATAGGCCGGTAATGGGCTGAAAACGCCTGTTTTGGGACTCTGCAGAGAAAGTGTTTGCAGACTGCTGAATCCACACACGGGTTTAACTCTGGAAGTTGAGTGCACACATTGACAACCGTTCTGTTAGATAGCTGCGTTTTGGATTTAGAAGCAGATATTTCCCTGTGCTTACTGCTGTTTCTTCCATATGCCGGTAATGGGCTGAAAACGCCTGTTTTGGGACTCTGCAGAGAAAGTGTTTGCAGACTGCTGAATCCACACACGGGTTTAACTCTGGAAGTTGAGTGCACACATTGACAACCGTTCTGTTAGATAGCTGTGTTTTGGATTTAGAAGCAGATATTTCCCTGGGCTTACTGCTGTTTCTTCCATATGCCGGTAATGGGCTGAAAACACCTGTTTTGGGACTCTGCACAGAAAGTGTTTGCAGACTGCTGAATCCACACACGGGTTTAACTCTGGAAGTTGAGTGCACACATTGACAACCGTTCTGTTAGATAGCTGCGTTTTGGATTTAGAAGCAGATATTTCCCTGTGCTTACTGCTGTTTCTTCCATATGCCGGGAATGGGCTGAAAACGCCTGTTTTGGGACTCTGCAGAGAAAGTGTTTGCAGACTGCTGAATCCACACACGGGTTTAACTCTGGAAGTTGAGTGCACACATTGACAACCGTTCTGTTAGATAGCTGCGTTTTGGATTTAGAAGCAGATATTTCCCTGGGCTTACTGCTGTTTCTTCCATATGCCGGTAATGGGCTGAAAACGCCTGTTTTGGGACTCTGCAGAGAAAGTGTTTGCAGACTGCTGAATCCACACACGGGTTTAACTCTGGAAGTTGAGTGCACACATTGACAACCGTTCTGTTAGATAGCTGCGTTTTGGATTTAGAAGCAGATATTTCCCTGGGCTTACTGCTGTTTCTTCCATATGCCGGTAATGGGCTGAAAACGCCTGTTTTGGGACTCTGCAGAGAAAGTGTTTGCAGACTGCTGAATACACACACGGGTTTAACTCTGGAAGTTGAGTGCACACATTGACAACCGTTCTGTTAGATAGCTGGGTTTTGGATTTAGAAGCAGATATTTCCCTGTGCTTACTGCTGTTTCTTCCATATGCCGGTAATGGGCTGAAAACGCCTGTTTTGGGACTCTGCAGAGAAAGTGTTTGCAGACTGCTGAATCCACACACGGCTTTCACTCTGGAAGTTGAGTGCACACATTGACAACCGTTCTGTTAGATAGCTGCGTTTTGGATTTAGAAGCAGATATTTCCCTGTGCTTACTGCTGTTTCTTCCATATGCCGGTAATGGGCTGAAAACGCCTGTTTTGGGACTCTGCAGAGAAAGTGTTTGCAGACTGCTGAATCCACACACGGGTTTAACTCTGGAAGTTGAGTGCACACATTGACAACCGTTCTGTTAGATAGCTGCGTTTTGGATTTAGAAGCAGATATTTCCCTGGGCTTACTGCTGTTTCTTCCATATGCCGGTAATGGGCTGAAAACGCCTGTTTTGGGACTCTGCAGAGAAAGTGTTTGCAGACTGCTGAATCCACACACGGGTTTAACTCTGGAAGTTGAGTGCACTCATTGACAACCGTTCTGTTAGATAGCTCCGTTTTGGATTTAGAAGCAGATATTTCCCTGTGCTTACTGCTGTTTCTTCCATATGCCGGTAATGGGCTGAAAACGCCTGTTTTGGGACTCTGCAGAGAAAGAGTTTGCAGACTGCTGAATCCACACACGGGTTTAACTCTGGAAGTTGAGTGCACACATTGACAACCGTTCTGTTAGATAGCTGCGTTTTGGATTTAGAAGCAGATATTTCCCTGTGCTTACTGCTGTTTCTTCCATATGCCGGTAATGGGCTGAAAACGCCTGTTTTGGGACTCTGCAGAGATAGTGTTTGCAGACTGCTGAATCCACACACGGGTTTAACTCTGGAAGTTGAGTGCACACATTGACAACCGTTCTGTTAGATAGCTGCGTTTTGGATTTAGAAGCAGATATTTCCCTGTGCTTACTGCTGTTTCTTCCATATGCCGGTAATGGGCTGAAAACGCCTGTTTTGGGACTCTGCAGAGAAAGTGTTTGCAGACTGCTGAATCCACACACGGGTTTAACTCTGGAAGTTGAGTGCACACATTGACAACCGTTCTGTTAGATAGCTGCGTTTTGGATTTAGAAGCAGATATTTCCCAGTGCTTACTGCTGTTTCTTCCATATGCCGGTAATGGGCTGAAAACGCCTGTTTTGGGACTCTGCAGAGAAAGTGTTTGCAGACTGCTGAATCCACACACGGGTTTAACTCTGGAAGTTGAGTGCACACATTGACAACCGTTCTGTTAGATAGCTGCGTTTTGGATTTAGAAGCAGATATTTCCCTGGGCTTACTGCTGTTTCTTCCATATGCCGGTAATGTGCTGAAAACGCCTGTTTGGGGACTCTGCAGAGAATGTGTTTGCAGACTGCTGAATCCACACACGGGTTTAACTCTGGAAGTTGAGTGCACACATTGACAACCGTTCTGTTAGATAGCTGCGTTTTGGATTTAGAAGCAGATATTTCCCTGTGCTTACTGCTGTTTCTTCCATATGCCGGGAATGGGCTGAAAACGCCTGTTTTGGGACTCTGCAGAGAAAGTGTTTGCAGACTGCTGAATCCACACACGGCTTTAACTCTGGAAGTTGAGTGCACTCATTGACAACCGTTCTGTTAGATAGCTGCGTTTTGGATTTAGAAGCAGATATTTCCCTGTGCTTACTGCTGTTTCTTCCATATGCCGGTAATGGGCTGAAAACGCCTGTTTTGGGACTCTGCAGAGAAAGTGTTTGCAGACTGCTGAATCCACACACGGGTTTAACTCTGGAAGTTGAGTGCACACATTGACAACCGTTCTGTTAGATAGCTGTGTTTTGGATTTAGAAGCAGATATTTCCCTGTGCTTACTGCTGTTTCTTCCATATGCCGGTAATGGGCTGAAAACGCCTGTTTTGGGACTCTGCAGAGAAAGTGTTTGCAGACTGCTGAATCCACACTCGGATTTATCTCTGGAAGTTGAGTGCACGCATTGACAACCATTCAGTTAGATAGCTGCCTTTTGGTTTTAGAAGCAGTTATTTCTCTTTACAGCATATACTCTCATTCACTCTGGAATATCCAAACGCAGCTCCTAAAAGAAACGGGTTTCTAAGTATAATCAGATATTTCTCTTTACATCTTGTACCCCAGTACACTCTGATATATGCATACGCAGCTCCTGGAAGAAACGTGTTTGTAACTCGCTGAATCTGTGCATATATTGAAGTCTCTTAGGTGAATGAACACACAGCAGAGGAGTTTGAAAAAAACATTTCTTCTATGTTATAGATGCACTGTTACTGCCATTGCTTTTAGGCTGGTGTTTTCCTGGAAATGTTGCTTTTAGAATTTCCATATAAATGGTTTGTAAACTGCTGCTTAAGTGGAGCAGTTTAATTCGTTAAGTTGAATGCCCTCATTCACAATCATTCTGTTAGCTAGCTCCATTTTGGTTTTAGAAGCCTGTGTTTCTAGTTACAGCATATACTCCCATTCATTCTGGAATAGCCAAACACAGCTCCCAGAATAGACGTGTTTCTAAGTCGCTGAATCTAAACATAGATTCAACTCCCTTAGGTGAACGAACACACAGCACAGCAGTTTGAAAGAAACGTTTTATTTGAGCTTTAGACGCAGTCTTATTGCTATTTCTTAGAGGCCGGTATTTTGCTGGGAATGTCTGTTTTAGAATCTGCACAAAAATCTTTTCTAAACTGCTGCATAGAAACAACAGTTTATCTCAATAAGCTGAATGCACACAGTGACAACCATTCTGTTAGATGGCTCCGTGTTTGTTTTAGAACCAGATATTTCACTTTAAACCTTATACTCCAGTACACTCTGGAATATGCAAATGCAGCTCCTGGAAGAAACGTGTTTCTTACTCGCTGAATCTGAACATATACTCAAGACTCTTAGGTGAATGAACACAGAGCAGAGCATTTTGAAGAAAACGTTTCTTCTATGTTATAGATGCAGTCTTACTGCTACTTCTTTTAGGCTGGTGTTTTGCTGCAAATGTTGATTTTAGAATTTGCATATAAAGGGTTTCTAAACTGCTGCCTAAGAAGAGCAGATTAACCCTTTAAGTTGAATGCACACATTCACAACCATTCTGTTAGATAGCTCCATTTTGGTTTTAGAAACAGATATTTCTCTTTACAGCATTTACTCCCATACACTCTGGAATATCGAAATGCAGCTCCTAGAATAAACGTGTTTCAAACTCGCTGAATCCAAACATAGATTCAACGACCTTTGGTGAACGAACACACTGCAGAGCAGTTTGAAAGAAACGTTCCCTCTGAGTTTTAGACGCAGTCTTACTGCTATTTCTTATAGGCCGGTATTTTGCTGGAAATGTCTGTTTGAGAATCTACACAGAAATGTTTTCTAAACTGCTGCATACAAACAGCAGTTTAGCTCAGTAAGTTGAATGCACACATTGACAACCATTCCATTAGATCATCCGTTTTTCTTTTGGAACGAGACATTTGTCTTTACATCTTATACTCCAGTATACTCTGGAATAGGCAAACACAGCTCCTGGAAGAAACGTGTTGCTAACTAGCTGAATCTGAACATATATTCAAGTCTCTTATATGAATGAACACACAGCAGAGCAGTTTGAAAACAGTTTCTTCCATGTTAAAGATGCAGTCTTACTGCTATTTCCTATAGGCTGGTGTTTTGCCGGAAAGGTCTGTATGAGAATTTGCATATAAAGGGTTTCTAAAGTGCTGCATGAGAAGAGCAGTTTACCTCTTTAAGCCGAAGGCACACATTCACAACCACTCTGCTAGATAGATCCATTTTGGTTTTAGAAACAGATATTTATCTTTACAGCATATACTCCCATTCAATCTGGAATATCCAAAGACAGCTCCTAGAATAAACGTGTTTCTATCTCGCTGAATCTAAACATAGATTCAACGCCCTTAGGCCAAAGAACACAAGGCCAAGCAGTTTGAAAGAAACGATTCTTCTGAGTTTTAGACGCAGTCTTAATGCTCTTTCTTATATATGCCGGTACTGGGCCGGAAAGGCCTGTTTTGAGACTCTGCAGAGAAAGTGTTTGCAGACTGCTGAATCCACACACGGGTTTAACTCTGGAAGTTGAGTGCACACATTGACAACCGTTCTGTTAGATAGCTGCGTTTTGGATTTAGAAGCAGATATTTCCCAGTGCTTACTGCTGTTTCTTCCATATGCCGGTAATGGGCTGAAAACGCCTGTTTTGGGACTCTGCAGAGAAAGTGTTTGCAGACTGCTGAATCCACACACGGGTTTAACTCTGGAAGTTGAGTGCACACATTGACAACCGTTCTGTTAGATAGCTGCGTTTTGGATTTAGAAGCAGATATTTCCCTGTGCTTACTGCTGTTTCTTCCATATGCCGGTAATGGGCTGAAAACGCCTGTTTGGGGACTCTGCAGAGAAAGTGTTTGCAGACTGCTGAATCCACACACGGGTTTAACTCTGGAAGTTGAGTGCACACATTGACAACCGTTCTGTTAGATAGCTGCGTTTTGGATTTAGAAGCAGATATTTCCCTGTGCTTACTGCTGTTTCTTCCATATGCCGGTAATGGGCTGAAAACGCCTGTTTTGGGACTCTGCAGAGAAAGTGTTTGCAGACTGCTGAATCCACACACGGGTTTAACTCTGGAAGTTGAGTGCACACATTGACAACCGTTCTGTTAGATAGCTGCGTTTTGGATTTAGAAGCAGATATTTCCCTGGGCTTACTGCTGTTTCTTCCATATGGCGGTAATGTGCTGAAAACGCCTGTTTTGGGACTCTGCACAGAAAGTGTTTGCAGACTGCTGAATCCACACACGGGTTTAACTCTGGAAGTTGAGTGCACACATTGACAACCGTTCTGTTAGATAGCTGCGTTTTGGATTTAGAAGCAGATATTTCCCTGTGCTTACTGCTGTTTCTTCCATATGCCGGTAATGGGCTGAAAACGCCTGTTTTGGGACTCTGCAGAGAAAGTGTTTGCAGACTGCTGAATCCACACACGGGTTTAACTCTGGAAGTTGAGTGCACACATTGACAACCGTTCTGTTAGATAGCTGCGTTTTGGATTTAGAAGCAGATATTTCCCTGGGCTTACTGCTGTTTCTTCCATATGCCGGTAATGGGCTGAAAACGCCTGTTTTGGGACTCTGCAGAGAAAGTGTTTGCAGACTGCTGAATCCACACACGGGTTTAACTCTGGAAGTTGAGTGCACACATTGACAACCGTTCTGTTAGATAGCTGCGTTTTGGATTTAGAAGCAGATATTTCCCTGTGCTTACTGCTGTTTCTTCCATATGCCGGTAATGGGCTGAAAACGCCTGTTTTGGGACTCTGCAGAGAAAGTGTTTGCAGACTGCTGAATCCACACACGGGTTTAACTCTGGAAGTTGAGTGCACACATTGACAACCGTTCTGTTAGATAGCTGCGTTTTGGATTTAGAAGCAGATATTTCCCTGGGCTTACTGCTGTTTCTTCCATATGCCGGTAATGGGCTGAAAACGCCTGTTGTGGGACTCTGCAGAGAAAGTGTTTGCAGACTGCTGAATCCACACACGGGTTTAACTCTGGAAGTTGAGTGCACACATTGACAACCGTTCTGTTAGATAGCTGCGTTTTGGATTTAGAAGCAGATATTTCCCTGGGCTTACTGCTGTTTCTTCCATATGCCGGTAATGGGCTGAAAACGCCTGTTTTGGGACTCTGCAGAGAAAGTGTTTGCAGACTGCTGAATCCACACACGGGTTTAACTCTGGAAGTTGAGTGCACACATTGACAACCGTTCTGTTAGATAGCTGCGTTTTGGATTTAGAAGCAGATATTTCCCTGGGCTTACTGCTGTTTCTTCCATATGCCGGTAATGGGCTGAAAACGCCTGTTTTGGGACTCTGCAGAGAAAGTGTTTGCAGACTGCTGAATCCACACACGGGTTTAACTCTGGAAGTTGAGTGCACACATTGACAACCGTTCTGTTAGATAGCTGCGTTTTGGATTTAGAAGCAGATATTTCCCTGTGCTTACTGCTGTTTCTTCCATATGCCGGTAATGGGCTGAAAACGCCTGTTTTGGGACTCTGCAGAGAAAGTGTTTGCAGACTGCTGAATCCACACACGGGTTTAACTCTGGAAGTTGAGTGCACACATTGACAACCGTTCTGTTAGATAGCTGCGTTTTGGATTTAGAAGCAGATATTTCCCTGGGCTTACTGCTGTTTCTTCCATATGCCGGTAATGGGCTGAAAACGCCTGTTGTGGGACTCTGCAGAGAAAGTGTTTGCAGACTGCTGAATCCACACACGGGTTTAACTCTGGAAGTTGAGTGCACACATTGACAACCGTTCTGTTAGATAGCTGCGTTTTGGATTTAGAAGCAGATATTTCCCTGGGCTTACTGCTGTTTCTTCCATATGCCGGTAATGGGCTGAAAACGCCTGTTTTGGGACTCTGCAGAGAAAGTGTTTGCAGACTGCTGAATCCACACACGGGTTTAACTCTGGAAGTTGAGTGCACACATTGACAACCGTTCTGTTAGATAGCTGCGTTTTGGATTTAGAAGCAGATATTTCCCTGTGCTTACTGCTGTTTCTTCCATATGCCGGTAATGGGCTGAAAACGCCTGTTTTGGGACTCTGCAGAGAAAGTGTTTGCAGACTGCTGAATCCACACACGGGTTTAACTCTGGAAGTTGAGTGCACACATTGACAACCGTTCTGTTAGATAGCTGCGTTTTGGATTTAGAAGCAGATATTTCCCTGTGCTTACTGCTGTTTCTTCCATATGCCGGTAATGGGCTGAAAACGCCTGTTTTGGGACTCTGCAGAGAAAGTGTTTGCAGACTGCTGAATCCACACACGGGTTTAACTCTGGAAGTTGAGTGCACACATTGACAACCGTTCTGTTAGATAGCTGCGTTTTGGATTTAGAAGCAGATATTTCCCTGTGCTTACTGCTGTTTCTTCCATATGCCGGTAATGGGCTGAAAACGCCTGTTTTGGGACTCTGCAGAGAAAGTGTTTGCAGACTGCTGAATCCACACACGGGTTTAACTCTGGAAGTTGAGTGCACACATTGACAACCGTTCTGTTAGATAGCTGCGTTTTGGATTTAGAAGCAGATATTTCCCTGGGCTTACTGCTGTTTCTTCCATATGCCGGTAATGGGCTGAAAACGCCTGTTTTGGGACTCTGCAGAGAAAGGGTTTCCAGACTGCTGAATCCACACACGGGTTTAACTCTGGAAGTTGAGTGCACACATTGACAACCGTTCTGTTAGATAGCTGCGTTTTGGATTTAGAAGCAGATATTTCCCTGGGCTTACTGCTGTTTCTTCCATATGCCGGTAATGGGCTGAAAACGCCTGTTTTGGGACTCTGCAGAGAAACGGTTTGCAGACGGCTGAATCCACACACGGGTTTAACTCTGGAAGTTGAGTGCACACATTGACAACCGTTCTGTTAGATAGCTGCGTTTTGGATTTAGAAGCAGATATTTCCCTGTGCTTACTGCTGTTTCTTCCATATGCCGGTAATGGGCTGAAAACGCCTGTTTTGGGACTCTGCAGAGAAAGTGTTTGCAGACTGCTGAATCCACACACGGGTTTAACTCTGGAAGTTGAGTGCACACATTGACAACCGTTCTGTTAGATAGCTGCGTTTTGGATTTAGAAGCAGATATTTCCCTGTGCTTACTGCTGTTTCTTCCATATGCCGGTAATGGGCTGAAAACGCCTGTTTTGGGACTCTGCAGAGAAAGTGTTTGCAGACTGCTGAATCCACACACGGGTTTAACTCTGGAAGTTGAGTGCACACATTGACAACCGTTCTGTTAGATAGCTGCGTTTTGGATTTAGAAGCAGATATTTCCCTGGGCTTACTGCTGTTTCTTCCATATGCCGGTAATGGGCTGAAAACGCCTGTTGTGGGACTCTGCAGAGAAAGTGTTTGCAGACTGCTGAATCCACACACGGGTTTAACTCTGGAAGTTGAGTGCACACATTCACAACCGTTCTGTTAGATAGCTGCGTTTTGGATTTAGAAGCAGATATTTCCCTGGGCTTACTGCTGTTTCTTCCATATGCCGGTAATGGGCTGAAAACGCCTGTTTTGGGACTCTGCAGAGAAAGTGTTTGCAGACTGCTGAATCCACACACGGGTTTAACTCTGGAAGTTGAGTGCACTCATTGACAACCGTTCTGTTAGATAGCTCCGTTTTGGATTTAGAAGCAGATATTTCCCTGTGCTTACTGCTGTTTCTTCCATATGCCGGTAATGGGCTGAAAACGCCTGTTTTGGGACTCTGCAGAGAAAGAGTTTGCAGACTGCTGAATCCACACACGGGTTTAACTCTGGAAGTTGAGTGCACACATTGACAACCGTTCTGTTAGATAGCTGCGTTTTGGATTTAGAAGCAGATATTTCCCTGTGCTTACTGCTGTTTCTTCCATATGCCGGTAATGGGCTGAAAACGCCTGTTTTGGGACTCTGCAGAGATAGTGTTTGCAGACTGCTGAATCCACACACGGGTTTAACTCTGGAAGTTGAGTGCACACATTGACAACCGTTCTGTTAGATAGCTGCGTTTTGGATTTAGAAGCAGATATTTCCCTGTGCTTACTGCTGTTTCTTCCATATGCCGGTAATGGGCTGAAAACGCCTGTTTTGGGACTCTGCAGAGAAAGTGTTTGCAGACTGCTGAATCCACACACGGGTTTAACTCTGGAAGTTGAGTGCACACATTGACAACCGTTCTGTTAGATAGCTGCGTTTTGGATTTAGAAGCAGATATTTCCCAGTGCTTACTGCTGTTTCTTCCATATGCCGGTAATGGGCTGAAAACGCCTGTTTTGGGACTCTGCAGAGAAAGTGTTTGCAGACTGCTGAATCCACACACGGGTTTAACTCTGGAAGTTGAGTGCACACATTGACAACCGTTCTGTTAGATAGCTGCGTTTTGGATTTAGAAGCAGATATTTCCCTGGGCTTACTGCTGTTTCTTCCATATGCCGGTAATGTGCTGAAAACGCCTGTTTGGGGACTCTGCAGAGAATGTGTTTGCAGACTGCTGAATCCACACACGGGTTTAACTCTGGAAGTTGAGTGCACACATTGACAACCGTTCTGTTAGATAGCTGCGTTTTGGATTTAGAAGCAGATATTTCCCTGTGCTTACTGCTGTTTCTTCCATATGCCGGGAATGGGCTGAAAACGCCTGTTTTGGGACTCTGCAGAGAAAGTGTTTGCAGACTGCTGAATCCACACACGGCTTTAACTCTGGAAGTTGAGTGCACTCATTGACAACCGTTCTGTTAGATAGCTGCGTTTTGGATTTAGAAGCAGATATTTCCCTGTGCTTACTGCTGTTTCTTCCATATGCCGGTAATGGGCTGAAAACGCCTGTTTTGGGACTCTGCAGAGAAAGTGTTTGCAGACTGCTGAATCCACACACGGGTTTAACTCTGGAAGTTGAGTGCACACATTGACAACCGTTCTGTTAGATAGCTGTGTTTTGGATTTAGAAGCAGATATTTCCCTGTGCTTACTGCTGTTTCTTCCATATGCCGGTAATGGGCTGAAAACGCCTGTTTTGGGACTCTGCAGAGAAAGTGTTTGCAGACTGCTGAATCCACACTCGGATTTATCTCTGGAAGTTGAGTGCACGCATTGACAACCATTCAGTTAGATAGCTGCCTTTTGGTTTTAGAAGCAGTTATTTCTCTTTACAGCATATACTCTCATTCACTCTGGAATATCCAAACGCAGCTCCTAAAAGAAACGGGTTTCTAAGTATAATCAGATATTTCTCTTTACATCTTGTACCCCAGTACACTCTGATATATGCATACGCAGCTCCTGGAAGAAACGTGTTTGTAACTCGCTGAATCTGTGCATATATTGAAGTCTCTTAGGTGAATGAACACACAGCAGAGGAGTTTGAAAAAAACATTTCTTCTATGTTATAGATGCACTGTTACTGCCATTGCTTTTAGGCTGGTGTTTTCCTGGAAATGTTGCTTTTAGAATTTCCATATAAATGGTTTGTAAACTGCTGCTTAAGTGGAGCAGTTTAATTCGTTAAGTTGAATGCCCTCATTCACAATCATTCTGTTAGCTAGCTCCGTTTTGGTTTTAGAAGCCTGTGTTTCTAGTTACAGCATATACTCCCATTCATTCTGGAATAGCCAAACACAGCTCCCAGAATAGACGTGTTTCTAAGTCGCTGAATCTAAACATAGATTCAACTCCCTTAGGTGAACGAACACACAGCACAGCAGTTTGAAAGAAACGTTTTATTTGAGCTTTAGACGCAGTCTTATTGCTATTTCTTAGAGGCCGGTATTTTGCTGGGAATGTCTGTTTTAGAATCTGCACAAAAATCTTTTCTAAACTGCTGCATAGAAACAACAGTTTATCTCAATAAGCTGAATGCACACAGTGACAACCATTCTGTTAGATGGCTCCGTGTTTGTTTTAGAACCAGATATTTCACTTTAAACCTTATACTCCAGTACACTCTGGAATATGCAAATGCAGCTCCTGGAAGAAACGTGTTTCTTACTCGCTGAATCTGAACATATACTCAAGACTCTTAGGTGAATGAACACAGAGCAGAGCATTTTGAAGAAAACGTTTCTTCTATGTTATAGATGCAGTCTTACTGCTACTTCTTTTAGGCTGGTGTTTTGCTGCAAATGTTGATTTTAGAATTTGCATATAAAGGGTTTCTAAACTGCTGCCTAAGAAGAGCAGATTAACCCTTTAAGTTGAATGCACACATTCACAACCATTCTGTTAGATAGCTCCATTTTGGTTTTAGAAACAGATATTTCTCTTTACAGCATTTACTCCCATACACTCTGGAATATCGAAATGCAGCTCCTAGAATAAACGTGTTTCAAACTCGCTGAATCCAAACATAGATTCAACGACCTTTGGTGAACGAACACACTGCAGAGCAGTTTGAAAGAAACGTTCCCTCTGAGTTTTAGACGCAGTCTTACTGCTATTTCTTATAGGCCGGTATTTTGCTGGAAATGTCTGTTTGAGAATCTACACAGAAATGTTTTCTAAACTGCTGCATACAAACAGCAGTTTAGCTCAGTAAGTTGAATGCACACATTGACAACCATTCCATTAGATCATCCGTTTTTCTTTTGGAACGAGACATTTGTCTTTACATCTTATACTCCAGTATACTCTGGAATAGGCAAACACAGCTCCTGGAAGAAACGTGTTGCTAACTAGCTGAATCTGAACATATATTCAAGTCTCTTATATGAATGAACACACAGCAGAGCAGTTTGAAAACAGTTTCTTCCATGTTAAAGATGCAGTCTTACTGCTATTTCCTATAGGCTGGTGTTTTGCCGGAAAGGTCTGTATGAGAATTTGCATATAAAGGGTTTCTAAAGTGCTGCATGAGAAGAGCAGTTTACCTCTTTAAGCCGAAGGCACACATTCACAACCACTCTGCTAGATAGATCCATTTTGGTTTTAGAAACAGATATTTATCTTTACAGCATATACTCCCATTCAATCTGGAATATCCAAAGACAGCTCCTAGAATAAACGTGTTTCTATCTCGCTGAATCTAAACATAGATTCAACGCCCTTAGGCCAAAGAACACAAGGCCAAGCAGTTTGAAAGAAACGATTCTTCTGAGTTTTAGACGCAGTCTTAATGCTCTTTCTTATATATGCCGGTACTGGGCCGGAAAGGCCTGTTTTGAGACTCTGCAGAGAAAGTGTTTGCAGACTGCTGAATCCACACACGGGTTTAACTCTGGAAGTTGAGTGCACACATTGACAACCGTTCTGTTAGATAGCTGCGTTTTGGATTTAGAAGCAGATATTTCCCAGTGCTTACTGCTGTTTCTTCCATATGCCGGTAATGGGCTGAAAACGCCTGTTTTGGGACTCTGCAGAGAAAGTGTTTGCAGACTGCTGAATCCACACACGGGTTTAACTCTGGAAGTTGAGTGCACACATTGACAACCGTTCTGTTAGATAGCTGCGTTTTGGATTTAGAAGCAGATATTTCCCTGTGCTTACTGCTGTTTCTTCCATATGCCGGTAATGGGCTGAAAACGCCTGTTTTGGGACTCTGCAGAGAAAGTGTTTGCAGACTGCTGAATCCACACACGGGTTTAACTCTGGAAGTTGAGTGCACACATTGACAACCGTTCTGTTAGATAGCTGCGTTTTGGATTTAGAAGCAGATATTTCCCTGTGCTTACTGCTGTTTCTTCCATATGCCGGTAATGGGCTGAAAACGCCTGTTTTGGGACTCTGCAGAGAAAGTGTTTGCAGACTGCTGAATCCACACACGGGTTTAACTCTGGAAGTTGAGTGCACACATTGACAACCGTTCTGTTAGATAGCTGCGTTTTGGATTTAGAAGCAGATATTTCCCTGGGCTTACTGCTGTTTCTTCCATATGGCGGTAATGTGCTGAAAACGCCTGTTTTGGGACTCTGCACAGAAAGTGTTTGCAGACTGCTGAATCCACACACGGGTTTAACTCTGGAAGTTGAGTGCACACATTGACAACCGTTCTGTTAGATAGCTGCGTTTTGGATTTAGAAGCAGATATTTCCCTGTGCTTACTGCTGTTTCTTCCATATGCCGGTAATGGGCTGAAAACGCCTGTTTTGGGACTCTGCAGAGAAAGTGTTTGCAGACTGCTGAATCCACACACGGGTTTAACTCTGGAAGTTGAGTGCACACATTGACAACCGTTCTGTTAGATAGCTGCGTTTTGGATTTAGAAGCAGATATTTCCCTGGGCTTACTGCTGTTTCTTCCATATGCCGGTAATGGGCTGAAAACGCCTGTTTTGGGACTCTGCAGAGAAAGTGTTTGCAGACTGCTGAATCCACACACGGGTTTAACTCTGGAAGTTGAGTGCACACATTGACAACCGTTCTGTTAGATAGCTGCGTTTTGGATTTAGAAGCAGATATTTCCCTGTGCTTACTGCTGTTTCTTCCATATGCCGGTAATGGGCTGAAAACGCCTGTTTTGGGACTCTGCAGAGAAAGTGTTTGCAGACTGCTGAATCCACACACGGGTTTAACTCTGGAAGTTGAGTGCACACATTGACAACCGTTCTGTTAGATAGCTGCGTTTTGGATTTAGAAGCAGATATTTCCCTGGGCTTACTGCTGTTTCTTCCATATGCCGGTAATGGGCTGAAAACGCCTGTTGTGGGACTCTGCAGAGAAAGTGTTTGCAGACTGCTGAATCCACACACGGGTTTAACTCTGGAAGTTGAGTGCACACATTGACAACCGTTCTGTTAGATAGCTGCGTTTTGGATTTAGAAGCAGATATTTCCCTGGGCTTACTGCTGTTTCTTCCATATGCCGGTAATGGGCTGAAAACGCCTGTTTTGGGACTCTGCAGAGAAAGTGTTTGCAGACTGCTGAATCCACACACGGGTTTAACTCTGGAAGTTGAGTGCACACATTGACAACCGTTCTGTTAGATAGCTGCGTTTTGGATTTAGAAGCAGATATTTCCCTGGGCTTACTGCTGTTTCTTCCATATGCCGGTAATGGGCTGAAAACGCCTGTTTTGGGACTCTGCAGAGAAAGTGTTTGCAGACTGCTGAATCCACACACGGGTTTAACTCTGGAAGTTGAGTGCACACATTGACAACCGTTCTGTTAGATAGCTGCGTTTTGGATTTAGAAGCAGATATTTCCCTGTGCTTACTGCTGTTTCTTCCATATGCCGGTAATGGGCTGAAAACGCCTGTTTTGGGACTCTGCAGAGAAAGTGTTTGCAGACTGCTGAATCCACACACGGGTTTAACTCTGGAAGTTGAGTGCACACATTGACAACCGTTCTGTTAGATAGCTGCGTTTTGGATTTAGAAGCAGATATTTCCCTGGGCTTACTGCTGTTTCTTCCATATGCCGGTAATGGGCTGAAAACGCCTGTTGTGGGACTCTGCAGAGAAAGTGTTTGCAGACTGCTGAATCCACACACGGGTTTAACTCTGGAAGTTGAGTGCACACATTGACAACCGTTCTGTTAGATAGCTGCGTTTTGGATTTAGAAGCAGATATTTCCCTGGGCTTACTGCTGTTTCTTCCATATGCCGGTAATGGGCTGAAAACGCCTGTTTTGGGACTCTGCAGAGAAAGTGTTTGCAGACTGCTGAATCCACACACGGGTTTAACTCTGGAAGTTGAGTGCACACATTGACAACCGTTCTGTTAGATAGCTGCGTTTTGGATTTAGAAGCAGATATTTCCCTGTGCTTACTGCTGTTTCTTCCATATGCCGGTAATGGGCTGAAAACGCCTGTTTTGGGACTCTGCAGAGAAAGTGTTTGCAGACTGCTGAATCCACACACGGGTTTAACTCTGGAAGTTGAGTGCACACATTGACAACCGTTCTGTTAGATAGCTGCGTTTTGGATTTAGAAGCAGATATTTCCCTGTGCTTACTGCTGTTTCTTCCATATGCCGGTAATGGGCTGAAAACGCCTGTTTTGGGACTCTGCAGAGAAAGTGTTTGCAGACTGCTGAATCCACACACGGGTTTAACTCTGGAAGTTGAGTGCACACATTGACAACCGTTCTGTTAGATAGCTGCGTTTTGGATTTAGAAGCAGATATTTCCCTGTGCTTACTGCTGTTTCTTCCATATGCCGGTAATGGGCTGAAAACGCCTGTTTTGGGACTCTGCAGAGAAAGTGTTTGCAGACTGCTGAATCCACACACGGGTTTAACTCTGGAAGTTGAGTGCACACATTGACAACCGTTCTGTTAGATAGCTGCGTTTTGGATTTAGAAGCAGATATTTCCCTGGGCTTACTGCTGTTTCTTCCATATGCCGGTAATGGGCTGAAAACGCCTGTTTTGGGACTCTGCAGAGAAAGGGTTTCCAGACTGCTGAATCCACACACGGGTTTAACTCTGGAAGTTGAGTGCACACATTGACAACCGTTCTGTTAGATAGCTGCGTTTTGGATTTAGAAGCAGATATTTCCCTGTGCTTACTGCTGTTTCTTCCATATGCCGGTAATGGGCTGAAAACGCCTGTTTTGGGACTCTGCAGAGAAACGGTTTGCAGACGGCTGAATCCACACACGGGTTTAACTCTGGAAGTTGAGTGCACACATTGACAACCGTTCTGTTAGATAGCTGCGTTTTGGATTTAGAAGCAGATATTTCCCTGTGCTTACTGCTGTTTCTTCCATATGCCGGTAATGGGCTGAAAACGCCTGTTTTGGGACTCTGCAGAGAAAGTGTTTGCAGACTGCTGAATCCACACACGGGTTTAACTCTGGAAGTTGAGTGCACACATTGACAACCGTTCTGTTAGATAGCTGCGTTTTGGATTTAGAAGCAGATATTTCCCTGTGCTTACTGCTGTTTCTTCCATATGCCGGTAATGGGCTGAAAACGCCTGTTTTGGGACTCTGCAGAGAAAGTGTTTGCAGACTGCTGAATCCACACACGGGTTTAACTCTGGAAGTTGAGTGCACACATTGACAACCGTTCTGTTAGATAGCTGCGTTTTGGATTTAGAAGCAGATATTTCCCTGGGCTTACTGCTGTTTCTTCCATATGCCGGTAATGGGCTGAAAACGCCTGTTGTGGGACTCTGCAGAGAAAGTGTTTGCAGACTGCTGAATCCACACACGGGTTTAACTCTGGAAGTTGAGTGCACACATTCACAACCGTTCTGTTAGATAGCTGCGTTTTGGATTTAGAAGCAGATATTTCCCTGGGCTTACTGCTGTTTCTTCCATATGCCGGTAATGGGCTGAAAACGCCTGTTTTGGGACTCTGCAGAGAAAGTGTTTGCAGACTGCTGAATCCACACACGGGTTTAACTCTGGAAGTTGAGTGCACACATTGACAACCGTTCTGTTAGATAGCTGCGTTTTGGATTTAGAAGCAGATATTTCCCTGTGCTTACTGCTGTTTCTTACATATGCCGGTAATGGGCTGAAAACGCCTGTTTTGGGACTCTGCAGAGAAAGTGTTTGCAGACTGCTGAATCCACACACGGGTTTAACTCTGGAAGTTGAGTGCACACATTGACAACCGTTCTGTTAGATAGCTGCGTTTTGGATTTAGAAGCAGATATTTCCCTGTGCTTACTGCTGTTTCTTCCATATGCCGGTAATGGGCTGAAAACACCTGTTTTGGGACTCTGCACAGAAAGTGTTTGCAGACTGCTGAATCCACACACGGGTTTAACTCTGGAAGTTGAGTGCACACATTGACAACCGTTCTGTTAGATAGCTGCGTTTTGGATTTAGAAGCAGATATTTCCCTGGGCTTACTGCTGTTTCTTCCATATGCCGGTAATGGGCTGAAAACGCCTGTTTTGGGACTCTGCAGAGAAAGTGTTTGCAGACTGCTGAATCCACACACGGGTTTAACTCTGGAAGTTGAGTGCACACATTGACAACCGTTCTGTTAGATAGCTGCGTTTTGGATTTAGAAGCAGATATTTCCCTGTGCTTACTGCTGTTTCTTCCATATGCCGGTAATGGGCTGAAAACGCCTGTTTTGGGACTCTGCAGAGAAAGTGTTTGCAGACTGCTGAATCCACACACGGGTTTAACTCTGGAAGTTGAGTGCACACATTGACAACCGTTCTGTTAGATAGCTGCGTTTTGGATTTAGAAGCAGATATTTCCCTGGGCTTACTGCTGTTTCTTCCATATGCCGGTAATGGGCTGAAAACGCCTGTTTTGGGACTCTGCAGAGAAAGTGTTTGCAGACTGCTGAATCCACACACGGGTTTAACTCTGGAAGTTGAGTGCACACATTGACAACCGTTCTGTTAGATAGCTGCGTTTTGGATTTAGAAGCAGATATTTCCCTGTGCTTACTGCTGTTTCTTCCATATGCCGGTAATGGGCTGAAAACGCCTGTTTTGGGACTCTGCAGAGAAAGTGTTTGCAGACTGCTGAATCCACACACGGGTTTAACTCTGGAAGTTGAGTGCACACATTGACAACCGTTCTGTTAGATAGCTGCGTTTTGGATTTAGAAGCAGATATTTCCCTGGGCTTACTGCTGTTTCTTCCATATGCCGGTAATGGGCTGAAAACGCCTGTTGTGGGACTCTGCAGAGAAAGTGTTTGCAGACTGCTGAATCCACACACGGGTTTAACTCTGGAAGTTGAGTGCACACATTGACAACCGTTCTGTTAGATAGCTGCGTTTTGGATTTAGAAGCAGATATTTCCCTGGGCTTACTGCTGTTTCTTCCATATGCCGGTAATGGGCTGAAAACGCCTGTTTTGGGACTCTGCAGAGAAAGTGTTTGCAGACTGCTGAATCCACACACGGGTTTAACTCTGGAAGTTGAGTGCACACATTGACAACCGTTCTGTTAGATAGCTGCGTTTTGGATTTAGAAGCAGATATTTCCCTGGGCTTACTGCTGTTTCTTCCATATGCCGGTAATGGGCTGAAAACGCCTGTTTTGGGACTCTGCAGAGAAAGGGTTTCCAGACTGCTGAATCCACACACGGGTTTAACTCTGGAAGTTGAGTGCACACATTGACAACCGTTCTGTTAGATAGCTGCGTTTTGGATTTAGAAGCAGATATTTCCCTGTGCTTACTGCTGTTTCTTCCATATGCCGGTAATGGGCTGAAAACGCCTGTTTTGGGACTCTGCAGAGAAAGTGTTTGCAGACTGCTGAATCCACACACGGGTTTAACTCTGGAAGTTGAGTGCACACATTGACAACCGTTCTGTTAGATAGCTGCGTTTTGGATTTAGAAGCAGATATTTCCCTGGGCTTACTGCTGTTTCTTCCATATGCCGGTAATGGGCTGAAAACGCCTGTTGTGGGACTCTGCAGAGAAAGTGTTTGCAGACTGCTGAATCCACACACGGGTTTAACTCTGGAAGTTGAGTGCACACATTGACAACCGTTCTGTTAGATAGCTGCGTTTTGGATTTAGAAGCAGATATTTCCCTGGGCTTACTGCTGTTTCTTCCATATGCCGGTAATGGGCTGAAAACGCCTGTTTTGGGACTCTGCAGAGAAAGTGTTTGCAGACTGCTGAATCCACACACGGGTTTAACTCTGGAAGTTGAGTGCACACATTGACAACCGTTCTGTTAGATAGCTGCGTTTTGGATTTAGAAGCAGATATTTCCCTGTGCTTACTGCTGTTTCTTCCATATGCCGGTAATGGGCTGAAAACGCCTGTTTTGGGACTCTGCAGAGAAAGTGTTTGCAGACTGCTGAATCCACACACGGGTTTAACTCTGGAAGTTGAGTGCACACATTGACAACCGTTCTGTTAGATAGCTGCGTTTTGGATTTAGAAGCAGATATTTCCCTGTGCTTACTGCTGTTTCTTCCATATGCCGGTAATGGGCTGAAAACGCCTGTTTTGGGACTCTGCAGAGAAAGTGTTTGCAGACTGCTGAATCCACACATGGGTTTAACTCTGGAAGTTGAGTGCACACATTGACAACCGTTCTGTTAGATAGCTGCGTTTTGGATTTAGAAGCAGATATTTCCCTGTGCTTACTGCTGTTTCTTCCATATGCCGGTAATGGGCTGAAAACGCCTGTTTTGGGACTCTGCAGAGAAAGTGTTTGCAGACTGCTGAATCCACACACGGGTTTAACTCTGGAAGTTGAGTGCACACATTGACAACCGTTCTGTTAGATAGCTGCGTTTTGGATTTAGAAGCAGATATTTCCCTGGGCTTACTGCTGTTTCTTCCATATGCCGGTAATGGGCTGAAAACGCCTGTTTTGGGACTCTGCAGAGAAAGGGTTTCCAGACTGCTGAATCCACACACGGGTTTAACTCTGGAAGTTGAGTGCACACATTGACAACCGTTCTGTTAGATAGCTGCGTTTTGGATTTAGAAGCAGATATTTCCCTGGGCTTACTGCTGTTTCTTCCATATGCCGGTAATGGGCTGAAAACGCCTGTTTTGGGACTCTGCAGAGAAACGGTTTGCAGACGGCTGAATCCACACACGGGTTTAACTCTGGAAGTTGAGTGCACACATTGACAACCGTTCTGTTAGATAGCTGCGTTTTGGATTTAGAAGCAGATATTTCCCTGTGCTTACTGCTGTTTCTTCCATATGCCGGTAATGGGCTGAAAACGCCTGTTTTGGGACTCTGCAGAGAAAGTGTTTGCAGACTGCTGAATCCACACACGGGTTTAACTCTGGAAGTTGAGTGCACACATTGACAACCGTTCTGTTAGATAGCTGCGTTTTGGATTTAGAAGCAGATATTTCCCTGTGCTTACTGCTGTTTCTTCCATATGCCGGTAATGGGCTGAAAACGCCTGTTTTGGGACTCTGCAGAGAAAGTGTTTGCAGACTGCTGAATCCACACACGGGTTTAACTCTGGAAGTTGAGTGCACACATTGACAACCGTTCTGTTAGATAGCTGCGTTTTGGATTTGGAAGCAGATATTTCCCTGGGCTTACTGCTGTTTCTTCCATATGCCGGTAATGGGCTGAAAACGCCTGTTTGGGGACTCTGCAGAGAAAGTGTTTGCAGACTGCTGAATCCACACACGGGTTTAACTCTGGAAGTTGAGTGCACACATTCACAACCGTTCTGTTAGATAGCTGCGTTTTGGATTTAGAAGCAGATATTTCCCTGGGCTTACTGCTGTTTCTTCCATATGCCGGTAATGGGCTGAAAACGCCTGTTTTGGGACTCTGCAGAGAAAGTGTTTGCAGACTGCTGAATCCACACACGGGTTTAACTCTGGAAGTTGAGTGCACACATTGACAACCGTTCTGTTAGATAGCTGCGTTTTGGATTTAGAAGCAGATATTTCCCTGTGCTTACTGCTGTTTCTTACATATGCCGGTAATGGGCTGAAAACGCCTGTTTTGGGACTCTGCAGAGAAAGTGTTTGCAGACTGCTGAATCCACACACGGGTTTAACTCTGGAAGTTGAGTGCACACATTGACAACCGTTCTGTTAGATAGCTGCGTTTTGGATTTAGAAGCAGATATTTCCCTGTGCTTACTGCTGTTTCTTCCATATGCCGGTAATGGGCTGAAAACGCCTGTTTTGGGACTCTGCACAGAAAGTGTTTGCAGACTGCTGAATCCACACACGGGTTTAACTCTGGAAGTTGAGTGCACACATTGACAACCGTTCTGTTAGATAGCTGCGTTTTGGATTTAGAAGCAGATATTTCCCTGGGCTTACTGCTGTTTCTTCCATATGCCGGTAATGGGCTGAAAACGCCTGTTTTGGGACTCTGCAGAGAAAGTGTTTGCAGACTGCTGAATCCACACACGGGTTTAACTCTGGAAGTTGAGTGCACACATTGACAACCGTTCTGTTAGATAGCTGCGTTTTGGATTTAGAAGCAGATATTTCCCTGTGCTTACTGCTGTTTCTTCCATATGCCGGTAATGGGCTGAAAACGCCTGTTTTGGGACTCTGCAGAGAAAGTGTTTGCAGACTGCTGAATCCACACACGGGTTTAACTCTGGAAGTTGAGTGCACACATTGACAACCGTTCTGTTAGATAGCTGCGTTTTGGATTTAGAAGCAGATATTTCCCTGGGCTTACTGCTGTTTCTTCCATATGCCGGTAATGGGCTGAAAACGCCTGTTGTGGGACTCTGCAGAAAAAGTGTTTGCAGACTGCTGAATCCACACACGGGTTTAACTCTGGAAGTTGAGTGCACACATTGACAACCGTTCTGTTAGATAGCTGCGTTTTGGATTTAGAAGCAGATATTTCCCTGGGCTTACTGCTGTTTCTTCCATATGCCGGTAATGGGCTGAAAACGCCTGTTTTGGGACTCTGCAGAGAAAGTGTTTGCAGACTGCTGAATCCACACACGGGTTTAACTCTGGAAGTTGAGTGCACACATTGACAACCGTTCTGTTAGATAGCTGCGTTTTGGATTTAGAAGCAGATATTTCCCTGTGCTTACTGCTGTTTCTTCCATATGCCGGTAATGGGCTGAAAACGCCTGTTTTGGGACTCTGCACAGAAAGTGTTTGCAGACTGCTGAATCCACACACGGGTTTAACTCTGGAAGTTGAGTGCACACATTGACAACCGTTCTGTTAGATAGCTGCGTTTTGGATTTAGAAGCAGATATTTCCCTGGGCTTACTGCTGTTTCTTCCATATGCCGGTAATGGGCTGAAAACACCTGTTTTGGGACTCTGCACAGAAAGTGTTTGCAGACTGCTGAATCCACACACGGGTTTAACTCTGGAAGTTGAGTGCACACATTGACAACCGTTCTGTTAGATAGCTGCGTTTTGGATTTAGAAGCAGATATTTCCCTGGGCTTACTGCTGTTTCTTCCATATGCCGGTAATGGGCTGAAAACGCCTGTTTTGGGACTCTGCAGAGAAAGTGTTTGCAGACTGCTGAATCCACACACGGGTTTAACTCTGGAAGTTGAGTGCACACATTGACAACCGTTCTGTTAGATAGCTGCGTTTTGGATTTAGAAGCAGATATTTCCCTGTGCTTACTGCTGTTTCTTCCATATGCCGGTAATGGGCTGAAAACGCCTGTTTTGGGACTCTGCAGAGAAAGTGTTTGCAGACTGCTGAATCCACACACCGGTTTAACTTTGGAAGTTGAGTGCACACATTGACAACCGTTCTGTTAGATAGCTGCGTTTTGGATTTAGAAGCAGATATTTCCCTGGGCTTACTGCTGTTTCTTCCATATGCCGGTAATGGGCTGAAAACGCCTGTTTTGGGACTCCGCACAGAAAGTGTTTGCAGACTGCTGAATCCACACACGGGTTTAACTCTGGAAGTTGAGTGCACACATTGACAACAGTTCTGTTAGATAGCTGCGTTTTGGATTTAGAAGCAGATATTTCCCTGTGCTTACTGCTGTTTCTTCCATATGCCGGTAATGGGCTGAAAACGCCTGTTTTGGGACTCTGCAGAGAAAGTGTTTGCAGACTGCTGAATCCACACACGGGTTTAACTCTGGAAGTTGAGTGCACACATTGACAACCGTTCTGTTAGATAGCTGCGTTTTGGATTTAGAAGCAGATATTTCCCTGGGCTTACTGCTGTTTCTTCCATATGCCGGTAATGGGCTGAAAACGCCTGTTTTGGGACTCTGCAGAGAAAGTGTTTGCAGACTGCTGAATCCACACACGGGTTTAACTCTGGAAGTTGAGTGCACACATTGACAACCGTTCTGTTAGATAGCTGCGTTTTGGATTTAGAAGCAGATATTTCCCTGGGCTTACTGCTGTTTCTTCCATATGCCGGTAATGGGCTGAAAACGCCTGTTTTGGGACTCTGCAGAGAAAGGGTTTCCAGACTGCTGAATCCACACACGGGTTTAACTCTGGAAGTTGAGTGCACACATTGACAACCGTTCTGTTAGATAGCTGCGTTTTGGATTTAGAAGCAGATATTTCCCTGGGCTTACTGCTGTTTCTTCCATATGCCGGTAATGGGCTGAAAACGCCTGTTTTGGGACTCTGCAGAGAAACGGTTTGCAGACGGCTGAATCCACACACGGGTTTAACTCTGGAAGTTGAGTGCACACATTGACAACCGTTCTGTTAGATAGCTGCGTTTTGGATTTAGAAGCAGATATTTCCCTGGGCTTACTGCTGTTTCTTCCATATGCCGGTAATGGGCTGAAAACGCCTGTTTTGGGACTCTGCAGAGAAAGTGTTTGCAGACTGCTGAATCCACACACGGGTTTAACTCTGGAAGTTGAGTGCACACATTGACAACCGTTCTGTTAGGTAGCTGCGTTTTGGATTTAGAAGCAGATATTTCCCTGTGCTTACTGCTGTTTCTTCCATATGCCGGTAATGGGCTGAAAACGCCTGTTTTGGGACTCTGCAGAGAAAGTGTTTGCAGACTGCTGAATCCACACACGGGTTTAACTCTGGAAGTTGAGTGCACACATTGACAACCGTTCTGTTAGATAGCTGCGTTTTGGATTTAGAAGCAGATATTTCCCTGTGCTTACTGCTGTTTCTTCCATATGCCGGTAATGGGCTGAAAACGCCTGTTTTGGGACTCTGCAGAGAAAGTGTTTGCAGACTGCCGAATCCATACACGGGTTTAACTCTGGAAGTTGAGTGCACACATTGAAAACCGTTCTGTTAGATAGCTGCGTTTTGGATTTAGAAGCAGATATTTCCCTGGGCTTACTGCTGTTTCTTCCATATGCCGGTAATGGGCTGAAAACGCCTGTTGTGGGACTCTGCAGAGAAAGTGTTTGCAGACTGCTGAATCCACACACGGGTTTAACTCTGGAAGTTGAGTGCACACATTGACAACCGTTCTGTTAGATAGCTGCGTTTTGGATTTAGAAGCAGATATTTCCCTGGGCTTACTGCTGTTTCTTCCATATGCCGGTAATGGGCTGAAAACGCCTGTTTTGGGACTCTGCAGAGAAAGTGTTTGCAGACTGCTGAATCCACACACGGGTTTAACTCTGGAAGTTGAGTGCACACATTGACAACCGTTCTGTTAGATAGCTGCGTTTTGGATTTAGAAGCAGATATTTCCCTGTGCTTACTGCTGTTTCTTCCATATGCCGGTAATGGGCTGAAAACGCCTGTTTTGGGACTCTGCAGAGAAAGTGTTTGCAGACTGCTGAATCCACACACGGGTTTAACTCTGGAAGTTGAGTGCACACATTGACAACCGTTCTGTTAGATAGCTGCGTTTTGGATTTAGAAGCAGATATTTCCCTGGGCTTACTGCTGTTTCTTCCATATGCCGGTAATGGGCTGAAAACACCTGTTTTGGGACTCTGCACAGAAAGTGTTTGCAGACTGCTGAATCCACACACGGGTTTAACTCTGGAAGTTGAGTGCACACATTGACAACCGTTCTGTTAGATAGCTGCGTTTTGGATTTAGAAGCAGATATTTCCCTGGGCTTACTGCTGTTTCTTCCATATGCCGGTAATGGGCTGAAAACGCCTGTTTTGGGACTCTGCAGAGAAAGTGTTTGCAGACTGCTGAATCCACACACGGGTTTAACTCTGGAAGTTGAGTGCACACATTGACAACCGTTCTGTTAGATAGCTGCGTTTTGGATTTAGAAGCAGATATTTCCCTGGGCTTACTGCTGTTTCTTCCATATGCCGGTAATGGGCTGAAAACGCCTGTTTTGGGACTCTGCAGAGAAAGTGTTTGCAGACTGCTGAATCCACACACGGGTTTAACTCTGGAAGTTGAGTGCACACATTGACAACCGTTCTGTTAGATAGCTGCGTTTTGGATTTAGAAGCAGATATTTCCCTGGGCTTACTGCTGTTTCTTCCATATGCCGGTAATGGGCTGAAAACGCCTGTTGTGGGACTCTGCAGAGAAAGTGTTTGCAGACTGCTGAATCCACACACGGGTTTAACTCTGGAAGTTGAGTGCACACATTGACAACCGTTCTGTTAGATAGCTGCGTTTTGGATTTAGAAGCAGATATTTCCCTGGGCTTACTGCTGTTTCTTCCATATGCCGGTAATGGGCTGAAAACGCCTGTTTTGGGACTCTGCAGAGAAAGTGTTTGCAGACTGCTGAATCCACACACGGGTTTAACTCTGGAAGTTGAGTGCACACATTGACAACCGTTCTGTTAGATAGCTGCGTTTTGGATTTAGAAGCAGATATTTCCCTGTGCTTACTGCTGTTTCTTCCATATGCCGGTAATGGGCTGAAAACGCCTGTTTTGGGACTCTGCACAGAAAGTGTTTGCAGACTGCTGAATCCACACACGGGTTTAACTCTGGAAGTTGAGTGCACACATTGACAACCGTTCTGTTAGATAGCTGCGTTTTGGATTTAGAAGCAGATATTTCCCTGGGCTTACTGCTGTTTCTTCCATATGCCGGTAATGGGCTGAAAACACCTGTTTTGGGACTCTGCACAGAAAGTGTTTGCAGACTGCTGAATCCACACACGGGTTTAACTCTGGAAGTTGAGTGCACACATTGACAACCGTTCTGTTAGATAGCTGCGTTTTGGATTTAGAAGCAGATATTTCCATGGGCTTACTGCTGTTTCTTCCATATGCCGGTAATGGGCTGAAAACGCCTGTTTTGGGACTCTGCACAGAAAGTGTTTGCAGACTGCTGAATCCACACACGGGTTTAACTATGGAAGTTGAGTGCACACATTGACAACCGTTCTGTTAGATAGCTGCGTTTTGGATTTAGAAGCAGATATTTCCCTGGGCTTACTGCTGTTTCTTCCATATGCCGGTAATGGGCTGAAAACACCTGTTTTGGGACTCTGCACAGAAAGTGTTTGCAGACTGCTGAATCCACACACGGGTTTAACTCTGGAAGTTGAGTGCACACATTGACAACCGTTCTGTTAGATAGCTGCGTTTTGGATTTAGAAGCAGATATTTCCCTGGGCTTACTGCTGTTTCTTCCATATGCCGGTAATGGGCTGAAAACGCCTGTTTTGGGACTCTGCAGAGAAAGTGTTTGCAGACTGCTGAATCCACACACGGGTTTACCTCTGGAAGTTGAGTGCACACATTGACAACCGTTCTGTTAGATAGCTGCGTTTTGGATTTAGAAGCAGATATTTCCCTGTGCTTACTGCTGTTTCTTCCATATGCCGGTAATGGGCTGAAAACGCCTGTTTTGGGACTCTGCAGAGAAAGTGTTTGCAGACTGCTGAATCCACACACGGGTTTAACTCTGGAAGTTGAGTGCACACATTGACAACCGTTCTGTTAGATAGCTGCGTTTTGGATTTAGAAGCAGATATTTCCCTGGGCTTACTGCTGTTTCTTCCATATGCCGGTAATGGGCTGAAAACGCCTGTTGTGGGACTCTGCAGAGAAAGTGTTTGCAGACTGCTGAATCCACACACGGGTTTAACTCTGGAAGTTGAGTGCACACATTGACAACCGTTCTGTTAGATAGCTGCGTTTTGGATTTAGAAGCAGATATTTCCCTGGGCTTACTGCTGTTTCTTCCATATGCCGGTAATGGGCTGAAAACGCCTGTTTTGGGACTCTGCACAGAAAGTGTTTGCAGACTGCTGAATCCACACACGGGTTTAACTCTGGAAGTTGAGTGCACACATTGACAACCGTTCTGTTAGATAGCTGCGTTTTGGATTTAGAAGCAGATATTTCCCTGGGCTTACTGCTGTTTCTTCCATATGCCGGTAATGGGCTGAAAACGCCTGTTTTGGGACTCTGCAGAGAAAGTGTTTGCAGACTGCTGAATCCACACACGGGTTTAACTCTGGAAGTTGAGTGCACACATTGACAACCGTTCTGTTAGATAGCTGCGTTTTGGATTTAGAAGCAGATATTTCCCTGTGCTTACTGCTGTTTCTTCCATATGCCGGTAATGGGCTGAAAACGCCTGTTTTGGGACTCTGCAGAGAAAGTGTTTGCAGACTGCCGAATCCATACACGGGTTTAACTCTGGAAGTTGAGTGCACACATTGAAAACCGTTCTGTTAGATAGCTGCGTTTTGGATTTAGAAGCAGATATTTCCCTGGGCTTACTGCTGTTTCTTCCATATGCCGGTAATGGGCTGAAAACGCCTGTTGTGGGACTCTGCAGAGAAAGTGTTTGCAGACTGCTGAATCCACACACGGGTTTAACTCTGGAAGTTGAGTGCACACATTGACAACCGTTCTGTTAGATAGCTGCGTTTTGGATTTAGAAGCAGATATTTCCCTGGGCTTACTGCTGTTTCTTCCATATGCCGGTAATGGGCTGAAAACGCCTGTTTTGGGACTCTGCAGAGAAAGTGTTTGCAGACTGCTGAATCCACACACGGGTTTAACTCTGGAAGTTGAGTGCACACATTGACAACCGTTCTGTTAGATAGCTGCGTTTTGGATTTAGAAGCAGATATTTCCCTGTGCTGACTGCTGTTTCTTCCATATGCCGGTAATGGGCTGAAAACGCCTGTTTTGGGACTCTGCAGAGAAAGTGTTTGCAGACTGCTGAATCCACACACGGGTTTAACTCTGGAAGTTGAGTGCACACATTGACAACCGTTCTGTTAGATAGCTGCGTTTTGGATTTAGAAGCAGATATTTCCCTGGGCTTACTGCTGTTTCTTCCATATGCCGGTAATGGGCTGAAAACACCTGTTTTGGGACTCTGCACAGAAAGTGTTTGCAGACTGCTGAATCCACACACGGGTTTAACTCTGGAAGTTGAGTGCACACATTGACAACCGTTCTGTTAGATAGCTGCGTTTTGGATTTAGAAGCAGATATTTCCCTGGGCTTACTGCTGTTTCTTCCATATGCCGGTAATGGGCTGAAAACGCCTGTTTTGGGACTCTGCAGAGAAAGTGTTTGCAGACTGCTGAATCCACACACGGGTTTAACTCTGGAAGTTGAGTGCACACATTGACAACCGTTCTGTTAGATAGCTGCGTTTTGGATTTAGAAGCAGATATTTCCCTGGGCTTACTGCTGTTTCTTCCATATGCCGGTAATGGGCTGAAAACGCCTGTTTTGGGACTCTGCAGAGAAAGTGTTTGCAGACTGCTGAATCCACACACGGGTTTAACTCTGGAAGTTGAGTGCACACATTGACAACCGTTCTGTTAGATAGCTGCGTTTTGGATTTAGAAGCAGATATTTCCCTGGGCTTACTGCTGTTTCTTCCATATGCCGGTAATGGGCTGAAAACGCCTGTTGTGGGACTCTGCAGAGAAAGTGTTTGCAGACTGCTGAATCCACACACGGGTTTAACTCTGGAAGTTGAGTGCACACATTGACAACCGTTCTGTTAGATAGCTGCGTTTTGGATTTAGAAGCAGATATTTCCCTGGGCTTACTGCTGTTTCTTCCATATGCCGGTAATGGGCTGAAAACGCCTGTTTTGGGACTCTGCAGAGAAAGTGTTTGCAGACTGCTGAATCCACACACGGGTTTAACTCTGGAAGTTGAGTGCACACATTGACAACCGTTCTGTTAGATAGCTGCGTTTTGGATTTAGAAGCAGATATTTCCCTGTGCTTACTGCTGTTTCTTCCATATGCCGGTAATGGGCTGAAAACGCCTGTTTTGGGACTCTGCACAGAAAGTGTTTGCAGACTGCTGAATCCACACACGGGTTTAACTCTGGAAGTTGAGTGCACACATTGACAACCGTTCTGTTAGATAGCTGCGTTTTGGATTTAGAAGCAGATATTTCCCTGGGCTTACTGCTGTTTCTTCCATATGCCGGTAATGGGCTGAAAACACCTGTTTTGGGACTCTGCAGAGAAAGTGTTTGCAGACTGCTGAATCCACACACGGGTTTAACTCTGGAAGTTGAGTGCACACATTGACAACCGTTCTGTTAGATAGCTGCGTTTTGGATTTAGAAGCAGATATTTCCATGGGCTTACTGCTGTTTCTTCCATATGCCGGTAATGGGCTGAAAACGCCTGTTTTGGGACTCTGCACAGAAAGTGTTTGCAGACTGCTGAATCCACACACGGGTTTAACTCTGGAAGTTGAGTGCACACATTGACAACCGTTCTGTTAGATAGCTGCGTTTTGGATTTAGAAGCAGATATTTCCCTGGGCTTACTGCTGTTTCTTCCATATGCCGGTAATGGGCTGAAAACACCTGTTTTGGGACTCTGCACAGAAAGTGTTTTGCAGACTGCTGAATCCACACACGGGTTTAACTCTGGAAGTTGAGTGCACACATTGACAACCGTTCTGTTAGATAGCTGCGTTTTGGATTTAGAAGCAGATATTTCCCTGGGCTTACTGCTGTTTCTTCCATATGCCGGTAATGGGCTGAAAACGCCTGTTTTGGGACTCTGCAGAGAAAGTGTTTGCAGACTGCTGAATCCACACACGGGTTTACCTCTGGAAGTTGAGTGCACACATTGACAACCGTTCTGTTAGATAGCTGCGTTTTGGATTTAGAAGCAGATATTTCCCTGTGCTTACTGCTGTTTCTTCCATATGCCGGTAATGGGCTGAAAACGCCTGTTTTGGGACTCTGCAGAGAAAGTGTTTGCAGACTGCTGAATCCACACACGGGTTTAACTCTGGAAGTTGAGTGCACACATTGACAACCGTTCTGTTAGATAGCTGCGTTTTGGATTTAGAAGCAGATATTTCCCTGGGCTTACTGCTGTTTCTTCCATATGCCGGTAATGGGCTGAAAACGCCTGTTGTGGGACTCTGCAGAGAAAGTGTTTGCAGACTGCTGAATCCACACACGGGTTTAACTCTGGAAGTTGAGTGCACACATTGACAACCGTTCTGTTAGATAGCTGCGTTTTGGATTTAGAAGCAGATATTTCCCTGGGCTTACTGCTGTTTCTTCCATATGCCGGTAATGGGCTGAAAACGCCTGTTTTGGGACTCTGCACAGAAAGTGTTTGCAGACTGCTGAATCCACACACGGGTTTAACTCTGGAAGTTGAGTGCACACATTGACAACCGTTCTGTTAGATAGCTGCGTTTTGGATTTAGAAGCAGATATTTCCCTGGGCTTACTGCTGTTTCTTCCATATGCCGGTAATGGGCTGAAAACGCCTGTTTTGGGACTCTGCACAGAAAGTGTTTGCAGACTGCTGAATCCACACACGGGTTTAACTCTGGAAGTTGAGTGCACACATTGACAACCGTTCTGTTAGATAGCTGCGTTTTGGATTTAGAAGCAGATATTTCCCTGTGCTTACTGCTGTTTCTTCCATATGCCGGTAATGGGCTGAAAACGCCTGTTTTGGGACTCTGCAGAGAAAGTGTTTGCAGACTGCTGAATCCACACACGGGTTTAACTCTGGAAGTTGAGTGCACACATTGACAACCGTTCTGTTAGATTGCTGCGTTTTTGGATTTAGAAGCAGATATTTCCCTGTGCTTTCTGCTGTTTCTTCCATATGCCGGTAATGGGCTGAAAACGCCTGTTTTGGGACTCTGCAGAGAAAGTGTTTGCAGACTGCTGAATCCACACACGGGTTTAACTCTGGAAGTTGAGTGCACACATTGACAACCGTTCTGTTAGATAGCTGCGTTTTGGATTTAGAAGCAGATATTTCCCTGGGCTTACTGCTGTTTCTTCCAAATGCCGGTAATGGGCTGAAAACGCCTGTTGTGGGACTCTGCAGAGAAAGTGTTTGCAGACTGCTGAATCCACACACGGGTTTAACTCTGGAAGTTGAGTGCACACATTGACAACCGTTCTGTTAGATAGCTGCGTTTTGGATTTAGAAGCAGATATTTCCCTGGGCTTACTGCTGTTTCTTCCATATGCCGGTAATGGGCTGAAAACGCCTGTTTTGGGACTCTGCAGAGAAAGTGTTTGCAGACTGCTGAATCCACACACGGGTTTAACTCTGGAAGTTGAGTGCACACATTGACAACCGTTCTGTTAGATAGCTGCGTTTTGGATTTAGAAGCAGATATTTCCCTGTGCTTACTGCTGTTTCTTCCATATGCCGGTAATGGGCTGAAAACGCCTGTTTTGGGACTCTGCAGAGAAAGTGTTTGCAGACTGCTGAATCCACACACGGGTTTAACTCTGGAAGTTGAGTGCACACATTGACAACCGTTCTGTTAGATAGCTGCGTTTTGGATTTAGAAGCAGATATTTCCCTGGGCTTACTGCTGTTTCTTCCATATGCCGGTAATGGGCTGAAAACACCTGTTTTGGGACTCTGCACAGAAAGTGTTTGCAGACTGCTGAATCCACACACGGGTTTAACTCTGGAAGTTGAGTGCACACATTGACAACCGTTCTGTTAGATAGCTGCGTTTTGGATTTAGAAGCAGATATTTCCCTGGGCTTACTGCTGTTTCTTCCATATGCCGGTAATGGGCTGAAAACGCCTGTTTTGGGACTCTGCAGAGAAAGTGTTTGCAGACTGCTGAATCCACACACGGGTTTAACTCTGGAAGTTGAGTGCACACATTGACAACCGTTCTGTTAGATAGCTGCGTTTTGGATTTAGAAGCAGATATTTCCCTGTGCTTACTGCTGTTTCTTCCATATGCCGGTAATGGGCTGAGAACGCCTGTTTTCGGACTCTGCAGAGAAAGGTTTTCCAGACTGCTGAATCCACACACGGGTTTACCTCTGGAAGTTGAGTGCACACATTGACAACCGTTCTGTTAGGTAGCTGCGTTTTGGATTTAGAAGCAGATATTTCCCTGGGCTTACTGCTGTTTCTTCCATATGCCGGTAATGGGCTGAAAACGCCTGTTTTGGGACTCTGCAGAGAAAGTGTTTGCAGACTGCTGAATCCACACACGGGTTTAACTCTGGAAGTTGAGTGCACACATTGACAACCGTTCTGTTAGATAGCTGCGTTTTGGATTTAGAAGCAGATATTTCCCTGTGCTTACTGCTGTTTCTTCCATATGCCGGTAATGGGCTGAAAACGCCTGTTTTGGGACTCTGCAGAGAAAGTGTTTGCAGACTGCCGAATCCACACACGGGTTTAACTCTGGAAGTTGTGTGCACACATTGACAACCGTTCTGTTAGATAGCTGCGTTTTGGATTTAGAAGCAGATATTTCCCTGTGCTTACTGCTGTTTCTTCCATATGCCGGTAATGGGCTGAAAACGCCTGTTTTGGGACTCTGCAGAGAAAGTGTTTGCAGACTGCTGAATCCACACACGGGTTTAACTCTGGAAGTTGAGTGCACACATTGACAACCGTTCTGTTAGATAGCTGCGTTTTGGATTTAGAAGCAGATATTTCCCTGTGCTTACTGCTGTTTCTTCCATATGCCGGTAATGGGCTGAAAACGCCTGTTTTGGGACTCTGCAGAGAAAGTGTTTGCAGACTGCCGAATCCACACACGGGTTTAACTCTGGAAGTTGTGTGCACACATTGACAACCGTTCTGTTAGATAGCTGCGTTTTGGATTTAGAAGCAGATATTTCCCTGTGCTTACTGCTGTTTCTTCCATATGCCGGTAATGGGCTGAAAACGCCTGTTTTGGGACTCTGCAGAGAAAGTGTTTGCAGACTGCTGAATCCACACACGGGTTTAACTCTGGAAGTTGAGTGCACACATTGACAACCGTTCTGTTAGATAGCTGCGTTTTGGATTTAGAAGCAGATATTTCCCTGGGCTTACTGCTGTTTCTTCCATATGCCGGTAATGGGCTGAAAACGCCTGTTGTGGGACTCTGCAGAGAAAGTGTTTGCAGACTGCTGAATCCACACACGGGTTTAACTCTGGAAGTTGAGTGCACACATTGACAACCGTTCTGTTAGATAGCTGCGTTTTGGATTTAGAAGCAGATATTTCCCTGGGCTTACTGCTGTTTCTTCCATATGCCGGTAATGGGCTGAAAACGCCTGTTTTGGGACTCTGCAGAGAAAGTGTTTGCAGACTGCTGAATCCACACACGGGTTTAACTCTGGAAGTTGAGTGCACACATTGACAACCGTTCTGTTAGATAGCTGCGTTTTGGATTTAGAAGCAGATATTTCCCTGTGCTTACTGCTGTTTCTTCCATATGCCGGTAATGGGCTGAAAACGCCTGTTTTGGGACTCTGCACAGAAAGTGTTTGCAGACTGCTGAATCCACACACGGGTTTAACTCTGGAAGTTGAGTGCACACATTGACAACCGTTCTGTTAGATAGCTGCGTTTTGGATTTAGAAGCAGATATTTCCCTGGGCTTACTGCTGTTTCTTCCATATGCCGGTAATGGGCTGAAAACACCTGTTTTGGGACTCTGCACAGAAAGTGTTTGCAGACTGCTGAATCCACACACGGGTTTAACTCTGGAAGTTGAGTGCACACATTGACAACCGTTCTGTTAGATAGCTGCGTTTTGGATTTAGAAGCAGATATTTCCCTGGTCTTACTGCTGTTTCTTCCATATGCCGGTAATGGGCTGAAAACGCCTGTTTTGGGACTCTGCACAGAAAGTGTTTGCAGACTGCTGAATCCACACACGGGTTTAACTCTGGAAGTTGAGTGCACACATTGACAACCGTTCTGTTAGATAGCTGCGTTTTGGATTTAGAAGCAGATATTTCCCTGTGCTTACTGCTGTTTCTTCCATATGCCGGTAATGGGCTGAAAACGCCTGTTTTGGGACTCTGCAGAGAAAGTGTTTGCAGACTGCTGAATCCACACACCGGTTTAACTTTGGAAGTTGAGTGCACACATTGACAACCGTTCTGTTAGATAGCTGCGTTTTGGATTTAGAAGCAGATATTTCCCTGGGCTTACTGCTGTTTCTTCCATATGCCGGTAATGGGCTGAAAACGCCTGTTTTGGGACTCCGCACAGAAAGTGTTTGCAGACTGCTGAATCCACACACGGGTTTAACTCTGGAAGTTGAGTGCACACATTGACAACAGTTCTGTTAGATAGCTGCGTTTTGGATTTAGAAGCAGATATTTCCCTGTGCTTACTGCTGTTTCTTCCATATGCCGGTAATGGGCTGAAAACGCCTGTTTTGGGACTCTGCAGAGAAAGTGTTTGCAGACTGCTGAATCCACACACGGGTTTAACTCTGGAAGTTGAGTGCACACATTGACAACCGTTCTGTTAGATAGCTGCGTTTTGGATTTAGAAGCAGATATTTCCCTGGGCTTACTGCTGTTTCTTCCATATGCCGGTAATGGGCTGAAAACGCCTGTTTTGGGACTCTGCAGAGAAAGTGTTTGCAGACTGCTGAATCCACACACGGGTTTAACTCTGGAAGTTGAGTGCACACATTGACAACCGTTCTGTTAGATAGCTGCGTTTTGGATTTAGAAGCAGATATTTCCCTGGGCTTACTGCTGTTTCTTCCATATGCCGGTAATGGGCTGAAAACGCCTGTTTTGGGACTCTGCAGAGAAAGTGTTTGCAGACTGCTGAATCCACACACGGGTTTAACTCTGGAAGTTGAGTGCACACATTGACAACCGTTCTGTTAGATAGCTGCGTTTTGGATTTAGAAGCAGATATTTCCCTGGGCTTACTGCTGTTTCTTCCATATGCCGGTAATGGGCTGAAAACGCCTGTTTTGGGACTCTGCAGAGAAACGGTTTGCAGACGGCTGAATCCACACACGGGTTTAACTCTGGAAGTTGAGTGCACACATTGACAACCGTTCTGTTAGATAGCTGCGTTTTGGATTTAGAAGCAGATATTTCCCTGGGCTTACTGCTGTTTCTTCCATATGCCGGTAATGGGCTGAAAACGCCTGTTTTGGGACTCTGCAGAGAAAGTGTTTGCAGACTGCTGAATCCACACACGGGTTTAACTCTGGAAGTTGAGTGCACACATTGACAACCGTTCTGTTAGATAGCTGCGTTTTGGATTTAGAAGCAGATATTTCCCTGTGCTTACTGCTGTTTCTTCCATATGCCGGTAATGGGCTGAAAACGCCTGTTTTGGGACTCTGCAGAGAAAGTGTTTGCAGACTGCTGAATCCACACACGGGTTTAACTCTGGAAGTTGAGTGCACACATTGACAACCGTTCTGTTAGATAGCTGCGTTTTGGATTTAGAAGCAGATATTTCCCTGTGCTTACTGCTGTTTCTTCCATATGCCGGTAATGGGCTGAAAACGCCTGTTTTGGGACTCTGCAGAGAAAGTGTTTGCAGACTGCTGAATCCACACACGGGTTTAACTCTGGAAGTTGAGTGCACACATTGACAACCGTTCTGTTAGATAGCTGCGTTTTGGATTTAGAAGCAGATATTTCCCTGGGCTTACTGCTGTTTCTTCCATATGCCGGTAATGGGCTGAAAACGCCTGTTTTGGGACTCTGCAGAGAAAGTGTTTGCAGACTGCTGAATCCACACACGGGTTTAACTCTGGAAGTTGAGTGCACACATTGACAACCGTTCTGTTAGATAGCTGCGTTTTGGATTTAGAAGCAGATATTTCCCTGGGCTTACTGCTGTTTCTTCCATATGCCGGTAATGGGCTGAAAACGCCTGTTTTGGGACTCTGCAGAGAAAGTGTTTGCAGACTGCTGAATCCACACACGGGTTTAACTCTGGAAGTTGAGTGCACACATTGACAACCGTTCTGTTAGATAGCTGCGTTTTGGATTTAGAAGCAGATATTTCCCTGTGCTTACTGCTGTTTCTTCCATATGCCGGTAATGGGCTGAAAACGCCTGTTTTGGGACTCTGCAGAGAAAGTGTTTGCAGACTGCTGAATCCACACACGGGTTTAACTCTGGAAGTTGAGTGCACACATTGACAACCGTTCTGTTAGATAGCTGCGTTTTGGATTTAGAAGCAGATATTTCCCTGTGCTTACTGCTGTTTCTTCCATATGCCGGTAATGGGCTGAAAACGCCTGTTTTGGGACTCTGCAGAGAAAGTGTTTGCAGACTGCTGAATCCACACACGGGTTTAAGTCTGGAAGTTGAGTGCACACATTGACAACCGTTCTGTTAGATAGCTGCGTTTTGGATTTAGAAGCAGATATTTCCCTGGGCTTACTGCTGTTTCTTCCATATGCCGGTAATGGGCTGAAAACGCCTGTTTTGGGACTCTGCAGAGAAAGTGTTTGCAGACTGCTGAATCCACACACGGGTTTAACTCTGGAAGTTGAGTGCACACATTGACAACCGTTCTGTTAGATAGCTGCGTTTTGGATTTAGAAGCAGATATTTCCCTGTGCTTACTGCTGTTTCTTCCATATGCCGGTAATGGGCTGAAAACGCCTGTTTTGGGACTCTGCAGAGAAAGTGTTTGCAGACTGCTGAATCCACACACGGGTTTAACTCTGGAAGTTGAGTGCACACATTGACAACCGTTCTGTTAGATAGCTGCGTTTTGGATTTAGAAGCAGATATTTCCCTGGGCTTACTGCTGTTTCTTCCATATGCCGGTAATGGGCTGAAAACGCCTGTTTTGGGACTCTGCAGAGAAAGTGTTTGCAGACTGCTGAATCCACACACGGGTTTAACTCTGGAAGTTGAGTGCACACATTGACAACCGTTCTGTTAGATAGCTGCGTTTTGGATTTAGAAGCAGATATTTCCCTGGGCTTACTGCTGTTTCTTCCATATGCCGGTAATGGGCTGAAAACGCCTGTTTTGGGACTCTGCAGAGAAACGGTTTGCAGACGGCTGAATCCACACACGGGTTTAACTCTGGAAGTTGAGTGCACACATTGACAACCGTTCTGTTAGATAGCTGCGTTTTGGATTTAGAAGCAGATATTTCCCTGGGCTTACTGCTGTTTCTTCCATATGCCGGTAATGGGCTGAAAACGCCTGTTTTGGGACTCTGCAGAGAAAGTGTTTGCAGACTGCTGAATCCACACACGGGTTTAACTCTGGAAGTTGAGTGCACACATTGACAACCGTTCTGTTAGATAGCTGCGTTTTGGATTTAGAAGCAGATATTTCCCTGTGCTTACTGCTGTTTCTTCCATATGCCGGTAATGGGCTGAAAACGCCTGTTTTGGGACTCTGCAGAGAAAGTGTTTGCAGACTGCTGAATCCACACACGGGTTTAACTCTGGAAGTTGAGTGCACACATTGACAACCGTTCTGTTAGATAGCTGCGTTTTGGATTTAGAAGCAGATATTTCCCTGTGCTTACTGCTGTTTCTTCCATATGCCGGTAATGGGCTGAAAACGCCTGTTTTGGGACTCTGCAGAGAAAGTGTTTGCAGACTGCTGAATCCACACACGGGTTTAACTCTGGAAGTTGAGTGCACACATTGACAACCGTTCTGTTAGATAGCTGCGTTTTGGATTTAGAAGCAGATATTTCCCTGGGCTTACTGCTGTTTCTTCCATATGCCGGTAATGGGCTGAAAACGCCTGTTTTGGGACTCTGCAGAGAAAGTGTTTGCAGACTGCTGAATCCACACACGGGTTTAACTCTGGAAGTTGAGTGCACACATTGACAACCGTTCTGTTAGATAGCTGCGTTTTGGATTTAGAAGCAGATATTTCCCTGGGCTTACTGCTGTTTCTTCCATATGCCGGTAACGGGCTGAAAACGCCTGTTTTGGGACTCTGCAGAGAAAGTGTTTGCAGACTGCTGAATCCACACACGGGTTTAACTCTGGAAGTTGAGTGCACACATTGACAACCGTTCTGTTAGATAGCTGCGTTTTGGATTTAGAAGCAGATATTTCCCTGTGCTTACTGCTGTTTCTTCCATATGCCGGTAATGGGCTGAAAACGCCTGTTTTGGGACTCTGCAGAGAAAGTGTTTGCAGACTGCTGAATCCACACACGGGTTTAACTCTGGAAGTTGAGTGCACACATTGACAACCGTTCTGTTAGATAGCTGCGTTTTGGATTTAGAAGCAGATATTTCCCTGTGCTTACTGCTGTTTCTTCCATATGCCGGTAATGGGCTGAAAACGCCTGTTTTGGGACTCTGCAGAGAAAGTGTTTGCAGACTGCTGAATCCACACACGGGTTTAAGTCTGGAAGTTGAGTGCACACATTGACAACCGTTCTGTTAGATAGCTGCGTTTTGGATTTAGAAGCAGATATTTCCCTGGGCTTACTGCTGTTTCTTCCATATGCCGGTAATGGGCTGAAAACGCCTGTTTTGGGACTCTGCAGAGAAAGTGTTTGCAGACTGCTGAATCCACACACGGGTTTAACTCTGGAAGTTGAGTGCACACATTGACAACCGTTCTGTTAGATAGCTGCGTTTTGGATTTAGAAGCAGATATTTCCCTGTGCTTACTGCTGTTTCTTCCATATGCCGGTAATGGGCTGAAAACGCCTGTTTTGGGACTCTGCAGAGAAAGTGTTTGCAGACTGCTGAATCCACACACGGGTTTAACTCTGGAAGTTGAGTGCACACATTGACAACCGTTCTGTTAGATAGCTGCGTTTTGGATTTAGAAGCAGATATTTCCCTGGGCTTACTGCTGTTTCTTCCATATGCCGGTAATGGGCTGAAAACGCCTGTTGTGGGACTCTGCAGAGAAAGTGTTTGCAGACTGCTGAATCCACACACGGGTTTAACTCTGGAAGTTGAGTGCACACATTGACAACCGTTCTGTTAGATAGCTGCGTTTTGGATTTAGAAGCAGATATTTCCCTGGGCTTACTGCTGTTTCTTCCATATGCCGGTAATGGGCTGAAAACGCCTGTTTTGGGACTCTGCAGAGAAAGTGTTTGCAGACTGCTGAATCCACACACGGGTTTAACTCTGGAAGTTGAGTGCACACATTGACAACCGTTCTGTTAGATAGCTGCGTTTTGGATTTAGAAGCAGATATTTCCCTGTGCTTACTGCTGTTTCTTCCATATGCCGGTAATGGGCTGAAAACGCCTGTTTTGGGACTCTGCACAGAAAGTGTTTGCAGACTGCTGAATCCACACACGGGTTTAACTCTGGAAGTTGAGTGCACACATTGACAACCGTTCTGTTAGATAGCTGCGTTTTGGATTTAGAAGCAGATATTTCCCTGGGCTTACTGCTGTTTCTTCCATATGCCGGTAATGGGCTGAAAACACCTGTTTTGGGACTCTGCACAGAAAGTGTTTGCAGACTGCTGAATCCACACACGGGTTTAACTCTGGAAGTTGAGTGCACACATTGACAACCGTTCTGTTAGATAGCTGCGTTTTGGATTTAGAAGCAGATATTTCCCTGGGCTTACTGCTGTTTCTTCCATATGCCGGTAATGGGCTGAAAACGCCTGTTTTGGGACTCTGCAGAGAAAGTGTTTGCAGACTGCTGAATCCACACACGGGTTTAACTCTGGAAGTTGAGTGCACACATTGACAACCGTTCTGTTAGATAGCTGCGTTTTGGATTTAGAAGCAGATATTTCCCTGGGCTTACTGCTGTTTCTTCCATATGCCGGTAATGGGCTGAAAACGCCTGTTTTGGGACTCTGCAGAGAAAGTGTTTGCAGACTGCTGAATCCACACACGGGTTTAACTCTGGAAGTTGAGTGCACACATTGACAACCGTTCTGTTAGATAGCTGCGTTTTGGATTTAGAAGCAGATATTTCCCTGTGCTTACTGCTGTTTCTTCCATATGCCGGTAATGGGCTGAGAACGCCTGTTTTCGGACTCTGCAGAGAAAGGTTTTCCAGACTGCTGAATCCACACACGGGTTTACCTCTGGAAGTTGAGTGCACACATTGACAACCGTTCTGTTAGGTAGCTGCGTTTTGGATTTAGAAGCAGATATTTCCCTGGGCTTACTGCTGTTTCTTCCATATGCCGGTAATGGGCTGAAAACGCCTGTTTTGGGACTCTGCAGAGAAAGTGTTTGCAGACTGCTGAATCCACACACGGGTTTAACTCTGGAAGTTGAGTGCACACATTGACAACCGTTCTGTTAGATAGCTGCGTTTTGGATTTAGAAGCAGATATTTCCCTGTGCTTACTGCTGTTTCTTCCATATGCCGGTAATGGGCTGAAAACGCCTGTTTTGGGACTCTGCAGAGAAAGTGTTTGCAGACTGCCGAATCCACACACGGGTTTAACTCTGGAAGTTGTGTGCACACATTGACAACCGTTCTGTTAGATAGCTGCGTTTTGGATTTAGAAGCAGATATTTCCCTGTGCTTACTGCTGTTTCTTCCATATGCCGGTAATGGGCTGAAAACGCCTGTTTTGGGACTCTGCAGAGAAAGTGTTTGCAGACTGCTGAATCCACACACGGGTTTAACTCTGGAAGTTGAGTGCACACATTGACAACCGTTCTGTTAGATAGCTGCGTTTTGGATTTAGAAGCAGATATTTCCCTGTGCTTACTGCTGTTTCTTCCATATGCCGGTAATGGGCTGAAAACGCCTGTTTTGGGACTCTGCAGAGAAAGTGTTTGCAGACTGCCGAATCCACACACGGGTTTAACTCTGGAAGTTGTGTGCACACATTGACAACCGTTCTGTTAGATAGCTGCGTTTTGGATTTAGAAGCAGATATTTCCCTGTGCTTACTGCTGTTTCTTCCATATGCCGGTAATGGGCTGAAAACGCCTGTTTTGGGACTCTGCAGAGAAAGTGTTTGCAGACTGCTGAATCCACACACGGGTTTAACTCTGGAAGTTGAGTGCACACATTGACAACCGTTCTGTTAGATAGCTGCGTTTTGGATTTAGAAGCAGATATTTCCCTGGGCTTACTGCTGTTTCTTCCATATGCCGGTAATGGGCTGAAAACGCCTGTTGTGGGACTCTGCAGAGAAAGTGTTTGCAGACTGCTGAATCCACACACGGGTTTAACTCTGGAAGTTGAGTGCACACATTGACAACCGTTCTGTTAGATAGCTGCGTTTTGGATTTAGAAGCAGATATTTCCCTGGGCTTACTGCTGTTTCTTCCATATGCCGGTAATGGGCTGAAAACGCCTGTTTTGGGACTCTGCAGAGAAAGTGTTTGCAGACTGCTGAATCCACACACGGGTTTAACTCTGGAAGTTGAGTGCACACATTGACAACCGTTCTGTTAGATAGCTGCGTTTTGGATTTAGAAGCAGATATTTCCCTGTGCTTACTGCTGTTTCTTCCATATGCCGGTAATGGGCTGAAAACGCCTGTTTTGGGACTCTGCACAGAAAGTGTTTGCAGACTGCTGAATCCACACACGGGTTTAACTCTGGAAGTTGAGTGCACACATTGACAACCGTTCTGTTAGATAGCTGCGTTTTGGATTTAGAAGCAGATATTTCCCTGGGCTTACTGCTGTTTCTTCCATATGCCGGTAATGGGCTGAAAACACCTGTTTTGGGACTCTGCACAGAAAGTGTTTGCAGACTGCTGAATCCACACACGGGTTTAACTCTGGAAGTTGAGTGCACACATTGACAACCGTTCTGTTAGATAGCTGCGTTTTGGATTTAGAAGCAGATATTTCCCTGGGCTTACTGCTGTTTCTTCCATATGCCGGTAATGGGCTGAAAACGCCTGTTTTGGGACTCTGCACAGAAAGTGTTTGCAGACTGCTGAATCCACACACGGGTTTAACTCTGGAAGTTGAGTGCACACATTGACAACCGTTCTGTTAGATAGCTGCGTTTTGGATTTAGAAGCAGATATTTCCCTGGGCTTACTGCTGTTTCTTCCATATGCCGGTAATGGGCTGAAAACGCCTGTTTTGGGACTCTGCAGAGAAAGTGTTTGCAGACTGCTGAATCCACACACCGGTTTAACTTTGGAAGTTGAGTGCACACATTGACAACCGTTCTGTTAGATAGCTGCGTTTTGGATTTAGAAGCAGATATTTCCCTGGGCTTACTGCTGTTTCTTCCATATGCCGGTAATGGGCTGAAAACGCCTGTTTTGGGACTCCGCACAGAAAGTGTTTGCAGACTGCTGAATCCACACACGGGTTTAACTCTGGAAGTTGAGTGCACACATTGACAACAGTTCTGTTAGATAGCTGCGTTTTGGATTTAGAAGCAGATATTTCCCTGTGCTTACTGCTGTTTCTTCCATATGCCGGTAATGGGCTGAAAACGCCTGTTTTGGGACTCTGCAGAGAAAGTGTTTGCAGACTGCTGAATCCACACACGGGTTTAACTCTGGAAGTTGAGTGCACACATTGACAACCGTTCTGTTAGATAGCTGCGTTTTGGATTTAGAAGCAGATATTTCCCTGGGCTTACTGCTGTTTCTTCCATATGCCGGTAATGGGCTGAAAACGCCTGTTTTGGGACTCTGCAGAGAAAGTGTTTGCAGACTGCTGAATCCACACACGGGTTTAACTCTGGAAGTTGAGTGCACACATTGACAACCGTTCTGTTAGATAGCTGCGTTTTGGATTTAGAAGCAGATATTTCCCTGGGCTTACTGCTGTTTCTTCCATATGCCGGTAATGGGCTGAAAACGCCTGTTTTGGGACTCTGCAGAGAAAGTGTTTGCAGACTGCTGAATCCACACACGGGTTTAACTCTGGAAGTTGAGTGCACACATTGACAACCGTTCTGTTAGATAGCTGCGTTTTGGATTTAGAAGCAGATATTTCCCTGGGCTTACTGCTGTTTCTTCCATATGCCGGTAATGGGCTGAAAACGCCTGTTTTGGGACTCTGCAGAGAAACGGTTTGCAGACGGCTGAATCCACACACGGGTTTAACTCTGGAAGTTGAGTGCACACATTGACAACCGTTCTGTTAGATAGCTGCGTTTTGGATTTAGAAGCAGATATTTCCCTGGGCTTACTGCTGTTTCTTCCATATGCCGGTAATGGGCTGAAAACGCCTGTTTTGGGACTCTGCAGAGAAAGTGTTTGCAGACTGCTGAATCCACACACGGGTTTAACTCTGGAAGTTGAGTGCACACATTGACAACCGTTCTGTTAGATAGCTGCGTTTTGGATTTAGAAGCAGATATTTCCCTGTGCTTACTGCTGTTTCTTCCATATGCCGGTAATGGGCTGAAAACGCCTGTTTTGGGACTCTGCAGAGAAAGTGTTTGCAGACTGCTGAATCCACACACGGGTTTAACTCTGGAAGTTGAGTGCACACATTGACAACCGTTCTGTTAGATAGCTGCGTTTTGGATTTAGAAGCAGATATTTCCCTGTGCTTACTGCTGTTTCTTCCATATGCCGGTAATGGGCTGAAAACGCCTGTTTTGGGACTCTGCACAGAAAGTGTTTGCAGACTGCTGAATCCACACACGGGTTTAACTCTGGAAGTTGAGTGCACACATTGACAACCGTTCTGTTAGATAGCTGCGTTTTGGATTTAGAAGCAGATATTTCCCTGGGCTTACTGCTGTTTCTTCCATATGCCGGTAATGGGCTGAAAACGCCTGTTTTGGGACTCTGCAGAGAAAGTGTTTGCAGACTGCTGAATCCACACACGGGTTTAACTCTGGAAGTTGAGTGCACACATTGACAACCGTTCTGTTAGATAGCTGCGTTTTGGATTTAGAAGCAGATATTTCCCTGGGCTTACTGCTGTTTCTTCCATATGCCGGTAATGGGCTGAAAACGCCTGTTTTGGGACTCTGCAGAGAAAGTGTTTGCAGACTGCTGAATCCACACACGGGTTTAACTCTGGAAGTTGAGTGCACACATTGACAACCGTTCTGTTAGATAGCTGCGTTTTGGATTTAGAAGCAGATATTTCCCTGTGCTTACTGCTGTTTCTTCCATATGCCGGTAATGGGCTGAAAACGCCTGTTTTGGGACTCTGCAGAGAAAGTGTTTGCAGACTGCTGAATCCACACACGGGTTTAACTCTGGAAGTTGAGTGCACACATTGACAACCGTTCTGTTAGATAGCTGCGTTTTGGATTTAGAAGCAGATATTTCCCTGTGCTTACTGCTGTTTCTTCCATATGCCGGTAATGGGCTGAAAACGCCTGTTTTGGGACTCTGCAGAGAAAGTGTTTGCAGACTGCTGAATCCACACACGGGTTTAACTCTGGAAGTTGAGTGCACACATTGACAACCGTTCTGTTAGATAGCTGCGTTTTGGATTTAGAAGCAGATATTTCCCTGTGCTTACTGCTGTTTCTTCCATATGCCGGTAATGGGCTGAAAACGCCTGTTTTGGGACTCTGCAGAGAAAGTGTTTGCAGACTGCTGAATCCACACACGGGTTTAACTCTGGAAGTTGAGTGCACACATTGACAACCGTTCTGTTAGATAGCTGCGTTTTGGATTTAGAAGCAGATATTTCCCTGGGCTTACTGCTGTTTCTTCCATATGCCGGTAATGGGCTGAAAACGCCTGTTGTGGGACTCTGCAGAGAAAGTGTTTGCAGACTGCTGAATCCACACACGGGTTTAACTCTGGAAGTTGAGTGCACACATTGACAACCGTTCTGTTAGATAGCTGCGTTTTGGATTTAGAAGCAGATATTTCCCTGGGCTTACTGCTGTTTCTTCCATATGCCGGTAATGGGCTGAAAACGCCTGTTTTGGGACTCTGCAGAGAAAGTGTTTGCAGACTGCTGAATCCACACACGGGTTTAACTCTGGAAGTTGAGTGCACACATTGACAACCGTTCTGTTAGATAGCTGCGTTTTGGATTTAGAAGCAGATATTTCCCTGTGCTTACTGCTGTTTCTTCCATATGCCGGTAATGGGCTGAAAACGCCTGTTTTGGGACTCTGCACAGAAAGTGTTTGCAGACTGCTGAATCCACACACGGGTTTAACTCTGGAAGTTGAGTGCACACATTGACAACCGTTCTGTTAGATAGCTGCGTTTTGGATTTAGAAGCAGATATTTCCCTGGGCTTACTGCTGTTTCTTCCATATGCCGGTAATGGGCTGAAAACACCTGTTTTGGGACTCTGCACAGAAAGTGTTTGCAGACTGCTGAATCCACACACGGGTTTAACTCTGGAAGTTGAGTGCACACATTGACAACCGTTCTGTTAGATAGCTGCGTTTTGGATTTAGAAGCAGATATTTCCCTGGGCTTACTGCTGTTTCTTCCATATGCCGGTAATGGGCTGAAAACGCCTGTTTTGGGACTCTGCAGAGAAAGTGTTTGCAGACTGCTGAATCCACACACGGGTTTAACTCTGGAAGTTGAGTGCACACATTGACAACCGTTCTGTTAGATAGCTGCGTTTTGGATTTAGAAGCAGATATTTCCCTGGGCTTACTGCTGTTTCTTCCATATGCCGGTAATGGGCTGAAAACGCCTGTTTTGGGACTCTGCAGAGAAACTGTTTGCAGACTGCTGAATCCACACACGGGTTTAACTCTGGAAGTTGAGTGCACACATTGACAACCGTTCTGTTAGATAGCTGCGTTTTGGATTTAGAAGCAGATATTTCCCTGGGCTTACTGCTGTTTCTTCCATATGCCGGTAATGGGCTGAAAACGCCTGTTTTGGGACTCTGCAGAGAAAGTGTTTGCAGACTGCTGAATCCACACACGGGTTTACCTCTGGAAGTTGAGTGCACACATTGACAACCGTTCTGTTAGATAGCTGCGTTTTGGATTTAGAAGCAGATATTTCCCTGTGCTTACTGCTGTTTCTTCCATATGCCGGTAATGTGCTGAAAACGCCTGTTTTGGGACTCTGCAGAGAAAGTGTTTGCAGACTACTGAATCCACACACGGGTTTAACTCTGGAAGTTGAGTGCACACATTGACAACCGTTCTGTTAGATAGCTGCGTTTTGGATTTAGAAGCAGATATTTCCCTGGGCTTACTGCTGTTTCTTCCATATGCCGGTAATGGGCTGAAAACGCCTGTTGTGGGACTCTGCAGAGAAAGTGTTTGCAGACTGCTGAATCCACACACGGGTTTAACTCTGGAAGTTGAGTGCACACATTGACAACCGTTCTGTTAGATAGCTGCGTTTTGGATTTAGAAGCAGATATTTCCCTGGGCTTACTGCTGTTTCTTCCATATGCCGGTAATGGGCTGAAAACGCCTGTTTTGGGACTCTGCACAGAAAGTGTTTGCAGACTGCTGAATCCACACACGGGTTTAACTCTGGAAGTTGAGTGCACACATTGACAACCGTTCTGTTAGATAGCTGCGTTTTGGATTTAGAAGCAGATATTTCCCTGGGCTCTTCCATATGCCGGTAATGGGCTGAAAACGCCTGTTTTGGGACTCTGCACAGAAAGTGTTTGCAGACTGCTGAATCCACACACGGGTTTAACTCTGGAAGTTGAGTGCACACATTGACAACCGTTCTGTTAGATAGCTGCGTTTTGGATTTAGAAGCAGATATTTCCCTGGGCTTACTGCTGTTTCTTCCATATGCCGGTAATGGGCTGAAAACGCCTGTTTTGGGACTCTGCAGAGAAAGTGTTTGCAGACTGCTGAATCCACACACGGGTTTAACTCTGGAAGTTGAGTGCACACATTGACAACCGTTCTGTTAGATAGCTGCGTTTTGGATTTAGAAGCAGATATTTCCCTGTGCTTACTGCTGTTTCTTCCATATGCCGGTAATGGGCTGAAAACGCCTGTTTTGGGACTCTGCAGAGAAAGGGTTTGCAGACTGCTGAATCCACACACGGGTTTAACTCTGGAAGTTGAGTGCACACATTGACAACCGTTCTGTTAGATAGCTGCGTTTTGGATTTAGAAGCAGATATTTCCCTGGGCTTACTGCTGTTTCTTCCATATGCCGGTAATGGGCTGAAAACGCCTGTTTTGGGACTCTGCAGAGAAAGTGTTTGCAGACTGCTGAATCCACACACGGGTTTAACTCTGGAAGTTGAGTGAACACATTGACAACAGTTCTGTTAGATAGCTGCGTTTTGGATTTAGAAGCAGATATTTCCCTGGGCTTACTGCTGTTTCTTCCATATGCCGGTAATGGGCTGAAAACGCCTGTTTTGGGACTCTGCAGAGAAAGTGTTTGCAGACTGCTGAATCCACACACGGGTTTAACTCTGGAAGTTGAATGCACACATTGACAACCGTTCTGTTAGATAGCTGCGTTTTGGATTTAGAAGCAGATATTTCCCTGTGCTTACTGCTGTTTCTTCCATATGCCGGTAATGGGCTGAAAACGCCTGTTTTGGGACTCTGCAGAGAAAGTGTTTGCAGACTGCTGAATCCACACACGGGTTTAACTCTGGAAGTTGAGTGCACACATTGACAACCGTTCTGTTAGATAGCTGCGTTTTGGATTTAGAAGCAGATATTTCCCTGGGCTTACTGCTGTTTCTTCCATATGCCGGTAATGGGCTAAAAACACCTGTTTTGGGACTCTGCACAGAAAGTGTTTGCAGACTGCTGAATCCACACACGGGTTTAACTCTGGAAGTTGAGTGCACACATTGACAACCGTTCTGTTAGATAGCTGCGTTTTGGATTTAGAAGCAGATATTTCCCTGGGCTTACTGCTGTTTCTTCCATATGCCGGTAATGGGCTGAAAACGCCTGTTTTGGGACTCTGCAGAGAAAGTGTTTGCAGACTGCTGAATCCACACACGGGTTTAACTCTGGAAGTTGAGTGCACACATTGACAACCGTTCTGTTAGATAGCTGCGTTTTGGATTTAGAAGCAGATATTTCCCTGTGCTTACTGCTGTTTCTTCCATATGCCGGTAATGGGCTGAGAACGCCTGTTTTGGGACTCTGCAGAGAAAGGTTTTCCAGACTGCTGAATCCACACACGGGTTTACCTCTGGAAGTTGAGTGCACACATTGACAACCGTTCTGTTAGGTAGCTGCGTTTTGGATTTAGAAGCAGATATTTCCCTGTGCTTACTGCTGTTTCTTCCATATGCCGGTAATGGGCTGAAAACGCCTGTTTTGGGACTCTGCAGAGAAAGTGTTTGCAGACTGCTGAATCCACACACGGGTTTAACTCTGGAAGTTGAGTGCACACATTGACAACCGTTCTGTTAGATAGCTGCGTTTTGGATTTAGAAGCAGATATTTCCCTGTGCTTACTGCTGTTTCTTCCATATGCCGGTAATGGGCTGAAAACGCCTGTTTTGGGACTCTGCAGAGAAAGTGTTTGCAGACTGCCGAATCCACACACGGGTTTAACTCTGGAAGTTGAGTGCACACATTGACAACCGTTCTGTTAGATAGCTGCGTTTTGGATTTAGAAGCAGATATTTCCCTGTGCTTACTGCTGTTTCTTCCATATGCCGGTAATGGGCTGAAAACGCCTGTTTTGGGACTCTGCAGAGAAAGAGTTTGCAGACTGCTGAATCCACACACGGGTTTAACTCTGGAAGTTGAGTGCACACATTGACAACCGTTCTGTTAGATAGCTGCGTTTTGGATTTAGAAGCAGATATTTCCCTGTGCTTACTGCTGTTTCTTCCATATGCCGGTAATGGGCTGAAAACGCCTGTTTTGGGACTCTGCAGAGAAAGTGTTTGCAGACTGCTGAATCCACACACGGGTTTAACTCTGGAAGTTGAGTGCACACATTGACAACCGTTCTGTTAGATAGCTGCGTTTTGGATTTAGAAGCAGATATTTCCCTGTGCTTACTGCTGTTTCTTCCATATGCCGGTAATGGGCTGAAAACGCCTGTTTTGGGACTCTGCAGAGAAAGTGTTTGCAGACTGCTGAATCCACACACGGGTTTAACTCTGGAAGTTGAGTGCACACATTGACAACCGTTCTGTTAGATAGCTGCGTTTTGGATTTAGGAGCAGATATTTCCCTGTGCTTACTGCTGTTTCTTCCATATGCCGGTAATGGGCTGAAAACGCCTGTTTTGGGACTCTGCAGAGAAAGTGTTTGCAGACTGCTGAATCCACACACGGGTTTAATTCTGGAAGTTGAGTGCACACATTGACAACCGTTCTGTTAGATAGCTGCGTTTTGGATTTAGAAGCAGATATTTCCCTGTGCTTACTGCTGTTTCTTCCATATGCCGGTAATGTGCTGAAAACGCCTGTTTTGGGACTCTGCAGAGAATGTGTTTGCAGACTGCTGAATCCACACACGGGTTTAACTCTGGAAGTTGAGTGCACACATTGACAACCGTTCTGTTAGATAGCTGCGTTTTGGATTTAGAAGCAGATATTTCCCTGGGCTTACTGCTGTTTCTTCCATATGCCGGTAATGGGCTGAAAACGCCTGTTTTGGGACTCTGCAGAGAAAGTGTTTGCAGACTGCTGAATCCACACACGGGTTTAACTCTGGAAGTTGAGTGCACACATTGACAACCGTTCTGTTAGATAGCTGCGTTTTGGATTTAGAAGCAGATATTTCCCTGTGCTTACTGCTGTTTCTTCCATATGCCGGTAATGGGCTGAAAACGCCTGTTTTGGGACTCTGCAGAGAAAGTGTTTGCAGACTGCTGAATCCACACACGGGTTTAACTCTGGAAGTTGAGTGCACACATTGACAACCGTTCTGTTAGATAGCTGCGTTTTGGATTTAGAAGCAGATATTTCCCTGGGCTTACTGCTGTTTCTTCCATATGCCGGTAATGGGCTGAAAACGCCTGTTTTGGGACTCTGCAGAGAAAGTGTTTGCAGACTGCTGAATCCACACACGGGTTTAACTCTGGAAGTTGAGTGCACACATTGACAACCGTTCTGTTAGATAGCTGCGTTTTGGATTTAGAAGCAGATATTTCCCTGTGCTTACTGCTGTTTCTTCCATATGCCGGTAATGGGCTGAAAACGCCTGTTTTGGGACTCTGCACAGAAAGTGTTTGCAGACTGCTGAATCCACACACGGGTTTAACTCTGGAAGTTGAGTGCACACATTGACAACCGTTCTGTTAGATAGCTGCGTTTTGGATTTAGAAGCAGATATTTCCCTGGGCTTACTGCTGTTTCTTCCATATGCCGGTAATGGGCTGAAAACACCTGTTTTGGGACTCTGCACAGAAAGTGTTTGCAGACTGCTGAATCCACACACGGGTTTAACTCTGGAAGTTGAGTGCACACATTGACAACCGTTCTGTTAGATAGCTGCGTTTTGGATTTAGAAGCAGATATTTCCCTGGGCTTACTGCTGTTTCTTCCATATGCCGGTAATGGGCTGAAAACGCCTGTTTTGGGACTCTGCAGAGAAAGTGTTTGCAGACTGCTGAATCCACACACGGGTTTAACTCTGGAAGTTGAGTGCACACATTGACAACCGTTCTGTTAGATAGCTGCGTTTTGGATTTAGAAGCAGATATTTCCCTGGGCTTACTGCTGTTTCTTCCATATGCCGGTAATGGGCTGAAAACGCCTGTTTTGGGACTCTGCAGAGAAAGTGTTTGCAGACTGCTGAATCCACACACGGGTTTAACTCTGGAAGTTGAGTGCACACATTGACAACCGTTCTGTTAGATAGCTGCGTTTTGGATTTAGAAGCAGATATTTCCCTGGGCTTACTGCTGTTTCTTCCATATGCCGGTAATGGGCTGAAAACGCCTGTTTTGGGACTCTGCAGAGAAAGTGTTTGCAGACTGCTGAATCCACACACGGGTTTACCTCTGGAAGTTGAGTGCACACATTGACAACCGTTCTGTTAGATAGCTGCGTTTTGGATTTAGAAGCAGATATTTCCCTGTGCTTACTGCTGTTTCTTCCATATGCCGGTAATGTGCTGAAAACGCCTGTTTTGGGACTCTGCAGAGAAAGTGTTTGCAGACTACTGAATCCACACACGGGTTTAACTCTGGAAGTTGAGTGCACACATTGACAACCGTTCTGTTAGATAGCTGCGTTTTGGATTTAGAAGCAGATATTTCCCTGGGCTTACTGCTGTTTCTTCCATATGCCGGTAATGGGCTGAAAACGCCTGTTGTGGGACTCTGCAGAGAAAGTGTTTGCAGACTGCTGAATCCACACACGGGTTTAACTCTGGAAGTTGAGTGCACACATTGACAACCGTTCTGTTAGATAGCTGCGTTTTGGATTTAGAAGCAGATATTTCCCTGGGCTTACTGCTGTTTCTTCCATATGCCGGTAATGGGCTGAAAACGCCTGTTTTGGGACTCTGCACAGAAAGTGTTTGCAGACTGCTGAATCCACACACGGGTTTAACTCTGGAAGTTGAGTGCACACATTGACAACCGTTCTGTTAGATAGCTGCGTTTTGGATTTAGAAGCAGATATTTCCCTGGGCTCTTCCATATGCCGGTAATGGGCTGAAAACGCCTGTTTTGGGACTCTGCACAGAAAGTGTTTGCAGACTGCTGAATCCACACACGGGTTTAACTCTGGAAGTTGAGTGCACACATTGACAACCGTTCTGTTAGATAGCTGCGTTTTGGATTTAGAAGCAGATATTTCCCTGGGCTTACTGCTGTTTCTTCCATATGCCGGTAATGGGCTGAAAACGCCTGTTTTGGGACTCTGCAGAGAAAGTGTTTGCAGACTGCTGAATCCACACACGGGTTTAACTCTGGAAGTTGAGTGCACACATTGACAACCGTTCTGTTAGATAGCTGCGTTTTGGATTTAGAAGCAGATATTTCCCTGTGCTTACTGCTGTTTCTTCCATATGCCGGTAATGGGCTGAAAACGCCTGTTTTGGGACTCTGCAGAGAAAGGGTTTGCAGACTGCTGAATCCACACACGGGTTTAACTCTGGAAGTTGAGTGCACACATTGACAACCGTTCTGTTAGATAGCTGCGTTTTGGATTTAGAAGCAGATATTTCCCTGGGCTTACTGCTGTTTCTTCCATATGCCGGTAATGGGCTGAAAACGCCTGTTTTGGGACTCTGCAGAGAAAGTGTTTGCAGACTGCTGAATCCACACACGGGTTTAACTCTGGAAGTTGAGTGAACACATTGACAACAGTTCTGTTAGATAGCTGCGTTTTGGATTTAGAAGCAGATATTTCCCTGGGCTTACTGCTGTTTCTTCCATATGCCGGTAATGGGCTGAAAACGCCTGTTTTGGGACTCTGCAGAGAAAGTGTTTGCAGACTGCTGAATCCACACACGGGTTTAACTCTGGAAGTTGAATGCACACATTGACAACCGTTCTGTTAGATAGCTGCGTTTTGGATTTAGAAGCAGATATTTCCCTGTGCTTACTGCTGTTTCTTCCATATGCCGGTAATGGGCTGAAAACGCCTGTTTTGGGACTCTGCAGAGAAAGTGTTTGCAGACTGCTGAATCCACACACGGGTTTAACTCTGGAAGTTGAGTGCACACATTGACAACCGTTCTGTTAGATAGCTGCGTTTTGGATTTAGAAGCAGATATTTCCCTGGGCTTACTGCTGTTTCTTCCATATGCCGGTAATGGGCTAAAAACACCTGTTTTGGGACTCTGCACAGAAAGTGTTTGCAGACTGCTGAATCCACACACGGGTTTAACTCTGGAAGTTGAGTGCACACATTGACAACCGTTCTGTTAGATAGCTGCGTTTTGGATTTAGAAGCAGATATTTCCCTGGGCTTACTGCTGTTTCTTCCATATGCCGGTAATGGGCTGAAAACGCCTGTTTTGGGACTCTGCAGAGAAAGTGTTTGCAGACTGCTGAATCCACACACGGGTTTAACTCTGGAAGTTGAGTGCACACATTGACAACCGTTCTGTTAGATAGCTGCGTTTTGGATTTAGAAGCAGATATTTCCCTGTGCTTACTGCTGTTTCTTCCATATGCCGGTAATGGGCTGAGAACGCCTGTTTTGGGACTCTGCAGAGAAAGGTTTTCCAGACTGCTGAATCCACACACGGGTTTACCTCTGGAAGTTGAGTGCACACATTGACAACCGTTCTGTTAGGTAGCTGCGTTTTGGATTTAGAAGCAGATATTTCCCTGTGCTTACTGCTGTTTCTTCCATATGCCGGTAATGGGCTGAAAACGCCTGTTTTGGGACTCTGCAGAGAAAGTGTTTGCAGACTGCTGAATCCACACACGGGTTTAACTCTGGAAGTTGAGTGCACACATTGACAACCGTTCTGTTAGATAGCTGCGTTTTGGATTTAGAAGCAGATATTTCCCTGTGCTTACTGCTGTTTCTTCCATATGCCGGTAATGGGCTGAAAACGCCTGTTTTGGGACTCTGCAGAGAAAGTGTTTGCAGACTGCCGAATCCACACACGGGTTTAACTCTGGAAGTTGAGTGCACACATTGACAACCGTTCTGTTAGATAGCTGCGTTTTGGATTTAGAAGCAGATATTTCCCTGTGCTTACTGCTGTTTCTTCCATATGCCGGTAATGGGCTGAAAACGCCTGTTTTGGGACTCTGCAGAGAAAGAGTTTGCAGACTGCTGAATCCACACACGGGTTTAACTCTGGAAGTTGAGTGCACACATTGACAACCGTTCTGTTAGATAGCTGCGTTTTGGATTTAGAAGCAGATATTTCCCTGTGCTTACTGCTGTTTCTTCCATATGCCGGTAATGGGCTGAAAACGCCTGTTTTGGGACTCTGCAGAGAAAGTGTTTGCAGACTGCTGAATCCACACACGGGTTTAACTCTGGAAGTTGAGTGCACACATTGACAACCGTTCTGTTAGATAGCTGCGTTTTGGATTTAGAAGCAGATATTTCCCTGTGCTTACTGCTGTTTCTTCCATATGCCGGTAATGGGCTGAAAACGCCTGTTTTGGGACTCTGCAGAGAAAGTGTTTGCAGACTGCTGAATCCACACACGGGTTTAACTCTGGAAGTTGAGTGCACACATTGACAACCGTTCTGTTAGATAGCTGCGTTTTGGATTTAGGAGCAGATATTTCCCTGTGCTTACTGCTGTTTCTTCCATATGCCGGTAATGGGCTGAAAACGCCTGTTTTGGGACTCTGCAGAGAAAGTGTTTGCAGACTGCTGAATCCACACACGGGTTTAACTCTGGAAGTTGAGTGCACACATTGACAACCGTTCTGTTAGATAGCTGCGTTTTGGATTTAGAAGCAGATATTTCCCTGGGCTTACTGCTGTTTCTTCCATATGCCGGTAATGGGCTGAAAACGCCTGTTGTGGGACTCTGCAGAGAAAGTGTTTGCAGACTGCTGAATCCACACACGGGTTTAACTCTGGAAGTTGAGTGCACACATTGACAACCGTTCTGTTAGATAGCTGCGTTTTGGATTTAGAAGCAGATATTTCCCTGGGCTTACTGCTGTTTCTTCCATATGCCGGTAATGGGCTGAAAACGCCTGTTTTGGGACTCTGCACAGAAAGTGTTTGCAGACTGCTGAATCCACACACGGGTTTAACTCTGGAAGTTGAGTGCACACATTGACAACCGTTCTGTTAGATAGCTGCGTTTTGGATTTAGAAGCAGATATTTCCCTGGGCTCTTCCATATGCCGGTAATGGGCTGAAAACGCCTGTTTTGGGACTCTGCACAGAAAGTGTTTGCAGACTGCTGAATCCACACACGGGTTTAACTCTGGAAGTTGAGTGCACACATTGACAACCGTTCTGTTAGATAGCTGCGTTTTGGATTTAGAAGCAGATATTTCCCTGGGCTTACTGCTGTTTCTTCCATATGCCGGTAATGGGCTGAAAACGCCTGTTTTGGGACTCTGCAGAGAAAGTGTTTGCAGACTGCTGAATCCACACACGGGTTTAACTCTGGAAGTTGAGTGCACACATTGACAACCGTTCTGTTAGATAGCTGCGTTTTGGATTTAGAAGCAGATATTTCCCTGTGCTTACTGCTGTTTCTTCCATATGCCGGTAATGGGCTGAAAACGCCTGTTTTGGGACTCTGCAGAGAAAGGGTTTGCAGACTGCTGAATCCACACACGGGTTTAACTCTGGAAGTTGAGTGCACACATTGACAACCGTTCTGTTAGATAGCTGCGTTTTGGATTTAGAAGCAGATATTTCCCTGGGCTTACTGCTGTTTCTTCCATATGCCGGTAATGGGCTGAAAACGCCTGTTTTGGGACTCTGCAGAGAAAGTGTTTGCAGACTGCTGAATCCACACACGGGTTTAACTCTGGAAGTTGAGTGAACACATTGACAACAGTTCTGTTAGATAGCTGCGTTTTGGATTTAGAAGCAGATATTTCCCTGGGCTTACTGCTGTTTCTTCCATATGCCGGTAATGGGCTGAAAACGCCTGTTTTGGGACTCTGCAGAGAAAGTGTTTGCAGACTGCTGAATCCACACACGGGTTTAACTCTGGAAGTTGAATGCACACATTGACAACCGTTCTGTTAGATAGCTGCGTTTTGGATTTAGAAGCAGATATTTCCCTGTGCTTACTGCTGTTTCTTCCATATGCCGGTAATGGGCTGAAAACGCCTGTTTTGGGACTCTGCAGAGAAAGTGTTTGCAGACTGCTGAATCCACACACGGGTTTAACTCTGGAAGTTGAGTGCACACATTGACAACCGTTCTGTTAGATAGCTGCGTTTTGGATTTAGAAGCAGATATTTCCCTGGGCTTACTGCTGTTTCTTCCATATGCCGGTAATGGGCTAAAAACACCTGTTTTGGGACTCTGCACAGAAAGTGTTTGCAGACTGCTGAATCCACACACGGGTTTAACTCTGGAAGTTGAGTGCACACATTGACAACCGTTCTGTTAGATAGCTGCGTTTTGGATTTAGAAGCAGATATTTCCCTGGGCTTACTGCTGTTTCTTCCATATGCCGGTAATGGGCTGAAAACGCCTGTTTTGGGACTCTGCAGAGAAAGTGTTTGCAGACTGCTGAATCCACACACGGGTTTAACTCTGGAAGTTGAGTGCACACATTGACAACCGTTCTGTTAGATAGCTGCGTTTTGGATTTAGAAGCAGATATTTCCCTGTGCTTACTGCTGTTTCTTCCATATGCCGGTAATGGGCTGAGAACGCCTGTTTTGGGACTCTGCAGAGAAAGGTTTTCCAGACTGCTGAATCCACACACGGGTTTACCTCTGGAAGTTGAGTGCACACATTGACAACCGTTCTGTTAGGTAGCTGCGTTTTGGATTTAGAAGCAGATATTTCCCTGTGCTTACTGCTGTTTCTTCCATATGCCGGTAATGGGCTGAAAACGCCTGTTTTGGGACTCTGCAGAGAAAGTGTTTGCAGACTGCTGAATCCACACACGGGTTTAACTCTGGAAGTTGAGTGCACACATTGACAACCGTTCTGTTAGATAGCTGCGTTTTGGATTTAGAAGCAGATATTTCCCTGTGCTTACTGCTGTTTCTTCCATATGCCGGTAATGGGCTGAAAACGCCTGTTTTGGGACTCTGCAGAGAAAGTGTTTGCAGACTGCCGAATCCACACACGGGTTTAACTCTGGAAGTTGAGTGCACACATTGACAACCGTTCTGTTAGATAGCTGCGTTTTGGATTTAGAAGCAGATATTTCCCTGTGCTTACTGCTGTTTCTTCCATATGCCGGTAATGGGCTGAAAACGCCTGTTTTGGGACTCTGCAGAGAAAGAGTTTGCAGACTGCTGAATCCACACACGGGTTTAACTCTGGAAGTTGAGTGCACACATTGACAACCGTTCTGTTAGATAGCTGCGTTTTGGATTTAGAAGCAGATATTTCCCTGTGCTTACTGCTGTTTCTTCCATATGCCGGTAATGGGCTGAAAACGCCTGTTTTGGGACTCTGCAGAGAAAGTGTTTGCAGACTGCTGAATCCACACACGGGTTTAACTCTGGAAGTTGAGTGCACACATTGACAACCGTTCTGTTAGATAGCTGCGTTTTGGATTTAGAAGCAGATATTTCCCTGTGCTTACTGCTGTTTCTTCCATATGCCGGTAATGGGCTGAAAACGCCTGTTTTGGGACTCTGCAGAGAAAGTGTTTGCAGACTGCTGAATCCACACACGGGTTTAACTCTGGAAGTTGAGTGCACACATTGACAACCGTTCTGTTAGATAGCTGCGTTTTGGATTTAGGAGCAGATATTTCCCTGTGCTTACTGCTGTTTCTTCCATATGCCGGTAATGGGCTGAAAACGCCTGTTTTGGGACTCTGCAGAGAAAGTGTTTGCAGACTGCTGAATCCACACACGGGTTTAATTCTGGAAGTTGAGTGCACACATTGACAACCGTTCTGTTAGATAGCTGCGTTTTGGATTTAGAAGCAGATATTTCCCTGTGCTTACTGCTGTTTCTTCCATATGCCGGTAATGTGCTGAAAACGCCTGTTTTGGGACTCTGCAGAGAATGTGTTTGCAGACTGCTGAATCCACACACGGGTTTAACTCTGGAAGTTGAGTGCACACATTGACAACCGTTCTGTTAGATAGCTGCGTTTTGGATTTAGAAGCAGATATTTCCCTGGGCTTACTGCTGTTTCTTCCATATGCCGGTAATGGGCTGAAAACGCCTGTTTTGGGACTCTGCAGAGAAAGTGTTTGCAGACTGCTGAATCCACACACGGGTTTAACTCTGGAAGTTGAGTGCACACATTGACAACCGTTCTGTTAGATAGCTGCGTTTTGGATTTAGAAGCAGATATTTCCCTGTGCTTACTGCTGTTTCTTCCATATGCCGGTAATGGGCTGAAAACGCCTGTTTTGGGACTCTGCAGAGAAAGTGTTTGCAGACTGCTGAATCCACACACGGGTTTAACTCTGGAAGTTGAGTGCACACATTGACAACCGTTCTGTTAGATAGCTGCGTTTTGGATTTAGAAGCAGATATTTCCCTGGGCTTACTGCTGTTTCTTCCATATGCCGGTAATGGGCTGAAAACGCCTGTTTTGGGACTCTGCAGAGAAAGTGTTTGCAGACTGCTGAATCCACACACGGGTTTAACTCTGGAAGTTGAGTGCACACATTGACAACCGTTCTGTTAGATAGCTGCGTTTTGGATTTAGAAGCAGATATTTCCCTGGGTTTACTGCTGTTTCTTCCATATGCCGGTAATGGGCTGAAAACGCCTGTTTTGGGACTCTGCAGAGAAAGTGTTTGCAGACTGCTGAATCCACACACGGGTTTAACTCTGGAAGTTGAGTGCACACATTGACAACCGTTCTGTTAGATAGCTGCGTTTTGGATTTAGAAGCAGATATTTCCCTGTGCTTACTGCTGTTTCTTCCATATGCCGGTAATGGGCTGAAAACGCCTGTTTTGGGACTCTGCAGAGAAAGTGTTTGCAGACTGCTGAATACACACACGGGTTTAACTCTGGAAGTTGAGTGCACACATTGACAACCGTTCTGTTAGATAGCTGCGTTTTGGATTTAGAAGCAGATATTTCCCTGTGCTTACTGCTCTTTCTTCCATATGCCGGTAATGGGCTGAAAACGCCTGTTTTGGGACTCTGCAGAGAAAGTGTTTGCAGACTGCTGAATCCACACACGGGTTTAACTCTGGAAGTTGAGTGCACACATTGACAACCGTTCTGTTAGATAGCTGCGTTTTGGATTTAGAAGCAGATATTTCCCTGGGCTTACTGCTGTTTCTTCCTTATGCCGGTAATGGGCTGAAAACGCCTGTTTTGGGACCCTGCAGAGAAAGTGTTTGCAGACTGCTGAATCCACACACGGGTTTAACTCTGGAAGTTGAGTGCACACATTGACAACCGTTCTGTTAGATAGCTGCGTTTTGGATTTAGAAGCAGATATTTCCCTGGGCTTACTGCTGTTTCTTCCATATGCCGGTAATGGGCTGAAAACGCCTGTTTTGGGACTCTGCAGAGAAAGTGTTTGCAGACTGCTGAATCCACACACGGGTTTAACTCTGGAAGTTGAGTGCACACATTGACAACCGTTCTGTTAGATAGCTGCGTTTTGGATTTAGAAGCAGATATTTCCCTGGGCTTACTGCTGTTTCTTCCATATGCCGGTAATGGGCTGAAAACGCCTGTTTTGGGACTCTGCAGAGAAAGTGTTTGCAGACTGCTGAATCCACACACGGGTTTAACTCTGGAAGTTGAGTGCACACATTGACAACCGTTCTGTTAGGTAGCTGCGTTTTGGATTTAGAAGCAGATATTTCCCTGGGCTTACTGCTGTTTCTTCCATATGCCGGTAATGGGCTGAAAACGCCTGTTTTGGGACTCTGCAGAGAAAGTGTTTGCAGACTGGTGAATCCACACACGGGTTTAACTCTGGAAGTTGAGTGCACACATTGACAACCGTTCTGTTAGATAGCTGCGTTTTGGATTTAGAAGCAGATATTTCCCTGTGCTTACTGCTGTTTCTTCCATATGCCGGTAATGGGCTGAAAACGCCTGTTTTGGGACTCTGCAGAGAAAGTGTTTGCAGACTGCTGAATCCACACACGGGTTTAACTCTGGAAGTTGAGTGCACACATTGACAACCGTTCTGTTAGATAGCTGCGTTTTGGATTTAGAAGCAGATATTTCCCTGTGCTTACTACTGTTTCTTCCATATGCCGGTAATGGGCTGAAAACGCCTGTTTTGGGACTCTGCAGAGAAAGTGTTTGCAGACTGGTGAATCCACACACGGGTTTAACTCTGGAAGTTGAGTGCACACATTGACAACCGTTCTGTTAGATAGCTGCGTTTTGGATTTAGAAGCAGATATTTCCCTGTGCTTACTGCTCTTTCTTCCATATGCCGGTAATGGGCTGAAAACGCCTGTTTTGGGACTCTGCAGAGAAAGTGTTTGCAGACTGCTGAATCCACACACGGGTTTAACTCTGGAAGTTGAGTGCACACATTGACAACCGTTCTGTTAGATAGCTGCGTTTTGGATTTAGAAGCAGATATTTCCCTGGGCTTACTGCTGTTTCTTCCTTATGCCGGTAATGGGCTGAAAACGCCTGTTTTGGGACCCTGCAGAGAAAGTGTTTGCAGACTGCTGAATCCACACACGGGTTTAACTCTGGAAGTTGAGTGCACACATTGACAACCGTTCTGTTAGATAGCTGCGTTTTGGATTTAGAAGCAGATATTTCCCTGTGCTTACTGCTGTTTCTTCCATATGCCGGTAATGGGCTGAAAACGCCTGTTTTGGGACTCTGCAGAGAAAGTGTTTGCAGACTGCTGAATCCACACACGGGTTTAACTCTGGAAGTTGAGTGCACACATTGACAACCGTTCTGTTAGATAGCTGCGTTTTGGATTTAGAAGCAGATATTTCCCTGGGCTTACTGCTGTTTCTTCCATATGCCGGTAATGGGCTGAAAACGCCTGTTTTGGGACTCTGCACAGAAAGTGTTTGCAGACTGCTGAATCCACACACGGGTTTAACTCTGGAAGTTGAGTGCACACATTGACAACCGTTCTGTTAGATAGCTGCGTTTTGGATTTAGAAGCAGATATTTCCCTGTGCTTACTGCTGTTTCTTCCATATTCCGGTAATGGGCTGAAAACGCCTGTTTTGGGACTCTGCAGAGAAAGTGTTTGCAGACTGCTGAATCCACACACGGGTTTAACTCTGGAAGTTGAGTGCACACATTGACAACCGTTCTGTTAGATAGCTGCGTTTTGGATTTAGAAGCAGATATTTCCCTGTGCTTACTGCTGTTTCTTCCATATGCCGGTAATGGGCTGAAAACGCCTGTTTTGGGACTCTGCAGAGAAAGTGTTTGCAGACTGCTGAATCCACACACGGGTTTAACTCTGGAAGTTGAGTGCACACATTGACAACCGTTCTGTTAGATAGCTGCGTTTTGGATTTAGAAGCAGATATTTCCCTGGGCTTACTGCTGTTTCTTCCATATGCCGGTAATGGGCTGAAAACGCCTGTTTTGGGACTCTGCACAGAAAGTGTTTGCAGACTGCTGAATCCACACACGGGTTTAACTCTGGAAGTTGAGTGCACACATTGACAACCGTTCTGTTAGATAGCTGCGTTTTGGATTTAGAAGCAGATATTTCCCTGGGCTCTTCCATATGCCGGTAATGGGCTGAAAACGCCTGTTTTGGGACTCTGCACAGAAAGTGTTTGCAGACTGCTGAATCCACACACGGGTTTAACTCTGGAAGTTGAGTGCACACATTGACAACCGTTCTGTTAGATAGCTGCGTTTTGGATTTAGAAGCAGATATTTCCCTGGGCTTACTGCTGTTTCTTCCATATGCCGGTAATGGGCTGAAAACGCCTGTTTTGGGACTCTGCAGAGAAAGTGTTTGCAGACTGCTGAATCCACACACGGGTTTAACTCTGGAAGTTGAGTGCACACATTGACAACCGTTCTGTTAGATAGCTGCGTTTTGGATTTAGAAGCAGATATTTCCCTGTGCTTACTGCTGTTTCTTCCATATGCCGGTAATGGGCTGAAAACGCCTGTTTTGGGACTCTGCAGAGAAAGGGTTTGCAGACTGCTGAATCCACACACGGGTTTAACTCTGGAAGTTGAGTGCACACATTGACAACCGTTCTGTTAGATAGCTGCGTTTTGGATTTAGAAGCAGATATTTCCCTGGGCTTACTGCTGTTTCTTCCATATGCCGGTAATGGGCTGAAAACGCCTGTTTTGGGACTCTGCAGAGAAAGTGTTTGCAGACTGCTGAATCCACACACGGGTTTAACTCTGGAAGTTGAGTGAACACATTGACAACAGTTCTGTTAGATAGCTGCGTTTTGGATTTAGAAGCAGATATTTCCCTGGGCTTACTGCTGTTTCTTCCATATGCCGGTAATGGGCTGAAAACGCCTGTTTTGGGACTCTGCAGAGAAAGTGTTTGCAGACTGCTGAATCCACACACGGGTTTAACTCTGGAAGTTGAATGCACACATTGACAACCGTTCTGTTAGATAGCTGCGTTTTGGATTTAGAAGCAGATATTTCCCTGTGCTTACTGCTGTTTCTTCCATATGCCGGTAATGGGCTGAAAACGCCTGTTTTGGGACTCTGCAGAGAAAGTGTTTGCAGACTGCTGAATCCACACACGGGTTTAACTCTGGAAGTTGAGTGCACACATTGACAACCGTTCTGTTAGATAGCTGCGTTTTGGATTTAGAAGCAGATATTTCCCTGGGCTTACTGCTGTTTCTTCCATATGCCGGTAATGGGCTAAAAACACCTGTTTTGGGACTCTGCACAGAAAGTGTTTGCAGACTGCTGAATCCACACACGGGTTTAACTCTGGAAGTTGAGTGCACACATTGACAACCGTTCTGTTAGATAGCTGCGTTTTGGATTTAGAAGCAGATATTTCCCTGGGCTTACTGCTGTTTCTTCCATATGCCGGTAATGGGCTGAAAACGCCTGTTTTGGGACTCTGCAGAGAAAGTGTTTGCAGACTGCTGAATCCACACACGGGTTTAACTCTGGAAGTTGAGTGCACACATTGACAACCGTTCTGTTAGATAGCTGCGTTTTGGATTTAGAAGCAGATATTTCCCTGTGCTTACTGCTGTTTCTTCCAT